>NC_141687.1:253132786-255877786 GCF_964263255.1 Lissotriton vulgaris
AGCATTGAAAAAAAGGTCAAGAGCTGAGTTTAGTGGGTGACCTCTTGCTGGTGGGAAAAATCACTGAGGTAGCCAGAAATCTGGTCACGAATGTCATGGCAGCGGGCGCTTGGTATCCTCCTCCGCGCCAATGATGGATGCCAACAGAGGAAGCAGTGCACCGGAAATTGATCAGTTTCGATGCAGAACGCTGGCCACGAGGACCCCGCTCTTGCAAGCAAGTGGCGCGGGTGATGGACAGCTTCCTGGCCTCAACCAGACAAGCGCGGCCCATCGAATTGGGGCCCAGAGCCACACTCGCCCTCTCGGGGTCAAACTCACTGTTTTCGGCTTAATTCCAATTGGATGTTTGTTTACTCCTGTTGATTCTCACACGCCGCCGCTAATTAATCTGTCAAACTGCTCGGTTCAAGGGACCAGGGGGGACACCAGGACTTCTCAGTGACTTGAATAATGGGCTTCGGTACACTTTCTAAACGTGTGGCAGGACAGGAGAGCCGCTGCCTGAAGAGAAATTACACCTTGGCACCAGTCAAACACATTAGAATGATTTACCACTTTTATACAGAGTCATGTTGCAGAAAAGCGCGCAGAAAATTAAGACATATAACTTTGCTTTAAATCTCAGTTTAGTAAACGGGAGATTCTGTCTTGTACGTCAACATTATGTGCATTGGGGAGCGTTACTGGTGCATTACTGATTATCACTAGTGATTTATTCTTTTTTTAGGTTTTGTGTCTTCACCATATAACAAACATTAATCCTCTGCTCAGTAAAGGACGCTAAATTCCAATTAACAATATTTTTCAGTGATTTTTTCATGAGATTTTGTAATGATATATTATGGTCCCTGACCAAATCCATAATTAAAGTGGTGCCCAGGGCCTTGGATATGCATAACATCTCGGGGTGCTAAGTGTGGACCTTGGCTGCCTCCGTGTCCTACCCCTGTGCCCTCTGTAACTCGCTGCCACCCACAGTGGATTCTGTACATAGGGTGTGGCCATTGGAAGGCCAGGCATCAAGCTACAAAGCCCCTGAACCTACTGCCATGCCCATGTATAGGGCATAGCTAAACACACCCTCCGCACAGCTCTGTGCCCCTGAATTCCAGTGCATATCAAGTTTCAAGTTTATTTTATTTAGCAGAGTTACTTAAAACCATTGCTACAAATAAGTCATTGCAAGTTCAAAAATTACAATCGATAAAAAGACATTAAAGTATTTACAGTCCATTAAAAAAGCAAGTAATTATTCTAGCAGTGTCAGTTTCTTTCATTTTCAGCTGCAATTCTGATCTGATTTAGCATTTTCTTCTCAACTTTTCCTAAACATTTCACAAACCTGCAGTTAAGCTGCGTGTCCCCAGGTGCAAAGCACGCTAACACGGCCTGTCTCCGGGTACGGATACCTCTCTGATTGAAAAGTGGTTTTAAAAGCTGTCTCCTTTCCTCAGTTAGATCTTTGCACGTACAGAGGAGATGCAGCATATCTTCTTGCGCTGTCCCACACAGACGGTAGTTAGAATCAGAATGGTTTTTCAAACAATGTGGAAAGTGTTTTGTGCATGGCAACAAGCCTAGTCTGTATTTTAAAATTTTGATTTTTATATGTTTGGCGAAGCCAAAAGCTAAATAAATTTGTGCAAACTGAGAAGAATAGGTGCCCAGGATCATTCAGCCATGCGACCTCTTTGTTAGGGCTGCCTTATCTTCAATCCAAGATTCCAGTTTTACAATTTTCTTTGTAGCTTTTTTGAGAATTCCAGTGCATATAGTAATAATTAATTCTGTGCATTGTGATCTGGGGAGGATCCCCTCACGAATTGATAGTGACTGCTAACATTGGTTTTTGCTCTTTTGTGCTTGCACACAAGGTAGGGATTCAACAACTAAGTACCATTTTATGGTGTTCTTTTTGGAGGTAATGATGGCATTTTCCATCCTTGAGGTTGTGGTCTTCACCTGGATGGAGCTCAAATATGGAGAGACTGTCCCCGCACTGCCCTGGGAAGACATTTTCCGGAGCATATGTCACACTCCAGAGACAGTCCTTTGCCATAATGGTGGGCAACACAATAAATCTCATCTTCTCCTTCAGCCTATCAAATTCAATCTGATTTGGGAAACCATAACGTGGACTGCACAGTACAATAATCAAGCACATTTTTTTTTAAGTTTAAAAATGTGATTTCTGGACCAGGTCACAAAGTAGAGTGGTATGGATATAGTTAATTTTTCTGATTCAACATGTTTTATTTATTTAATGGATTCAAACACTAAACCGATTTATACTACAAAAACGTATTTTCTGATCCTAGCTCTTTCCAAATTCCAAGATTGGTTCGAACATTTCAAACAGTTTATGCAGTATCGAAGGGCAATATTTTAACGTGGTGAATTAGACTACACACTTAAAAGTAGCATCCCGTTTTAATTTTGCACCACCAACCAATTAATTTTCTATTGCAAAGGAAGAACCAGAAGTGGATGAAGTCTCTGTCAACTTTCTTGCAGATTCATCAAACTGTCAAAATTTGCTGGTGATCTTCAAATGCTGTTCCTACTAAGGACTTGATTATGAGTTTGGCGGTGCAGCGCCCGGTCTGCCCCGACGCTGCACCACCTAATCCAAGGGTCAAGCCGCCTGCCAGATTACAAGTGTTTCTCTTGTCTGTCTGGCTTTTTTTTTACATTCCTACAGCGGTGCCCTAGAAATGGGCACCGCATTGGGAGCGCCAAAAACAGTTCTTGCACGGCATGGACTGCAAAGTCCATGGCTATCAGGAACTGGCGGCATGCATACAGGTGGGCACATGTTGTGCCCCCTTTCATGCATCCCGTGGTGCAGAGGCACAAGGGGGTCCTGTAGGGCCCCCTTTTTTCCTCTCTGCCACGTTTTTTATGGAGGAGGAACCGCCAAGAAAACTGTGGCGGAGCGAAAACTCGTAATATGATTGATGGGACCGTGGCACTCCCACCTAGCCTATTGCGGCCTCCTGACTGCCGTAACACCGCCAGAGAATGGTGGTTTCCTGGCGGCTGTGGCGGGGCAATGGCGGTCCAACCACCCTAATCGTACTAGGGCAATCGGAAGACCACCACCACCGCGCCCGCATGAGTCTGGCGGTCCGTGGACCGACAAAATTGTAATCAGGCCCTTAGAGTGTCAACCATAACTACAGAGAAGATACGTTATATGGAGATCTTAGATTTTTTTTCATTGAAATTCCCAATGGGGAATTACTGATAAACGAGAATTCAAAAAGGTGGGAACAGGGTATCCGGTCATGGCCAACAGTGATGCTAATCATACGTTTGTGGTGGGGAAGCCCAGACCGTTATCTGACTAAAAGCTTGTTGAGCACAGCGGAAGTCAATTCCCTTCACCAAAAAGACTGCTGGGTGCCGGGACACTCTTCAGCCTTTGATGTTGTCAGTGGTGATGTGATACGTGGTTTCACCAGTCATGTCACCTGTACCATCATGTAAGACATCAGTGGGTTTTAGATTTTGGATTGTAGAGTAAGAATCGCTTAACTGAACTTTTTTAGAGAGAGAGGGAGGCGAAACAAAGAGTGAGAAAACGTCTGTAGAGATGATTAGTTCTGTTAGTGTTAAGGAAACCACTGTTTCCTTCGTTGATAAGTTTGCCTAAGAGATTTAATTCACGTTTGTCACATGCTTGATTGATTCATGCCACTTGGCTATGGTGCGAGTAAGGTTATAATCAGAGCTCCAAAATGTTTTTTCCCCATTCTAACCCCAGTTGGTAATTTTTAGTTGAGATGCAATGGAAAACATTTCTTTGCAGAATAACACCAAATTGGGAATGCACACTGAACTCTGTATTTTACCTTAATTTACTTTGGCCTTGCACTTTTATGAAATAACTTAGTTGCCAGAGTCAACTATATTTCCCTGTTCACCATTGATGATGTTGCCTGATATCAACTACTGTGCAAAGTCTGCAGACAGAATTTTGGAAAATAAATCCTGGAAAAAGAGGAAATATATTGCTGTAGACATCCAAAAAACATGCTTTTTACACCACATGTAACAGAAAATCACAAAGTGTAGTTTTGCTGGGTTTGAGCTGTGTGTGATTCATCTTTTGTGGTCTGTCTATAAATCAGTGTCATGTCCGATTTACTTACCAGGCCTCTTTAGCAGAATGGAGCCGGGGCTAGTAAATGTGTCCGTGTGCAGTCACCATTAATGTTCACTGGGGTTCCCATGAAGCCTGTCAGTCTTCTGGTGCTCTGTCTACGGCCAATGAAGGCTAGGTTACTCAGTGTCCACATGTTGGCCTACTGATATTTAATTAGTTAGCCTCGCCTGCAATAAGGGCCTTAAACACGCATTCAATTGCTAGTTCAGAAGTTACCGATTGCAAGATAATTACATTATATCCTAACCAAGAGGTGTGGGCAATGGACTGGGGCTCTTGCCGTATGAATGGCCATGGCATTGCATATTAAAGAGCATTAAAGCCCTGTCAAGTCTAGTAAAAGAGCGATATATTTAGAATAAAAAATCATTTCATCATATCTCTGATAAAGTCGGTTTGGACTGGTTTAATCTCTTGTTAATCTGGAATGCTGTGTTCTTTATAAGCAATACTAATCATGCTTAGAAGAATGTGACCCGTAGTAAGGCCTGGAATCAACATAAAGCCACGAGATTCCACACTTCAAGGTCGACTTGTTAATCTAATCATTGGTTTGTATTTTTTAATAAAGCACACGTCAGGTTCTGTCTCTAATGTATACATGTAAAGATTTAAAGTGATTCCTCACTTATTACACAAATCTATATTCTCGATGTCTATGTCCTAATTTAAGAACTATATAGACAGATATGATTGGCTGTGGCACCTAGGTAACCCGTACACCATGATTCTTCTTATATGCCAATGTGCATATATTGCCTAGTGCAAGCCCAGTTCAACACCAGCATTTGCTTATTAAAAAGATTGATCTGGTACAGTTCAACATCAAGATTTGCATTAGCTCCAGGAGTGCCCCATAAAACAAAATTTTCATTTTTGCAGGAGTCAGTCGATGCACGTGTCTGTGAAATCTATGTAATTCGCCCCCAGATCTAAGTTCTGCATTAGAGCTCTGAAGGGTGTGAATGCAGGGTTGGCCTAAGGGCAGTGCAACCAGTACTATCACAAGCGGCGCTGAGCTTATTGTGTGGGTAGACATTTTCAGGTGATAATAAAAATGTCAAGAGCACCTTGGTGATTAAAGTACTTGCTGGAAAAATCTGAGTTTTGTCTAGTTGCAGTTTTGACTCATATTAAAGTAGCATAGAGTGTTAATGCGCCTGCTTCAAGCACAATGTGTAAAACATGCAGATCATGGATTTGTATGTTATGTAGATAGCTCAGTGGGTTATTGCTTTTGTGACATAACCCCTTTTGTTACTTGCAGTTCATAAATTACAATCCTTCTAATACTGCACGGTGAGCTATGGACCGCATGGAAACTGCGAGGTATGGTTTGGAATCTTGTTGAACTTATTCTCAATGCTAATCTAACGTTGCTAAAAAAGGTTCCTTTGGGTAGTAATACATTCTTCTTAGTGGCGAGAACCTCAACCACTGCTTTAAAATGTTTCACTGCTTTGTGCTTTTCCAGACTAAGCTGTCTGAGCATATAATATGTGACTCTTGCTCCTTATGAAACGTTTCCTGGACATTGATGTAATGTAATGTAATGTATTTATACTTGTAAAGCGCACTGTTACCTCGTTACATGGCGCCCTGGCATTGTATACCGCTGGGGAACCCGTCCTGGCTTTCCCTGTGAGAGGGCACCCCCAAGTTGAAGCCAGGCATCCCCGGCACTGCTAGGGCCGTTGTGGAGATTAAGCAAGCTATTGCCCAGAGTTGCAGAGTGGGACCCATGGTTAGCGTAGGTACCTAGGCGAGAATTATCGAGTCCGCGGACATTGACCCAAGACCCTGCCGCGTCGGGAATTGAACCCTGGTCCTGGGCCGACTTCTGCTTCAGGGTCTGCCGCTTCTAACCAGTGAGCCACACTTCTCCACTGATTTCAACATTTGAATGACTCATTGTCTCTGTATGATACCTGGGTGTGATGTAAAGCACTCTGACACCATACACTGGGCTGAGTAGCGCTATAAAAGAAATTAATTGTGAGAGATGGACTATGAAGAGAGGAGGGACACTGCTGGAGAGTAGAGTTAGCGCCAACATGACTGTGGCACAGAGCATCAGAGCGCTAAAGCCAACCCTGTCTGTATGCAGGTTGTCGAGGCACCTATTCATCAAACTAACCATTTGTCTGCAAAGCCCACGCCAATGCAGTAACTTTGTAAAGTTAGAGCAGACACTGCCAAAAGAGTAAGAAAGAATGGTGAAGCGTAAGAAGTGAGCTGGGGTATTGCAGAGGTAGAGAGTTGGTGCTGCCCTGCAGACACTGAAGTTTCTGCTATGCCCCCTGAGGACGGGGCAGGCTGGATAGAGAGACTCTTTGCAGATGTCTGTATGCTGAAGGTCAAACCAACCCTCCCAAGTTTACTCTTTGTTTTGGCCTTTCTTTCTCCTGCACTAGCCCTGATCACTAAGACCACACCCACACCCTCGCATCAGTACAGGAGTCAAATAATGCTACAAAGAGATCACACACTTAGACTCACACTCACAAACTCACACACATTTAGAACATGACAGGCATTCTACTAGGCCACCAGGGATCCTGCATCCTCCTGACCCGATGCAGTCCCCCTATCGTATTTCCTGCCACAGTGGCAGGGCATTTCTGATGGAAGTGCTTCGGTTTACACAGCTCCAACACTTTTGTTAACAAGCATTTACAATGCAACAGTCTCGCCTTTGCAAAAGCTAGAGCTATTGGCATTGTAAATTACATTTTTTTTATTTATGTGTTGGTTTTGAAAACAGATAAATAAATGTCATTGTCATTTACAATGTCAGTAGATTAATCTTTCGCAAATGCGAGACCTATTGCATTTGCACACACACACACAGCCATACACACACACACACACACACACACACAGAGCCACACACACACACACACACCACAGAGTCACACACACACACAGAGCCACTCTCACACACAGCCACACACACACACAGAGCCACACACACACACACACACACAGAGCCACACACACACACACAGAGCCCCACACACAGATACCCCACACACAGAGCCACACACACACACATGGTGGTGGTGGATGTGGTGGTGGTGGATGTGGTGGTGGATGTGGATGTGGTGTATGTGGTGGTGGTGGATGTTGTGGTGGCTGTGGTGGTGGTGGATGTGGTGGTGGATGTGGATGTGGTGTATGTGGTGGTGGTGGATGTTGTGGTGGATATGGTGGTGGTGGATGTGGTGGTGGATGGGGTGGAGGTGGTGGATGTGGTGGTTGTGGATGTGGTGGTGGTGGATGTGGTGGTGATGGATGAGGTGGTAGTGGATGTGGTGGTGGTGGATGTGGTGGTGGATGTGGTGGATGTGGATGTGGTGGATGAGGTGGTGTTGGATGTGGTGGTGGATGTGGTGGTGGTGGATGTGGATGTGGTGGATGTGGTGGTGGTGGATGTGGCGGTGAATGTGGATGTGGTGGTGGATGTGGTGGTGGATGTGGTGGTGGTGAATGTGGATGTGGTGGTGGTGGATGTGGTGGAGGAGGTGGTGGTGGATGTGGTGGTGGATGTGGTGGTAGTGGATGTCTAAGCATTTCTGGGCAGCAGTCCTAAACATATTTTTGGCAAGGTGGGTGCGATAAAAGCATATTTTAATCAGCCCGCACAAAAAGAAGCACGTGCTGTGGAACTGCAACACAGTATGCCTAATGGGAAAACAAGAACTGTACCAAGCTCACTATTAATATTTTTTTTAATACAGAAAGTTTACAAGCACTAACCACCATTGCACAGAGAGGCCCACAACTGCCTGCCTAAGAGAGCCGGATCCCGACAGGAGCCTGCGAACACAAGGCACACCCAGGATCGCGGAAGGGGCAGAGAGCACTTGCTGGGTGTTGCCTCAAGGAGGAAAAACAAGCATCTTCTGACCGATAACATGGAAGACGCAGCCCAAATCAACAATAAAAGAACATGGGGAACACCCATGTATTCTTTAAGTCTAAACAGTTTTCAAACACGTTAATTTTGAAAAAGATTAAAACTTAAAATTACTGATAGCAGAATCGGCTGCCCTGCCTACCTGAAAACCTCATTATTATAATGTGGCCGCAAACGTACAGTCACTGAGCAGAAGCTCTTTGTTCCACCTAAAAGTAGTCACAAGCACCGGCCATCACTGCTCTATTTGTATCCCACCGCCCCTTCGGGTATTACAACTTAATTGCTAACACTAACAGTTGCCTGACTCTGATATGGCTTTCACGTTGAGGGGGACGCATCGACCGGCGTTGTATCTCAACAGCAGGCGGCGCACACCCAACAGCACTTACATCAAAAACGTCTTTCCTATTACGTAAAGACCTGCCAGACCGATGTTGCCAGGCAGGACCAAGCGTGTACAGCTTCGTCTCAAATTTTCAGCCACGTTATACCCCCATGACATAGGTCTCGCGAAAGGTCGCCAGTATGGTTCTGCTCACTACTCGTTCCACCATCAGCGCTTGTGGCAGATGAACATGCTCAGGGGGAGGAACAATCGCATGCCGCTCAGGCTCGCGTGATCTCGCGAGATGAGAACGTCAGGGAACATGGCGAACTCTAATCTGTTAAAGGTAAGGAAAGCATAGAACTGGAGCTCCTGCCCCGTGAATGCGCTGGCAATAGAGCTGTCTAGTGGAACAACTCACTATGCTATCGCCATTCTGACCCCCTCTTGACAACTGTCATCAGATGTCAAAACACCCTCTGGTTCCTGTCGAACTCCCACAGCTGCCTGACACTCAGCTGCTTATTCTAGCTAGTCCTGGCAGTCTTGCTGCACGCTACCATCCTTGTCAGTTCTTCAATCTTCTCTGCAAGCTAGCATTACTTTAACAACCACATTGTCCGCCTCACAAACTGATGGCAACAAGCGCTCGCCATTTGTCACTAAGCCCAGTTTTCGGATTGGGGGGCGTGTTTTTTAGTTTCTTTCTCCCCTTTTCTCCATTGGCTGGAATGTAAACAACGGGCGTGTTTTTGACTGTTGTTTACATTCCAGCCAATGGAGAAGAGGGGAGAAAAAAACTAAAAAACATGCCCCTAATCCGAAAAGGACAGGGCTTAGATCAAGAGAATGTCATCACTGGCACCTCTTCTCCAATGGCTGGCCGCCGTTTAGGAGGCCAGCCAATGGAGAACAGGGGCGGGGCTTAACCTCTCTACTCAGAGACATTAAATCTCGCCAGAAATACTGAGCATGTGCGCAGCCTACGCTAGCTGAGACCTTAAAATCGAATGCTGGGTGGGCCACCCTGTCTTTGCTGTCCACTCCGCATTATTTTTCTTTCGGAGAAAGAAAAAAATATCCCTGAGCTTGAGGGGCCCTTTATGTTTTTTTTCTTGCTTGGATCTTTCATGTCTCCCTTGGAAGTTCGGGGAAGAATACATATGTGTTTTAAGGCCTGCCCTACATACAGCAGGTCTTCTGATGCATTGGCTGGGCAGCCTGTGGCAGGTAGGCATCCAGAGCATAGAAACCTAACCATTCCACTACTGTCAAGAAACACTGGGGAGGGGGCACAGGTTTGGTGGGGCTGGAGACTCACCAACTATCATTCTCTTAAAATAAGCAGGAGCCTTAATTCATTTTTATAATGCGGCAGGAGCCGCAAAATCTTTGTTGAATGTGGCAGGTGCTTCCTAACGTGGCCATAGTTGAAAATTCAATTATCTTACACAGTAGAAGCTTTGAGTCATTTTCTACGCAGCAGGAGTTGTTTTCTTGATTGCCGACTGTGGGTAAGAAAGACTGGTTGGAACCCCAGGGTCCAGGAGGTGTTGAGGGTGCTGGTTGAAAACTGGTTGTGCTGGTTGGGAGCCTCTGGGGCCACTTGGAGAAGCCTAGTAATACAGCCTTTGAGATCCCTGGGAGCCTAGTTTGGCAGCTCGTGTTTGTACAGGATTACCAGGATTGCTAGTATCATTACCCCAGCTGTGCCCAGGGCCAGACTGGGAACCACAACCGGCCCTGGCAAAGTTCTCGGCCGCCCCACCCCACTCAGGAGGTGGGGGTGGTGGGGGTTGGAGGTGCCGCCAAGCTGTTTGCAAGGGCCGGTTTCAGACGATTTTGTTACAGGGCCGATTTTGCAGCTATGCTACAAAAACAGCCCTGTAACAAAACCGGCCCCCAGGAGTTCAAAACCGGCCCCCACCCATGCGGTGCACCGGGGGATTGCCCGGTGCCCGCTATGGCTAGTCCGGCCCTGGCTGTGTCCTGAGTCGGTGTCCGGTGTTGAATGAACAGCGCATCGGTTCATTTGCAAATAGGAGCTACATCTTTCTGGTTGCACCTGTAGCCTGGCCAAGGGTCAGGTGCTGTGAGGTTCAAGTGATGTAAAGAAACTGCTCACTGGTAGAGTGCTTTATGCAAGAGCTTGTAAAGGGGGCGTGGCCAAGAGGCAAATGAGACCGGACACGTGAGCACGGAGTTCCACGCCAACCCCGACCCTGATCCTGATATAAAGGAGTGACTGTGACCCCCCAATGGCTGCAGCGGGGTACTGAAAGTCCCTAGAAGCTGCGGCGGGGGCAACTTGGCTGCCGGGGGTGTCGTGGCGAAGGGGACGGAGGCGATCTGTCCAGACAACGGAACAACCCAAAAATGGCGGCACGTGGATTCTGAGTAGCTACTGGCCGGAAGAGCTGCTTAACCAACGAGGCACAGCGAAGAGCCTAGAGCTGCGGGATTGACCTGGCGCAGCCAAAGGTAAGTCTGGACGGCGGGAGCGGGGGTCCGGTGCGCAGTGGAGGACCCGAGACCCCACCTGCCTTGATAGCGGACACAACGTAACATGGCCGCAGTGCTGGAGTGAATGAGGCTGGAGGCGGTGC
Organism: Lissotriton vulgaris; assembly: GCF_964263255.1. NCBI lineage: Eukaryota > Metazoa > Chordata > Amphibia > Caudata > Salamandridae > Lissotriton > Lissotriton vulgaris. Next base: position 253,143,811 of record NC_141687.1, read on the forward strand.
AGGCTCTGAGGGGCTTGCGGATTTGTGGAGCGCACCTGCCTCCACGGCACTGGAGCGGCAGGCAGGAGACCTGCGCGAGTGGCAAGACCGCGACTGGGAGATGGGCTTAGCGGTGGGCGTCCACCCCCCCATGCCGCGAGTGCCCAGGAGGAGCTGTGGGTGCGACTGCAGGGACAGGGGACTGCGGAGGACGAGGCACAGATCGCTCACTGGGGCATCCCCTGAATTGCGGTGGGCCCCTAGGTGACAGGTAGGCAGCGGCTGAGGTCGTAACTGCCGCGAGTGGAGCCCTGGAATCGGCGGAGGTGAGGAGGAGTGGGGGGATGGTGGTGGGTCTCCCCTATTGTGTTGAAAGATTGGTGGAGCGGCCTGGAGGCACGGGTGTGCAGAAGGCAGCTGAGCTGGGGAGTGGGGCGTCTGGAACCGGCCCCGTGAGGAAGCGATCTAGGGGGAGAAATACCTGCAGACGCTACGGGGTACATGGGCCACAGCAGTTGGGTCTGACCTGGACTTTTGGTGCAGGACTGTGAGGGGGAGTTAACCCTGCAGAGGGCCCTGGGAGACTGCAGGGCTGCCGTTGCAGGAACCTGGACATTAGGTGTTGGATCCTTGGGGAGCAGCTCTACCGTGCAAAGTGTCCGCAAGCTATCTTCAAGATAGTGGGTCCTCAGACTGCTCAGAATGCCATAGGATCACAAGCTGCTTCTGGCCTTTGAGGGCACGTTGTCTCATCTCCAGGAGATTTTTAGGAGCATGGGATACCTTGAAGAAGGGGATCACAAACCGGCTGTGAACCCCTGGAACACAGATCTCCTGCCAGACTAAGTTAGCACTGCATGCCTGCTTTGGTTCAATCCTTGAGATGTATTAATCGTGATCGAAGGTATTGCATGACCATCAGCGTGGAATCACTTGGTATCGAACAGGCACTTGGACTTTGAGCCTCAGGTGCCTGCCCAAGGGGAGTTCTTAAGTATCTGCGGGCATCAGACTTATCTAAGAGGGTGCGCTGTATTGAACGTGGACCTGATTGGAGTCTAACAGTTTATAACACCCATTTCAGGAGCAGTTGATTCATCTCGGTGGTTGTTCACAGGCATTTGGAGCCTGATGATTGGCTTGCCGACTGTATGCTATAGAGGAGCATCGGGATATCACAGCCTAGTGATGGCAAGAGGACAGCCATTGGCGAAGGACCTGGATGGAGGGAAGGCTGGGCGGCGGCATAGAAGCGGAAGGGGCCATGAGCAGGGAGTGAGTAGAGTGACCTGGTGGATCATGCAGAGGTGGGCGACGCTGTGCCTCTAGCAGCTGGGGGCAACGGGGTGTACCGGCCGCCGCCACCTCTTTGGGGCAAAGTCTTGCGGGACCCCACCACATGGAACACGTACCCATTCTGAAACCATGCAGGATTTCCGCCCTGTGGAACCATGGGCAAGCCGCGAGGAAAGCAGGTGGGAGCGCCTAGAGAACAGGAGGAGGACTCAGCACCTGGAGAGGCTTCCCAAGGATTGCTGACACAACCGGAGGGGATGCTCCAACAGCAAGTAAATCAAATACTAAAAGCTATAACAGACACTAGAGAGGCACTGCAGTTGGACATTGCACATGTGTCGCAGGGATTGGGGCACTCCGGGTGGATCATGCCAAACTCACTGATAGAGTAAAACAAACAGAAGTGGAGCACAGATGGTGGACTTTCAGACCCGACTGCAGACGCTAGAGAGGCGTGCAGAAGATGCAGAAGGGCGGAATAGAAGAAATAATATATGTGTGGTGGGGCTACGGGAGGGAGTGGAGGGAACCAACATGGTGGACTTCTTGGAGGGGTGGCTGCGGAGGACGGTCGCACCGGAGGGGCTGTCCACCTTCTTCACATTGGAGAGGGCCCACAGAGTGCCGGCCAAGCCCTTGCCCCCTGGAAAACAACCGAGGCCGGTGGTGGCCAGACTGCTCCATTATAAGGACAGGGATCTCCTCCATAACAGAGCAAGGACAGTGGGCCCCTACACAGTGGATAATAGCAAGGTGACATAATTCCCTGACTACACGCTCGAAATCCAATGCAAGAGGGTGTTGTTTGTGGCAGTCAAGAGAGCGATGCGGGATGAAGATGTCCAGTACTCTCTGAAGTATCCGGCCCGTTTGAAGGTCATGGTGGATGATAAGGTGTTGTTTCATGACAGCCCGGAGGGGGCCTGGGACTGATTGGAGCTGTACAAAGTGGGTGTCGGAGAGCCAGGCAGCAACGTGGGAGCAGGGGTGGCGAGACCCCGCCCGCGCAGGGTGCGGGGTAATCAACGACGCCACATGACAGCCCAAGGACCTACAGAGACACAAACGGAGCAGGAAACGGCGGTGGCGTTGCAGGCTGTTACAGCCATCTCGCAGATTGAGGGGAAACCCCCTGCATGGTCAGAGTCTGGTAAGGGGTCTTCGGAAGAGGACAGCGAGCACTCGGAGGCTGGGAGCTTGAAGTTGCCACACGTGACTGCTAGGACAGCTGATGAGATCCTAGATGGGCGATGTTGAATCTGACTGGATGTGGATGTGGGGCTGGCTGTTGGGGTGGAGGGGCAATGGGGGCTGAGGCTGCATCAGGTGGGACTAGTTGAGGCCAGCAGTTTGTTGGCAGGCAGTGGAACATGTGTTGCATCAAGTTGAAAGCAGCAGGGTCCCGGAAGAAACCAGTGTATGCTCCTGGGGGGGCGTGCACGGGCTGGGGGTCTGCTGGGCGTCCGGTTTGTTGAGGCTGAGGGCTCACCTCCCATAAGTTTGGGTCGGGACAGCTCCCTGAGAGTATTGGGGGAGTGGTTTGAATGGTAGTTTGGATGGGTTCTAATGTTCTAGGGGCGGAAATTTGGGAGGGTTGGGTTGTGTTTATGGGTAGTTAAGGGTACCGGTGTGCTCTTCGACGGAGGGCAGAAATGGGGGACAGACACCATGACTCATGGGGATGTTGCGTAATTTGACCTGTAGAACTTGGAATGCGCGGGGGCTTCACTTCATGCAAAAACACCATAAGATACATGCCTATCTATTGAGGCGGGGTGCAGGTGGCGCTCCTCCAAGAAACACATATCAACCGTACTGAGGATGTAGCTCTGAGGAAGAGATGGCGGGGGCAGATATTTTGTACTACTTATTCTGCATATGATAGGGGTGTCCTGGTGTGGATCAGAGCGGAAATCCTGTTTCAACCAACGCAACAATTGATTGACCCGGAGGGGATGTTTGTAGCGGTGACGAGGAGACTGGATGGAGTGGATTTGACCTTGTGCAGTGTGTACGCCCCAAATGTTGATCAGCCGACATTCTTTGAGGCATTGTCAGGGAGTTTAGCTCCCTACCTGACCAGGGCGACTATACTAGGGGGGATTTTAATCCCATAGTAGATGTAGAAATGGATAGGTCTCACCCTCCGCTCCCAGGCGGCCCAGTTCACCGGAATTCTAAGGCGAGGAAGATGTGACAAACTAATTGGGGACTTATTGACACTTGGCGGGTGCAGCACTTGGATGAGAGGGACTACTCATATTATTCTGGCATCCATGATCCACATGTGCGATTGGATGCCATAGTGATAGTGAGTATTTAGCGAGGACACTTTCTGACCACAACCCGTTGTTGGTGAGGATACAATGGAGCCAAGAGGGGCCACTTATACCGACCTAGGGCCTCAGTCCAGATGCGCTGGAGGACCCAGTCTTCAGCGAAGAGTTGATGGCGGGTATTATCCAGTACTATGAGGAGAATGAGGGGACGGCAACGTCAGCGGCAGTAGAGTGGGATGCGTTTAAGGTCGTAGTTAGGGGCATTTGCATCAGCAAGATGGTGGGGGTGAGGAAAACATTGGTAGCCAACCTTGAGGCTGTGGAGGACAAACTGAGGGATGAGGAAAGAGCCTGTCCGGGGAGGTGAGAGATAGGTGTAGGGGTCCTAGAAGCTAGAGAGGCGGTTGCGGTATGGATGGAGAGGCTGCTCTCGTGTGACTATAAGAATTATAGAGCATGGATACAAGCGGAGGGGACAAATTGGGTACGTTACTGGCATGGTTGGCCAACCCGAATACAAGGGATGAGCCAATTTTAGGATTGGAGGCGGCCACTGGCGAATTTTTATACACGCAGGTAGGGAATAATGGGCGGTTTTTAGAGTACTATGCAACTCTATACAGCACCTAGCTGACTGTGGATGCTGGGGATATAGAACATTATTTGGAAGGACTTGTACTACTGAGTTTGGGCAAGGAGCAAGGTAAATCGCTGGGAGGTGAGATCACGGTGGGTGAGATTAGATGCGCAATTAACACATGGTCCCTAATAATACCCCTGGGGTGGACGGCCTACCCATTGAGTTTTATTTCAAGTACGTGGACCTCCTGGCACCGCGATTACAGGTGGTATACAAGGAGGCATATACGGTGGGGAGGCTGCCTGAGGCCACTAGGTAGGCTATCATCATCCCCCTGCTGAAGCCGGGTAGGGCGCCGATCGATGTGAAAGCATACCGCCCTCTCTCCATGCTGACAACCGATTACAAAATCCTGAGTAGGATCCTGGCGACAGGCCTCCTCCCATATATGTCGCAATTAGTGCACCGAGATCAATCGGGCGTTTAGTCCTAAACGCAATACGGCTTCCAATATTAGGCGTTTACTGCGAATCCTAGAGGAATGCCGGGAACCGGCATTGAGAGCCCTGATCTTATCGCTAAATATAGGGAAGACATTTGACAGCCTGGAATGGCCATTTCTTTTTCAAGTAATGAGTAAAGTGGAGTTGGGTGCAGTGTTTGTATGCTGGACCCAACTGTTGTATGACTCCGCTACGGCCCGGGTGCGGACAGGATGGACGGTATCAGGGTAATGTTCGGTGGGACGCAGAACGCGGCAGGGTAAAAAAAAAAGAAAAGAAGAACGTGTAAAAAAAACATGCTAACACTTTAAGAAACAATTCACTACAAATAAATATTTTAGAAAGTTTTAATTCTATTACTTCCTTTTTCCCTAAAAAGGATATAAGCTTAAATTTAGCAGGGAGGGTGGAGTCTATTCCAGAAGCACTTGGTGAGATTAAAGCAGTTCCTGGAAACTCATCACCAGAAGTATCCATCAAGCCATTCTCCAAAATTGGAGGATCTCAATCTAGAGATAACCAACATTTGGATTTCAGGGAAACTTACTCTTTGCTGGCAAATTTAACCACCCATTCTCTGGCAAATGAAGTCTTTCAATCTGAAGGGGTATCTCATTTAGCCTCAAAAGTTGGAGATCCTATAGTGGAAGACTCTACGCTCCCTGATCTTCCTGACTTCAATACTAATTTTAATCAGCCCTCAAAGTTGCTTTATGCACTTAATCTAGAGTCGTCCAGGCACCTTAATCCAGTTAATTCCCTGTCCTTCAATACCTGTGTTCATTCTCAGGGTCATCAGGTACAAATGCAACTGTTCAGTAGTACATCTAGCAGAACAAGCTTATTAGATACACGGGGCTCAATTACACCAGATCTGAAGATATACTTGATAATCTACACTCTTCCTTTCTCCAAAAACTTTTTGATCCTGTGAGTTTGGTTCCAGGGGGAGTATCTACATCACTCGCACAAGGAAAAAAGGGTAATCTATGTACAACCCGTAAAGTTTTCCCGATTTTTCTAAAAACAAGCGTAAAACCTTTTATGTGTCCTTTGGTGGAGGGTCTAAATGCTGGTAGCCCCTCACTCAAAGAAAAAGATACTAAGAACAAAATTAATACCGTCAATAAGAAGGAAAAAAGGGAAAAAAGACAAAGGATTCATAAAAAAAGGGCAAAAAGGCTTCGCTTCGACCCTAATGTAATTTATAATTTACCAATAGTCCATGACCAAAATGTCTTGAAGAAGGAAGATGGAATACTTAAATCCAACGTATTGGGACCTTGTACGCCTCTTTTGAACCTAAGTACCTCAACTCATCTCTCTCAAGAGCCATCTGTATCTGATATAAGTATGACTACTATTGCTTCGAGTATCCTGAACCCCAATGCCTCTTTATTTGCTTCCTCTGTAGGTACTAATGTCATTTACAATGCTCCTGAGAATAACTTTGAGGTACCTTGTCAGATCCATCATCTACCTTCTGCACCTTACTCCCTGGATTTTTCATTTGTTTTTGATCATGATCCATTTATGAATAGATCTTTTTTGTTAGGATGTTTAGCCGAAATCCCCGGCCTTGAAATGATCCGAAGCAATGACCTTGCTCTGGTGCAAGTTCAAAAGTATAATAATCCTAGGGGAGCTAGAGTAACATTTAAATCTAAAGCTATCTCCCATTTGATATTGTTACATAGCGATAAATTACGTTGTGGCATTGATGTTCTTATTCCTGAAGTAGAGTTAGCTATAAAAAAGTGGTTGAAAAGAAGCAGTCTAATTCATATTCTGAAGTCGCTAACACAGGTCTTTCCCATACGAAGAGGGAAAGCAAATTGCAGGTTTCCCTAGGTAAAGAAGGCAGGAGGGTCTCGTTACTCGCAGAGGAAAAGACTCAGTATGATCCTCCTATAGATGGGGAAGATAAGAAATAGAGTTGGGTGGCAGGCGCTCTGAATATAAACAAATCTCTAGATTTAAAATGTGGGAATTCCTCCTAGCAGGGATATCTCCGTAATATCTTGGAACGCAGCCGGCCTAAATTCCAATAAGGATCAGAGCAAGGATATAATTTGCCTACAAGAGACCTGGATCACAAGGGATTGGTCCATTGAAGATTATATAGTGCTGAGCTGGCTTGCGCGCCAGGTGAATACAGGACATGCTAAAGGAGGTAACGCTATTATGCTTAGTACAAATTTTTGTCTTATCAAGAATTGTTTCATGATTCTAACTTGATTCAAGCGATTTGTTAAATCTTAAGGGTTCCCAGAATCATTTAAATACTCTGTTAATTGTAAACGTTTATCTTCCTCCTAATGCATCCTATGCTCACCAATTAAAAGATCTATTTGTTTTTATATCCTCTATTCTGGAAAGGGAAGATTGTAAGTCTCTAATGCTAGTATGCGATATGAACGCTTAAGTCTCCTCACATAGGGCCCCATTAGGATGGCGGGCGGATTGCCCCCGCCATGCCGGCGGTGGTCACCCTCGGTCCGATGGGGGCAATCTGCCCGCCATCCGTGCAGAAAAGACCCCCTACCATATTATTATGGCTGGGGGGGTCCGTGGCAGAGGGAAAGACCGTCTGCTGCATTTCTGCACCGGTCGAATTGCGACAAGGGCGGAAAAGGCTTCAGTTCGGTGGCAGTGTTTTTCAGACACCGCCAGCCATGTTACAATGTGCGTGTGGAAATGCCTCGTTGATGCCACGGAAAGGCATGCAGAGTCTGCTAGGAGGTCCATTGCGAGCACCCAAGGACTCGGGGGAATGGGAAGGTACACATGGGGGGTACCTATGGTACCCCCCCTGCAGTTCCATGCACAACATGGCAGGCATGGAAGTGCACAACATGCCTCCCTAACATTGTGGCGGGCGGTGCTGAGAGCATCGCCCGCCACAATGTTAGGGATGCAGGATGCGCCCACCACTGTGGTGTTTACAACAAGGGGTGGTGAGGGACAGAGTCTCTGAATTAAGCAGAAAGCTCTCACCCAGTCAAGAGATCAGGGCTAGATCCAACACCGTTTTTTAGCTCACTGCACCATCCCAGTTTCAGAACCTGGCTGTGGTGGGCGCATCGTAATGGCATGCTCGGGACCCCCGCCCTTTCGGCAGGTGGTCCCTCAGGATGACGGGATGGCGGGCGGGCTGCCGCCCGCCATCCCGTCATGTGTCCCATAGTATCAGGGTACTTTCCAATACTGAAAAAAATGAAGCCCTAAAAATACCCACGGCCCAATTTCCGAATAAAAACAGGACTGATAAAAGGGGTGCCTTATTACTTGAAGGTCTGAGAAGCTTAGATGTTATAATTACTAACAGGAGGTTAGAAAAAGATATTCCTGCAAATTATACTCATTAGCCCCCAACAGAGAATTCTATCATAGATTATCTAATTGTTTCCTCTGATTTTTTTGCAATTTCATAAGTATGGAAGTTTTGGACTCTGATTTTAGCAATCATATGTTGATCTGTTTTAAATTCAATTATACCTGTGCTAAGGTAGGCCTGTGGAACTTTAAAGGCAGTACTGTAGTTTTTTTTTTTTCTTGCCGGTATAGGGTCCATTGCGTTCTGGAGTGCGTATAAGAGTCGGGGAAGGGCCATCATCTTGAAAAACACTGCTCTACCCAGAAGGGAGAGCAGAAATGCCTGCCATCACGCCACTTCCCCCTTAAATCAAGCCATAGGGGAGCCCAAGTTGTTAGCATATAGCATATCTTAACTTCGGGTCAAGCATGACATAAATACCGAGGTATCGAAACCCTATTGGTTCAATTTGCATCGGGCAGGTTTCCAGGATCACCGGCGGATCGCCTCTAAGGACAAAGACCACTGATTTTGACCAGTTGGTTGCAAACCTGGAGTACCTCCAGAATATAGCAAGGACGTCCAGAAAACATATCAGGGATCCCCTAGGATTGGTACGGTAAAGCAGGATATCATCAGCGTATAATGAGCTTTTGTCCTCCCAATCCAACGTCAACCGCATTCCTCGATCGACCGGTCCCACTGAACCCACGCTCCCAAGGGCTCTAACGCCAAAGCAAACAGGAGTGGGGACAAGGGGCACCCCTGTCTCATGCACCTGACAAGGAGAAAGTCAGCGGACTTTCAATTATTTACCACTACTCTGGTGAGGGGATTAACATACAATAGACGCACCCAATTAATGAACTCAGGTCCAAACCCCATCTTCCCCAATACTGCAAACAGGTAGGGTAGGGCCACTCAACCCTATCAAATGCCATAGTGGCATCCAGCAAACCAGTACTGCCGGTTCCTGGATCGTTGGGGTCCTGCCCAATACCCTATGTAACCTGCGCAGGTTAAGAGCCGTATGCCGGTGCGGCATGAAGTCAGATTGCCTGGATGTATCAAAGTAGTAATGACTTTGACAAGTCTCGTCGCCAGCAGCTTCGCCAAGACTTTAGGTTCAGCGCTTAGCAACGAGATAGGTCTATAGGATGAGCATATTGTCTTGGGCTTACCTGCTTTGTGGATGACCACAATTTTCCCCACCTGCTGGTCATACGGGAGCTGACCGATCTCTCTACTCTCTACAAACATGGAGCGAACAAATGGAGCTAGTTTGTTAACACTCAGTTTATAAAGTTCTATAGGAACTCCGTTCGGGCCCGTGGCCTTCCCTGAGTGCACTCCTCTGATGGCCTGCGCCACCTCATCCTTCATAAATGGGAAATATAAGTATTCCCGGTTGTCATCTGATAGTGCGGGCATCTGGATATCCTTGATCATTGCTATGTTGTCTGCTTCTGAGTATATCCCGGCCGAGGTTTATACCCCCCTATAGTATTCCGAGAATTCATCCACTACGGCTTGCGGGTTTTTAATCGTAGTGGAGTTTCCTCCCTGCAACTCTGGTACCAGCCGCGACGCCCACTCTCCCTTCTCAAGCCACACTATTAGTTTGCCGGCTTTATCCCTATGCTCGTAAATCCTGCTTTGAGTCTCATCCTCTAGCCCTATCCCTAGCGAGGCCTATATTCGTCCTGGCACAACTTTAACCGGTGTACACCTTCTGGAGTTGCTGTTCTAGATACCTCTACTTCCAGCCTCGTCACCTCCTCCTCTTCCCTCTCCATTTCCACCTGCCGTTTCTTCTTTTTACCCGCGACCAGTGACAAAACCTCCCCTCAAATAACAGTTTTATATGCTTCCCACAGGGTCTGTGCCGAATCCATTGTATCCCTATTCTCTTGGAAATATCTTTCCATGATCTTATCGACTTCCTTCTTGGTGGCGGGGTCCTTCAAGTGCCATACGTTAATTGGGGCTATCCTACCTACATCAGATTGGCCCGTTTCCAACTGGAGGCAGATCGGAGAGTGATCAGAAACTCCCCTTCCCAGGTGTCGCACCTCCCGAACCGTCGCAGCCTGAGCCACCGGTAACAGTATATAATCTATTCTAGACAGGCTGTGATGTGCGGCGGACACATGCGTATAGTGTACCTCACTCGGGTTACTTTTCCTCCACCTATCGACAAGCCCTGTTGTTTCTAAGAATCCGGGGAGCCACCTCTGCCCCGGCCACAGTGTTCGAGCCGGGTGTCTGTCTACCTCTCCATCCACCACTGCATTAAAGTCCCCCCCCCCCCCCCCCATCACAAGGAGGCCTAACGGCAAAGTCAGGAAAATTGTGCCCAGGTCTCGAAAAGTGTCAGATTGAAGGCCGGGCGGGACATAAATGGACATAAAAGTAACTGTCTTCCCCTCCCACTGCCCTGATATACCGATGTAGCTGCCTCGCTGGTCTGACCATGTGGCCTGAATGCTGAGGGAAAAAGAGTTTTTTACCAAAATACCCCTAGACCCTATGGTAAACCCAACGTGTGCTACCAACTTATAACCCCCTCTGTGCAGGGCCATGCAGCGATTACCAATAAGATGAGTCTCCTGTAGTAGCACTACATCTGGGGAGTGCCGTCTAATTAACTGGTTCACCATTCCCCTCTTAATTTTGTCCCCAAGGCCGTTCACATTCCAACTAATCCCCGATCTCCTTCTAATATTTAAACAATCATAGCTTTGTCTCCTGATGCGAAAAAAGAAAATAATAAAAAATAACACATTTCAAACAGCGCTCCTAACCCCTACCCCGCTCCCTGCACCCGGGCTCATGGTATGGTATGGTATGGTAATACATTTCTAAAGCTCGCAACTCACCAGGTGGCATCTCAGCGCTAACCTAGCGAAACAAGAGGGTAGTGTCTGGTTACATTAAGTGAATAGATTAAAACAAGAAGGTTTTCAGTTGTTTCCTAAAAACGGGGTTAGGCTTCTGCCTAACCCCAACTGGCAGTGTGCCTGTCATCCCATATTCTAAACTACTAACTAACTAAAAGTGGAAAGGAGGAGGAAATCAGGACTCTGTATTCCCCCCACCCCTCTCCAGAATGACCCCACCCTGCGCCTGCAATATCTCTCTCTCTAAAGGATCAGACTGGAAGGACTACACGTGGGTGAAACCCACTACCTGACTGTCTCAATAGTCCCATTCAACTGCAATGTCCATCATTCCTGCTCCTGCAGGCCAGCGCTACCATCTCGGTCCTGCCCCTCTGGCCCAGCCGGGGGATGACTCGCCAACCAGTCCGAAGCCACTTCCGGATTGTCAAAAAACCAGGCTCTCCCCTCGACTTCCACCCTCAACCGGGCCGTGAACATCATTGCATATTTCAAACCTCTGTCTCTGAGTTTCTTCTTCACTCTGAGGAAACCTTGGTGCTGCTTCTGGACAGCTTGCGTGAAATCAGGAAAAAAGGTAAGAGTGGCATTTTTATATTTCAGCCCCACCCCATCTGGGAGCCTGCAGGATAGCGTCTCTGTCCCTGAAGTTCAACACCCTCACAATCATCGGACGAGGGGGAAGCTCCAGGCCTGGGTCTCCCCCAGCACCCTGAGTGCCTGCTCAATCGTGAAGAAATTACCCAGTCCCTTGCGCTTAAGATAATTAAGGATGATGTCTTCGACGAACAGGTCTGGGGCCGGGCCTTCAGCCTTCTCTGGAACACCAATAATGCGAATATTGTTTCGCTGAGCTCTCCTTTGTACTCATCCAGTTTCTGATTAGTGAGGTCACTAGAAGCCCTGAGGTCTCGCACCTCCTGTTGGAGCAATGCCACATCGTCTGTTAAACGGGCGGTTTTAATGTCCCCAGACTTGACTTTTTCACTTGCCTTGGTGAGGTCAGCCGGATGAGATTGACCTTGATGGTAACAGAGTCTAGTTTGTTGTCCAGCGACTCCATCTTTTGTCCGAGGGACGACTTGACACCATCGATAGCCGCCATCACGTCAAGCAGCGTCGGCTCCAGTGGAGGACCAGTGGGATCCCTTCCCGTTGCTTGAACCCTCCTTGGCTCCAGTGGATAACCTCTAGGCATTGTGTAGTGGTCCAGCTTATTGTTCTGAATTTGTCGAGACCCCTTGGAGGATCTGGAATGCTGCATATCAACGTCGGGTTTGGTCACCGTCTGCAAACCTCCTCAAGGGCCCCCGGGCCTCTACGCTTCACCAAGCGCAGCAATGCCACACGGATCACCACAGTACATGTCTCCAGACAAGCACAACACAGAGGCTGTAGTCACATGAAAGCGGAAGGAATACCGAGAAACCGCTGGGACGGCCGCAGGGGAGCCTCAGGTCCAGGAAGTCCCAACCGGATCACCGCCAGACAGCCGCCTTGGAGGGAAAGGGTTGAAATGCTGGCTCAACAGCTTGTATCCCTCTCGTCTGGGCCCCCCAGGGCCAACCTCAAGCACAACACCAGCGTTGGGCCAACAGCTGATCTGAGACTGCAAACAGGGGTCCACCACAGCCTCAGCTGACAATGTAGTCGTGCCCTCGCAAAATGCCCCCCACTGGAGGAGACAGTTTGACCATCCAGGGATCCAGTAGAATGGCGCAGCAGAGGTCTCTCCTCCGCAGAACTGGCCGCTTTGGGGACGTCATTGCGCTGATGCCTCCACCGGCAGGAAACCTCAGCCGCCTCCAGAGCAGCCACCACACGGGTGCCCAGCTGGGTCTGCTACCTGGAAGCCGCACGGGCATCAGATGTGGGAGCCACAGCCCCCAACAAACAACAGGCAGTCAAGACAGGCCTCGATATAGCCGCCACCCAGCCAGGACACTCCACTCCTCACCACACGCTCTCCGCCACCGCGGAGAGCCCTCTAGCAAATCCGAGGGGGGGGCAGGATGTCTCTCAGAAGATGGCCCCCCCCACCAGGGCAACGCAAGCGGGCCTCGCCAGCAGCCCGGCACCGCCAGGGGCAATCCGTACTCCCGTCCTACCGGTCGTCCTCGGGGCTCCGATCTCGCCTCCTTCTCTCCTATATCTCCGTCACCGGTGTGCCTCACTTTTTCCTCCATGCGGGGGTGGGGGGGGGCTCACAACAGCCCACTCTCCCTCCACTCCACCTCCTCCTCTGGTGGGAGTGCAAGCACGGTGGCACCAGGGCCCAACAGGCGACTTCAGCTCCCGGCCCCCGGTGTTGTTGACTTTGTGGCTGGCCTCTTCCGAAATCGAGCCCCAGGCTCCGGCCAGCAAATGGGCCCAGAAAGTCGAGAGGTGTATCTTTGGACCCCGATGTCGCAGCGGGGTCGGAGTCACCCAGGCGCACGCGGCGTACCTTCCGCAGGCGGCAGGGTCTGCAACACAGGATTAGTGTCAGGATGTCAGTGCAGAGGGTCAGGCCCAGCGGAGTTGAACACTCACGCGGCCATCTTGGTCTCGCACGTAGCTCTTCCCTAGTACTGTAGGGTTTAATGTAAATAATGGTAGAATTCACTGGAACATTCAAGCGATAGTCAAATTAAAAGCAAATTTAACAGCTCCGATAAAAGATCAGCACCATTTAGTTATGGCCACATATGATTCGCCTCAAATTGATGTTTTGGAAGTTTTTTCCCGTAATAAAGGTTCTTTGGCTGCATAAAGTAAATTATCGTGTTTTCCAACTAAACAGAAATCTTTTAATCCAATGCTTATTTTAAATAGGGAAATCAATAAATTGCTGAGGGCCGAGTTCCTGAACTTTTCCAAAGAACGTAGTAGTTAAAGAAGAGAATTGGAAAATCCACTTGGTAGAACTCTACGTTTCAAATTCTAACTCTCTCAATTTCTTCCCCGCTGCCCCTGGCCCCATGGAAACTCATATATCCAACTATGTACACTCAGTGATGACATAGTTGGATTTATAAAAAAAAATGGTAACCTCAGGAGCAATGGGTCCGGATGAAATTCCAATGATGGTAATTAAAAAGGAACCACTATTGTGGGCCACGTTTTTAGTTCCTTTGTTTAAATTTTGTTATTTTCAGGGGAAGACATTGCCATCGTGGTCTGGAAGTATTTTGATCCCCCTACACAATAAGGGCCCGAGAACTTATCCGGATAATTACAGGCAAATAGCTTTAATAGATGCAGTGGGTAAAATATTTGCACGCAGTATTCTCAATCATCTCACGGAATGGGTCATGGAGAATAAGGCCCTCCCTATAGAACAACTAACCGCAATTCCCAACAAGCCAGTACCTCGAATGTCGACCAGAATCAAACCATAACAATCTCTTAGATTTACTACTGTGCATCTTGTAACACAGCATGAGATGCCCAGCAAATAATACGTATACAGCACCACCCTTTCCCTTAGACAAATTAAAACATAGTAACACAAAACAAAAACAACAAAAAATTATTTCTAGAATATTTAAATATACATTTTAAATGCAAATATTTCAATATATCATGGTATATAATAATATTTAAATCTTACAGGTACAGAAAAGTTACAACAAACTCTTCTTGGACCAGCACTGGGTTGCAGCAGGTGAATTCCACATGCTCCGCTGCTAAGCACGCTCTAGGACTTCCCCCCTCACCACGTACAGCATTGAAGGAGAACACTTCTGGGTCAGACGCAACTTGGAAGAGGCTCTTAAGAACATGCCATATGCCCGGAGCAGCTCGTTGTCTGACTGCCTGTGTTAGCGGGGGACTCTGATGTGAGGACCCATAGGCGGGCGAGGCGAGGCCATCGAGACGGGCCACACAAAGAAGCAACACAGAGTGCAACACCTGTGAAGTGTTTTTTTTTTAGGAGAACACCGGGACACTAACAAAGGAGAGAGCCGCCAGGTTTCTCACTGTGGGTAATTGAGTGCCTGTGCCAGGCTAGCGAATCGTGGTCTTTAGCGCACACTAAAGGTCACTGGGTCGGGCTCCCTCCTGTTGGGTCCAGCGCACAAGTCCATTGGATTTCCAGGAGAACCTTTTTGATGGATGTCTTTCATGTTTGGGTGCATCTCATTCTGTGAATATCTATTGAGCAAAGAATATGCAGCAGACACAGGGTAGAGGCTCAGTGAGATACAGGAGCTCATACCAGAACTGGAATCTGATCAGGTGCCAGAGGAGTCAATAAGATATGCGATCCCAGAAAGACAAAGACTGGAGTGAAATTGGTAGAGGACCAATTGGCAGAGACACAGTCGGAGTTAATCCAGCAGCAAAACTGGCAGCCAGTGGAAAAAGGGGGTCAGCAGCCACTCTTTGGTCTAGGACTATCCTCCACATAGCAGGGAGGTACCTATGCTTGCAAGCACCAGGGGAGGCTGATCAAGCTCAGTCATAGCTCTTGCTTGAGACTATTTTGCAGGAATTGCTAGAAATGTAGGACACCCACAGTAAGGAGACGGCAGCACTACACCAGCGGCTGAATAAAATAGCAGAGTCAATGTGTCAGATTCCAGCAAGATTACAAGAGCTAGAGCAAAGAATGTCAGATCTGGAGGAACGCTCTCTGGTTTCGGATAAGGAGCTGGGTAATGTGCAGAAAAAGTTGTTTGAATCTGAGAATAAAATCGAACATATGGAAAATTATGCTAGAAGGTCGAATCTCCATTTTGTGGTGACACCAGAAGGTGCTGAGAGCATGGGTACTCACCAGAACATGCTGCAATACATGGAATAATTGCTTAACACTTACATTTTGGAGAACCTGCCAGAGGATTTAACAATCATGAGACCTTATCGTATTCCCACCCAAATGCCAACAAATATGAAGCATCCTCGTACTGTAATCATGAACTTTGCAGACTGTAAAATAAAGGAACAGATCCTTACCAAAGCAATACAGAAGAAATCATTGTTGCTAGCAGAGAAAGACAATGTCTATGTTTTCTGTGATATGTTGGTGGCATCAGCACAAAGAACTAGAGGCTTTAGTGGACCTTTAGGTCAATTCAGAGCAGCGGAAGCCCAAGCCTCCTTGGCGCACCAGTCAAAACTTAAAGTGCTATCTAAAAGTCAATTCTTTCTATGCTCATCTCTTGAAGAAGCACAGGGCCTTTTGAGAAAAATACAAGACGGTTGAGGGGTCGTGAGAATGGTGGCAAATATTTTTGGAGATATTTTTATTGGATTGTTTTGTGTGTACATATGATCAATGAGATTTATGATGAGAATTAGCGAGAGGGAAGGGTTGGAAGATCCTCTCTCCCCCTTCTTGAGCGTGTCAGTGTGCTATTCCAGGTCACCAAAGCTAGGGAGGTGTGGGCTATTACCCCTCCAGGGAGGGTTGGGCACGAGGGGTGGTGGGGATGGGTGTGAGTTTGCATTTGGTGTTAATAAAAGCAAAAAAGATCAGATACGCCAGCAGGAACCTATAGGTAGTCATAGAAAAGGGGAGGAGAGTTCTACTAGCTGGGGTGAACCGGAAGAAAGTGGTCCGGCTGTTGTTAATTGACAAGGCATATGACTATGGCAAAACAAAGTGAATGTGTAAGATTGGGATAGTGTCATGTAATGTTAATGGCATTCTAAATAGGCAAAGAAATGGAGCTGTAATGAATTGGTTATCTACCTTCAATCAAGAAGTAATATATCTACAGGAGACACACCTCAAGGAAAATAATCAAACAATTCATATTCCTAGTAATTATTAAAATACCTTTTTTGAGTCAGTAGGATTGGCTCTGTGGGGGTTGCTAGCTATCTCTCTAGATCAGTGGATTGGGAGGTAAAGGAAGTGATAAGAGATAAGCAGGGTAGATGGGGCTGGTTAAAAGGTCGAGTCCAAGCAGCTTCCTTTAATCATTTTAACTATAATAATCTGGGGCATGATGAAGACACCCCCTTAAGGGAGATATTTGCTGTTGTAATGGAGGGGAGGTCCTTGAAATGGGGAGGCAGTTTTAACTACATACAGGATCATAAGCGCATTACCTCTAATAGAACAAAGAAAAGTTGAAGCCTAAAACTGTTGTACTCATGTTCTGGACTCTATAAAATGCAATTGAAATCTGGTGGATCCATGGTGGTAGGGCCATCATGAATTCATGATCAAATGCACTTCATATGTTTTTCTAGTTGTTTCAATATGGTTTCATGATTAGATTTTTGGGGGATTTCTAATTCTTCTAAATGGGTAAAGTACGGTAATCTGGACCAATGCTTTCTTAGATCACTCTGTGGTTGATATTATGATAGAAACTGAAGAATCTAAATTTGTGAGATCGCGATTGCAGGTTGACAGGACACTCTTTGTAGACCATGTATGGCTAGAGGCTATGCGAACATTTTTTACAATAATCTTTTGAGATCAACCAAAGCGCTGCTTTGTCCTTTGCAATTTGGGCAGCATTTAAAGCTGCTCAGAGCAGAACTTGAAAAGCATAAACTCAGGAGTTACAAAGTCCCTTGATAAAGCCCAGGATGCATTTGTCAGTGGGAGGTTAGACACAAGAAAAAAAGCTAAAAGAAAGATTTGATGAGCACTGAAGGATTTTTTTTTGCTTGAAGAGATCAATAATACAAAAACTTTTCAACAGACGCAGTACTAAGAGAGCCAGCTGGTGGGCAGGTCGCTGGCATGGACAGAATGTCTTAAGCAAGATGCGTTGCGTATTGGGGAAATTAAAGATCCAAACTAAAATGTAGGGTATAATGATGATCATGAAATAGGGCAGATTTTCCTGCAGCATTATAAAAATATTTACAGGAACTCTAATCCAGTTGCTAGAGCTAGTCTTGAGGGGTTTATGGGCAGATTCGTCTCCCATGTTTGGCAGAGTCATGGGAAGAGTCATTACAAGAGCGTATTTCCATCTGGAAGGCAGCTTGTGCATTGTAAAAGATGCCTAATGCAAAGGTGACTGTCACTTACAGGATTCAAACCAAGGTATATAAAATGTTCCAGAAAGAATTGCTACCATACCTGGTGAAATTATTTAATGAAATCGGGAGCAGGGGGTTGGATATTCCTTCAACTTTTAAAGAATCTGTAGTCGTAAGTTTTTTTTAAAAGGATAGAAATCCAGTGAGTACTAACTCCTATTGCCCAACAAGCTTTCTCAATGCTGATTACAAGTTATTTGATAAGATGTGGGCATCACATATAGTTGCTGTTGGGCAGACTTTGGTCCACAAAGAGCAGAATGGATTTTGCTAAAGTAAATAATGGCAGCAAATACACAGTATTTGGTGCAGGCGATAGATTTTTTCATCAGTGGCCAAGATAAAGTGGCAATTGCAATGATGGATGCCGAAAAGGCTTTCAACTTGGTCAACTGGGGCGCCTTGTTCTTTGCACTTGAGAGTTTTGGGTTCCCAGGTAGCATATTGGCAATGCTTAAGAATCTATTCCACAGGGCTGAAGCACGAGTAATAATTAAAACAAAAGTAGTAGGAACCATACAAATCAAATGTGATACTCGTCAGGGGTGCCCAATTGCTTTATTCGTCGAATCGCTGGCGTAAAGAATACGTAGTGCCACTAGCATTGAAGCTCCCTTACAAGGGCTGTCTAACCTAAAGTGATTTGCCAATGATAGGGTATTGTATCTAAGAGCCGACCAGACCAATATCAAGGTTGCTCTGTATGTCACTCAAGAGTGTACACACCTGGGAGGATACAAGGTAAATAAAGATAAAACAGGGACCTTGCTTTTTAATGCTTTGCCATTGGTCCTCCCTGTAGAGCAAATGAAGAATTATAATGGTGGTAGCCCTATTCATTATCTTGAGATTTATGAGACCAGCAACTATGCTGACCTGTTTATAATAAATTATGATAAAATGCTGGAGAAAGCGAAATGCCTTTTGAATAGATGTTCCCTGCTGCCTCTTACATGAATAGGGAGAGTGTCATTGATAAATATGTCTATCTTTCCTCTGTTTTTATTTTTATGTGAGAATCTCCCAACTAAGATTAATAAGGTATTGCTTAAAGAGGTAGACTCCTTAATAAATTATGGAGATGCAAACATTCTAGAGGTAGTTATTCAATATTACAAATGCACAAGGAACAAGGTAGCCTGGCCCTTCCGGATTTTTATCTGTACCAACAGGCTTGATATTATGGTCAAAATGACTGCAGCTGAGGGAGGTCTCAATATCTTGGATGGTGCAGGAGAGCGTATGCAATCTACTGTTTTTTTCAAAGATGGCAAGATTGCCAAACAGAACTGGTTATTAGATTCTAGGTGGAATTAAGTGGATAGTAAAAGGCAAGTCTTGATGTTTCATCGTACAGTAATGATGCAGGAATTCCAGGGTCTAGGACTGGTGCTATCGGAGTAAGTCTGTTAAATTTGGAACTCCTGAGGGTATCGGGTGTTGGGGGATTTTTATCTAGGAACTCGCATCACAAATTGGGATGAACTACAGCAACGAGTAGGGACAGTACATGTGAAGTTATGGTATAGCTTTGCTCAAATTAAAGGTCTGTTGAGTAAGAAATGAGCCATTCCACAGAGATGTTCATTAAATTATAATACAAAAGTCAACTGATGGGGATAGGAATTGGTACAGGTCTCTTCAGAAATGTACGGACTCCTCATTGACTGAAGTTCACTAGGGGAAGATAGAACAGGAGATAGGATGCCAGCTGTCAGTTGGTGAATGGGAACATATCTCAATATTAGGATATAAATCCCTTAGTGCAGCGAATTTTAAGAGAATACTTTTTTGTCACGATGGATGGCATACTATACTCCGAGGTCAATTCATAAAATGTATCCATCAATCCCTTACACATGTTTTAGATGTGCTCAAGAGGGAAAAGGGGATTGGCTGCATATCTTTTTCAAGTGTCCCAAGCTGGTGCAACTGTGGGAGGCGATCTTTCAAACACTAAGCTCGGGTGTCCAAGCCACAATCCAGCCAGAAACAAAGCTGGTACTGTTTGAAGTATCTAGTCGAACTCTCCGCTGGACAAACATGCTCAGATCCTTATTGCAGTGTCTCTAGCTGTGGCCAGATCATTGATATTACTTCAAAAATGTAATTGGAGATGTTAGAAAAGACAAGGCTGTTTGAATAAGCATACACTTGAAGAATGGGCAGCTTGAAAAAATTTCTCGCTGTATGAGCACCACCGGGGGATATACCCCGGCATATAGCAACATCATAGCTGGTGGGTTGGCCGTTCCAGGGCTATTGGTGTCTTTAGGGTCAGTTTGACACTTATTTAGTATTGGGGGACTTAATAGAATGATAAAGATTATCTAGCACTTTAGCAGTTTAATATTCATGGCGTGCAATATACTTTGAGGCTTCATCCCTTCATATGTTATTTTGTGATCTTTAGCAGGAAATTATGTGAAGGAGGGTGATCTGAGATCCTTCAGTTTGCTCTTTTGTTGATTTTGCACTGTTAGTTATGAAGAAGGTTGCTATTTATTGCTATATTTTCCATATGTTCCTCTTACGCACTTTGAATTTGTAGTTTAAGTTTAGTTTTCTAGCATCGCATTCATGTCTGTGTCCTTTTGTCTGCTAGTACTTTGATAATTTAAATGGAATCTACTTCTAATGTTTAGTGTGAGTATAATATTCTATATGGTGACTCAGGTTACAAAGAAATGTGCTGGTTGGACTCGACTAAGTATGGTTTCTGCTATATGTGTGATTTATGGTATGAAAATATGGCTATAATGATTTATGTTGTACTGTATCGGGTAATCTGCACAATAAAAAAATAAAAAGAGAAGCTCTTCGTGAAGTACTGTTATCTCCAGGAGTAGTCAACCCTCTAGAAACTGACACTGAAGATGAACTAAGCCCAGAAGCTGGACTCCACAAAGAGCCGTCATTGATGCTAGAACTAGTTGTCTATGCCACTAAACCACTCCCTCCAGTACTAGGAGTTGAAGGACATACTCGGAGTCAACTTCAAACCAGCTTGCATTGTCAATGTGATCAAACTATCTCACAAAACCTTTAGATTCATTGAATTTTACTCACTTTTCAGATAAAATTTTAACCAGACTTCTTCTGCTGCACCAACCTTTATTCCCTAATGGAATGGCACCCTTAGATACTTTGGAATCGTTAAGGGACGGGTAAATTTGGTTTCTCCCTTTTTTAAATAATAACCCAATACCCAATCTCATAATTAAGATCCTTGGTATGATGTTGGCTGTACACGTACCATTCCATGACACCCTGTTTTTTTAACAACTTCCTTGATACTTGTATTATCATCTGACTCAAAAGGTCCTTGGCCGAATCGGGGCATAAAGCACATCTTGGTAACCTTTTAGGAAATAATTTGAAAGGAAACAAACCCGTAACGCTATGCGGAGTCACCAAATAGTTCCATTTCTTCCTACTTAAAAATGTCTCCACATTAACCCCAGAGGACAATGCTTTTTGCACCCCTTTTTTCAAAAATGTGTTGGCACATTCAACTAGGCCATTGGAGGTGAGAGAATATAGTGAAACTTGCAGAAGTCTTATGTGAAATTTCTCAATTAAACACTTCATCTGGGAAGATTTAAAGTGGGCACCATTGTCGGAAACAATCTCTCTGGGGGTCCTTCAATTTAAAAAATCCTCTCTAGAAAAGAAATCACAGCTTTGGTATCAGTCAATGACCCAAAATCAAAATAGTATCATTTTGAAAAATAGTCAACCAGTACAAACATGCACTTCGTGTAACCAGAGAGTAGATGGACCGGCAAAAGCTAGTGATATACCTTTCAAAAATCAGATTTTGAAGATGGTGTCCATGAATATTTGGAAAACACTTGCTGCAGAGGCCAAAGCGAAGGGCATTTGTACGACTTTGTAAGCACCAAACAGAGTAATAAAGGTGGTAAGGTCTTGTAACTCTGCAGCAAGCGGAATCTGATGGTACGCTGATTTGATATCTAGTAAAGAAAACATTTTTGAACCTCCCAAGTTCACCAATAGTTCCTGTACCTTAGGCAACGGATGGCAGTCAATTATGATATTCCGATTTAGAGTGCGTAAATTCACACTAGACGGATCACACCAGTTTCTGTTTCTGACAATTACCACAGGACTGATCGACTTAGAGGCCTCTGTGGGTTGTATTACCTCCTCTGAGCATAACGTGTCCAACAATACTTTCAACTCAATCCTAATGCTCATAGAAACTGCTCTCACCCTGTTTGATGTCTCCTTGAGCTTTATGTGGTGTTCACATTTTGTGAGGGAGCCCGTATTATCAGAAAAAATACGTAGAAATTTGGAGATGGCATTGTGTACTAACAACTCCTCATCCGATTCAAGGAAGGAAACATGGTTATCAGTGACAACAACAGGGTTTTATGAACCTGGACTAACCATTACACGCAACCTGGCCTGGTCTTGCCAACCCATAATGTTTCTCCCTTTGAGTGCCACATAATTTTTGTGATGATTTTTCTGCCCAAACAAGTAAGGACATCAACAAAATATCCTAGCATGCCTACATACTGTTCCCCGAAAGCTTTGGGGTTAACATCAGAGTTAGCTAAAGGGATAGTGTTCCACTTTATATAATACAATAAATCTGATATGATGGTTTTTGGAGCCCCTGAATCTGCCATCATGATTACAGACCAACCACCAATGAGGGCCTGACACCACAGTCCTATGTCTATGCTAGTGACATTTTCCTCAGAAATGACAGTCAATACCACTCTAGACAAATCTTCTGTGCACTTCTTGGTGTCTAACGCGATGCAGTTAACCCAAAATTGAGTTTATGCAGAAACTTTGAAAGTGTCCAACTTTAATACATTTGTTAGTTTCTGTTGACTGCTAGACATGTGGGGATATTCACTAAATATGTTTTGGATCCACAAGTGTAGCATGCCACCGGACCCGTCTTTTGGAAAGTTTTTTACTTTTGTTTTTGCATGAACTGCAACAAAGCTGTCTGCCCCACTTGGTAGAGCTATTGTCAACACACTTTGAGCAGAGGCAGATTCTCACTCTGCCACTTTCCTTGTAAATATGCCCCTGGATTTTTTTTTTTAAATGTGTTAGCTAACCTCGCTACTGCCTCCGCATATGTGCTCCAAGTGCCAATACTGTCTGAAAGGCCATCCAGTTCAGGAAGGTTGTCAAATATTTGTTGCCCTTCATGTCTTAAATTACTGAACAGAAGTGCCATTTTTCTTTTAGTATCAAATGAAGTTGTGTTGATGACAATCATGACATTTTCAAAAATTACGGAACCAATGTTTCTATTCTATAGGTGGTTTCCCTGGACTCAAAAGTAGCAATTTTTGCATACTAGGGAATATTTCTCATAGACATGGTACTGCAGTACCATAATAATACTTTTAAAAAAATCACTGTGAAAATGGGTTCCAAAGAAGAAAAGGAGAAAGAGTACAATTGACACATGCTATCAATGTAAGCAGTAACAATAAATGCAGGGTTTGCAAAACAAGCACGAAAAAGCACATTGGTAAAAGTTTCAAAAATGTAAATTCTAATAAATGCGCTGTAACGAAGGTATACTGAACTGTATTTGCAAAAATCCAGCTGCAGTAAGGTATGGTAAAATAACTGCTTAAACTGTCAAAGTGGTCAGTACTTCGAATGGTGTGCCTGTCACATTAGTAGAGCGTTTATAGTAAGTTTTAAATAGAACACCATCCACGTTGTGACAGGCTGTAAAATAGAAGGTGTGCCTGTCACCGAAATCCTCACATAGAAAGGATCTGTGACAGGCCTCAAAGTTAAAAGTGTGCCTGTCACTGAAATCTCTACATGTGTGCCCGCTCCATTGCTCGCCGATGCTCTTTCCAACTTGCTGGGGTTGCGACCTCAATAGGCAGCTAAGTTGCATCAGGACGTTCATGAATGTACACGCACACCACAAGCTCTACAAAGCTCAAACCAAGTGCGGCGTGTGCATGAGGGGTGAGGCAAATCTCGACGTCACCACGGTGAATCCAGTCAGTGCGGAAGTGCTCGGCAACAGGCATTAGCACGTCCTGCGTCTATGCAGCTGTGCATTGTAAATGTAAATGTAGTATACTTGTAAAGCGCACAGCTGCCCCAGCAACGGGGCGTCCCAGCGCTGTGGAACCCTTCCTGGCTCTCCCTGTGAGATGCCCCTCCTGGGCACCCCCAAAATTAAGCCAGGCATCCAAGTGTTGTTGGGGCCGTTGTGGAGATTAAGCAAGCTATTGCCCAGAGTTGCAGCGTGTGACCCATGATTAGAGTAGGCGCCAAGGCGAGAATTATCGAGTCCGCGGACATTGAGCTCAAGACCCCGCCGCGTCGGGACTTGAACCCTGGTCCCGGGCCTGATCTCTGCTTCAGAGTCTGCCACTCTAACCAATGAGCCACACTTATCCAGATTGTCCGAACACTCCAATACTCAACGCTAGCATGGAGAATTAAACATTTGCACACATTTGTGACTAGAATTTTCAATTTGATTAAGGACACAGAGGCGAGGAATATGCTTCTCATGTCTTTCCTACTTATTTACAGCAGGCAATGAGAGAAAAGTTTCAAAACACTACATTACCCATGAATACCAATATGTCACCTGACCAACCATAGAGCATAGCCCTATATAAACTCCAACAGTGACAGTGTCCTCTTTTTTTGAGTAACAATTCAACAGTTAAGTCAGTTCAACAAAGTAACTTCATCCCGTAGATCTAGTTTTCACCAGAGAATCTCCTCATGAGGAACCAACTTGGTGCCCACTAGGGCTCAACTCTCGATCTTGCATTTGGACAAAACGAAGTCCTGAAACAGCTTTGAGAAGAAAGGCGTAATCCACCATAAGCTGCAGAATGCGTAAATCATAAAACTTTGATTCAGTACGCCTTATTTGCCAACTGCATCGAAAATTGCAAAGGGAAAGACCGTAACTCTGATCTCAATACATACGTCACCAAATATAACAATAAGAAAAGGGAAGGGAGAGTAAGAACACTTATGCAGTATATTAATACAATGCAAAGACATTTAACTGGGTGGGAATATCCTCGCCTCCATGTCCTTAATAGAACTGAAAATTCTTGTCACAAATGTTAGCAAATTTTTAATTCTATGTCAGGACCAGAGGCCTCATATTATGCTTGTTCAAAGCTTAGCAACCTCTTCAGAAGCCATATCAACAATAGCTTTGTAATAAAATGTTTTAAACGTGGTCTCTGTTGACCAATCAGCCGTCTTCATGATATCTGCTAGGCTGACCCCAAGGAAAAAGATTTTGAGGCCTTAGCCGCGTGAGCAGAGTGGGCAACAAATTTAGACACATCAATGCCTGCTTCGCCCATGAGCCAACGCACCCATCTCGACAAGGTGGCTGGGGTCAATGGGCATAAAGGCTTTTGTAATACAATCAACACTTGACCTCTCATGTCTGAACGGAATTCAGCAGTACTCACCTCATACAAGCATTGTACAACACATAGGTTAGGATTATCCGGAAAAGCTGGATATGATACTGAAGAGGTATTGCATTTAGTTTGTTTTGTAATGGAAAAAGTAACCCCCTCTGGGGAAAAACTACGTCCTGCTAAGTCCAGAGCACAGACATCTGAAACCCTTTTGCATGAAACCAGACACAGTAATATGGTCAAATTGGCAGATAATTGTTTCCTAGATAAATATTTATTGGAAGGCCATAATTCCAGGAATCTTAGAACAATGGATTCGTCCCATAAAACAGAGTATTTACAGAAAGGAGGTCTGACCATCTGAATACCTCTAAACAGCTTGCACAGCAAGGGGTGTTCTCCCACTGGTTTACCTTCCACCGGATCGTGGCCTGCCGAGATGGCCGACCAAAAATTATTTTCAGTCCTGTAAGCCATTCCAGAGGGAGCGATAGAGGATAAAATGTTGACAGCTAGAGAAAAATGTGTGTTAATGGGTTTAGCCTCCCGTTCACTCCACCAGCCACACCATCATTTCCAAGCTGATGAGTATCGCTTGTGGGTATTGGCTGACCAGGACTCACTGATAAATCTGTTTGATTCTCTCGAAAGGCCAGGGACTTCCATCTGTCCCAGAAACTCGCCAATCTGCCAGAGTGAGTTGTTCTGACTCTATTATCGGATGTGGATATCCCTGAGGGTCCAGCAACAGATTCCACCAATGTGGAAGAAGGATTAGGGAAGCACAAAACATTTCCCGAAGAACTGAGAACCATGCCTGCGCTCTCCGGAGTGGGGTAATCAATACTAACTCTGCCCGTTAACAACAGGTCTGCTCCAGAACTCTGGGAGTCATCATAAATGGGGGAAAAGCATAACACAGTGTTGTTGGACAAGTCTAGAGAAAAGCGTCCATTGCCTCCGGATCTGGACGCCAGCTTTTAAAGGCTGGCATTTGCATGTTGAGGCATGAAGCAAACAGGTCCAGATAACAGGGACCCCAAAGATGATTCAGTGTCCTTGAAATCCGAGAATGGAATCTCTAGTCACTGAAGTCCTGTAGATATCGGGTCTGCCAATCTGCTACCATGTTGTTGCAGCCCGGAAGGTATTCAGCTATCACTGAAATTCTGTGTTGTAGGCAGAAGTGCCAAAACTCCTTGGAAATCTCTGCTAACACCTGGGACGTCGTCCCTCCTAGCTTGTTCACTTATCACAGAAGAGACACACTGTCCAAGCGAAGCAAAATACAACAGTCCGTCTTCCACTGGGAAAGACTGAGGATCACAAATGAGCCCGCTAGGAGCTCCAGGCAGTTGATATGTAATGATAGTTCGTCAAGGGACCAACAACCTCCGGTGGAGATCTGTCCGCAACGGGCTTCCTAACCCCAACAGCTGGCATCCGACTCGATAACTATTTCTGGCATGGAGCCAAAAATGGCTTTACCATTCCAAGCCTCCATGTGGTCTAGCAGCCACAACATCTCCAACCTCACCTCCTCAGAGAGGGCAATCTGGTCTGCAAACCCAAGGCCTTTCCGGAGATGCTGAAATGCTAGTCTCTGGAGCTCCCAATAGTGAAGGGGACCCGGGAAAAATATTTGTATTGAAGAGGCCAGTAGACCAACCACCCAGTTACTGATCTCAATGGTACAATCTGCTTGTTCAGAATCAATCTCAATTCTCTCTTGATTGACCTGACCTTCTGTGCTGGGAGGAGTAGCTGGCTTAGACGGGAATCGATCTGAAACCATAGAAACTCTATGGACTGTGGGTGTCAGGATCAATTTCTAAGAAATCACAATGAACCCCAAGCTCTGCAGGAGATTGATCGAAGAGGTGGGTTACTATTAGCTATGGGCAATCGTGCCAGGATTATTATGTCGTCCAAATAGATGATGAGGCGTACTTCTTGAGCCCTCAAGGATTCCACTACTGGGCGAAGGAGTTTCCTGAAGCACCAAGGTGCCGACGAAAGACCAAAGGGGAGAACCTTCTATTCGTAAAAAACTCCCTGCCAGCGGAACTAGAAAGCGCCGATGTGGAGCGAAAAGGGTAACAGAGAGATAAGCTTCCTTCAGGTCCAAACGGACCATCCAATTCCGCTCTTGAAGGTGGTCGCGAAGACGATGGATGCCCTCCATCTTGAAATGTCAATAGAATACCCATCCATTGAAATCCTTGAGGTCTAACACAAGTCTGAATCCGTCCCCTTTCTTCTCTACTGCGAAGATACTGCTGATAAACTCTCTGAGGTGAGGATCCATGGTGACTATGGCCCCTTTCTTCAAAACGTATCGTATTTCGGCAGAAATTAAATCCTTCTCTTGTAGGGAAAAATACATCTGTGGGGGAAGAGACACCTGACTGGGGGAACTGTACAGTTCTAACTTGTACCCCTGTACTGTTTCTAAAACCCAAGCATCTTGTGAGATTGTGCGCCATACCTGAAGAAAAGACTGAATTGTGCCCCCAACACTACTTCTGAACAAAGGTTCAGTCTCGCCTGTGGTTTCAGCCTCCTGGTTTCCACCCTGGTTCACTTTGTATCTGCCTTTCTTAAAGTGTTTTCTGGAGCATCGGGTAGGGTAAAAGGATGATTTGGTGTTGCTGACTTAGCAGCCCTGTGCTGCTGTTGGTATTGACCACGAGATGCGCCTTAGTTGTAACTTCATCAGAACGGTTGTCCTCAATATCGTACCGCCCTGCCAAAAACCGGTTGGAAGGCATGTCTTAGGGACCCCTGCGCCTTATCCAGAGACCACGACAAGTAGCGACAAACTTGGTGAGTTCCTTAAGAAAAGGATGTCCAAATAGAAGGCCTTGAGCTAGGGGGCCAGAATCTGACGCGGATAGTTCTGACAGCTTAGAGTTCAGCTTTAAGAGAATAGAGCGCTGCCTTTCGCTGGACATGGTGCAATATGCATTTTCAAGCGGGCATATAGCCCGTTGGGCCCATCCTAGTCTAGTCTAGTCTGGAAATTTGTATTGCGCAAAACATATCACATCCCGTGAGGGAGTCTCATGGCGCATGCGGACAATCCCAGAGTAAAAGGAGAGAGATCCTGCAAAAGGCAAGACCTAGCTGAAAAACAATGTTTTCAACAGTTTTCGGAAACTCATGTGCTCGATCGTTGCACGGATATTCAAAGGAAGTTTGTTCCATAGGAGAGGTGCCATATGGGAAAAAGCACATCCCCCATTCCTGACTGTTTGTACTCTAGATGGCGTGAGTTGGAGTTTATGGCTAGATATCCTATCAGTCCTTCTGGGTCAATAGCCATGGGAGATTCTTTTGCCTTGAAACCCAACTCCAAGATTTTTGTCAGAGGGCCTACCATGTCGAAGAGCTTATGTTAGCATGAACGCCATGCCCTCTCTATGTCCTTCTTTGGGTCTTTAGAGTATTTCTTCAAATATGTTACCATAGTGGGGTCCACTTCAGTGTCTGGCCACCTTGCCTGGCAAGTCCGGTCTCGGGCACTTGCAGCGCAACCTCGCTCTAACATCCTTGTCAAGCACCTGTTGTAGGTGGGTTTGGACATAATCTGTCACCTCTTGAGGAGGTAACCAGGCAGTGGATTTGGTGTGTATGATCTCTGCCGGCTCAAACATGAGCAGTTTGGGTTGTGAAGCGGGTTCCACGTGACGCTCATTTTTATAGCATTTACTTCGTCTAGGAGCTTTGTGTTGGTCAGACATATGACCTGAGGAGGAATCGTCTTCGACGTCCTGAAGAGATTCTGAAGGTGCCGCCTCAGGAAGGGGGGCCGTGCAATCATGATCACTGGACATGGTCTTGGCCAGTTGGAAGAATCTGCTGCGTGGGGGTTTCTGGGACCTGACCCACTGGTTCTGGATCGTATGCTAGGGGTGGGGAGCCAGTCTTGCCATTGGGCATAGCCACAAAGGTGGTATTTTGAAGGTTCTATGGCTCGCTCTAGGGCCTTATTAATGGATCCTGCATCCAGTGCATCAACGATTTCCTGCTCCAGGACCCAGAGGGTTCCTCTCCAAAATATTCCTCATTGTATCAGTACTCTGCCATGATGAGGTGTGCAGTGTAACTGTGCTGTCCCAATGCAGTACGATTAATTACTCAAATCTGAGGGTTTAAACCCCAGCTCAGGAGCAAGTATCAGGGGGATTAAGGCAACCCCAGGAAATGCAAGCAACAAATCAGTGATATAAGGTGGAGGGAGGGCTTGCCATAACCACTCTAGGCAAAGCCTATGCAAGGATTATGCAGCTCTGAAGATCTCTGAACTAATAGCATCTGAGGGAGCTAGTAGGGGGGTCGGGGCACTAGAAGCACAGAAATGCTGTTCCTGCGCTCGTTAAAGCTTTCTGATGCATTATGAAGGCATTAAAAATGGCAGACGTATAGGCGCGGGGTTCGCCACTTGTGCTCAAATAGAAAGAGGACCCTGTTGGGAATTGTCTCTGAGGTCTCGGTGTGCTACCGCAGGTCCATAACGATTACGTTATTGCTAGCCAAACAGGAAATTGCAAAAAACTGGGGGGCCCGGCGGTACGCCATTAGAGAGTCCTGGCAGCACAGCATGATACACTTTGATATGCAATCTGAGATCTATGCGACTCTGCAAACCCCCCCACATCCCGTCAAAAGGATATTTGACACATATACGGTACATATCTGCTCACTCTACAGCAAGATTCCCCCGCTACCTTCCCAGTATCCGTAACATTACAAGGCAGGGGTTTACCCTCCCCCTCCACACACCAACCCGAGCTAAATTTTATGAATAGCATATGCATAGGTTCATTTTTTTCAAGGTTGCACCATCTGCTTCACTGTTCTCCTCCCTCTATCCTTTCAAATGCGGCAATGCCATTCTTTAGGAATGCTTACTGTGAGTGCTTCTGCAGCTATTCCCCCCCTTTTCGGATGTGCTTCCCTTCCCTTCTGTCCCCTTCTCCTAATTTCTTTTGTTGAAGTGTTACATTTTGTTTTTTGTATTGATAGCTGATCCTCTTTCGTCTTTTATACTGTGAGTACAATGATTTATCAAACCGCTATTTCTCTATTGACTTTCCTCATGACCATGTACGACCATCCTTTGCACCTACATCAGCAATGAAGGCAGCCCGGCTCACAGCATTTTTCATTTTCCCTTAAGACTAGGATATTTGTCTATCCTGTACTGTTTTGAAAGTCCGTATTGTTTATAATTTTCTTTAAAAATTAATAATTAAAAAAAACATTTAAAAAATAAAAAGAGGACTGCGCGTCTACTAAACACGCGTCATCGCGCCCATCACTGCACCATCAGAGAATGGACACGGGCGCACAGCCCCCTATCGGGAGGCAGAGCTCTCCCAGGAAACATGACCGTCAGCGCGTGAGCGCTGTTTAAGGCAAAGTTGTCTAACTGTTAAGTTCACTAAGCATGCAGCGCCACAACTAATAAAGCAAAAAAGCCTCTAAACTCGACCACTCGCATGCACCTGATAAGCATATGCAAAAGAACAATTGATGGACAGAATGCAGAACAATGACATTCATTCACCCCAGTACAGAGATCTGGCTTTAAATCCATAATTTCTTTGCTCACCATGCTATTCCAGTTTGAACCCAGCCATATGCAAATCAGACTTGACCCCGTGCCCAATGGGAACAGTCCTGCCTGAACTGCCAGGTTAGGTCCTCCCTGGACTGGAAGCAAGCATCCCAGGACCGGTTTCAGAGTTTCACCCCATATCAGCCAGGATAGCTTGACTCCAGTGGTATGGAGAGCACGGGACTCAAGTCTGGGCATACCCGTCCCACTCGGGGTGACAAATGCAAAAAAGAATTGATAGACAGAATGCAGAACAATGTCATACATACACCCCAGTACAGAGATCTGGGCATAAATCCATCGTTTTTTGCCCACCATGCCCTCCCGTTTGAACCCAGCCATCTGCAAATCAGTCTTGACCCTGTGCCCAATGGGAACAGTCCAGCCCGAACTGCCAGGCCAAGTCCTCCCTGGACTGGAACCAAGCATCCAGGACTGGTTTCGGTGTGTCACCCCTCATCTGCCAGGATAGCTTGACTCCAGTGGCATAGAGAGCACAAGACCTATGTCTGGGCATAGACGTCCCACTCGGGGTGACAAATACAAAAAGGACAATGAATGCACAGAATGCAGAACAATGTCATACATTCACCCCAGTACAGAGATCTGGGCCTAAATCCATTGTTGTTTTGCTCACCATGCCATTCCAGTTTGAATCCAGCCATATGCAAATCAGTCTTGACCCTGTGCCCAATGGGAACAGTCCAGCCCGAACTGCCAGGCCAGGTCCTCCCTGGACTGAAACGAAGAATCCTAGGACTGGTTTCAGGGTTTCCCCCCTCATCAGCCAGGATAGCTTGACTCCAGTGGCATGGAGGCCACGGGACTCACGTCTCGGCCTACTCTTCCCACTCTGGGTGACAAATGCAAAAAGAAAAATTAATGGACAGAATGCAGAACATGTCATACATCCACCCCAGTGCAGAGATCTGGGCCTAAATCCATTGTTTTTTTGCTCAGCATGCCATTCCAGTTTGAACCCAGCCATATGCAAATCAGACTTGACCTTGTGCCCAATGAGAACAGTCCAGCCCGAACTGCCAGGCCAGGTCCTCCCTAGACTGGATACAGGCATCCTAGGACCGGTTTTGGGGTTTTTCAGCCCTCATCAGCCAGGATAGCTTGACTCCAGTGGCATGGAGAGCACAGGACTCATGTCTGGGCATACCTGTCCCACTCGGGGTGACAAATGCAAAAAGAAATTGATGAACAGAATGCGGAACAATGTCATACATTTACTACAGTACAGAGATCTGGGCCTAAATCCATAATTATTTTGCTCAGCATGCCATTCCAGTTTGAACCCAACCATATGCAAATCAGTCTTGTACCTGAGCCCAATGGGAACAGTCCAGCCCGAACTGCCAGGCTATGTCCTCCCTGGACTGGAACCAAGCATCCTAGGACCAGTTTTGGGGTTTCACCTCTCATCATCCAGGATAGCCTGACTCCAGTGGCATGGAGAGAATGGGACCAACATCTAGGCATACCTGTCCCACTCAGGTAACAAATGCAAAAAGAACAATTGATGGACAGAATGCAGAACAATGTTATACATACACCCAGTACAGAGATCTGGGCCTAAATCCATCGTTTTTTTGCCCACAATGACTTTCTAGTTTGAACCCAAGCCATATGCAAATCAGTCTTAATCCTGTGCCCAATGGGAACAGTCCAGCCCGAACTGCCAGGCCAAGTCCTCCCTGGACTGGAACCAAGCATCCTTGGAACGGTTTTGGTGTGTCTCCCCTCATCAACCAGGATAGCTTGACTCCTTTGGCATAGAGAGCACAGGACCCACGTCTGGGCATACCCGTCCCACTCGGGGTGACAAATGCAAAAAGAATAATTGATGGACAGAATGCAGAACAATGTCATTCTTTCACCCCAGTACAGGGATCTGAGCATAAATCCATTGTTTTTTTGATCACCATGCCATTCCAGTTTGACCCCAGCCATATGCAAATCAGTCTTGACCCTGTGCCCAATGGGAACAGTCCAGACCGAACTGCCAGGCCAGGTCCTCCTATAGCATGTAAACGCAATCAGTGCTAAAGGACGAACGTCAATTTCATTAGTAATAGACGAGCATTAACTGGCTGCAGAGCAGCAAAGAAAAAGGTCGCTGTTGTTGGAGCTTAACTAGTGCAATGCTCTATGGTTGGTCAGGGGACATATTGGTATTCATGAGTAAAGTAGTGTTTTTGATATTTTCTCTCATTGGCTGCAGTAAATAAGTAGTAAGGTAATGAGAAGCATAATCGGAGCCTCCGGTCCTGACATAGAATCCAGTCAGTGCGGGAGCGCTCTGCACGGTTACACCTTTCGCTGACATGACCATAAGGAAGGTGATCTGCCTCCGGAACAGAGCTCCCATCCTGCACCACCGGGACTCCCTAATGGCCTTTCAAGATGCATCGCCCAAAGCATGATTAGGACTATCCAAAACCATAATCTGGATTTAGTGCCAGTCAGCTCCAGGCATCGCCTCCCAGCACATGATCCTACTCTGTGCATGTTGATGGAGATGAAAACTGGCAAACATCTACTTGTCGTTGAGCTCCTGAATGCCACCCGCTCGTCGCCAATATATGGTGAGGGCATTAATAATAAAAGACCATGCAGTGATAACGTAGGAGACTTATTTATTGTCTCGTTGGAAAAGTAGTTCATGACTAGGTCCCCACATGTCCAGAGCAGCGGTCAGAGTGAGACTCTAACTGCAACTCCCAACGAGCCTGAACAAACCCATAACAATACCTCAGAAATACTACTGTGCATCTCGTGACACAGCACAAGATGCCTAGAAACTAATATGTGTACAACAATGGAGGAAGCATTCTTCCGCCAAATTGTTGTTTAAATTACCTAAACAGTACACCTTAAAAGACAATTTATCACATATACATATTGGCTAAAACATCGTATGATTTACAGGAAATCCTGAAGGGAACTAATATAACCTCCCTATCCTACAGCGTCTACAAAGAAACATCATTTCTCCAGAGCAGGAAGTCATGTCAGTTCCTATAACGAAATTATATGGCAGGTACAAAAATATTGATGCAAAGAAGGCAAACATTTATCCCACAGGAGACGCAGTCCCCATCTGATACAGCAAGCCCGCTTAATTAAATGACGCTATACACCCATATGCTGAGGGAACAGCTGTTCAAAATTATTTTTGAGGACATAATGCTTTTGCAGTACCTGTGACTGCTAAAATTCTACCAAAATGTTCTGTGCTGCTAATAATAAGATGCCAAATGTGAAGTCATGCCATTGGTGCTAATCAAGCATATCAGTGCCTCTCACAATGCCAGCTTGTCAGGATGAAATGCAGTTCATGTATCTACATCGCACTGGCTTGTGCGGCACCATTGGCAATCATACCTGAATCCAAACGGGGAAGGTGAGAACAGCAACTCTGACATGTTAGAATCCACAATAGGTCGGTATGAGTAGCATCATTTACATGCCAGAAACCAACTTGCAACATTATCTAAAGCCTTATTTCAGTGCATGTAGAGTTGACAACATGCTACTCTTCCCAACTTCACTCATAACTAACATCATGTAACAGTGTTATTACCATCCACTGCGATGTCTGCTCAACATATTTATGTGGTGTTACCTCTGAAGGACCGGGTTTTAGAACCCATCGGCGTCAGGGAAAACACCCGATGCCTTCGAGTTCCCCTGCCTTGGCAAACAGAGACACGGGATACTTCTTGATGACGTCAAAGACCAAAGTTTATTGGCTGCAACCAGGAACAGAGATCTACGAAGCACAACACGGGTGGTTCGCTAGAGACTGCACAAATTCAATGAGCGGAGCATGGTCTTTTATGCCAAAAATCAAGCCTCAGGCAACATTCCAAATTAGCATTGGGTTCATACAAACTGACCAATAGAAATGTGACATTTTGAAAGTAACGTATGACGACAATCCCACTTTCCGTTGTCCAGCCCACCAGAAATGACCAAGCACATTCCAATATTCTTGTTCGCTCAGGCCGGACAAACCCATCATAAAACCCTCAACCCAAAACAGTGATTATGTCGTAAAGGAAGGAACAGAAACAGATTGGAAGCAAGATAGAAAGGTGAGTGCAGTGTACCATAAACTTGGGCATGTCCTGCTCTTTGATCTTTATCTGACCAGCTGCTTAACAAGGAACTGGCTCAGCGAGGTCAGCCTCGGGCAAGGGAGTCAGTTCGCCAGGTCATCTAGAAGTCAGCTAAGGTGTACGTGTCTCAAGGACTCCTTCAGCCGCAGTCATCGGCCTATGTGAGGGCAACCACACAAAATGGCTGCCGTACACAAAATGGAACCCGAAGGTTTAAACGAAATCCCCGAATACGTAGTGTTCTCACTGATCGATTAATGCGAAAACACTCGTACACACTACACTCGTCATTTGCGGTCTGCTGACACCAAAATCGTCTATTTCCGACGACCTTTATTGAACGGGTTCGGAACCACCGAACCTCACTCACAAACCACGGAACTACAGGCCCTCCTTTTGCCCTTACATAGGCAATAAACCCAAACCCATGTCAATCTGAATCTGGATCTATATTCATCAGATCATCGATATGTTGCTGTAGCATCATCTTATTACTTAGTACCTCTCTCTGGACAGGTCTCCTTGCACAGGGGTTAGAGGCGGCAGACACGGAAGCTGAGATCGGCCCTGGACCAGGGTTCGATTCCCCGCCTCGGCAGGTCTTGGGCTCAAAAATTCCACGGACTCGATAATTCTCGCTCCGGTGCCTTCTCGACTCACGGGTTCACACTCTGCGACTCTGGGCAATAGCTTGCTTAATCTCCACAACGGCCCCTCGCGGCGGGATGCCTGGCTTTCACCTTGTGGATACCCTGCCGGGGTTATCTCACAGGGGAATACCAGGACGGGTTCCCTAAGCAAGCGCCGGGAAACCCTTTGTGGGTAGCTGTGCGCTATATAAGCTCAAATACATTTACATTTACATTTACAGAGGCCACAAATAGCAGGAGCACACTGTACACAGAGACAGAACAGAAAAAGGATAGCTAAGACCATCCCAATGACCATCAAAATCTTCCAACCCCAAGTGGATATCAATCCCCATAACCATCCCATCAACAACCAATCTCCTTTGTCCAAATGGACAGAATCGGAGATCTTATGTAACTTGGAAATGGCCTGGAAGACTGACGGAGCGTTGTCTGGAATGAAAACACAGCAGCGCGATTGAATCAGTTTACATACTCCACCTCGATCTGCTAGTATGACATCAAGGGCAACTCTATTTTGGAGTGTCATAAGCCTATCCGACTGGAGCTCAGCAGTCAAGTTACTAAGGGCACCGGAAGTTTCGACTATGGTGGACTCAACCACTCTCGTCAACTGGCGGATATTCCTGCTATTAGCCATCGGTCCCCAAAACGGCAGAAAACCCTTAAAGAAATCTCCCAACTATTGCCCTGCAGTGTCTTCTTGACTAAAGACACCTCTAGCAACTCTTGTCTTATGGTAATCTGCCACAGCTGTAAAAGTGGGAGGCAACAGGAAAGAAACAAAACATGTGCCCGAAAAATCAGGGGGCAACCATGTATATGCTTTGTCATAGCAAACAAAGTAGGTACCCTTAGCAGCTAAAAATGCTGGGGAAGACTGGGACGTAAATACGTAGGTGTCAGTACAAATGCTCTTCCCTAGCTGTGCTCTTGGATTCTTGCCATTACCCTGCAGACAATAGCGACCCTGATGGGGCACTATCCAAATCGGTGGAGAACTTTTCGCTCGCTGGTTAACACTCAGACTAACTCCATATCCAGTAATATCCCAACCACTATATGGTTGTCTCTCATCCATCGGAATAGTTTAAATGGCATTAGTCCCTTTAACCATGTCGACTATGCCTCTAGCAACAGCACTATTCTTCGGATTGTCCTTCGGTGAACGTAGGGGATAGACTCTATGGGCATAAATAAACATCGTTCTATAAGCCCAAATCAAACCATTCAAACTAACAGGTAAAACCAAGTACGGAATACCTTTATCGGTCATATGGGGCATTAGACCACAGATCCAACAGTTTGTTGTGTTCATCACTAACTGGTGTTGGTGCAAAAGTTGAATAAAGGAATTATTGGCAAATTCCAGTCGTCTAACTACCTCATGTTCAGGCAAAGGATGAAAAGAATGAGAAGAAATAGTAGGTGGAGGTGTAGGTTGCACAGTGGGAACAAACGTCACTTTAAAAGAGAATGTCACATAACCAATTATGAATATCATTAAACTCAATAGCAAAAACAAACACGGTATTAAAAACGTTTCTTTGAGATCAGTTTGCATTTCTTCTTTTTAAAAGCCATTGTCCTTGCAGGTCTCTCCAACTCTAAGAAATCCATCCTAACTAAATATGCTGCTCGCGATGGTAGGGTGTTCTATGCTAAGGAATGCCTCTGTCAACCCAGGGCAACTCCCTTAGGCCAACCAGAACCTTCGACCTAGTGTCTCAGGCTTGCACTCCAAAGACTTTCGGCAACCGCGACCTTACAGCTGAACCCGGATGGCGGTTCGAAAAACAAAAATGAGTAGATCCTCGGTGGAGAGTTAACCTGCAAACAGAAAAATCATAAAAAAACTTTATTTGTGCTTCATTTGTCCATGACTCTCGGTCGCAAATTATAGCGGCTTCTTCCGGGCAATTCTTGATCTTTAAACAACAAATCAGGCTCAATAGTGTTGAATCGATTCGAAGGAGGCACAGCTTCTTGTAAAAGATCGTCACATTCTCTCTCAGAGTTCGTACCAATCAGACGAGCATCGCTGAATGGCAAA
Source organism: Lissotriton vulgaris (assembly GCF_964263255.1). NCBI lineage: Eukaryota > Metazoa > Chordata > Amphibia > Caudata > Salamandridae > Lissotriton > Lissotriton vulgaris. The sequence goes on from NC_141687.1 coordinate 253,181,543, forward strand.
AATCGTGGAACAGATTCTGTTTCAGAGTCTGGAAGTCCCTCCTGGACCCACTGATCGTACGGTAAGGGCAAAGGTGCTCGCTTACAGTGTACGCCGTGGATCCAGTTTTTCTTGCCTTGCACTCGAACTGCAGAACGTGTAGACAGGAGTACTTGATGGGGTCCTGTCCAACGGAGCTGATCGTTCTTGCTCCGCTCGAAATTTTTCACAAGGACCCAACTTCCAGGTTCAATAGCGTGGCCTGGATCCTCAGAAGCTTGTGGTAGGCTTTCATGCACCTGTTGGTGTAAAACACGCAATTTAGTCGTCAGTTCGCGCAAGTAGTCAAGCAACACAGGGTACTCAATTTCACTAAACCTGGTTGGCCTTGGTACGCCCCAAATACTCGCTGGGCGGCCAAAGACCACCTCATATGGGCTCGGACCCATTCTCGAATGCACAGTCATTCTTGTGGACAAAAGCGCTAAAGGCAAAGCATCTGGCCATGGTAAACCAGACAGTGCTCGCTTGGATTTTAGCTAATTTTAGCTTCAAAGTGCCATTATAGCACTCGACTAGACCAGCTGATTGGGGGTGATTTGCAGCATGGAACTTCTGCTGGATCCCTAGTCCCTCACACACTCTCTTCATGACTTGACCCACAAATTCACTCCCATTGTCACTCCAGATAATTCTCGGCATTCCAAACCTCGGGAAAAATTATTTTATCAGGACTTTCGCTGTGGACAAGGCAGTATTGTCTTTAAGGGGATAAGCTTCTACCAATCTAAAAATGGAGCAAACAACCACTAAGACATATTTCAAGTTGTTGCATCTCTCCATGTGGATAAAATCTAGCTGCAAAGCCTCGAACGGATACGTAGGAGGAGCAAAATGACCAGCTGGTGTTGGAGTTCCCTTACCAGGATTGTACATCAAACACACCATACAGTTCTTAACCAAGTTCTCTGCACATTTTGGAATTCCCACATTCTGCCAAACCGGAGCCAACAACTTACAAATCCCTTTCACGCTGATATGTGCCATTCCATGAGCCATTGTAACAACCGGAAGCACATACGCGTTAGGCAACAACCATGTCTGATGCTCAGACAAATCAATCCAACAACCATTAGAATCCAATCTACCCTTACATTCTCTCCATTCGTTCAACTCTTTCTCTGTAGCTTCAGCTTGAATGGTTTTCACACTCTCAATCGTATCTTCACACATACTCTTCTCTGGAACCCATCTCGCCGGACCCGCAACATACATTCGACTCATCACATTTCTCGCAGTTTCTTTCGCAACTTCATCCGCAAACGCATTTCCGCGAACAACATCATCCGTGACTTTCTTATGGGCACTGCATTTCACGAGCGCTACTTGTAACGGCAAAGTAACTGATTCAAGAAGTTCATTCTCCAACTGCCCATGCTGGATCTTCTTTCCATGCGAAGTCAAAAACCCACATTCTCGCCACAAACGCCCAAAGCTATGAGCCACGCCAAAGGCATATTGGCTGTCAGTATACACATTCACTTGTTTTCCTTTCGCCAACACACATGCTCTCGTTAATGCAATCAACTCCGCTGCTTGTGCTGAATTATGTGGAATACGTGCAGCTTCAACAATCGTATGCAAAGTCGTAACAGCATATGCCGCAGTCGTATCACCATTCGGCAACTTAAAGCACAAACCATCAACCCACAAAGTACCATCACACTCTGTAAGAGGAGTATCTCGTAAATCTACTCTCCCTTTCGTTTCTTCTTCAGTTTCCAGAAAACAATCATGCTGTTCTTCACTATCTGTCTCAACTGAAATTGGCAACAACGTGGCTGGATGCACATGACTCGCTAACCATGTCAACTCATAACCCGACAACCGAGCACTAGTTAAATGCTGTGTCTTGGCACGGTTCAATAAGGTATCCACTGCATGTGGAACAATTACTACTAACGTATTGTCCATAACCAAACCAGCAGACTGTCGAATTGAAACAGCCGCTGCTGCTGTGGCTCTCAAGCAACTCTGCAACGCCCTTGCTACCGGATCTAAGGTCGATGAAAAATAAGCACATGGACGCTGCTTATCGCCAAACTGCTGAGTCAAGACTGACAATGCACATCCCTCTCTCTCATGAACATACAATGTGAAAGGCTTACTGTAGTCGGGAGTACCCAACACAGGAGCCGAACACAACGCATTGCGTAATTCAGAAAAGCTCTTTTGACATTCGTCAGTCCAAGGAATAGGATTTGGAGTATCCTTAACAGTAAGAGCTATCAAAGGCTTCGCTAACAAGGAAAAATTAGGACTCCACTGTCTACAGTACGACGTAATACCCAAAAACACACGTACTTCTCTCTGTGTCATAAGCACACTCATTTTCGCAATAGCTTGAATTCTCTCTGGGGTCAGTTTCCTTCCCTCCTTTGATAAGAGGTGACCTAAGTAGGTTACTTCTTGTCGACAATATTGCAACTTGGAGAGAGAAACTTTGTGATGAAAATCAGACAAGTGGCGTAGCAATGACAAAGTGGGCAGATTCGGTGGGCCTCATTGTGAATTCCCAATACGGGTTCAGAAAAGGTAAAGGGACGGTTGAACAGTGTCTGAATTTGGCACTAATCATAGGAAAGTACATGAAGGCAAGGAATTCTTCCATCCACCTTGCCTTCATGGACCTTTCAAGTGCATTCGACACTGTGTGTCGGAGCAAGCTCTGGCAAATGATGGGGGATATGGGCTTTGAGGAACCCTTGGTTACTTTGCTTCGTAGAATGCATGAATCGACAACTGTAGCCATAAGGTTTGGGCCAGGGGGGGAAAAGACAAAATCTATCCCCTCAACTGAGGGCGTACGACAAGGTTGCATATTAGCCCCTTTTTTGTTCCTTGTGTATACAAATGGCCTGGAAAAGTATCTGTTGGACCATTGTCATGACTTCCCAAAGGTTAACGGCAGGAGCATACCAATGCTTTCTTATGCCTATGACACGGTACTTATGACCCTCACAGGAAATAGCATGCAGATCTGTCTTGATGCCTTTAATACTTTCATGTTGGACCTAGACCTGAAGGTAAACTTCACAAAATCTTTTGCAATGGTCTGTGGCCCAAAGGGGACTAAATCCAGAAAGTTCGTGGTAAATAATTTTACCATCGAAAAGGTAGAACATTTTAACTATCTGGGAAACCTTTTTAATAATAAATTGAGTTGGGCCCCATTAATGAAGGTTCGAGTTCAGAGCGCTAGTCGCTCTATAAAAGGTCTGTTTCGCTTCTGTGGCAAGCTAGGTCAAAAACCTGTCACACATTTAAAAACCCTGTATAGATCAAAATGTTTGTCTGTGGCCACCTATGGGGCAGGGGTTTGGGGGATTGAAAGCCCTGCCTCGATACAAGTCATGGAGAACAAATTCATAAAGCGTGTACTAGCAATTCCACCAGGTTCATCAAACAAATTTGCTCATGATAAAATAGGTTTGAGCTATGTGAGTGATACCATTCGTCTTTCACCCTTATTATTATGGGGCAAAATATGGTTATCTGAGGATCTCCAGCTCTCTAGAGACATTCTCCAGGACTGTTTAAACCTGGAAAATGGGAAGCAGATTCCTTGGTTATCATATGTTAATGAAATGCTTCATAAAATAGGTCTGGGTGACATCTATGATAACCCTGAAAAAATCCAGGGAGACATTAAAACCGTCATCAAAACAAGTTATTGGAAATCTTCACATGCTCATTCCCTGGTTAGGCCATCTGGATCTATGGTTAACGTACAGCACCAGTTTTATTTAACCTTTACAACTCATGTGCAATGGCGATTTTATCTCACAAGGTTTAGGCTAAACATCCTGCATTTTCTTTTTGCCTTTCCTAAACAAGGGGGTTGGTGTGAGAGGCTGCCCCCTTGTCCTTGTAATAACAAAGTTAGTCAAAGTACTATGCATGTTGTCCTCTTTTGTTCCTTATATAAGGATCCGAGAACTAGGTTTATTAAGCCTATTTTGAAGGGGAAGCAACCATGTAACTACAAAGAAGGTTATGACTACTTGTTATCATTGTCATCTTCTGGAGTGTGTTGTGCTTTGCTAAATTTCATACGAGTGTCTCTCCTGATTAGGAAACGGTATGGTTAATTTGGCCTTAAACCTTTTGTTCATGTAGAATGTTGTATTGTGATTCTTATTTTTTGCTCCTTGTGATGGCCATTCTAGTATGAATACTCTATGAAATAACACCTGTTGATTTAAAATGAACGGTACGGGCCTTATTTTCTGTATGTTTTGCCATGTTAAACTACCTGTGAACATATTAATTAATGTTTTCTTACCAGTTCAATGTGTAATTTTAAGATTGCTTTTTTTTAAAAAATATTTCTAAATCATGTTTTGTAAAATGTTTTACTTTTATGATTCTTCTCTGAATCGAATAAAGTTTTTGAACCGAACCGACAAAGTGGCTTCTCTACAAATCTCTTCAGTGTCAGCGGCCACTAGCAAGTCATCAACATTCTGAATAAGGGCTGCACCATCAGGTAAAACCAACAGATAAAGTTGTGTCTTCAAAGCTTGACTATAGATCGATGGACTCTTGCAATAGCCCTGAGGAGCGCGCTTAAAGCGAAAACTTCATCCTCCTAAAGAGAATCCAAAGATATCCCTACTCTCCATGGCAATCGGGATACTAAAGAAAGTATTCTTCAAGTCCATCACCGAAAACCATGTGGCAGTAGCCGGAATCAAGGTCAACAAGGCGGTGATATCAGGCACGACAGGAAATTGTGGAACAACAATCTTGTTCACTTTGCGAAGATCGATGACAAACCTATATACAGGAGGCTGCGAAGAATCAGTTCTCAATCTCTTCAGAACAGGCAGAACGGGGCTATTGCACACATTACCTCTCGTTTCCTCAATCACGCCCTTTTCGATCAGATCATAAATGATCGCTAAAAGTGCACGCTCACCATCACTCGAGATACGATACTGTGGAATGCGCTGTAACTTAGCATTCGCCTTCAGTGTCAAATTTCCAGTAGGTCCACATCATTCGGACCAGTAGCCCACAATGAATCTGGTAAAGAAGACAATTCAGATGGAAGACTATCTTTCGATATGTACATCGGAGAGATCACTCTCTCACCCAAAGTAAGATGTACTCCTAACGGAGAACAATACAGCGTCGCATACAATCGCTTCAATAAATCCAATCCCAACAAATTCTCATTACAACCTGTAGTCCAAAGAAGGGGTGCTTCGAACTTACGCGGTCCAACAGAAAGAGACAAAGGAGCAGAAATCGGATTTGTAACGGGGGCGCCAGAAAAACCTACAGAAACATTGTCAAAGCCAGACAAAGGTGTGCCAGGGAGTTTAGAGTGCATAATAGAACTCTTTGTAGCACCAGTATCTAGCAGAAAAGGTTCTGACACACCTGATGCAATCACTTCAACATAGGGTCCACTCTGATCTACTGGAACTGAAAGAACTCCCTCTCTTTGTCCATGGCTGTCCTAACAATCGTCACCATTCCCTCCATCACCTTCAACATAGTAATCATCCATATAGTACTGTGCTGTCCTACCAGACGAACCGTGCAGCTGATCAAAACTATTCATTGAGTTTTGTGGAGACAAAGATCGCACATTCTGTCCGCGACCTCTACCTCTAGGCGCTTGTTGAGCACCTCGACCTTGTACACCAGAAGCACCATTTGTACGCTGTAACAAAACCGGACAACTATTCTTGTAATGGCCCTCTTCTTTACAATACGCACACTGATTAGGCCCATACTGGAAACGCTGTTGAGAAGACTCGTTCCTTTGCGAGTTTCTCGAATATTGCTGAGGTTGCTGATAATCGCGCTGACTATTATAACGGGTTGGATACGTTTGTTGTAGAAGAACTTTAGTCTTCAATTCCTTAGTCTTCTTATCCGCTTTCTCTAACTCATCTTTGTGCCTATTTTCATAGTACTGGGCCGTAGCTAAAATCTGTGCTGACGTGGAAACAGCCCAAGCACTCTCGGAATCCTTCAACTTAGTGCACAACTCGGGAAGCAAATTATGCACGAATTTGTCAACGAACAATCTCTGCCCACCCTCGGTAGCCATATCCTGAACACTATGATCTACAAAAGTCTCTTCAAACTGCGTGAAAAAGTCAGACACAGTCTCATCTTTCTTCTGCTTACATGCAGACAACTTGTCCCAATTAACACGCACTTCAGGCATCAAAGTCTTCATATAGTTAATTATTCTACCAGGGAGTTCAGTAATGAGATCTTCAGGCTTAGCACCTCCAACTTGTCTATCATTTGCAGCAACAATATTAACCCATGTAACACCCAATTCATTATCATGATCCGTATGTCGAATCACATTCCAAATAGGCTGTGGAGCAACATTGCCAAACAACATGTCTATGTCTGCTAAAGTCATGATGCACGAACCCACAGTTTGAGTGAGCTCTTTATAATATCCCGCCGGATTTTTGCGCGGATCAGGTAAAGTCTGCTTAAGTGCTAGGACTTCAGCACGTTTCCAAGGAACATGTACCCATACTCGCTGAAAGTGCGCAAGAGTAGGTGGCTGAGCATTAGGTTCCGCAGGTCTCCAAACTTGAGGAACCTCACGCATTGGATATTGACGAGCTTTTCTCCTAACTGACGAATCAGGCTCAAACAATCGCTCAGAAGGGGTGTCATTACGGAACGACAACAACGTCGCAATTGCTCTCTCAATGTCATGAAGACTCACAATAGTCCCTTTCGCAAACTCAGAACGCACTCGATACAACTCTTCAGGAGCTTTATCTACTTCATCAATCCATTGTTCATGGAGGAACACACACATCATTTCAAAGACGTACCATTGCTTTGGTGCTTGCCATTGCAGGAAAACATCCATAATACCTTCAAGATCATACTGGGAGGTATACGTAACCCATCTACGTGCCATGTGATCCAAAACTGTACGATTGTCTATACCAGGCAACTGACTACGTGAATGTCTATACTCATTAACTGGAGACATACCCAATTGTCCCAACAAAGGAGAAAAGAAACCAGAAACTGCAGCAGTCATTCGCTGTCTAGTAGAAGGAGAAGATGGAAGAATAAGGGAAGACGGAACAATAGTAGAAGAATCCAAAATCGGAACAGAAGGAGTATTATAGACAGGCCTAGGAGTAGCAGACAAAGGGGGAGGCAAAGTTGGCGGCCCTTGAGGAGGCTGCGCCAAAGGAACAGTAGCCAACGGAAAAGGAGCTGGTTGTGGAGGAATTACAGGTGGCACAACAACCGGAGGTTGCACAGCCACAACTGGCGGCGGTGGTGCCGTAGCACTCTGTGCATAAGGGGGTGGCGAACTCAATAGATGCGACATTAAAGGATCTTTCGCAAGTTCTTTTTTGTCTTCCTGCTCTTTAGGCGGCAAAACTAGGTAGCATCTATCTACCGCTAACTTCTTCACCCTAAGCATCTGTTCGCTCTCTTGCTCTTCCTCATTATCCCTAAACGCAACAGCAGCTTGTACCATTGACATACCTTGTTCTCGTTTATTCTTCTTCGCTAATTTAATTTCTTTCGGTTTGGCTTCTTTGCACCATATGCGGAAAGAGTCAAAGATTGCCGACCGGGCTTTCTTCTTGAATAATTTCACTTCGAGATTGTCTAAAATCTCAGCTTCAAAACTACCATAACGGGGCCACTGTAGGACACCGTCTTTTCTCGTATACTTTACCCAGATCTCATTATAACTAATAGGGCCCACACCATGCTTCACGTATAATTCATATGTAGGAGTTCCAATTGGAGGAACCAGACACAAATCCTCTAACCGGGAATTCTTAGAACAACCACAACCAAATATCTTTCCAAGTCTGCTAAGACCAGGCATCTTGCTCACTAGTCTAGCTTCTAACTACAAGGGAAATCTCAAAACGATAGTCTCGCGAATACACGAGTCCCTTGGCTTTGGGGCCTGCAGGTACCAAATCAAAGCGATCCACTAAAGGGATACCAAAAACAAACTAAGAACTAGGAGACTCTCCACTCATACTTAACTGAAATGTCAATGGCGTCACCAGAAGACCCGTCAATCGTCTCGCTCTACAAACGTCTAAGGCTCCAAGACAGGGCGACAGTCAGGGCAGCAGTCCTTCGTAGCCGTCGGAAGGCGGGAAACCTCGCAGCAAAGACTTTCGGACCACGCCGACATACAGGGGTCGATGAAGTGGTTGGCCTTCCTCCAGAATTTTCACACGAAGCTCCTCACGATCTTCGTCCTTGGACCGTTACCGCTGAAGTCGCCCCACGTGGGCGCCAACTGAAGGACCGGGTTTTAGAACCCAGCGGCGTCAGGGAAAACGCCCGATGCCTTTGAGTTCCCCTGCCTTGGCAAACAGAGTGTCAGAACACCTGATGCAATCTCTCCAGGAACAGACGCTAGACCCCAGAACCCTCCAACCAAATCCAGAGACACCTGATAAAACACCTGTCTCTAGAATTCAGCCAGGGGGGAAAGAGGAAGTGGAAGACAAAACAAGAGAGACTTCATTGGTGGTGGTTACTTGCCAGGAGTCTTCTTTCTTCACTTTTTCCTGGAAGCACCTGTAAACAAATGACAACACTATAATTTTATTCTACTCTGACAATATTATATACCTCAAGATTTTACCTTAATTACCTTTTACACCAATGACTTTGCCCCTCTCTAACGTTTTGTCTGAGCTTGCTTTGATCAGTTGGAAGGGCTTCAGTCCCGCTCAAGAACTGAAGGTGTGTTAATGATAGATAGTACCTTCTATCCTTAATTGGTATTGCGCAGTTAGACTTATGAGAGATTCACTTATACTGAGTAGCGAGTTCTTTCTCTTTCTCCTGCAGAGATGAATACAAGAGGTAGGCGCTATACTCAATTCTGTGTAACCAGACTCAACTGCACTTTTAGTTTTTCAGTAGTTGGAACAAGTCTTTCAAATACTTTCTTTTAAAGTCTCTATTCCTCTCACAAAAGGACGGTAAATGAACCTTCTGTGCACAAGACGCCTTTTTGTCTTTTAACAGTTTTCATACAGTCTTTATCAAATACTGAAGAGCGTGCTGACGTCTGGCAACATTAGAAGACTCCTCGTTGACAAATGAAAAAATGCGTCGGCTTGCAAGCATGAAAAAGGAAATTCTTACTTGGTATTGAAGTAGGGAAACCTTCTCTTCACAGAAGGCGTTCCTCCAGAAAAACACTCGAGACATACATGAACCCGACCTTCTTCACCAAGTCCTCAGGCTGCTTCCTTGCGAAGACGAACAGACACTGGTGAAAAATTGGGGGAATGAAAGTTACCACACGTTCTCTGTGAATGAACAAGAAAAAACTCTGAATACTCTCCTGAGACACTGCTGCTCTGAAACTCTGACTGGCGCGCTCAAAAGTAAAGGACCACTCGTCGCCAATATATGGTGAGGGCATTAATAATAAAAGACCATGCAGTGATAACGTAGGAGACTTATTTATTGTCTCGTTGGAAAAGTAGTTCATGACTAGGTCCCCACATGTCCAGAGCAGCGGTCAGAGTGAGACTCTAACTGCAACTCCCAACGAGCCCGAACAAACCCATAACAATACCTCAGAAATACTACTGTGCATCTTGTGACACAGCACAAGATGCCCAGAAACTAATATGTGTACAACAATGGAGGAAGCATTCTTCCTCCAAATTGTTGTTTAAAGTACCTAAACAGTACACCTTAAAAGACAATTTATCACATATGCATATTGGATCACTGAAATAATATCGAGGGACAAAATATCGACTTGCAAAAATATCGTGGACAAAATATCGACAGACAAAATATCGAGTTTGTATCTACAAACAGGTAAGAACAAAAATATCGAGTAGTAAATATCGTTTACAAAAATATAGTTTTAAAAAATATCGACTTTATTAAAAACAGTGTTAAATTAAATCAATATTAAAATGTAATTACTAAAATGTACTTAAAAATACTTAAATTAACTTATAATAATTAAATAATAAATGAAAATAATAAAAAAAAAATTTTACAATCATATTTGTTAAAACATATATATATAGTAACATACTATAATTAAATAAGATACTATTATATTACCGTACAATAGCAGAAGTGTAAAAAATACTATTCCCACTCCAAAGAGTGCAAGCGTAGGGAAAGCATTGGATAGCGTAGGGGTTAAAATTACTATACCCACTCCAGTGGGTGCAACAGTAGGGAAAGCGTTGGATAGCGTAGGGGTTAAAATTACTATTCCCACCCCAGTGAGTGCAAAAGTAGGGAAAGGGTTGGATAGCGTACAGGTTTAAATTACTATTCCCACTCCAGTGGGTGCAACAGTAGGGAAAGCGTTGGATAGCGTAGGGGTTAAAATTACTATTCCCACTCCAAAGAGTGCAACAGTAGGGAAAGCGTTGGATAGCGTAGGGGTAAAAATTACTATTCCCACTCCAGTGGGTCCAACAGTAGGGAAAGCGTTGGATAGCGTAGGGGTTAAAATTACTATTCCCACTCCAAAGAGTGCAACAGTAGGGAAAGCGTTGGATAGCGTAGGGGTAAAAATTACTATTCCCGATCCAGTGGGTGCAACAGTAGGGAAAGCGTTGGATAGCGTAGGGGTAAAAATTACTATTCCCACTCCAGTGGGTGCAACAGTAGGGAAAGCGTTGGATAGCGTAGGGGTTAAAATTACTATTCCCACTCCAGTAGGTGCAACAGTAGGGAAAGCGTTGGATAGCGTAGGGGTTAAAATTACTATTCCCACTCCAGTGGGTGCTACAGTAGGGAAAGTGTCGGATAGCGTAGGGGTTAAAATTACTATTCCCACTCCAGTGGGTGCAACAGTAGGGAAAAAGTTGGATAGCGTAGGGGTTAAAATTACTATTCCCACTCCAGAGAATACAACATTAGGGAAAGTAAATACTCCATAAATAAATATAAAATGTATTATTGAATATCTATTAATAATTAATTAAAAATAAATAATATTTGTATACAATTTAATAATTAATATATTAAATTTACTAATTAACAATAATTATTTCTATTGATCACCTATTAATACTAATTAATATTAATATTTACTATTAATTATTTAATAATGAAAAAGTATTTAACAATAATTTGAAATTAAATAAATATAATTAAATGTAATTAATTAATTATTTATAATTTTATCACTTCCCACCCAATTCCCCTATAAACTCACAACCCCCTACAAAAATAATTCAGTAAAATTTACATAATTACCAATTAATCAATTAATTATAAATAATTACCAATTAAATTTTAATTAATTAACTATTATAAATTAATTAACTATTAATTTAAATTTACTATCAATAAATAAATGTATATATTTAATTAATTATAATTAAAATACTTCCCACCCTATTCCCCTATAAACCCACAACCCGCTACAGAATTAAATTACGCAATAATTATAAAAACAAAAATCATTAATGAAAATTAATTATAACATAAATACACACTTTTCACACATATTATACCATAAAAATACACTATAAAAAATTAGATATTATTAAAAAATCGATATTTTTTACTATCTATATTTTTAACAGTCGATATTATATCACTTACCTTAAAAACGATATTTTGGTCATCTATATTCTGTCCTGTCGATATTTTGTCCAGTCTATATTTAAAAGTCGATATTATGTCCAGTCGATATTTTGGTGTCGATATTATGTCTGTGCACCATGCATATTGGCTAAAACATCGCATGATTTACAGGAAATCCTGAAGGGAACTAATATAACCTCCCTATCCTACAGCGTCTAAAAAGAAACATAATTTCTCCAGAGCAGGAAGTCATGTCAGTTCCTATAACGAAATTATATGGCAGGTACAAAAATATTGATGCAAAGAAGGCAAACATTTATCCCACAGGAGACACAGTCCCCATCTGATACAGCAAGCCCGCTTAATTAAATGACGCTATACAACCATATGCTGAGGGAACAGCTGTTCGAAATTATTTTTGAGGACATAATGCTTTTGCAGTACCTGTGACTGCTAAGATTCTACCAAAATGTTCTGTGCTGCTAATAATAAGATGCCAAATGTGAAGTCATGCCATTGGTGATAATCAAGCATATCAGTGCCACTCACAATGCCAGCTTGTCAGGATGAAATGCAGTTCATGTATCTACATCGCACTAGCTTGTGCGGCACCATTGGCACTCAGACTAACTCCATATCAAGTAATATCCCAACCACTATATGGTTGTCTCTCATCCATCGGAATAGTTTCAATGGCATTAGTCCCTTTAACCATGTCGACTATGCCTCTAGCAACAGCACTATTCTTCGGATTGTCCTTCGGTGAACGTAGGGGATAGACTCTATGGGCATAAATAAACATCGTTCTATAAGCCCAAATCAAACCATTCAAACTAAAAGGTAAAACCAAGTACGGAATAACTTTATCGGTCATATGGGGCATTAGACCACAGATCCAACAGTTTGTCGTGTTCATCACTAACTGGTGTTGGTGCAAAAGTTGAATAAAGGAATTATTGGCAAATTCCAGTCGTCTAACTACCTCATGTTCAGGCAAAGGATGAAAAGAATGAGAAGAAATAGTCTGTGGAGGTGTAGGTTGCACAGTGGGAACAAACGTCACTTTAAAAGAGAATGTCACATAACCAATTATGAATATCATTAAACTCAATAGCAAAAACAAACACGGTATTAAAAACGTTTCTTTGAGACCAGTTTGCATTTCTTCTTTTTAAAAGCCATTGTCCTTGCAGGTCTCTCCAACTCGAAGAAATCCATCCTAACTAAATATGCTGCTCGCGATGGTAGGGTGTTCTATGCTAAGGAATGCCTCTGTCAACCCAGGGCAACTCCCTTAGGCCAACCAGAACCTTCGACCTAGTGTCTTAGGCTTGCACTCCAAAGACTTTCGGCAACCGCGACCTTACAGCTGAACCCGGATGGCGGTTCGAAAAACAAAAATGAGTAGATCCTCGGTGGAGAGTTAACCTGCAAACAGAAAAATCATAAAAAACTTTATTTGTGCTTCATTTGTCCATGACTCTCGGTCGCAAATTATAGCGGCTTCTTCCGGGCAATTCTTGATCTTTAAACAACAAATCAGGCTCAATAGTGTTCAATCGATTCGAAGGAGGCACAGCTTCTTGTAAAAGATTGTCACTTTCTCTCTCAGAGGTCGTACCAATCAGACGAGCATCGCTGAATGGCAAAAATCGTGGAACAGTTTGTTTCAGAGTCTGGAAGTCCCTCCTGGACCCACTGATCGTACGGTAAGGGCAAAGGTGCTCGCTTACAGTGTACGCCGTGGATCCAGTTTTTCTTGCCTTGCACTCGAACTGCAGAACGTGTGGACAGGAGTACTTGATAGGGTCCGTCCAACGGGGCTGATCGTTCTTGCTCCTCTGGAAATTTTTCACAAGGACCCAACTTCCAGGTTCAATAGCGTGGCCTGGATCCTCAGAAGCTTGAGGTAGGCTTTCATGCACCTGTTGGTGTAAAACACGCAATTTAGTCGTCAGTTCGCGCAAGTAGTCAAGCAACACAGGGTACTCAATTTCACTAAACCTGGTTGGCCTTGGTAAGCCCCAAATATTCGCTGGGTGGCCAAAGACCACCTCATATGGGCTCGGACCCATTCTCGAATGCACAGTCATTCTTGTGGACAAAAGCGCTAAAGGCAAATCATCTGGCCATGGTAAACCAGTGCTCGCTTGGATTTTAGCTAATTTTAGCTTCAAAGTGCCATTATAGCACTCGACTAAACCAGCTGATTGGGGGTGATTTGCAGCATGGAACTTCTGCTGGATCCCTAGTCCCTCACACACTCTCTTCATGACTTGACCCACAAATTCACTCCCATTGTCACTCCAGATAATTCTCGGCATTCCAAACCTCGGGAAAAATTCTTTTATCAGGACTTTCGCTGTGGACAAGGCAGTATTGTCTTTAAGGGGATAAGCTTCTACCCATCTAGAAAAGGAGCAAACAATCACTAAGACATATTTCAAGTTGTTGCATCTCTCCATGTGGATAAAATCTAGCTGCAAAGCCTCGAACGGATACGTAGGAGGAGCAAAATGACCAGCTGGTGTTGGAGTTCCCTTACCAGGATTGTACATCAAACACACCATACAGTTCTTAACCAAGTTCTCTGCACATTTTGGAATTCCCACATTCTGCCAAACTGGAGGCAACAACTTACAAATCCCTTTCACGCTGATATGTGCCATTCCATGAGCCATTGTAACAACCGGAAGCACATACGCGTTAGGCAACAACCATCTCTGATGCTCAGACAAATCAATCCAACAACCATTCGAATCCAATCTACCCTTACATTCTCTCCATTCGTTCAACTCTTTCTCTGTAGCTTCAGCTTGAATGGTTTTCACACTCTCAGTCGTATCTTCACACATACTCTTCTCTGGAACCCATCTCGCCGGACCCGCAACATACATTCGACTCATCACATTTCTCGCAGTTTCTTTCGCAACTTCATCCGCAAACGCCTTTCCGCGACCAACATCATCCGTGACTTTCTTATGGGCACTGCATTTCACGATCGCTACTTGTAACGGCAAAGTAAGTAATTCAAGAAGTTCATTCTCCAACTGCCCATGCTGGATCTTCTTTCCATGCGAAGTCAAAAACCCACATTCACGCCACAAACGCCCAAAGCTTTGAGCCACGCCAAAGGCATATTGGCTGTCAGTATACACATTCACTCGTTTTCCTTTCGTCAACACACATGCTCTCGTTAATGCAATCAACTCTGCTGCTTGTGCTGAATTATGTGGAATACGTGCAGCTTCAACAATCGTATGCAAAGTCGTAACAGCATATGCCGCAGTCGTATCACCATTCGGCAACTTAAAGCACGAACCATCAACCCACAAAGTACCATCACACTCTAGAAGAGGAGTATCTTGTAAATCTACTCTCCCTTTCGTTTCTTCTTCAGTTTCCAGAAAACAATCATGCTGTTCTTCACTATCTGTCTCAACTGAAATTGGCAACAACGTGGCTGGATTCAAAGTGTTGCATCGTTTAATGTGCACATGACTCGCTAACCACGTCAACTCATAACTCGACAACGAGCACTAGTTAAATGCTGTGTCTTGGTACGGTTCAATAAGGTATCCACTGCATGTGGAACAATTACTACTAACGTATTGTCCATAACCAAACCAGCAGACTGTCGAATTGAAACAGCCGCTGCTGCTGTGGCTCTCAAGCAACTCTGCAACGCCCTTGCTACCGGATCTAAGGTCGATGAAAAATAAGCACATGGACGCTGCTTATCGCCAAACTGCTGAGTCAAGACTGACAATGCACTTCCCTCTCTCTCATGAACATACAATGTGAAAGGCTTATTGTAGTCGGGAGTACCCAACACAGGAGCCGAACACAACGCATTGCGTAATTCAGAAAAGCTCTTTTGACATTCGTCAGTCCAAGGAATAGGATTTGGAGTATCCTTAACAGCAAGAGCTATCAAAGGCTTCGCTAACAAGGAAAAATTAGGACTCCACTGTCTACAGTACGACATAATACCCAAAAACACACGTGCTTCTCTCTGTGTCATAGGCACATTCATTTTCGCAATAGCTTGAATTCTCTCTGGGGTCAGTTTCCTTCCCTCCTTCGATAAGAGGTGACCTAAGTAGGTTACTTCTTGTCGACAATATTGCAACTTGGAGAGAGAAACTTTGTGATGAAAATCAGACAAGTGGCGTAGCAATGACAAAGTGGCTTCTCTACAAATCTCTTCAGTGTCAGCGGCCACTAGCAAGTCATCAACATTCTGAATAAGGGCTGCACCATCAGGTAAAACCAACAGATCAAGTTGTGTCTTCAAAGCTTGACTATAGATCGATGGACTCTTGCAATAGCCCTGAGGAGCGCGCTTAAAGCGAAAACTTCATCCTCCTAAAGAGAATCCAAAGATATCCCTACTCTCCATGGCAATCGGGATACTGAAGAAAGCATTCTTCAAGTCGATCACCGAAAACCATGTGGCAGTAGCCGGAATCAAGGTCAACAAGGCGGTGATATCAGGCACGACAGGAAATTGTGGAACAACAATCTTGTTCACTTCGCGAAGATCGATGACAAACCTATATACAGGAGGCTGTGAAGAATCAGTTCTCTTCAGAACAGGCAGAACGGGGCTATTACACACATTACCTCTTGTTTCCTCAATCACGCCCTTTTCGATCAGATCATAAATGATCGCTAAAAGTGCACGCTCACCATCACTCGAGATACGATACTGTGGAATGCGCTGTAACTTAGCATTCACCTTCAGTGTCACAACATATGGGGGAATTTCCAGTAGGTCCACATCATTCGGACCAGTAGCCCACAATAAATCTGGTAAAGAAGACAATTCAGATGGAAGACTATCTTTCGATATGTACATCGGAGAGATCACTCTCTCACCCAAAGTAAGATGTACTCCTAACGGAGAACAATACAGCGCCGCATACAATCGCTTCAATAAATCCAATCCCAACAAATTCTCATTACAACCTGTAGTCCAAAGAAGGGGTGCTTCGAACTTATGCGGTCCAACAGAAAGAGACAATGGAGCAGAAATCGGATTTGTAACGGGAGCGCCAGAAAAACCTACAGAAACATTGTCAAAGCCAGACAAAGGTGTGCCAGGGAGTTTAGAGTGCATAATAGAACTCTTTGTAGCACCAGTATCTAGCAGAAAAGGTTCTGACACACCTGATGCAATCACTTCAACATAGGGTCCACTCTGATCTACTGGAACTGAAACAACTCCCTCTCTTTGTCCATGGCTGTCCTAACAATCATCACCATTCCCTCCATCACCTTCAACATAGTAATCATCCATATAGTACTGTGCTGTCCTACCAGACGAACCGTGCTGCTGATCACAACTATTCATCAAGTTTTGTGGAGACAAAGATCGCACATTCTGTCCACGACCTCTACCTCTAGGCGCTTGTTGAGCACCTCGACCTCGTACACCAGAAGCACCATTCGTAGTCTTTAACAAAAACGGACAACTATTCTTGTAATGGCCCTCTTCTTTACAATACGCACACTGATTAGGCCCATACGGGAAACGCTGTTGAGAAGACTCGTTCCTTTGCGAGTTTCTCGAATATTGCTGAGGTTGCTGATAATCGCGCTGACTATTTTTACGGGTTGGATACGCTTGTTGTAGAAGAACTTTAGTCTTCAATTCCTTAGTCTTCTTATCCGCTTTCTCTAACTCATCTTTGTGCCTATTTTCATAGTACTAGACCTTAGCTAAAATCTGTGCTGACGTGGAAACAGCCCAAGCACTCTCGGAATCCTTCAACTTAGTGCACAACTCGGGAAGCAAATTATTCATTAATTTGTCAACGAACAATCTCTGCCCACCCTCGGTAGTCATATCCTGAACACTATGATCTACAAAAGTCTCTTCAAACTGCGTGAAAAAGTCAGACACAGTCTCATCTTTCTTCTGCTTACATGCAGACAACTTGTCCCAATTAACACGCACTTCAGGCATCAAAGTCTTCATATAGTTAATTATTCTACCAGGGAGTTCAGTAATGAGATCTTCAGGCTTAGCACCTCCAACTTGTCTATCATTTGCAGCAACAATATTAACCCATGTATCACCCAATTCATTATCATGATCCGTATGTCGAATCACATTCCAAATAGGCTGTGGAACAGCATTGCAAACAACATGTCTATGTCTGCTAAATTCATGATGCACGAACCCACAGTTTGAGTGAGCTCTTTATAATATCCCGCCGGATTTTTGCGCGGATCCGGTAAAGTCTGCTTAAGTGCTAGGACTTCGGCACGTTTCCAAGGAACATGTACCCATAGTCACTGAAAGTGCGCAAGAGTAGGTGGCTGAGCATTAGGTTCCGCAGGTCTCCAAACTGGAGGAACTTCACGCATCGGATATTGACGCGCTTTTCTCCTAACTGACGAATCAGGCTCAAACAATCGCTCAGAAGGGGTGTCATTACGGAACGACAACAACATCGCAATTGCTCTCTCAATGTCATGGAGACTCACAATAGTCCCTTTTGCAAACTCAGAACGCACTCGGTACAACTCTTCAGGAGCTTTATCTACTTCGTCAATCCATTGTTCATGGAGGAACACACACATCATTTCAAAGACGTACCATTGCTTTGGTGCTTGCCATTGCCGGAAAACATCCATAATACCTTCAAGATCATACTGGGAGGTATACATAACCCATCTACGTGCCATGTGATCCAAAACTGTACGATCGTCTATACCAGGCAACTGACTACGTGATTGTCTATGCTCATTAACTGGAGACATGCCCAATTGTCCCAACAAAGGAGAAAAGAAACCAGAAACTGCAGCAGTCATTCGCTGTCTAGTAGAAGGAGAAGATGGAAGAATAAGGGAAGACGGAACAATAGTAGAAGAATCCAAAATCGGAACAGAAGAAGTATTATAGACAGGCCTAGGAGTAGCAGACAAAGGGGGAGGCAAAGTTGGCGGCCCTTGAGGAGGCTGCGCCAAAGGAACAGTAGCCAACGGAAAAGGAGCTGGCTGTGGAGGAATTACAGGTGGCACAACAACCGGAGGTTGCACAGCCACAACTGGCGGCGGTGGTGCCGTAGCACTCTGTGTATACGGGGGTGGCGAACTCAATAGATGCGACATTAAAGGATCTTTCGCAAGTTCTTTCTTGTCTTCCTGCTCTTTAGGCGGCAAAACTGGGTAGCATCTATCTACCGCTAACTTCTTCACCCTAAGCATCTGTTCGCTCTCTTGCTCTTCCTCATTATCCCTAAACGCAACAGCAGCTTGTACCATTGACATACCTCGTTCTCGTTTATTCTTCTTCGCTAATTTAATTTCTTTCGGTTTGGCTTCTTTGCGCCATATGCAGAAAGAGTCAAACATTGCCGGCCGGGCTTTCTTCTTGAATAATTTCACTTCGAGATTGTCTAAAATCTCAGCTTCAAAACTACCATAACGGGGCCACTGTAGGACACCGTCTTTTCTTGTATACTTTACCCAGATCTCATTATAACTAATAGGGCCCACACCATGCTTCACGTATAATTCATATGTAGGAGTTCCAATTGGAGGAACCGGACACAAATCCTCTAACCAGGAATTCTTTGAACAACCACAACCAAATATCTTTCCAAGTCTGCTAAGACCAGGCATCTTGCTCACTAGTCTAGCTTCTAACTACAAGGGAAATCTCAAAACGATAGTCTCGCGAATACACGAGTCCCTTGGCTTTGGGGCCTGCAGGTACCAAATCAAAGCGATCCACTAAAGGGATACCAAAAACAAACTAAGAACTAGGAGACGCTCCACTCATACTTAACTGAAATGTCAATGGCATCACCAGAAGACCCGTCAATTGTCTCGCTCTACAAACGTCTAAGGCTCCAAGACAGGGCGACAGTCAGGGCAGCAGTCCTTCGTAGCAGTCGGAAGGCGGGAAACCTCGCAGCAAAGACTTTCGGACCACGCCGACATACAGGGGTCGATGAAGTGGTTGGCCTTCCTCCAGAATTTTCACACGAAGCTCCTCACGATCTTCGGGCTTGGACCAGTACCGCTGAAGTCGTCCCACGTTTGGCGCCAACTGAAGGACCGGGTTTTAGAACCCAGCGGCGTCAGGGAAAACGCCCAATGCCTTCGAGTTCCCCTGCCTTGGCTAACAGAGTGTCAGAACACCTGATGCAATCTCTCCAGGAACAGACGCTAGACCCCAGAACCCTCCAACCAAATCCAGAGACAGCTGATAAAACACCTGTCTCTAGAACTCAGCCAGGGGGGAAAGGGGAAGTGGAAGACAAAACAAGAGAGACTTCATTGGTGGCGGTTACTTGCCAGGAGTCTTCTTTCTTCACTTTTTCCTGGAAGCACCTGTAAACAAATGACAAAACTATAATTTTATTCTACTCTGACAATATTATAAACCTCAAGATTTTACCTTAATTACCTTTTACACCAATGACTTTGCCCCTCTCTAACGTTTTGTCTGAGCTTGCTTTGATCAGTTGGAAGGGCTTCAGTCCCGCTCAAGAACTGAAGGTGTGTTAATGATAGATAGTACCTTCTACCCTTAATTGGTATTGCGCAGGTAGACTTATGAGAGATTCACTTATACTGAGTAGCGAGTTCTTTCTCTTTCTCCTGCAGAGATGAATACAAGAGGTAGGCGCTATACTCAATTCTGTGTAACCAGACTCAACTGCACTTTTAGTTTTTCAGTAGTTGGAACAAGTCTTTCAAATACTTTCTTTTAAAGTCTCTATTCCTCTCACAAAAGGACGGTAAATGAACCTTCTGTGCGCAAGACGCCTTTTGTAGGTAATGTCTTTTAACAGTTTTCAAACAGTCTTTATCAAATACTGAAGAGCGCGCTGACGTCTGCCAACATTAGAAGACTCCTCGTTGACAAATGAAAAAATGCATCGGCTTGCAAGCATGAAAAAGGAAATTCTTACTTGGTATTGAAGTATGGAAACCTTCTCTTCACAGAAGGCGTTCCTCTAGAAAAACATTTGAGACATACATGAACCCGACCTTCTTCACCAAGTCCTCAGGCTGCTTTCTTGCGAAGACGAACGGACACTGGTGAAAAATTGGGGGAATGAAAGTTACCACACGTTCTCTGTGAATGAACAAGAAAAAACTCTGAATACTCTCCTGAGACACTGCTGCTCTGAAACTCTGACTGGCGCGCTCAAAAGTAAAGGACCGCAAATACTTTGCGCGCTGAAGAAACACTTCTCTCTCCGCCGTTTCTTTTAGTTGAAGTGCGCAGTTACCAGTTCGCGCATGCGCAGAATAGACGATACGGGTCTCGAGCCATAAAGACTAGAACGAGAACCCACGTCTTACTCACTATCATTCCGCATGGCAAAATGAAGACAGACTCAAACCCCAAAGAATGGATTTCAAGGTTGTCTTCCAAGTGGGAACCAGACGCAACCAATGTGGATATTTACAAGACGATTTCTTGTCCCTGCAAAAACGTCTTTTGACATTGTTGAACTTCAAGCTAGGCAAAGGGGTCATGAAAGTACCCCCCACCAAAAGGCGTCCCTTCATTCTTGGTTTGTTTGGATTTGACTTATGAAATTCTCGAATAAGTTTTGGAGCGTGAACATTGTCAAATGGTTCCCAAGAGTTCTCCTCAGAACCAAATCCCCTCCAACTGATCAAATAATGAAGTTTGCCTTTCCTAATTTTAGAATCTAGAATCTTATGTACCTCGAACTCGTCCACTCAATCAATTTCTATGGTCATAGGTGCTGATTTCATCCTCAACTGAAGTGGACTTTTTTTTAATTAAGGATACATGAAAGACTGGATGGACCTTCAAGTAGGATGGCAGGTGAATCTTGACTGAGACAGGTTTGGTCATCTTATCAACCTTAAAAGGCCCAATGAACCTGGGTTGAAACTTACGATTTTCTTTTAATCTAAGATTTTTAGTTGACAACCAAACCCTATCTCCAGTTTTGAAGGGGGAATTCTCTCTTCGTTTCTTGTCAGCCTGAACCTTATAACTTTTCTTAGCTTTTTCAAGGTTTCCCTTAGCTTGACTTAAGGATTCTTGCACCTTTTCTACAAATTCTTCGACTGCTGGGACTGGAGCCTCCTTTCTACTTAAGGTTAAGCTAGGATGTCGCCCATAATTTAAATAGAAGGGTGAGAAGCCTGTAGAGGAATGTTGAGCATTGTTATAGGCGAATTCTGCTGACCAAACTAAATCTGACCATCCCTCCTCCTGATTCATTAAATAAAGCCGAAGGTATTGTTCAAGCTCTTGGTTAACTCTCTCAGTTTGCCCATCAGTTTCCGGATAGAAACTGGTGGAGAAACGAGCATCAATTCCCAACCTCTTAGTGAAGGCCTTCCAAAAATGGGAAACAAATTGGGACCCTCGATCAGTGACTAGAACTTGAGGAATTCCATGCAATCTGACTATGTGCTGAGTAAATAATTGAGCAAGCTGGGAAGCTGAAGGTATACATACCCTTTAGAGCTACAAAATGGGCCATTTTAGAAAAAGTGTCCACCATCACCAATATGGTGTTCAACCCTTGACTAACTGGTAGATCCACTATCAGGTCCATGGACACCGTATGCCAAGGATGGGGGGGGTGTAGGCATAGGCATTAACAACCCCAGGGGAGCTCTCCGATCAGACTTGCCTCTCAAGCATCGCTCTCAAGTGGCAACATACTGCCGTATCTGTGATCTCATCTCTGGCCACCAAACATTTCTTTCGACCAATTCCGTAGTTTTCTGAAATCCTTTATGACCAGCTAAGGCACCATCATGGCAATATTTCAAAACCTTTCCTGTGGGAAGATATAAGCTATTCCAGTGATAAGGCAGGCCCTTCCTGATTTCTCTGTCAGAGTCTTCTTCAGACCACAACTTCATCTCTTCCTGTGAAAGAGCCTTCTGAATTCCAACCGACAAATCTGTGGTAACTGAAATTGCCACAATTTTTTCTTTTGGAATTATCGTCTGATCTTTTTGATTGATATCTACAGAATTGGAATTGATTCTAGAGAGTGCGTCTGCTTTCACATTACTGGTGCCTGGCCGGAAAATGATTATAAAGTTGTAATCCGCGAAAAACAGAGACCAGCGAAGCTGACGAGCAGTGAGTGTCCGTGCAGACTTTAGGAACTGTAGATTTCGGTGGTCGGTATATACAGTGACTTTATGTGCTGCGCCAAGCAAATAATGCCTCCACTCCAAAAAGGCTGCTTTCACTGCTAACAATTCTTTATCTGAAATGGAATAGTTGCATTCCGGAGGAGTTAATTTTCGAGAATAATATGCCACTGAGTGCAGCTGTCCGGTGTTAGGATGACGTTGAGATAGAATACCTCCAATGGCTACATCAGAAGCGTCAGCTTCTACATAAAATGGTTCTTCAGATCTTGGATGTAATAGAATTGGAGCTTGAGTGAAAGATTTTTTCAAAAATTGGAATGCTGTCTCTGCTTCATCGTCCCACACAAACTTGACTCCTTTTCTCAATAATCAAGTGATGGGACTGACTTTATGAGAAAAGTCTGGAATTAACCTCCGATAGAAATTGGAGAAACCAATGAAACTCTGAATCATTCACACTTGAAGGTGAAGGCCAATCCTGCACTGCTTTGACTTTAGAAATATCCATGCTGACTCCTTTTGGAGATAAAACAAATCCAAGAAACTCTACCTCTTCCACATGAAACGCACATTTCTCCAACTTAACATAAAGGTGATTCTCAAGCAATCGAATTAAAATGGATCTTACATGAAAGGTGTGTTCCTTGACACTAGTGGAAAAGATTAGAATGTCGTCTATGTAGACTACCGCAATTCTGTCCAAAAATTCTCGAAGGATGTCATTTACAAAATGTTGAAATGCTGCAGGGGCATTATACAAACCATATGGCATCACTTGATACTCATATAATCCATGACGAGTTCGGAAGGCAGTCTTCCATTCATCTCCAGCAGCTACTCTAATTAGATGATACGCCCCTCGTAAATCCAATTTGGTGTAAATTTTGGCATCTTTAACTTGATCCAAGAGTACTGAGATAAGAGGAAGAGGATATCTATTTTTCACAGTAACCTGATTGAGAGCCCTATAATCTATACAGGTCTCAATTCCCCATTCTTTTTTGGAATGAAAAACAAAGGCGAAGAAACAGGAGACTTGGAGGGACGAATGAAACCACTCTCCAAATATTGCTCCAAATAGGTTTTTAAATACTTGCTCTCAGTTTCTGTCAAAGCATAGATGCGACTACATGGTAGCACAGCTCCTGGCTCAATATCAATCTTGCAGTCATACGGGCGATGTGGTGGAAGTCTTTCTGCCTCTTTTTTGTCAAAAACTGCAGATAGATCTTGGTATTCTACTGGAATCTCCTGAGTTTCAATAGAGCATATCAGAGCTGGATGATCGGCCAATTTTTGAGCTGGAGAATCTTCCGCAGAAAGAAAGGGTTCGCGAAAACAATTTTCTTTACAAAAGGTAGAATCCATGGTGACAGTTCTCTTTTCCCAATCAATGCGCGGGTTATGCTCCGTTAACCAAGGGAGTCCTAAAATTAACTGGAACTGAGGGGCGTCTATGAGGTTAAAAACTAAAATTTCTGTATGACCACTCAATCCAGTCAATTGAATTTTCTCCGTTTCGTGAGTGATGGGACCAGATGACAGATTAGTTCCATCCACTGCTCTCACAGGTTCCACCACAGGTTTTCGCATGAATTGTATTCCAATCCGTTGGGCATATTTGATGTCGCAAAAAATGCCTGTTGCCCCTGAGTCAATCATCACGGTAACTTCACTGATTTTATAATTCCGAAACTACATGGTGAATGAAACTACCAAATGAGGAGCAGACGATGGAAGGGTATTAACTATCTGTTGAGATCTTGAAGCTGGCTTTGGTTCTGCTTCCACCTGTGCAGCTCCCACTACAGGTGAAGCCAATCTTTTCCCTGCTGCGACAATTTTGGCTTCTTAGGACAATCTTTTACAAAGTGGCCCGATTGCCCACAGTACAAACATAAATGTCCTGCTCTTCTCCTCTCTTTTTCCTCCTTAGATAATGGCCCTCTTATCGACCCAATCTGCATGGGCTCCTCCGGCTGAGAATTTTCAGATACCTTTTGACCTTCAGTCTTCATTCGATCAAAACGAGGTGGAAGAGGACGAAAATCTCTTCGCTTTTCACTCTTCCGTTTATTAAGTCTATGATCCATTTGCAACACCAGGTCGATAAGCTCAGATACCTCTGTGTGTCTTTTTGGGATTTGCGCCAGCGCGTCTTTTAGTTCATCTTTAAATCCACGATAGACGATGGCAGCTCTTTTTGCTTCCGGCCATTGAGTTTCAACAATCAATTTATTAAATTGTGCCAAATACGCCACTAAGTCCCGATTGCCCTGTTTTAGGTCCAATAATTCATTGTCTGTGGCTTGTGAGGCTGAACGTCTGTCAAATATCCTCAAAAATTTCTATTTGAATTCATCGAACTTGTACAAAATTGGGTCATCCTTTGTGACCAGAGACATAGACCATGCAGCTGCATCACCATTCAGATACGACAGAATGAAAGCCACCTTAGATTGATCCTTAGCGAAAATAACTGGTCTACACAGGAAATGCAAAGAACATTGCGTAAGAAAAATTTGGGCTTTCTGAGGATCCCCACTAAATCACTCGGGAGGGGCCAACGGAATGATGGGTGAGACGGCATGATTTACTTGGGTGGAAATATCAGAGGGAGATGAACTACTAACTTGACCTAATGAGGACTTAAAACTAGGACCTGCTCCTAACAACTCATCTAATTTTTATCTTATCTGTAAATTTTCTTGGCTAGTCTTTCCATCTCCTCTCTGAGATTCTTATTATCTTCCAAAGAGTTATTTAATTGTTTTTGTATGCTGTCAAGAATTGTGGCCAATGTCTTTACATCAAAACCCTCCGCCATGTCTGTCCAGGGAGAGATCTGTGCACCTCTGAAAGAGGCTTTTTGGCACTTCAATCTGTCAGAACACCTGATGCAATCTCTCCAGGAACAGACGCTAGACCCCAGAACCCTCCAACCAAATCCAGAGACAGCTGATAAAACACCTGTCTCTAGAATTCAGCCAGGGGGGAAAGGGGAAGTGGAAGACAAAACAAGAGAGACTTCATTGGTGGCGGTTACTTGCCAGGAGTCTTCTTTCTTCACTTTTTCCTGGAATGACAACACTATAATTCTATTCTACTCTGCCAATATTATATACCTCAAGATTTTACCTTAATTACCTTTTACACCAATGACTTTGCCCCTCTCTAACGTTTTGTCTGAGCTTGCTTTGATCAGTTGGAAGGGCTTCAGTCCCGCTCAAGAACTGAAGGTGTGTTAATGATAGATAGTACCTTCTATCCTTAATTGGTATTGCGCAGTTAGACTTATGAGAGATTCACTTATACTGAGTAGCGAGTTCTTTCTCTTTCTCCTGCAGAGATGAATACAAGAGGTAGGCGCTATTCTCAATTCTGTGTAACCAGACTCAACTGCACTTTTAGTTTTTCAGTAGTTGGAACAAGTCTTTCAAATACTTTCTTTTAAAGTCTCTATTCCTCTCACAAAAGGACGGTAAATGAACCTTCAGTGCACAAGACGCCTTTTGTAGGTAATGTCTTTTAACAGTTTTCAAACAGTCTTTATCAAATACTGAAGAGCGCGCTGACGTCTGCCAACATTAGAAGACTCCTCGTTGACAAATGAAAAAATGCGTCGGCTTGCAAGCATGAAAAAGGAAATTCTTACTTGGTATTGAAGTATAGAAACCTTCTCTTCACAGAAGGCGTTCCTCCAGAAAAACACTCGAGACATACATGAACCCGACCTTCTTCACCAAGTCCTCAGGCTGCTTCCTTGCGAAGACGAACGGACACTGGTGAAAAATTGGGGGAATGAAAGTTACCACACGTTCTCTGTGAATGCACAAGAAAAAACTCTGAATACTCTCCTGAGACACTGCTGCTCTGAAACTCTGACTGGCGCGCTCAAAAGTAAAGGACCGCAAATACTTTGCACGCTGAAGAAACACTTCTCTCTCCGCCGTTTCTTTTAGTTGAAGTGCGCAGTTACCAGTTCACGCATGCGCAGAATAGACGATACGGGTCTCGAGCCATAAAGACTAGAACGAGAACCCTCGTCTTACTCACTATCATTCCTCATGGCAAAATGAAGACAGACTCAAACCCCAAAGAATGGATTTCAAGGTTGTCTTTCAAGTGGGAACCAGACGCAACCAATGTTGATATTTACAAGACGATTTCTTGTCCCTGCAAAATCGTCTTTTGACATTGTTGAACTTCAAGCTAGGCAAAGGGGTCATGACACAGAGACACGGGATACTTCTTGATGACGTCAAAGACCAAAGTTTATTGGCTGCAACCAGGAACAGAGATGTACGAAGCACAACACGGGTGGTTCGCTAGAGACTGCACAAATTCAATGAACGGAGCATGGTCTTTTATGCCAAAAATCAAGCCTCAGGCAACATTCCAAATTAGCATTGGGTTCATACAAACTGACCAATAGAAATGTGACATTTTGAAAGTAACATATGACGACAATCCCACTTTCCGTTGTCCAGCCCACCAGAAATGACCGAGCACATTCCAATATTCTTGTTCGCTCAGGCCGGACAAACCCATCATAAAACCCTCAACCCAAATCAGTGATTATGTCGTAAAGAAAGGAACAGAAACAGATTGGAAGCAAGATAGAAAGGTGGGTGCAGTGTACCATAAACTCGGGCATGTCCTGCTCTTTGATCTTTATCTGACCGCTGCTTAACAAGGAACTGGCTCAGCGAGGTCAGCCTCGGGCAAGGGAGTCAGTTCAGCCAGGTCATCTAGAAGTCAGCTAAGGTGTACGTGTCTCAAGGACTCGTTCGGCCGCAGTCATCGGCCTATGTGAGGGCAACCACACAAAATGGCTGCCGTACACAAAATGGAACCCGAAGGTTAAAACGAAATCCCCGAATACGTAGTGTTCTCACAGATCGATTAATGCGAAAACACTCGTACACACTACACTCGTCATTTGCGGTCTGCTGACACCAAAATCGTCTATTTCCGACGACCTTTATTGAACGGGTTCGGAACCACCGAACCTCACTCACAAACTACGGAACTACACCTCCTCAATTTCTAACTGAACCTGGTACACCTTCCATACCTTTGAAAGACTAGATAGTTATTATTGATAATCACTTAGTTGCCTTAGATAGACAGGAGTTTAGTGCAAAAAGGGAAAAAGCACTTTTACTTAGCACTCTGGGCACGGAGGGCCACCGTGTTTATAGATACTTACCTCAAGCATTACAAGCCAATGGGGAACCCGTACCAGATGAGTATAATGAAGCAATATGTAGATTTGAAATACATATGCTAAAGAAGAAAACTTAGTAGGGAAACGTTATAAATGTTATACTAAGGAACAAAGAATCCATTGACACATTTGTTGCCAGGTTGAAGGAACTTTCCATAGAATATAACTTCAGTGCCATGGCATATGATTTAATAAGAGACCAGTTAATTGTTCAATGTAATAACAGAAACATCCAAGAAAGTTTGTGGGCAGCCAAGGATTCTACATTGAAGGTAGCCATTGATTTAGCTAAAGTCATAGAGCAGTCGGAGTGTTGCATTAAAGAACTGCAGAAACGTCACACTAACGAAGACGTTGCTGAAGTTTCTGATAAATATGCATGTGTAGGAAGTGACCTTGGAGGTGATGATTCCAATAACATAACACTACTCAAGACTAAAAACAAGTTCATCAGCAAGAAAAGTTAATTCACAAGGCTACCTGTTAAATCCTGTTTGAGGTGTGGTAGCAATGGAACAAAGAAAGGGCTAAGGCATAACATGAGAGTAAAACAGCATAACAATAAGTATAAGAAACAGGAGAAAGGCTTGAAGAAGAATTTCGCTCAAGAAAGACCGGCACAAGAGACCTAGAATAAGAGGGCTGGAGTGCTAGAGCTGTCCGTAGTAAGGACTGGAGAAGATTAGACAAAAGAAAATTAAACTGCATTGTGATGCAGTCATCAGAACTTCACGGTATCTTAAATATCATTGAAAGAGGAACTGACCTACAGAAACTGGAAACAGTCATTTGTCATATGGGATTGATAATTCGTATAAAGAAAGATTATGGGTGCCGCTTCGTCGAGGTGTCTGCAGTGGCCTGCCACAGCTGCCATGTCCTGTTGGGGCTCTTCGCTGTCTTCTGCGGAGGAGCCTTGCTATGCTCCTGCTGAGGGTTAAAGGAAGAAGAAGGCTAAAACACCTGCCTGCTCCACGCTTACCTGCCTGCCGGAAGGGACTCAGAGACTACAATTCCCAGCAAACCCAGTGCCTGCCACAGCGTCGGCAACACCTGAGGACAATTAGCCCCATTGTGCCCTGTACTTAACCCGTCGCAGCACCCGCTGGCGAAGGTGCTGCTTCGTGGAGGAGTCTGCCGTGGCCTGCCACCGCTGCCGTGTCCTGTTGGGGTTCTTCGCTGTCTTCTGCGGGGAGGAGCCTTGCTACGCTTCTGCTGGGGGTTAAAGGAAGGAGAAGGCTAAAACACCCGCCTACTCCACGCTTACCTGCCTACCGGGAGGGACTCAGAGACTACAAGTCCCAGCAAACCCAGTGCCCACCACAGCGCCGGCAACACCTGAGGACAATTAGCCCCATTGTGTCCCGTACTTAACCGCTCGCAGCACCCGCTGGCGCGGGTGCCGCTTCATGGAGGAGTCTGCCGTGGCCTGCCACAGCTGCCGTGTCCTGTTGGGGCTCTTCGCTGTCTTCTGCGGGGGAGCCTTGCTACGCTCCTGCTGGGGGTTAAAGGAAGGAGAAGGCTAAAACACCTGCCTGCTCCATGCTTACCTGCCTGCCGGGAGGGACTCAGAGACTACAATTCCCAGTAAACCCAGCACCTGCCACAGCGCCGGCAACACCTGAGGACAATTAGCCCCATTGTGTCCTGTACTTAACCGCTCGCAGCACCCGCTGGCGCCGCTTCGTGGAGGAGTCTGCCGTGGCGTGCCACCGCTGCTGTGTCCTGTTGGGGCTCTTCGCTGTCTTCTGCGGGGGAGCCTTGCTACACTTCTGCTGGGGGTTAAAGGAAGGAGAAGCCTAAAACACCTGCCTGCTCCACGCTGACCTGCCTGCCGGGAGGGACTCAGAGACTACAAGTCCCAGCAAACCCAGCGCCCGCCACAGCGCCCCCCATAGCACCGGCAACACCTGAGGACTTTTAGCCCCATTGTGTCCTGTACTTAACTGCTCGCAGCACCTGCTGGCGCTGGTGCCGCTTTGTGGAGGAGTCTGCCGTGGCCTGCCACCGCTGCTGTGTCCTGTTGGGGCCTTTCGCTGTCTTCTGCGCGGGGAGCCTTGCTATGCATCTGCTGGGGGTTAAAGGAAGGAGAAGGCTAAAACACCCGCCTGCTCCACGCTTACCTGCCTGTCGGGAGGGACTCAGAGACTACAAGTCCCAGCAAACCCAGCGCCCGCCACAGCGTCCGCAACACCTGCGGACAATTAGCACCCTCCTTCACCTCAGTGTATCTTGGCCCTGCTTCCTCCGCGTAGCGGGACGCGCGCGGGTGTGTGCCGGGCGAAGCCCGGGCCAAGGTTGGGCCCGTCTGAGCCCGTCCGAGACTGCTGAGGCTGGACTGGGCTAGAGCTCTTGACTAATATTTTCAGAACTTTTTATTAGGAGCGGGCCCCAGTGGTAAAGAAAATTACCTTTAAAATCAGTCTGTGGGTAAGGCTTATCTGAACTCTCCTCCTTTGGACTGGCTTGGCTATCCGTCCTTGTGCTCTACCTTTATATCATTATCCTATCTAATCATAACAGTTTTGTATGTATGGTCATTTCATATGCTTTATTACTGTTTGTTTTTTAGCTGGTTAATTTTAAAATCTTATAATGTCACGCCGACAGGGAAGTAAAACCCCAGTTGAGTATGCTAGTTCCACTCTTGACAACTATCTTGTAAAAGCTGTGAGTGTCATTAATGACCAAATAATTAGAGCTGAGTGGCAACTCTCGCTTGACTCAAATAGCTCATCAGCATTGCCCCCAGGCCTGTTAGTAGCTGCTGAAGAAAATAGGGAGAATATTAGAATTAACACTACTCCGCATATCAGCTGAGTTGAGCCATCTCCTGTACCGGTTGTTAAACCCAATTTATCAACCTCCGGATCGCCTGCTCCCAGAACTAGAAGGGGATGTAGGAAAGCACAATCTAAAAGAGGTGCTATTAAGTCGGGTAAGGGAGGCAAAAAGTCAACTGGGAACGTAACAAGCGTAGATGACCACTTGGGCAATACCAATGCAGAAATACTAAATAATGCCCAGATTGAGCAACTGATGAATATTTTTGTTGCCAAAATTGAAGGATCTATTAAACCTCTATCAGACAGATTGGAAAGTTTAAATAGTGATGTTAAGTGGATTCAAAACGAATTATTAAAAACTCATATGAATGCCCTGGATAATTGCCGAGTTATTACGGCCACCAGGGAAGTGGCCAAACCCGAAGAAAAAAGTAGTAATGGGAGGGCTCATTTATCTACAGGTGAGCTGAATAGGCAATCCCCTTCTGTTGAAAAGAGCAAGACAATTCCAGACCCTAGGGGGGAAACTGCAACGAACAACATTAAGCGCAGTAAGTCTATAAATTTACCCCCTGACTGTGCGCCGTAGGTGGCAGTCTTAACCAATGTCCCACCGCTGAATGAAATTCTGTCCCCCAACAAGCTGGAGACCATTGAATCCCTTAAAAATAAAACTATTTCATGGCTAAATCGTGAATGCGTGTTCCCGGTGGCATTATCCAACCAGATCCTTACTACGAGAAGGGTCAATTGGATTGGAAAATCGACCAAAAACACCAAGGGGGACTGTGCTATCATAAATTTTAAAAATCCTCATTCTGCTACAACATCCCTGATTAGAGCAACTTCATTACCATATAATGATCAGGGAATTATTTCACCCCCCTTTGTTATTTTTATAGCCACCTTATGCACCAAATTAATGATGAACCCAATATAGGCCCATGCCCCCCCTTGATTTATCTAGAAAATATGAGGTCCCTATCTTTAATCGGTTTCAATCTTTGAGCACATTGGATGTTAATGATTGACATAACCAGGACTATACTGCTGTGGTGGAGGTGGTCATTCCCAGAAATGTTGAAAAAGAGCGGGATAACCTAGGAGAGACAGGGACCATGCATGAGATTGAGCTTAGTAATGATGTCCAAGATGCCCAAGGTGGGGTTGGCCCTATTAATGCGCGTAGAGAGCGGGGGTGATAGCCCTAAGGACCTAGGTCTAGGTCGGATTACCATTCTGTCGGATTACCATTCTGTCAAACAAAGGGAAACATCTCCCGCAGTGTTCCATCGTTAGCTGGAACATTTCTGGATTAGCCTCAAAAGGGGATACATTGAGGTGGATAGATTTTATTAAATCGCACAATATTATTTGTTTCCAGGAAACCTGGTGCCAGGATATGGTTAGTTATGATGGCCACGTCTCCTTTAATCTACCGGTGCAGGCCTCGGCCTCTGGTAGAGCCAAGGGAGGCCTTTTGATACTGGTATCTGTTAACCTCCCCATCACAGTGAAAAGGTATCTGAAGGTCGGGGTTCATTCTCAGATCCTGTGGTTGCATCAAAAACAAGTCTGTAACGTTCTTTAAATCAATTTGTATAATAATGTTTTTGATAACACGCGGCACCAAGTTGTGAAGGACTTGGAGGTCGCTGTAGGTGAACTGATTGCAGGGGAAAATGTTATTTTTGATTTTATCTGGGTGAGAGATTTTAACATCCCTATTTGTTCCACGTCTACCTTGGGGTTTGTGGGGTCAAAAATAATCTAGAGGAAGATGATATGCACTTCCCACATAACTTATGTGGTGAGTCACTAAATAAAATAATGGCGGACTATGATCTAGAAATCCTGGCTTACGCCAAGGGCGAACTTGGTGATGTTATTCCTACATATACGGGCTGGAACGCTAATACTGTGATCGACCATGTATGTGTATCATCTAATATTACTTTATTGTGTAATGCCCCAAAGATTGATGTAACTATGGGGCCATATGTATGAAGGTACCGATTAGCTATTCTGAAATAGCGATTTTTAAGAAATCGCTATTTCAGAATCGCAAATTGGTATGTATGTACAAATTCGCTTTTTTTTTGCGAATTCTTAGTATTCCTTAACTGCGATTAGCAAATTGTGACTCGCAATTAAGGAATACTTTCCCATTCATTCCTATGGGCCAGGAGGCCCATAGGAATGAATGGGAAGGTATTCTCAATTTTGTGATTCGCAATTTGAAAATCGCAATTTGAGAATAATTTCAAGGGTGCAGGGGTGTCCTAATGACACCCTGTTGCACCCCTGAAATATGCATGGGTGCACATGTGGTGCTCATACATGCCCTAAGGGCATGTATGTGCATCACATGGCACTTTGAAAAATGCTGAAATGTGCATTTTTCAAGGAAATCGCAACTTACCACCAACTAAAAGTTGGTGATAATTTGCGATTCCTTAAGGGCATTTTGCAAATTTTTTTGGCTTCATACATTGCATTTAAGGAATCGCAAAATTTGCGATTCCTTAAATGCAATTGCAAAATAAGGAATCGCAAATTTTGCGATTCCTTATTTTGCACCACATTTTACTTCATACATATCATTTCGCTAATTCGCATTCACAAAGGCCGAAATTCTGCGAATTTCGGCCTTTGCGAATGCGAATTTGCTTGATACATATTGGCCCTATGTTAAGTGACCACAACTGTATTATTTTAGAAGCTATTATTTGGGAAGACAGGCCTCTATCCATTTCACGCATTTCACGCATTGTAACGAATATTGAACACCACAGACCCAATGGTGTGAGAGTAAGATGGAAAGGAAAAAAATCTGAGGTGGTATTAAGATCCATTGTTGTAGGGTGCCTTGGAGAGATTAACGCCATTCTCAATATTGACCATGACCCAGTAGATATTTTAAGGATTTTTTTTGATTATTAATAAGGCAATCGAGACTATGTTTACTAAAACTAGCTCGGGGAAACCAGTCCATAATAAGGGGTGGTTTGATCTCGCTTGTACTGCAATGCTCTCCGATTTAAAACAGGCCTTGGCAGCCAGGCGGAGAGATAAGAAAGAGGTATCCAAGCTTAGATGTA
Source organism: Lissotriton vulgaris (assembly GCF_964263255.1). Taxonomy (NCBI): domain Eukaryota; kingdom Metazoa; phylum Chordata; class Amphibia; order Caudata; family Salamandridae; genus Lissotriton; species Lissotriton vulgaris. Next base: position 253,215,397 of record NC_141687.1, read on the forward strand.
ATTATAAGGGAGCCCGTAACCATAGAAAGATAGAATTACAGCAAGTGGCCTGGGAAAAGTTGATGCAGGCTGCAGAAACTTCTAACTCTGCGCTATTCTGGGCAACAGTTAACTCCCCCTTTCTTAAAGAAGACATGGTTCCAGAACTCACGTGTAATGCCACCGGGGAGGCATGGGTAGCTCACTTTTCCACCATATTTAAGCCTGATAAACCGCAATGTGCTAATCATAGTTCCTTGCCCATAGTGCCGCTAGATTTCACCATTGCAGAGGTCGAACAAGGCATTTGTGCCAGCAAAGGGGGGAAAGCCCAGGGTCCGGAAGGGGTCCCCATCGATGTCTATAAAACCGTTCCAAGGATGTGGGGCCCCGTGTTAACTAATGTATTTAACGCTTCGGTATGTAATGGTGTCCCACCGACCTGGGGGGAATCTATTATAATCCCTATCTACAAGAAAGGGGATAGGGGGGATGCTAAAAACTATCGTCCCATCTCCCTACTTGATTCATCTGTAAAAATTATGAGCAGGGTATTACTGATAAGGCTGGAAGAATGGGTGGAAGCAAACGGTATCATGGCCAGCACCCAGTATAGCTTCAGGAAAGGGCGAGGAACCCTGGAACAATGCCTAAATTTAAAACTGCTTATCGGGAAGTATACGCAGGCTAAAAAAGGGCTCTCTCTACCTCTGCTTCGCAGATCTGAGCAGTGCCTTCGACTTGGTGGATCACTCTATCCTTTGGGCGAAGTTGCTAGAAATGGGGGACCCAGAAGGCATTATTTTCTTCTTAGCACGACTATATGATAACCTCCAAACCAGTGTTCTTTATGGTGTTAATTGGGAGTGTACTCCTAAATTCAAGGTTAGGAGCGGGATAAGACAAGGTTTTGTACTTGCTCCCCTGCTTTTTATACTTTTTATCAATGAGATAGAAGCGGTTTTAAAAACAGTTAGTGCCGATGCCCCAAAGGTAAATGGCCTTGACGTACCGGCATTGTTATATGCGGACGATGCCATGTTACTGTCAAGGACCCCATCGGCCTTCAGCGTTTAATAGATAGGTTCTCCATTTTTATTAAAGATAGGAAACTACTTATAAATAAAACCAAAACTTATACCATGACCTGTGGGGTTGGTCGCAGGAGATCCCATACCTTTTTCATTGATGGGCATAGGGTGCTCGAAGTTGACAAATTTTGTTACCTAGGAATTACCTTCGCCAAAGACTGCACCTGGGCACATGAAATTACCAACGTGCGGGCTAAAATGGCAAAAAGTGCCCATGGGGTTTTTAGATTTGCGGCCAAGATAGGGGATATACGCATTAGGGATATGTTACAGATTTATCAATCACGATGTGTGTCTATTGCCTTATATGGGGCTGGGGCCTGGGGACACAGTTCTAATAACTGATTACAAATAGAGGAAACCATTTTTCTCAAAAAACTTTTGTGTCTTCCAAAATCCACCTCAAATGATTTAACCCACAAAGAACTAGGGATAAATTATCTGTCAGACCTGATATCTTTGAGGCCGTTGATGTTATGGCGTTCGATCTGGCAAAAAGATGGGACAGCCTTGAATAGAGCTGTTATCAATGACTGTTTCTCTGTTGATAATCTCCTTAAGATCCCTTGGTTATATTATATAATATGTATTTTTCAGGAAATCTATGATATAAACATTGTGGCTGACCCCTATGCTGTTGTAGCTCTGTCAAAACAGGAAATGAAGAGTACATTTATGAATTACAGGGCAGTGAGATGGGCGAGTAGTACAGGTCAATTATCCTCTAGCTTGTTTTATAACAAATTTGGGGGAAATTAGGGGTTTCAAACATATTTAACTTATCTGTCCAGACCCTCGCATAGATTTGTCCTTACCAGGCTGATGCTTGAGCTGGTACATCATCTGGTGGCTTTTCCGTCTCTTAAAAAACATCCAGCAGGCCCATGTCCGCGTGACGGCAAATCGGTACAATGCACCCAGCACTTTCTTCTGATATGCAATTTTTACAGGAATTTACACATTGCTTATTTAAAACCGATCTTTGTAAAATATGGAGCCTGTACAGTTAATGATGCTATGAAATTGCTTTTTAACCCCTTCCATGCTGATGACGAACCCAAGCCGTCATGCACTACGGTGCTCGGGTGCTGATGACGGCTGGGGTTCGTCACGGCCCGCCCCTGTTCGTGCAGGTTACAGCACACCAGGGGAATCGCGGCCGCATGGAAAGGGTTAACATGCACAACCCAGATGTTTTCTTTTTTACTGCTACCTTTTTATATAAATCAATTCATGCAAGGAAAAGTATTATGTTTCAATATTATGAATGTTTAATTAAATCAACACCCACTGCATTTTATTTTTTGCCCATATGTGAATGTAATCTTGTGCTTTTATGGTCATTGTTTTATATGTACCGAATAAAGATTTATGAAATTAAATGATAGCCATCTTGGTTTGGCATGAAGGGAAGAAGTCATTTCAGGCATGAATTGAATAAAGAATTTTCTGACAAACAGCCAGAACTTTCCGAAGCGACTTGTGACCGCCAGAGAAGACAGTGTGGGCCAGAGCCTAGCAGCCCCAACCATCAACAAACCACCTGGACTGAGTGCCCAGGCTCACACCAGGTAGATGAGGCCACTCTGTGGCAGCCCAGGAGAAAGCATTGACAAGGAACACTACGTACGACTGCTTTGCCTCAGCGAGCACTGGGTAGGTGTAGATGCCGACATAACACAATCAAAGGATAACATGAAGGAGAAAGGGAGAGGGTCTAGTACTAAACCATGTAGACCTCCAACAGGAAGAAGGGATAGGTTGAGTAAGTGATGAATACCTAGAGACTGAGAAAGACAGATTTTAAAGATGAGAAGAGTAAAAGTTGAGCGTTATGCTGGGAATGCCCAAGGTGGCAAGCATTGAAAAGGAGTGTAGAGTGATCAGTAGTATCAAAAGAGGTTGAATAGAAGTAGTATAGAAGAGAGTTTACTTTGGTGAGAAGGTGTGATAATCAGCTACATGGTAGTGTGTGGGTTTGTTGGGATGTAAAATGCAAAAACAGATTTTAAGGATTTCATTAGGTCATCAATGTTGGGGATCCAGTGAGACGATTTGAGTCTGGGCATGCTATGATTGTGCAGAAGGATGGAAGTTGGGAGACAGGACAATAGTTAATTGAACTCCATCAGTTTGTGATGGCTTTCTTGGTTAGAAGAATAATGACTGCAGATTTTAAAGGTTTAGGATAGATACCTAATTTAAGGCAGTGGTTGAAGAGAGAGGTCATTTTTGATAATTTAAGGGCTGACAACCTCAGAAGGTGCACAAGAAGGGTTTATAAAGTATAGGAATTATCTTAGCAGCTGAGGTTGGTGAAAAGGTGGGCAGCTTGGTTATATTACAATGGTGAGCAATGTGAGGAAAGAGTTGAAGCAGGTAAAAAGGAATCCAAGATGTATCTCATTTTTTCTGTTCTTGGAGGAAAAATAAGAGATCGAGTCAAACGATAATATAGATTAGGAATTGAAAGGTGAGATTAAAGGAGAAGCCCTGTTGGTTGTGTAAGCGAGTTTTTTGGTGGGATTTAATTGGGGTGATAAGTTCTAGGTAGTAGTTTGGATATGAAGCATTCATTTAAATGTTCAATGGTGTCAGATTATGCCATTTGTGAAGCAATGCCTGTATTTTTGTTTTCATGGAGCAAATGCTAGGGCAGATCCACATTTCAGTAGCAGGATAGTTGGGGTAAACATTTGTAAAGCATAATACAAGTTCAAGGTGGTGCTTACGGGTTTGTGACTTGATAAATCAAGTCGATTGAAGCAAGGGTTTGAGGTGTTTGTGAAGTTGGTTAGGAACGAGTATAGGACTTTACGGGGAGTTTTTCTTTGAGTGATGGCATGTCTTTTAATTGGCTCAAGTAAGGGAGCGGTGCTGACAGACTTGTATAAGATAGTATGGTCAGAGGAAGAAATGGGTTAATGCTAGTAGTTTAGTCATATAGAGGTGTAGAAATGAAAAAAGGATTGAGTGGCATGATGGTGGTATGATGAAGAAGCAAAGCGCCAGGCATAGCCTTTAATTGGAGGCTACTTGTGTAAAAAGGCCAGAACAACATCAAATAGCCTTGTGCCAGATCTTGTTTGACTTTCCTCATTGCAAGGGCTCCTATGCAGAGTTGTAAATCCAACCTGGTGAGAAATAGTATTTGGATTGTGTTGTCAATGCAACATCACGCAGAGTCCATACATAAAAGCAATACGCCACTGTGTAGAACCTAGGCATAGGCCCAGCCCATAAACATATTATATCCACAAAGTTTGCTTTGGTTTAGAATGTTGATGTGCTCAGTCAAAGTGCTTTCTGTTCTCATGTTGTGCTCCACATGCAGTGTGGGCACTAGATACCCACAATGCCCTGCTTCTGCTTGAGAAAGTGTACATATGTATTTTGCTTTGTTTTCTGGGGGAGGGGCGTGGCAGGGTGATATAGTCATAGCCGTCATTTGTTCCACTTGAATGCATGTCTAGGGATGGCAGGTTCCTTGAGCCATTGATTCCCTATGTTATGCACACACATATCCCCTCATGCGCTTTGCTTCGTGCATCAATGGACTCCCAATCAATGAAACTCCATTCTTATGGAACATCAACCAGAGTATTTCCATATGCCAGCCACCCTGGCTAGTGACTTCTCAACAGTGATTTGCTACAGGACACATGGCATTCACTGCACTTCTAAACCAAATAGGATACCTTATTTCACTCAAGGTACACAATCTGTCCAAAGCATACTTGTCATGAGCAATAGTACACACACACATTGAGGACCGTGCAGTAACTGTTGACTTCTGTCCACAGAGACTCCTGGCCAGGAGGCATCCAGGAAACACCAACTTAACCTCATACAACATCCACCTCACCTACTGACAAACGTGATGATTTTCGGTGCACAGGACTAGTTGTGACATTGGCTACCACTACACATATCCAACGGCCAGTGTCAAGGCAGTCTGCAACCACACCTGCATCCACACAGCCAGATGGGTGGCAGAGCGGTGAGTCGACACTGGTAACAAAAGTTAGACTGGTGCCTTGGCCACAAATTGAAATAACTGTACCTGAAAGAACTATGTCAACTTTCCAGTACCTCGGACATTGCAGTGATGGAAGCAATACATCAAAGAATTAAAGAACACATGTCACCAAGAATAACACTGAGGCCATCGTTTAAGCACCTGCAGAGTAATGTTGAAAAGTCTCTACTGGCGGCACTACGTGTGTACATTAGTGCCATACTATATATGTTGTGAACAGGATCGCTTGACTGCCTGCTCCCCACACTTCTGGTAATCTGTCCATGGCAACTTAGTGTTAACACTTGATTGGCTTTCGCTGACTATAATTGGGACTGCGATCCCACTTCGCTTTGTTGCAGATATTGTGGATTAATTGTACTTAACTTAAATACAAATAATACGTTTTTTTTTAACCTTTGTGCCATACTATGCAGCCAGGGTAAGTTGGCAAAATAAATTCCAACAACTTCGCAGGGCCGAACTGGCCGTAGCTAGCACTGGTCGCTTTCCCAGTGGGCTGTAAGGGTGGGACCTGTTTTGGAATGGTGGGGGCAGTTTATGGCACAGGGGGCCAGTTTTGCAACAATGCTGAATTATCGCCCCCCCCCTATATCAAAAGCTACAGCAGTGTATCCCATCAGCACCCTGCACCCCCTGTCCCCCGTGGCCTGTCCAACTTAATTGCCAATTGAACCAAATGCAAACATGAGCACCATCGACACCATGGGAAGATATGTGCCATGCAGATGTTCTGTCAGTAGCTCATATGCATGCAGGGAAATGTCCTTGGTATACAACCCAATACTGCTAATGCACTCAAAAGCAGCAGGATACAGGTGCCTAGCAGTGGATGCTTAAAGACCTTCTGGCCAACCAGAGATTCACAAGCTGTAATTATGTTGCCTTGGCAAGCTGACCAACCATGTACTTGAGACCAGCCAACCATTGAAGGGTGTTACCCAGAAGCCGGTCCCAGGATGCTTGTTTCCAGTTCAGGGAAGGCCTGGCCTGGCAGTAGGGCTGGACTGAGGCATGAGGCACAGGGCACAGGGTCAAGACTGATTTGCATATAGCTGGGTCTGAACTGAGGTGGCGAAGTGAGCTAAAGAATGATTATGGATTCAACCCAGATCTGTTACTGGAGGTGAGTGTCTGAAAAGTTTCAGAGCTCTGTCCATCATCTCCTTGTGTTTGCTTTGCTCGCCCTAAGTTGGCAGGGTATGCCCAGACATGGGCCCCTTGCTCACTTTGCCACTGGATTCAAGCTTGCCAGGCTGATGAAGGGTGCGTGTTACCCAGAAACCGGTCCCAGGATGCTTGTTTCCGATTCTGGGAAGACATGGCTTGGCATTTCAGGCTCGACGGTTTCCATGAGGCACAGGGTTAAGACTGATTTGCATATAGCTGGGTCTGAACTGAGGTGGCGAAGTGAGCTAAAGAATGATGATGGATTCAACCCAGATCTGTGACTGGGGGAGAGTGTCTAAAAAGTTTCAGCGCTCCGTCCATCATCTCCTTGTGTTTGCAACCTTTAACTGTGGCCAAGTCTAGATCATCCTGTACAAGGGGCAATGTAAACCTCATGTTGTTGGAGAGGTGAGATGTAAAGGGATTAATGCCTTTCAACTCATATCACTAAACAAATCTGTCCCAATGGCATATGTAGAAATATTTGTGGGCAGGCTTCCTGGCTGCAAAGATGACATGTGCAACCTCAGTAGGAAGGCAATAGAATTCTTAATGCTTAAAGACCTTGTGGAGAAGTGTGGCTCAATGGTTAGAGGAGGCATACCCGGAAGCTGAGGTCAGACCCGGGACCAGGGTTCAATTCCCGACGCGGCAGGGTCTGAGCCCAAGTGTCTACGGACTCGATAATTCTCACTTCGGTGCCTACTCGAATCACGGGTTCACACTCTGCAACTCTGGGCAATAGCTTGCTTAATCTCCACTACGGCCCCCGCGGCGGGATGCCTGGCTTTCACCTTGGGGATGCCCAGTACGGGTTATCTCACAGGGAAAAGCCAGGACGGGTTCCCAATGCAAGCGCCGGGACACCCCGTTGGGGTAGCTGTGCGCTATATAAGATACACTAAAAAAAAAATAAAAAAAAAATTCTAGCTGGCACTGCTTAATCTCCAAGCATGCAGCTGCAGCATATAGAAGCTGGGCTGGAGGACCTGACCACCCTGCTTTGAGAGCAGGTCTGCTCTGTGTGGGAAGGGAAGAGAAGGATGGATGTTAAGTACCAAAAGAAAAAATGATCAGATCCGCCTAGTCTAGTCTGGAGTACTCACAATCAGCTTTGTGTCATAGTTCTGCAGACACAAACGGGATTGCAGAAAAGGTTACAGAAGGCTTTGAGGCCAACTGAATATGACACTAATTGTAAGTTGGGAGGTTTTGTCAGTGGGCATGGGTGCATCATCAGGGAGTCTTCCCACTGTGATTCATCTTGCAGACACACTCAGTGTGAAAGTGGCTGGCCTCAGCCATCTCTCGCTGGAGGATCATGAGCTGGACTTTCTCCAGGCTTGGGTTTCCATTCATTGATCTCTTTGCCTTTGCATTGAACACAAAGTCTTATCAGTTTTCTACCTTACACTTCCCTTAGAGTTGGAGGACAGTGCGGGTCACCCAGAGTGGGTATCTGGAGTCTGCTTGAAAATTATTTCTGTCAGGTAGCCAAGAAGGGCCTCCTTAAATGGAAGCAAGGGCTCCAGCACTGGTAGGGAACATTGCAACATTTCTGTCAGAATACTGGATTATAGTTCTGCAGAAGGGAAAGCCATTTCCAGGGCTTGCTTCAGCTTAAGCATGACTGTTGTTAAAGAATAAACCACCTCCAAAAAGGACTTGCAGGGTAGGTAATGTCACTGCCTGGTGAAGTATCTAGGGCACCGCCATTTTGTAAGTCCAAGTAGAGGCCAACATCAGTATTGCAATGTGTAATCAGCCACTCAGTTATCATCCTCCATCCAGACTTAGTCATAATCTTCCATTACCAAGGCATCTGAATCTGAACCAAAAATTTCCTTCCAAGCTGGTGAATCTTTAAGCAATGAGAAAGTGTTCACAATAGTGTTTACAGTTAAAATTAGCCTTGACTTTGCCACATTGATGATGATTCCCCTGTTGACTCCTTAGGAGGCAGCAGATACATCTCTGTGTGCTACAGCCCCACCTGCTACTAAACTGCCAATGAAGAATGGCAGAGTTAATTGAAAACAGTGCCCTAGCCAGTTTACGCTTCACCTTAGGTGCAGGGGCTGAAATTAGTGCAGGCGTGGCGGTGGGAGATGTTGGGTTGGAGCCCCAGAAACTTCCAAGCTTGTAGAACCCCCCACCCCTTTCTTTAAGGAGTAAGCTTAGGCTGTCATGTAAAGATTTAGCATCGCTGGTCAGAAGGCCCCAACTTGCACAGGATTGGCTGGACTGGGAAACTACAGTATCATTTTTCTATGCACTGAAAGTCCAGGGTCAGGGAATGGCATTGAGACTCTCATCAGTCCTGAGAATTGGACCACTTAATCAAGGAAGATGAGGTCTCCTTCCTGTGGCACTTTTTTTATGTTGATTGTGGGGTGGGAAGAGCACTTAGAAGCATCTTCCCTTCAAAGTGACTTACCTTTGGGAGAGGAAGTCATCTTTGCACTCTCCCTGCAGGCCTTATTCCAAAATCACTTGGCCCCGACTCCCTAAGAGCCTGGAGGCACAAGACTCACTGATACCAGGACTTGAACCAGTGTCTCTACAGTAGGGAATGTTGTTATTTTCTTGATCCTGCAGAGTTGAAGAAAGCCTGAATATATCACAGATCCAAATTGAGGTTTCAGAGAGAGTTCCTCATCAATAAGGACTACAAATATCACGCTTGTTTTTGGTGATAACTATCTATGTTTTGTCAGAGTTTCGTTTTATATGATTGCTGTTCATCCAATCCCGATTGAACAGCATCGTGTCTTGGAAGAACTCGTAAAAAGAAGTTTCATATCATCTGCATAACTGTATATTTTGATCTTCATGTTTTTTTAGGGAATGTACCAAAGGCAAATGTATATGTTGAAAAGGTGTGGAGAAAGGGAAGAACCTTGTGGCACCCCACAATTAGTGGCACTTTAGATGAATTGAAGGGATGAGTCGGACCAATTAAATTCTATTCTTTTTAAAAAGAAATGATCGATTTGATTTCAGAGTCTTGCAACCCTGATGCCCTTACATGCCTTACATGCTCCACAAGAAGATTGTGGTTGACCAAGTGAAACACCGCTGAGAGGTCAAGGACAACAAGGGTTTGCAAAATGCCTCTGTCCACCTCTTCCCGCATGTCGCCCACAGCCGTGAGGATGACTGCATCCTTGGAGTAGGTCGAGCGATAGCCTGCTTTGCAGGGGTAAAAAAAATTTTAATCCTCGAGGAAGGAGTAAAGATTATGAGCCACGTGAGCTTCTATTATTTTTGCTAAGTAGAGAAGTAGGGAAATAGGATGGTTGTTTTTTAAATTGAGGGGGCACTCACTTACTTTCATTTGAATAGGTACCACTATTGCCTCTTTGAAGGAACTAGGAACATTTCCTTGATTGAGCGAAAAGTTGAAGGAGATCGCTGGGTCAAGAAAGAGAGTAAATACAGTTTCTAATGCACTCAGGGGGCAGGTAGAATTGGGTGAGCCTGATTTAACTTTAGTGAGTAGGTCCATAAGGTTATCCTTATTGATATCAAGAAACATGGAGAAGGGGGGCATGGCCAGGCAGCGAGGCGGAATGGCCCTGTGAGTCGCAGCTCCGGGACCAGCCCCATCCCGTCGTTTATCCTGTCAATGGATAAGGCCTGCCCGATCGCAGCATGAGGCGTCGGAACACCGGCTGAATAAACTCAGCTGACCCCGGTCTCTCTCCGGCACTGGAGACCGCCGCTCTCCTTGCCGCATTTTTGGGGCCTAGTGCTGGAGCTCACGCCGGGATCCACAGTGCCCTGTGTGGCCAAGAAGGAGCTCTGGCGAACTGGTCCGATCGCCGCGGTGGCTCCGTACACTGAGGGCGCTGTCGCCGGAAGCCGTGGGGCACTCGCGCATTGCCTGGCCGGGGGGCCTTTTTTACATTTGGCGTTAGAGACCTCCCACAGGGATCTACTCGGGCTGCCCATGTGCCGCACTGCCGCCTGCCCTTTAATCCTGGGGCGGTGACGGGTGCTGCGGGCGCCCATTGTTAACCATTTCCTCCCTCATCTCCCCCCCTCGCTGCAGCTGTGAGGCCTGGCATTTGGAATCACGCCTGAGCCCGTGCTGAGACACGGAGCTGCGTGGTTGCTCTATGGGAATAACCTCCGGACTGGGAACCACATTGCCCTCTTGTCGGGCTGAGACTCCCTGCATCAACAGCATAGCACAGCATAGCACAGCGGCCAGAGGCTGCTTCAGGGAGGGAAGGCGGGCCGCATAGAGAACCTGGGTGTGTTTGGCTCCTGGCCTGCGATCATTTGAGGTACTGTGGGTCAGTGCCCCCCCCCCCCCCCCCCCCCTAGTTGCGGCTTGGACCGGGCACCCCAGGGGGAGAGTGGCTTCATCTGGGGACCCTCAACTGCGCCGGTGCCAGCCTCCACGGGGCTGGGGCAACCCTTGAAGGAGCATGCAGGTGACAAATGGACCCTCCGGTGAAGCAGATGTAGCCAATGGGCTCAGGAGATCGAGGGTGAGGACTTCCTGCGCTCGTTGGGAGCCTCAGTGAGTACACGTAGACTTTATGGTTGGGCGGGACCCCTTGACAGCCCTGGCAGATAACGCAGAGGCAAATCTTCTTTCTGACATCCCTGCGGAGGCTTTCTTCATCGCATCCGGGGACGCTTTGTCGCCCCCAACGTCAATCGGCTCAAGGCTTCTGGCTTGGTGTGGTGTTGCTGCCACGCTGGGACAGCTGAGGTCGGTTTAGCGAAGCACATAGCAGGTCAAGATGGACCGTGTCAAGGCCGCAGGGGCTTGTGAATCTAAGGCTGCGCAATCGAATAAACTGGACCGGTACACTGTCCCGAAACCTGTGCAGCAGTCCTGAGCGCCCAGAGACTCCGGAACCGGGGGGCTGGGCGAGGAGGATCAAGAAGTCTCACTGAAGGACGTCATTGCTGCCATCACTGGTGTCAAGGCTTCTTTGGACACTGTGGCAATTGATGTCAATCTCATCAGGGCCGATATGGGGAAAATGAACGAAAAGATCCAGCAAGTGGAACTCAAGACCGCCAGTCTTGTAGAAGATGTTTCTCAGCTCCAGGGAGAAATCCGGGACCTTCAGGACTTTCGTAGACTTACGGACCTCAAGCTGGACGACTATGAAGGTCACTTGGGTCGCAACAACCTGCGCATCCTGGGGGTTCCAGAAAAATCAGAGAGGCAGACCCCGGATCTTTTTGGTGGGGACCTTATCCTGAAACACCTGCAACCCGAGGGCCTCAGTAAATTCTTTGTTATAGAGCCCACCCACAGGGTCCCTCAGAGAGCAGGGATTGAAATATTCAATGCTGTTCCCGGCCCGTCTCCAGATTGACGTGGAGGGGAAAGTGTGTTTTTTTGAGCGTAGTGAGGCCGCAGCAGACTGGATCAAGAGAGGAGGAGCGAGAAATCTGGCTGACCATGGCGGAGGTGACAAAGAGAACGGTCAACCGGCCTGAGGTAGTACCTGTGCAGTGGGTGTGCTCGGACTAATTGCATGGTGTAGTGGGAGTTGGGACAGGTGAAGGGTTACTATTTTCGTTGCCTTTAGGTTCGTGGACTTAATCAGACCTGAGTTAATTGCTTTTGGGTGGGTTTATGTTAGACTTTCAGGGCCGGAGAAGGGTGTACTTTGATTCCTCCCGTTTTTTCTCTTTTCTTTCTTGAGCACTTTTCTAGGGCGACAGGCACTCTGCAAGTTTTCCATGGGCAGTTTTAAGCCCAGAGTGCAGGGCAGCTGGGTGGGGGTTGTTGGGTGGCAATGTTTGGGTTTGTTTTTGAAGTTTTTATCGCATCAGCAACTGTTATTGCTACATTGAGTGGGGGAGTGGCGACACATTCTGGGAATTTACAATGTATATTCTGTCATGGCACCAGTTGGAGACAGCGGGGTTAAACTGTTAAGTTGGAATGTCAATGGGCTGGGGGACAAAATTAAATGCAGCGTTGTTCTTCAGTATATAAAGCACTCTGCCGCTAATATAATCCTGCTTCAGGAAACCCATCTAGTGGAGAATGCATGTAGGGTGCTGCACAGAGGGAGTTATGTATTGCTGGCCCGTGCAGGGTTCACCACGGCTTCCGGGGAGTTGGCAAACTGATGAAAAAGTCCTTCCCTTCGTAGTGCAGGATACCTGGTCGGATGTTAGAGGGAGGTAGGTTGGAGTCTTGGGTAATTGAGAGGGCCTCCCTGTCACCTTTCTCTTGATTTATGTACCTCCGGGCCTTCAGGCAACCACTTTCAGGGACCTGGGTATGCTATTGTTGAATATCCTGGAGGGCCTTTTGGTGTTGGGAGGAGATTTGAAATCTGTGGTCTCTGTTGGACTAGACCGCCACCCTCCAATCGACTTCGCTCGTTCGCAGTGCTGGCTGCCTGGAGTCCATGGGGCTGGTGGATGGATGGAGGGCCTTTCACCCTGACACGCTTCAGTACACCTTTCACTCCGGGGCACACGCCCTTTCACCCTGACACGCTTCAGTACACCTTTCACTCCGGGGCACACGGGAGCCTATCTAGAATTGACTATTTTTTGGTACCCGCATCCCAAATCACCCATGTCCGGGAGATAAAACATCTAGCGAGAGGCATCTCTGATCACTCACCAGTTTGGCTTCAGATAGCTCTTAATTATCAACAGGTGGGACGAGTGGCCCCCATCATTCCATGCTATCTCCAGGATCCTCATATTCGCCGCGAACTCGTTGCAACCATTGATAATTATTTTAACGAGAATGAAGGCTCGGTGGAATCACCGCAGGTGCTCTGGGAGGCCTATAAGACAGTGATTTGGGGCCAGGCCCTTTTCTTGATTTCGAGAAAGAAGAAGGAACAGAGGAGAGAACTGGTAGCACTGGAGGCGGAGGTGGGAGGATTGGATGTTACGCCTGAGAAACTCCACCTTCTCAAACTTAAACAACAAGACTGTAGGGCACTGGCGACGGATCAGGCTAGGGCTATGGGAAGAGCGATGCAGGGGTGGCTGTACAACGTGGGCGACAAGGCTGGGAAACTTTTGGTCAGGTTGGACAAAAGAGACTAGTACCCGAGCTGTGAGGGCAAGACGGTGAGTCCCTGACGGATCCGCAAGCTATTCGGTAACGCTTCTCGGCCCACTTTGGTGCAGTATACACCTCGGCTGCCCCACATCCCATAGACGACTTCCACCAGATGCCCACTGATATTGTCTTACCCAAACTATCGGTGGCCGAACACGACTACATGGCAAGTAATATATCTAACGATGAAATAGCTGCAGCAGTGCGGTCCCTCAGGCTGGGTAAAGCCGCTGGCCCTAACGGGCTGCCGCTTGAATTGTACATACTTAAACCAGACAAATTGGCTTCGTACCTGAGAGCCATGTTTGAGGACTCGAGGCAATCGGGACTCTTACCATCGGACCAACGGACGGCCACTATTGTTACCATCCATAAGGATGGGAAACCCAAGACCGATTGTGGGTCTTATCGGCCAGTATCCCTGTTGAACGCAGAGCCCAAGATCCTGGCTAAGCTCTTTGCTACTCTCCTTTTAACAGTGATTGAGACCCTGGTCCACCCGGATAAATCGGGCTTCATACCACACCACAATACCGCACTGAACCTGCGCAGAGTTCACAGGGCATTGGGCCGGGAAGCCTCTATATTGGAACCGGCGGTTATAGTCTCCTTAGACGCTGCCATGGCATTCGACACCATCGAATGGGCATATTTATGGGCAGTATTAGAGAAAATGGGGTTTAGTCCTAAATACGTACAATGGGTGCAGTTAGTGTACTCCCGACCTATGGCCCAAGTGGTAGTTAACAACAGGAAGTCAGCCGCCTTTGAGTTGGGTAGGGGAACCCGTCAGGAAATCCCCCCTGTCCCCTCTCCTGTTCGCCCTGGTCCTGGAGCGACTGGCAGCTTCGATACGTCAGGATCTGATGGTTAGGGGCATGCGCTGGTCTCCTGACTGGGAAGACCGCATTTCCCTATACGCTGACGACATCCTTCTGTGCTTGACCTCTCCGAGGAGATCCTTGATAGTGGTTTTGGATATCTTTACAATCTTTGGACGATGCTCCGGCTACTTCATAAATTGGAGCAAATCCCTCCTGTTTGTGGTGGCGGGCGAGCCCCACATTCCTCCGCATGGGTGTCCTATTCAAACATGCAACAAAGGGTTTAAATATTTGGGTATCTTCCTTTCTCTGGATCCCCCTCTTCGCTATTCCCGAAACCTCCAGACTCCTCTGCTTCGACTGCGCAAAGACATTGATAGATGGAAATCGCTCCCCCTATCCTTGCAAGGTAAGGCTGCCCTCTTTAAAATGATGTCTCTACCCCGGTTCCTATATGCACTCCAGAACTCCATGGACCTGGTACCCGCGTCATATTTTAGGGAGGTCGAGAGCCTTCAATGGGATCTATTGTGGAATGGTAGGCCCTGCGTTGGTCTCTGCAAGCTTTTACTGGGCTGGTATGATGGGGGCATCAGCCTCCATGATATTAAGCTGTACTATTGGGCGTCTCATCTGTCCTCCATCAACCACTGCACGTATGCCCAACCTAGCGAGCCGGGCTATAATATGGATATGTGGCTCCTCTCTGGAGGGACCTTCAGTAGAGCCCTGTATTCTAGGCCCCGGTGCTATCCACTCACGGGCCCCACTAAACATGCAGTGCACATCTGGCATGCGGCCACCAATCGTCTAGGTTGGGGACGCAAGCTAATGCTTGCAACGCCACTATGGGACTCTGAACAACTGGGTAATCTGTGGAGAAGTAAGGGATTCGACAAATGGAATCTTATAGGTATCACACAAAAAGGCGATCTGTGGGACAAATCAAACATATAGGGCCAGATGTAGGTAGCCCAATACCGGTCGTTAATGGCCGAAATTACTGAATTTCAGCCATTACCGACCGGTATTAGGCTATTGAGATGTAGGTGGCTATATTTCAGATTCGGTAATTTACCGAATCTGTAATTTAGGAATCAGTAAATTACCGATTCCTTAAAATACCGAATCGGTAAATTACCGAATCTGAAATGTAGGGAGCACTCAAATGAGTGCATTGCATGGTTAAGGATTCAGCATTTACCACCAAATAAAAGTTGGTGGTAAATATCGAAAACCTTTGAAAAAGCAAATTTGTGCTTTTTCAAAAGTGCCATGTGGCAGACATACATGCCCTTGGGGCATGTATGTGGGCCACATGTGCACCCATGCACTATTCAGGGGTGCAACAGGGTGTCAATGTGACACCCTGCCACCCTTGAATGTGTTCCCCCATTACCGAATCGGTATTTACCGATTCAGTAATTCCCATTCATTCCTATGGGCCTTCTCCTGACTGGGAAGACCGCATTTCCCTATACGCTGACGACATTCTTCTGTACTTGACCTGTCCTAGGAGATCATTGATAGTGGTTTTGGATATCTTTACAATCTTTGGACGATACTCCGGCTACTCCATAAATTGGAGCAAATCCCTCCTGTTTGTGGTGGCGGGCGAGCCCCCCATTCCACCGCATGGGTGTCCTATTCAAACATGCAACACGGTTTAAATATTTGGGTATCTTCCTTTCCCTGGATCCCCCTCTTCGCTATTCCCGAAATCTCCAGACTCCTCTGCTTCGACTGCGCAAAGACATTGATAGATGGAAATCGCTCCCCCTATCCTTGCAAGGTAAGGCTGCCCTCTTTAAAATGATGTCTCTACCCCGGTTCCTATATGCACTCCAGAACTCCATGGACCTGGTGCCCGCGTCATATTTTAGGAAGGTCGAGAGCCTTCAATGGGATCTATTGTGGAACGGTAGGCCCTGCGTTGGTCTCTGCAAGCTTTCACTGGGCTGGTATGATGGGGGCATGAGCCTCCATGATATTAAGCTGTACTATTGGGCGTCTCATCTGTCCTCCATCAACCACTGCATGTATGCCCAACCTAGCGAGCCGGGCTATAACATGGATAGGTGGCTCCTCTCTGGAGGGACCTTCAGTAGAGCCCTGTATTCTAGGCCCCGGTGCTATCCACTCACGGGCCCCACTAAACATGCAGTGCACATCTGGCATGCGGCCACCAATCGTCTAGGTTGGGGACGCAAGCTAATGCTTGCAACGCCACTATGGGACTCTGAACAACTGGGTAATCTGTGGAGAAGTAAGGGATTCGGCAAATGGAATCTTATAGGTATCACACAAAAAGGCGATCTGTGGGACAAATCAAACATATAGGGCCAGATGTAGGTAGCCCAATACCGGTCGTTAATGGCCGAAATTACTGAATTTCAGCCGTTACCGACCGGTATTAGGCTATTGAGATGTAGGTGGCTATATTTCAGATTCGGTAATTTACCGAATCTGTAATTTAGGAATCAGTAAATCACCGATTCCTTAAAATACCGAATCGGTAAATTACCGAATCTGAAATGTAGGGAGCACTCAAATGAGTGCATTGCATGGTTAAGGATTCAGCATTTACCACCAAATAAAAGTTGGTGGTAAATATCGAAAACCTTTGAAAAAGCAAATTTGTGCTTTTTCAAAAGTGCCATGTGGCAGACATACATGCCCTTGGGGCATGTATGTGGGCCACATGTGCACCCATGCACTATTCAGGGGTGCAACAGGGTGTCAATGTGACACCCTGCCACCCTTGAATGTGTTCCCCCATTACCGAATCGGTATTTACCGATTCAGTAATTCCCATTCATTCCTATGGGCCTTCTCCTGACTGGGAAGACCGCATTTCCCTATACGCTGACGACATCCTTCTGTACTTGACCTGTCCTAGGAGATCATTGATAGTGGTTTTGGATATCTTTACAATCTTTGGACGATACTCCGGCTACTCCATAAATTGGAGCAAATCCCTCCTGTTTGTGGTGGCGGGCGAGCCCCCCATTCCTCCGCATGGGTGTCCTATTCAAACATGCAACAAACGGTTTAAATATTTGGGTATCTTCCTTTCTCTGGATCCCCCTCTTCGCTATTCCCGAAACCTCCAGACTCCTCTGCTTCGACTGCGCAAAGACATTGATAGATGGAAATCGCTCGCCCTATCCTTGCAAGGTAAGGCTGCCCTCTTTAAAATGATGTCTCTACCCCGGTTCCTATATGCACTCCAGAACTCCATGGACCTGGTGCCCGCGTCATATTTTAGGGAGGTATAGAGCCTTCAATGGGATCTATTGTGGAACGGTAGGCCCTGCGTTGGTCTCTGCAAGCTTTCACTAGGCTGGTATGATGGGGGCATGAGCCTCCATGATATTAAGCTGTACTATTGGGCGTCTCATCTGTCCTCCATCAACCACTGCATGTATGCCCAACCTAGCGAGCCGGGCTATAACATGGATAGGTGGCTCCTCTCTGGAGGGACCTTCAGTAGAGCCCTGTATTCTAGGCCCCGGTGCTATCCACTCACGGGCCCCACTAAACATGCAGTGCACATCAGGCATGCGGCCACCAATCGTCTAGGTTGGGGACGCAAGCTAATGCTTGCAACACCACTATGGGACTCTGAACAACTGGGTAATCTGTGGAGAAGTAAGGGATTCAACAAATGGAATCTTATAGGTATCACACAAATAGGCGATCTGTGGGACAAATCAGACATATAGGGCCAGATGTAGGTAGCCCAATGCCGGTCGTTAATGGCCGAAATTACTGAATTTCAGCCGTTACCGACCCGTATTAGGCTATTGAGATGTAGGTGGCTACATTTCAGATTCGGTAATTTACCGAATCTGTAATTTAGGAATCAGTAAATTGCCGATTCCTTAAAATACCGAATCGGTAAATTACCGAATCTGAAATGTAGGGAGCACTCAAATGAGTGCATTGCATGGTTAAGGATTCAGCATTTACCACCAAATAAAAGTTGGTGGTAAATATCGAAAACCTTTGAAAAAGCAAATTTGTGCTTTTTCAAAAGTGCCATGTGGCAGACATACATGCCCTTGGGGCATGTATGTGGGCCACATGTGCACCCATGCACTATTCAGGGGTGCAACAGGGTGTCAATGTGACACCCTGCCACCCTTGAATGTGTTCCTCCATTATCGAATCGGTATTTTCCGATTCAGTAATTCCCATTCATTCCTATGGGCCTCCAGGCTCATAGGAATGAATGGGAATTACTGATTCGGTATTTACTGAATTGATAAATACTGAATATTACCGATTCGGTAAACTTTACCGAATACTTACCTATATACCATTTACCGATTCTGAAATACCGAATCGGTAAAATTCGGTATTTTAGAATCAGTAAATGGAACTTACCTCAATCTGGCCCATAGACTTTCAACACACTGCGACAACAGTATAAAATGGCTTAGTCGGAGCGCTTCCGTTACACGCAGGTTCGACACGCACTTCGCACACACTTACAGCCCGGGACCACGATCCCGGAATCATCCCCACTGGAGGATAGAATACTAGATGGTCATCTCCCAGACAGCACCATTTTGCTGATATATAAAAAACTGGTCAACAACATCTCGGACCCTCTCCGGGCCCTCCGAGAGAAGTGGGCCGGAGACAGTATAGAGATGGATGACGAGGAGTAGCAGGAGGCTGTTTCCTCTCCCAGAGTGGTGGCAATACCAGCTCGGCTCCGACTTGTCCAACAAAAATTTCTCCACAGGGTATATGTAAGGGGGCCCCAATTGGTATGAATAGGAAGGGCAGATGGGGGCGCTTGTAGACGTGGATGCGAACAGCTGGGAACCTATTTCCACATAGTCTGGGAATGCAAACTGATCCAACCCTATTAGCGCAGCATTCATGATATTAATAATACTGTTTTTTCTGTGTGGCTCAGTGTGGAGGCTCATAGGAGTCTCTTAACTCCCTGGGAGCCAACTGATTTAAATGTCTGCTTGACGCAGTGGGCTACGTTGGGACTAATGCTGGCCAAGAGGAATATTGGCCAGCATTGGGGGGCGCCACTCCCACCAACAGTTCAGGACTGGGAAAAATGACATGGACTGGGCAATGTTCAGAGAAAAGACTGTGTATGTATTGCGGGGATGTCCCAAAAAATTGTCTCGTTCATTGGGCTTGTGGAACTCCTATCATGGAGAAATATGTCAGCCTCCCTTCACTCCTACTACCGATGACCCCCCTTCACCCTAGACCTTCCACCCTATACGATTGTAGACTGTAACTTGCCTACTGTATCGACGATGCCAATTGTAATACTCCCTCTGATATGTTGTTTTATTGCTGATGTCTGTTTCTTATCAATAAAAAATGTTTTACAAAAAAAAAGAAACATGGAAAAATTACATGGGTTCCCGTCTTCAAATGACATTATATTGGGATGAGGACTGGAGGGAATGCTCTTTTTGATAATCTCAATGTTATTGATGAAGAATGAATTGAGTGAATCACACGGAATTTGAGTGGGTAGAATGGGCTGAGTAATCCTATCAGGATTAGAAAGTCCTGTGACAATTTTGAATATCTCTTTTGACTTATTGGTGGAATCCCAATTTTTTTTGGTAAAGAAATTAGCTTTGGCTTGTCTAATGAGCCATTTGCAAGGCTTAATCCCTAAGACCCGTTTCAGATGCATTCAACCTAGTTGCTGTTAAAACCTGAGGAATTTGTTAATGAGGTACCAAGAGAGCGCTCAAACCATGTAGAAGATTTCAGAAAAACAAGAAATAATATATTCATGGCTATTGCTGCTCAACGTCATCTGACGACTCTGCAGCTTCATTGCTGGGAAAAACGTTTTCTGGTCCAGTCTGAAGCCTGGAAGGAGAATATATAAAGTGAGGACTCTGTGGGAAGATTTTGAAGATAAGATCAAGTTGATGCATCAAAACTTTCCGAGTATGCTATTTCAACTGAATGTGGAGCAAATGGAGTCCCCCTCCTTTAGCTCCAGTTGTGCTAGGCTAGAACAGGCGCAACATGTGCTTAAAATAGCTAAATCTGGTTTGGCCATGGACCTTTGTCTGTCCAGGATGGTATCCATACTGGCTAGCCAGATTGCTCTGGCAGTTAGAGAAGAATGTGGATCCTTCTACTCTTTCAAATTATAGACCCATTTCTTTACTCCCACTCTTGGGTAAGCTGTTGGAAGGTCTAATCATTAAATAACTGAATGAATACTTGGAACAAAATAAGATCTTAGATCCTTCATAGGCAGGGTTTAGAGCCAAGCACTGAGTCAGCTTTATATGCTTTGATGGATATCATCAGATGCTAGTTGGATAATAACACCCCTGCTATGCTCGTGCTGTTAGACCTATCCACAGCATTTGACACGGTGTCTTGTGTCAAGTTACTTCAAAGATTATGAGAGATAGGGATTAATGGGACTTGCTTGGCCTGGTTCCATGATTTTCTGAAAGACAAAATACAAAGAGTCTCTTTGGGACCTTTTAGATCCAGGCCTAAGCTGGTAGATAATGGTGTCTCCCAGGGCTCATGTATGATCCCTACATTGTCTAATGTATATGTGTTACCTCTGGCTAAAGTCATCAGAGGATACAGTTTCAAAATTCTATCATATGCTGATGATACTCAATTGGTAATTCACATCGATGATAATCTTGACAAAACTAAGAACCGCTTTGCAGCCAGCGTGAAGGTTATCACCAAGTGGTTGGCAGACAGCATTCTCTAACAAAATATAAGGAAACCTGAGATCATCCTGTTTGGGAAAGCACAAATCCTATGGTCTCCGCAATGGTGGCCACCGGAGTTAGGCAAGGTCTGTCTCCTTGCAAAATTGTAAAAAACCTTGGAATCAAGGTAGATTTTAGACTCAATATGAAAGCGCAAGTTCTATCTACAACCGGCACTTGTTTCCATATGCTACGATTACTGAAGAAGTCCCTGGCATTCCTCCCTCTGGAGGCCAGAAAGACCCTAATTGAGGCTCTTGTTGTGAGTTGACTGAACTATGGTAATGCTCTGTTGGCTGCTTCAATGAGTCATTGCTGTCAAAACATATAGGTCATACAAAGAACGGCAGACAATTTACAGACAATCCTAAATACATTCATAACTTCAGCCACATTGGAACAACATGTTCCCGACATTGGTTATTCTTAGGGATAGACATTGCCACTGAGACCTTAGTCACTCTATCAGAAGAAATCTTAAGAGATTGAGAAACAACTCCAGGAGTCTAACCCTGTCACTGAAAGTAAGAAACTATTAGACCAAATTAAAAATACGTATAGACAACTTTCACGGAATTGAACAGAATAAAAAGTCAAACAAAGTCAAGAAAGACATAAAATCTTACAATATTGAAAACACCTATCCATACCTACAGAAGGATTTCTATACAAATAGAGCATATACCAACTCCCAGAACACTAGACCCTGGGGTCGCTTCAACAGGCGCCAAAATCTAGTAGCGTTTTCAGACACCTCAGCAGACTCCTCCGACAGTTCTGATACAGGGGAGAACCCAAGCACCTCCCCAACAAATACTGGTCCAAGCCGTAATTTTTTAGGCAGAGGCCAGTCAGGTACTCCCAGGCGGGGCTGCGGGAAGTGCACCCAGCGATCGTACAACCAACCAGGTCGAACGGCAGACCCGTCAGAAATTTTAGCAATGGTAGGACAAAACAACATTGAAATATCACAATCTAAGACCATTCCGATCTTCAACCTGTCTAAACACACCCTATCTGAGGCTGAATCATCTCTTCTTAAAAAAGGACTTTCTTTTGTTCCTACCATTCCCCCTAACTACCTTGAACTACACACTGAACTACTTAGGTTCATCAGGAACGTACGCCTAAAAGCCTATTTCCAGCTTAACTCCTCACCGGCTTATCCTGCTAACACTCCCTTCTGCCCACCCTATACTTTTTTACCCACATCAGGGATGCTACCATCTGAGGTTGTTACTTTTGAGAAAATGGTAATTAAAGATCTAACCACCCTGAAAGAAACAAAAATGTTTATAACATACAATCTGTCCCTTGATGAGAAAAAGGCCATCAAGACTCTTAAATCCAATGAGTCGCTAGTCATCAAGAGTGCTGATAAGGGCGGCGGCATTGTCCTCCCAGAAAGGTGTGTATATAGTACTGAAATCCTAAGACAACTTTCCAACACTGACCACTACATAAGACTTCCCACAAACCCCACCAAAGAACTACAGGGGATAATAACCCAAATCACCACTGAAGCTTTAGAAACAGGATTTATTAACAAGAAAGAATTTTTATTTCTTAACGTTAAATCACCAAGGACAAGGATTTATATGCTTCCAAAAATACAAAACAATCTGACTAGCCTACCTGGAAGACCTATCTCCAGCTGTGGTTCTATCCTAGAGCTTCTGGGCCAGTACATTGATTTTTTCATTAAAGAATTTGTCCCATCTAATGCCAACTATGTGAGAGATCGTATGGCTATGATTACTTTAATTGAGCACCACCCATTCAATGAAGACATCGATTCACTCTGTACAATGGGCGTGGAATCGTTGTACACAAATATTCCCCAGAGAGAGGCTGTTTGTTATACAGGAAGTACTTGACTCAAGTACCTACTCAAGACACCCAGTGCCAACACTTTTTATTCTCCAAATTTAGAGTTATGCCTCACAAGAAATGTTTTCATGTTTGAAAATCAATTTTATCAACAGGTGCAGGGTACATCTATGGGGTCTGTTTTTGCTCCCAACTTGGCCATACTCTTCATGGACCATCTCGAAATGCATGCCATCCTTTCTCCAGCCGATCCATTTTTTACTGAAATAACACTTTGGCGCAGATATATCGACAATATATTTTTAATTTGGCATAACAGCACAGATACACTTAACCAATTTTTACACTGGCTGAATAACAACTGCCTAGGACTTACCTTTACCTTCACCACCAACAAGTCATCAATAGCATTTTTAGACCTGAATATTTACCCCTCAGAAGGCACTCTACACACTAAAATTTTTCGGAAACTAACTGAACGCAATACATTGCTTAGCTACAGTAGCAACCATCCACGTGCTCTCAGGGATTCATTGCCATACTCTCAATTTTTAAGAATTAGACGCAATTGTTATGCCAAAGAGCACTACTTCCAAGAGGCCACCATTCTTTCCACCAAATTGAGGGACCGTGGTTACCCTAAAAGGCTTGTGCATAATGCACTCAAAAGAGCCTGGTATTGTCCTAGTGAGGTATTGCTAACATCCAAAATATGAGACCAGGGTAACAGAATAGCTGCGTGACCACTTTCTCCCACATTTCTAACCCTCTTCGCAAGTCTATACTCTGACACTGGCCAATATTAAATGCGGGGGCCCTGAACATTGAAAGCCCTCTATTCCCATTCCGAAAGAGTTCCAATCTCAAAGACCATCTAGTGAGAGCCGCACTTCCTAACCTTGCACCGCCTTCAACTCTCAATACCATTTGGTGACTTGCTCCCCTAGTGGGGCACTATAAATGTGGGGCGTGTAATGTGTGTGAATTTAGCATGGAAGGCAAATCCTTCACCCACAACAATGTGACTTTTCATACATTCTCTAACTGCAATACTTGTAACATTGTATTACAAACAACCGCAAAGGTGCACCACAAATTTTGTAACAAATGATTTGTCTTGGCGATGTTGGAATTCTTCTTCAAAATCTTTATTTTTCAAAACATTCAGTCAAACATTAACAGCCGACGCGTTTCGTCCCAACCTGGGACTTCTTCAGGGCTGTCGGTAAAAGACATATAAACATATGATCAGTATTATGAATACTGAAAAACATATACACTTTACAAAGTTTAAAAACATTTAACAAAACAATTTAAAATCATGCTACTACACCAGACACAGGAGCTTGTGCATGTATATGATGTTTAAGACATTAGTTCTCTGTCCATCTGTCAACAGTGTGGTTTTTAGATGGAATTGGGCTATGTACACGTATACATACAATATTTACAAGTAAGAAACTGTATCTCCTCAGATCAAAAGTACAAGATTGGAAAAAGGCTCACGTATCATACATTTTCAAGAAGCGGGAGACAAGGTTAGACCATTGGCATTGGGCCCATTTGTTTGACCAAAACATAGGCAACAAGCCCTCACAAAAATTACCCTGTATGTGTCTAGAAGAAAGTGAAATGTAAATCTGGCTGAGAAAAGCACTAAAAGAGAGGGGGGAAGCTATTTGTGTCATTGTAGGTGCTAAAGGTCCACTAACTATATTACCTTTGAATTAATCGGACGTCGCATGCTCGGGGGAGGTATAAAAGCGTGGTCTTGGTATCTCCTTGCCAGCTACAGTCTATCCTGTTAAGTTATGTTGTTCCAATGGTATTCTTTTTTCTCTGAGATATTAAGAAAGGAAGAGTTCTCTTTAAGCACAACATTCTTAGATATGAGATTTAGGGTACAGCATAGGATTAGCACAATATGTCTAAGAGTGGGGGGCTGCAGTCTTCACTCTAAATTATTCTTACGATCAGTCTACTTACTGTGAGTATGCTAGCAATCAGATGGCAATGCTGATTTCAAAATAACTCTGTTCACTTTCATGTGAAAGCCGTATTTCAATTCATGTGCTGAAAAAAGTCAAAAGAACAAAGAAAGGGGAGCTAGTACCCTGTAATGCGGCACTTCCTAGATATTTGTAATCAGTGGGCCAACATTAGTTAAAAGGGGGATATAACTGTCCAGCAAGGTTTACCTGAATTGAGTATATCAACGGTGTTGGACTGGAGGTCCTGTAAGTCCTATGGAGGAGGGTGTGGGCACTGTATCCCAGCAGGCCTGTAGAAGCAAAGATAACCAGGGACCTATGAAAGTAGCCTCAAATTTTATGGGCAAGAAGATATACCCTACTTCTGTGAACAGATACTGTGTGTCATAACACAAATAAATTAGATTATAAGTCAAACGGTAAACATATGCAAATTTATATTCCACTGGCTTAGAACTGGGTAGTGTATATCCCTCCCTGCTGTAGTTTGTTTTATTAACTCAACCCTAGTTCAAAGGTGGGTAGAATGAACGTGGGAGTGAGAGGACCCAGAGTATCCCAATCCAAAATGCTCTTATGAAAATATTATCCCCAAAGCCTTTAGGTGCATAGATATCTCTCTGCAGTGGGAAATACAAAGGACCCAACCTGGGAAATGCAGGGAACCCAACCTGGAGACATAGGTGAGCCTGCAAGGGAAAAAGTGTCCCTGTTGCAAAAGGGAAAATCCCCAAGGCCTAACCTGAAGACATGGGTGAGCCTGCAGGGTTCAGCCAAGGATATCTGCTGCCTAATTAACTCACCGTTGCAGTCAAAAACGGCCGGCGTCCATCCACATCCCTCGTCTTGACCAACACCCGCAGCGACGTCGTGTGCTGAAGGTGTAGGTCCATGTTGTTCCCTTTATAGTAGTGGGGAGTGGGCTGATGTGTGACACCTGGCCCCGATTCCCGCCTTTGCGCAGAAGCGCTGTCATGGAGAGCACAGCAACCATTGTATTGTCGACCGTCTCGAAGACGGCGGCCATTTTGAAGTGTCCAAAGAGAATGGATTTATGTGCTTAGGACCCCACTCGGACCCAAGCTTTGGACAGTTGCCCATCCCCCGGGTAGACCTACATTGTCTACATATTGCAAAAGCAGAACTTGCTTATTTCTAAGTAAAACGTCCAATATTTAAAAAGTCGATAGGAGGTGAGATCACGCACCGGAAAATAAGAGGCAAGCCATCCCGTACCCGTAAATGGAAGGGGACCGATAATCATGCCTTTATATGCAATGAAGTAAGAACGAAAGGTTCCAGCTGATACAGCGTTATTCATATTGGAGTTCTATCTCATCCACCCTCGATCAGGGCGAGTCTAGATGGCGGCCATATTGGAATATCTAGAGAAAAGGCAGTTTCCGCTGTGCGTATTGCCAGTTTAGCCCGTTTTTGCGTTTAAAACGCAAAAACGAAGGGAAACCTAGCGCTTAGCTCAATTAGAGGTTGCAGGTAAAAATAACCCTGAGCTGTAACGCGAAGTTCGGATGTCTAGGTGCGAAGTCGGAAAAATTCGGCACACTCATGGTACCTAGTTAAAGTGTATGTTATACCGAATGTCTACAAAATCAAGACAATGGCCAGCTCGAAGTTTAAAGGTGAAGAATGGGCGCCTAATCCAGGGCAATTGTAAAATACATGGTGGACACAGGTGAATGTGGCGGCCATCTTGGACAGTCCTTTTGTTCTTACAGGGCAAGTAGATGGTACTATTAGATGTGTGCAAAGGTATATGTTTAATGTGCCTATTGTTGTGTGCGGGAGGCGATGGGAGGCACAAAAATAGTGCAACTGAATGTAGCGCAGAAAAAGGCAACTGCGCGTTTAGATGAATGTCGAAAAGTGCTAACAGCCAGTTTGTACAACATAGGGGTGTGTGAGGGCCGGAAAGCGGGCCAGGGAAATTGGGCAAGCCAAAATGTGTTGTTGAGGATGAGCAAGAGAAGTAAAAAATGAGAAACACACATAATTTGCAAACAAATGAGCCCTCTCCAATGGTAACAGAGAGGTATATGCTATGCTGTACAGTATATAAGCAAACAGGTAAACCTAGATTATTGTGGTGTGCAGCAGTGTCATAAAGAGCTTTGAGTATCATCTCTAGAGATCAGCATTTCAGTAATTACTTCGATGTAAACTCATACCGCATAGTCAACATGACCTGGGATGTGAACCTCAGGGGATCAGCACAGCAGAGGCCGAGCAGAACATGAGATGAAATGAACGATAAGTGCGGGCTACTCCAAAAAATAATGTAGTTCATCTTCGGTATTATGACCAAATTCAGTACATCGAAGTCTACAAATCCAGCCCGCCTCCCGTTGTCTCAATGCCAGTTCTCTGTTCCCCCCTCTTGGATGTGGGGGTTGGTGATCTATACCCATGAACCACATGTTATCCGTTTCTTTATGGTGTTCCTGCATGTGGAAGGTCAGGGGGTATCTTAGGTCACCATTGCGTCTTGCTCTTACATGCTCTTGTATACGGATCTTTAGGGTTCTCTTGGTGCTGCCAACGTAAATCTTATTACAGCCGCAACCCAAAACATAAACCACAAATTTTGTGTTACAATTGATCAGATGATCGATTGTGTATGTTTTGCTTGTGTTGAACCGAAATTCCTTAGTTTTATTTCTACCAAATGCACACATGTTGCATTCACTACATGTGAAGAAACCTTTGGTGGGAGTCGTCAGCCAGTTGGTTCGCTTTTTCGGTTCTAAGTAACTGGGGCAGAGGATATCACGAAGGTTTCTGCCTCTCCTGTAGCTGACTTTTGGCGTCCTGGTGACCGAATCCCGAAGGCTCGGTATGTCCGCAATCAGGTGCCAATTTTTTCTTAAGATGTTAAAAATTGTGCTGCTCTGCTCTGAGTATTGTGTAGTGAACGACAGAGGTCTGTTGGTATCTGCTGGCCTATGCTTGGGGGCCAAAGTGCTTGTTCTAGGCACATTTTGGACTTTCTTGTTGGCTTTTTCCAGTGTCTTGCTTGGATAACCCCTTTCTAGGAAACGTTTTTCTGTTTCCTGTATGTTGTATTGGAAGGCGTCCTCCGTGCTGCAATTGCGGCGCATCCGAATCATTTCCCCATAGGGGATGTTCTCAATGATATGTCGGGGGTGTGCACTCTCGTAATGCAACAAGCTGTTGCAAGCTGTCGCTTTGCGATGAGTGCGGCTCTGGATTTTGTTATTTTCCACAAACAGGTTTACATCCAAAAACTCTATCGTTTTCTGGTCGTGTGTCATGGTGAAGCGGACATTAAACGGGTTATCATTGAGGTAGCCAAAATAGGCAAGGAGGTCTGGGGTAGGTCCATCCCAAATCATGATCACATCATCGATGTACCTACCCCAGAAAATGATGTTGTTCATCCAGGCCGCCGCATGTCGACCCCAAGCATGCTCCCGCTCGAACCAGCCCATGAAAAGACCAGCGTAAGCGGGAGCAAACTTGGAGCCCATCGCAGTCCCTTGTATTTGGTGGTACCAAGCTGAGTCATGGAGGAAGTAATTTTTTGACAGAATGATATCTGTCATCTCAAGGAGAACACCATTGTGTGACAAGTGGTCGGCTGTGCGTTTGTCTAAGAAAGTTTCCAAAGCCCTTAGTCCGAACTCCTTTTTGATGCAGGTATAGAGTCCGACTACGTCTAGGGTCACCAAATGTAGGGAATCAGTCCAGATAAAGCCCTCCAATTTGCCTAGTATGTCCTTGGTATCCCTCAGGTAGGCAGGGAGATTTTGTACCATGGGCTGGATGAAGGTATCCACATACTCTGATAGCCTCTCTGTAGGTGAACTGATTCCGGAAATGATGGGGCGGCCAGGTGGAAAAGGACCCTCTTTGAGAGTGCACACCCCCGACATATCATTGAGAACATCCCCTATGGGGAAATGATTCGGATGCGCCGCAATTGCAGCACGGAGGACGCCTTCCAATACAACATACAGGAAACAGAAAAACGTTTCCTAGAAAGGGGTTATCCAAGCAAGACACTGGAAAAAGCCAACAAGAAAGTCCAAAATGTGCCTAGAACAAGCACTTTGGCCCCCAAGCATAGGCCAGCAGATACCAACAGACCTCTGTCGTTCACTACACAATACTCAGAGCAGAGCAGCACAATTTTTAACATCTTAAGAAAAAATTGGCACCTGATTGCGGACATACCGAGCCTTCGGGATTCGGTCACCAGGACGCCAAAAGTCAGCTACAGGAGAGGCAGAAACCTTCGTGATATCCTCTGCCCCAGTTACTTAGAACCGAAAAAGCGAACCAACTGGCTGACGACTCCCACCAAAGGTTTCTTCACATGTAGTGAATGCAACATGTGTGCATTTGGTAGAAATAAAACTAAGGAATTTCGGTTCAACACAAGCAAAACATACACAATCGATCATCTGATCAATTGTAACACAAAATTTGTGGTTTATGTTTTGGGTTGCGGCTGTAATAAGATTTACGTTGGCAGCACCAAGAGAACCCTAAAGATCCGTATACAAGAGCATGTAAGAGCAAGACGCAATGGTGACCTAAGATACCCCCTGACCTTCCACATGCAGGAACACCATAAAGAAACGGATAACATGTGGTTCATGGGTATAGATCACCAACCCCCACATCCAAGAGGGGGGAACAGAGAACTGGCATTGAGACAACGGGAGGCGGGCTGGATTTGTAGACTTCGATGTACTGAATTTGGTCATAATACCGAAGATGAACTACATTATTTTTTGGAGTAGCCCGCACTTATCGTTCATTTCATCTCATGTTCTGCTCGGCCTCTGCTGTGCTGATCCCCTGAGGTTCACATCCCAGGTCATGTTGACTATGCGGTATGAGTTTACATCGAAGTAATTACTGAAATGCTGATCTCTAGAGATGATACTCAAAGCTCTTTATGACACTGCTGCACACCACAATAATCTAGGTTTACCTGTTTGCTTATATACTGTACAGCATAGCATATACCTCTCTGTTACCATTGGAGAGGGCTCATTTGTTTGCAAATTATGTGTGTTTCTCATTTTTTACTTCTCTTGCTCATCCTCAACAACACATTTTGGCTTGCCCAATTTCCCTGGCCCGCTTTCCGGCCCTCACACACCCCTATGTTGTACAAACTGGCTGTTAGCACTTTTCGACATTCATCTAAACGCGCAGTTGCCTTTTTCTGCGCTACATTCAGTTGCACTATTTTTGTGCCTCCCATCGCCTCCCGCACACAACAATAGGCACATTAAACATATACCTTTGCACACATCTAATAGTACCATCTACTTGCCCTGTAAGAACAAAAGGACTGTCCAAGATGGCCGCCACATTCACCTGTGTCCACCATGTATTTTACAATTGCCCTGGATTAGGCGCCCATTCTTCACCTTTAAACTTCGAGCTGGCCATTGTCTTGATTTTGTAGACATTCGGTATAACATACACTTTAACTAGGTACCATGAGTGTGCCGAATTTTTCCGACTTCGCACCTAGACATCCGAACTTCGCGTTACAGCTCAGGGTTATTTTTACCTGCAACCTCTAATTGAGCTAAGCGCTAGGTTTCCCTTCGTTTTTGCGTTTTAAACGCAAAAACGGGCTAAACTGGCAATACGCACAGCGGAAACTGCCTTTTCTCTAGATATTCCAATATGGCCGCCATCTAGACTCGCCCTGATCGAGGGTGGATGAGATAGAACTCCCATATGAATAACGCTGTATCAGCTGGAACCTTTCGTTCTTACTTCATTGCATATAAAGGCATGATTATCGGTCCCCTTCCATTTA
This sequence comes from Lissotriton vulgaris, assembly GCF_964263255.1. Classification (NCBI taxonomy): domain Eukaryota; kingdom Metazoa; phylum Chordata; class Amphibia; order Caudata; family Salamandridae; genus Lissotriton; species Lissotriton vulgaris. Next base: position 253,245,963 of record NC_141687.1, read on the forward strand.
CGGGTACGGGATGGCTTGCCTCTTATTTTCCGGTGCGTGATCTCACCTCCTATCGACTTTTTAAATATTGGACGTTTTACTTAGAAATAAGCAAGTTCTGCTTTTGCAATATGTAGACAATGTAGGTCTACCCGGGGGATGGGCAACTGTCCAAAGCTTGGGTCCGAGTGGGGTCCTAAGCACATAAATCCATTCTCTTTGGACACTTCAAAATGGCCGCCGTCTTCGAGACGGTCGACAATACAATGGTTGCTGTGCTCTCCATGACAGCGCTTCTGCGCAAAGGCGGGAATCGGGGCCAGGTGTCACACATCAGCCCACTCCCCACTACTATAAAGGGAACAACATGGACCTACACCTTCAGCACACGACGTCGCTGCGGGTGTTGGTCAAGACGAGGGATGTGGATGGACGCCGGCCGTTTTTGACTGCAACGGTGAGTTAATTAGGCAGCAGATATCCTTGGCTGAACCCTGCAGGCTCACCCATGTCTTCAGGTTAGGCCTTGGGGATTTTCCCTTTTGCAACAGGGACACTTTTTCCCTTGCAGGCTCACCTATGTCTCCAGGTTGGGTTCCCTGCATTTCCCAGGTTGGGTCCTTTGTATTTCCCACTGCAGAGAGATATCTATGCACCTAAAGGCTTTGGGGATAATATTTTCATAAGAGCATTTTGGATTGGGATACTCTGGGTCCTCTCACTCCCACGTTCATTCTACCCACCTTTGAACTAGGGTTGAGTTAATAAAACAAACTACAGCAGGGAGGGATATACACTACCCAGTTCTAAGCCAGTGGAATATAAATTTGCATATGTTTACCGTTTGACTTATAATCTAATTTATTTGTGTTATGACACACAGTATCTGTTCACAGAAGTAGGGTATATCTTCTTGCCCATAAAATTTGAGGCTACTTTCATAGGTCCCTGGTTATCTTTGCTTCTACAGGCCTGCTGGGATACAGTGCCCACACCCTCCTCCATAGGACTTACAGGACCTCCAGTCCAACACCGTTGATATACTCAATTCAGGTAAACCTTGCTGGACAGTTATATCCCCCTTTTAACTAATGTTGGCCCACTGATTACAAATATCTAGGAAGTGCCGCATTACAGGGTACTAGCTCCCCTTTCTTTGTTCTTTTGACTTTTTTCAGCACATGAATTGAAATACGGCTTTCACATGAAAGTGAACAGAGTTATTTTGAAATCAGCATTGCCATCTGATTGCTAGCATACTCACAGTAAGTAGACTGATCGTAAGAATAATTTAGAGTGAAGACTGCAGCCCCCCACTCTTAGACATATTGTGCTAATCCTATGCTGTACCCTAAATCTCATATCTAAGAATGTTGTGCTTAAAGAGAACTCTTCCTTTCTTAATATCTCAGAGAAAAAAGAATACCATTGGAACAACATAACTTAACAGGATAGACTGTAGCTGGCAAGGAGATACCAAGACCACGCTTTTATACCTCCCCCGAGCATGCGACGTCCGATTAATTCAAAGGTAATATAGTTAGTGGACCTTTAGCACCTACAATGACACAAATAGCTTCCCCCCTCTCTTTTAGTGCTTTTCTCAGCCAGATTTACATTTCACTTTCTTCTAGACACATACAGGGTAATTTTTGTGAGGGCTTGTTGCCTATGTTTTGGTCAAACAAATGGGCCCAATGCCAATGGTCTAACCTTGTCTCCCGCTTCTTGAAAATGTATGATACGTGAGCCTTTTTCCAATCTTGTACTTTTGATCTGAGGAGATACAGTTTCTTACTTGTAAATATTGTATGTATACGTGTACATAGCCCAATTCCATCTAAAAACCACACTGTTGACAGATGGACAGAGAACTAATGTCTTAAACATCATATACATGCACAAGCTCCTGTGTCTGGTGTAGTAGCATGATTTTAAATTGTTTTGTTAAATGTTTTTAAACTTTGTAAAGTGTATATGTTTTTCAGTATTCATAATACTGATCATATGTTTATATGTCTTTTACCGACAGCCCTGAAGAAGTCCCAGGTTGGGACGAAACGCGTCGGCTGTTAATGTTTGACTGAATGTTTTGAAAAATAAAGATTTTGAAGAAGAATTCCAACATCGCCAAGACAAATCATTTGTTACAAAATTTGTGGTGCACCTTTGCGGTTGTTTGTAGTATAAAGAAAAGGCACAGTGATGATGGGTGCCATTCAGTGTGCACACAGCACCCTTGTTTGAACTTAAGGGTTTATATATTATCTGGGGGATAGATACTCAGGTGCTTAGCTTAGCAAGGGTCCATCATCTTTGTAACATTGTATGTTTGATTCAATGTCCTTGCTCACAAGTATACTTTGGCCAAACGACGCAGAAAGTAAAGACCCGGATTGCCCAACATAGGAGCAGAGTCCGGTGTAAAACACCCAATGCACCTCTGGTCGAACATTGCTTTCAGACTGGTCACACTGGTCACACCGAAGATGACCTCCAATGGACAGTGCTGACTGTATTGAAATTGCCCCCAAGAGGTGGCAACATGTCTCCTTTACTGAACAAAGAGAGTTAAAAATGAAAATCCGCTTTGACAGCATCAGAAATTGACTTAACCGTGCAGAGGACTGGACCTCTCCTCTGTAAACATGTACATTACTAATGATGACCTCCGCACTCCTCTCAACCTGACATGTGCCTCTATATCTGTGATTTTTAATTGTTAATACAAATGCATGATTAACTGCCCAAATATTTACTAGATTGTATCCTCTAGTCCAAATATTTACTAGATTGTATCCTCCAGTCTACTGGTTCCTCTCTCAATGCTTTTCTAAAAAAACCTGAATGGATATATTGAGTTGCCCGACTTACCAGGCTATTCTGTTTAAATATTATCCAATGCTCCCCACAATACTATGCTATTGTTAACCTTATTGCTTTCCAATTGTCTTTAATTCTGTTTTTTTATTATTGTTTACCAAGTTTTAAAATCTAAGTCTTTGTATAATCTTCTATACAACTCTCCAAAGCTATATCTAGTTTCCATTTATTCACAGCTCCTGTTGGATACCTTTTCTCCACCTCACTCCATACTCACCCAACATGGCCGCCTTGTCTGTCTGCGCTTTTATTTCTTAGTATTTAAGCACGGGCCACACCCCTTAGTTAGATCACGCAGCTCTCGTAATCGCGGAAGGAGCACCCGGCCATCGTGCAGTCTTGTTAGGTAAGAAGCATTTCCCCGCCAAGTAACTCTCCGGACCCTTGGTTGTATTGGGTACTAATGCCATTTTCACTCCCCAGGCATTCCCTTCTAAAGACGGTTGCTCATCGGAATATTGCTCCAGCAACTACGTCTCCCCAATTATCACGGAACTTTCTGCCCGCACTCTGGAAATATCATCACGCTGTTAAGGTAACCACCAGGGCCGCCATTAAGCCTCCACTTTTATTTCCCAATGTCCCCAGGCCGCTTCTTTAACCCAGTTATTTCCCCATAGGTAATGATCGCGGTTGTGCCTTTGAAAACCAGACTTGCTTCCACCATCTAGGTTCATATGATCAACCCATGGAGCCGGATTGCCCTCGTTGCATAGCTCGATAATTTTAAATCACAGTACTGACACTGCCGCACCACCCGCGTTATGCCGTAATCTTTTAGGGACAACATCCTAAATACCTAAATGGAGCGCACCTCGTAGGTCTTAATCACAACTTCATGCCGTGTTGTCATGCCCGTATTGACTGCTTGCTCCACCCGCGTCCCCTGTTAATTTTCAGATTCACCTCCTAGGTCTAGATCTCTATTAGCGCCGATTGTACCATTCACGTACCGGTCTGGTGCCCTTTCGACACCATGTCCGAACCCGAATCATGTTGGTCCTTACCGCTCACATCATTCAGCACCTTATACACCCTAGCGGCATAGACACCCTTCACGACCTCACTCGCAATAAGGTTCTGCGTACTTATGGTTCTTTTAATTATTTCGGCTACACTTGGGTAACCCTCCTTAAAAACTGTGGCCCTCTATTTCAACACCAGGCCTTTCTTATTCACGTATCTCTGTTCCCTTTACAGGTGTCTTTTAATTTCTAACTTCACTACCTACATTTACTCACAGAATTCCCGCATTTTTATAAAAGTAATGCTGACTCGATTAGTATCACAAACCTCTGCTCCATTGCAGGCGTATCTCACCTGCCGTAACCTCACTACTAGTTATGCACATCTACATGGCTTTTGAGTAAAAAGTGCATGGTCCCTTATACCATACTTAATTGGTTTTGACATAGCTGTACTCTCTCCTTGCCCTCACACGTATTTCTGTCTTTTAAAATCCTTTCTATTCCCAACAGGCAGAAATTAAATTCAGGCATGTAAATACAACAGTCCTGATGATGATCCCATTATACGTTGTAAGGGATCGAAACACCGTCGACCACTTGTATAGTTTAACACAGTAAACCAATGTGTTCTACCAATGTGTTAACTATTGCGGATAGCTTGTTTATGTATTTCCATTGACCTAAGCTCCCGCCCACCTGTTACCTGAAAAACGTTTTGTTTATTTATTGGTTATTTTTTCCGTTTGTGTGATTTCTGTGTAAATCGGATGCAGAATTATGTCCCACTGTATTAATTGTTTACTCTTTTTTGATCATTTGCTGAATTTCTCTAACTGATTAAAACCTTGTCGGGCTGGACACCAATGAATATAGGACTCATTTAAGACTATATTGTATCTGTTTGTTGCTATTGAAGGTACAAAAAACAGGGCTCTATGACAGAATATCGAAAGGCAGAATATCGAGATACAAAAATATTGCAACAAAAATATCGATGTCAACAATATCGACATCCTATCTACAACAAGGTAAGTACAAAAATATTGCAAAAAAATGTAGATGTCAAAAATATCGTTTGGAAAAAAAACGTTTTTTTAATGAACACAATATGTAAAATTTATTAAAAAAGACGTTAAAATATAATGAATATAGTTAAACATATTTTATATTATTTAAAATTAATACGTAATATACATAATTTAATAAAAAATATTAAACAAATACATATAATAGATAATATATATACTTACTTAATAATCAGTTTTAATAACTATTGTAATAACTTATAAATAATAAAAAATATTATAAATTACAAATTCAACTATAAACATGAAATAATAACATAAATAAAAATTGAATAATTATACTAAACAAATACAAAACATTAATTTGCTTTTAATATTTCTAAAATTAATTATATACTACATTAAGTAAAACAAAACAAAAAATATTAAATAACAGAGGAAATAAAATGCTATTCCAACTCCCCCCAAAAAAACAGTAAAGAAAATGTTGGATAGTGTACGGGTAAAAATGACTATTCCAACTCCAGAGAGTGCAACAGTAGGGAAAACGTTGGATAGCGTAGGGGTAAAAATTACTATTCCCACTCCAGAGAGTGCAACAGTAGGGAAAGCGTTGGATAGCGTAGGGGTAAAAATTACTATTCCCACTCCAGAGAATGCAACAGTAGGGAAAGCGTTTGATAGGGTAGAAGTAAAAATTACTATTCCCACTCCAGAGAGTGCAACAGTGAGGAAAGCGTTGGATAGCGTAGAAGTAAAAATGACTATTCCCACTCAAGAGATTGCAACAGTAGGGAAAGTGTTGGATAGCTTAGGGGTAAAAATTACTATTCCCACTCAAGAGAGTGCAACAGTAGAGAAAACGTTGGATAGCGTAGGTCAACAATTGGGAAAACGTTGGATAGCGTAGGGGTAAAAATTAATATTCCAACTCCAGAGAGTGCAACAGTAGGGAAAGTGTTGGATAGAGGGAGAAGTAAAAATTACTATTCCAACTCCAGAGAGTGCAACAGTAGGGAAAGTGTTGGATAACGTAGGGGTAAAAATTACTATTCCCACTCCAGAGTGTGCAACAGTAGTGAAAGTGTTGGATAGCGGGAGGGTAAAAATTACTATTCCAACTCCAGAGAGTGAAACAGTAGAGAAAGCGTAGGATAGCCTAGGGGTAAATATTACTATTCAAACTCCAGAGAATGCAACAGTAGGGAAAGCGTTGGATAGCGTAGAGGTAAAAATCACTATTCCAACTCCAGAGAATGCAACAGTAGGGAAAGCGTTGGATAGCGTAGGGGTAAAAATTACTATTCCAACTCCAGAGAGTGCAACAGTAGGGAAAGTATTGGATAGCGTAGGGGTAAAAATTACTATTCCAACTCCAGAGAGTGCAACAGTAGGGAAAGTGTCGGATAGCGTAGACATTAAAATTAACATACTTATAAATAAATTTATATTTTAAAATATAAAAAAAATGATTTATTAAATAAATCTAAACTATTTACAAATCCCAATAGATAATTATTTAAAAAAATAATTACCAAATAATAAATAATATCCAATACATTCATTACCAATACACAAATATAAATTTAATAACTACTTAATTACATATCAATTACTTTCCACACTATTCCCCTATGCGCACACAACAAACACCAATAATAAAATAATACACTTAACATAATTATCAATTAATACATTAATAAAAATTAATTACCAATTAATAAATATTAATTACCAATTAATTATTAATTAACAAAAATATAATTACCAAAACCAATTAATAAAAAAAGTATTACTTAATTACATTTAAACTACTTCCCACCCTATTCACCTATAAACCCATAACCCACTACGGAACATAATTATCAATAAATCAATTAATTAAAATAAATTACTGATTAATGAAAATTAATTACCTATTAATTAATAATTAATTTATAATTCCTAATAAATTACTAATTAATTTACTATAATTAAATTACTTTCCACCCTATTCCCCTGTATACCCATACCCCGCTACAGAACATAATTATCAATTAATCAACTAATTAAAATAAATTACTAAATAATAAAAATTAATTACCTAATAATTAAAAATTAATTTATAATTCCTAATAAATTAATAATTAATTTAATATATTTAAATTACTTCTCACCCTATTCCCCTAAAAACCCACAACCCGCTACGGTACTAAAATACAAAATTTACTTAAATTACATTTTAAAATAATACATATTAAATACATAATAATATACATAAAAACCATAAAAAAATCTATATTAGTAACATCGATATTACTAACATAGATATTATTAACATTGATATTACTAACATAGATATTAGTAACATCGATATTACTAACAAGTATATTAGTAACATCGATATTACTTACATAGATATTAACAAAATCGATGTTACTAACCTTCGATATTACTTACATTCGATATTACTTACCTTCGATATTACTACTTCAATATTATTGTACTTCGATATTAACAATTCGATATTTTGACTGCCTACCAAAAAATGGCAGCATGGTAATTTGCAACCGACTACCCGGCACGACCTCTGCTCCTCTTTTACAATCACGACATTGACTCCCGATAAACAAAGAGTGGTTTTCAAATTGTGCTGCTAAACCTATAAGCATTACAGGGTAAAGGTCCCATATATCTTAGCCAGAGACTGAAACAATATCTACCCACTAGAAATTTGTGTTCCAGTGAGAAGGAGCTATTGGTAGTCCTTCGCATATGACATGTTAGATGGGGAGAAAATTGCAAAAAACACATTTGATGGACAGAATGTAAAACAATGTCATACATTTACCCCAGTACAAGGATCTGGGCCTAAATCCATCGTTTTTTTGCACTCCACACCACCCTGGGTTAGACACTGGCTATATTCAAATCAGCTCTGACCCTGTGCCCCATGGGAATAGTCCAGTCCGAACTACCAAGCCATGTCTTTCCCAGACCGGAATCAAGCATCCAAGGACCGGTTTCTGGCTATCAGCCTTCATTCAGCCTGGATAGCTTGACTCCAGTGGTGTGGAGAGCCTGGGACTCACGTCTGAGTATACCCAGCACACTCGGGGTGAAAATTGCAAAAAACACAGTTGATGGACAGAATGTAGAACAATGTCATACATTCACCCCAGTACAAGGATATGGGCCTAAATCCATCGTTTTTTTGCACTCCACACCACCCTGGGTTAGACACTGGCTATATGCAAATCAGCTCTGACCCTGTGCCCCATGGGAACAGTCCAGTCCGAACTACCAAGCCATGTCTTTCCCAGACCGGAATCAAGCATCCAAGGACCGGTTTCTGGCTATCAGCCTTCATTCAGCCTGGGTAGCTTGACTCCAGTGGTGTTGAGAGCCTGAGACTCACGTCTAAGTATACCTAATGGATTTAGGCCCAGATCCTTGTACTGGGGTGAATGTATGACATTGTTCTACATTCTGTCCATCAACTGTGTTTTTTGCAATTTTCACCCCGAGTGTGCTGGGTATACTCATCCGTGAGTCCCAGGCTCTCCACACCACTGGAGTCAAGCTATCCAGGCTGATGAAGGCTGATAGCCACAAACCGGTCCTTGGATGCTTGATTCCGGTCTGGGAAAGACATGGCTTGGTAGTTCGGACTGGACTGTTCCCATGAGGTACAGGGTCAGAGCTGATTTGCATATAGCCAGTGTCTAACCCAGGGTGGTGTGGAGTGCAAAAAAATGATGGATTTAGGCCCAGATCCTTGTACTGGGGTGAATGTATGACATTGTTCTACATTCTGTCCATCAACTGTGTTTTTTGCATGTTAGATGGGGAAGCAGATCCTCTTCCTTTTGGAACAAATTACCTCTCTCAGTTCGAACCTGCTCGGATTACAATAAACTCAGTAAAGCTGCTTTAGATTCCAGACTCTGTTCTAGAATCATATATCAAAATATTCATTCATTCATTCAGCCATCACAACTACTATGTGGTCCCCTACAAGACCTTTCTGTGACCGATCATGTAACTAGGGGAAACAATTCATAGTTGGATAAATATATTGGTCTTAAAGTCTAGTGCAGATACTTCAAAGGGGCAGGTGTAATATAACATTAAAAATACCCAAAAGTTAAAGCATAATTATAGAGCACTGAGCACTTCATAAACGTGCTTTATAGACAGTGAAAGCGTTCATGTAGAAGGGAAGCTGGCAAGAGTTTTTTTTTCATTGATTCTTCAGATAAGGAAGCTTGACTCCAAGTGAAAGTATTTTGAATTGACAGGACATAAATCACAGCATTAGCCACCTTTGCACTCCCCCTGCCTGCCTCCTACTGCAGTACATGAGGGGGTGAAGTCCTGTTCCAGTATCAGCTCTGCATTTAATGACAGTGTCTAATGAGATTCATGCTCTAGGTGGGGACATTTCTGGTAGTGTTTTTTTTCAAAGAAAAGGTCCCCTGGCTTGGGTATTTTTAGCCACTTCCCAGCCGTGTGATGACAGACCTGTATTATGTGTGCTTACTTTAGGACAGCTGCCATCCCCAGAGGGTGATATCACATAGAAACCTCACATATCAGTCCATTAATCCAAGTTAATCATCTCCATGGCACTTCAGCTCAGTGCCCGCTGAATAATAGCTCCTTTCACTGCAAACAGTGTCGCCTTAATACTGTTCTGGGCTTATTCCAAGGTGGTCATTTTGGCGTAGCTGGTAGTTCTTTCCTGGTTCATCTTTGGGGCGTCTGTGGTGAACCCCCACATCGCAGACCACTCCACTCCACCGCAGAGGTCATTCTGGCAAGCAAGAAGCAAGAATCTGAGGCCCCTCTTTCTCTTATAATGCAGCTAGGCTGTGGAATGCCCTCCCCCCCCATACATGCCAGGAATCTATCATTTGTCTTTCTGGAAATTACTTAAAACGTAGCTCTTCAAAGCCAATGGTTAGTAAAGGTGTTTCTCTTGGTCTGCATCTGCAAACAGCGCTGGGATGCCTTAGGGTAGCTATGCGCTTTATAAATGTTTCTTTCATTTCATTTCGTTCTTGAGTAGTGGTTCACCAAGGGGGCCATGGCCCTAATGCAAGCAAGGAATATAGGACTCCCTACTACCAGCTAGGCAGTAAAATACACCCATAATGCAAAGTGTCACTCTACTTAAATTCTTTCACTGTCCTCTAAATGCAGCAACATAGGTTCTGCGATGGGTCTCTCACTTTGAGCACAGAACCCTTATCCTGAACAATCCTGTACGTATTTATATGAATCTGTGGGGGTTCCATGATCTTCCGGTTCAGTTTCCAGATGAATATAGCGTATAGCTACCTCACATGAGGTGTCCAGGCGCTAGGTACAGATATCCACCAGCCCCCCTAAGGATTAAGCCTCTTACATCCTAAAGTTAAAAAACAGGTTTTAAGATTTTTCCTAAAAAATGCATTCTGACTGGCCCGCCAAACTATGGGGGGCCGGGCATTCCACAGTTTCCGCGCAAGGTAGCGAAACGAGCTCCTACCAATGTGCATTTTCTTATCTCGGGGATCAATAGCCAACCTTTCTCCTGCCGCTCTTAAGTTCCTTGGTGGTACCTAAGGTGTTAAATGAGGCTCTTTGCCTCACTGGCCCAGAAAGCCCTGGTTATGCGATATTGTGTTAACTAATTCTAAAGCATGTCACTCATTTAATTGTATTATATGTATGTAACTAGGTATGTGTATTTCTTGATATACTTATGTATAATATGTACTTGTGTATGTATACATTTATTACTTTACTACTACGGTTAAAAAAAAACTTCACTCTCTCAAATGCACTACCCTATATTTCACCCTATACCTCTCTCAATATATCCTCTACCTCCACTCTCTGACTCATCCTAAACCTCAGTTTACTACTATGATCTGCAAAATAACCCTTTCTAGACTCTTCCATCATCTATCCCTCCTTGGATCACCCCAAACCTCATTTTAATACTATGATCTCCCAAACAACCCTTCAATTTTTTTTTATTGCAGATTTATATAGCACGTACTCGACCCGAAGGTATTGGAGCGCTTTACATGAGCACCAGTAACGTTACACAAGGACACATTCAGCACGGGGAGATTAAGTGATATCCCCAGAATTACAGGATGGTGAGTCAACACCGAGGCTCGGTTCCCCAGCTCTAAAGTCGGCAGTTCTGGCTGTGAGGCCACATCCTCTCCGTCACCTTTCCCTCCTTTGACTCATCCCAAAACTCATTTTATTACTATGATCTCCCTAATCCATTCTAGAGATTTTTCCCTCCTCCATCTCCCCGTATACTCATCTCAAACGTCATCTTACTACTAGGATTTCACAATAAACACTTTCTAGACTCTTCCCTCTCCTATCCCCCCATTATCCTTTTAATCTATCTAACAGACTCACATGTTCAGTCCACAAATTAACTAAAATTTCACAATACTACTCTACCACTAATCATTTTGGGTTCCAGAGTAGCGTGCTACTCTCTGAAAAGCACTTTGACGATAAATGCAATTACAATACAATACAATTTGATGTGGGCGCTAGAGCAATAGTTAACAGGGATATAGCACAACCAGAGGAAGCACTTACAGAGGAAAAGTGCTAGATTTTGAGCTACTCCTTGACTGCGAGATGATGGTGCGAGCTTCTGATGGCTGGGGCGGTAGTGTTCCAGAGCCAAGAGTCCTTAAAGTAAACGGAGCGTCATCTGACTCCGGGCTGTAACAAGAGGGGAGGGGAGCTAGAGCTGCTGGCCGCAGGCCTCACTCTTTTCAGGGTTGTGTATTGCCTAATTATGTATAAGAGAAGCAGTGTGTTTTGTGATATATTCCTGTAAATTATTCTGACCAGCCTGCTCTTTCTGTCTTAATCCTGGCATTCCCTTTGTATATGTGCCCCGTCTGCCAGTGCCTTGCAATCTTCACTGAACATGCTACTATAATTCACACCCTTGCACTCACCGGACCTTATGTTTAATTGAAATGTTTGCTGAAAGTATGGCAGTGCTACAAACACAAAATATTCTAGGACTGTTGTCAGAATACAAAATCATCCGCCCCACAAATATTTGGGAGTATTTCTAGGCCCCACCTCCAAGTTTCAGAGGAGGCACAGAAATACAGGACTTTCTGGGAATAGGGTGACCACCGTTCGTAAATTTCACGGATCGTCTGTGATTTGGATCTCACGTCCATTGTCCATGATGATCACTTTTGCAGGTGCTTTTTGTCCGTAATTTTGGGTATTGCAGGGAGCAGCTCTGTTCCACTGCAAGAAGCCTCAGTTCCATGATGGGGCCGCTTCACTCTCATTCTCTGAGCATAAGAGCAGCCCCATCCCGCCCATTGTCATTCTGTATGCCGGCTGATTGTCACATACAAAATATCAATGGGCCAGTCTGAGCTGTTAAAGTATGTGGTGGCCTCCTCCTGCCTCGGTCTAGGGCAGGGCATTCTGTTTTCTGGATAGGTTTTAACAGCACATAAAGAAATATGTTGCACCTCACCAGATAAAAGAAATGTACAGAATCCAGTTCATGAAAAGAAGCCAGCGAAAGAAGTTAAAAAGAAGGGGTTAGAATTCTTTCACAGTCTCATCATTTTGAAACTTAAGTATTTTCGATATTGTATTCAATGAAGCCATAGATGCTGCTTTTTTTATTTTATGCAAATAACAACCATTGATGAAGCCAATAGTCCTGGCTTGTTGTAGGTGTAATGTATTATATATCTAGATGCAATAACAGAAGTAGCAGAATACCAGTCGGGCAGTACACTATGCGAAGCACAGATTTGTAGCAACTGTGTTTTAAGTCACACCCTTAATTACATCGTACATGCCCTTTGGAGAGACCCCCAAGTTTTTCCACCCACTTAAAGCCCTGGAAACAACACTATGTCACAGTCACCTCGGGTCACGGCACTGGGCATCAGGCAAGACCCATAATTTCTAAGTTTTCAGATTGGGGGGATCACTCCCTCACCCCACCGCTTGCTTTAGGAGTTACAGCGGGTGAAGTTCTTGATGGGCCTCTTCTGTCTGCAACTCTGCAGACAAAGGCTTAGCTCATAATTAATATGAAAAAGTGGGTGAGTTAGTAAGTGAAGGAAAGAGTGAATGAATGGATGGATAATGAATGAAAGAAAGGATGGATGGATGAGAGAAAGGGTAAATAAATAGATGTATGGGTGGAATGGTGGATGTATGGGTGGAATGGCTGATGTATGGGTAAAAGTGTGGCTGGATAGGTGAAAGAGTGGATCAAGGAGTGAAAGGATGGATGGATGACTGAAAGGGTGGATGATGGGCAACTGAATAGGTGGATGGATGAGTGAAATGATGGATGGATTGATAAATTGATAAGTGAAAGGGTGAATGGATGGACAGATGAGTGAAAGGGTGGATGTACGGATGGATGAGTGAGTGAAAGGGAGGGTAGATGGGCAAAACAATGTATGGATGAGTGAAAAGGTGGATGGATGGATGAGAGAAAGGATTGATAGATGAGTGAAAGGATGGATGAATGATAGTCAATGGACGGATTCTTGAGTGGATGAGTGGATGGATGGGGGGGTGAGTGAAGGGATGGCTAAGTGAAAGGGGAATGGAGAGAGAAAGGGAGGATGGATGGATGAGTGAAAGTATGAATGAATGAGTCACAGGATGGAATGGCGAATGGGTGTATGAATGAGTGAAAAGAAGGATGTAAGGATGTATGAGTGAAAGAATGCATAGATGAGTGAAAGGGAGGGAGAAGAGCTGGGAGAAAGGATGGATGGATGGATGAGTTAAATGGTGAATGGATGGAACAATAGACAGCTGAATGACTGGATGAATGAATTGATGAATGAATGGATGGATGGATGGATGAGTAAGTGAAAGGATGGCTGGATGGGTGAAAGGGTAAATGGTTAGATGGATTAGCGAATGCATATGTGGAAGTGTGGATGGATGAGTGAAAGGATGAATGAGGTGAACGGGTGTATGGATGATGGATGGATGAGTGAAAGGGTGGATGGACTGATGGATGAGTGAAATGTTGGATGGAATGATATATGATGGATAGGTTTGGAAATAGATGAATAGGTTTTGATATGGATGGGCACACAGATGGAAGGACAGAATGAATGGTGAAAGACTGAATGATGGATGAAAAAATGAATGGATGCCACACCCCCGGTAGGTTGACATGACATCAGATAGCAAGCACGGAACTCCAGCTTGAAATGCCCCATCTGCCTACCAAAAAGCAGAAACTAATTTCTTGTACAGCGCCGTGGTACCACAAGAGACGTTCCACTGTTGTGCCGCTAGGCGGTGCTGCTCCCATGCCACCGGGAAGCAGCACGAGAATCCCTCCACCTGCCCAGAGGCCATGAGAGATGTGTGAGAGCACAGCTATGTGCAGCCCTGCTGCGGAGAAATGCGGCCAAGATAACATGACCTGCATGCTGACAACAGCACTATGTAACTCGAGTCCCTTGCACCACAAATTTATTTTCTTTTCAAATTTTGTACCCCTAAAAATATTGCTCTCAGGTCAACCGCTCCTGTGGCCAAGCCCATGCTATGCCACTACCTACCAGTATGGATGACATCTGACTCTTACATCTTGTAGCCCTCATTGTCTTATATGACATTTCCTATACATTGACTTTCACATTTGTGAGTCATTGTCTCTATATAATAGTGATGTAATGCACTCTGACACCCTCCCGTACATACTTCAGATGAGTAGCATCATAAAAAAAATTAAATGCACATGAGAGTGGGTCTAGGTGAAGATGAGTGGCACCATTGGAGGGTGGTAGCAAGGCCGGACTGGCCTTACCCAGCATAGGGCGTTTCCCTGGGAGACTGGAAGGGTGGGAGCGGGGCGGTTTTGTTACTGGGGCTGGTACTGCAAAGCTCCTTGCATATCCAGCCATTTTCAGGCAACAATAAAAGTGTCACAATAACTGACGACTAATATATCTGCTGGAAAGAGATGGGAGTTTTGTTTAGATGGGTGTTTTGTTTAGTGGCAGTTTTGAATCAGCGTGTCCCTGCATTTCTGCATGAAAAATTGCTTTTAGATCGTTTTTAAAATACTTTAAATTACTGTTGCATAGTGTAAAGATTTACTTGCTGTGTGCTGTGTGCTGTGCTCGCTCACTCCCCGGTCCACCGCAGCTTCTAGCGCTGTTTGATGTGGAGGGAGGCAAGCAGCACTACTTCCTGGTTGCTCCATTGGAGGCGGCCATACTAGGTGGGTTGACGCGCTAGTCTCCCACTCCGCCTAACCTACTTAGTCCCTCGCTCATTCGCGCAGCGGTGACGCGCAGCGGTAGCGCCACTGACGCGCCGGAGAGGCGCCAGAGAGAAGCCAGTCTGCGCCAGTCCACGTCCAGACGCTTCCTGCTACCTGCGGTAAGACCTGCCCATCATGGCTGGGGCTGTACCCATGATGGTGTATGACAGTTCCACACTCCATGCCCTACGTAACGCCACTAGCCCGGCTTGTGATCACCTGGCTCTGCCTGCTCTTTCAGAGTTTATTTGTAAAAACTGTAACTGGACGCCCTCAATTCGCGTCAACCGACGCCCATCTCCCCGGTTCAGGAGTGGAGAATGTTCCTACTAAACTGTAGGTCTTTTAATAAGCACCAAATCGAATTACGTTTACTGATTGAGGAGCTTAATCCCCACGCCCTTTTCCTAACAGAAACCTGGCTTCAGGCAGACAACGATCCGGCCATTGTTGGAGCCATCCCTCCAGGATTCACTCTTAATAGACTGGACCGCCAAACTGGGAGAGGCGGTGGATTGGCTATTGTCTATCGGGACAATTACAAGTGCCGTACCACCCCTTTCATGTCATCGACCTGCGAAAGCCTTCAATTTTCGCTAGAACTCTCCTCTACTACCACCTTCTCTGGCATTCTCATCTATCGCCCTCCCGGCGCCCTCACTGATTTTATTACTAAGATCACCGAGTTGGCTGCCAGTGTCATCTTATCTTCACCTAATCTTACCCTGCTGGGGGACTTCAACCTGCACTTTGATGATCCTCTTGACAATGCTGCTAACTCACTCCGTGCCAATCTTCAAGCTTTGGACCTCTATCAAAAGGGTTTCCATGTCACGCACAATAGAGGCCATCTTCTCGACACGGTCTTTAGTAATATCAATGACATCACAGTGGAGACCCCTATCCCTTTACCTTGGACGGACCATTTTGTGATACCTTTCATCTGGCGCACTAACACCCTCCCCTCTGCCTATTGTCTTGCCAAACACCAAGCTAGGAAATGGTCCTCTCTCTCCCTCCCTGCATGGGAAGCTGCTTTGGCCAGAGACCCTCCGGGGAAGGTGACGCATGCCAACACAGCAGCCAACAATTTTGACGGCTGGATCACCTCTACACTTGATTTGGTCCTTCCTGCTCAAAATAATAATCTCATAAAAAAAAAAAAACCAGCCCCATGGTATACCCCCGCACTTAGGAGTATGAAATTAGCCTGCCGCAAGCTGGAGAGAGCCTGGAGACAGGACTATTCCCAAACTAAGAAGGATGAATATAGAGCCAATATTAGGCTATACAAACAGGAGCTAAAAGTAGCTCAAACCTCCTTCTACGATAGCAGAATTCAAGCAGCAGCTAATGCCCCTAGGGAAATTTTTAAAATTGTGAAATCTCTTGTCTCCCCCCCAGTTGAATGCCCCGAAATTGAGGGCGCTCAAAACCGCTGCAATGATCTGGCTAACTTCTTTTCTCAGAAGATTCTTACAATCTACTCCTCATTTGAGGACTCTAATAACGAGCTGGAACCCTCTACTCCCCCAACCTTTGATGCCTTGGCCTCTTGTAGGCTAGACACTATTCCTCCCTTGGACGCCCCAGCACTGGATAAATTGACTGTTAAAGTCACCTCTGGCTCTCCCAATGATCCAGCACCCCCAAACACTCTCAAACTGGCGATGGATATGATCCGCCCTATCATACTGGATGTCCTTAACACCTCTATCTCCTCCAACTCCGTTCCCCCGACATGGAAGTGCGCAATGGTTAGAGCGCTGCTAAAAAAGCCCAATCTCGACCAAAGTAATTTAGCAAACTACCGTCCCATCTCCTTGCTCCCCTGGTTGAGCAAACTGCTTGAGAGGCACGTAAACAACATCCTAACGAACTATCTGGAGTCAAACAGTCTCCTGCGTGCCTCTCAGACAGGGTTCCGTCCGCGACATGGGACGGAAACTGCGCTTCTAGCGGTTACGGAAGAAGCAAGAGCTGTGCTGGACCGGGGTGGGAAAGTCGCCATTATTTTACTGGACCTGAGTGCCGCGTTCGACACGGTGAACCATGTCACGTTGTTGCAACGACTAGCGGACATGGGCGTGTCGGGCGCGGCCCTGGAATGGCTGACGTCTTTCTTGACCGACCGGTTCTTCCAGGTCTTTGAGGGTGAGGCAGTATCATCTAAACATTCTCTCAGGTGTGGGGTTCCTCAGGGCTCCTCCCTGAGCCCCACCCTGTTTAATGTTTACATGGAGCCTCTAGACAGGATAGTCCAACCCTTCGGTGTGCGTATTGTCACCTACGCGGACGATACCCAACTGGTGGTCTCTTTAGACCACGCGGAGGGTTCGTCCCACACCTTAGGTCCCTGTCTAGAGGCGGTCGCCAGATGGATGCATTCCTCCTGTTTAAAGCTCAATGGAGAGAAAACAGATGTCATTCTGTTGGGAAATTCTCCCCCCTCTGTCTTTACATCCATCTGGCCACCATGTCTGGGTGAGCCCCCGATTCCCAAGCCCCAGATAAAGAGCCTGGGGATCTGGCTTGACCCAGCCTTGAATTTTTCAGTACAAGCCACTAAGATTGCAGCCACCTGTTTTGGGTTGATGAGGATGCTGCGGAAGGTGCTCCCTCTGCTCCCTTTTCAGGCCAGGAGGATTCTTGTCCAGGCCCTGATATTGTCGCGCCTGGACTATGGGAACTCTCTTTTTTTGGGAGCCCCCTCCTTTGTCATCCAAAAGCTCCAAGTCACCCAAAACAGTGCGGCCCGCCTCCTCTACAATCTTCCTCGCCGACAGTCAGCCAGGGATGCCTTAAGAGAGCTCCATTGGCTCCCTATTGCGGCGAGAGTGCAATTTAAATCTATGTGTATTTTACACAAGGCCTTCCATCACACCGGTCCCGCAATCTTGCAGACTTTGGCCACCCCCTACCTGCCTGGGCGTTCTCTCCGTTCTGGCTCCCTTCAGCTGGCCACCTCCGTCAGAGTCAAGAAGGCTCGATGGGGTGGTCGCTCCTTTTCACATAACGCGGCCAGGCTCTGGAACGCCCTCCCCCCATCTCTTCGGGAAATCACTAATCATCTTGCTTTTAGGAAAATCCTCAAAACACACCTGTATGCAAAAGCACACTGATCTGCCCTGCGCATGCGATAATAAAGAGTAAGTCATGAGCGCTACGAGGCCTCCGGGTAGATAGCGCTATACAAGTGTAATTTAATAATAATAATAATAATAATCTTAGGTAGCACAGAGGGTTAATATGCCTGCTGCAAAGAATGTGTACCATGCATATCAAAGAACAGTATTTTATGGGCAAAGCTTAGTGGGTTACTGCTTTTGTCACTGAAATTCTTTTGTTACTGTGAAGTTCATAAGTTATATACGTAATCTAGCCCAGTCAGCTATGATCTGCCATCAATGAGCTGCATGCAAGTAGCATGGTACAGGTTATAAAGTCATGTTTTCTTCCCAGTTTTCGTTATCCTGATGTTTCTAAAAAAGGTTTGTTTGGGTAGTAATGCATTCTTATCATTGAAGTCAACGTTAACTACTGTGTTATGTTCTGAATCCTGAGTTTGAGCTACTTCAGACCAACCACTCTTTCAAAATGCCCACCAGCATGGGTGACGTGCATCCTACACCTTGCAGTCCCCATTGCCTTATATAACACTTTCTATACACTGATTACACACATATGATTTATTGTCTCTGTATGTGTGTGTGTTGTGAAGTGCTCCATAACCCTACACTGGTATGGGAGGCGCTATAAAACAAATGAAATACATGTGAGAGAGAGGCACTGTTGGTGATAGGGAGGGAATCATTGAAGCGCCCCATCAAAGATCGTATCCTGGTGCACAGTAAAGACATAATTTGTTATGCATTAGAAGCTAATACAATTGATATATAATGACACATGTATTGTATAATGTACCATGTTTTCCCAAATTTTCTTGGGGGTGAGAAAACAAAGGCTGTAAGCTGTCAGTTTGTTTGTAACACACAACTTTTAAATATCTGCAAATGAACTGTGCAAATGTTTCAAAACATATCAGCAGTTTGGAAACCACAAATGGACCACTTGTTTATAATTCAGAGGTGTGCTGGAAACAGAGTTTTAGTAGGATCAAAACAATTGACACTTTTCACTTGATGATGTTCAAATTTTCCAAAACCACATTTCCCCACATTAGTATTTGTGCGCTATATAGTTTTATCAGTAAAACTTCATGCTTTCATTTTGCTTCCATTCTATAGAAAATGTTCTGTATGTAAAAGACAGTGCCTCCTTCTGCCCTACAATTATGCCTTAACAGTGTATACAGTTTCTAGTCTGTAACACACTTCTGTGCCTCAGTGAGAATCTGTAGTTTACAGCTCACTGAAAAGAAATAGCCCAAGAAGTATACTAATTCGAATCTACAGGTAAAATAAGGAGGGCTTATAAATGGCCTGCCAGGGCATCATATAGTAATGTCAACTCCTATCCAACCACTCTGACCCACCGTAATACCATAGCGCTCAGCAGTGTTCAGCAAATTATAGCTCATGCAGGCTGGTTAATAACTCCCTTTTCCTGCTCAATTCTCGTATCCTCACACAAGACCTGTCCGCTATGGGTTTTATCCATTACTCAGTACCGTACCAGCCTCTATGCAAGTCATCACCAGCTGAACAGACATGGAATACCTGAAGCGATCTGGCACATAAAGCTGGCCACTCGGAGGACTGCACTCTAGTCCAGCATTGTAAGTGCAAATTAGCTACATCCTATGCATGCCGCTTTATGTCTCACAATGGCACTGATGTGTCTGTAAAACGTACCTTTTGTCCCGAAGTTTTGTCCTGAATTTTGACCTTCAGTCCTGAATTTTTGCCCTGAATTTTTACCCGTTGTCCTGAATTTCTACACTCACTATCCTGAATTTGCACCCATGCCAGTTTGTCACCCTATCTGTGAGGCGTACGGTGGGGGGGAGGTTGGACTTTTAAAACACCTGCACTAAAAATCCTCAGCAACATCGGAGTCCACAAGTGAGGGATTAAGTTTGCTGCTGGACCCAGTGCTGTGAAACCCATGTGAGACCCACAGGTGGAGGCCACCCACAGCCATGGTCCGCCACTAATCGAATAGAGAGAGGACCCAAATGGGAGGCAGAAACAAAACAGATGGCATTAGTTTGTTGTGCAGGGTGCTTTCATGAAAATAACACAGTTTTTGAGGTCTCGCCTAGGCATGACCTTTAGAAATCGGTCAGCTCTTTTCAAGCACTTGTGCCTGTGCTGGCATCCACATTGCAGGAGCGAGCAGCGGCACGCGTGCTAAATGAAAACAGATGGCCTGTGCGCTGCTGCTCACTCTCATGGATGCCAGCACAAGCACAAGTGCTCCACTATGCTTGTTGTTTCAGTGAACCTCTCGTGGTGTGCAGAACTCTGATGTCGTTGTTTGTGTTTTCAAACTTTACCGCTCCTAAAGAAATGCAAATTATGGAAATTAGTTGGCGAGAGCTGTTTAAAATCATTCTCGGGTAAAGCCGATCGCGATGCTGCTTGCGTCTGGCATCACTTGCCTGAATGCTGATGTAAGCCTCTGCCTGCACTACACATTGAGCTTAAGCTTACTTACTCTTTCAATGTATTTAACCATACTTTAGAACTACAACTAGCAACATGCAAAGCGCACACTCGACGATTTGCCATCCACTCAAATACAACAATAAACAACAAAAGACCTACCTGTAGCGGGCAACCACCAACTTTTCTTGGTAGGTCCTGAGCTGGGGGGCTACTGCCTCCACCCGGCTGCTGGTTATAACTATTTACCAGTCCAATCCAGTCCTAAGTGCCCAAATCTTATTTGTACAATAAAAATCTATTTATCAGTCATCTCCATATAGAAATAGCCCCTACTGAAAAGGTGTGTATAGACAAGAAAAAGATATTTGCAAAAAATGTATGCGAGGGTGAGAAAGTACCTAACGTGCGCTTCCCCACTGGGGCTGCTGGCAGGTTCTCACCAGTGTGCCCACGTTTTCTCATCATTAGCAACTTTCTTACCGAGGAAAGAAAAAGTGTCCAGTAAAAAGAAGAAGAGGTGTAAGTCGCGAAAAGTGTATATCAAAAAAAGAGAGAGAGAGACCTTGTGAAACGTAAGAATAAAGTATCTCTTCAATTAAAATTGAGTTAAGACTCACATATACCCTGTCCCAATTTGATTCAAATTTGTGAGCTTATTCAAAATTTAAAACAATGCATGTTACAGACCATTTTATGTAGGTGCCAACATGTTTCATTGCCTGTACTTTGTTGCTGCAATTTCGTCAGGGCTCGAGGTCTGATCTGCCTTCTCAGAGTAAATCCAAAGTGCCTCTTTTTTTGCTAGGGTTCTTTCCATACTATATGCCTCGCCCAGCACCTTCTCCAAAACTGTCCACGTTAGTGTTCTATGGTCATGATGCTGTTCCTGGAAGTGACGTACTAGGCGTGTTGTTAATTTCCCAGCCATTATTGTGCTCAAAAGCTCCTGAATGCGTACCGTGACTCTCCGTGTGGTTAAGCCTATATAGTGTAGACCACACTCACCGGTGAGTCTATATATCATGTTAGTCGTGTTGCAATTACTTAATTTGGTCTGGTGCCAGGTCTTACCATTCTGTAACTGCACACTGTTAGTCTTTTTGGTCAAGTCGCATACAGAGCATTCACCACAAGGATGGTGTCCATGTGGAATAGATGAATTTTCTACAGCCTGCAATGGACGAGTGTGCACCAATTTGTCTTCAAGGTTACACGCTCACTTGAATGCGCAGCGGGCATTCAGGGCACTGCCCTTTCCTGGATCGCGTCCTTTCTTCAGGGCAGATCACAGGCAGTTCACCTCTCTGATTTTGCTGCACCCCCCCTCCCGGTCACTTGTGGGGTTCCCCAAGGTTCCTCCCTTTCCCCTCTTCTTTTTAATCTTTACATCCGCCCCCTTATTTCTTCTCTTCTCGGTCTGGGGGTCTCTGTGTATAACTACGCAGATGACCTCCAGCTCGTCTTTGATCTATCTTCTCCTACTCACTCTCTCCCCAAGTTCAGCTCTACTCTTGTCTTTATCTCCCAATGGATGAGCTTCAATCATTTGAAGCTCAACCCTGACAAGACAGAGCTTGTTCTCACTGGTGGCCCCTCTAATCCCTGGTCCTCTGCTCATTGGCCCCTTTCCTTCGGTCCTCCCCCCTCCCCAGTCCCCACTGTCCGGACCTTGGGTATTAAGATCAGCAATGATCTTTCTATGCATGCGCACATCAGTTCCGTCGTTTCCTCCTGCTTTCTTTCCCTCCGTCTTATTCGAAAAATTTCCCGTTTTTTTTCTGTTGATGCCCTCAAAGCCATCATTTCTGCCCTCATCACATCCCGCCTGGATTATGGTAATGGCCTGTACGTAGGCATCCCGGCCTACGAAATCCGCCGGCTCCAGGCCATCCAGAACCAGGCTGCCCGTCTTGTTTTCCGTCTTCCTAAGTTTTCCCACATCACTCCCGCCCTTAAATCCCTCCACTGGCTCCCCGTTCACTTTAGATCCCAGTTCAAACTTGCCTGCTTGGCTTTTCGGGCGCATGCCCGCTCCGCTCCTCTCTTCATTAATTCTTTAATCTCTTCTCATGCCCCTTGTCGCTCTCTTCGTTCGTCTTCCCTTTCTCTTCTTCACGTCCCCCGCTTCCGCAAATCCCGCACCGGCGGCACCCGCTTCTCGGTGCGGGCTCCCCAGATTTGGAATACTCTCCCCCTCTCCATTCGCTCCATTCCCATCTTTTCACACTTTCGCAAAGCTCTAAAAACTTTCTTCTTTCTTCAGGCTTTTCCCGACTAACTTCCCCCGGACCCCTTGGCTGACTTGGATGTGTTCCTTAGCGCCAGGAAGCCGCTTGGCCGCAGTGCGCTCCAGAAATACTTCTTTCATTCATTTCATTTCAATGTGAACCTGGGTGGTGGCATTTTGTACTCAGATGTTGACAATAGAGACCAATGTTTCCTGATTACATGGCGTATATTGGTAGATAGAGGGTCAAAAGTCATGACCACTGGCAGACAATCACTCCTCTGTCTCACATTTCTTTAACGTAAGGCATCCCGGGGTGTATTGAGTGCTTTTTTACTTTGGGGCCATGCATAACAACTACTCACTTGCCCAGACGCTGCCCAGACGCTCTGCCCACGCTGCTGTTATCCCTCGCTGCCGCTGTTAGAACCCAAGGCGGCCGCTGTGAAGGGAAACTACAGCTCGCAGCATTAACTGCACACCGGAAGATGCCCACTACCGCACACTTCCACGCCCAGAGGCGCTCAAAGGAGAGCTGCTCCTGCGGTGGAGCGGGGGCTTTGCATACTTTGGGGCCACGCATTACAACTACTCACTTGCCCAGACGCTCTGCCCACGCTGCTGTTATCCCTCGCTGCCGCTGTTAGATCCACCGCGGCCGCTGTGAAGGGAAACTACAGCTCCCAGCATTACCTGCACACAGGAAGACGCCCACTACCGCCCACTTCCGCACCCGGAGGCGCTCAAAGGAGAGCTGCTCCTGCGGTGGAGCGGGGGCTTTGCATACTTTGGGGCCACGCATACCAACTACTCACTTGCCCAGACGCTGCCCAGACGCTCTGCCCACGCTGCTGTTATCCCTCGCTGCCGCTGTTAGACCCACCTCGGACGCTGTGAAGGGAAACTAGAGCTCCCAGCATTACCTGCACACCAGAAGACGCCCACTACTGCCCACCTCCGTGCGCGGAGGCGCTCAAAGGAGAGCTGCTCCTGCGGTGGAGCGGGGGCTTTACATACATTGGGGCCACGCATAACAACTACTCACTTGCCCAGACGCTGCCCAGACGCTCTGCCCATGCTGCTGTTATCCCTCACTGCCGCTGTTACACCCACCACGGCCGCTGTGAAGGGAAACTACAGCTCCCAGCATTACCTGCACACCGGAAGACGCCCACTACCGCCCACTTCCGCGCCCGGAGGTGCTCAAAGGAGAGCTGCTTCTCCCGCGTCGTGGGACGGGCGCGGGTGGCGCCGGGAGAAGCCCGGGACAAGGGCGGGATCGTCTTAGGCCGTCCGAGGCCGAAGGAGGCCGGGCTGGGCCCACTCCTCTAAGTTCAATTCTATAGTGACTGTTGGACCTACTAGGACATTTCAACAATTTCTAAGTAAATAACGGGCTTTGCGGTAAGTTGCTGCTTTTTGTCCCGTCTACCCCTCTGTGCATATAGTTGTCTATCCAGTAACAGCATATAGCCTTTATACTTTGCCTATTTATCAAATGCCCAAAATGGGGGGGAAGAGGATACAGCCACTTTCCGTAGATACTTGTAATACCATAGATACTTACTTAGTTAAAGCAGTTAGCGCATTAACTGAGGAAATTGATCGCACGGAAAGGCGCCTCTCACTGGGGCCAAGTATAATACCAAGTGAGCAAGTCGAGTCAAGCCCACACTCGAGAGCATGCCCTGTATTCATTTCAGGTACTAACCTAGAAGAAGGTGTAACCAATTTAGACAAAGATAGCTCTCGTATTTCAGTGACCCCTAATTTATTACCAGCTGTTACTCCCCTTAACACAGTTGTGCCAGTTGTAAGAAAATCCAAGGGGCCCAAAAGCGGGGGCCAGAGAAGCACAAGAGGGAAAAAGGATATCAGTAACCCCTCCCAAGGCAACATGGTTACAACAAGGTCAAAGCTTACTAGATCAGTACCCTTAGGTACTATAGACCTTGAGGCTATTTATGATAAGTTAACTGAGTTAATGAAACCTATCCATGATAAAGTCAACAATATGGCTAGGGAGGTACACAAACTTAGAAACCACATAGAGATATCTAGCATTGTGGCTCACTCTGATGCCCCCAAGTTATCCCAAAATACAGGCAGCACATTAGCAAATGCATGCCAAAGTAGCACGAGTGTATCCAGATTGGCAACCATTCTTCAACCTGCCCCAGAGGATGGACCAATTATAGACCTGGCCGGCGGGAGCCCTAGAGGGAACAATGGCTTAGGGACTACTACTACATCTTCGACTTCTGAAAACTTACCTCCCAATGGTCCTATTGCCACTTTAGGGAAGACAGTGTCGCAAGAATGTGGCAAGCAAGGCAACTTAGAATCCAATAATTTATGCAGATCAGAGCCTGCGCACAAAAAAGTAAATGCAGTCCCAGCCGTTATTAATTTACCACCTGAATGCGGCGCCTATGTAGCAGTCCTCGTGAATATACGAAACTAAAACCCACCCAAATTGAAAGTCACAATACCCTCAAAAATAAAACCTTGCATTGGCTTTCCAAACATTGTGGCTTTCCCATGTATGGGGCTAATCAGATAATTATGACCCAAAGAGTAGGTTGGTTGGGTCCTCTTGAAAAGAAAATTGAGGGTGACTGCATAATTATCAACTTTAAAGCCCCAGACTGGGCAAGGGACTCCATTATGAATGCAACCCCCGTCCAAATGGGAATATAATACAACCTTACTCCCATTAGAATTTTTCTATAGGCACCAGATAGGCAATCAAAATAATGTTCGTATTAATGATTACTCCAGCGTCAATCATTATACCAATGCCCATAATTTGTTTCCTTCGTCTAAATTCCAGAATTGTTTTTCCATTCCAACTTTTAATAGATATCAGGCCTTTGAATCACTGGAGGATATTGATTGACGTTCGGGACACTATGATCAGACGCATGATGTTGACACTATAAGCCCTCAGAGGGGAGTTGAAGACCAGGCTTGTATAGCCAATCCCAGGGAGCAATCACCTAGTATTAAAGCCTATGGCAAGGTGGTCAGACCATATAGAGTAGTAAGGAATTCCCCGGTGGGGGTTTTAAATGATGATAAACTGAAGGTTCCAGCTACGGTACAAAATAATATTTCACCGTTAGCTGCTACTAATTTATCCAACAGTCTAACAATACACCAAACTCAACCTATCTCAAATGCCACTATTGAGGAAGGCCTTAATATTATCACTTGGAATATAGCGGGTATCAGTGGGAAGTTGAATACCCCATTTTGGAAGGATTTTATCACACAAAGGCACGACATTATTTGTCTCCAAGAGACTTGGTATAGAGAGCCAATTCACGTGGAGGGTTATACATCTTATTGGGTAGAGGCAGTGAGTGAACTCTGCAGCAGGTAGTGCAAAAGGTGGCCTCCTAATTCTGATATTGACTAGGTTAACCGAGTTCAAATGTAAGAGTCACTCTGAGATAGCCCCTTATGCTCAGCTGCTACGTTTAGAGCATCATAAAGGCAGAGATTTGGTTATAATTAACTACTATAATAATATTTTTGATGCAAGTAGGGGATCCATAGTGCAGGACATAGGGAGGGAGACAGACGAGATTCTATCTCAGTCAAATGACCAACCGGTCATCTTCTGGGCCGGAGATTTTATTATACAGGCTTGCAGATTTGCACAAAAAGGGACCTGTGGTTTCCTGGGGGAGCAGTATCCTAGAGGCAGTGTCCCACATATTCATTTCCCACATAATATTTATGGAACTGCAATGAATAACATAGTAGCTAAATTAGATTTGGAACTATTGGACTGCACCGTGAAAAAGGGTAACATTAGATGCCCAACCTTTAAAGGTAGGGATGCTCACTCTAATATTGACCATATTCTTGTCTCCTGCGGTACGGCCTACTCTAATCTATGGATATTTGAGCAGGCCGTAAGTGATCATAACAGCATTTCCCTGTCACTATTGAGCTGGGGGTATAAATCCCATAATTTTAGTAGCCCAACTAGGGACATTGCCGCAGCAAGACCTAATGGTATGAGAATCAAGTGGGTTACCGTTAATCCCGACAGACTTTTAGAGGATGTTAAAGATAAATGTAGTGCAGAAATAAGTTACTGCTTAAGTAATGAGGTAACCCCTGCTACATTGCTCTCTATGTTTTATAAGATTAACATGGTCATAGAGGGCTTACTGACAGGCAGGAGTCGGAAACCAAGGATTATACAGGCTGGATGGTTTGATAAAAATTGCATCCAAGCTCTATCCAAATTGAAATCGGTTTTAGCTGCCAAACCAAGAGACCCTGCACAAATTAGGGACGAACGTTACAATTATGAGATCTCCTTGGAGGCACGGAAAAAAGAGGCCTGGTCCAATCTTAATCTGGCAGCGGATACAAAAAATAAATTATTCTGGAAGATTATTAATTGTCCCTTTTTAAAGAATCACAATAGTCCTAAACTAACTCATTACCATTTAAACGGCAGTGCCTGAATAGACCATTTTACTAGGATTTTTAACCCTGATGGGTTGATTTTAGATTCTCCCCTGAATAACAAATCCATATGGCCCATTACATTGTTACTTATTAGCTTGGACGAGGTATATGAGGGGCTAGCAAAGATCAGCGGAGGTAAAGCCCCGGGCCCGATGGTGTGCCGGTGGATTTATACAAGCATGAGACGAATTTATGAGCACCAATTTTAACACGGTTCTTTAACGCTGCTATTGAAGGCAACCTTCCATTGACTTGGGGCCAATCTATAATTGTCCCCCTTTTTAAAAAAGGTTTCAGGTCTGAGGCATTCAACTATCGCCCTATCTCCCTTCTGGATTCTTCTATTAAAGTCCTGAGTAGAATCCTCTTAAACCGACTAGAAACATGGGCAGAGGAAAATACCAACTTATCGCCTGTACAGTATGGGTTCAGAATGGGAATAGGCACAATGTAGCAGTGTATAAACCTCAACCTTAATATTAATAAATATACTACGGTCAAAGAAGGGAACTTATTTTTATGTTTCGCCGACTTAAGTAGTGCCTTTGATTTAGTTGAACATTCTCTTTTATGGCCTATTTTATTGGAAATGGGAGCGCCAAAAGAGATTATACATTTCCTGGCAAGACTATACAAAAGATTGTCTAGCAAAGTGCGCTTCGGGCCTGCCGGTGAATGTACTCCCTTTTTTAAGGTCAATAGAGGCATTAGGCAAGGCTGCGTTTTAGCACCCCTTTTATTTTCCCTATTTATTAATCAAATTGACACAATCCTTAGAAAGACTCCAGCGGATGCCCCCTTAATAGACAGTAACCCCACCCCAATATTGCTCTACGCAGATGATGCAGTCCTCCTATCACGCACTCAAATCAGTCCCCAACGCCTTATTGACAAATTCCTGCTGTTTATGGACAGTAGGAAACTGCTAATTAATAAAGTAAAAACGTTTGTAATGTCATGTGTGAAGAAGATCAAGCAAAACAAGACCTTTTATTTAGACCATGTCAAAATTGAAACCGTCAAAATGTTCTGCTATGTCGGCATAACATTTTCTGGAGATGGGAGGTGGGTTAATGAACAGGAGAATGTGCGCCTCAAAATGGTTAGGAACACTAATAGCGTCTTTAGATTTACTGCCAAACTGGGGAACCGCAGAATCAAGCATATGGTGCCAATTTATAATGCAAGGTGCCTATCATCTGCTTTATATGGGGCGGGAGTTTGGGGCCATCATAGCCATAGCGACACGCTAATCCAACACGAGGAAAACTTATTCCTGAAACGCTTGTTGTGTGTCCCATCATCAGCCTCTATTGAGTTAATCCACAGGGAAGTAGGCCTAAATTACATTAAGGACCTAGCAGCCTTACGTCCGTTGGTACTATGGCGGTCCATTTGGTCCAAAACCGAAACAATATTTACACAGAGTGTAGTTAGTGACTGTTTAAAGCTAGATCATCGCTCACGCATTCCATGGCTTAGACACATTCAACATTGGTATAAGTTACTCTTTGATCTAGATCCTTTTCTGGAGACAGACCAGGTTGCATTTATATTAAAAAAAGAACTTAAAGAATCTTTTTTAGAGTACACAAGGAATGCCAGGGCTACTGTACCCTGAATTTTTATCGCGAGCATAATGTTAGTGAAAGCTTTCAGCCTTACTCAACAGAAGTCACAAGAAACTCCCACCGCTTCGCATTAACACGTTTAGGACTAGGCACTGTCCGCCATCTTGTGGCATTCCCTCACATTAGACGGAAGAGTACCTCCCCATGCCCATGTGATGATATTTCCATACAAAGCTGATGCCATTTTATGCTGTTTTGTAAATTCTACATCTTTTTAAAGAAATTATATTTAAAGCCCATCTTTTTAAAATATAAGGCACGATCTACCAAGGCTGCGATGCAGATAATGTTTACTCTGGGAAGCTCTGATATATGTTTTTATGTAGCTACAAATATTTTAAGATGTATGACTGCCAGGAAATCAATTATTATTTGAGCATTAAGTACTTAGGAACTAACACATGTCACTTTAAGGAGCGGAGCAATGCCTTTATTATTAGCCCCCATAAGGGCATAAGGGCCACTGCATTTATGTGATTTCTGGTTACCTGCACGCGTCACTTTACTTTTGTGGAGTTTTGCACATGCGCTGTAAAGGAAATTGCACTTTAGCAGGCGTGTTTTGTATATAAAGAGTACTGAAGTTCCTGGACATATTTATTGCACTGCCTTTCTGTATGACTACACATTAGACCTTTTATTGATAATTGTCCTTACACTGTGGACCATGCCTAATTACCTGGAAAATTGCTTGGATATTGCAAGGTTTTAAGCACAAAAATTGTATTATAATCATAGTGCGTTGTTTTATGTTTTATGCTTTATGTCTGCTATATGGTTATGTATATATACCGAATAAAGCATTTTGAACTGAACTGAGTGCTTTTTTCTTAGCTCTCTTTATCACTCTGGTTGGGTTGGCCCTTTGTACCAATTTATTGGCCAGATCCTCAGACTTTTCCCTATATACCTCTGTGGAAGAACAGTTTCTGCGGTACTGCAATAATTGGCCCATGGGAATGTTATTCCGTAGAGCCCTGGGGTGAAAAGATTGGTAGTGAAGTAGTGAATTCTTGTCCATAGATTACAGATGCACACTGGTACACAACCTATTGTTAATCACTAAGATAGCCAGGTATAAATATACTGCTGTGTGGTTACTCATCATCCATGTGAACTTTAGACAGTTGTCCAGTCCATTGAGCCACATCAAAAATTCAAAGAGATCACTCTCCGATCCGTCCCAAATGCACAGCACATCATCAATGTACCTCTTTCAGAGGCTAATATTCCTCTGGAAGGGGTTTGATGTGTGATGGATAAAATTGTCTTCAAACTGGCCCACATAAATACAGGCCAGGCTGGGTGCAACATTTGCACCCATCAATGTTTCGGAAACTTGCAAGAATGGCTGGTTCTTAGAGCTAAAGTAATTCCTTGTTACGGCCAACTCTATGTATTGAAGCACAAATGACTGAGTTGCGTCATAGAACCTGTCTAGAGCCCCAAGAGCACGTGCTGCTGCCACCAGCATTGCATCTTGGGGTATACTGGTGTACAGGGACTCAATGTCTATTTTCACCAAGATATTATAGGTAGGATCAAACTCTACCTCGTTTAAAATATTCAGGATGCCCGTCGTATCTTGGACTTGAGGATTGTTTCACCACTGACTCTCTTGGATAAAAACTCTGCAAATTGCGATAACGGCTCAAGGACTGATTGCTTATGAATTTTAGGCAATATATAAAATGCCAGAATCCTAGTGTAGGATTGATTAAAAATTCGGCCTCTTTGACAGTTATCCACTTTTTTTCTTTCGCCTGTCCAACAAGTGTCTTAATGATGGTTTGGAGTTCACTAGTTGGATCTCTGGGAAGTGGTTGATAGTTTCCACGCATCCCCAATAGTCTCAAAACCTCAGCCTTGTAGTCACTGGTATTCATTACGACTACTGCCCCGCCCTTATCCACTGGCTTTATTGTGATCAACTTATTCTCTTGTAAGGATCTGGTGGCCTGCAAGTCATCACAGCTCATATTATTAAATGTGCATGGATCCTTAGACTGCTCTAATTCAGTAATGTCATTCAACACCTGTTGCTCAAATACCACCACCTCTGGTCCTACAGAAGCACCTGGGGGGCAGAACTGAGAAGGGGGATGTAAATTAGTTGTGAATAATGAGGAAGGGTCACTTGCCTTTTTTGCCGAAATTTTTGCTTAATCTTCCTCATGACCTCATGGAATTCCATCCTAAGTTTAAAGGAGTCATGGCGGGGGTGGGGACATATCCCAAACCCTTGTTCAAAACCCGCAGTTCACTGCATGTTAATACATGATCAGATAGAGTGACCACTATGTCACTCAAAGGAGTGTCCTTGCTTGGCTGCGGGTTATTCGGGGTGAATAAGTTTGCCATCCCTGATCTTGATTCTGGTGTGCTCAACCTCTGCCTCTCTGTCCTCACCCTCTGTTGCCTCTCAGGTTTTGCCCTAAAAAAGACCTTAGCAATGCTCCTAGATCTTCGTTGGACTGAAGATTAAATCTCCCCTTCCTCGATGCTGGTGTTGTCGAAAGTCCAATTCTGAGGTGTTCTTCTACCCTGTTGTCGTCCACCCCTTTGGTAGCTTAACTGTTGTACTTATTCACTACCTTGTTGGTAATATTTATCTTCCATGTATGGAAAAGCCCACTCGTGGGAGAACTGGCCTAGGTTATGTTTAAGTCCTTTGATGTTCTCAGTTACCATGTAATTCTTATAATCTGTGAGGTCCGCCTGGATCCGCAACCAACTGTTCCTTGGTGTCAACAAGAGTAGTGTCACGCTTTATTGTTTCCTCAAGCTCCAGAATCTCTTTTAGTAATTCATCACTCAGTCTCTTGGCTGTGTTAATAATTAAAGTCAGCCAGTCCCAGGTACACTAATTGGCAATATAACTTCAATCGACCTGGAACTGTCTGTCTTCCAAAAATATTCTTGGCTCAATCCTAACAATGAGACTGGCTGGAGCAACACCAGCTCTGATGCACTCTGTCATTAGCGCCCCATGTAGGGCAACTCTGACTTGGCGTTTCTTAGTATTACTTAATTTTTTCCACCGCTCTCTAGCTGATGTTACAGTAGTCAGAGGAGAATCTGGAATCTCATCTGAAAACGCTAGGCAATTCCTATCCATTCTTTCACTATATAGAACAATGCCCACATATAGACACAGGTATACACAAAAAACCTATATATATAGACAATCCCTTTATTGATTATCCGAGTGGATATTAGGTGATTGGTTTGTCTAAGAGAAATCGGTTAAGGTGATGGGAAGATCACATGTCTTAACCTGTGGTAGTGAGGTTGTGAACAAGTTATATCACACTGTGTGTTTGTCCTTTTACATTTTTTAAATAACCAAATGAACGTGTCTAGCATATCTTTGCAGGTATACTATTGGCAATTGATTGTGCCGGAAGGGGTTTACAGTTTATGAAAACATACCCCTAGATTCGGTGCGAAGCTGGTACAAGTGACCTTTGCTACCACGTACTAGATATACATTGAGAACTGTGTGATATACACAGTCTGGAAGAGTTGGAGAGGGTTCCAAAAGGTTGGTGGTATATTGTATGTCTCATGTGTTTGTCAGTCATCTTTCATATAAAGGTTGGTGTCTAGGGAGTTGTCTGTTGACTTCGAGCCCTGACGAAATTGCAGCAACAAATTACAGGCAATGAAATATGTTGGAACCTACATAAAATGGTCTGTAACATGCAGTGTTTTTACATTTTGAGTAGGCTTACAAATTTGAATAAAATTGGGACCGGGTATATGTGAGTCTTAATTCAATTTTAATTGAAGGGATACTTTATCCTTACGTTTCACGAGGTCTCTCTTTTTTTTTTGATATACACTTTTCACGACTTACACCTCTTTTTCATCTTTTTACTGGACACTTTTTCTTTCCTCTGGGAGAAAGTTGCCAATGATGAGAAAACGTGGGCACACTGGTGGGAACCTCCAGTAGCCCCAGTGGGGAGGCGCATGTGAGGTACTTTCTCACCTTCACACACATTTTTTGCAAATATATGTTGCTCGTCTAGACACACCTTTTCAGTAGGGGTATTTCTATATGGAGATGACTGATAAATATATTTGTACTGTAACATTAACGTTTGGGCACTTTGGACTGGATTTGACCCCCTGCTCAGGACCTACAAAGAAAAGTTGGCGGTTGCCCGCTACAGGCAGGTCTTTTGTGGATTATTGACAATCCCATCTAGTACCAATTTTTCTTCACAATCAATGTCTCTTTAAGCTGTATTTGTAATGTGGACAATAAACTGTAATTAACGGAATGCAAAAGAATAAACCGAGGTCTAGCAAAGCCACTCACAGATGTGTGGCACCTGCAGTTAGCACTGGCCTTTTTAGCTGTCATCGCTTTGCACAGCTGGTAATTTCAAGCAAATACTCTTGTGGGATAAGCATAGTCCTAGAATGCAAAGTGATGTGTCTTTAGAAAGGACTGCTTTAAAAGCACCATGTCCCAGACAAGAGCAATAGGTAATAACAAATGCAGAAATTACTCAATTTATGAGCAATGCACAGTAGGAAAATCCACTGACTATAAGGGGAAGACATACTACTCTAAGGATCTGACCAACTGTAGAACAAAGAACTTAATTTACCTACTGGTCTGTCCATGTGACCTCGGCTACGTGGGCGAGACAGGACACGAGTTACGTTTTAGACTCACCAAGCATAAATCTGCGATTCGCACCCAAAAGGAAAATGCACCCCTAACAACACATTTTTTACAAGAAAACCACAAATGTGATGATTTCAAATGGTTTATCTTGGAAAAAATGAAATACAATCACAGTGGGGGAAATATGGAAAAAAGTAGGAAAATGAGAGGACAGTGGCTCGTGTGTATTTGGGCATGATTAATAAAGAGCTGAACAGCAGAGAAGACTGGATGTCGCTTATTACATAAATAAATAAAGGAAAGATATAAACCAATATAAAAATGATAAATCTAGTCGGGGAGCAAATATAAATATGATAATACTAAGGTGACTAGGGACCGTAGAGATAACTTCTTGGGATTTAACTCTAAGATATACACTAGCAGACATTTAGTATATGTTTACTGATATGGGCATTTTTTATACATATGGAGACTGAGTTTAACCATCCAATGGGAGGGTTTCTTTAATTGTTAAAACATACAGGTAGTACAAGAACACAATAAATAGGTTTAAAAACATCTGTTCATATATTAGGGTCTTACCCGAAGTGATCTTTTAGTAGAAGTTCCAGTAACAGTAGCCAATATCTATTTATAAAACATCTTGCAGAATTCAGCATTTTCTGTTTATAATAACTTGATGATGGATAGATATGGACAGAGAACTAGTCAATAAACGATATCTTTGTTTGGATCTATCTTTGTAGATCCAATGGTATTTGGTGCTCAGTATCGAACCATTTATTCCTGTATAAGTTATTTGAATGGTCCTTTATGTTATGGTATCTTGGCGAGTTACAATCGGTTGGTACATATGTATAAGTCGTACATCATTTGTTAAATATAGCGCTGAAGAACACGTACAAAATAAGGGTATCCTACTCCACGTTAAGATCGAATCCCCTGTGAGTTTGTCATCGGGGTGAACAATAAAGTTCGAGTGTCCCCGGAAGTTATACCGAACCATGTCTGGAACTTGTTATACCTATCGCGCGCACTGGAGAGGCTGATCCAGGTGCGCCTGATGAGAGGCAATATAAATAACTGCAGGAAAGTGGGCAGAGACTTATACACAGGCTGATCCGTGGGGGAGTCACGTATCTCAGAGCAACATACTAGCGCGGTAAGGGGAAAATGGAATGATTGTAGACGTTACAGGGAGGGAGCGAGCAAGACCTCTGTCTCGTCTTTAGTGTTGAGGTGTAAACCCACATAGTTCGGTCAGCATAAATGACCGGTTGTAGGACCGGGTCTGTAATTGGTCCCGGATGACCAGATGCTTTACAGAACAAGGCATTAATAATTAAGAATTGGTAGCTTTTCCAGCACTAATGTACCAATAATATTAGAAGTCCGTCATAAATAAATCTGGATAAACTTACGGTTAGAGGAAGTATAAAGGGCACACTGAGCAATAAGCAAAACGTTAAATACTCGAAAAAATAAGTGTGTGGTTGTAGAATACTAAAGAATACCAATAATTATGAAAACTGCTTGATTTATAGGATCCCCAATTATCAAAGGGACCGATAGCAATAATACTGCCCATCAAGCTTAATGAAAGGTCGAGAATGATCTGCCTACAGAACCAAGCAGTCATTTTACCATGCTTCCGGTTCTCCACTAAAGGTAATATATGTACACATTTGAACTTTGGGCATGTTAATCGCACTAGGAAGCTATCCACATGAATCGTTTATTGTATATTTATGCAGGACATACACAAAGAAGGTGTTAGGGTTTGTGTCAGCAAAGAGCATTACCCCTCTCATTGCACTAGTGGTCTCTGTAATAGCTCTCTTTAAACATACTACTGAAAGCCTTTCTTGTTATCTCAGCCCCTCCCTAAGACTTCTGTGTATGTTGCTCAATGTATTCACAAGTGTGGACATTGCTGTCTTGTTTGCACATTGGAACTTGCTTTTACCAAGGCTTATTTAGAAAACATTGGACCTTGCTTTTACCAAGGCTTATTTAGAACACTCCTCCCTGGGCCATGTGTTACTTCAACTCATTAGCATAATAACTGAAGCTCTGCACACCTGCTTGTGAGAACCACACCCAGTTCTTCGAACCACACCCAGCTCTTCGAACCACACCCAGCCCTGTCTATAAAAGGCAGCCCCTGAGCCTCACCCCAAAACCTTTTATTACCTGGAAGTACTTTATCGGCGATTTCTGGATTCATGTAAAGACAATTTGGAACAAGATATCTCCCATGAACTTTGTGGTTCAAACCCTTTGTTACAAGAATACTTTGTGGAACTTTGTGAAATAAACATTGTTTTGCATGGAACTTTTTTAAGAATCGAACAGAAGAAACCATTGACAGCAAGGCAAACAGTAAATCAAGGACTTGCACAAATTACCTGCTGTATTTTGATGTAAAAGTACAGTATTTGTTTTATAAAATGTCTGGAAATGTGTGAAAAGTGAGTTTGCTATTAAGAATTTAGGCGTTAGTTATATTGAGGTGAATGTTAGACGTTGGTAATTCTGATAATGATATTCGTTTGATTTTACAGAAGTTTTACAGTAATAGAAAGCACATCCCAGAACAGTAACACATTCCAAACCTGGAAGCTTAGAAAAAGGTTTAGTCAGGAACACATTTAGGGATAGGTTGCACTTATCTGTTCTTTGTTTTATGTTTCATTAGGCACCAGTTCCTACAGAAGTCAGAGAGGGCCGCAGATTTTAGCAGCTCTTCTACAGTGGAAACGCAAGAATGGTGTTGTCTCTCTTTTGTTATTTTATCCACTTCCCCCTTCCCTAGAGCTTCTGGTTCTAAGTGCACTGTTTTAAAACTTGTGTGCTGGAACAAGCAGTTTCAGGGTGGGGTCGGATTGTCTTCCACCTCCATCAGAACTGAACAAAAACTCAGGTGAGCTGGGCTTTGACAGAAGGTCCGTGTTGTAGTTACAAACTAGTCTCGAAGGACATTATGCCACTGCGAACCCCGCTATACTAAACAGAAAAGTGAGGCCCTCTTTCTAGTTCAGACCACCGAGAATGGTTAATACAAGAAATTGGCATATTAATGATAAGCGATTGTTGGTTTGTTTTTGCCCACAGTTTTTATGAAAGGGTATTTTTGTCGGAATTGGGATTTTATTGATATTTTCAATGAAAATAGTGTGAAGAAGTCTCCCTCATTAAAGCAGGTGAGACGTGACATAATGCCCAGAGGTGTGAATCTACTGAACGCCGGATAGGTGGAAGTAGATGATTGATAAAGAATAATGATGAGTGTTACGTTAATGGAATGTGGTGATAAAATGTGTCAAGATTGGGACCATATCTAAAGGGAAGTTGTTGAGTAGTTAGAGGCTTAATAATGTATTATTGTTTGTTAGACTATTGTATGAAAATTTAAATTACTCCTCTCACTGCAACCTCAACTGGGGGGAAAGGGGGAGATAGAAGGGACCAGGACAGGAGTGATATATGTAATTTATTATATTTAGTCCCGCTGACCTACGTTTTGGAGAAAAGATTGTTCAATCATGCTGAGTGGAAATCACTTTTGGTTATGTATATGTTTTACTAGATTTGTTCACAGATAATTTGATACTATATAGGAATAATGAATGTATTTTATTGTAGGTTTCTGCATGAGAATGTTTAACAAGACAAAGAGTGCTTATACCCAAGTCTTGAGAAAGATGGATCTATGAGGCTTTTTCCATCGAAACGCGTTGGTGCAAAAAAGCTAATTATAGACTGCTTATCTCCATGCCCACAATACGATATTTTGACGGATGTGTAAAACGTTAAGACTGAGTTTTTCTGTCTAGCACTTGTTTTTCCACTCTTTTTATATTTCCATGCATATTGTGATTAATATTTTCATTGTATTGTGTTTTCATGATTTTTTTGTGATATCGAATGTATTGACTGACGGGTAATTCCCGTGCTTTTATTGAATATTTTTGCAACATGAACAATAAATATATATGATATATTTCTTTAACATAAAGTGTTACAGTGGTTTCCCTGTTACATATGGTTTAAATCTTGATTAGTGTGGATAGTGATGATTGATAGAGTGCATTTGGGTGAATGTTACTTGAAAACAGGTTCCTCCCTGCTAAGAAATTTACCCAAGGGGATCTTTCTTTTCTCAAAGTGTCTTTAGAAAACACACTATGTGATTAATTGTGCCATGATAGTGGCATTTATGAAGACATTTTGCAATTTGGTACATGGAAGAAGCATTGATAATCGTCATTTGCAGATATATTGTTAGTTTTCATCTGCACCTTTTTGACTGAAACAGAAGTAGCATAATTTGCTGACATTTGATAAAGTAAGACAGCTATTTTTGAGTAAAGACTATTGGCGGGTACCGCCACAGTATGCAGTTTTATCCTGCCTATTTAGGGTTTGTATTCTGAAAGATATATTGGATGAGGGTTCTGGTTGTCTACTCTGTGCCTCATTGTGTTTGTTGGTTGTTTGAGTTGAGAGTTCTATTTGAGTGGAAATGTATAAAGTGCGTAATTACCCCAAAAATGTGTGCCCTAAGAGGGGCACAAGAAACAGGGATAACTGATTCAGCCATACGTTGAAAATGGATGTGTTTTCTACAGTTTGCGAAACCTGAGCTGTTACCACAGCAGAAGAGTGCCACCTAGTCTGTGTTTGCTGTACCTAGGAACTGCCAGGGATGAAGAGAGCGAGGACAAAGGGGGAGGTGGACGGTACTCGGATGAGTCCGTGGAAATAAAGTTGTTGAAGGAAGAGACAAAAAGAGCTTTGTGACAAAGACGGTGCCTTGAATCAGCTGCATGTAATAACCAGTAACTGATGGACTGAGGTAGGTGAAAGGAAATGGAGTTCACTTATTAAGGCCCATGACCAGTCGGCAGCAGCGTCCCGGACCAGCTGAGGGTCAGGTAAAGAGGAGGGCGTATTGATAATGAGGTACAGTAATCTGATCTGGGAAGTATTAGGGCCAGAACCTGCTGTTTCCTGGAAAAGGATGGCGGAAAGGGCAGGTCCTCACTCAGTAAGAAAAACCAAGCAGAGGACACAGTTTTTATGAGATCCTCAAAAGAGAAACAGGAGTAAAAAATTACGCCCAAGTTTATATCCACTTTTCTGTTACAAGAGAACACACAAATAATATAGAATGACTGTAATTCGCAGAGAAGAAAACCTTATGTCACTACCTACAGCCATTTTTGATTTATGATCTCAACCAGTCATGGTAAAGGTAAAGATTGTGGATATGGAATCATAACTAGGACTGGGTGATGTTGCCAAGACTGATTCTGCATATTTTTTCTTAAATATTACAAAAAAGCAAAGCTCTCAAGATTAAAAAAAATTTAAGGGCAGTGTCAGTGGCCATTTGTGGTAGAGAAAAACATTCTGCTGCCAAGATGGGGCACCCAGGGCAGTAATGGTGTGGTGCTGGTCGCAGACTCTACTGGCCTACAGCCACACCTCCCAGCAAAGTTCACCAGCTGGTCTGGCCCTGCCTCCTACCTCCTTCCTCCATCATCACTCAGCCTCACAGCCCAGCTCCTAAATGGGTTCACCCTTCTGGCACCAACCTGAGAAAGAGGAAGAATGCAGCCTGCTCATCCTCCATTTCCTTCTACAGGAAGTTCCTCCTAGACACATTTTACAGTACAAAATGGCTATTTGTGTAAGAGAAGCAATTGTTTTTTCCCATAGTTTGTGTATTTGTGGGTGAAATTAGAAAACGTCAGCCAACTTCAGAAAAGCCAAAAATATTCAATTTTCACCCAACTACAAGGGAAATATTAAAAAATTGCCAGACCCTAACCACAATTCAACAATTTTGATACATATACACTTTAAATAAAAGTAGATAGCTCAGTCAGGTCAGAGTTAATAAATTTGAAATGAGAATATCGGTTTAATCGATCCTATAGATAATAAACATTAGAAAAGGGCCGGACAGAAGGGACTAGAAGCTTCTATAGCCATTTTATTTAATTACCCTTAACAATAATATTCACTGACTCCTACTAATAACTCAAATGTTTACTTAACAATAATATTCACAGACTCCTGGGTGAAGTTTGCGTAGTCGCGCTACGCGGAATTCAACAAAGTCGCAAAACAACTCGATGAACTACATGGAGTTCCCCAAGCGCGCGGAGTTGCTTGTTCCGCCCGTTCGCGATGGGTTTTTTCTGTTCGGGAACACATATTACGTGTTCGGAGATGCTTTTTGCGTGCTCGGGGAAAATATCGCGTGAACTTCACCAAGCGGTCGCGGGTGCAGCCATCTTGTTTTTCACTTTTTGCTATG
The DNA here is from genome assembly GCF_964263255.1 of Lissotriton vulgaris. NCBI lineage: Eukaryota > Metazoa > Chordata > Amphibia > Caudata > Salamandridae > Lissotriton > Lissotriton vulgaris. The sequence continues at coordinate 253,286,007 of NC_141687.1, forward strand.
TTCCTCGGCGTGGTTTTCTATCCTCCCTATATCTTTTCAATCCTTTGTTTCTACAAAAATGTTTTGAACTTTTTTATTTATTATCTATCCCTCTCTTTTCCTGATTGTATATTTTGTGATTTTTCCTACTTTTTGCGTTTTTACTGCATCTTTCACTTTTTTTATTACTTGTTTCTTTCATTTCTTTGACTTACTTTCTTATTTCCTGCCTTTTCTTTTCCTCCCCGCCTACTTAGAACCATGGCAAAGGGCCAGGGGAAGACTAGGAGGGCTCGGAGTGAGAGCCGCAAGGGGTGCAGGCACTGTCCTTATTTAGTGAGGCGGAGGTGGCCGCACTAGTTTTTATTATTCAGTGCCACCTCCCCTCAACCCTGGCAGCGGGCGGCAGACTTGGGTCTGGGTACGGGCTCCGGGAGCATCACCGGCGATGGGCAAGGGTGTGTCGGGCAGTGTTTCCCGGCTCTTGGGTCAGACGAACCCATAAACAATTGACGCACTGGTGGTCTGATATCCTGGACCGGGGGCATGACCTGCTGGACCGCCTAGGTGTTAAGGTCCCGGGCTTGGTGAGTAGCTATTTATATTACGATTTTGTGTTCTTCTGTTCTGACTGTTATTGCAATTGCGAATATTATTTTTTTCACAAATTGCTAACATGCTGCTGCAGCTTACATGCAGGTAAGGTAACCTGTGTTTAAGAATCTTATATTATGTGATTGTTACTTCCACCAGGTGCTCGGCGCTACAAACTAATCGTCATACTTGTTTGCAACTTTGTGCTCACTTGGGCTGGTTATGTACGAGAGGTTAGATAATTTAAGTTAGGTAGGTATTTAATCCACATAGGAAAGACTCCAGTGCTTTCCGTTGTCCTGTCAAGCTGTCCTGTCTCCTGTCACTAAGATAGTGGTAGTAGTTAGTTAGTATTATTTGGTAATTACAAATTTAGAAGCCTGTGTCGCGACTCATGAGTGACGCGTACTCTCACATGACTTCAGTACTAGTAGAACCTTTTGTAGTTCTTATAGTAAGTGAATAGCAACCAAGCAATTTGATGTGTGCAATTATGCATGCGTCCATCTATGCATTAAGAAGAATAAATGCAGACTTATTAAATTGTCCCGTCAAAGGGGGTTGTTGGAGTTGAGACTTGAGACTGTCTGAGAGATGATTGGGAATGAGATCTGAACTTAGAAGCAAATATAATTTTTTAGCAATTCATTCCAAAGTCAGGAATAGGTGGGCTAGGTATGTTTAGGATTCAGGAATCGGAATTGAACTGTGGAATAATAATGATCGGATAGTACTTGACTTCAATACATACTAGTCAACTACTACTAATCAAATAAGTTGATCTGATTGATTTAGCATAGGTCAATGTTATTTCAATTGCCGTTTCCTGTCTAAAAATATTTTTCGAGCAATTATATTTATATATTTAACACAAACCATTTTTTGTTGTCTCTTTACATGAGCAGCATCCAGGGGCAAGTAGAAGACTGGGGCAGCTGGCCGTGCTGCGAGAGCTGGAGGGGCCTCCCAGGAGCAGCAGGAAGCAGCCTCAGGTGCATATGGCTCTGCTGCTGGCACCAGTAAGTCTTCCTGGTGTTGCAACATTTCCCTAACTTTTAACGCTCTATTATTTTCATTTCCTAATTTAGATTTTTCCAAAATCCTCTTCAATCTATCTGTTTCTAAATTCTTGTTTTTGCTCCATCATTATCTACTACTAAGTACTACTACTAACATTGTTTCTTCTAGTGTCTGATTTTGTTTCTACATCAAATCAAACTGCATCTGATCAGACTAACGTCTGCTCTGACTCTGTATTAGACAGTCTGTCCGTAGCTTGCTTTCTTGGTGGTACGGTGCCGTGTTATGGCAGCTCCCCGCCGCCCATCACCAACATCAATGGCTGCCCACCCCTGTTGTTCCTGCAGGAATATTCAGCGTTGCGTGCTCCTTGGGGTGGCGTACCTATAAGCCCAGCTGGAGGAGGTCTTGAAGAGAACTAGCCAGCACCCCCGCCGCTAGACGTCAGACATCATCATGACCTACCTCAGTCTTTGACTCATGCCCTTTTTTTATCTTTTTTTTGGTGGGTCGGATTTTGGGACTAGATGGGGAACCTTGGGGTTTACTTTTTATTGGACATGGACATGTATTTAATTTACTGGACATTGGTTGGTGTTAAGGAGAGGGGTGGGTCAGATGTTGTGGGTTTTTCTTCTAGTTTATATTTGTTAGGGTAATAAATTTATAGTTTTCCAATACATATGATATGATGTAAATCTGCTCGGGGGTGTTTACTCTTTTACATCAACTTGTTTGTTTGTGTTTCCTCCTTTTGCTGCAGTGCCGCAGTCAGTTTTTGAAATCTGCCAATAGTACAACACACCAACAGATAGATGCAGTAAACTGCAAACTGTTATTTCCAGTATAGCACAGGGTAAAGGCCGGCCTGTAAGCGTAGATGGAAAAACAAAAGGGATATTGAAAAATCAGGGAGAAAATAAAGCATAAATTACGGAGGAGTACAACAAGAACAGCTTCAGAGGTGGCATGGCTAAATCATGTTTACTCTTTCCAGCATTAACCACGCTACAACAATAACAATACAGAGTAAGCCCATGGCACCCACCCAACCTCCACTTAGCTTTGATTTTGACTGAGCCCGACAGAGCACACATATACAGCAACATAGCATTTTACAAATTAAGTAACTAAATCAATGCAATGCTGCCAGACATACCACTCCACTACAGTGACTCAACTTCACCACCACACTGACATGTAGGTCTGCTCTGGTTGTTGTTGATTGACTTGTTTACCTTTTATGCCACTTTATAAAAAAACGCCCAAGTTATTCCATCAATCATCTCCGATCCTACTGACTGACTGCGAAGAGAATACAGTATGTAGTCATCATCATCGTGGTGTCCAACTCAGTCTGTAGAGTACCGAGTGAGTCCAGATTCCATATTCAAAAATGCAATGGATCCCCCTGCAGTAGAAGAACAATTTGTTATTAAATAAGTAGGGAACCATTGACTTGAGTCACTTTGTTTTAGTGTGTATATTAAATACTAGTACACTTCATGCACAACAACAACACAAACACCAATCACTCAGAGTCAGCATCCAATGCATGCCATCATTATCTGTTCTCATCTTAAGGGGCAGTCCCTCTCGGCTCGGAAAGGAGGATAGCTATAGTCATGTTCTTTTGGAGGGACTAGTTGAGGCAGGTACAACATTTTTTGGACTATTCTCCATCCAATGTCTTGCTTGAGGGAAATGGATTTAGGGCGAGTCAGGAGGATGTATGGAGCAGGACTCAGAGGAGTGGACTTCTTTAATTAAAGCACACAGTTGCAACTCCTATAAGGCAATAAAAAGGCAAGACGGTGGTGATGGGTTTGTTGGGATTTGAACCAGAAAGACAGAGACACACACAAATAATAAAAGTAAAAAAGGAAGAAAGAACGTAACAAGTTGAAAGCCGGTTGTCAGGGAAGTGGAGCTTGTCCTCAAACTCTGGTGGTTCACCCAGAAGTAGGTCATCTACCACTCTACTTTTGTCACCTAAGTCACTGTCCTCCTCATCCTGCTGTGCTTCAGGTATGGTGTAATCCGGTGGTATAAAGTGCTGATTCTTTTTGATCATGGCTAACCTCTCCACTTTTTGGGGTGAGAGACAGGTCCTTTTCACTGTTACAATGGCGAAAGCAGCACTGAAAATATGCTCAGAAGACACACTTGCGACAGGGTAAGGCAGGTATTTTATCACCAGCCTGCTGAGCACTGTCCAATGGAGACTTTTCCCATACCAATATAGCAATGGGTTTTGATCAATGTAGACCTCTGTTGGGTCATCCAAATAGGCCTGGACCATCCGCTCAATGCTCAGGGGTGTTCCGCTTCGCCCGACCTCTTTTGCCTTTGCATTTGCATCAGCACTAGACCTAACAAGCCCTTGCTGTAGATACCATTCTTGTGCTGATTTTACTTTGGCCGATGATCCTGTTCTTGCTGTTGTTGATGTTGGTTGTTTTGACTGCTGTGAGCCAACCGCACTGCGCTCAGGCTCTGAAGTTGAACTTGACGATGACTGCCCCGCAGTTCTTGTTGTGGACTGGAGTAGCAGGCCTTACATTTCCAGCCGGTCTTTTTCAAAGCGACTGGCTACCACAGCTATCCAAGTTTTGTACTTGGCAACATCCACTTGTGAAAATGGAATTAATGTGTTAGTGTTTAGGGGAGGGCGGCATTTGCGTAGTTGCGCTACGCAAAACTCTGCGAAACGGTAAAAAATCTGTGCGAGCACGCAAATGTTCAATGAACACGCAGAATTGCTTGCTCCTCCCGTTGGCGATGCTTTTTTCCTGTTCGCGAACGCTGTTTGCGTGCTCGGGGAGAAATTTCTCGCAAACACGCATTTTGAAAGCGCGAACAAGCAACAAATTCTGCGAAGCAGCTGGTCGCTGAATTTTTGGCAATCCCGTATTCTCTACGGAACGCGAAATTACCCAAATTCCGTGAGCAGAAGGGAATTTACAAGCCAGGCCTAGTGTTCAGTACTGCTTTGTACCATGGATCCAGAATTGTGGCAGAAATGTAGTGGTTGGATGACACAATTTCAGTTTGCACCATTGTATTTTCAGCTAAGGAAAGGGATAAGCTCACCACCCACTCATATGCTTCTTTTTTTTCCTCCACACCTGCGTAGATTGCAGACACCCCCTTCACTGTTCCTGTAGCATGTGCAACAATGGGATAGCTTGGCCCATAGTACAGTCCTACTTGCTGACTTCACGTGTGAAGAGCTCGAAAGGAAGTAGCATCTCTGTCAGGCATTTAACTAGGCCCCATTGGTCCTTCTCAGCGGTCATGCCTTTTATACTAGCATCCCCTAGTCTTCGCATGACATATTCATTGATTGGTCTGTACTGCTCAAACAGACGGTCAAGCATGTGTTAAGTTGAGTTCCATTGCGTTGGCACCTCCTGGATGAGTGCTTTAACTGGCACTCTATACTCAGGTTGAATGATCCTCAGCTGCTTCTGTGCTTTAAAAGAATGGCTGAAATGTGTGCATATTCTTCTGCAGGTGGTCAGTAAGTTGCTTACTCTGTATTCTTTTTCTGAAAGTCTTTAAGAATGATGTTAATGCCATGCTCCAAACACAGGACCCAGAAATAGCCACCATTGCCCATGGCCTTAACTATATTACTGCCATTGTCCGTGGCAACACAACCAATGCTAAGCCCTCTTGGTTGCAGTCATTCAAAGACCTTGCTGTTAAACTCTTCCAAAATGTTTGCAGCAGTATGAGATGTTTCATGGCAAACATGGCTATAGTTTTAGAGTGGCATTAAAAATCTCAGCAGTGTCAACACCTGCAGATATCTTTTCTCTAACCCCCACAAAAGAGATCCAGTGTGCAGTGATGCACATGTAATCAGTGGCTTGGCAACTGGTACATATGTCTGTTGTCATGTGGATACTGTGAACAGCACTCTGCAGCAAAGCTTGTCTAAACAATTCCAGCATGTTGTGATGTAGTGCTGGAACAGCAACTCTGGCAAAATAGGACCGGCTGGGAAACTTCCATTTTGGGCAAATGGCTGTCACAAATTCAAGAAAACCCACCCCTACAACAAAAGAAAAAGGGAGAAGGTCAAGCGCTAACATTTTAGCCAGCTTCGCATTGTACAAACGTGCCGTTGAGTGGTTGCGTTCATACTGCCCCTCCGACCTAAACATGCTGAGAATGGTAAGCTGGATTTCTTTCCTTTCTGGTGTCACTGATGCAGGTGATAACTTGACAACAGATGTTGTTAGGCTCAACGCCGCACTTTTTTCGTTTCAGTATTCGGTTGCCTTGGTGTCTCACTCTCAGCCTTACTTTTATGCCACTGTGATGTTGCTGGGGCTCATGAGGATGTGGGAGGTACCACTGCAGTGCTGGGGACAGGGCTGCTTTGTGTTCCAGAGAAAATGTCTCCCTCTTGTTCACCTTCCACCGCAATTGTATCTTTTACTTCTTTATCACCACCAACAACAATGGGTACAGTTTTACTTTTTTGGCCTTTAAGGTGTTCCTCCCACTGGATCAAGTGGTGTGTTTTCAGATGGGTTGTTTGTCCTCCGGTACCTTAGTTTGTACCAAGCTTACCCCGACTAAAACCTTGTTTACAAATGAAGCATGCAGCAACGTTCTACTCCTTACTGCTAACCGAAAAGAAGTCCCAAACAGGGGAGGTGAACTTTCTGGAGCTGCTGAAGGTGCCACTTGCAATGCCGGATGAACTGGAGGGTGGGCGTGGAATTTGACTCTGTGTACTACCACTACATACTTCTATTAAGGTGGTTGTGCTGTATGTAGGTCGCTGATGGGCCTTTGCAAATATGGAAGCTGGAGGTGGTGTTGGTGTTACCTGTGTTGGTGGTATCCCTGTCACATCCCTCACAGCAATTTGGGATAGGGTAATGTGGGTCTCCACTGGGGCAGGACTGATGTCCATGATGACTGGCTTGTCATCATCCTCCTCTTCTTCATCTACCTCCATAACTCTAAGGCTTTCTGGAACCTTCCTTTTCCCTAACCTTGTCTTGTGGCATCTCTCATTCTCAGACTGAGGTGGTGGCTTCCAAGTGGCATCTAGATCATCAGAAGGGGGACTTGCAGAAAAACTTGATGAAATAACCCTCCTTTTCCTTGCTGGAGATCTGGAAGACAATGGATCTTCTCAAAGAGTGGCTTGCTCTTCTTATTCTGCAGTAAGCTCGGTTTCCTGAACTGCCCCTACTCAGTAGGAACAACTACTATTGTGGGCGATGGTTGCAGCTGTAGTTGTCCACTTATCTGAGTTTCCTGCATTGATTGGGTACTACTTTGTGATAACCATAAGTCAAGTTCAACATCGCTGCACGTTGGCGTTGTTGTGATGAAACTAGCTGCCTCTGTGACAGACATGGTCTTGGGCCTAGGTTGGTAGGGTGGGTCTACTGATGCAAGGGTGCTGCTCCCAGCTTGATCCCCAGACCCGCTGCTACAGGTGCAATTTTTGGTTTCCCAAAAAAGATCTTGGCCGGCACACCAGAAGTGCCAAGTGGCAATTCCTTCTTCTTCTCACTGGCAACTTTCTTGGTACTGGAGGACATTGTTTTTGTTGCCACGGACAATGGCAGTAATATTGTTAAGGCCATGGGCAATGGTTGCTATTTCAGAGTCCTTTGTTTGGCGCACTGCATTAACATCATTGTTCAAGACTTTATGAAAAAAGAATACAGAGTCAGCAACTTACTGACCACCTGCAATAGAATATGCACACATTTCAGCCATTCTTTTAAAGCCCGGAAGCAGCTGAGGATCATTTAACATGAATATAGAGTGCCAGTTAAAGCACTCATCCAGGAGGTCCCAACACGTTGGAACTCAACTTAATACATGCTTGACCGTCTGTTTGACCAGTACAGACCATTACATGAATATGTCATGCGAAGACTAGGGGATGCTAGTGTGAAAAGTATGACCATTGAGGTGGACCAATGGGGCCTGTTTAAATGCCCAACAGAGATGCTACTTTATTTCGAGCTCTTCACACATGAAGTCAGCAAGGAGGACTGTACTATGGGTGAAGCTATCCCATTGTTGCACATGCTACAGGAACAGCTGAAGGAGGTGTCTGCAATGTACGCCGGTGTGGAGGAAAAAAAAGAAGCATATAAGTTGGTAGTGATCTTATCCCTTCGCTTAGCTGAAAATACAATAGTGCAAACTGAAATTGTGTCATCCAACCATTACATTTCTGCCACAATTCTGGATCCACAGTACAAAGCAGTACTGAACACTAGGCCTGGGTGGTAAATTCCCTTCCGCTCACTGAAGTTGGGTAATTTTGCGTTCCGAGGAGAACACGGAATAGCCAAAAATTCCGCGATCCGCTGCTTCGCAGAATTTTTGCGTGTTCGCGAGAAATTTCTCCCCGAGCACATAAACAGCATTCACGAACATGAAAAAAGCATTGCAAACAGGAGGAACAAGCAATTCTGCGTGTTCGCTGAACTTTTGCGTGCTCGCAGAGATTTTTTACTGTTTCGTGGAGTTTTGCATAGCGCAACTACGCAAATTCCGCGTTCCCCTAAACACTAACACATTAAATCTGTTTTCACAAGTGGATGTTGCCAAGTACAAAACTTGGATAGCTGCGGTAGCCAGTCGCTTTGAAAAAGACCGGCTGGAAATTTAAGGCCTGCTTCTCCAGCTCACAACAAGAACTGCCGGGCTGTCATTGTCAAGTTCAACTTCAGAGCCTGAGGGCAATGCGGTTGGCTCACAGCAGTCAAAACCACGAACATTAACAACAGCAAGAACATGATCATCAGCCCCAGTAAAGTGCTGATGCAAATGCAAAGGTAAAAGAGGTCGGTAAAAGTGGATCACCCCTGAGCATTGAGCGGATGGTCCAGGCCTATCTGGATGACCCAACAGAGGTCTACATTGATCAAAACCCATTGTTGTATTGGTATGGGAAAAGTCTCCATTGGCCAGTGCTCAGTAGGCTGGCGATAAAATATCTGGCTTGCCCTGTCGCAAGTGTCTCTTCTGAGCATGTTTTCAGTGCTGCTGGTGCCATTGTAACAGTGAAAAGGACCAGTCTCTCACCCGAAACTGTGGAGAGGCTAACCATGATCAAAAAGAATCAGCTCTTTCTACCACCGGATTACACCATACCTGAAGCACAGCAGGAAGAGGAGGACAGTGGCTTAGGTGACGAAAGAAGTATGGTAGATGACCTACTTATGGGTAAACCACCAGAGTTTGAGGATAAGCTCTACTTCCCTGACGACTAGGCTTTCAACTTGTTACTTTCTTTTTCCCTATTATTATTTGTGTGCGTCTCTGTCTTTCTGGTTCAAATCACAACAAATCTACCACCACTGTCTTGTCTTTTTATTGCCCTATGAGAGTTGCAACTGTCTGCTTTTATTAAGGAAGTCCACTCCTCTGAATCCTGCACCATTCATTCTCATGACTCGCCCTAAGTCCATTTCCCTCAAGCCAGACATTGGATGGCGAATAGTGCAAGAAATGTGTGCCTGCCTCGTCTTGTCCCTCCAAAAGAACATGACTATGGCTATCCTCCTTTCCGAGTTGAGAGGGACTACCCCTTAAGATGAGAGAAGGTATTGATGGCAGGCATTGGACGCTGACTCTGAGTGATTGGTGTTTGTATTGTTGTTGTTGTGCATGAAGTGTACTAGTATTTAATCTATACACTAAAACAAAGTGACTCAAGTAAATGTTTCCCTTCTTGTTGATTAATAACAAATTGTACTTCTACTGCATTGGTGATCTATTGCATTTTTTAATAAGGAATCTGGACTCACTTGGTACAATACAGACTGAGTTGGACAGCATGATGATGATGACCACATACTCTATACTCTACGCAATCAGTCAGTAGGATCAGAGATGATTGATGGAATAACTCGGGACGTTTCATGAAGTGGCATACAAGGTAAACAAGTCAATCAACAACAGCCGCAGCAGACCTACATGTCTGTGTAGTGGTGGGGTCGAGTAAGTGTAGTGGAGTGGTATGACTAGCAGCAGTGCATTGATTTAGTTACTTAATTTGGAAAATGGTATGTTGCTTCATATGTGTGCTCTGTCTGGCTCAGTCAAAATCTAAGCTAAGTGGTGGGTGGGTGGGTGCCGTGGTCCTGCTCTGTCTTGTTATTGTTGTAGCGTGGTTAATTCTGGAAACAGAGTAGACATGATTTAGCAATGCCACCTCTGAAACAGTTGTTGTTGCAATCCTCCATAATTTATGCATTTTTTTTCTCCTTGACTTTTCAATATCCCTTTTGTTTTTCCATCTACACCTATAGGCCAGCCTTTACCCTGTGCTATACTGGGAAAAACAACTCACAGTTACCTTACCAATCTATATCTGGCAGGCAGGTAGTGGGGCACCCATGATTGATGGATGGAGCGTCCATGGAAGGAAGTACTAAGAGGAATACCAAGATGCAACTTCCCAATTTGACCAGGATAATAACTTAGTATCATTCATCATCTTTTAATTAATTTTATTAATTTTTTCTCTGCAATCATTACGACTGTCTGTTTATTATGTTTTCTCTCAGTCTTTGCTTATATCCCTACAGCTATTTTTAAATTTTCCTTTCTAAGTTTAAAAGGAATCCCGGTACAACATAACATAAATAAAATGTATGTAATGTGGGTCTCCCTGAGGGCATACAGGCAACACAATTGCATAATAATAATAAGTAATATTATACTGCTACCCTGTACTGTCTACTAGTCTACTTAGTACTAGTTATCATTAACCACATCATGGATGCATTTCCTTTTTCTGCTTTAACAGATTTATGAACATGATGGTCGTCTGCCAAGATTGTGTGTTGTTCATGTGTAGTGTTTGTCATTGTCAAATCTTTCCCTCAAATACCCTTTCCCAAACATTCATCAGACCCTAAGTCTCTTCCCCCGGGCTGTGTGATTTATTGAGGTGTGACTAAATTAAATATACACCAATAATTGATCACCCACTTGCTGGGGCAGATGTGGTTAAAGCAAGTAAACAACACTAATCCGAGGCAGGTCAAGGATCTTCTACTTCTGCTCTAAATATATGGCCCAAAAGCCTTTGCAGTTATTCACCTGAAAGCAGCCCATTTGAGGGCAGTTAAAAACAAGGAATCTGTTGAGCCTCTGATGAGGGCATTAGCCCAGAGACACGTCAGGCTTCAATATGCAACACGAGAACTGTAATTACAGAAGGACGGACTGTAGCTTTTACCCTTACAATTGCTACAAGGAAAAGGCTTGTGACAAGCTGCTGGAATGTACTGCCTTGCAACTAAATTATTTGATGGATGTCAAATTGATGACAGACACAGCAAAGCGAATCGGGAAACAAGCAACACGACACCCCCCAACAGTAAGAAAGCAGTTCTTGACAAGCTATGGAAGGCTATGAAGAAAGAACAAAACAAATGCCGGGAAGCTACCACTTTGGATAAATACATCGAAGTTGGAAGAATGCCAAGAGGTCTTTGCATAATTATAACGCCCACATTTGAGGACCCAGACCCTGCATTAGTGGAAGAATGGATAGATAATAATCACCACTGTTCTACAAATATGCTCAAGATGTTGGTGAAATATGCGAGAAAGGACTGCGACAAGTTAAGTGACATCATTGATGAATTAACTGCTGAATTAAAAGCATTGTGCAGTGAAGATGAGTTCCAAGGCGAGATGGCAAAAATGGATAAAGGGCTAGACAAATAGAAAAAGATATCAAAGTGAAGAAACAGCGTAAATTCCAACGCGATCCAGTCGATTATCAAAAAGGACAAATCCTAACTTTCGCCAAGAGATATGACCATCTCAGAAAAATGATATAATCTACTGCCAAACAACCTGTAATGCGAATTACGAATACGGAAGAGCAACCTGAAGGAGACCGCACAGGGGAAAGCAGTGCCAGTATCACAAGTGGCAGTGACTTTTCAAGTATACACGAATATACTGGGGTAAAAACCAGCATTTTAGCAGAATTCGATTTGGTGGCCAAGGGACAACAGTCAAACAGCAGACCGGAAGGATTTCCAAAGCGAGGAAGAGGAAACAGAGGAAAAAGAGGCACCAATACACCTTTATGAAATCTTGAAAGCCCAGTGGGAAGTTGAACGAGGGGCCAAATCAAGACAAAATAATGGAGAAGAAGACGGTGATCAACCTGTCAGCAAAGACACTGAGTAAGGCAGAAACAGAATTATTATCTATGGGTCTCTCTTTTTGCCCCCACTAACGATTTTAATTACACACAGAGCCGTATTGACCTGTTTTTCTTTACGCGCAAACTACGCTTAAGAAAATGGCATGCCACAAAAGTAAACACTCATATTAACACCCTATTGAATTTAATAAGTGACATGCAAATATCTGACATAGGAATGTTACACACTATGAATGAAGCAAATCTGAATTCAAGCAACTCTGATCCAACCACTAATCTTGTACTTGAGAACATCCCATTTGAGTTAAGTGCCAAAAGTGATTTTAGACCAAAATCGATTTTTTTGCCCCAAATAAAAAATGAGGCGATTTATTTGTCGAAAAAGGTGTAAGTGAAGAGCTATGGAAAATTGCAAAACGCAAATCTTTTGACAAATGCAGCAATGTTAGTCAAGCACAAAGAATAGCTTTGGAGAATCTTAGAAAAGATAACTCTATAGTCATAAAGAAGTCTGACAAGGGCTGTAACGTTGTTGTGATGTCTAAAGTGAATTACATTAAGGAAGGTCTCAGACAACTAGCGGAGCCTGACAAGTATGAAAGGAGCAATAGGATGGAATATAAGCATGCTGACCGACAATTTCAGACCCAGTTGTATGAGTGGAACAAACAAGGGCTTATTGAACAAGATGAATAAAAAATTTTGGAATGCAAATTCCCCAAGCTCCCAGCATTATACTTATTGCCTAAAACTCATAAAGAGCCACTTAATCCACCAGGGAGGCCAATTGTGTCGTCTAGAGGTAGTTTTCTTGAAAAGACCTCTAGATATGCTGATGTTACTAGAAATGATGACTATTTGTCTCAAGCACAACTACTTCCTCTTTGATAACAAAATCTTTCACCAAACCCTCGGTACATCTATGGGGACCTGTTTTGCGCCATCTTTTGCAGGTCTCTATATGGGGTTTTGGGAAGAGGAAGTAGAGAGTAAACTTGAACAATTCAAAGATAAAGCGATAATGTATGTAAGGTACATTGATGACATTTTTTGTATATGGGGTGGAACAGAGGATGAAGCAAATGAATTTGATAATGAACTCAACACTAATTGTTTTAATCTCCATCTGACATCACAATGGTCTAAAGAATCTTTAGAATTTCTCAATTTAAGATTAACCATTGAAAACAACAAATTGGAGAGCTGTCTCTTTAGGAAGAGCACTGCGGGCAATAGTCTGTTGCATGCTAAAAGTTGCCATTCCAAAGCACTCATTCAAAGTATACCACTGGGAGAGCTCCTTAGAGCCAAAAGAAATTGTAGTACGATTAAAAATTTTGAAAGGCAATCAGTCATCATGACCTCACGGTTTCTGGAAAGAGGGTATACACAAAAAACAGTGAACAAGGCTCTCATTGAAGTGTCTAAACGAACGCGAGGATCTTTGCTCGTAGAAAAAGAGAGCATGGCCAAAGAGGATACCGTCCAGACTATAAGATTTATAACCACATACAATAGGCAAACACTCGCAGTTTGTAAGAGCTTGAATAGTTTTTGGCCAACATTAGGCACTGATAAAGACCTTGTAGCCTTCATAGGATCACATCCCCAAATCACATACAAAAGAGCTAGATCTCTTAGGGATACCTTGTGCAGAACTGTAGAACCATCAAAAACAGGAAAAGCAGGAATTCAGGGCTTCTATACTTGCAGAAGCTGTGAAGCTTACAAGAAGAGCAGAAACAAGAAAGAATGCATATTATCTGCAGAATGCAAGCCTTATGTGATCAACAAACATACATCCTGCAACACGGAGTACGCAGTATATGCTCTATTTTGTCCGTGTGGAATGGCCTATATAGGGAGCACCATCCATAAGGCCAAGAAACGGATATTAGAGCACTTACGTGCGATAAAGAACGGTGACAAAGCTTATGCGATGGCCCACCATTTTCAAAGTCACCATGAACAAAACATTAATTTGCTAAGTTTTGTAGTGCTTGACTTTGTGAAAAACTACGAAAGAGGTGGCAACAGATTAAAAGAACTCCGCAGATTAGAATCAAAACTGATTATACACTATAGGACCCTCACTCCATCAGGCCATAATTTTGATGAGGAGTTAGCAGTACATTTGGGCTAATCTAGTCTAAATTAATGTGAATAATGATATTCTGTTGTTTTGTATAAATTATTCTTATGATTATGTAGAAATATACCTTTCCGATAGCTCGAATTGAACTGCTTTAAACCTCCGAGCATAAAGTTTTTTAAATTGCTTTTTAACTGAATTTATTATTCTTTTGGAATTTATGTTGCAAGTTATTAATTTGGGTGATATGTTATTTTTGTTTAATTTTAGATATGACTTGCTAAAGATGAAGAATTGGTCAAGAATACCATTTACTCAGCCCACAGAGGCGAAATCACCTGTGTATTTATCATAGTTCAGTGCTTAGCCCACTTGGGCAAAGTATCAGAAGTTTAGTGCTTAGCCCAATAGGGCAGTATGTCACATTATGCTTAACTGATTATCGATGTGCCCACTGGCGATTAAATAGAGGAAAGGGTTCCCAATATATCTTTGACGGTTTGGTAAGTGGCGAGGATATCGTCATGTTTATGGCAGAACGCCACAATATAGAACACCTTTCCTTTGTGAAGAGTTTCAGTTTAGGTATAATGCAATGCCAAACGAAAATGTAACTTTATTTAAAACGAGCACATTTGAACAATACATGCAATGGCTGCTTTTATTTAACGCTTACGAGTTTACTTTTGAAATATGGTTTGTTTATACATTACTTTTGTGTTTAGTAAACATATATGATTTTGCACCAATTCAGACAATATATATATAAACGGAAGTCTGTCTTCACTATTGATGGTGAAAGAGTGTCACGTGTGTATTTAAAACTGAAGCAAACATGGATTCCGGCACTAGTGATCAAGGGAGTGTATCCTGAAACGCATAGTGTGCTTGCCGGTCCTTTTGCTGATAAAGAACTCCGCGGTGTCCGTGACTGCTGTTTTTAAGAAAGAAAAAACAGCCTTGGTGTTTGATAATAGAGGCTGCCTGCCACGTTACGGACCGCTGTTTGCAAGTGGCTGGGGTGAGGCGCTGCGAGCAATTTGGTTTGCGTTTGTATTTATATACATATATACATATTTATATATATATATATATATATATATATATATATATATATATATATATATATATATATATATATATATATATATATATATATATATATATATATATGTGTATATATGTGTATATATATATCTATATATATATCTATATATATATATATATATATATATATATATATATATATATTAGCGCTCCAAAACTCCCAGGAAAATGACTCCAAAGGAAAGTAGCACACGCAGGGGAGGTTTCCACAGATGTTTAATGAAAAAACCAACAGCAACGACGCGTTTCGCCTTGGGGCTTCGTCAAGTTGTGCAGAGAGCCGAGGCGTGCGTCGGATTTAAAAAGACACCATGTGAATACAAGAAACAAAGGTAGGACTATACAGTACATTCATGGTCGCCATGTTGGAATGGTGAAATTAAAGTAAATAATTACAAGTGATTCAAAACGATATCATCATGAATACAATTATTCCGCAATACCAAAGAAATGTACACAATAAAGGAAGCCTCTTATCAGGCCCAATAAATTCGAATTTCGAAATGCTAGTCACAACCTCTCAGAAAGAATTAAGCCCGTGATGGGCAGCGTGACACCTCCACAGACTTTGTAAAAATTTGCAAAATACGCTATGTACACAATAAATAAGCAAAGTCAACAAAATGACGCATGTGGCAAAAATCCACCAGAATTCATGCGCCTCCACCTTCATGAATAAAAGGATAGAGTTGCATATGCAATATGTATATAGATGTGGAGTGATGTCTTGTTGCTATAACGCCCTAGATGGGCAACAATCAATGTATCAAGTGTAACACATGGAGTCAATTTCACAATATATTACTGTAAAACCATTAAAACAATATGTAAAAACATATTTGGATACGAAAAGGCACAGTCAAAGAAAATTAGAAAAAAGCAGCAATATAAGAGCTGACAATCACAGGAAATCGTGTCCATACAGTTAACCTAAATGGACTGCTGATTCCTCATGCATGTTGAGGCCATGCGGGTACTTGCTCTGTAAGTCTATAATGTACCTGGATTCAAGTCGTCTAAGTTTAAGCAGACGATCCCCACCTCTAATATTAAATGGCACACTATCAATGCATGTATACGCTAACAGGTCCCTGTTGCTTTTATGCATTTTGGCAAAATGCCTGGCCACCGGGTAGGCGTCATCCTTCTTAGCTATAGCCCGCATGTGTTCTAATACACGCAACTTTACTGCATTAGTAGTGCTGCCAATATATTTTAGGTCGCAAGGGCATGTTAAACAGTAAATAGCATAGGGCGTAGAGCAAGTTAGAAATTTGCTAATTCTTTTCGGAATGGTGACACCCGGTATCTTGTAAGTAAGCGTCCGCTTACTATATTTACAAGCCTTGCAACGGCCGCAAGGATAAAAGCCATTGAGGACAGGTAACTTGGGTGTTGTTTCAGGTACAGAATAGTGACTGGAGACTAGGTGATCCCGTAGGGATCTAGCTTTTCTAAATGTTATGAGGGGATTCGTAGGTAAATCTGGTTTAATAATGCTGTCTGACAGTAAGATATTCCAATTTTTTCTTAAGATTTGTTTAATCTGCCCAGCATTATTAGAGAAAGTGGTAATGAGTCGGAAGCTCCCATTACTAGATCTATTTTTCTTTTTGGTCTTCAGAAGCTCTTTCCATTTCATTTTCTTTACTCTCTCATAAGCTTTGTGGAGCACCTTATCACCATAACCCCTTACTCGAAACCTCAACATGCTAGCAAGTGCTGCTTTTTCAAAATCATCATCATTAGAGTTATTTCTCCGTAATCTTAGTAGCTCCCCGTAGGGGATGCTATCCACTAATTGGCGGGGGTGACTGCTGGTGGCAAATAGCGTGGAATTACCCGCCGTCTCTTTCCTAAATAGTTTAGTCTGTATAGAACCCTGGCTGTCAATGTAGACCGTAAGGTCCAAATAGTTCACAGAGGTTTGACTAATAGTACCTGAGAACTTGAGGTTGATATCATTATCATTGAGGGCCTCTACAAAGTTATTGGCAATATCCACAGGACAGTCAAGGATGATAAACAAATCGTCAATATAACGATACCACCTAATAATTTTACTGTCCCATTCAGGATGTTGCTCGCTCCAGGTACCCTGCTCCTCCCACCACCCCACGAAAAGATTTGCGAAGCTGGGGGCGGAGCAGGCACCCATAGCGACTCCAGCCATTTGTCTGTACAATTGCTTGCCAAACAGAAATATGTTATTGTAGAGACTAAACCTCATAAATTCCACCAACATCTTATTGTGCTCGTAAAATTTCACTGTGCGTTTTTCCAGAAAGCTAGACATGGCTTTAAGACCATCACCATGTGCTATACACGTGTATAGACTGGTGATGTCTAGTACCAGCATACAATAAGTGTTCTTCCAGGCAATTTCATCAATACAATTTAGGAAATGTTTAGTGTCTCTAAGATAGGATTTTAGGGACATCACCAAAGGGGACAAAACAGAGTCCACATAAATGGAAAGGTTTTCAGTCAAACTTCCATTGGAAGCCACTATGGGCCTGCCCGGAGGATTTACCAAATCTTTGTGTACCTTAGGAAGGTAGTAAAAAGTAGGGATCACGGGGCTCAAACAACGTAAAAACAAATATTCATCAGTGTTCAACATATTTACGTTGTGCCATTTAGATATCATCTCGTGATAGTCTACCACACTTTGATTGTAAGTTCTTTCATTCACGGCAGCATAAGTGTTAATGTCTCCCAATAGACGAAGAGCCTCCGTCTCATATTGAGTGGCAGTGAGAAGAACAATATTCCCCCCTTTATCAGAAGGTTTACATACCAATCCTGAGTCTTCACAGAGAGTGGTTAGAGCAAGCTGTTGGTTTTTGGTGAAGTTATCCTTTTTGTTAAGGCCATGTTTGCAGGTGGTGCGCAATCTCGTCAGATCCCTTAATACGGCATCAGAAAAAGTATCAATGGCATCAGCGCCCATGATTGGCATAAATGTAGAGGCCGGTTTAAAATCACTGGCCCCTCCTTTTTGTTTTACCTGCCAATTCTCAAGCAGTTGGGTGTTAGTTACCTCACTTTCACCAACAATGTCATCCTCCAAGCTGAGACCTTCTACTGCTCGAAGGCCTCCCAGCTCGCTACAAATAAATTCAGTGCCATCCACATGTTTGCCTACTGTAGCACGTTCTCCGGGTGGTTTGAGCTTGAAAAATTTGTGTAATTTTAACTTCCTGACAAATTTGAAAATGTCAATGCGTGTTTGCGCAAATTCAAAGTTTTTTTGTGGACAAAAGGATAAGCCCAATCGAAGTGTCGAATTTTCTTCATTCGTGAGCACTTTATCTGTCAGGTTAATGATGGTGAGATTATCATGGGGATCAGTGGAATCATAGTTCAGTTCTTCTTTTTGAAGAACTTCTTCATGCTGCGTGTTACCGGAGGAGAGCTTAGTGGATTTCTTCCAGCGGCCCCCCCGCCGCGTCTTCCTCTTTGCCCTTGGTTATCCGGGGGTTTTCCTCTTCCTCCCTCCAGTTGGTTGTTGCGCATTACATGATATTCCACATGAAAAGAATCTTCAGCGCTATCCTCACTTGTAACATCATCCTGATTTACATCGGACTCCGAGGTAGCCGGTTCAGTGGATACAGGTCCGCCCGCCTTTTTCTTCATTTTCAATAGTTTCCTCGTGCTGTCATACTTCTTTGCGAAGGTCAACACTCTCCCCATCCGATAATCATTTTCATCCCGTTCAAATTTTTCTTCTTTCCTTTGTTTAATTTTGTTTTCATATTTCTTTAAGCGTTTCTTCATAGATTCTCGTTTGTCCCCCAGGGTCACCTGGTCTTCTTCTTTGAGTAACTCATCCTCAATTTCCTTGATCTGTGTTAGTGCCTTTTCTCTGTCACTCCAGGCGAAGCGCACGAGAATCTGTAAGCTCCCTTTGCATGATGCGGCTGTGTGCTCTGCCCATGCGTCTAGTAGTTTGGGGTCCGGATTCTCGTACGCTGGGATAGTGTATATTCGCAAACCTCTGGGAACGCGATCGACCTCAATGTAATTTTGCAACGAGGTCGCCTCCCACCACTTTCTAATCTCGCGTTCATATAAACGCTCCAATGAGGTCAGTTTAGATTGCAGGGATGCGTTCTCTCCATTGGCTTGACCTCCGCCAGCCCTTTGTGTGCCATCTGTCTTTTTCTTATTTTTAAACATTCCTTGTTCCGCCTCTCTTCTCTCTGCTTCGCAAAACATGATGAAGGTAGTGCAGCCGCAACTACCTATAAGTATGCTGTGTAATCCCCTTCACTCTAAGTATAATGCCCTCAGTGTGTGTCAAAAAAGTCTTTGTATGCGCACACTGCGCCTTACCAGGAACAGGATGTCTGCCTGTGATGAACGTTCGTATAAGTCAGTGGCAGAAGTTCCGGATATCAGGAAATACAAGGCTTTTCAGGGCAAACTCGGTGCAGCTGGTACCAAATCCAATAGCTCCCAGACACCAACCAATTGCACACACGAGTGGGTGCACACGAAAATGGGGGTGTGCCCGTTTATTTAATTAGCGCTCCAAAACTCCCAGGAAAATGACTCCAAAGGAAAGTAGCACACGCAGGGGAGGTTTCCACAGATGTTTAATGAAGAAACCAACAGCAACGACGCGTTTCGCCTTGGGGCTTCGTCAAGTTGTGCAGAGAGCCGAGGCGTGCGTCGGATTTAAAAAGACACCATGTGAATACAAGAAACAAAGGTAGGACTATACAGTACATTCATGGTCGCCATGTTGGAATGGTGAAATTAAAGTAAATAATTACAAGTGATTCAAAACGATATCATCATGAATACAATTATTCCGCAATACCAAAGAAATGTACACAATAAAGGAAGCCTCTTATCAGGCCCAATAAATTCGAATATCGAAATGCTAGTCACAACCTCTCAACCTCACATATCGTTTTGAATCACTTGTAATTATTTACTTTAATTTCACCATTCCAACATGGCGACCATGAATGTACTGTATAGTCCTACCTTTGTTTCTTGTATTCACATGGTGTCTTTTTAAATCCGACGCACGCCTCGGCTCTCTGCACAACTTGACGAAGCCCCAAGGCGAAACGCATCGTTGCTGTTGGTTTCTTCATTAAACATCTGTGGAAACCTCCCCTGCGTGTGCTACTTTCCTTTGGAGTCATTTTCCTGGGAGTTTTGGAGCGCTAATTAAATAAACGGGTACACCCCCGTTTTCGTGTGCACCCACTCGTGTGTGCAATTGGTTGGTGTCTGGGAGCTATTGGATTTGGTACCAGCTGCACCGAGTTTGCCCTGAAAAGCCTTGTATTTCCTGATATCCGGAACTTCTGCCACTGACTTATACGAACGTTCATCACAGGCAGACATCCTGTTCCTGGTAAGGCGCAGTGTGCGCATACAAAGACTTTTTTGACACACACTGAGGGCATTATACTTAGAGTGAAGGGGATTACACAGCATACTTATAGGTAGTTGCGGCTGCACTACCTTCATCATGTTTTGCGAAGCAGAGAGAAGAGAGGCGGAACAAGGACTGTTTAAAAATAAGAAAAAGACAGATGGCACACAAAGGGCTGGCGGAGGTCAAGCCAATGGAGAGAACGCATCCCTGCAATCTAAACTGACCTCATTGGAGCGTTTATATGAACGCGAGATTAGAAAGTGGTGGGAGGCGACCTCGTTGCAAAATTACATTGAGGTCGATCGCGTTCCCAGAGGTTTGCGAATATACACTATCCCAGCGTACGAGAATCCGGACCCCAAACTACTAGACGCATGGGCAGAGCACACAGCCGCATCATGCAAAGGGAGCTTACAGATTCTCGTGCGCTTCGCCTGGAGTGACAGAGAAAAGGCACTAACACAGATCAAGGAAATTGAGGATGAGTTACTCAAAGAAGAAGACCAGGTGACCCTGGGGGACAAACGAGAATCTATGAAGAAACGCTTAAAGAAATATGAAAACAAAATTAAACAAAGGAAAGAAGAAAAATTTGAACGGGATGAAAATGATTATCGGATGGGGAGAGTGTTGACCTTCGCAAAGAAGTATGACAGCACGAGGAAACTATTGAAAATGAAGAAAAAGACGGGCGGACCTGTATCCACTGAACCGGCTACCTCGGAGTCCGATGTAAATCAGGATGATGTTACAAGTGAGGATAGCGCTGAAGATTCTTTTCATGTGGAATATCATGTAATGCGCAACAACCAACTGGAGGGAGGAAGAGGAAAACCCCCGGACAACCAAGGGCAAAGAGGAAGACGCGGCGGGGGGGCCGCTGGAAGAAATCCACTAAGCTCTCCTCCGGTAACACGCAGCATGAAGAAGTTCTTCAAAAAGAAGAACTGAACTATGATTCCACTGATCCCCATGATAATCTCACCATCATTAACCTGACAGATAAAGTGCTCACGAATGAAGAAAATTCGACACTTCGATTGGGCTTATCCTTTTGTCCACAAAAAAACTTTGAATTTGCGCAAACACGCATTGACATTTTCAATTTTGTCAGGAAGTTAAAATTACACAAATTTTTCAAGCTCAAACCACCCGGAGAACGTGCTACAGTAGGCAAACATGTGGATGGCACTGAATTTATTTGTAGCGAGCTGGGAGGCCTTCGAGCAGTAGAAGGTCTCAGCTTGGAGGATGACATTGTTGGTGAAAGTGAGGTAACTAACACCCAACTGCATGAGAATTGGCAGGTACAACAAAAAGGAGGGGCCAGTGATTTTAAACCGGCCTCTACATTTATGCCAATCATGGGCGCTGATGCCATTGATAATTTTTCTGATGCCGTATTAAGGGATCTGACGAGATTGCGCACCACCTGCAAACATGGCCTTAACAAAAAGGATAACTTCACCAAAAACCAACAGCTTGCTCTAACCACTCTCTGTGAAGACTCAGGATTGGTATGTAAACCTTCTGATAAAGGGGGGAATATTGTTCTTCTCACTGCCACTCAATATGAGACGGAGGCTCTTCGTCTATTGGGAGACATTAACACTTATGCTGCCGTGAATGAAAGAACTTACAATCAAAGTGTGGTAGACTATCACGAGATGATATCTAAATGGCACAACGTAAATATGTTGAACACTGATGAATATTTGTTTTTACGTTGTTTGAGCCCCGTGATCCCTACTTTTTACTACCTTCCTAAGGTACACAAAGATTTGGTAAATCCTCCGGGCAGGCCCATAGTGGCTTCCAATGGAAGTTTGACTGAAAACCTTTCCATTTATGTGGACTCTTTTTTGTCCCCTTTGGTGATGTCCCTAAAATCCT
Organism: Lissotriton vulgaris; assembly: GCF_964263255.1. Classification (NCBI taxonomy): domain Eukaryota; kingdom Metazoa; phylum Chordata; class Amphibia; order Caudata; family Salamandridae; genus Lissotriton; species Lissotriton vulgaris. The sequence goes on from NC_141687.1 coordinate 253,308,282, forward strand.
ATCTTAGAGACACTAAACATTTCCTAAATTGTATTGATGAAATTGCCTGGAAGAACACTTATTGTATGCTGGTACTAGACATCACCAGTCTATACACGTGTATAGCACATGGTGATGGTCTTAAAGCCATGTCTAGCTTTCTGGAAAAACGCACAGTGAAATTTTACGAGCACAATAAGATGTTGGTGGAATTTATGAGGTTTAGTCTCTACAATAACATATTTCTGTTTGGCAAGCAATTGTACAGACAAATGGCTAGAGTCGCTATGGGTGCCTGCTCCGCCCCCAGCTTCGCGAATCTTTTCGTGGGGTGGTGGGAGGAGCAGGGTACCTGGAGCGAGCAACATCCTGAATGGGACAGTAAAATTATTAGGTGGTATCGTTATATTGACGATTTGTTTATCATCCTTGACTGTCCTGTGGATATTGCCAATAACTTTGTAGAGGCCCTCAATGATAATGATATCAACCTCAAGTTCTCAGGTACTATTAGTCAAACCTCTGTGAACTATTTGGACCTTACGGTCTACATTGACAGCCAGGGTTCTATACAGACTAAACTATTTAGGAAAGAGACGGCGGGTAATTCCACGCTATTTGCCACCAGCAGTCACCCCCGCCAATTAGTGGATAGCATCCCCTACGGGGAGCTACTAAGATTACGGAGAAATAACTCTAATGATGATGATTTTGAAAAAGCAGCACTTGCTAGCATGTTGAGGTTTCGAGTAAGGGGTTATGGGGATAAGGTGCTCCACAAAGCTTATGAGAGAGTAAAGAAAATGAAACGGAAAGAGCTTCTGAAGACCAAAAAGAAAAATAGATCTAGTAATGGGAGCTTCCGACTCATTACCACTTTCTCTAATAATGCTGGGCAGATTAAACAAATCTTAAGAAAAAATTGGAATATCTTACTGTCAGACAGCATTATTAAACCAGATTTACCTACGAATCCCCTCATAACATTTAGAAAAGCTAGATCCCTACGGGATCACCTAGTCTCCAGTCACTATTCTGTACCTGAAACAACACCCAAGTTACCTGTCCTCAATGGCTTTTATCCTTGCGGCCGTTGCAAGGCTTGTAAATATAGTAAGCGGACGCTTACTTACAAGATACCGGGTGTCACCATTCCAAAAAGAATTAGCAAATTTCTAACTTGCTCTACGCCCTATGCTATTTACTGTTTAACATGCCCTTGCGGCCTAAAATATATTGGCAGCACTACTAATGCAGTAAAGTTGCGTGTATTAGAACACATGCGGGCTATAGCTAAGAAGGATGACGCCTACCCGGTGGCCAGGCATTTTGCCAAAATGCATAAAAGCAACAGGGACCTGTTAGCGTATACATGCATTGATAGTGTGCCATTTAATATTAGAGGTGGGGATTGTCTGCTTAAACTTAGACGACTTGAATCCAGGTACATTATAGACTTACAGAGCAAGTACCCGCATGGCCTCAACATGCATGAGGAATTAGCAGTCCATTTAGGTTAACTGTATGGACACGATTTCCTGTGATTGTCAGCTCTTATATTGCTGCTTTTTTCTCATTTTCTTTGACTGTGCCTTTTCGTATCCAAATATGTTTTTACATATTGTTTTAATGGTTTTACAGTAATATATTGTGAAATTGACTCCATGTGTTACACTTGATACATTGATTGTTGCCCATCTAGGGCGTTATAGCAACAAGACATCACTCCACATCTATATACATATTGCATATGCAACTCTATCCTTTTATTCATGAAGGTGGAGGCGCATGAATTCTGGTGGATTTTTGCCACATGCGTCATTTTGTTGACTTTGCTTATTTATTGTGTACATAGCGTATTTTGCAAATTTTTACAAAGTCTGTGGAGGTGTCACGCTGCCCATCACGGGCTTAATTCTTTCTGAGAGGTTGTGACTAGCATTTCGATATTCGAATTTATTGGGCCTGATAAGAGGCTTCCTTTATTGTGTACATTTCTTTGGTATTGCGGAATAATTGTATTCATGATGATATCGTTTTGAATCACTTGTAATTATTTACTTTAATTTCACCATTCCAACATGGCGACCATGAATGTACTGTATAGTCCTACCTTTGTTTCTTGTATTCACATGGTGTCTTTTTAAATCAGACGCACGCCTCGGCTCTCTGCACAACTTGACGAAGCCCCAAGGCGAAACGCGTCGTTGCTGTTGGTTTCTTCATTAAACATCTGTGGAAACCTCCCCTGCGTGTGCTACTTTCCTTTGGAGTCATTTTCCTGGGAGTTTTGGAGCGCTAATTAAATAAACGGGCACACCCCCGTTTTCGTGTGCACCCACTCGTGTGTGCAATTGGTTGGTGTCTGGGAGCTATTATATATATATATATATATATATATATATATATATATATATATATATATATATATATATATATATATATATATATATTCACTGAAAAAACCATAGGTTATAGACCATATAAAGTTAGGGAATAGCATTTACAAAACCTTAATTTACTCGCACAAAACCATAGAAATTCGCAAATATAGTTAGTTGCAATAACTATATATCGCGCACCCTCAATCCACTGCTGTTGATGTCACATATTACATCATTCATGACATGGTCAGTGACATCACTGATGACATCTCAAATGACATCACTGATGACATCACTGATGACAACCAGTGACTGTATGTTTCTGTAAAGTTAAATTATGTCTTACATATTGAAGAATGAGTGGATGTATAAGTGTCTGGATGAAGGATTTAGTAGGTGCATGACTGACTGTATGAGTGAGTGATTTAATGTGTCTCACTGAGTGCATGGGTTAGTGACTAAACTGTCTTAATTTGTGCATCATTATGTCTGTTGTTCTGTAAACTGCTGCATGTGTTGATCAGTAGCTATATGAGTAACTATATGGGTTATTGATTGGTTGCCCAAGTATTTGTATGGGAGACTGAGTGTGTGTGTGGGTGGCTGGGAGGTGTGTGACTCTGTGCATAGATGTGTGAGTAGTTGATTCACTATATGTATGGGTTCAAAAGTGCATGTGGAAACAGCTGTATGGGCGGTTGACTGTCTGCATGAGTGTATTGGTGAGTGAATGGATTTGTAAAACACAGTACATGTGAGAGTTGACATATATAAATAACTGTGCATAAGAGCCAGTGAATGTGTGAGTGGCTGTATGGATCATTGTGAACATGTATCAGGGATTGTATAAGAGAGTAAATATGTGTTAGTATATGTTTGAATAAGTAAGGTGTGTATAACTGTATAGTTGAGAAAATGGAGGTGTGATTGATTCTTTGCATGACTAACTAGGTGTGTGAGTAACTCCATGGATAAGTGACAGTCTGTGAGTGTCTGTTTATACTGAATGTATCTAAGGTTATATTAGAGTCTGAAGATGTTCATTGTATTATCACATAAATGATATCATCAGTGATGTGATCAGTAATGTCAAATGAGATGTCATCAGTGATGTCATCAGTGATGTCATTTGACATGTCATCAGTGATGTCATCAGTGATGTCATTTGAGATGTCATCAGTGATGTCACTGACCATGTCATGAATGATGTAATATGTGACATCAACAGCAGTGGAATGCGGGTGCGCGATATATAGTTATTGCAACTAACTATATATGCGAATTTCTATGGTTTTGTGCGAGTAAATTAAGGTTTTGTAAATGCTAATCCCTAACTATATATGGTCTATAACCTATGGTTTTTCAGTGAATTTTCAAGGTTTTGTAAATGCTAATTCCTAACTATATATGGTCTCTAACCTATGGTTTTTTCAGTGAATTTCAATGGTTTTTTAATAGCAAATATCAAAAGCTGTCAAATGTCAAGTACGTGATAGGTAAAAACATTTTCGTGTTTATGCACGCTGATGTGCTTTGAACGCTGCCCCCCCCTCCCCTCCCCCCTCTTTTCTCTTAGGAGTACTCTCTCTTTGCAGATAGTGAAGGGTAGTTAACCCAGGCCTTTGCCCCCGTTGTAATCCGTCGTGCCTGCTTCTCTCTCCATTTGATTGATTGTTATCCAAGCATTTACTGTTTTAGATTTGGTTCTCTTTGGTTCATTCTCTATTTACAAACAAGCACAGAGTCGCAATACTCTGTTTAGTCTTTGCAGATAGTGAAAAATCGTTTAAAAAAACAAAAGGAATCGAGCAAAATCAGTAGGCCATTAATGGGATCTCTTTTTGACCTCGCTAAAATAGAAACATTAACAACCACCCCTCATGAGAAATACGAAACTAGTGAGATGAACTGAGCTCCACACCATGATGGCTGCAAGACAGCTCGGCTCCGCCACCCACCCCACCCAAAATAACGACAAACCCTATGCAAATATTATAAATATATACAACACACCAGCAAAGTAACAGGGTAAAACATTTTATTAAATAACTATTTACATAACTATTTTATACTTTTTGTTGCCCGATCCTGCTAGCTCAATCGATCGAGCATGAGACTCATGCACTCTGATCTCCTTGGCCTCAGTCAAGCATCAATAGTAAGATTTTCTTACATGAGTGTACGTTCATGGTTTTGGTCCCTGAGTTGCTTCGATGTCACTGCCTTGCACAAATGGCATAAGTCCTGGATGTTGGGTGCTATAGGTCAGAGTTCTGAGCAGCGCTTGTAACACTGTCTGAAGCTTATTTGCACCTGCTGCAGCTTCACTATTCTCAAAGTAAGTGAGGGCCGTTTGTGGACCTGACTGCATTTGAAAACAATGTGATGCGGTGCCTCCCTAAACCGCTTGACGGAGGCCCCCGAGGGGCGGTGTGATGGCGCGGACTCGGAGGGGGCGCTTGGCTCCGACCCCCTCCCCAAGTCTTGTTGCCCTGGTGTGGCCTGAGATCGCCCCGACATAGGCGGCCGGCTCCCGGGGTCAAGCGGAACTTTATGCCTTTTGGTGACTCTTCCATCTGGACCTTGTTCGACCTGAAGACACGTCCTGCGGTGCCCTAGTCCGACCATCAGATATTCCTGCGCCAGGAAACGGCGTGGGATGCACTAGAAGAGAGAGGCGGCGCGAACGAGCCTCCCCCACCTCTCCCTTCTAGGTGGAGGTTTTTCAGGTACACCCCAGCGCTTTACTCAACCAGCTGAGTTGCGCCCGCTCTTGCGGCTACAGCGTCTCGCCCACCATCCACTTGAATTGCGCCCACTCTTGCAGTGCAGCGATAGGCGGCTGCCACAGGACTCTCAAAATGGCGGCCCGCTCTTCGGATTTAGGCCTGGCCCACTAAAATGGCCCTGGGACACCTTGGAACTCGGACGCTTGACTGCTAGGGCATGGACCCCATTCCCAAAAGCGTCCCCTCAGCCTTGAAGATTCTACAAAAGTCACCGGGGCCCCCGACTCCCGCAGACTTCCGGTGGTGAGCGACTGCCATGATTGCTCGCGGAATGGCCACGACGTAGCCACGGGGTGCTCTCATGCTGACGCCAGCTTCAATCTGAAACATCCAGAAACACTGTAGACTACCAATTCGATCAGTTCCGGTGGAGCCCCAACGTGACCCGGTAGAAAAGAACTTGCCCTCCCCTTTTTTGAGTGATGGTTTTTGTTGCCTGTCCCTTCTGTTGTCATTTTACAGAACTTTTTGGACTACTGAAAGGGGTTGTGTTCCGACCGCTGGTTGGTGGAGACATTTTGACTATATTTTGGACCTACGTTGTCGCGTAATGCGTCATATGTCGCGTAATGCGTCATATGACGCGTCGCGTTAGCGCACCCGGAAGTGCTCCGGTGCGCGAGGCGCAGCTTCCCGGAAGCGATCCAGAGCGCGGCGCGTAACGTAAGCATAACAGGTCATGTGACTTGTTAATAAAACTTTTCATTGGTTCATTTTACTTTTGTTATTCTAATGATGAAAGGCTTGGTCATATCACCTAAAAATAACGCTTTTCATTGCTTTCGAACATTTTTTTTTCCCAAATGATGAAAGCCCCACCTTTTTTTTTCTCACTCTGACTTGTAAAGCAAAGGACCCAGATGCATTTACAGTTTATCACTAACAATGTTCCAGGCTAATGTATTTTCCCGGGAAATTTACAACTGTCCTGCAAGTAAAATATTCCTTTTTCGAGAAAAAGGGCGTTTCTTCGTCCCATGAGGGAACCGTTGAGCAAAAGAGGCTCGGCCTGCTGTCTTAGTCGCTGATAGGCATGAATATCAGATTCTTATCGATCACTTTATGTTGCAGGAGTAGAAAACCCAACAGCCCTTGTCCATTTATCTTTACTGCGTTCCTGCGTATTATACCTTTTAACCGTCATGTAATTGGACTGCTTTATTTCACTTGCCTTTTACTGATTCGAAAACAGTGGCTATTATTCAAAACTTTACCAATGTAAGTACTATTACCATGTTTTGTTTTAAAAACCTTTATTGTGAAAATGTCAGTATACAAATACGGGCCTATAACCACGTGGGCCGGCCACGGAGCAAACTGGAATCGTATATGATGAGGGGACATTTACACTGTAGAAGAACGTAACGGGTCGGGCCATTAGGTTGCAAGAACTAAGGTGTCTAACAGTTGCGGAATCGATGGACGTACATTTTATAATTAAAATACGACAAGCCAGTTACAATAAAATTATCTAGATATACATTTGCGGGCAAGTACCATGGGTGACGTTAATTCGAACTTTCAATAGTACAGTAATCAATAACACATCAGAACTTAATATCAATAGGGATGTCGAAATGTTCAATTAATTCTCGTCCCCGCCCGCCATGTACTTCAAAACTGCATACGTATCTCGTGATATCAAGGTTGGGCAACCAGTACACAACAAGGAGTTACAAGTCCCATTTATACCGGCGCCATTTTGGGCGAAGCAGAGCAGGTCCAGGATATAGTCAAAATGTCTCCACCAACCATCGACTATGATGATGTTCATAAGCTCTATTGATTACACTAACACTCCTCTCTCCACATGAAATTAATTTGCCGCAAGTTAAACATGTCATTTTCATTTGTCCAAAGTTCTTCTGAAGATTTAGAACCGTTTCCCTTGCCTCTGATGCTGTCACTGCCACTTCATTGGTGGATGTACTGGCAGGTCGGGGGTTATCCACCAAATCTCGAATTTGGGCAGCACTATAATTAATCGGGTGCCACCTCTCCATATGACGATGCATGGTATAATTACCATAACTATATTTTTTTTCGGTTCCTCTGGAGAGTACATCGTGGCAGATGAGGCAGGTAACGTACCGGGCATTTACCTTTTTAGCATGTGGAGGAAAGGAAAAAAATTCGAGCGTCCGAGTTCCAAGGTGTCCCAGGGCCATTTTAGTGGACCAGGCCCAAATCCAAAGAACAGGCCACCATTTTGAGAGTTCTGTTGCAGCCGCCTATCGCTGTAGCAGCAAGAGCGGGCGAAACTCAGCTAGACGGCGCCCCACTGCAGATGAAGGGCCTCCACCTGGAGAGGCGGGAGAGGCTCATTTGCGCCGCGCCCCCCCGCAGCATTGTAGGATGGCCACACCAGTACGGCAACTTGCTGGACACCACCTCGGTGCCATCCAGATCTCGGCACGTTGTGCTGCCTTCGGCCTACTGTAGCCGCAAGTGCGGATGCAACTCAGCTGGATAGCGAGTGAATTACCAAGGGGCGCCCCACTGCAGCCGAGGAGCCTCCATCTTGGGGGCGAGGCACTGCATCCCATTGCTTTCCAATGCAGTCAGATCTTCAAACAGCCCCCACTTACTGACGCCACCTCACAGGCCAACAGGGCACCCCACGGCGACCTTTGGTGCAGCATTGTAGGATGGCCACACCAGTGCGGCAACTTGCTGGACACCACCTCGGTGCCATCCGGATCTCGGCGCATTGTGCTGCCTTCGGCCTATTCGCACATCGGTCCGCTACTGACGCCGCCTCACGGGCCAACGGATTTTTTTGGCTTTTTATAGCCCAAAGCCGCATAACAGGTCATGTGACTTGTTTTTAAAACTTTTCATTGGTTCATTTTACTTTTGGTTTCCTAATGATGGAAGGCTTGATCATATGACCTAAAAATAACATTTTTCATTGGATTAAAACATTTTTTTTTCCCAAACGATGAAAGCCCCACCTTTCTTTTTCTCACTCGGCAATCCAAAAAGGTTCTGTTAGATGACAACAGAGGGGACAGGCAACAAGAACCATCACTCAAAAAAGGGGAGGGCAAGTTCTTCCCTACCGGGTCACGTTGGAGCTCCACCGGAACTCATCGAATTGATAGTCTACAGTGTTTCTGTATGTTTCAGACTGAAGCTGGCGTCAGCATGAGAGCACCACCATCTCGTAGTTCCGTCGTGGCCATTCCGCGAGCAATCATGACAGCCGCTCCCCACCGGAAGCCTGGGGGAGTCGGGGGCCCCCAAGACTTTTGTAGAATCTTCAAGGCTGAGGGGACGCTTTCGAGAATGGGGCCCAAGCCCTAGCAGACAAGCGTCCGAGTTCCAAGGTGTCCCAGGGCCATTTTAGTGGACCAGGCCCAAATCCGAAGAGCCTGCCGCCATTTTGAGAGTCCTGTGGCAGCCGCCTATCGCTGCACCGCAAGAGTGGGCGCAACTCAGCTGAATGGCGGATTTTGGCACAGTGTAACAAAAGCGGGCGGAATGGCAACTGAAACAGTAAAGGGGCGCCCCACTATAGCAGACGAGCCTCCACCTGGGGAGGCCCGTTCACGCCGCCTCCCCCCGCCCCCCTCCCCGGGGCGCCCCACGCCGTTTTTCGGAGCAGCATTGCAGGATACCAAAACCAGTGCGGCAACTCACTGGACATCACCTGGATGCCATCCACATCTCAGCGCGTTCTGCTGCCTTGGGACTATTCGCACAACAGACCGCTACTGACGAGGCCCCCCCCCCCCCCCGGGGCGCCCCACGCCATTTTTCGGAGCAGCATTGTAGGATACCAAAAACCAGTGCGGCACCCAGGTGACTTCACCTGGGTGCCGTCCAGAACTCAGCACGTTGTGGTGTCGGGCGGGCACAGGGTGTGATTCTCAGGGAAGAACAGCGCAGATGGGGGGAGGTTTATGACCCATGCATGAGAGAGAGAGCGGGGTGACCAGTGCGTGGGGGAGATGCTTGTGAGGGTGGGGAGCCATGCTGAGGATCGGCGACGTGCAGAGAGTGGGTCTGGTCAAGGCATCTAAAATGGCTGCCGTGCACGACAAAAGTGTGGCATTGGAAAAAAAGCAAGATGGCGCAGACAATGTTTATCAATACGGATTAATTTATAACAATTATTTTTAACAATATATTTACTCACAGTGTCAAAATGGCGGTCAACACTTCCTGATTTCCTTCGATTCGAACGTTAACAGACGTAACGCAGCAAAAAAAAAAAACCGCTCACGCGCAGCCGCTGGAAGATATGTATCAACATATATGAGCCTCCTCAGCCACCCTCAGAAAACATAAAGGGTCAGGATCCGTCTCCCGTACCCCCTTATACCCTGTAATTTAATTAAAACGAAATACAAAATGGCGAATTCCCGTTTCGCTACCTGTTCGCGAACCGGGAAGCGCTTCTACCGTGAAAAATCATTTTTTTTTTTTTCCCCAAGGGACCCTTTATTAACCCCAACATCATTCCTAGTGGGTCAAGAGGGGTCTACCTTGCCCCCTTTCATTAAATTCCCCCTTCGTTTTTCTCCTCCTCTTTTCTCTCGATCCTACCGAGAGACAAGATGGCGGCCGCTCCGGACTGTTTAGAATGTTGACAGACACCGGAGAGCCAATCAGCTTCGCTTCGCAAAGCTCCGTTACGCGAAAAGTTCGCGAACCGGAGCGCTACCCGGGACGCTGTCACAGATATATCTGTTTTTTAAAACGTTAATTTCTCAAAATCCACTGGAGCACATATATTGAGACCCAGCAAAGGCACATCAGGCTAACAGTCCCTACAATTTTGCCAAGTTTCGTGCAAATCCATTCAGCCGTTCGAGCTAAAAGTGAGGCCAAACGCCCTATGGAAAACTCAATGTTAAAAACGCGTTTTGGTACCCCCCTTTTTTCTTGGCCCCCCCTTGACGAAACCCCCCCAAATTTTCAGGGGCTGCTCAGAAACTGTGCCATGTTCCTGAAGATTTCAGCCGATTCGGTCCACAAACGCCAAAGTTATTAGACATAGAATTTTCAAAAGTCCCATAGAGAAAAAATCCTAACTATATATACCTACTGGCGACCGCCAGTAGGTAATATATATATATATATATCGTAGCAGTTCCTGTTTCCTCGGCGATTCCACACCAAACAGAAAGAAGGACCCCAAGCAGCAGGTAAGTTCTTAGTGGGAAGATTTATTTGCTCTCAAAAAATGGTATTCCAGGCATGACGCGTTTCGGTTAACCAGTAACCTTGATCACATAGCGGCACTGCAGCTTGTTACATTCTTAAATACTAATTTTTTCAAACATTTCTGTCATGTGATGACAAACAGTGAAAAAATACTTCTGTTGACGCTACGTCCTTATATATCAATAGCGACCAGCTTAAACATTGGATAGGTTCTGGTTTATGATGTTGTATACATATTACTGCATAAATGCATTATATAACAATGCGCAACATTGCGCAATAAATACCAAAAAAATATATGTACGTATAGAGACTTAATTCTCGTTTTCATTATCTTTGCATCATTATATTTAAGCGCAGTATTCCTTTGTATATAATGATAATAACAGCATGAATGCCTAAAATTAGTATGTGCAATTTGACGCATAAGTTATGTAAACATCTCATATTAAAAACGTTATAAAATATTCAATATGGAGTTAAATCATATCGGCATGAATGCCTATAAAACCAATATGTGCAAAACTACGCTTTTTAGTGCAAATCATGTTTCTGTGCAATTCCTGCAGCTTATTAAATTAGTAACTAACAAATCATTTTTATCAGAACCGTATTCTAAATGTAAACTGTAATAATCATTCCCTATGAGCTAAAATTGGGTATATATATCTCGCAAACCTCTCTGCTGGAGAAAGGAATGAGCCACACTCTTCCCGGTTTTCAAAAGATTTTATTTTCACGGTGGCATTGCCATTCCTAATGCATTTCGGTCATAACTTTGACCGTCAGAGGGGAGCCGTTGCAGCTCGAGGTAAGAAACAGCCCAGCAACATGACAATTGCCTCTTAAGTATGCAGTGTTTTGCCCCCTGATGGGCGCCTCGTTATGCTAGTCTCTAGGCATACTGGACCATGTAGTGCGCTGTCACCTCCCAATGTTAACCCTCCAGTGGGTGCTGCTGTTGGTATTCGTGATCAATTATGCCACACCGGAATATATATATATATATATATATATATATATATATATATATATATATATATATATATATATATATATATATATATATATATATATATATATATATATATATATATATATATATATATGTATATGTATATTTACCTACTGGCGGTCGCCAGTAGCTATATATAGTTAGGATTTTTTTGAATAGGGATTTCTGCAAATTCTATGTTGAATAACTTTGGCGTTGATGGACGGAATTGGTTGAAATTTTCAGGAAAATGGCACATTTTGTTTCTGAGCGTCCCCTGAAAGTTTGGGGGGGTTTTGTGAAGTGGGGGCCGAGAAAAAAGGGGGGTCCCAAAACGTGTTTTTAACATTGAGTTTTCCATAGGGCGGTTGGACTCACTTTTAGCTCGAACGGCTGAATGGATTTCTATGAAACTTGGTAAAATTGTAGGGACTGGTAGTCCGATGTGCCTTTGCTAGGTCTCAAGATATGTGCTCTAGTGGATTTTGAGTAATTTAGGTTAAAAAAAATATATATATCTGTAAGCGAGCCCCGGTACGCGCACCGGGGAGCGCTCCGGGTGCGCTCCGCGACTTGCGCGTGGAAAGCTGATTGGCTCTCGGGTGTCTGTAAACATTCTAAACAGTCCGGAGCGGCCACCATCTTGTGTCTCGGTAGGATCGAGACACAAGAGGTGGCCAAAACAAATGGGGAAATGACCATAAGGGGGCAGAGTAGATCCTCCCTGACCCCCTAGGTTTGATGTGGGGGCTTTAAAAGGGCCCCGCAGGGCAAAAATAAATCACCCGGTACGCGCACCGGGAAGCGGTCCAGGGAGCGTACTATGGGGAAAAAAGAATGATAGACTTTTCAAATATTGTATGTTTATTGATAGTTCTTTTTGTTGTTTTTTTTGTTTTTTTTTTATTTAAGTAGCAACATGTAGGTACCAATGCAAAGTCTAAAATTTAATATACACCGTCTCCTTTGTAGATATCTTGCATGTTGTTTCAGAAGTTATTGTGGTATATGGAATTCATACCATAGTCTGTCAGGAAAGCAGAAACATGATTCACATTCTTCAACACATTTAATTAAGTCTTGGTCTACAGTGTCATCCAAAAAGTCTATTTCTTCTTTGTCTTCCTTAGGATTGTTTTCAATATTAATTTGAAATGAAATATTACTTTCATTTTGTTGTGCTTCCATTTTCTTGCTGTAAATTGCATAAAAAATAAATATATCAGTAGAGATAGGGCACTGTTGGGTTTAAGTTCAGACAGGTACTTGTGAGTTTTTAACAGTGAAGTTATCTTTGGGCACTGTATGGTTTCGGCAGGAAGTAGAACTATTAAAAAGTGCCTGTGATGAAGCCTAAGTAAATTCCTAATTATACCACAGAAGCCTAACTCAATCAATAATTTAAATAATTAAGCCTTTCTCAATGTCTAACTCTTATAGAGGGACAGTATATAACTATCTGAAAACATTTTACAAAATTAACTTAAAGTGCATAACATAGTTCTCCTTTCAAATTAACAACTTACCTTCTTCAAAGTAGTTGAAGTTTTCTGTCAAATTCTTTTCCAAATGTACCTTAGGTAGTGTTAGTCAAAATGGCTGTGTTTCCCTCTCATTTTTAATATATATTCATGTACTTAACCAATCAAATGTCAGCACATAAAAGTACAAAATGTAAATAACATTTTAATTGGTTAAAAATTCAAACAGTTTCATATGTGTTTTTGTCATGTAATTTACCTCAGAATATTTAGACAGGGCTACAGCCTAAATGGCTCAATGGAATACCACGAAATTTGGGTAAATGGTAGGGACTGCTATGTAGTAGGGCCTGTTCTATATTTGATGAAAGTGTCTCCAGTGGTTTTTCTGTAAATTACTTTCCCACCTTTTTTTAGCGAGCGCTTACCGGTGCGCGCCCCGGTACGCGTACCGGCAGCGTTACGGGAGTCCTCCATTTTGTGTTTCGGTAGAATTGAGACACAAGATGGAGGGCAAACAATGTTCGGAATGGGTAGAAGGGGGCACGGTAGACACTTCCTGACCCTCTAGTTTTTCTGAGGGGGGCTTAGGACGCTCATATAGGCAAAAAAAACAAAAAAAAATTGCGTGGGGAGCGCCCGGTACGCGCACCGGTAAGCGTACCGGGGAGCGTACTTTGGTGAAAAATAGTGAAAAAATTAGAAAAAGATAAACGTTTTGAATGATCAGAGGTAGGGTAGCTCAGAAAAGAGCTTTTGGGTTCTGTGGCTGATTTAGGTACCTACAAGTAGGTTCCAATGCACAGTCTTAAATTCAGGAGGAATATTCTATTCCCCTCATCTGAGAAGTGCACACCATCTCCTCTGTAGATGTCTTGCATGTTGTAATGCAAGTTGTTGTTGTATATTGAACCCATTATAAAGTCTCTCATGTAAGCAGAAACAGATTTATTCACATGTTTCCGTGCTTTCCCAAATTGTGGACAAAATTGGTTGGACCAGTTCCATTTCTGTCTTTGGCATATATTGGAATATACCAAGACAGTTTGGGGAAAAAGTGTCATCAATTGATGAAAGGTGTCCTTTAAAAGCATTTCCAGACCAACCCCAGTCATTGTGCCCAAATCATTTCCACCACAGTGCACTATTAAGAGGTCAGGGTTTGGCAGATGCATAAAAAAATATATTAAAAACATATAAAATATATTTTTCCTTTAAAAGAAGAATACATTTTACAGCTTTTGATATTTGCTATTAAAAAACCATTGAAATTCACTGAAAAAACCATAGTTTATAGACCATATATAGTTAGGAATTAGCATTTACAAAACCTTGAAAATTCACTGAAAAAACCATAGGTTATAGACCATATATAGTTAGGAATTAGCATTTACAAAACCTTATTTTACTCACACAAAACCATTGAAATTCGCATATATAGTTAGTTGCACTAACTATATATCGCGCACCCGCAATCCACTGCTGATGATGTCACATATTACATCATTCATGACATGGTCAGTGACATCACTGATGACATCACTGTTGACAACTCAAATGACATCACTGACAACATCACTGATGACATCATTCATGTGATAATACGATGAACCTCTTCAGACTCTAATATAACCTAAGATACACTCAGTGTAAACAGACACTCACAGATTGTCACTCATCCATGGAGTTACTCATACACCTAGTCAGTCATGCAAAGAATCAATCACACCTCCATTTCCTCAACTATACAGTTATACACACCTTACTTATTCAAACATATTCTAGCACATATTTATTCTCTTATACAATCACTGATACAAGTTTTCAATGATCCATGCAGCCACTCACACATTCACTGGCTCTTATACACAGTAATTTATATATGTCAACTCTCACATGTACTGTGTTTTACTTTCACATGTAGCACTGAGATATCCATTCACTCACCAATACACTCATGCACACAGTCAACCACCCATACAGCTGTTTCCACATGCAGTTTTGAACCCATACATCTAGTGAATCAACTGTTCACACATCTATGCACAGAGTCACACACCTCCCAGCCACCCACACACACACACACTCACTCTCCCATACAAATACTTGGGCAAACAATCAATAACCCATATAGTTACTCATATAGCTACTGATCAACACATGCAGCAGTTTACAGAACAACAGATAAAATGATGCACAAATTAAGACAGTTTAGTCACTAACCCATGCACTCAGTGAGACAAATTCAATCACGCTCTCATACAGTCAGTCATACACCTACTAAATCCTTCATCCAGTCACTTATACATCCACTCATTCTTCAATATGTAAGACATATTTTAACTTTACAGAAACATACAGTCACTGGATGATGTCATCAGTGATGTCACTGACCATGTCATGAATGATGTAATATGTGACATCCTCAGCAGTGGATTGCGGGTGCGCGATATATAGTTAGTGCAACTAACTATATATGCGAATTTCAATGGTTTTGTGTGAGTAAAATAAGGTTTTGTAAATGCTAATTCCTAACTATATATGGTCTATAACCTATGGTTTTTTCAGTGAATATATATATATATATATATATATATATATATATATATATATATATATATATATATTGGGAATAACTTTGGCGCCGGTTGAGGAATTTGCGTGTTATTTTCCAAAATGTTGGCCAGCTCCGCTCCGCTCCTTCCCTGAAAGTTTTGGGGGGATATGGCTGAGATACCCGCCACCCCCTCTCAACACAATCCCCAAAGGAGGGAAACCGGAAACAGTTCTTGAAGTTTTTGGAAGAGGGAGGGAGTGACCCTCCCGGCCGTATTTATTAAAACAAAAATTAAAACATTATATTAATGTACAATTTCATTACCACATTGCGATGTTTGGCTAACCTTAACAGATTCTCTAATACAGAGGTTCTCCTAGCCGAACTAACATTCTACAAAACATTGACTTGAAATTTTGAAATTGTACATCCTAACGTTTAAGGGCCAACGGCAAGGTCGTAACTGGTGTCAAGATCCCTAACCAGAAATACCCCCCCCCACTTGGGAGGGGCGACAGGACTGAGGCGTACCTCAAGTGCAACTACCAATTTCCCTTGACTTGACGGGGGCACCAATAAACTCGACGCCATTTAAAGGTCGTTCGAGGACTCATGTGAGGTATCCAGAAGGTAGCGTAGACCTCCCCCCAAACCCCACACAACTTACCACATCTGCCGTCGCAGACGTCACTGGCCCCGGGAAATTCCCCAGGAGGGGGCTGTAACCCCTCCTACACAGGAAGGGGCCTTGACCGCCTTTCCTTTTCTTCCGGCGACCCATCCTTAGAAGGGACCGCCTCCCCGTTGAGGGGCCAATGGCCACCTCTCCCGAGCGCTCCCATCCGTGTTGGGTGGCGCCCACTCATAGGGATCTTCCAATTAGTGCTCACCGATCATGACCTTACCGCCCGACCAAAATAAATACGACAATGCTAACTAAATTACTAAATGACTAACTATGAAAAGACAGTAGCAACAACCATTTTATTAAAAGCATGCTCACTGATAAACACTAAAGCAGAAATACTTTATTTGCAAAACATAACACAAATTTGACCAGACTTTATTGCATACTCAAAGTCATCACGATAATCACCATAACCTGTAAACGAAAATCAGAGTTATCCATCAAACTTTTATTCAGACATTATTAAAACCACTTGCTGTCTTCAGGGGCTGGTGGGTGGGTCAAAATTGGCTCTTCGTTCCGTCTCGAGCTCACGTGCAGCGAGGAGGTGCAGCTTCAGAGCACAGGAACAAGAGGATGCCTTCCGGTCTTGCGTCCCCTTTTATCCGTCTTCAGGGTGGGCGTAAACCCGCCCCTGCCTGCCCCGAGGGCGTGGCCAGCCGCGTCAGTGTCTAGGCCAGCCCACTCTAGGGCGGGAAAGAGCGCGCCCCGGCTACGCCGCTTCGGGCATACCAGCCGAGACACGCCTCCCGCCCAAGATGGCTTCCCGGGGGGATCGTGGTACTCTGCCATACGTGCGGGGGGACCGAGTGGTCGCCCCTTTCCATATGGCTGAGATACCCGCCACCCCCTCTCAACACAATCCCCAAAGGAGGGAAACCGGAAACAGTTCTTGAAGTTTTTGGAAGAGGGAGGGAGTGACCCTCCCGGCCGTATTTATTAAAACAAAAATTAAAACATTATATTAATGTACAATTTCATTACCACATTGCGATGTTTGGCTAACCTTAACAGATTCTCTAATACAGAGGTTCTCCTAGCCGAACTAACATTCTACAAAACATTGACTTGAAATTTTGAAATTGTACATCCTAACGTTTAAGGGCCAACGGCAAGGTTGTAACCGGTGTCAAGATCCCTAACCAGAAATACCCCCCCACTTGGGAGGGGCGACAGGACTGAGGCGTACCTCAAGTGCAACTACCAATTTCCCTTGACTTGACGGGGGCACCAATAAACTCGACGCCATTTAAAGGTCGTTCGAGGACTCGTGTGAGGTATCCAGAAGGTAGCGTAGACCTCCCCCCAAACCCCACACAACTTACCACATCTGCCGTCGCAGACGTCACTGGCCCCGGGAAATTCCCCAGGAGGGGGCTGTAACCCCTCCTACACAGGAAGGGGCCTTGACCGCCTTTCCTTTTCTTCCGGCGACCCATCCTTAGAAGGGACCGCCTCCCCGTTGAGGGGCCAATGGCCACCTCTCCCGAGCGCTCCCATCCGTGTTGGGTGACGCCCACTCATAGGGATCTTCCAATTAGTGCTCACCGATCATGACCTTACCGCCACAGGCCGGATAGTTGACCGGCTATCCGGACCCCCCACAAAGCTCCTACCTAAAGGTCATGATTTAACGTTTTTAACCATGCTAAGAAGTCTCCTATGAGTAACTCATTCCCTACCCGAGACAAATGCACACCATCCCCCAAATACATACTGTCATCATTAATACAGCCATGCGAAATAGAATGCAATGTCCTGGAACGGAACAACCTACTCACTTTGTTATTAAGCTTTCTAACAGAATGATTCAAAGCAGGAATAGAAATAGCCCCCCGCCACACCTTTCGTGGGATCATATGGGACCACGCAATTAAGCACCCCGGAACTCTCCTCGCCAACCAACTTACAGTGGAAAGCATTGCCTCCAGGAGAAGTCGTCTACCGGTGGTGACTAAATCATTGCCCCCTAGATGTACTATGACTATAGACGGCGGTGACCTCGTCCGCCCTAACAAACCCTCGAAAAATGTTTGAAACTGGTCAATACAGAGACCGCCTCTTCCGTAGAAGGACACCCTGTACCCGTATTCCCCAGCTACGTGAATCATGTCACCTGCTTTGAATACGTCTGCGGCACGCCTCACGTGTGAGTGGCCCACGACCCACACCTCCTTTTTCACAGCCGGTGATGTCTGACCGCTGGCCCGGTGTTGGGTCGACTGCATAGTCCGCCCCGCCTCGTAGGCTTGCGCAACTGAAAACCAAACAAAAACAAGAGGCGTGAGTAAATCATTACAGCTTCACAACATGTGTAACCGCACATACCTCTTATAACAATTGGAGGACCAACGCCCCACTCGTTTCACTTGTTCAACATTAAGACCCCTAGCTGTAGCTTCTGTAGCAGCCCCTATCCGAAAGGAATGGGTCCCAAACTCGCCCGGGTTCAAGCCCGCAGCGGCAATTGACATCGCAAGTACCCGCTGAAACTGAAATTTCGTCAGTGGGGTGGCGTCCGCGTGTCTCAACAAGGTCCCCCCCCATGATGCCATCCTTCGTGCTAGGTAGTCTTCTAAACACTTTACTGGACACATGGAGGACCCGGGAATCCTGCGTATGATTATGCAGTCACCCATCCCACCTTGATCGGTCTTGGACCTGACAAAGGAGACAGTCATTGTCTCTCCTCTGATCTGAACATGTTCCTGGCACAAACCCCCTGTCACATCTTGTTTGTTCCTTGCCACCAGTTCGCTTACCCGCATCGCCCCATGAAATGCCAGCGTAAAAGCGGCTCGGAACAACACTGTCTCAAACTGAGATGAACATGTGGAAGGGAGTGTGGCCAACAACTGGGCCAACCTATCCAAACCTATCGGGCGCCTCTCATCTACTCTGCGACCTTCAAGGCGTTGCCATCCACGCAGCGCTTTCTGTACAACGAAAGACGCTGTCGGGTCCTGGATACCATGAGCCCTGGCAACAAAGGAAATGGCAGCACGATGCCTCTGGGCCGTAGCCACCGATTTCCCAGCCCTACGTAAGGACATCAGAAAAGTCACTACCCATTCCTCGTGGCCCCAAAGCCCCTCTCTATCGGGCCCCAAAAAGGCTAAATAGGATCGAAACGCCCCTTCATATGCCTTCCTCGTCCTTGGTGCTAGACTCTCTCCCACGAGGTGACGAAGTTCGGGGCACCGAGAGACCAGAGAGCTTCGGGAAAGGGTGCCGGCTCTGGGTCCACTGTGGGGAGGAAACCCGAGAAAGCCTGCATATGAAAACGAGACAGTGCATCAGCCGCCTGATTCATTACCCCCGGGACATGTTTTGCTCTGAATAGCACATTCAGTTGCATACACAGTAAAACAATTTCTTTGAGCAGTCTTAAAATCAGTTTACATCGTGCAGCCTGGCTATTGATGCACTCGACCACGGTCATATTGTCAGACCAAAATATCACAGAGTGATCTTTGAACCCTTCTGGCCAGGTTCTCAGGGCCACAAAAATGGGAAAAAGTTCAAGGAAAGCAATATTACTTGTCAGACCATTGTCATGCCACCATGTCGGCCACCTTTGTGCCGACCATTTTGTGCCGAAGATGGCACCAAACCTATGCTACCTGCTGAATCTGTCCATAGCCCCAGCTCTTCCGAGGACACGGCTGGTTTGTTCCAGACGACTCGACCATTAAAGTCCGCCAGGAATGCTAACCAAATGCGCATGTCCTGGCGGACCTCCGCCGATAGTCTCGTGCGATGATGGCCCTCCTTTAGGCCGACCATAGCCTGGGCAATTGAACGGGAGAAGGGGCGGGCCATTGGTATAACCCTCAGGGCAAAATTCAACTGACCCACCAACTGCTGTAATTGATGCAGAGTGACTTTAGATCCATTCATACACATTCGCAGGGCTGCCCTGAACTTCAACACTTTGTTAGCTGGCAAACGAAAACAACCCTCACTGGAGTCTAACTCGATCCCCAGAAACTCGAGGCAAGTCGTAGGACCCACAGTCTTACCTGGTGCCAATGGCACACCAAACTGCTTCATTAACATACAAAATTCGGCCAAGGCCCGGCCACATTCGAGATCCCCGGCTGCCCCAAGGAGCAGAAAATCATCAAGGTAATGCATTACATGGTGGAAACCCGTCTTCTTTGTGAAGACCCATTGTCGAAAACTACTGAATTTCTCGAAATAGGCACAAGATATAGAGCACCCCATCGGCATACACTTATCCATGTAATAACAACCCTGGAACATGAAACCCAGGAGACGCTGGTCGTCTGGGTGTACCGGGAGCAATCGGAACGCTGACTCGATATCTGACTTCGCCATCAGCGCCCCGGGCCCCAGGCGATTCAAAATGGCTACGGCCTCATCGAAGGATGCGTACCGCACCGAACATACTTCCGGATCTATTGCATCGTTAACAGAAAGACCACGTGGAGCTGATAAATTATGAATCAATCGGAACTCACCCGGGTCCTTCTTGGGGACCACCCCTAAAGGGGAACAAACAAAATCCTGCACCGGGGGTACACTAAACGGGCCGGCGACCCGACCTCGAGTAACCTCTTTCCGGATCTTGTCCTGTACCACGGTCGTATGCTGCAGGACCGAAAGTTGATTTTTACACCTCTCCACACCCTGAAAGTCCCCTACCGGGATGCGGAAACCATACGAAAATCCATTCCGCAGCACCCCAGCAGAAGTACGATCCGGGTATTCACTGAGCCAGGGAATCATCGCCAAGGTATCAATCGGGGTAGGTAAAGGCGCCCCTCGGACTATGTTAGACCTGTTTGGCGCCTCCTCTCCCCCCGTTATCACCCGTTTTGGCTCTGCACGTGGACTCAGGATGGGGCGACCCGCACCCACTACATTCATGTTTAAATTTACACGATCCTTGGGGCCTAGTACATTTACCTCTGTTGAAATTAAAGCACAACCCCCTTTTTCCTGTATTGCCGGCAGGTCTCGAGTGATCGTCGGTACCCGTACCTGAACGAAAGGGCGTCCCCCCATATTGGCGGGAGGGTTCGCCAACATTACTTCCAACCAATGGCATTTTCAACATACCTGTCTCCTTCATTTTATCCCATGTCAAAGAATCATAACAATCCCAGGTTAAGCTTTTATTATGCTCTTTAGCCTTTCTGAAAAGATTATCGTAGCAGAACCAATGGTTACCCTGGTATGATGTCGAGTACCCCATGATTCGCGACTGATAGGTCGGCAACTCGGAAAGCAATTCGGGCCTACGTTCCCCCAATATCGACGTAAAGATTCCCCATGCATTGCCCCAATTGCCAATATTTTCATTCACTTTAAAGGCGGCCATTTTTGCGCGCCAAACACTCGGATGCATGAGGTCTTTCTGACCCTTAACATGCTCCACCTCATAATGATCAACAAGCAACGAGAAGATGTTCACATATTCCCCCGCCCATATCTTCTCCTTAATTGCCAAAGGCACATGTTGACCCAACCTTTCTCTACGAGAGGGTGCTGACTCATCCCTCGCAATCGGCAATGGCCGCTTACCTGCACCGGACGCTGCCTCTGCGGTCGCAATCGTCCCTTGTGGCTTGTCAACTACTGCAACCGGCGCGGACACCTTGGCTGCTTCCCGTTTCTCGCGCAATTGCTTCATCAGCGCCTGCGCCTCGGCAGCCATGGCGCCCTCACTACTTTCGCCCAACCACGCTGCAAGTTGTGCTGCCAGCTCGGGCGGCATATCTTCCTTGGACACCGGGGTGACCACCACGGGAATCGGATTCCCCTCCGCCGGTACTGGGGTTGGCGCTTCGAGCGGGGTACAGGGAACCGGGACGTCTCCTCCAGCTGGTCCCCTCCTTGGCCTCTTGGCTCTCCCTCCTGGAGCTGCTCCAGCCGACGGACGTTCCGGCCCCCCTTCCCCGTCTCTCTCCGCCACCCGCTTCTTCAGCTCGGTCATCTCCTTCATGAGGACCCGAACCATCTGCTCGGTCGTCATTCTCTTCCCGCCTTTCTTGGGCATTTCTCCGACAGAGTATCTGTAAGACAAAAGAAAGATTACAACGCTCAAAATTGGCTCTTCGTTCCGTCTCGAGCTCACGTGCAGCGAGGAGGTGCAGCTTCAGAGCACAGGAACAAGAGGATGCCTTCCGGTCTTGCGTCCCCTTTTATCCGTCTTCAGGGTGGGCGTAAACCCGCCCCTGCCTGCCCCGAGGGCGTGGCCAGCCGCGTCAGTGTCTAGGCCAGCCCACTCTAGGGCGGGAAAGAGCGCGCCCCGGCTACGCCGCTTCGGGCATACCAGCCGAGACACGCCTCCCGCCCAAGATGGCTTCCCGGGGGGATCGTGGTACTCTGCCATACGTGCGGGGGGACCGAGTGGTCGCCCCTTTCCATTCATGAAGTGGGGGCTGAGAAAAAAGGGGGGTCCCAAAACGTGTTTTCCCCGTGTTAATTTCCATAGGACGGTCTGACAAGTCTGCAGCCCGAACCGCTGAATGGAATAAAGCCAAACTTTGCAAAATTGTAGGGACTGGTACGCAGATGTGCCTTTGCTATGTTTGGTGAAAATTGCTCCAGTGGTTTTTATGAAAATTAACTTCAAAAACACATATATATCTGGGCGGAGCCTAACCACACATCTAATCTGATTGCCTGTCAGCACTTCATCCAAGAAGTGTTGGCAGCCATCTTGGCACCAATATACATGATAGCACCTCATTAAAAAGCATTGTAGTTAATAGAGGGTTTTAGGACTTTAGTTACATTATAAATCATTTGTTGATGGTACCATACTCATTTTAGGAATTGTAGTGTGTTCTAAGGTGATTTTACCATGGGTAAAAGCCTTCTGCTGTACAGACGCGCGAGCGCGTCAACCAAGATGGCCGCCGCCACCGGAGCTCCGTGATTCCTAGGAGCTTTTAGCTCGTTTTAACAACGATTTCCTGCATTAAACCCAGCGAAAATACCAGCGCTTGCCTCCTGAAGCCTCTCCTCACCTGTGAGTGCTTTTTCTTGCGATTTTGGTTGGCGGAAGTTTTCTCCTCACCTCCCATGCTTCTGCTCCATACTGCTCCTCGAGGTCCTGCCGAGATTGTGAGCCTGGGGGCGGAGAGTTAATTAAGAGGCTGGCTTGGGCCTAGCTCCGCCTACAGCTCTGTTTAGCTGCTGTTTAGCTGCTGCACCTGGGTTTTTTCAGTGTTTTATGCTGCATTGGTCCATATTTACAACAATTTTCCTCACATTTTGAGGTAATTTTGTCTCAGTCTATTTTTATTCATATTAAGGAACATATTTTCTCCTCAAAATGGATTCAAAATGTCCTCCCACAAATAAAAGGAAGCAACAGGTTTCCCCTCCTCCAACAAAATCTAAAGTGGTGGAATCTTCGGAACCTTCTTTGGCTCTGATTTTGGAGGAAATTAAAGCCTTACGTTTGAATACTGACTCCATTGCCTCAGAAATTAAAAATGTTCGTAAATATATGGCTTCTATGTCCATGAAGGTGTCAGATAATGCCATTAAAATCCAAGATAATAAGAATAAGTTGGATGCTTTTACACCTTTAATGGCAAGAATTATTCCAATGCATTCTCAGATGCTGGACTTAAGGAATCGCAATAGGCAATATAATCTACGCATCTTTAATTTGCCTGAAGAAATCGAAGGGGCCAATTGTCGACTTTATCTTGAATCTCTTTTGCCTGGTCTCTTGAATATTAAGTTCGCAGAAAAATTTGAAATTGATAAGGCTTATAGAGTTCCGTCACATCGTAATCCTCGTCATTCAAAGCCACGGCAGATGATATTTAAGGTCCTACGTCATCATCATCTGGTTCTTATTCGGAAAGCTGTGAAATACCTTCATTGCTGGTGAATAGAACCAAAATCTTCATCCATCAGGATTTTGCTAAAGAAACTGTGGCTATTCGTAAAGAATTCTCTTCTCTTCGTCCACAACTGAGGAGCCTTGGCTTCAAATATGGACTATTTGATCCCTCTACAATGCGAGTCTGGAAAGACAATGTCTCTAAATCTTTTCAGCGTCCAGAAGATCTTCGTCTTTTCCTTGAGCAGCAAGTTCCTCCATCAATGGATACACAAGACCCTAATTCTTGACTGCATCTCGCTGGATTCTTATGGCAGGATTATAACTAAATTTCTTTATGGGCTCCAACGGTAACTGGCCATGCTTGAGGAACGGGTGTGCGTTTCCTTGTCTTTATTAATGTTGTATGTTTGTGCCGTACTCTCTCTTTTTTGTTTCTCCCTTTCCTATTTTTCGATCAGAGTTACTCTCTTAACCTGTCTTATCCTGCCTTCTTCTTGTTCCCATTTCTTTCTTTTCCTTCTCTACTATCCTAATGGCTAATGTTCATAATATTAAAAATGTTTCTCTTAATGTAAAAGGTTTACGACATCCAGTAAAACGTTTAAAATTTTTAGATTATTTAGGTAATTCTAAGGCTGACATCTGTTTTGTCTAAGAGACACATGTTGATGATAAAGTTTTAAGTTATATGAACAAAAAATGGGTGGACTCTATTGTCTCTTCACCTGCTGCAGGTAAAAAGAATGGTGTCGCTATTTTCTTTGCCAAAAGGTTGCATTGTCAGGTCTTGCATAAGATCTCAGACTCTGATGGCAGATATATTATAGCTAAAGTTAAAATTCATGACTCTGTTTTCTTTTTGATTAATGTTTATGGCCCTAAGTCTGAGGATCCTGTTTTCTGGTCAACTGTTACGTCTGAAGTTTTAAAGTTGGGAAATGCTCCATTGATTTTTGGTGGTGATTTCAATATTTTTGTGGATCCCTTATTGGATAGACTGTCTACATCTCGATTTAGACCGTCTAAGACTTTTCATGCCTTTAAGTCTTTTCTTCAAACCACCAAGTTAGCTGACATTTGGCGATTACACCACCCAACTGGTAAAGAATGTTCTTTTTTCTTCAATCTTCATAATTCCCATTCCAGAATAGACTATTTTTTCCTTTCCACTTCCCTTATTCGATTTGCAAATAATCCTACCATTGGTACTATCGACATTTCAGACCACGCTATGATTTCTTTTGTTTTAAATGTATCCTCATCATTTACTAAACGGTCCAGATGGCGTATGAATTCCGACATTGTTCTTAATGACACTCACAAACCCAAAATACTTCAGGCTATTCAGGATTATTTCACTTTCAATCCAGAAGGTTCCACCTCTATTATCACTCGATGGGATGCATTTAAAGCCTATATTAGGGGTACCACTATTTATATTATGGCTCATGAAAATAAGAAGTTTAATTCACAGGTTAAATCTTTAGAGAAGCAAATAGCTCATTTTGAGCGTTTATTTATTTCGTCTAATGATCCCCAATATAAAGTAAAATTGCAAAAGCTGAGGTATGAATTCAATGCTATTCTCAGCACTAGAGCAGGTATACAACTCTCTAAATCCAATGCTAAATTTCGTTTTAACACCAATATGGCTGAGATACCCGCCACCCCCTCTCAACACAATCCCCAAAAGAAGGGAAACCGGAAACAGTTCTTGAAGTTTTTGGAAGTGGGATGGAGTGACCATCCCTGGCCGTATTTATTAAAACAAAATTTAAAACATTAAACGTTTCATGTTATGTACAATTTCATTATCACATTGCGAAGTTTGGCTAACCTTAACATATTCTCTAATACAGAGGTTCTCCTAGCCGAACTAGCATCCTGCAAAAACATTCTCTAAAAATACTGAAATTGTACATCCTAACGTTTAAGGGCCAACGGCAAGGTCATAACCGGTGTCAAGATCCCTAACCAGACTTACCCCTCCCACTTGGGAGGGGCGACAGCACAGAGGCTTACCTCAAGTGCAACTACTAACAATTTCCCTTGACTTGACGGGGGCACTTAAGACTCGACGCCATTTAAAGGTCGTTCGAAGACTCGTGTGAGGTATCTAGAAGGTATCGTGGACCTCCCCCCCACCCCACACAACTTACCGCATCTGCCGTCGCAGATGACACTGGCCCCGGGAAATTCCCCAGGAGGGGGCTGTAACCCCTCCTACAAAGGAAGGGGCCTTGACCGCCTTTCCTTTACTTCCGGCGACCCATCCTTAGACGGGACCGCCTCCCCATTGAGGGGCCAATGGCCACCTCTCCCGAGCGCTCCCATCCGTGTTGGGTGACGCCCACTCATAGGGATCTTCTAATTAGTGCTCACCGATCATGACCTTACCGCCTACCAAAAATAAATACGACAATTCTACTCGAACCTATGAAAACATTGGTCGCTACGACCGAAAAAGCATGCTTAAAAATGCAACACTATATCAAATCATTTTAATCGTAAAACATACACCATTCTTTATTATGATCAACATCAACTGATACCATCACAACCTGTAAACGAATCGGAAAACAGACATATAAATCACTTTATTATAAAACAACTGGCTGTCCTCAGGGGCTGGTGGGTGGGTCAAAATTGGCTCTTCGTTCTGTCCCGAGCTCACGTGTAGCGAGGAGGTGCAGCTTCGGAGCACAAGAACAAGAGGACGTCTTCTGGTCTTGCGTCCCTTTTTATCCGTCTTCAGGGCGGGCGTAAACCCGCCCCTGCCTGCCCCGAGGGCGTGGCTGGCTACGTCGGTGTCTAGGCCAGCCCACTCTAGGGCGGGAACAAGCGCGCCCCGGCTACGCCGCTTCGGGCATACCAGCCGAGACGCGCCTCCTGCCCAAAAATGGCTTCCCGGGGGGATCGAGGCACTCCGCCATACGTTCGGGGGGACCGAGTGGTCGCCCCTTTCCATATGGCTGAGATACCCGCCACCCCCTCTCAACACAATCCCCAAAAGAAGGGAAACCGGAAACAGTTCTTGAAGTTTTTGGAAGTGGGATGGAGTGACCATCCCTGGCCGTATTTATTAAAACAAAATTTAAAACATTAAACATTTCATGTTATGTACAATTTCATTATCACATTGCGAAGTTTGGCTAACCTTAACATATTCTCTAATACAGAGGTTCTCCTAGCCGAACTAGCATCCTGCAAAAACATTCTCTAAAAATACTGAAATTGTACATCCTAACGTTTAAGGGCCAACGGCAAGGTCATAACCGGTGTCAAGATCCCTAACCAGACTTACCCCTCCCACTTGGGAGGGGCGACAGCACAGAGGCTTACCTCAAGTGCAACTACTAACAATTTCCCTTGACTTGACGGGGGCACTTAAGACTCGACGCCATTTAAAGGTCGTTCGAAGACTCGTGTGAGGTATCTAGAAGGTATCGTGGACCTCCCCCCCACCCCACACAACTTACCGCATCTGCCGTCGCAGATGACACTGGCCCCGGGAAATTCCCCAGGAGGGGGCTGTAACCCCTCCTACAAAGGAAGGGGCCTTGACCGCCTTTCCTTTACTTCCGGCGACCCATCCTTAGACGGGACCGCCTCCCCATTGAGGGGCCAATGGCCACCTCTCCCGAGCGCTCCCATCCGTGTTGGGTGACGCCCACTCATAGGGATCTTCTAATTAGTGCTCACCGATCATGACCTTACCGCCACAGGTCCGGATAGTTGACCGGCTATCCGGACCCCCCACAAAACTCCTACCTAAAGGTCATGTTTTAACGTTTTTAACCAAGCCAAGAAGTCTCCTATGAGTAACTCATTCCCCACCCTCGACAAATGCACACCATCCCCCAAATACATACTATCATCGTTAATACAACTATGCGAGATCGAATGCAATGTCTTGGAACGGAACAACCTACTCACTTTGTTATTAAGTTTTCTAACCGAATGATTCAAAGCAGGGATCGAGATAGCCCCCCGCCACACTTTTCGTGGGATCATATGAGACCACGCAATTATGCACCCCGGAACTTTCCTCGCTAACCAACTTACCGTGGATAGCATTGCCTCTAGGAGAAGTCGTCTACCGGTGGTGACCAAATCATTGCCCCCTAAATGTACTATGATTATAGACGGTGGTGACCTCGTCCGCCCTAACAAACCCTCAAAGAATGCTTGAAACTGGTCAATACAGAGACCGCCCCTTCCGTAGAAGGACACTCTGTACCCGTATTCCCCAGGTACGTGAATCATGTCACCTGCTTTGAATACGTCTGCGGCACGTCTCACGTATGAGTGGCCCACGACCCACACCTCCTGTCTCACAGCCGGTGATGTCTGACCGCTGGCCTGGTGTTGGGTCGACTGCATAGTCCGCCCTGCCTCGTAGGCTTGCGTAACTGAAACAAACAAAAAACAAGAAGCGTGAGTACATCATTACAGCCTCACAACATGTGCAATCGCACGTATCTTTTATAACAATCGGAGGACCATCGCCCCACTCGTTTCACTTGTTCTACATTAAGACCCCTGGCTGTAGCTTCAGTGGCAGCCCCTATTCGAAAGGAATGGGTCCCGAACTCGCCCGGGTCCAAGCCCGCTGCGGCAATGGCCATTGCAAGCACCCGCTGAAACTGAAACCTCGTCAGTGGGGTGGCGTCTGCATGCCTCAACAAAGTCCCCCCCCATGATGCCACCCTTCGTGCTAGGTAATCTTCTAAACACTGTACCGGGCACATGGAGGACCCGGGGATCCTGCGAATGATCGTGCAGTCCTCCTTCCCATCTTGGTCGGTCTTGGACCTGAGAAAGGAGACAATCATCGCATCACCCCTGATCTGAACGTGTTCCCGGCACAACCCCCCCACCACATCCTGTTTGTTCCTTGCAACCAGCTCACTTATCCTCATAGCCCCGTGAAATGCCAGCGTAAATGCAGTCCGGAACAAACACGTCTCGAAAGGAGACGAGCATGTGCTAGGGAGAGTGGCCAGCAACTGGGACAACCTATCCAGACCTATCGGTCGTCTTTCATCTACTCTGCGACCCTCCAGACGTTGCCACCCACGCAGCGCCTTCTGTACTGCAAAAGACGCTGTCGGGTCCAGGATGTTATGAGCCCTGGCAACAAAGGAAATGGCGGCACGATGCCTTTGGGCCGTAGCCACCGACTTCCCAGCCCTACGTAAGGACATCAGAAAATGTACTACCCACTCTTCCTGACCCCAAAGTCCCCCTCTCTCAGTCCCCAAAAAGGCTAAATAGGCCCGAAACGCCCCTTCATATGCCTTCCTTGTCCTGGGTGCTAGACTCTCTCCCACGAGGTGACGAAGTTCGGGGCACCGAGAGACCAGAGAGCTTCGGGGAAGGGTGCCGGCTCTGGGTCCGCTGAAGGAAGGAAACCCGAGAAAGCCTGCATGTGAAAACGAGACAGTGCATCAGCTGCCTGATTCATCACCCCCGGGACATGTTTTGCTCTGAATATCACGTTCAGTTGCATACACAGTAAGACAATTTCTTTGAGCAGCCTCAAAATCAGTTTACAACGGGCTGCCTGACTATTGATGCATTCTACAACGGTCATATTATCGGACCAAAACACGACAGAATGATCTCTGAACCCTTCAGGCCAGGTTCTCAGGGCCACCAGAATGGGAAATAGTTCGAGGAAAGCAATATTACTCGTCAGCCCCTTCTCATGCCACCATAGGGGCCACCTTTGTGCCGACCATTTTTTGCCGAAGATGGCGCCAAAGCCTATGCTTCCCGCTGAATCCGTCCATAGCCCAAGCTCTTCGGAGGACACGGCTGGCTTGTTCCAGACGACTCGACCATTGAAGTCCGCCAAAAATGCTAACCAAATACGCATGTCCTGGCGGACCTCGGCCGACAACCTCGTGCGATGATGACCCTCCTTTAGGCCAACCATCGCTTGGGCGATTGAGCGGGAAAAAGGGCGGGCCATTGGGATCACCCTCAAGGCAAAATTCAACTTCCCCACCAATTGTTGCAACTGATGCAGTGTAACCTTAGATGCACTTAAACATACTTGGAGGGCTGCTCTAAATTTCAACACTTTGCTAGCTGGCAAACGGAAACACCCCTCCCCAGAGTCCAACTCGATCCCCAAAAACTCGAGGCAAGTCGTGGGACCCATCGTTTTACCTGGTGCCAATGGCACGCCAAAATGACCCATCAACACACAGAATTCGGCTAAGGCCTGGGCACATTCGGGATTTCCGGCGGGGCCAAGGAACAAAAAGTCGTCAAGGTAGTGCATTACATTTCGGAAGCCCGTTTTCTTAGTGAACACCCATTGCAGAAAAGTACTGAATTTCTCAAAATAAGCACATGATATAGAGCATCCCATTGGCATACACCTATCCATGTAAAATGACCCCTGAAACCCGAATCCCAGAAGACGCTGGTCGTCTGGGTGTACCGGGAGCAACCGGAACGCTGACTCGATATCTGATTTCGCCATCAACGTCCCGGGCCCCAGGCGATTCAAGATGGCTACTGCCTCATCAAACGATGCGTATCGCACCGAACAAACCTCAGGATCAATTGCATCGTTCACCGAAAGACCATGTGGAGCAGACAGATTATGGATCAAACGAAACTCACCTGGGTCCTTCTTGGGGACCACCCCTAACGGAGAACAGACAAAAAACGGTACCGGGGGTACACTAAACGGGCCGGCGACCCGTCCCCGGCTAACCTCTTTCCTAATTTTCTCTTGTACTGCAGAAGTATGTTGTAAGACGGAAAGTTGATTTTTGCACGTCCCTACACCCTGAAAGTCCCCCACCGGGATGCGGAAACCATGTGTAAAACCGTTCCGCAGCACCCCGGCAGAAGTACGATCCGGGTATTCGCTGAGCCAGGGAATCATTGCCAAGGTATCAATCGGGGTTGGTAAAGGCGCCCCTCAGACTTTCTCAGACCTGTTTGGCGCCTCCCTTACCCCCATTCTCACCCGTTCTGGCTCTGCACGATGACTCAGGATGGGACGACCCACAAGTGCTACATTCATGTTTGAATTTACACGATCCCGGAGGCCTGGTACATTTCCCTTTGTTGAAATTAAAGCAGAAACCCTTTTTCCCTGTATTGCCTGCGGGTCTCGAATAATCATCGGTGCTCGTATTTGGTCGAAAGGGCGTCCCCACATTTTGGCGGGAGTAATCAACAACATTGCTCCCAACCAATGGCATTTTTAACATTCCTGATTCTTTCATTTTATCCCATGTCACAGAATCGTAACAATCCCAAGTCAAACTCTTGTTATGTTCCTTTTCTTTCCTGAACAGATTGTCATAACAAAACCAATGGTTACCTTGATACGCTGTCGAGTAACCCATAATTCGTGATTGATAAATGGGAAACTCAGGAAGCAACTCGGGCCTACGTTCCCCCAAAATCGATGTAAAAATACCCCACGCATTGCCCCAGTTGCCAATATTCTCATTTACCTTAAAGGCGGCCATTTTTGCGCGCCAAACACTCGGATGCATTAGGTCCTTCTGACTTTTAACATGCTCCACCTCATAATGATCAACAAGCAAGGAGAAAATATTCACGTACTCCCCCGCCCAGATCTTTTCCTTTATAGCTAAAGGCACATGTTGTCCCAATCTCTCTCTACGAGAGGGTGCTGACTCGTCCCTTGCAATCGGCAATGGCCGCTTACCTGAACCGGACGCAGCTTCTGCCGCTTGCGGCTTGTCTATTCCCGCCAACGGCGCAGTCACTTTAGCTGCATCTCTCTTCTCACGAAGCCCTTTTATCAGCGCCTGTGCCTCGGCAGCCGTGGCGCCATCACTACTATCCCCCAACCATGCTGCTAGCTGCGCTGCCAGCTCGGGGGGCATGTCTTCCTTGGATGTCGGGGTGACGACAACGGGGATTGGATTCCCCTCCATCGGTACTGGGGTCGGCGCCTCGAGCGGGGCAGAGGGAACCGGGACGTCTCCACCGGCTGGAACCCTTCTCGGCCTCTTAGGTCTCCCTCCAGCCGGCGCAGGGCCCGAACCCTCCTCCCCGTCTCGCTCCGCCAACCGTTTCTTTATGTCGGACACCTCTTTGCAAAGGGCCCGCACCATCTGGTCGGTCGTCATTCTCTTTGCGCCTTTCTTGGGCATCTCTCCGACGAAGTATCTAGAAGACAAAGAAAAAGATCAAAACGCTCAAAATTGGCTCTTCGTTCTGTCCCGAGCTCACGTGTAGCGAGGAGGTGCAGCTTCGGAGCACAAGAACAAGAGGACGTCTTCTGGTCTTGCGTCCCTTTTTATCCGTCTTCAGGGCGGGCGTAAACCCGCCCCTGCCTGCCCCGAGGGCGTGGCTGGCTACGTCGGTGTCTAGGCCAGCCCACTCTAGGGCGGGAACAAGCGCGCCCCGGCTACGCCGCTTCGGGCATACCAGCCGAGACGCGCCTCCCGCCCAAAAATGGCTTCCCGGGGGGATCGAGGCACTCCGCCATACGTTCGGGGGGACCGAGTGGTCGCCCCTTTCCATAAATCTGGTAGACTCTTAGCTAATTATTTACGTATTAAACGAGACAAAACTCAGATCACTTACATTAAATGCCCTCAGGGTAAAATTGCTTTTTCCCATAATGAGATTGCTAATGAGTTTTTGAATTTTTATTCCACTTTATATAATAAACCTGATGATTGTGATGATTCTTTAATTGATTCCTTTTTACAACATTCTGATTTACCTCACATTTCTTCCTCTGATAAAATTAAGTTGGATTTACCCATTACTAAGGAAGAAATTCTTTCGGCCATTAAATCACTTCCAAAGATAAAATCCCCTGGTCCTGATGGTATTCCTGCCGAATTTTATAAAGAGTTTCAACATCATCTTTTACCTTTTTTGAGCCAGATTTTTTCTCATTTTTCTTCCTCAAGTACCATTTCTGGTTCTTTCTCTGAGGCCTTAATTGTTGTACTTCCCAAACCTGATAAAGACCCTACCCTTGTTGCTAATTATCGTCCCATCTCATTGATTAATCAAGATTGTAAACTATATGCTAAAATTATCGCCTCCAGGCTAGCACCTATCCTTCACTCAATCATTCACCCTGACCAATCTGGTTTTATGAAAAATCGATATTCTGCTAATAATACAAGAACGTTATTACATATTATTGAGCAAAGCCCCACTATCCTTAGCCCTGCTGGTGTTATGGCATTAGATGCTGAAAAAGCTTTTGATAAAATCCATTGGCAATTTCTATTTAAAACTTTGTTATCTTTTAATTTTGGCCCCTCCTTTATTCGTATGATTTCTGCTTTATACTATGCTCCCACAGCTCGATTATTTATTAATGGCCAGATTACTAACCAATTTCTTCTTTTCAGAGGAACTCGTCAGGGTTGGCTCTCCCCTCTTTTGTTTTTACTTGGTATAGAGCCATTTCTTAATTACATTCGAAAATGTGATAACATTCAGGGAATTAACATCAATGATGTTACTGTTAAAACTTTAGCATATGCTGATGATGTGTTATTATTTATTAGTAATCCTGTTTCCTCTGTTCCTTTTTTGCTTGATATTATTTCTAAGTATTCTACTGTGTCAGGTTATAAGTTAAATGTTACTAAAACTGAATTTTTTCCACTAAATATGTTATGTACTCCTGATATGCTACCCTCCCCAGATATAGTTTGGCAAAAGAGCAAATTGAAATACCTTGGAATATTATTTTCATCATCCCTTCATGCTACTTTAAAATTAAATTGTGATTTCCTTCTAGATTATATTAAACAAAAAACATCCAAATGGTCCTCCCTTCATCTTTCGTGGTGGGGGAGAATGGAATCTATTAAAATGACTATTGCCCCAAAAATATTTTATTCTCTTGCAATGATCCCGACTCAATTTCCACTTAAATTTTATAAAGATGTTGACAAACTGTTATCGAAATTTTTATGGAATAATAAGCCTCCCCGTATTGCTTATAAAAAATTAAAAATCCCCAAATGTCATATTGGTTTTGCCCTACCTGATTTCCTGTTGTATCATAAAGCATTTATCCTTAAACAGAGTTTGTTATGGTTCAATATATCTCCTATGCTTACTCCCCCTATCTGGTTTCATATTGAGACTTCTCTTGTTAAACCTTTTCCTTTATTATCCCTGTTAACCATGTCTCCCGCTTCTAAAATTGTGCATTCTTCTTCCATAATTAAATCATCAAGATTAATTTTTAATGATTTAGATTCCAATTTTGAATCCCCCTTACTTTCTACAGTACATTTGTCCTTGTGGCATAGTGCCTTGATAAAATTAAATAGAAATATTTCCTTTTGGTCTTCCTGGATTGCTAAAGGTATTTTTTACCTTGGAGATGTTTTCATGGATGATGAGTTTATTCCATTTATTCAACTCCAATCAAAATTTAATCTGCCTTTATCTGATCTGTCAAAATATCAATATCTCTGTAATTCTATTTTAGATTCCTTCCCCAATGGCATTCCTTCAAAAATGACAGCTGATTTTATGCTTTATGTTAACACTGTTTCTTTATCCTCTAAAGCGGTGTCTGTCTTCTATAAGAAACTCACTGTATCCTTAGGTTCCAATGTTGATACAATTTCTACTTTCTGGAATAATGAATTATCTTTATCTTTGCCAAATGATTCCTGGTCATTAATATGGTCCCTTTCTATTTCTGGATGTTTACCAGTATCTATTTATCAAACTAATGCTTATATTTTGTTTAATTCCTTATGGACACCATTGCGTTTATTTAAAGCTCACTTATTACCATCTAATCTATGCTGGCATTGCAATTTACATCCTGGTTACTTGCGTCATATGTTATTTGATTGTCCGACTATTTTAAAATTTTGGTCTGAAGTATGGAATGTGATACAGAAAATTTTGCCTATCTCTGATTTACCCTCTTATAATTTAGTTATATGTAAATCTGTTGCTTTGAGTGTACCCCTTGATGATATTGAAGCAAAATTATTTAATTTTCTGGTATCGGCTGCGTTAAAATCCATCATTTTTTGTTGGAAGGATGCTTCTTCCCTTTCAGTCCATGCTTGGTGGTCCTGGATTATCTTTACAAGAAGAGGTGCACAATTGCCATTACAAGGTGTTCATCATAATTCTTCAACTTTTCAATCTTTCTGGTCTCCTATAGATTCATATGTACAGTTATAATTACTGTTGTTTTCTTGCTCATGTAGTATTGGTAACTCTGCCTATTTAAGTATTTATGCTATGAAATGTATATTTCCCTTTCCCTTCTCCCTTCCCCTCGCTTCCCCTCCTTCCCCTTCTTCTGTTTTCCTTTAATTGACAAATTTTTTCTTGCGATGAATTTTATTGCTGACTGTATTTTTATGATTATTCTTTTTCGCTTCTTTGTATTTTAATGAATTCCTTCACTTTTTTTATGTCTTTATGTACTTCTCCTTTCTTAAAATTCAATAACATTTTACTGAACTAAAAAAAAAAAAAAGCCTTCTGCTGTGATATCATGAATCATGTTTGAAAGAAAACTATTATCCCATGCTTTTCCCACAGTGGTTTGGAAGGGGATCTATGAGCTAAACCAAAAGCATATTTTCTGTAAATTCACATTATCTTTCTCAGTCATGTGAGAATGAAGTCCGACATTCTCAGTAAAACATGTACATCCAACAAGGACAGAGGCTGTCAGTTGCTTCCTTTGTCTTCTACTGCAGCCTCCTAGAGTGTTCTAAAGAACAACTAGAGCGCTAACAGTCCTACTTATTACAAAGGTGTAGCACACCTGAAGCCATCTTGATTGGAATAAAGTGGTAACTCTTAAAACATTTAATTTAGAAAGGAACAAAACGAGGGGGTATATTTTGCCATAGAAAGTATTATTAGTGCTGCAGAAAGAAAAATTAGGGCACATTTTGAGTGACTTCTCAAATCCTCTTCTATTTCATTAAAAAATTCTGACATGCAGTCTCCCAAGATGGCCACCAGGGACAAAAGAGCCCAAATGTAGCCCAAATATCACCCAGATGTAGCCCAAGTATAGCCCAATGACAGAATGTCCCAGAGTGTTCTAAAGAACAACTAGAGCGCTAACAGTCCTACATATTACAAAGGTATGGCACACCTGAAGCCATCTTGATTGGAATAAAGTGGTAACTCTTAAAACATTTAATTTAAAAATGAACAAAATTAGGGGGCATATTTTGCCATAGAAAGTATGATTAGTGCTGCAGAAAGAAAAATTAGGGCACATTTTGAGTGACTTCTCAAATCCTCTTCAATTTCATTCAAAAATTCTGACATGCAGTCTCCCAAGATGGCCACCAGAGACAAAAGAGCCTAAATGTAGCCCAAATATCACCCAGATGTAGCCCAAGTATAGCCCAATGACAGAATGTCCCAGAGTGTTCTAAAGAACAACTAGAGCGCTAACAGTCTTACTTATGACAAAAGTATGGCACATCAGAAGCCATCTTGATTGGAATGAAGTGGTAAGTCTGAAAACATTTAATTTAAAAAGGAACAAAATGAGGGGGTTCATTTTGCCATAGAAAGTATGATTAGTGCTTCAGAAAGAAAAATAAGGGCATATTTTGAGTGACTTCTCAAATCCTCTTCTATTTCATTAAAAGAATTCTGACATGCAGACTGAAACATGCACTTTGAATACCAGCAGTAGACTTCCCTGGTGAGCAGTAGCTTTACTACAGTAATCTAATGAGCAACTAGAGTGCTAACATTTAGAATTTATGGCAAATGTGTGACACATCTGAATGCCTTCTTGATGGAACCAAAGTAAACAAGCATTGAAAATGCAATAGATCTCGCCCTTGTTTAAGTTAAAGCCATTCTGTTTGTAATGAGGTGGCTTTTTTCTTTGCTTTTATTAGTGTTTTTTTAAACTTTCATGTAAATTACATGCATATGTATGCATATATGTATATGTATGCATGCATTTATATTTGTATTTATATAGATATACAGATTATATATGTTTATATATGTATGTATATAAATATATACACACCTACATATATATAAATGCATATGCATATATATATGCATATATATGTGTATATGTGTGTGTGTTGAGAGAGGTAGAGAGGTAGAGGTGTAGAGGTAGAGAGGTAGAGGTAGAGAGGTAGCGGTAGAGAGGTAGAGACTAGTAGAGAGAGAAGTAGAGAGAGGTAGAGAGTAGAGAGTGAGTAATAGAGAGTAAAGAGTGAGTAGTAGAGAGTAGTAGAGAGCAGTAGAGAGTGTAGCAGAGAGTGAGTAGTAGAGAGCAGTATAGAGTGAGTAGTAGAGAGTAGTAAAGAGTGAGTAGTAGAGAGTGAGTAGTAGAGAGTGAGTAGTAGAGAGTAGTAGAGAGTGAGTAGCAGAGAGAGAGAATAGTAGAGAGTAGTAGAGAGTGAGTAGTAGAGTGAGTAGTAGAGGCTAGTAGAGAGAGTAGTAGGGAGAGTAGTAGAGAGTGAGTAGTAGAGAGTAGTAGAGAGTGAGTAGTAGAGTGAGTAGTAGAGAGTGAGTAGTAGAGAGTAGTAGAGTGAGTAGTAAAGAGTGAGAAGTAAAGAGTGAGTAGAAGAGAGTAGTAGAGAGTGAGTAGTAAAGAGTGAGTAGTAGAGAGTAGTAGAGAGTGAGTAGTAGAGAGTAGAGAGTAGTAGAGAGTGAGTAATAGAGAGTAGTAGATAGTGAGTAGTAGGGAGTGAGTAATAGAGAGAGAGTAGTAGAGAGTAGTAGAGTAGTAGAGAATGAGTAGTAGATAGTGAGTATTAGAGAGTAGTGGAGTAGGAGAGAGTAAGTAGCAGAGAGTAGTGGAGAATATTCCAAAGTTTGGCACAGGACCACTTGCACAATAAGTCCAATCAAATCATATCACTTAGAGTCCTTATTGAAGCGCTGAATCTTGGTGTATATTCAAATGCTTTTATTTTCCTTAAGTTTATGTACCACAGCCAGCCGAAACGTTTCGTTCTGTACAACAGAACTTCTTCAGGGCGTTCTTATTTCCTTCAAGTTATGTCGGTATCCTGGTGTCATATAACTAGATATTTCTTCCAAATGTTAGACGTGACGTAAGTACATTCTTATTCAAAGTGACTAGGTGTCAATTTTACCCACACAATTCGGGCAGACTTGAGTAATTTATGGCATCCTCAAAGTCAGTCTTTCAAAAATTCCAAAGTATAGGACATGATAATCCAAATCCAAATGTTTCTCAAGAAAAGTCATTTTCAATCGTTCGGAATATCAGTGTTTGGGCAGATATGACCCAGGGACCCCCAGTATGCAAGGGGAATTAGTCCCCCCTCTGCAAACGTGCCAGTGGCCTGGGTTGCAGAGAGGTGTAAAAAGGGGCATAGCCTGATTACACCTCTGTGCAATGCAGCCCCCGGGCGCATACTGGAGGTTCCAGGTGGGCTAGTTGGCCCCCAGGGACCCCTAGTATGCAAGTGGAATTAGTTCCCCTCTTCAAACATGCACAGGGACTGCGTTGCAGAGAGGTGTAAAAAAGGGTGTGGCCTCATTACACCTCTCTGCAATGCAGCCCCATGGTGCATACTGGAGGCTCCTGGTGGGCTAGTTGGCCCCCAGGGGCCCCCAGTATGCAAGGGGAATTAGTTCTGCAAATGTGGCAGGGGGCTGCGTTGCAGAGAGGTGTAACAAGGGGCATAGCCTCATTACACCTCTGCAATGCAGTCCCCTGGCGCATACTGGAGATTCCTGGTGGGCTTTCAGGTCTTATATAGTTAGGAATTAGCATTTAAAAAACCTTTGAAATTCACCGAAAAAACCATAAGTTTCAGGCCTTATATAGTTAGAAATTAGCATTTAAAAAACCTTTAAAATTCACTCAAAAAACTATTTTAGGGGTGTTATAGTTAGCTGGACATTTCACTCATACAAAACCATTGAAATTGCTCCTATATAGTTAGTTGTACTAACTATATTTCGCGCACCCGCAATCCACTGCTGATGATGTCACATATTACATCATTCATGACAAGGTCAGTGACATCACTGATGACGTCTCAAATGACATCACTGATGACATCACTGATGACATCATCCACGTGACAATCACATACACCTTTTCATACACTAGTAAAATCATTCATCACTCTTTGTAAAATACAGAGTATGATATTTGAATCCATTGTTACAGCAATACAAGTATCTAAAAACCCACTCAGTGATTCATAGATGTATACACACATCTAATCACTTACCTGTAGATTCACTCATACATGCTGTCAATGAACCATAGAACAATATCAAAAATACTTATACACCTAAATCGACATTACACACCAGCACACATCCTCTTCACATATGAAGTCGTCATGCTCACTTATGCAAACAATGGATCATACTTACATATTTACTTAGCTACACACTTATACAAACACAACTTCATCTATTCATTTAGATAGTAAGTCATACTTAGTGAATTATAAAATCATTATTACAAGTATAAAGTTAAGTTATCCATACAGTCACTCACACAATCATTGAGTCTTATGTATACTTATTTATATACAACAACTGACACTTACACTGCCTTTTATTTTTCTAGTTTGTTGGACATGTACCATTGAGAAATATATTTGCTCATCTCCACACCCATAAAGATATTCACTCACCCAAACAACTGTTAGAACATGTAGTTTGAACTTCATATATCTAGTGAATAAACTATTCACACTTCTTTGGGCAGTCACACCCCCACCACCGAACCACACACACATTCACTCTCCCATACAAATACTCAGTTAACTAATCAATAACTAATACAGACTTTCACATAGCTAGTAACCAACTGGAGTACCTGTTTACACAACAACTGACAAAGTGATACAGATATTCAAACAGTTTAGTCACTATCCACTATATTTAGTGAGACACTATAAATTGGTCAAGTGAACAGTCAATTACACTGCTAATAAATCCTCCATCCAAATATTTATTTTAATATATCCACTCATTCTTCAATGCAAATTGCTATATATAATGCATATTTAAATAACGAAGCAAACCACATTCACTGGATGAAGTCATCAGTGATGTCATCAGTGATGTCATTTGAGATGTCATCAGTGATGTCACTGACCTTGTCATGAATGATGTAATATGTGACATCATCAGCAGTGAATTGCGGGTGCGCGAAATATAGTTAGTACAACTAACTATATAGGAGCAATTTCAATGGTTTTGTATGAGTGAAATGTCCAGCTAACTATAACACCCCTAAAACGTATAGTTTTTTGAGTGAATTTTAAAGGTTTTTTAAATGCTAATTCCTAACTGTATAAGGCCTGAAACCTATGGTTTTTTCAGTGAATATAGATATATATATAATGAGCAAGGCTACACGTTAGCTGAAACGCGTCATCCTGTCTGACAACATCTCGCACTAGCTTTAATAAAAGTGACTGCAGCCAGCAGTGAGAAAGTCATTTTTGAAGTTTGTGTTTTTCTCCTTTGGTGGATCTAAGCACCGGAGCGGTAATTGGAGATATATATAGATATATATATCGCCGGCCACACTAGCAACAGATTAGACTGCCCATTGATTGCCCATTGTCCACCCTTGCTCAGTAGTATTCGCTACTCTCTTTTTTTTCCAAAGGAACATAATTATACTAACCCATTTTAAACTATTATTAACCGTCCTGGATTTCATCCTTCCAGCGCTAATTATATGAACCCATTATTAATTATTAATTGCTGTCATGGATTTCATACTTCAAGCACTAAAGGTTACGCTTGTCCACTTCATAGGTCGAGTCCACTACTTCAGTTTGCTGTAACTTGTACTAGGCCATCCCTGCCACCATTATGTTTTATTTTACTTTAGCATTGCTTAACATCAATATCATTCATCATCACTTTCTTCTTGTTTGGCAGTCTTCTACTTGCGTACTTACTACTTACCGTACTTCCTCTCCTCTACTCATTCCTTAGTCTCCCTCAGGTGACTGACTTGTCGCATTTTATTATTTTGCAACTGCTACCACCACCCACCATGACACCTTAGGAAAGCAAACAATCACCATGCAGCCATTGCTCAGCTAAACATCAATCACAGGTAAGTGAAGAAGTGTGGGGGAGTCAATAATGTATATTGTATGGTAATGTATTAATTCACACACCCACATCCTTCTGAGTACTAGAAAGGGGTTTTAGTTGCAGAATGCATAAACTAGGAGGAGATACTGACAGTAGTAGGACAAGTGAGGGTACTGCATCTATCTGTCGGTGTGTGGTACTATGCGGCCCTGCAGCCAAAGTAGGAAACAAAAACAAACAAGGTGACGTAAAAGAGTAACCCCCCCAGAAATCATTTGCATCATATCATATGTGTTGGACCCGGCCCATTAGGCAGGTTCACCCCTAGACTTTTTTTTGCGTTTTCCTAGCCTATTTATGGAACCTGGGATTGGTGATTTTAGGCCTCTGCGCACTTTTTCACTGTGGTACAGTGTAAAGTGCTTGAGCTCTCTGTGAATGAATGGTGAGTGACCTGCCCTCCCATAGGAATGAATGGGGAATCTGTATGCCCATGGAAGTTCCTGATGCGTGGGGAGTGCAGGGGCGAGTTTGGTATGAGAGAACTCGTGAGAATGAATGCTGCAAAATGATGTATGCAGCATGGCTGTGTCTAGTCTAGAAGTCCTACTTTTGGAAGTTGGCATATTTGTGCACGTTGGTGCTAGCGTGTGATTGGCTGGTGAGCCTGGCCCAGAGTGCATGGGCCTGCTTGTGGATTGACTGTCTGGTTTGAGGATGACAGGGGCTGGAGAGCCCAGGAGGTTGTCTGAGTCAGCCCATGGATGAAAGGCAGCATCTGCTGCCAGGGAAGTGGGAGGAGATGGCACCTGATAGTGAAGGGCTGTTCCTGTGTAACTACAAAGCTGGCTCCACCTCCCGCTGGGCGACTGACACCTCTGTCCCTGATACTGAAGGGGACTTCCCTCTAAACCAGTCCAGCTGGTTCTCACACTGCCTGCTTCAAAGGACTTCAAAGAACTTCAAAGGTTTTGCACTGTATAAAAAGGGGTTGTATCCCCTTCCAAATTGTTCTTGTTTTCAACTTGAATCTGCCATGGGCTGCTGCTGCTTGAGCTCAGGGGAATCCCTGGCTCTGCCCAGCCCTGGGCACCTGATGGACTTTCCTGGACTCCTGGGGGACCCCTCTGCCTTGCTGGGCTGATGGGTAGGACTTTGCTTTGCCCCCTAGGACTCTCTGGACCTTTGTGCAGCATGGTGGAGCTGCATTTCTGGAAGGACCCTTTGTACTTTTTGTTCTAGCGCTTTGGGAGCGCTTTATTGCCCATAGCGCTTTCGAGCGCTTTATTTTTGATTCTAGCGCTGAGGAGCGCTTTGCCAGCCTGGCGAGTGCCCACCTCGCTTATTTGTGACTTTATTTAAATTTCGGCTGCCCACGCCGATATCTTTAATGCCTGCCCGCCTGCCTGCCTAAAGGAGAAGGGCCGCTGCGCTGCCCGCAGCGACCCGGAAGTACCTGGCCGGCCGGCCAATCTCAGCGCGGCCGGCCGGAAGTCCCGCCCCCGCAGCCCGGGTGCCGAGAGATGATCACCGCCGGGCCCGGGGAGGAGAGGAGAAGAGTGATGGCGGCCGGCTGACAGGGCTCCCGTGAGCGGAGGGAGCCCTGCCACGAGAGGAGCGGCCTGAGGACGGAAGCGGAGGGGGCGCGAGGCACATTTGTCGGTGCCTGCCCCCACCGCGAGGCTCCCCGGCGAGAGAGAGAGACCGGCAGCAACGAGAGCCCCGGTGAGTCTGGTCTGGGGTCGGGCGGAGTGGAGCAGAGCAGGGGAGGGGCGCCGGGACACGTTGTCGGTGTCCGCCCCTCCCCCGCAGTAGCGCGAGCTCGCGCTCGAGAGAGAGAAGCCACGAAGGCTTCAAGGGCGGCCCCAGATGGCAGTGGGCCGCCCCAACGTTACGCAGAGTGCCAGAAGGAAGCCATGAAGGCTTCATGGGCGGCCCCGGTTGGCAGTGGGTCGCCCCAACGTGCACAGAGCCCGGAGAGGCTCCCCGCCCCATTTTATTGTATTTAGAGCCCTGAGAGGCTCTGGGGGACATTTGGTGAAGTAAATGGAGAGTCAGGGCGGCCCCGTTTGGCAGTGGGTCGCCCCAACGCTTTGAGAGAGCCTGTGTGGCTCAGAGGGGCCATATGTGTTTTTAAGAGCCTGTGTGGCTCCAACGTTTGACCAGTGTTGGCCAGAGCCTGTGTGGCTCCAACGTGCACAGTGTATGTGTTTTAGAGCCTGTGTGGCTCCAGCCTGGGCGCAGTTTGCTCCTAAGGGCCAGTGAGGGCCCTGGCGCAGTTCTTTTGTTCTCCAGGTGCCCAGCACTTAGTGGGCACCTGCCACGTTTAGGCTTTTTGAACTTTAAGACTGGCGCTGCATGGCAGCGCAACCCTGACACTGAGACTCAGGGCGTCTGAGCCCCAACAAGGCCCTTGGCCTAGGGACTGCCACAGGTGGTGGCTTATGGGAGTCTGCGCAATGGTATGGTTATTGCACCTCTGAATGTGATCTTTTGCATCATGTGTTATTCCTGCACCTCTGAAGGTTCTTAGGCCTCATGTGATTTTTGCGCTATTGCTTTACTCTTGACACCTCTGAATGTTTGATGCATTATGTGTCTTTCTTTCCATGCGCTGCACCTCTGAATGTTTAGTCATCATGTGTCTTCTTGCGCTGCACCCCTGAATGTATTTTATTGCATCATGTGCTCTATTCTTAACACCTCTGAATGTTTAGTCATCATGTGTCTTCTTGCGCTGCACCCCTGAATGTATTTTATTGCATCATGTGCTCTATTCTTAACACCTCTGAATGTTTAGTCATCATGTGTCTTCTTGCGCTGCACCCCTGAATGTATTTTATTGCATCATGTGCTCTATTCTTAACACCTCTGAATGTTTAGTCATCATGTGTTTCTCCTTATTACTCCTCTGAATGTGTTCATGCATCATGGGTAAGGTGTTCTGGTTTATGCCCCTAAATGTGGTTATTCTTAGGTGGTTGTCTTTTCTACTCCTCTGAATGTAGGTTTATTGCATCATGAGTAATGTATTCTTTCTTAGACCCCTAATGCTGTGTGATACTTAGGTGGTTCTTCTTTCTTAGTACAGGTGGTCCTAGTAAGGTCCTGGTTCCTGTTACCAGTGGTTACTGGTTGTTATCTTTGTGATTACCATTTTATGTTTTATTATTTCTTATTCTAGAAGTGCTATATCTGACTATGACAGTGGCCCTTGTGGCCCTGTCTTGTGTACATAATCCCTGTGAATATTGCCCGTGCCAGTTGGCACCATGTATATGTGTGATTTTATCTGATGTGTTTTTACAATACAAAAGTTATTTTTATAATAACCTTGTGTGGAGTCTCTTCTGTGGTGTGCCTAGTATGTTGTTGCTGTTGTGCGCTGGCGCAAATGCTTTACACATTGCCTCCGAGTTTAGCCTTACTGCTTGAGCCAAGCTACCAAGGGGGTGAGCAGAGGTTATCTTGGCGTGTGACTTCCTTGCCCTGACTAGAATGGTGGTTTCTGCCTGGCTTTGGCGTCAGCCTTAGCCTACCAGAAATAGCCAGTTCTAACAATATGTATTAGACAACTATAAATGTATTACCCTAACAAATATAAACTAGAAGAAAAACCCACAACACCTGACTCACCCCTCTCCCTAACCCCAACCAATGTCCAGTAAATTAAGTAAATGTTCATGTCCAAGTAAATTCAAGAAAAAGTAAACCCCAAGGTTCCCCAACTAGTCGCAACATCCCACCCACCAAAAAAAGATTAAAAAAGGGGCAAGAGTCAAAGACTGAGGTCGGTGATGATGATGAGTCTGACATCTAGTGGAGGGGATGCCGGCTAGTTCTCTTCAGGACCCGCTCCAGCTGGGCCTCCAGGAGCGCCACCCTGAGGACCATGCAGCACCGAAAGTTCCTGCAGGAACAACAGGGGTGGGCAGCAGTAGATGTTAGTGATGGACGGCAGG
Source organism: Lissotriton vulgaris (assembly GCF_964263255.1). Taxonomy (NCBI): domain Eukaryota; kingdom Metazoa; phylum Chordata; class Amphibia; order Caudata; family Salamandridae; genus Lissotriton; species Lissotriton vulgaris. Next base: position 253,353,189 of record NC_141687.1, read on the forward strand.
CAGCTGCCTGAACACGGTGCTGTACCACCAGAGGCATGGAGGGGCTGGCTGGGACCTGGGGCATTGGAGGAAGAAGCTGCAGTTGTCGCCTCCTCCTCCTCCCCCGCCAGTTCAACCAGACGGTGATATTCATGCCGGATGGCCTCTAGCTTCCTTTGCAGGCCGTGGCCGCCAACTCCTGCTTAGTGGGTTGGGAAGGAGTAGCTATATCAAGAAAGGAAAAAAGAATATTGTTGTAACCAATACCCTTAGCAAAACAGTAACACAAAATTAAATTACAGTCCACACATAACAATTATAGTGGCACAGTAGTAGCAGTAGCACTAGCAGCTGTCGTATCCTCCTCTCCTCCTCACTTCCCTTCCCTTGCCCCTAAGATTTGTATGTGTTGATTATAGTTCAGGCACTAAGTATGGAGTAGAGTAGAAGTATTCTTTCTCTCTCTCATTTTTTAGTTTTTTTTTGTTTTGTTGCGGCATAAGCAGTTTTATGAAGGAGGCAACATGTTTCAGCTCATACAAGAGCCTTAATCACATTTTTTTTGGCTCTTTTATTTACCATTTTACATCTTATATTTAACCATCATGTGTAACAATTTCTCAGTGTACCAATACAGACACATTAATTTCAACATAGAAATACTTTGACCACTTCAATAGAGTCTCAAACCTTAAACACTGCTGCCTCTTCCACCTACACACTAGCAAGCAATCCTCACACTTGTTACATGTATCTACATTTGAATACATATCATCTCTATATCCTCCAGTGCTTCAGCCCACCCCAGTGGAGACAATCCCAGTGGGGGTCTGTGATACTGGTGCTGTCTCTGCAGACAATAAAAAGTTCTGTAATGGGCTCCAGATGTTCTTGGTCCGCGATGTCGGGGTTAAAGTTGTAGCAAACAATTCGCTGTTTGTGTTGCAATAGATAAGACTGTACATCCAGGCTTTTGGTTCCAGGACCACCCTACTGCCCAGCATAGCGCAATCTCCCTCTTTGCTAACAGCAGGGTGATGGCAACAAATCTACGTACTTGTTTTGAAAAGTTTCGTACATATCCCATCAGGGCCACCTTCGGGGGATAACTTCTACAGCTATCATACGTGACAATATATTGTATACTTCCAGCCAATACCCCCCTAGTTTTGCGCAGTTCCAAGTTATGTGATAGAAGTCCGCTTGCTGCATTCCACATTTTGGACACGTGTGGGGCCTCGGGGATCTATGGATTTGAGTTTGGCCAGTGACATATATGCTCTCCATTTGGCCAATATTGGTGGTTTCGGAAACCCCTAGGACTTGCACATTATTACACCTACTGACGCCTCTAAATCTTCAGCTTTCATCATGACAGTTTTCAGATTTTTTTCTACATGCTCCAGGCGCTTCACGGACTGTGCTGTCCCGTCTTCCAGGTCGGATACTCTGCCCTCCATTGTGTCCAAACGCCACTCGTGGTCATCCAGTCTGACCCCATGGAGTCTAATCGCTTCTCAAGAGAGTCAAAGCATCCATCAATCATTATGGCATCTGGGCCCAACTCCGATCGTGCCACCTCTGGACCACTGTCTCACATGTCTGCGGTGGATGCTATCAGTGCTCCTTCTTGCTCAGTAAACTGTAAAACCTTGTGTTTAGGATCCTTGAATACCATGACGTGAGTCCTGCCGAATAAGCGTGTATGGCTGTCTTAGCCATTACTACACCTATCAGGAGGGAGGTACACCCGCTGTTCGTGCCTCAAATTAACAACTACATGTGGTGATAATCGGCGTTGTTGCGCGGAGCATAAAGAGTAAGCGCTATAGTTATTTCACTCAGTTGTGTCACAGTTCAATTGTGACATGCAGTTTAATGTCTCAGCAGAGTCAAGCTTTATCTGGTGCCCTCTGCCATTATCTCTAAGTACACCGCACCCCGCTCAGCTCACTGTGCTATACTGAAGGATGCGTTGCTCATCAAGGTAATGGAGGCCACGCATGTCTATATGCACGCGCGTCTGCACAGTTATGCGCAGCGTACTGAAAAGTAGGACACTGTCCCAGTCTCTGATTAAACTCCGGGCAACTCAGCCCCACACTGGGGCCCGATTTCAGGCCAGCTCATCTGCCTTTCAGTGCAAACCCGCCAGTCGGGTGACCGGCTCCCAGGCTCACCCATGGGCCCTGTCGCCGCAGGGCCTCAGGGAGGTTGCGAGCCAGCTACCTGCGAGTCTGGAGGTAGCCACTGTAGTCTCAGGATCAGCTCCTAGCCGTCTTCGGATTTTCACATTAGGGGCTCCCCCTCTACTGGGTCGTGATGCATGCCTCCCCCCCACACGCCGAAGTGTGCACGCCGACTCACAGTCTGCTAGTATTCCGGGTGGTCCCAGTCCTCGGGGGCACCTCATTCGCCTTGTTACCGACACTCATGAGTGACTCAGCCATCAAAGGTTTGCCGAATGTGTGGGGAGGTGGTTCCAGTGCATAGATCCATCTAGCTGCTGCAGGATGGTAACGTTATTTGCTTGGATATTGCCAGGATGTCGACACTGACAGCAGAGCTTCAGAGCAACACAGCCATCTTGGTCGGTAGCTTGGCCACGCCCCCTTCTATCTCTTGTTTAGCACAATTAATCTTGTAGGCATGCCTGATTAGTCAGCTTGTGCCCTAGACAGACATACTCGTGTCGCAGACTCATGTACTTTACTACTGTCTGCATGTGGGGCAGCTGTACTACGCAATTATATATTTCCATTACGGCCATACTCTGTTGCATCAATGGCAAATATTCAGACAATATCACTTTCATCCTGACTGCACTACTACAATAAGGCACATGATGATGGTTAATGATCACATGCTTATGGATGATAAGAAACAGAGGCACAACATCATGTCACTCACATGATTATGATGATGATGATGACATACTGAGTGATTCGTAAGTACTAGTTACCATGCAGCCGATAGGCCACCCATGTCTGACACAAGGAGGGGACTGGAGCGGAAGTGGGCCTCGGAGTCGGAGGGAGGCGATTATGGGTAGGGTAAATATAAAACTACTCTAAGTCAAGAGAGTATTCCATTCTGAAATTCAAGTACAACCTCAAACCTTTGAATAAAAAATCTTGCAAAAAAACAGTTCTTGGTCTTCCCAGGGCTTGTGTTTTTATTTACATTCAGTACATTGCTCTTCTAGCATTATTATTATTTTATTCTTACTCTTCTTCACCCTTGGCTTTGGTACTCTGGCATGGTTTAATTTTCTTTTACATTCTCTTCATCCAGTCTGACTCTGTTTTCACCTACTATGATACCATCCAGGCATCCATCCATCCAAACATGACTATCATAAACCGGCTTTCACCGACAACAACATACATTTAGATACAACAAACAACCACCCATGCCATGCCTCCTTGCATGCCTTAGAGTTTAACCCCTCGAACCCCCCTGAGGATTCCTTTCACCCATACAGTTTCAATTACCCAGACAGACATCCTTTCTGCTTTCTCTTTCACCTTTTCACCCATCCTTCAACTATGCATGCATCCTATTCCTATCATCTTCATCTGTCACCTATGCATCTCAGGGCCCCTTCCTTCACCCAGGCATCCTTCTCTGCCAGTCAACATGTCGTCTGACTGTTTGTCTTAAAACTGTCTTTGCTGAGTCGAAGATAGAATGCCCCATTAGTTACTCAACCCCCGCCGCTAATGCTAATGTTTAAGTAAAGGCCAGGGTGTCTTCTTCAACTGTTCAGTGTTCACAAGCAACAACGTAGCCTCAGCAAAAGTACAGTGTACTAGTACTGAGTGAACACCCTGTGTATTCATCATTCTCAAAAAGTAAGGAATATGACTTACCACCACCCGCCACTGCTGCTGGCTCACCCCCTGTGGCTGCCGCATCTGCTACCTCCGGAGTGGCATGGTGGCCCTCACCGCTGGCCCCTGCACTGGTGTTCGGTATGCCTGGAAAAATAATCACATTTTTTAGATGCCATATACGCCTCCCAACCATATATGCCTCCCCTACTTATTTTTTTTCATTAGCAAGATTGAAAATACATAATTAATAATACATGTACACCACATAAAAAATAACTAAATAATATCCGGTTGGGCATTTTGTTGGTGGCAATTTTTGTAAAGCCTATCAAGCAGAAGGCAACCCATAGGACTAGACTTAGTGACAAGAGCTATGGTGCATCTCATTTTTTTAAAAGAAGAAAGAGTGGCCAACTGGGCGGACTTGAGGTCTCCCTTAGTTGGAAAATGGTGCTGTCTTCCAACTCCTCATATACTTCCTTCCAGCCATGGTGTACGGTAAAAGTTATTCAGTGTTCACCATCAATTGCAGTACTAGGCCTGGATTAGAAAAAGTAAAATACACCACTTTGGGGGGGGGGGTCCTGCTCCTGTCCCACATGAGTGACCACCATAACTGATTGGGCATGATGAGAAAGTACAAGAAACTAAAGCTTTCTCATCTCACAATTCACAAACCTGCAGATATACCTTACTTGTCTTGGGCATGCAATCTGCAGTCTGCACAGCACATTAGTGCTTCTAGAAGTAGTAAGGAGTACTAGTACTAATAGTAGCCTAGGACCAATGGGTTCTCTGAGTCTTACAGTACCACTACTAGGCAATCCACAGAAGGGGAGAGAGAAAGCTCAGTGAAACTCAGAAGAAAGCAAGCTACAGACAGACTGTCTCATACAGAGTCCGAGCAGAGGTTAGTCTGATCAGATGCAGTTTGATTTGATGTAAAAATAAAAACAGACACTAGAAGAAACAATGTTAGTAGTAGTACTTAGTGGTAGATAATGGTGGAGCAAAAACAAGAATTTAGAAACAGATAGATTGAAGAGGATTTTGGAAAAATAAAAATTCGGAAATGGAAATAATAGAGCGTTAAAAGTTAGGGAAATATTAATATATTACAGCACTAGGAGAACTTACTGGTGCCAGCAGCAGAGCCATATGCGCCTGAGGCCGATTCCTGCTGCTCCTGGGAGGCCCCTCCAGCTCCCGCACCCGCCGCACTGCCAGCTGCCCCAGTCTTCATCTTGCCTCTGGATGCTGATCATGTAAAGAGACAAAAAATTATTTATGCTAAATATATACATATAATTGCTCTAAAAATATTTTTAGACAGGAAACAGCAATTACAATAACATTGACCTATGCTAAATCAATCAGATTGACTTATTCAACTAGTAGTAGTCGACTAGTATGTATCGCAGTTGAGTACCATCCGATCATTATTATTCCACAGTTCATTTCCGATTCCTGAATCCTAAACATATCTAGCCCGCCTATTTCTGACTTTGGAATGAATTGCAAAAAAATTAAATTTGCTTCTAAGTTGAGATCTCATTCCTATTCATCTCTCAGACAGTCTCAAGTCTCAACCCTCAACTCCAACAACCCCCTTTGACAGGCCAATTACTAAGTCTGCATTAATTGCATACACCAAATTAGTTGGTTTGCTCTTCACTCACTATAAGAAAGACAAAAGGTTCTACTAGGACTGAAGTCATGTGAGAGGACACGTTATTCACGAGTCACGACGCAGGCCGCTAAATTAGTAATCACCAAATAATACTAACTAACTAACTAACTACTACCACTATCTTAGTGACAGGAGACAGGACAAAGGAAAGTACTGGAGTCTTTCCTATGTGGATTAAATATCTACCTAACTTAAATTCTCTAACCTCTCTTACATAACTAGCCCAAGTGAATGCAAAGTTGCAAACAAGTACGCCGATTAGTTAGTATCGCCGAGCACCTGTCTGGAAGTCACAATCACATAATATACATTTTTTAAACATAGGTTACCTTACCTGCATGTTAGCAGCAGCAGCAGCATGTTAGCTATTTCTAGATATTGGTTATGGGTGCACCGGACCCCAGAGCAGTGAAACTCTGCCCGGTGCACCCTTGCCCACCGCTGGTGACGCTCCCGGAGCCCGTACCCAGACCCAGGCCTGCCGCCTGCTGCCAGGGTTAAGGGGAGGTGGCGCTGAATAAAAAAAAACTGTGTGGCCACCTCTTCCTCACTAAATATGGACCATGCCTGCTCCCATTGTGGGTGCCGCCTTCCACAAGGAAGCCGGTAGTGGCTCTCACTCTGAGCCCTCCTAGTCTTCCCCTGGCCCTTTGCCATGGTGCTGGGTAGGAGGGGGGCGGAAAAGAAAAGGCAGGAACTAAGAAAGTAAGTAAAAGAAATGAAAAAAGCAAGTAATAGAAAAAGAGTGAAAAACGCAATAAAAACACACACAAAAGGTAGGAAAAACGCAAAATAAACTATAAGGAATAGAGAGGGATAGATAATAAATAAAAAAGACCAAAAAAAAGTTTGTAGGAACAAAGGATTGAAAAGATAAAGGGAGGATAAAAAAAGAGGCCCAGAACCATAGCAAAAAGTGAAAAACAAGAAGACCGCGCCTACTGGCGACCGCGTGGTTAAGTTCAGGCAATATTCCCCCCCCCCCCCCCCCGAGCACGCAAAAAACACCCCAAACGCGTAATACGCTTTCCCAAACAGGAAACACGCTTTGCGAACAGACGGAACAAGCAACTCCGCGCACTTGGGAAACTCCGCAAAGTTCGCTGAGTTTTTTTGCGGCCTCACGGAATTCTGCATAGCGCGACTATGTGAACTTCACCCAGGATTACTAATAACTCAAATGTTTACTTAACAATAATATTCATGGACTCCTATTAATAACTCAAATGTAGAATCTGCTGGTTTTCTTCTTTGGGCTTTGTTTAATAATTACATTATTTGTATGGTCTGAAAAGCTGGCCAGATATATACTTTCCCACTCTTACACAAATGCGCGTGGGTATGAGGCAGCGATTTTGTTGTTTTAGTGAGGAATGTTTTTGTAAGATCCTTACTCTCCTTTTATTTTATTTTGGAAACGCAGAATATTGATTTAATTCATCATCATCATCCTTACAATGCTTACTCTACCATGGGCTGGTCAATGAACAAAATGTTAATACTTATCTTATTTGTTATTTCAAGGGATCTAGTTTTTCATTAAAACTATTTCTTTCCCTTGCAGCATCTGTGAAATCGGAGCTATTGGCACATTTGCTTGCACCTAGCACAGTACACCAATGCGCACTACTGGAAAATTACAATTACAGACATCTTTAAAAATATGTTGTTTCTATCTCTTTCCTTTAGTAAAGAATGTTATTCCACGAAAAGTCTTCCTCCACACCATCTATATCAAACACTGGCAAAGCCAAAAGTTATGGCCTTAGCACTTATTTCATCTTGTGTATTCGTTTTGCAGACTTATGTAACAGGCATTAAACGTTTAAAAGCATTAAAACGCGAAAATACTGTAATTTAACGGTGGTTTCAAAGGTTGCAAAAAATAAGTAATAAATGGCTCATTGCAAAAATAAGTAAAAAATACCGAATTAAGGCATAAAGGAAAGATGAAATTCTTTCACTAGCCCTGGCATTTAGGCAGCTGAGCAGAGGTGTGCAAGGAAAAGTATGTTAAAGTGGAGAGAGAGTGAATGGGGTGGCTGTCAGAAGGGGATTTGGGCATGCAGCACACAGCCGAAGTGCATGGTGACACATGGTCTTGTTAAATATCAGTTTAAGTGTAACATTTTAAATTACAAAACACACTGCTTATGTTATGTTTATTTCATTAACTTTAACTCCTACCCTCGCCTTGCACTGGGTATGAGCTCACATATTACATCATTCATGACATTTTCAATTACATTTTTCTCATTACTGATAACATCTGAAATATCATTGATGACACTAAGATGTAACTGGTGAATGTGGATGTGGCATTAAGAATATTAAATCTACACTTCCCTACATGCACTTACTTTTCAATATTTTGTCCTTCAATATTCTGTCTTCGATATTACCATCAACCATCAACTGTGTTTTTTGCAATTTTCGATATTAGCATGGCACAATATATAGTTGGTGTTGATGTTCAGTAGAATAATCCTCATTAGTGTGCTAGTGAGTCAGTTCAACAAGCTGATAAGTAGGTCCTGTGTCTTGTTCCTTTATTTAGGAAGAGTCACCCTCAAACATGAAAAATTGAGCCTCCAAATTAGATTGAACAAGATAGATGTTTTGATTTTTGCCAAGTGTTCATTGGTGTGACCAACTGGAGGTAGTTGTTGAAAGCCAAATTCTGGTGCCCGTACGATCTGTGGAGGTACCAGTTTTCAATATTATACATGCAACAATATTGAAGACAATGCCCTTCACATGCAAATAATACCAAGTAGAGCATTAAGAGTACATTAAGTGGCAGACACTTACACTGACACCACGAGTTATTGCATCTGGAAATCTAGAGATTGTACTAACCATATGAAGCGGTCCTTATTGAAGCCAAAGGAAGTACCCTCACATTAGAGATTAATCGCTTTCACTAACCCACATGGAGGATCTTAGTAAGAGTAACAAAATGGGCCATTGAGGTGAATGTAGCTATTGACTTGAATCCCAGACAGGCTTTTTACCACTCATCTTCGATCTTGGATGAGGTAATGGCTCTGAACTTTCATTCTTATAAAGAAGACAATAATGAGGTGGATCAAACAATATTGAGTACTGACCCTAATTCTGTTCGACCTGTATAGCTGTGTCCTTCCGATTGCCCTTTTGCTGTTCAATTTGCTGTGGTGAGGCTTGTCTGTTCCTATGTTATGACCCTGGGCATATACCCATGCAGGCAGCTGCAAAATTCAAATATTCCCCACTTAAACCATACTTCTGGGGCCCTGAATGAGCAAAGTGAGAGAGTCAGACAATCTCCTCAATTTTTCTGAAGGGGAGAGTTGATACTGAGGTTTTTTTTAAAGTGGCAAATAGTGCACTTTATATCAAATTTTTAACTCCTTAACAGCGGCGCAAATTCCGCAGCGGTGCAGGAGTTCTAAAGAGTGGGCTGAGACGCGTCAGCCAACGGACGTTCGCAGCACTACCGAGGTAGTGCTCGCGACAGCTGTTGGCAGACGTGCGCACGCAACGAGTTAAAGGGATTACCAACGTGCAGAGGTTACCCTACACCAAAGGATGGTGGGGGGCTTTCTTCCTTTCTTCTCACCTTTTCTACCTTTTCTACCTATTCTACAGACAATTTTGACGGTATAAGATCTAATTCAATGATAGTCATGCAGTAATATTATTACAACTGTGAAAAAGTTTCAGTACTTAAGTGTGGCTGCTGACCTTTGTCTTTTTAGCAGATCAAATTCGCAGAAAAAAGGTGAATGACCGTGAATCGATTTTTACAGGAGATTTGATAATAGTGTTGTTTCTAAATTTACTATTGTAAGCATCCTATCAGTCTCAAGCAGCTACAGTGTGCTTAACTTGGGTCTAGATAAAATGAAAAACAAAATAACAATTTAATTGTATTTCAATATACTCTTGCATATGACTATCTGGAAATTCTTGTCAATAAAGCAGTAAGTCCGTCATTAGTAGAAGCGCTTCCAAATTGCTTAGAACTCACAGCGTGATTATGAAATAGAAACCGCAGAGAATTAAATAAGACATTTCTTCATTTGTTCTTCATAAGAGGCCAATTGATTTATAACTGATGACCATTTCTACTAAGGAAGAGACCGTCCTTGAGAATCTGAGTTCACTTTTGACTCTTTGACCAAGGGGTCAAGAAATTTGACAACATCTACCTTTGTCCTGAAGATGGTTTCGCTGATTTGATACAACTGAGACCGAAACATTGACGCTTAACCAACCTTTCCTTTTAGTTATTGTTAATTAATTTATCACGAGTTCTGAATCCTATGTACAGGATAGACTCACTGCTTTGTTGAATGGAGATGGGTATCTATGCATTGATAACCAGAATATTTCTATATGTCTGATCTATATGTTTTCTGTTGTCAATGTATTTTCAAGTGGTCTGGTGTTGGTTTTTGTACCCCCATTTTTATGCTTTTTGAAATATAAGCCCAATCCCCTTTTTTGATACACCCGGCTGTTGTAATTGATTAATTGATCAACTTCATTTAAATCTTAATTGAGTTATTTCATTTGGTGTCATTTGAAGGCACTTCATCCAAGATAAAATTCATTAAATCATACAATCTGAATGAATCCCTTGTAGGCACCTTTAGCTTTTTGATTTTATTACCCAAGCCCACAAGGGCCAATTAGGTTGCCCTGGCATTTTCAGAATTGCAATTTTAAATCTGACTTCGCCATAAGTTAAGATTTAAAATTGTGATTCCAGTGACACCAAACTTGAACCAGTGATCTCTTCCCATTTTGAAATTACACTTATAAAATATAATATGGCAACTCCCATGTTATCATGTGGGAGAGATAGGCCTTGCAGTAGTGAAAAACAAGCATAAGAGTTTTTCAATACCCGGACACTTGCGATTTGTGAATTCATTGTTTTGTGGATATGTTACTTTATTGTCAATTGTGTAATATTTATTACTTTGAAACTGCTAATACATTTATTTTCACTCCCATTTCTACCAATGTCATATCTGCTGTGAGAACAAGGGTAAACACTGGGAGGAGCAGTGCTTAATTGTGCTGATGGTTGCAGGCGGCTGGCACTGGCACACATTTTTTATGCTGGGAGCTGTTTTATATCATTAGACTTTGGTCCAGAGCAAGAGAGAGAAAGACATAAAAAGATAAAAAAGCAGAAACTGTCGCAAAGGAAGAAAGCAGAAAAGAAAAATAAATTGGAAGAGTGTATTGTGTTGGTAAAAAAGAGACATGAGGTATAATCAAATCTAGGCTGCCTTTGCATTTGGCATCCCGGCACTAGCGGTGCAGCATCAAGCTCTCAAGAAAAACCTTGGACCCCTGCACTCATTAAGTGTGCATCCCAGGAAAACCTTGTAAGCATTCCTAGTAAGCAGGGCATTTACCAGGATTAAACAAATAGTGAATTCTCCAAGAATAGAACGAATTGGCTAGTCAGCCAGGAGGTAGCTGCCACATGTGAAATAAGATCAAGAAAATTAAAAGTCAAAACCCCGGGCCTTATTTATGAGGCCCTTATGCTGCTGTTGAGTTACCTTTTGTGACGCTGTGGCACCGTAAAAAGTGTGCCAAACTACGCCATATTTACATTGTGACTCATCTAGGCAGATGCTTCATTTTGTAAACCCCTTGGCTACATTATACCTGCAACATGTATAATATATGCTGTTTTACCACAGTGATGTGACACTTTTCATAAATGAGGTCCCCTGAGTTTAAAAAAATACAACAAAAAGGTCCATAAATATGTTAATCAGAATGTTCTTTGAACTGCTATCATCTCACAGGAGGATGGTGCATCCAACTTGATAGATTTGCAAGCAATCGTCTCATCATAGCTCAAGGGGATACCTCTGCCTTTTCAGAGTCACAGTTAATAGTCCATAATTTCTTTAACAGCAAAAATTCTATTTATTTTCAATTGCACAATTGACAGCCCGTAGAACATAGTTACAATATGAACATGCTCGTACAAGGCTTTGTACAGCATTATATAATTTGGGGCGGACATGTCAACATAAAGCATAGTCGCACCAGGACTCAAAATATTATATCAATGGAAAATCTGATAAACCCCCCTCCCCTCCAGTCCACTCTGCGCCCTTCTCAGAATAATTACATTTTGCCATATCCATAAACCCCACACACATCATTAAATCCTCCCAAGAGTGTTGGGGTGAGTGGTTGGGGTTCAGATCCTGTTCTAGCAACTTTAAGTAACAGTAGTTATCCCAAAATGAATGGATTGACTAGGTCAGATCTTTCAGCTGTTTTCCTCCCCTCTAATTCTGTTAAAGCGCAAATAGATTTAAGGCTTTCAATCTCGGCGGGCATAATACAGAGGGCAACTCCCTCAGATAAATAGGAGAGAACTAGACCACACATGGTTTCAAATCAATCATTCTCTCTGCCCCATTGATATTCAATTGGTTCCGCAGATGCACATGCCAGTGAGTAATATGCAGGGGGCAGCTTTTTTTTCTGTAGAACTTTAATGTGAATTTAGCTGCTCCTAGCAGTCCCAAAGAATCATTTTATCTCTTCTAGTCTGATATCACAAAGCGGGTGCCTATACCTATACAAAAGTCCTGCAGAATAACATAACCCAAGATGACACTTAGTGCGTTCTGGATCTCAGACCACATCAATGAGCTGCTTGGGCAGTTCCACCAGATATACCTCAAATCTCCAATTACATTCCAGCCCCTCTAGCACCTTGCGTTGATGTGAGTAAAATGTATATAATTTGACTGGGTAGTAGTACCAGTCTAATAACAACTTGTAATGTGCCACTCTACCTTTGACACTGTGAAAGTTTTGTTGTAAATCCCTCCAAATTTTGAGCCATTGTGTTTCTGTGAGCATACACGCTGTCACTTATGTCATGTTTATGATTGCATGGGGTCCTCTCTAAGAGGAGGGTACATAACTGTGAAATTATGCTCTTCGATCCTATTGTCAATCTTGCAAACATTTTAACAGGTTTTAAATCTCTAGTGGCTGCCTCTTTACACCCCAAATGTATCACCCCAGGCTGCTCTGTGGTAAGTTTTCAGGTCAGGTAGAGCTAGGCCTCCTCTGTCTTTTTGTTGACACATTGTTTTATAGCAGACTTGTGGTTCACCCCTCCTCTCTAGACAAAATAAAATTCTGAAGTGCTTGTTTAAAGTTTGCAATGAAGGTCCTAGGAGAACAACTGTCCGTAAAACAGGGATCACCAAGCACCTATTTACTTCCCCTTTTAATGTAGCAAGAATAGGGAGGAAGCTAATTTTTCAAAGGTCTTGGTGCAGCACACTGGGTCAAACCTCTTACCATTTGTCCTCAGATGGACCTTTTCTGCGCCACCTGAGAGGTGATGGCAATTAATATTTAGGGCCTGATTGAGATCTTGGCAGAGGTGTTACTCTGTGACTACAATGATGGATATCCTGTCCACCGAAATATAACTCCCATTGCATTTAATGGGATTTATATTTTGGCGCACAGGATATCATCAATGCTGTAATGTAAATTGTAAATTGATACTTGTATAGCGCACTGCTCACCCGCAAGGGTCTCAAGGAGCTTGTACGAATACTGCTGTGGAACCCATCCTGGCTTTCCCTGTGAGGCATCCACTCCTGGGCACCCCCAAGGTGGAGGCCAGGCATCCTTAGCGTTGTGGGGGCCGTTGTGGAGATTAAGCAAGCTATTGCCCAGAGCTGCAGAGTGGGACTCCATGATTGGAAAAGGCACGAGGCGAAAATTATCAGGTCCGTGGAATTTTGAGCCCAAGACCCGCCGAGGCGGGGAATTGAACCCTGGTCCCAGGCTAGACCTCTGCATCAGGGTCTGCCACTCTAATCATTGAGCCACACTTCTCCACAACTGTGATAGAGTAACCCTTCTGCAGAGATCGAAATCAGGTTCTTAATTAATTTCAATTAACAGGGCAACTCAGTTGCCTACACAATAAAGACCTACAACAAGTGACTATAGTTAAGAAGGTTTATTACAAATTAGCAGTCAAGTTAATGTACACAAATCTCAACACCATGCTGGAAATTTACAGAATAACAACCGGGAAACTCAACCTCCTAAAGAAGTTTAGGCGTACCAGTATTAGGCAAACAAGCAATTCCGTCACAGCAATGCAAAAGATCAATAACAAGAATTGGTGCTCAGAGACAAGTTTATGGTTCTGTCTCCTATACATGAGCACATTTTAAAGTTTGTCTAAGTTAAAGTCCAAACTAAGAGGATGGTTCAATAGTCTGAAGAGATCTCAAACTCTGTGAAATGCAGAAAAACAGGAAAATGCAGGGAAGTACAGGAAGTATGGGAAGGTGTCAGCATCTCAGAAGCTCAGTCAAGAATATTCTTGGGTCAGGGGAATTGGATGCTAGCCTAAGCTACACTCAGCAAAAAAATCAGAGGGAATAAGCATAGAGGTCCAAACCTCTCAAAGTCCAAGGGAAAGTAACCTAATCTGAGACAGTGTGAACACTTGACATTATCATAAAAATCCCTTGAGCAACACCTCTCTCTTCACATCATCAGGGGGTTCCATTGTGCTTTTCAGTCTCATGTTGTAAGCTGCAACATTTACAAAATGTCCCACACTAAACCTGGGAAAAACATTGTCCTTGTTCAACCAAGCCATGTTTCAATAATGCTGAATAAGACCCTTCAGTTAACGCTCTGGCTCTTTAGGGGCCATATGTATCAATGTTAGGTTTTGCGATTCTCAAATAGCTAATTTTTGGGAATCGCTATTTGAGAATCTCAAAACGCTATGTATGTAGGATTTGCAATACATTTTGCGAATCCTACATTTTCCTTAATTGCGAATCGCAAATTGCAATTTGCAATTAAGGAATAACTCCCCCCCATTCATTCCTATGGGCCTAGAGGCCCATAGGAATGAATAGGAAGACATTCTCAATTTGCGATTCTCAATTAGAGATTCGCAAATTGAGAATGCAATTTCAAGTGTGCCAGGGTGTCAAAAGGGCACGCTGTTGGACCCCTGAAATGAGCATGGGTGCACATGTGGCGCACATACATGCCCTAATGGCATGTGTGTGCGCACCACATGCCACTTTGAAAAATGCAAAAATGTGCATTTTTGAAAGAAATCGCAAATTACCACCAACCTGTAGTTGATGGTAATTTGCGATTCCTTATTCCATATTCGCACATCTTGGGTGCCTCATATATTCCATTTAAGTAAATCACAAATTGCGATTCCTTAAATGCATCCGCAAAATAAGGAATCGCAAATTTTGCGATTCCTTATTTTGAAAGGCAGTTTTTCTTTTAAACATACCATTAAGCCTAATTGTGATCGCAAACGCCGACGATCGCAATTTTGAATGATTCATATGGCCCTATGTTCTTTGCCAAAGTCTTCTTCTCAGGGTCCCTCTCTTTCACTAATTCAGTGTTGTATATATTCTTAAACTAACAATCCTTCTGAACACACTTGTAATGAAAAAGTCATGTAAGCAGAAATGGAAAACAGTATTTTATGCAGTATCGCAAACAGTCCTAGTCAGGACAACTTTAAAGTATTAAATCAATGTAATTAAATCAATTGAATATGCAAGTGCACTATCAAGCACAAATTAATGTAAATTTGTCAGTACAGTAGACTTATATTACATGTGGCATACAGTAAAATCTTGAATATGTGTGCAAGTATGTTAAGAAATGTATTAAAAGAAATATATTAAACATTAGCGCACACATTACATAAATCATTGTTGTTTCTAAAGTAAACACAATCAAAATAAGTGAAGATGGTTTAATCATCAAGTCTCCAAAGAATATAACATTTAATACGTTTGAGGCACACAGTGTACTTGATTTCTCTAATTCTACAGTGAATGTATTTCTATAATAATGGCAAGTGCAACACTCTGCATTAGTTTTATAAACTACTAATTTTTTTTATAACATGTATTCCAGCCCTGCTGCCTCTAACTGCTCAGCCAGAGTGTGAGTTGGTCTTAGAATGTTGGTGTGCCTGTGATGCGTGGAATGCCTGGGTGTCTGAGTGGGAGGAATGTTGGCAGTTAGAGATGGGCTGAGCAGCTAGGCAGGCTGCTCCTGGTGCGGCTGGTACCACACTAGGCTGGCTGGAGTCAAGACTGATGTAACCTGAACTGAAGAATAATAAAGAAGACTTAAATATACATCCTGGCTCCTGGTGTCTATCTTCATAGGACACAACAATTAGTCATTAGATCACGCAACAAAAATGTGCTTAGTGAACGTTTATGTTATGCATTTGTGACATGTAAGGGTGGAGCTAAAATTATCCTGCTCCAATCCTCTTTCTGATGGCGAATAAAGCAATCATATCATGATATGTATCTTTTAGAAGATGGACAAATCACAATCTGAGGGTTTTCACAATCTTTCTTCTGGATTCCTCCAGAAACTTTATGTCATCATAGTATTTGCTCTCTCAATCCTCCAGTTCGACATCCGTTTTTTTTCTCTTCAGTCCCTTTTTCACTTGTGCACATTCACATCTCTTATAGATTACAAACAAGAATAATACACAAAGAGCATTTATCACTAAGGGTTTCAAAATGCTTCCAACAATTCCACTTCGTAAGTTTCCAAACCATCTGCCTCCAGCAGAAAATCCACTTCCTATTGCTTCCGAATCAACTGTTGCTTCTAACCCTTTCAGATCTTTCTTTAAGTCAGTAATGTTCTTAATGTATTTCTTCAAGTCCTTTCTTTTGTCTGGAATGCAAGTACAACATTGTTGAACCTTTTAATATCTGACAGACTCCACCCTCTTTTGTGACAACCACGTCTAATGAAAGGGGGAGAAAGTAGCCTAACGGCTAGAGCGGTCGGCAGTCGGGTTTTCGAGCCAATTTTAGTACCGAGACAGCTTTATTAGTAGTTGCAGAAAATATTAAAGCTGCATTGGATAGAGGAGGCAGCGCCATTTTGGTGCTGCTGGACCTCTCTGCAACTTTCAACACCGTTCTCCACACCAGACTACTGGAAAGACTTAGTGACAGCGGTATTGGTGGCACGATGTTGAGTAGATTTGCATCTTTTTTGGCTTACCCCTCTCAAACCATCTGGGCTACTCCCTTCTCAGCGGTAGTTCCCCCTCTGAATGTGGGGGTGCCTCAGGGCTCTATTCTGAGCCTGATGCTTTTTAATCTGTACATGGCCCCCCTGTCCTCTCACTGAGAGTTTTGGTGCTAAAATAGTGTCATATGCTGATGACACTCAGCTGTTGTTTACCTGTGAGAATGGAGCTGAGTTTGATGGCAACTTAATTAACGCTTGTCTCTTTAAAGTCTTCTCTTGGTTAAGTCGCAATCATTTGAAAGGCAACACCAAGAAGTCCTAGATTATCTTTTTTGGACCTCAGCCACCGGATATTTGGCAGGAATTCTGGCCCCAGGATATCTCCCCCAACCGGGGTCGGCCGTCTCTACAGTGAAAAATCTGGGAGTCCACCCTTTCCATGAAGGCCCAAGTACACTCGGTGGCCAGGGTATGCTTTAGGTTGTTGAAAATGTTGAGAAATTTCCTCCCATTGCTTTCTATCCCATACAGGAAGACAGTGGTTCAGGCGTTGATAATGTCCAAATTGGACTACGTTAATTCCTTGTATCTCGGCCTGCCTGAATATCTTTTGAGCCAACTACAAGTGAATCAGAACTCAGCAGCCATGGCCATTTTTCTGTTAGGTTCTAGAGCCCAGACCTCCCAGCTTCTGTCTTCCCTTCAATGGATTCCAGTAGGGAAGAGAATTCAGTTTAAAGCATTGGTCTTGGTTTTCAAAGCCTTCCATAAGATCAGAGCTCCTTATCTTGGGGAAAGATTTCAGCCTCATCTCCCTCAGCGCTTCCTGCGATCCTCATCTCAACTTTTGATCACTACTCCCAGGGTGTTTCGGGCCCGCATAGGGGTTAGATCTTTTCAAACAGCTGCCTCACGGTTGTGGAACAGTCTCCCTTTTGCGATTAGGCAGAGTCCTAACCTTCTCACTTTTAGGAAAGGGCTTAAAACGTGGATTTTTCAGCTGTGAGCTGTTAGCAGTTTTTAGTTGTGTTTGTGTTACTTGACATTTGGAGGTTTTAGTGCCGGGACACTCCAGGGAGTAGCCGCGCGCTCTATAAATATGTGTTAACATAACATAACTGGGGAACGGGGTTTGAGACTCGGCAACGATGCTGAGCATCCTGTGATTCTGGGCAAATCACTTATTCTCCCCGTGCCTAACAAAAATCAATGTGTCCATCTGTATCGAAATTGGTGCTCATGTAAAGCACTTTGATAACTGATACGTTTATTCTGCAATACCATTGATCTGATCACAACCATGTTAGTATCCATCACTAAAAATCTTCCAGCTGTACTAATAGACAGGTTATCAACTACAGTAGAAAGCTTTCGAATCTTATGCAAATGCAGTGTTACTCCTACAGATGGTATTAGAGCACCAAAGATGTCTCCTACAATTTCATTAGCACTGGCACCTCTCTTTGTTCTCAAAAGTTGTTCCCCTGTGGGGACATCAAGTTGTCCCACATATTAGATTTTATGAAAAACTATCGCCATGTAACATGTTGCATACCACACATGTGGCAAGGATTTTCCTTTTTTAAAGTCTCCACATAAATTCCTGTACTTGTATCAACCGGGACACCATGACCTCTACTTTGTGATTGAAGTCCATTTCCACCTTACATCATAGGAACTTCCTTTTGATATACTCCCTGTATGGGACCAACATTCCTGACAAACTGCTGATTCTGACCTTGCTATGCGGCTTTCACTATTCTCCAATCAATTGTTCTTTCAATTTCTTTTATTTAATTTCCAATTCGTCACTGCAGTCAATGTCAATAGATTTTTTAAGCGCACGATTACCCGAGGGAGTCTTGGCGCTGATCCATGGACTATGTCAGTTTCTGTAGAGATGAAGATGACTATTTATCAAATAGCCATGTTTTCAAGGCCTTCATGAATGCAATTAGAATTTGAAGGGATCTGATGGCAAAAGGGAGTTCATTCCAAAGTTTGGGGGCAGCTGCACTAAAGCTACTGCCACCCCATGTTGCCTTAAGGACTCTTGGAGTTGCTAGCAGTTTAGCTCCTTCGGAGCGTAGATGCCTTTTTGGAATGTACCAGGAGAACAAGCATCTGAAAAAAATGGGGGCAGTATTCTGGAGTGCTCTGTAGGTAATGCAGAGAGATTTACAAATAATGTGGTTCCTAACTGCGAGCCAATGCAGTTTTTGTAGATGATTTATGACTGATGAATGCTTAGGAATACCCAGCAGAAGACGCGTCACTGCATTTTGAGTCATCTGCAACTTATTTCGTTGTATTCTAGGTAGGCTGATGTAAAGACCATTACAATAGTCTAACTTGACCAGGATCAAAGAAGAGATCACTGTTTTTTTGCTGTCCATGGGGATCAATGGGAGTACTTTTTAAAAACTTTTTAATAAGAAAAAACATGGGTGTACAGTCAAAATATAGAGTTTTTAATATCGAGTAGCAATAATGAGTAAAAAATATAGAATAGACATAATATCGAATATAGACTACCAAAATATCGACTAGAATAGTATTAATATCGAATAGAATAGCATTAATATCGAATCAAAAATATAGAATGGACAAAATATCGAATGGACAGAATATAGAATACAAAAATATCGAATGGACAGAATATAGACAACAAAAATATCGAATTTGAGGTAAGTACGTTAAAATTATTTTTAATATTTGCGTGATATAATTCTGTAGCGGGTTGTGGGTTTATAGGGGAATAGGGTGGGAAGTAATTTAATTATAATTAAGTAAATATGTTATTTTAATTATTGGTATTAATTTTGAATTAACTGTTAATTAATTATTAATTGGTAATTAATTAAAATATAATTGGTAATTATTTTTAATTGATTAATTGATAAATATGTTAATTTTAGTCATTTATTTTCTGTAGCGGGTTGTGGGTTTATAGGGGAATAGGGTGGGAAGTAATTTAATTATAATTAATTAAATATGTTAATTTATTTATTGGTATTTATTTTGAATTAATTGTTAATTAATTAAAATATAATTGGTAATTATTTTTAATTGATTATTTGATAAATATGTTAATTTTAGTCATTTATTTTCTGTAGCGGGTTGTGGGTTTGTAGGGGAATAGGTTGGGAAGTAATTTAATTATAATTATTTAAATATGTTAATTTATTTATTGGTATTTTGAATTATTTGGTAATGAATTGGTAATTAATTAAAATACAATTGGTAATTAATTTTAATTGATTAATTGAAAAATATGTTAATTTTTGTAATTTATTTTCTGTAGCGGGTTGTGGGTTTATAGGGGAATAGGGTGGGAAGTAATTTAATTATATTTAATTAAATATGTTAATTTATTTATTGGTATTTGTTTTGAATTAATTGTTAATTAGTTATTAATTGGTAATTAATTAAAATATAATTGTTAATTTTAAATAATTGGTTAATTGATAATTATGGTACTTTTATTAATTTATTTTCTGTAGTGGGTTGTGGGTTTATAGGGGAATAGGGTGGGAAGTAATTCAATCGTAAGTAATTACATTTTTCAAATTTATTTTTTTTGATCTAATTTTTTAATAATTTTAATGTTAATTGGTAAATAATTTGTATTAGTAGGTAATTATTAATAATAATTAATTTTTATTTGTTTTAATAATTGATTAATTAATATATTATATAAAATTGTTAATTATATAAATTTGTATTTGGTATTAATATTTATGTTATTTTTATTTATATATGAAGTATTTAGTTTCCCTACTGTTGCACTCACTGGAGTGGGAATAGAAATTTTTACCCTCCCATTATCCAATGCTTTCCCTACTGTTGCACTTACTGTAGTGAAAATAGTAATTTTTACCCCTACTCTATCCAACACTTTCCCTACTGTTGCACTCACTGGAGTGGAAATAGTAATTTTTACCCCTACGCTAGCCAACGCTTTCCCTACTGTTGTACTCTCTGGAGTGGGAATGGTAATTTCTACCCTCCCGCTATCCAACGCTTTCCCTACTGTTGCACTCACTGGAGTGGGAAAAGTAATTTTTAGCCCTACGCTATCCAACGTTTTCCCTACTGTTGCACTCTCTGGAGTGGGAATAGTAATTTTTACCCCTACGCTATCCAACGCTTTCCCTACTGTTGCACTAACTGGAGTGGGAATAGTAATTCTTACCCTCCCGCTATCCAACATTTTCCCTACTGTTGCACTCACTGGAGTGGTAATAGTATATTTAACCCTCTTGCTATCCTATGGTAAATATATATATTTTTTTTATTAATACTATGTATATATATATATATATATATATATATATATATATATATATATATATATATATATATATATATACGTTTACATTTTTTTTATTTATATTAACTATCTATTAGTTTTGATGTTATTTAAGTATTTTAAGTATTTTTAAGTTAGTTATATTTATTATTTTATTAATTTTAAATTACTTTTAACTATTTAAAAAAGTTGATATTTTGACTGTCTATATTTTTAACATCGATATTTTTGATTCAATATTTTTGTACTTAACTGTTTGGAGATAGGAAGTCGATATTTTGGCATTCTATGTTTTTTACTCGATATTTTGGTGTATCGATATTTTTGACATCGATATTGTTTCAGTGATCCAAAAACATGATGAAGAGACAGCATTTACCTGTAATTTATCATCAACAATCACACCAAGGTTCTTAGCTTTGGTGACTGAGATCGGAGCCGATCCCAGTTTCTCCGGCCACCAACTCTGTGACCAGTTAGGTAGGAAATTGCCAAATGTGATTACTACAGTTTTGTCTGACTTTAATTTCAGACAATGAAAGTTCATCTATGAACTGACTGCAAGCATGCAATCCTTGAAATTTTGCATTAGTGGTGCGGATTATTTTGATAAGGGTAAGACAATTTGTGTATCATCTGAGTAAGATGTCACTGCCAGCCCAAATGTTCTTATGAGTTTAGGCAGTTCCTATTCATAAATGTTGAATAACGTGGGACTTAAGGATGATCCCTGAGGAACTCCGTAGGGAAGGACGAAGGACGGAGATTCACAGCTTCCCAAGGCTACTGATTGTGTTCTGCCAAACAGAAAGGCTGAGAGTAGTGTGAGTGATTTATCTGAGATGCCAATAGAGTTTAGACAATTTACCAAAATATCATGGTTGAGGGTGTCAAACGCCGCAGAAAGATCAAGTAAAATCAAGTCGGCTGCTCCCCCTGAATCCAAGGTTGCTCTAATTTCATCTGTAGCTTTAATTAAAGCTGATTCAGTGCTATGTTCTGTTCTGAAACCAAACTGTGTCTCATTGATAACTATTTTTTAGTAAATAATTAGTCAGCTGTTCATTCATGATTTTCTCCACTAATTTAGTGGTAAAAGGTAGACAAGAGATAGGTCGATCATGATTGGGTTGTGTGGGATCGAGACTGGGTTTCTTCAGTAACGGTACTATAGAAGCCGTTTTCCATATGGTAGGGAAGACACCACGCGAGAACATAGTGTTGAAAATATTTAGCATATTTCAATATTTCATCAATCGACTTACTTTGACAACAAATCAAATTCTGATAAATCATTGAACTAACCTTAGTTTTCGATCCATATACAATTCTGTACACAGAATGTCCCATGTCTTTCCCTCAATAGTCTCTGTCATAGTAAACTGCTTAAATCATTGCAACAGTCATAATAGGCATGTATTGAATCTTTGGATTCTTGAGTTGTTCTGTGAATCTTGACCCAATCAATCTATTTGGGAGATATTTTCAATTTAGGAAAATGTAATCACCTAATTATTCTTTTTCATCTTCACCCATAATGAAGCATTTGATATAGGAGGCCTCATCGGCTCCTTCTCAGGCCAATCCATGGCTACTTTACATTCAGCCCACAAGTCACCTGGAACCACAATTTCCAAGAAAGAATTCAAATCAGTCTATTGAGCTTTTGTTATCTTTACAAACCCATCAACCTGTCTGTTCCATTCCACTGGGTTTTCTCTTAATTTCAGGAACTCATTTATGAATGACGCAAGATCAATCCTGCTCCGAGGTATGTGCGCATAACCTCCACTAGGCACTTCTCTCATGTGAAGCATGTGTATATCCATCTCCTCATCTGTTCCAGGCGGAGGTAGACCTAATCTAGCTTTCTTGAGTTCCTTCTTCTTTGCCCACCTACCTTCGAAACTATCCAGCTCACTCCATTTTTGAACAAAAGCAATCAATTCCTTGATCCCTAATTTCATTCCTGTCTGTATTATGTTTGTGAGATCCCTGTCATAAAAGCTTTAATGGTAACTTCTTTGTAAAACTTTGGATTTTTGCAAGTCAGGTTCATATCTGTGAGCCAATTCAGATAATCTTTCATGAGCATGTCCTGCAAGTCTAGTAATATCTTTACACATGAACAATTGCTCATCACTTCAGTAAGCATTTAATTGGGATGTGTCAAGAGGTCCAAGTATAATTTCTTCTAATTCTATTTTCAGTTTAGTCACATCTATAGTCTTATCCCTCTCTGGGACCTGAGTATTTCTCCCACTCGTTCCAGGATTCTCACTACCAGTCGTTGTGTCTATACCCTTGAATCAATCATCAGAATCTTGGGCAGTAAGACTAAGTTGTTCTGCCTGGGTATTAAGAATTATTTCTCTGCTAAAGTAACCAATATTTGCCTTAGGAGTAAGTCTGGGCAGTGAAGTCTGCTCCGCTCGCGTAGTTTGCAGAGTTTTCCGCACTCCACATTACGTGAGCTTGGGAGTTCCCAAAAACTCTGCTTCGCGTAGCAGAGTTGAGTTTTTTTCCTCGCTCGTGTTCGTCAAGTTGGCGAGCGAGTAAAATCCAACTCCCGGCAAGAGTTTTCCTCGTTCGCGATCGTCAACATCAATTGGCGAGCGTGGAAAATCAGCCTCCCAACGAGATTTCTCAACGGGGCGGTCAGATTTCTCATTGAGAGTGGTCGCGTTGAGAAAGCTGCCGCTCGAGTAAAAATCTACTCGAGCGGCAGAAAGGAAGTAGCGCCCGCTTGCGCTGTGCATGGTGCCATTCACGATGATTGCACAGTGCTGACAAGCACCTGGGACTGAAAATCACAGTGAACTGCATTTATCTAATGCACTCCGCGTAGCGCAGCTTTTCGGAACACTGTGAACTCCGCCCAGGCTTAATTAGGAGGTGAGTTCAAAAGAGACATGTGAAAATGTGTCATACTCATTGGCATTTCTGTCCTGGGAATACTGTAATTAACATTTGGAAGCACATTTACGTTGGGCATGAAAAAGGGTGGTGAATTTTGGGGAAACATTCTAGTTGGGTCACTCCATTTTTGAACAAAAGCAATCAATTCCTTGATCCCTAATTTCATTCCTGAATTCCTGATTCAATGTAGGGTGTGCACTGGTGGCACATGGGGTATTCCCTTGTGTCAGAACCATAGGAATTTGAGGAATTGGTCTCATTGGCAAGCCCACAGGATCACTATCTTAAGTACTCATTCAAGTAGGAACAGCCAAATTATGTGTAGTATTTCCTGCTAATCCAGGTTTATACAAAGGAACTACAGGACCAATTATAACAGGAACAGTCAATTCATCTGGAGCATTTAGATCAAGTGATTTTGAAGGGGCTGTCATTCTTGAACTCTCTCCCATGGCGTTAGAACCTGCATTTACCAGTGCCGTAGGCACATCAAAAGTTTTACCAATAAGTACATTACTCGACATTAGTCGCTCCTCCAGTTTGGGTCACATTTTATGGGGTGGACGGTTTAACAGGAATTCAGTTATATAATCCTCATTTGAATCACTATCACTTTCCTCAACTACATTCTCTGTGTCATTTGTCTCTTTCTTCTTTTTCTCTTCCTTGCGTTTTCCTTTACCCTCTTCCTAACTCGTTAGTACAGGGTATATTCTAGCTCCCTCAATCATTTAAGTTCTCCATGTTTTCTGTTCCTCATCCCATCTAGCATCCGAAGGCATGCCATAGGCTAGCCCGTCTGTGCCCATCTGCGCCCATTCTGGACCAGGGGCCACGAACCCTGGCCAAAAGTTTGACCACTCTGATACTTTAATACAATACTTCACTGAACAACTAAAGAAATATCATCCTAAAACCCATCTTGACTGTAATGTAAATCTTTTCTTAGATAATGCTTTTCGCTGCCCTTGTGGTAACTTCACGTTTTGTACAACACTCTCTAAAGAAAAGAGCAGCGTAATTCTGAATTCCACCCGCCTCTAAAAACCAATAATTTCTTGTTGGGTAACAATTCTTCTAACAAGGTCTTTACATTCTGGAACATCAATTGCCGCTCCCTCCCTAAACATAAGATGGTCATATTTGATCTTTTAAATTGCGAACATCCATATGCCATCTTCCTAACTAAAACGTGGCTTCATACAAGTTCTGGTCCTGATGTAGCTTTACCCTTAACATCTAACTATGCTATAGTTAGAAGGGATAGAGTTCTTGGGAAGGGCAGAGGAATTGCCATAATTTATGATAAATCCTATCAATGTAAGTTGGAATATTTACCTTTTTCAAGTTGTGAAGCAGCTTTATTTAAAATCACAATGACCCCACAACTTACTTTTTCGGGCATTCTTGTTTATCGGCCCCCTGGACCATCAGGCTCCTGGGCTTCTTCACATCTTGATTTAGTCACTCCATATTTTCTTAAAGCAGCAAATTTTACTATTCTGGGTCATTTTAACTTACATCTCGATACACCTGAATGTACGGTCAGCAGTACACTGATCGCTGATTTTGGAGCACTAAATCTCTTGCTGTGTAATATTGGTCCAACACATACTGCTGGCCATCTGTTGGATCCCATTTTCTCCAACTTATATTGCCGTCAGTGTTGTCCGGCTCTTCCTTTATGCTGGTCAGATCACTTCGCAGTTAGGTTTCACTGAACTTTTTCGGTGAATCCAATTGCAGCCGCCGTTAGTACTCCACAAAGATCTTGGAATTGGGGTAAATTGGATATGGAAGCCTTTAACAAGCTCCTTTCTAATAGCGTCCCTACCATTGATCATATGTCAACTACCTCTTTGGGTACAATACACACATGGATTTTGTTATGCCTTGTACAAAGAGACACTGATAGCCTTGCAGTATTATTCAAAGTCTTCTTTATTGGTTCCAGTTCAGAGTAGTATCAATCTCAGTTCAGCCATGTACCAGCTCCTACACCAGCCTACCAGCCTACCAGGAGCAGCCTGCCTAGCTGCTCAGCCCATCTCCAACTGTCACCACTCATCCACACAGGCACCCAGACATTCCACTCATCACAGTCACACCAACATTCAGTTACCATCTCTCACTCTGGCTGAGCAGCTACGAGGACCTAGGTTGATTGAATAGTATATAACATTTTCCCTTTCATTTTAAAATGAAAACAAAAATTACAATAGTAAAGAAGAAAACTATACACAAGAAAAGCAATAATGTTCGTAAATTTAGGATGCAACACAAAGCAAAACATCTCAAGAGAGTGAACAATACAAAACAAGAAAAGATGGGTAAAATACGACAATAAAATATATGTGCATCAATATCCCCCATCCTTCCCCATGAAAACTTATAAAGACATTTCTGAGCACCAATAAGATATACAATCACAGAAAAGGTTAAAACTAAGACGAACTAAAAGCAACTTCGCCAGAGGGTGCACAAAGTGAGGTGCAGGTGCAACTTACACACAACAAAATCTGAAGCGCGGGGTGACATGCATAGTGACTTACACACGACAACATCTGAAGTGCGGGGCAACTTCAAGACAGCAGAAGATGCGCAGGACGACTTACACAAAACTGCAACATGTAATGCACGGGGCGACTTGCACACATACAAACAGAGAAGACGTGCAGGGCAAGGCGACTTACCAACACATCTGGCCAAACGTGCAGCGCAAGACGACTTACACACATTGATCACAGCACAAAAACACATATGTAATGTCACCACAACACATAGAGATGGGGAATCACCCACCAATACCTGAACCACCCTCAAGTAAGAGAGTCACTGTGATGATCACGCGCTAGAACTAGAACATCCCCTACGAAAGGGTACCTAAACGGTGACATCCCTAAACTCAAATTTACTGTAAACCATATGTAAACAAAAGACAACTGTGGCATCGCGACTATCAAAACTGTTGGATAGTTCTTAGAAATACAATTCCAAAACTGACGAACATTACTAAACTGTGCCCCACGCCGGTGAGCGACCTCTCACCCGAGTAGTATTACACTGTGTTCACACGGATACGTTACAAGCCACTTGAAACCTGTTGACAATACAAATGCAATAAGTAAATAGAATTGCATTACAACACACAGATTGTGAAACAGAAGCTTAGAACGCCAGAGCATTGCCAAGCACAATCAAAATGTAGGATGAAATAGAGGTCCAGCCAACAACTGAGCAGTAAAAACATTACCATAGTCTTTGCGACATGCATTTACAATATAATGCTCAAAACCAAATGTGCAGATAAAAGTTGACCGGCTCTGGAGCAAACAAGGAGGACATGGCAGAAACCCAACCCAATGTACATTACCTACGACATACTTGAAACGGAGGATGACACCAAAAACATCACACTGAGACGATAACACTTCTTGTTCCTGTCTTCAATGACACTGCGTAGTCCCCGGACTGCAACAGACATTATGCAACTTTATTGGCTATTTTACGCAGCGTGGTTGGTAAAAGCTTAAAAATTGAAATGCATCTTGGCCCAGGGCATTGTTATTTGGGGCCAAACTCAAAATGGCGGCACGTTTTCGGCGTCATGCTGGGTGGCTCACAGCACACAGGAGCATGACTGCGACCATCAACAGAACTCTGCACAGTAAACCACGTCACAAAAGTTCCCAGAAGAGACACGCGCAACACCAAACGAAGTTGAGTGGCACAAGCAGATTTTTTATTTTAACTAGTGAAGAGCGGTTGTTTGAAGCTAAAGGCCGAGGGCAGTTTGTTGAGGGTAATAAGTGTACATGTCAAACTCACCATACTTTTGACAGAGCTTATAACAAAAGTCCCATTCAGCCCCCTTCTGCCGCCGGCAGTAAGAGCTCAGAGACAAAGTGTTACCGCTAGTCTTCATTACACGTATGACACGCCTCATAAGTTTAAAATAAGCATGTGGGCAATTACTTTTGTATCCGGCAGCACAGCAGGTAGAAAAGACACATCTAATGTATAGGGACTCCACCTTCATCTAGGAGTGCAATGTGTCACCATAAAATTAAACAAGCATGCGCAGCAGGTGAATAGTTGACAGGAACCACCATCGCTGGTCACGAAATGCAGACCAATAAATTTTTTACGCTCCAAGCATATAGATGTGGAAGTTGCACAGCACAAACACCAGACGTGTTGATCCATTTGGTTGTGGCATTGTACAGCTCAACGGAGTAAGAACACCACAACCCAGGGCAAACACAGTACTGGCACACCTCCATACTGTAGAAGACAAGAAAATCCTTAATTGTGCTTCCCATGTGATACCTTCACACCAATCTTGGTAGAACCACACCCCACCTGTGTGACACCTGTGAATTAGTTTCACTGAGTTAGTCAATAACTCACATCTGTGCAGCCACAATCCCTTTACGCAGTAGATACATCCATACGGCAGATACAAAAGGAAGTGGTAGGGTGGAACTTAGAACAGACATACCCTAACATACAGACCATACCTGTGGTCAAGTCCATGTAGCAAGATCAGGCAGGACACACTCAGTGGTAGGGGTCCGTTGGATGACATGGACACTGGTGGGGCTGGCTTGCCTGAAACTCCATACTGCTTCATGTACTTGCTTTGTTTTCTTCTAGTTGCGCTGGTTACTGGAATCCCATAGTAGTCTCTTGGTTTTTGTACTGTCCTTGAGTATGCTTGGGTCCAGGTCCGCTCGTCGCCAAAATAAATGTTGTGCCCTGTACAAAGAGACAATGGTAGCCTTGTAGTATTATTCAAAGTCTTCTTTATTGGTTCCAGTTCAGAGTAGTATCAATTTCAGTTCAGCCATGTACCAGCTCCTAGATCTCCTACACCAGCCCCATCAGGAGCAGCCTGCCTAGCTGCTCAGCCCATCTCCAAATGTCACCACTCATCCACACAGACACCCAGGCATTTTTTTCATCACAGTCACACCAACATTCAGCTACCATCTCTCACTCTGGCTGAGCAGCTAGGAGGACCTAGGCTGATTACATATAAATGTAATATTTAGGATATAACAGATTTTGAATGCAATTGAGCATTGTCTCCCACTATCTACTAAAAAATCCTACAATCACCGCCCTCCAGCCCTTTAGTTTATGAAGCAACTAAAAATTGAAAAAACTAAGTGTAAAGCTCTGGAAAGAAGTTGGAGGAGGAATTATATGCAGGACTCTAAATTAAAAATATAAGCAAGCCTTACAACATTATCAAGCTCTCTGTAAATCAGCAATGAAGGATTATGTTTTCCTCCACCATCCAGTGCCCAGAACTGTTCATGTACTGTTTACTATGGTGAAGACTTGCTGGCTCTGATACAGTCAATACCACCTATTTTAGATGAACAACAATGCAACAGTTGTGCCAAGTACTTTGTGAACAAAGTAGAGCAAATACATTCCATACTTCAAAATACTCAGCCAGTACCTGCTATGTTGCTTTCTACACCTGAGCCTGCCCATAGGGTTGTGTACACCACCATATTAGAAACTTGGACACTTTTTGACATCAACTCTTTTAAAAAGATTTTAACCAGCATCATATCCGTTTCTCCTTGCGATCTCATCCCCGTATCTGTGCTGCAGCAGCTGGATTTACCATATTTGATGTTAATCATGCAGCTGCTCAATGCCTCTATCCAAGAGGCTTTCGTCCCGTTGGACTGGAAACAGGCCATGGTCCTTCCCCTCTTGAAGAAAGCCGAAGCGGACCCAGCCCAGCCATCTAATTTTAAGACTATTTCTTTACTTCCAACCTATTCTAAAATTCTGGAAAGGCATGTTAACCTGCAACTAACTCAATTTGTCGAATATGTTGTCTTTCTACACTAGTCTCAATCCGGCTTTAGAGCCGGTTACTAAACCGAGACAACTGTACTTGGTGTATCACAAATGTTACGACAGCGTTTGAACTCTGGGGACACCGTGGCTCTTATATTGCTTAATTTGAGCGCTGCATTTGACACGTTGTCCCATACCGTGTTGGTTAAATCCCTCCAGTCTCTTGGCATAACTGGTTCAGCACTCGGCTGGCTTTCATCTTTTTTAGCTAAACAGACATTCTACGTTTTTTCATCTGGATCCGCTTCTAAAATGTACTCCTCTTCTTATAGGAAGCCCAAGGTTCTATCCTTAAGTCCTCTTATGTTCAATTTGTATGTTAAACCTTTGCCGACAATTGCAGAGGAGGATGGGTTGTCCCTTTTTTCCTACGCGGACGATACCCAAATCATCTTTTCCCTTTATACAGAAAGGATGTCTGGACTGTCAGTTCTTCAGACTGGTTTGAGGAATATTGCATCCTGGATGCAAGCTAATCTACTTAAGCTTAACGGCTAAAAAACTGAGGTCCTCATCCTGGGTAAAAAACTAAAAATAAGAATCTCTGGGGTCCCCAGCATTGGCCGAGTGAAATAGGTGCCCTACCCCAGCCCACTGATCATGTCTGTAATTTGGGAGTCATCATCAATGACAAACTATCTGTGAAGCAGCAGGCAGTGAAGGTGGCAGCCATCTGTTTCACCATTTTAAAATGGTTGAAAAAAATCATCTTCATGCTCCCGGTACCCACTCAAAAGACTGTAGTCCAGGTGCGTGTGATATCTAGAATGGACTATGGAAATATCCTCTATTTGGCCGCAAACAAGGATGTTACACGGAGGCTACCGGTGGTACAATACTCTGCTGCCAGGCTCCTCTACCAGATCTCTAAAACATCTCCCATTTCCAGTGTTTTGCGAAATCTACATTGGTTTAAGTTCGAAAACTGTGTTAAGTTTAAAGCCCTGAGTTATATGTATAAAATCAAGGTTGGCTCTGCCCCTAAATATTTGCAAAACCTAGCACACCCTTACCAACCTTCTCGTCTACTACAATCGACCACTCAGGGAAAATTCTTGGTGCCCAGGATTAAACTTTCAAGAATGGGAGGTTGTGTGGTTGCTGCCTTGGTCCATCCATGTGGAATTCTCTTCCCATTGCACTTCGCAATGCAACTTCATATATGAATTTCCGTAAACTTTTAAAAACGTGGTTATTTAATCAATAATTCATTATTCGTCTGTGTGGCGGGGTATCAGAATCAGAAGGTAGACCAAATCGTTTCAAAGAAGGTTTTATTTTTCCCAACACTTTTTTCCATCTACTAGACAGTCTTTCCCAAGCAAAGGCTGGGGGATCCATCTTGTTCTTCCTGTTTGTAGATACGGGGAAGGGTATGTTGCACTTCTCTTGGGCCTGGAGAATCTTTTCTTCCCAGTCTCGAAGTCTCCGTATCAGTATGGCCGGAACCCAAAACAAAACAAATAAAGAAAGGAGAATCAGGATGACCGTCCTACAGTCTAAAACCTAAACCAGGGACCAGGGAAGTGAGGAAAACTATATCTCCCAGAGTGCACTGTGATGAACACTCAACGAACGTGAATGGCAGTGCACGTGGGTTTGTAAAGGACAACGGCGAGTATATACAAAATTAAGTATATACAATGGGCTCGCACATATGGAAAGGAGCACGGGTTCACACAGTCGGGCGTTCCTTTCGTCCAACCCAGCCTGCCACCTTGCCCTGTACCTGTTCCAGCCACGCTCCTCCCCTGGGAACGTGGCAGGGTGACTTGTGGGGTCGTTGGCCTCCTGGCGTTTACGCGCTGGTTCCAGGTCCCGACCTCGTCTCCTCGCCGTCTCCTCCTTCTTCCAGTCTCCGGTTTCTTCCACTCGCTCGCCATCTCGCGACTTCTTCCTCTTTGGGATACACACTGCCCTCTTCCTTCCGGGGATCCTCTTCTTGTGATGGGCTGTACCATCTGACGTCAGTTGTGGGAGGAGTCTCGTCATGTATGAAGCTCCAGTTAAAGGCGCCCGCACTTTGTTCTTCCTCAGCGCCTAATAAAGTTTGGTTATGTGATCTCCAGGGCTCCTGCTGAAATGGGATAAGAGGGGGTAAGTCGTCTGTGGCAGCCCACTATTCCCGCACGTTCTTCCCTTCTTCATCTGGCTGGTCCGCCCTGTCACACACCTCCCCCCCTGGATTCTCCCATTTGGGGAGAGGAAAGACCCGGGACAGGTAGTCAGCATTGTTATTGTCTTTCCCTTTTTTGTGGCGTACTTCAAACGCAAAAGGCTGTAAGGACAAGAACCAACGAAGTACCCATGGGATTTGTCCTTGGTTCCTATACATCCATTTAAAAAGGAGCGTGGTTAGTGTAGAGGAAGAATGGCTTTAATTCTAAATAATAGCGGAGTTTGTCGATAGCCCATTTAATGGCTAGACACTCCCGCTCTATCGTTGGATATTTGTATTCCCTAGGAAATAGTTTTCTGCTTACGTATAGAACGGGGTGCGCGTGTCCATCCCACCCTACATGAGATAACACTGCCCCTATTCCTGTATTGATTTACAAAAGGGGGTGGTGATGAACAGAGTGTCTGAATTGAGCAGACCACTCTTACCCAGTCCAAAGATCAGGGCTTGATCCATCACCGTTATTTATCTCACTGCCCCATCCCAGCTCAGAACCTGGCTATATGCAAATCAGTCTGTCCCTGGCCCAGTGCATCATGGGAACAGGGCAGACTAAACTACCAAGCCAATTCTTTACCAGAAAGGAGACAAGCTACCGGGGACCGGTTTCTGGCATTTCAGCCTCTTCGGCCCGGCTTGCTTGAATCCTGATGGAGCAGTGAGAAAGGGACTCATGTCTGAGTATACCCTGCCACACCTATAGTGGCCAAAATCGATTTACAAAAGGGGGTGGTGATGAACAGAGTGTCTGAATTGAGCAGACCACTCTTACCCAGTCCAAAGATCAGGGCTTGATCCATCACCGTTATTTATCTCACTGCCCCATCCCAGCTCAGAACCTGGCTATATGCAAATCAGTCTGTCCCTGGCCCAGTGCATCATGGGAACAGGGCAGACTAAACTACCAAGCCAATTCTTTACCAGAAAGGAGACAAGCTACCGGGGACCGGTTTCTGGCATTTCAGCCTCTTCGGCCCGGCTTGCTTGAATCCTGATGGAGCAGTGAGAAAGGGACTCATGTCTGAGTATACCCTGCCACACCTATAGTGGCCAAAATCGATTTACAAAAGGGGGTGGTGATGAACAGAGTGTCTGAATTGAGCAGACCACTCTTACCCAGTCCAAAGATCAGGGCTTGATCCATCACCGTTATTTATCTCACTGCCCCATCCCAGCTCAGAACCTGGCTATATGCAAATCAGTCTGTCCCTGGCCCAGTGCATCATGGGAACAGGGCAGACTAAACTACCAAGCCAATTCTTTACCAGAAAGGAGACAAGCTACCGGGGACCGGTTTCTGGCATTTCAGCCTCTTCGGCCCGGCTTGCTTGAATCCTGATGGAGCAGTGAGAAAGGGACTCATGTCTGAGTATACCCTGCCACACCTATAGTGGCCAAAATCGATTTACAAAAGGGGGTGGTGATGAACAGAGTGTCTGAATTGAGCAGACCGGGCCGAAGACGGCTGTAATGCCAGAAACCGGTCCCCGGGAGCTTGTTTCCTTCCCAGTGTAAGAATTGGCTTTTGTAGTTTGGTTTGCCCTGTTCCCATCATGCACTGGGACAGGAACAGACTAATTTGCATACAGCCAGGTTCTGAAACTGGGATGGTGCAGTGAGCTAAAAAACGGTGTTGGATCTAGCCCTGATCTCTTGACTGGGTGAGAGCTTTCTGCTTAATTCAGAGACTCTGTCCCTCAACACCCCTTGTTGTAAATATTTTTGTCCACCCTAAGCGTGGAAGGGTATTCTCAGATGTGAGACCCTTGCTCATTGCACCATCAGGATTCAAGCAAACCGGGCCGAAGACGGCTGTAATGCCAGAAACCGGTCCCCGGGAGCTTGTTTCCTTCCCAGTGTAAGAATTGGCTTTTGTAGTTTGGTTTGCCCTGTTCCCATCATGCACTGGGACAGGAACAGACTAATTTGCATACAGCCAGGTTCTGAAACTGGGATGGTGCAGTGAGCTAAAAAACGGTGTTGGATCTAGCCCTGATCTCTTGACTGGGTGAGAGCTTTCTGCTTAGTTCAGAGACTCTGTCCCTCAACACCCCTTGTTGTAAATATTTTTGTCCACCCTAAGCGTGGAAGGGTATTCTCAGATGTGAGACCCTTGCTCATTGCACCATCAGGATTCAAGCAAACCGGGCCGAAGACGGCTGTAATGCCAGAAACCGGTCCCCGGGAGCTTGTTTCCTTCCCAGTGTAAGAATTGGCTTTTGTAGTTTGGTTTGCCCTGTTCCCATCATGCACTGGGACAGGAACAGACTAATTTGCATACAGCCAGGTTCTGAAACTGGGATGGTGCAGTGAGCTAAAAAACGGTGTTGGATCTAGCCCTGATCTCTTGACTGGGTGAGAGCTTTCTGCTTAATTCAGAGACTCTGTCCCTCAACACCCCTTGTTGTAAATATTTTTGTCCACCCTAAGCGTGGAAGGGTATTCTCAGATGTGAGACCCTTGCTCATTGCACCATCAGGATTCAAGCAAACCGGGCCGAAGACGGCTGTAATGCCAGAAACCGGTCCCCGGGAGCTTGTTTCCTTCCCAGTGTAAGAATTGGCTTTTGTAGTTTGGTTTGCCCTGTTCCCATCATGCACTGGGACAGGAACAGACTAATTTGCATACAGCCAGGTTCTGAAACTGGGATGGTGCAGTGAGCTAAAAAACGGTGTTGGATCTAGCCCTGATCTCTTGACTGGGTGAGAGCTTTCTGCTTAATTCAGAGACTCTGTCCCTCAACACCCCTTGTTGTAAATATTTTTGTCCACCCTAAGCGTGGAAGGGTATTCTCAGATGTGAGACCCTTGCTCATTGCACCATCAGGATTCAAGCAAACCGGGCCGAAGACGGCTGTAATGCCAGAAACCGGTCCCCGGGAGCTTGTTTCCTTCCCAGTGTAAGAATTGGCTTTTGTAGTTTGGTTTGCCCTGTTCCCATCATGCACTGGGACAGGAACAGACTAATTTGCATACAGCCAGGTTCTGAAACTGGGATGGTGCAGTGAGCTAAAAAACGGTGTTGGATCTAGCCCTGATCTCTTGACTGGGTGAGAGCTTTCTGCTTAATTCAGAGACTCTGTCCCTCAACACCCCTTGTTGTAAATATTTTTGTCCACCCTAAGCGTGGAAGGGTATTCTCAGATGTGAGACCCTTGCTCATTGCACCATCAGGATTCAAGCAAACCGGGCCGAAGACGGCTGTAATGCCAGAAACCGGTCCCCGGGAGCTTGTTTCCTTCCCAGTGTAAGAATTGGCTTTTGTAGTTTGGTTTGCCCTGTTCCCATCATGCACTGGGACAGGAACAGACTAATTTGCATACAGCCAGGTTCTGAAACTGGGATGGTGCAGTGAGCTAAAAAACGGTGTTGGATCTAGCCCTGATCTCTTGACTGGGTGAGAGCTTTCTGCTTAATTCAGAGACTCTGTCCCTCAACACCCCTTGTTGTAAATATTTTTGTCCACCCTAAGCGTGGAAGGGTATTCTCAGATGTGAGACCCTTGCTCATTGCACCATCAGGATTCAAGCAAACCGGGCCGAAGACGGCTGTAATGCCAGAAACCGGTCCCCGGGAGCTTGTTTCCTTCCCAGTGTAAGAATTGGCTTTTGTAGTTTGGTTTGCCCTGTTCCCATCATGCACTGGGACAGGAACAGACTAATTTGCATACAGCCAGGTTCTGAAACTGGGATGGTGCAGTGAGCTAAAAAACGGTGTTGGATCTAGCCCTGATCTCTTGACTGGGTGAGAGCTTTCTGCTTAATTCAGAGACTCTGTCCCTCAACACCCCTTGTTGTAAATACCTATTCCTGTATTAGAAGCATCAGTGGCTAGGATGAAAGTTTTCTCAAAGTCAGAGGATATAAGAACTGACTTTGTTGTGATGAATTTCTTTAGTTCCCTAAATGCGCCTAATACTTCTGCTGATGGATTGAGAAGGGATTTGGGTCTGACTTCTTTCCTAAGGAGTTCTGTTAGGGAAGATGCTATCTCTGCGAACCCTGGAATGAACCTGTGGTAATATCCTATAAGGCCCAAGAACGCTGTAAGATCCCTTTTGGTTGTCGGAAAGGGTGTCTCTTCCATGGCCCTTACCTTCTCTGTTTGGGGAGTAATCGTTCCGTCACCCAACACGTAACCCAGGTATTTTACCTTCTGAAAGACTGCTCGTGATTTTTTTGCATTCACATGTAGGCCGGCGCGTTTGAGTGCTTCCAATATGATCATCAGGTGTTCCAGGTGTTCGGGCCAGCTCCTACTGTACACCACGATATCGTCCAAATACGCGGAGCTAAAGGAAGGGTATGGACCTAAAATGTTGTTCATCAGGCGTTGGAAAGTGGCAGGTGCCCCGTGGAGACCGAAGGGAAGAACGTTAAATCCAAACAGACCCTCGTCGGTGATAAAGGCTTTTTTTCTGCGGTCTTCTTCATGGAGGGGCACCTGCCAATACCCCTTAGTGAGGTCAAATGTGGTAATATAGGCCGCGTCTCCGATCTTCTCAATTAATTCGTCTACCCGCAGGATAAGGTAAGCATCAAATGTGGAGATGTCGTTTAGAGCCCTAAAGTCCATGCAGAAATGCGTTGACCTATCTGGCTTCGGGACCATCACTATTGGTGATGCCCAGTTGCTGTTAGAGGGACGAATGACCCCCAGCTTTAGCATCTCATGGACTTCACGTCTCACTGCTTCCCTCCTGGCGGCAGGTATTCTGTATGGATTTTGTTTTACCAGCTTTCTCGGATGTGTCTCAATCTTATGTTCTGCTAGACTTGTTTTCCCTGGAAGATCCGAAAAGATGCCAGAAAAGGGTAGGAGAGCATTTTGTAGTTCTTCTTTCATTTTGTTGGTAAGGTCTTCATTGACTATGAGGTTCTCCAATGTGGATTCGGGGCCGGTGGCTGAGGGTATCAGGAGATTATGTACCTTAGGTGGAGGCCCAAGCCACTTCTTAAGCATATTAATATGATAGCACTGCTTCTTGGATGGTGTACCCTATATGTGGTATCACCAATGGTCTCCGTTACTCTGTAGGGGCCCAACCACTCACTCTTGAATTTACTGGTAGTAGATGGAAGAAGTACCAACGCTCAGTCTCCAACGACTGGCCTTCTCAGCTTCTTCCCGCAATCGTAGTACTTCTTCTGTTTGGCTTGATTTTTTTCCAGATTGGAGTAGGTGAGGACTCTTAATTTTCCCAACCTTGACCGTAGTTGTTGTGTATATTCTAGCAATGAGCGCTGTTCCTGCTCTTCTTCCGTCTCCCATGCCTCTTTGGTCACCTCAAGCAAGGATCTCGGCTGTCTTCCGTAGACGAGTTCAAATGATGAACAGCCTAGGCTACTTTGTATTTGGGATTGTAATACATAGAGAGCCAATGGCATGAGGAGGTCCCATTCACGTCCTTCTGCAGTGAGCATCTTCTTTAAGGTAGTCTTCATCGATTTATTATATCTCTTGACGAGCCCGTCCGTTTGGGGGTGATAAACTGATGTCCGCAGATGATGCACGTCTAGAGTTCTGCATACCTCTTTCATCATGCGGGACATAAAAGGGGTTCCTTGGTCTGTCACAACTTCTTTGGGGAACCGGACCCTCGAGAATAATTCCATGTACTTCTCAGCGATGGTTTTGGTAGTAGGTGTCCGGAGGGGAAACGCTTCTATGAATCTGTTGGCATAATCCACGATGACTAGGGCGTAAATATGTCCTCTAGCTGATTTGTGTAATGGCCCTATCAGGTCCATCCCGACCCTTTCGAAGGGGGTTCCGATAATAGGCTTAGGACATAGGGGCACTGCTGTCGGTCTGTGGGTGTTTTTCTTCTGGCATATTTCGCAAGTCATGCAATAATTCTGTATGTCCTTATAAATGCCGGGCCAGAAGAAATGTCTCAGCACATTTTTGATGTTTTCTGTTTTCCTGCATGTCCGGACATGAGATGGGCATGAGAGAAGAACAGAATTTGTTCTCGGAAGGGCAGGGGAACCAATAGCTGTGTGGGTCCTTCCTTTTCCCCCTCTCGGTATAAGAGCTCATTTCTAATTATAAAACGGTGATAACTGATGCTCTGGTTATTCTGACTCACATGAGCGGCTTCCCAGGCATTAAAGAGTGTATTGTCGTTAGCTTGGGCAAAACGGAAGCTGCGATCTATCAGCCAAGGGTCTTGGGTTATTAGGGCCAGAGCAGGGCTATCCACACCACCTCTCCCCCCACCTATTTTACCCTGGAACAGGGAAAGAAAACCCGGATTAACCACGCCCAGGATAATGTCTTCAGGAAGGTTATCAACTACTCCCACTCTACTGTACAGGTACCTTTCTCTATTGGATACATGGTGACTAGGGCCACGGGGTAGGGCTTAACGTCTCCATGCACACACCGGATGTGAACTATCGTGCCTGGGAGGTATTGGTTGGGTAGTATGAGACTTTTCTGCACTACAGATTGCTTACATCTGGAATCCAAAAGTGCTTTTACTGATTTGCCATTCATCCTTACACTCACATAAAGGATGCTCCCATCTCGGCTGAATACAGAACTGCTTTTGGCAGGTACCCGACTTCCATTGGCTCTTCAGCAGGCTTTCTTCTGGGACACATGCGGGCAATGTGCCCCATTCGCCACATTCGAAACACTGTGACCCCCGAACATGTGGCAAGTCTATCTGAACATTTTTAGGTCTGGGATGTTCTATTAAGGGTTTTATATTCTTCTCTGCTTTGGCCGGTACACTGGTTTTATGTGTCTTCTCTGGGTCCCATCCCATAGTCCGGGGTTGTGCTCTGTTGTAATTTGCTGCCATTTCAATTGCCTCTTTTACTGAAAGGCTGGAATGTTGCCTTAGCCATCTTTGTGTGGCATGTGGTAGAGCCTCCATGAATTGCTCCAAATAGATTTTCGCCATGACTTTTTCTTTGGTGCTAGTGAGGGGTTGTAACCACTTATCAGCAGCCACCATTAAGCAAAAAACAGCGTTTTAGGATTCTCCCCTGGAGTCCCTCGCTCTTTTCGAAAGCGTACTCTATATGCTTCGGCATCTAATCGGAGATGGTCCAATATAATTGCCCTAATATCTTGGTAGCTTGCGTTTCCAGTGGGGTTAGCCACTTGGTATGCGAACTGTGCTTCGCTTGTAAGTAGAGGTGCCAAAAAGAAGGGCCATTTGTCTTCGGGCCATCCGCATGCCCTGGCCGCTCTTTAAAATTCACTAAAAACGCATCTGGGTCTTCCCCTGGTACGTATTTCTGGAGAGCTATTCCCGTGGGGTTGGGAACATGTGCCCTTCTCTCCGTGGGCGCTGGGGTACCTGGGTCTGGCACGGCTTTTTGCAGACTTTCTAGGTGGGCCGTTATGGTGTTTTGGAACAACTCACGACCTGCTTGGGCTGATGACATCTGCCTTTTGACAGCCCACTCTAACTTTTCCTGTCCTTTGATCATGTGTTGGATAAGGGCGTCCCTCTTGGTGTGGCAGATGGACTGAGATGACAATCCCACTCCTGACACCAGTTTTGGCGGGGTATCAGAATCAGAAGGTAGACCAAATCGTTTCAAAGAAGGTTTTATTTTTCCCAACACTTTTTTCCGTCTACTAGACAGTCTTTCCCTAGCAAAGGCTGCGGGATCCATCTTGTTCTTCCTGTTTGTAGATACGGGGGAGGGTATGTTGCACTTCTCTTGGGCCTGGAGAATCTTTTCTTCCCAGTCTCGAAATCTCCATATCAGAATGTCCGGAACCCAAAACAAAACAAATAAAGAAAGGAAAATCAGGATGACCGTCCTACAGTCTTAAACCTAAACTAGGGACCAGGGGAGTGAGGAAAACTATATCTCCCAGAGTGTACTGTGATGAACACTCAACGAGCGTGAATGGCAGTGCACGTGGGTGTGTAAAGGACAACAGCAAGTATATACAAAATTAAGTATATACAAGGGGCTCGCACATATGGAGAGGAGCACGGGTTCACAGTCGGGCGTTCCTTTTGTCCAACCCAGCCCGCCACCTTGCCCCGTACCTGTTCCAGCCACGCTCCTCCCCTGGGAACGTGGCAGTGCGACTCGTGGGGTCGATGGCCTTCTGGCGTTTCTGCGCTGGTTCCAGGTCCCGACCTCGTCTCCTTGCCGTCTCCTCCTTCTTCCAGTCTCCAATTTCTCCCACTCACTCTCCAGCTCACGACTTCTTCCTCCTCGGGATACACACCGCCCTCTTCCTTCCGGGGATCCTCTTCTTGTGATGGGCTGTACCATCTGACGTCAGTTGTGGGAGGAGTCTCAACATGTATGAAGCTTCAGTTAAAGGTGCCCGCAGTTTGTTCTTCCTCAGCACCTAATAAAGTTTGGTTATGTGATCTCCAGGGCTCCTGCTGAAATAGGATAAGAGGGGGTAAGTCATCTGTGGCAGCCCACCATTCCCGCACGTTCTTCCCTTCTTCATCTGGCTTGTCCGCCCCATCACAGTCTGTATTTTTTCTTGTTTTCTCATTTACTCTTTTTCTCCTCCTTCAGGCTTGGCGCTGGGAAACCCTTGTTGGGTAGCTATGTGCCATACAAAACTAATTTAACATAACATAACATAACATATCTCAATAATGCTGAAGACGACATCTCACAACCAGCACCATAATACAGCATACAACTGCACCACTTGTCTTCTACACCGTTAACTTCTTCTCATGAGTCTATCCCGGAATCTTAGGCCACAACGGACCCCATAACAACTTCAACTTATCTGCATTAAGTGCCACATTCACACAACAATTTAAACGTTTCTGCAGAACACCACACAATCACTGCAAAATAAGGCAACCTAAAAATAAGCAAATGCAACGCACAACTCTATTAGTACTTACACCAAGCTGCTACAACTTGCTCCCAAACTACTGGAACTCCATCAAACCTTCGAGGAAACTAATGACAGGGTTTGGGCAATTTTTGAATGAGACACCATAACTCCCTCCCTTCAGTGATGTACCATCCGACGAGCTACCAAGTTGGTGCAGCACTCTGGGACAACCCTCTTACCATTTGTCCTCCAATGGACCTTTTCTTCACCGCCCGAGAGGTGATGGGAGTTAACATTTAATCAATCAATTTCAATTAACAGTGTAACCCATTTGGCTACAAAATAAGGACCAGGAATCAGTGACTATAGTTTTTTTTTTTTTTTTTAGAATGTGTTTATTAGATTTTATTCAGATGACAAGAAAGCTGCTACCATACAGCTCAGCAGCCAGAGAAACGCTGCAACATGCGGGTAATGCACAGGTTATATATATCAGGTGATAACATTGCCAGTATCTCTGTGGTTGCTATCAATGTATCAGTAATAGACAGCAGCATTGCAATCAGAACAATATAACAATAATAATAGGAGAAAGAAAATTTACTCTTAAGACTGTATTGAGGCAATAGAAGGTCCAGCCCTACACGGGGGTAGGGGATAGGAGAGCACCTCAGACAAAAACCCATTGAGTCACGAGACACATGTAGTGCGTGTGTATATGTTGTCTGGTGGGGAGTGGGGTAGAGGAGCAAGGGAAGAGGGTAACGCAGTGCATGCATGGGAAGGCAACCCTAAACGCTGGACAGTTTTAAGTGGGGACCTGGTGGTCACCCACCCATTGGGTCAATGAAACTTAGGTTCAAGGTGTGCGCGTATCATTCCTAGCTTCCACAATAAGTAGAAAGCTCTCCCAGAGTTTGCTGCCTATGAAGAAAATTCGGCATCCTCTAAGTCCCCGAAGAGTAGGAAGAAGACGTAAGAGGGAGGCTGTGTGTTGTCAAATCCGTCACTGTCACAATTGTCATATGCCACACTGGTTGCAATACTGGACAGTCCCTCACCATATGATAAAATCTAACTTCCTACAGGCCACAACTAGGGCAGACAGGGGCAAGCATTGGTAACATACCTTTAATACAATGAGGCGCTACGTAGTCTTTGTGTACATAGTTAAACTGTGTGAACCTAAACTTGAGGTTGCGAGATACACCCTGTTGCAGGGATTATGCACATACACATAACTATGTGCAGCAAACCAGGACCTCTGTGTGTATTGGTGTACCAGAAAACCCACCTCAGTACCCAGATTCCTAATCTGACTAGCTATAGTGTCTCATTCGTTCTCCGTACTACAGAAAAACTACCAATGATTTGACTTCTTAGAACATGTCACTCCGTCCCTCT
Source organism: Lissotriton vulgaris (assembly GCF_964263255.1). Classification (NCBI taxonomy): domain Eukaryota; kingdom Metazoa; phylum Chordata; class Amphibia; order Caudata; family Salamandridae; genus Lissotriton; species Lissotriton vulgaris. The sequence continues at coordinate 253,395,256 of NC_141687.1, forward strand.
CAGGAATCGTGAGAAGAAGAACATTCTTTCGTTCAAACACTCATACTTGTCCACAACGTGAGTAAACAGGGACACAATATAGTTTAAAATGTTTATTTTAACTAACGTGCCCTACAATGCAGTATACTAGCCAACACAAGCGATGAAATACATAAGAACAATATAATCAGCATGGTTACAATTCCATAAAGCACAAACGGGGTAATCATCTTATAATGATAGTGGAAACAGGGCTACAGCGCCTTACCACCCTCCCCGTGATATAAGCTAGTTTATTATAATTATAGAAGACCTCTCGGCTTTGTCACGGGGACCCCATACCTCTAAGTGTAGATGCAAGGAATCACATTTCAGAACAAGCACAGCACTTCTTCGTTGGAATGAATCTCTCCAAGTGCCTTTTCATGCATGCAATGCCATATTTGAAGCACTCGACTTTCAGTAGAGCAGCTGTGCTCTATGTTGTGTCAATGGGCGTGGGACTGACCAAAGTGAATCAACAGCATACATTGTTTTTCGACCTTGAACACACTGTGCAGACTAAGAGCACAGTGTAGAGCTAAATGTGTGAAGGGCAGACAGTTCTCATGCACACATGCACCAGCAGTTTATCCACGAGAATAAAGCCATGTAATAACATGCGCAAAAGTGGCAAGATGGCTGCCAAGCATATATTAACTAATGCTAACTTAGCAGTGTCTGCAGTTAATTCTGTGACCTCACCACACCCTCCCCTGGTCTGTCCATCGAACAGAGGTTTATGGAGAACACGGAGTTCAAAAAGTTCTGAGTCAGAAGTTAGAGCATCGATCGTTAAGTGAATTGTGATTTCAGCAGAAAAAGTCAATTTGGAATTCAGCCCGTAAGTCTTGGGGGGAGAGGAGGGGAAAACAAATCTTTTGTCTTTTAACAAGGATGAAATGTTCAAAATATCAACAAAAGAGGAAAGAGAGAAAAGTAACAACAACAACAAAAATCCTGCAGATGATCGATGCCAGCCCGGTTAATCCATCAAAGTATATGAGCAATATGTTGCAACATGTATAAATGCGCGTTACTTGAACCCAAGCTCCACAATCACATGGGCACTCAAAAATGACTTTTCGTATTTTTTTGAAATAATTGTCTTCACAAATATGTTGCAACAGCCTCCAAGAGAAAGTCATTGTCATCGTCAGAAAATAGAGGCACCATCCACTCAAGCAAACTGAAAGAACAAACATGTTCCTCAATAAGTGGTGCATCCAGCACCATCAGCGGACAACTTGCGTGGTACTCCATGTAACTTCTTTGTAGAAAATCCTGTGCCGCAGCACAGATATCCCATTGTGCCTAAACTCCAAGCGCAGCCGCGCAGGCCATAATCCAAACACCGAATCATTCTTGCTCATTGGACACTAAGCGACTCATCAGCAGAACTAAATCCGGGGCAGGAGACACCATATTGGTGAGGCAAAGGTCCAATGCCCATTCAAATGAACATTCCAAGCAGGTGACGATAGGTTGCACGCAAGTGTAATATGCAAAACGAAAGGACAGTCCATAAGCCATGCTGAGTGTGACCATGGGCAAAGAACCATAGCATTCAAGCATACGGCTACGAAGCATCTGCAGTCGTTCTTGGCTGTGCAGCGCCACTGGTTGCGCAGTAGGCAATTTTAATAGCAGTACTCCAGCAGCTATGGCAAGTAATAGTGACAACCCACCGAAGACGCTGGAAAAAACAGAATTAATAAATTCCTATATTACACAAAAAATTGTTTGGAAAGTAGACACAAGGCCAGAGCCCACAACTTTATAAAAAAATGACCAAGCCTGCAGTATTAGAGGCATTGAAAATGGTATGAATCAAAGCAGCGAAATGCAGAGGGAGGTCAGTATTAAGAAGGGCTTGAACCTCAGATAGGGTATTGGCCACATGAAGGACAAATGTCTCTTGTGCAGATGTGAGAGAAACTTCTTTTTGGGACAACAATGCTCTAATTCTGCTCAATTTATCGAAGTCAGCTCTCAAGGTCAGAATGTAAGTCCAGACCGAGTTATCAAGTCTCCCATGTGGGGGTGGAAACAGTAAATGTTTACAGCAAACCACACATTGTGAGACTGCAATGTAAGGGATGCCAGCAAGCGCACCGCAGCATTCCTCATTATGTAAAAGCAGATAACTACAGTTTGCAAGCAGAGTGAAAGTTGGTGTAATATTGGGCTTTAGAATTCCTTTCAGAATGCATGCGAGATTCGGGGCCATTAAGTTACAGGCTCTGTGCAACTGTATATTTTTGCAAACCAAAGAATGGCCTATGGTTGAATCGCATGATTCCCCAGTTAGGTAAACTTCATCATCATCCAACAAGCATCTGTAAGTGAATGGTAACGACCACACCTCATAAAAGAAAGCACTGCCCAGGGGTTCAAAGCGCACTAAGGGGTAATGCTTCATACAGGAGCTAAATTCAAACAAGGGAAATGGTAAGGTTATTACCTCATGGATGAGCCAGACAGCAGCTTCAGTTTTGGCCACTGAAAAAGGCAAAGGTTCTAATTTTTCAATGTGTAAAAGCGTATATGTAGCATCTTTCAAACATAAATTGCTGCTTGTTTGTTCAATTAAAAGGCACAAATAAAGATGTAGCGTTCAAATAATCAGAATTAACTTTTCTCATCTTAAGAGTTTGTAATGTCCATGCAAGCTGCATAATTGAACGCAATTGATTCTGTCCATGATACAAAACATACACATCATCTTGCACAATATCAACAACAGGTGAAACAATACTGCCCAATGTATAAATGCGGGAGGAAAGTGTGTTAATACTATTATCCACAGCAGCAAGGACTTTTTCCAAATTAGCCTGGTCTATGGCCCTTAACCGGGAAGCAGCCTCAATTGGGGATAGCTTCCATATTTTATTATAGGTTGTGTAAATAAATCGTTTAGATCTAGCACCAGCAGACCCCTTTATAAATTCTGTCAAATCAATGTCACCTGATAAGGTGGGAGAGGTGTGGCGCCACAGCTAGGGCGACTGACTCCGGAAGCTGGGGATCACGGTTCGATCTCCGGCACCGGCGGCAGATTAGCCCAGCACCATGTGACTCTGGGCAATAGCTTGCTTAATCTTCCCAATGGCCCCCAGCGCCTAGAGACCCTGATGGGTGATTGTGCACTTTACAAATGTGGATTATTATTATTATTATTATAATAACGACAAATGTTGTTTCACAGAGGACAGTGTTGAGTGTTTTTACCAGTTTTGACATAATTTATCAACCGAGTAAGTAGTGACCGAATGGGAATTAGAAAAACAGGGATCAGGCCTATCCTGTGTATTGCCAGGGGCTTTGTTATAGAAACTGAGTTGGCAAGCATTTGAGCTGGTTTGCCAAACCAACCAACCTAGGGGGTCTAAAGCAGAAATATTAAAAATAATATTCTGTAATAGGGACTGCAAGTCGTCAATGGAACAAACAGTATGATTTGTCCAGTTCAGATATGCAGCCAGAGTGGGAATGGCAGGGCCATTCATTTGCTTTGATGAGCCAATCCAAAACACGTAGTCTACTAGACCGAATCATTCAAAAATAAAATTTGAGTAGGAATGTTATGTTATGTTATGTTATGTTATAAGGTCTCTTCTATAGCGCACGGCTACTCCATGGAGTGTCCCGGCGCTTTGGCAAAGAGAACTGAAGAAGAGTACACAACACACCACCCGACTGCGGGCCAAAGAAGTATTACTGGGAGAAAAGCCAGGTCTTCAGTTCCTTTCTGAAAGAGAACAGACTGTTGGCTTCCTTAAGGAAACAGGAAGCTCATTCCAGCTGCGAGGTGCCAAGTGTCGAAAGGAGCGACCTCCAGTGCGAGCACGTCTGACAGTAGGAACGTCGGCCTTGGCCAGCAAAGCCGATCTTAGAGTCCTCCTGGGGGCATAGAAAGCCAAGCGCTTCCCAATATACTTTGGGCCGATCGAATGGAGGGCCTTAAAAGCAAGGGTCAAAACCTTGAAAGTAATTCTCTTAGAGACTGGGAGCCAATGCAGTCTCATGAGCAATTCCGAGGCCTTTGCCCTACGCTGTCGGCCAAAAATGGCTCTGGCAGCAGAATTCTGCACGATCTGCAGACGTGCCAGAAGATATTTGGGAAGGCCAATGTAAAGGGCATTCGCGTAATCAAGACGCGAGCCTATCAACGCCTGGACAATGATTTTTTTTATGTTGCAGAGACAGTAGTGGAAGAAACTTCCGCAACATTTTCAAGATGCCGAAACATTTCCCTGTCAGCCCAATAATCTGGGGTCTGAAGGAAAGCTCAACATCGCACAGGACACCGAGATTTTTGGCTTTTGACGAGGCAGCGTCAGGCGGAAACATATCCCGGGGCCACCATGTCTTCCAACTGGGATCAGGCGGACCTCCGAAAAACAGCAGCTCCGATTTATCGGAGTTGCATTTCAGACTGTGCCTCTGAAACCAGTCAAAAACAGCAACCAGGCATTCCTTGATCCGGCCGCCGTCGAAACCCTCACCCTTGTTACACGTAAAAAGGAGCTGGGTGTCATCAGCATAGGATATGATCCAGGCACCACAAGATTCCACCACAACCGCCAGAGGGGCCATATAGATGTTAAAAAGGGTGGGGCTCAGGATAGACCCTTGAGGAACCCGAACCTCCAGCGGCGGTATTTCGGCGGAAAACGGAGGTGCCCAGACCATTTGTCGGCAGTCGGTCAGAAATGACTTAAACCAATTCCACACTGTCCCACAAAAACTGATCTCCCAGAGTCTTAAAAGGAGACCGTCGTGGGGAACGGTGTCGAAAGCCGCCGACAAATCCGACATGACCAAGATGGCTTTTCTCCCTGGGTCCAAAGTCTCTCTTATGGCATCAGTGACCTCCAAAAGAGCTGTCTCCGTGCTGAAATTCGCACGAAAACCCGATTGAGAGTCATGCAAGATATTATTACTCTCGATGAAGCTGGAAATAGAGAGATGCACATGCTTCTCAATCACCTTAGCCAGAGAAGGGAGGAGGGAGATTGGTCTGTAGTTGGAGTGAACAAGGGGATCTAACGATGGTTTCTTAAGCAGCGGCAGTATCAAGGCATGCTTCCATGCCAGAGGTACCTCTCCCGTAGTCAGGGAGGAGTTAAGCAGCAGATTAAGCAAGGTGTTGACTGCAGGCGCTACTCTCCCCAGGCATTTCGCTGGGCAAGGGTCAAGTGGTGAGCCCAACTGAAGTCGAGACAGGAGGTCAAGGGAGGTAGCAAGAGGGATAGGGGGGAAAACAGAAAGGAGAGGGCCATTCTTTTCCAATGATGGAGGTAAAGTGGTCGGATGGCTGGCAGCTGGAATAAGGCCAGCATCAGGGAAAGAGTCCTGAATGGATTTAATTTTATTAATAAAAAAGTCACTAAGCTGGCTAATCCAGGCTTCGGTATGGGAATGGATAGGCGTGCTCGAGGAAGGAGAGATAAACTCTTTTACTATCCTAAAAATTTCTTTGCTCGTGTTTTCAAATTCCTCGATTCTGCGCTCAAGGTAAACTTTTTTCCCATCCACAATATGTTTGTGGTAAAATCGAATAGCATCCCTGTATTTTCCTTTGTCATCCGGGTCTTACGTGCGCCCCCAAGCTCTTTCAGCCCTCTTGCAATCTTGGCGCATCTTACCAAGAAGAGGAGCAAACCAAGGGGCCGAAGCGTGCCTACCCGCTGATAAGCGTGGCTCAAATCCACCCGAGTGACTTACCGCACTCACCTATAGTCGCTATACAGGAAGTCAGCCGGACAGTGGAGAAGAATAAACAAAAGTCTTTATTAGGCCAAACAACACTCATATGAGAGGGCCCTGTCCGACCTCACTCCTAGGAGTGCGAACGAGAGGACTGACTCTCTGCATCACAGCAATACATTATAATGCAATACAGTAACGAGGGGTACGCCCCTTGTGGAAAATCACCGAGCCTCAGACCAGTAGACAATGCTCTCATACAGCAGGCATCTGCACCTGCAAGGGATACATTATTATCTTTACTCAAGGCCATGGAGCTAGGCTTCGACGTCTCTGGGCATGAGAACGTTACTGATAATGAGACTTGTTAGTTTCGGCCACAGTAAGCCGAGAAACGAAAACTGCTGTCTTAGTACATTTCTGTATTCCTGCGGGAGGGGCATATGAGCGAGAAGGGCCTGCAGGCACAGAGGGTTACGCAAAATGGTGGCACACAGGCTAAGCTAAGAAACTAATATGATCACACGTACATTTGAATATAAGCAAAGGCATGAATAATATTTCAGCATAGGTGCATATATGAAATTCATTAGTTAGTCATATGATGCTAATTCGCACATCATCACAGGGTAATTAGGGCATCGAAAAGTGAATTCTATCAGACCCTCCTTTTAGCATCATTGGCTAACTATAGCCTCATTTATTTGCAAAAGGTAGTGCCGACATCCAGTCTAGGGGCAGGACTTTATTTCTTTAGTCTAGAACATCTTCTGCAATGAACATCAACCAACTTGCATCAGCAGGAATTTCAGTGACCATGGAAGTTGTATATTGACCATGTAACTTCTTCTTCGGACCCATATTCGCAGCACACATTGAACAACATGGAGGGAGGCAGTATATGCAAAGGCAGCAAGACAGTATGACACTCACTACACCAACCAAGCCCATCAATATTTTCCAACCCCAGGAAGAGAAGGCACCCCAGAGCCACCCTTGTAAGGACCAGGTCCCATTATCCTGATGTAGTTCCGTCGCTAATCTATGTAATTTTTGTACTGCCAAGTTAACAGTCGGGGCGGAGTCAGGGATGTAAACGCAACAAGACGTCCCGATGACGCGACAGGCCCCGCCCCTATCAGCTAGTATGACGTCAAGGACCCTCCTGTTCTGGATCGTGAATAATCTCATAGCCTGAACCTCAACAGATATGTTAGTCGTAATGTCAGCCTCAGTTAGAACCACTTTTTCCATTACCCTAGACAGTCGTCTAATAGCTCTACTGTTGAATATAGGGCCCCAGAAAGGAAGCAAACCCTTCGAAAAATCAGTCCATTGTTGGTATGAGGTGTCCGTCTGATCCACGTCATCTACCTGTAGTTCCCTCCTTTTACGCTGCTCTAGCGGCTGTTCCTGAGGACTGGGGAATCGTCGATGAGTTTTGTGGTAATCAGAGGGAGCCACATACACAGGAGGAATCATATAGGCCAGGTAGCACACCCCACCCCAACCCTCGGGCAACCATAAGTATCCATTTTCACCGCAAACAAAATAGACACTGGGTGGGGCAATCAAAGAGGGGCTAACGCGCAGGCGTATTGAAGCAGTCACATTACAAGAGCTATTACCAACTTTTATGGGACCCCTTCCCTCTATACAGAAAAATGGAGAAGGACCCACCACAGCCAGGGGTATCAAAGACTTGGAGCTGTCGTTACTCTTTGGGGGATGCCTATAAGACAAAGTGGCGTTCAATTTCATGAAACTATCCCTAAGTCGATCAGTATCATTAGGTGTCAAGAATCGACCCAACTTTTTCTCACATGTCTCTATAAAAGTCTGGTCAAAACGTCCGTCAGTATATATTCGTCCAAGGGAAGCTGAAGGCAAAGGCCGCACTCGCATTGTCATTGTCCACCCCCTATTCTGCAGGCGTGGAGTCAGAGAATCTGGCTGCTGGAAATATTTAACAAGACCTATAAGAGTATACCACCCCACACAACTATTCACTGGCGTTAAAGGGAGAGCGAGGAATCTATCTTTTTTATAGGCAGCAGAAGGTAAAAGCCCGCAAACCCAACAATCTGTCAAGTTGGTAGTGGCGTGTGCATGGTGCAAAGTCTTAATGAAAACATTGTCCTTATAATTTTTTCTCATCATTCTCTCACCATAATCAACAGTAACCATATTATGTTCTGGAACAGCGGTGGTTGTGGGTGCAAAAACATGAACGGGATAATGTTTATCTAGGAAAAACAGTATTCCAAGAGTCACTAGAAAGGCAATCAAAATGACAATTATAACCACTATTTTTCCCTTTCGGGGAAGGGCCAACCAGGGGGAATCAGGCTCAGGTCTCGGGGGAGCTGCAAAGGGCTGCTCCTCATCAGGAATGGGCCGCCCAAAGGGATACATTCTGTATACTCTTAGCACCAAAAATCAAAATAAAAATAAAAATCACACTACTACTAAAAAAAATTGTCCCAGACAATCCTCAACCGGCCGGAGGGGTTCTTCAACCCTTAAAAAGGGATCTTCTCCCTGTGTCCTTCAAAGCCTCACAGGCAGGCTTTTACCGTCCATACCTAATTCCACCGTTGCTGTTCAACAATTTGAAACGAGGGAAGCACTTAATTTGGGCCCCGCACCACTCTATAGTCTCAAAGAACACAATCTTCGGCTAAACACCAGGGCTCTTACAAGTCCATCCCTGCCACTAAATCTTCTTTATTCAGAATGTCCACTAAGCCCTTCTTCCAGTGTTTAGTCCATCACATTTCAGCACTATTTCTTATTTTCTTCGGGGCCTCAAATTATAGCGAGTGCTCCCTGGCACTTCGGGATCAGTAAACAAAGCAGGTGTATCAGTGGCAGATGCTGGACTTTCTGGTGTCTCTTCACTAGCAACAAGGGGAGTGGTAGAGCTCACAGTATTCTCAATTCCGCTTCGCTCTTCTCCAATCAGTGAAGCATCCGAGAAAGGAACATACCTCGGGATATGTTCATGTTCTTCATCAGCAATGCCATCCTTTACCCATTGGTCATAGGGCAACGGGAGCGGGACCCTCTTCACATGTGAGGCATGGGTCCACGCCTTCCTTCCGTCGACCCGAAGTGCAGTACGCGTGGTGAGAAGCACCTGGCGCGGCTCTGACCACCTCGGCTCCAGACAAGACTTCCGCTGGTATCGTCGCACCACAACCCAGTCCCCTGGGTGGATGGTGTGTCCAGGCCCCTCCGGCAGCGGCTTCAAATTGTCTGCTACCTGCTGATGAATAGAACGAAGATCTTTAGTCAAAGCATACAGATAATCTGTCAACAGAGGATATGGTACATCAGAAAAACATTTAGGTCTTGGCACTCCCCAGATATTGGCCGGGCGGCCAAATATCACTTCATGAGGAGAGACGCCCATCTTTGCATTTACAGTGACTCTCGTTGAAAGCAAAGCTAAGGGAAGTGCGTCTGGCCAACGGAGACCTGTACTCTCGCATATCTTGGCCATTTTGAGTTTGAGCGTGCCGTTAAACCGTTCCACCAGTCCTGCTGCCTGAGGGTGCAAGGCTGAGTGGAACTTCTGTGAGATGTGCAAACCTTTACATATTTGTTTCACTAATTCAGCATTAAAGGACGTGCCATTATCACTCCAGATCACCCTAGGTAATCCGAAGCGGGAGAAATACTCCTTTATCAACATTTTTGCGGTGGAAATGGCCGTACAGTCTTTCGTTGGATACGCCTCCACCCACCTACTAAAGGCACATACGACCACAAGGACGTACTTCAAGTTGTTGACCCTTTCCATTTCGATGTAATCCATCTGAATCACCTCGAAAGGGAAAGAGGGGGGTACAAAATTTCCAGTTGGGACAGGGGTACCCTTTCCAGGATTGTGTCTCAAACACACCATACATTGACGGACTAGGTGAGTGGCCGTTTTAGATATATTCTTATTGCTCCACACTGGGTCTAACAGTTTGCATATGCCCTTTGCACTAACATGGGCAGGCCCATGCGCCATCGTCACTACTGGAAGAACATACGCATTCGGGAGCATCCATCGTCTTTTGTCTGTCACATCCGTCCAACATTCATCCGCATCCAGTCGTCCCTGTCCATCCTTCCATGCTCTCAATTCCTCATCTGTCGCCTTACTCTGTATGTTCTTGGCACTTTGTACAGTGTCTGCGAACATGTGAACATCTGGGACCCATCTGGCTGGTCCTGCCACAAACATTCGTGGTAATTTTTCTCTAGCAGTCTCCTTTGCTGTTCCATCGGCGAAAGCGTTGCCTCGCCCTACATCGTCCACTATTGTCTTGTGTGCGCTACATTTTATCACAGCCAATCTTTTGGGTAATGTCAGGGCCGTTAACAGTCGTAATATCAGGGGGCCATGTTGGATGCGTTGTCCAGGAGAGGTCAGGAATCCCCGTTCTGCCCAAAGTCGCCCATAATTATGAGCCACGCCAAAGGCGTATTGGCTGTCAGTATAAATGTTCACATCCAACCCCTCACTCAACTCACATGCTCTCAGTAAGGCAATAATCTCGGCAGCCTGGGCAGAATTGTAAGGTATTCTAGAAGTCTCTACCACCGTCTGTAATGTTGTTATTGCATATGCTGCTGTCGATGTACCGTCTGGTAATTTAAAACAGGATCCATCAACATACAATTCCCCATCTGGTTCGTCCAAGGGCCTGTCTGTCAGATCCACCCTCCCCTTTGTTTCCTCTTCAGTCCTAAACAGACAATCATGTATGTCATCGTCTTTGGTATCTGTATCTGTGGGGATAGGTAACAAGGTGGCCGGATTCAGTGTAGCACACCTTTTGACGGTGACATGAGGTGCAAAAAGAGTCATCTCATAACCCGTAAGACGAGCACTAGTTAAGTGCTGCGTCTGTGTCCTGTTCAACAAAATGTCCACAGCATGCGGTACCATTACTGTGAGGTCTGTTCCCAGTACGAGCCCTGCCGACTGTCTTATAGAAACCGCAGCAGCCGCCGTGGCTCTCAGACAGCTCGGCAGCGCTCTTGCCACATTATCGAGCATGGCAGAGAAGTAAGCGCACGGTCTCTGCTTCCCCCCGAAACACTGAGTTAAGACAGACAGCGCGCAACCTTCCGCCTCGTGCACATAGAGAACAAAAGGCTTCTGGTAATCAGGTGTTCCAAGAACTGGCGCAGAACACAAAGACGTTTTTAGTGACTCAAACGCTTCTTGACATGCGGGGGTCCAGGGTAGGGGCTCGCGCACTTCCTTGGTAGTCAGATACAATAGGGGTTTTGTTAGTAACGCATAAATAGGTATCCACTGGCGACAATACGATGTTATGCCTAAGAACGCGCGCACCTCTCGCTGCGTGTTAGGTACTTGCATGTTAGTGATCGCTTTTATGCGCTCCGGCGTCAATCTCCTCCCCACTTTCGAAAGGAGGTGACCGAGGTAGGTGACCTCCGTTCGACAGTATTGAAATTTCGGAAGGGACACTTTATGCCCCCTGTTAGCCAAATGGTGCAACAATTTCACAGTAGCATCCCGACAACCCTGCTCGTCGTCCGATGCTATAAGGATATCATCCACATATTGCAACATGACATTGCCAGGTGGAAGTTCCAGTTCATCCAATTGTGCCTTTAGAGCCTGACTGTATATACTCGGACTCTCAGTGTACCCCTGAGGAATTCTCTTGAAGCGGAAGCTTCGGCCAGCCAATGAGAATCCGAAGAGATAACGGCTTTCCTCATGTACTGGAATACTGAAGAAAGCATTTTTCAAGTCTAGGACAGAGAAATATTTGGCCGAAGGGGGTATCATGGTCAAAATTGTAGTGATGTCCGAGACCACCGGGTACTGTGGCTCCACTACTCTATTGACGTGCCGCAAATCAATCACAAATCTATAAACATCAGGAGTATTATCAGTAGCATCAGGCGACCGTCTTTTAAGGATGGGCAAAATAGGGCTGTTACATATGTTCGAATCAGTCTCTTCCACTACTCCAGACCGTATTAAATCTTGAATTATCTGCAGTAACGCCTTCTCTCCCTCCCTAGGAATTCTGTATTGAGGAATTCTGGGCAATTTGGCTCCCACCTTCACTCTTATTGACACCGGGGCAATATCCATTTTACCAACATCAGTATCACTGACAGCCCACAAGCTGTCGGGTACGCCTCGGAATTCAGGTGGTAACGGGTCATCTTTTGAAAAACATTGCAATGGGCGGGCAACATTCGGGCCCAGAGTAAGGTACACGCCATCCGGGGAACAATAAATGGTAGCGTGTAATCTTTTCAATAAATCTAGACCCAGCAAATTTTCTCCACAATTTGATGTCAATAAAAACGGTGAATCAACAGAGAAAGGGCCAATCGTCAACGTGAGAGGTTTAGAAATGGGGCTAATCACCGGAGTACCTGCAAAACCCACGGATATATTATTCTTGCCAGACAGAGCCGCCCCTGGGACCCGGGAACGAGCCACTGAACTTTTCATTGCACCCGTATCCACTAGAAATTTTTGTTGAGACCCCATTAAGTCACCTTCGACATAAGGTCCCCTCTGATCAACTTCCATCAGTACTGGTCCCAGGCTCTGTCCTACGCTGTCCTAGTTGTGGGAGAACCCTGTCAAATCATCAACTGAGTAATCATCGTTATAGTACTGGCCACCATCACTCTGCAACTGTTGCCTGTTTGTAGTATTGTCAAAATAATTTCCACCCGGCCTCCCGCCTCCTTCCGATCGTACCACCTGTCGTCCAGGATCACCACCACCTCTTCCTCGCCCGCGCCCTACACCAGTACTCGACTGAAGCAGCGGGCAATCCCTCCACCAGTGCCCCTCCTTCTTGCACTTCGCGCACTGGTTCGGTCCCAGCCTTTCCCTACTTTCACCTCTCCCAAATCCACCTCCTCGACTCGACACCGCTCCCCTGCCTCTGCCTCTCGCAACCTGCTGCAACAAAACCCTTGTCTTTAAGTCCTTAGCCTTCTTTTCTTGCTTGTGCTTGTTCTCATTTTCCCTGTGCTCATAATATTGCGCCATACTGAGTATTCCCGAAGGAGAGGACGTTGTCCACGTGCTCTCCGACGCTTGCAGTCTGGCTGATATTTCAGGCAATAAGTTCGTAACAAACCTGTTGACGAAGAGTCGTAACCCTCCATCCTGTGACACATCCTGCCCGCTAAAATCCATAAACGTTTCCTCAAACCTCGTAAAGAAATCAGAGACCGCCTCATCCTTCTTCTGCTTACAAGCCGTTAATTTGTCCCAATCTACCTTTTTCGGGGGAATGAGAGAATGCATATACTTTATAATGCGCCCTGGCAAAGCTAATATCTCAGCCTTCGGCTTCTCCCCTGGCTTACGCTCCTTGTCCCAATCCTGCAACTCCTGCCATGTACCTCCCAGCTCCTCCGTATGATCCGTACCTTTCACTTGCCGCCACACATCAACCGGGACCAAAAGCCCGAAAAACAATTCAACATCAGCCAACGTCATCACAGTAGAAGACGCTGCTTCTGTAAGCTCTTTGTAATAGGCAGTCGGATTCTTTCTAGAATCCGGTAGCTGAGCCTTCAATGACAACACCTCACTTCTCTTCCATGGCGTATACACCCATTGCTCCTGGAAATGTGCATCAATTCTGTTCCTTGTAACAGCCCTCGTGACCGGGTCTAACAACTCGGGGACCTCGGGATGAAAAATAGGGTGCACCTCGCGCATTGGGTGGAGACCTGGGAAGTGGGGTGTACCAACAGAGGGTAATTCATTCCTGTATTTCAATAGCGCGCGCAGACTACTCATCACTTCTTTCACCCCTGTGTTCGTTCTATATGCTCCAGCCTGTATATCTCGTAAAACCGCCGGAGCCACACCTCCATATCCCTGCTCCCATAGCGGTATCAATACATTAGACATGTGCCACAAAGTGTGCTGCTGCATCAAGGGCTCAAAATCTTTCATGGTGGACCAAATATCTTCGAACGAATAAATATTATTCCTGGCCCATTGACATGCCTGATTAGCCACCATACTTTTTTCATCTAAACCAATGGTAGAACGCGTAAGCAGCTTCCGTACCTGCGACAGTAGTCCGCTACCTGCGCCTCGACTCGGTGTTAGCATCTCCTGACTGGGGGTGGTACTAGCTGAAACACTAGGGAGTGCCAAAGAAAATTGGGAGGGTGTAGGCGAGGTGGCCTGGAGTAAGGAAATGAGGGGTGTCGAGGGCGGGTATTGTTGGGGGGCAGTGGCCGAAGGACCCGGAACTCCACTAACGGGGGCTGGAATCGGCAAGGAGGGATACAAGGGCTGTGGGGCATAAGGGGGAGGGGGTCGGGCATTCAAAATGTCCTCCATCTCATCTGGGTCGTCCTCTCGCACTACATAACTTTTATTTTCTTTCAACCTACAAAGTCTATCTGCGCGCTCCATACGTAATGCATTCTCATTCCCCACCTGTTCCTTCGCTTTCTGCGCCATAGTCTGGGTGGACTTTTTATACTCCTCTTTCTCCTCTCGCATCTTGCGTTTCCTGGCCTCTTTCTGCCACACTCGCAAAGAGTCGAACATACTCTGACGGCTACGCCTAGCAAACAGTTTGTCTTGCAAATAATCCAACTTAGCTTCATCAAAAGAACCCGTCAAAGGCCATTGTAAATCCACATTATCAGCAGTGTACCGATGCCACAAAGTACCAAACAAAATCGGGACCAGTCCATGTTTAACATACATATCAAAACTCGGTGTCCCTTCAGGGGGTGCAGGTTGGCTCTCGGCCAGTCTAGTATTTGAGGGTCGACAACAGCATCCAAAACATCGTAACTTGCTAAAACACGGCATCTTTACTTTGATGTAAAAGTAGCACTTCTCCACTGACTACTTTTACCTTGAATCACAACTCGAGTTCATTCACACACAAACATATAGACGGACATCAGAGAACCACGTACACATATACAATATCTCCAAACACGTGTTACCAAATGGGACAAGGCCCGTCGACCAAGTCCTGGGGAACCTGGACTCTACCGCAGACCGAACAGTACGCTAACTGTTCTGAGGGCGGGGAACAGATCCGCCACCCGTGCGGCACTATGGATCGCTGCGCACTTTGCCGCGGGAAACCCAGATCACACCTCCACTGAATCACCACACTAGGAGTTCAGGGTAAGCGCACCAGAGTCTGCCCACAATGAGCCACGCCGTCACCACAGTACCATCCGGTCGGATCGCTACCAACAATTACACCTAAGTACGTCCCCCACCTCGTCAAGTCTGTCAGAGCACCAACTCGTGCTCTGAGTTCCCCGGAGCACAATAGCCCCAGGAGCACACCGGCTCCTCAAACCACTGAAGACACCCTAGTCTCCCGGAACACTCCTGTTCCTCAAACAATCACAGGTGGACCACTCACCTTCCGTAGGCGGCACCGACCTCTACCGTTCTCCACCTCCGGCTGCCAGGACCAACACGGTCAGCTTCAAGTTCCGCCTTCTGGACCCCGGCGTAAGATCCGAACCGGGACCTCTCCCGATCAGCAGGGTGGGGCAGCGCTGCGAGAACCAAGCTCGGCATCAGATGGGATCCCGGGCCCACCGTGCCGACCAGCGGGTCCCCGGTCTTCTGCTACCCACTTACGGGTGAGAAAGATCCTTATCGCGGGGTCCCTATTCGGGCGCCATCTGATAAGCGTGGCTCAAATCCACCCGAGTGACTTACCGCACTCACCTATAGTCGCTATACAGGAAGTCAGCCGGACAGTGGAGAAGAATAAACAAAAGTCTTTATTAGGCCAAACAACACTCATATGAGAGGGCCCTGTCCGACCTCACTCCTAGGAGTGCGAACGAGAGGACTGACTCTCTGCATCACAGCAATACATTATAATGCAATACAGTAACGAGGGGTACGCCCCTTGTGGAAAATCACCAAGCCTCAGACCAGTAGACAATGCTCTCATACAGCAGGCATCTGCACCTGCAAGGGATACATTATTATCTTTACTCAAGGCCATGGAGCTAGGCTTCGACGTCTCTGGGCATGAGAACGTTACTGATAATGAGACTTGTTAGTTTCGGCCACAGTAAGCCGAGAAACGAAAACTGCTGTCTTAGTACATTTCTGTATTCCTGCGGGAGGGGCATATGAGCGAGAAGGGCCTGCAGGCACAGAGGGTTACGCAAAATGGTGGCACACAGGCTAAGCTAAGAAACTAATATGATCACACGTACATTTGAATATAAGCAAAGGCATGAATAATATTTCAGCATAGGTGCATATATGAAATTCATTAGTTAGTCATATGATGCTAATTCGCACATCATCACAGGGTAATTAGGGCATCGAAAAGTGAATTCTATCACCGCAGACTTAGCTGGCTTACCGGGGGCTAACTCCTCAAATCTGGCTGTAAGCCACTTCTGAACCAAGTCAAGATTTTGTTCCAGGTTACCAGATAGCTGGTAGGGATGACGGCGAAGAGCATCAGAGAGCATTTCTGCCGTAACCTGATGGAAAGGCCGGGCCACCCTTCTGGCATCTTTCGGCATTCTTGTACCAGGCGTGGCAGAAAACGGAATACAAAATTTAATTAAAAAGTGGTCTGACCACAAAACTGGAAGCGGCGGGGACACATCAATTGGGCTAGTCGAAAATATCTGGTCAATGGTATGGCCTTTGATATGGGTGGGAGTGGTGATGTAGGGAAACAACCCTAAAGAGGAGGCAATGTCCTGCAGCTTAATAGTATCTGAGTCCATTAAATTATCCATGTGAAGATTAAGATCTCCCAATAGAATACAGTGCTCCGATCTAAGGCAGGGCACCGAAAGCACAGCCTGCAGTTCATAAAAAAAGGAGCCAAGGGGCCCCGGTGCTCTATAAATAAGAATCCCAGCGCAAGTTTGACGTGGGGTTAACCTAAGGATAAAACCTAAGGATTCACAGCCCGGAATATTATCGACAGGAAAAGTTGTGCAAGGAAGGCGCTTATCCACAATTAGTGCCACACCCCCGCCCCTGCCTACCACTCTATCCCTCCCGAAGATAGTATAGTCCGGGGGGATAGCAGTCGCCAGATCAGGACCAGAGCACTCACCCAACCAGGTCTCAGTAAGAAACAGACACGATGCTTTAGAGTCTGACAGCAGGTTCCAGATGTCAGTGGAATGTCTACTGAGAGATCTGGTGTTAAGGAGAAGGCACTGAAAGTATGGAGGTGGGGATTCAAGCAGGATGCCCTCCTGACTAGGCATGCGCCAGCCGCAGCCCAAACAGCCCTTCCTAAGAGATCGACCACCAGGGAAGACATGATGGCAGGAGGTAGTATGTCCTCGCAGAGCTAATAGCTCAGTGGGAGAATAGGAGAGCATCGAGACAAGAAAGCGCACCCATGCCCCGAAAAAAGAGCAAAGAAAAAGAGAAGACCGGAGGGAATGAGGCACGCACGATGTAAATCTTCAGTGCCTCGCATCTGCCAGGGTCTTGAACCTCACACAGATTTAAGATCCATTGTGGTCTTCCACAGATCATAGCTACCCACCGACAAATCATTAATAAAAGATTAGGAATACACTTATTTGGTGTGAGTGAGCATCACTTTAGAATTGGACGAAACATTTCATTTAAAATAAAAGGATTCCGGTTTGAATTTATCAAAATCTGTAAAATATGTAAATGTTTTCTAAAACGTTTTGGAGCTACCGTCCAATAGAGACGGGTAATGTTCCCACTCGGTGTAATTAAAAACATTTCTAAATGTATTAGCTTCATGCAGGAAATGATGGCCATAATGCTGGTAGCAAAACAAATCAGCATAATTTGCAGTATTCAAATACATATCTTCAGCATCAAAAGCAGCATATACTTCAAATCTGAAAACAGAGATTGTATGGCATGTACGTCCCAATTATCTGACTGTATATTGTGTTCCACTACATCACCCATGGAAACACGAAGTACATTTGGCACGTTAATTATCTCTGTAGGGCCATGAATCTGAAAATCTACTGCATCCCAAACTATGCTATCCGCAACTGGCCCGGCGGAGATGTTGACAGAAATCAGGTCACTTTTCATGATCTGAGAAGGCGAATGCAGGGCCAAAGTACCATCAACCAGTTTCACAGCACACCGTTCAGGCATTTACTGACTATTTATGAGAAGGAAAGACTGTCACAAATCCAATCGACACAAAAAGAAAAATGGAAAAAAAGAAACACCCAAATGTATATCCAAGGTGGAATCAAATAAGTTGGATTGAACCAGGCCACAAAAATAAAAAATTTGGAAGGGGACAGTGATAATGTCGAGTTTGAGTCAAAAGAGAAACGTGACTGGTGAAGGGTATCCGGTTGCAAACAAGGTGACGACTCGGTTGCAGGATAAGTATACTTAGTTTCTTCATTTAGACTGGAAGTAGGGAGGTTTATCAAAGGGTTATTGACATAGTCCATTTTCATGGCAGTATCAGGTTGCGCAGTGTCAGAAGTGCTTAACACTGGATTCCTGGAAATCGCCGTACATGAAGACGCTGGAGTTATACTATTCAGGATTGGCCAGATGTTGTAACTTGACATTGCCCACAGAGACGTTTCTGTGTTTTTTTCGACCAGGAAGTGGTGGTAAAATTACTGTACGAGTACCCTTCAAGCCAAGCACGGGGACAGGTGCACGATAAGAGGGACCAAACTCCTTTTTGTTCTCCACCTTCTCTCGGACCAGGTCTACGACTTTGGGTAGCCAGCCGACTACCGGAATCTGCTGTGCTGCCTTTGTGGCAGAAGGTAAATGTTTCTTTGCAGGACTGTCCCGGGTCTCTTGTAGCTTCTGTAATACAGCAGAATTATTATCTACGTCAAAGAATGCGGCAGAGGCCGCCATGTCTAGACCATCAAGGTCTGGCACAAACATTGTCATATAACAACAATATAAGACCTCACCTTAATTGCGCCTATCTTAACCCACACAATCACAGGATTTTGTAATAATTTTTCTCTTAGTCCTCCTAGTGTGTTAACTAACACATTTTATGATTGGTCACAGTGCACTTTCACTAATTAAAAACGTCATAACAGGTCTAATCTCACTAGTAAAAAATATAGTAAACAGAGAGAGAGTACCTCACGGTAGCTATAGCCAAAGGGGTTGCTGGCTAGCGATTGCCAATTTGCCCACTTCTCATCATTGGCCACTCTCTCTTTGTTGTGTGTAGAAAGGAAAATAATGTGCTCCCTTTACAAACAAAAATCGTGTAGTGAAGAGGTAGTAGACACAACCGATGTGCCCACTATTAAAAGTGTATGTGTGTGCTCAAAGAACCCCAGTGAAAACCCAAAAATATATAGTTCCCACTAATTAAAACCTAGTGATTCTTGCTGGCCATCCAATTTTATTCCAAGCTGAAAGCACTCCCAATTAAAAATGGTTGCAAATTTACCATAATTATTTTGCCAACATGTTTCGTTGCTAAGTATTCTCGCAACTTTGTCAGGGCTATAGGGGTTCTGTCTTCGCTCTCTAATGTTCCCAAGACCTGTAGTGATATTAAAAACAAGAGCCATCAGTAGATATTCATCAGTCTTTTTCATAAGACATGCCAAGAACCATAATAAATCAGCACACGCAATAGTTTGTGAAGATTAAATGTATTGAATCCTTCTCATCGTTACCTGATGGTTGCCAAGTCACTGCATACCCACAACCATCAAACGTACTGGACCCAGTGTCAAAAGATCACGTGGCCATTCAATGTCTAGCCCCCTACGGAAAGATAAATAAAATGCAAGAAATAAATCCCGACTGCTTTAAGCCGATACCTATGGAGCATTTGGGCTCCATATGCTATTAGATCCTATACTCAGATCTAATAGCATATGGAGCCCAAAGTGCTACTGCCCCACGAATATCTCAGGCGTTCTGAGTATTCTGCTACATTCCTTCTGCTCATCCAATGATAAGTGATAAAACAGCCAGCCCACCGCGTATACGCCACATACCTGTCTCGTGCATGGGAACGCAAGGTCAGAGTTCTTACCGGTGCAGAGTCCCTCCGGCGCGTATGAAACTCTAGCTTCAGGCTCATACCGCCGCCGGATTAAACTCCCAGCCTGACCACACCTACCCGTCACGTGACTCACAGGCCCCTTATGTGTTGCCGTCACTACCAGAGGCGGCCATCTTAGATCGGGATGCTCTAACGATCAAGGAGTCAATAAAGTTTTAAAATTAGATTTGAAAATGCATTGATCATTTCATGTTCATGTATATTAATGAACCCACTGCCATCCCTCAGCCAAACATAGATGTTATGTTATGTTATGTTATACTTGATTTTATATAGCGCACGGCTACTCAAAGAGTGTCCCGGCGCTTTTGTTTGCACACCTATCTCATAACAGAACAAGTAAAAGACAGAAAAAAAAGGATCCAGAAAAAAACAACCCCAGGGAACAACTAAGAAGTAAAAAGCCAGGTTTTGAGACCCTTCCTAAAAGCCAGTAAATTTGATGTACTGCGCAATGCCACTGGAAGCGTATTCCATAGCTGGGGGGCCAGCAGTCTAAACGAACGGCCTCCAATACGAGCCCTTTTTACACGCGGAACCGAGGCGAGGAACAAGGATCCTGACCTCAAGGGCCTGGCTGGATGGTAAAAGGCAAGCCTTTTTTGAAGGTATTTCGCTCCTGAGGCATGCAGAGCTTTATGCGCCAGAGTCAAGGCCTTGAAAATTATCCGCTTCCGGACGGGAAGCCAGTGCAGTGACTGCAGGAGGCCCGAGGCTCTGGCACGGCGAGATAGTCCAAAGATTGCCTGTGCTGCCGAGTTCTGGACCACCTGCAGCCGTTGAAGCAGATATTCTCGCAGGCTGAGATAAAGAATGTTCGAATAATCAATTCTCGAGCCAATTATCGCCTGCACTGTAATCTTCCTATGCTCCTCCGAAAGTAAGGGGAGAAACTTGCGCAACATCCGGAGCAGGCCAAAACAGGTGCCAGTAAGACCGATTATCTGAGATCGCAGTGTTAGGCCGTTGTCAATCTTAATCCCTAGGTTTTTAGCCACCTGGGACGAACTTGCTGGTGGAAACATGTTCTCTGGCCACCACACCTTCCAGTCCGGATCTGAGCTGCACCCAAAGAAGAGGACCTCGGATTTATCCGAGTTGCACTTGAGGCTGTTATGTTGGAACCATTGAAAAACAGCCCCAAGGCAACCCCGGATACTCTCTCCGTCGAAATCCGCACCACTCTCACAGGTAAAGAGGAGCTGGGTGTCATCGGCGTAGGAAACGATCTGAGCCCCGAAGGACTCCGCCAGAGGGGTCATGAAGATGTTGAATAGAGTCGGGCTCAACACTGAGCCCTGAGGGACTCCGACACCCAATGGCGACATCTCAGCGAAGCAGGCAGAGGCCCAGACCGTTTGTCGACGGCCTGCCAAGAACGAACGGAACCAGCTGAGCACCGTCCCCCTTAGACCGATCTCAGAAAGTCTTGCGAGGAGACCCTCGTGGGGGACGGTGTCAAAGGCCGCCGACAGATCTAACATCACCAACATCGCCTTGCCACCTGCATCCAGCACCTCCTTAATCGCCTCTGAAACTTCCAGGAGAGCTGTTTCGGTGCTAAGATTGGTGCGGAATCCAGATTGAGTGGGGTGCAATAGATCGTGGGACTCCAGATAATCGGCAAGCACCTTATGCACATGTTTTTCAATAATCTTGGCGAAAGCGGGCAACAGCGAAATAGGCCTGTAGTTCGCCAGCACCTCATAGAAACCCTTCCAGACATCCCAGATCTCCATCGTTTCATATAGGTAGTTTCCAGAACAACTAGGTAACCCTGGGGGTTGGAACAGAGGTCACTTTTAATGAATGGAAATAAAGTCACAGTGTGGAGCTCTTTTATCATTTCCCATATTGTCCTCATACACGGGCCAAGCCGTCTCATGCCAAAGAGCATTTCGGATGAGGTCCGCCCACCCAGAGATCTTCTATGGAGATTATTTAGTGCACGTTGTGCGCTATACAAATGGGTGAACCAGTTTGCGCCAGTACCCAGGACCCAGCTGTCAAGGATTGCTTTAAGTCAAGGTTCATTTGCTCCACAACTGAATTACCCTCAGGCCTGTATGGAGACGAAAATTTGACTTGCACTCCCAAAGATCCCATGGCCTCCTTGTACGCCTTAGAGGCAAACGCAGGACCCTAGTCAGAATGGAAAGTGCCACATGCAAAAATTCCCACAAAGACTAGCAAATCCCTGATGACAGTTCGAGATCCAGCACTTCATTGTGGCCACACCCAAAGAAAACATGTGCATGAATCAACTGCAACTAAGATGAACTTATAGGCAGTATCTGAAGAAAATTTAGCGCAGTGATCTAAATAAACACATCGAAAAGGTTTATTAGATATACACAGCGGTGTTTGTGGTGGACGTGTTACCGTAGATGGCTTAATCTGTTGGCAAATGTCACATGAAAGCACATAATTATGTTTTTTTTAATATAAACAACGCCAACAGAAACGCTGCTGTAAGATAGAAACAGTTGCAGACACTCCAGCGTGTGTCGAAGCCAAGCTTCTGTCTGCTGTTGTAATCAGTGAAAGTCTGCAGTCCGCGTTGGGAATCAACCTGTCACCTATGTCGTTAAACCTCACATAAGGAACTTTATCGGGACTTAAGTGATAAGAGTATTTCGAAGGGAAACTGTTAGAAATGGGGGGTCTCTAGTTGGCAGTGGCTGGCCACAGTCCAAGTAGGGACCCTTTTTCCTAAGTCAGAGTAAGGGGGCTACACCCTTTGATAACCCCTGCTCAACCCTGTGATAACATAGCACAAGCAGCAAGGCTTATCTCAGAGGCAGTGTGTAAAGCATTTATGATTATACACAGTAACACAGTGAAGGACACTACAAAGGGACACCACACGAGTAGTTGTCAAAAATAAGTATCTTTATATATAGACTTAACACAAGACCAATAATGGTAAAAAGCCACAATACTGAAAAATGGGGGTACTCTCGAGAAGCTGGAAAAAGAGTTCAAAGTGTTCAAATAGGGGTTAAGTTCAAAGCATTGATCTGTGCGACCCTTTTACTTACAAAGTTCCTGGATTCTGTAGCAAAACCAATAAAATGTCGCAAAGGAGCTGTAGCGATGATTTTCCCCACGCTAGGCCGGCGATGCGCTGAAACCTTGCCGCAAGGGAGGATGATGCGCTGGGCTGCCATTGCGTGCGGGACAAAGCAACAGATTTCTTCACGCTAGGCCATCAATGCGTTGAATCCTTGCCGCGAGGGAGGATGATGCGCTGATCCTGTTGCATGTGCGATCTTGTTGTGATGAAAGAAAATCCGGGTGCGATGCGAGGAAAATGGCGGACGTACGCCGTCCGCACTGCGATGATCTAGATGCAATGATACTGGGTCAGCGAGCCTTCTAAAAAGCCCGCAAACGTGCGATACGATGATCTCTGGGGTTAGCAAGCACTTTGGGGCCCGCAAGCGTGCGATGCGATGAACTTTGGTTTGCGAGCGCGTCACGGCAGCGGTGCGTGGATTTTTCTTATGCTCTTTAGCTGCGGCAGCTCGCAAACGGTGTTAGCGACGATTTTCAGCTCTCTCTTCTCTGTAGTAGACTTAGAGGCCCTGGAACTCACAGGGGAATCACCTGCAGATAGAAATCCTCGCTGGGAGGAATCAGGAGGCTGGTGGAGGAGTCAGATGTGCCTGTGACTCCAGCAGGAGGCTAGCTCTCTTCTAGCCCTTGGGCGATTGCTTTAGCAAAATGAAAGTCTCTCAAAAGTCCTTTTACCTCTTCTTCAAAGTCAAAGAGAATTACTGCAGGCCAGTCCGAGAAGCAGCACACAAGCACAAGGACAGTCTCCTCCTGCAGATACCTTCAGTAACACGGACAGAGGTTCCTCTTGACCTCCAGGAGCAGTACAAAAATCAGGGGTTTGGGCACAGATATTTATACCCCAAAAGTCTTTGTTCTCAGAAGTCTCTAGTCACTGAAACCAGCCAGAACCAGTTCTGGTCAGGCCCGGAGCACTTTGTTTACCAGGCTGCATCCTTCCTTTCAGAAAGAAGGGGTCTGCCATCAGACGCAAAGTAAGCGGTGGAGCAAGCATTCACCTTGCCAGGCACGGCCCTATTCAGGACAAGCAGCTACCCCTCCACAGTACTCAATGCAGATTCCTCTAGTCAACCCAGGTCTAACTCAGCCTGCCTTGCCCCTCTACACCCAGACAGCCAAATCACATAACAGCAGAGCACACCGGAGGCTTAGGCAAGAAAATACCTATTTCCTAAAAGTGGTATTTTCTAACACAAAATATTAAAACCAACTTCACTAAAAGATGTATTATATTATTCTGAGCTCAAGCATACTAAACTCGAATTTCTACCATGTTCCCTGAGTCAGATAGGACTATAAGATGTAATAGCAAGTCTGCCCATTCTAGCCTATGAAGAACAGGTAGCCTTGCATGAGTGAAAAGAAATGGAGTGTGATTCACTACCAGGACATGCTACACATATCAAGCCATGTCCTACCTTACACACACAATGCACCTACCATTGGGGTGACTGACATGATACTAAGGGAAGGGTCAGGGGCTGGGAAGTGTGGGCACTTCACAGCCAAGATGGCAGTACTGGACTGCATGCAGACACTGCAGTGGCAAGTCTGATGTACACTTTACAAGCTACTTCTGTGGGTGGGGCAAACCAGCACTGCAGGCCCACCAGCAGCATTTGGATTACCAGCCCTGGGCACACACAGGCCACACTACTAGGGACTAACAGGTAAACCAAATAACCCAATCAGGGAAATGCCAATTCACAGTCAGATTTACACAGGGAGCATTTGCGCTGTGGCACTGAATGGCAGTGGCACAGCGCCCAGAGCATCTAATACCAGCAAAAACAGAGGACACAACAGCGAAAAATGAAAGGGAGACCCACACCAATGGTGCCAGGTCTAACACGTGTGTCCCCCAGCTGAAATGTGGGGAGAACTATCCATCTCCTTGGGGGTTCTCTTCACTAAGGCGGAAAAATCTGGACAGACCATCAGGATTGGCATGTTCTGTGCCAGGGCGGTGTTCCACCGCGAAATCCATACCCTGTAGGGAAATGGACCACCTCAACAACTTGGGATTCTCACCCCCCATCTGCATCAGCCATCTGAGGGGCCTGTGGTCTGTCTGAACCCGGAAGTGAGTCCCAAACAGGTATGGTCTCAGCTTCTTCAGTACCCAGACCACAGCAAATGCCTCACGCTCAATTGCACTCCACCTCTGTTCCTGGGGAAGTAACCTCCTACTGATGAAGGCTACAGGTTGGTCTAGTCCCTCCTCATTAATCTGCGACAGAACAGCCCCCACCCCATGCTCTGAAGCATCTGTCTGGACAAGAAATTCCTTAGCAAAATTGGGGGCCTGGAGGACGGGTGCTGTACACATGGCAGTCTTGAGGGCATCAAAAGCTTTCTGACAGGTGTCAGTCCAATTCACAATCTTTGGCTGCTTCTTGGAAGTCAGCTCAGTCAAGGGGGCAACAATGTTTCCATACCCCTTGGCAAACCTCCTGTAATAACCTGTGAGACCTAGGAAGGTCCTCACCTGGGTCTGGGTCCTGGGGGGCTCCCATGCCAGGATGGTTTCAATCTTAGGCTGTAGGGGTGCCACCTGGCCACTCCCCAGTTGGTGTCCCAAATACACCACAGAACCCTGCCCAATCTGGCACTTACTGGCCTTGATTGTGAGGCCTGCTCTGCGCAGCGCCATCAACACTTCCCAGAGGTGGCGCAAGCGGTCCTCCCAGGAGGAACTAAACACTACAATGTCATCCAGGTAGGCGGCACTGAAATCCTCCAGCACAGTCAACACCTGGTTGACAAACCTCTGAAAGGTGGCAGGGGCATTCTTCATTCCAAAGGGCATCCCCCGGAACTGGTAGTGCCCATCTGGTGTGGAGAATGCTGACCTCTCCTTGGCCCCATCAGTTAAGGTGATCTGTTAGTACCCAGACGTTAGATCAAACGTGCTGAGGTACCAGGCAGCCCCCAACCGATCTATGAGCTCATCAGCTCTGGGGATGGGGTGCGCGTCAGTCTTCATGACCAAATTGAGACCACGGTAGTCCACACAGAATCTGAATTCAGGGGTGGCACCAGGCACGGCAGCTTTTGGTACCAAGACCACGGGGCTGGACCATGGGCTGCTAGAGGACTCATTCACCCCTAGGGCAAACATTTTGGAGACCTCCTCCTTAATTTAGGCCCTGACCCGGTCAGTCTCTCAGTAAGCCTTGTGCTCAACAGGAGGACTGTCTCCGGTGTCCACATCATGTACGCACCACTCAGTGATACCAGGCACCAGAGAAAACAAATCAGAAAATTGCCCAAACAGCTGGTGACAATCTCTCTGCTGCTCAGGGGTCAGTGTGGTGGAAAGGACCACACCCTCCACTGACCCATTCTTCTCTCCTGCACACAGGAGGTCAGGAAGATGCTCACTCTCCTCCTCTGCTCCCGCATCTGTGGCAAGAAGCATGCCCACTTCAGACCTCGCAAAGTGGGGCTTCAGACGGTTCACATGCAGGACCCGCAAGGGGTTCCCGAGAGACTGAAAGACCACCAAGTAGGTAACTGGACTTTTGTGCTCCACCACCTCAAAGGGACCGGTCCACTTTCCTTGGAGCGCACCAGGCTCCACTGCGGCCAGTACCCAAACCTTCTGACCAGGTTGAAACTCAACTAGAGTGGTGTTCTGGTTGTGCCAGCATTTCATTTCCTCCTGGCTGGCTTCCAGATTTGCCTCAGCAATTTTTCTGAAATGCCAAGTCTGGCTCCTGAAGGCCAAGATGTAGTTGAATACGTATTGGGGAGGTTTCCTGGGAGATTGCTCCCAGACTTTCTTGATCAGACTGAGAGGCCCTCTTACCGGATGGCCATAGAGTAGTTCGAAGGGGCTAAACCCTAAGGACTCCTGTGGCACCTCACGGTAGGCAAACAACAAGCATGGCAAGAGGACGTCCCACTTACGCCTCAGGGGCTCCTCTAGGGCCATAGTCATGTCCTTCAAGGTCCGGTTGAACCTTTCAACCAGACCATTTACTTGGGGGTGGTACGGAGTGGTGAACTTATAAGTTAACCCACACTCCCTCCATAAAGACTTCATGTACTGGGAGATGAAATTGGTCGCCCTGTCAGACACCACGTTTCTGGGGTACCCCACGATGGGGGAAAATAAATCCCCATCAGTGCACGTCCAACCATGGGGGCCGTCACCGTACTGAGTGGATGGCTTCAGGGTACTGGGTGGCATGGTCCACCAAGACCAGGATAAACCTGTTGGCCATGGCTGTCCTGGGATCCAGAGGCCCCACAATGTCAATGCCCACTCGCTTAAATGGGGTTCTATCAACTGGAAAGGGCTGGAGTGGGGCGTTGATCCTCCCTCCACTCTTTCCATTTTCCTGGAAAGTCTCACATGTCCTGCAATGAGTGTCTGAACTCTTGCACATCTGGGGCCAATAAAAGTGGGTGACCAGCCTTTCAAAGGTCTTGGTCTGCCCCAGATGTCCTGCCAATGGAATGTCATGAGCCAACCCCAGTAGGAAGGCTCTGAAGCATGCGGGCACCACCAGCAAACGGGCTGACCCCAGCTCAGCAGCCTTAAGCTCCCTATACTGGAGACCGTTCTCCCAATAAATCAGATGTGAACCAGACTGGTCACCTGCTGCCTGGGCTGCAGCCTGTTGCCGCATACCCTCAAGAGAAGGGCAAACTCTTTGCTGCTCACAAAACTCCTCCCTGGTGGGCCCTCCTTCCTGCTGCCAATGGTTCAGCTCAGGTAGGTCCCCCAGGTTGGCACTGTGCTCCCCGGTGGGCTCCAGGGCATCCCCCTTGCGGCCTGCTCCCTCCTGAGCCGTGGGAACCAAGGGGGCCGGCTTCCCGTGCCCCCTGCCCCTTCTCTCTAAGGCAGGGATCTGGGCCTTACTCTAAGGTCCCAGATCCTTCTCAACACCCACCTTGGCTGCCATGGACCTAGTGTTTTTTGCAATTTTCACCCCAAGTGGGCTGGGTATGCTCAGACATGAGTCCAAGGCTCTCCACATCACTGGAGTCAAGCTATCCAGGCTGAAGAAGGCCGATAGCCAGAAACCGGTCCTTGGATGCTTGATTCCGGTCTAGGAAAGACATGGATTGGTAGTTCGGGCTGGACTGTTCCCATGAGACACAGGGTCAAGGCTTATTTGCATATAGCCAGTGTCTGACCTAGGATGGTGTGGAATGCAAAAAAAGATGGATTTAGGCCCAGATCTTTGTACTGGGGTGAATGTAAGACATTGTTCTGCATTCTGTCCATCAACTGTGTTTTTTGCAATTTTCACCCCGAGTGGGCTGGGTATGCTCAGACGTGAGTCCCAGGCTCTCCACATCACTGGAGTCAAGCTATCCAGGCTGAAGAAGGCTGATAGCCAGAAACTGGTCCTTGGATGCTTGATTCCGGTCTAGGAAAGACATGGCTTGGTAGTTCAGGCTGGACTGTTCCCATGAGGCACAGGGTCAAGGCTGATTTGCATATAGCCAGTGTCTGACCTAGGGTGGTGTGGAGTGCAAAAAACCGATGGATTTAGGCCCAGATCTTTGTACTGGGGTGAATGTAAGACATTGTTCTGCATTCTGTCCATCAACTGTGTTTTTTGCAATTTTGACCCCGAGTGGGCTGGGTATGCTCAGACGTGAGTCCCAGGCTCTCCACATCACTGGAGTCAAGCTATCCAGGCTGAAGAAGGCTGATAGCCAGAAACCGGTCCTTGGATGCTTGATTCCGGTCTAGGAAAGACATGGCTTGGTAGTTCGGGCTGGACTGTTCCCATGAGACACAGGGTCAAGGCTGATTTGCATATAGCCAGTGTCTGACCTAGGGTGGTGTGGAGTGCAAAAAAACGATGGATTTAGGCCCAGATCTTTGTACCTGGGTGAATGTAAGACATTGTTCTGCATTCTGTCCCTCAACTCTGTTTTTTGCAATTTTCACCCCGAGTGGGCTGGGTATGCTCAGACGTGAGTCCCAGGCTCTCCACATCACTGGAGTCAAGCTATCCAGGCTGAAGAAGGCCGATAGCCAGAATCCGGTCCTCCTTGGATGCTTGATTCCGGTCTAGGAAAGACATGGCTTGGTAGTTCGGGCTGGACTGTTCCCATGAGACACAGGGTCAAGGCTTATTTGCATATAGCCAGTGTCTGACCTAGGGTGGTGTGGAATGCAAAAAAAGATGGATTTAGGCCCAGATCTTTGTACTGGGGTGAATGTAAGACATTGTTTTGCATTCTGTCCATCAACTGTGTTTTTTGCAATTTTCACCCCGAGCGGGCTGGGTATGCTCAGACGTGAGTACCAGGCTCTCCACATCACTGGAGTCAAGCTATCCAGGCTGAAGAAGGCTGATAGCCAGAAACCGGTCCTTGGATGCTTGATTCCGGTCTAGGAAAGACATGGCTTGGTAGTTCGGGCTGGACTGTTCCCATGAGGCACAGGGTCAAGGCTGATTTGCATATAGCCAGTGTCTGACCTAGGGTGGTGTGGAGTGCAAAAAAACAATGGATTTAGGCCCAGATCTTTGTACTGGGGTGAATGTAAGACATTGTTCTGCATTCTGTCCATCAACTGTGTTTTTTGCAATTTTGACCCCGAGTGGGCTGGGTATGCTCAGACGTGAGTCCCAGGCTCTCCACATCACTGGAGTCAAGCTATCCAGGCTGAAGAAGGCTGATAGCCTGAAACCGGTCCTTGGATGCTTGATTCCGGTCTAGGAAAGACATGGCTTGGTAGTTCGGGCTGGACTGTTCCCATGAGACACAGGGTCAAGGCTGATTTGCATATAGCCAGTGTCTGACCTAGGGTGGTGTGGAGTGCAAAAAAACGATGGATTTAGGCCCAGATCTTTGTACCTGGGTGAATGTAAGACATTGTTCTGCATTCTGTCCCTCAACTCTGTTTTTTGCAATTTTCACCCCGAGTGGGCTGGGTATGCTCAGACGTGAGTCCCAGGCTCCCCACATCACTGGAGTCAAGCTATCCAGGCTGAAGAAGGCCGATAGCCAGAAACCGGTCCTTGGATGCTTGATTCGGTCTAGGAAAGACATGGCTTGGTAGTTCGGGCTGGACTGTTCCCATAAGGCACAGGGTCAAGGCTGATTTGCATATAGCCAGTGTCTGACCTAGGGTGGTGTGGAGTGCAAAAAAACGATGGATTTAGGCCCAGATCTTTTTACTGGGGTGAATGTAAGACATTGTTCTGCATTCTGTCCATCAACTGTGTTTTTTGCAATTTTCACCCCGAGTGGGCTGGGTATGCTCAGACGTGAGTCCTAGCCTCTCCACATCACTGGAGTCAAGCTATCCAGGCTGAAGAAGGCTGATAGCCAGAAACTGGTCCTTGGATGCTTGATTCCGGTCTAGGAAAGACATGGCTTGGTAGTTCGGGCTGGACTGTTCCCATGAGGCACAGGGTCAAGGCTGATTTGCATATAGCCAGTGTCTGACCTAGGGTGGCGTGGAGTGCAAATAAACAATGGATTTAGGCCCAGATCTTTGTACTGGGGTGAATGTAAGACATTGTTCTGCATTCTGTCCATCAACTGTGTTTTTTGCAATTTTCACCCCGAGTGGGCTGGGTATGCTCAGACGTGAGTCCTAGGCTCTCCACATCACTGGAGTCAAGCTATCCAGGCTGAAGAAAGCTGATAGCCAGAAACCGGTCCTTGGATGCTTGATTCCGGTCTAGAAAAGACATGGCTTGGTAGTTCGGGCTGGACTGTTCCCATGAGACACAGGGTCAAGGCTGATTTGCATATAGCCAGTGTCTGACCTAGGGTGGTGTGGAGTGCAAAAAAACGATGGATTTAGGCCCAGATCTTTGTACCTGGGTGAATGTAAGACATTGTTCTGCATTCTGTCCCTCAACTCTGTTTTTTGCAATTTTCACCCCGAGTGGGCTGGGTATGCTCAGACGTGAGTCCCAGGCTCTCCACATCACTGGAGTCAAGCTATCCAGGCTGAAGAAGGTCGATAGCCAGAAACCGGTCCTTGGATGCTTGATTCCGGTCTAGGAAAGACATGGCTTGGTAGTTCGGGCTGGACTGTTCCCATGAGACACAGGGTCAAGGTTTATTTGCATATAGCCAGTGTCTGGCCTAGGGTGGTGTGGAATGCAAAAAAAGATGGATTTAGGCCCAGATCTTTGTACTGGGGTGAATGTAAGACATTGTTCTGCATTCTGTCCATCAACTGTGTTTTTTGCAATGGACCTAGTGATAGCACATGCTCACTTAGGCAGATCCAACTTTTGTAAGTGAGCTCTCCCTTCTCCACCGTAGCCCACGGGGAGTTCTCTAAATCATTGCCCAACAGACAGTCTACAGGCATGGCGGACCTCACAGCTACCTGAAGATTTCCTGAGACCCCCCCCCCCACTCAAAGGGGACCTTAGCCACCTCACACTGGCTCTCTGAGTTGTCTGCTGACACTACAGGGTAGAAGGCGTGAGGGACAACCTGCTATTTTGACACCAACTGGGAGCTGACAGCAGTTACACTGGCTTCTGTGTCCCTCAGAGCCTCCACTCTATGGCCATTGATGGTCACCCAGAGCCTGCCCTTCTTAGTGTTTTGAGGCAGTGCATGTTTAGGGACCATCTCAAAGTCTCCTAAGGAAACAAGGGTCAATTCTACAGGGTCCCACCCTTCTGGGGCACCCATCTCTTCCTCTCCCAGGGCTACACTAGCAAGCTGGCGGGGTGGTGCATGGGTTTGTGCAGGGTGGTCCCTCAGGGGACACTGGGGATCAAAATACCGGTGGCCCGTTTGCCACACTTAAAACAAGTACGGGCCCCCTCTGAACAGGACTACCTGTCGGGGGCACTAACCTCTGCTCTTGGGAGTCTGGGATACCACTGCTTGGTTCCCTTGGGAATTACTTTGGGGCCCTCTTAGAAACTCCCTTGGTTTACCCCGGTCCCCCCCACTTCTCTGCTGGGGACCATGCCCACCTTTGGCGAAGACTCCCATTGGACCCTTGCAAACCCGGGTGCTCACCCAGCGGTCCGCCTCCTCAGCAAGCTTCCTAGGGTTCGTTAGCTTGCAATCAATCAGGTGCTGGCGTA
Source organism: Lissotriton vulgaris (assembly GCF_964263255.1). Taxonomy (NCBI): domain Eukaryota; kingdom Metazoa; phylum Chordata; class Amphibia; order Caudata; family Salamandridae; genus Lissotriton; species Lissotriton vulgaris. The sequence continues at coordinate 253,427,183 of NC_141687.1, forward strand.
GCTCAGGAGAACAGTTACTAGATAAATGCTCCCATGCAATCAAATCATACAGTTGCTCAACAGTTTCTACTTTGCTACCTTGTACCTAGCGCTCCATTGCTCTGCAAAATAAAGACATATTTAACCCACGTGGTACCCTCTAACTTCTTGCAGGTCCTAAACCTCTGCCTATACATCTCAGGGGTTAAACCATAGCGGGTCATCAAAGTTTCCTTCATGTGGGCATAAACCATTCTACTTTCCTGGGGCAGGTCCAACAAGGTGTCCCTCCCCTCAGTAACAAAGCGCTCCCCAATCCTTCTCAGGGACCCGGTGGGAACCATGGCTAATTCGTATGCTGCAAACCACTGTCCAATATCCTTACTTTTTTGGAAATCCTTGATAATATCTTTGGGTATATATACTCTACTCTCAGTATGCACTACAGGCATGCTGCCACCAGAGGGGGAGATCTCTAAAATATTGGCCTTAATCTCCAACTCCCTCAATACTCTCTCATGTTCAAATTTCATCTTCATTATCTCAAACTCTAACTTATTGTTCTCTAGGTCCCTCTGACCCTCCATCTTGAGCTTACCCATCTCTATATTATGCCGCCTATCTCTCTCCCTGTCCTCCTCTTCTTCTGGAGACAGGCTCCTTGAGGACACACTAGTGCCCGGGCTGGAAAGCGCTTTACTACCTACCAAATCTACTACTTCCACCTGCTGCTCTCCAGCATTCTCTCCCTCCTCCCCAGGCTCTCCCACATTCTTAGGGGCATCCCTGGCTTCTAGCCAGGCCTTCAGTGCTTTGTAAAACTCCTCCCTCCTAGTGGAATGGAATGGAATGGAAATGTGTTTTGTAAAGCCCGAATTGCTGCCCTGAGGCGTCCAAGCGCTAAAAGAAAAAGGTGCTAGCTGAGGAAGCCCGTGGGCCGGACGAAAAGAGATTCTATTTATTGAACAAAAAAGTTTTCAGTTGTTTGCGAAAAGAAGGCAGATTAGGGTTAGATCTCAGGTGAAAAGGGAGTGAGTTCCACATCTTGGCCACATTATAGGAGAATGACCGACCTCCTGCTCTTGATTTCCTAATTTTGGGGACTGTGGCAAAAAAGGAATGGGAAGAACGCAACTGTTTTTTTCGGGTGATATGAAGTGATTAGGGAGTGATTGATCACTGGGCCTGTTTCCCAAAAGGCCCAATGAGCAATGCACAAACATTTGAAGTTAATTCTCTCTCTAACGGGAAGCCAATGGAGGCTCCTCAGCTCGAGCTTGGCTGAGATCCTACGAGGGAGCTGGAGCAACGTGCGCGCAGCACAATTTTGAATTAGCTGGAGTTTCCGCAGGGTGTAATCAGGGGCTCCTAGATACAGAGCATTGCCGAAGTCGAGGCAAGACTGGATCAGGCCTTGAATCACAATTTGTTTGGCTTCAAAAGGTAGAAGGGGCAGGATCTTCTTGAGAAGTCTAAGAAGACCAAAGCAAGAGGCAGACAGCCTGGTTGCCTGGCTGTCAAACATCAGGGACTTGTCCAACCAGACCCCAAGACTCTTTTTGGTGTCTTTAGGGGCTGGTGGCAGACCCAGACAGGGAGGCCATATAGAATTAATTGTAAAAGGAGCAGAGCGGCCAAGAAGCATAAGCTCAGTTTTTTCTCCGTTGAGCTTGAGGCATGACGCAGTCATCCAATTTTTCACTTCCTCTAAACAACCTGCCAGGTCAGTCTTTGCTAGTGTGTTGTCTCCCTGCACAAGGGAGACCACCAACTGAGTATCGTCTGCATAGGTAATCATCTTAATACCGTATGGGCGGATGATCTCAGCCAGTGGTCTCATATATACGTTAAATAACGTAGGGCTCAAAGATGAGCCCTGTGGAATCCCACGTCCTAGAGGTTTGCTAAAGGAGATTGTGTCTCCTTCAAAAACTTGAAATGATCTGTCGCTCAAAAAAGATTTGAGCCAGGTTAACGCCCTCTTAGGCTAAAAAGTCGCTGCAGTAAAATGCTGTGATTTTACCATGTCAAATGCAGCGCTTAAATCGAGGAGGATGACTGCCACCGATCCCCCTCGATCTAAGACCTCTCTGGTTTCTTCCATCACCGCAAGCAGGGCGGTTTCGGTCCCATGCTTGGGGCGGAAACCCGTCTGGGCGACATCAAGTAGATGGTTGCTCTCGAGGAATAGCGTTAAATGCCCATTGATATATTTCTCAAGGATTTTGCTCATCCAAGGGAGCAGAGAAATAGGACGATAGTTGTTAAGATTATTAGCGTCCACATTGGGTTTTTTCAAAAGTGCTCGTACCATGGCTTGTTTCCATTTAGGTGGTACAATGCCTGAGGAGATGGATGCATTAAGTACATCCAGCATGGTAGGGAGAATAGTATGGGTGGCGTCGACCAGAGTGCGGGGAGGAGCAGGATCGCAGGGGGAACCTGATTTTAGTTGCAGCATTAAGGGTGCAAGTAATTCTAGATTTAACAGGGGAAACTGATCCAGGATGGGTGATAAGTGACACATAGTTTCCTGAGGGGACGGAGATAGTACTTCAGTGTGGATATTCATATCCACACCAGGAAATGATGAGTATATTTGGTAGATTTTTTGGGAGAAGAACTCTGCCAGATCATTGCAACGAGATTGTATATTATAGTTGGCTGGAGAAATTTGGGGAAGCTTAGTGAGGCTTTTCCAATTTGATATATTTCTTTAGGTTTGGAGCTTGCCACAGAGATTTTACTGGTATAATATGCAGATTGCGCCATCTTTATCTCCTGTTTGTAAAATCTTATCGCCTCTCTATAAATAATTTTATTTGATGTGGCAAACTCCAGCCGCCATTTCCTTTCCAGTCTTTTACACTGGTGTTTTTTCTCCCTAAGCTCTGCTGAATACCATGGGGCAGTGTTCCTGGATCGTTTTACGATGGTTTTGCGAAAGGGGAGTGTAGCATTGAGGGAATTCAAAATCCAATTCCTTGTAATTATTATTGGCTGACAGGGGCTCCTGATTGATAGGAGGTCTGGACAACTCTATATCTTTGGTCCATTGTTCTAGCGGGAGTTTGGACCAGTTCCGTGTTTTTCGTAGTACAGGGGTTAAGGAGGGGAGTTTGTGAATCTCCCAAATAAGAGGGATCAATAAATGATCAGTCCAGGGGAGATAAATAGGAGAGCCTACCTTAAAGTTGGCACAATTACCGAATACAGACTCCAGAAAATGGCCTTTGGTGTGGGTAGGGAAAAGGACGAGTTGGTCCAGTTGCAATACGGAGAGAGCGGCTATCAACTCTAAGGGAGTACCATCAGAGGTACTATCAAAATGAATATTAAAATCACCCAGCAACGTAAAGTTGGAGGGAGTGGTTGCTAGATCAGCAACAACAGAGGGAAGAGATTTGTGGAACTGTTTTAAAGGCCCCGGAGGGCGATATATGAGCGCCCCCGAGAAGCTAACATTAGGAGAAAAGTCTAAGGTGAAGGACATACTTTCACAATCTAAAACGGGGTCAAAGGTACAGCGGCATGTATAGTGATCTTTATAGATAACTGCCAGACCGGCTCCTTTCCCATGGGGACGATCTTTCCTTACAATCTCATAGCCCCGCGGGAGTGCTTGCACTAGATCGGGTTCCGAGGATAGAGTTAACCAGGTTTCAGTGAAGAAAATTGCATCTGGTGTAAGTTCGTCTAACAGTAGTGCAATTTCTGTACAATGTTTCGGTAGAGACCTGCAATTGAGGATATATATTTTTAGTTCCGACTGTTCTTCTTTATGAAACATAAATTTAAGCTTAGCATTGCATTGAGGGGAAAAAGTAGGCAGGTCTAAAGGGTGACAAGAATGGTAACACAAGGCTTTTACCTGAGGTCTTAGCCTGAGGAGTGAGTTAGGACTATAACACCTGAGATGTCCAGAAACAGATGTAGGGGTTGTGGCCCCTAGCCCGGGCCGGCCGCGGACGGGCGCAGACGGGCTTGCCTCCGGCGGGGAATGCTCATTATATGCGGAGAGGAGGGAGTGTCCCAGCAACTATGCCGGCAACCCGGTCTTGCCCCAATATGGCGGCGGTTTACTCCCCAAGACAGCACCTAGTCGGCTGTAGGGGACGTGGTGAAGGAAGTACAGGTAGGTTGTGCAATTTGAAAAACAAAATAATGACAGTTTTAAAAATAATGTGACCGCACCTATTTCTCCCGGCTTTCCGCCTCAGGAGATAGCTACCAGTTTCTGACAGCACGCGTGGTTGTGAGCGCGATTTATAGGCATTCCAAAATGTGAGGGAGGTCCCAGCAACTATGCCGGCAACCCGGTCTTACCCCCAATATGGCGGCGGTTTACTCCTGAGGCAGCACCTAGTCGGCTGTAGGGGACCTGGTGAAGGAAGTGTTGTGATCTATCTAGGACCCTGATCAATATTATGACCTTATGCCCCTATACGGCTATAATCAATCCATACCCCTATAATGGCATAAACGATCAGAGCCATATTTCAGAAACTCGCCTCTGCAGCTCATTACAGTAGATGACACAGCAGAAGCCACTATCTTAGATTCCTAGATTACACACCGAGTTCTTTCAACAGATAAAACCCCCAGCAACCTGGGAAAGCCCCGCTTGCTATGTTTTGATTAGTAATAGAACTCTAATGATGAGCACTGTAAGAACGACCGGTTCTTAGTGACATCTTTATTGACGTCTTATGTCCAGAAACTTACGTCAAACAAGGCACCTTCCAGGTATAAATAATACCAACGTTGCCTTAAGCAAACACAGCGGTGGTGATAGAGAATACAGGAGCAGAACAGTTGTCCCTTGCAGAGCCCAGCAGATGCGAGAAGCCCACGGACGCTGCCCCTCCTCCTCCTTGACGCGCTGAGAAAGATGCTGTCTTTTCTCCTGCCGAGAAAATCCAGCTCCGGCGTTTCCAGCCTACCCTTGCGGGTAACTGGGATATCGAGTCCTGAGGGGAGATACCAGACCTCCAACATTCTATTCCAGAGGTACAGTGTTGACTAAACCCTTAGAGAGAATTCTTGAAGCAAACCCTTGGCAAAACCAACTAACTTAAACTGCTACTTACTTACTCCCTCCCAAGTATTAGGCTTAGGTCAGGTACACTGGGGTAGGTGTAGTTAGAAGCACCAGTTGAGTACGTTAGCTAAATGTATATATGAATGTATATATTTTATTCATTTTAACCATTGTATGGCTAAGAAACCATACCAATGCTTTTACAGTATTATTTCGCTATCCTCCTTTTACTGTACGCACTTTTTATGATAACAAGTCTTGCAATTGTGGCAATTCATTTCTCTTGCATGAGAAGAAAGACTGTTCAATTAATAATACCTTTTGTTGAAAACGCCCGTCTCTATATTCTCTGCATCTTGGTGAAAGTAATCTGCACAACTGACTGAGTGAAATAGCTGTCTATTGTTTCACACAACTCTAGAGATTGACTCTTATTCTAAGGAGCAAAGTTGTCATGTTTATGCGGTTGTTGGAAAACTGAATCCCTTCTTGTCTGTGCCTGGGAAGCTGATCACTTCCTATTCAGTCAAGAAAGTTTCCAGTGACCTCTGAGCTAGTTGGTACAAACCCAATTAAGTTTAGCATAGTCAGTAGAGACCTGGAAGACCGCACTTCTACATCTACACTGCTGTTTATGTTATTCCAATGCGCAGGGCCTATAGGGAAAATAGGAACTACACTACATGGCGCCCAACGTTTGGTAAGGCGATAAAACTAACGCAAGACGTTAGAGTAACTCAGTCGTGCTTTTTCACACAGACCCTTTCTACCGTAAATACTCCAATAGACGTCTGGAGTGGGTGAAAGGTTAAAATCCACCCGAACTTAGTAGGAAGAGATTCCTATGTAAAGCTCTGGTTTATTCAACGTTGAAGGATACAGTGTTCCAAAATATTGTGACCTAATCTTTGTTTCCTTGAAACCTGATCTGCAACAAAAGACCTTCCTGACAGTAAAATGCCAGGAGAAGGCGGGATCAACGGAACCACTGATGCCGCAGTAAATGCGACCCAGCAGAGTTCCGATGAAATTAATGAATCGGGTGCAATAATCATCCCGGTCAACATAAGAAAAACTATAACGTTAAAACTTATAGAAAATGGACTGACCACACAAGGTGGCACAGCCGTCTTCGTGATAGAGGCACACGAATATCGGCAGACAGAGGTATTCTATTCTTGGATAAAATTTCCAGCGGCAAACGATGCAACACACGAGTTCCACTATTACAAAATAGAGGAACCTCCGGAAGAGTACGCTCCTTTCGAGGAGATTGAAATCCCATTGAAATACCAAGAGCACCTGCTCTGGTTTAAAGGCGCCCTAAAACACAATGATCATATTACCAGGCTTGGTCCACTAGGTAGACCAGGAGCAACGTGGCCGGTTCTAGCCAGCTACACACCACATCCGGACATTGCAAAAATATTGAAAGAAGAACTTTTAGCACAGCTAAAAACATTAATCAAAATACATAGACAGTTAGTCCAATATGTAATGCGGACTGCAACAGTCCAACCAGCTGTTAATGTCCCACAGCTGACCCCTCATCAGGGGAACACAAATAAAATTACACCACAGAACATACTTTCATGTCTTGGTAAAACACCCATAAAACAGGAACAAATTCCTTTCTGGTTAGCGCAGAAAATTACTCAAATAGAGGCAGTATTTCCGAATACTACCCCTATTGAGAAGCACAGAATTCTGACCATCTGCCTTCCAATGGGGGTCGCACCACACGTGGAGGACTGTGACACTTGGGGTACAGTCTTTGCTTCCATTTACACAAAAACACATGGTGTTCCGTCAATGGTGGTAATACCAGATGTGCTAAAACAGATTCAGAATGAATACGGTCCAGAACCTGCTTTAACTGTTGGTATGAAATTACTGAAAGACTTCAAGCAGGTCTCGGCTATATTACTAGCCAACATAAAAGGAGAAGCAGCATGTGTGGCGATCCGCCAGAAGTTGAAGGAAACAGATATAACAGATCAACCAATTGAGCTTGCCAGAATTATAGAAAAATGTTATGAAGAATTAGGTAGAGACAGCTTGGGTGGGAAACCAGTAAAACCCCAACTACTCGAAAATCCTGAAAAATTATTTATTAAAAATAATTCAAACACTCCTAAAAAGAGCTGGGATGGAAATAAACAATCCACTCCCAAGGAAAAAGTTTTCCAGTCCAGAGGAAGGTCTCCTCGACAGAGGGAAAGAACTCCGACTCGAGAACACCAGTCTCCCCAGAGGGAGCCCTCTGAAAAAAGATATAACCTTAGAAATAGGGATAACTTGAAGAAGCCTGATAGATATCAAAGTATTGATACGCGTCCCTCTCGATCTTTTTCGCAGAAATCGGAAAGAAGAGGACGGTCAGACCCAGGAGAGCACACCAAGTCCAAAGACAAGGAACCTGCTCAAAGTAAAAAATCACAATTTCCCCCAAAAAAGGTAGCCAGTATTAGAGTAATCGAACATGCCGAGAATACTGAGGACACAGCTGAAAAACGGGGAGTGGGCACAGACAATGCTAGACAGTGCAGCAGAAATCACCATAGCTCGCAAGATCCTGATGAGTCATCTGGAGACAGTGGACACGAATTAATACATTCAAGTAGAAACTGCCGACACCAGAGTTAGCGAACCTCATAAGATATACGAAATAACACTGCGTATAGAGGGAGATAAGACTAGGAAAATAATGGGTCTATTCTGGGATAAACTCTCAAAAGGCTATGACATCCTGTTAGCGGAAAAAGATTGGCCCCCGGAGTTTGTCAGGGAGTGCCCTCGTGGCGAAGAAATTATTATGCCTGCCTTCTCGAATCACATTCCGATTCACACTAAATATATATATGCAAGGAAATGGGCAGTAGCCCAGGCACCAGCATTATATAAAAACCATGTAGGATGGGATGAGGACTCTCCTCCTCACAAAATCCAGTTAAAAAGTCAACCGACTGCACAAAGGCAGTATCCAATTAAGCAAGAAGCTAAAAAACAAGTCAGGGAGATTTTAGATCAACTTGAATACCAGGGGGTGATTGAAACATGCACCTCTCAAATGAACAATCCTTTGTTTCCTGTCTCCAAACCGGACGATTCATATCGTCTAGTCTTGGACTACAGACATCTAAACTCATGTTGCAAAACATTTGCAGTACAAAATTTGCATAGTGCTGCACTAATGAATAACATAGTTCGCAAAAAATATAAAACGACATTAGACATATCTAATGGTTTCTTTTGTCAAAATATTGCACCAGAAAGCAGATACTTGACCGCTTTCTCAGTAATGGGGTCTCAGAAAATTTCTGTAGGCTCCCACAGGGATTCAAGAACAGCCCAGGACTATTCTCAGCCAGAGTAACAGAGTTACTACAAATATATGATGATGAGGCATTATCTTACGTCGATGACATCTATCTAACAGATGACGACTTGGAGACTCACTTGAAAAGGGTGAACACCATAATACTTGGTTTCGCAGCAGAGGGTTACAAATTCAATTTTAAAAAGTCTCGAATTGCCCATCTGACAGTATTATTTTTAGGATACGAATTATCAAGTGAAGAAAAAAGCCTAGCGGACAACTTCTTAGAGAAGTGCGCTGTACTCCAAGCACCAAAAACGCTGAAGAACGTACAATCGATTCTAGGCTTCCTGAATTTCGGAAGAACTTACATTCTAAATTATGCGAAGAGGGTTAAACCTCTCTACGAACTAATTAAACCTGATTTTAAACTAATCAACTGGACTCAAAAACACACAAAAAATTTGAGATCATTGCAAACAGACATGTTAGCAAAAACAAAATTAGGTACACGTGACAATACACGCGACCTTGTAATCCGAGTCATCCCAGGAAGATGCGGATTCACGTACCGGACCTCTAATGAGGGAGAAAAGGTACAAATTGCTTACAAATCTCCCTTGTACACAGAGGCAGAAAAAATATTCAGTCTCACAGAAAATACTGTGAAAGCAGTGCAAACTGCTATAGATAAAGAACTGTAACTAGCACATGGCAAAAGGATCGATGTCCTCACAGCGGAATCCGCCTTCGAGGCGCTATTCAGCCCAGTAAACCTGCCTACAGTGTCACTGGATCCGAAATGGATACAGTTTGTAGATTCTCTTGCTGCGGACGACGTGAAATACTATTTCGCCCCGCACATGAAAAAACTGAATGAATTAACTTATGAACAAGAATATCCTCTGCCAATCGAAATTCTTCCTCTACAACAATACTCATGTATATTCTACACAGACAGATTTGTACAACACTACAATGTAGAAAACAAATCCTACGATGCAGCCTGCGCGATTGTTAAAGGTCACTGGCTCTGCGGTAAATTCAGACCGAAAATTACAAAAACTGAATCAGTGAGAAACTGTTCGGCTCAGCGAGCTGAAATCAGATCTTTAAAGATGGCGCTTGAAAATGCAGAACGTGAATTCCCGACACTAATCGTGTGCGATTCGCATTTTTGCGTCAACTCTTACAATAATAAGTTACAGAGCTGGGTTCAAAATGATTACAAAGATGACACAGGTGCCACAATCAAGCATAAAGTGCTTTGGAAACAGGTAGTTCTTTTACAGAAAGAACTACAAAAGACTTACGTTATACACACTCTGAGTCATCAACGTGATGGCGTTCACGTTCGAGGGAATTCATTGGCTAATACAGCCAGAGCGGAAGCAACTAAACCGGCTTCCGTAGCCACAAAAAAGCGTTCAGAAAAATACATAGACGGGGAAACCATGCTGGCAGTAAAGACGTCCTTAAAAGGCGACTGTGCAGCACTACCCGTGAACTATCCACTCAATTATGCATACGTAATTGATGCAAACTCCGTTCCTTTTGCTCGAATCCCTGGAGTGTGGGATAGGGTAATTCCAAACATGAACCGGAGAAAGTTATTAATAGCAGACGCACACATGGGTGAAGGTCCAAGGCACAAACAGATGAGGGAATCTCTGATCGAATTACAATCAGTATACTGGTGGCCGGGGATGAGCGTGCAACATCAATTATATGTAAAGAACTGTCCCGACTGCGACAGAGATCGCAGTAATGAACCGGTCCAGTCTGTTGCCCAGTTACCGTTTATAGACAGTGTAATGCTGTCTATATGTAATCCAGCGTTCTATTAATTGTTTAAGACTAGATTCACTTAGAAAATGTGGCCCCAGCGCTCGGCTGCCGCCAAAACTGTTATAAAAGATCTGCGAGTCTTTATCGGCACATACGCAATTGCCATGTTCCATTCTGACCAGGGTCCTGCTTTCAGCTCTCGAGCTTATAAGGAGGCCATGGCCAGTATGGGCGTTGGGTTGCGATACTCTTGTCCATCACACCCTGAGGGGAACAGTGTAGTGGAAAGAAAAAACCGAGACATAAAGCAATCTATAACAGCGAAGGTATTAGGTTCGGGTGATGGGTGGGTCAAACATTTAATAAGTGTCCAACTTAGTCTAAATAATTTGCCAAGAAATTCTCTAAAAGGTTTCAGCCCGTACGAACTATTGTTCGGAACTAGAATGCATGTTCAGGACCTCGATAGTCAGGCTTCAGTGGTAAAAGATAAGAATAAAGACTTTGACATCAAAGATCGTTCAGCTGTTTTACAGGACTTGAATGAAACAAGAAAATCCTTAAGCAACATAAAGTTAAAGCAACATCGAACTACCACTGAAGACACACCACCTGTCCCAGCAAGACATGTCTGGATTCCAAAGATTGGGGATCTAGTCAGAGAGAAAATAGCGGTGAAGAAGGAATTTGGGCCTTCTTACAGAAAAGCAGTACCTGTCTTGGCAATCAAAGGAACAAGATCAGTAGTACTACCGCCTCTTGCTGGTAAAAAGGAGAACAGAGTTGTATCAATTGACCTGGTAAAACCACAAGCATGTGGCCTATAATCAACAGTAGGCCAAGTGGACTCCCAAGAAATAACAGAATACCCAAATTTGCAACAATCCAAGAGGTTCAAACTGAAAGACTAATCACATTTGATAAACCTGCAGTGCACAGAGAGGGACTATGCAATAATGCCATGGAACTAGTGCCTCTTGAAACACAGATTGAAACAGTTCGTCATGAAACACCAGTCTACAATGATGTGGCATCAGAATGTGCTACCGAAAGACAAATTGAGAAAACAATTCCAACTATTGACAGAACTGCCTCTGGCTACTTCATCAACTTCGATACCTTTTCTGAAGATCAAAGCGACCCTGAAGTGACGCCAGAAATAAAGACTTTTAAAGAAAAAGCAACAGAACTCTTTCATCAAATCAAAGAAGTATATCTAGATGCACCATTGATTGAGCATTGGATTATATCAGGGGTACTTATACTCCTACTAGGCCTAATATTGGTTTTAATTTTAGGAAAGTTTATTACAATTCAATGTACACAGCAAGTCAGAACATCAACTTAGTTCTAAAACCTCACAAATCATCCCACGTGAAGAAAAGAGGACTATCATCAGTAAATGTCACAGCCATTCCAATACCCGGCGGGGTAGTATGGGACAAGACTTACTATGAAGTATATGGCCCGGTGGAAATCCTGAAATATCCTCACCAGTTCAAGGTTTCATTAAGTGACTTTATAAAACCAAGTACATTTTCTGATGATTGGGATTTTGAAAGTATAAATAATATGATGTCTGATTTAGTGTTGTCAGCAAGATTTACAGAACATGATTATTTACAAGGTTCATCTAATTATGAACAGATGTACTGCTTCTCACATTACGGAGACCAGTACTTACATTAATCTGCACAACCTAGAAATGTTTTTAAATATAACCAATGGGAACATTGTGCTACTCCACCTAAAAGCAGTTCAAAAACATTCTATGAGAAATTCCAGTACTTCTCAGGGTTTAATACAAGTGATGCAGAAACGTTTTATTATAATCTGTTGGATAAAACAGGGTTGAAAACAATGCTGACAAATACTAAATTTATATATTCAGAAGCATTTTATGAAAAAATGATGACATTTGGTTTTGATTTTTGGAAAAATAACATTGAAACAAAAACCATCTGGGGAACAAAAGATTGGCAGGTACAAGGCCTAGAAGCATTATTTCGAGCCTGCATGATCCCAGAACAAATAATGTTCTTAAATGACACAATTCACCAAACAACCTGTCTTGGCCTAGCTAAGATTAAAGACCTAAACAAACCGTCTATTCCAAAGCCAATACCTGATAATGCAACAACAGAAGTTGAAATAGACGTATCTAAAATTTTATATCTAAACAGAACACATCCTGATTGGAAAAAGTGGTTAATCTGGCCTACTGACACGAATAACTGTCAAGATAGATTCCTGAACAAAACACAGGGGTTAACAATGACCAGACCAGACCCTAGATACTCCCAGAGACAACATCCAGGGATAGTAACAACATACAGTGTAGAGAAGCTGTGCCTTGAATGGCTAGAATCATCCACACTGGCAGAAATTAAGCAACACTTATCTTTACTTAAAGATGGTGCTAATTTGCGCGATTTCATTCTGGGACCACGCAAACAGCGTCAAAAACGTTTCATAGTGACCAGCATATATGCGGCAAACAACGAGGCTTGGAAAGTAACTCAAATTGAAACAGCTGAAAAAATACGAGAAATTGATTGTATTAATTTGGAAAAATCACTTTCTGTTGTGGACAATGGGTTAATGACTCTGTCCTCCAGAATATATTCACTGGACAGTATTGTATCATCTGCCATCGATATAATAGATAAAGACTTGCTAATGTTACAGCATGGCCAGTCGCAATTGCGTTCTATTGAACAGCTAGGCTGGACGCTGCAAAATCTTCGTTCAGGCTATATGCCATGGCGTTTAATCAACACAACGTCATTGTTTTCCATCTTTAACCTTACTGATAAACAAATCAGCTTGGCACAGAAAGGAGCAGACTATACAATCCTGAGCATCGAAAAACTTGTGAGATTACCATTGACAATGTCAGAAAGACCTGTCATTGAATGGATAATACACAGTATTATCACAATTCCGATAACAACTTTCCAATTTAAAAATTGCCTTGAATATATACCGACTGGCCAGTATGATCGAATGGGTAAAGGGTACATTAAGTCAGCATGGAAATTACCATATACACACACATGCTATAGTGACAGCAACAAAAATGTATTTCTTAGTGGTGAAAATTGCAAACATTCACTAAGCGGTATACTTTTGTGCCAGGGTATTAATTTACACGGGGCCTGTGAAGGAACTTCAAACAACCTTTCATGCCACCAACATGTCACACCTGCAAAGCAGATAGAGCCTTTCTTTAAGCAACTCTCTAACGGGAGTTACATTCTAATAACGGATCACAGCTGTTGTGGCTTGATGCCAAGGAAAGCATATCTCGTAAGCGTAACTTCCATGGTCACTTGCTGTATGCAAGCATTGTTTCCAAACGACCCTGAAGATTCCGAGACGCCGATTTGGCCTCCTTTGAATGTCTCTTCTATACAAATTGATACTTTAAGCAGAATGAAGTCTGTGCTTTTACAGACAACAGTGCCCATAATGTCATCAAAAGAGACGTATGATCTCCAGGTTGCAAGGACAACATCAGAGATACATTATCAACAAATTGCCCCGTGCATTTCACAGAAATGCTTAGCCAAATTCTAAGTATGTCAGATGCCGTAGGTATCTCAGGCGTATTTAAGACGATTTTTTCGGGACTGTTAACACCATTCAAAGCAATCCTAGGAATTATTCCTAATTTTGTCCATTCAGTCTTTGGCAGCATACCCCTGACTTTGGGACTTGTAGCAGGCATTTTATTTTTGACCCTCCTGCTCCGATATGGCAAGCCAAAACACAGACATGACTCCGGCAAGGATAGAAGAAACGATCATAGCAGTACGCTACCGGGACCGCATAACTAGAGTCCTTGGATTGGCCAGACTGAGAGATCTGAACATGACCTGGTTTCTTTCATTCAGACCTATATGGCAGACCTGCATCTTACCTGTGCTTTGATGTATGCTATGCGGTGAAGAATGCGTGTTAGACACCTGTCTTGCACTACCATCAGCAGTACCAATGTATATCGATACTTTGCTAAGTCCTATAACGGCTCACGCATCATGTTGTCCCCAGCGGCTACCAATCCTGATGACGGCATTCGTTGAGACTCCTGCGCTACGACTAGGTGGCTGCAGTGAAGCGATACATGAAAGCAACATCACCCAGATACGGCCTTCTGTGAGCATTGCTGATCCAAACATCGATGATAGCAATCATTCTCACACCTGCCAAGTTACAGCATTATCGAACTTGGTCGAACTGTCACCTGAATATGTAGACCTATTCTTTAAGAGCTTGCCTGATTTGATGTTCTCGCCTGAACAACAACAATTAATTTTTGAAAACACATTCCGGCGCACAGCGTTCTAATGAACTCTGAATTTGGCCTTCAGTTTTGATCAACAAAAACTACTAAAAAGCGTTTGGAACTTTATTCCCCCGTTCACCATGAAAAATAATTCTTTTTTTTTGGATTGAACACTTTTTCAAAATATTTACCTTTTTTCTGGCACAAAAACCTTTGCTTAAAGTAGAACTATTCATAAATAACAGAACTTCTATTTTTAGTACATCTAGAGACAAAATAACTTTACCTCAGCCTCTAGCAACATTTTTCAGCAAATGCATTTATATGTGATGAAATAATCTCGCCCTTCTTTTCTGTATAAAGAGATATTTCATGTGTAAATTCTTTTTTTCGCAAAATCGTTCAACTGTTTACAGATGCTATAATTTTTGAATGATTTCTATGCTTAAAGACGTACAGTACCTATATTTTCATATATTTCAAATACGCCAATTCAAATGCAATATGTATTTTGAGATGGGAAGTATTACACATGCATATTATTGCTTTAGTTTTTAGTAATTTGATGGACATAAATTCATGGAGTGGGTGTCGTGATCTATCTAGGACCTGGATCAATATTATGACCTTATGCCCCTATACGGCTATAATCAATCCATACCCCTATAATGGCATAAACGATCAGAGCCATATTTCAGAAACTCGCCTCTGCAGCTCATTACAGTAGATGACACAGCAGAAGCCACTATCTTAGATTCCTAGATTACACAACGAGTTCTTTCAACAGATAAAACTCCCAGCAACCTGGGAAAGCCCCGCTTACTATGTTTTGATTAGTAATAGAACTCTAATGAGCACTGTAAGAATGACCGGTTCTTAGTGACATCTTTATTGATGTCTTATGTCCAAAAACTTACGTCAAACAAGGCACCTTCCAGGTATAAATAATACCAACGCTGCCTTAAGCAAACACAGCGGTGGTGATAGAGAATACAGGAGCAGAACAGCTGTCCCTTGCAGAGCCCAGCAGATGCAAGAAGCCCACGGACACTGCCCCTCCTCCTCCTTGACGCGCTGAGAAAGACGCTGTCTTTTCTCCTGCCAAGAAAATCCAGCTCCGGCGTTTCCAGCCTACCCTTGCGGGTAACTGGGATATCGAGTCCTGAGGGGAGATACCAGACCTCCAACATTCTATTCCAGAGGTACAGTGTTGACTAAACCCTTAGAGAGAATTCTTGAAGCAAACCCTTGGCAAAACCAACTTAACTTAAACTGCTACTTACTTACTCCCTCCCAAGTATTAGGCTTAGGTCAGGTACACTGGGGTAGGCGTAGTTAGAAGCACCAGTTGAGTATGTTAGCTAAATGTATATATGAATGTATATATTTTATTCATTTTAACCATTGTATGGCTAAGAAACCATACCAATGCTTTTACAGTATTATTTCGCAATCCTCCTTTTACTGAAGGGACTTTTTATAATAACAAGTCTTGCAATTGTGGCAATTCATTTCTCTTGCATGAGAAGAAAGACTGTTCAATAAATAATACCTTTTATTGAAAACGCCCGTCTCTCTATTCTCTGCATCTTGGTGAAAGTAATCTGCACAACTGACTGAGTGAAATAGCTGTCTATTGTTTCACACGACTCTAGAGATTGACTCTTATTCTAAGGAGCAAAGTTGTCATGTTTATGCGGTTGTTGGAAAACTGAATCCCTTCTTGTCTGTGCCTGGGAAGCTGATCACTTCCTATTCAGTCAAGAAAGTTTCCAGTGACCTCTGAGCTAGTTGGTACAAACCCAATTAAGTTTAGCATAGTCAGTAGAGACCTGGAAGACCGCACTTCTACGTCTACACTGCTGTTTATGTTATTCCAATGCGCAGGGCCTATAGGGAAAATAGGAACTACACTACAGAAGGACAGGTAGGTTGTGCAATTTTAAAAACAAAATAATGACAGTTTTAAAAAAAATGCGACCGCACCTATTTCTCCCAGATTTCCGCCTCAGGAGATATCGACCTGTTTCCAACAGCGCGCGTGGTTTTGAGCGCGATTTATAGGCAGTCCAAAATGCGAGGGAGGTCCCAGCAACTATGCCGGCAACCCGGGCTTACCACCAATATGGCGGCAGTTTACTCCCCAAGACAGCACCTAGTCGGCTGTAGGGGACGTGGTGAAGGAAGGACAGGTAGGTTGTGCAATTTTAAAAACAAAATAATGACAGTTTTAAAAATAATGTGACCACACCTATTTCTCCCGGCTTTCCGCCTCAGGAGATAGCGACCCGTTTCTGACTGTCCTGTGATAGGGACTGTGAACTCTTGCAAAAGAACCTGAGCTACTTGGCATTGTAGGTATCTATTCTGTCTTCTTCCCAGGAGATATCCTCCGAGGCATTGGATCTGGGCTTGCCCATTGTAGAAATAACTAGCGATATCCATCAATAATAGAATCAAAAATACTCAAAGATGTATGTGGTTGCGTTATGGTCTGCACTCACTAGTAGTGTACACTATAATTACTGTATGCGATCACAAATGCAAGTCCAGATCCTTACTGCTGACCATCAATGTTAGAAATGGGGGTCTCTAGTTGGCAGTGGCTGGCCACAATCCAAGTAGCGACCCTTCTTCCTAAGTCAGAGATAGGGGGCTACACCCTTTGATAACCCCTGCTCAACCCTTTGGTAACGTAGCACGAGCAGCTAGGCTTATATCAGAGGCAGTGTGTAAAGCATTTATGATCATACACAGTAACACAGTGAAGGACACTACAAAGGGACACCACACGAGTAGTTATCACAAAGAAGTATCTTTATATATAGACTTAACACAAGACCAATAATGGTAAAAAGCCACAATACTAAAAAATGGGGGTACTCTTGAGAAGCTGGAAAAAGAGTTTAAAGTGTTCAAATAGGGGTTCAGTTCAAAGCAGTGGTCTTATTTCCGTAGGGAAAGTGTTGGATAGCGTAGGGCTAAAAATTACTATTCCAACTCCAGAGAGTGCAACAGTAGGGAAAGTGTTGGATAGCGTAGGGGTAACAATTACTATTCCCACTCCAGAGAGTGCAACAGTAGGGAAAGTGTTGGATAGAGTAGGGGTAAAAATTACTATTCCAACTCCAAAGAATGCAACTGTAGGGAAAGTGTTGGATAGCGTAAGGGTAACAATTACTCTTCCCACTCCAGAGAGTGCAACAGTAGGGAAAGTGTTGGATAGCGTATTGGTAACAATTACTATTCCCACTCCAGAGAGTGCAACAGTAGGGAAAGTGTTGGATAGCGTAGGGGTAAAAATTACTATTCCAACTCCAGAGAGTGCAACCGTAGGGAAAGTGTTGGATAGAGTAGGGGTAACAATTACTATTCCCACTCCAGAGAGTGCAACAGTAGGGAAAGTGTTGGATTGCGTAGGGGTAACAATTACTATTCCAACTCCAGAGAGTGCAACAGTAGGGAAAGTGTTGGATAGCGTAGGGGTAAAAATAACATACTTATAAAGAAATGTATTTTTTCAAATAATAAAAAACGTAACTATTAAATAAATATAAACCATTTACAAATACCAATACATAATTATTAAAAACATGATTAGCAAAAAATATTTAACTAGAAAAATTAATAGAAAATACAATTTAATAATATTTAATTACCAATTAATAATTACTTAATTATATGATTAACAAAACAATTAATTAAAAAGCATTTTTACTTAATTACATTTAAATTACTTCCCACCCTATTCCACTATAATCCCACAACCCGCTACAGAACATAATTTTCAATTTATCAATTAATTAAAATAAATTACCAATTAATTAAAAATAACTATCAATTAATTAAAATTAATTTATAATTCCTACTAATTAATAATTAATTTAACATAATTTAATTACTTCCCACCCTATTCCCCTATAAACCCACAACCCGCTACATAACATAATTATCAATTAATCAATTAATTAAAATTAATTACCAATTAATTAAAAATAATTACCAATTAATTAAAATTAATGTATAATTCCTACTAATTAATAATTATTTTAACATAATTAAATTACTTCCCACCCTATTCCCATATAAACCCACAACCAGCTACAGTACTAAAATGCAAAATTACATAAAAATAAATTTAAAAAATAATAAATACATAATAATATACACAAAAATAATTTAAAAATCGATATTAGTAACATCGAAATTATTAACATTGATATTACTAACATCGATATTTAACACTTCGATATTACTAATATCGATATTAAATCTATCGATATTACTTACCTTCTATATTAGGTCCCTTCGATATTTAAACTTCGATATTATTGTATATCGATATTTAAATATCGATATTTTGTCTGCATACCCACTCAGACACCTACTGAGCCGCTGGCTGTATTCGAACAATAGAGACAGCGCCCAAATGGCCCCCCAGACTGCTAAAAAAAAGCAGCCCACAGCAGAACTCGGACACCGCCCCCACGGGCATTGCCCGAACGCCCACGTTACCAATCCGACGCTGTTCTCACAGGTGCATGTGGTCAGGCAGAGCAGCCTCTACATGGCACAAGTAAATCAAAGCGGCATCTGTGTAGAGCATGATGACATGGTGGGCTTGCAGTTCCGGATCACCCAATAGCTGTGCCATGCCCCGCATTTGCCAAGCAAGGGGCTCCATTGTGAGTGTATAAATTAGTGGGGACAGTGGACAACCCTCACGGGTCCCACGTTGGATTGAAAACTTGCCTGATATCACCTGGCCAGTCTTCACCCTAGCATTTGAGGATGTGTACAGGGTACATACCCAGCCCATCAACCCCAGTCCGTAACCCATTACAGTGAGGTCGAGAAAAGGAAATCCGAGTTTATCATTGGAGGACCAATCTACTATGCGAAGTCCATTCACTAGGGAGGAGGTAAATGCGGTCATAAACGATCTCCCACTGAGCAAAGCATGTGGCCCAGATGGCTTTCCGGCTGAATTTTTTAAGCTTTTTTTTTAGTTCTTGTGCTGATCTTTTATTACTATTATTAAATTCTATGCTCAAAGGCGGGCAGGTTCCCGCATCCTTTCATGAAGGCACAGTTGTCAGTTTTTTAAAAAAGGTGAAAGATTCCAAGTATCCAAACTCATACAGACTGATCACGTTATTAAATTCGGATTCTAAAATACTACCAAATCATTGTCTTCTCGTTTTAATAATATCACAGCGGATTTAATTCATCCCAATCAAAATGGGTTTATCATAGGCCGCCAATTACTTACAAATACACATTTTCTCACTGAGGCATTAGATTATTTTGAGTCACGTGGTGTTCCAGCTTTGGTTTTAATATTAGACACAGAAAAAGCTTTTGATTTGGTAGTTTGGGAGACACTTTTTATTATTTTTAAACATTTTGCGATTCCACAACAAATCATCAATTTAATACAGAATCTGTATACGGGTGCCACAGCTAATATAATTATTAACAAGCTATCACCGGGTTCAATTTTAATTCAGCTGTGTACTAGGCAGGGATGCCCCCTGTCTCCCATCCTTTTTGCCCACTTCATTGAACCTTTAGCTGTGGCAATTCAAAATTGTGCACAGATCATTCCACCGGTCATTTTGTCATACTAGAACAGGGGTATAGGGTGAGACACTTGACTGCACTCAATCTAATGAATCCTGGTCTAGTCCTATAAGTGGGTGCCAAGAACCTGAGGCCATATACCCCTAGGCCTCAAGATTCAATGCCAGAGGCACTGTGTACAATTTGACAGAATGGTTCAGCACACCATTTAATATACAGTGACAATATCAATTTAGTCAAAAAAATATCAATAAGCCATCATGTATTCTCTTCTTTCTTTATTTCAAATCTTCACAAGGTAGCCAACGCGTTTCGTCCGAAGGACTTCTTCAGGGCTACAACAAACAAATATATAAAAATATACATATTTATAACGTGCTATATACAATTAAAACCTATTTTATTTGTCCAACCTGTTTTGGAAAAGCAAGTTTTAAAATACATTTACATATTATATACAACGAAGTGGCTTACTGACAACAATCCATTTATATTACATTAAAACAAAGAGACACACAACATGACCTGTTGTATACCAAAGTGCAAAGGCAAGAAGTGACCACCTATAACCATATTGCTGGGAAAACAATGAGCAAAAGTTCCAAAATATATTCATTAACACAACATACATATTCGGGATCTATCACTACGTTTCACAAAGTGGCGAGCTGTGTAATTTCCCCATTGGACAGGTATATAACTAGCCAATATTAAGCTCATACTGAGGCAATAGAATGATTTTCTTTGACATTTGTAGTTTATGCATGAGGACAAGGACAAGGATTTAGCAAAGAAAGAAGGTGTCTTACCGAAATGATAAGGTACTGTTTTGTATTCTGGGCCTTAACAGTAAGAAAATCTCCAGGAATTGTGATAGAAAATCTCCAGGTACTGTAATGATACCAGTCTCCAAGAAATGGGAAGGTAGATGTCCTATTTGTAAATAAAGGAAGGGTGTAAAACTCTCCTGCTCAGTATATACGTTGTACATTTATTAAGGTTATAATGACAGACATGAAACATACCTTTTGTTATGTAACGGATGGATAGAGTTTTATGTGATGAAGATATTCCAGCAGAAAGGATGGATGTCAAATACACATCCACAGACGGTGATAACAGTATTCACCCTGGTAAGAATAAATAATACTAATAAAGAACTAAGTTAAAGGATCCAGTAGGAAATTATCATCACATCTCCAATGTAAACATGGGAGTAATATTCTATCCCTTCCCATGATGGACTTAGTAGTAGAGGTTCCATCTATTTACTATTCGGCCTGTGTATTCATAAGGGAAAATATCATCACATCTCTAATGATATCCCGGAAGGAATATTGTATCCCTTCCCTGAAAGGACCTGGTAGACATGGTCCCATGAATTTGTTAATTGGCCTGCCTATACATAAAGGTAAAATGCACATACAAATGAATGAGGATACACTGATAGTGAATCAGTACCCCAAGGAAGAAAGAGCAAGTTAAAACGACCCCTCCCAAATACAGGGTGTCTAATATATATACCCAGTCCTCTGTATTAGAGGCATATATCATTATTGTTAGGAAGGTGATGCTCATTAGTACTGGACATCCACCTATCACAAAAAATGTGAATGCCTGTCACTAAGTTGCCTAAAACATTATTATTTATTAAATGAGATGAGTACTGGCGCAAGCGTGAGTAAATTGAGTGATAAAATATCAGGTGGCATAAAGTAGCCCCATAACCTCAGCTAGTTTTTAATCTAGAATACAGCTGCCCTCCCCCGGTTTCACTTACTTGGTCGAGTTGCAGTCGAATGCGGTCTTCTCGGGCGTCGTCTCGGGAAACTGGTTCAAGTTAGACACCAAACAGAACCCGTTTAAATAGCCCGCTTGATCGGTTTCACCTGCTGTCAATAGACGCTAAGGTCACGTTAGCTGGTGTATTTACTGCCGCCATGTTAGACTGTGCAAATACTATATAAAGCAGTGCACAAATACAGTTAAATATAAGAACCAACCCCTGATAATTACCAAAAATGCGATTTATAACAACGGGGTACGGCCCAGTCGTATTGTATCGAAACTATTATAATATGAGGTCGCTAGTCGAATGTATGAATAATTCATGAAAAAACTAACTCGGATAACGTGCCTATTTTAAAAACATTCAAGGAATGAATCTTTAATATCCTGGGTATTTTCCTCGGTGTCATGCACCTTGCAAAAGGAATCACAGTGGTGGGCGATTTCTGTGAAACATTATCGAGTGAAACAGAAAACGGGACAACAAGGATTCCGACCGGTGTTTACTAGCGCGCCATTTTGGGTCGGGGAACAAATCGGTCATTACACTAGTAAGAGGATATCGAATATATAATTCTGTGTATCCTTACTTGCACGAGTAAAGTGCATTCCACTCCGGATAGTTTTGTAGTTTATTTGCATGAGTAAAGTCCATTCTACTCAGGATAGATTTGTAGTTTAAGGGAGATTGACCGATTCTGGTCCCTCGTGACAAAAAATGCTGTAGTAAAGAATGACCTACTATTTGAGCACATTGGAACTCGAGCAAATATATAATGTTTCTGTTGAAAGAGGGAATGGCCTATTATTAAAACACATTTTAAGACTCAATCAATTCGATTACCTTATATTTAAAGATGGCTGATTTTTCAAAACAACCCATGGCCCTATGATAGTATTTACTGAAGCCATTATTTTAAAGCATTACATTCTTGGAACCACAATATTGAATGTGAATTGACATACACACTTGGTTTATCTTGTACAGCAAAAACACACTTAATGTGACAGGGATGAGCAACTATCAGAATATGTCCAAAGCATTATATACAGGTGAAATTAGAATAGCATTAAACGATGGTACATGTATCTATACAGTTGCACAAAATCATTCATTAATCTGGAAACATGCAAAAAAAGACTAAGATAATTCAACAGAGTATATACTAGAGGACAGTTGTTATTACAGGAAATGGTATAACTCATTGTTGATATTTAGTCCCCTTGTGATGCTACGAAGTCGACAAATCCATGTCGCTTCCCTTTGTCTGAGCATCTTAATTCTGTCTCCACCTCTTATAGGGGGTTGAACATGGTCTATACCAAAAAAGCAGATATTAGGTTGGTGTGGGTGGTTTTCCTGTATGTGCATAGATACAGGATATCTAACATCTTTATTTCGTATGGCTCTCACGTGCTCCTGAATACGGATTTTTAGGTTTGTAATACTACTGCCCACATATATTTTGTCACATGCACATACAATAATATACACAGTGTGGGTGGTGTTACAGTTGATAAACGAGTTTATAAAAAACTCCTTTTCAGTATTATACTTGAATTTTGACTTTCTGTGTAGACCAAATTCACACATATTACAGTTATTGCATGTGAAGAAACCATTGGGTTTCTCAGGAAGCCAAGCTATAGAACTTTTTTTCTTTGTTTTTTGGACATAGCTAGGGCAGAGCATGTTTTTAATGGTTTGTCCTCTCCGATATATAACCCTCGGTTTTTCAGCAATTGTCCCAGATGGTAATTTTGCTGATTGTAATAAATGCCAATTCCGTCTCAGGATGTTGTATATATGTTGGCTCTGTGCGTTATATTGGCTTATGAAAGGGACAGTCTCAATTTGAGATGTAGTGGTATTTCTAGGCCTAGAAATAAGCGTGCTCTTCCTGTCAACCTTTTGTATTTTCTGTTCTGCTTTTTTGATGTTCTCTTTAGAATATCCCCTCTTTTTGAAGTTAATTTTTATTTGGTTAACATTTTCTTTGAATGCTTCTTCGAGGCTGCAATTACGTCTGGCTCGTATCATTTCCCCATAGGGGATAGCATTAATAGTACTCACAGGATGCGCACTTTCAGCATGCAATAAACTATTGCACGAAGTAGGTTTTTTAAACATCGTGCTTTGTATTTTGTTGTCTTTATGGAACAGTTTTAAATCTAGAAACTCTATGCTTTCTGTGGAGTGTGTTATGGTTAGTTTTACATTAAATTTGTTATTGTTTACGTAAAGATGGAAGGCAACTAGATCATCCACACTTCCATTCCAGATCAAGAGGATGTCATCTATGTATCTAGCATAGAAAATGATATTGCCCATCCATTGCATGGCCCCTGGTCCCCAGGCATGCTCCGTCTCAAACAGGCCCATGAAAAGACCTGCATAGGACGGAGCAAATCTGGATCTCATAGCTGTCCCACGAGTCTGTAGGAACCATCTACCATCATGTAAAAATACATTCATTGTTAGTACCATATATGCCATATCCAGTAACATGGTTGAGTGATCAAGATGGGAAGCACTCCTTTTATACAAGTAATGCTTCAAGGCCCTCATACCATGGTCGATGTCAATACACGTATAGAGGCTTTCGACATCCATAGTGACGAAGATAAGCTCATCACTATTCCACTCAAAGTCTTCTAATTTACACAGAACGTCCCTGCTGTCTTTGAGATACGCTGGTAAATTACGTACAATAGGTTGTAAAAAGTTGTCAATGTATTGGGACAAATGCTCCGTAGGGCAACCATTTCCAGAAATTATTGGTCTCCCTGGTGGGAAGACCCCTCCCTTGTGTAACTTTGGAAGTATATATATACATGGATGTCTACTGTCTTTCGCCTGTAAGTACTTGTATTCTCTGTCAGAAATTAGTCCAGTTTCGTGCCATTCTCTTAGTCTGACATTGATGGCATTCTCAATTTTGGCAATAGGACATTCTTTTAGTTGTTTATAGCATGAGTGATCATTTAGCCGTCTCTCTATTTCACCCAAGTAGTCATTAATGTCCATTAAAACAATATTGCCACCTTTATCGGCTTCGCGTATAACTATCCCTCTATCTTCTTGGAGGTTTTTTAAGAGGGCCTGATCATTTTTAGATAGATTGTATTGGTGGATGCAATGAGAATGGCTGCCATGGTTGTCCTCAAGACGGTACAATTCAGATGTGACCTTTTCCAAAAATGTATCTAAATCTATGTCATGTACACCAGAGGGTATAAATGTAGATTTATTCCTCAGACCACTATCGATGATAGTATCTTCACGGATATCAAGCAAATTTCCCATCTCTCTAATATCAACATTGAGGTCATCTTCATCTAAAGTTGCGAACAAATGAATACCGTCTAAATCACTCCACCGGTCATGTCTATGGCCAAGATAAAACTATATGCAGATGATATTATGCTATTAATTAAGTCGGACCTTCAATCACAGACACAAGCCCTTCGGATTTTTGAAGAATTTGAGCCTTCAGGGGGTTATCGCATCAATAAAAAAAAAAAAAGAAATCCTGGTTTGTGGGAATATTGTTCCAGTATTACGTCCAGATCTGAAGAGTTGTATTAATCCTAAACCTAAAAGATACTTGGGGATATTATTCTCTCCTATAATACAGGATCTTAATTATGTTCCTTTGCTTCAAAAGGTCCGCTCCATGTTCGTTCGCTGGGATCCAATACCCTTAACCATTCTTGGTCGCATTGCCTTGATTAAAATGTCAATCCTTCCCCTTTTTAAGTTTTTACTTTCGACTATTCCAGTATTTCTTCCCGGATCTTTTATGCGCGCATAGAATCCTTGTTTTCTAAATTTGTCTGGGCAAAAAAAACGCCTAGAATTGATATACGAACCTTGTATGAAGAAATCGAATATGGAGGCCTTTCCTTACCAAACTTAAAAGAGTATTATAATGCATACTTCGCGTTCTATTTAAATAGATTCAAGGATACAACTCCAGGCACTGGCTTATTCATAAATTTTTTCTTTGACCAAATTTTTCTGGAAATTCAGATCCCTTCCCCTCTCTTGGTTCCTAAATCACCCAAATTTGTTCGATACAAGATCCTGAATTGGTTTTTCAAACGACGGGATGCCATGATTAAGAAATATTCCCTTCCCCTCTTTAATCTAACCACTCCTTTAATAGGCTCCCTGGCATTTTTGAGGATTAAAATTGATCCCTCAATTATTATAAAATGGGGATGTGCTGGGTTTAAAACGTTAACTGACTTTATGAGGCATGGGTCTTGATTATCTGTCAATGCAATGTCACGCTTAATTCCAGGTAATTTCTTATTATTTGTGTCTTATAGGGTGATTTATGAATGCTTGGTACAACTTGATCTTACTCATATTAGTACCCCATCACAGCTGGCAGAAGATCTGTTTGTTAATGTTTCAATAAAGAAACCTGGGGAATGGAAGCATTGTTTGGCTAAGTGCAAAAGCTATACGAAAATGGCATACACAGGAAAATTTAGTGTTACCCATCGTTATATGGAAAACTATTAATAAGTTCAATTTCACTTCATTACGGGGAGCTAATTGGCGCAGAATGCTTCTTTTTAGTAAATGGCTTCTATATCGCACCCCTGCATTGATTGCCAAAATGTACGATAATACGTCTGCCAATTGCTTTAGATGTCTTCATTGCGATCAAGCTAATTGGTCTCATATTATGGCTCACTGTCCAAAAATTTAGTCTTTTTGGGGAGAATTTTTCAATTTTCTTAAAACTTATTATGCAATTCCGATACTCTTTACTGTAAATTTAATATTGTTTGGCTTCGATCCAGATTGTGAATTCTCAGAATGTTGGGCTAAATTGGTATATATTGCAATGGCTGTTGCTAGATCTCTCCTATTACAGAATTGGCGAACATCACAGAATCCGGTGTTTCAGGCGTGGTTTGATAAAATGAGAAGGGTTAGAAAATATGAGCAGATGTACGCAAAACGGGAGGGGGGGATAAAAAAGTTTGTAAAGATCTGGGGATTGTATTTTGAGTAATCTTTTCTTTTCTTTGTATATGTTATGCTGGCAAGAATGACCATGTATTTTTGTGAAGATTTTTTCTTTCTGTATTCGATTTAAGAACACTGCAACTTACTCCAATAAAAAATTCTTCAAAAAAAAAAAGAGAAAAGGAAATCCTACCGTAGAGTATCAAAGGCTTTTTCTATGTCCAATGGCACGGCCACTTGGTTGTAAGCAGCCAGGGAGTGAGGCGGTGGGGGGCATGCATAAGGCACATTAACAAATGTGCTGTGCCCAGGTATAAAACCAGACGTGTCGTCATGCACTCACATATAGACAACGGAGAACAGGCAGTTTGCCCAGATTTTACCTGAAATCTTGCATTCCAGGTTCTGCAATGAACGTGGGTGGTCCAATCTAACATCCAGCGGGTCATAGGCTGGCCTGGTTAGCACCACAATCAGGCCCTCCCGAAGGGAGTCCTGGATTTCGCCACGGTCCCTGGCTTTATTAAACACGGACAATAGGATTGGAGCAGTCTGTGTAGGAAAGGTGGCTTATCGTGCCTGGGGTCTTGTTCCGGGAGATCTGAGAGATGGCATTACAGATTTCTTCCAAATGCAGGGACTCGTTGAGGTCAGCCCATTTCAGAGGATTAAGTTTAGGGAGGGAAAGGCAATCTAAGAACCTGAGTATAGTATCTGGGGATGGAGAGGCAGGTGCCTCATACAATGTGCGGTAGTATCGCACAAGGCTGCGAAGCGATCGCCCTGGGCATGAGAAAGGGCAGTTTTCCTAAGGTGATCATGATCACTAAATGTTGTCTTCCCCTTGCCCCGCACTGAGCCGTCCGGTGGGTCTCTTGTATTTCTGTTTGGTGGAGATCACGTTCAAGGGACATGAGGTCCTCCATTAGGCAGTGGTAGCTCGCAAGGGGAGTGCTGTGGGGTGGTGAGGCGGGCCTGGGGGTATTGGAGTGGGACATATGACGGGAAGGAGTAAAGTAAGTAAATAAATAAATAAAACTATTTACCTTGCTCTTGCTGCATCGCCAACTCAGCCCCGCCCCACAACACTCTCTCCGCGAGCCGCCACTGCCATTAGGCAATGACGGATACCCCAGGAAGTTGCCATACAATTGCCGTGGACCACACATCTTATGTGCATCCCATTACCGGGAGCGAGTCGAAGCAGAGCCCTGGTTCTTTGTGAAGTAATTCGTGAGGCAGAGAGACAGATCCCCTCAAGAGGGAGGATCAGAAAGTGCCTCAAACTGTAGCCTCCAGGTGGGGATAGGAGGATGTTGCCTGCCCCAACTCGTTGTAATAAGGAAGGAGCAGTGATCTTACAGAGATCTTGGTAAGTATTCCCAACTGACAACCCGGGAGCCAATAGGAGTCGTGTATAAGATAAGGTCAATTCTGGTGTGAAGATTATGTACAGCAAAACAAAAAGAATATTCACGGACATGTAGGTGTCCTAGTCGCCATGCATCATGCAAGTGCATACTCGTGCACCATTGGTCAAAGTGTTATGTGGTGTGGACACCGAACGCTGTGTGCAATGGTGGGGTAGAGCGATGAAGTTGCAAGTCAGGTGCACAGTTGAAGTCACACCCTCAGATCCCAGGACTGAGTGGGTCATGATGGAGTGCTGGAGTGAGACTATCTAAAAACTCTGCTTGGTTGTAGTTGGGTGCATACAAGGCCATAAGAGTAAGGGGGAATCCATCCAAGTGTCCCTCCAAGATAACATACCTCCCATCCGTGTCCACCCGCTCTGTACCGAGAGCAAAGGGGACCACGGAAGCTATCCATATAAGAACACCCCTTGCATATGCAGGCATTGTGGTCCCATAAGTCTGACCTCTCCATTTAGAGAATACATTGTGGAGCTCTGATGCACTGAGGTGGGTCTCCTGTAGCATCACAATGTGGGTGTGACTTCGTTTGAGATACGCATAAATGCAGTAGTGCATATACAGATGGCCATACCTTGCACATTCCAGGTAAGAATGTGATATCAGTGACTACAGTTGATTAGGTTTGTTTCAAATTAGCAGTCAAGTTAAGGGAAACAAAATGGCACGCAGGAAAACACCAGGAGTGGACGGTCTGCCCATAGAGTTCTACGGTAAATACATTGATATCCTAGCCCCACGACTCCAAATCATATACAATGAGGCAAAAGAGAGGGGGGAACTGCCCTGCTCGATGCGCGAGGCGCTCATGATCCCCTTGCTCAAGCCGCATAGAACCAGCTCTGACCCGGCATCGTACAGGCCACTGTCGATGCTCACGACGGATTATAAAATCTTGAGCACTATACTAGCCACTAGGCTGATGGCCCATATGCAAGACTTGATCCACAAGGATCAATCGGACTTTATCCCCACTAGAAATACGTCTCATAACATTCGTAGGTTGCTGAGGCTAGTTGCGAACCCTCCACCGACCGCCAGAGCCCCGGTGGTGATGGCGATCGACATAGAAAAAGCCTTTGACAGCCTGGAATGGAGCTACTTGTACAGGGTGCTGCGAAGTTTTGGCATTGGAGATGAGTATGTGCGGTGGACGGAAGTGCTATATGCATCAGCGGGCGCTAGGGTGCGAGTAGAAGCATTGATATCGGATAGATATGCAGTGCATAGGGGTACTAGACAGGGGTGTGCACTCTCTCCCTTGCTGTTCGCCCTCGCGATAGAACCTCTGGCGGCACTGGCCAGGAACGGTGACTCCTACCAAGGACTGGAGGTGGACGGGATTCGTCATCACATATCATTATATGCGGACGACCTCCTACTGTTCCTGGAGAATGCCGAAGAGGCAGTGGAAGGGGCGGAAGACCTACTAGCACGTTTCGGGGATGTATCGGGCCTGAAGGTGAACTGGGCGAAGACCTGCCTCTTTCCTCTCCGGAGGGCGGAGAGGTGCCCCATGACCCGTCCCGAGCCCGGCTGGGAGCCAGCCTGTTTGCCCTACCTAGAAGTGTACATTTACCACGAACCCACAGACCTGTTAGAAGGCAATATAAACCGTTGTATCCGAACGCTGCAGGATAACATGCTTTTCTGGGCCACCCTCCCTTTGTCTATGACAGGCCGTGTCTCGCTGCTTAAAATGATCGCCCTGCCGCGGTTTTTGTACTTCTTTCGAACCTTGCCTGTGTGGATACCGAGTGCCGTATTTCGACGACTAAAATCCCAAGTGGTGTCCTTTCTGTGGGGAAATGGCAGGCGGAGAATAGCCTTGGCAACCCTGACCCGCCCGAAGAACGAGGGCGGACTCGCGGTCCCTGATTTCGAGTATTATTATTTGGCCGCCCAGCTGCAATTCCTCACGCAGGAAGTGGCAAGGGTATACCGAGGCCCGGAGCAGGAGAGGGACACTGGCACCCCTCGCCATGTGCTGGCGTACATCACCCTGCAACAGAGGCTAGCACTCAGAGACTTGTCTCAAGAGGAACGGACATTGAGGCTCTGCTGGAACCACGTGCAAAAGCGCGCTGGCCCCGGACACCCGTACGCACCCGAAATACCACTGGGCATGCTCACGGCGCTGCCGCATGGCGGCGACTGGTCGAGCCTCCGGGGCTGGGAGGAGGCTGGCCTACAGGTGGTGGGAGACCTCTTCACGGACGGGGTGCTCACGCCGTACCACTCCCTACAGGAACAATACGACCTTCCGAGAGGGGACTATCTACTGCACGCAGCTGTGGTACGAGGGATCCAAGCGCCCTGGGCGAGGGACTGTGTGAACCCGCGACGTCGCCACCATGTCAATATGTGATGATGGCCGCAGGAACAGTCAAGGCAGTCACGTGCCTGCACTCCAGAATACTCGAGAGCACCTTGCGACCCCTTACGCGCTTAAAGACCCAATGGGAGACTGACCTGCAGAGGGAGATCCCGGATACGACGTGGGCCCAGCTGGTTCAGAGGCCCAGGAGGAGTACCAGGAATGCCCGGTTCCAATTGATACAGCTCTATATCCTTCATAGGGCTTACCTCACCCCGCACAAAATAGCGAGATACTTTGGAGCGGAGGACGCAGCGTGTCCTAGATGCGCACGGTTGGAAGCAGACTTACTGCACATGCTAAGGGACTGCCCGCACCTGCAGGACTTCTGGAGGGGAGTGGGCGATACCATGAACGCGGTCACAGACAGGGAACTACACTACGATAGCGCAACCACACTCCTACACTGGTTTCCACACACTCGTAAGAACAAACTGACAAGCAAATTTATAGACATGGGCCTACTCCTTGCGAAGAGGGAACTCACTAGGGGATGGAAAGCGAAGGTGGCGCCGACACATGGGAAATGGCTCACTGAGTTCCTGAAATGGGCGGCGGCAGAGAGCACGATCAGGTATCAATTGGCTCGACGGGGGCCTGACGAGAAGGCCCAGGAAGCGGCACTAGCGTGGGAAACTCTAGTCCAGGCACTTAGGGATAGCACAATGGAGAGCGAGGATGAGGAGGAAGCAGAAGACCCTGGGGAACCTAGGGTGGCAGTATCTACCACAGCTCCCCCCATGGACACACACACTCCTTAGACATCTCAAAACTCCGCAGGTCACCAACACACCCCAGCATGCGGCAACCCAGACACTAGACACCATGGAACACCGGGGGGGGGGAGGGCAAAGGAAGGGGGGGAAGGGGGTCGCAGCATATCATTGACACCGAGCTATCAGTTGGAACAGACCGGATGCTGGACAAGGGGGGGGTTGGTGGGGGGGGGAATGAAAAGTTAAAAGCAGATAGCGGTTGATCATTGGACACGCCATCGAGTAGTGGTAGAGGGGGAGCACTAGGTGAGACAACTATCACCCAGCCCCAGATCTACGAGCATTGACGATGTCATAACTTTGTTGAAGAGACTTTGAGAAATTGGGATCCCGCATATACTTACAAACGGAATGACTGTAATGCTTGTATTGAAATCTGCAATAAAAATTGTTTTACAAAAAAAAGTTAAGGGAAACAAATCACAGCACCATGCTGTGAAGGTACAGAATAACAACCATGAAACCCAACCTCCTAAAGAAGTTTAGGCATACCAGTATTAAGCAAACAAGCAATTCAGTGACAGTAATACAAAAGATCAATAAAAAGACTTGGTACACAGAGAAGAGTTTCTGGATCTCTCTTTTATACATTAATAAAGTTTAAAAAAATCCTAAGATAAAGTCCACACTAAGAGGATTATTCAATAGTCTAAAGAGATCTCATACTCAGGGAAATGCAGAAAAACTGGAAAATGTGGGGAAGTGCAGTGAGTATGAGAAGGTGTCAGCATCTCTGAAGCTCGATCAAGATTTTTCTTGGGGGGGAGGAGCTTCGCGCGTATCCAAGATGGACGCGTGAGCACAGGGCTCCAGAGACCCTCTCCGCCTCCCGCATCTATCCTGTAAAGTATCCTGATTTGGACGACGGGTACTTTTTGCTGATGCCCTGCTGATGCAACAACGTTTTCCAAAAATCGATTTGGCTGCCGGGAACCGGACTTACTGCACTTTGAAACTTGCGGCCTATACCGAAGACCATCCACGGGCTTGAGTCCCCGAGGTGCCCAGATGGTAATTGAACAACAACGGCTGGGGTGACACGCCCGCTGCCCCTGTGACACTTTCGGTTTCGCTCTTGGTCATTGTTGATGGCGACTTGCTGCCGATGGGCACGGCTGACCTGATTCTGCTGCCGCCCTACGCTTGCTTTCGTTCCCCGCCCTCACACCTCTACAGGCTTGTCACGAGGAGAATCATTCTGACCAGATCCCAAAGGTTCCGTCAGAGCTCGTCGCCCATCATGACGGGCAAGGCGGATGCCGAGAAGCGTGCCACCAGAGGCTCATACCGAGGAGGGGTTGCCCAATCCCAGATCATAGATCGCTTTACCCGCCCGAAAGGATCCCCAGGCGGAGCGAGCAAGGTCCTTGAGGAGACTGGTGACAGCCCTCCTGCAACTGAAGAGCCGACTTTGAAGGATGTTATGGGCGCCATTGCAAGTGTTCGGACAACAATGGGTCAGCAGTATGAAACCTTGGCAGCTAAGATAGACACGGTGGCGATCGAAGTCAATCTTATCAGGACAGACTTGGGGAAAACCAATGAGCGGGTCAAGTCCCTGGACATCAAGACCGCGAGCCTGACCACGGATGTCTCGGATCTTCAGACCGAAGTCCGTGATCTTCGAGCGGCCAATGACTTGTTTGCCTGTCGGCTGGATGATTTCGAGAGCCGGGCCAGACGCAACAGCGTCCGCATCGTAGGTGTTCCGGAGAACTCCGCAGACTTGTCTACAGACCTTCTGGTGGAAGACCTTGTTTTAAATCACTTGGCACCAAAGGGCCTCAGTAACTTTTTCACAGTGGAGCGTGCTCATAGAGTCCCCGGTGGGAAGCCCAAACTGGGAGCTGCTCCGAGGCCTATAATAGCCAGGATTTTTAATTTCCGGGACAGAGACGCTATCCTGCAAGCCTCACGCACCAACGGTCCCACTAAGTTTGAGAATGTGTCGGTCCGTTTTTATCCGGACTTCACGCAGGCGGTGCAGAAACAACGTATGGGCTTTACGGGGGTGAAAAGGAACATGAGGAACGTGCATTCTTTTTTGACCGCCCCGAGGTGGCCAGTGACTGGTTAGACACTTTACCGACCCATCGTACCAGCCCAGAGAGTTCGAGGGGCGCCGCAGGAGGCTTGGAAGAACAGGAGTAGTGAGTCTGCGCCGGCGGGCCAATTTTATGGACATATGGCAGTGGCTCTGTGACTGTCATGCCTATACAGTGTGGATACCCGGGGGTGGGGGGGAATCGGTACTCTTCCTCCTCTGGGGACTTTTTTCTCTCTTCTTGTAGGTTAGTTTAATGGGGCGACAGGCACACTGCAAGTTGGGGTGGCTTTTTGGTCTACCGCAGGGGTGCAGGGTGGGGGGGTGTGTTTTTGAGGGTTCTTTTGGGGGTGGTCTTTTCTTTCTTGTTTGTATCGAGGCCGCGCGTTGTTTCATATTTTATCCTATGTGCCTGTTTCGTGGCGGAGGGGACAGAGTGTTCATTTCTGGGATGGGGGTAAGAGGCTGAGGGTGTTGAGCTGGAGCGTTAACGGTCTTGGTGATAGGATAAAACGGGGGATAGTTTTGCAATATTTGAAGCGGTGCTCCCCGGATATAGTTTTACTCCAGGAGACACATTTGGTAGGAAATACGTGCCATGCGCTAAATAGACGGGGCTACCGTCTGGTGGCCCATTCTGGATTTACCACAGGGTCGAGGGGGGCGGGTGTCTTGGTTAGGAACTCCCTCCCCCTGGAGATAGATGACATGGTGCTGGACGATAGAGGCCGCTATGCGGCTATAACAGGTCGGTGGGAGGGGAAGACGATCTCCATTTTGTCTGTGTATGTTCCACCCAGTCTACAGTCCACCATGTTTAGTGATTTGGGGCAGGGTGGTCCTGGGGTTCCCTGATGGCATGTTGGTCGTGGGTGGCGATTTTGATTCAGTTGTTAGTGGGGATGAAGATCGTAGCCCCCCTAGACTCCTCCCCACATCGCAGCTGTGGCTGGGAAATTTTTTGGACGTGTTGGGTCTAGCGGATTGTTGGAGGCAACTGCACCCTGGGCAGCTCCAGTATACCTTCTACTCGGGAGCTCATGGGAGTCTCTCGAGACTCGACTATATCCTTGTACCGGCGGTGCAGATGGTCTCTGTAAGGGAAATCAGGCATTTAGCTAGAGGGATTTCAGACCCCTCCCCACTCTGGCTCACTATTGATGTACAGTTGGAGGCCGGGGGTCGGATTGCCCCGATCAACCCCTGGCACCTTCGCAATCCCAAAATTAGAACGGAGGTGGTTAAGTGTATGGATTTCTACTTTGCTGAGAATGAGGGATGGGTGTCCTCCCCTGTCTCCTTGTGGGAGGCTTATAAAACTGTGATCCGTGGTCAGACTCTATCCTTGTTTGCTAGCGAGAGGAAGCGCAAGAATGCAGAAGTGGTGGGCTTGGAAAGTGAAATCACTGGGTTGGAGGAACGGATGGAGTCTGGGGTTACGCCTGAGGTTTTACATTCTTTGGCCCTTAAACAGTTTGAATATAGAGCGCTGGTGACTGATGCGACCAGGGCAATGAATCGTGAGCAACAGGGGCGTTTGTATGATGTTGGTGACAAGGCGGGAAAGCTGATTGCTTGGCTAGACAAAAGAGATAGATTGAATCGGGTGGTGCCTGTTGTTGAAAGAGTGGATGGTACGCGAGTGGTGGACCCGGTTGAGATAGTTGAGGTCTTTGCCCAGCACTTTCAGAGGGTTTATGCGCCGGTTTCGGATCGGCCGGAGGATGACTCGCACTTGTTGCTTCGGGATATCGCATTGCCTAGCCTGTCGGAATCGGACAAAGGGCTTATGGAGGCGGTATTCTCCACCGATGAAGTAGCGCTCGCTATTCGCTCACTTCGCTCCTGGAAGGCCTCAGGCCCGAATGGTATACCAGTCGAACTGTACAAGCTGTGCCCTGACAAAATGGCACGTATCTTCGTCGGATGTTCTCGGCATCGCGAGATCTCGGGTCCCTTCCCCGGGATCAGAGATTGGCGTCCATTGTGGTCATCCATAAAGATGGCAAGCCCCATGAACACTGTTCATCGTACCGGCCGATCTCGCTTTTGAATGTAGAACCCAAGATCCTGGCAAAGCTTTTGGCTAACCGGCTGATTACGGTGATCAGTGATTTGATACACCCGGACCAATCTGGCTTCATCCCTCATCGAAACACTGCGCTCAATCTTCGTCGTCTTCATAGCGTCTTGGCAAGGGCGGGGTCCCTTGATGAGCCGGCCATCTTGGTTTCACTTGATGCCTCTATGGCCTTCGACACAGTGGAATGGCCATATCTGTGGGTGGCCCTTGCTAAGTTTGGTTTTGGCCCTAAGTTCATCGGGTGGGTCAGACTTCTGTACAAGCAGCCGTTGGCTCAGGTGGTGATTAACGGCAGGGCTTCGGAACCCTTCATTCTCGGTCGCGGCACGAGACAGGGATGCCCTTTGTCGCCACTCCTGTTTGCGCTTGCCCTTGAACCCCTGGCTGCATGGCTCCGTTGGGAGCCCTCGCTCAAGGGCATTCGATGGTCCCCTGACTTCGAAGATCGTATATCACTATATGCCGACGACATATTGTTGTACCTTACCTCTGCCCATAAATCGCTGGGAGTCTTATTTGATGTCTTGAGTTCCTTTGGGAGGAATTCCGGTTTGGTCATCAACTGGGCCAAGTCTTGTATCTACCCGCTCACAGGAGAATTACCTTCTCTGCCCCACATTTGCCCGATACCCGTTTCTAGAGTCGGCTTTAAGTACTTGGGGATCTACATTTCATTGGACCCCACAGTAAGTTATGAGCGGAATTTATTACCTCCGCTTGCCCGGCTCAGGTCGGATGTTGCGGCGTGGTGTGGCTTGCCTTTGTCCCCCTTAGGAAGAGCGGCCCTATTCAAGAAGATGGCTCTCCCCTGATTCTTGTACGCAGCGCTCAGCATTGCTCTGCTCGTGGTGTGTTTTCCATACGAGCGGTGATTTAATCATAGTTTGGCCAGATTTGCTTATTGCATTTGAGAAAGGTGTGCATTGCTCTCACTTGATTCAATCTGTTGCTGTGCCCGTGTTCCAGCGCCAGCTCGCACTTCCCGGTCCTGTTGTTTATCTCCCCTTCCATTTTGTTGTGCCTGCAGCCCGTCCCTCCCCCTACGCTCACGCCTCCCACCTCCCCCTCCCACCCACGAGATACCAGGGACGTCCCAGCTGTTGAACCTTTGTGACTTGCCTGACTCCGTGTGAGGCGGCCGCTCCACCCTCCCTCCTGGATTCATAGCACTGCTTGGGGTATCGTAGCGCTTCTCCCAAACCTCTGACATCATTGTTATTTGGCTATTTGGATCTGCACTCGCTTTGTTTGCGCAGCGCTCAGCATTGCTCTGCTCGTGTTGTGTTTTCCATACGAGCGGTGATTTAATCATAGTTTGGCCAGATTTGCTTATTGCATTTGAGAAAGGTGTGCATTGCTCTCACTTGATTCGATCTGTTGCTGTGCCCGTGTTCCAGCGCCAGCTCGCACTTCCCGGTCCTGTTGTTTATCTCCCCTTCCATTTTGTTGTGCCTGCAGCCCGTCCCTCCCCCTACGCTCACGCCTCCCACCTCCCCCTCCCACCCACGAGATACCAGGGACGTCCCAGCTGTTGAACCTTTGTGACTTGCCTGACTCCGTGTGAGGCGGCCGCTCCACCCTCCCTCCTGGATTCATAGCACTGCTTGGGGTATCGTAGCGCTTCTCCCAAACCTCTGACATCATTGTTATTTGGCTATTTGGATCTGCACTCGCTTTGTTTGCGCAGCGCTCAGCATTGCTCTGCTCGTGGTGTGTTTTCCATACGAGCGGTGATTTAATCATAGTTTGGCCAGATTTGCTTATTGCATTTGAGAAAGGTGTGCATTGCTCTCACTTGATTCGATCTGTTGCTGTGCCCGTGTTCCAGCGCCAGCTCGCACTTCCCGGTCCTGTTGTTTATCTCCCCTTCCATTTTGTTGTGCCTGCAGCCCGTCCCTCCCCCTACGCTCACGCCTCCCACCTCCCCCTCCCACGCTCCGCCCCCTCCACTATCCTTTTAAGACTGATGAGCCAACGCGCAGCGTCCACGCGCTACGGCCTCGCCGAAGGTGCGCCAAAGGTAAGCCCGTCTACGCCCGTCCGCGCCTGGACCGCGCCCAGCGCCATACCCTCTGCCCCTCGCGCTGCCCATCCCGCCCGCATTACCTACGATGCCTCCTCCCTCCTAGCCCTCAACCCCGGTCGCGCCCCCAACTGCGTCCAAGCCGCTCCTGGACACACCCATGGACCTTTCTCTTGCCATTCCTGCAAATTCATCGGCACCGACAACATCCCTGATACGATCACACCAAAGATTCCCGACCCCAATCACCTACAATGCATCCTTCTCAACACCCGATCGGTCCACAGACACACCATTGACTTATGGAACCTACTAGACACCATCTCTCCAGACGTCGCCTTCCTAACAGAAACATGGATGAACGCTTCCTCCGCCCCAGACATCACCATTGCCATCCCTGAAGATTATAAGATCACACGCAAGGACCGTACCGGCCACACAGGAGGAGGAATCGCTATCGTCCATAAAAAATCAATCCGCATCTCAACCAGCTCTGACGTCAACCTCGCCAACTCTGAACACCTTCACTTCCAGATCCACATCGACCCCAAGACCACACTCAGAGGCACCCTCCTCTACAGACCACCAGGACCCCGCGCAAAATTCAGCGAAGACATCACGGACTTCATCACTCCACACGCGCTCCCCTCCAAAGAGTACATCCTCCTGGGAGACCTCAATTTTCACCTTGAAAAATACAACGACCGCAACACCACCACCCTCTTGGACAACCTCGCCAACCTCGGACTTAAACAACTGGTCACCTCCCCCACCCACATCGCAGGTCACACACTCGACCCCATCTTCACCTCCAGCAATCATGTCTCCTTCAGCCATACTACGGATCTCCTCTGCACTGACCACAGCTGCGTTCATTTCACCTACAACAAGCCGAAACCCATCAACCACCTCCAACCAACTCTACAAAGAAACTGGAACAAAATCACCATCGACCAGATCTCCTCATCGCTCCTTCTAAACACCCCTGCCCACTCCTCTAACCCAGACCAAGCCGCCACCAACCTCACCCTATGGTTATCCAACACCGCCGACACTCTAGCACCACTGAAAAAACGTCAAAGCAAACCTGGCAGCAAGAAGGCCTCATGGTTCAACGATGATCTTAAGAAGTCCAAGAAACTCTGCCGCTCCCTTGAAAAAGCCTGGAAAAAAGACCCAACCACCAGCACCAAAGACGCCCACAAAAATGCCACCCGCATACACCACCAACTAATCCGAAAGGCCAAGAAAACAGCATTCAAGGACCGACTAGACAACAACGCCCACAACAGCAAGGAACTTTTCAACATCGTCAAGGAATTTACCAATCCCTCAGCCAACTCCAACGACATCACCCCCTCTCAAGCCCTCTGCGACTCCCTAGCCTCATTCTTCCACAACAAAATTGCAGACATTCACAACAGCTTCGACAACCAACCCGGAGACCAACCCACCCAACCATACGATGAACCTTCTCCCCCCTTGATCACCCTTAACGACTGGAACCCAATCTCCACCGACGACACCATCCGCCTGATGAACTCCATCCACTCAGGATCCCCCACAGACCCATGTCCTCATCACATCTTCAACAAAGCAGACTCCATCATAGCTCCGCACCTCCGAGACGTCATCAACTGCTCCTTCAACTCCGCCACCTTCCCGGAAAGCTGGAAACACGCTGAACTCACCGCCCTTCTGAAAAAACCCACAGCGGACCCCCCCGAACTCAAAAATTACCGCCCCATATCACTCCTTCCTTTCCCGGCCAAAGTCATCGAGAAAGCCGTCAACAACCAACTCGCCGCTTTCCTCGAAGCCAACAAATCCCGAGACTCCTCACAATCTGGCTTCCGAGCAAAACACAGCACTGAGACCGCCCTCATCGCAGCAACAGACGACATTCGAACTCTACTGGACAATGGAGACACAGTCGCCCTCATCCTCCTCGACCTCTCCGCAGCCTTCGACACAGTATGCCATAGCACCCTTTTACAACGCCTCAGAAACATCGGAATACAAGGAAAAGCACTCGCATGGATCACCTCGTTCCTCACCGGAAGAACCCAGAAAGTCCGCCTTCCACCATTCAAGTCCGAGGCCTCTGAAGTCATCTGTGGAGTACCACAAGGATCCTCACTCAGCCCCACCCTCTTCAACGTATACATGAGCCCCCTCGCGGCCATCGCACGCCAACACAACCTCAACATCATCTCTTACGCGGATGACACTCAACTGATCCTTTCTCTCACCAATGACCCCAACACCGCCAAAACTAACCTACACAAAGGGATGAAAGAAGTTGCCGAATGGATGAATCACAGCCGTCTGAAACTGAATTCAGACAAAACTGAAGTCCTCATCTTAGGTACATCCCCCTCTGCATGGGACGACTCTTGGTGGCCGGAAGCCCTTGGAAAAGCACCCATCCCGACAGACCACGCACGGAACCTAGGCGTTATCCTGGATTCTTCACTTTCAATGAATAGACAAGTCAGCGCAGTATCCTCATCCTGCTTCAACATTCTTCGCATGCTCAAAAAAACATTTCGTTGGATCCCCACCGAGACCAGAAAAACAGTCACCCACGCTCTGGTCACAAGCCGACTGGACTATGGAAACACCCTCTACGCAGGTACTACCGCTAAACTCCAGAAGAAACTCCAACGAATCCAAAACGCCTCAGCCAGGATCATATTAGACATCCCGCGTAACGAACACATCTCTGGTCACCTGAGAGACCTCCACTGGTTACCCGTCAACAAGAGGATCACTTTCCGACTGCTCACCCACGCACACAAATCACTCTACGAAATCGGACCAGAATGCCTCAACTCACGACTGTCCTTCTACACCCCCTCCCGCCAACTGCGCTCTTCCGGCCAAGCCCTCGCCACTATACCTCGCATCAACAAGACAACCATGGGAGGCAGATCCTTCTCATACCTGGCTGCTAAAACATGGAACTCACTCCCCACTCACCTTCGCCTTACCCAGAACCACCTTGCATTCAGAAAGCAACTTAAAACGTGGATATTTGACAAATAATCCTCCTCCCCTCCCTAAGCGCCTTGAGACCCTCTGGGTATGTAGTGCGCTATATAAATTCTTTGACTTGACTTGACTTGACATCCAAAACACACTTGATCTGGTGCCGGCTAGCTATTTCCGTGAAATTGAAGGCCTCCAGAGGAAGCTGGTGTGGGGCGGGCGACCTCGCATAGCATTGGCAAAATTGACTTTGCCCTGGTACGATGGTGGTATAGCGTTGCCTGATATTAAGCGTTACTACTGGGCGTCTCAATTAAGCGCTGTTAACCATGCCATGTACGGTCCTGTTCCGAATCCCGCATTTGAGATGAATAGGTGGCAGCTTCCCGGGGGCGACTATAATAGAGCGCTCTATTCTAGAGCCGCCAGGAAGAACCTGACTGGCCCCACCGGGGTGGCGGTACGAGTATGGGGTAGTGCAACTGCGGCCACGGGATGGACGGACAGGCTGACTAGAGCGACCCCTCTATATGCTGCGGAGAAACTGGGTGGTCTATGGACGTCGAAAGGGTTTGATAGATGGGACCTTATTGGCATCAGTAAAGTGGGCGATCACTGGGCCAAGAACAGAGTTAAGACTTTTGAGGAACTTAAACAGGAATACAATTTGAGTGATAGGGAATAATTCCGATATCTCCAAATCCGCCACGCACTTGACTCGTTTTTCCCAGCTGGAACTACGATGCCGGAGTCTTCTCCCCTGGAGGATAGAGTGCTTGACGGGCACGTCCCTGACAGCACTATCTCCCTCATTTATAAAAAACTCATCAATGAACGTTCGGACCTCCTTGTACAGCTTCGGGGTGCCTGGACTGGTGATGGGCTGGAGTTGGACGATGAAGATTGGCAGGCTGCGATATTCTCCCCTAAAGAGGTGGCGATTCCGGCGCGTCTCCGTCTGGTGCAACTGAAGATTCTCCACCGTGTTTATGTCACGGGTCCACGTTTGATACATATGGGTTATTCTGCGGATGGGCTGTGTAGGCGTGGTTGTGGTGTGCTTGCTACCTTCCTTCATATTATATGGGAATGTCCGGAGGTAGTGGTTTTTTGGAATCGATTGCATGCGGTGATGGGTGAAGTGACGGGTGTTGAGTTGTTGCCTGAGGCCAGA
The DNA here is from genome assembly GCF_964263255.1 of Lissotriton vulgaris. Taxonomy (NCBI): domain Eukaryota; kingdom Metazoa; phylum Chordata; class Amphibia; order Caudata; family Salamandridae; genus Lissotriton; species Lissotriton vulgaris. The sequence continues at coordinate 253,468,857 of NC_141687.1, forward strand.
CTCTGTTTGTTGATCATTTGGGAGCCGAATGACTGCACTGTTGCCCAGACTCAATGGGTCACATTGGGCAACATGATTGCGAAAAGAGATATTGCTCAATTGTGGGGATCTCAGAGGGCGCCATCAGTCTCAACTTGGGAAGAAAACATGGATTGGTGCATTTTTAGGGAAAAAATCGTGTATGTATCCCGTGGTAGGCCCAAGAAATGGGGAAGGATATGGGGTCAATGGAATTCATACCGAGGAGAGATCTGCACTCCCCCCTTTACTGAAGCTCCCGACATTCCTCAATTCCCTTGACTGTGCATTTCGGTTTCCTAGCTTTCAGTTATATTTGATGTATTGTTTCGCTCTCTGCCCCCCCTCTCCAAGATCTCTCCTCCTTCGTAGCTATGCCCCTTAATCATTTGTCTCCCCCTGACGTATGAGCCAGTCACTGCATTGCATGGTAACGCCTCGACTCTTTTTTGTGTTTTAATTTTTGTTATTTATAAAAAATACAAAATGTGAAACCTTTTACTTATCCTCTTATTGCCACAAGCTCTCCATTATATCGTGCCTTTTCGCTGCCGGGCCCTCGGGTTGTCGGCTGATGAGCTGTGTATTATTGTGCTACTGATATTACGTACAACTGACCAGCCTCCGTAGTTGTAGGTCTGTAACTGTATTCTCTTTTTACTGAATAAAGGTTTTCAAAAAAAAAAAAAAAGATTGTTCTTGGGTCAAGGGAATGGGTTGCCCTAAGTCTAATTGCCTCCATCACTGCACCAGTAGCCAGGTCAGTTCCACCAGACTTTCTAAAATGAGCCATTGCTTCCAGGCTGTGTTGGGATCGCCTCATGTACTGGGGTAGGCCCGTTGGAGAGCTAGTGAAGCAAGACCATTTCTGTGTCGATAGGATTGATAGTATCCAAAATCCAAGTTTTGGTGAAGAATATAAGCTTGATATGTTGAGAGTCTGGCAGTGAAGGCACACGGAGCGTGTTTTTTATAGCCGATTTTTAGGCTTATTTATAAGCTGCATGATATTTACAAGCACACGTAAAGCCACCCTGCATGGCTTTATGTGTGCTTGTAAATATCGCCCCTGCGTGTTAGGCGCATGACATGGATGTTGCTGTGGGTGTTCCCACGCAACACACATGTCCACTGATGCATTTGCAGATTATCGAGCAATCGTAAACTTGGAAATGCGTCAGAATAATACGCTACCCCCAGGGGAGGCGTAGCGAGGAGCAACGAGGAGAAATGTTTGAAATTCTCCTCGTTTTTTTCCTCTTTCAATGCGTGCTGCATTATACAGCACACATTGGGAGAAGAAATCACCTTAACTGATTGTTTTTGTGCTGGAAGGGGCACCTTCCTGCACAAAACCAATCTCTCCATGAAGCAGGCATCCTTGCAACATCGTGCAAGGGTGCCTAGGCCGGCGCATGGCAGCAGTTTGTGCACTGCGTTTGTGTAAATATGTTGCATCCCTGTGCTTTCAAACTAATGCAGCACGGCGCAGCAAAATGACTTGCAGCACCACGCTGCGTTAGTTTCTCATAAATATGGTCCTTTGTTTTTAACTAACTGGTTTTTGACTGTCAAAAATATTGAAACAGCGTTACTGCTCAGAAAGAGGAAATGAACTGGCCCTGGGGAAAAGGGTAGAAAAAGTAGAGGAATGGCATAAGCCAACATGTGACAGTTCGCCATAAAACTGGGGTCCAGTGGTTGAGAGCGCAGAGGCCAGAGAGCAGGTGAGGAATAGAGCAGCTTACCGCTACTGCTAGGGCTCACCTCAAGGCTACTTGGATCCCGGCCCTGCCCTGGTCTGCTCGGCTTCCAAGCACTTACTTTACAGAACTGCACGTCACTATTTGAAGTCTCATTCGGCTCAGCAGGGCCTGGTGTCAGCTGACTCAGCTCCTGGCAGGGCGAGCACTGAACTAGGCCTACGAAAACGCACGTAGTTGTAGGAGTTCATGCATTCTCACCTGACCTGAGATGAACGCTGAGGGCCCAGACCACAAACAAAGTCATACATCCTGGCCGCATGTCAACAATGCATGGGTACAGAGTCTGTACCTTAAGGAATTAACAAAGCGTACCAGAGGTATGTTTTTAGGTGTACTTTAGAAAATCTGTTATGGACTTTTTTGCAGACACTACCGAGCCAATTCCGCATGAATAATTAATGTTCTACAATTATGCATAGGGAAATGCCAATGCCTTTGAGCAAAGCTGCAATTTATGTTTTTCATTTTTAGCTGCACAGTGGGCATACGTTTCCCGATGGAGAAAACCTTTTTTTTCACACTACACCCATTTCTGTGAAGGTACTGTTAGCCTTCCCAACATGGAAAGGGATTTACTCTTATAATTGGCAGGAGTAAATGTATGTGCAAAATATTTTGTGAATTGAACACCGACTCGCCCATTCATGATATTGCAATGTCTTGACTTTTCCTTTCTGACTTTTCTTCTTGTGTAACTTTTTATTCACCTTTCAATGTATCCCTCGACAAATAATGTGTACTTTTATGTATCGCCTATTGATTTTATTATATTTTATATAGATACATTGTCAAAATATCGGTAGACAAATATTACCAAACTCAGAAGGGTGAATTAGTTCTGTTAGGGTTGAAATATGCGATCTACTGTCTACACACCTTTTTAAAACTATTTGAAAGTGTATTGGAGTATTTCCTTTCCTCTAATGGCCAATAGAGGGAGCACTTACTGCTTTCAGGCTCTCCCTGTTGGATAACAGTAGGCATTCATTTGATGCTTCCCAATCTAGACCTGTGGCATCTGAAGAGGCAGATGCTTGCTCCATTGAAGTCCTTGCACAGCAAGATATGGTTGTAGCCAATAGATTCTGATAAAGCACACTATTAAAAAACAATAAGGGAAGAGGGTGTAGCTAGAGATAAAGCACGTTTTAAATACCTCATTACATTAGATTTTCCAGCCTAACTCACATTTTAGATGGATTACCCTTTAAATCCCGAGCTCTTGAAATACAGTGTACCAACAGTGAGATACATCAACATCAATTCACCAAAGAACCGGGGTAGCAAATTGACATTATGTACTTTTTGACCCCTGATGCTCACACATTGTTAATTCATTGGTCCACTCTTTGCTTCTTAATAGTCCCTATTGGATACTGAGGGAGTTGGAGAACGGCAAGGAGTGCATACTATCAAAAAAAAACATGGCTCTGCTCCTGCCGTGGACTTGCCCTGGGTACCAAATAGAAAGCCATAGGTAAAAGCTACTACTCCATGTTTTTCTCAGATTATATCCACGGTGATGTTTTCATCTGCTTCCTACTGTCCTATTTGAGTGCCTGAAATTCGTTTCAGGTGACTGGATTACTAGAAAACAAAGAAGGACATCATTTTCACTTAGTGGAAAGTAACTCAGAAGCACAGATAGATGGACACCGCAGTAGGAATTCTTACTGTAACTTGAAGAGGTGGCCTTTAGTTAGTGGGCAGTCCCTCGTTGCAGGAATGGGGCAGGGCTGAAATAATATCTAGGGACAGCCTGAGGCCGTGGCATGAACGTGGGCCTATGCCGTCTCAACAAGCTCATGGGTATTGTTGGAATATAAAAGCATTTTGTCCTACCCATTTTATGAATTCACAAATATTTCACTGAAATTCATTTGTAAGTATATTTATGTGAACCTAGAATTACACCGAAGTGCTCAATTTTCTGTAAATGTAATTGTAAGACAGGCAACTCTCATTCTTTTAGCCACTCTTTTCCCAACTCCCAACTCCCCCAGCGGAAGTTAGAGGCACTGAATCCCCTTGCGGTAGCCTGCGCATCTTGATTCTTGGTTTGCAAAACTTGCTGCCACTGTTTTTACAACGAGCTGCTATTTCTTTTTAAAACTGTTTTAAAGCTGCTACAAGTCCAGGGAGAGCTGTGTTTAATGCTCTGGGTAGTGGGGTCCCTTAATTCTATGTTAGGACGGAGGCTCCGATTATGCTTTCTCTATTTCTTTACTGAAAAAATACAGCAGCCAATCAGCACACAGTAAAGAAAAACGAAACTACAATACCCATGATACCTGGGTAACCATAGAGTACATAACAGTATATAAAGGGTCATAGAGGTCACCACTTAAGTGCATTTTCTCTTATACTTGATTACTCATATAGTGAATTGTTATATTGCCTTTGCGCTGCGCTTACTGTGTGTTTCGCCACTGTATCAGCTCTTCATTGTCCCGTTCGGTGGTGCAGCGCTTTAGCTGTTTTGCGCTCTTCCTAGCGCATTTTGCATTCTGGTTTCTGGTGCCGGTTTCTCTCAAGTGGAGCGTGTGGCACCTCCCCGGTGCGGGCGCATCTTCGCCGCGCCTGTTCAGTTGTGGAGCGGGAGTGAGAGGCCAACAGACGCGCCCGAAGCTCGCGCATCTTTCCTTTTAACAGGCGGCGGTTCGCACATGCGCGACCGCTTTGTTTACATTCACTCTAGGCCCGGCTCATTCCATTGTCGGCGCCTTTCTAGTCAGAGCGATTTTGAAGGCTGTTTACAGTGTTTGCCCACAAGCGTGTCATTTGGTCTCCCTTGACGCCCTCTGACACAATAGTTGGGGGGTAGTAAAATTCGCATAGGCTTTGCCTAGAGTGCTACTTCTTTTTACTTCAGCAAGCCCTCCCTCCACTATAATTTGTATTTTTGGCAGATCTTTTTCCTGCACTGTTGGCTTGCTTTGTGGCTCCACTCCCCCGGAATTGGCCTTGGCTATTAATACTTACCTGTCTCCTTCCTGTGGGCATTTATTGGCGAATTATTGTCGCTATGGGAGACTATTATGATGAGGAAGGTGATTATTATGACGAAGAGGAACCCTTGGGGTCTGTAGATGATTTCATGGGTCAGGCTTTGTTTCAAGCCATTGTCCCTCTGAAACGTCATTTATCTGAATACGCTGCGCAACAGGGTTGGTTGCCTCCTTCTGGGCGCGCTAAGAAGTCTCCCAAGAACCCTCATCATTCAAACTTTGCAAAACTGGCAAAGACTCTGTCTTCTGCACCTCCGTCCAAGAAGCCAGCTGCGTCTGGCCTTTCCACCCCAGTTACAGATTCTGATGATGGCTCTTCATCATCCTCTTCATCCTCTGATCCAACACAGCCTCCTCCTTCGAAGAAGACACGTAAGGAACATTTTTTGGATGCTCCTTCGACGCCCCAGTTGCTTACTTTTGACCCAACTGATATTATTCATCCTAATTCTTCGTCCTGGTTGCCCTCTCCTGAGGTGGCGGACTATATCCAAAATCATATACACCAGCCTTTTGAAAAGGATGTGCGTGCGCGTTTGCGCTCGGAGTGTTCGCGTCCGGACCTCGCGAATAAGCTTGCTGAAACCCCTGTAGTGGACCCTACCATGGTCACATATATGAAGAAATATTCCAAGGACCCCAAAAGGGTTTAGACTGTTCCTGGCGGTCCTGCCAGGACAAGATGCTGGATCTGCTGGGTCCCCTTACTAAAATTCTTTATTTGGGCTTTCGGGCCAAGGCTTCCGGTGCCCTAATTGATCCAGACGAATTAGTGCAATGGTCGCAGTGAGCTATTTGCATCCTGGGAAATGCCAACTGTGCTCTTTCGTCTGAGCGTCGTCGCTCAATCTTGATGAAATTGGATCCTAAACTCACGGACTTGGCATCTTCGGAGTGGGGCCCCAAGCCCAGGGTTTGCTGTTTGGGTCCCCTTCTCTTAAAGAACTTACAAAGTTTGTAGCCACTTTTAGTGGTTTGGATAAGGCCCAATCCAATCTGCGCTGGGCTTTTCGCCCAGTTTTTGGCAGGGCCGGACAAAGGGGACGTTCGTTCAGCCGCGGCACAGATCAAACCACTCAGCGAGGTTTCAAAGTCCCAGAAAGGTGGCCAGGATTACTTCTCCGGTAAATCCAATTTCTATCCCTCCCGGAAAGGCAGTGGACAATACAAAAAAGGTGGTTACAACGGTAACCAGGGAGGACGTCAGGATTCATCAACCTCCGGTGAGCTTGATTCTCGCTTCAGATGTGGTTTTGGGGGGCAGATTGCAATTTTTCTCCCAAATTGGCAGTTAATCTCGAACGATGCCTGGGTGTTGGAGACGGTGCAGGGTTACAAAATAGAATTTTACATGCACCCTCACCAACGTCATCGGCCTCAACCTCTTGTTTTTTCCCAACAAGATCAGGAATTCAACTCCGCAGAGGTCGCTTCTCTTCTGGCCAAAGGGGCCATCGTCTCCATGACACCTCATCCTCAGGGCTTCGTCAGCAATGTGTTTCTCGTCGAGAAAAAGGGAGGAGGGGTTCGTCTGGTCCTAAATTAAAAGAGTTCAACGGCGGAGTGGTGTACCGTCATTTCAAGATGGAAGGCATCCATCTTCTGAGAGACCTGCTTCAGGAGGGCGACTGGATGGCTCGCCTGGATCTGAAGGATCCCTACCTCTCGGTTCCAATTTACGGCCCTCATTGTCGTTACCTGCAATTTCAGTGGCTCCGGATCTGGTACGAGTACAAGGTCCTTCCATTCGGCCTCTCTTCAGCTCCGTGGTGTTTCACGAAGCTTCTTCGTCCGGTGATGGAGTCTTTGAGGTCACGCGGGGTTCGTCTAATAGTTTATATAGACCACGTGCTCATCTTGGCACAGTGCCCACTTCTTCTTCAGTCTCACTTACAGTGGTCCATAGATCTATTACAATCTCTAGGTTTTCTAGTGAATCCACAGAAGTCCGACTTTGTTCCATCTAAGTCGATGGATTTCTTTGGCTTTCGGATAGATTCGGTCTCCTGTCAACTCCTCTTACCCGGTCAGAAAATCAGGTCCATCAAAAGGGACTTGAGATTGATCCTGGCTCAACAGACTGTCTCCTTGAGATCGGTGGCTCGAATAGTTGGCCTTCTGTCCTCTTCGATTCAAGCGATCTTTCCGGGTCCATTGCATTACCGCGCACTGCAGCGTCTCAAGATCAGGCACCTGCAGAAGGGTCTCCGGTATTCGGATCACGTTCCTCTTACGGAGGATGCCCAAGCAGAGTTGTTGTGTTGGTTGGACCACATGGAGTCTTGGAACGGCCGGGCGTTGTTCGGGAGGACTCCGGATGTTGTGATCGAATCCGATCCCAGGCTTTGGGGTTGGGGAGCCCGGTGCAGTCCAGTTGCGACGGGAGGTCGATGGTCCCGGGAAGAGTTGTCACTTCACATCAATTGCCTGGAGCTTCTGGCGGGCTCTTTCGCGATTTGATGTCTGTCTCCTCACAAGACGAATTGTTGCATTCTTCTCAGAATGGACAATATCTCGGCAGTGTGTTATGTCAACAAACTGGGGGGTACCAAATCCAGACTTCTGGCGGGGATTGCGAAAGACTTCTGGCATCTTTGTCTGCAACGTCAGATCATAGTTATTGCAGAGTACTTGCCGGGCCGCGACAATTGGATTGCGGACTGGAACTCTCGTCATCTGAGAGATTACAGCGATTGGAAGCTTCATCCTCGCATATTTCGCATGTTGTCCAGGATTTGGGGACGTTGTCAGCTCGACTTGTTTGCCTCTCGCCTCAACGCTCAGGTTCCCCGGTTCTACAGTTGGCGTCCGGATCCGGAGGCCCTGGCCACGGATGCATTTCTCCAATCTTGGCCTCCTCTCCTGTGCTATGCTCTTCCACCGTTCGTGATGATTCCACGGGTTCTGGCCCATGCGAGACAGTTCAACTCGGAGCTCATTCTCATCACTCCTCTTTGGAGGGCTCAAGCTTGGTTTCCAGTTCTTCTGGAGATGAGCTGCTCGACGGCGCTCCTTCTGCATGAACCACACCCTCTGGTTCTGTCGGGTCAACTCCATCTGGTGGCATGGAGGATTTTGGGGGACGCTGGAAAGTCCCGGGGTTATCTGGAGATGCTACCCGATTTATCAGTGAAGCTTGGGCCCCCAACACACGCAAGCGTTATGTGTCAAGTTGGAAACGCTGGTGTGATTGGTGCGCACAACGGTCGGTGGATTCCGCTACAGAAGACCTCGCTTTGATTATCAATTTTCTGGCCTCAATGGCTTCTTCTGGGTTGGCTTGTAGAACGGTTAACAATTTTCGTTCTGCGATTTCTGCGGGTCATGTATCTATTGATGGCAACCCGCTGGGGATCATCCCTTGATATTTAAATTACTGAGAGGCATCCGCATGGTAAAACCTCCTTGCCCTAAATATGTTGCCTTGTGGGATGTGTCAGTTGTTTTGCGTTTCTTAGAGTCTTGACCTTCTAATTCTTTATTGAACCGTAAGCAACTCTCAGCTAAGTTGACTATGTTGTTGTGTTTGATTTCCTGCAAGCGAGTTTCTGATGTTCGGGCTTTGGACCTGGAAGGTCGCACCTACTCCCCGGAGGGCGTTACTTTTGCTCTATCGAGACGGACTAAATGTAATACGTCTTCAGTTACATATCCTTCTTTTCCTCACAACCCTCAGCTGTGTGTGGTTCAATGTATCAAAGAATACGAGGTCCTCACTGCACCTGTTCGTTCTGATTTACAAGGTCAATTACTGATTGCTTTGCAGAAACCTTTCAGGCCAGTTACTCCTGCTACGCTGGCACGTTGGTTAAGATGGCTCATGCTGGAAGCAGGCATTGATGTTTCCCTCTTTGGTGCCCATTCGGCACGGGGAGCTATGGCTTCCAAGGCTTTTTCCCTGGGTGTCAGTCTTCATGACATCATGAAGGCCGCTGATTGGTCTTCTGACTCTGTATTAAAAAAATTCTATTTTAAACCTATTGTAAGTGTTGCTTCAGTAGTGGTGGATAAGCTTTGAACAAGCATAATCGGAGCCTCCATCCTGACATAGAAATAAACATTTGCTAACATTCGTGCCAAGAATTTTCAATTCTATTAAGGACAGGAGGCGAGGATTATCCCACCCTTATTTAATTTCTTATAATTGATTGAATTCTTTTACACATTTCTGCTGTGCCATTATGTTGATTGTTCTATGAAATGTTTCCCGCCCTGTCATGGATTCTGTGTTTATTCCTTTTTCGGGATGGATTTTACGGCTCTGTTTTACCTCTTCCAGGCTCCGACCTTAAATGAAGTATGGTTCTGTCTTCTCCTGTTGGTTGGTCTTTGGTTGTTCCAGTGGATTTCGGATGTTTCCTCCTCACTTCAACCTGATGATGACCTCTCCGTGGGACATCCTTCGTGGATTGTTTGAGTTTGCCACATTTGAACTTTTCCTAGTGATGGTTATGGACAAAGAAAGAGGAAGTTGTGACCTTGATGACCCTTTATATACTGTTATGTACTCTATGTTTACCCAGGGATCATGGGTATTGTAGTTTCGTTTTTCTTTACTGTGTGCTGATTGGCTGCTGTATTTTTCAGTAAAGAAGTAGAGAAAGCATAATCCTCGCCTCCTGTCCTTAATAGAATTGAAAATTCTTGGCACAAATGTTAGAATTTTTTTTATTAATTTGCACTCGCACCTAGGCGCTGGGTCAACATTCTAATAGCTGAAACCCGACGTTCGTCTGACGCAATATAAGCACCAGATGACGCCACCGCGAAGCGGTAGTTAGAGGAACCGAATCCCCTTGCGGTAGCCTGCGCATCTTGCTTCTTGGTTTTTAAAACTTGCTGCCACTGTTTTTACAACGTGCTGCTATTTGTTTTTAAAACTGTTTTAAAGCTGCTACAAGTCCAGGGAGAGCTGTGTTTAATTCTCTGGGTAGTGGGGTCTCTTAATTAATTTGCACTTGCACCTAGGCGCTGGGTCAGCATTCTAATAGCTGAAAACCGTCGCTGGTCTGACGCAATATAAGCGCCAGATGACGCAACCGTGCAGCGGTAGTTAGAAGAACCGAATCCCCTTACGGTAGCCTGCGCATCTTGGTTCTTGGTTTTTAAAACTTGCTGCCACTGTTTTTACAACGTGCTGCTATTTGTTTTTAAAACAGTTTTAAAGCTACTACAAGTCCAGGGAGAGCTGTATTTAATGCTCTGGGTAATGGAGTCTCTTAAGTAATTTGCACCCGCTCCTAGGTGCCCGGTCAGCATTCTAGTAGCTGAAACCCAACGCTCATCTGACTCAATATAAGCACCAGATGCCGCGACAGCGCATCAGTAGTTAGAGGCACCGAATCCCCTCGATGAAGCCTGTGCATCTTGATTCTTGGTTTTTAAAACTTGCTGCCACTGTTTTTACAACGTGCTGCTATTTGTTTTTAAAACTGTTTTAAAGCTGTTACAAGTCCAGGGAGGGCTGTGTTTAATGCTCTGGGTAGGAGGGGCTCTTAATTAATTTGCACTTGCACCTAGGCGCCAGGTTAGCATTCTAGTAGCTGAAACCCAATGCTCGTCTGACGTAATATAAGCGCCAGATGACACGACCGCGCAGCGGAGGCGTGCAGCGGGCGTGCCCCTGTCACGCCCAAAGCGTGCCAAAGGGAAGCCCGTCTGCGCCTGTCCGTGTCCAACCGGGCGCAGGGGCCAGAACCCCTGTCTCTCCCCCCCAGGTCAGTATTATTATACTAGTGGACAACTCAAGCAGTTAAATCTAGCTCCAGGGCTTTAATGTCCACACTCTATCTCGATTCAGACACTCTAAGATAAGTGTTGCCAATGTCAGTTTGTGCCCTCTGCATGTGTGGCCCCCCTCCAACTTTTGTGAAAGCATACAAACTGTGTTTACTCAACTGCAGACCCCTGCCCAAACACACAACTGAAATCGCCATGTTTTTAAAAGACTCCGACCTAGAAGTCTTATTTTTTTCCGAAACCTGCCTCAATTCCAGCTCAGTGCCCAACATTGTCCAAGCAGAAGGTGGATAGAGTGACAGGCAAGGGTGGGGGCATCACCATTGTCTATAAAGATCACCTGACTTGCCGCTTGTTAGGCAGTCCGCTACCAGACTGCGAGAACTCCCACTTCTCCACTGAATTTACTCCCACCCTTACACTCTCAGGCAGCGACGGCTCGTGGAGGGAGTTACGGTGGGGCAGGAGGGTGGGGAGGGGGAGGGGCAGGGTGGAGGTTGCTAAAAACCGGCATATGGATAATAGCAGGTACGTAAACAATTTAATTAATAAAACGAATTTCGTAGTGCGCCTTGCATCGCAAAATGCAATGCATTGCGAGCTACGAAATTCGTTTTATTAATTAAATTGTTTACTTACCTGCTATTATCCATATGCCGGTTTTTAGCAACCTCCACCCTGCCCCTCCCCCTCCCCACCCTCCTGCCCCACCGTAACTCCCTCCACGAGCCGTCGCTGCTCTCAGGTATCCTCATCTACCGCCCACCAGGGGCGATAGGCCAATTCTGTAAAACCTTGCTAGAAACAGTTGTCAACCTTGCTAGTCTTGATGCAAATTTTACTCTGCTCTGTGATTTTAATCTTCACTTAGATGACCCCCTCAGCCCAATACGCAACCAAAGTAGCCCAAGACATCGCGGCCTACCAATTGATCAGAAGGTCTTGCAAGTAACTCATGAAAAAGGTCATCTCCTCAATCTCATTTTTGCTAATTTGGGAGACCTGAAAGTGAAAGAGTTCATTCCCCTTCCGTGGTCGGACCATTTTATGATTCCCTTCTCCTGGGCGCCCTGCAGTGCTATCCACTCATTCTATAAGAACCCAAATCCGACCTTGGTCTAAACTCTTGTTGGAAAGGTGGGCATCAGAACTCAAAAATTCTACTCCAAATCCTGGCCCGACCCAATGGCAGCCAATGAAAGTTTTTGCAACTGGAGTGAGGGGCCACTCAATCTGGTGCTCCCCAAAGTTTCTACCCAGAAGAAAGCTGGTCCTAATAGGACCGCCTGGTTTTCCCCCAAATTACGCACTTTAAAATAGAATTGCAAGAAATTGGAAAGATTATGGAGGAAATATTTCTCTCATGAGAAGAAATTGGAATATATGGTGGCTATTGGACGATACAAGGCAGAAATAAAAACTACTCAAGCCTCTTTTTATGAGGGAAAGATAGTGTCAGCCGCTAACTCCCCCAGAGAAATCTTCCTCATTGCCAAAAAGTTACTCAAAGTTCCTGTCCCACAGCCATCCAGACACCTCTCCTTAGGCATCTCTCCCTAAAAGACAGCAACACCTCACTTAAGCCTACGAATCCTGAGGGGCATATAGTGAAACACGAATTTGAGACCTTCGCCATGATGACTCAGGAATTATTCCTAGGCACCCTAGCATCAGTAAAAAGTGGGTCGCCCCTAGACCCCGCACCCCCTAACAGCCTGAAATTGGTCGGACCAATAATTGCCCCCACTGCCACCTGCCTGATTAACGCCTCATTTGCGATGGGAATGATCCCACATGAGTGGAAAAGGGCAATGGTAAAAGCGCTGTTAAAAAAAATCTAACCTGGATCCAGCTGGCCTGGGCAACTACCGCCCTATCTCGCTCCTTCCTTGAATCAGCAAGATAGCAGAGAAACATGGCAACCAAACTATCTCCGAGTTTCTCAAAACCAACCGGGTTCTCCACCTCTCTCAAACGGGTTTCCATCCCGGTCAAGGGACGTAAACAACCATACTATCAGAGGTGGAAGAAACCAGAAAAAGTCTTGATGCAGGAGGGGCAGCAGCCATAATCCTCCTCGACCTGAGTGCTGCCTTCGATATGGTTAACCACTGAGTCTTGATTCACCGCCTCAGGAGCGCAGGAGTGACTGAAACAGCGCTACTTTGGCTACAATCCTTCTTAAAAGGAAAATTCTTCCAGGTCTTTGAAGGCAGCGCTAACTCACAGCCCATTCCCTTACAGTGCGGAGTCCCGCAGGGCTCTTCTTTGAGCCCCACTCTTTTTAACCTGTACATGGCTTTGTTGGTGGATGTTGTATGCCCTTTTCAGATTCATATGGTGACATACGCCGACAACACACAGTTGTTAGTTGCTCTGAGCGACCCCAACCAGCAGGCCAACGATCTCTCCTCCTACCTTGAGGAAGTCACCAAGTGGATGAGCCTTTCCCACCTGAAACTCAATGGGGAAAAGACAGAACTCATGACCCTTGGCAACTCTCGAAGTTTTCCATTAAGCACCTTGTGGCCTTCCTCTATGGGTCCGGATCCGGCCCCTAAGACAGAGATTAAAAGTCTGGGAATCTGGCTAGACCAAGAACTTAGTTTCACAGTACAGGCGAGGAAGACTGCTGCGTCATGTTACGGCCTGCTGAGAATGACTCGCAAAATCCTCCCCCTATTACCTTTCCAAGCAAAAAACTACTGATCCTGGCTTTAATTCTGTCTAGGATAGACTACGGAAATGTCGTCTACCAAGGTGTCCCGAATTCAGTCATTGCAAAATTGCAGGTCATACAAAATTGCGCAGCTAGACGACTTACTGAGACCCTTAATCTCTGCTCAGCAAGGCCCGCTCTACGCTCTCTTCACTGGCTGCCAGTACAAGAGTTAATCAACTTCAAGGCCCTCTGCATTGCCCATTAGGCGCTAAACGGAAGGGGACCCCCATCAATAAAGCCATGATTCACCCCTACAGGGCTAACAGAAAACTCCGCTCAGATGAACTTCACCTTGCTGTGGTCCCCAGGATTAAGAAGGCAAGAAGTGGCGGACGGCTCTTCTCATTCAATGCCCCGAGATTCTAGAATGCCCTTCCACTTCATCTCCATAGGGAACCAAATCACCTAATGTTTCGGAAACAACTAAAGACCCTGCTCTTCCCCTAGGGTATTCTGTCCTCTAGTTACGGCTTTAGCGCTGGGATGCTTCCGGGTAGCCATGCGCTATATAAATGCCAATCCAATCCAATCCAATCCAATCCTTTCCACCCATGTTCCTGTTTTGTTAAATGTAAGCTCACCCTATTCCCTAAAAATATGTTGCCTGCTTCCATTGGAAGCCAGTGCAATATTGAATCTAGGAGCTGATGCCACTGTTCGTCCTCTTTTGGGGTCGGCCATCTCACTCAACATTTCCACTTTTGTTGCAGGTGATATGGGAGCTGGTTCCTTTAGGATGCTTTTCTTCTATAAAGTTTGCAAAGTTTTTTGGGGGTTTTCTTCTGTGTAAAGTATACTGCCTGAATATTGTGCTATGAAGATTTCATAGCTAGAATATCTACTATAAAAATATTATGAAAGTATATATATAAAGGTGAGTACAGGGCAACTACACTTAACATATATGTGCCTTGGCAACATACATACCTTTAAGGTACGTAGATGTAGAGTTAAGAATATACCTAATGTGACATATATGTACCTTGGTAACATATTTACTTTCAAGGTACATAGATGTGGAGTTAAGAAGAGTAAATCTATACTTACCTCTATACAGAGGCAGCTCCTCAGTTGGAGAGAAGGAGCGTCCCCCTCTAAAATTCCACCTAAAGCCTCCGAGATGAAAAATAACATGGTAATTTATTAACATTTGATTTTTATCCCCTATCTCGAACAGAGCGTCAAGACAGGGGCGGGGCAGCTGCTGAGTGACAGCAGTTTGTCACTCGGCAGGGAGGAGGCTGGGCATGTCTATTTGGCTGGCCATCGTGTGACGGCCAGCCGCACATGCGCACTTTAAAGGGCTTTCACCCAGATGTCTTAAGACAGCTGGGTTAGAGCATGTGCAGGGCTCCAAAGAGCTTGGAGCGCCGAGTGAGGCCACTTCCTTCAATCAGGGTACCGCTCTCATGCTCTAAGAGCAACGCCCTCTTTGGAAGGAGTTGCAGCATCCATTTCCTTTGGCCGTTTGCAAAAGAAGAGTTCCGGAGCTGTGGACGCCGTTAGTAAATCTTCTTTTTCATTTCATTTTCCACCCGCCACCCCCACTCCTGGTAGATGCCAGCTGTCACTGCTTTTATATACTTACCATCATGACATTTTGGTACCCAGTATTATGTTTATGATTTTTGTGCTTGATATTCTAAAATACACCCTCTGGGGCAATATGTTTGGTGGTGCTAGTGCGGCATTTACACGCATATTCTGAGTTTCCCTACCTCTAGCTTTTTCATGGCGGTGAGCCCGCCATGCAAAGACTGGCGGTGGGGGGAAACAAACCTGGTGCCCTTGTACACTGAGATGAATGCAGGGGGGGGGCACATGATGTGCCCCCTGTGTGCATGCACACCCAGTTCCTGCATCCCATGGGCTCAACACTCCATGCCATGCAAGAACTTTCTTTGGCGTTCCCATTACAGTGCCTTTAGCGGTGCCTTTTTCAAAGGCACCGCCATGGGCATGCCAAAGGACTGCCGGCCAGACCAGAAGAAAACTCCCAATCTGGTGGATGGCAGCGGTCGACTTTGGCGCTGTGGGATCGGGCCGGTGGTGTGCTGCCTTGCTCCCGCTTTGCCAAAGTTGTAATCATCCCCTTAGATAAGACTAAGAACAGTGTGTCCATTCTTTCAAAGAGTGGCTATAGAAGGTACTTGTCAAATCAGACTTCTAAAATGCATAACCAGATATCACTGGAATGTTTGATGTATTTAATACTTTCATCTGACATAATCCAATTTACCAAATGGAAGATGCCATGTTTTGGTGGGACTTGTCACATCGCATCAAATGCTGAATGAACAAAGGTGGTTATCAGCTACAGAAGAGCCATGTTCTGACCTCCTCATGAAAGTCCAAGGTACTAAGCAGTGAGGCACAGCAAAACTAAAAATCTATTCCATTTGCGGAAAATAATGAAAAGGACCCACATCCCTTGTGTTATCGCCTGATCTGTGGAATTCTGAAAAGAAGGAAAGAAAGAAAAGCTGTCCAGCATGGACAATTAGCATCTCTTTTAAGAACTTGAGAGCCAACCTGTATTCAATACAAAAAGGGTTAAATAAGGTTTGAGGTGAAATGGGTGTTTGCTCGTCAGAATATCTTGAACAGAAATATTGTTGTTTCCAAAAATATTCCAAGGGTATCTTGAACAGAAATATCGTTGTTTCCAAAAATATTCCAAGGGTGAGGGGCAATATTTTATACATGATATTTAGGATACTATGCATTTGTAAGACATATTCTGAGAGTGCCATTTTGATATAGTACCAAAGTTTGTAGCCTATATAGAAATCCCATTAGATGACCTGTAAAGTGAAATTTTCATCCACTAATAATCAAGTGGGTACCCACGATGATTCTGACTGCTTGAAGATGTTGGCAGAGGTATATAGGCTGGACAAAAACTCACTGTTGCCCTTCCAGTCCCTAACCTTCAACCTTCAACCTGCAGCTTGTGTGAACCCCTCCACCCACCACCCTTTCCCCCTCCTGAGTAGGATCTGGAGTGGTCATTTGAATCTTTCCAGAGCTGGAAGCCTTGGTTACAGATGAGACGGGCTCGAGGACAGATAGAGGTAAGAAAAGAGCATTTCTCAAGCAACTCAAGAAAGAAGTTTGGTAGGGCAAAACATGTATGTTTGAGGATATACCTGACAAGGATTTATTTTTCACATATTTATTGTGAAAATGTTAAAAAGCAGCATATCTCTGCAATTGTCTTCTTTAGCGAGGATAAGATAGTTTATTATAGCTCGTAATAGTCGACAATACTGAAAACGATCGAACATGAGTTCTGTTCTTTTGCGACCAAAGTGTCTTTATATAACATGCACCGTTTAAAGATCACTGCTACAGAATCTACAAGAAGGTAAGAAAAAAAGAATAATGAAGATAAACAAAAATTGTAAGCACCTGAAATGTAACTTCCCCACACTCATTTTGCTGGACTCAGCTTATTTTAGAAAAAAGACATAGATTCTCAGTTTTTTTTTTTAATTCTGATCCAGGAATTTCTTTTGGCGATTCTGCTTATTCAAAATAAGTATAAATATCTATACACCTGCAGAATTCAGGTTTTAACATAGAACTTACCCAAGTTTATAAAGGTATCCTCTAACAGAGTATATTGCACTGGGGACACAGGTGCTTGCCAATTATTCAATATTGTTATTGTCAGCCTTTTAGTTACATTTCTTGAAAATCACGCTAAGGATAAAAAAAATCCCATTTTATTTTTATTTTTGTTGCAAGTACAAAGTGTCAGGTAGCCGTTCGGAAAGAATTCTTGAGTACAAGCGATACATTGACATTGCTGTGGGTTTAAGCCCTATACTAAAGACAACCATCTACCAAGAGACAACTGGTCAGCAACATCCCAAGTAAACAGGCATCCATCTTCCGCAGGCCTCAGGTGTGGAGACTCGTGGCAGCCATTTGTTGGATCAACAGAGGGAGGTACACGGCGGTCTTCGGTGATGTACACACTGCATTGTGCTGGAGAAGCTGAGGAGAAGTCGCCAAGCATCTTAAGTTCAAAGTCTATGGAAAAGTGCCAAGGCTGCAGCAAACCGACCCTGACAGCTAACCAAACAGGTTGCTCACCCAGGCGTGGGGAAACAAAGTCCTACACATTATGGTAATTTGTCCTTTTAAACAAATAAACAGTACAAGTCACGTATAGACTGCGCATAATCCATTAACAGGATTCCATGTTATGATGGTCGTCCTCTGGTTAGGTTGCAAAGGCATACTGTTTTCAATTTCTTTGTGAGAGTGTTATGTAAATATAAAAAAACAACAAAACGAAAAAATATTGAAATAATACTAATAATCAATTTAACGATACTCAATTTAGCAGACTCGGAAGGATGGAAGGCTCTCAAATGGCCTTGCCTGGACACAAAAGTGTGACATGCAGATCCCACAGATGTCAGAAGCGAGAGTTTAACTTTTTTCACTCGCATTGAATGTGTGTGATTTCCAGTTGGCGTGACAGGTAGCTACAGAGGCCCATTCCTGCAACTGCAAAGCTGCGCGTTCTGAATTTCAACTGGCCACGATGTGAGGATTAAGGGCCAGATGAACAAGCTTGATTTATCCACCCATTTGCGACCGGAAATATGCTTTTTCGAATGTACAAAATGGAAAATCTGTTTCGGTATTTGGAAGGGGTGTGCGTAGGGCGTCCATTCCAAATACCGAATCGGTATGGTGGGTATTAATGTTTTGCGACTGGTTTACCGTAATCAAACTGTAATACTTTGCCGTCAGTTTAAAACTGGTGGTAACTCATTCGCAAAGGGGAAGGGCTCCCTTTGAGAATGTTAATATTAATATTTTTTAGGAGCTGGGAATGGCCCACTGGACAACTGCTTACTCTTAAAGCATGAAACTTCAAAGTTTTCTTTTCTTTTTAAACACATCCTGTTTTCTTTTAAGGAAACAGGTTGCATTTAAATTTTTAAGAAAGATTGCTTTATGAAAAAGCAATCCGACATGGTGGCCTACTGAGCTAAGCAGACCACCATCCTTGCAATGGCTGTGATTCCCAATGGGTCCCAAACTGCGACCTACCTCATTAATATACATGAGGTAAGTCGATTTGCGGGCCACAAGGACTACAACTCAATGAGTTCCAGCTTGTGCCTGTCGGTGATGCTGTCACTTGCCTGCCATATATGTGTCAAACTATTACTCATAGAAACCATGTCCAGCCATTATAACTTTATTGTGAAACTTTATTGTGAAAACACACTCACAGAACAAAGGGTCGAGGTAGTGCACCCCTGAACTCAACACGTAGCAGATAAAGACAATTGGAGTTGCAGGCGGAACAGAAAACGCAAATCTGACAAGACAGGCAGTGCAGGGCGCCAACAAAAGTGAGGTTTGGGGGAATGGGGGTAAACAAGAACCACCCAGCGGCATCAGACTGGGAGGCACCACTTGTAGAGGTGGCTGTGAAGAGGAGTCATCCCTGCATGGCAGTGCTTAATTTGTAAAATATGAAGTACAGGTACTCAAATGTTTGTTGGAGACCACACCTACTTTTCTCCGGCTCCACCCACGTCCTCTACTGGCTCCACCCACTTACTCTATTAGCTCCACCCACATCAACTGGCACTGCTAAAAGTTGGATGAAATACCCAATCTGAATTTCAGCAAGGGAGCCTTCCTCAAA
This sequence comes from Lissotriton vulgaris, assembly GCF_964263255.1. Taxonomy (NCBI): domain Eukaryota; kingdom Metazoa; phylum Chordata; class Amphibia; order Caudata; family Salamandridae; genus Lissotriton; species Lissotriton vulgaris. Next base: position 253,487,790 of record NC_141687.1, read on the forward strand.
GTCAGCTTTTGATAGGAGGATCCCCTGCCTTGTGAACATTTTTAAAAAGATTACATCAAAAGTGCTTTCAAAGCACAATTTTGGAATACAGTAGCTAGAATCACTAATGCATTGAAAAGGGACAATTCCAGTGCTCTATGTGCTGATTTAGGTAAAGTACAATACTGGAGTATGGCATTTTTTAACATAGTCTATGAGTTCAAAGATACAACTTTGACGTAGCTTATGTGACAAAATAAACCAAAATGTTCTGAAAACACGCTAAGCAGATAAACAAAGGCCTCCAAGGCCAGAAAGCATGGAAACGTCAAATAAAGGCACCCAAGCCAGTGGTGCTGGAACCATTTTCAGAGTGTTGGTGCTGCCCTCAAAGTTGCATCACTGAAGAAGTCAAGATTGTGAAAAGTTCAAATATCACACTAAGGACAATCCTAAACTCACCAACCCCCAGTGCCTCAACTTCCTGCTCTATCCAGTGCTGTGGTAGAATTTCTGCTTATCGGCTGATGCTTTGGACAGTTGAGTAGCTACCAGACATCACTAGTTGTTAAGGATATGATTGTAGGCATAGCTCTACGAAGCAGCAGTAACAATTCAAGATAACTCGACATTTGGACTCTGAAGCAAAGCAAGTCATGTGAGGAAGACAGATTGTATAGAGGGGATCTGACTCCTGCCATCGCATCTGGTATGTTTTGTACCTCCAGTGCTTGGCACTTTAACTTAAGGCAATCTCAGGAATGGGCTGGCGAGGTGAGCTGGCCTCCCTCGAAATAGGGAAAACTCAGACTTTCCCAGATCCAAAAAGCAGACCCATGCCTTGGATCAAGACTTCAAGGGCACTTTGCAGGCAGCATGTAGGCCCATGTTTAATGGTAAGAGTGAAACTGCAAGCTAGCCTGAACCTCTCCCGGAGATGCTGGTGCTGGTAGGGATACTTTGTTGAGCTTCCTGCAACAGCTGCGTGTTGTAGCCTACTACCAGGTGCGTATTTACGAGGGATCACTTTACCTCTATGTTCTGGCTTGAACACCTGTGCAGACTTATTTAACATATCAAATTTACACATTTGAAAAAGAAACTTCAATGTAATGACTTTAGGGAGAAAGAATCGGAGGCCTAAAGTATTATAGATATTTTGGATTCCGGTTTTGTTGCAGGTCATGCGAGAGAATAGAGTACATTTTCATCATAATCCTGTCCTAAAAATTACAAACATTGCTCAAAGGTGTTGAACAATCACAGACGTGTAACGCCCTGTTTGGGAGCATAATATAGCTGCTATAACACCTTCGCCGCGGGGCTAATTCCCCCACGGCACTCAGAGGTGGGGGGAGGCGCGCACAACGCCACGGTGCTTGTGACGAGCTCGGCTCGTCACGCTGCATGGTGGTGCTGTGCTCATGATGAGCTGAGCTCGTCATGACCACGCCCGATTCTCAGGACACTCATCACAGCGGGGGAATTAGCCATGAAAGGGAGCGCCGCGCGTATCATGACGAGCTGAGCTCGTCATGAGCACGGAAGGTGTTAATAAAGGGTGATGATTCAGCTCAAAACGTATGATTGAGGCAAGCTTGATGCACAAATGGGTGCAATATCTGATATTGATATATTTCTAATCTCTCATCTTCATGGCTTGATTTTGCCTGCCAGAAAGTGTCATTCATATTCAGTACTACTGGCTCAGTCATTGAAATATCACTCATAATTACACTGATTTGACTGAAATTATGAAAATGGTACTCTGAATCTGAAACCTTGGCAGCTATGCAGCGGGTATCAGTGTCACTGGGCGAAGGAAGGGTGCACTGCAACGAGAGCAGAAGGACTTCACTACCTGGCAAATGAAACTCTCCACTGAGAATCCTGCTGCCAAGAGAAGAGCACTTCCTTCCAGGTCTGGCTGTTCCCTATTTACTCATCCAGCCTCTGCTGCAAGGTAACCAGGCTGCTTCCTGGACCAGAGATTGCATCCTGCTGCCAATGTCTATACTTGCTGCTAAAGGTCCCCCCTCTACAGAGTTAAAGTTGCTGCTAAAGGCCCAACTCACAGGCCTATAAGGGAGAGGACAGCTCTTTAATAAGTGGTATTGACATACACAGAAGGTTAATAAATCTGTTAGAGCATTCCGTCCAATGGTAATATGATGTTCTAAACTGGAGCTAAAAGTCTTCCAAGACAGTTCAAGCAGGAACCTCAATCCGTTGGTCTTTAGGTCTATGTGAGTTCTATGTGACGGTCACCACGCAAAAAAACCCAAAAAAACAGTGTTGGTCTGGCAATGGGCATGGCTACCGGTACTTACTTACGGTTACATGGTGGGCTGGTGCACTGCCTTAATTCACTAATATAGGCCTGGTGCTTCTGCTGCCGTCCTCAATGTCACTGGGCTCACTTTAAAGCTGCTGATGACTCATGGGGAGCATGCGTGTGTGCCGGGGCGTGGCAATCTGGAAATAATCTGCGCATGCTGCCTGGCTGCCGCACAGACCCTACACCTGCAGAACCAAATCCAGCCCAAATTGCCCAATCAGTATCCAGCCCACCGGCAACACTGATCTGAGGGTCGCCAAAGCTGTAATGCCATCAGAATCTTCTTGAATCAGGCTCTGACAGCCGCAACACTCTTCACAGGGACTCGGGAGACGAGAGCAGCACTCTGCACGGAGTCAGTGAGGTAAATATCAATCATCAATATAATATGTGATGTTACGTGCAGCAGACGTGTGTAGACCCGACCCTGATAAGGAAGTGCCAGTGCTAAGCATCAGAAAGCACCGGTACAAATGAAGCACTGCTGCATGGGGATGAATGTCTACCACTTCAGGCAAAGAAGAGGCTCAGAAGACAGGGTCCATGTAAGGCACGCCTGAATATAGTATAAGGGAGAGGATGTGTCCTAACGGCTAGGGCGATCAACCTCAAATCTGGGGTATGGGTTTGAGTCTCGGTAACGACGCTAATTCTGGGCAAATCACTTAATCTCCTAAATGCCCAACAAAGATGAATGTGTTTGTCTTTAACAAAGTTGGTGCTTGTGTAAAGTGCTCCGATACCCGATGCCTTAGGGTGAAGTTTGCACAATATAAAAGTCCGAAACAAAAAAAAGGTGCAGGCTCGACCCTATTGAAAGCGTAACTCTGAGTTCCAGAATGCTACCTGATGTTGGCTAACGCCATGTAGGGCAGAAATTGTAACACAAGGCCTGTGGGCACTTAGTAGTTGTGCCTCGCAAGGTTGAACCTCCATAATAAAGCTGCCAGTCTATTATGCCTTTCATGGGAGAACAGCAGTTAAACACTACTTCAAAAGAACTTTCTCTGCCACAATAACATAGATTTGCGCAGTCGTTGCACCTGTTCCTTGGCTCCTGTTTGACTTTTCAATCTCTGTCCACCTTCCTTCGAAACCATCAAAACATTTGAGCGAAGGACAGATACACAAAAAGGGTGGTGCATATGGGGGAAAGTTCATACTACAACTCAGAAATGTACACCAGTTGTTCTGCAACATTGCCGCCAAGGACACAAAAAAGAGACTAATTAATAGACAACTACTCGGAGATACTCATAGAAACCCCCAGTGTTTTAAATAAAGGGCAATAGTGTTCCACGTCAACATGGTTGCGCCTGAATATGACCATTTAGGCAATGCATTGGAATCATGCCAAAGCAGAGGCCATCTCATAATGGCGATGTTTGCCATTTATTCTAGGACAAACAATGAGAAAATATAAGTAAAACAAAGATAACTGCTTTGGCACCACGTAAATGGTCTATGTATTACAAATTGCCAAATTTGTATCACCCTAAATATGTCGAAAAACCCAATATCTAATTAAAACAGTGTTGGTTGGTTTTCCTCTTAGTTCTCTCACCAACCATGACGTTACCTCTCGTCTTGTTCTCCATTTTTATTCAAGTAATCATTAACTCGATTTTACAGTCAGACTTCAGCGACTTAAACGCTGGGTATAGAGGACCCGCCTCCCACGTTCAATTGCCTGATGGGCTGATTCAGCCTTTCTAAATCGATAAATGAATTACCAATACACTTCATAACAAGTAAAGTGGTGGAAGGGGTGAGACCGGGCACAAGGGGAATGGGAGGAGCTGAAATGCCTCATGCTCCACCCAAAACAGACCTGTAATGCAAATTTAAAGGAGAAAGGCATCCAAAATGGCAACAGTCAACAATTTGGCTTTTCAAGTTAGCAGCCAGAGAGGATGTGGTGTAACATACAAGGACTGTCGACTTGTGACTGGCAAACTGGGTTTGAGTCTTAACATCAGCTCTCCCCGTTTCCACAAAAAACAATGGTGAATCCAAACAAAATACCGAACCAAAACAAAATTACAAATGCCAATGGTTGAACTCCCTTTGTTTATATATACAGGATCCAGTGGACCGATTCAAAGAAAAAAAGAATCCACCGACCAAAGCTTACAGACACAAAAGAGTACAGAGTTATGTAACAGGGGCGGTAGCCATGAAAGCTAAAATGCACCGAAAGGCGGGACAAATAGCAACATTGTGCCAATAAAAAGAAAGGCACATGAAGGAACAAATGGAAAATGATGGGCAAGATGAAAGCCCAAGATGTAGATACAGCATGTCTCAGTTCGAGCAAGTGCCTGCATGCTGTCTAGAGCTGAGACCGAAGAATACATCCACAATGCATTGTTTAAAGTGCTATTAGGCGCGCACATGTTCCTAGGGCATTTGTGCACTTTACATGTGCACCACTTTTTTTTGGGTGCATCAAGGGGTCCTTAGGCCCATAGGCACCCTTGGTTTTGCATATCCTAATTTGCGATTTCCTATAAAAAAAATCACAAGTTTGGAAATGCAACACCATTCGTACAAATGGGCATTTAGACCCATAGGAACAAATGGTTTCGCATTTCCTAAATAGCGATTTCCTAATAGTGAATCCTACTTTGTCGGAATAACTATTAGGAAATCTCTACTTTTATACATTCCATTTTGCATTTCCTAAATAGGGATTACTTTGATTTAGTATTTAGGAAATGCAAAATGGAAATTTCCTGCACATGGCCCAAAGGGGCAGATGTACGACCATTTTTTGTAGGCGCAAATGGGTATTCAGCCCGTTTGCGACCACATAATTGGCCTGCCCCATGCATAAACCATATTTTGTGAGTCGCTAACCTATTAGCGAATCTCCAAATATGGTTTGCGACTCGCTATTAGGAAGGGGCGGTCCAAGGATGTTCCTTCCTAATAGCGAGTCTAACACCAATATATGTTTTACGACCCCATATGTGGTTGCAAAACAATCGCAGTTTACCACTTACTTTAAGTAGGTGGTAAGATACTTGCAAACATGAAGGGATCTCCAGGGGACCCCTTCCCCTTTGTAAATGGTTGCTCAAATATTTTTTAAGAGCTGGGGACTACTGCCTGCCCTTACAACAAGAAAATGAAAAGTTTATTTTTTCTTTTTTTTAAATGCATCCCTTTTTCCTTTCAGGAAAATGGGCTGCATTTTTTTTTAAAAACACCTGCTTTATTGAAAACCAGTCACAGACATGGTGGTCTGCTGACCGCAGCAGGCCACCATCCCTGTGAGTGCTTGCCATTCCCAATGGGGTCGTAAATTGTGCTTGCCTCATGTAGATTGATGACGCATGCATTTGTGACCCCATTGGGAATCGCAAACAGTGTCTGAGACACTGTTGTACATTAAGTTTAGCAAGTTGCAAATTGCGTGTCGCAATTCTGCACAATTTGCGACTCGCTAATCTGAATAGTTGTACATCCGGCCCTTTGTGCTTTAAATGTAAGCCTTTCACCCCTCCTCTTATCCAGAGAAAATACAAGAGTTGACATTACGTCTGAAGACCTACTGTACCACCTGCTCATTACTCCATCGGTCAACAGATTACAGAAGACGGGTGGAAGGAACAAAAGACTATCACACGGAAGGCTTAGTGTAAGGTAGACAAGCTGAGAGTAACTAAATCATTCCTTCTTTACCCTTCCACCCCATCCTAAGTCTACCTTTATGAGGGTAAACCAAGTAATAGCAAGTTTGTGGTCAATGCCCTTGAATCACTCTCCATGAGTTATGCACCAACTATGAACTTTGTGGGTACACCTGTAGTAACCCATCATCAGGAAGAAAAGTGACTGATGTATGAGCAAATAACTAGAGATGGATGAAGTTATATACCACACCCTTATAGTTATGCGTATTTGGGAAACATTGCTTTAGTTTTGTGAACCAAAGTAGGTCTAGTGCAGCCAACTTTTTCCGAGGTGTAGAAAAACTTGCTCCGTCGTTAATGCACTAGATGTCCTGGCACAGGATGTCCCACCAGGAAATCTCAAGGACACCCAAAGAAGTCGCGGAAACTCACCCATTGTAGGAGTGTGCAGAGAAAGAAGTGGACGATGGAGTCAGAACTAGGGTTTTAGGAGATTGGGTTGAGGGGCTGGAGGCAACAAGAGCTCGGCTGATGAGCATTGGGTAGGTGACAGCTGCAGCCACAAGGCCAGAGTCAACAACTACAGAGCTCCTGGAACATTGAATAAAGTGACACTTCAAAAACCACTCATGCTGTCCATGCGTTCATGTAGTAAGTACCTACTCATCGCATAGATATATCTCAGTCTACATAGAACAAGCTGTCATAAGGTCTGCACAGCAAAGCTAATATGTCAATAAGATCCTGAAAAGGAACAGACAAATCACTTACCACAAAACCAGTAGTGCTGTTATGTTGCGTTCTAATCTAGGACCCTGATCGATACTGTGACCTTATGCCCCTATACGGCTATAAATCCATTTATTCCCTATATTGGCATAACCGATCAAATGCAATATTCAGAAACCCGTCTCTGGCCTCACACGAACAGAGCCACATTTCAGAATCGCTTCCTCTGCCACTTCCTTTGCAGCTAATTAGTGCAATGACATAGCAGAAGTTACTATCTAAGATTCCTAGATTAACACTCCGAGTTCTTCAACACGATAAAAACTCAGCAACCTGGGAAAGCCCCGCTTGCTATGATTTGATTAGTAATAGAACTCTAATGAGCACTGATAGACGATCACTTCCTAGTGACATCTTTATTGACGTCTTATGTCCAAAAACTTACGTCAAACAAGGCACCTTTCAGGTATAAATATTACCAACGTTGCCTTAAGCAAATGCTGAAGTTGCTGCTGTTATGCTGATGATACAATCGCTGCTATCGCTACTGCTATCACTGCTAACGAGCGAACGATGGTGTGGTGAACTTAGGAGCTGAACAGCCGTCCCCCTGCAAGAGCCCAGCAGATGCAAGCTGCCCGCGGACGCTACCCCTCCTCTTCCTCGACGCACTGAGAGAGACGCTGTCTTTTCTCCTGCAGAGAAATCCAGCTCCAGCGTTTCCAGCCCACTCTTGCGAGTGACTGGGATATCGAGTTCCCTGAAGGAGATACCAGACCTCCATCATTCTATTCCAGAGGTATGGTGTTGACTAAACCCTTAGAGAGAATTCTTGAAGCAAACCTTGGCAAAACCAACTTACCTTAAAGCTACTTACTTACTCCCCTCCCAAGTTTTAGGCTAAGGTCAGGTACACTGGGGTAGGCGTAGTTAGAAGCATCAGTTGAGTATTTTAGCCTAATATATATATGAATGTATATATGTTTTATTCATTTTAAACCATTGTATGGCTAAGAAACCATATCAATGCTTTTACAGTATTATTTTGCAATACTCATCTTACTGTACATACTTTTTATAATAACAAGTCTTGCAATTGTGGCAATTCATTTCTCTTGTACGAGAAGAAAGACTGTTCAATAAATGTTACCCTTTATTGAAAACGCCCGTCTCTCTATTCTCTACATATTGTGAAAGTAATCTGCACAACAACTGACTGAGTAAAATAACTGTCTATTGTTTCACACGACCCTAGAGATTGACTCTTATCTGAGGAGCAAAGTTGTCATGTTGCACGGTTGTTGGAAAACTGAATCCCTTCTTGTCTGTACCAGGGAAGCTGATCACTTCCTATTCAGTCAAGAAAGTTTCCAGTGACCTCTGAGCTAGTTGGTAACAAACCCAATTAAGTTTAGCATAGTCAGTAGAGGCCTGGAAGATCCGCACTTCTACGTCGATACTACTGTTTACGTTATTCCAATTCGCAGGGCCTATTGGGAAAATAGGAACTACACTACATAGCACCCAAACGTTTGGTAAGGCGATAAACTAACGCAAGACTTTAGAGTAACTCAGTCGTGCATATTTCACACAGACCCCTTTCTCCCGTAAATACTCCAATAGACGTCTGGGGTGGGTGAAAGGTTAAAATCCGCCCGAACTCAGTAGGAAGAGATTCCTATGTAAAGCTCTGGTTTATTCAACGTTGAAGGATACAGTGTTCCAAAATATTGTGCACCTAATCTTTGTCTCCTTGGATACCTACTCTGCAAAACCTGCATTTATAAAATGTCAGACTTAGAAAACGGAACCATTGGGGGTGCAGTAAATGTGACTCAGCAGGGTCCCGACGGGACTACTGAACCGGGTGCAATAATCATCCCGGCACATTTAAGAAAATGTATAACGTTAAAACGTATAGAAAATGGACTTACCCAACAAGGTGGCACAGTCGTCTTTGTGATAGAGGCACACGAATATCGGCAGACAGAGGTATTCTATTCATGGATAAAATTTCCAGCGGCAAACGCTGCAACACATGAGTTCCACTACTATACAGTAGAGGATCCATCGGAAGAGTACGCTCCTTTCGAGGAGACTGAAATCCCATTAAAATACCAAGAACACTTACTTTGGTTTAAAGGCGCCCTAAAACACAATGATCATATTACCAGGCTCGGTCCACTAGGGAGACCAGGAGCAACGTGGCCAGTTCTAGCCAGCTACACACCACATCCGGACATCGCAAACATGTCTAAAGAAGAACTCTTAGTTAACATAAGAGAATTAACAAAAGCATATAGAGAGTTAGTAAAATTATTTATTAAAAATAATTCAAACACTCCTAAAAAGAGCTGGGATGGAAATAAACAATCCACTCCCAAGGAAAAAGTTTTCCAGTCCAGAGGAAGGTCTCCTCGACGGAGGGAAAGAACTCCGACTCGAGAACACCAGTCTCCCCAGAGGGAGCCCTCTGAGAAAAGATATAACCTTAGAAATAGGGATAATTTGAAGAAGCCTGACAGATATCAAAGTATTGATACACGTCCCTCTCGATCTTTTTCGCAGAAATCGGAAAGAAGAGGACGGTCAGACCCAGGAGAGCACACCAAGTCCAAAGACAAGGAACCTGCTCAGAGTAAAAAATCTCAATTTCCAAAAAAGAAGGTAGCCAGTATTAGAATAATCGAACATGCAGAGAATACTGAGGACACAGTTGAAAAACGGGGAGTAGGCACAGACAATGCTAGACAGTGCAGCAGAAATCAGTATAGCCCGCAAGATCTTGATGAGTCATCTGGAGACAGTGGACACGAATGAATACATTCAGGTTGAAACTGCCGACACCAGACTTAGCGAGCCCCATAAGATATACGAAATAACATTGCGTATAGAGGGTGAAAAGACTAGGAAAATAAGGGGTCTCTTTTGGGATCAACTCTCAAAAGGCTATGATATTCTGTTAGCTGAAAAAGATTGGCCCCCAGAGTTTGTCAGAGAGTGCCCTCGTGGCGAAGAAATGATTATGCCTGCCTTCTTGAATCATATTCCGATTCACAAAAAATATGCTTATGCAAGGAAATGGGCAGTAGCCCATGCACCGGCATTATATAAAAATCATGTAGGATGGGATGAGGACTCTCCTCCTCACAAAATCCAATTAAAAAATGAACCAACTGCCCAAAGGCAGTATCCCATTAAGCAAGAAGCTAAAAAACAAGTCAGGGAGATCTTAGATCAACTTGAATACCAGGGGGTGATTGAAACATGCACCTCTCAAATGAACAATCTTTTGTTTCCTGTGACAATTCATATTGTCTAGTTTTGGACTACAGACACCTTAATGCATGTTGCAAAACTTTTGCAGTACAAAATTCGCAAAGTGCTGCACTAATGAACAACATAGTTAGGAAAAAATATAAAACGACATTAGACATATCTAATGGTTTCTTTTGTCAAAAAATTGCACCAGAAAGTAGGTACTTGACCGCTTTCTCCGTAATGGGGTCTCAGAAAATTTCTGTAGGCTCCCACAGGGGTTCAAGAACAGCCCAGGACTATTCTCAGCTAGAGTAACAGAGTTACTACAAATATATGATGATGAGGCATTATCTTACGTAGATGATATCTATCTCACAGACGACGACTTGGATACTCACTTGAAAAGAGTGAACACCATTATACTTGGGTTCGCAGCAGAGGGTTACAAATTCAACTTTAAAAAGTCTCGAATTGCCCATCTGACAGTATTATTTTTAGGATTCGAATTATCAAGTGAAGGGAAAAGCCTAGCGGACAACTTCTTAGAGAAGTGCGCTGTACTCCAAGCTCCAAAAACGCTGAAGAATTTACAATCGATTCTAGGCTTTCTGAATTTCGGTAGAACTTACATTCTAAATTACGCAGAGAGGGTTAAACCTCTCTACGAACTAATTAAGCCTGATTTTAAACAAATCACCTGGACTCAAAAACACACAGAAATTTTGAGATCACTGCAAACAGACATGTTAGCATAAACAAAATTAGATACACGTGACAACACACGCAATCTTGTAATCCGAGTCATCCCAGGAAGATGCGGATTCACGTACCTGACCTCTAATGAGGGAGAAAAGGTACCAATTTCAATTAAATCTCACTTGTACGCACAAGCAGAAAAAACATTCAGTCCCACAGAAAGAACTGTGAAAGCAGTAGAAATTGCATTAGCAAATGAATGAGAACTAGCACATGGTAAAAGAATTAATATCCTCACAGCGGAATCCGCCTTCGAGGCGCTATTCAGCCCAGTAAACCTGCCTACAGTGTCACTGGATCCGAAATGGATACAGTATGTAGATTCTCTTGGAGCGGAAGATGTGAAATACTATTTCGCCCCGCAATTCGAAGAACTGAATGATTTAGAATATGAAGAAGAATATCCTCTGCCAATCGAACTTCTGCCTCTCCCACAGTACGCCTGTATAATCTATACAGATAGATTTGTACAGCATTTCAACGTAGAGAGCAAATCCTATGATGCAGCCTGTGTGATTGTTAAAGGTCGTTGGCTGTGCGGTAAATTCAGACCGAAAATAACAAAAACTGAATCAGTTAGAAACTGTTCGGCTCAGAGAGCTGAAATCAGATCTTTAAAGATGGCGCTTGAAAATGCAGAACGTGAATTCCCGACACTCATCGTGTGCGATTCTCATTTATGCGTCAACTCTTACAATAATAAGTTGCAGAGCTCGAATGAAAACGATTACAAAGATGACACAGGTGCCACAATAAAGCATAAATTGCTCTGGAAACAGGTAGCTCTTTTACAGAAAGAACTACAAAAGACTCACGTGATACACACTCTGAGTCATCAACGTGATGGCGTTCACGTTGCAGGGAATTCATTGGCTAATACAGCCACAGCGGAAGCAACTAAACCGGCTTCCGTAGCCACAAAAAAGCGTGCAGAAAAATACATAGACGGGGAAACCATGCTTGCAGTCAAAACGTCCGTAAAAGGCGACTGTGCAGCACTACCCGTGAACTATCCACTCAATTATGCATACGTAATTGATGCAAACTCCGTTCCTTTTGCTCGAATCCCTGGAGTGGGGGATAGGGTAATTCCAAACAGGGACCGGAGAGGTTTCCTATTACAGGAGGCACATATGGGGTTGGGTCTAAGACACCAAACAATCAGGGACTCTCTGATTGAATTGCAATCAGAGTACTGGTGGCCGGAAATGATTGAAGGTATTCATGAGTTTGCAAAAAACTGTGAAGACTGCAACAGAGATTGCAGTGAAGAACCGGCCAGTGTAGTGTCAGAAGCCCTAATAGAAAGCATAAGGCGATCTATCCACGCAATCAAACAAGAGAAACGCATCCCATTGTACATCATTAAGGTTAAACACACTTAAAAAATGTGGCCCCAGTGCTCGGCTGACGCCAGAACGGTTATAAAAGATCTGCGAGTCTTTATCGGCACATACGCAATTGCCATGTTCCATTCTGACCAGGGTCCTGCTTTCAGCTCTCGAGCTTATAAGGAGGCCACGGCCAGCATGGGAGTTGGGTTGCGGTATTCTTGTCCGTCACACCCCGAAGGGAACAGTGTGGTAGAAAGAAAAAACAGGGACATAAAGCGATCTATAACAGCGAAAGTATTAGGTTCGGGTGCTGGGTGGGTCAAACATTTAATAAGTGTCCAAATCAGTCTTAATAATTTGCCAAGAAATTCTCTAAAAGGTTTCAGCCCATACGAACTATTGTTCGGAACTAGAATGCGAGTTCAGGACCTAGATAGTCAAGTATCAGTGGTACAAGGTAAGAAAACAGACTTTGACATCAAAGATCGTTTGGCTGTTTTACAGGACTTGAATGAAACAAGAAATTCCTTAAGCAACATAAAGTTAAAGCAACAGCCAGCTACCACTGACGAGGCACCACCAACAACAGCCCCAGCAAGGCCTGTCTGGATTCCAAAGATTGGGGATCTAGTCAGAGAAAAAATAGCGGTGAAGAAGGAATTTGGGCCTTCTTACAGAAAAGCAGTACCTGTCTTGGCAGTCACCGGAACAAGATCAGTAGTACTACCGCCCCTTGCTGGTAAAAAGGAGAACAGAGTTGTATCAATCGACCTGGTAAAACCACAAGCATGTGGCCTATAATCAACAGTAGGCCCAGTGGACTCCCAAGAAACAACAGAATGCCCAAACTTGCAACAATCCAAGAGGTTCAAACTGAAAGACTAATCACATTTGATCAGCCTGCAGTGCACAGAGAGGAACTATGCAATAATGCCATGGAACTCGTGCCTCTTGAGACACAGATTGAAACAGTTCGTCAAGAAACACCAGTCTACAATGATGTGGCATCTGAATGTGCTACCGAAAGACAAATTGAAAGAACAATTCCAACAATTGACAGAACTGCCTCTGGTTATTTCATCAACTTCGACAACTTTTCCGAGGATCAAAGCAACCCCGAAGTGATGCCAGAAACAAAAAAGACTTTTAAAGAAAAAGCAACAGAACTCTTTCAACAAATCAAAGAAGTATATCTGGATGCATCGTTGATTGAGCATTGGATTATTTCAGGGGTATTCATACTCCTACTATGCCTAATTTTAGTTTTAACTTTAGGAAAGTTTATTACAATACAATGGACACAGCAAGTCAGAACATCAACTTAGTCCTCAAACCACACAGATCATCCCACGTGAAGAAAAGAGAACTGTCAACAGTAAATGTAACAGCCATTCCAATACCCGGTGGGGTAGTATGGGAAAAAACTGATTATGAGATCTATGGTCCGGTCGAGATCCTGAAGTATCCTCATCAACTGAAGGTTTCCTTAAGTGACTTTGTAAAACCTAGTGCATTCTCTGATGATTGGGACTTTGACAGTATTAATAACATGATGTCTGATTTAGTAATGTCAGCTAGATTCACAGAACATGATTATTTACAAGGTTCGTCTAGTTATGAACAGATGTTCTGTTTTACACATTAAGGCGATCATTATTTGCATAAATCTGCACAGCCTAGAAATGTTTTTAAGTATAATCAATGGGAACATTGTGCTACACCACCTAAAAGCAGTTCTAAAACATTCTTTGAGAAATTCAAGTACTTCTCAGGGTTTAACACCAGTGATGCAGAAACGTTTTATTATAAACTGTTAGATAAAGCAGGATTGAAAACAATGCTGACAAATACTAAATTGATATATTCAGAAGCATTTTATGAAAAAATGATGACATTTGGTTTTGATTATTGGAAAAATAACTTTGAAACAAAAACCATTTGGGGTACAAAAGATTGGCAGGTACAAGGCCTAGAAGCACTGTTTCGAGCCTGCATGATCCCAGAACAAATTATGTTTTTAAATGACACAATTCACCAAACATCCTGTCTTGGTCTAGCTAAGATTAAAGACCTTAACAAACCGTCTATTCCGAAACCAATACCTGAGAATTCAACAACAGATATTGAGATAGACGTAACTAAAATTTTACATTTAAACAGAACACATCCTGATTGGAAAAAGTAGTTAATCTGGCCTACTGACACAAACAACTGACAAGATAGATTCCTGAATAAAACACAGGGGTTTAAAAAACACCAGACAAAACCCTAGATACTCCCAGAGACAACATCCAGGAATAGTAACAACATACAGTGTAGGGAAACTCTGCCTTGAATGGCTAGGATCATCCACACTGGCTGAAATTAAGCAACACTTGTCTTTACTTAAAGAGGGTGCTGATTTGCGCGATTTTATTATGGGACCATGCAAACAGCGTCAAAAGCGTTTCATAGCGACCAGTATCTATGCTGCATACAACGAGGCTTGGAAAGTCACACAAATTGAAACAGCTGAAACAATACGAGAAATTGATCGTATTCATTTGGAAAAATCACTTTCTGTAGTGGACAATGGGTTAATGACTCTGTCCTCCAGAATATTTTCGTTGGACAATATTGTATCCTCTGCCTTTGATATAATAGACAGAGACTTGCTAATGTTACAGCATGGCCAGTCGCAATTACGTTCTATTGTACAATTAGGCTGGACGCTGCAAAATCTTCGTTCAGGCTATGTGCCTTGGCGTTTAATCAACACAACGTCATTATTTTCCATTTTTAACCTTACTGATAAACAAATCAGCTTGGCACAGAAAGGGGCAGACTATACAATCCTGAGCATCGAAAAACTTGAGAGATTACCATCGACAATGTCAGAAAGTCCTGTCATTGAATGGATAATACACAGGATTATCACAATTCCGATAACAACTTTCCAATTTAAAAAGTGCCTTGAATACATACCTACTGGCCAGTATGAACGATTGGGTAAAGGATATGTTAAGTCAACATGGAAATTACCCTACACACATTCATGCTATAGTGACAGCGACAAAAATGTATTTCTTAGTGGTGAAAACTGTAAACGTTCACTAAGTGGTATACTTTTGTGCCAGAGTATTAATTTACACGGAGCCTGTGAAGGTAATTCTAACAACCTTTCATGCCACCAGCTTGTCACACCTGCAATGCAGATAGAGCCTTTCTTTATGCAACTCGCGAATGGGAGTTACATTCTAAGAATGGATCACAGATGTTGTGGCCTTTTGCCAGGGAAAGCCTATCTCGTAAGCGTAACTTCCATGGTCAAATGCTGTATGCAAGCATTGTTTCCGAGCGGCCCTGGAGACATAGAGACTCCCATCTGGCCTCGTCTGAATTTCTCTTCTATACGAATTGATACTTTAAGCAAAATTAAGTCTGTACTTTTGCAGACAACAGTGCCCATCACGTCATCAAAAGAGACGTATGATCTCCTAGTTGCAAGGACAGCTACGGAGGTTCATGACCTTTTATCAACAAATTGCCCCGTGCATTTCGTAGAAATGCTGAGCCAACTTCTTAACATGTCTAGTGCCACAGGCATCCCAGGCATATTTAAGACGATTTTTACGGGACTGCTAACACCATTTCAAGCAATTCTGGGAATCATTCCCAATTTTGTCCATTCAGACTTTGGCGGCATACCCCTATTTTTGGGACTTGTAGCAGGGATTTTATTTTTGACCCTCCTGCTCCGATATGGCAAGCCAAAGCTCAGACATGACTCCTACGAGGATGGAAGAAACAATCCTAGCAGTGCGCTACCGGGA
Organism: Lissotriton vulgaris; assembly: GCF_964263255.1. Lineage (NCBI taxonomy): Eukaryota > Metazoa > Chordata > Amphibia > Caudata > Salamandridae > Lissotriton > Lissotriton vulgaris. Next base: position 253,503,637 of record NC_141687.1, read on the forward strand.
CAGAATAACTAGAGTCCTTGGATTGGCCAGGCTGAGAGATCTAAACATGACCTGGTTCCTTTCATTCAGACCTATATGGCAAAACTGCATCTTACCTGTAGTACGATGTATGCTATGCGGAGATGAATGCGTGTTGGACACCTGTCTTGCACTTCCATCAGCAGTACCAATGGATATCGATACTTTGCTCAGTCCGATAACGGCTCACGCATTGTGTTGTCCCCAGCGGCTACCAATCCTGATGACGGCATTCGTTGAGACTCCTGTACTACAACTAGGTGGTAACAGTGGAGCGAGTGACAAAAGCAACATCACCCAGGTACGACCTTCTGTGAACATTGCTGATCCCGCCTTTGATGACAGCAATCAATCTCACACCTGCCAAGTTACAGCACTATCGAATTTGGTCGAACTGTCACCTGATTTTGTAGACCAATTCTTTGAGAGCCTGTCTGATATGATGTTCTCACCCGAACAGAAACAATAACTTTAGAGAAGCATTCCGACACACAGCGTTCCCATGAACTCTGAATTCGGCCTTCAGTTTTGAACAACAAAAACTGCTAAAAGCGTTGGAACTCTATTTTCCCCGTTCAGCAAGAATTCTTTTGAATTGAACACTTTTTAATATTCACCTTTATTTTTTTGGCACGAAAATTCTTTGCTTAAGGTAGAACTATTCATAGAGAACAGAAGTTTTTACTTCTATTTTTTATGTATTAAATATTTTATTGAGCATAGGCAATGAAATGCACCTCCGAGACATCTGTAGAGCCGACCCCACTCCAGGGAGGCCTAGGTCAGCGACCACACCGGCACCCAACACGAGGCCAGCGGGTACATCATCTGTTAACACAGCAAGCCGCCTACAACCCCACTGGGCCGGCCGCGTCATAAGAGGTGCTACAACGGTGCAAGCTGATCAGAGCTAGTGCAATTCATGAAACAAAGAACTGTAAACAACCCCCCTACCCTTCCCACCCTAGCCCTCCCCTCTCCTTGTCCATTTCCGGGCGTAGTCTAACGGATGTGGTCCATGATTAACAATCAGGTGGTGGTGCGCGCGCAGGGCCTGTGCGCTTACGGGTGTGCGTCTTGGGGTCTGGGAGAGGTGTTTCTGCTAGTCGTAACAGGCGCAGGTAGCGCGGGCAGCTCACCTCCCGAAACTCCCCGGTAAGCAGGGCGAGGAATGGCCGCCAGAGCTCCGCAAAGTCCGCCCCCCTCCCTGCCGCCGCCAGTGATAGCTTCTCCATGCCCAGGATCGCCCATAGCCGGTGAAGCCACCCCAATTGCTGCGGAGCCTGAGTCGCCCTCCAGTGGGCCACGATGTTTTGGACCGCAGCCCCAAGTGCCAGAGCGATCAAGCGGCCTCTCCAGGATTTCAGAGGGTACATGAGGGCGTTTGGGAGGCCTAGAATAATGTATGCTGGGAAGCGCGGCAGCTGAGTGTCCAGGTGTGCGTCAATAAGATCCAGGATAGGGTCCCAATAGGGGCGCAGCGCCTCACAGCTCCACAGCAGGTGTTCCAATGTCCCTCGTTCCCCACATCCCCTCCAGCACCTGTCACTTATTCGGGCATCCCATTGATGAAGTCGCTCAGGGGTGTGGTACCAGTACGTGGCTACTTTAGTCAATGTCTCTGTGAGCCCGGTGTGGTGCGCCGAGTGTCTGGCCCTATGGTACACCCCCTCCCACTCTTTCCTAGTGAGCTGTCTCCCCAGGTCCCTTTCCCACCGGGCCTGACCTGCGTTGTACGTGTGTGCCTGGGTGAGAAGTAGCTGCTGATAAAGGTCTGAAATCAATTTCTTGTCTGAGGTGCGCGTCAGCAGCCACCGTTCGTAGGGTGTGAGGTGCCGTTGGGCCCCGGGCCGGATCGAGGGGTGGAGCACCCAGTGGCGCACCTGCAGGTATTGCAAACGTTCCGATTCGGCCACGCCATAATCCGCCTTGACCTGCTGGAACGGGAGGACCCCCTTGATGTCGAACATGTGTCCCGCCGCTCTACAGGGCGTCGTCCGCCATGTCGTGAATGCTCCGGGGACCAGGCCCGGCGAGAAGTCTGGGTTCTCAAAGATGGGAGTCATAGGCGAGGGGAAGGTGGTCAGCCCCCTGGCCACGGCCACTCTGTCCCACACTCGCAGGGCGGTGCTAGTGATTTCAGAGGCGTACAGGTTAGGGGGACGGTGACGGCGTGGTAGGAAAGGCACGCCCTGGAGGGTACGGCCGGCCACTGCCTGGTCCAGGAAGAGCCAGTGTTTGCCGGACTCCAGCTGGAACCATTCCACGAAGGTGCGCAGCTGCGCTGCCTGAAAGTACAGGGTGAGGTCGGGCACGCCGACCCCCCCGTTCGCGGGGGGCAGGGTGGCGAGAGTGTGCTTAAACCTAGGCCGCCGGCCGTTCCAAATGAACCGTGACAGTTCCGATTGGGTTTGTTGAAGCCAGCCTTGCGGGGGGTTCAAGGGGAGCGTCTGAAACAGATACAGAATCTGCGGCAGCAGTGTCATTTTGACTGCGGCAATTCTGCCGAGCCATGACAGTGTGAGCGGCTTCCAACGCCGGAGCTGCTCCCGAAGCTTGAGTGTAAGGGCCCCGTAGTTGACTTGCGCGGTACCCCTGACGGTGGGAGCCAGGCGGACGCCCAGGTACGGGACGGTTGCGTCCGACCACTGTATCTTGAATTCCGATTTAATCTCGGCCACCACATCTGGGTTCAGGGAGATGTTCAGGGCTTCAGATTTGGCTTCGTTGATTTTAAAACCCGAGGCTAGGGCAAAGGTGTGAAGCTCCACAAAGAGAGCACGCAGGGATTGCATTGGGTCGGTGAGAGATAGCAGGACGTCGTCAGCGTACAGACTGATCTTATGCGTATCGGCACCAAATTTGATACCAGATATGAGCGCATGCTGCCGCACCCTCTGAGCCATCGGCTCCATGTATAGAGCGAATAGAAGCGGCGACAGGGGGCAGCCCTGGCGCGTGCCTCTGCCGATGTCGAACCTCAGGGAGGTGTGGCCGTTCACCCTGACCGTGGCATTGGGCCGACGGTAGCAATTGAAGATGCGGTGGCGGAGCTTCTCGCCAAATCCGAAGTGGCGGAGAACCTGGTCGAGGTAGGGCCAATGCACTCTGTCGAATGCTTTCTCCGCATCGATGGTGAGGAGCATGCAACCCGGTTTAGTGCGCGACCCGGCCTCAATGAGGTGCAACACTCGCCTGGTGTTATCGCTAGTCTGTCGTTGGGGGATAAAGCCCGCCTGGTCAGGGTCTACCAGCTGCTGCATGTAAGGCGCTATGCGGCCCGCTAGAATGCCAGTGTAGAGCTTCAAGTCTACATTCAGCAGCGAGATGGGCCTGTATGAGCTACACATCGCCGGGTCGCGGCCCGGTTTGGGGATGACTGAGATGGACGCCTCCAGCAGGTCCGGGTGGATGGCACCAGGCGTGTCAAAGGTATTAAACAGGTCGCGCAAGAGGGGGGCAAGCTGCTGGCAAAAGGTCTTGTAGAAGGCCGCGGTATAGCCATCGGGTCCCGGGGATTTCCCCACCTTGAGGCGGGCAATAGCAGAGATGACTTCCTCCAGGCCGATGGGCCGTTCCAAGAAGTCCGCTTGGGCTTGGTTGAGGGAGGGGAGCTCCGCGCCCTGCAGGTAGGCCGGGCCGGCGAGTGGGTCCAGGTGGTCCGCGTCGTATAGCGCCGCATAAAAGGTGCCAAAGGTTGCCGCAATCGCCGCGTCTTCCGTGATCTGGCTGCCATCAGCCGACCGGAGGGATCGCACCTGTTGCCGTTGGGTTTGCGCCCGTAGTCTGCTCGCCAGAAGCTTCCCGCATCGGTCGCCTCCGGTATAATAGGCGTGCTTAAGGCGCATAGCGGCGTATTCCGCTACATCTTGGTCCAAAGCCGCCAACATTTTCCGCTCGGCGCATAATTGGCGCCATGCCCTCGCCGCTCCCGTGCGCTGGTGCATCTGTTCTAGTTCCGCCACCCGTTGGGTGAGCTCGGCACGTTTCAGCGCCCTGTCCCTGTTGTTGGCGGTGGCTATGGAGATGAGTTCCCCGCGGAGGACCGCCTTGAGGGCAGCCCACTGAGTGGCCTTCGAAGTGTCATCATTGGCGTTGTGTTCCAAAAAGCGGTCAATCGCAGCTGTGAGGCGTGTTTGGGTGTCGGGCAACTGCAAGAGGCCGTCTCGCAGCCTCCAGTGTCGTTGCGGAGCTGGCATGGCGCCTACACGAAGTGTCGTCACTACTGGGGAATGATCCGAGAGCGCAGCCGGCAGAATCTCCACCTCCTCGACCTGCTGCGCCAACTGAGTGGAGCACAGGAAATAATCCAGCCGCGCATACGTCTTGTGCGCCGCCGAGTAGTACGTGTATGCTATGGTCTGGGGGTGCATGTGTCGCCATAAATCTATGAGGCCCAGGTCCGCCACATGCGCGTGTCCCGCTGCAGTGAGTGCTCCCACCTGCCCGGATCTCTGGCCTGAGCGGTCTGCCGTGTTGTGAAAAACAATGTTAAGGTCTCCCCCTAACAACAAGTGCGTGCGTGTGGTAGATGTAGCGGACTCTAGTGCCGTATGCAAGAACCGTTCCTGTCCCTCGTTCGGGCCATAGACTGAGCCCACTAGCAAGGTATGGCCTGCAACCTGGAAGCTATAAAGCAGAAGTCGCCCTCTAATTTCGGCTTCTTTCTGGAGGACCCTCCCCTCGAAGGATTTGGCCACTAGAATCGCCACCCCCGCTGTTTTCTTCGGGGAGGAGGAAAAGAACTGCCAGGGAAAGGCGCGTGACTTGAGTCTGTGCTGATCGCTGCGAACAAGGTGTGTCTCCTGGAGGAGGCAGATATCCGCCTTGGAGCGCTCGAGACAGGAGAGGATCGCTTTGCGCTTGTTCGGGCTATTAAGACCTCGCACGTTGAGCGAAAGCACCGTTAGGTGACGTGTCATGTCTGGGGTAACAAGGGAGATGCCATTCCCCACCCGGAGGTGGCCGCCATAGACCAACAGGCTGCAAGAGACGCTGCGCAGGGAGTCCTACCGACTCCTACCGTGATGGCACAATCCCCTGGACAAGGAGAGCCCACCCGCCCCTCCCCTACCCCCCCAACACCCCCCCATCCCCAACTGCCCCCCCCAACCTCCAAGGGGAACCCCCCAACCCCCCCCCCTCTTCCCCCAACTCCCCCCCAACCCCAACTGGTGCAACCCCCCCCACCCCCCAAACCCCATTAGTGCAATGTTCGATCCTCTTTACGGGTGCAAGCACCGATGGAATCCCCCCCCCCGTTCCCGCCCTTTGCCCCTGCAACCAAAAAGAAGTCTGAATCAACATAGTCCCAGGTCCAGGTGAAAGTCCGCTGGACCCGTGGTAAAGGAAACACTTGGTGTGTGGGCAATGGCGACGGTGATGTCGGGCACCGCACCTCTCCACGTGGGTCAGCCATCAAAGGGACGGCGTAAACACAACGCGGGTCAGCGAGGCTTCGCCCCCGCCGCCGGAGTGAACAGTCCCGGCCAGGTCATGTCTTGGCAGCGCCGTGTGACCGTGGTAGAATTCAATCGTGTTCTTTATTCGCCAGGCCTTGCGCGACCGTCTCCACCGCCGCTCGTTGGCCCTCTGTTATTTCTTTGGTGGCGGGGCGTCGCGGCCTGTGTCGCCTCCGCTGTTGCCGCCATCTTCCCGGCGTGTCCTCGTTGGGGGCACCCCCCACCCCGGGGTTCTCGGCTTCCGACGGTTCCTCAATGTCCAGAAGGGCGCAGGCCTCCTTGAGGGAGCGTATCTGGTGGAGGTTATTGCCCATCTTAAACACAAGGCGAAAGGGGTGTCCCCAGCTGTATGAGATGTTGCGTTTCCGCAATTCCGCTGTGACGGGTCGGAAGAGGCGCCTCTTCTCCAGGGTCAGCGCTGCGAGGTCCTGATAGAGGGCAGGGGAGTGCGCGCCAAAGGACACCGGCGCCATCCGGCGCGCATTGGCGAGGATCTCGTCCTTGGTCCGAAAGTCTTGGACGCACACAAGGATGTCCGCTGGGTGAGCTGTGGCCGCTCTAGGCGGGCCCGTTCTGTGCACTCTATCCAGGCCCAGGGGCGCATCCGACGGGCGTCCCAGGATGTGGTTGAACAGTTCCCGGGTGAATTGGAAGAGGTCCTCCGTGTCAGGGGAGTGCTTCACCCCCCGGATCCGTATGTTGTGCCGCCTGGAGCGGTTCTCCAAATCTTCGGCGTGCGTTTGAAGGTCCACTTGTTGGTCGTGAATGCGTGCCAGTTCCTGCCGCAGTGCTTCAATCTCTATGTCCCGTGCGTCGCTCTTCGTCTCCAGCTCTGCCACTCTCTCACCAATGGCGTCGGTGTCGCGGCGCGCCTCTTTTATCTCGTCCTGGAGTTCTTTCTTTAACTCCTGAATGTCTTCGCGTAGTCCCATGAAGAGCGACTCCAGGAAGGAGCGCGTGATTGGGCCCTCAGTATCTGGCTGTCCCTGGGCTGGCGAGGCCTGGTGTTTCTTCTCGGCGCCCCCGCGTTGGCCGGCCGCCGCGGCGTCTGCCTTCTTCCCCAGAGCGCCGGGGGTGAAGAGGTCCGCGATGGAGCGGTCCTTCCTCGTCCTGGCGGTGGACATGGTCCGTGTGGCGTCTCCTGTCCAGCAACCCTCTGTTATTGGACCGCAGGCCCAGGCCGCCGATGCCGCTGTGTCTCCCGGCGCCCAGCCCGGGGATGGCGGTGCGCTGCTCGTGCTCGCCGCGAGTCCAGTCGGGCGCCCGCAGCGCGGCGCGGCCTCCGCAGCGTGGGTATGGGCGAGCGGGCACTGCCAAAGGGCGCCAACCAGGTGTGGGATGGGCCCGCCTCGCGCCCCGGGGGCCCGGAGCGTCCTTCGACTGGCGTCTGGGCTAGTGTTGGGGTCGTCACAGGGGCCTGTGGAGTGGGAGCAGTGCAGGCAGCGTGGACAGGCTCCCCGCCTGTGTGTTGGCTCTGCTCTCGGTGAGACCCCCAGATGCCTCCGCGTCGTAGCGCCGGTCAGTGGTCCAGGAGGGGGGGCAGGGCGGTGGCCGATCCCAGGGTGCAGAGTAGGCCCCCGTCGCCCTCCCACGTGGCTGTGGTGCCGGTGCGCCTAAAATGGCGAGCCGCCCCAGGCGATCACTCCTCACGCGCCAATGAAGCTCCGGCCTCACGTGGCGGGCTGCTGCAGGTGATCGCGCCGAACGCGCTGATGGAGCTTTGGCCTGGCGGGTCGGGTCGCGGGTGTGTGGCGAGGGGGGGGGGCGCCCGGTACCACTGTCCCAACCCCCCCCGTACCTCCGTTCTAGAGTGCTGCAGGCCGGGACTCAAGGGGCCACCAGGTCCGGCGATGGGAGCCGGCGACAGCCCGGGCAGTGTACGCTCCAACGTGTGATGGGGCCGGCAGGTCCGCAGTAGCTTCCACGCAGAACCGTGGGAAGCCTCGCGCGTTGCCGCGCGGGCCGGACCCGCCGCCTCAGCCGCTGCCTGCCCCGGGCGCTCTCAGACGGCGCTGTGGCTCCGCCCTCCTCGGCCTCGTTTTCGGCCGCGCTCTCGGCGCTCTGAGCGCGCTAGGCCCCAACGGTCGCCGCCTCCACGTTCAGACAGGTCACGGGTCCGGCCGTCCCCGGGCTCAGGACCGGACCAGAAGATCACCGCTGCTGCGCCGTCGGTGCCAGAAGTCTCTCGGGACCGGTCACGGCCGGGTAAGTGCTGTGGTCGTGCTATATTCGGTGGCCGGCGGCGGGAGCTCAGCGAAGCACGTCCGCTCACACCGCCATCTTGGCCACGCCTCTACTACTATTGTTTAGATAAATCTAGAGACATGATAACTTTACACCAGCCTCTAGCACACTTTACTGCAATGCATTTATATGTGATGAAATTATCTCGCCCTTCTTTTCTGTATTCAGAGATATTTCATGTGTAATTCTTTTTGCAAAATCGTTCATTGATTGCATATGCTATAATTTTGAATGATTTCTATGCTTCAAAAACGTACAGTACCTATATTTTCACGTATTACAAATACGCCTATTTCAAATGCATATATGTATTTTGGGGTGGGCAATGTTACACATGCATCTTATTGCTCTAGTTTTAGTAATTTGATGGATTCCTCGACGCGCTGAGAGAGACGCTGTCTTTTCTCCTGCAGAGAAATCCAGCTCCAGCGTTTCCAGCCCACTCTTGCGAGTGACTGGGATATCGAGTTCCCTGAAGGAGATACCAGGCCTCCATCATTCTATTCCAGAGGTATGGTGTTGACTAAACCCTTAGAGAGAATTCTTGAAGCAAACCTTGGCAAAACCAACTTAACTTAAAGCTACTTACTTACTCCCCTCCCAAGTATTAGGCTTAGGTCAGGTACACTGGGGTTGGCGTAGTTAGAAGCATCAGTTGAGTATTTTAGCCTAATGTATATATGAATGTATATATGTTTTATTCATTTTAAACCTTTGTATGGCTAAGAAACCATATCAATGCTTTTACAGTATTATTTTGCAATACTCATCTTACTGTACGTACTTTTTATAATAACAAGTCTTGCAATTGTGGCAATTCATTTCTCTTGTACGAGAAGAAAGACTGTTCAATAAATGTTACCCTTTATTGAAAACGCCCGTCTCTCTATTCTCTACATATTGTGAAAGTAATCTGCACAACAACTGACTGAGTAAAATAACTGTCTATTGTTTCACATGACCCTAGAGATTGACTCTTATCTGAGGAGCAAAGTTGTCATGTTGCACGGTTGTTGGAAAACTGAATCCCTTCTTGTCTGTACCAGGGAAGCTGATCACTTCCTATTCAGTCAAGAAAGTTTCCAGAGACCTCTGAGCTAGTTGGTAACAAACCCAATTAAGTTTAGCATAGCCAGTAGAGGCCTGGAAGATCCGCACTTCTACGTCGATACTACTGTTTATGTTATTCCAATGCGCAGGGCCTATTGGGAAAATAGGAACTACACTACAGTTACTTATTTATCTAGGTGTTTGTTAATTGGTTTAGCTATTTATTGAGTTTGTGAAGCAACTGTCCTTCCGTTGCTGAAGAAACCCTCTGCACACCCTTCAAGCATCACCAACCACAGGCCGATCTCCCTGCTACCATTACTGGCCATGGTCTTAAAGAAAATCATTAACAGATGCCTCACCAACTACCTCAACAACCTCTAACTCTTCAACACCGGTCAGTCTGGTATAAGACCCAACCACAGCATGGAAACTGTCCTCATCACCGCCACAGATGACATCCGCATGATTCTGGACAGAGGAGACACGACGGCCCTCATCCTCCAGGACCTCTTCACAGCATTTGACACAATCTCCCACCTTATCCTTATCCAATGCCTCTATGACATTTTAATCCAAAGAGCATTCTGAGGATTTTGCTAGGTCATGACTCAGTCATTCAGGTTTACACCATACACCACGGACGCCATTGACTTAATTTGCAGTGTTCAGCAAACATCCTCCCTGAGCCCGACCCTCTTCCATGCATACATGACTTCTCTAGTCAACATCAACGTCCTTTCCTACACCGATAACACACAAATCATTGTCTCACTCACAAATAAGACACCCAGATCAATGCCTGCATGACTGGAATTGCCCACTGGATAAAGACCAACTGTCTGTAGCTGAACACTGAGAAGACCAAACCACCACCATGCCAAAAACCTCAGCAAAGTCATGGACATCAAATTCAACATGACCAACCAATTTAGCACCATCACAGCCTCATGCTTCCATACCCTTAAGATGCAGAGGAATACCTTCCAATCAGCAACCGGAAAACCATCAGGCACACCCTGGTCACAAACACACTGGACTACAGAAACACTATCTATGCTGGGATCACCCAAATACAAACAGAAGGCTGCAAACCATTCAGAACCAGCCAGCATCACGCTCAACCCCAACATTACACCATACCTGAAGGAGCTCCACTGACTGGCATACACAAACAAGCACAATTCAAACTCCTCACCCACACTTTCAGAGCACTAATACCACTGACCCAGCATACCTCAACAATTGCATCTGCTTTCACTAACCTTCCAGGTATCTGTACTCATCCAGACAATTTCTTGTCCAAAACCCACGCATACAGAAAAACAGATCTGGTGGTCAAGCCTTCTCTGAATCTCTCCTAAAGCATCAAACAACCTACCACTACACATAAGAACCTCCTCAGTTCTTGAATCCATCAAGAAGCTAATGAGCTGGCTTTTCAAGTAGTCCTAATAGGCCCAAGGTGTGCCTAGACACACACCTGCTCAGCACCAGGATATCATTCCGGGTTATAGTGAGCTCTACAAATCTGCATAGCATAACTTATCTCGGCGAGCGACGTTTAGGAGTAGCCACCATCGACAGAGCACCTGGCATATCAAGGACCAGCATGTATTTGTAGAAAATCATACCCATAAATATACTTTGCAGAATACGTGGCATTCCAGGAAATGGAAACCCGCTTCACAGTGGCAATGCAACAGCATCTAGAAGTAAAGCCTCAGAAGGGACCAGTGGTGCAGAGGGAAACTATGTGACTTTAATCAAGGCCCAAACTTTCAGCAACACACCTGAATGGATGAAATAAACGACTGACTTTAGCCCCTCCTTCCAAATGGAGAGATGAAGCGGTAGCAGGCAGGATGAACAATGAAACTGCTGCACATGGCCTCAAATCTCACCAAAAACATCGGGGGTTTAGGAAGATGCAGAACCCTACCCCTCATATACTACCATAATTGGAAGATGGCAAGGGCTATAGCACCTACAGAGTAGGGTCTTGGGTCCTGCCAAGCATGCTTAAGAAGGGTATTGTTTTACAACTCCCACAATCTGCCCTTTGACTCTGACAATGGGAGAATCCTAGCAAATTGATAATGGACACCCTCCAGTCTTGGACCCATGACATTTTTGCAAGAGAGGGATTGGTGAGCCCACCCCCTGCTGAAAGAGTACTGCTGAGGAAGCCCCTGGTGCAGTGTATTCCAGTCAGCCACCCAAAAGAGTGCCAGAGCCCCCAGTATATCCATTTCAGTGGTGTGACAAATTGACAAATAGATGTGCCCACAAGAGGCCAGCAGTAGCCAGACCTCCCCATAGTTCACCATAAGCATAATAAAAATAAAACATTAAAAATAAGAAAGTGCACATAATTATATATAAAGCTGCATTGAAGGTGGCGCATGATTCAAGATAATGAGCCACATTAGAATTTAGTGTGCATTGGTGGGTATTTTTATCTCCTCCGACAAGGGGAGGGGCTACATATCCTGGCCAAATTTAAAGTGCTACAGAGGTTTCTTATAATGCCTTGATATTGTGATAAGGAAGAGCTACATCTAGGTATATGACGTAATGTTTGTTTCTAAGTACACCCAGTTTTACACACATGGAACTGAGATACAGAGAGAAAAGCAAATCCGCCTAGGATAACACAGTCAAGCGAAGAAGGGGGCATTTGAACTCCAGTTCCAAGCCCTACTGCTGGCAAACTAGCCACTAGATAATGTATTCTTTATCCACACAGGAATTTCTCCATCAATTGTTTTTGAGTCTGAGAGTTCCAAAATACATCTTTTACCTGACACTAGCAGCCAGGGCTCCGAGACTTTATCTTATTTCAACATTGCTATCATTTTATAAGTAGACAATACCTAAATGTACTTTCAGGAAGCAAGGACTTAGCTTTAGGGGGGTGTTTGAGGTGTGACCCTCCCCCCAATAAATCTATCTTTAGTTTGGTCTGGGGTCCTGAGTCTGGTCTGCTGTGTCTGCGTTAGATGTTCTTGTTGTAGCCATTCTACCAAAGGCTTTAACTTGTTTCTTTTTTTAGACCTGGATCTTAAATATATCCCGCCGTCTCCCTCTCCCTCCGTCAAAACCCTTGGTTTCAAGATCAATGATCAACTCACTCTGCACTCCCAGGTGAGCTCAGTGGTGTCCTCTTCTTTCCTATCTCTCCACACCATTCGCAAGGTATCCCGCTTTTTCTCTTTCCCCGCCCTAAAACTTATTGTACCGGCTATGGTTATATCTCGATTAGACTATGGCAACGCCCTATACTGTGGTATGCCCGCCTACAATATTCGACGGCTACAGCTAGTGCAGAACCAGGCCGCTTGCTTAGTCTACAATTTGGCAAAATCCCATCATGTCACCCTGCTTTTAAACTCCTTGCACTGGCTCCCCATTCGCGAACGCTCCCAGTTTAAAATGGGTTGCATTATTTTTCAAGCCCTGTCAGGATCTTCCCCTGCCTTTATCTCTTCTGAGATTAAAACCTATGCCCCCGCAAGGGAACTGCGTTCCTCTTCTCAACACCTGTTGACTGTTCCCCGGTTTCGGTGAAAAAAATGGGGAGGCTCTAAATTCTCCACACTCGCCCCCACCTTTTGGAATTCGCTTCCACCCCACCTCAGATCCCTCACCCAATACTCTCTGTTTCGAAAGGCATTAAAAACTTTTCTTTTTTCACAAGCTTTCCCTCAATAACTCCTCTTTCTGCCCCCTGGTTCCCCCCGCTAATTGAGGTTCAGTGAACCATAGCGCCATGAAACCGTCAGGTGTACGTGCGCTTTAGAAATGATTTAAAATCAAATTCAAATTCATAGTGACCAGTTTATCAAAAAAGTAGTAGGTCTGCACCCATAGAAGTACTTTTTGAATGTGTGCAAGTTTACTACTATTATGGAATTGACAAACATTGGCAGTTGTAGGCTTGGAAAGCTGTGCCTGTCTCTGCTTTCCAGACATACTGGTGGCAAGGAAACGCCCACAGGGTTATGGGAGGAATGTTTGCAAATACTCTAAACCAGCGATTCTTAACAACCAATAATACACTAAACCAATGCTCAAATATTGAAATATTTTGTCTAATTCACAATGAAATATAGAAAAGGTTTTCAGATTTTTCATACTTTCAATGTTGCTTCCTCATTTCTATATACTTTATTAATTTTAATTGATACATTTGTATATTACTTAAGTTTTTTATAACAGTCATGGACCCCCGTGTAAGCCTCACGGACCCTGGGGGCTTCGGACCACAGGTTAAGAACCAATGGCAATCTCTCTGGGTTCCATTCCAACTCATCATTTTTACCCACTGTGTAACTCTAGACAGGGCCCCATAATGCAAATCAGTACTAACCATGCCCTTCATGGGATTTGTCCATCCAGAACCTTGGCCATCTCACCCATTCACCCTGAGCTTTTTATAGTTGGGAAATTTGAGATCCGCACCCCCGAACTTCACTGTCCAAGCTACTCCTGTACCTGCAAGCATTTGGCAATGGTGGTAGGGCTAGCTGCAAGTTCTGCTGCGCCTTTTATACCGGCTCATGAGGCAGAACGTAGCTAAGCAACAGATATCACAAAATGCTGGCCTGGATACTGGCCTCCTGAAGACATTTTTTAGGCTCCCTGACCATAAAAAACCTCCAGAAAAAAGGAATACAACCATTGCAATTCATTTATGTCGTATTGGCCCATTGTGCATACACTGGTAATAAAATAAAGTTTGAACTTACATTTGGAAGCATTTCTTTTTATGTTACATTAGAGATTATTTGTAAAGAAGGTCTGCTAACCATGCCCATCAAAAAAGATCAAAGATGAGCACAACCCATGTCTGCCACAGGGTACTACGTCAACAGACCTGCCTTGTTTTTGTACAAAAACGTCATAGAACTGACTCGGAGGAACTACTCTTTATTTTACTTAACTATTTTATTGATTTATTTTAACATACCTCTGATTGCCCTATACCTGTTATCCGTAAGCTCACCTGGCCATGATCTCGGTCTCTTTATTGTATGGATCAGCAGGAACAGCACACAGGTTGCTCAATGAAAGCTGCCTTGAGACCCGCGGCGGCCCTCAAGACAGAAGGCAAAGGTGTGTCACTTTCTTTGCTTTTGCCAACCTGGGACTTCAAAGGAAGCTATCCGTCTTGGGACAAAGAAAGTCTTAAACTGTTTACTGGAAGCAAAAGAGGCGCCATCAATCACTCAGGTCAGCTAAAAATCCACGTAGGCCAACCTGTGCAATCCTTGGCACCCCTTAACATGTAAAATCCTAGGGTTTGACAAATTAACTATTGAGGCACCAAACACGCCAAGAAAGGGAACCAAAATGCATCCATGATGTTCTATTTTTGGATTCTATATTTATTTTGTGTTTCTTTTTAAATAGTATGATCTAAACCTTTGGCTGGGTGGCAAAGAGCTTCACATAAACAGTAGGTAAAGAGGTTGCATGCAGTAATCAGAGCCTAGGTTTTATTTATTCGTTTTTTATTGTTCTTATCATAGAGCCAAGACATGCCCACAAAAATGATAACAAAACGCTTTAGATCGTCATTAAAAGCCAACAATAAGCGATATGACAAAAAGGCAATACATGTATTTAAGCGCTAAACAGTCAAGATACACAGAAAGAGTGAAACTGATGAAGTAACATCTACTTAGAAGGATAGGGTCCATTGTGTAAATTAAAGGATGTCCTAGTTAGGAAGAAGCTTGAGGATCAATGGGGAAGGTGGGTTTTAATAGAATGTATGATTAATGGGGGCTGGGTCACTTTAGGATCAATTTATGGTTTAACTGAGGATGACCCAGAGATATTTACATTTTTAGACTTAGAGTTAGGAGCATGGGCTCCACATGTGATTCTCTGTGGGGACTTTAATATCAATGGGGTAGGAGGTCTTGGTGTAGAGCCATCAGAGAAACACCAGGGGCGGAAGAAGAATGTTTGTCGTGCAATTTTAAGTCTAGCAAGAAATAATGCTTTAGTAGACGTATGGACAAAACTGAAGCCCCGTGACTTTGGGACCACCTACTACTCTGCTCCCCACAAGGTTTGCGTTAGGTTAGATTATTTTATGGTTTCTAATAGTTTGATGGTAAACTCCCAGATTGAAAGACAGGAGCGTGTAAGAGCTATAGAACTGACTAAGGTCCTAGTGGAGGCTGAGGAGGAGTTGGTTGAGCTTTCAACAACAGGTGCACCCTTAGAACAGGTACTTATTAAGGTGGCTAGGGCAATGGCTGAGGCAGAGGAAAATATTTCTAGCAAGGTGGCTGCCACTTATCCAGCAAAAAAAGAGCATTGCCATGAGTTTAGTGAAAGGGTGCTCCACACTCTAGCAGTTCACACAAGACAAAAGGCAGCTCTAGGCGAAATTAAAGGGATTATTGACAGTTCCGGGCACTTGTTTACAGATTTGAGAGGGATTTGTAGGTTTTCAGACAGTTTTATTCAAAACTATATGATGAAGCACAACCAAAAGATCGCTTGGAAATTCAATCTTATCTTACGGATATCCCTCTTCCATATCTCTCTCTCAGGAGAATAGAGTCGGGCTTGATTCATCTCTCGAGGCGGAAGAGATTATGGCTGCCTTGGCGACTTTACCTTCAGGTAAGGTGGCAGGGCCTGACCAGATACCTATTGAGTTTTATAAAACTTTTCAGGATGTAATCCCTGGACCTAATTGATACAATGCAACAGGCCCAGGTTCTGTCCTCAAAATGTGGGCGTGAGCAGATACTGTAATTATTTAGAAAAAAGGTAAGCCTTCTACAGAACCGGGGTCTTATAGAGCAATAACATTGATAAACGCTGATGCAAAGATTTTTTCCAAAGCTTTGGTCATTAGGTTATCAAAAGTGATAGATACATTGGTTAGCATAACACAACATGGATGTATTTCAGGAAGAGGCATGACCCAACACATTCATAGAGTCATCGCCTTATTCGATGCCACAGAAGTTCCAGGAGATCCGATGTCTGTTATGTTGCTGGGTGCTGAAAAAGCATTTGACCGGGTCTCCTGGGACTATCTTTGGTCATCTTTAAGATGGTCAGGTATTGGGGAGGGCTATATTCAGGCTATTCAGGCGTTATACTCAGCTCCCACAGCACGCGTTCGTGTGAATGCTGAGTACAGAAAGGCTTTAGAGATTAAACGAGGTACAAGGCAGGGCTATTCGTGTTCACCACTGCTCTTCGCGTTGTATATAGACCCCTGCTCCGTAAATTAGAGGCAAATGAGAGGATCCCTCCTATAAAGACCACTGGTGGTGAGTCTAAAAAACTGGCATACGCCGATGATGTGACAATTGTCACTCCAGCACCTACAGAGGCTATAAGAGAGGTTGAGATTGAAGCTGTGGGGTTTGGTCGAGTCTCTGGATATGCCCTCAATGGACCTAAAACACAGATAATTAAGAATGAGAAGGTGGTTTGTTCAGACTATCGGGTAGTGGAATCTGGAGTATATTTGGGGATTAATATCTCTGTGGATTTGGACAAGGTGATGGCTAGGAACATAGAACCCATAATTAATAAGGCAAAAAAAAGACCTTGATAGATTCCATAATCTCCATCTTTCTATAGTAGGGTGTACTAATATTGGTAAAATGATCCTCTTACCAACATTTTTATACCTCTTTAGGGCAATCCCACTTATATTTGAGGCAAAATGGTTTGTTATTTTAGATCAGCTGATAAATAGATGTATATGGGCACATTGCAAGACGAGAAAGGCTTTACGATACATGGCACTCCCTAGGGACAGAGGTGGTTGGGCTGTCCCTGATTTTAAAATGTACTACTGGGCAGCAGCTCTGCAGTGTATGTCTGGGCTTATAGGGGGAGGTATATCAGAGAAGAAGGACACCCTAGGCTCTATTGCTATATATTCAATACTGCTAGAGTGGGATGCAGAGAATGTCTTTTTGAAATATACAGACCCTAGCTATTTTAAGACAACAAAGTTCAAGACCTTGATGGCCGCATACAAGATATGGTCATTGTTTAGGAAAAAGTGTGGCCTAGGGAGGTTTAATGCATATACCCGGTTGTATGAGAACGATTCCCTCCCTGTGGAAATTTTTGCAGATTCTATCTCTACGGATTGGGGGCGGTGGGGGGTGTTGAAAGTGGGGGATCTGATGGGCCCGAATGGAATGTGTCAGTTTTCTGATATCCAGCATCTCTATGGAGTTTAGACAAATAGCTTTTATAAATATTTACAAGTCAGGAGTTTTTTAATATCTAAAGGAGGAGTGCCAGTTGGGTTTTGGAAAAATGCAATTATGGAGGTTATAGAAGGTAGGGATAGTTGCACGATTAAAAGATTATATGCAGAACTGATCGTAAATAGAGAGGACGAACTAGGAAAGTATGAAAGTAAGTGGGTTGAGAAACGAGGTAGGGCATGAGTGCTACCATCTTTCATTAGAATTAGCACGAAATATTCTTTGCTCTGCCACACTCCAGGCCCAGCATTATAAAACAATATACTCATTATATTACACTCCTGCTAGGATTGCGCAATGGGGGGGGGGGTATAGGTGGTATCACTTGCCCTCGATGTAACAGCACAGATGCTGGGATAGTGCATATTTTCGCCACCTGTTTACATTTACAGCCACTGCTCAGAGCTATAGAATCTTATTTAGGGAGATCACTTGGAATTGAGACTACCCTTACACTGTCAAAGATTGTGTTAGGAATAGATCGTGAGGGTATGGATAATTCAGCATGCTATTTTATATTCTTGGCTATGGCAGCAGTTTATGCATTTAGACTTCAACAGGGCAGTCTGTTTATTTGTGAAGCTGGCGTCACCACTAGCTTTCTGTTCCAAGCTGCGTTGTATATAAGTAAAAACACCGTACTCGTGCTGCCATCGTGATTTACAACATCAGAAATAACATTGATGTGAAAACTGGACTTGCCCTGACGAGGGTACCGTTCACTTATATTAATAAAGGTGCTACTTCTTCGCTGACTCGACTGTTTTTCTACGTTTTTACTTATATACAACGCCGCTTGGAACAGAAAGCTAGTGGTGACGCCAGCTTCACAAATAAACAGACTGCCCTGATGAAGTCTAAATGCATAAACTGCTGTAAACAGACGAAACACGTGTTTGCTAGCAATCCAAAGAGATGCTGTAAAAGAACATTAAAGAAGAAGACTGACACTTATTTTGGAATACGATATTTTATTCAATAGTTGTTTTGTATACAAATTGATTCTGCTTGGGCTATATTGTACATAATGTTCCATGTAAGAGTGATTGCCACTTAGTAAGGAAAGAAATGTTGAGGAGCAATTCAGGAACTTTTATTTTACAATGTATGAGAAATAACCCTTCACCAACCATGGCACTGGGAAGTCAATGAAGTCTCACTGTGGTACTCTGCACAAGTTATAGATCCCTTCCGCAAAGGGACATTTTCTCTGGGGTTTCAAAAGTACTGCCTCATTTTTGATAGCTTCAATAACTCTGAGGGCATATGCACCCAGTTCAACCCATATGTTGCAGAACCTGTTTCAGAGAATCACAATCTTCAGGTGCACCAGTATTGGCATGGAAAGCTATGCCAGTGGCCAGAGTTAGCAAATTGTGTACTGGCTATCTCAAGTGCCAATGTTGAGAGGGACTTTTCACAGATAAAAGTATATATGCAAAGGAAAGAGGGAGTGTGCATGACCAAAGACTTACTGAAGAAGTACTGTATAGTGTACTCAATAAGTTTGATTTGTAAAAATGCATTCAGACCTCATATACACCGTACATACACTGTCTATCTGTCTATATACCATGCACTATCAGTGCAGAAAGCAAGCAATAATAAAAGCAAAAAGTTCCATAAACACCGGAAAAACACTATTTCTGTTGTTTTTAATGGCGCATAATTGTGTAACCACTGATAACCACTGTTTTTTAAGGTATTGAAATCACTGGAAAACACTGAAAAAAAACACCAGAATTTACCAAAAATAGAAACTGAAAACAGGAAAGCCTAGCTATGTGACAGGCAATCCATGAATGCAAAACAAAATTCCTGATGTCCTGGTTATTTAAGAATGGAGTTGCAGCCTAATGTTCTTCAATGACACAGATATTTGCAATTGCACAGCTCCTGTCAATAATTGCTCCTTCACCGCGAGCAAGTCAGCTTATAAACCTTAAACCATCAGAAATGTAGTAAGAACCCTCAAACAACCTTTCTATGCTGATGTTTTCTCTCTATATATATACTGAAACAAGTCTCTTCAAGCCCTCTAATTCTCTGCATCATGAAAACTTCACTGGAACAGAATACCTCTTCCACTCCAGTCTGTGCAGAATTGCAATGATGATGGTAGAGGTATGGGCCCCTGGCCAGGGCGAGTGACGCTGGAATCTGGTAATCACAGTTCGATCGCCGGCAGCAGATTAGCCCAGCACCATGTGACTCTGGGCAATAGCTTGCTTAATCTTCCCGAAGGCCCCCAGCGCCTGGAGACCCTTACGGGTGATTGTTCGTGCTTTACAAATGTGGATTATTATAATAATTATTATACTAGCAGAACGGCTCAGTGAGCTGAGTGCTCACTTTTGACAAATACATTTTTTCGCAGGTCACATATTCTAATTCAGGCATGGCTGACTCAATCTTCCATTATTCTGAGGTGAAGGCATTTAGAACCAAAAATTGAGTAAATGTAACATCTGTTATTTGCAGTGCTTAGAAACAGCATGTGTGGTGTGAAGTGCCATACAATACGTTTTTATTATATTAACTTCTGAAAAAGAAGGGAAGGCTCTTACACCTAAATAGCCTCATGGTTTGAATGCAGCTTGTTTGAGGGCTTCTCAGTAACATTTTGTGGTACATGGTTCAGGTAGACTCTTGACTAGACCCTTATGTCACGTAATTTGTTTGACAAAGACAAACAAACCCCATTGTGTTCTATCATCCCACCTATTTATGAATTTTGTAGAGTAAGTGTGGTTTAACGTAACAAGCAAGATGTTTCTGATACCCTTCCCATCTCCGCTGGCTTCTCCTTGTGGCAATCCAGAATTTCCAACGGGTACAACTAGACCTGCATTCCTAGCCTGATGAAAGCAGGAGTTGCAGAGGGCTAGCAAAATTATCCTGAAAGAGAGGGATTGGTTAGAATTCTTGTAACTTAGACTAACCCTGGGCAAAGCACTACCCGACGCTTGCGTAGTTTGTGAAGTTTGTGCAACTTCACACTACGCAAACTGCACGTAGCACAGTGCAAACATGCGTAGCGTAGCGTAGTGCAGCGGTCATTTTTTGCTTGCTCGCGGTCCTCAACGTCAAGTTGGCGACCGCGAGCAAGCAAAATGACATCCTCGCAAGACTTTTTCCTTGTTTGCGATCTGGCGAGATTCTCAACATGGAGAGGTCAGGTGTCTCATTGGTGAGTGGTCGCACATGCTCACGACTGCTCGAGATGAGAAACTACCAGTCCGCGTTGAGAAAGCTACAGCTCGAGTAAAAATCTACTCGAGCGGCAGAAAAGTTCAGCTCGCACTGTGCAAGATACGTTTTCAATGATTGCACAGTGCCGGATGCTTGTCCGCACTGTGCAATCATTGAAAACTACATCTTGCACAGTGCAAACATGCTACTATGCAGTTCGCATAGTGATATGCGTAGCTCACGTAGTGCGAAGTGCACTGTGCATAGCTACGCGTAGCGCTACTTCGCAAACTACGCCCACCCCTAACTTAGACACAGCTATGGCTTAGCCAGTGAGAAGCCAATGAGAAGAATGCTGCTCAACCACTAGAACCAATTGAAAGAACTCTCCAGACCTTCCAGGAACTAAACGTTTGACATCTGCTACTTACAAAGCTGGATTACTGTATCCACCTCCTCCCCTAATCAAAGAGATAGCTGTGTAGATGGAGAGAATAGTTGGAAAAACAGTTTGATGATGAGGCTTGGGAGGAAGCATGATGTAGGACGCAGCATCCTCAATGAATGTCCATCAAAGAAAGGCAGGGTAGAATTTGGTAAATCACTGCTATTAGCAGAGACAGATCATAGCTGTGCCACCATGTAGTGAACATGGATACATTTTAAGGTACATTCCGAGTTTATTGGAGAGAAAACAGTAACGTCTTCCCTCAGCTCAGCTCTCTGCCAAGTGCAGTCCCCACATTCCAGAACGTCCCCCTGCAGTGGCAGCAGGTCTCCATGACAACAGGTGTTGTAGATACCACACAACTCCCTCCTTTTCCCTACGATGAAAATTCAGCACACACTATAATATAAGCAACAAAACCTGGGAACAACTAGTAATACTACCATACATTTCATTCATCTACCACAATATATTGCAATAGTGCCTAAACATGAATACATTTTTTAAAGAAATTAAACATTTCAAAAACCAATAAAAATAATACATTCTTACAGTGTTTATAACATGAAATCTAGTAATAATGACACACTAAATAGGAAATGATATATCACTACCTAGAACCATCACCCCACCACAAAATCTTTAAATTTCGCAGGACGTGTGGGAGCTCTTCCAGACTGAGTGATGGTAAATTTTGTTACAGGATCTGCAACATTAACTGCGTGCCCACAGGATCTACATTGCAAGCATTATCATCTGCCCTACTATCTCAGAACAGTTGTTGCATTGTGGTAAAATTAATTACCTATGCATAATTTATAATCGATAATCAATAAGAATAACTCAGAGAAATAAGAGGCAAAATCCGGGATATTGAGGTTAACTCAAAAGGGTTTTATTCCTGTAAAAGGAATTGGGTTATTGGCTCGAGCCAAGGTGGCATACCATTCCATCACCACACAGGTTCAGGAAGGGGCAGACAGACAACATATTGTTTACAGAAGTACATATATATAGTCAATGCATTACAATGTATGAGCATGCAGTAGGCGTAACAGCTGGAAAAAGAAGAGATAAAACATGAATACGTCATAGAATAGGCGTTACAATGGGCGTGCATGAAGGCGTATACTAGAGACGTCATTAATCATGAGGTCACAAATGGGTGGATACATAGGAGAATCTTGCAATGTCAGCAGAAATTCATGGCATGGATGCGCGCGCAGCAGCTTGACGTGTGTCTGACGTGTAACCGGAGGGTAAAGGGGACTCGACATTTAGCACTACAAGTGTAGACATAAGTCTGGGATGTCAGACCGACCTAATACCAAATCGCATCTGGTATCATATGTTTAAGGAACTGTAGTATCTGGAAGGGAAAAGGTCTCTCGGGCGGAGACTACTCTATACTGTCTGAGTGTATATGCGTCTACGTGTCGGCATGTGAGGTGAGGGGGCATGGGCCTACCATGGCAACGGAGTCTATGAATGACTTGCACGGAGACAGAAAGACCGGGCCTACTGCTCCTGCAGCTGGGAGGATGTTTACTTGAACTACGAGACAGGAATGTGTTTTCGAGGAGTGGAGCAGATAATTCGAAGGTTGAATACAGTCTTGGCAGGCAGAGGCTGGGCTGGAGCCACGCAGGGAGTAAGACAGGGGTCACTGGTACAGAAGCAGCCTGGGTTGAGGCCCTCAGAGTCGGAAAGCAGGAAAAAGCTCGATGGCAGAATCAGGGCCTACCTCGCCAGAGCTGAAAAACGTGTAAAGTGTACCACAAAAAGACGGTGGCACGGCATATATAGGAACTGAATATTCAATCCGTTCATGGCGGATCTGAAAGAGGACATGTTAAAGATGGACGCAAATGTATTTGCGTCTTCGTAGCTGACACAGGAGGGAAATTACATGCACTGCAAGCTAGTACATGGAGACGGTGGGGTACTCGCTGGGGAACACTACTCGATCAAAAATTATATTTCCTCATTCCCTCCTTGTTCCCCACGGACCCTTCATGATACATCAATTCTCATCAATTGATCAACTTGTTCACTTAACATCATTTGCTCTTCTTTCTTCTCGCGTTTTGCACGGGAACTCAGATGCGGAACGCATGAAGTGGCACACAGGCCGCAAATCGCCGGTCCACATTGGAGACACAGGCAACAACTGAATACTACGAGAAAGCCAATACCTAGGAGGGATAGGATCTTCCACCCCCAGGCTGATAACGTTGTCCAGAACCAACCGGACCAAGTCCAGGTGCCTGGAGTCTGATGAATTAAACTCGCTATTTTATGGAGACGTGTAATAGCTTTATACACGGTTGGCGCGTTATTTGGAATGAAAATACAGCAGCTTGACCCGATGACCTTACAAGCTCCACCCCTATCTGCCAAGATGACGTCAATAACAAGACGATTTTGAAGAACAACAACCCGCATGGCGGATTGCTCCTCCGTTAAGTTACCTAAGGCTGAAGTGGTCTCAAGTACCACTGCTTCGAGGGTTCTGGTTAATCTACGGATTAGTTTACTATTTGAAACAGTACCTAGGTAGGGGAAGAAACCTTTATTGAAATCTGTATATTGTTCCCATGTGGTTTCAGTATAATCGACAAGCGGGAGATCTCTTTGGTATCTATGCTTTACCAGATTGGTGTTTCTATGATAGTCAGGAGGGGCTAGAAAAACAGGCGGTAAAAGGAATGCAATATAACAGGTACCATCCCAATCCAGAGGCAAACGGACATATGCAGTATGACCACAAACAAAATAAGAATGACGCAAAGCCCTAAACGTGGATCTACCATGATCAGTGTAATCGACTACAATAGTACATTTACTATGACCTAAGTGTATGGAACCATTCTTGCGAACACAGAGTTCACCGGTAACGGGCAATACTTCCATAGCAGGTAGAACAGGAGCGGCTTCGGATTCGACAGATAAAATCATGAATGTGACTGTGTAATTACCTAATCCATATACTTCATTTTCTAGATCAGTTCCAGTATCTACGGGGAGTCCCTCCTTGTCAGGGTAGCATACCTTAAGCAAGACTGAGTTCAGGTTTCCCCAAACCCAGTTACCCTCGTAGATAGCAGCAGTAGAAACTAGGGAATTGAGCATTTTAAACCATGCACCACACGTGCCATTGTGAGTGAACGGGTACGGGAAAAGGGGCAAAACACCCTTGTTTTCTTGGTAAGGAGGGAGTCGACCACATATCCAACAATTGGTAGCATTGGTAGACTGATGGGAGTGATGTAACATACTAATAAAAGTGTTATTGCGCAGCGCAAGTCTGTAGGACAATTCATGAGGCGGTAATTCACTAAAAGAATGTTCGGTAGTAACATTATAAGCAGATTGTGCACGCTTGAATATCGGATAATATATGTGTAACAGAACACTAGCAGTAATAACCAGCAAACTTAAAAAAAACATAATAAGTAGTGTCACTATACAGCGACTACGAAGTGATTTGCAATATGCATTTTTCTTATGTTGTCTTTGTCTATCTCTCTCTCTATCTCGATCTAGGGGATACATGTCAGAAACTAATTTAACCGATTCACCTAGGGGAGGACTTAAACAATTAAACTGTCTGACTTGCTAGATCGTAATTTCAGTCTGTAATTTTCGGAAGCAGTTTTCTCAACCAAAGGGAGTTTCGTGTCAGTTTGTGGAGGAGGGCAGGGCTTAGAGTCCAAGTCTGAAGGAAGTCCGAAATTTTTTTTAATATGGCTGGAATGCAGCCATCCCTTCCTGCCCTCTATTTTAACAGCTGTCCTCGTCGTGAGCAGGACCAATTTCGGGGTCTGCCAGCGGGGCTCCAATGGGCTCTTCCGATCAAAGTTCCTGACGAAAACGTAATCTCCAGGAACCACCTCATGAGGCTTCGTCTCGGTGTTGTCGGGAAAGGCTGCAGCTACCTGTGAACGACAAGATTGTAGTGCAGACATCAAGGAGGCAAGGTAATCTGTCAGCATAAGACAATCAACATCAGTTATTTTACGTGGAATAGGCGTCCCCCACATATTCGGTGGCCTACCAAAGACCACTTCGTACGGGGATAGCCCAGAACGGGAATGGACCACCATCCTCATATAGAAGAGGGCGACCGGCAAGGCA
Source organism: Lissotriton vulgaris (assembly GCF_964263255.1). Classification (NCBI taxonomy): domain Eukaryota; kingdom Metazoa; phylum Chordata; class Amphibia; order Caudata; family Salamandridae; genus Lissotriton; species Lissotriton vulgaris. The sequence continues at coordinate 253,528,455 of NC_141687.1, forward strand.
ACTATCCAGTCTATACCTTTGTCTCTACAGATCTTAGAAAGTCGGATTTTCAGTGTCTGATTATGGCGCTCCACGAGACCTGCTGCCTCGGGATGCCGAACACAATGGAACTTCCACTGATAACCTAACAGGAGTGTAATGTTTTCCACAAGCGCGGATGAGAACGGCTGGCCATTATCTGAGTACACGATGCGGGGCAAACCATACCGTGGGAAGTATTCACGAACCAGCTGTTTGGCAGTGGTCGGAGCAGTGTAATCGGGAACTGGGTATGCCTCTATCCATCGGGAAAGGGCACACACTACTACGAGGACATACTTGAATCCTCGACAGCGTTCCATCTGGATATAATCCATCTGGAGTACTTCAAAAGGGTGTTCGGGAGTCTGGAATCCACCTTGCTCTACGGGGATGCTTTTACCTGGATTGAACTGACCACAAATCATGCAAGTACGCACTTTCTGTTTGGCTGCTGCCCGTAAATTCTTATTGGACCATATGTGTTGAATACTGTCTAGCATTGCTTTTTCTCCAAGGTGTGCAGGACTATGTATCGTGTTAATAATGACTTGTACCATAGAGTCGGGGAGAAACCATGTAGACTTTCCCTTCGTCATCCATCCCTGGTCTGTTTGGATCCCTCCTAGTTTAGTCCATTCCTTAATTTCATCTGTGGTTGCATGTGACTGTATGTCGATCACATCATGTGCGGGATCCCTAACTGTCATGCAGTGTGATGGTATCACTATTTTTGTCTGGTCGGTTACATGAGTCCGGTTCTGAGCAGTTTGCTTTGCTGTTCGGTCTGCCAGGTCGTTACCCTGGGAAATGGTGTCAGTAACCTTGGTATGTGCTTTACATTTCATGATAGAGATTGCAGTGGGTAGATGTATTGCATCTAACAGGGCTTGAATGAGGGGACCGTGTTGAATATTGGCACCGTGAGAAGTTAAGTAACCTCTCTCTCGCCAGAGGACTCCAAAGTCGTGAACGACTCCGAATGCATAACGTGAATCAGTATATATGTTGACTCTCTTATTTTTGGCTTGTATACATGCTTGTGTCAGAGCAATAAGCTCTGCTGCTTGAGCTGACAAAGTGTCAATACAACTGGTTTCAATGACTTCCGTGTCTGTCGTGACAGCATAAGCTGCCACTAATTCACCTGTCTTTGTTCTCATACATGAACCATCCACATACAGTGTCAGGTCTGGATCTGGTAAAGGAACATCTGTCAAGTCTTGTCTGGGTTTTGTTGTGATAGTAATAACTTCAATGCAATCGTGTGCCAATGGATCTACTCCACTTACTGGTAATAACGTGGCAGGATTCAATGTGCTGCAGCGTCTGATTTCAATGTGTGGTTGAAACAATGTCAGTTCGTAACCTGTCAATCTTGCTATAGTCAGATGTTGGGTCTGGGTACGATTCAAAAGGACTTCTACAGAATGCGGAACCTGTACTGTCAATGGATGCCCTAACACAATAGAATCACTCTGTCTGATTGCTAAAGCTGTCGCTGCAACTGATTTCAAACATGCTGGAAGGGCTTGGGCTACTGGGTCTAATGTGCTAGAAAAATAAGCACAAGGCTTGTGTGAACCTGCTTGTTCTTGAGTGAGGACTGACAAGGCAGTACCCTCACGTTCTGTGACAAAAAGTGTAAAAGGCTTACTGTAACATGGTGTTGCTAAAACAGGTGCTTGACATAAGGCTTTCTTTAAGTCTTCAAAAGCTTGTGTATGTTCCTGAGTCCAAGGGAGGACAGACGAAGTCGCTGCCTCCTGTGTCGTTAACTGAATGAGTGGCTTTGCTAAAAATGCATATTGGGGAATCCATTGTCTGCAGTATGAAGTGAGGCCTATGAAAGCCCGCACTTCCTTTTGTGTTCTGGGTGGTGACATGTTTATAATTAACTGAATGCGATCAGGTGTGAGCTGCCTCCCCACTTTGGACAGCAAGTGACCCAGGTACACAACTTGCTGAACACAGAATTGTAGCTTCGAAGGAGACACCTTGTGTCCTTTGTCGGCCAGGAAATTCAAAACAGTCAGTGATGCATTTTCACATTCGGGTTCGCTTCGAGCGGTGATCAGCAGATCATCGACATACTGAAGCAGAGCAGTGTGAACTGGCATATGGATGCTGTCGAGTTGTTTTTTCAATGCTTGACTATAGATGCTGGGGCTTTCTGTGAATCCTTGAGGTGCACGGGCAAATTTGAAAGATCGTCCATTTAAACTGAATCCGAACAAATATTGGCTTTCCGGGTCTATAGGGACACTGAAGAAAGCGTTCTTGAGGTCTATTACAGTGAAGAACGTTGCTTCGGAATCAATGGCTGTCAGTAACGAAGAGATATCTGGGACCACGGGGTACTGTGGTACAATGCACTTATTCAATTCGCGCAGATCAATAACCAATCGATATACAGGTGGAGCATTTGGGTCAGTACGTTTAAGAACAGGAATGATAGGAGAATTACACACGTTAGAGTCAGTTTCCACAACCACTCCTTGTGCGATGAGCTCGTCAATGATTCTCAGTAAAGCCACTACAGCATCTGGGGGTAACTTGTATTGTCGAATTCGTGGTAATACCACTCCTGCCTTGAGTGTTACTCGATATGGGGTAATGTGCATGCAACCTACATCAGTGGGGCCCTGCGCCCACAAGTGTGCAGGGACGTTCTGTAACCGGGGATCCATATCTCTCAATACATAATGGCCTTTGAAATCTCGCAAGAATAATCGTACTCCTTCAGGAGAACAACAAATAATAGCTCCTAGGGCTTTCAATGTTTTTATGCCTAACAGGTTTTCTGGACATGATTTCGTGAGCAATAAATCTGTAGTCCGTGTCAGGGGACCTACTGCAAGAGGGAGGGGTTGTGATACTTCGTTAATAATGGGTTTTCCCGAAAATCCAAGGGACACGTTCTGGGAGCCTGAGAGGGGTGCCCCTGGTACTTCGTTGTGGCTTATCGTGGTTCTGCTTGCCCCTGTATCAATGAGGAACTTTCTGTCTTGCCCTAATACTTGACTATGTACATAGGGACCATTCTGATCTACAGGAACTTCAATAAGAGGCAAGCGGAATTCCCTCTCTAGGCTGTTTCATGTGTATCGCTGGTAATCAGGGTAATCGTTCTGCGCATACTGATACATTTGTTGTGTTGTGTTTTGTGTTGCGGTAATGGGCTGTTGTTGGGGTATCGCTACGGTCTGTGTAGATGCTGGTATGGGTGCAATATGTTGTATATTCTGGGGTACTTGTTGCGAAGTCTGATCTTGTCTAGGAGGACGCGGTCTCTCTTTAGTCTTACCCGTGGCGATATTATGTTTCAGAACTGCACAATCGTTTATATAATGACCTGGCTGTTTGCAATAATTACATACACCCTTTACAGGAACTGTCGAATTACTGGATTGGTTCGCACCCTTTTTCTGACCATCGGCGGGGACTGACTGAGCAACTAACATTTTCATTTTTGTATCCTTCATACGTCTTTGTTCGTGTTCTTGTTCTTCTCTAAGTCTATTCTGGTGATACTGTAACATTTGTAACATTTGTGAAGGGGTGTTAGCTTGCCAAGTGCTTTCTACTTTCAGTACTCTATTCTTAACTTGGGGTAAGGAATTCTCGACTAGTTTCGTTACAAAAAGATGTGGATATGACTCGCTACTTGCTTTCAAACCGCTATTAATACCAAAACATTTCTCAAATCGTGTATAAAAATCACTAGTGTCTTCATCGGGTTTCTGTTTGCATGCTGAAATTGCACCCCAATCTTCCTTTTTCGTACTCAATAAACGTGGCAACACTTGTACTAATAAACCTGGTAACGCTTTAACTTTATCTCCAAGCCCTAGGCCTGGAACTCGAGTACTTTCTTCATTCTCTAATCCAGCCCAGTCAATCTTTGCATTTCCCACCTCCCACTCTTTTTCTTTGAGTTTCTCGTATATGCCTGGAGGTAGTAGTACTTTCAGTATTTTCATAAGGTCGGGATAAGTGTAATCGCCCATTAATAACATATCTTTTATTTCGCGGTGAAAACCTGCAGGGTCTTTGTCGTGACTGGGTACTAGTTTCTTCATCTCTAACAATTCCATTTTAGTTATAGGTGTATACACGAACACACGTCTAAGCGTGTTGTCTGCGTTCTGTACTGGGTGCACTTCTCGCAATGGATTCTGTCTATCCATGTAATACATGGTCCTTCGTTCCATAACAGGTGCTGAGTTGATCTGCGGACATAAAAATGCACTATACTTGTGGCGGTGTTCTAGAATTACTTTGATCAGGTCAGTACTTAGACCTTTCCATCTGTTCGTGACCAGTTCGATTAGTATATCAGGCAGAGGGCCTGGATCAGAATGTTGGCTTTTATACAATAAGAGCAGATGTTGTATCATGTACATACCAGCTAAACGCTGTTCACTCGGCGTCAAGTTCAAGAACGTATGTGCTAGCGCATCATCACCATATTTCTCAGAGCTGTCAGCCCATTGCACGGCTGACCTGGCTAATTCTTGTTCATCCATAGAATCGAGTACATGGTACCCCATGCGCTCTTGAAGTATTCTGTCAGTGGCTTGGAATAAGTGTTCGGGGGTTCTAGGATTACACATGGCTTCCTGATATATTCTTTTACTTTCTGGGCGCACTGGGCGCATCGAATTATTAAATGGTCTTCCTTTACCTACATACGCTATCATTTCTGGTGTCTCGGCTTCCTCCTCCGCCTCCTCCTCTGTTGATTCCTGTTTGTCTGAATCTATTTCCGGTACGGGCGGTCTTTTCTCATGCATCTTGTTTATCGCAGTTCTGATTCTTCGGTACATATTATCTATACAGGCCTCTTTGTCATGCTGTCCATCCGCTATATGCTGACCCCATTTGTGGAGTGCTTTCACATCTTCCGGGTTCATACCCGGCCTATCCACTTCTCTAATAAAGCAGTTTATAAGAAACCGCAATAACTTGCCTTTAGTATCCACTTTCTGATAGGCCATGGCCTCTTGAATACTTTCAGGCCCTACTCCTGTCTGGACAAACGTATATATTCGATCTAAGTGGTCTGTCATTCCAGGTAATGTCATCAGGAAGTTCGTGACTCGCCGCAAACGCACTGACGCGAGTAACATTCTCTCGTCATTCTTTCTGCCAGGTACAGGATCATATCTACAGTCTGCAAGGTGATCTCCATAGATTGTAATATCAGTTCTAGGTGTACGCTGTTGCGCGATTTCCCTAAAGCTCAGACGATGAGGTTGTGGCGGAGTCTGGAAACCTATTCCTCCGGACGCGCCTCCTGAGGCACCGGCTCCGAAAGGGTTAGTCGGGTTTGTATCAAGGGAAGTAGGAGGAGGTGGAAGATCAGGAGGAGGAATCCGGGGAGGAGTAGCTTGTCGGGGAGGAAGAGCATAAGGATTCTGACCGTTAGGCGCAGGCACTGGTGGCAATGCGGTATTAACATATGTGGGAGCTACATCGTCTAAATAAGAAGAAAGGAAAATGTCCTTTGCTGTCTTCTGGTGTGTTTTAGTCGGGAGCAATGGGGGTGGTAGGTCCTTCGGTACTTCTGGAGAGGCCTTAGGCAGGCCTTGTGACAAGATGGGGAACATGCCATTCATAAGTGTATTTCGCTGTCTGTCTACTTGTTCTAATTTTACTCTGATACCTTCCTCAACTAATGCGTTTTCTCGGGCCTTGTCAGGCTCCTCCTTACTCTTTTCTTCTAGTCTGTGAGCTTTTTCTGTGCGTCTGTGCGACTCTTTACGCCATAACTCGATGGCATCTTTCTGTGACTGTCTGGCTTTCTTTTTCCATAACGCTTCTTCTACTCTCATGATGCAATCTGCATCCCATGTCCCAGCAGCGGGCCATCTCTGATTCTCCGACAGTTCTTTAGTGTAGTCCACCCATAAGTCGAGAAATAAAACAGCATCTAGGCCGTGCTTATGGTACATAAAGTACCCTGGAGTATCCCTAGGTGGAACGGGAACAGCTTCTTCTAGAACCCCTTTACGGGTTTTTATTTGTCTTAGTTTAGAGAACAACGGCATACTGAAATCAGGCTACTTGGTTCCTACTCAGATATGAACATGAACACACTATACATTGAACACGTTTAAGCACAATAATGAAGATCGAACATTCACTCATACCACAACATTTGAATGACACATTAAAACATTTTAAGGACGAACCACATTAATTGCTTACAATGACAAACCTACCAACCTAATGTAACAGGATGTACCGCTAAACGGCACAGATACACCTTGTACGGGTGCAAACTAGATATACTGCTTATACAGTACAGATACACTGCTGAACAGTGCAGAACAGGCTCGTGTACCCGAACCCGTCTTGACCGGCACAAACTAATGCGCACGTCAGGATGCGTCCCTAGCAACGGTACTCACTAGGAAGCACGGAAACAGAAGGCCTCGGAAACCCTGGACTGGACTCGGCGCGGACTGGATTCGGACTCGACGCAGATACTTCGGAACTTCGGAACCTGGCGGGCCTCGGTATACCACGGATCTTGCTCTCTCAGCTAGGCTCAGGTCGGGATCCTCCGCACTCCTCACCGCCTCGTCTGGGTGTCGATCGCAGCCTCAGTCACCTCCGTTGGCCTGAGGGAGATACAGGAAATCCTGCGGGTACGCGTAATTGTCCGTCCGGCTGTGGCAGGGGGCTAGGCCTGCAACGCACCTCCGGCGCGTGGGGTGGGGGAGGGGTCCCTGTTCGGGCGCCAGAACTGTGGTAAAATTAATTACCTATGCATAATTTATAATCGATAATCAATAAGAATAACTCAGAGAAATAAGAGGCAAAATCCGGGATATTGAGGTTAACTCAAAAGGGTTTTATTCCTGTAAAAGGAATTGGGTTATTGGCTCGAGCCAAGGTGGCATACCATTCCATCACCACACAGGTTCAGGAAGGGGCAGACAGACAACATATTGTTTACAGAAGTACATATATATAGTCAATGCATTACAATGTATGAGCATGCAGTAGGCGTAACAGCTGGAAAAAGAAGAGATAAAACATGAATACGTCATAGAATAGGCGTTACAATGGGCGTGCATGAAGGCGTATACTAGAGACGTCATTAATCATGAGGTCACAAATGGGTGGATACATAGGAGAATCTTGCAATGTCAGCAGAAATTCATGGCATGGATGCGCGCGCAGCAGCTTGACGTGTGTCTGACGTGTAACCGGAGGGTAAAGGGGACTCGACATTTAGCACTACAAGTGTAGACATAAGTCTGGGATGTCAGACCGACCTAATACCAAATCGCATCTGGTATCATATGTTTAAGGAACTGTAGTATCTGGAAGGGAAAAGGTCTCTCGGGCGGAGACTACTCTATACTGTCTGAGTGTATATGCGTCTACGTGTCGGCATGTGAGGTGAGGGGGCATGGGCCTACCATGGCAACGGAGTCTATGAATGACTTGCACGGAGACAGAAAGACCGGGCCTACTGCTCCTGCAGCTGGGAGGATGTTTACTTGAACTACGAGACAGGAATGTGTTTTCGAGGAGTGGAGCAGATAATTCGAAGGTTGAATACAGTCTTGGCAGGCAGAGGCTGGGCTGGAGCCGCGCAGGGAGTAAGACTGGGGTCACTGGTACAGAAGCAGCCTGGGTTGAGGCCCTCAGAGTCGGAAAGCAGGAAAAAGCTCGATGGCAGAATCAGGGCCTACCTCGCCAGAGCTGAAAAACGTGTAAAGTGTACCACAAAAAGACGGTGGCACGGCATATATAGGAACTGAATATTCAATCCGTTCATGGCGGATCTGAAAGAGGACATGTTAAAGATGGACGCAAATGTATTTGCGTCTTCGTAGCTGACACAGGAGGGAAATTACATGCACTGCAAGCTAGTACATGGAGACGGTGGGGTACTCGCTGGGGAACACTACTCGATCAAAAATTATATTTCCTCAGCATTACGCCAATTTTAACCTCCTCAGTCGTCTGAGATTCTCCTTCAAAAGGATACACCACTTCTTCTTCTTCTTCCCACAGCCATGACTTAGTTCCTTCTAAATCACTCCTTCCATTTTCTCAAGACATAATTTTATTGCATCTTGATAATTTGCTCAAGAAATACCTAACTCTTCCATCACTCAACTTAGCTGTACAGGCATGCATGTTCTTCACTTGTAACAGTTTAGAAAATCTATTACTTGCTATTTTAGTTTTCCTGTCCAACTTCACACACACCATGTCTCCACTTCTAAGCACCACCTATTTCAGCCAAATATGGCAACAACTAGCTAGTTTACTACTTAGGGATTTACACAGTATATGGCCCTGAAGAAAACTGACTGACCCACAGGGCATTTCAACGGCCGAAACATGTTGACCTCAGATGAATAGGGTGATTACTACCCTATGACATTGCATTGTTTTTAATCTTTCCAAGTTGAACAATCCCTAAACAAATAGCTTAAGCACTCAGCTTACAAATGCGTCAAGCCTGCTTATCCACACTAGGTGAGTAGGACGTGCGTCCGATGATGAAGCAGCCACAGGTGGTACCTGTGGATGAGGACCCAACAATATATCCTATGCGGTTGTGATTATTTCACAGTTTTACCTGGATGATCAATCCTAAACCCTAATGAAATATTGATTGTTCTATGCAACAGTCTCGGGGACAATATAGGGATTTAAGTAGCCAAGGTAACCCCCTCTATTTATATTGTCGCAAGCATAGGGAGGCTGAGGGATCTAACCTTGCTTACACTTCTTAATCCTCCAACGTGTTTTCTCCCAAAATATCTATAGCCAAAGCTTCCCAGAAATTGATAGGAATTTCATTGAACCCCAGTGGAGGCCTCAATGCCACTTGAGATTTATCAGCATTCACACATTGTTCACACATCCTCACAAATTTCTCCATATCCAAATCCACACCAGCCACCAATACAAAGCCCTGACTCTGTTTGGATTTAACAATACCCATATGCTCTTCATGCATTATTTCACAGTTCTTTGTCTGTGTCCACATAGTGGTACAACTATATTCCCTCTAAAAAGCAGTCTTCAACTGGATACAGACAACTCGTCCTTGAGTTACCGGAATTTCCTGAAGTCTTAACTCAATATGTTCTTAGTAGGTCATCTTTGCAAACTATGTTCCATTACTAATTTCAACAACTCATCTTCCTCATAACCAGATAGCCACTCATCTTCCGAAATAGAACTTGTCACACAGTCTACACTCACAATACTATAGTCATTCTAATAATTGGAAATGTGCTGGTGAATTTGCAGCGGGACCTGCGTAAAGAATCCACTACTTTATTCTTGGGACTCAACTACATACAGATAATCCAGTAACCACAGACACATTCTGGCTATGCGAGGAGTAGCTTTCACAGAGCCTTCACTAAAGGTTTATGATCTGTGCATACAATTTATTTTGTAACCCAAAAGTACTGTCTAAATTTCACTGCCACCAACATCTCTTTCTCAATAATATTGTAATTCTCCTCTGAGTGTGACAGAGAACATGAAGCAAAAGACGCTGTGCACTCTACCTCATCACTTGAGGATAAGACAGCACTGAAACCTTTACCACTGGCGCCAGCGGTCAGTATAGTGCGAGCATTAGAATAATACCCTTGCAAGGGAATAGCCATGCAAATATCATTCTTATCATTTTGCAATTCCTCATTCCACTCAAAACCTTGATGTACCTTCAGCAGTTTTTTCAAATTGAAAGTTTTTTCAGCAACATTTCTCACAAACTTAAAGTAAAATTCTGACAGACCTTGGAAAGACTTAACATCATATCTAAAAATGGGAGCAGGTGCATCTCTGATTGACTCAACAATTTGGTTCCTGGGTAAAATCCCAGTTTTGTTGACCTCATGTCCCAAATAGTTTACAGATTGTCTGTAAAACTTCAAATCCTTAATTTCTGCTATTTAGCTGTAGGTCTTCAGTTTCTCTAGTACAGTTAGCAGCCAAAAATTATGCTCCTTTTTACTTCTTCCCATTATCAGAAAAGTCATCTTGGAAATAAACTATGCCTGTAAGCCCTACCAACAACTTATGCATCAACCTCTGAAACACAGCTGCAGGTGACGTGAAGCAAAATGGCATGCGAACTGAACTATAATACCCAAGAGGAGTGATAAATGCCATAAGACTTTTACTATCTGGATGAAGAGTTATCTAATGGCAAGCAGATGTTAAATAAACCCTGGACAACCATTTAACCCTCCTGGTTTTTTCCAGCAACTCAATAATCCTAGGCAGAGGAAATTTGTCCACAATAATATTCTTCTTCAAATCATGCAGATCAATTCACAGCCTTATCATTTTGTTGGCCTTTTTAGTGACCACTAAAGGCGCAAGCGATTCTGGGCACCAATTGGTTTGAAGATAACCTATCTTTCCAACTACAACAATTCGTTTTCAACTTCATCCTGGGCATTTTGAGGAATGTTCCTAACCTTGTGACAAACAGGAACTGCATTGTTTTTAAGAACAATCCTCTGCACCAACCCAAATGCTTCCAAAGTTAATCTGCTAAATTTCATTCAGACTCCTCTATCAATAACACTTGATCCTTACTGTTGGGATCTAGGGTGACACCTAAAGCTCTTTGATTAATCCAGCCCAGAACAGAAGGTCCGAATTCCGCTACATACAATTTTCCAACCCTTAAACTCAACGTTCTGTAACCTATTGTTGAAGAGTAGGATCTGCTTCTTATAGTTAGCCCCAGTTTTTTGTTGATGTATCACTGTTTTTGACTTAGACTGACTGAGATCCTGCTATCCAGGACTCCAGTCATGCTGCTTTCTCCTCTAAATTGATTGCATGTACTTTAGGTACACTCCAGATTGGATACTAGGGTTCCCTTATCAGTCCATAGTATGTGGTACACCATGTACCCAGGGCATAGGTACCCCAGAGGCCTCTCAGGGGCTGCAGCATGTATTATGCCACCCCTGAGAGACCATTCAAACTGACACCACGGGTCTGCTACTGCAGCCAGTGTAAGGTGGTGCATGCAACCCTTACTTAGATGTAGGTTCACTATATCTATTCTAAATCACTGCACATATAAACCTACCATTCACCCCTATGGCAGGCCTTATCAATCCTGAAGACAGAGTGCTGGGTTTTATGTAACCTATTTGTTTATGATACAGCCAACCATATATATTTAAGTGCATTACAACCTCGCGGTAAATGCTAACCTTAAAACGGATGCTTAGAAACATGTTGTGTTTGGTGTCAAACCCCTTGGAATCATACCTCCACACTAGTAACTGGTGTGGAAGATATGATTCCTCTCTCGTAGATCCACTACAGTGGGTCACCGGGCGACCCGGTACCAGCTTTCTCGACCTGGGCATCACAAAATGGATGTTGCCAGCCACAGACACGCGTGTGCCCTCCTGCTGCTGAGCTGAGCTCGAGCAGGGGAGGCTGAACAATAGATATCCTGTCACAGGGAGGTGTGACCACCTCCCAGACAGGATTTAGTGTATTGGGGCTGGTGGGTGCACTCCGAGAGGGCCTGACAGTCTGCATTAGGGGCACATTTGGTATCCTTGTGCATAGTCCAGTTCAAACGGTTGGTTTGCTCCTGCTCTGGTGCAAAACTGTACAAAGGACATGGGTGTTACCACCCCTCTGTCCTGACCCTCCCATAGGCGGGTCCCCAGAGTTTGTCCCACCCCTTTCTTGGGTATAAAGTAGGACCCTGACTACAGGACTTTAGATTTTACCTGGACTAAACTCTGCAAGCAGAAACCAAGTACATTGATGATCTACACTATGCTGGATGAATGAAGATTCTCCCTTGGAGTTAAGGAGTTACTCCCCTGCAAGGCAGGCATGTTTTATGCATCTGACTGATTTGCATCTTCCAAGCTCCTGAGGACTCCAAAGATTTCTGCAACACAGGAGGTGGGCTCCTGAGTGTCCCTGAGGTCGATCTGCCTTCTCAGCAATTGTGAGACCAGTATCCCTCTTGGGGACCGTGCATCCCAAACCCCTGTGCACTATGTACTTTTGCAGAAGCATATGTTTTTGGCAATCCCTGAGGCTCTGCTTTGGGCTACGTTTAGTCCTGACCCCGAGCAGTGATTACACCATAGATTTTCGACCTACACTCCACGAGTGTTCCGTGGGCTGGTATTTCGTGATTCAGCTCAAGGTCCCTTTGCGATCCCTGGTCCGTTGGCCTGTGGGTCCCTGTGAAGGTAATTTAGATTTCTCTTGGGCTTCCCTGGTTGCTCTAGATGTGCCCTGACTCCCCATAGCTTGGAGACTCTCCTGGACCTTGCTGGTCTACACCGGAAACGGCTCCTGGTCCCTGTGGCTGGAGAGTCAAGCATCCCCTTCATCTCACCTGAAGCACCCAACATCAGTGGGCATTCATCTACCGAGCCCCTGGTCACCCTGAATTTACCCAGACTCTGTCCCCTCTGCTTTCAGGTTCTTCTCACCTCGGATCCAGGCTTGGATTCCACTGGACCCTTTTTATCTGCCCGGCTGCAGCACTTCTTTGAGTCACGCCATTGAAAACGATGAAGGTTTCCTGGTATGTTATGTTAGCGCATATTTGTAAAGCACACAGCTACTCCCTGGAGTGTCCCGGCACTGTGAGCAAATCATACGTCACTTAACATAGAACAAACCACCAAGGTTGAACGGCTTATTGCTGAAAAACCCATGTTTTAAGACTTTTCCTGAAAGTCAGGAGGTCTGGGCTCTGTCTTATGGAGAGAGGAAGGCTGTTTCACAACCGTGAAGCCACCACATGAAAGGATCCCCCACCTGTCCAAGACAGTCGCACCCTAGGAGCGACAATCAAGAGTAGTGATGAGGATCTCAGGTTACGCTTGGGGAAATAAGGCTGAAACCTGTCCCTAAGATAGGGTGCTCCAATCTTGTGAAAAGCTTTGAAAACCAGGACCAGAGCTTTAAACTGAATTCTTTTCTGTACAGGGAGCCAGTGAAGTGACGACAGAAGCTGGGTGGCATGAGTTCTGGAGCCTACCAAAAAAATGGCTCTGGCTGCTGCATTCTGAATCACTTGTAGCCGGCCCAAGAGATATTCAGGAAGGCCGAGATACAAGGAATTCACATAGTCCAGTCTGGATATTATTAAGGCCTGATCCTCTGTCTTCCTGTAAGGGATGGAAAGCAAAGGGAGAAAGTTTAGCAACATTCTCAACAACCCAAAACAAACCCCGGCTACCGAGTGTATTTGAGCCTTCATAGAGAGAGTTGAGTCCAGCTTAATTTCCAAATTTCTCACCAAAGAAACAGCTGACACAGGGGGGAACATATCCTGAGGTCACCACTCCAACCAAGTGTCGGTGACCGATGTCCAAAGAAGATAATCTCCGACTTCTCTGAGTTGCATTGAAGATGGTTATAACTCAGCCAAGAGAAGACTTTAGATAGGCAGATATTGATCAAGTTGCCATCAAACTCAACTCCTTTCTCGCAGGTGAACAGCAGTTGAGTGTCATCAGCATACAACACTATCTTGGCCCCAAATTTCTCAGCGAGAGTGGCCAGAGGGGCCATATACAAGTTAAACAGTGTGGGGCTCAAGATAGAGCCCTGAGGCTCCACCATATTCAAAGGAAGAATCTCCGCTGAGAAAGGCGGGGTCCAGATGGTTTGAGAGCGATTGGCGAGGAAGGACGTGAACCATCTCAACACTGTGCCTCCTATACCACTGTTGCTAACTCTTTGCAGTAATCTTGAGTGAGGCACGGTGTCAAAGGCTGCGGAGAGGTCCAGCAGCACCAAGACGGCATTGCCTCCTCTATCCAATGTAGCTTTCATGGTTTCGGCCACTTCCAGTAGAGCTGTTTCTGTGCTAAAATTGGCTCTGAAGCCCGACTGGCTAAAATGTAGTAGCGCCTCAGTCTCTACATAATTTGTTAAGACCTGGCTTACAAATTTTTGTAAGCCAGGTCTTACGAAAAAGGAGGGCAGGAGGGATATATACCTCAGGATCAGCCGACGGTTTCTTGAGTAGCGGGAGGATTTTAGGATGTTTTCACAATTGCGGCTTCATTCCTACACGTAGAGCGTTGTTCTGAATAGAGGTCACACAGGGATTAATCACATCCGCCAATGAGGATAAAATCTTCACTGGACAAGAGTTTTCATGAGCACCGAAGATTGTTCCAGAGTCATCTCCGGAAAATCCCTGAGGGAGGCACTAGGACTGGGGCCCATAACTTGGTGGAAACCCACAGCGTCTTCCAGATCTATTGTTGGAACTTCAAAAGAATCCTGAATCAGTTTAACTTTTCCATGGAAAAAGAGTGCCATTCGTTCAGTCCAGTCGCTAGTAGGTCTAAATGGTTGGCTCATAGCAGCCGGGGAGGCGAACGTTTTTACAACAATAAACAAAATTTTGGTTTTATTAACCGCCAGGTCAATTTTTGTTGACAGGAAAAGTTTCTTCTCCTCACGGACATTCTTATAGTGAATTTTCCAGGCCAATTTATAAAACTATTTGTCTGAAGAAGGATATTTCCTCCGCCACTCTCTTTAGAGATGTTTTCAATACCTTTTACTATCCCTTAAGGGCTCAGAGAACCAAGGGGCTGAGACTCGAGTAGTTTTAACCTGTTTTAACAAGGGGGGGGGGGGCAATTCATTGGCTTGTTGCTGCAGCCAACCCTCTAAGGTCGACACGTCTTATTCCAGATCACCGCTTAAGGGAATCGGTTGCTGTCGCAACGCACGCTGGATGGCCTCAGGTGTCATCAAATGGAAAGGACTAACACAGTGACTAACCTTGGTTATATCCGGTGATTGAGGCCTTGCTACATCTTTACAAATATTAAAGTTAATCAAAAAATGGTCGGACCAAGTTATGGCTAGGGGGGCATCCATATGTTATGTGTTGAATTGAGGCACTAACATAGGTGCACCGTTTCAGAGGCAGAAATCCTTCGTGTCACAAAGACAGGCAGGCCCTTTCACCCATTTAAGGCCCTTTCACCTACATTACCCTCCCTTCACAATAACAAGCAACAGTGGCTGTCCCTTATCTGATGTGTGCTCTAGGCGCAGAAGACGGTCCATCCTAAATACATCATCTCCATGTCCAACAGTGACTAACCTACGTCACAACAAATTCTTAGAAACAGACCCTTAAGCTCTTGGGATTTTCCTTAGCACAGGAGTATTGATTTCTCCAAGAACTCATTAAATATGCATGAACCTCTATTTCCTAAGGGTTCATTCTTAACTTCTTCCTCTGACCGACTTTACGTCAATACTAACATTCCAAGGCACCTATCAGGTATAAATATACCTTCCTTTGCCCAAGTAAACCAGAGGAGACCAAGACATCCATGCCGATGCTCTGACCTGTGACGCTGCAAACTGCGTCATGCCATAGCTGGCAGAAGTCCATCCACACATCATGGAGGGTCCAGCTGGAGATCAGGATGTAGTCCCACTACGATAATGAGGTTAGGCTAAATCTAAGGGGGGTCTTGGCTCTCTAAGACCTACACACATGCTAGGTGCACTTAGGTACATCTAGTTAGGCATCATAGGGGTATAAGCCTTAACATAATGCATTCTATATTTCATGTATGTGTTCATTACTATTGCAAAATGGTAGAACTATACAATGTTTTTTTATTTAACTGCACTGCTGGCCATAATTCTCTGCTACTGTCCAACAGTTGTCACAGCACATATAACCAGTACTAAAATAACAACTGTGCAATAAATTTTATTGTAAACACACCCAACTGTTTCTTCTATGTACTTCTCTGAGATGAGTGACTGAATGAAAAGTAGTATATTGTTTCCACGATCCTGAGGGATCAGGGTTTTATGTTATGTGGTTGCCAGAAGCTATTCCCTTCTTGTCTTCAAGAAGTTTCTAGTGGCCTCTGAGCTAGCTGGTACACAGTAATTAAGTTTAATATACACGATAGGGGCATACTGACCTCAGTCCTATGCCAAGCCTATTTTGTATGTTGTTCCAATGTGCAGAACCTATCAGGGAAATAGGAACTACACTACATTCCGACATCACTTGACACCTATGCACCCGGCTCCCCTGGGATAGGTAACACGGGTACTTTGGTACTCACAAGGTGTCAGGATCTCAGAGGTTGCGCCTACATTACTGTGTGAGCTAGTTCTAGGGTTTACGAGCTATTGATAGGCGAGAAAACACGCATGGACTACATCTCCAGACTCCTCGGCGGAAATAGGTATTATTGGTATGCACAACACGCTTCCTGTTGCGTGTAATTCCTTGGGACTTCAGTCTTTGCTTGCTCGTAGGAAGCTCCCTGCACGTTGCCTTGTTTCCCGGCTTCAGAGCAGAAGCTGCCTTCAGGTTCCCCGTCTCGAGATAGGAGCGGGGGGCTCTCTCCTTTACTGACTCTACAGCGGAGGGTGCTGCCTTTCGCTGCGCAACCATGTGGAGTGCATTATCGCCTTGTGGCATTTGGAGCGGAGCGTGGTAGTGTATGCTACGCGTTGCCGTTCGGCTCCGTACTTAGAAGTGATAACATAACTTCTAGAAGCTTATTTTGGATTCTATTCTTTTGGGCAGTCCTATTTACTGTGGATACCAGCGGAGCGCCGTAGTGGCCGCAACTACCCTCTACCGTGTGGTTCTATTGTTGCCAAACCAGTATTTGAGGAAGCAGAGTGCTGGGGTAAGGTCACCTCATTACCGTGTTCCTATTTCCAGGATCTATTGTTCCGCACGGAGATAGTGCTGTTACTTGTTGTGGTTTTTCCTTTGCCATGATTACTGGAACCTTGTACTGTAAATAATGAGAAGTCGTTATCTCCGGTTCTGCGAAGGAGGCACAACAGGTCCCATGCCGGTGCTGGCCAGAAATCCTGGCCACCCCTTGCCACTTCAATAACCTTGGAGCAAAAGCAAGCCAAAAATAGCGTGATCTTGAGAAGGGAATCCCCCCTCTCACAGTTATATACACTTTAGGGCGTGTAGACACATAGACTACACCACACAACCCCTATTTTAACTACACATATTTTACTGTCCTGAAGAAAGCCAGATTAGTAATAAGGCACTGGCTGAAACATGTTGACACTCTAAGGACGTAGGAGGTCGTAACCCGCCTCTAACGTCCACCAGCCTTATTTTTTAACCGCTGACGGAGGCCCTTTTAATAAAGTATCCTCACCCCAGGGACCTCCGCCAAGCCGTTTTAACCTCACATACCAAAACACCCTTCACCGCACACACAGTGACATACCTGCTCCGCTGTAATCAGGCGTCGAAGCACACCCGGGACACGCTAGGTGTCACTGGGTGGGCCCGATGATGAAGCATGCCACCAACTAGGTTGGTGGGTGAGGGCTTTCTAAAGACACCCAACAGGTGCCACCACTAATTGGCAAAACAATACTGAGTCGCTATGACAATAACAATATTAATGTCATACTAACCCCATCTCTAGCTAGTCTCTTTTTGATTTACTGACATATAAACCGGGGATCTGGACTAGCTTTCTGGTCCTCTCTCTCCCTCTTGATTCTCGCACAAGTCGTTATCTCTAACATTATCAGAGCAGAGTGTTGTGGTTCTTGCTCCCTACACACCACCGTTTCTGTTAAGCCAGGTGGCTACTTTGATATTACTTTCTTCTCCTTAAAAAACGATCAATTTGCTTTTCTTTTACCATTTGGAAGTACTACCAGAATCCTTTTACAACGCAATCCTCTTACTCTTGTTATGGTATGCTAGAGGGTTGTTTTCATATCACATAGGTGCAGGGCATATGTGTTTATGTGTGACTTCTGAGTATTGTTTATGTTTCACTAGGCGAAGCAAAGCCAAGACTTGTGGTGAATGAGGAAGAGTTATGTTTCCTTCTTTAGCAGGTATATTAGATCATCTAGTGAGACCATACGAGAGTAGCCTGTTATTATATGCTTTGTTTCTAAGTGTATGCTTTGTCGTTTCAGGTTTTCTCCTTTTCCCTGCTGTCCCTTCCCTTTCCTTTCCCTTTTTTCCCTCGCCTAATGACTCAAATACTCTGTGTATTTTCAACTAGAGTGTTTGTGATGTTTGAAGGTGGACCATTATATACTACAACCGGATTCTGTGGAGCCAACCCTGACACAAGGGTGCTGGCCTTAGAACCTTCTATGTTCCAAAGGGTTTGCTTGAAGTCCTCTCCAAAGTGTCTTTAAACTGTAAATTTCCAACCACAACTTTCTCATAGAGTTGTACGGAGCCTGCGTCTGTGTTCTCGCACTGCACCCATCCTCCTTGGGTCCCCTGTGTCACTACTTTGGGTGGTTCCTTGGGGTCCCAGCGATTCTATGGGCTCAAGGCACTGTGTCTAGTTAAGTCGTGGTTGTTATACCCACTTTCTTAGTATATGGTTTGGTCGACCCCTGAAACCCGCTGTGTAGTGTGCTATTTATTGTCATTCTATTGATTAATAATTGTGTGCCTTGTGCTCTAATCTCGTATAGAGGTTAGTAGAGAGTGTTTAGTAATAAATGCATATATTTTATATATATTTTGTGTGGTTCTCCTTTCATTTGGTTATTCAGGAGGTTCTAATCTGGTAAAACAAGCTGTTTTACCTTCCTTTGAGACTTAGCCTGAAGGCTGCTCTCCATAGCTCCCACTAGGATAGCTTTCTTTAAAGGTTGTCTTTGACCTACTCATCAATAAGGGTCGCTTGTACTGGCGCAAGGTGCCCACTTTAATTAGTGGACAGCATATACCAGGCTAACTTCTCACACCTATCATGGCAATCTTTTCTCCTGTGAATGTCAAGGTCTCTTCCAAACTGTTTTTAAAAAAGTCTCTACCCACACTGTTTTATTTGTAATGGTAGAAGGTGAACCAGAATCAGCCACAATGCCAATCTCTACATTCATTGCACATAGAGGCTTATTCTTTGACACAACATCTAATCTTAATGCTGGACAATTAATGCACACCACTTAAGTTCTCCCCATTTGAGTGTTCTGAATCAGACTTCTTGGTTACCAACTAAACTGTTTGGTTTATTTTTTTTCCTGCATAGTTTAGCAAAGTGCCCTAATACTCCACACTAAGAGAATTGAGTTTTGCCTTAAAAGAAGGACAGTTCCTGTCTCTAGCCAGGTGCTTCTTACAGCTGCGCCTAAACCAACTGAGATATTTCTCTTTTAAAGAATCCTTTGACTTTGTTTATCGCACCTTCACTATCCGTTTTTTGACCCATTCTCACATTCGAAACCTTACAGTTACATTTTCTTTATCATTCAGACTTGAAGAAGAAATGGCTGCTCTACCACATCTTCTGGAAAGTTCACTCTTCTTAACAATTGTCACAATATCCTTAAGAGACGAATCACCTCCCACCCACAGTATACCCTGTACATTAAAATCATTAGTATGCTTAATGATTTGGTTATGAATGAACACATCATGCAAGTACCCAAACTGGTAAACAACGTTTACAACTAAACTTTATCTCCGCAGGGAATCACAACGCGGTTATCACGACCACGTTGTGATTCCGCATACCATTACTCCGCAAGTCGGAACAACGACTTGCCAGGGGGCGGTGTTGGATTTAAAATCCAACACCTTCCCTAGTGTACGCACAGACTGGAGTTGGAATAGTAAATTATACTATTCCAACTTCCAGCGCCCCCCTTCCGCAAGTCGTTGTTACGACTTGCAGAGTAATAGTATGTGGAATCACAACGCGGTCGTGATAACGACCCCGTTGTGATTCCCCGCGGAGAAAAAGAATGCGGGATTTGATCATATATTCACCCAAACTTACAGTACACTGCTAATTTTTAAGTGCAACTACATTATTCTCTACAGGTTCAGATTTACCCTGCTTCCTTTTAAAGAAATTATACCTATCTGTACCTGCACACAGAGTTGGTTGATAATAATTCTCAAGGCCATTTAAGGCATGTAAAACAAAATCAGTTTCATCTCCACTTCTACTTTGCTTCTCTAGCTGACCATGCATATGCAGCCCCTCTGGACCAAGACTATGCAAAATAATCTTTTTTTTCCGAGATGCAAAAAATTCCTCGGAACCCTCTTCTTCAATGGCTGCAATGTAATTTAGAAAGTACTCCTTCCATTTAGGCCATTTCTGTTGGAGCTCTCCTGGAAACTAAAGGAATAGTAAGTTAGGAGTAAGATAAAAGGTTTGAGCATGCATAGTTTCCACAATGTAAACTAGTGAAAAAATGACAGGATGGTAATACAACTTAATAATACCAGTGTGTGACTGAAAACATACTGTCTTTTCTCTCAGAAGGAGAAAAATTCAGAGTTAATTGACAACAGAGTTTGTACCAATGGAATTAGTACAATTCGTCTGTATTAACCCCACCGTAGTTAACTGAAGTCAAACAAAATGCAAGGAAAATTCAATAGAGAGCTTCCAGATTAATGTGCATATCACCGTCAAATCATCATAACCAGCAGACAACACTTTATAAAGTCTGTGTGCCATTGTGTCCTCCGTCTAAACTTCTTATCCAGAAGGCAACCCGTTATAGGTGTGCATGACACCGTATCGTACAATACAGGCAGACACGCCATGCTCTTAGTGTGTGTGTCATCGCTGCACAACTTTCTCGGCCCAATCTAAGATGGGAGTGCGTTATGAGGTCTATACAACTTCCTTGACGCAATTCAAGACTGTCGCGTGTCATGACAACATGATGTTGTGCTGCGTGCGACTCCACATACCCCTGTTGAGCACCGCAGCGAGACGTGTAGTTGCTAGGCAACAGTTAACACGCTACAACATATGACACCTCTGGTGTTCACAGAGCAAACTGTCTGATAGCTAGCCAAAGAAGACAGGGCCACAGCTTGCCATACGTCTCACACTCTAGGCTTGCACACATCACGTGCCTTCTCACCAACAGCCGCTTGTTCTCCACATGAAACGGTTTGCTAGAAAATTGCATTGTAAAAGAGACGTCTCACAGAACTGGTGACACTACCTTGCCACACCAAAGAATCACCACAGAATAATGTATTTATTCCAAACACTGGAGATGACCTTCGATGCTCCAGCTACTTTCGTAATGGCCTTCGCTTGCTCCGGTAACTCGTCTCATTTGCGGTTCAATCGAAGAAAAACAATTGCAAAGGAGACTAATACCGGAGCAGGCGACAGGCGGGAGCTTAAAAGCCACGGAGACGCGCTCCAGCAACATATTAGACCACCTAAATCAAGTGAATTAAAGGAGAAATCTGATTAATATTGAACCACCAATTGAAAAGTAGCCTACTCTTTATTGGATCAGAAAAATATCCATAAAAAATAAAGCACAATTGGTGCATCACCTAAAGAGTTAAGTTGGAGCAACAAGCTACTGAGTCCCTTTGCACCGATATACGAAGATTTAAAACACTTTTGGGACAAACTAAACACAGAAAGGGATGAATGAAAGTCTTTGTCCTGAAGAAGGTAGACTGATTAACTCATGCTACCGAAACATGTCTATGCATATTATTCTGTCAAATTGGGAAAAGACAGCAACAACATCAACACAGGAAATTCATTCCCCGGGGGGGTGATGTCTCTTTGTCCAGAATTGACATTAAAACGACATGTTCAACTGTCCCACCATATTCCTTTTCAGGGAAATTAGTTGCTTAATGAATTTTGCACTATTGACTTATAGATGTGATATTGAGGGTTGTAAAGTAGTTTGTATGAACCTTTTTTTTTATTATTTACCAATATTTTTACTGAAAATGATATATTGTGTATTAAATATCTTGAATAAGTGTTTCGGAATTGTAATCAAATATACAGTGAGTGATTGTGAATGCATATGGCGAATACGTTTGGTGACTTTATGTTGAGTATCTCCAAAGGGAATATCTTTTTTTAACCTACTAATTCTTCTTATGCCAGGTCTCGGTTTTGTTTTCTCTATAGAAGGGAGTAATGATCAACTGTGTTGATAGTGGCTGACAGAGCCAGAAGGAGAAGTGCAGCAAAGTGATCTGTGTCAACTGTGCTCTTCAAGTCATCACTGACGAAGATTCCGTGTCTCTCCCAGGATACTACTCGCTTTGTTGATCTGAGAGCAATTTCATTTCTTCAAGGAAGTCACAGACCTGAGTGAATGCTCCTCTTTCTATTGGTTTTCCATGAAACAGACCTTTGAGATTGGTCTGTTACTCTCTGGGATTGCTGGGACAAGGTTGGTCTTCTAGATGAGATGTTCTGATGTAAAAATGCTATATGATATAGAGATGTTAACGGTGCTCATCACTAGGCTTCCATCAGCTATATATAAAAGGATGCCCTGGAAGTTTTGTGGCAGGCAGGAATCTGGAGGTGATCTGGCAGGTCTTCTGGCGTTGGCCAGCTAGTGGAATTCTGATCCTGAGAGCTGCTTGCAGGAAGTGAGTGTCTGGTGTCTATGTGTTGGCCTACCCTCTTTGTTTTGGCTTCATACAGCTGTGAACCTAGCACTGTGTTGGCTAGATGGAGTTCTAGCATCTTAGCTTTGACCACAAAGTGGTCTCCAATGTTACAGAAAGTCTTGAGTCTGGGGTATCACTGTAGTATAAACTTGGAATACTGAATTCTGTCAGCATCATTTGGATTTATCTTGTGTTCCACTTGGTCCTGGAGATCCTATTTGAGTTGATTAGCCATTTTTCTTCTTGATGGAGGTTTTGTAGATCCTGTTGACTCTATGGAGGCAGGTTTTGTTGAGTCTCCTTTGAGCTTTCTTCTGTTGGCTTGGAAGTGCAGCTATATGTGAATTGATTTCCTTTACTATTTCATTTACCCAAAGTGTTTTGTTTAATTGTTTGGACACTTTGATTATGGAGAGTTTGTCAACGGCTTTAGAGAGTCAATTGCACAGCAGGTCTACATCTTTTCTTTGGTCAGATATTGCAAACACTGAAAGGCGGGAATCAAATTTGAAAACGTTGTGTTTTCCAGTAACCTTAAGAGTTAGTGTATAGGTTATAGTAATATTTGGTCTTGAAGGGAGGTTTAGTGTAAGAGAGATTAGATGGTGGTTGCACAAGATGTAGGTAATTTCCTGTGATCATGAGGGACTTCTGGTGGGATCATTATATCAAGTGTGTGGCTACCTGTGTTTGTAGTTCCAGTGACTACCTGAGCCATTGTACATTTCCTCTACCAGGAACCAACAAGAAATGCGGCCCTATGGTGGACAGGCCATTAGATCAAAATTTTACATCACGGGGCCCGAGGAGGCTCCACCAGTGTAAGTAAACACAACGATTTTCCAACCTAATCAGAATGGATGAACCATGGTTTTGGCAGAGTGAGCGCCCTGGTCGTTTACATACGTGCTCCCACTACATCAAACCCTAAATGAGGCACAATGTCTACAGCGTTGGTGGTTTAAAGTACTTCTAGATAGCTGCTATACCTCCTCTCGCTGTCCCCTGGCAACAGGTAAGTACACAGATCTAATATCTTGGTGGGGTTGCTTTGTTGAAGTGTTATCTCAGAACCAGGTCTCAGTTATGACTTTTTGGGTAGGCAATGAAGTAAGTTTTTTGTAATAAAAGCTGCCTCTCATTTAGTCATTCCGCTCACCTATATTTTAAAACATATCTCATGGTGCTGATCAGATATGCTTTATTCTGTGTGCTGTTCACGTTCTGTGACTGCTGAAAACACCCCTTTCAGCAAGTTGCAGTTCTCAAAACAGTATGTGATTGGTTTCTGAGCTTGAAAAGTGCAGGGTTAGCTAACCCTGGTGCTGAAAAGTAGATTTGATACTGCAATTAAAAACATGTAAAAAGGAAAATCACAATTATTGTGACATGACACTGGAAATCAGCATGCTTTGATGAATGAGAACTAAAATTAGAGTGTTGTGACTCAAGCCAAGATCTGATTTCAAGGAGCCACACCTACCAGGTAAATTCTAAATAAGTGCCTGGGGCAGGAACAATAGACTTTTCGCAAATGGCCAATAAGAAAGGTGATTGCGCTTTTTCCGTTCTAATATGCATTGCTCCAGAAAAGAGTACATATGGCATGATCCCAAATTGTGGAACCTTCCCAGACCAGGATCCTATTATGAATAAATATGCTTGTCCACAAATCCATTCAAAGACATTCTAAGGAAAGCATTGATGAAGCCAGCCGTTCGGCTTTTATATAGGAAAGAAATGTTTCTTAAGCTTGACATAGACAAGCAGAAGGGGTACAGAATAGGTGCAGGGGTGCAAGCTTCTCTCGGGTTTCCTGGATGTAGCTCTGCTGAAAGCCTATTCTATCCCTGAATACCTACCCCAGCAATCAGAGACGGTCATGGTGTTAGAGATAGGAATCTGAGAAAGACAGGAAAAGGGAGAGGAAGAGAGAGAGAGAGACAAGTCTGAAGATCCCTCTCATATGGATTTGTCTCAGTCAAAAAAATAGCGCTAAGTAACCTAGATGTTACTGAGGTAGTTCGCTCTCACCAGCTGGAGAAGAGAGAAGGACAGGTGAGGAACCAGCTAGAGCAAAGAGGTAATCCCGATAAAGATGCAAGTTTACCAGTTTTGGCTGCGGTTGCCCTGATGATCAAACCAGGAATCAAGCCGTAATCCTCAGGACACCGACGCAAACAGACCTCATACAGCTCAAGTAAGCAAAACAAAACTTAAAACGTCTGACAACTGTAGCATCCCAAGCTGAATATACGATGTGAATCATACCACCCCACCAGCGATCCACCCCAGCAGAAGTTTCCTTCACCCCCCAGCGCCTGGACGCCTCAGGGCAACTGTTTGCGCTTTATAAAACTCCTTTCAATTCAATTCAATTCAATACCACCCTTACCATCATTGTTCAATTTCATTACTTTGACAACTCCTGCTGTGCAAGCCCATGCCTTCCGCGTGACCACCTGATTTTCCAAAAGATCCTGCAGACTCTTCACCGCATGTTTGTGAATCTGTCAAGGTGCCATGATGCTGCCTTCTTATGGCGTGTTGGTGCTACATAAGATCTTCAAATAAACTGCGAATGATTAAACGTGTTGCAATTCCTCTCAGACAATCAGAATTCCCAAATGTTATGTCATTTGGAGTTTTGTTTGTGAGTTCATACAGATTTAAACCTCCGTTGCTGTGGTAATCTGAAACTTTGAGATCATGTATAAATCAACTCTATGTACACTCTGTTGCTACCCCATCAAGTCAATTCAATAATAAACAAGCATTAGCAAGGCCAATAGGTCTGGCTTTGGCAACCTGGTGCGATGGTGAATTACGTTTTTACATTTTATTGCAAAAAATTTGCCACAAAAAGAAAAAAAGAAAGCATGTAGCCACCTAAACGTGCAATTATAAAAAATATTTTTTTAATTAAAAATCACTGACGTGATCATTGTACTAGTGATGTTTTTATATCTCGCCCGTTCAGTTGTGCCATGCAATTATGATCATTAGGGAAGGAGACAAGAAAAAATCGCCACATGACCAAGCCCTCAAATTGCATGCAACTACAATGTTACATAAACACTTTATAATTCCTATATAAAGGAGACGGGAAATACATCACTATCTAACTGGGCATCTGAAGTGCAAGCAAAATGATAAGCAGCGTGTAGGAAAGTAGGATCTGCTTTCATGGTCACCATCACTTCTTGCTGGTGTCATTATGTTTTACTGACTAGTCTGACTGGGATCCTGCTAATCAGGATCCCAGTCTCTGTGCTTCTTTCCTAAATTGGACATGGGGAGTACTTAGGTACCCCTCAGATTGGCTAATGGTGTACCCTTGTAAATCCCTAGTACTCCCGGTACCAGTCTTCTAGACCCGGACAGCAAACTATGGCTGCTGCCAACCAGAGACACGATTCTGCCCTCCTGCTGCTGAGCAAAGCTTGAGCAAGGGAAGGCAGGACAATAGGTTTCCTGTCACAGGGATGTGTGACCACCTCCCAGACAGGACTTAGTATATTGGGACAAGGTGGGAGCGAAAGCCAGCGCCACAAGACTGCTTTGAAGGGCACATTTGGTGCCCTCCTAGCATACTCCAGTTGAAACCAGTTTAGGGAGCTGTTGGCTCCCACTCAGGTGCGAAACTGGACAAAGAACATGGGAGTACCTGCTCTACTGTCCAGCCCCTCCTCTGGAAGGGACCCCTGAATCGTCCCAGCCCTCTCCTTAGGGTACTTTAGGGCTTTTCCTGTAGGTGGGCCCCTAGATTCATTGCGGGACACGATTCAGATCTGAAACCACTTCAACTTCAACTGTCTGGCACTTTGGACTTCGCTGGAATTCACTTTGGGAACCGAGACTGCATCTTCGAAGACTCCTGCTGCTCATGGTCTCATCATTCTACAAGTCTTCAGCAATGTCTGTGCCTTTGCTCCATACAGGTTCTTCATAAGGCCTGTGGACACCCAAGACACTTGAAGGAATCTCCCTTGGAGTGAAGGAGTCACTCCCCTGCATCTGCAGGTACCGCAACAGAGCTGGCCTGTCTGCTGTCCTTGAGCTCCTACGGATTCCGAAAGGTTCAGCAACACAGGTGGTGGCTCTGCAACTCTCTTGAGGACTGCACTGTCCTTATAGCAAGTTTGAAACCAGTATCCCTCCTTAGAACGGCTGGAGCAATACTGCTGTGCACTGCATTGACTTACTGTTGCCAAGGCTTGTTGACTCTCTCCTCCAGAGATCTTCGGGCTCCAAGAGGCTACAGCCTCAAGCATCTCCTGCAGCCATGATCTTCACCTGCACCGCATCCTCTGCACCGTGGGCCTTCATCCTTTGGTGAGCTGCTTGAGGTCTTCTTGTGACTCCTGTCTCCGGCCTGTGGGTCCCCTTGAGGGTCTTCTTTGGCTCCAGTGGGCTCCACTGCTTGATCTGGGCCTGCTCTGACTTACCTGCTCATGGTGAGTCACTTGGACCTTGTTGGTCCCAACACTGCACTTTTTTCGACTACTATATTGTTTGCCATTGCCAAGGCTTGTTGGTGACCCTGCCGGACAATTACTCCTTTTTCTCTTGACATTCAATGTCAGACAGTTTGTGAATGGCTCCTGGTCAACAACATCATCACCTGGTCCGCACTGCTGCAACTTCAAAGGCACCAATAACTCTCCTCCATCCCCAACATCAGTGGGCATTCGTCTTCCGTGCCTCCTGGTCACTCCTGAGTGAGATAGACTCTGTCCCCTCTTGTTGCAGGTACTGCTCATCTTGAATCCACCTTTGGGTTCCACCAGACTCTTTCGTCTTCTTTGCCAGCTACATCTTCACTAAAGTCCTCAATTGCAGTCTAGGGCGGTTTCCAACGTCAATTCGCACCTATGCTCCCGGCTTCCCTGGTGTAGATATCCTGGTTCCTGGGGTATCCACGGGTGGAGTCACTCTACAACCTTCTATCTTCCGTGGGGTCTCTTCAGGGGCCACTGGGAAGTATCTTTTTACTTTAAAACAGCAACTGCAGCTTACCCATTGACTTGTATTGAGCACGCTGTTGTGTTCCCACTCTGCACACAACCTCCGTGGGTTTGCTAGATACTCACCTTAGGTGGTTCCTTGGGTCCCTGGCTCTTCTCTGTCTTCCGGGTCCATTCTCGACTTAGGTTGTGGTTTGCATTCCACTATTTTAGTATATGGTTTGGTCTCCACCTAGGGACCAAAGTGTATTTGTGCTACTTACGTGTTCTATTATCAAATAATTGTGTATATTGTGGTTATATCTCCGCGTAGGAGATATTGCAATGTGTTAGTGAGTGTTTATAAGAAGTCCATATTTTTATAACTACACTGTGTGGTTCTTTTTCACTTACCCTATACCATAAGATTATGTACCTTTACTGGAGGCTCCAAAAGAAGCCGTTAATGATGCACAGATGTCAATGCACAAATTGACAGTTGTGGTGGAAGTGTCATCACGCACTCTTTGGCGTCCTATCATATCACAGAGTTTACCTTTTGTTCCACATCTAACACCTCAGCAGCAGTCTATAGGCGTCTATGGTTGTGGGCCTATGGTAAGACTGGGTAGCGAATATGTAAGAAAATAAACAGGGCTCTGGATCTTTTTAAGTGTCCACCTAGGCTGGCGGGTGGGGGGAGGGTAAAGGGCGCTATGCCACCGTTTTCGTTTGATAAATGGCAAAACTCCCCTCTGCCTAGGGCAACAAATCCTTTCAGCTGCCTATTGCTTCCTCCCGATAACATGCACCCCGGCATGCGCAGATCGTGCTGATAGTCAGGGACTTGTGATTTACCGACAGCCTCGTCGCCAAAGAAGTGAGGTAAGGCTTGTTGCGTGGCTGGCGGAACACATCGAAAGTGCAGTCGGCGCTTCTAATGGAACCCGGGGACGGACTTGGTTTCACTTCCGGGCTCGGGTCAGTTACAAACTGCATTTTGCATAAACTATGAAGAATTACCGTAGCCGAAAACCGCATTCGAGGATGCCTGCGGGCAGAATGAATAACCTTGGAGAATAGTGAATTGATGCGAGGGCCTCGGGATGAAAACAGAATACAAGCTTTCGATTTTACGCGGTTTATTCACTCGTTTAGTTATTAATTTTCCAATAATACTAAACTTGCACGATATATTAAAGATCTGTAAACTAGACATACATTATCTTTAAAAAATAAACCTTTAAATGATCATCACTAGGCAGTCTATCGCAGATCAGATATTACTGTATTATTCGAAATATTTGGTCGAATGTTCAAACATATATATTGCTCTTAGGGCTCCCTTCTATCACATTATATTTCTTTAGATTAGACTCACTATCCTTAAACGACTCTAACACGACTCACAGCTTTTGTTGGTCTAGAGCTTTGGGTCAGCCCATTGCTTTCTTGACAATCTCATTTGCTTGCTTAATGCCACCCCTTCCTTCTCTTGTGTTTGTCCCTCTCTTAAATATTAGCTTCTTTACTACCATTTGAATTGGATGACTTGTATCTTTCCAACGCTTTCATTCAGGGACCTATTTTTATTCTTTCTCTTTCAGCACTCTATACGGATGGATGTGGTTCATTGCTCTCTCCCTTATGTGCTGCTTCCCCGGGGGTGCTTTCTGTGATGCTGCGCTCTACCCTCCAAGTATTCTGTCCCTTCTCCTGCCACTCTCTGTCCCATGCTCTCCATGTTGCTCCCACCTGCCCTACCCGTCCTGTTCATGATTCTCACTTATTTTTTTTATTTTTGTTCAATTTCAAATAGCTCCTTCCTCGCACACCGCCTCTTTGTTGCTCCCTTGCTGGGGCCACTGCTCACTCTACCCCATCCACTCAACCACTGCTCCCCCTCTCTGTTTTTTAAAATCTTTTTTTTAATTTACCATTCTGAGATGGACGTCTCCCGCACCACTCTCTGTTCCCCAAGAAGCTGCCCAACACATGTCCCAAAGGGTAGGCAGTCCAAAGGGACAGCTTCACCTTTACCGATGAATTAGCACCTTCTCTGAAGGAGTTGGTAAACGTTCAATGTTTTTGACCACAACTGTGGCCAGAAACTTTGAACAAAAAAGGATGTCTAAACACACAAATACCACAGGAGCATTTCAGGGCTGCAAAGTCTAAAAAGAGAGAGAGGAAAGATTACTATAGATTCAGGATAAATAGCCAAGTTTTCGTTTTCTTTCTGAAAAGAGAGTGAGAAGGAATCTTCCTCAAGGGAGGAGGCAGATAGTTCCACAGTTTAGCTTCAAGGTACAAGAAAGACCTTCTGCCCATCCTCATTCGCTTGATCATAAGGATCTTAGTAAACTGATGGAGGCTGAGAGAAGGTTTCATGTTGGAATGCAGACAGAGAATCTCTTTATAAGATAAAGTTGGGCCCTCTGAACCTATGCGTTTGTGAGCAGAGGAAGCTGACTTGAGATAATTAAGGACATGTCTGGCTGACACATTCTGGAATATTGGAAGTAGGTGCAGAGATATAAAGTAGGGAACCAAGATGGAGGGAATTACAATAATCAGTCCTGGAAGAAATTAGAGCCTGGACCACAATTTGAAGTGAGTCCATCTGTAGTAGAGGAAATATTTTATATAAAGATTTCAGGAGTCTGAAACAAGCAGATGCAGCGTTGTATGATCAAAACTTACACCAAGATTTCTACAAGAGGTGACTGGAGAAGGGGCATTAAACTTGCTAGATCACAATCCAGTGACCATGTTCTCAAAAGCTTTCTATACACTGACCTTTGGTTTTCATTGGTTATTCTTCACCCATGTAGTCACTGCTGACATGCAGTTTTGGAAGTTTAACTTGGTGTCTCCAACTGTTTTGGATATAGTACCAATGTGGAGGGTATGACTGGAATAAGAAATCGGAATAAAACTGAACAGTTTCACTATACTAGCCAGCGGGGATACACACATATTGAAGAGTATGGGGCACAACAATGAGCCATGGGGAACTGAAGAGAAGTAGAGTTTTTGCAAAAAGGAGGTGATATATACCTTCTGCTCCCTTTCTGATAGCAAGGATCTGATCATGTTCGGGGTTCCACCGTAATTCCTACACTTAGCAGCCTTTCGAGTAGAACGTCATGTAAAAACAGCAGACAGATCTAATAAAACTAGTGGAGCTGAGTCTCCCAGATCTAAAATAAATCTTGGATCATCAGTTACTGATTTTATGGTAGACTCTTTGCTGTGATTGTGTCTAGAACCAGATTGAGAGGAGTCTATCAAGGAATTATCATCAACTAGCTTACCCGTTGCGTGTTGCTGTGATCTCAGAAGAAAGGAAATTTAAGGAAACTTGTTATGATAACATTCAATTTACATTGTGTCATTTTTATAGAAACTTATTCATTTTAATATGGAAAACAATTTAAAGTGTTGTTTTAATTCTGTTTATTTATTCGAGTGCTTGAGGATACAGAGTATTTTTTGTTTTTCCGTCTGGTGCGTACACAAATAAATCAGAAGGTTTTCCGACGCGTGAGCTGGCCACACACAGTTGTCCATGTGAGAAGCACGGATTCTTCAAATCTAGTCCACACACTTGCAGCGATTGTCCTTGTGCTTTGTTGATGGTCATTGCAAAAGCGAGTCGCACCGCAAACTGTAAACGTTCAGTATTGCAAAGATTTTGAGGGCCCTGAGGGGCCGGGGTGCCGATTTTTACAAATTCTCTTTTTTCTTTATTTTTTGCCAGAAACCTTCGCGGGAGTGTACTCAACAACTTCCCAAAGTTTCATGGCGATCGGAAGAATGGTGTAGTAATGCATAAAGGACAAACAGACATACTTTTGTTTTTATATATATAGATAAATGTTATCATCTGTAGGTTGACTGCTTTCTCAATAGGATTTGCAGGGAGCGGAAAGAGCAGGATAGGTCTGAAATGAGAAAAGGTGGATGGACCGGCTGAGGCTTTCTTGAGCAGAGGAAAGATAAAAGCCTGTTTCCATTGTAATGGCATCTCTGACAGTTCCAGCTATTTATTGCTGTGATGCATACAAGTCATTGTAAACCATAAATAGGGGGGCCAGGCATTTTCACACAGCCCCACAATTGTAATTCGGAATTAACTACAAACCCTCATTTGTGATTCAAAAAGGCCCATTATTACTTATTTGTAACCCTAAATTTTACATTGATCTCATATCGAAATGATATTACCTCGCCTTACTGTTAAATCAGAATTATGCACCAAGCTCTACATTAATATTTTGTTTCCTTCATTTTCCCAATTCAGAAACAGCCCATGTTTCTTACAATGGTATGCATCAAACTGATGTTTAAAAAAAAAAATCAAGGAAATAACTTTGGGTAGATTGGCTTGCATCCACTACATGCGACATAATCTTGGACACAACATCCAAAATACACTATTACATTGGAAACTTGCATGGATCAGATGGGCGAAGCACTATTTCTTGCCTGGGAAGTTGGTTGGTTGTTCCGTTAGGGTAGAACTGAATACTGCTCAGTGTCTGGAGAACCTATGTCCAAAGAAGCTAAATCATATACTTTTACCAATAATTACCAAGATCTAACATGCCTGAACCATGTTTAAATATTTCCCTTTTAAAGATCTTCGAAAAGGTGGTCTCAACCTATCTGATGAAACTACTGGAAATCAAAACCACCAATGAGTTTGGTTGTTTTTAAACAAGATTGAAGACGTCTCTATTCTAGGAAGTTCCCCCCATGTTTTTTCTACTGCACCAGTGACTGGATAACTTTTATTTTCAGTGCCTTATAAGCTTATGAACTTGCTTGTTTACGTATATTCAATTTCTTTGTGAAACATCTCTTTCAACTTCATCATAGGTCTACGGAGGCTGGGGGGAGGCGGTGCAAACTCCCTCTTGAGTACATTCCTCTTCCAGGTGAGGGTCCATGCCCATGCACACAGAGGAGCTTTTTCACCGCCCTTTCGGATGGCCGTAGGATTGGCTAAAACATGTGATGGATCACCAGCAGAGTTGACCCAATATGTCAACTATCTTAATCATAATGAAGTTAAGTGATGGGAAAGGGCCACATCAGTGTCAAACTTGAGTTACTAAACTAAGAAGGGGCAGAGAACCATGCATCGAAGAAAGGTGAGAACCTGGCAAACCAGCGGCTTGTAAATCGCAGAATGCAGCAGCTCGAAATCAACTATTCGTGCTATTCCTGTCATTGGTATATATGAAGCTACCTGCTTGAATTGGGTGCTTCGAATGTCCAGGAGATGTGCAATAACTTTTTTCTATGTTTTTACTAAGACTTCCCATGTCAACATCTCAGCTATATCTATAGTTACTTTCCCCTTGCAATGCTTGGTTGTCTGTTGTACATTTTAGAACTTGGCTACCAGACCATGTAAACAGGCTACAAAAGACCTTTGTGAACTTACCAAATTATTACAATTATTTCCTTTGGTTAAACTTTATTGTCACTCTAGTTTTACTGCTTTTTAGTTGATGGCTTGCCTCTCTCTTTTGTTTGCTCCTACCTCGCAGTATAGCATCTTTACATCCTTTAGAATAGCTGGCTTGTATCCTTCCATTGCTCACTTTTAAAGAACTATTTGTTTCTTTTTGGTTAAACACCCCATGAGAGTACGTATATTTTCCAGCTCTCATCCTCGTGTGCTTCTTCCTTTAGGCATTCCATAAGAGTTTTTTTCCTAGCTATCTTCATCATGTGCTTTTCTCTTCACGCTCCTTGTTGCTCTCACCATCATGTGCTACTTTTTCTCTCATGTACTTCCACTCCACCCACTGTGTTGCTCTTTACTCTATGGCTGCTTTTCCAATCCTCCTCCACCCGGGTTTATTTTGATTTTATCCCACTGATCAGCATCGCTGTTACTCTTCCCTCCTCATGGGATTTTTTTTTTCTTTTGCTGGAGGGCCGGCCGGATGTCATTTCCTGCCAAGTGCTATACTGCAAGTAATGAGTTTTTGCATACTTTAAATTTCATGGGGCATATTTACAAGCCCCTTGCACCCCTTTTGCGTCACTTTTCCCACGCAAAAGTGCCACAAGGAGCTTGTAAATAAGCCCCCATGTATTTATTTAGATCTAAGTGTCATAAGGCATGCGTGTAATTATATCATAAGGCATGCGCGTTGCATACGTCACAATACATGCTCGCAAATGCGTCATAACCAGTTGGTTGAAGTGGGCGGGATCGGAGGGGCACGGCATGCCCATACTTTTTTAATTCAAGGAAAACCGTTCCCCTACTTTTCGAGAAAAGACACCCGTCCCGGGACGGTTTATGCCGGATCGGATTGCGAAAGAGGCCATTCGGCCGGTGCAGAGGCCAATTGGTTGAGGATAGCTGTGAGCCGTTTTTCCCCACCTACTTTTCAGGATGTTAGAGACTGTTGGAATTACAATGGACCCCTAGAGCAATGACAACAGGCCGGTCGCCATCTCCTGCCCCGTCTGAAGGTACAAGGGGGCGGCTCTCCACGGGAGAGCAGCAGAGCTTTCTCTCTCTGCCTTACGACGGGGAGAGAGTCAAGGCGATGCCAGGCTTGTAATGTAATGTATGTAATGTATAGGCATTTATATAGCGCACTACTTACCCGGAGGGTCCCAAGGCGCTTCGACCGCTGCGAAACCCTTCCTGGCTTCCCTGAGAGATGGTCCCTTAATGGGTATCCCCAGGGTGAGACCAGGCATCCCCGGCGGTCTGGTGGGGCCGTTAGTGAAGATGAGGCAAGCTAATGCCCAGAGTTGCCGAGTGTGATCGCTGATCAGAGTGGGCACCGAGGCGAGAGAATTATCGAGTCCGCTGACCCTGGTCCAGAAACCTGCCGCGCCGGGAATCGAACTCTGGTCCCGGGCCGTCCTCTGCTCTCGGGTCTGCCGCCTCTAACCAGTGAGCCACACTACTTCAGGAAAGTGACTTTAGTGCATGGTGAAAGAACACAGCATTTGTCCCGACTCCCTGATTGCAGATAATAATTTCTTTAAAATAACTCTGAGTGCAGCGTGGCTGGCGGCCGAACATGGCGGCAGCATAGAGGACTAGCTCCGGCGAGGAAGCGACCTCTCCATCTATCCGCACGATAATCCGTGACTATTTGTTACCTCCAACGGCAGCACCGAACGCCCGGGACCGGGCGGGACTGGCGGCAGGTTCCCAGACGAAAATCGCGCATTGGATGACGGAGTTATCGTCGAATGTTGAATCGGCCGGAGCGCAGGCCCACCTCCGGGCCCTCAAGTGATCGCTGAGACCGACCGGAAGTGCAGCCTGCTCGGTTGCTACAGACAGGAAGTGGTCGGTGCAACACCCAGTGACGGTCCTGCTCCGCGTCACTCGGCTCGCTATATCCAGCGAAGACTCATTGGCAGGGTGGCCGCACTTTCTTAAGACTGTCATCCGAACTTTGCCCGACAGTCTGCCCTGCGGGGACCATCACGGCGTCACACTTTTTAGCAACGGAAGCCTCCTCCATCTTGAACTGAGATCAGCGTAGTGATTGCGCATTCACTCGATACCCCACCGGACCGGCGAACTGTATTCCCTCCGCGATCGAACGATGGCCGGGAAAGGTGTGAAAGGCGGCACAACCCAGACTCGTATCGACCGCTTCACAAACGATAGGACCGCTTCCCCTCCGGCGGAGGGAAGAACTCCCCCCGTAAAACCAGGCGAGTCTGGGGGAACGAAGAAGGCGACGCTGGATGATGTTATGAAGGCTCTCACACAGGTCCAAACAACGGTGGGCTCTATCTCGACCGAAATCACACTTATCCGCGCTGACTTTCACAAGATGGCCGAAAAGGTAGGCTCTCTAGAGCTTGTCACGAAATCGCTGGTGGAGGATGTTTCGGAACTGCAGACGGCCATGGAAGCGGTCATGGCGGAAAACAAGCTCCTTAAGGACAAGCTCGACGACCAGGAGGGCCGCTCCAGGCGGAACAATGTGCGCATTCTTGGCGTTCCGGAGTCTGAAGGTGTAAGGGCTACGGATCTATACGTGGAGGAACTCATCAAGACTCATCTTCAACCCAAAGGCCTGTCGACCTTCTTTTCTGTGGAACGAGCCCACAGGGTCCCGGGAGGACAACCAAAACCAGGGGCCGTGCCGCGGCCAATCCTAGCGAGAATGTTTAACTACCGCGACCGGGACATCATCCTACAGGCGGCGCGTGTCTCGCCACCGGTGAAAATCCTCAACTCAACGGTGGCATTTTTCCCGGACTACACGGCGGAGGTGGCCAGGCGGCGAAAAACATTCTTGGATATTAAAAAGGAACTTAGGAAACGTGAACTCCCTTATTCTATGATCTTCCCAGCCAGGCTTCGGGTGGTGGCAGAGAACAGGACATGGTTTTTTGACGACCCAAGCACTGCGCCAGACTGGCTGGACGGCTGGCGTCCTGCTTCTCACTCTCGCCGCCCTGGACGGACTAAGAACGGCTCGCCTCACTCTGATCACAACGCTGCAGGAGCCGAGGGTACGAACAGTGGCAGAAGCTCCCCGGTACGAGATGAGGCTACTCTAAGTCTGGAGGTGGACCCTTGAACATATGTACGTGCTATTGAAGTTTGGGACTGTGGCTGGAACCGCCAAGGACACTGGGCCGAGGGCCTCCGTGGAGGGTATGAGGGGTCGCTAATTCCGGAGTGCTCCTCACCCCCAACGAGCAAGTAACTGTGTGTTTTCTTTGGGGTGGGTTTAAGCACTCTGCTAAATTGGGGTGGCGGGCAGTTTGGAGTCCGTGTAGCAGGGAAGCAGGGAGGGTGGGGATGTTGGGTGTGGGGGGGTTATGTTGGTTGATTGGTTTGAACTGTTTGGCTCTACTTCTCATTTTGAACATGCTAGTAGTCACATATGACCGTATTCCTGACACCGGGTATATTGCCTCTGATCCTCGAACACTGAATCGGCGTAAACACACGCTTCGTTGCACGGGGTTGGGGAATTCCCTACTTGATATGGCTCCGTCCCACCCTCTAGGACACCCAATTGCACGCTTGATCACAATATGGCGGATCCCCCACAATCTGCTGTAGTAACGCATGACACTGGGGTGGGGGCGGTACCACCGCTGCGGGTAGTGTCCTGGAATGTTCGGGGGTTAGGAGATAAAGTGAAGAGAGGGCTGGTCTTGCAATGTATTAAAAGACTGAACTGTGATATCGCCCTCCTCCAGGAGACGCACTTAGTGGGGGTGGCCACCAAAGCCCTGGATAGGAGAGGATACCGCATGATAATACACTCGGACTTTACTTCGGGGTCCCGGGGGACGGGTGTCTGGGTGAAGAGGGCGTCACGATTCATACATCACTCCACGAAAGCGGACGAACATGGCCGCTTCGCGGCGGTGTGTGGGCAATGGGAGGGCGTGCCCATTAACGTGGTGTCTGTGTACATCCCACCAGCGCTACATTCATCGGCACTTCCGGACTTGGGCAAATTTCTCTTGGAACTCCCGGAAGGGGATCTGTTAGTGGGCGGCGACTTCAATGCATTGGCTGATACTGATATGGACAGGTTCCCGGCTCGCTCCCTCCCTACTGGCCCAACGAAATTCAGGGACTTCTTGGAGGCACAGGGTCTGGTAGACATTTGGAGACAACTTCACCCTACTGATCGCCATTATTCGTACTATTCCTCCACCCATGCTTGCCTGTCACGCATAGACTACTTTCTCACACTGGGGGGTGGCAAACTCACTTTTGACAAAGTACAGATTGCGCCACGGGGTATTTCAGACCATTCTCCCTTGATCGCTACACTGTCCTGTTCGGCCACGGCTCGCACACGTCTCTATCCTATTTACCCTGGTTATCTCAAAATTCCCCCGATCCGAAAATCCCTCAAAACTGCCACTAAACATTATTTCCAGGAGAACTCCGGGTCGGTGTCCTCACCGACGATTCTCTGGGAAGCATACAAAACGGTACTAAGGGGCCAGGCCATAGCGACCATAACCGATCATAAACACAAACAAAAACTAGAACTGGTAGAACTGGAACTGCAGTTGGAACAGGCTAATGTGACTCATATGACCACACCGTCAGAGACCACTCGACACGCGCTGACTCTCTGCCAGCAAAAACATGACGATCTTCTCCGCCGAAGGGTGTTAGAGCGTATAGAATCGACAGCATGCAGAGTATATGATGTGGGCGACAAAGCCAACAAATTGCTGGCTTGGTTGGACAAAAAGTGGGACGGAGGCAGGCACATTCTGCAGTTACGGGACCAAATGGGGACGTATCACACGTACCCTCCCAAGATCGTAGACCTCCTGGCAGACCACTTCCAAGGGGTGTACACCCCAAAGGTGGTGGTCACGGCTGAAACGGCGGAACTGGCACTTCAAGATGTAGAAGTGGAGGTGTTAACGCCGGAGGCGCAAACTGAGTTAGAAGCGGATCTCACGGTAGAGGAACTCCGTATGGCGATAGGCGCACTGCACACGGGCAGAGCGCTGGGCCCCAATGGGATACCAATCGAATGGTTCCAAACGATGTCAGACACACTAGGCCCACCATTGTTGGCCATGTTCGAGAACTGCCGTGAGACCGGAACGCTACCCTTGGATCAGCGCTTGGCAACGATAGTAGCTATCCCAAAACCTGATAAACCTCCAGAGTGTTGTACATCCTATCGCCCGATCTCGCTCATCAATGCAGAGGCAAAGATCCTGGGGAAGGTTATTGCTAATAGATTGACCCCACACCTATCCCAGCTGATCCACCCAGACCAGTCCGGCTTTATGCCGCACAGGAGTACGGCATTAAATCTCCGTAGAGTGCACGGCGCGTTGGCACGAGCACACTCCCTGACAGAACCGGCGGCCATCTTGTCACTGGACGCCAGGATGGCCTTCGATATGGTAGAGTGGCAGTACCTGTTCGCAGTTCTGCATCGGATGGGCTTCGGACCGAAGTTTCTATCGTGGATCCGACTACTCTACACAGGCCCAATAGCCCATGTGGCGGCCAATGGCCATATCTCCCGAGCGATCTCTTTAGCGCGTGGGACTCGCCAGGGCTGCCCCTTATCCCCGTTGCTGTTCGCATTGGTCCTTGAACCCCTTGCGATCGTTCTCAGAACGACACCACTGTAGGCATGGGCGGAAAATCCGTTCCGCTCGCGGATTTTGCGGATTTTCGGGAAATCCGCAATCCGCGAGATTTGCGAATTTCCTGAAAAATCCGCAAATCCGCGAGCAGCGGATTTTGCTCGCACTGCTCGCACTGTTCGCGTGAGTTCGCGCCCCGCGAATAAGTGCGAAATTGCAGAAATACGATTTTAGCAAAACTGAAAGTAACTACTTACCAGGTTCAAAAGTTCAGGCTCATCATTAGTAGCCATTTCCTGTAGTGCTTCCTGAGGGGCCCCTCCAGAGTTCAGTTGCCAGTTGCAACTATTATGTGACCCTGCTCTGAACCTCAGAATAGTTACACATATGCCACAAAGGTCCTGAATTACAGCTAAGGGAGACAAGCAGGAGCCAGGCTGGAAGTTAAAATCCATTAATCAGCCCCTAATTCATTATTGTCAGTTGGGGCAGGGCAGGTGTTGTAACTAATTTTGCAACAATGAAAGCACTTAGCAAGTGCAAAAGATCACTAATCAGGGCGCACTAAGGAAGCAGGTGCCAGCTAAAAAAATATTCTGTGACACATTAATCAGCCCCAAATTAATTCAGGTCACTTGAGGCAGGGAAGGTGTGCTTTGCTTTGCCAAAAATAATGTACACTGGACAACCAGAGGGTGTGGTGATGAAACAGAGGGTGGCATGGGTGGGCCAGAGGGTGGCATGAGTAGTCAGAGAGTGGCAGTGGTGACAGAGAGTGGCAGTGATGAAGAAGAGTGTCCCAAACAGGTTGGACACGTAGAAACAACAAGTTCGCAAAACTTGCGACCCGACAGGTAAGTTCGCAAATTGCGAAATTGTAAAAACCCTCGCGAACTGGCAGAAACACGGGCGAACACAAAAAAAAAAAAAAATCCGCAAATTCGCGGGAATTCGCGGATTTTGCGGATTGCGAGTTTGCAAATCCGCAAATTCGCGGATGCTTACACCACTGTTGAAGGGCATCAGATGGACGGAGACCTGGGAAGATAGAATATCATTGTATGCGGATGATATGTTGGTGTACGTGTCAGCCCCCGAACTGAGTGTTCCGATTTTATTGGCACTCTGCGACAAACACGGTGCGGCCTCTGGCTACACAATCAACTGGACGAAAGCGGTCCTTTATGTTTTGAAGGGCCCTCGACCAGTCCTCCCTGAACACTGTCCGTTGGTGGTGACCGATGTCTCCTTCAAATATTTGGGCATCCATGTCACTAGCGATACGGCCGTCTTTACCGACCGGAACCTGACGCCCCCCTCCTCCGTCTGAAGGCAGACGTGAGACACTGGTCGTCCCTGCCACTCACACTCTTAGGCCGCGCTGCACTGTTTAAAATGATGGCGCTCCCGCGCCTCTTATACATCTTTGAAAATACGCCAGCTGTGATCCCGCCCTCCTACTTGCAGAAAGTCACCGCAGTTGTCACCACTCTGCTTTGGGGTGAGCGTCCCCCGAGGATAGCTCACCTCAAGCTTAACCGCGGCTGGTACGATGGTGGAATTGCGCTACCGAATGTGCAGCTTTATTATTGGGCATCCCAACTCAAGGTACTCAACCAGTGGATCCATGCATCACACACCGACCCGGCATACATGGCGGACAGGGCCCAACTGGGAACAGAAACTCTCCTGGCCCCCCTCTATAACCCAAGTCTCCTTAAGGACCTGATTGGCCCCACTAAACACACAGTTACCTTATGGTACAGGGCACTCACCAAGCTACAGTGGAAGGGAATCATCACAAAGCTCACCCCGCTTTGGGATACCAAAAAACTGGGCTGCCTAAGGACCAGTAAAGGGTTCACCCAGTGGGACAATATAGGCATCTCTACGGTGGGAGATCTCTGGACGTCCACGGGGGTGATTCCATTCGAGCAACTTCAACAACAATATGCCTTGGGCCCCACAGAAACATACAGGTATATCCAAATCAGACACGCTCTCCTGGCGGTGTTGGAACCGGGAACCACAGTCCCGGAATCCTCCCCCCTGGAAGACCGGCTCCTCACGGACTTCATGCAAACGAGGGCCACCTCGCTCACATATCGTAAATTGCTAAATAATCTCCCAGACCCCCTACAGAAACTGCGAGAAAAATGGGAGGATGAGTTGGGTGCTATGGATGAGACGGATTGGAATGCTGCAATGGCGTCCCCGAGAGAGGCTGGGGTTTCGGCCAGGTTCAGGCTCATACAGTTGAAAATACTACACAGAACGTATTATACGAGGACCACATTACACAAAATGCACAGGGCTGACTCCCCTCGTTGTCTTAGGGAATGTGGGGAGGAAGGCACATTATTGCACACACTATGGGGCTGCCCCCTCATTGCCAGATACTGGCAGCAGGTCATGCGCACGATCTCACAGGCCCTTGATACCTCCCTCACACCCGAACCGCGCCTTTGTCTCCTGAATATATGGGAGGGCACTGATCTTAACCTCAGACAACAGCAATGGGTTACAATTGGAACAATGGTGGCGAAGCGTGATGTGGCGCAGAGATGGGGGGTAGCGGAGCTACCTACTTTGGCGCTATGGTGTAAAAACATGGACAAATTGATGATAACTGAAAGAACTGTCTACAAACTCAGAGCGAACCCAAAGAAGTGGAACAAGGTGTGGGAGGCTTGGAATAGGTACAGAGGGGACCTGTGTGACCCGTTGCAGGAGAATGAAGATGAGGATTCAGAGGATGAGGAGGGAATGATTGATTAACCTATGGGTCACTGCGGGGTAGGACTAGAAATGTACTCTTATAGTTGGAAATTCAGCTCACGCTATGCGGGGGGGTGAAGGGGGTAGGCCTGGGGTTGGGGGTCGGCGTGTTCTACTAGTATCTTATGTTCTATATTGCTTCATGTCTATACACTACTATTGAGCCACTATGTTTGGTTTGGTTTTGATTTTTCATAAATGGAACAAAAACAAAAATGAACCTTAAAAGTAAAACTTCATAACTCCGATATTTACATCCTGATGGTCTGCCATATCATCCTCATCCTGTGCTGCCGGACCGGAGGGTTGTCGGCTGAATAGCTGTGTAGAAGTACGTGATATTCTGTTCTTATCTCATGTCATGATTACTGCGTAATTGTACTGTTGTAATGTGGATGATGAATATCAATAAAAGTTTTACACCAAAAAAAAAAAAAAAAATAAATAAATAACTCTGAGTAATTTTAATACTTGTCCTTTTGTTTATTACTGCCGTTTTTTATATTCAGAAGAAATGTGCATTACCCGAGCCATATCGCCACCCAATCTGATTATATGACGGAACTTACCTTTTTATTTTAGCCCAGCTGTTGGAATGCTGAAGTAATAAATATCAACAGAGAAATGAGGATATTTCTCTTATTTGACACGGAATGTTGGGGTAAACTTGATGTGAGGAATTGTCTTTATAAATGTGATTGCTATGATTGTCTTTGCCGATTCTGGGAAGACCTGGGGCAATGGGAAATCCCCTTGCTGCTACTCTCTTGGTTGGATTGCTAGCAGATATGCTTCTTATTCAGGGGCATAGGTACAAATAGTGCGGCAGGTGCAGTATCACCGAATGCCAGAGGTGTAAGGATCAAATTAAACCCCAGGTATGTCCCTTTATGGTCAAGATAGACGTGCTGCTGACCTAAAGCTCTTTTTTGCAGCAGGTGAACAGTGCACTGGGATTACAGGCAACTTTAGTAAGAACTCTAATGAGAACTTTTGGGGCTGATGAGAAGTTGGAGAAAGGGTAATGCAACTGGGTGACAAATAGTCACACCCAGCGCTAATAAAGAGTTTAATGTGCGCACACCTTCTTTTCTTCCTCTCTTTATTACAGGAGCAGAGGCCAGAAGCAACACCCACAATAACCAACTAACCTTTCTTTCTGCTTAAAAAAACCATAGAGAACATACGCAAAGCATGCTGTGTAATGCGTTTATACAATTTAAAATGTACCTTGCGTTTATCCAGCACAATGGTACTAGTTTCAATAGTCTTGAAAAGATAAAAGGCTGAGTTGGCCCTGCCAGAGTCCAAATTGTGCCCCGAAGTGTGCACATGAGCTTCTGCAACAGGCATTTAAATAATTCAGTGATTTTACAGGCTTGTAAAATACCGTAATCTACCTGTTCTGGTCTCCTGTTTTACTCACAGGTGGGAGTCTCGCAGTCTAGTATGTCTGAGTCTGTGTAGTGGGTTTTTGTGCAACTTTCTAAGTGCCCTACGATCTTCACATGGCAAGTTGGCCACTTTCTCTGGCTTCACTAAATTACATAGGAGTCTAGGGAAGCTTTCAACTGCAGCCGTCTAGTAGAAGAGGTGGATGATTGAAGCTAGCATTGGGGGATGAGCAGAAATGTCTCATTCAGTGGGGGGGCATTTCAGTCAAGGACTTGAAAATAAGCATAAGTAAACCTGGAGACCACATAGAGTCTTTGAGCAAACAGGATAAGCAGGAGTTTGGGCATTCATATGTGACTAGGAAGGGCAGTGAGCCGCAGGCTGAACAAGAACTTCAGAAACCTAGGAGTGAGAGGTTTTGGGTGAATGAGGTTGAGAAGGGCAATGAGTCACTTGAAAGTGAGGTTAACAGGAGCCTCTGCAAACTTAGATTGAGGCTGGACACTAAGTTATCAGAGTGTAAGATCAAGCCTTAAGGAGCTAAATTGAGCAGGGCATTTGCTCCTAAGAATGAGAGGGAGCCTGTGGAGCTTAGGTTTTCACAGGAATTTGAAGATGTAGAGGTAAGTGGGAACCTCAAAGCCATAGTTTGCACAGAGC
The DNA here is from genome assembly GCF_964263255.1 of Lissotriton vulgaris. Lineage (NCBI taxonomy): Eukaryota > Metazoa > Chordata > Amphibia > Caudata > Salamandridae > Lissotriton > Lissotriton vulgaris. The sequence goes on from NC_141687.1 coordinate 253,571,802, forward strand.
ATCAGTTGAGCTGAAAGAAAACAGACACCTCAGAGAATTTCATGGTGAGCAAGGACTTCACTGACATGGGAGTCTGCAAGAGGTTCTGGTAAGAGTAAGCAAGAGATAGATAAAGAGCCTACGGTTGAAGGGCGATAAAAGTGGACCGAAGGGTGAGCAGGATTGCAAGGGCATGTGGAAGTGTGCAGAAGACTCTTGTCATCCTAGTGTAAGTAGGAGTCGGAGGGATGTGAGGCTGAGCAAGAGCAGCAGGGGAACAGAGAGTTGAAATGAGCTTAAGGTTCCTGATGGTGAGTGGGTAGTCTTTGGACAAAATGATGATGAACAAGAGCCCCACTGTCTTCAAGTGATCAGGGCATCAGGTCCTCGAAAGTGAACAGACCCAAGGATGAGCATGACCTTCTGGTGACCTGTTGATTAGTGGAAAGTGAGGATCCATACAAACAAATAGGAGCTTTAGTACCTAATGGCCAGGAAGGAGTCATGGACCTGAGAGGGGGCGGAAGGGGGGCACATTAATGAAGAGAGATTCATGGACGTGAAGAGGAATGCTCAGGGACCAGTGGGTGAGATGCAGTGGAATTTTCCACCTTTTCAGTCCAGACCAATGTTACTCACCCTAGAAGCTATGACAACTTTGTCTGCTATAAAGTTATTCGAAAGTTAGCCCCATGATACTAAACGTGCAAAACTTCATGAAAGGTTGTAATCCACAAATGTGGGCCACTTTATTTTTTGGTTTGGGTGCCTGGGCCAATTTTTGGTCCCAATCCAACTCTGAAGGCAGGAAGTCTCCTGTGCTGAGAAACCTATGTAGGGACAGACAGCTAAACAAGCCTTATTGTCAGAGTGGCTGCTGCTTGAAAGAAATGTAAATGTGCACAACTGGTTAACCTGCCCATGTAAAGGGTGCTTGACTTGAATTAATGGAGTCACTTAAAGCCTCCTGATGACACAAATGTATTCTTTTTGAGTGGTATTACAAGAGAGTTACCAGCTGAGGTGTAGTGTGTGTGCTTTTAAAGGACAGTTATTAAATAAATGGCACTACATACAGTCTGGGTATTATTAAATTCTATATTTTGGAAGCACTTTACCTTAAACTTTTTTGCGCATTTCGTAGCAGCCTATCTTATACTTAGTGTAATGCAAGTTAAAAATAATGACTTTCATATTCACAATGCTTTCTGTCACAGACTGGACCTCATAGCACTAATAATACACAAGTCACTATTCTCAACCAATGTTCAATTCTGTGGCCCTCTGGTTACAGACACAGACCTCTGCCAGTGGTGTGATGAAACTTGAGGCCCCCCTACAAAATACATGGAGAGAGCCCCCCACATTGCAGGCCCAGTCAGGAGCTCTCAGGCCAGTGCCCGATAGAAATCTATCTGGAAAAGAAATCCTACTTCGCTAAGAGGATTGATGATGCTACTAACACCAGTAAGGACATTTTCGCGATAGTGAAGGAATTCACGTCGCCTACCTCCATCACACCAAAGTGTTCTCATTCAGAACCATCGGTCTTTCAATTGGCAGACTTTTTTGCCAATAAAATCCAAAGCATTCAGGCATCTTTTTTGTATGCTGCCTCGTGGTGGCCTCTAATTCATTGCCTCTTTCTCATTTGTCCGCCTTGGAGCGGCCAACACTGTCTAACTTTCCGACTCTCTTGCCAAAAGCTTCATTGGATTTCCTTTGCAAATTGAAATCAGGCTCCCCCCTGGACCCTTGTCCCGCCAAGTTTCTGGACAAAATAGCAAAACTTATCAACCCCATAATCAACCCTATTTTAAATCAATCTCTTGAGATGGGTATGGTGCCGCAGGCCTGGAAACAGGCTCTTGTTCTTCCGCTCTTAAAGAAGCCTACCCTTGACTCCAGTATTCATGCCAACTATCGGCCTATTTCCCTTCTCCCGGCCCTTGCTAAGGTCATGAAAAAGCATGTGCAGTCCGTTCTCTCAGATTTTTTGGAGACGCATGACGTCCTCCACCACACCCAGTCTTGGTTTCGTGCGAAGATGTCGGAGGAAAAGCTATGCTGGTGATGTTAGATCTCTCAGGGGCTTCTGACACCGTCCCCCACAACCGTCTCCTTCTAAGACTCTCGGAGATCGGAATGGGCGGCACGGTGCTGAGATGGTTTGAGTCTTTTCTTGCTGACCGCCAACAGACAGTCTGGGCCCCTCCGTACTCGGCCTTAGAGCCGCCATTGGAGGTGGGAGTTCCTCAGGGGTCTATCCTGAGCCCCATTCTTTTTAACATCTATATGTCTCCTTTGGCGGCGCTGGCTGAGTCGTATGGTGCCCAGATTGTTTCATACGCTGATGACACACAGCTTCTCTTCATGTGTGGAAAGAACTTGGACTTCGATGGAGAGCGCATAAAGAGCTGTCTGGGGGGCGTGTTTTCTTGGTTTCAATTGAACCAGTTGAAGTGCAATTTAGACAAATCGGAGGTTCTCTTTTTCGGCTGCCCTCTGGTTTCCTGTTGGAAGTCCTGGTGGCCGGCGGCTATGTTTCCTCCTTCCACTGACACCGTGGTTGCTAAGAATCTTGGAATAAAGGTGGACAATGGTCTTACCATTAAACCTCAGGTTTTGGGTTTGGTTGGAGAGTGTTTTGGTCTTTTAAAAATGTTGAAAAAATGTCTTCCACGTCTATCCTTGGCCCATAGGAGGACTGCGGTTCAAGCCCTGATAGGCTCAAGGCTGGATTACACCAATGTGCTATATCTTGGCCTCCCTGAGTACCTCCTTTCACGCCTGCAAATGGTACAAAACTCTGCTGCGCGAGCAATTTTTGGCCTCGGCCGAAGATCTAGCACTGCAGGACTTCTGAAATCTCTTCACTGGCTGCCTATACGGAAACGCATTGCCTTTAAAATGCTCACAATGGCTTTTAAGGCTTTGCATGGCACTGGTGCCCGATATCTGAGGAACAGAATCAGCTTTCACCATCCATCCAGAGCTCTACGTTCTGTATCATTGGTGCTGGCTACGGTCCCGGTTATCAAGCGTGCTCACATTGGGGGTCACTCCTTTAGTCATCTGGCGCCCCTACCTTTGTCTTTGAGGAAGACAGATAATTTGCTGTCATTTAGAAAGGATCTCAAAACATGGCTGTTTGGCCAATGATTCCACCGATTTCCGTGCTTTTTGCTGTGCTGGGTCTTGAATAGCACCGGGACACTGTTTGAGTAGCTGAGCGCTCTACAAAACACTGGGTAACATAACATAACATAACAGTGCCGGCGGGGGCCCGCTGGATCTCAGGCTCCCCAGCACATGTTACATCACTCACCTCTGCAGTGCATTAACTAATACATGTTTCATAATGTCAAATTGTGCATTTCCCACTAATTAACTTGATTTGCACTTGTTATTTTTCATTTGAGGTGTGTTTTTTTTGTATGTCGTGAAAGACCGAAAAAAGTTACAGAATATTTAGCTTTTTTAGCCACGCCTTGGACTCCGTCCCCACATTCACTCACTCACCCCGGCCCCACGCAGCATCACAGTTCCCTTACTTTTATTAATGCACTTTGACCACTGGTCATAACACATGCATGTCTCTTCAGGATGACTCGACTAGCAATAGCGGCCACGTAATCATGCCCTTTTTGTCGATGATGCACAGCAAAAAGCATTGGCATAGGCAATAGATCTACATGAAAAAACCTATTGGATTTGCAAATGATTGTTATTTCTATAAACTACGCTCCCTCTACAGAAACAGTCTCTGGTCATCAGACCATTTTTTTTTCCTTGTATGTCCTTGCTGAAACTGGGTGAGGAATTTCATTTGTAAACACCTGTCTTGCTCTGTTTTCAAAATTTACATATCTGTTCTGATTTGTTCCCAGTTTTCCTCCAATGCTAGAGCAGCTTTTTCGGTGCTCGCAAATGTAGCAGCAACAGCAGGAAATACCTTTGCTGCTCGGATCCTCTGATTTTGGGTTTTTATCTGGGAGATACATGTGTTAGCTGAATAAAACACGGTACCCCTCTCCTCCCTCCAAGAGTATGTCACCTGGTCGGAGTGGAAACCAGTAGCATCCCTGGCATTGATGCTCAAACCAGCGCCTCCTGAAGGAGCGCGCGGAGTCTATGCGGCTTGGGTAAGTCATGACAGCCCATTGTGCTCTGAAAACATCCCTTTAGCCTGTAGCCCATCAGGGAAATACCAGAGTGGCAGAATGGCCAGTCCAGCCCTGGTTATGCCTCATCTGTTCGAATTCTCTTTCTCTCCTAAGAATCAAATGCCTAAATTGGGAGTACTTAGAAAAACAGTAAGTTTGAAGTACTATCGCGCTCTGCAACTCCAGGGACAAAACTATTTTTTGCAGAATGTTTTGTATATGTTATTTAGAAATGTTGCAAACGAATAGTGCTTTCCATATCGGCAGTTCTGTAAAAATGCCGCGATTTTTACAAAACTGCAGCGAAATTTGGACGGTTGGTCAGCTCATGGAAGGAGGCCCCTTTTAGGTCTGTGTTGACAGTACAGCTCTGCTCTGGTGGCTAAGAAGTACATGCTTCGGTATTAGATATGTCTTTCTAATTTTTCAGGAGCTGGGGGGGAGGTCTCTTTTTAGCAGAACTCGCCCAACCTGCTGGAATGTCAGTCCCCACTGTCTATTCCTGCATGTCGCCCTTGTGGGGAACAGGGAGCGGCCTCACTCCTAGGTGACTCTCTGGTAGATGCTGGAAAAGTGAGATTTCGGACAGCCTTAGCATCCTGTGGGGGAGCAGGCGAAGGATGGGTGGCTGATGTGACAGACAACTGACAATACCCAGGGACCAGCGGCAACTGCGGGCATTTCAATGAAGAAAAAACTGCGAAGGACTGACGGAAAGATGTGTGTTGTGCGGGTGTGTGTAGGCTTAAGTGACCAGCTATGGCCACGTGCGCAGGGGTGGTAGCGCGGAGCATCAGCCAGTAAACCACACACTCGTCTTAGTCGGAAGTGACGTGCCCGAGCGCGCGTCCTCCTTTTATTGGACCCCGCAGGCCACGCCTGGCCTGCGGATGCGTGGATGCGTACGTGCGTCTACTAGAGTGCTAACCGCACTACATCTCTATCCAACTCTAAATAAGTTCGCAAAATGTTCAACAAAACTGTTCATAAAAAGTTCACAATAAGAGCTTGGTACTTGCGTGCTCCACGGCTGCTGGATTCAGGGACTTAGTTGACAGACATAGTCGTTGAGTCTTTGATTGGGGCGAGGGTTGGGCCTCAGACTATAACGTGGTGTACGGCCCGATCCTCGATCTCCAGTGCGAGCTTGATTCCGGACAGGGGTGGAGCAGGTTGGTGTTTCAGACTCTGGTGCTGGGCCCCCGACGTCCGCTGGAGAATTGCTCACCGCTTCCGGGGTTGCCGCTCCGGGTGTTTCGGTGGTTTCCCCCAGGGCTTCGGCACTTGCACTACCGGCAGGAGTGATCATCTTAAACCAGGACGAGTTCCTTGACACTTCTTCTCCTTCTTTGCTGGCGGTCACCATTGTGCCCTTCGTGTTGGTGACTGTCCACGGCCCTGGTTCATAGAATGTCCGGAATTTGCCCCCCGGGCGTCGATTCTTGATAACAACTCGGTCTCCCCGGTGCAGCTGTCTTGGGGTGGCCTTGCGGCGGTGACTCATTCGCATGTTGTTCGTGCGTCGGCGTCTTTGCGCATGCTCCTGTATCTCCTTCATCTCCTTATCTTCCAGCATTGACCTCGGCAGCATGGGGAGAAGGTCTCTACGTTGGCCTTGAAACATTAAAGACCACGGGCTTCTCAGGGTAGTGCAGTGGGGCGTTCCGCGGTATTCTCTCAGAAATTCATGCAATCTCTGTTCAGGATCGGCCTCTTCGACCACCGCGATCCTAAACATTTTATTAAGTGTTCGCATGAACCTCTCCACCTCCCCGTTAGCTTGTGGCCACTGGGGAGTGATGCGCCGATGGGTAATGCCTCGAGTCTTCATAAATGTGGCAAACTCCGCTCCCTGGAAGGGTGGCCCATTATCGCTTTTGAGTTCACCTGGCAGACCGAATAGGGAAAATATCTTCTCTAAGGCTGGCCCCACGTGGACGAACGCCGTGGATGGTATCTTCTCCACAATGGGGTATTTGGAGTATGAGTCTATGACCACCAGGGTATGTCCCTCCCCGGGGAAGCTTCCAAAGTCCACACTAACCTTGGCCCACGGGGCCGTGCATGCTTCCTCCGTAATGATGGGGACTGGTCGTTCCGGGTCACTGGTTAATTGGCAAGACATGCAGTTCTTGACATACTCATCCACGGTGCTCTCCAGTGCGGGGAACCACACCTTCTCGCGCATGCGCGCCTTCATCTTGGTGACCCCTTGGTGGCCTCCATGGGCAAGCTGGGTGGCCCGGTGTCGGAGGCGCCTTGGTATTACTATGCGCGCTCCTCTCAATAGTATGCCCTCCTCCGTGGCGCTGAGTTCATGGCGGATTTGCCAATACTTCGTGAGGGTTGATTTGTCCGCCGCTGTCCAATTAGTAGGGGGCCGGAGGTAGTCCGTCCAGGACCCTTCTTGCACCGCTTGTAGTGACCGCATGTAGGGGTGGTCATCCGCCGCCGCCTCCTTGATTTCCTCTAGAGTCATACACTGGGGGCAGGATGTGAGAGCCACCCAGTGGACATATCCTACACACTCCTCATCGACTATTGCCGGTTCTCGGGGTAGTGGGTGCTGCGACAGGTAGTCGGCGGGGTTTTTGGCTCCCGGTCTGTAGATTACTTCCATATCATATGTTTGGAGCTGGATCACCCACCTCTCGATGCGTGGCGGTGGATGGGGGGCAGTGCCCTTGAATAGCGGCACCAAGGGTTGATGATCTGTGACCATAACAAACGACTGTCCGTGCAGGTAAAGGTGAAAATATCCACAGGCCCATTTAATGGCTAAGGCTTCGCGTTCTATTTGAGCATATCTTGTCTCAGTGGGAGTTAGTGCTTTGCTTGCAAAGGCTAAAGCCGTCCATTTTCCTGGTTCGTGTTCTTGTGTTAGAACCACCCCAAGCCCTACGGAGCTGGCGTCCATGATTACCTCGGTCCGCTTGGTTGGATCGAAGTATGAGAGGGTCGCGTTCTCTAGAAGTGCATCTTTTATGCTTCGGAAAGCGTCCTGTTCTTTGGGGCCCCACGCCCAGGCGGCGTCTGCCTTCGTCAATGCTCGGAGAGGCTCGCTGTGTGTAGCCAGGCCTGGGATGAAGCGGCCACAATATGTGGCCATTCCGAGAAAACTCCTCACTTCCGTGGGCGACTGTGGTGCTGGGGCATCTTTGATTGACTTCGATTTCCGCGGGTCAATCTGGACTCCTTCCTGGTTGAACACGTAACCGAAAAACTCAATCGAGGGCTGAAAAAACTGGCACTTCTCCTTGTGGAGTGTTGCTCCGTGAGCACTTAGTCTCTTTAGCACATCACGCAGGTGCTTGTAGTGTTCGGAGGCCGTGGCGGAATGGATGAGGATATCGTCGCTCACGTTGAGGACCCCCGGCAGTCCAGATAGCAGCTCCCTGATGGTGTTCTGAAATACCTCTGCGGCCGAGGATATTCCGAAGTTGAGGCGCTTGTACCTCCGGAGGCCAAGGTGGGTGCTGAAGGTGGTTATGAAACGGCACTCTTCGGCGAGGGGCAGTTGGTGGTAGCCCGCATTGAGGTCGATCTTGGAAAACCACCTCGAGCTATTCACGTCTGCTATGATGTCATCCATCGTTGGAGTCAAGTGCCTCTCCCGCTTAATCGCAGTGTTCGGTAGCCTCATGTCGATGCATAGCCGGACCTCGCCTGGCTGCTTGGGTTTCTCGACGATGACCATGGGCGACACCCACGGGGTGGGCCCCGTTACTTTTTCAATGACCCCCAGGCTTTCGAGCTTCGCCAGTTCCTTCTCCACCAATGGCCGCAGGTGAAATGGGATCCTCCGATGGCGGAGGGCGGTGGGGGTGACGGTTTTGTCGATGTGCAGCTTTATCGGTGCACATTTGATGCATCCGAGGCCTTTGAACAGCTCGGGAAAACGCTCCAGGAGTTCCTCTACCTGATGGTTCCGGGTGTGGTTGGCGAAGGCGATCAACTTCAGGTCCTCCGCCGTGTGGCTGCTTATCAACGTGTCGGCCTCTCGATCAATGATGTGGATTGTTGCGGTTACTTCAACTTCGTCCGCCCGTATGGGTATGACGATCTTTCCTTTCAGAGGAAGGGGGGTGTCTGCGCCGTATGCAAATATCTTGGTCTTAGAGGTCAAGACTTCCGGGCGAGGGCGCAATCTGTTGAATTCTTGTAGGCCCATGACGTTGACGGTGGCCCCCGTGTCAATAACGGCCTTCACCTCACTCTCTCCTACTTGGATCACGCATGTCGGTTGTGGCCGCCGTCTGATCTTTAATTCCCTGGCGAACGAGACTACATACGCCTCCTCCTCATCCTCCAAGTCTGATTCAACATGTGATGTCGGCAGAAATCTGTCCGTCCTTCCCGGAGATGAGTCTGCTATGGATAGTTGGCGAACCGCCTTGGTGGCTGTCCATGACTTCTGGGAGTTCGGGGGTTTGTTCCTCCTGCGGCAAACCGCTGCAAAGTGGTTGGGAATCCTGCAGCTCCCACAAGTTTGACCTTGGGCAGGACAGTCTCTGGCCGCATGGGGTTCGTGTCCACAGTATCCACACCGGCTTTGTGGTGCATCTCGCCGGACTCCCTTTTTCCCTGAGCCACGTGTCCGTGAACGTACGGCATCAGCCCGCTCACTCTTGGTCGTTTCCGGTTTGGCGGGAATTTTGTGCAGCGCTTGCTCCATGGCCGTGGCTCTGGCGTCTGAAAGTTCATGAGCTCTGGCCAGGACGAGGATGTCCTCTAGTGAGATCCCAGGCTTTCTCAGGATGTGGCCCCTCAGTGTTTTGTCCCGACACCCTTGTATTAGTTGGCGCCGGATGGCCTTGGGCTGGTCTTCGTCCGTGGAACTAGCCAGTTCTCGGACCCGAGTGTGGAATTGATCCATGGATTCACCCTCACGTTGGCGGGCTTGCCCTAGCTTGAAGACCTCAAAGTCCACATTTAGTTGGGGGTCAAAGTGATTGTTCAGAGTGGTGACTGCAGCAGCAAACGTGGTCACCCCCGCCGAGTTGGGCAGGTGCTTGAAGAGTCGGAAGACCTCGTCCCCGGCATAATGAAGGAGCAGAGATCGTTTCACCGCGTCGTCCGTTTCTCTTGTGACGACGAAATAATTTTCGAGTCTCTCCAGCCACACCTTCCACCGGGGTGACGCCGTGGATGGGTCACTCGCTTCGCTGAAGGGCGGCAACACCCCAGCAGCAGCATGTTGAAACGGGATGTTGATGATCGGTGCCGCTGCATTCTCGTCCACCATGGCGGTAGTACCACGTGATGAGAAGAATGAGGGTTAGTATCCCTCCACTCGTCGCCAATGTTGTGCGGGTGTGTGTAGGCCTAAGTGACCAGCTATGGCCACGTGCGCAGGGGTGGTAGCGCGGAGCATCAGCCAGTAAACCACACACTCGTCTTAGTCGGAAGTGACGTGCCTGAGCGCGCGTCCTCCTTTTATTGGACCCTGCAGGCCACGCCTGGCCTGCGGATGCGTGGATGCGTACGTGCGTCTGCTAGAGTGCTAACCGCACTACATCGTGCAGCATGGGGGGGGCTGTGGGGCTGAAAAGTAAGAGTTGAAGGAGCTGCGAATGAGACGTGAGAATGAGGATTGGAAGGGGTAGGGAGGGAGAAAGAATGAGAGGACGCAAACGGGGAGTGCAGGAGGATGTAGAGGCCAGGGGAAGAGAGATTGGAGGAGGGGAAAGGTGAAGAGACAAGACGGGGAGAAAAGGGTGAGATGTGAAGGAAGAGTGAAGGAGCTAGAAAGGGGAAGGTTGGAAAGAAATGGAAGGTGTGAGTTGGAGAGGGTGGGAAGGAAAATAGAGATGGCAAAAGAGAGATGGGATAGAAGAATTAGGTGTGCGAAAGGGGGCCAAGGCTAAAGAGGGGAGGGAAGGGAGAGGCCTTGAGGGGGGCAGAACGAGGTTGAGAAGGGGAAAAGAGGAACAGAAGAGATATGAGAAGAAGGGAGAAAGAGTACAAGATGTAGAAAGCGGGGGGACAGGAGAATAGAGATGCAAGGAGAATGAGTAAAAGGTCCCCGAGCGGAAACAGAGAGGGGTGAGGGAGAGTTTGAGAACTGAGGTGAGGGAGAAGGGCAAAGAGGAGGTAAGAGAAAAGGGGGAGAGGTGGGGAGATGGAATATAAACGAGAGACAAAGATAGAAGGGATGGGAAGAGAAAGGAGAATTGCGGGAAGTGAATGCGCGAGAGAGGCAGGAAGGAATAAGTGAAAGATAGGGAGGGAGCGAGCGAAAGATGCAAAGGGAATGGGAGCCAGAAGGTAAAGAGGAGAGGAGAAGAGAACCGAGAGGACTTGAGAAAGAGTGACCAGTGTATAGCGGATGAAAGCGAGAGGAAGAGGAGGGACGCCTGGGAGGAGGAATAAAAGGGGTAGAGGGAAAGCTAGAGGGTGAGACGTGGGGAGAAGAAGAGCAGTAACCCAAGGTTCAATGCTCTTAATTCATGAGAAACGCGGACTCTGTTAGACTGTTTTTTTAATAGTTTCAAACTTAGAATAAAATGGCTTTCAGTGGCCTGACAGGCTGGCTGAGTCTTTATTTCATTATTTATCTGCTTGATACTTGCTGGCAATTCTGATTTTGTGGAGCAATAACATGTTAACTGTATTCCTTAATGCACCAAAATGTGCCTGTTCTGTACATACCATGCCTTTTCCTCTGGCTAAATTCTTGAAGGTTGCTTTGCTGGAATCGAACAAAGGGTAATTACCGAGTGTGATGGGCATCACAACACCTACAATCTCGGTCTCTGGGCAAACAGGTGTTTGAAGGGGGATCGCAAATTAATGGGCGTGTTATAATCAGGCCGTATACTTTTATGTATTCACTATCCAAGATCCATAGAGAAACTTATGCCTGCAAGCAATGTTACTTAAATGTAAATACTAAGCAATAGACTCTCCAGCAACATTAAAGAGTTAATTTTCATTGCTTGATTTCGTTGCTTGATTTTGCAACTAAGAAAGTGTCGCACGTAGTTGTTGAAATGTCACTCATAATTTCACCGCAATTATGAAAATGTCACAAATCGCAATCTAAAACCTTGGCAGCTATGTGTGGGTCAGTTTGTAAGTGGCAGGGAGTAAGTGGTGGGCCTTCATGGAAAGGTAGTCATGGCGCCCCAAATCTGTGCCAAATCCAGGCTGACATGTGGTTTATACTTTGTATTTCCACTTCACGTGACCTTCCCAGTGGCCATGGTTAAGCCGGGTCCTCATGGTCACAGATTCAAATCCCGGTGGGTCCACTCAGCCTTTCATCTTTCTGAGGTCAATAAAATTAAACCACAGAGTTGGGTAACAATAAACATCTGATATTCAACATCAAGATTCCCTTGGGTGAACGTTTGCTTTACAAATACATATGCTATGTTACTGGTGGAATTTCCTTAGCGTTGGATGTTACTCAACAGAGTATCTGCAACCCCCATGGGAGGAGCCACTTTGGTGATAAAATATTAAGGCCGAAACCCACCAAAGAATTTCTTCCCATGGCGGATGCTGCAACTTTGTTGGACAACCCTCCTGTACACTGCTGGTTAATCCTTCATAAGGTGAATTTTCAACAACTGCCTTGTCAGAGGGAGTAAGTCTGCCAGCATGGGGGGTGGAAAATCCACCAACCTGAGTCAAAAGGTGGCTGTTTGTTGTGTAATTAAAAACAAGATACAGGGTTTTACTGTCATTTCAGTAATCCCATTTCGGCCACATCCTGCAAGGTGACCCTAAGCTTAGATGCCGACTCTCCGTCTAGGACAGAATAAAACTTTCTAATTCAGAAGTTGCTTTAATATATGAAAGTATGGGTTGTCTCAATGCATCAAGATATATTTTAAATACAGGCACATTGGACATGGAAGGTGAGGGGGTAACATGGCCAACTAGAGCATGGGTGTCAATTCACTAATGCTAGGGGTAGTGGAAGGGACATCAAAGGAAATGACTTCACATCAGGGCCTATTTCAAAGTGGAATACTCTGCTAAAACAGTTTCCATTGTTTTAATGCTGAAAATGAATGATTAGGAGTAAAATAAAGTGCCGCAAAAATGCCACTACATTTCCATATTTGTGCTGCTAAATTTCCATATATGTGCCGCTAAAATGCTAATCCATGCCACTATCAGCCTGATTCATCATTCTCCCGTTTTGCGAGCCCCTAATAGCGATTCATAGCGAATCGCTATTAAGGACTCGCAAAACGGGATTCATGTAGAAATTGCATAAAGAAATGCGATTCCTACATATTCCTTATTTGCGATTAGCAAATTGCTAATCGCAAATAAGGAATAACTCACCATTCATTCCTATGGGCCAAAAGGCCCATAGGAATTTGCTAATTGCAAATAAGATAGCGATTTGAAGGGTGCCAGGGGTGTCCAAAGGACACCCTGTAGCACCCATCAAATGAAATTTTACACAGGTGTTGCACACACACATGTCCAAAGGACATGTGTGTGTGTAACATGCAACTCAGAAAAATGCATTGAAATGCATTTTTCTGAGTTTTCGCAATTTACCACGAGGTCTGACCTCGCGGTAAATTGCGGCCAGAAATTGCGAATTCGCAAAAACAATTGGATGATGAATTGCATTTAAGGAATCTCAAATAGAGATTCCTTAAATGTAATTCCTCGCAAAATTGCGAGATCGCAATTAGCGATTTTTGCATTTGGGATGCTGAATCCCAAATGCAAAAATCGCACTCGCAAAGGGCCAGATTCTCAGAATCTGGCCCTTTGCGAGCGCAATTTTATTTGATGAATCGGGCGGTATATCCTGGGGGGTCTGATTAGGCTGGATCTTTAGTGGGAAACTAACCTACTTTGATTTATAACACTGTTACAATTGATTTGCAGGCAAGGAATTCATGATATGTCTGTCCATTTCTACCCGAAATGCTTCTGTTGAGGAATGTAATGCTGCCCTTGATTTCTAAAGGTCGAAATGAGCTGGACTGACACTGGTTGTACCCAATAGCGTAGCAAGGAAGGCATCGGCGCCGGTGCAAGCAAGGAAAGTGCCCGCTTTGAATGCCCCTGGGGTTTGAAAAACAGCATTGTCAGGATTCAATGGGCTCCCCAGGGCTCTTGGTTCTGGTGCCACTGCACCGTCTGCACCAATGGTAGCTACGCCCCTGGCCATGTCCCTATTTCTGTTCCTGAAAAAAGGTAAAGTCAGTCAGCAACCTGAAGCTGCTCTGTTTTTTCACCTTTCCTCATCATTTATTAGGTTAGAGTTTTTGTGTATTTGTGCTCAGCCTCATTGACTTTGATATGTGCTTAACTCATAAAGAGTACTCAGTATATTTATAGGAGGCGAGAACTGCACTTGGAGATGTCTACAAACACTATTGCATTTGTATTGAAGCCTTAAGGGTCCCTTGGAATGGGTACAAAATAGTGTTGTGGGGATAAAGGCGTGGTTGCCTTCTGGCAACATTCCTGTTACTCTGACCCATAATGACCCTGAGAGGTATCTTAGTGCATGTGACAAGGACGCCCTGAAGAAAATGGTTGCCCCACGCCCTCTTAACTTTACGTCTCTAGCGCTGTGCTAGTAACAAAAACAGAGAATGCTCTCCATATATTGTTGAAAACTTTTGAATTATATTTCTACACAATAAGAAGCACACAAGACAAAGGCCAGGATCCTTGTTGTAGGCAAGACCTATATTCCAAGTAGGGGCTTATTTTTGAAACAATATAGGCTACACTGAACTTCTTAGGATTATATTTTTATACGAATGGTAAATGGTTAGCTCAGATTGAGATGTTAATGAATTTAGCCGATGACTTATCAGTGTATATGATGGAGCAAGTATTCGCATGTGACGCGACTTGCTTATATCAAGAACCTCAAATAACATTAATAAGTAAATTCAACATGTTTGTCTTACTAATATTGCACTTTTACACTACACGAGGGTGTCCCAGAGAAGCTTGCCTATGTGTTTACTGAAAGTAATAACGCGTGCTTCTAATATGGTCGCTGCTTTGCGGGAATCTAGTCTGCGCATGCGTCGGTCATACCCATGTGATGTGACGCACTCGCAGTTCTGGAGGGCACTTGTTGCTCATGCGCAGTATTGCTAAAATGGCCGCTTGTTTTCTCACATGCTCCATGCTTGCACTGCTGCTTTTGCAAAGCCATTTGTTCTGCTTAACTCCTAATGCTATAGTTATTATAAAGTAAGGGATGTAATATAGTCATTCACGGTATACAGTGTATTCATTTTTTTCTGTGTTACTAAATTGTTTTCGCTTACTTTTCATGCACCATCTTCGGGGGGGGCCTTGGAGGCGCTGCTTCTCCATCTTGAAGCCCGTATAGAACCAGTCATGTGATGGGGGAAATGAAAGTCATGCAGCAGTGGAACCCAGCCAGCTGGCAGCCGAAGCCAAGATGCTCCTGGGAACCGACCTGCGACCCAGCAAGAAGAAGCTGACTTGTACCAGAATTTGCTACAAATGTATAATTTTACAGTATACCCCATTGTCTGCTAAAACCTCTCTTGCCATGGGAACAGGAATGTAAGGGGTGGGTTCGAAAATTAATATTAAGTCTGAGAAAGTCTAAATTTTAGGAGGTACCATGACCTAACCTCCTCCCTTGCCCAATCAGAAATTAGGGAACCTTTCACTTGCAACATTTGTGGATGGTACATTGTCCCGAAAACAGTATAATTTGCTTGGTTTAGTTAGAGAAATTGTCCGACTTGTCCGAATAGCTGACCTGTCACTGACCCAACGAACTTTATAGGTGATTGGTACAGAGAGCTGCGGAGCACTCTGTCCGTAATTTCCCCAGACTCAGTCGGAGTTTGCGAAACCTAAGTGCTGGTGAAGCACTTTGCTGGGATATTCGAGAACCCAATCGGGGTTATTGGCAGATTCCTTGCAGAGAGGGGTTAGCGCAGGCGTTGCATCCGAAGCTGCAGGTGTTGGTCATACCTTTTGGTGAGCCCAGTCCTGATCCAAATCCTGAGGTTATCCTGTCCTGACTGTCCATGAGCTGTACCTGCTCGCCTACTGGTAGCCTAAGTCCTTGAGGGTCCCTTCCCGCCTTTTCCAACCGACCCGTGGCCAGGGTTGGTCTTCATTCTGTCCTAGGTAATTATAAAAACTGCGTGGGTGATTGTCTTTTCCTAAACTTCTCTCCCTAATCCGAATAAAGCAAAATTGCCTATTGTCCTTTACCCTGTTTCTCTCCAAAGTTAAAGATTCTAGTGCAAACTGGTGTATTAGCATGTTCCATTCTCTCCCTACCCTTAGTCAAATACTGAATCATATGCATATATAGTTGGTTCCATTCTTACCCTCCCTTTAGTGAATAAGAACGTCCAGACGAATCAAATTAAAGTTTTGTTTCCTGTAGACTGTTAGTGATAATCGAAAGTCTGCTTTGGCTAGTATGTTCCCTTTTCTTTACCCGCCTTTAGTGAAGTTGTGAAAGTTTGCTGATCTAGGAATAGCGTGTTCCTTATTTTTTCCTTCCCTTTATTTTCTGATTTCTAAATGTTTCTTACTTTAATTCATAGTTATACTATCTTCTTAATCTCAGTAATAGACAGTTTGATCTGTGTAAACTTGTGGCTCATGGCAAATGAAGAAAATGAGAACTAGATAAAGGTTTTGAAAACTTTTTGCGTTTGTGGTTATTATAAAGTACAACCGTTATTACACATGTTGCATGATATTTTTGCATTGTTTACCTACCTACCTTTGAACTTGCTCCTGGTCCATTGTGAGTTCAGGTACCTGTTACAAGGATTGGTAAGTCTGGTACACGGAAATAGAAAGGAGGAAACTGAATTGCTGATAACAGCGTGTAGGTTACCTGATTAAAATAAAGTATATATCAAAAGGTATTTTATGGGCCAGAGTGTGCATTGTGTTTGGTCGGGTGACCTGCGTGCTCTATCAGTAATTTTCTGGTAGCAGAGCTATGGTTAGGATTAGTTGAGATAGGTGGATAGGTTACTTGTTGATAAACCGTGAAAAATCAAATGTGCTGCTAAAAATATTTTCTTTGAAAAATCGATCGATCAACTGTAAAAATATTGTCTTGAAATGCTATGAAATATTTTTTTTAGGTTGTAATGAAATGCTGCTATGTGATTTTTTAATGTATTAACCACTTGTTAGTGATTGTTATATGTTGTCTGGAATCCCCGGGGGGCAGAATAGCGGGTGGTGAGGAGAATCCACTTTGCAGTGAGGTCAGTTGCTCTAGGAAAATTAGTGCATGGTTAGGCAGAACTGGAAGCGCTAATTAGGGTTTTCTGCATAAATAGTTGTATAAAAGATAGCAACGAGTTCGCTATTGAAACTTCAGTTGTGATATTACCAATAAGGGTCACACGAGGGAGGAGTAGTAGGTTCGTCGGAGCTTGAGTGATAGCAAAGGAGTTCGCTAGTGAAACTTTAGACTTAGTATATATTCCAGAAAGAGTGGATGAGTCAAAGAAGTAGCAGGTTCTCTAATGCTTGTGTGAAGGGTAGGCAGAAAGGGTCTATCTGTAGTGTATGAAAAGTAGACAGAAGAGGTTTACTTGCAGTGAAAAAAATCTTTCTTTCTAGACACTCGAGTACAGTGGCGAATGTTATATGTAGTAAACTAAATAAAGCACTTGCACTTTAAGAAAGAAATCAAGTGTCCGTTACCTTGTGAAGGAGGGAGTCAGTCGCGGAGCTGCGCTGACGTCACTCTGTGCCGCGCTGGTATTGGACAAAACAGCGGGTGTGTAACGGAGCCAGAATTGTAAAGGAGGGGTGAGTGCCAGAGTGTGAGACAGCGTCTCGCGAAAAGGCCGCAAACCCATTGGTTGAAGATTGTTTGCAATCACAGTGTTGATTGGTTGTTGAAATTTACAAGACGCGCTAGCATTGGAAAAATTTTGTAAACAAAAATACGTGATTCAAGCTGAGTTAGGTTTACGGGGTATATGTGGTATTCGCTTAATCCCGAGACTCGACCTGATCCTAGGTACTTAGGGTTTGTGAAAGATCAGTGGAAGGGTCGTAGATTAGACGGAATGTACGGAAGCAAGAGAAAAATGACTTTTGCAGACAGAGTCAAAAATTACTTCAAGAAGGATAAGCCCATAAAAACTAGAGAAGGTGTAATCATTCCACCACCTAATATTCCTGCATCGTTTATGATGTTTGACAAAGGGTATCATACCTGTGTATGGTTGGAAAATTGGGTGGAATATACTAAAGATGACCGAGTTTTAGCTTTTCCTTTAGATGGTAACTTTAGTGGTAGAATTTTGTTTAATTTAAGGACCCGAAGGAATTATTTACACCCCAGACCAAGACGGACGCAATACGAGGCCCTAGAGGAATGGGAGATTGAGGCCTTTGAGCGAGACAGACCCAGAATGGATAAAGGGTTAGCTAAATTTTATCCAAAGAATCAGAGGGAGACCCAAGAGAAAAAAAAATTGAAACAGTGGAGACAGAATATGATGGTAGAAGTACTACTTCCAGTATGTGCTGTAGAAGAACCCATAGGAGGGAAAAGGACAGAGAAAACCTGACACTTAATGACTGCGGGTGATTCGGAAGATGAATATTTGGAGGATTTATTAATGAAAAATCCACCTCCATATGATGAGGAGTCTAGGTCCTTGAGCTCAAAAAATCCATTCTTTAGGCCTTTCAGTAATAGAAGGGCCAGTGCATCTGATACAGCAGGTCCAAGTTATAGGCCTAGTGGAAATGAGGGATTTAGCATGCCCGATACAACTGTTCCATGTTATAGACCATCCTGTGGTGAGGGACCAGTACAACCATTCCAACTGCCCCGAATCTTTACCCACCTTTAATTCCACAAGAAGTACATGAAACCTCCATGGAAAAGGTTTTACAGGATCGAGAAAGAGAAGCCTTAGCTAAACAGAGAAATGAACTCATCCAGAAAATATCCCAGTTAAATTCAAGTCCTGAAGCCCTGACAATTCCAGGAACTATTGGCCCAGTTGTTCCTCTTTATGGGGATCCACAGGTTAGTCCAAAGACTCCAGTTATTACTCCAGCTGTAGTGCAACCAAGAAAAGAGCCCTTAATAGTTGATGACCAGACAAGTGAATGCGAATCTGTAATTTCCCTGATGGATTTACCCATAAGGGAACCGGAAGGCAGTGCACCAATAAAGAACACTCAGACTAGTGCAAGAGAAGTACTGATAGAGTCATCTGCAGGTATTCGAAGTGCCACGGTAGTGACTCCGGAAGAAATAGATCGATGGACCCGAGAATTAGAAAAATAAATCCTCAGCCAAAACCATTAGATATTTACAAATTAAGAATAGAATTGGAAGAACTGATGGCTGGAAATGTGGGACTAGACAGGCTGAACACCCTTAGTGAAGAAGAGCTACTGTTCATCTGTAAAAGTATTACCCGAAATACCAGAGTGTTCCATGAGAAACTGATTGACACCGCAGCTAATATGGGAATAGATGTCAGCAAATCCAAGATATTGCAGAAACCATACAGAGCTGAATTTTCCGACAAAGACTTAGAAAATATGAACGTGTCAGAGAAAAAGGTGCAGATAAGAGAATTGCTGAACCTGTTACAGAAATGGGGAGACCTAGAAAAATGGAAAACGAGGTGGGCGAAGAAAAAGGAAGACAGTAGGTCCAGACACGTGTCCTCTGAATATGTCCTAAAAGAAGCTAACAAGTCTGAAACATTGTATCCCATGAGAGAAGTGCCAGGTGGAAAATATATACATGTTCCATGGTCCCAACAGGATATTGTGTCATTCACAAATGATTTCCCAAAATTACGAGAAAAACCTGTAGAATGGTACAGGCAGGTTGAGAGGTTTATTAAGGTTCAAAAATGTCTCCTGAAAGATCTAAATGGGTTCTTTGACATTGTAGTTCCCGTAGATTTATGGACAGAATGCAAAATTGCTGTTGATTGGCCCAGTGAGGAGCCCCCTCAGCGAAGGTAAAGAGAAAGTATGACCAGTTAATACTGTATTTGAAAGGCAAGGTGCCTGCTAAAGAAACTGATTGGACTCGTATAGATAGAACTACCCAAAATTGTGATGAAACTGTACATTCATACTATGAACGACTGTTACAGGTGTTCAAAACGTACAGTGGACTAGATAACATTGAGATGAAGGACATGACCCATTTCATTTATCGATTCGTGTTAGGGTTAAGACCTGAAATTTCACAATGGATTAAAGACAATAAAATCTGTTGGCAAGCCAAGCCTATAGATGAGGTCCTGAAATACGCCAAGTATTATGAAGATGAGCTGGAAAATAAACGGAAAAAATTAAAAGAAAAAGTTATGTGGGCACAAGTGAAATTAGCAGAGCAACAAGAAAAGCAGTTAAGTAAAATGAATAATAATACCCAGAATCAAGGCCCTGGGGGTGGAGGGAAGCCCAGAGTCAAAATGAGGCGAGAGGAGGTCAAAAAGAAGTTCCCCTGTCACAGGTGCGGACAGATAGGGCACTGGAGAGACGAGTGTCCAGCGGTACAGAATGGTAACGTGCCCAATAATGATTTGAATCCACAGGTGCAGAAAGAGGGGCCACGAAAGACACAGCAACAGGTAAAGCAGCAACAGTTGCCTCGTGCACCTAGGCCAAACTATAAGAATAGAGCACAACAGAGTGAGGAAATAGAGGTTTGGGAAGGAAGGGAGGATAGAAATGCAGCAACTTCGCAATTCCTGTTGAATGATACATTCCTCTGTGATGAACCTTACTGACGGTGCCTGAGGGGGGAGGACGAGGAGTGCTTGCCTCCTTGCCGGTAGACCAGTCAGGGCCATACATTGAAGGAAAGGTTGAAGGAAATGATGTCACCTTTCTGTTGGACACTGGTGCTACCAGTTCTACTGTGAGAACAGCAGATGTTCCAAACCTACCCCTCTCGGGAGAAGCAATCCAAGTAGTGGGTGTTTCTAATCAATTAATTAGTACCCCAATTACCGAGCCCATGGAGATCACAATAGGAAACTTCAAAGAGATGCACAGATTCGTAGTCTGTGACTCCAGTCCTGTGAACCTACTAGGACGTGATTTGTTGTGCAAAAGGAATTGTACCATCTTTTGCACACCAAAAGGGGTTGAAATTCAGACCCCAGATGAAGATGGAATTTACAAATTAATGTTAATAAGGCCTGACTCAGAACTTAAAAGACTGACAATACAAGACTTACCTGAAGAGCTCCAACAGACAGTGAAACCAGAAGTATGGGATTTTACAGGAAAAGATGTAGGATTAATGGCAAATGTTGACCTAATTAAAATAGCCATAAGAGAAGATGCAGTCTACCAGAATACCAAACAGTACAAAATGAGTGCAGAAGTAAAGGCAGGGGTTGCCATCGAAATAAAAAGATTATGGGAAGCAAACATCATACAGGAGGTAATGAGCAGTCCTTGTAATTCGCCCATATTTGGAATCAAGAAACCGAGTGGAAAGTACAGAGCAGTGCAGGACCTACGCAAGGTAAACAAAATCGTCGTTCCTTGCTGCCCTATTGTACCAAATCCTGCCGTGATCTTGTACCAAATTCCATGGAATGCTGAATGGTTTACCGTCATTGACTTGTGTCACGCATTCTTTTCAATCCCATTGCATCCAGACAGCAAATTCCTTTTCTCATTTGAATTCGACAGTCATATCTACGTCTGGAATCGTGTCCCTCAGGGGTACACAGAGAGTCCTTCAATCTTTAACCAGATTTTGAAAAAATGCATTGAATCTTTGGTCTTACCTAGAGAATCAGTCCTGGTGCAATACATAGACGACCTCTTGGTGGCGTCTAAAAGTCGTAAAGACTCTGTTGTTGACACTATTGCCTTACTGAACCATATAGGGGAAGGAGGGCATAAAGTATCACCAGACAAATTACAGTTCTGTACCTCTTCAGTGAAATATCTGGGGCACCAGATAGAGAAAGGTATCAGGAAAGTAACCACAGAAAGAATCAGGATAATTAGAAACATGCATCTACCCAATACTCAGAAAGAAATCAGAATGTTCCTTGGGGTTGTAGGATACTGTAGACAGTGGATTGTGGGATTTGCAGTTTTGGCAAAACCATTGATAAAAATGACAAAGAAAGGAGCAAAAGACCCAGTGGAGTGGGACGAAGAAAGCATGTCAGCTTTTACCAAATTACGAGACTGTCTGTGTACTGCTCCTGCATTGGGAATGCCTGATTACTCGAAAGAGTTTGCACTGTTTTGTGACACATGCGACAATTGTGCATTGTCAGTTCTGACCCAAGCGCATGGTCTGACTAGACATCCTGTGGCATACTTTAGATCCAGTGGCTGCTGGATTACCTGGATGTCTGAAAGCTGTAGCTGCAACTTGCATGAGTCTTAAGCAGAGTGAATCCATCATTATGGGACATCCGGTAACTGTGTATGTTCCACATGCAGTTGTAATCTTACTGACCCGAACTAAGACCCAGTATCTCACTCCTAGTCTGCAGACTAAGTATGAAAGGATTCTGGTTGGTGCAGCAAATGTAATCATTACTAGATGTAACATACTGAATCCAGCTACCCTATTACCAGATTCCCTCATTGCAGAAGTGAAGGGAGAGGTCGAGCATGATTCATTGACCTGACCAAGTTCAGTACAAAACCACGCCCAGACATTAAAGAAATGCCGTTGCCTGTTGAAGATTACGAACTTTTTGTAGATGGCTCGTGTCTAAGACATGAGGATGGAGGCCTAAGTGCTACTTACGCAGTGTGCACATTAGAACGTGCAGTAGAAGCATCCTATTTGTTTGGAGTCAGGTCTGCACAAGTAGCCAAATTAATTGCATTGACAAGAGCCTGTAAAGTTGGGAAAAATAAGAGGACAACCATATATACGGATAGCCAGTACGGCTATGGGGTTGTGCATGACTTTGTCCAATTGTGGCTACAAAGAGAGTTCCTGACTTCTTCAGGTACTCCCATCAGAAATGGGAAGGTTATACAGGAGCTACTGGAGGCAATCCAGTTACCAAAAGAACTGGCAGTGGTCAAATGTGCTGCTCACAAATCTGGCAATGACGATGTGACAGCAGGTAATCGATATGCTGACCAACTAGCCCAATATTGTGCACGGTATCAAATGTCAGTCAACATCAAGTTGGGGGGATATGGAAACAGCTGCCAACTTATGGTGTTTGAGGATGTACAATCATGGGAAGAACTGAAAGATTTGCAAAACGCAGCAGGACCAAAGGAAAAGAGAAGGTGGAGAAAGACTGGTTGTCAGGAAAGGAGTGAGGATGGTGTTATGGTTTACACTGATGGTATGCCTGTATTGCCTGACATGAAAAACGGTTCTGTTGGGTCGGACCAATTACTTTGGGAACTCATTAATGAGAACAAAAACTCTCTGATACAAGTCCCAACATTTGAGAAATGAATGCTCAAAAGCTTTAGGTCATGTGATCAATTGATAGTATTAAAACATTCAAACATTTGGTATCTGAATTGTAATCATTCTTAGATAACATTCAATGCTTGTAGTGACGGATGCTGGTATCAGACAGGCACCACGCGAGAGGAACTCAGCACCTCCGCTTACTTGAAAGAAATTTGTTTTACCAGAACTGATTGGCCCTTGCGCC
This sequence comes from Lissotriton vulgaris, assembly GCF_964263255.1. Lineage (NCBI taxonomy): Eukaryota > Metazoa > Chordata > Amphibia > Caudata > Salamandridae > Lissotriton > Lissotriton vulgaris. The sequence continues at coordinate 253,594,576 of NC_141687.1, forward strand.
ACCATTGGTCTCAGGCTGAGGCTGCCCGGTCTGACCCCTAAACTGTCTCCCTTTGTCTTGATAAAGACCTGCCGCGACCACCAACCGGGGCGCATCAGGGTCGAAACATCGACGAACATCATAGGCCCAGAAATACCAGGATCCAAAAAGTAACTCTAGGAATCCTTGGTTCAAAATTGTTACTGGCCAATGAAAATACTTGTATATACCTGTACATAAATTGCACTGTATATTTCATCATTCACTGAGCACTTTTCACTGAAAGTCACTTTAATTTTGACAGTCACTACAAGCATTGAATGTTATCTAAGAATGATTACAATTCAGATACCAAATGTTTGAATGTTTTAATACAATCAATTGATCACATGACCTAAAGCTTTTGAGCATTTATTTCTCAAATGTTGGGACTTGTATCAGAGAGTTTTTGTTCTCATTAATGAGTGTTCCCAAAGTAATTGGTCCGACCCAACAGAACCGTTTTTCTTGTAACCTACAAATGCCCAGGTTCTGAGGGACACAGGGTTACCCCTTTTTCTTAACTGTATTGCCTGACAGCTTGCTTGCTCCTATGGCCCGGCTAATACATGGAGATGGACATATAGGCAGGGATGCTATGGTTCGTGTCTTTAAACAGACATGGTACAATTCGAAATTCAGGAACATTGCAGAGGCACTCTGCCAGAGGTGCTTAACTTGTCAGCAGTTTAAACCTGGGAAGAAAACAGTAGTTTTACCAAGTACAATCGGAAAAGCAGAAGGTCCCTTTGTCAGATTACAAATTGACTTTATACAGTTACCCCTCTGTAAAGGAATGAAGTATGTCCTTGTCATTGTCTGCCTATTTTCAAAATGGGTAGAAGCTTATCCTGCAAAGAAAAATGATGGCATTACTGTAGCCAAGTTGTTACTAAGGGAATTGATACTGAGGTTCGGTTTTCCAGTTACAATTGAATCAGACAGAGGTGGGCATTTTCACAATGAGGTAATAGGCCAACTCTGTGAAGCATTCAAAATTACCCAAAAATTGCACTGTGCATATCGCCCAGAGGCTTCTGGAGTGGTAGAACAACTGAATGGCACTATCAAATCAAGATTAGGAAAAATGTGTGAGTCTACTGGAATGAATTGGATAGACGCCTTGCCCCTTGTCCTGATGGGAATCAGAAGTATTCCAGATCGCAAGACAGGCCTGAGCCCTCATGAGATACTGATGGGAAGAGTAATGCAACAAGCATGGGTGCCAGGACACAAACTGCTAAGCATTTCTGATGATTTGGTGCTAGAGTACTGCAAGCAACTGGGTGACCAAGTGCGTTCTATCTCTCACCAGATTGGGGTAGACGCCGTCGCCAGGCCAGCAACTCCAGCCCATAATCTGAACCCAGGGGATTGGGTTGTGCTAAAGAAACACACCCGGTTGAGTTGCCTTGCACCGAAGTGGGGAAAACCGAGACAAGTGATTCTTGTTACCACAACAGCGGTGAAGTGTGCAGGTGTGCCAAAGTGGATCCATGCCAGTCATACGAAAAGAGTGACTGAAGATGAAGAAACTGAGGCTGAAGGTTGTGCAGCTGAAGGGTCTCCTAACATTGGTCCTGAAGTAGCTGATGACGAACAACCGAGCACCAGTCAAGATGAATGGGTCCCAGTAATGGACCTGACATTTGATCCCATAAGAACCAGAAGACAAACCTACTTAGATAGAGAGTGGGATAGTGAGGACGAGACAGGATTAGGAAGAGATAATCAGATCATCGAAATCCATGTCAAATCTGATAATGAGGAGGGTCAGATAGGGACAGAACAGGTTACGGACACACCTCCAAGAACTCCTGAGAGTGAGAAGGGACAAATAGAAAATAGAGCAAAGGTTCAAGCGGAAGAAAATCAAGGGTTCGAAGTGCTTGAACAGGATCAGATAGAAATAGATAAATGTGTTCAGGAAGAAGAAATTGAAATAACACAAAGCCAAATCCAACATACACCTGAACAAGGTCAGCTTAGTGACCAGGCAGAAGAAACAAACCCAAGACCTGGAACTAGTCAGACAGATAGGGAACAAGAAACCATCGAAGCAGATGTGCCACAACTGAATGAAAATAAAAGACCATTAGAAGAAAGCCCAGTTACAGTTCCGGTTAAAAGATTCAAGAAAAAGAAAAGTGAACCAAGATTCATCAAAAGACTTAGACTAGGACTAAAAACTGTAGAGGAAAATCTTGAGGAGAGAAAACAGGCTTCTAGAGAAAAGGAGAAATCTGGAACCAAGGCTAAGAGAAAAAGTGCCTGAATAAAAAGGCAAAACAGTAAATATCGGGATCCTGAATGGACTTTTCTGGTATTGGAGGAATTTGAGGATCTTGATATAAGTGACGAAAGTGACGAAGAGGTGATTGCTAATCAGAGCACCGAAGAAGAATAGCCAACCTGAAGTTGCTCGGTGTGAGAAAACCTGTATAAAGTTAAAATTAGGGGTTGAAAAACTTCTTTTGAGCCAAAATGTCTGATTCCAGTGTAAATCGAAGACCTAGGCGTAACTGTTCGAAAGCATGCTGTCAAATATGTGTATGTAGTATAGCACTAATTCTAATACTCTGGATAGGACTGACTATAACCATTCCATCTATGATGAGCGAAAACCCAAGTCTGTACCCCAATAATAACTTACCGGACGACACTGTGGAATCACATACTAGAAATACACCACAAAGCATAGATGCACTAGACAGACCACTATAGCCTGAAACAGACAAAACTGGATTTAGAAGCATCAGATGAGGAAGACTTACACTTTAACAAGATTAAGAAAAAAACTCATTTAAATGTTTTTGCAAACCTATTAGTACATTATGTAGAGACGATGGAGCTAGACGACTGTTATGTCTGCATGAAGCTACCCACTTCAGTAGCTGAAGGTGTGACTTACCACCACTTACCCTTAACCTATGGAATTTCCTGTAGTATACTGACTAGCTTATTTTACAGAAGAGGACCGTTACAGTATTATTACTCAAACCTTGACGTGGCATTTTCTGAACTTCCTGTTCGAAGAAACCTGAACCTGTACATACGACTAGAGATGTAGCTAAATATATGGGTGATTATTTTCTAACTGTAGGAAAAATTAACATAGATGACGCACACAAGAATAACCTGACTTGTTCTCTACATGAAAAGGAGAAAGAACTTCTAGATATGGCAGAGAAGAGAAGAGAAAGTTTCCAAAAGAAGGCCAAAGATAAAACTCGGAAAGTTCCGAAATGGGCAGAAAATATAGAGAGTACCTCAAATGGTAGAGCAAATGCTGCCTTGTTGCTGGATTTCGAAAAGAAGGGGAAACTTTGTCTTCACAGAGAAATGACTAGTTACTATAATAGCATATTCATTGGTTCCAGTGAGTGCGAACATAATTATAAGGTAATTGGGGGTTGGGGATTCAAAGATGGGTCAGAGCCAGTGTTTCCTGGATTTTATTTTATATGCGGAAACAAGCCTTATTTCAAATTACCGGACCATTGGTACGGAAGCTGTTACTTTGGTATTGTCTTTCCAAAGATATACCATGTGGGAAAAAGCACTGGAAGCATTGAAAAGACGAACAAATTAGCACGCACAAAAAGAGAAAGTGCCGGAGAAATAGTAGGAGATATTTTTAGTGCATTGATACCTGCAGTGGGGGTGACTCTGAATACACACAGAATTTGCAAATTGTCAACAGTAGTGGATCGGTTATATACCGACACTGCTGGAGGTTTCCTGATGGTCAATACCGAGATGGTTGCGATCAGATCTATAGTTTTACAAAACAGGCTTGCTCTTGACACCTTATTAGCAAAAGAGGGTGCAGTCTGTAGAATGTTGAAAGCGCAACATTGTTGCACTTACATACCTGACAAAAGTGTGGAGATCAAAAGGTATGTGAGGAATATTACAAATTTGGAAAAAGAGCTCAAACCACTGGAGATTGACAGTGCCTGGAAGAGACTAACTGATGGTCTCTCCTCTGTAGGTCATTGGTTTACTAACCTAGGGAAAAGTCTTGTGAGCAAAATACTGATGCCAATGGCGGGAATAGGCCAAATAGTTCTAGGGATAGTAATTTACTGCAAATGTCGAAAACACAAGAAGAAATATTCTGTGAACCAGCGAGGGGTAAAAAGAAATATTGAAGAACTAGAATTAGAGGAAATGAATAGCCAGATTTATAAAAAGATGAAAAATTCTCAACCGACCAGAAATAATGAGAAAAAGCAGAATAAAAAGTTTGAAGAGATTGAAATGGGTGAAATGTGAAAAGTTGGCATCTGTTTCATTAATTTGTGATGATATAAAATATCATCAAAGAGGGGATTGATGGAGCAAGGATTCGCATACGAAGCGACTTGCTCGTACTCATGAACCTCGAATAACATATAACGAAATAACCAACATGTTTTTCTTACTAATGTACCTTTTCTTCATCTATATTGGGAAACCGAGTGAAGCTTGCTTATGTGTTTTCTAATCCTAATACGCTAACATTTAAAATGGCTGCTGCTACGCGGGAATTTCTACTACGCATGCGTCGGTCATACCCACGTGACATGATGTACTCGCAGCTTTGGAGGGAACCCTTTCCCATCTGCGCACTAGTGCTAAAATGGCTGTTCTGTGTTCTCACATGCGAGAAGCTTGCATTGCTGCTTTCGCTAAGCTGTTCGTTTTGCTTAATCCTAATGCTATAGTTTATATTAAGGTAATGGGTATAGTGTAGAGATGCATGGTATACAGTGTAATCATTTATTACTGTGTTCTACATTGTTTTCTTTTACTTTTTATGTATCGTACTCTTTGGGCCTGGGAGGTGCTTACTACTCCATTTTGGAAGTCCCTTCTACGCATGACACCCGGAAGGGAAAATGAACTTCGCAGCATTGGAACCCAGCCAGATGGCAGCAACAGCCAAGATGCGCCTGGGAACCCGACCTGCGACCCAGCTAGAGGGAGCTGAACTGTACTGAAATTTGTTACAATTGTATTCAATGTTATATTCACCATTGTTAACCAAAAGGCACATGTCATGAGAACCTGGAATTTAAGGGACGGAAACGGAATTTGAATAAGGAGTCTGAGAAAGTTAAAATTTTAGGTGGTGTGATGACCTGTCCTCCTTTGTCCACTCAAAATTGGGGATCCTTAGACTTGCAATATTGGGGGGTGGTACATTGACCTGAAAAACAGTATAATTAGCGTAGGTATAGCTAGAGAAATTGTCCGACTTGTCTGATTAGCTGACCTGTCACTAACCCAAAGCACTCAATAGGTGACTGAAAGCAGAGAGCTGCGGAGCACTCTGATGGGAGGTTTGAGAGCCCAATTGGGGTTTTTGGGAAGTGAAAGTGCTGGCGAAGCACTTTGCTGGTGAAAATTATAACCCAATCAGGGTTTTGGCAGATTCCTTGCAAAGAGGGAGTAGCGCAGGCGTTGCAACCGAAGCTGCGGGTGTTGGTCTTAACCTTTGGTGAACTGGTCCTGATCCAAATTCTGCGGTTATCCTGTCCTGATTGTCCATGAGCTGCACCTGCTCGCCTACTGGCACTGAAGTCTTTGGGGTTTCTCCTGTCCTTTCCAACTGACCCGTGGCCAGGGTTGGTCTTCACTCTATCCTAGGTAAATATAAGTCTGTGTGGGTGATTGTAGATTAATTTGCATTCCTTTCATTCCCATCCCGAATTTCCAAAGCTTGATTGCATATGTTCCTTTTCTTTTCCGTCCCTTGGTATATGAGATACTCATGTATTACTGACTATTAGCATGTTCAAATTTTCAACCCACCTTTAGTCAATGCTAAATCGTTTCTATATAGTATATGTTCCTTTTTCTCACCCTCCCTTTTAGGAGATAAGTTGAATCTATAGTATGTTCCAACTCTTACCTTCCCTATAGTTGTTAAGCTAAATTCTGAATAAACGAATTGCATGAATTGTGTTTCCCCATTTTCAAACTACCAGTGAATTGCGAAAGTCTTTGGGTTGAGTATGTTCCCTTTGTTTACCCTCCTTTAATCAAGTTGCGAAAGATTGTTTTCTAAAATTAGCATGTTCCTTGTTTTACCTTCCCTTTACTTTAAGTTCTAAATGCTTAGCATACTCTATCTTATTCATAGCTACACGCTGTTTCTGATTTTAGTTATTGATAGTTTATAGCGTTTAACCTATGGCTCATGACATATGATGATGATAATGATTAGATAAAGAGTTTGAACCTACCCTGACTCTGTGGTTATTATATAATTACAAATGTTATGATATTTTGAGTGCCTTTCCCTTAACTTAACTCCCTGATCCATTGCGTGAAGGTATCTAGTGTCAAAGATTAGTAGGATACTGGCATGGGCATTAGAAATAGAATTCATATTATACTGGTAGTATAGCGTGAGTTACCCAAATAAAGGTTAAGGTATATGATTTTGGAATTATGGGTCCAGGTGAGTATCTGTACAAATTCTAGTTGGGTGACCTACGCGCTCTATCATGCCTCTAAGGATTGTTTTTGTGCAGGAAGACCTTTCCTGCACAAAAACAATCCTGTTTGTAACACAGGCACCCTTGCACTTTCGTGCAAGGCAGCCTCAAGTATGCCAGCATAGGAAGAGAGATAAAGACCGCCTACTCTTCAGCATCTTTGCACTATAGTGCAAGGCAGCCTCAAGTATGGCATCATAGGGCGAGAGATGAAGAGCGCCGTATCTTAGTAGGTATGGTGCTCTTCAGCATCCTTGCACTATGGTGCACTATGGTGCAAGGCAGCCTCAAGTATGGCATCATAGGGCGAGAGATGAAGAGCGCCGTATCTTAGTAGGTATGGTGCTCTTCAGCATCCTTGCACTATGGTGCACTATGGTGCAAGGCGGCCTCAATTATGCCAGCACAGGGAGAGAGATGAAGAGCGCCATATCTTAGTAGATGTGGCCAGGGCACAAGTCCTAAAAAAAGAAGTGGGGGGAGGCTGTCACCGGAAGTCACATCACAACAGCAAGTGACATCACGAAAGGTGCCGAGCTCCTCGTCCCAGAGAGGCCAAAAAGTGAAGTCCAGCTGTTTGGCAGGGGGGGACGGCATCCCCCCGGTAAAATAAGTGGGGGGAAGCCGTCCACCCGCGTGGTACCCCACTCGAGCCCTGAATGTGGCTCTCTTCCATTCACGCAACACTGCGCAGTGACTTGTCTTGCTGCACTATGTGGCGTGAATTTTGAGAAGATATTCCACATATAATTCAATATTTTTAACTCTATTCTGTACTCCAACCTGGAGCACTGGTTGCACACATTTGTGATTTGCATGTTAGATTTCATTTAAGTGTATCTTTTGTTCTTGAAACAGTATATATCAGGGTAGGCCCTTTTAACTCTGCCATGGAGGCGCTTAACTTGTATGAAAAGAAAGGATGTGGCGTGCTCCATCTATGCACTCATTTGCATGTATTCATTAATGTACTTGACTAGTATGTTAAGGGATAGTATTCCGAACACAAATCTTTTGAAATCAAATCGATTGAATACAATATTGCTGTCAATTATGTATACCCCTTATATAGTTTGTTAAAATCCGAAATGAAACGTATTTTTTAAAATACAAATAATGTCAGACACGTTTCGAAGATTCACCTTCCTACACTTTCAAAGAGCCAATCCAATTTGTGAAAAAGTCTTGGATGGCATAGAATGTAGTCTCACTGCGGACTACAGTTTGTAAATGTGTATTTAAAGGTGCTACCACTGCATTCAACTCTGCCGAGTTTTCCAGATCTAGGTGTGATGTGCTACTTCAGGCCATGGTTATTATTTATTTATTTTTTTCGATTTTAAAACAATACTAAAACTCACAAAATGTAAAGGAAAAAAAAACTGGCACTGGGGCAGCTCATAATGTATGAACCTGGGGAACTTGGATGCAATGTATGGAGCTGCGAAATTCAGGTTAGAGTCCGAGCTTACGTTTACCATTGACACACAGCGTCATCTTGTACAGTGCTACTTTTTCTTGATATGCTTTTCTTTGCAATTGCCATGCATAACTCGTTAGTCTGCAACGAGGCGCTATGCACATCATCTGGCTGGCTCACAACAAACTAACCGGAAGAGGAGTATTTTATTGGTTCCACACAGAGATGAAACTCAGATTGCACGGGGCCCTGTGAATGACCTTAAGACAGGGGTCACTCAAGAGACAGTAAATATTCTCAATTCATAAAAACCTGTTTGTTCTTTCATATCCACAGCGCGGCGCGGCCGTGACACCTCTTCCAGCCCTTCTGACAGTCAATATTGGGCTTGGAAGTGGGATAATGGCGCTGGGCGTGGCGTCCTCCACTACGTGTTGACTGAGCGCGCGCCTCACCTGTGAGAGATCCCTTTTATGTCTAAACACTACTGACAGCCTGGCCTTCCTTCCACCAAGGGATAGAACAACCTCAGGTCATATTTAATAAAGGTGTAGCAGGGCTTTGTAAGATGACATCACTCGGAAGGCGAGAAAAGAGAAGGCCGCCCCATTAAAATGCCATTGGCTTAAGGGGGCGGGGCTGTAGTCGAAATACGTCTGTCACCTGGGAGGTGCCTGGTGTTCCGCTTTCCACAGCTGCAGCCGCCACCAGAGACAACCTCAATGGAGTTCCGAGGAGAATGCGAAAATACCTGCCACTGCCAGGTGTACAAGAAAGATCACTCCAACTTGTTGGCTAACTTGCAATCGAATGAGCTCCGGTGTCCAGCAGGCCCGGCTCCAGGAATTTTTGGGTGGGCCAAGGGTGCATTTGGGTGGGCCACTGCGGGCTTGATATGTTGCATATATGTCAAGGCAGGCCTGCTTCAGGGCCCTCCTTTATCTATTCTTAGTCTTACAAGGCCCAGTAAAACTCACTCTTTTCCAAATCTCTTTTTAATTTTATCACTCTCAAAAAGTGTTTTTTCCATGTAATGTTCCTTTGATGGGAAGAGGAGGTTTCTGAGGTGGGAGTAGCAGGCAAGTGACACTCCACTGGCTCCCTCCGTGAGAGCCTTCAGAGTGAATTCCTCTTCATTACTACCTTCACATAACCACGGACTCTGCAACACACTCCCTTACAGGCTTCATTAGCCACTATTCCTCTCCAGTGGACCTTATCCCACCGATGACCTTGGGCCTCAGCCCCATATCAGGCACCATCGGGCTCCACTTTCATTTTTCCAGGTAAAAACATTAGTAAAATCACCTTCATACTTAAAATATTGAATATAGCAGTAAATATAATTAGCAGGGACTTTAAAGTATGTTCCACAGTAGCCTTTATGGCCCGACTGCAAATTACATAAACAAAAAACAAAAACAGAAAGGCCATGACAGGGCCGGCTTCAGCGCTGATGCGGAACTCTTTCTCAGCAAATACCTTTACTACCACCTTCCAAGAGTGCCCCTCATCCCTCCATGGCCCCCCTATTGACCTCTTTCTCGGATTCCCTCACTGCCACAAGTGCCCCTCATATCCCCATAGCCCCTCCCCTTCATGACCTCCTCCTTGGATTCCCTCAGTGCCACCCTCCACCAGTGTCCCTCATCTCTCTGTAGCCCCTCCCCCTCATGACCTCATCCTCAGACTCCCTCACTACCACCCTCCATCAGTGCCCCTCATCTCTCCCTAGCTCCTCCCTCCATCCCATGACCTCTTCCTCGGATTCCCTCACTACCACCCTCCATCAGTGCCACTTATCTCTCCCTAGCTCATCCCTCCACCCCATTACCTCTTCCTCGGATTCCCTCACTGTCACCCTCCACCAGTGCCCTTCATCTCTCTGTAGCCCCTCCTCCTCATGACCACCTCCTCAGACTCCCTCACTACCACCCTCCATCAGTGGCCCTCATCTCTCCCCAGCTCCTCCCTCCACCCCATGACCTCTTCCTTGGATTTCCCTCACTACCACTCTCCTTGAGTGCCCCTCATGCCTCCCTAGCTCCTCCCTCCACTCCATGACCTCTTCCTCGGATTCCCTCACTGCCACCCTCAAACAGTGCACCTCATCGCTCCATAGCACCTCCCACTACCTCCTCCTCGGATTCCCTCACTGCCACCCTCCACCAGCGCCCCTTATCTTTAAGTAGCCCCTCTCTCATATGCATTTCATTTGTTGTATAGCGCTACTCATATCAGTGTAGTGTGTGTCAGTACTTTACACCACACACACATTATTCAGAGACAATCATACAAGTATGTAAATCAGTCTACGAAGAATGTCACAAACCAATGAGGATTACAAGGTGTAGGAATCACATGTCATCCATACTGGTGGGTAGTATATTTTAAGAGGGTTAGGTCTGGGGAACACAACCTTAGGATTTAAAGAGTATTCCATGGAGTCAGCTGTACTTATAAAAATGTTTATCTGCCCAAAAATACTCATTTTAGCAACTTTAGAATGATGAAAGACTGGGGAAGTTCTAGCTATATCACAAGACCAAAAAAGCGAAGTTCTAACTATACCATTCATGTTTGTAGGCAGCTCTTTGGTGACAGTTCATTGGTCACTGTCCTATGTTGGGATTGTAACTTCTGAACTACAAGTAACACAAGGATCTCTGTGACAAAGGCAGTAACCCACTGAGCTATCCACATAAAATACAGTTCATCTGCATTTAAAAACTATTAACAGACAAATGATTGCTCTCCAGAAGGATCATTAATCACCAGCGTTATCTGGGCATTTTGTATTGTCTTATTGCTGTCCTTCATCGGCCATGATAATGATAAAAACTGTTTAAATGAAGCAGACGAAGTATGTGTCCCGCTGGGCCTGTGCAGATTTTAAAAAGAAAAAAATGTAGTAACACATTCTCTTACCTACTAAATTAGTCAAACTCTGTGTCACAGCCTGATGTTATAAGCCGCTGCAGGGCTCAGGAAAGGTGACTAGGAATAAACAAACTTCTTTTCTCCTGTGCTGCATAGAAAAAAAAATATCAACGCAGCAGGACAGTAGGCAAAGGTTACCATTGTCAAAGAAAGAATTTGTTGCTATTACCATGCAGAGATGAAGGGTTGAAAAAATAAACAAAGCCTTGTTAACATTTAAATGGTCTTTAAAGACCTGTGAAGTACTCGGGTGCGGCTGCGATCATCTCTAAAACTGTCTCTGTGTTTGTGCGCCCGGGAAGCTGTCTCGGCCCGGGCTGACAAACTCGACCTGTGCGTTGTGCGCCTGCCTTCAAGCACTCACTGCGGGGGCCAAGGCTCCTGTTTGGGTGGGCCAGGCTCATGTTTGAGTAGGCCTGGCCCACCCGGCTCACCCGCCTGAACCGGGCCTGGTGCCCAGAGCTTTTTATAGCACAAACTCGACTCAAAGGTATTGGAGCACTTTACATGAGCACCAGTTAGGCAAGATCACATTCATCTTTTGGGCACGGGTAGATTAAACAAGCATTTGCAATGCAATAGGTCTCGCATTTACACAAGTTTAAGCTATTGGCATTGTGAATGACAATGCCTTTTAGTTATGTTTTAAAAACAAAAACAAAAATAAAAGCCATTGTCATTTGCAATGTCAGTAGATCAAACTCGCGTGAATGTGAGACCTATTGCATTCCAAATGCTTGTTTTAACTAAGGGCATGGCTCCTTCCCAACAAAATAAAAACCCAACAGATGATGACTGTGAACTATCAAATGATTTTCAATGGCTCCAAATAGCATGCCATTTTGTACATGTTTGTCAACTTACAATGTATAATAACTAAACAATCCTGAATTTCAGACTGCTGGTTTGATTCCAATGCCCCTTCTACTTCCACACTTCAGTACAGCTAACCCCACACAGAAGCACTGCTTTTATTGGGAGGTGTGGAACCATCACTCATCATCAGGTATTTTTCCATTGCTACCCGGGCAACTATGACTGGCCTTGGGGCACTTCCTCACCTACTGCGTCCAATGCCCAGCTCCGAACCAAAATCTCAACACCACTCACCCAACCCTCCTGAGAACTAATGGAGGAAGGTACATTTTCCCGAGGTAGTAGGGAGGTATTGACTCTTCATGCTGTGTGAGGTATTGTCTCTTCATGCTGTTTGAAGGTCTTTCACATAAAGCAGAATGACTTTATTTCTCCATCAATAAACTGTTACTGGACAATTGTCGACAGTATATATTAGTGACTGCTTGTTATTAAACTCAACTCCCTAACCTACTATAAATAGAATAATGCTGGAAGAAGGACAGTGCAAGTGCTTAATTTGTATAAAGAAAAAGAAATTGAGGGTCCCAAAGTGTTTCTTAGGCGATAAAATGCCAGGTTTGCCGAATACCAGTACTTCCTAGTTTTGATCCCACCTTCTTCCCCTTTCATCTACCACCTGACAATCCCAGTCTCGTTATATCATTCTTGTGGGTTCTTGTTCATTTCTGCTTTCTCCATTTGTCATTGTTTTTCGACATCTTTTTTTCTTTCTCCCTTTTCTGCCTTCCTCCCTGTCACTTTTGGTCAAATAATAATGATAAAAAATGAGCCATGGTCCCCAAAAATGAGTGATAGTGCTCTATACTGGAAAACCACACCTCTTACACAAATTAAGCATTTGGATGTGCTTGTTTCACAACTTAACTTCCCCATAGTCAGGACCACTGGAATTATGTTATTGTGCGGCTGCAGCGATTCTTGCATAATTATAGATGTGCCGCATTTTTTACATAATCCATCATCTGCTGCATAGTCTACGAACAAAAAATTGTCTCTTGCTCAAATGGTTCAAAAAGTACTAAAAATGCGATGGCACGTGTTGCTTCGAGGTGGAAGGCCCTTTGCAAAGCTGGACTGCACATCTTTCTGTTGTTTATTGCTATATTTGGATGTTGAACTGGTACTAATAAGATGCAACCAATGACCACAGAGTGCTGAAATAAAGAATTAATACTATTACAAAATGGGCCACCTTTTGCTGCATAATTTGCCTTTTGGTTCAGCATAATTTACCCAACCCTGCTACATAGTTTGACCCTCTCCTGTCTCATGATTCCACTGGCCCTGCCCATAGTCAACCAGCAAAGATCAGGTTTTCTGTTTGAAATATCATTCTCTGATTCAAAGTATAACTGACCATAACAGTGAGGTACAGGAAGGAGGCCTTTTTGGGGAGGGTTGTGGTCTAGTGTTTGCTGGCTATAAATGACACAGGAAAAACTGCTAGTAAACTGGAAGAGATAGGAAGGGTTCCAGGCCTTGAACATACATGATTGCTGCTGTGGAGAACGGATGGTCATGCGAACTGTGCCAGACACGGAAGTAGTGGTAGAGTTTCTGCCTTTTTAGTCAATATATTTACAAACTTGTGCTGTAAAATGAATTGTAAGGTAAACTTCCCAAGCCTTTCTGGAGTGAGTCAAACTTGCTCCGTACAATATATGAGTAGGTATTAAAACATGTGTCGGTGCCGCTTTAAGGTCCTATTGAAACAACATTTGTTTCATACAGCACCCGTATTTACCTCCGACCAAGGCCTCTGGAATAATGCGATTCTGAGGATGTGGCGTTTTCCCCATCGTTACGGATTTTATGCATTTGCCACATAATCCATCATCTGCTTCATAATTTGCAGAGCTAGCTAACGACTGGTCAACTTTGAATTGTCTATGTCTGTATTTAAATGTTAAACTGATACTGATAAGGTGGAAGCTTTGCCCAGACAATGTTAACATGTGTAAGAAATACAAAATACCACAGAAATACTGTCACAAACTGTACCACATGACGCCGCAGAATTTGCCTTTTCTTCTGCATAATTTAGGCAACCCTGTCACATAACTTGGCCCTCCCATCTCGCATAATTCCAGTGGCCCTGCCTGATGCACAGGATTGCAAATGGTCTCTAGTCTCACCGACCCAAGCACTGAACAAAAACCCAGCTGTGTTTTATCCAGCTAGAGATCATTTATGTATGGGGCTCACGAGAGACATTGAACTCCTGATCAAAATAGGCCTCTTGTGTAAAGGAGAGGTTGACAAATCCAGAAGCCACGTTTGAAACACACTTCCGGTACAGTTGTGTTGAATTTCTGTATGATTACACTGTCCAAAGGCTCGATGAAGCAGCCACAGGGCATTTTGGCGCTATGCAATACATCTGACAAACTGTTCTTTAAAGATAGCATGTTGCATGAATCCAGTCAAAACAGACCCACAGAAAACCAGTGTTTGTCTCACCCACTACACATATCAAAGCACATACAAATGTGAATATGCACATTCACTAGAAGGAAGTGCCTCTTTCAATCTAGTACGACTCCAAGCTGGTGCTCAGCGAAATGTCATAATCTAAAGGTAGCAGCAACTCGTGCATGACTTACCTGGTCCGAGACAAATACTGCTCAAAGATGTTCAACAACCATAGGCGTGTTTCAGGTTTCTGCAAGACGCAAAATGACGTTGGCTTTCAATGGGGGCTGTTTCGTCTGTATCACCACCAGTGTGAACAGAAGTCTCAGTTTCAGGGTGCCATTATGTGCCACGGCTGCAGAAAAGAGCTGCCCAGGTGTTATGGTAATCATCTTTTATAAAGTAGTTTCGCACCCAAAGCAGGATCATGAATAAAGCAACCAGAGAAGAGGATATGGGTAACGGCCAGAGCGGCAGACTTTAGAGCTGGGGAGCCAGGTTTGAGTCTCGGCGTAGGCTCAGCCTCCTGGGATTCTGGGCAAAACCGCGTAATCTCCCCTGCCCACAGAAGAAAACAAGTGGTGTTCAAGTTTGGACTAAACTCTGTCTGCTCTTTCAGATTAAGAAACGTTCCACAACTCGGGCTTCTAAACGCTGAAGAAGTCATTACATAGTGATTGTTTGCTAGAATAATTCTGTTACAGACGACCCAAAACTTTGAGGAGAAAGAGGTGCAGAGAATGCAGATGTTTGACGTGTTTCTAGGGCACTGGTGAAATATTGGCGGCTACCACCGAGGTTATGGTGTCATTCAATGTCTGTATAGGGCCGGTCTGTAATTATTGTGAAAATTCTCAACTGAAAATTCTGTAAAAAAAAAAAAAGGATCTCGGGAGTCCCGCCGGTTCAAGGATAACCTGGGCACACATTACAGCAGGATTGTGAGCTCAGCGCCGGTACTACTAATTAACGAGGAGCGTGCGCTACCGCAAAGCACACAATGGGAAGCTGGCTCCGTGGAGCCTACGGGGGAGGGAAACTGAAAGCGCGCGATGCGCGTGCTGCCAGCCTCCGGGACAGGAGATGCGTACGGAGTGCACATCTCCTGTCTGTGCGTGCCACCTCCTGTCTCCCTTCGGGACAGAAAGCGGCAGCAATAGAGGCTCGCTAGCGAAGCAGCGCATGCGCTGCGTTCGCAAGCGAGACCTAATAAATTTGCCCAGAATCACAGGATGTTGAGCCGACCTGAAAGCTTGAACCTGGTTCTGCAGCACGAAAGTCGCAACTTTAGCGGTGAGACCATATCCTCTCCCCAATTGAACATTGGTGCGCCAAATACCAAGGCTGCTGTCCTAAATCCACCCCGTACCCTCTTTTTAAAATCTATTTCTAGATAATCTCTGCCCGTTTATCTCACTCTCGCAGGTTCCTGCTTTCTCCCTTTGTGATGCCATTTCCACCTTTCTCTTCCTCCGTCTTTCCATTTTGTTTGTTTTTCCCTCTGTTGCTCTCGCAAATGTTTGATCCGGTCTCCAAAGGTGAGTGCCTGTGCCCCACCTCACTGGCAACCACTGGCTCAAATCTGACACTGGTTAAGTGCATACCACCAGTGTTTTAAATGGAAATATAAAAGTGCACTCACTCTTTAGAGCACCTAGGGCTGTATTTTGGAAGTGCCCCAGGGACGCTCTGGGGATTTTACCCCAATTTGTGTGCCCTTGGGGCAGTTTGGTATTACAGAAGAGGCCTCCTACACTTGTGCGTCCCTTTATGTAATACTGATAGTGCTGGTGCACATAAAGCGCCAGCGATGTCTTCAGAAGACGTTCTCTCATTTGCATGGCAGCACGGCCCCATGCAAATGAGGGTACCTCTTTGCCTCTGCTCCTGTGCCATATTATAAAGGCACAGAAGCTGTCAGGAGGTGCACTGACAGAGCGCCGCCTAAAAGATGGTGCACTTTCAGCACGCCCCCTGATTGCAGCCCTCTGGAGGATGGACCCCCAAGACATACCTTTGCAGGCAGTTGCAGTCACTCACTGAAGCCACCTGCAAGGGGGAGCTTTAATCCCACTTAAAATTGGAGGCAGGTTGCCACCTGCTCTGTTAAACATGAAGCTGTTCCAAAGCAGCCGCTCTGTTTTTCAATAGGGCAGCACGAATAGGCAGCTGCCCTGGGGAAAGCACATTCCATTCAATAGACTACACGTTCCCTGTTTGCGCCCGGCGCACCTGTTTTGTGGTGCACACCCCGCAAACAGGAAAAGAGCACTCATTACATATTAGGGCCCCTTTTTGTTCCCTGAAAGTGCCTGCACTCACCCATTAAATGTGATGCAGTAGTACTGAGAATCGCAGGTACACTCCCTTTCAAATGAAAGAAATGCAGGTACTCAGTACAGGACAGTACCTGACCATTTAAAGCACTGCATACCTCACAGCTCCCCCTGCACCTACATATGGAGAACAGTCACCAAAGAATCAGAACAGAATTTGGAAAGAGACTATACACTAAATCATTAAAACCAATGTTTTACAGGCAAGTTGTATGCTAAGCACAACAACATTTTTTACAGGTACAAATTTCTTTGCTTACTGTATTTTCGCGTACCCATCAACAAATAACCACATCAACTACAGAGGAACTGACTGCAAAGAATTTGCTTGAACTTATCAAGAAACAGTAATGTCCTGCCATTCTCAAAGCCCACAAAACATGCCATTAAATGCTTAGAAAGCTGCTTATTTGTTTATTAATGAAAGGACACATCTCTGGAAGCCTTTAGGTGCCTGAGGACAAAACAAATAGATGGGAGCCGTAATTTAAAAGGGAATATAGAAGCGTAGGTACTCACTATTTAGAGTATCCTTTTTCAAATAAGATGTGCCTGTTCACTTCTATTAAATGTAATGCAGCAGTGCTGAGAAATGCAGGTATTCTTCCTTTAAAATCAAAGAAGTGCAGTTAATCAGCACAGAAAAGTACACGCCCCTTTAAAGCACTGAGCTGGAGGCTTGCGTAGAAAGATTTTTTTTATGGCCAAGCTGATATGTCTGCTGGTTAATTGATTCCAACGTGTAGGAGGAGTGCTTAATTTGTAAAAAATGTAAGTGCCAGGGCCATAGATATTTCTCAGGAGGCCACCATGGTTGGCAATACCCACTGTCCTTGACAGCAGTACCAAATTCTAAACATCAGTCAATACAAGTGTTACATTTTGATTATTCCAAGTCACTTAGCGTTGTAAATATGGCTAGGACTGCTGCTTTTATGTTTTTTTAAGTATATTGAATATGCTGGTGAAGAGTTCTGCTCAAAATTAGAAAGACTGCACCCCATGTGGTAGACTGTCATAAACAAGTGCTGGTGTTTACAAATAAGTGTTGCTGCTAAGCTCTGCCAAGCATCGGCACAAATTAAGCACTGTTAAGTAGGAACCTGTTCCAGAGATACATCTACCACCACCATCTATGTGTTTTAGTAGTGGGTAGCCCATGGGCTACAGAGTTGAATATACTTGTTGAAATTGGATTGTCCTTTTGGAATCTCACATATGGATATGAAATGAATACCATAAAACTGAGAAGAAAATAAAACATGGTTGAAAATACTTACCTTTAAGTGAATTATTTGGAGGATTACACCAATTTGAATGCCTAAGGGATGTCATCAAAGTTCCTTTGATAGCACGTTTTTCAGACTGTCTTACTATCGCCCCAGGGTGTTGGGCGACACCTTAGAAAGCACCTATATCATTATAAGTTTTTAACAAGGACGAATTAACAGCAGTGCACGGGTTTATCATATTTCTTCTTAGTAGTGGGTAGCCCATGGGGGATCATGGAGATGAAGACTACATTTCATTACCTCCTGGTTCATTTTCCTTGTCATAGGCAATCCCTTTTGAAGATGAGCCCCCTGCAACGGACAGTGTTTTGTACCTACCCTAGTAGTTATAGAATTAAAGTAAACCTAAAATGTAGCCAACATGTCGAGAGGTGGCTCCCCCCAGCCTCCTAACATAAATGTATTGCACACACTTACCCCTTCCTCTTTTTCACCAGTTTCCCATATACACGTTTTGCCTACTCCATTAAGCACCCTTTATTTTTATTTATTTGTCTTTGATTATAAGAAAGATCTGCTGAAGCAATCATTAATTTTTATAAGCTTAAAGTTTATTTGTGGAACCACCATGCTTTAGCAGGCACTCAGTGCTGGAAGGGAACACGCTTTCCTAATGAGCTGATTAAGGAGTCCCGCAATAGTGGACCCTATAATCAGAATCTTATTTTTGGTGCAGTTGGGCTGTTTTTGGTTTCATTGAATGGGTGGAACAAAGCCTGTGTAGCTACATTCTTTGTCCCGCCAGACTTTTGTCTCCGGGTTTACTAGGGAGACAGTGGCTGCCCCAAACTGGAGTTTAGTGTTAGATGTGAACGGACACTAGGATTACCATCTTATACTACCCAGTCACATCCCCAGCCCTTAGAGCCCAAGTTTACTGCGGCTGAAGATTTTTACGAACTTGAAAATGCCCAAAGTGGGTAGGGTTGACTCCAGGAACTTTTACTCCATTGGTTAGGGAGTGTCCAGCTGTCATTCCCACCCACTAGCTTGTGCCAGGCATGGCACCTCCATTCAGCCAATTCAGAACACTCCCGTACCTGAGGAAGATCAGAAAAGGATTTAACCTTCTGTCGGCAACTGGAGAGGAGCCCAAAAGACTGGACCTGCTCTCTCTTGTACCCAGGACAAAGAAATGGACTCCAAGGGTCGTAAGGCTGACCTGTTCAAGCTAAAGGGATACTACAAAGTACAAGAGGTCTTTCCTTTAACTGCCCAGCTGACCAGTGGCACTGGACCTAGACTGGACCCTCCTGTTGGCCTCCAACAGTTTCTACGTGTTGGAGGCCAACAGGAGGGTCTCTCTGCCAGGAACCTGGGTGTTCTAATTGACCCCGCCCTATCATTCGACTCTCAGGTTAGCAGAACGGTGTCTACTTGTTGTGCCATTATCAGAACACTAAGGAAGATCGCTCCATACCTGTCCCAGGCAGCCTGGAAACAAGCAACAGTGGCCTTGGTCTTATCCAGACTAGACTATTGTAATGCCCTGTATAGTGGCATCAACAAAAGTTCCATCCACCGCTTTCAAATGGTACCGAATGCGGCGGTCAGGATGGTTCTTAATTTACCTAGGCTAGCCTCTGTAACCTTGGCTAGAAGGGATCTCCACTGGCTTCCGACTCCCTCTAGGATCTCTTTTAAACCTCTCTGCCTTCCCCACAGTGCTGTTAATGGCACAGGATCAGAGGGTATTAGGTCCCTTCTGTGTGTCTACACCCCTAGAAGAACCCTCCGTTCAACATCCAAGAACCTGCTTTCGGTCCCCAGATTTGTAAAGGCAAGATGGGGAGGTAGAGCCTTTTCCATCTTGGCTCCAAAACTCTGGAACTCTCTTCTTTTGGAGCTTCCTAGTCAGCCTTCCCTGGCGATTTTCAGGAAGCATCTGAAGACTTGGCTCTTCTCTCAGGCATATTAGTCGTCCACGCTCCTAGTGGTGTTGCGGTCCTGTATTCGGTAGTCTGGACTCTTGGTCTGTCTGTCTTCACGCCTTGATGCCCTCTGGGGCTAAGTTTGCGCGTTATAAATCGCCTTTCATTCATTCATTCATTCAAGTGTGTCCCTGAGTTCCTAGGGTGCTTTAGAAGTGTACCATTGTCCTGAATTGGAACTCAATGATAACATCTTTAACCAGGGTGAACCTAGTTGGAGTTTCTGGTTCCACAGTCGCAGCTATAGTTCCAGCAGTGCCCAGATGATAGCATTTTTCATCCAAAAAGGTGGCAAGTGGCACTTTCTGAAGTGGGACCTAGAAATGTTTTTGAACTTTTTCACATCCATACTATCACAAGGACCAATCCACTAGGTGCATCTTACCCCTGCTCTATTACGGTATCCTCAAATAGCAGCTAGGTCCTACTCTATTGGAACCACTGACTACCAATGATGTTCTTTCTGGGAGGTAAGTTGACTTAAGCTTAAAAAACTCATATCTGCAGTTCCCAATATAGGATATATGTCATATTAGTGTCATTATGTTTATTACAGGTTAATATAGTGACTTTGAGGGTTCGCCCTCTTAAATGGTATGAATGTTCCTTGAGGTGGGTAGTCACCCACCCCAATTAAAACTCAATTTTCTTACAAAGGATGCTATACCTCGGGCATGGATTTGGAGGAGGCCCTGGCACACACCAGATATCATTTAGCATTTCTAAACGCCCCTCCTTACGAACACAGGAGGAACACATTCCCAAAAAACAAATAAGGCTCGGTACCAGTATTTTCTTCTAAAGAGACTGAAACTGTTTCTTCTGAAAACAACTTTAGAACTGCTGTCGAAGGCAATGTACTCTGGGATATCAATTGTGGTAACACCTTGCTCCATGTTATCCTTGACTCCACGCTAACAACCCTCAAAGCCATCCACATGCCACAACATGTATATTCCAGGGTCTGCAGCACTATGATCACATCACCTCCCTATCCTAATCCATCTCCTGTGGATCTAATTTCTTACCCTTGCCATTGTCAAAGTCAGCAGCATCATTTGCAAATCCATCATGATCAGTACCCCACATATCCTCCGGTGACTCTCAGCACACCATCATTTTGTAGACTAAGAAGTGTAAAATTTTAAAAACAAGGCAGGATGCAGGCCCCTCAACATATGTAAGATGGGACTGCTGTTTACATCCTGGGTTTGCTCATGGCTGCAGATCTCAAGACCGCCCAATAGTGAGCAGCAGCACCATGAAATAAAACAGACAGGACTATTCACTGTTCTCGCTGTATTCAACGCAGGCTGAAACCTGCACTTCATAAAAATAAAATAAAAATATATATTAAAGGAAAAATAAATAAAGAGAACAAGAAAAACTATGGCCTTGGTAGACAAGCAAAAAATTAACAAATACTAGGATGAGTAAGAAAGAATCGGAGTACCAAGGATTACAGTTAAGTTATTTAAACGTTTAACTGAAAGCAACACCAATGTAAAAAAAAAATACATAAACAATATTGGAATTAACATTATGCATTTAAGTACAGCAGACTTGGCATAGCATTTACCAGAAATTACATTGAATGTATAAAAGTTTACATTGTGAGTATAGGAATTAATGAGGCTGTTATGTGAAATACACAACAGAAATTGTCAGGAATTAAAATAATAAAATAACAGGGATACTACAGAGTTACAGCAGACTGGTGCACACAAAAGAACAAAAGCAAAATTAGGAGGGATGACAAAACATGAAGGAAGTATAGAGACGTTTAGGAAATTGTATATTATAGAACATTCAAATCACTGGTGGTTCAATATTTTAATTGGCTGATGGAAAAGGTAAAATATTAAGGGGCGATGTCGTATGTCGTAGAGAGTAATCCCTATAATGATTTGGGAAAAATCCCACTACAGTTCACTAGAGCAATAAAGGAGCAAAGAAGAATGAATAGCAAAACGGCAGATGAGAACACTGGTATGCGACAAATCACAGGCAAAAAGACCGCTATAGAACTGAAACTGAGATGGATGTGACTGGCATGAAGAGATTACATGGTCAGTTGGCGTTGTTTCTCAAGGAATGAACTCATAAGGACTGATTTGAATATTCAAAAAGTAAGGTCATTCCTAATATGAGAAGGAAGAGCATTCCATATCCTGGGTGCATTACCAGAGACAGACTGTGCAGTGCGGTCTGCTACTTGAAAACAGGAGTGTAGGGTAAGATCTCTTGCCATTGCTTCGCGTCCTGATCTGAATACCTTACGGAGAGATGCTTGAGAAGATGGCAGAGTAAGACTTTGTAGAAAAGTGATGTAGGTCCCATGAAGCGACGAGACTCTGAAAGAGTCATTTAAGGTAGGCAGGTTTAAGTGTTGAAATGTTCAATGTTTTGTGTTGGTCAGGCAACTGGCAGCAGATCCTAGTGGACACATTTTATTTTTTGGAGGCCAGTGATGGGGGCGGACCCATAGTCAAGTTGGGACATCACAGTAGCCTCAAATGCTAGTTTCAGGTCTTGGTAAATAGCATGTGTTTCACATATTATTCTTCTGCCATTTGAACCTTGGCTTTAAATTGGATGTGAAGTTTGAGTTGTAAGTTTTCCCAATGAGGGAAAACAGGTTTTCCAACTATGCCTTTATCACACAATGTCTTTACCATGCATGCCTTTACCATGCAGGTAATTATTTGTGCCTTAATCACATATGGAAAGTATAGGTAAGGTAGGTGCATATATCAATATATATATACTAGCAGCCCGTCCCGACGTTGTCCGGGTAGGAATTGCTGCCGGCCAGTAGTATATTGTTTTGTAGGATTTTGTTTAGATAGCATTTCTTATCTGTGACAGGCCTGTGAAACGCTCTACTTTACAGTGCACTGCTGATGCACTTAAGAGTGCGCGTTCAGTAGTGTGTGAACTCGAGTTTCCCTACTTTATTTTCCCTTGCAATATTATATAGCGTGAACTCGACAACATGGCATGAGCACAATTTACATTACAGATGAACACATTCATTTGTGGTTGGCACGGGGAGACAAAGCGATTTGCCTGGAATCACAGGATGTTGAGCTGATGCCGATATTCAAACGTAGCTCCCCAGCTCTAAAGTGCGCAATTCTAGAACTTGTGGCGGGAGGTGTGTCTAAATGTGTATGTTGGTGCTGGCCATCAATGAGAGACCTGTGCATTTTTCAAATGGGTGGTGAAAAAATATGAGTATGTTGCTGGAGATGTGGACCGCCGTGCCACCAATGTACTTACTGGGGGAGGATAAACAGCCATTATTCTGCAACTTTCTTTCCGCATACCATCACTCCGCATACTTTCATTACGAAAGTACCATGACTCCGCAATGCCATTATAACGCACGGCATTACATTTTATATGCTTTTACCACGCATACATTTACAACAAAATTCGTTGTAAATGCATGAATGGTAAAAGCATGTTTTTTTTTAATGTTTGGATAAGGTAAGTATAAGTGTGGGTATAAGGGGTATATGTTTTGGGGTAAGGGTTCAGATATAGTTTTGGGTTATGGGGTACAGGGGTAGGTTTAGGGTTTAGGGATAGGTATGGGGTTTGGGGTACAGGGGTATTTTTAGGATTCAGGGCTAGGTTTGGGTTTTGGGGTATAGGGGTATTTTTAGGGTTCAGGGCTAGGTTTTGGGGTACAGGGGTATTTTTAGGGTTCAGGGGTAGGTTTGGGTTTTGGGGTACAGGGGTATTTTAAGGGTTCAGGGCTAGGTTTGGGTTTTGGGGTACAGGGGTATTTTAGGGTTCAGGGCTAGGTTTGGGTTTTGGGGTACAGGGGTATTTTTAGGGTTTAGGTATAGGTTTGGGTTTTGGGGTACAGGGTATATTTATAGGGTTAAGATGGGTTAGTGTTTAAGGGTGTTTGGGTATTTTAAGGAGTAAGGGTGGGTTATGATTATGGGATGCAGGGGTATTTAAAGGGAGCAGGGTGGGATTAGCACACAATATGAGACATGGCATGAAGGGCGGAACGTACCACACGCCCCCAGCGTTTGTCACGCCCCCAGCACACGCCCACAGCACAAGGCAGACACGCCCACAAGGGACTACTTTGCTGTCACGGTTCTTTTACCTTTTAAATGTATATGGTGGGCGTCTGCATAGCCTATGTCCTTCTTCTGCAACTGCCCATTCTAACGCTGTATTGGGTGTTGTGATTGGTGCTGTGGTTCCTGAGATTACCCGCCTCAAAAGTTTGGGCTCTCTCTTTATTATATTAGTATGGATATCAATACATATATATATTTATTTTTTTCCACTGAAAGAAAGGTAAAAGTGACGTTATAAGTAGGATTGTAGTAATCTCTTATAATAGCAAATGCTTAGAAAATCAAGAAAAATCCAAAGTTTAAAGGGATGTTATAGTTAGGTTAAAACGGCAGTTAATACATTTTGTTTTAAATGAAAGAAACACAGAATTCACCAGTTGTAGGAATCTCAAGTAAGTAGAACTCATGCCCTAAAGTAACTTTACCTTGCACTCCATGAACAGTGTTATCAGTGATCTCATTAGGGATATTATCAATCCAATCATTGAACATATCATGTGTGGTGTAATACGTAAGAGTAAAAGCAGAGCATGACAAATGGGTGAGTTATAGTTACTGTACGGCACTAGATCTCATTTCTTGAGATTAGTATGAGGTGAATTTCTGAGGTATTCTTTGTCCTTAACCTGCGCACTTATATCTTATTTTGTTTTATTCTTTAGGATGCAGCCTGAGTCCTAAGATGGCAGTCGCAACGTTTCCTTCTGATTGCGATTAGCCAACCACAAAGCGTGCTTGAGTCTGAGGATCCTCCGTGGCATGATATTTTGTTTAATCTTAATTTCTTAAAAACTACTAAATGGAATTACACCAAATTACAACAAGCTAGCTTTCTGGACCAAGATCTTGCTTTCTGCCAAATTTGGTGTAAATAATGCTTTTCCTATGAAAACACAATCCTAACTACAACTACCTTATGGCGACTGCCACTGGGTAAAAAAAAGAAAAATAAATGAAATAAAGAAATAAATATACAACATATAATAATGTATCAAATAGAGATGGTAGCATGAAGTAACTTTTTATCTAATGTTGCCTATCTTTAGATTTTTTACCGGGCTATGTTTACATGGAAGAACAATACGGATTCAGGGATAAACTGCACAAAGAAGTGACACCTTTGTGGAACCTCTTATTGGAGTACCCGGCTATTATAGCCAAATGTAGTAAGATATATTTAGTTGGCATGATGGGTTACTAGGTTGTGCTGACCCACATAAAGGATCACCATGATTTATCTTTCTTTTCATGATTTTGGAACAATTTGGGCACTAGACCCTGCATCAAGTTTTTTGGATATCTGTAGAATAATTAGAATCCTTGGTTATTCATCGCCACAAAATAGGGGAATAGATATATTTATTCGACATGATGAGTCACTATCTCGTGCTGACTCACATGATGGATCAACAGGATTTGTCTTTTGGGCACTAGACCCTTTATCAATTCCTGTATATCTTTAAAATAATCAAAATTCTTGGGTATCCATTGTTAAAAGACAGGGAGATAGGACTGTAACATCTATTTAGCCTGTGTATCCACATGATTAGCCTGTAAACTCAAATGCAATATATGAGGTCACACTGTGGTTTTAGTAAAGATCACGAGGCACTATGGGAAATGAAGTATAATATAATGTTGGATATGCTCTGCGTTTTTTTAGTCTTTTAGGTTTAATATGTTTTCACACGTGTTTAAGTGATATATTTTATGTATATTGTGTATACATGTATTTTTCATCACCTGGTTACCTCAGAAAGTCACTGTTGTATCACGTGCCCATGGAGTTTAAATTTGCATCTGTTGTCTTGGTAAATGAAACGCATTGTCTCACTAAAGTATTAGTAAAAGGCCAAAATTAATTGTTGTGGTGATATGGCCAAGACTCAAGCAGTCGAAACGTGTTATCTGCTGGCGTTTGCCTGTTAATAAACTGATATCTATAGCGCAACTCCTGAGTGGCTGTCTCTTCTTCTTTGTTTGGGGAAGACAGGTTCTTCTGTGTATATATATATATATATATACATAAAAGTATAAAGAAGTGTCTGTAAATCTGCTTCCGAGTGGCCTATCCAATGTTGGGGTCTTGGACTGTGATGGATATATATATATATATATATATATATATATATATATATATATATATGTAGCAGGCACACCCCGGAAGAAGTTTCCTGGAGAAACGAAACATATTGGTGTAAATGTCGTGCTTCTCTCGCTCTGCATAAATAAAACTAATGGAAAGGTCAAGTTCGTGTGCGGCCCGTTTATCTCCTGATGGGGATGTTTTTGAAGTAGATATCGGCTTGGTTCTGCCGAGGAGCAACGCACAGCCACCCTGCAGCGCCATGCATCCCCGCAGTGAACCATGCTATGGATAACCGACAAACGGATCAAGGGGAATGTCGGTGCTCCCGGGGACTGGACTCCGGTATGTGGCCCTTTTTCAGCCCTGAAAGTTGGTTGTTATGGAGGGAACTTGTACCGATACCCACTGGAGGGTTTTAAAATACGGAACATTAAACGTGTGAACCACAGGTTTTAGAAGGTAAAAGGAATTGTTTCCATACTGGGCGGAGCCTTCAGAGGAAGGTAATTTAAAACTATCGTAAACCTACCTGTGGCAAACAAACTATAAATTGAGAGCGGGCATACCCATTGGAGGGTTTCAAAAATACGGGACATTAAACGTGTGAACCACAGGTTCCAGAATGCAAAAGGAATTGTTTCCATACTGGGCGGAGCCTTCAGAGAAGGTCATTTAAAACTATTGTGAACTCACCTGTGGCAAACTAACTATGGATTGGTAGCAGGCACACCCCGGAAGAAGTTTCCTGGAGAAACGAAACATGTTGGTGTAAATGTCGTGCTTCTCTCGCTCTGCATAAATAAAACTAATGGAAAGGTCAAGTTCGTGTGCGGCCCGTTTATCTCCTGATGGGGATGTTTTTGAAATAGATATCAGCTTGGTTCTGCTGAGGAGCAACGCACAGCCACCCTGCAGCACCATGCATCCCCGCAGTGAACCATGCTATGGATAACCGACAAACGGATCAAGGGGAATTTCGGTGCTCCCGGGGACTGGACTCCGGTATGTGGCCCTTTTTCAGCCCTGAAAGTTGGTTGTTATGGAGGGAACTTGTACCGATACCCACTGGAGGGTTTTAAAATAGGGAACATTAAACGTGTGAACCACAGGTTTTAGAAGGTAAAAGGAATTGTTTCCATACTGGGCGGAGCCTTCAGAGGAAGGTAATTTAAAACTATCGTAAACCTACCTGTGGCAAACAAACTATAAATTGAGAGCGGGCATACCCATTGGAGGGTTTCAAAAATACGGGACATTAAAAGTGTGAACCACAGGTTCCAGAATGCAAAAGGAATTGTTTCCATACTGGGCGGAGCCTTCAGAGAAGGTCATTTAAAACTATTGTGAACTCACCTGTGGCAAACTAAACATGGATTGGTAGCAGGCACACCCCGGAAGAAGTTTCCTGGAGAAACTAAACATGTTGGTGTAAATGTCGTGCTTCTCTCGCTCTGCATAAATAAAACTAATGGAAAGGTCAAGTTCGTGTGCGGCCCGTTTATCTCCTGATGGGGATGTTTTTGAAATAGATATCGGCTTGGTTCTGCCGAGGAGCAACGCACAGCCACCCTGCAGCACCATGTATCCCCGCAGTGAACCATGCTATGGATAACCGACAAACGGATCAAGGGGAATGTCGGTGCTCCCGGGGACTGGACTCCGGTATGTGGCCCTTTTTCAGCCCTGAAAGTTGGTTGTTATGGAGGGAACTTGTACCGATACCCACTGGAGGGTTTTAAAATACGGAACATTAAACGTGTGAACCACAGGTTTTAGAAGGTAAAAGGAATTGTTTCCATACTGGGCGGAGCCTTCAGAGGAAGGTAATTTAAAACTATCGTAAACCTACCTGTGGCAAACAAACTATAAATTGAGAGCGGGCATACCCATTGGAGGGTTTCAAAAATACGGGACATTAAACGTGTGAACCACAGGTTCCAGAATGCAAAAGGAATTGTTTCCATACTGGGCGGAGCCTTCAGAGAAGGTAATTTAAACTATTGTGAACTCACCTGTGGCAAACTAACTATGGATTGGTAGCAGGCACACCCCGGAAGAAGTTTCCTGGAGAAACGAAACATGTTGGTGTAAATGTCGTGCTTCTCTCGCTCTGCATAAATAAAACTAATGGAAAGGTCAAGTTTGTGTGCGGCCCGTTTATCTCCTGATGGGGATGTTTTTGAAATAGATATCGGCTTGGTTCTGCCGAGGAGCAACGCACAGCCACCCTGCAGCGCCATGCATCCCCGCAGTGAACCATGCTATGGATAACCGACAAACGGATCAAGGGGAATGTCGGTGCTCCCGGGGACTGGACTCCGGTATGTGGCCCTTTTTCAGCCCTGAAAGTTGTTGTTATGGAGGGAACTTGTACCGATACCCACTGGAGGGTTTTAAAATACGGAACATTAAACGTGTGAACCACAGGTTTTAGAAGGTAAAAGGAATTGTTTCCATACTGGGCGGAGCCTTCGGAGGAAGGTAATTTAAAACTATCGTAAACCTACCTGTGGCAAACAAACTATAATTTGAGAGCGGGCATACCCATTGGAGGGTTTCAAAAATACGGGACATTAAACGTGTGAACCACAGGTTCCAGAATGCAAAAGGAATTGTTTCCATACTGGGCGGAGCCTTCAGAGAAGGTAATTTAAAACTATCGTGAACTCACCTGTGGCAAACTAACTATGGATTGGTAGCAGGCACACCCCGGAAGAAGTTTCCTGGAGAAACGAAACATGTTGGTGTAAATGTCGTGCTTCTCTCGCTCTGCATAAATAAAACTAATGGAACGGTCAAGTTCGTGTGCGGCCCGTTTATCTCCTGATGGGGATGTTTTTGAAATAGATATCGGCTTGGTTCTGCCGAGGAGCAACGCACAGCCACCCTGCAGCGCCATGCATCCCCGCAGTGAACCATGCTATGGATAACCGACAAACGGATCAAGGGGAATGTCGGTGCTCCCGGGGACTGGACTCCGGTATGTGGCCCTTTTTCAGCCCTGAAAGTTGGTTGTTATGGAGGGAACTTGTACCGATACCCACTGGAGGGTTTTAAAATACGGAACATTAAACGTGTGAACCACAGGTTTTAGAAGGTAAAAGGAATTGTTTCCATACTGGGCGGAGCCTTCAGAGGAAGGTAATTTAAA
The DNA here is from genome assembly GCF_964263255.1 of Lissotriton vulgaris. Lineage (NCBI taxonomy): Eukaryota > Metazoa > Chordata > Amphibia > Caudata > Salamandridae > Lissotriton > Lissotriton vulgaris. Next base: position 253,623,638 of record NC_141687.1, read on the forward strand.
ACTATCGTAAACCTACCTGTGGCAAACAAACTATAAATTGAGAGCGGGCATACCCATTGGAGGGTTTCAAAAATACGGGACATTAAACGTGTGAACCACAGGTTCCAGAATGCAAAAGGAATTGTTTCCATACTGGGCGGAGCCTTCAGAGAAGGTAATTTAAAACTATTGTGAACTCACCTGTGGCAAACTAACTATGGATTGGTAGCAGGCACACCCCGGAAGAAGTTTCCTGGAGAAACGAAACATGTTGGTGTAAATGTCGTGCTTCTCTCGCTCTGCATAAATAAAACTAATGGAAAGGTCAAGTTTGTGTGCGGCCCGTTTATCTCCTGATGGGGATGTTTTTGAAATAGATATCGGCTTCGTTCTGCCGAGGAGCAACGCACAGCCACCCTGCAGCGCCATGCATCCCCGCAGTGAACCATGCTATGGATAACCGACAAACGGATCAAGGGGAATGTCGGTGCTCCCGGGGACTGGACTCCGGTATGTGGCCCTTTTTCAGCCCTGAAAGTTGTTGTTATGGAGGGAACTTGTACCGATACCCACTGGAGGGTTTTAAAATACGGAACATTAAACGTGTGAACCACAGGTTTTAGAAGGTAAAAGGAATTGTTTCCATACTGGGCGGAGCCTTCAGAGGAAGGTAATTTAAAACTATCGTAAACCTACCTGTGGCAAACAAACTATAATTTGAGAGCGGGCATACCCATTGGAGGGTTTCAAAAATACGGGACATTAAACGTGTGAACCACAGGTTCCAGAATGCAAAAGGAATTGTTTCCATACTGGGCGGAGCCTTCAGAGAAGGTAATTTAAAACTATCGTGAACTCACCTGTGGCAAACTAACTATGGATTGGTAGCAGGCACACCCCGGAAGAAGTTTCCTGGAGAAACTAAACATGTTGGTGTAAATGTCGTGCTTCTCTCGCTCTGCATAAATAAAACTAATGGAACGGTCAAGTTCGTGTGCGGCCCGTTTATCTCCTGATGGGGATGTTTTTGAAATAGATATCGGCTTGGTTCTGCCGAGGAGCAACGCACAGCCACCCTGCAGCGCCATGCATCCCCGCAGTGAACCATGCTATGGATAACCGACAAACGGATCAAGGGGAATGTCGGTGCTCCCGGGGACTGGACTCCGGTATGTGGCCCTTTTTCAGCCCTGAAAGTTGGTTGTTATGGAGGGAACTTGTACCGATACCCACTGGAGGGTTTTAAAATACGGAACATTAAACGTGTGAACCACAGGTTTTAGAAGGTAAAAGGAATTGTTTCCATACTGGGCGGAGCCTTCAGAGGAAGGTAATTTAAAACTATCGTAAACCTACCTGTGGCAAACAAACTATAAATTGAGAGCGGGCATACCCATTGGAGGGTTTCAAAAATACGGGACATTAAACGTGTGAACCACAGGTTCCAGAATGCAAAAGGAATTGTTTCCATACTGGGCGGAGCCTTCAGAGAAGGTAATTTAAAACTATCGTGAACTCACCTGTGGCAAACTAACTATGGATTGGTAGCAGGCACACCCCGGAAGAAGTTTCCTGGAGAAACGAAACATGTTGGTGTAAATGTTGTGCTTCTCTCGCTCTGCATAAATAAAACTAATGGAAAGGTCAAGTTCGTGCGCGGCCCGTTTATCTCCTGATGGGGATGTTTTTGAAATAGATATCGGCTTGGTTCTGCCGAGGAGCAACGCACAGCCACCCTGCAGCGCCATGCATCCCCGCAGTGAACCATGCTATGGATAACCGACAAACGGATCAAGGGGAATGTCGGTGCTCCCGGGGACTGGACTCCGGTATGTGGCCCTTTTTCAGCCCTGAAAGTTGGTTGTTATGGAGGGAACTTGTACCGATACCCACTGGAGGGTTTTAAAATACGGAACATTAAACGTGTGAACCACAGGTTTTAGAAGGTAAAAGGAATTGTTTCCATACTGGGCGGAGCCTTCAGAGGAAGGTAATTTAAAACTATCGTAAACCTACCTGTGGCAAACAAACTATAAATTGAGAGCGGGCATACCCATTGGAGGGTTTCAAAAATACGGGACATTAAACGTGTGAACCACAGGTTCCAGAATGCAAAAGGAATTGTTTCCATACTGGGCGGAGCCTTCAGAGAAGGTCATTTAAAACTATCGTGAACTCACCTGTGGCAAACTAACTATGGATTGGTAGCAGGCACACCCCGGAAGAAGATTCCTGGAGAAACGAAACATGTTGGTGTAAATGTCGTGCTTCTCTCGCTCTGCATAAATAAAACTAATGGAAAGGTCAAGTTCGTGTGCGGCCCGTTTATCTCCTGATGGGGATGTTTTTGAAATAGATATTGGCTTGGTTCTGCCGAGGAGCAACGCACAGCCACCCTGCAGCGCCATGCATCCCCGCAGTGAACCATGCTATGGATAACCGACAAACGGATCAAGGGGAATGTCGGTGCTCCCGGGGACTGGACTCCGGTAGGTGGCCCTTTTTCAGCCCTGAAAGTTGGTTGTTATGGAGGGAACTTGTACCGATACCCACTGGAGGGTTTTAAAATACGGAACATTAAACGTGTGAACCACAGGTTTTAGAAGGTAAAAGGAATTGTTTCCATACTGGGCGGAGCCTTCAGAGGAAGGTTATTTAAAACTATCGTAAACCTACCTGTGGCAAACAAACTATAAATTGAGAGCGGGCATACCCATTGGAGGGTTTCAAAAATACGGGACATTAAACGTGTGAACCACAGGTTCCAGAATGCAAAAGGAATTGTTTCCATACTGGGCGGAGCCTTCAGAGAAGGTAATTTAAAACTATCGTGAACTCACCTGTGGCAAACTAACTATGGATTGGTAGCAGGCACACCCCGGAAGAAGTTTCCTGGAGAAACGAAACATGTTGGTGTAAATGTCGTGCTTCTCTCGCTCTGCATAAATAAAACTAATGGAAAGGTCAAGTTCGTGTGCGGCCCGTTTATCTCCTGATGGGGATGTTTTTGAAATAGATATCGGCTTGGTTCTGCCGAGGAGCAACGCACAGCCACCCTGCAGCGCCATGCATCCCCGCAGTGAACCATGCTATGGATAACCGACAAACGGATCAAGGGGAATGTCGGTGCTCCCGGGGACTGGACTCCGGTATGTGGCCCTTTTTCAGCCCTGAAAGTTGGTTGTTATGGAGGGAACTTGTACCGATACCCACTGGAGGGTTTTAAAATACGGAACATTAAACGTGTGAACCACAGGTTTTAGAAGGTAAAAGGAATTGTTTCCATACTGGGCGGAGCCTTCAGAGGAAGGTAATTTAAAACTATCGTAAACCTACCTGTGGCAAACAAACTATAAATTGAGAGCGGGCATACCCATTGGAGGGTTTCAAAAATACGGGACATTAAACGTGTGAACCACAGGTTCCAGAATGCAAAAGGAATTGTTTCCATACTGGGCGGAGCCTTCAGAGAAGGTAATTTAAAACTATCGTGAACTCACCTGTGGCAAACTAACTATGGATTGGTAGCAGGCACACCCCGGAAGAAGTTTCCTGGAGAAACGAAACATGTTGGTGTAAATGTCGTGCTTCTCTCGCTCTGCATAAATAAAACTAATGGAAAGGTCAAGTTCGTGTGCGGCCCGTTTATCTCCGGATGGGGATGTTTTTTAAATAGATATCGGCTTGGTTCTGCCGAGGAGCAACGCACAGCCACCCTGCAGCGCCATGCATCCCCGCAGTGAACCATGCTATGGATAACCGACAAACGGATCAAGGGGAATGTCGGTGCTCCCGGGGACTGGACTCCGGTATGTGGCCCTTTTTCAGCCCTGAAAGTTGGTTGTTATGGAGGGAACTTGTACCGATACCCACTGGAGGGTTTTAAAATACGGAACATTAAACGTGTGAACCACAGGTTTTAGAAGGTAAAAGGAATTGTTTCCATACTGGGCGGAGCCTTCAGAGGAAGGTAATTTAAAACTATCGTAAACCTACCTGTGGCAAACAAACTATAAATTGAGAGCGGGCATACCCATTGGAGGGTTTCAAAAATACGGGACATTAAACGTGTGAACCACAGGTTCCAGAATGCAAAAGGAATTGTTTCCATACTGGGCGGAGCCTTCAGAGAAGGTAATTTAAAACTATCGTGAACTCACCTGTGGCAAACTAACTATGGATTGGTAGCAGGCACACCCCGGAAGAAGTTTCCTGGAGAAACGAGGTACTTGAACAAACATTGGCAAACCGAGTTTTTAACTTATTGTGTGGTGTCACTGTTATACTTGCACTGTAACCCCTTTTAAAAACTGCCAACTACTTCTTGAAGCACACAGCGGTGCATACGCTGTAGCGCTATCCTCACTAACAAAGCGGCCGCCATTAGACCAGGCGCGCTCGCCGGACACGCCCACTAGAGGCCACGCCCCTTTCTCGACTACTTAAACGCTGATCTTCAGCGCAACGACTGATCACTGACCCAGTCCTGAGGTGGAAGCCGGGAGCTGGAGGTACTTGAACAAACATTGGCAAAACCGAGTTTTTAACTTATTGTGTGGTGTCACTGTTATACTTGCACTGTAACCCCTTTTAAAAACTGCCAACTACTTCTTGAAGCACACAGCGGTGCATACGCTGTAGCTCTATCCTCACTAACAAAGCGGCCGCCATTAGAGCAGGCGCGCTCGCCGGACACGCCCACTAGAGGCCACGCCCCTTTCTCGACTACTTAAACGCTGATCTTCAGCGCAACGACTGATCACTGACCCAGTCCTGAGGCGGAAGCCGGGAGCTGGAGGTACTTGAACAAACATTGGCAAAACCGAGTTTTTAACCTATTGTGTGGTGTCACTGTTATACTTGCACTGTAACCCCTTTTAAAAACTGCCAACTACTTCTTGAAGCACACAGCGGTGCATACGCTGTAGCGCTATCCTCACTAACAAAGCGGCCGCCATTAGACCAGGCGCGCTCGCCGGACACGCCCACTAGAGGCCACGCCCCTTTCTCGACTACTTAAACGCTGATCTTCAGCGCAACGACTGATCACTGACCCAGTCCTGAGGCGGAAGCCGGGAGCTGGAGGTACTTGAACAAACATTGGCAAAACCGAGTTTTTAACTTATTGTGTGGTGTCACTGTTATACTTGCACTGTAACCCCTTTTAAAAACTGCCAAGTACTTCTTGAAGCACACAGAGGTGCATACGCTGTAGCGCTATCCTCACTAACAAAGCGGCCGCCATTAGACCAGGCGCGCTCGCCGGACACGCCCACTAGAGGCCACGCCCCTTTCTCGACTACTTAAACGCTGATCTTCAGCGCAACGACTGATCACTGACCCAGTCCTGAGGCGGAAGCCGGGAGCTGGAGGTACTTGAACAAACATTGGCAAAACCGAGTTTTTAACGTATTGTGTGGTGTCACTGTTATACTTGCACTGTAACCCCTTTTAAAAACTGCCAACTACTTCTTGAAGCACACAGCGGTGCATACGCTGTAGCGCTATCCTCACTAACAAAGCGGCCGCCATTAGACCAGGCGCGCTCGCCGGACACGCCCACTAGAGGCCACGCCCCCCAGCCCTAGAAATGTGCATGCACAGGAAGCGCAGCGGACGAGCGCAGCGGGAGCGCCGTTTGCACGCCGAAGGCGTGCCTAAGGCAAGCCCGTCTGCGCCCGTCCGCGACCAGCCGGGACCCAGGGCCACAAACCCTGGTCCCCTTCCTACCCAGAGCAGGACCTACAGCTCGACGGCCTTTCGCAGCATAGGTAGGATTGTCACCCCCCAGTGCCCCCATACATATGCTCCCACAGAACTCCCCGCCCGATGTTTGGGGTGTAAGCACTCCTTTCGCAAAACTCCGTCGGCCGAAGCACTAACGTACCGCATGTACGCATTAAACTGCCGCTCCTTACCAAAATACTGCTCTCAGATTGCCATGCTGCTTGAGGAGAAAAAACCAGACGCAGTTTTCCTGACAGAAACATGGCTCTCCGCTCACTCTGGGCCAGACGTTGTCCAAGCACTACCCGTAGGCTACCATATCCTTAGATTGGATAGACCTGTGGGGAGAGGCGGAGGTCTGGCGATCATCCTGAAAAACCAGTACCAATGCCGCACTACAGCAGATACTATCCCTGACTGTGAGAGTGTAGCATTCTGCATAGAGTTCAGCGCAAATAGTTCCTTCTCAGGTACCCTGATCTATCGCCCCTTTGAGCCTGCAAAAAGGTTCCACAGATTCCTGCCAGAAATTATAGCGGAAAGAATTCTTTCGTCCGTTAACCATACGATCCTAGGGGACTTGAATCTTCTTTTCAATTCCCCTGCAGACCATACTGCTCAGGAATTACTAGAAGATCTGGAAGCCCTCCAACTTTCCCAACTGGTGGCAGCCCCGACCCATGAAAAAGGCAACTTACTTGACCCCATATTTAGTAATTGCCTGGATCTTACTGTCGATCAACCCATCCCCCTTCCATGGTCAGACCACTTTCTGGTCCCTTTTTCCTGGGTTACACATAAGACCCCCCAAGCACCTCCCCAAGTCACCATCAGGAGGAACTGGTCTAAACTCCCTTTGGAATCTTGGCTGCATAAACTGGACTCCACCCGCCCCTCACCCTGCCTAGACCCTAATGTGGCAAACGACAACTACGCAAGCTGGATCACCCACTCACTAGATTCAACTCTCCCGCTTCGCAGATCTTTCTCGAAGAGACTACAGAAATCTGCCCCCTGGTTTTCCGACTCTCTTAGACAGCTAAAACGCATTTGCAGACAACGCGAGAGAGCCTGGCGTTTAGATTTCCTCCCAGATAAAAAGACCTCCTACAAAGAGGCGATCAAAGCCTATACAGAAGGGATCAGATCGGCCCAGGCAACTCATTTCTCTGAGAAAATACTAGGAGCGAAATCAAAACCTAAGGAAATCTTCCAAATTATAAAACAATGCTCTAGTGCCAACACGGCTCCCCCCCTAACAAAACCCAGGAGCAATGCAACGAGCTTGCAGATTTCTTTCATGACAAAGTTTTAAAAATTTATTCTACCTTCCCATCCGCAGCCACACCCCCGGAGGCGAGCAAACCACTCCCCCCCCAGACCACCTCCTCACCCAGACCAGCCTTCCCTGGAGCATTTCCTCCCGCTTGACCTCGACACTTTAAGTAAAGTGGCCCGCTTGGTCAAGTCGGGCTCCCCCCGTGATCCTGCTCCTCCAGACGTCCTGATGCAGGCAAGTAAAGCCACCCTGCCTGTAATCTTGGATCTCCTAAACACGTCCATTTCCACCTGCTCTGTCCCCACAGCCTGGAAGCAGGCCATGGTACGGGCGTTGCTAAAGAAACCCAGCCTAGACCCAAACGACTTTTCCAGCTACCGCCCCATCTCACTTCTCCCTTGGGCGAGCAAGGTGTTAGAGAAGCACATAAACGCACAGCTGGTTCAGTTCCTGAAGGACCACTCGCTACTACACACATCCCAGACAGGCTTTAGACCACAGCACGGTACAGAAACTGCCTTATTAGCAGTCACCGAAGAAACGAGAAGGATACTTGATCAGGAAGGTTCAGTGGCAGTGATCCTCCTTGATCTAAGTGCCGCCTTCGATACGGTCAGCTATTCCACCTTGCTGGACCGTCTCCATAACATCGGAGTTTCAGGTGACGCTCTAAGGTGGTTTGACTCCTTTCTGTCTGGGAGATCGTTTCAGATCTTCGACGGTGTGTCAGTATCCACTAGCAAACCCCTGAGCTGCGGAGTACCACAGGGCTCCTCCCTGAGCCCTGTACTGTTCAACGTATACATGAGACCGCTGGCGAGTGTTGTCGAACCGTATGGCATTAAAATCGTGTCATACGCCGACGACACCCAGCTTGTGGTCTCGTTGGCTACCGAGAACAGCAGGCATTCCCCAGCCGACCTGTTAAAATGTCTAGAGGACGTTAAGGGTTGGATGACCAACTCCTCCCTTAAACTAAACGGAGAAAAGACGGAGCTCATGCTCCTAGGCCCATCCTCCCCGGTGCCGTTCACCTCCTTGTGGCCCAATGCACTGGGCTCCCCCCCCATCCCCAAGGAAAGCGTGAAGAGCCTGGGAGTATGGCTGGATAACAAACTCTCCTTCTCCACCCAGGCCACAAAATTATCTGCCACATGCTTTGGCCTACTTAGAATCCTGAGGAAGGTTCTTCCGTTACTGCCACTAGAGGCAAAAAAGGTGGCGATTCAAGGTCTTATCCAGTCCCGTCTGGACTCTAACAATGCCCTATACGTGGGGGCACCTGAGTTTACCCTCCGAAAACTTGAGGTTGTCCACAACTGTGCAGCGCGTGCTTTGATGGAAATCCCGCGCACTCAGTCTGCCAGTCCTGCTCTAAAAAGTCTCCACTGGTTGCCAGTGAGACAGAGAGTGGCCTTTAAAGCATTGTGCTTGGCGCATCGCACCTTCTGGAAAACAGGACCAGCCATCAACAGTAATCTTGTCACCCCCTACCACCCCAATAGGAACCTGCGATCGACGGAGGCTTTCCTTGCCGTTGTTCCCAGAGTAAAACGAACCAGGGCCGGGGGAAGACTGTTCTCGCTAAACACCACCAGGCTCTGGAATGATCTTCCCCTTTCACTCCGGTCCAACTCAGATCTCCTCTCATTCCGGAAAAACCTAAAAACACTTTTGTTTGTCAAAACCTATGCACCTTAGCTCCCCTTCCGTCACTTTTCTGGTCAGCTCAGCGCTTGGACGCCTACGGGCAGCAATCGCGCTCAATAAATACCGTTACAATACAATGTTGGTGTAAATGTCGTGCTTCTCTCGCTCTGCATAAATAAAACTAATGGAACGGTCAAGTTCGTGTGCGGCCCGTTTATCTCCTGATGGGGATGTTTTTGAAATAGATATCGGCTTGGTTCTGCCGAGGAGCAACGCACAGCCACCCTGCAGCGCCATGCATCCCCGCAGTGAACCATGCTATGGATAACCGACAAACAGATCAAGGGGAATGTCGGTGCTCCCGGGGACTGGACTCCGGTATGTGGCCCTTTTTCAGCCCTGAAAGTTGGTTGTTATGGAGGGAACTTGGACCGATACCCACTGGAGGGTTTTAAAATACGGAACATTAAACGTGTGAACCACAGGTTTTAGAAGGTAAAAGGAATTGTTTCCATACTGGGCGGAGCCTTCAGAGGAAGGTAATTTAAAACTATCGTAAACCTACCTGTGGCAAACAAACTATAAATTGAGAGCGGGCATACCCATTGGAGGGTTTCAAAAATACGGGACATTAAACGTGTGAACCACAGGTTCCAGAATGCAAAAGGAATTGTTTCCATACTGGGCGGAGCCTTCAGAGAAGGTAATTTAAAACTATCGTGAACTCACCTGTGGCAAACTAACTATGGATTGGTAGCAGGCACACCCCGGAAGAAGTTTCCTGGAGAAACGAAACATGTTGGTGTAAATGTCGTGCTTCTCTCGCTCTGCATAAATAAAACTAATGGAAAGGTCAAGTTCGTGTGCGGCCCGTTTATCTCCTGATGGGGATGTTTTTGAAATAGATATCGGCTTGGTTCTGCCGAGGAGCAACGCACAGCCACCCTGCAGCACCATGCATCCCCGCAGTGAACCATGCTATGGATAACCGACAAACGGATCAAGGGGAATGTCGGTGCTCCCGGGGACTGGACTCCGGTATGTGGCCCTTTTTCAGCCCTGAAAGTTGGTTGTTATGGAGGGAACTTGTACCGATACCCACTGGAGGGTTTTAAAATACGGAACATTAAACGTGTGAACCACAGGTTTTAGAAGGTAAAAGGAATTGTTTCCATACTGGGCGGAGCCTTCAGAGGAAGGTAATTTAAAACTATTGTAAACCTACCTGTGGCAAACAAACTATAAATTGAGAGTGGGCATACCCATTGGAGGGTTTCAAAAATACGGGACATTAAACGTGTGGACCACAGGTTCCAGAATGCAAAAGGAATTGTTTCCATACTGGGCGGAGCCTTCAGAGAAGGTAATTTAAAACTATCGTGAACTCACCTGTGGCAAACTAACTATGGATTGGTAGCAGGCACACCCCGGAAGAAGTTTCCTGGAGAAACGAAACATGTCGGTGTAAATGTCGTGCTTCTCTCGCTCTGCATAAATAAAACTAATGGAAAGGTCAAGTTCGTGTGCGGCCCGTTTATCTCCTGATGGGGATGTTTTTGAAATAGATATCGGCTTGGTTCTGCCGAGGAGCAACGCACAGCCACCCTGCAGCGCCATGCATCCCCGCAGTGAACCATGCTATGGATAACCGACAAACGGATCAAGGGGAATGTCGGTGCTCCCAGGAACTGGACTCCGGTATGTGGCCCTTTTTCAGCCCTGAAAATTGGTTGTTATGGAGGGAACTTGTACCGATACCCACTGGAGGGTTTTAAAATACGGAACATTAAACGTGTGAACCACAGGTTTTAGAAGGTAAAAGGAATTGTTTCCATACTGGGCGGAGCCTTCAGAGGAAGGTAATTTAAAACTATCGTAAACCTACCTGTGGCAAACAAACTTTAAATTGAGAGCGGGCATACCCATTGGAGGGTTTCAAAAATACGGGACATTAAACGTGTGGACCACAGGTTCCAGAATGCAAAAGGAATTGTTTCCATACTGGGCGGAGCCTTCAGAGAAGGTAATTTAAAACTATCGTGAACTCACCTGTGGCAAACTAACTATGGATTGGTAGCAGGCACACCCCGGAAGAAGTTTCCTGGAGAAACGAAACATGTTGGTGTAAATGTCGTGCTTCTCTCGCTCTGCATAAATAAAACTAATGGAAAGGTCAAGTTCGTGTGCGGCCCGTTTATCTCCTGATGGGGATGTTTTTGTTTTTGAAACATATATATATATATATATATATATATAGTTTGAATCATGTTTTCATACAGCAGCTGTGAGCACACAATGGAATGTTGAAGCTCCAGGCTTCTATTGATGGAGCAAGGATTCGCACGTAAAGCGACTTGCTCTCATTCATGAACCTCGTTTAATGTATAATCATATTAATCCAACTGTTCGTCATTTATTTTTACATTTTCCCCAACACGTGGGTGTCCCCAAGAGGCTTGCCTGTGTGTCTTTTCATACTAACAAAGCTTGCACTAGAAGAAATGGCTGCTTCGCTGAAATTCAGTCTGCGCATGCGTCGGTCATACCCATGTGATGTGACGCACTCGCATTCTGGAGGGAATCTGTGCTCATGCGCACTGTTGCAAACATGGCCGCTTGTCTCTTACCACGCTCTACGCTTGCTACTGCTGCTTTAGCCTATCTGTCTTTTCGCACTAAACTGTAATACTATAGATGTTGGAAAATAAGGGATGTGTTTTTATCCATCACGGTATACAGTGTGATCGTTTTATACATGATTCTAATTTGTTCTCGCTTACTTTTCATGTATCGTGTCTCTGGGGCTGGGAAAATCGGGAGCGGAGCCATACTTGAGGCTCTGCTGGGCACCGTCATGTGACCGGGGAGAAACTCTACTGCGCAGAAGCTGAAACCAGCCAGCTGGCTCCTGAAGCCCAATGCGCCTGAGAACCCAGCACAAGATGATGAAACTCACCTTGAAACCAAGAGACTTTGTTGCAATGCCTTGTGCACTCGTATTTTCTATTGTATTCCTATGGATGGGAACGTGAACCCAAGGGGCGGATAAGCAAATTTAAAATTCATGATGGGAACGTTGAATTCTAGGAGGTGACAATGTCCAAATCACCTCTTCTGACCAATCATAATGTGAGAAACTGTCACTTGCAACATTGGTGGGTGGTCTAAGGGTCCCCAAACAGTATAACTGCCCTAGTTTAGCTTAGGAAAATTGTCCGACTTGTCCGAGTAGCAGACCTGTCACTGACCCTACGAACTCTATAGGTGATCCAATCTTGAGTGCTGCGGAGCACTCTGTCCATACTTTCCACAAACTCCTAGGGGTGGAAATAGTCTTAAGTGCTGGCGGAGCACTTTGCTGGGAAATTCGAAAACCCAATCGGGGTTACTGGCGGATTACTTGCAGAAAGGGGTAACGCAGGCGTTGCTTCTGAAGCTGTGGGTGTTGGTCGTACCTTGGTGAGCCCAGCCTGATCCCAAATCCTGAGGGGTATCCTGTCCTGACTGTCCGTGAGCTGTACCTGCTCGCTTTCTGGCATTCCTTTTCTGAGGGTCCTTGTCCCCGTCCTTCCCAACTGACCCGTGGCCAGGGTTAGTCTTCACTCTAAATTAGGTAATTATCAACCTGTGGGTTTGCGTCTTCAAATCTTTCTCTCACTTTCTCTCCTTTCTTAAGTAAAGCACTTTTTCCTATGATATTGCCTTATCACTTTGAAATACAAATTATATGCAATTGTTTATTAGAATTGTTCCACTTCTCTCCCCACCTTTAGGTGTTTGCCAAAACTGTCATATTTTATTAGTATGTTCCCGTTTTTCCCTCTCCCTTAGCGTGGTTGCAGTGAACTCAGTAAGAACAGTATAAGTAGCTTAGTCTAAATATACATTTTAGGTCCCTCGTGTTTGGTTTAAGCTTGGGTGCAATAGTGTGTTTCCCAATACTCTTATCCCATAGTTCTCTCGTATACCCAATGGTCCTTGCTATAATTCATGGTTACATTTTAGTTGTGATTCTAATGCTTGATGTGTTATTTTGTATATTGCTTATCCTAACCTATTCACTTTGAAATCTTCAGATAAATTTTCAAAACTATCAGGTGTCTGTGGTTATTTTTCTGATTTATAATGTGGAAATTGTATGGTGGTTTATAAAGTGTATTTTCTTCTAGGACCCCTGTCACCTATTCCCTGCTAGCTCCTGATCCGTCTGGAGTAATGTGCCTGTGGTAAGTCAGGTACATGATCAGCAGTGGTGAGAAGTCACCCCCCGGATTACTCATAGTAGCGTGTATAAACTCGCCCGGTTCACGCCAAACGCGAGTCATTGGTTTGAATGCGCACGCCAGGGCCCAGTGCGTGTGAGAATCGGGGAACCCAGTGACCCGGGTGAACTGCGCGCTCTATCAGTAATTTTCTGGTAGCAGAGCTATGGTTAGGACTAGTTAAGATAGGTAGACAGGGTAGTTGATAAACAAACCGTGAAAATAAAATGTGCTGCTGATTTTCTACTGTATTGGTTCAAATATTTTGAAATGTTTTAAGGATTTATATATAAATGTATATGATTTTTGCATTGCTGCTATAAATGTTACATGTCGTATTAACCAAGAACTGTTTGTAAGCGTTCAGTGTAGTCTGAATCCCCGGGGAAGTATATAGCTGACGGTGAGTAGAATCCGATCAGCTGGAAAAGTCACTGGTTTCGAGTCATTAGTGTAGGGTGAAGAAATACCTGGAAACACTAATTAGGATCTTTTCATATCTGAATAATTGATAGCCACGAGTCCTTTGTATAAAACTTCCCTTGTGATATCACCTAGAAAGGGTCACATGTGGGAGGAGTAATAGGGTCTCAGAGGCTTGTCTGGTAAGTAAGATAGTTCGCTGGTGAAATCCTGGCTCAGTACATATCGCCGACTAAGGTGGATGAGTCAGAAGAATAACGGGTTCTATGTTACTAGTGTGAAGGGACAGGCAAAGAAGTCTATCCAGAGTGAATGAAAAGTAGACAGAAGTGGTTTACTTGTAGTGAGAGGAAATTTTTCTACTTATTTAGAACACTCAAACATAGTGGCAGACGTTGTGTGTTAGTTACTAAGTTCTGCGCTCGCACTTTAGGAAGAGTTAAAAGTTTCCGTTACCTTGTGAAGGAGGGAGTCGGGCGGAAGGCTGCTCTGACGTCACTCCGTGCCGCGCTGGTATTGGTCAGGACAGCGGGTGTGTAGTGAAGCCGAATTTGTAAGGGAGGGGTGAGTGCCGGAGTGTGGGACTTGGTCTCGCGGAAGGCCGCGCACCCATTGGATAAGGATTTTTGTACCCTCCGTGTTGATTGGTTGCCACAAAAATAACAGTCGCGCTAGCATTGGAAGTACCAAAGTAAACAAAATTAATCAGGCCGAGTTAGAAGCGAGCCTGGAAAGGCACATGTGGTATGCTGAGTTCTTACCTAATCCACAGAACTTAGGCTTCTATAAGGAACAGATTATACGAGGTAGACCGCACATGATGTATGGAATAAAGAGAAAAATGTCATTTGCCGACAAGGTAAAGAATTTCTTTAAGACCGATAAGCCCATAAGAACAAGAGAGGGTGTGATCATTCCTCCACCGAATACTCCTGCTTCCTTCATGATGTTTGAAAAGGGATATCATACCTGTGTGTGGTTAGAAAATTGGGCAAAGTATACTGCAGATGACGGAGTTCTGGCCTTTCCTATTGATGGTACCTTTAATGGTAGGGTCCTGTTTAACTTAAGGACCCGCATGAATGAATTGCATCCCAGACCCAGATTGACCCAGTACGAAGCCTTAGAGGAGTGGGAGATTGAGGCTTTGGAGAGGGATAGACCCCGGATGGACAAGGGAGTGAGTAAATGGTATCCGAGGGTCCATAGAGAAACCAAAGAGCAGAAAATGAAACAGTGGAGACAAAGCATGATGACAGAGGGATTGTTTCCAATGATGGGGGTATTAGAACAAGGAAAAGGAAAAAGCACAGAAAAAACCCATCACTTAATGCCCGTAGGGGACTCAGAAGATGAGCACCTAGAAGATTTATTGATGAAAAACCCCCCTCCCTATGCAGCCGAGTCTGAGCCTTTGAATTCACCAAACCCGTTTGCCAAATATCCCAGATGTCGGAGGGATAGCGAGACAGATGGAACAGGTACAGACAGTAAAACCAGCGAAGGGGATGGGTTTTGCAGACCAAAATCCGCAGTCCCGAATTATCAGCCGTATGGAGAAGGACCGCCACGATTGGTCACTCCAACTGCCCCAAGTATTTACCCTCCCTTGGTACCTCAAGTACTGCATGACAATGCCACAGGAAAGGGTTTGAGAGAACAAGAAAAGGAAGCCCTGGCCAGGCAGCGAGAGGATTTAGTCCGAACAATAGCACAGATACATCCCCACCCAGACTCCCTGACTATCCCAGTAACCATTGGACCCGCTATTCCTCTTTATAGGGATGCCCTGGCTAGTCCTCGTCCTCCTGTTATCTCCCCAATAATGCCTACTCCTAGCATTCCACCCCCGAGAAAGGAAGTATTCATAGATGACGATCAAGAAAGTGAATGTGAATCAGTGGTTCTGATGGATTTGCCCATTAGGGAACCTAGGACTAGCATGTCGGGGGCAAGAAGTCAGCATAAGCCAAAAGAGGTTCTGATTGAAGGTGCATCTGGGGTTAGGAGTGCCACCGTGGTATCACCTGAAGAATTAGACAGATGGACCTAAGAGTTGGAAAAAGAAACCACACCCCAGTCCAGACCATTAGAAATTTATAAACTAAGGATAGAAATAGAGGAAATGATGGCCGGAAACGTAGGAGTAGAGCGCCTAAACTCATACAGTGAAGAAGAGTTACTGTTTATCAGCAAAAATCTTACCCGCAATGCTAGGTTGCTCCATGAAAGGATAATGGACACAGCCACAGAAATGGGAATCGATGTCAGTCGCTCCAAAATCCTTCAGAAACTCTACAGAGTAGATTTTTCAGATAAAGACTTAGAGAGCCTGAATGTGGTAGGGAAACCGATCCAGATAAAGGAATTACTGAAACTATTGCAGAAATGGGGAGAAGTGGGAAAATGGAGAACCCGGTGGGCAAGGAAAAAGGAAGACAGCAGGGCTAAGTCTCAGGCTTCAGAATTCGTGCTACAAGAAGTAACTCCAACAGAAAAATTGTGTCCTATGAGAGAAGTCCCGGGAGGAAAATATGTCCATGTCCCTTGGTCCCGACAGGATATTGTGTCATTTACAAATGACTTCCCGAAATTACGGGAAAAGCCTGTTGATTGGTACAGGCAGGTAGAACGCTTCATAAAAGTTCAGAAATGTCTTTTGAAAGACCTCGATGGGTTTTTCGACATTGTGGTCCCTGTAGATCTGTGGACCGACTGCAAAATTGAAATTGATTGGCCTAGTGAAGAATTTCCAAGAGATGAGAAAACAGGAGCTCCCGCACCCGAAGTAATGAGGAAATATGACCAGGTCATACAGTACCTTAAGAAAAAGGTGCCTGCAAAAGAGACAGATTGGACCCGAATAGATAGAACAACCCAAGAACGTGATGAAACTGTCCATTCTTTTTATGAAAGGTTACTGCAAGTATTCAAAACTTACAGTGGTATCGATAATGTGGACATGAAAGACATGACCCATTTCAGTTATAGATTTGTGCTAGGATTAAGGCCTGAAATATCTCAATGGATTCGAGATAATAAAATAAGTTGGCAGGGAAAACCCATAGATGATGTCCTGAAGTATGCAAAATACTGCGAAGATGAAATCGAAAATAAAAAGAAGGCCCTCAAGGAAAAGGTGATGTGGGCACAAGTAAAGTTGGCTGAACAGCAAGAAAAACAGTTAAGTAAATTGAATTCTAGTAATAATGCTCAGAATGCCACTGCTGGGGGAGGAGGGAAGCCCCAGGCCAAATTAAGTCGGGAAGAGGCTATGAAAAAGTTCCCCTGCCACGGGTGTGGCCAGTTAGGGCACTGGAGAGACGAGTGTCCACATCTGCAGGCCGGTAACGCCCCTATAAATGGTTTAAATCCACAGGTGCAGAAAGAGGGGACGAAAAAGAACCAGCAACAGGTAAAGCTACCTCCAGTACCTCGCGCTCCTAGACAGAATTATAAGAACCAGGGCCAGCAGAATGTAAGGGCAGAAATATGGGAGGGAGAGAATGGAAGCAATGCAGCAATTCCACAGTACCTGTTGAGTGATTCTTTCCTCTGTGATGAACAAGATTGACGGGGCCTGAGGGGGGAGGACAAGGAGTGCATGCTTGGCGCCTCCTTACCGGTAGACCAGACTGGACCATACATTGAAGGGAAGGTTGAGGGAAAAGACATCACCTTTCTGTTGGACACTGGCGCTACCCGGTCCACTGTGAGAACAGTGGATGTTCCTAACCTACCCCTCTCGGGAGAAGCTATCCAAGTAGTGGGTGTCTCAAATCAGATAATAAGTACTCCAGTAACCGAGCCTATGGAAATCTCCATAAGAAACTTTAAAGAAATGCACAGGTTTGTGGTCTGTGATTCCAGTCCCGTGAACCTGTTAGGTCGCGATTTGTTGTGCAAAATGAACTGCACCATCTTTTGCTCATCAAAGGGCGTCGAGGTTCAGACCCCTGATGAAGATGGTTTGTACAAACTAATGTTAGTAAGACCCGATGCTGACATCAAAACATTGTCAAATGAAGACTTGCCTGAAGAACTGCAGTTAAGAGTAGTTCCAGAAGTGTGGGATTTCTCAGGAAAGGATGTAGGCTTAATGGCAAATGTGGACCCAGTTAAAATAGCCATAAAGACAAATGCAGTATATCCCAAAACAAGACAGTACAAAATGAGTGCAGAAGTAAAGGCAGGAGTCGCAACTGAAATTACCCGATTGCTCGAAGCAGAAATCATAGAAGAAGTAATGAGCAGTCCCTGCAACTCGCCTATCATTGGGATTAAAAAGCCTAGTGGGAAATACCGAGTAGTGCAGGACCTGCGCAAGGTAAACCAAATTGTTGTACCTTGCTGTCCCATTGTGCCCAACCCTGCAGTAATCTTGTATCAGATCCCTTGGAATGCAGAATGGTTCACTGTCATTGACCTGTGCCATGCATTCTTTTCCATCCCATTGCATCCTGAAAGCAAGTTCCTTTTCAGTTTTGAATTTGACAGCCATATCTATGTCTGGAATCGTGTCCCCCAGGGGTACACTGAAAGTCCTTCGATTTTCAACCAGATATTAAAGAAATGTCTTGAGACCCTAATATTGCCCGGAGAGTCCGTTTTGGTGCAGTACATAGATGACCTTCTAGTGGCATCCAAAACTCAAAATGACTGTGTCACCGACACCATCGCCTTGCTGAATCACCTAGGAAAGGGAGGACATAAAGTATCCCCTGACAAATTGCAGTTCTGTAAGAACTCAGTAAAATATCTGGGGCACCAGATAGAGAAAGGGATCCGAAAGGTCACCACAGAAAGGATCAAGATAATTAAAGCAATGGACCTACCCCGAACTCAGAAAGAGGTGAGGATGTTTCTAGGAGTTGTGGGGTACTGCAGACAGTGGATTGTGGGCTTCGCAAATTTAGCCAAACCTTTGATAAAAATGACCAAGAAAGGAGTGGAAGACCCAGTCGGTTGGGACAGCGAAAGCATGTCCGCATGGGTAACATTGCGAAATTGTCTATGCACCGCACCTGCATTAGGTATGCCAGACTATTCCAAGCGGTTCGAACTATTCTGTGACACCTGAGAAAATTGTGCACTCTCGGTCCTGACCCAGGAGCATGGGCTGGTCAGGCGTCCTGTAGCGTATTTCTCAGCCACTTTAGATCCGGTGGATGCTGGACTGCCCGGATGCCTGAAAGCGGTAGCTGCTACTTGTGTCAGCCTGGAACAGAGTGAAAATATTGTAATGGGACATCCTGTCACTGTGTATGTTCCACACTCTGTTGTGATTCTACTGACAAGAACCAAAACCCAGTATCTCACACCTAGTCGGCTGACTAAGTATGAGAGAATTTTGATTGGTGCTGAGAATGTAACCATTTCTCGGTGCAATGTCCTAAACCCAGCCACACTGTTACCTGTTCCCTTCGAAGTAGACGACGAAGGTGAAATGGAACATAATTGCATTGATCTAACAGAATTCAGCACTAAGCCCCGACCTGACATCAGAGAAGTAGCATTGCTTGATGGGGATCATACAATGTTCGTGCACGGCTCATGTTTGAGACATGAGAGTGGGGGTCTGTGTGCTGCCTATGCTGTTGTCACGTTGACAGACACCATAGAAGCATCTTACCTATGCGAAGTGAAATCGGCTCAAGTAGCTGAGCTCATCGCCCTGACCAGAGCCTGTAAGAGGGGAAAGAACAAAAGAATAACTGTTTACACCGACAGTCAGTACTGTTACAGGGTTGTTCATGACTTCGGCCAACTGTGGTTACAAAGAGAATTCATGACTTCCTCAGGTACCCCTATCAGAAACGGAAAGGTGGTACAAGAATTATTGGAAGCTATTCAATTGCCCAAAGAATTGGCCGTGGTCAAGTGTGCGGCTCACAGATCAGGAAATGATGATGTGACAGCCGGAAATAGATACGCTGACCAAATTGCCCAATTTTGCGCCCGACACAAAATGTCCCTCCAAATTGGGTTGTGGGGTGGACACAGCTGCCAACTGATGTTGTTTGAGAATGTGCCAACGTGGGATGAATTGAGAGACTTACAACAGTCAACAGGCAGGGAAGAAAAAGCTAGATGGAGTGAAAATGACTGCAGAATGAGGAATGACGGTGTGGTGGTAGACAAAAGTGGAATGCCCGTGCTGCCCGACAGTCTGATAGATCCCATGGTCCGAATGATACATTAACCAACACATATGGGAAGGGATGCCATGTGTCGTGTGTTTGACAAGGTGTTCTATAATTCAAAGTTCAGGAACCAGGCGGAAAGGCTTTGCCAGAGGTGCCTAGTGTGTCAGCAATTCAATGCAGGAAAGAGGACTGTAGTAGAGCAGAGTACCATCGGCAAGGCAGTAGGTCCCTTTGTTAGAATGCAGGCAGACTTCATAACAATGCCCAAATGTAAGGGGTATAGATATATCCTGGTCATAGTTTGTCTGTTTTCCCGGTGGGTGGAGGCTTACCCAGCTAAGAAAAATGATGCCCAAACTACAGCCAAGCTATTGCTCAGAGAGTTGATACCTAGGTTTGGGATCCCAGAGACGATTGAAACGGACCAAGGTGGGCATTTTGCCAATGACGTCCTAGAAGAGCTCTGTAAGGCTTTTAAAATGAAGCAAAGACTGCACTGTGCCTACCATCCCGAGGCATCTGGGGTGGTTGAACAGATAAATGGCACGCTAAAGTCCAGGCTGGCGAAGATGTGTGATTCCACCAAAATGAACTGGACAGATGCTTTGCCCCTTGTGCTGATGAGTCTGAGAAGTATTCCAAATCGAAAAACAGGCCTGAGCCCCCATGAGGTACTAATGGGGAGAGTGATGCGACAAGCATGGGTACCTGGACACAAACTGCTAAGCATTACTGATGATTTGGTGCTAGAATACTGCAAGCAGCTGGGTGACCAAGTGCGTTCTATCTCCCACCAGATTGGAGAGACAGAAGACGACTGGCCCAAGACTCCAGCACATAAGCTGCGACCAGGCGATTGGGTGGTGTTAAAGAAGCACACCCGGAAGAGTTGCCTTGGACCAAAGTGGGGAAAGCCGAGACAAGTGATTCTTGTCACCACTACTGCTGTAAAGTGCGCTGGTGTGCCGAAGTGGATCCATGCGAGCCACACAAAGCGGGTAACCGGAGAAAACGCGACTGAAGCTGAAGGCAGCACCGCTGAGGAGACTCCCGAAGAGAGTCCGGATCTTGCTGACATCGAACTGCCAAGCACAAGTCGAGACGTTGAGTGGTACCCCGCCGACGACCAGGTTCATGATCCAATACGAACCCGGAAATATTCCTACCTAGACAGTGAGTGGGATAGTCCAGGTGAGACAGAACTAGAAGACGAAGGTCAGGTCAACCAGACACACATCACACCTGATCAGGAAATAGGCCAAGTAGGGACAGATCAAGACGTCGACGCTCCACCTGAAACTCCGGAGCCTGGAAAGGGACAGATAGTGGTAAGGGCTGAGGTTCATGCGGAAGACAGTGAAGAGAACGAAGTGCATGAACCAGAGCAGATAGAAATAGATGAACGTGTTCAGGAATCAGACTCCAGTTCACCTAACAGCAAAGAAAACCCACAAAGCGAACCTGAACAGGACCAGCTAGAGGACCAGGCAGAAGAAATAGATGAAAGACCTGGAACTAGTCAGACAGGGAGGGAAATAGACTCTGTCAAGCACCAGAAGAAAAATAAGAGAGTGCACGAGGAAGGTCAAGTGTCCTCAACTACTAAGAGTCGCAGAAACAAAAGTACACCCAGGTACGTCAAAAGGCTAAGACTCCGACTAAAAACAGTCGAAGAGAAACTGAGAGACCGTGAAAGGGCTGAAAGTGAACGAAAACCAGCCCGAGGCAAGTTTCTGAGAAAAAGCGACAGATTGAAGAAACAGAACAAACTGTATCGGAGCCCCGAATGGACATACCTGGTGCTGGAAGAAATTGATGAGCCCCATCACAGTGGGACAAGTGACGAGGAGTCCGTCACTGATCAGAGTTCGGACGAAGACCCCCCTTGAGACAAAACAGAGCGAAGCCTTGCATAAAGAGAAGAAGAGGGGTCGCAAAAGCCACCTGTAAGCTAAAATGTCTGATTCAAGCGTAGCTGGGAGATCCAGATGTGGGTGTTCTAAAACTTGCTGTAAGATATGCTTGTGTAGTATAGCAATGCTAATAGTAATGTGGATAGGATTAACTGTCTTTTTACCTTTTATGATAAGTAAAAATCCTAATCTGTCCCCTACTGAACCTGAAATACTAGACACAGACGTTGCACGGACTGCAGAAACTCCACGGAGCTTAGGACGACATGACACTCTAGATAGGCAAAGACAAGCACGACAGAATTTAGAAGCATCAGATGAGGGTGAACTGCACTTTCACAAGATGAGAAACCGGACGCATTTAAATGTTTTTGCTAACTTGTTAGTGCATTATGTAGAAGCCATGGAAATAGAAGACTGTTATGTCTGCATGAAGCTACCTACCTCTGTAGCTGAAGGTGTGACATATCACCACTTACCCCTAACCTATGGAATTTCCTGTAGTATATTAGCTAGCTTGTTTTATAGAAGCACTTTACAGTACTACTATTCAAATGCTGACGTAGTCTTTTCTGAGCTTCCTATTAGAGGACACCTGAACCTTGTACATATTAAAAGTGACGTAACTCGTTATATGGGAGAATATTTCCTGACTATAGGTGACATAGACTTAGATGAGGCACGACAGGAAAATCTGACCTGTTCTTTGCAAGAGCAGGAAAAGATGTTCATAAAAATGGCAGACCGAAGGAGGGAAAAGTTTCAGAAAAAGGCAAATGATGAAAAGAATAGGGTCCCTAGGTGGGCTGAGCACATGGATAACACCTCACAAGGCGAAGCTAATCCTGCTTTGTAGCTGGATTTTGAACGAAAAGGAAAACTTTGTCTCCATAGAGAAAGGACAGAATACTATAACAATGTATTCATTGGTTCCAGCGAGTGTGAACATAATTATAAGGTAATTGGAGGTTGGGGTTTCAAAAATGGGTCAGAACCTGTGTTTCCCGGAATATATTATATATGTGGGAACAAGGCTTATTTCAAATTGCCGGATCACTGGTATGGAAGCTGCTACTTTGGCATTGTTTTCCCGAAAATATACCATGTGAATAACGCTGCTGGAAGCAATGATGAAGAAACTAATGGCTTAGTGCGTAGTAAACGCGAAAGTGTAGGTGAAATTATAGGTGATATCTTTAGTGCACTGATACCTGGAATGGGGGTAGTTCTGAACACTCATAGAATCTGCAAATTGTCTACAGTAGTGGATCGGTTATCTACTGACACTGCTGCTGGATTCCTGCTGGTCAATACTGAGATGGTTTCGATCAGATCAATGGTTTTGCAAAATCGCCTTGCTCTTGACACCTTATTGGCAAAAGAGGGCGGAGTCTGTAGAATGCTGAAGGCGCAACATTGTTGCACCTACATTCCGGACAAAAGTATCGAATTAAAGCAATATGTGAAGAACATAACTAATTTGGAAAAAGAGCTCAAACCATTAGAGGTTGACAGTGCCTGGACGAGACTGACTGGAGGTCTCTCCTCTATAGGTAGTTGGTTTTCTAACCTAGGTAAAAATATCCTGTGGAAAGTATTGATGCCAATATTTGGAATAGGTGTGATTGTGTTGATAATTTTCATCTGCTGTAAATGTCAAAAGTGCAAAAGAAAAACTGCCAATAAGAGAGGAGTGAAGAGAAACATTGATGAATTAGAATTAGAAGAATTAAAGAATGAAATTTACAAAAAGGTGAAGAATCACCACTCTCATAGAGAAGCTGAAAGAAAAATAAACAATAAGTTCATCGAAATTGAAATGAATGATATGGAAGAATGAGAGTTGGCATCTGTTTCCTTTGTAGTGATGATAGTAAATATCATCAAAGAGGGGATTGATGGAGCAAGGATTCGCACGTAAAGCGACTTGCTCTCATTCATGAACCTCGTTTAATGTATAATCATATTAATCCAACTGTTCGTCATTTATTTTTACATTTTCCCCAACACGTGGGTGTCCCCAAGAGGCTTGCCTGTGTGTCTTTTCATACTAACAAAGCTTGCACTAGAAGAAATGGCTGCTTCGCTGAAATTCAGTCTGCGCATGCGTCGGTCATACCCATGTGATGTGACGCACTCGCATTCTGAAAGGGAATCTGTGCTCATGCGCACTGTTGCAAACATGGCCGCTTGTCTCTTACCATGCTCTACGCTTGCTACTGCTGCTTTAGCCTATCTGTCTTTTCGCACTAAACTGTAATACTATAGATGTTGGAAAATAAGGGATGTGTTTTTATCCATCACGGTATACAGTGTGATCGTTTTATACATGATTCTAATTTGTTCTCGCTTACTTTTCATGTATCGTGTCTCTGGGGCTGGGAAAATCGGGAGCGGAGCCATACTTGAGGCTCTGCTGGGCACCGTCATGTGACCGGGGAGAAACTCTACTGCGCAGAAGCTGAAACCAGCCAGCTGGCTCCTGAAGCCCAATGCGCCTGAGAACCCAGCACAAGATGATGAAACTCACCTTGAAACCAAGAGACTTTGTTGCAATGCCTTGTGCACTCGTATTTTCTATTGTATTCCTATGGATGGGAACGTGAACCCAAGGGGCGGATAAGCAAATTTAAAATTCATGATGGGAACGTTGAATTCTAGGAGGTGACAATGTCCAAATCACCTCTTCTGACCAATCATAATGTGAGAAACTGTCACTTGCAACATTGGTGGGTGGTCTAAGGGTCCCCAAACAGTATAACTGCCCTAGTTTAGCTCAGGAAAATTGTCCGACTTGTCCGAGTAGCAGACCTGTCACTGACCCTACGAACTCTATAGGTGATCCAATCTTGAGTGCTGCGGAGCACTCTGTCCATACTTTCCACAAACTCCTAGGGGTGGAAATAGTCTTAAGTGCTGGCGGAGCACTTTGCTGGGAAATTCGAAAACCCAATCGGGGTTACTGGCGGATTACTTGCAGAAAGGGGTAACGCAGGCGTTGCTTCTGAAGCTGTGGGTGTTGGTCGTACCTTGGTGAGCCCAGTCCTGATCCCAAATCCTGAGGGGTATCCTGTCCTGACTGTCCGTGAGCTGTACCTGCTCGCTTTCTGGCATTCCTTTTCTGAGGGTCCTTGTCCCCGTCCTTCCCAACTGACCCGTGGCCAGGGTTAGTCCTCACTCTAAATTAGGTAATTATCAACCTGTGGGTTTGCGTCTTCAAATCTTTCTCTCACTTTCTCTCCTTTCTTAAGTAAAGCACTTTTTCCTATGATATTGCCTTATCACTTTGAAATACAAATTATATGCAATTGTTTATTAGAATTGTTCCACTTCTCTCCCCACCTTTAGGTGTTTGCCAAAACTGTCATATTTTATTAGTATGTTCCCGTTTTTCCCTCTCCCTTAGCGTGGTTGCAGTGAACTCAGTAAGAACAGTATAAGTAGCTTAGTCTAAATATACATTTTAGGTCCCTCGTGTTTGGTTTAAGCTTGGGTGCAATAGTGTGTTTCCCAATACTCTTATCCCATAGTTCTCTCGTATACCCAATGGTCCTTGCTATAATTCATGGTTACATTTTAGTTGTGATTCTAATGCTTGATGTGTTATTTTGTATATTGCTTATCCTAACCTATTCACTTTGAAATCTTCAGATAAATTTTCAAACCTATCAGGTGTCTGTGGTTATTTTTCTGATTTATAATGTGGAAATTGTATGGTGGTTTATAGAGTGTATTTTCTTCTAGGACCCCTGTCACCTATTCCCTGCTAGCTCCTGATCCGTCTGGAGTAATGTGCCTGTGGTAAGTCAGGTACATGATCAGCAGTGGTGAGAAGTCACCCCCCGGATTACTCATAGTAGCATGTATAAACTCGCCCGGTTCACGCCAAACGCGAGTCATTGGTTTGAATGCGCACGCCAGGGCCCAGTGCGTGTGAGAATCGGGGAACCCAGTGACCCGGGTGAACTGCGCGCTCTATCACTATCGGCCATTAGTAGCCCAGCGCACTCCATTGTTTCCAATTGAGCATCTAACCATCCAATGTTCTAATATAGTCTTAGAGCCAGACCTAGTGGGCTCTACCGGCCAATAAAGCCCTGCTCCAGCATTAAAGGCCTGAGCTGAATGTGAGGGCCTTTAATGACCGGTAGAGCCCACTAGGATGGCGCTAAGGCTCATAAAACATTCTGCCCCTAGAGGACAGAATATTCTAATTACTAAACATAAAGGCCTCTCAAAGCCCAAGGGGTTTTACATCCCGGTGGGCTCCAAGAGGCCTTTGTTCACATCAGCAGCTGTGAACAAAAACAACTTGGAATTGTTGCTCTGCGGGCTTCTACCGTCCCGTAGAGAGCCAGAGCACTCCGTTGTATTAAATGGAGTGCTCCACATTCCAATGTTCTCATATAAGGTAAAAGCGATGAAGCCAAAAGTGTCAGTGAGGCCCAGATGTGTACAAAAACACATACTGTTGTTGAAAGCTAGTGCACGGAACAATAGCAAGAGATTGTATCCCCATGGACAAGTTGTTACAGGCACAAATCAGGAGCGGGGTTGCACTGAACACAGTTGGATGACTGAAAAGTGACATGAGATTGTTGTTTTGAGCAGTGCTCATGCATTTGCAATGAACAAACCTATGTACCACAGAAAATTTTATTCTAGAAGTCTAAAACAACATAATTGAATATTTGGTAAACAAGACATCAAATGCTGCAATAAATAGACAGATACTGCAAAATTCTATTTTGTTTCTGGGTAGGAAAGTATACAGTACCAATGGTACTCCATGGACTGTCTATTACTGTACACCGTTAAAGTAAAATGTCTTAGTTTGCCTTTTTTTATTGGTGTAATTTGAAAGTATTCACACATATGTCACAGAAATGGGGCTAGCAACTTTCAGAATGAAACAAAGTAGCATGGTTGGAAGTGAAACAGCAATCTGCGACAAAGTAAGCATAAGGATGGGCTGGCTTGCCTCCAGTACATACCATGCAGCAATCGGGGCACGTCTTTTTATATGATAATGGTACCAAGTGAGGCACCCTGTTTGTGACAGTTTAAACAAACAGATTTGCGCTCTGAACATTCTGTGTTTGCTTTCGTCTAGACGTCTATACATAACCCTCTGTCAAACTTTACAAGCCATTCATGAATATATTTATCTCTGACTTGTGTGGCAGAAAGATTACAGGTGTACCACTGCTGCCAAGGAAGGTACTCACGTATGTGTAGAGGAAGCCAAGAATCCAGGAGCTAGTTTGAACATTGCAAACTCTTAGGAGGCATTGAAATGGTAATTCAATCAAGAATCCTAGAAGGCACGCACACACACACATACACACACATCTACAAATATATATATTTGTGTGGGTATGTATACATGTGTGCATATATGTGTATCTATATATATATATATATGTTTTTATTTACATACATATATAACATATATATTACCTACTGGTGGTCGTCAGTAGATAGTTATAGTTAGAACATAGTTTCCATAGGAAGAAAATGTTTTCATTTGCCAATAACTTTGGCGTCATATGACGAATCCTCGCAAAATGTTCAAAACTAATAAGCCAGTCACTTCAGCTGCTGTCTTAAATGTTGCGGCATGATCCGTCAAGTGGGGGCTGACACAAAGGGGGGGGGGGGCAAAATGCTTTTTCTCCATTTTAATTTCGATAGGAAACTTTTGACCACTTCTCAACAATCCAGCTTTGTGGGCCTTACTGGAGGTACCAGGAAGGTTAGTTGGCCCCAAGGACCAGCAAGAGCCTAGGGGACTTCACCCCTCAAATAGTAGTGCACCAGGATGTGTGTTTGCAGAATAGTGGAGAAATGGTGCGTGTCCTGTAATCAGACCTCAAAAACCCTGCTGCATGGGACTTGCTAGAGGTAATAGGAGGGGTAGGTGGCCCCCAAGGACCTACAATAGCCAAGAGGATTTCCTCCTCTTAATAGTAGTGCACCAGGAGGCATGTTTGCAGAGTGAAGGAGCAAGGGGTTGTGGCCTGTTTTCTGATCTCAGCTATCCTTTTGTATGGGACTTACTGGAGGTAATAGGATGGGTATTTGGCCCCAAGGACGTCCTTGGAGGTCAACTACCCCTCCTGTTACCTCCAGTAAGTTCCACACAGCAGAATTCCTGAGAAATCGTCAGAGGCATGCCTCCTTTCTCCACCACTCTGCAAACGTGCCTCCTATCACTCTGCTGATTGGGGAATGAAGACTCCCTTGCCCCAGAGGTACCTTGGGGCCCAAGAAACCTTCATAGTTCCTTCTGTAAGTCCTACAGAGTGGAATTCCTGTGAACTGGCCTTGTCCCCTTTCTCCACTACTCGACAAACATGACTACTACTTTAAAAACCATAGAAATTCACTGAAAAAAAACAAAGGTTGTAGGGATGTTACTGTTAAGAATCAGCATTTAAAAAATCTTAAAAATTCACTGACAAAAAACAAAGGTTACAGAGACATTATAAGTTAGGGTCATATTTGACTCATACAAAACCATAGAAATGTAGCCGTTATAGTTAGCTGAGTTAACTATTAATCCCCCCCCCCCCGCAGTACGCTGCTATGACCTCCCATACCATATCACTCATGACATGGTCAGTGGCATCACTGATGACATCTCAAATAACATCAGTGATGACATTATCCAGTGACTGTGAGTGTTAAATATATATACCAAGGTGTATTGGTGAATCTGTAGATATATGAGTGACTTTATGGATGACTCAGTGGGTGCCTGACTGACTGTAAAAGTGAGTAATTAGCTGTCTCAGTGAATGTATGGGTGAGTGATTGGTTATGTGAATGTGTTTATCTGTCTGTCAGTTGATGTCTAAGTGGGTGTAGGAGTGTGTTAGTGGGTATGTGAACAGCTATATGGGTGATTTATTGGTTGTATGACTAACCTCTATGGTTGTCTGGGTGTCTGGGTGTGAGGTGAGGAGGTGTGTGACTGCCTGTATGCATGAGTGTGTGGGAAAGTCAGTGGCTGTATAGGATACTGTGTTCATGTGTGAGACGTTGTATGGGTGAGATAGTGAATGGCGGTGCAGTGATTGAGTGCATGTCTCAGTATGGGTAAGTAACAAGGTATGTGAAAGGCAGTATAGGTGAGTGACAGGGTATATATGAATCACTGTAGGGGTGAGTGAGTGAATGTGAGTGTGGCTATATAGATGAGTGCATGCTTCTGTCAGTGACTGTATAGGTGAGTGAGTAATTGTTACTATTTGTATGAATAAGTAAGTGGGTGTGTTTATAACTGTTTGGGTAAGTGGCTTTTTGATTGACTGTAAGGGTGAGTGTCTAGGTATGTGAGTAGTTCTATGTGTGACTCATTCAGTGTGTGAGGGCCTTTATGGGTGCATGAGTGGATATGTCATTGGCTGTATTAGTTAGTGAGTGAGTGTATGAGTGAAAATATGGGTGAGCAAGTGGATGTGTGTGTAGATCTATGAATCAGTGAGTGGGTGTATAGGTACTGGTATGGCTCTGTGAATGGGTTTGAGAGTGGTTTTGTGGGAGTGGCAGTGGGTGTATAAAAGATTCTACAGGGGTGTGAGTAGGTGTGTCAGAGATGCTGTGGATGATGTCATCACTGATGTCATTTGGGATGTCATCAGTGATGTCACTGACCACAACATGAGTGATGTAATATGTGAGGTCATAAACAGTGCAACTATAACAGCTGAATCTATTTGGTTTTGTAGGAGTAGAATCTGACCCTAACTATAACATCCCTGTAACATTTGGATTTTTTAGTGAATATATATATATATATATATGTGTATATTCACTGAAAAAAATAGGTTTTAGGGGTGTTATAGTTAGCTAGACATTTCATTTGTATAAAACCATTGAGATTCCCCCGTTATAGTTAGTTGTACTAACTATAACTCGCGCACCCGCAATCCACTGCATGTGATGTCACATATCACATTATTCATGACATGGTCAGTGACATCACTGATGACATCTCAAATGGCATCACTGATGACATATCCAGTGAATGTGGTTTGGTTCGATATTTAAATAAGTATTATATATATAGAGCAATCTGCCCTGAACACTGAGTGGATGTATAAGTGTCTGAATGGAGGATTTAGTAGCAATGTGATTGACTGTCTAAGTGACGAATTTAAAGTGTCTCACTAAAAAATATGGGATAGTGATTAAACTGTGTGAATACCTGTATCACTCTATCTCTTGTTGTGTAAACTACTACATAAGTTGGTTACTAGCTATGTGAAAGTCTATATTAGTTATTATTTAGTTAAGTGAGTATTTGTATGGGATAGTGAATGAATGTGTGTGTGGTTGGGTGGGAGGTGTGTGACTGTCCAAAGATGTGTAAATAGTTGATTTAGTAGGTATATAAGGTTAAGACTGTATGTGGAAACAGTTGTTTTGGTGAGTAAATCTCTTTATGGGTGTGGTGATGAGTAAATATATTTCTCAATGATACATGTCCAA
The DNA here is from genome assembly GCF_964263255.1 of Lissotriton vulgaris. Lineage (NCBI taxonomy): Eukaryota > Metazoa > Chordata > Amphibia > Caudata > Salamandridae > Lissotriton > Lissotriton vulgaris. Next base: position 253,653,513 of record NC_141687.1, read on the forward strand.
GAAATTAGAAATATAAAAGGCAGTGTATGTAAAAGTTGTTGTATATAAATAGGTATACATAAGACTCAGTGATTGTATGAGTGATGTATGGATAACTGTATACTTGTAATAGTGATTTTATAACACACTAAGGGGGTCATTAGGATCGCGGACGGCTTGAGTCCGTCCGCGACCCCAGAGTAGGAGGGAACGTCTGCATGGGCTGCGGCGTTCCCTCTGTGCAGATTAGGATGTGACCACCAGGGTGGCGGCCACATCCTCTATCTTTAACATTGCGATGGGTGCAGCTTCAAGCTGCACCCGCCGCAATGTTAAAAATGCATGCACATATTTACAACAAGGGGTGGTGAGGGACAGAGTCTCTGAATTAAACAGAATACTCTCACCCAGTCAAGAGATCAGGGCTAGATCCAACACCGTTTTTTAGCTCACTGCACCATCCCAGTTTCAGAACCTGGCTGTATGCAAATTAGTCTGTTCCTCTCCCAGTGCATGATGGGAACAGGGCAAACTAAACTACAAAAGCCAATTCTTACACTGGGAAGGAAACAAGCTACCGGGGACCGGTTTCTGGCATTTCAGCCTCTTCGGCCCGGCTTGCTTGAATCCTGATGGTGCAATGAGCAAGGGACTCACATCTGAGTATACCCTTCCACGCTTAGGGTGGACAAAAATATTTACAACAAGGGGTGGTGAGGGACAGAGTCTCTGAATTAAACAGAATACTCTCACCCAGTCAAGAGATCAGGGCTAGATCCAACACCGTTTTTTAGCTCACTACACCATCCCAGTTTCAGAACCTGGCTGTATGCAAATTAGTCTGTTCCTGTCCCAGTGCATGATGGGAACAGGGCAATAACGGTGATGGATCAAGCCCTGATCTTTGGACTGGGTAAGAGTGGTCTGTTTAACTCAGACACTCTGTTCATCACCACCCCCTTTTTGTAAATCGTTTTTGGCCACTATAGGTGTGGCAGGGTATACTCAATTGGCTTGGTAGTTTAGTCTGCCCTGTTCCCATGATGCACTGGGCCAGGGACAGACTGATTTGCATATAGCCAGGTTCTGAGCTGGGATGGGGCAGTGAGATAAATAACGGTGATGGATCAAGCCCTGATCTTTGGACTGGGTAAGAGTGGTCTGTTTAACTCAGACACTCTGTTCATCACCACCCCCTTTTTGTAAATCGTTTTTGGCCACTATAGGTGTGGCATGGTATACTCAGACATGAGTCCCTTTCTCACTGCTCCATCAGGATTCAAGCAAGCCGGGCCGAAGAAGGCTGAAATGCCAGAAACCGGTCCCCGGTAGCTTGTCTCCTTTCTGGTGAAGAATTGGCTTGGTAGTTTAGTCTGCCCTGTTCCCATGATGCACTGGGCCAGGGACAGACTGATTTGCATATAGCCAGGTTCTGAGCTGGGATGGGGCAGTGAGATAAATAACGGTGATGGATCAAGCCCTGATCTTTGGACTGGGTAAGAGTGGTCTGTTTAACTCAGACACTCTGTTCATCACCACCCCCTTTTTGTAAATCGTTTTTGGCCACTATAGGTGTGGCAGGGTATACTCAGACATGAGTCCCTTTCTCACTGCTCCATCAGGATTCAAGCAAGCCGGGCCGAAGAAGGCTGAAATGCCAGAAACCGGTCCCCGGTAGCTTGTCTCCTTTCTGGTGAAGAATTGGCTTGGTAGTTTAGTCTGCCCTGTTCCCATGATGCACTGGGCCAGGGACAGACTGATTTGCATATAGCCAGGTTCTGAGCTGGGATGGGGCAGTGAGATAAATAACGGTGATGGATCAAGCCCTGATCTTTGGACTGGGTAAGAGTGGTCTGTTTAACTCAGACACTCTGTTCATCACCACCCCCTTTTTGTAAATCGTTTTTGGCCACTATAGGTGTGGCAGGGTATACTCAGACATGAGTCCCTTTCTCACTGCTCCATCAGGATTCAAGCAAGCCGGGCCGAAGAAGGCTGAAATGCCAGAAACCGGTCCCCGGTATCTTGTCTCCTTTCTGGTGAAGAATTGGCTTGGTAGTTTAGTCTGCCCTGTTCCCATGATGCACTGGGCCAGGGACAGACTGATTTGCATATAGCCAGGTTCTGAGCTGGGATGGGGCAGTGAGATAAATAACGGTGATGGATCAAGCCCTGATCTTTGGACTGGGTAAGAGTGGTCTGTTTAACTCAGACACTCTGTTCATCACCACCCCCTTTTTGTAAAAATGCATGCACGGCATTTGCGTGCACAAAGCGGCAGGCACCGCGCGGTGCCTGCTGCTTTGTGAACGCAAATGCAGGGGGGTACCATAGGTACCCCCCATGCGCACCCCCCACCACCCCTTCACCCAGGGGGCCCGCAACGGGCCCCCGAAGTGAAGGTCTGTATGCTTTTCCACGGCGGAAAAGCCGCCATGGAAAAGCATAGAAGTGCAGACATCCTAAAATGCCTGACGGTGTCTGATAGACACCGCCAGACATGTTAGTGCTTTTCCGCCGCTGTCGGAATGCGACTGCGGCGGAAAAGCTGCGGACAGAATACCAGACCCACCAGCCATCCTAATTTGGCGGTGGGTCTGTGGAGGCTCCGCAGCGGTTTTCCCGCATCCTCCGGGCCGGCGGTGGCTTCCGCCGGCCCTGAGGATGCGGGAAAACCACAATCATAATAAGCCCCTAAGTATGAGTTACTATCTATATCAATAAATGAAGTGGTTTTTGTGTAAGTGTGTAGCTTAGTAAATATAAGTATGACCAATTGTTTGCATAAATGAGTAGGATGACTGCATAAGTGAATAGGATGTGTGTTGGTGTGTAATGTTGATGTAGCTGTATAAGTATATTTAATAGTGTTCTATTGATCTTTGTTAGCATGTATGAGTGAATCTATAGGTAAGTGTTTAGATGTGTGTGTAGATGTAGGAATCACTGAGTGGGTTTTTAGAAACTTGTATTGGTGTGTCAATGGTTTCAAATATGTTACTCCATATTTTACAATGAGTGTTGAAAGGTTATACTAGTGTATGACAAGATGTATCAGATTGTTACGTGGATGATGTCAACAGTGATGTCATCAGTGATGTCATTTGAGATGTCATCAGTGATGTCATCAGTGATGTCACTGACCATGTCATGAATGATGTAATATGTGACATCATCAGCAGTGGATTGCGGGCGCGCGAGTTATAGTTAGTACAACTAACTATAACGGGGGAATTTCAATGGTTTTATACGAGTGAAATGTCTAGCTAACTATAACACCCCTAAAACCTATCTTTTTTTCAGTGAATTTCAAAGGTTTTTTAAATGCTAATTCCTAACTATAACTGGTCTGAAACCTGTTTTTTTCAGTGAATTTCAAAGGTTTTTTAAATGCTAATTCCTAACTATAACTTTGCTGAAACCTATGTTTTTTCTAGTGAATTTCAAAGGCTTTTTAAATGATAATTCCTAACTAGAACATGTCTGAAACCTATGGTTTTTTCAGTGAATTTCAAAGGTTTTGTAAATGACAATTTTTAAATGTATTAATTGTTATTTTTAATTTTTTTATAGTTATTTTCTACATTTTTTAAACAATTTATTTTTAGATATTTTTATTTTTTTAATTACATTATAATTACATTATACATTACATTACAAAATATACTTTCTCAGAATGAATTAATTTAGTTTAAATACTTTGCAAATAGACAATAGTCTTCTAAGTACAGTAGTTACAGTTGTTGTAATTCGCAGCACAATTTTAGTCACAATGCAACATTGATGTCAATGTGAATTTCTAGTTAAATGCAATTAGTTACTTTTTGGATTACTTTTCTAACCACAGGACTGGAACCTAGATTCAGTCCTGGGACATCTCCTGTAAACAGTTGAGTAAAAGCGTTTTGGTTACAGTAGTGATTTTTAAGGAATATTATTGCATTTTAAAAGTTGACACAGAAACTTTTTCACATAGATTCACCAATGTTATCCAACGGGAGGAAATTCACTTAGCAGGTAAGTAGTGTTATCGTTACTTTTTTTTACTCAGTGGTGTATCCTGGATCCAGCACTGCTGCATCTCCTGTAAAAAATGTGTCTAAGTCATACAGGCGATTTTTTAGGAATATTTGTAGTTTGTGAAAATAGGCACTTAGAAACTTTTCTGGTGAAAACGAGACAATGGATTCCTATGGTAGGAAATGCAAGTTATTGGTAAGTATGGTTAGAATTACTTTTCAGGGTTAGTGTTGGGCTAAAAGAAGCAGCACTGAGGTCACTCCTGATAACAGGTGAGTAAATCGGAATTCGTTGTTCGGCTGATTTTAGGTGAATATTTAAAAGTTCCCAAAACTCCACACTTAGAAGAATTTCCAAGTGAAACCAATCAATGTAGGCCTACGGAATAACATTCAAGTTACTGGTAAGTATTGTTAGAATTACTTTTCATAATCACTACTGGGCTCAAAGACGCAGCACTGAGGTCTCTCCTGATAACAGGTGAGTAAATCGGTATTCGTTGTTAGGCTGATTTTAGATGAATATTTTAAAGTTCCGAAATTCCACATTCAAAAGAATTTCCACGTGAAACCACTCAATGTAACCCTATGGAAGGAAATTCACTTAGCAGGTAAGTAGTGTTATCGTTACTTTTTCTTAGCGGTGTATCCTGGATCCAGCACTGGTGCATCTCCTGTAAACAGTTGAAAGAAAGCGTTTCAGTCATACAGGCGATTTTTTAGGAATATTTGTAGTTTGAGAAAATAGACACTTAGGGCCAGATGTAGGAGCCCAAATACCGGTCGGTAACGGTCGATTTCGGCTGTTACCGACCGGTATTTGGGTATTGTAATGTAGGGGGCTAGAAAATTACCGAATCGGTAAATATACCGATTCTGTAATTCAATATGTAGGTGGCACAGTTTACAGTGCCACAGGCCCTTAGAAATTCGTTATTTACCACCCAATACTATTGGGCGGTAAATTACGGATTTCTGTGTACATGCACATCTGTGCATGTACACCTGTGCCATGTGGCACACATACATGCCCTAAGGGCATGTATGAGTGTCACATACATGCCCTTAGGGCATGTATGTGACACACATGGCACACAAGCCAGAAACAGGGGTGCAACAGGGTGTCAAAGTGACACCCTGTCCCCCTTGGAAATTCGGTATTTTTACCGATTCGGTAATTACCAAATCGGTATTTGCTATTGAATCCTATGGGCTTCAAGGCCCATAGGAATCAATGGCAAATACTGATTCGGTAACTTACCGAATCGGTAATTACCGAATCTTACTGATTCAGTATTTTTACCAATTTTTTTTCCTACATAGCAATAACCGATTAGTAAATACCGAATCGGTAATCTTCGGTATATACCATTCGTTAATTTGCTATCACCTACATCTAGCCCTTCGAAACTTTTCTGCTGAAAACCACACAATGGATTCCTATGGAAGGAAATACAAGTTACTGTAAGTACGCTTAGAATTACTTTTCAGGGTCAGTGCTGGGCTAAAAGATGCCACACTGGGTTCTCTCCTGGTAACAGGTGAGTAAATCGGAATTCGTAGTTCAGCTGATTTTAGAGGAATATTTGTACAATGGTGAAGGAAGGGGGCATGGCCTGAGGTGACATGTGTGCAAACAGGCCATATGGCGCTTTCTAAGTTGAGTGATTAAGTGCCCTTGAATCCTGAGGTCCCCTAGGGGCCAACTAGCCCACCAGGTACCTCCAGTATGCGCCAGGAGGCTGCATTGCAGAGAGGTGTTCAGATTCCATGCCCCTTTTTACAACAATCTGCAACGCAGCTCCGTGGCCCCCAGGGACCCTCAGTATTGACAAGGAATTAATTCCCCAACTTAAACCGCGCCACAGGGCGTGTGTGCACACATGTGAACTCAAGCCCTGCCCCCTCTCTTCACCACTGTGCAAACGTGCCCATGCTAAGTTGGGGGATTACCTCCCCTTGAATACTGAGGGTCCCCCCACAGAGCTGCATTGCAGAGAAATGTAAAAAGGGGGGTGGCGTCAGTACACCTCTCTGCAACGCAGCTCTCTGGCGCATCCTGGAGGTACCTGGTGGGCTAGTTGGCCCCCAGGGACCCCCAGTATTCAAGGGGAATGTGTTCCCCCTCTGCAAATGTGCCGGGGGCACGTTTGTAGAGTGGTGCAATAAGGAGCGTGGCCTCGGGCCCGATCCATTTAAAAAATACATTTTTATTTTGTGAAGGAAGCTGTGTAGCCCCTTTTCCTTTTTCTTTTTTGGGGCCCTGGGGACCCCATCCCCCAGGGCCTCACCCCTAAATTAAAATTTTAAAAATATATTTACGGGAAGGGGGCCGTGTGGTCCCCCTCCTAGGGTCAATTCCGGGGACCCCATCCCTCCTCAGTCCACTTAAGGACCCAGGGCCATTCTTTTATTTATACATTTTTTTATGGGGGAGGGGGGCCCTAGCCCAGTCGTGAAGAGGAGCCCACTGCCTCCTGGCGGGTCTGTGACGGCACCACCTTGGTGCTGCAATCAACGGAACGGAGGAGAGCAGGCGCGACAGCAGGGTTGTGCCAGCTCCAATTTGCTCGTCTTTGGCACCCACAAAGCGGGGCAGGTCCCCATCAAATGAGCGCATCTTTTATTGGGACTAATTAAGAGACACGAACAGCGCACCCACTGGGGTAAAACTGTTAGCACACTACAACTCCCAGAAGGCCATCTCCTGGCCCCGCCCACTGGGGAAGGTGTTGAAATTCAGGTGTGTGTAACAAACCTGTGCTGGTTGGAGTCTCGTCACCCACGCCACTGAAGAAAGGATTCCCATCCTGAAACGCGTCTGGCATTTGATTTTAAGAATGCAAAAGCTCTGCGAGAAGGCGCCTGCTGGCAAGGTGTCGAAATAAAGAATTATGAGCAAACATGATCTCCTGTGGAGGCTCTACTTCGAAAGGGTTCCTGTGATGTTTGGATTATAGACGGCCCTAGCCCAGTCGTGAAAAGGAGCCCACTGCCTCCTGGCGGGTCTGTGACGGCACCACCTTGGTGCTGCAATCAACGGAACGGAGGAGAGCAGGCGCGACAGCAGGGTTGTGCCAGCTCCAATTTGCTCGTCTTTGGCACCCACAAAGCGGGGCAGGTCCCCATCAAATGAGCGCATCTTTTATTGGGACTAATTAAGAGACACGAACAGAGCACCCACTGGGGTAAAACTGTTAGCACACTACAACTCCCAGAAGGCCATCTCCTGGCCCCGCCAACTGGGGAAGGTGTTGAAATTCAGGTGTGTGCAACAAACCTGTGCTGGTTGGAGTCTCGTCACCCACGCCACTGAAGAAAGGATTCCCATCCTGAAACGCGTCTGGCGTTTGATTTTAAGAATGCAAAAGCTCTGCGAGAAGGCGCCTGCTGGCAAGGTGTCGAAACAAAGAATTATGAGCAAACATGATCACCTGTGGAGGCTCTACTTCGAAAGGGTTCTTGTGATGTTTGGATTATAGACGGCCCTAGCCCGGTCATGAAGAGGAGCCCACTGCCTCCTGGCGGGTCTGTGACGGCACCACCTTGGTGCTGCAATCAACGGAACAGAGGAGAGCAGGCGCGACAGCAGGGTTGTGCCAGCTCCAATTTGCTCGTCTTTGGCACCCACAAAGCGGGGCAGGTCCCCATCAAATGAGCGCATCTTTTATTGGGACTAATTAAGAGACACGAACAGCGCACCCACTGGGGTAAAACTGTTAGCACACTACAACTCCCAGAAGGCCATCTCCTGGCCCCGCCCACTGGGGAAGGTGTTGAAATTCAGGTGTGTGCAACAAACCTGTGCTGGTTGGAGTCTCGTCACCCACGCCACTGAAGAAAGGATTCCCATCCTGAAACGCGTCTGGCGTTTGATTTTAAGAATGCAAAAGCTCTGCGAGAAGGCGCCTGCTGGCAAGGTGTCGAAACAAAGAATTATGAGCAAACATGATCACCTGTGGAGGCTCTACTTCGAAAGGGTTCTTGTGATGTTTGGATTATAGACGGCCCTAGCCCGGTCGTGAAGAGGAGCCCACTGCCTCCTGGCGGGTCTGTGACGGCACCACCTTGGTGCTGCAATCAACGGAACAGAGGAGAGCAGGCGCGACAGCAGGGTTGTGCCAGCTCCAATTTGCTCATCTTTGGCACCCACAAAGCGGGGCAGGTCCCCATCAAATGAGCGCATCTTTTATTGGGACTAATTAAGAGACACGAACAGCGCACCCACTGGGGTAAAACTGTTAGCACACTACAACTCCCAGAAGGCCATCTCCTGGCCCCGCCCACTGGGGAAGGTGTTGAAATTCAGGTGTGTGCAACAAACCTGTGCTGGTTGGATGAATGTTCAAAACGGCAGCCTTGTTACTGGGTATGGGTCTCCCAGTTTCCAATGGTGCAGCTCCCCAGGGTCAGACCACTGCGTAGAAATATTGAAAAAAAAGCGCCCTGCAACTTGGGAGCGCACACAACCTCGCTCTGCCTTTGGCTCTGAGAATGCAGCCTGCCTTCGTGTGTCACTTGTCTATTCTTGCTGACAACGCGTTTCAAGGTCTTACAACCCCTTCTTCCTGGGCTCAAAAACGACATATGAAGGCGCAGCCGCTTGATTACCATCTCTTTATTTCAATTATGACGGCACCCAGTGGGCGTATGCAAAGTGTCAATTAGTTGCATGATGGGACATTGAGTCTTCAGTGTGCAGCAACACTTTTCAAATGTTCGTTTTTGCATTTATATATTATTTTGTATAACCTTAGTAGGTCTGACTCACTCTGGCAGGCTCTAATTAGCAAATAGAGCGACGTGCTGATCCAGTGATGAATGTTCAAAACGGCAGCCTTGTTACTGGGTATGGGTCTCCCAGTTTCCAATGGTGCAGCTCCGCACGGTCGGACCACCGCGTAGAAATATTGAAAACAAAGCGCCCTGCAGCTTGGGAGCGCACACGACCTCGCTCTGCCTTTGGCTCTGAGAATGCAGCCTGCCAGAGATGTCGAAATAAAGAATTATGAGCAAACATGATCTCCTGTGGAGGCTCTACTTCGAAAGGGTTCCTGTGATGTTTGGATTATAGACAGCCCTAGCCCGGTCGTGAAGAGGAGCCCACTGCCTCCTGGCGGGTCTGTGACAGCACCACCTTGGTGCTGCAATCAACGGAACGGAGGAGAGCAGGCGCGACAGCAGGGTTGTGCCAGCTCCAATTTGCTCGTCTTTGGCACCCACAAAGCGGGGCAGGTCCCCATCAAATGAGCGCATCTTTTATTGGGACTAATTAAGAGACACGAACAGCGCACCCACTGGGGTAAAACTGTTAGCACGCTACAACTCCCAGAAGGCCATCTCCTGGCCCCGCCCACTGGGGAAGGTGTTGAAATTCAGGTGTGTGCAACAAACCTGTGCTGGTTGGAGTCTCGTCACCCACGCCACTGAAGAAAGGATTCCCATCCTGAAACGCGTCTGGCGTTTGATTTTAAGAATGCAAAAGCTCTGCGAGAAGGCGCCTGCTGGCAAGGTGTCGAAAGAAAGAATTATGAGCAAACATGATCTCCTGTGGAGGCTCTACTTCGAAAGGGTTCCTGTGATGCTTGGATTATAGACGGCCCTAGCCCGGTCGTGAAGAGGAGCCCACTGCCTCCTGGCGGGTCTGTGACGGCACCACCTTGGTGCTGCAATCAACGGAACGGAGGAGAGCAGGCGCGACAGCAGGGTTGTGCCAGCTCCAATTTGCTCGTCTTTGGCACCCACAAAGCGGGGCAGGTCCCCATCAAATGAGCGCATCTTTTATTGGGACTAATTAAGAGACACGAACAGCGCACCCACTGGGGTAAAACTGTTAGCACACTACAACTCCCAGAAGGCCATCTCCTGGCCCCGCCCACTGGGGAAGGTGTTGAAATTCAGGTGTGTGTAACAAACCTGTGCTGGTTGGAGTCTCGTCACCCACGCCACTGAAGAAAGGATTCCCATCCTGAAACGCGTCTGGCGTTTGATTTTAAGAATGCAAAAGCTCTGCGAGAATATATATATATATATATATCCAAACATCACAGGAACCCTTTCGAAGTAGAGCCTCCACAGGAGATCATGTTTGCTCATAATTCTTTATTTCGACACCTTGCCAGCAGGCGCCTTCTCGCAGAGCTTTTGCATTCTTAAAATCAAACGCCAGACGCGTTTCAGGATGGGAATCCTTTCTTCAGTGGCGTGGGTGACGAGACTCCAACCAGCACAGGTTTGTTGCACACACCTGAATTTCAACACCTTCCCCAGTGGGCGGGGCCAGGAGATGGCCTTCTGGGAGTTGTAGTGTGCTAACAGTTTTACCCCAGTGGGTGCGCTGTTCGTGTCTCTTAATTAGTCCCAATAAAAGATGCGCTCATTTGATGGGGACCTGCCCCGCTTTGTGGGTGCCAAAGACGAGCAAATTGGAGCTGGCACAACCCTGCTGTCGCGCCTGCTCTCCTCTGTTCCGTTGATTGCAGCACCAAGGTGGTGCCGTCACAGACCCGCCAGGAGGCAGTGGGCTCCTCTTCACGACCGGGCTTGGGCCGTCTATAATCCAAACATCACAAGAACCCTTTCGAAGTAGAGCCTCCACAGGTGATCATGTTTGCTCATAATTCTTTGTTTCGACACCTTGCCAGCAGGCGCCTTCTCGCAGAGCTTTTGCATTCTTAAAATCAAACGCCAGACGCGTTTCAGGATGGGAATCCTTTCTTCAGTGGCGTGGGTGACGAGACTCCAACCAGCACAGGTTTGTTGCACACACCTGAATTTCAACACTTTCCCCAGTTGGCGGGGCCAGGAGATGGCCTTCTGGGAGTTGTAGTGTGCTAACAGTTTTACCCCAGTGGGTGCTCTGTTCGTGTCTCTTAATTAGTCCCAATAAAAGATGCGCTCATTTGATGGGGACCTGCCCCGCTTTGTGGGTGCCAAAGACGAGCAAATTGGAGCTGGCACAACCCTGCTGTCGCGCCTGCTCTCCTCCGTTCCGTTGATTGCAGCACCAAGGTGGTGCCGTCACAGACCCGCCAGGAGGCAGTGGGCTCCTCTTCACGACTGGGCTAGGGCCGTCTATAATCCAAACATCACAGGAACCCTTTCGAAGTAGAGCCTCCACAGGAGATCATGTTTGCTCATAATTCTTTATTTCGACACCTTGCCAGCAGGCGCCTTCTCGCAGAGCTTTTGCATTCTTAAAATCAAACGCCAGACGCGTTTCAGGATGGGAATCCTTTCTTCAGTGGCGTGGGTGACGAGACTCCAACCAGCACAGGTTTGTTACACACACCTGAATTTCAACACCTTCCCCAGTGGGCGGGGCCAGGAGATGGCCTTCTGGGAGTTGTAGTGTGCTAACAGTTTTACCCCAGTGGGTGCGCTGTTCGTGTCTCTTAATTAGTCCCAATAAAAGATGCGCTCATTTGATGGGGACCTGCCCCGCTTTGTGGGTGCCAAAGACGAGCAAATTGGAGCTGGCACAACCCTGCTGTCGCGCCTGCTCTCCTCCGTTCCGTTGATTGCAGCACCAAGGTGGTGCCGTCACAGACCCGCCAGGAGGCAGTGGGCTCCTCTTCACGACCGGGCTAGGGCCGTCTATAATCCAAGCATCACAGGAACCCTTTCGAAGTAGAGCCTCCACAGGAGATCATGTTTGCTCATAATTCTTTCTTTCGACACCTTGCCAGCAGGCGCCTTCTCGCAGAGCTTTTGCATTCTTAAAATCAAACGCCAGACGCGTTTCAGGATGGGAATCCTTTCTTCAGTGGCGTGGGTGACGAGACTCCAACCAGCACAGGTTTGTTGCACACACCTGAATTTCAACACCTTCCCCAGTGGGCGGGGCCAGGAGATGGCCTTCTGGGAGTTGTAGCGTGCTAACAGTTTTACCCCAGTGGGTGCGCTGTTCGTGTCTCTTAATTAGTCCCAATAAAAGATGCGCTCATTTGATGGGGACCTGCCCCGCTTTGTGGGTGCCAAAGACGAGCAAATTGGAGCTGGCACAACCCTGCTGTCGCGCCTGCTCTCCTCCGTTCCGTTGATTGCAGCACCAAGGTGGTGCCGTCACAGACCCGCCAGGAGGCAGTGGGCTCCTCTTCACGACCGGGCTAGGGCTGTCTATAATCCAAACATCACAGGAACCCTTTCGAAGTAGAGCCTCCACAGGAGATCATGTTTGCTCATAATTCTTTATTTCGACATCTCTGGCAGGCTGCATTCTCAGAGCCAAAGGCAGAGCGAGGTCGTGTGCGCTCCCAAGCTGCAGGGCGCTTTGTTTTCAATATTTCTACGCGGTGGTCCGACCGTGCGGAGCTGCACCATTGGAAACTGGGAGACCCATACCCAGTAACAAGGCTGCCGTTTTGAACATTCATCACTGGATCAGCACGTCGCTCTATTTGCTAATTAGAGCCTGCCAGAGTGAGTCAGACCTACTAAGGTTATACAAAATAATATATAAATGCAAAAACGAACATTTGAAAAGTGTTGCTGCACACTGAAGACTCAATGTCCCATCATGCAACTAATTGACACTTTGCATACGCCCACTGGGTGCCGTCATAATTGAAATAAAGAGATGGTAATCAAGCGGCTGCGCCTTCATATGTCGTTTTTGAGCCCAGGAAGAAGGGGTTGTAAGACCTTGAAACGCGTTGGCAGCAAGAATAGACAAGTGACACACGAAGGCAGGCTGCATTCTCAGAGCCAAAGGCAGAGCGAGGTTGTGTGCGCTCCCAAGTTGCAGGGCGCTTTTTTTTCAATATTTCTACGCAGTGGTCTGACCGTGGGGAGCTGCACCATTGGAAACTGGGAGACCCATACCCAGTAACAAGGCTGCCGTTTTGAACATTCATCACTGGATCAGCACGTCGCTCTATATGCTAATTAGAGCCTGCCAGAGTCAGACCTACTAAGGTTATACAAAATCTATACTACTATTATAAAGAGAGAACTTGCACCTTTTGGCAAGGTAAACACGGAAACCACAGCGCCAATCTACACACCCAATACATTGTTTGAATCCTCAGGGTGTGTAGATGGACATAGGCGACAGAGAATTTAAAAAAAACGTAAATTAAAAAATAAAAATTTCAAAACAAAGTAGTTCCCTAAAACTCGCGCCGGCCGCGACGTAGCATTGACAGCGACCTAGAGGTCATGACAACATGCGGGGGAGGAGCGGTGACGTGCGGCAAGGAGTGGCGTGGAGTCTGGAGTGGCCCGCTCATGGAGAGGCAAAGAGCGGCGAGGAGTGGCGGTGAAGTACGTTGCGGGCGGCCAGGTAAGGCAAAGGCAGGCTGTAGGCGGGAGGCGGGAGGCGGGCAGGTCGAGGCACGAGGCGGGAGGCGGGCTGGGCAATGTCGGGCGGAAGGCAAGAGGCGGGCTGGGCAATGTCGGGCGGGAGGTGGGAGGCGGGCTGGGCAATGTCGGGCGGGAGGTGGGAGGCAGGCTGGGCAATGTCGGGGCAGGCGGCGGGGTGGCGGCGAGGCGGGCGGGAGTGCACAGAGACTTTAAATGCTGCCCTCAGCCCCCTTCTGCCCCGGGCAACGCCGGGGCGGGCTGCTAGTAATATATAAATGCAAAAACGAACATTTGAAAAGTGTTGCTGCACACTGACGACTCAATGTCCCATCTTGCAACTAATTGACAGTTTGCATACGCCCACTGGGTGCTGTCATAATTGAAATAAAGAGATGGTAATCAAGCGGCTGCGCCTACATATGTCGTTTTTGAGCCCAGGAAGAAGGGGTTGTAAGACCTTGAAACGCGTTGGCAGCAAGAATAGACAAGTGACACACGAAGGCAGGCTGCATTCTCAGAGCCAAAGGCAGAGCGAGGTCGTGTGCGCTCCCAAGCTGCAGGGCGCTTTGTTTTCAATATATATATATATATATATATTTATATGTATATATATAGCAACAACAGGTATCGGAAAATCTTCGGTACCGAGTGAAAAGCACACACTGGAGCAAATCATTAAAGTATCCAATACTTTATTAGTTCAGACCCCCCTGAAAGACGCGTTTCGCCGTAGCTTTTTTATTTATGTATATATATATATGTGTGTGTGCAAAAAAGAAGCAGAGCACTCTGGGTAGTTCTCAAGTTTAGGTGGAAAGCAGCTCCTGTACAGAGCACTCTCAACACCAGCGACTCTCCTGATCTGCTCACCTCAAATGTCTGTGTATCTATCAAAGTCTTTAAGCATAGGATTATCACAGTGCCATTCACGCAGAGTCAGAAAGGGACAAAGTCTTTTGCTATTTCTACAGCAAAGTCTTTAAGCATAGAACTAGAGCAGTGCTGTTTATGCCGAGCTGTAAAATGACAAAAGCTGTTTACCACTCCAGGCACAGTATTACAGCTTTGAATTGGTAAAATACCAACCAAGTCAACCTGAAATGAGCAAAAGCAACTCCTAACACAGTGTTTCACTCTAATTATTGCGCTTCAGGGAGGTAAAGCTTTGTCCAGACACAAGGGAGCACCCAGTATAAGTCCAAACAATACCCTTTCAGGCATAGAGTGATGCATAAATTATGCAAAAAAGATGCAGGGAACTCTGGGTAGTTCTCAAGTTGGAAGTGGAAGGCTTTGATAGAAAAGCAGACATTTGAGGTGAGCAGATCTAGAGTGTCACAGGTGTTGAAAGCGCTCTGCACAGGAGCTGCTTTCCACCTAAACTTAAGAACTACCCAGAGTTCTCTGATTTTTTTTTGCATAACTAAATTTTGTTGTAAGATATTGATGTATATATATATATAAACCAGCGACCCTCTGAATCTGCCCACCTCAAATATTTGTTTTTCTAGCAAAGGAAGTGTTGTAATTGGTTGATATGGATGGCTTTATTTAGAAAGGGTAGAATCTATCATTTTGGTTCATTTGCCTGTTGGAGTTAGCTATGGATAGACCTTGTTACTTTGCTCTGTTTCTTTTTGCTTTGGCATAGAAAAATGTCTTCGTCAGAATCTTATTTCCTCAGAATCACATGAGCATCCTTGTGCTGCGGCACCAGCTCAGCCACCTCAGCCTGCCAAAGAGTCTTTGGTATGGTAGTTATTTTACATGAAGACAGACAGTAAAAAAGTCTCTGCAAAGTATGCCATTTGCCAACTTTACAAACTGAGTTCATCTGGGGGAGTAGAAACAAACAGCATAGCATGAATACTACAGGCATGTAGACGGCACCTCAGATCTATGCACCCACAAATGCTTGCTAAGGCAGAGTTAGGTCGTGCTGGACACTCATCAGGTACTTGACCAAGATCACAAATGCCCCCTTTGGCAGTAGTTTTTTTATATGAACAGTTATTTGCATTTGTTTTTATGGCTTAAATCTTTTATTCACATGTTTCCAGAGCATAAAAGTATGTTAAATTTACGGCTTTGCTCACTTCTCGCTATATGCATGCAAATCAAGGTGATGAACATCGCAGCACTTGTCATGTGGGTTTTCAAATACAAATGCCAAATAAACTCGAAACAACCCAAACCCTCCTCCCCCTACCCTTCCCCTAGTACTCATAAAAGTGGAGCAACACATTGCAATCAAAGGAGAGAGTGATCCGGTCTTCCCTTCCATAACTGTCAAGAATTCCTGTCATGCGAGGGGAGGAAAACGGTAACCAGCGAAAACGGACTACATCTCCCAGGATGCTTAACGGTTGAGAGGTTATGTAAACAGGAGAGCCGTTACATAACTCAAGGAAAACACGCCCTTATGTAAACAGGAGAGCTGTTACATAACTCAAGGAAAACACTCCCTTATGTAAACAGGAGAGCTGTTACATAACTCAAGGAAAACACGCCCTTATGTAAACAGGAGAGCTGTTACATAACTCAAGGAAAACACGCCCTATAAAGGGAGGAACCTGGAGGTACAACGCTGTCGGATATTGTGTTTACACCGACGTACCTGCTTCGTGAAGAGCAGCGTTCCGGAGTGGTGCTCCAGTAAGGCAAGAACGGAGGTAGGTCGAGTCGTTACTCCCTGGGCCGTGTCTTGCCCCATCGTCACCTGTGAAGGACCCGGAAGCTCTACCGGTCAACCATTGAGCTTCGCTTTTTGACTCGGCTGAGTCAAGGCGCAGTGGCGCTTATGCTGGTTGGAGTCGTAACTCCCAGCCCGAGCAGAGATACAGGGACTGCCAGCTGTAACGCACACCAGGAGGTGTTTGCCGCGTTACAGACTCGGAAGTCCACAGGATCGATCGAGCGGCTGCTCTCGGTTCAGTCTTCTTGCTTTTGATTGGGGTATCAGTGACGCATCACCAGGAGGTGACTCCGCGTCCCGGTGCAGTCTGGGGAAGAGGTTGAGCGGCTGCTCCCTTCAGGTAGAGACCCCGGCTGGGTGTTTCCCTGACTCCTCGATTCTCCCCAACACTCTTCGTGCCCCTCACAGCCTACCGATTGGCATTGTCGGCCATTTCATTTCTGCCCTCTGTTGGCATACGCCGGGATCGGCGTATATGCAGAGGACGGTTAGGACCATCCGTGCTGTGGGCTGGTGACGTACTTAGCCTGGAGGATTCCAGTGACTATAACTTTTGTGTACTCTTTGTATTATTTGTGCCTTCATTAAAATAACTAACCCTTCACAAGTGGTTGCGTCCTCATTATCGTGTCTGTTAAACGATCCTGAGACGTTCAGGGCGTTACAATAACTTATGATAAGACCTAATCTGTTTTGGTCAATCGGAGTGTACGTAAGTGTTTAGCGGATGTTAGTTCTCTAAATTTGGTGGATAATGAAGCGACAAATGGGGTGTGGAAAGAGGTCTTGGGTCGTAAGAGTGGCTGACATCTGTTCCATCCTTAGCATTTACCATAATCTATGGAGCCACCCTAGGTGTGTAGGAATGGTCGGGGTCCCCTAGTGAGCTATAATATTCTGGAGCGCTGCCCCTAATGCCAGTCCCATCTGTCTCCCTTTGCAGGATTTTAGTGGGTATGTTAATGGGTTGGGTAAGCCCAGTATAGTGTGTGCAGGGAACAGTGGGATTTGTGTGTCAAAATGTATGTCGACCTCATCTAAGATCTGGGTCAAGTATGTTGTGAGCTTTGGACACTCCCAAAGCATGTGGAGATGTGTGCCTAGTGAACCAAATCCACAGTAGCAGTCTGGACCCCTATTCTGGATTCCCTTTATTGAGAAGTTCTGGGGCCAAATACCAGTAGGTGGTCATTTTAGTAGCCGTCTCTGTACTAGAGGTGTACCCAGCTGTGTGCCTGGTTCTATGGTAAATTTCGCCCCACTCTTCTGTAAATAGCCTTCTCTCAATCTCGTTCGTCCAGCCCTTTTGGATGGGTATAAACTGCAAAGGGGTTGACTTGCACAGTAATTCATAGAGTTCGGAGATCAATCCATTGTCTGTGGTTTTTGAGACCAACCACTTCTCGTAACGAGTGAGTGGTCTACTGATGTGTGTAAGAGCCAGTGCCACACCTGAAGCTAGCGTAATCTCTAAGTCTCTGGCAAGACTATATTGTTGGTGCAACTGTATGAAGGGGATGATTCCCTCTTCGTCGAACATATAGCCTGCTGCGCGGCACAGTGTCCTATGCCAAGCCGTGTACACCTCTATCCATAGACCCAGGGTGAAATCTCCGTTCAGAAACAGAGGTGTCATGGGAGAAGGGAAAGTGGTGAGCCCCGTACGGGAGGACACGTAATCCGACACCTCCATAACTGTCTTTCTGATGCCAGTCCAGGGGGAGTCCAGGGGGAGGCGGTCTCCAGAGTCAATAATGGTTCCAAGAGGGTGGCTGTGCAGGTAGGCACGACTTTACCCTGGGGAGGTTGTGGTCCCCAGGGCTTTTAACAGTCACAGGAGGGGGGCCGCATGGCCCCACTCCAATTTTTGAATTACGCCCTGGGGAGTTGGTGGTCCCGGGGCTCTAATCAGCCTGAGGAGGGGAGACCAAGCACCTCCCTCCATTTTGTTTTTAAAGCCCCAAAGGTGGTGGTCCCCAGGGGCTCTAATTGGCCTGGTGAGGGGGGACCAAGCGCCCCCATCCATTTTGTTTATAAAGCCCTGGGGAGGTGGTGGTCACCGGGGCTCCAATTAGCCTGAGGATTTGGAGTCCATGTGACCCTCCTCCGTTTTGCCTATAAAGCCCTAGAGGAGGTGGTGGGGCACTTCACAGCTTGAGGTGGGGGCCACATGTGCCGTCCCTCCCTATTTTGAATATACTTTTAGCATGCCCCCGTAACCACCCAGTGGCTAAATTGTAAACAAGTGCAAGAGACCCCACTTGTTTTTTTTTCACTGAGATACACATTTCGCTGTAAAATGTTTTTGGGCCCAGGCGGGGTCCCTGTGGGTCCCCAGTGCAAGGCCTAAGGGTAAAGGGTAGTTCTACCTGCCACATTTTCCTTATTTTTCACTTTTTTGGGGGGACTCAGCCGAGTCCTAATCCCAAAATGACTGCCAACACTTCCTGGTTGAAGTGCTGTCAGCCAATTAGATTTCTTTTATTAACTCAAAAACTACTGAACAGATTTACACAAAATCACAAAAAGAGCTCTTTCTGGACCAAGGGCTACCTCTCTGCCAAATTTGGTAAAATTTTGTCCAGCTGTTCGGGCTGTAGTCATGTCTAAAATCTCTTTGGGAATAAACATAAGAAATACAGTTCTTTTGACCCACCACTTTTTCTCGCCCCCCGATTGACAGATCACCCCGCAACTTTCCATGCACAACAAGAAAAGTGGGGCACTTGTTTTAGAACATTTTGCAAAAATTCATCAAACGTCAGCAAAGTTATGAGCAGGTCAAAAAATGCTTTTCCTATGGAAAAGTAGGTTCTAACTATAATTACCTACTGGCAACTGCCATATTCCTTCTCCCATATTCCACAGAAGGGAGCAGCACCAACAAGTTATTATCAAAATCAATTGTTTATCGATGCTACCGCTTCATGCGTTTTGGCCTGCCACCGCAGCCTTGTTCACAGCAACAGGTGCCATTTTCCTAACCTTTATAAAGTGCATACATGCTTCGTGCTAGACAAAGACAAAAAAAAATCCACTTTTGCCCCGCACTAGTCTTTTTTCTCATTAGTACAAAGCTCTTTCTTGTAAAACATTTTGTTTATTTGTTACAATATTGTAATCACTATATTTCTCTCGCTTCTTGTTCCATTTGTAATTTTTTAATTCGAAGTTACAATAGTTCAAACTACCCACATTTTATATGTTGTCCGATCCCTTGTCTCATCAAGTCAAATTTTTATATGGTCTGACTCAGAACACTGTCAGTTTCGCACTTTAATGCATCCATTATATCACATTATAATCATCACAATATAGCAATCACATTATATAGCACTTACAGAAAATAAAATATGTGGCAGCTAAACTATACACTGTTAAATATCTCTAAGAGCTGCACTTGTCTTGGTTTAATTGAACTATATAACAATAATATTCATTTCAGTTTTCTTATTGTTGAAACACTATATAAAGTGCAACCATGAAGTGCTTGTGCTATAGTGTCTTGCGTTTAAAATCCTGTGCAAGTATGTTAATCTCTTTCCCGCTGCGCAAATTTTCGAGCTGTTTGGACGAAATAAAGAGTGGGTGGGGTTCGGATAGCCCCCGGCCGTCCTCCTCAAATGGTCACTGTGACGTCGGACGGCCGGGGGCCGTCCGCAGCACGCAACGGGTTAAAAGCACTTCATTCTACCCCACAACATATGTGCTTTTCTAGGGAGAGAATTACTTAGCGGTTTTATCATAGCTGTGTATGTAAGTCTTCTTCTGCATTGAGTCCAGTCGATATCTTTGTGTTTGATAATATAATATATTTAAATTTGAGACATCTTAGAGCTTTCTCCCTATCTCCACCCCTTCTGCTCCTAGTAATTTAATCAATCACATAATATCGCAGCAGGTCAGCATTGCTAGCATGGTATTCTTCAAAGTGCCTAGCTACTAGGTAATTCTTGTCTTTATTTTTAATTGATTGAAGATGTTGGAGGTTTCTCTTGTGCACCAATAATATTGTGCTCCCTACGTAAATTAAGGTACACGAACAAGAGAGTACATATACTGCTTCATCATTTGTGCAGGTGTATTGTCCTCTAATCTTCCTCCTCCTCTTTTTGAGTGGTAACTCATACTCTGTGGGGTTCTTGCCATGAAGACAGGCCTAACATTTGCTGCATTTCCTGAACCCCTTATTTTGCTCTAAGCAGAATGACTTTTTTATGTCTTCAGGACTACTCTTCACAATATATTCCCTTATCGACTTTGCTCTCCTAAACATAAGACCCTGTTTCTTGGGTACCAATTTCCCTATCACGCGGTCATGCCTAATGAGGTGGCAATTTTTCACTAGGATCGTCTGTATCGCATCTTTGTGATGTAGTTCCTATGAATCTATATAGGATCTGCGCCTTCAGACAACATAAACTATGTGATTGATGTCCAGGCGGATTCCAGACACCCCCACAGGATATGTTCGCCTGTAGACCAGCAAGATCACTGTGCCACTATGAGCCCCCCCAACCTTACCAAGGAGCGAATAGTTTCTGGCAGCTATCGAACATGACAACCCTGATCCCTCAGGGATCATAGAAACAGTACAGTACTTTTCCCTCAGTCACTCATGCTCACTTTGTCTCAGAGATATAGACAGAATAAATGGTGGGGACGTTTTCAATAAGTATTTATTGAACCAGCGTCATTCTTGTCTAAAATACGTGTGCTGCTACAACCATAAGACAAAAACAGATATCTATGGTTATGTGAGCACCAACAGAGTAAATAAAAGGTAGAATTCTACCATAGTGCTAAAACAATGAATATATGCAGGCATATAGATACATGACCCTAATAATGCATACTCCTACGCTGCAAACCCTAACTAGATATACCTAAGTGTACCTAGCATGTATGTAGGTGTATAGCCAGGAATCCCCCTAGGATAGAGCCATCCCCATTATTTGATGTGAGAGAATGAAGGACCTCATCTTCGTCTGGAGTTGGACACCCCACGAGGGATGTCAGACTACTGCTTGCTGGAGTGTCTGCGTGAAGGAACCTCAGCGTCTTATGTCAGTGTGTCAGCATGGAATCATTCTCATCTGATTTTCCTAGTGAAGAGGTAGTGATTATATACCCGAAAGGTACCCTCAGGGGTTCTACCTAAATGGGTCATGGTACTCGGGCATGTCAGCTAAGGATGATGCTAGCGATGACTCTTATGCAGTTATTATGCAGAAGATGGTAATCCTGCTGTGATACTGAGAATCCTCATGCATAATAAATGAGGCTAGTTTTCGGAGAAAACCACACAACATTTATGCAGCACCTAAGTAGGTTAAAGGTCAGCACCCAAACCCATTATGGTGAACAATGGTAGGACGAATGTAGGTAAAAGGTTGTGTGACTACCTAGGCATATATTGGGGTACATTGGGGACCATATCTTTCATTAATGCATGCCAATAATTACAATTGTCAAATTTAGCCCTTCATTTTATTGTTCCATGTCTTGGTTTCAATGAACTATATAACAATAACAATATTCATTTCAGTGTTCTAATTGTTGCAACACTATATAAGGTGCTACCATAAAGTGCTTATGCTAAAGTGTCTTATTTATTTATTTATTTATTTAAAGTTTTATATAGCGCGAACAAGATCTTTGCAGATATCAGAGCGCTTTACAGAAACAGTAGGTAGGATAAACAAGACTCCTAAATCAATATGAGATTCCGTAGACAGTGAGTTGCAAAAAGTAGGGTATCAATCGTACACGAGTATACAGAGAAATAACAATCAAGAAACAATAATATGGAAACAGTACAATGTCTAAACGGATAAGATTATAGCACCCCAGAGGGTGAATAAACACAATGTTGAGGCAGAGCAGTAGTCAGTAGTGGGTGCATTGCAGGTTATTGAGGCACTCAAGTCCTAGTGTACAAAGGTAAGTATTCAGACAGCCGATAATGAGGGAGCCAAATTCTGTCATTGTTCCAGTATCGATAGTGTTCATGTGTATTTAGCCATAAGGATGGCCTTCACCTCTTTCTTGAAGAGTATAGTGGACGGGATAAGCCTGGTTTCTGGCAGGAGTGCATTCCAGATCCTAGGTGCCATTCCAGAGAAGGAGCGTTTGTATGTTTTTTCCTTCCGGAATCTCCGTGGTTTCAGGAGGAGAGTGTTTGTGCTTCTGTTGGATCTTGAGCCTCCTGATATGGTCAGCTTATGAGAGAGGTAGTTCGGTGCCTTGTGGTGTATGGCAGAGTGTGTCATACAGGCAATTTTCAACTGAATTCTGGCTTCAATAGGCAGCCAGTTCAGGGCTTTTAAGTCAGGGGATATATGCGAGTGTTTTCTTGAGCCGGTGATGAGTCTCGCGGCCGCGTTCAGGGAGGCTCTTAGGGGAGCCGTTGTTGTCAGGGGAGCCCGCTGAGAGCCATAATTCCGTAGTCTATGCGAGGAATGACTAAGGCTTGTACCACAGTTTGGAAGTCCTTGGGTGGAAGGAAGGGTTTGAGTTTTCTCAGCGTGTTGATTTGAAAGTTGGCTCCTTTAGTTGCTATGCTAATATGCTGCTGCATGTCGAGATTGCAGTCCAGTGTGATGCCAAGGGATTTCGCTGAGTCCACGATGGTGGGTTGGACATTGAGTGCGGTTAAATGATTGAGCCAGGTTTGGGTGATGGCCTTTTTCGCAGGAGGAGAGATCAGAAGGAACTCAGTTTTCAGAGCATTTAGTTTGAGGTGATTGTCGGCCAGCCAAGCTTGGGTGTTTCTTAGTGTGGCATTCAACAGTTTGATGTCTTCAGGGGATGGAAGCTTGACAGCTTGTGTTTAAAATCCTGTGCAAGTATGTTACAAGCACTTGAATCTACACCCCAACATAACTGCTTTTCTAGGGAGGGAACTACTTAGCGGCTTTATCAGATATGCGTATGTATTTGATTTTAATTGCTTTAACATGCTGGGAGATTCACTTGTGGACCTGTAATATTGTGCTCCCTATGTAAAGTAGGGTACAAGGACTAAGTATGGGTGGAAAATTTGTTCCGCTCGCGAATTTGCAGATTTTCCGCGTTTTCGCAATCCGCAAATCGTGTGAAATCGCAGCAAAATCAGCAAATTCACGAGCGGCACGAATTTTGCTCAGGAAGCACTTACAGGGTTACAGGAGGTGCCCAAGTTGAAGCTAATTTCTTTGTAACCATTTACAAAATGGTTAAAAAGAAATTAACTTCAACTTGGGCACCTGCTGTAACCCTGTAAGTGCTTCCTGAGCGGCGCCTCCTTGCCTACTTGCAACTATTCTCTGACCCTGCTCTGACCCTCGAAGCAGGGTCAGAGAATAGTTACAAGTAGACAACGAGGCTCCTGCAGGAAGCACTTACAGATATAGATAAAGCAGGTGCCTGAGTTGAAGGTCAAATTCAGTAACTCCTTAATTAGCCCCAAAAAAATGTGCGCTTTGTCGAGGCTGGGCAGGTGTGTGTTCTTCCCATATCTACCGTCGAAAATTAGCTATGATGCTTGATGGAGGCCTTTGCATCCTGACTTTCACGAGCTCTATCCCCGTGCAGTTCCTGTGACCACAAGCTTCTTTCTCCTCATCTGCTGCTCTGATCGGTGCCTGTCCTTTTATACACACAAGAGGCATGTGAACTCGCATAATAGCCCCCCCGTTTAACTCCCCCACACACTAGCGGTGTGCACCAACTTCCCGCCCTTTAGCCACTATGAATGACAGCTCACTCGTGGGACTCGGGCGCCCTTCAGCGCGATGGCAACGTTAAATGTGCGCTTTGTCGAGACTGGGCAGGTGTGTGTTCTCCCCATATCTACCGTCGAAAATTAGCTATGATGCTTGATGGAGGCCTTTGCATCCTTGACTTTCACAAGCTCTATCCCCGTGCAGTTCCTGTGACCACAAGCTTCTTTATCCCCATCTGCTGCTCTGATCGGTGCCTGTCCTTTTATACACACAAGAGGCATGTGAACTCGCATAGAAGCCCCCCCCCCCGTTTACCTCCCCCACACACTAGCGGTGTGCACCGACTTCCCGCCTTTTGGCCACTATGAATGACAGCTCACTCAAGGGACCCCGGCGCCCTTCAGCGCGATGGCAAAGTTAATCAGCCCAAAAAAAATGTGTGCTTTGTCGAGGCTGGGCAGGTGTGTGTTCTCCCCATATCTACCGTCGAAAATTAGCTATGATGCTCGATGGAGGCCTTTGCATCCCTGACTTTCACAAGCTCTATCCCCGTGCAGTTCCTGTGACCACAAGCTTCTTTCTCTTCATCTGCTGCTCTGATCGGTGCCTGTCCTTTTATACACACAAGATGCATGTAAACTCGCATGGAAGCCCCCCCATGTGCCCACCCCACACACACACAAGCAGTGATGCAAAATCGGAAAATAATCTGCGATTTAGCGGGGAAATCCGCGAATTCGCAGATTATTTTGCGATTTCGCAGATTCCGCTGATTTGCAAAATTCGCCCATACTTAACACGGACAAGAGAGTTCATATACTGCATGATCAGTTGTGCAGGTGTATTGTCCTCTAATCTTCCTCCTCCTGTTTTTGGAGTGGTAACTCATACTCTATGGTGTTCTTGCCATGAAGACAGGCCTTACATTTGCTGCATTTCATGAACCCCTTATTTTGCTCTCACCAGACTGACTTTTGTATGTCTTTCGGATTTCTCTACGCTATGTAGTCCTTCATTGATTTTGCTCTCCCAAACATAAGACGCTGTTTCTTGGGTACCAATTTCCCTATCACTGGGCCATGCCTGATGAGGTGATAATTGTTCTGTAAGATCGTCTGTATTGCACCTTCTTGCCTACTATATGTAGTAATCATCCTGAAACTAGGACTAATATGTTAGATTGCTTGGGTTTATACAGCAAATATCTCTAGAATATTGGTTAGCTTTTCTTTTTGCCTGTTCTAAGCAGAACTAATACTGTTTCTGATTTGTTGCTGCAATTTTTTCTCATTCTTATAATTTCCCCATAGGAGATATTAGATACCAAATTCCAAAGGTGAAAGCTACTAGCATGAAGATGGGAGTTGCCAGCTGTTGGGTTCCTGAAAATCTTGGTTTCCAAGCGATTGTCCTTTACATAAAGAGTTAGATCTAAAAAATTGACCTGCTGTTTGCTTATTTCGCTTGTGAATCGTACATGTTGTTAGCTCCCATTTTGTGTAGGCAGCCCGTGGGTTTTTCCATAGTCCTGCATGTCTTCTCTTTTTTCCCAATGCCTCCTTGCTTAGTATTGTTGTTGTCAATGAATGTGTGGCACTAGCTGGCAGACATTTGGTTTGTCAAGCCAGTGGGGGCCTTTGCCATAGGATTGCATGGATGGTTGAGAATTAAGATAGCTGTTCAATAAATTATATGCTTAAGGATAATTTCACTTATTTATAAAAACATAATTGTAGGTTTATTTTTTTAATTTATTCTATTTTTTAATTATTTTGCTTACATTTTTGTAATTTTATTTCAATGTTTTAATTTTTTTGTGATTTTTACATTTCTTCCCCATTTTCATAACATCTGGCATCAATCAACCAAATGCTATAACTCCACAACAGCATTCATTATCGATGGATTATTCCACTGCATTTGTCAGCTGCACCTCCCTGAGTGCCACAATCCACGTGATGCACCTAAAGCAAACAATTTTACTCTGTATGTTGTTGTTTTTGCTGTTTCTTATCCTTCTTGAGTGTACACCATGAAAGCTTCTGTTGGTGTGTTTTTTTAAGAATTGATACACTTTCTTTCTTTCTTTCTTTCTTGAGGACGAACATTACCCATTAGGGTATCAGAGCGCTTTACAGTGATAACAAGTTGTTCACAAAATTAAGAAACAGGCGATATAACAAGCTATTACGAAGAGTAGGGATAGGCGATCATGCGTACACCTGGGGCGGAAACAAGTTATTTACAAGATTTGGAACAGGCGATCATGAGAACACTGCAGAAATAACAAGCTATTTACAAAGAGTAGGAATAGGCAATCATGGGTACCCTAGAGAGAGATAAAGCAGACAATAGCGGGAGCAGAGGAAGACTGTACAACCCCAGCCTCTACCCAATAAAGTGACAGAGAAATATTAATGATGCAAAATGATGAGCAACCATGAATGCAAGGTTACAGCAATGAAATAAAGACCGGCTTACACGGGTAGAGTTAAAGTAAGGAGCCAAAGCATATTGCTAGGCCGCTGAGCTGTATATGCACTGAGAGTGTTTATGGGAGGAATTTGCCCATTAGGAAAGTTTTAGCTGCCTTTTTGAATCTTTACAAAGAAGGTAATCTTCTGATGTTAGGCAGCAGGGAGTTCCAGATTCTTGGAGTGGCCCCAGAGAAAGCTCTGTTGTATGTCTTCTTCCTCTGGAAGAGGGGTGGTTTCAGCAAAATGTCCCTGGCAGACCGGGAGTTCCTTCCTCCTCCAGATACCACGATTTTTTGGGCAAGATACGAGGGGTAATTCAAGTGTAACTCTTTTTGTGTGAAACAGGTCAATTAGCGGTTGATTCTGACTTCATATGGAAGCCGGTTCAGCACCTTCAGGTGCGGTGAGATAGGATTGAATTGTTTTGAACTTGTTAAAAGTCTAGTGACTGCGTTGAGACAAGCTATTAGGGGGGCCGTTGAGATCTTAGCTAGGCTAGAGAGGGTTGAGCATCCATATTCGATCCTAGACATAACTAATGCCTGTGCTGCCATTTTTAGGTCCAGTGTATCTGGGAATGGTTTTAGTTTTCTGAGGTAGCTCCGGTAAAACCTGGCATTTCTGGCCAGTGAGTTGATGTGGGCTTGCATGTTCAGGTTGGTGTCCAGTGTGTTTCCAAGTGATTTGGTTGAGTCCGCTATGGTCAGGGCGCAGTTCAGCGCAGTGATCGAATTGGTCCATTCCAGTATGCCAGTGGAACTTTTAGGAGCGGAAATTAATAAGAATTCATTTTTTGCACATATAGTTTGAGCTAGTTGCTGACGAGCCTTTGTAAGTCAACTTCAGAGCCTCGTTCATTGATTTGATCTCCTCTAGGGATGAGATTTTGATGTAGATCTATGTGTTATCAGCATACATGTGGAAAGAGATGTTGGCAACACATAGTATTTCAGCTAACGGTTCCGGATAGAGGTTAAAAAGAGTTGGGGAGAGAGTTGAACCTTGGGGGGCACCGATTTTTATCTGAGAAGCAGAGGATAGATTTCGATTGACTGATAAGGGGAACAGCCATTACAACGCGTTTTTTACCACACGTTGCTATTACATCGCATGCGTTACAACGCGTGGTAAAAACCATGCATACCATTACATTGCATGCGCTTTTACAATGCATGCACTTTTACAATGCATGCAATATAATGTGTAATGGCGGCGGTGGCAGATATCCATGTCGTTGTGAGGAAACTTAGGCTGTTTCCTCACAACGACGTGCACCAAGCAGAAAGGAGGAAGCAGGAACCGGGAGCAAAGAAGGCGACGCTGGAGAGGAGCGAGGTAAGGGGGTTTGAGCCTAGGGTGGGGGTTACTTTTGTAGGGTTTAGGGTAGTGTAAAAGTAATGTTCTGATGTTTGTGTTTTTTTTTATGTTTTAGTGTGTTTTTTTGTAGTTTAGTGTTGTAGTGTTTGTTTAGTGTAGTGTATTAGGGTTTAGGGTACGGTTTTAGTGATTTAGGTTTTAGGGTAGTGTAGTAGTGTGTGTAGTGATTTCGGGTTTAGGGTAGCGTAGTAGTGTTTGTGTAGTGTAGTGTAGTAGTGTTTGTGTAGTGTAGTGTTTTAGAGTAGTGTAGTAGTGTTTGTGTAGTGTAGTGTTTTAGAGTTTAGGATAGTATAGTGTTTTAGTGTTTAGGGTAGTGTTGTAGTGTTTCTGTAGTGTCGTGTTTTAGGGTAGTGTTGTAGTGTTTGTGTAGTGTAGTGTTTTAGGGTTTAGGGTAGTGTAGTGTTTTAGGTTTTAGTGTAGTATGGTAGTGTTTGTGTAGTGTAGTGTTTTAGTGTTTAGTGTAGTGTTGTAGTGTTTTAGGGTTTCGGGTAGTGTAGGGGTGGGAGTAGTGTGGGTAGTGTTGTAGTGTAGTAGTGTTTTAGGTGTAGGGTAGTGTATGGGTGGGAGTAGTGTGGGTAGTGTTGTAGTGTAGCAGAGTTTTAGGGCTTAGGGTAGTGTAGTGGTGGGAGCAGTGTGGGTAGTGTTGAAGTGTAGTAGTGTTTTTGGGTTGGGGTAGTGTAGGGGTGGGAGTAGTGTGTTGTGTAGGTGTAGGGGTAGGGATGTCACTTACCGTGCAAACTTTTACTACGAGTATTGCTTTACCACGCATGCCTTTGCGTTGTAACGGCATGCGTGGTAAAGGCATACTCATGGTAAAAGTATGCGATGTAATGGCATGCGATGTCATTGACATCGCGTAATAATATCTGCGTTGTAATGGCATGCGTTGTATTACTATGAGATGTAATGACATACATCCACTAAGAATCTAAATGAGCGTTTCCGTAGGAAGGATCTAAACCATTCGAAAACTGCCCCCTCTACTCTCATCTTATTTTTAAGCCGTCCTAGTACCTTATCATGGTTAACTGTGTCGAACGCCGATGACAGGTCCAAAAGAATTAAGAGACACGTTTTGCCTTGGCCTAGAGCTTGAAGGGTGTCATCTACAATATGGAAAAAAGTTGTTTCAGTACTGTGATATTGCCTGAAACCAGATTGCCATTCGTCTAGCATGTTGAATTTGGCGATGTGTTGGCTCAGCTGTTGCTTCATACATTTCTAAAGTACTTTTGCTAGTAGAGGAATATTAGATATTGGTCTGCAACTGTCCTATTCAGCAGGATTTTTAAGATGGGGATGACTTGACCAGCTTTTAGAGAGTCTGGTATGGATCCTTGCATTAGTGAAGTGTTGTTTATTGTAGTCCAGATGAGTATGATAAATTGGTTGGTTGTAGCCAAGTATTTGGGGGGGGGGGCGGATCAGTGAAATGGTTGTTCGTTTTTTTGGAGGATAGAATTTTCGAGATGGTATGGTCATCCTAAAACCTGAAAGTAGTCCAATGCACTTGGATTTTGGGTACTGCCAGGTGGGAATGTGTAGAGAGATGTGTCACTGAAAGAGGAGAACAAACTCTAGCAGCGGAATTCAGCTTGTTTCCCAAAGCGTTGATTTTGGCTGTAAAGAATTATTGTTAATTATTTCACTTAGGTAACCAGTGAGTGACCACACTAAAGGATATTGTTTGTTTGTACTACTAACTGTACTGCAACAATGCCAGGTTTACTGATGTTCTTGCTTGTTTGCTTTTAGATGCACAAAACATCACCCCAGTACTGCCAGACAGAAGACTTGTGCATAACATGAGACGTGACTGACCACCGATCACGGACTTCTCTTCAACTTGTGAAGCTAAGTGCCACTGCTAACTGACAGCTTCAAGATAGCCCCAAAGAAAGGTGCTATCAAGAAAGTGACCAGTGATAAGAAGGAGCTTACCTCCACTGATATGTCGACAGAGACCATTTTCGGGCAAATAAAGTGTGCCTGCCACACCAGCCTCTAGGGAGAAAGCTGGGAGCAGCACCCTGAATCAGCGGACCCACCCCAGTCTAGGCCCAATCCCATGTCTGTCACTGAGGCAGCCAGTCTAATCACTGCAATGCCAACAAGCAGTGACAATGAAATGGACATCTCTTTTGCACAGCAGTCCCCAATCAGTGCAGGAAACTCAGATAAGTGGACAACAACAGCAGCAGCCAGCAATAGTAGTTCCTCCAGAATTAGGAGCAGTTCAGGAGATTGAGCTTCATGCTGAGGAAGTAGAAGTGCCTCTTTCAGAAGATCCATTGTCTTCCAGATCTCCAGCAAGAAAAAGGAGGGCAAGTCGACCATCTTCTACTCCAAGCCCCCTTCTGATGATCAAGACTTACTTGAATCCCACCTCAGTCTGAGAGCGAGACACACCACGAGAGGCCAGGAAAAAGGAAGGTTCCTGAAACCCGTAGACTTATGGATGTAGGAGAGGAGGATGATGACGAACCAGTCATCATGGATGTTAGCCCATTCCCAGTGGAGACCAATGTTACCTCATCCCAACCTGCTCTGAGGGATGTGGCACTACAGATACCACCACCAGCTGCCATATGTGCAAAGCATGGATTACGACCTACATCCACAACCACCACAGTAGAAGTAGGTACTGAGAGAGGCAAATGTGAAATCGCCCACCAACCACCAGTTCATTCGACATTGACAGTGCCAGTGGCACCAGCCTCAGAAAGTAGACCTCCCTAGTTTGGGACTTCTTTACGGTTAGCAAGAAGGAGCTGAACATTGCTATATGCTCCATTTGCAGAGCAAGTGTTAGCCGGGGTAAGCTTAGTAAAAACTATGGTACAGGAGGCCAAACAACCCATTTGAGAAAACACCACATAATCCAGTGGGAGGAGCACCTTAGCGGCCAAAAAACTGCAAGTGGTGTTGGTGAAGGGGGTCAAAGGCTGAGCAGGGAATCCGATCCGATTACAGTGGAAGGTGAAGAAGAGGAAGACATTTTGGTAGGCAAATCAGCCCTGTTCCCAGCAGTGCAGTAGTATTGCCCACATCAGCAACATCGCAATAGCACAAGACTCAGGTTAAGACACCAAGGCAAGAGCGTAAAGTAACTACCCTGCTGAGACATACATTGAGCCTACCACTGTCTGCTCTCAATCAGTCACCTGCATCAGTGGCACCAGAAAAAAAAGGAATCCAAACTCCTATTCCTGGCATATTTAGACAGGAGGCGCAGTAGCAATACAACTACCCAATGGAATATTTAAACAACTGAAAGCTGGCTAAAATGTTAGCGCTGGACCTCCTCCCTTTATCTTTTGTGGAAGAGGTGGGTTTGCTAGAATTTGTGCCATCTGCCCAAAATGGATGGTTCCTAGCCGGTCCTAATTTCCCAGAGTTGCTGTTCCAGAACTACATCACGATGTGCTTAAATTGCTTGGACAAGCTTCGCAGCAGAGTGCTATTCACACTATCCACCTGACGACAGACTTGTGGCCCAGTTGCCAAGCCTGATTACATGTGCATCACTTCACACTGGATCTCTTTTGTGGAGGTTAGAGAAAAGATATCTACAAGTGTTGACACTGCTGAGATTTTTAATGGTGCTTGGAAGCATGCAACATTAGCAATGTTCTTCATGGAGAAATCCCATAATGCTGCAAAAATCTTGGAAGACTTTAACAACAAGCTGCTTGAATGGCTGTGACCAAGAGGGATGAAGATTGGATATGTTGCCACGGACAATGGCAGTAATATAGTTAAGGCCATGGCAGATGGTGGCTATTTCAGGGTTCTGTGTTTGGCGCACTGCATTAACACCATTGTACAGGACTTTCTAAAAAAAGAAGACTGAGTCAGCAACTTACTGTCCACCTGCAGAAGAATCTGTACTCATTTTAGCCATTCTTTTAAAGCCCGGCAGCAGCTGTGGCTCATTTAGCGTGATAAGAGAATGGCAGTTAAGGCACTCATACAGGAGGTGCCAATACTTTTTGAGACACAACTTATTACATGCTGCAACATCTTTTTGACCATTACAGAAAGATCAATGAATATGTCATGCAAAGAGGGGATGCAACTGCGAAAGGCATGATTATTGAGATGGACCAATGGGGCTTAATCAAATGCTTGAGAGAGATGCTGCTTCCTTTTGACGTTTTCACATGGGAAGTCAGCAAGGAGGACAGTCCCATAGTCCCATAGGCCAAGCTATCCTGTTGCATATGCTACAGGAAAAGCTAAAGTGGGAGTCTGAAATGAACGCAGGTGTGGAAAAAAAAAGATGCTTGTGAGTTGGTGGAGAGCCTATTCCTTCACTTATCTGTTAATACAAGGGTGCAAAGAGACATTGTGTCATCCAAACATTACATCTGTGCCACAATTCTAGATCCACGGTACAAACTCTTCTAGAGTACAAGTTCTGTGGTGCAGCCTTCAACTTCAGAGCCTGAGGGCAGTGCTGTTGGCTCACAGCAGCCAAAACCAACAAGAACATCAGCAATAGGAGCCGAAGCATCATCCTCAAAATATGTATATGATTGAGTTCTTAAGGCAGGGCTTAACTTCAGTGCTGAGGCAAAGGCAAATGAGGTTGAGAAAGATGGAGCACCAATGACTATTGAGAGGATATTCAAAGCCTATCTGGATTTCCCAACAGAGGTCTATCTTGATCAAAACTCATTGGTGTATTGGTATGGGAAGAGGCGCCAATGGCCAGTGGTCAGCAGGCTGCAAATAAATTATCTGGCTTGCCCAGTAGTCAATGTGTCTGCTAAGCGTGTTTCAGTGCCGCTGGTGCAGTTACCAAAGTGAGAAGGACCAGTCTCTCGCCCCAAAATGTGGAGAGATTAACCGCGATCAAAATGAATCAGCACTTTATACGACCAGATTATACCACACTTGAAGTACAACAGGAGGGGGATGAGGGTGATTGGTCAGACTCAGTTCATGGTAGTAGTGAGTTAGCTGACCTACTTCTGGGTGAATCGCCTGAGTTTGAGGACGAACTCTACTTCCCTGACTACTAGGCCTGGGCCACCAACCATAGAACTTTCTTTCTCTCTATCGTCAAATTGCTTTGACGAAAAAGAAAAAAATGATAGAGCTAGGGTAACATTATTTTATTTTGTTTGTGTCTTACTGACTAATGCAGCCTCACAGTTTTAGACACATTTTATTGCTGGATTGGAGTTGCACCAGTGTGCAGCGAAGAAGCCTACCCCCGCCCCATGTCCATCAAGGACACTAAAGATACACATTTGTGCCTGAATCTATTCTGTTCCTATCTATCCTTTCTCAGTTTAGTGCCCATGCCAGACTGCCCCACATTATTTGATTTACAAGACTAGCCAATGTCTGTTTTGTGAAACAATGGATCGACAATGTACCACGGTGACCACCCTTGAATAAGAACAGGAAAATGGCAAGCATTGCATGATGAGTGACTGTTGTCTATGTGTGTGTTGAGATGAGTCATGTGGTGGCAGGCAGTGACAATGGGTGTTTGTTTAACAATAACTATTCAGCTTGATTGTGTGTATGATGACTTACAATACTGGTGGCCCAACAACGGATAATCATTTTTTCCCTTAAGGTGATTTTTTCCTTTGTCACTTAGCTGGATTTGCTTGCGGGTCCGCACTGCTTTGCTTTCTGCTTTACATTCCTCACAGACTCGACCAAGTCTCCTCAGCTAACAAACACAAATCTAGTCTACACAAAAAATGACTCAATGTGTTTCTCTTGTTGTTCAACAGCATTGTACTACAGGTTGATCTATCACATTTGAGTCTGGACTGAGTCGATGATGAGATGGACATGTTACTCGGAGTCAGGAGGATGATGGAAGGACTCAGGACGTGATGACTACTTCAACAAGGGCCACCAGAAGAAGGAAGTTATCAACTTCAATGGCACCAACTGATTTGGTGATGACTTTAAAGAGGTCTACCCAACTTTGTGAAGTGGTGGTAAGGTGAGATAGGTGCTTTGATTGTACTTGATTTGGAAAATGCAATGTTGCTAGGTGTGTGCTGGCTGGCTCAAATTTGAAACTATGTGGTGGTTGGGTAGATGGCCTGTTGTGGGTAACTGGAGACAGACAAGTGGTCATGATCATCACGTAAGCACCTGCTGTTAGGCTACATATTATTATTATTATTAATATTAATATTATTATTATTATAATGAATTGATGATCATGAGAGTTTGATCAGCCTGATACATACCCGGGGTTACCGGTCCACCTAGGGTAGCCTGGCTCAAGTGGTAAGGCCTATCTCTAAGGCGAATTGTTGCACTTGCGTCATACTCAATACATTACCACAGTGTACTTCCACTAAAAAAGAAAAAATGACACCACACTTTCTTTCGAGAGAAAAAGTTAGAAAAGCTTTATATTCTCTTAAAGTTTGGTTCAAGTTGCATTTACATCAACATCTCTTCATTTTTCATGTAGTGAACTTGTCTCTGTGATTATACATCATGACACAATTTCCGTAGTACTAGTGACCCTCTCTTAACTTTGGTATACATATAGTACAATAGCTTTAAATAGCATTCCTCTCAAATATTGGCTTAGTTAACTGATTCCGACTGGTGAAGAGAGTTTTTACAAACCATTAGCATGACACCATAGCCAAAATCAATCGATGTTAGCCGTTGACCTACATCATGAAAAGGCCCAAATGGAAATAATTGAACATGACCACATTTCACCTTAAATGCAGTTTCCCTTTTAGATCACCTTTCTCTTATTTACACAATAGCGCTAGAGAAGAATTACAGCTTAGCATTTCTCTAGTTGTGTTACACTTCCCATTTGATGAACAATTGTGCATTCAGTCGGTACATTCACTTCGTTTAGCACAGTCCACAATTCCTCCTCAGTTCACTGGCCCAATATGCGAGAAGGAAGAATTTCCTATGAGGTTTCAGTGTCCTCCACTTCCCCACCCACAGACCTGCTTACTTCTCAATGAGACGATCCAGCCGATGATTGGGGATTGAAGGGCCAAGCTTTGACTCAGGGAAATTGTGGATTAATAAGGGCCCGGTATGGGGAAGGCAGGCTCAACACCACAGGCAGTCTCCCTGTCGATCGAGCGTTTCACTTTTTAATGAGGCGGTACCGTTGATGTCAGAGGACTGAGAGGCCAAGGCTTTTACCCTGGGGAATTTATGAATTAAATATGGCCTGGTACAAGGAAGGCAGCTCCTATACGTTTCTCTCTCCTCACGCCTTGCTTGGTCCGAACTCCTCCCCTCCTGACCTCTCCTGATCCCGCCTCTCTTCCTCCGGGACTCTGCTTTCTAGCGCCGGGTCAGTTTCATTCAGGACCCCTCTGCAAGAGTCACACCTCAGACGGCATGTTCTCTGACGATCCCCGCCGGTCTCAGACTTCTCCTGATCAGAAACCAAGCCTCCCACGGGCCCGTTACACTCCGCCTCCTGTCACCCCAGCGCCGCTCACTCTGGAAGGCGCTGCCGACTCCGATACTTCAGCGCAGCGCCTTCTCAACTCCCGAGCCCCCTCATACCTGCTGCTCCAAGCTACACAGACGCGGGACGTTTTCAGGAGACCAGTAAAGCCACAGTAAGTTGCCAGTCACGGGCGAGGACAGTCTTGGATGAGTTACACACCTACAGCGGGATATCGATTTAGGACAGCCTCCCAGTTCCACCGGGCTAACTTCACGAGGGCATTTTATTCCCCAAAAGGAGGCAGTCCTAGCCGCCCTCACCTGACAGTTCCTCTTTAAGTCCCGTCTAGTGGTCCCTTCTAGGATGAGGCACACTCCTCTGATATTTCAGATCTGATGTGAGTGGAAAGCTCTGCGGGGTCAGATCAACGGTGGAGGGAGGGTATCAGTCAATAAAGGGAGCAGCCCCAGGAGGCTGTCAGACTCTCAACAGCGCGCCCACCTCCTCACGCCACAGACTGGACTTCAGCTCACTTGTTTTCTGGTCACAACCACTCTTTTCAGCTCGCTTCCCCAAAATGGCCGCACACCATTCCGTCTTATATAGCCTGGGCCTAGAGTGTCTAGAGTGAACCAGAAGGTTCTGGAACTCCTCATGACAACCCTATGGCCTTAGGCTGTGAGGTAATCTGGTCAGTTAGCAAGCCACCATTTTGTGAGAGAGAACCTTCCTCCATCTTAGAGGAGCACCTGCACCTCATTACTAATAGGTAATAACGAGGCGCCCAGAGACCTAGGGTCTACACCAGGAAAAATATCTAGTGGACACAAGAAAAAAATACAGAAGGCAAAAAGGGGATAACAAAAAAGAATTGGGAGGGACCACCCAAAGGGATGACAGGTCTAACAATGATCATCACATAAGCACCTGCTGTTAGGCTACATATTATTAATATTAATATAATGAATTGATGATCATGACAGTTGAGAGTTTGATCAGCATGATACATATGGCCACATGTGTGTGATTGTTGGTTGTTGTATTGCTCTCACCTAATTATTTGATAGCACTTCAGTAATAAAATTAATGATTGCAAAAAGCAATATTCTACTCACTTGCGCTAGCTCCGAGTCTTCTTGGTGCACTCCTTATGAAGTTTAACTTCTGTCCTTTGTTTCTTCAATATCATTTTTGCTTTACAATCCACAGACCTTCTGTTCTCCTGCACAAAAAGGCAAAAACACCATAGCTTTCATGCTTACCGTACGGGACCACATCAGCCGGCACCCAAGATGGATGGACAGTCCAAGAAGAATGCAGATGTACCTCCCCATTTAGAAATACAGTATAATTTTTTTGTTTTATAATCGTTTTTTAGAATTGTAAGTGTTGTTTGCTTCACGCCAACATAATTTGTAATGTATTTGCCATTTTTCAAACCTAAGTGACAGAACATTTAGATACAGAACAATGTAACTTGGATCTCTGGGGCAGACGTACTGTATGGCTTGCATTGCATTTAAGTTACCTTACCTGTACTCATTCCTTCGTTTCCTTTTCCTCCCATAACAGATTGACGATGGCTGGCTGCTCATTGCCAAGATGAATATTGTCTTTTTGTATTGTTTGTCTTTGTCCCACCTTTCTCATCCATACATCAAACCCCTAAACCTCTTCCCCAGGGCTGTGTGATAACTTGAGGTGTGGCTTAATAATTTACACCATTATTGATCACACACTTGGTGAGGCGGAGGGGGTGAAAGCAATATCAACTCAGAGCATGCTCTTCAGTTTTACATGATCAGAGCATGATCTTCAGTTTTCCTATTACTGAAACAATAGTCCACACTAGTCCCATTTATTCACCCATGCATAAAAGTGATTGATATTTTTTTAGTTATAGGAGAACATCATTCGTCAGTATCATCATTCAGGCATTGCGTTTTAACCACTTAACCAATAACCATCTCAACACTAAACTTTAAGTTCTCTTAACAAATCACAATTTGAGTGTCACATTTGTTTATTTGAAATACTAGTTCACCATTGCTCTGAATAATGTAGTATTGTTTTTTGTTTGCTATTCAGCATCAGGTATTCTTTGTTGTGTTGTAGTGGACTCCCAATCCAGACAATTGTCAGGAATAGTCTTCTGTCTTCTTAAAATGTTAAGGAAGATTATTGAGTTGATTCCTGTGCACCTGAAAAAAATGGTAATTCAGTCCCTTATAATTTTCGCTTCGACTATGGCATCTCGCTTTATATGGGCGCGCCTAAGTATGTGACGAAGAGACTCCAGGTGGTGCAGAATGTGGCAGCCAGACTTCTACAAAAATTTCCCCACAGTACATCTATTAAACAATCATGGAAACAGTAACACTGGCTGCCTATCGAGAGAAGAATAAAGTTTAAGTCCCTCTGCATGGCCTATAGGACCCTCAATAAAAAAGGACCACTAAAACTGAGACAATTAATGTCTAGGTACACCCCGACCAGACACTTAAGATCCCAGTAACAGCTTCTTAGGACAACCAGAGCCAAAAAGCCAAAAGAGCTAGGTGGGGAGGCAGATCATTCGTCCATCTGGTGCCAAGGATGTGGAATGCCCTCCCATTTGAAGTCAGAACCCTACCTAACGAAACCTCCTTCAGAAAACATCTTAAACCTCTGCTGTTTCCCTTGTAGGTACCGGATGGACAGAGTTCTGCAAACAGTACTCTTTAGTGCTGGGAAGCCTTCGGGCAGCCATGCGCTCTACAAATTCCAAACATAAACATAGTCTGATAGCATGTGTTTGTAAAGCTTGATATAATATACAACTCACTAACTTAGTTTTTATTTCCATTTAGTTGCCAGCGATGAATAATCCTTCAGATTAAAATCCTACAGTTGGAGTTCACCTAGGTGGGACTTGGACCTGACTTCTGATTCCTGCACTATTTTTAATGCGCTAACCTGCTACTACTTCCACCACCATGGCAACTTGGAAAATCCTGTATCCCTCACTCCTTCTTATCGGTACGAGAACTATGATTCATTGTTATACTAATTTGTTGTAGGTAAGGCAATGGCAACCCCTCCCATTAGTGGTCAATATAGTTGCAGACTGGAGAGGCTATGAGAGTAGTAGGACAAGGATAGTACCACATAGACACAGCACATACCTAACTGTTGTTGCACACTATCAGCAAATCTAAAAAATAGGTTGCGCTAATAGACAGCAGTGAAAAGTAAAACACCTGCAAAAACCTAGATTTGAGGCATACGCAAAAGAACTTAAATATTTATTAGACACACAAACAAAAAACCCACTCCTCCATCCAACTACAAGAATGAATCGGTCCACCCCCATCCCCAAAAAAATGAAAATTCCCCACCCTGACCATTGTCCAAAAAAATCTAAATGTTCATTGTCCCTGAAAAAGTCCAAACTGTAGAAAGTAAAGGATCCCCGATCCAAACTTCCACATTCCCACCTTACCCACTCACATCAACGAACAAGTCCCACCCACCAAAATAAAAGGTAAAAAAGGGGCAGGGGAACTAGGCACAGTGGGTAGGCTTAGGAGCTCATCAAGGTGTCGTCCATTTGTCTCTGCCAGGCTTCAATCCATACCAGCCTTGAAAGGATGCAGCGAAGAAGGGTACGTCTGAGAGAGGGGACAATAGTATGTTTTGGCTGGTGGGCAGCTGCCTGCAGACTGCAGCACCAATGTTGTGCTTGGGAAGCTGGAGGTGCGGGTGCTGGAGGCCTGCACAGCTGCCTCCTCCTCCTCCTCTTCCTACCGGGCCACCAGCCGCAGGTATTTGGCCCGTATTGCCTCCAGCTTCCACAGCTGGATCCAGCCTGCTCCATCCTGGTGAGATGGGCCCTGGTGATTAGGAGCCGCTAGAAAGAAAAAAAGACAAGTTGTAAACAATTCTATCTGCCAAAAACTTAATGAAATTATGTAGTGGGGGGCACAGTAGCAGTACGTTGATTTTCCTAGGGCTATTCGATCTGATGTGATTAGAATCACAGTCACCGTTACCCGCTCTCATAAAACTAAAGGCAAATGCCCTAACTGTCTGAAAGGAATTACGGCAGAACAAACACAGCAACTTACCCGTTTAAAAAAACTGCCTTTTTTTGCCTTTTGAAGGATTCCCTAGTAAAGTGCTTAGATGGTTTGCGGCTCCACGAATTAGGACCATTTACTAATGAATGGTCTAATTTTAGCTATAATAATGATTCTAGGATGATCCTGGCAACTTGAATCTTTTATTAGCATCTCTAGTCTGACCTTTTCATTTGCATATTTTTCAAAGGAGATCAGTCCACTACAAACTGTCCAAAGTGATCGTACCTTTGTCTCTGCGAGGTTTGGGAAGCCTGTTGGATCTTGGGTCAAGGTATTTTGATTTCTGTTAAATAGCTGGTCATACAAGCTGTCAACGGGGATTGCTCAACAAGAATCCTTGTGTTGCTTTGTGTATGTTCATTTTGTTATCACCTAAGGCCTATTTTACCTTTAACTCCCTCACTTATAACCTACATCCTTTTGAGCAAGCAGATGGGGAGAAAAGCAATGTACTGCAGTAAAGTTAGTGAAAGGATTAAAGACTGGGATTTAGCTTTGGCACGTTAGTCACAGACTATCCCATTCACAGAAGTCAAGCAAATTACATTATCCATTCAGCATTTCATTGTTCTTCTAGTATTCTTAATCTTCACCCTTGGCTTAGATATGCACCATTTAAGCTTTACATTTTCTCATCCACTCTTTCACCATACAATACAAGTCATCATTATCCAATCAATCCATCCATCCATCCAAGCATAGCTACGAACAAACCTTTCACCAACATCCATTTAAACACCCATGCATCCTTACTTTCACCCATTTCATTCGCTCATCATGCTTTGCCTTAACCCACACAGGCATTCCTTTCAACCATGCACCCACGCAGGCAGGCATCCTACAGTTTCACCCATACATACCCTTGAAATCAACCGGCACCCAGTCATGCAGATTGATTGCTAACATCTGCATACTTTTACCCATGCAGCCTTTCATTCATATATTGCATACATTTCACCCATGCTTTCACCTTCTATCCTGTTTTGCATTTCCCATCAACCTGTCATTCTTAAAGTTCATTTATAAACCTATGTCTGCTGAGTTGCAGATAGAAGACGATATAGCTACTCAACTCCCACTGCATCTCATAAAGCAGGCTGCTCACTAGTCAGTCAATGCCCATGCAGTGAGTATATTACTATGTATCAATAAGTAAGCAATGTGACTTACCACTACCCTCTCCTGCTCCCCCTCAGTGGTGACGCCTGCAGCTGCGTCCCCTCTGCTTGCGCCGTCCCCTGCACTGGTGGACTGTGTGGCTAGAAAAAACATTACACATTTATAGTTTTAGATGCCAGATACGCCTCCCCCTATTTATTTTAAAAAGCAAAATATTACCACCAAACAAAACGCCACTACAGTTTGGGTACAGTATCTTTATCTTCTATCAAAATTTCAAAACATCACGTTAGGCGTTGGTTTGTTTGGCAATCAATGAGAAGCCAGGTAGTCAACTCAAACAAAAACTTGTTTGTAATGGAGCGGAAGAACTATAATGAATCTGAGTTATTGGAGCGCAAAGAAGTGGTGCAATAATTGGTCAATGAAGTACATATGGTTTTAGTTGGCAAGTGCAATGTGGCTGCCCTCCTCATCATACTTCCAGCCATGCTGCAATGCCATTAACTGCTGGTATACTATGAGCAAGAAAAAAAACCCTCTCAATAAACATGCGTAAAATACCTTAACTAGGCACACAGTCTTCACAGCAAAGTACCTGACCTAAAATGAGTTCTCTGAGTCTTACTGTACCACCAGTCTAAAAGGGAAGAGAGAAGGCTTACTGGCAATGCAGAAGGAAAAGTCTTGGGATGTAGTATGGCTGTGTCCGCTCTGGAACACGATACCCTTTGTTCACTGTCAAGTCATAAGCTGTGCATTCTGGAATGTTGCCTGAAGACCGCTGATTACGGACCCGAATGGATGCACCGCTTCACTCTTCTGACCTGAGCTTTTATTCTTAGGTTAGAAACATACAGTAAATCTTTGTAACTCAACTCGGTCTATGGAATCGTCTTTACAACAAGGAAGCTACAGACTATTATAGATAGTTTTAAAGTTAAGTACAGAAACTTGAAAAATATGGAAAGTAAGTAATAAATAGGATAATGTATGGATAAGAAGGATTTCTGAAACAGATCAAAGTGGATTTGGCTAAAAATTAGGAGACAGGCACAGTAAAAATGAAAAACAATCAATCTAAATGTAGAGCTGTAAAATAATCAAGATATTGAAATAATACTAATATTAACAGAAGGACTTACTGGGCCCAGAAGAGCCATCAGCCCTTGAGGCTCCTTGCCCACCAGTGCCTCGGTGGTGGTATTAGCCAGATCCCCCCCTGCCCCTGGAAACTAATGTAAAAAATCAATAAAATAAAATAAAAAAAGATTCGTTTTTTAGTTGATCTACCTTCAAATATTTTGAATGGGAGAGGCAAATGCAGTAACATTTGATTACATTTTTATAAATCAGATCTCCTCTCCTATTAGTATTATGGACAGATTCTATAATTTCCTACCTATATTCCAAATTTCCAAAAGTACATTTAGAAACTGCTAAAAAGTTGCAATGAATGATCCTTGCTTCTCATCTCATTCTCAATCTCTCACCCTTTGACGGGTCAACTCAGTCAATTTTATTTCCCTGGGTACATTCTGATGCATGCGTAGTTACTAGTTAGATACTACACATTACTGGGAAATCGCTTGGGGTGGGAGTTGGGACTGTAAGAGCTACAAAAAATAAAGGCACAGAGAAGTGAAACAATGCACTAGCTCACTAATATCAATAAATACCACCACATAAAAGTAACTCCCCTAGCATACTTGCTATTTGGGAAACAAATATTAGCATAGATTGAACACAACAAATAAATAATTATTACTCACCAAGCCACGCAACCTTCATGCCCAGCATGTTGAGTAGGTCCTGGTCTCTATCCAGGATGTCCGCCCACCAGTGCGTGAGTTGTTGTTGGGTGCATCGGATCCCAGATCAGCGGTGCACATCCTGGTGCACCCTCTCCCACCACTTCTTACGCTCCTGGAAGGTGTTCCCATTACCAGGCCTGCCGCCTTGGTGGAAGGGAAGGTGGCACTGCACATTTAGAAAATATTGCAGCCACCTCCACCTCTGTGAATAACGCACAGGGCTACACCCCTTCGCAGCGCGGCCTACTACAAGGTAGGCAGCTGTGGGTGCTGGTTCGGGGGGCCTGGCGCTGTCGCTCCCCTGCTCTGCCATGGCGCTGTGTGGGGGGCCAGGGAAGAGAAGAAAGTTAAAAAAAAGAAACAAGAAGGAAAAAGAAAGAAGGAAAAAAGTAGGAGTGAAGCAAAAAATAAAAAAGTAAAAAAGTCATGCAAAAACACAAAAAAATAGAAAGATATAAAAGACAAAAACACAGGGTAATGTATAGCTAAAATCAATTTGGGGTAGATAGGTTTCGCAGGGATAGGATTAGGAATATTAGAAAGGGATTAAAAACTGTCCCGCCACCATAAACAGAGAAAAAAAACAAGATGGCGCGTCCATGCAAACCACGTGGTGTCGTTCGTGTTCAGCTTCTTGTGCGAGAACACACTTCACGTTATGTATGATGCAAAACGTCACACCAGCGGGCACAGCAAGCAACTCTGCATGCTCGCGGAACTCCACGTAGCGATGCAGAATTGTTTTCCACTTTGCGGAGTTCCACATAGCACAAACTCTGCCCAGGCCTACCTATATCATAATCCTCACGATCTTTACAAGGGCAACCACTGTAGAGCCTTGCCGGGCATACGTTACCAGGTTTGCTTTTGGAGGACCCTTTCCCTAGCCCTGTTGGCAAGATCACCTTGGCAAAAATGGCCATTCTGCCACCCCTTCTCTACTACTTCTCAAACCTCCCAGTTATCCCTCCCCATTTTTTCATTAAAGAACTGGATGCACTTCTCTGCTCACTCATTTGGGGAACTGGATGCAGGTGAGTTTACCTGGCCAAGCTCAGCTGCCGACAGATCGGGCAGGCCTCGGGCTCCATCCTTCGAAGTATACTTTTTGGCAGCCTAGCTCCAATGGCTGTCCTGCTGGATGGCTGGGCACTATCTCGGGGAGGCCTGCTCAGAGTCTGGGCCCCTGTCAAAACCGGCAATTTGCTGTTTGCTTCTACCAGGAGCCCAGCACACTTTGACCTATTCCATAGAGGTATCGATAGTGAAAACTAGTATGGATGGCTAGGATACATTCCCTCTCTTGGAAGACTCCACTCTATACTCCCATGCTGCCCCTGGTTGGTTTGCATCAAGGCCAAGGCTACTGCACAGCGGGGGAATTATGAGTCTGGACCAGCTGCTCACTTCTTGAGGTGGGAGCCCTCGCTTCAGAGGGTCAGCTTCTCCCCTTTGATCAACTGGCTGAGGAGAGCGAGCTGCCTCCATGGCAGTTCCTCCTCCACAGGCAACTTATACATGCCTGCCAGCACATCTGGGACCTATCTGGGGGGAACTATTGACACACCCAGTACTTCAGACAGTATTGACCATAGAACCCCGTCGTCACCTCATCACCTGACTGTACGAAGCCATACGAGATTTG
The DNA here is from genome assembly GCF_964263255.1 of Lissotriton vulgaris. Lineage (NCBI taxonomy): Eukaryota > Metazoa > Chordata > Amphibia > Caudata > Salamandridae > Lissotriton > Lissotriton vulgaris. The sequence goes on from NC_141687.1 coordinate 253,697,191, forward strand.
TCGGCCGCCAGCTCACCATACTTCGCCAAAAATGGGAGGAGAAGCTTGGGAGGGTGCACCATGATAAAGAATGTAGCAGGACCCTAGAATTCCCAAGAAAGGTCTCCCAAAAGTCAAGTTTCAAAAACATACAGTTCTTCATCCTGCACCGGGCCTATCTAACAACTGTGCAGCTCCATTGCCACTTTCCGGAGTCACAATTTGCTTGTTCCTGATATCAAATCCCTAACGCAACACTTTTTCACATGTTATGGTTCACAAAGGCTGTGGGACACGGCCCACATCTAGTATCTCTGTAAAGATTTACTCTACAAGCATTTTAAGAGTTCTTTTTTTAGCTTTTCCAATGTTCTTAGTTTTGTAATTTCATCCTCTTCACCCATAGCTTTTTTCATTAGCATTTACTTGTCTGTTTCCTTCATCACTGACATCTTCAAAGACTCTCAATGCCGCCTCCTCCCTTTCCTTCAGTTCGGTAGCTGAGTTATATGATTACTAAAACCCTGTTTGCTGACTGGGCTCATGAAGAGCAAATGCTCAGCTCTGCCTTGCACAGCAATCGTAACTCCTGCAAAGTCTGTTATGAATGTCACGCATACCTTCGGGTTTGTTTGGATTTCAGGCATCCTCCAACTCACTGTCCTCCTGCGTTCCCCGTTGGATAGCCACTTGTGCTTTTCCCAGTGCAGGGGCACCTCGGCACTCTTGTTTCTCTGTGATGTGCTGAACGGCCTAGTGCTCCTGATTGCTGGCAGGCAGCTCGTTGCAGAATCAGCTATTCTGCTCACACATCTCCAAATTCATTCTCCCGTATTCCATAGAAGGGAGCCGCACCAACAACGTATTATCAAAATCAAGTGTTTATTGATGCTACAGCTTGACACATTTCAGCCGCCTCTGATGCCTTATTCGCGACAGGTGCCATTTTCCAAACCTTTATAAAGTGCATGCATGCTTCATAGTGATAGACATAGACAAAATGTTTCCTCTTTTGCAACACATTAGTCTTTTTTCTCCTTACTACAAAACTCTTTCTGTAAAACATCTTGTATTTTTTGTTACAACATTCTAATCACTGCATTTCTCTCCCATATTATTCCATATGTAATTTTTCCATTTGAAATTACAATTGTGGCAACTACCCATATTTTACATGTTGCCTGATCCCTTGTCTCATCAAGTCACATTTTCTATGGTATGAACACTGTCAGTTTCACGCTTCAATGCGTCCATTACGACACATTATATTGCAGCATCAATCCTTTCTCCCACATTCTCAATTGTTTAAATAACATTCAGCCACTAAATATATGCCGCTAAATATTCCTAAGAGCTGAACTTATGAAATAACCGCTTCTCATTGTCAGTGACTTTTATCTCTTATACTTACGACCAATTCTCTTTCCTCTCATCTCTGGAAAGTATCACATTATTCCCCTGTGGGCCAAGTATCAGTTTGGGAGAGAACCATTCCTACTGTTTGAAATAATTAGCTCAAACATATCATACACTCATGAAATCCTTACATTCATGAATGCGTTCCAATAATTTCTATTGTCAAATTTAGCCCCTGTGGGCTTTCATTCATTTTATTGTTTCCAGTCTTGGTTTCATTGAACTACATAACAATAATAATATTCATTTAAATTGTTGCAACGCTATATAAAGTGCTACCATAAAGTGCTTGCGTTAAAGTGTTATATATGTGTCTTGTGTTTAAAATCTGATGTACGTATGTTGACAAGACTTCATTCTGAAGCCCAACATAACTGCTTTTCTAGGGAGGGAATTACTTAGCAGCTTTATCATAGATGTGTATGTAAGTCATCTTCTGGAAGCAATTATCAACTGTATACCAGGTAAAAGAATTGTAACAAGAATGAACAACCCAAGATGCCCAGACTATAATCAACCTAACTGACATGACATCAACTGAAAAGGAAATGAGGATCTTATCATTAGTACTCTCATACTGTCCAGAAACAGAAATTGAATATACGAAGACAAGAATAGACCTATTCAAATTATTCTAGTCAATGAAAATAAAGAAACATTTTGAGATGCAACCAAAGCAGAAAATTAAACAAATGAGCAAGAATATAGAACATGTGGGTCAACTATCAGTGGCTGATGTCAAACTCATGAAAGAGCTACAAAAACTGGAAAATGAAAACCTGGGAATTGTAGAGGCAATAACGGAGGAGGATATTGTTGAGCAAATGAACTTGGAAGAAGATCGAGAAGTGAATACAAAATTTAGGCCTAACTCAAAATTCCTGCCCACAATGCAGAGGGACTCCATTGATATATTTAATGAATTGGTAACCCGAGAATTGAAGAAATTGATGGGGGTAGGAAGAGAACAAAAAGGGACAGCTATAAATCCAAGAATTTTCATGACTTGATGACTAAACTCAATGTAACCACAGAGTGTGTGGTCAAATTTCAAATAAGGATGGGAATATTGTTTTGTGGCCAATGCAAATGAAGCCTATGAACAATTAAATGTAACCGCCTGTAATGAGAGAATTCCTGATAATGTATTGTCTACAATAAAAGTTTAATTGAATGAGTAACTGAAAAAATGATATAATGTAGGATTGCTCATTGTACAACAGTATCAGTATTTAAGAGTAGACATATGGTCCGGGATGCCCGCCACTCCTTCCACCACCAATCCCAATGGTAGGAGACAGACACAGTTTGAACTTTTGGAAGGCAGGGGGGCCTCACGACCCCCCCGGCCGTATTTATTAAAATATGAAACAAAATTTAAAACTTTAAATTAAAACGTTTCATGTATCATGTACAAAATTCAACTTTCATTACATTTTGATGAAGACAGGTATCCAGGCTAACCTTAACAAATCTCTAATACAAAGATTTTCCTAACCGAGTCTAACATCATGACATAATGCATTTCAGGAATTTTGTACATCCTATCGTTAGGGGCCAACGGCAAGGTCTTAACCGGTGTCAGATCCCTATCACCAATTTCCGCCCTCACGTGTGAGTGGCGCATGCGCAGAGGACTTTACCCTCATAGCCAACTGTAACTTCCCTTGTCGTGGGGGCCCCCTTTCACTCGACGCCATCTTAAGGTCGTCCGAGTTCCTGTGCGGGGTATCCGTAAGAAGGAAGCGTGTACCCCCCCCTTTCCCCGCACTCTCTTCCGCCGGAGCGGATATCCGGCCCCTGGGAAATTCTTGGGAGGGGCATATAGCCGTCTCCCCCTGGGAGGGGCCTATGGCCGTCTCCCCCTGGGCAATCCCATCCGTAATGGGTGCCGCCCCCCCCCCCCCCCGTGGGAGGAGCTAATGGCCGCCTCCGCCCGGGGGCTCCCATCCGTAATGGGTGGCGCCCCCCCTAGGGACCTTGAAATCACTGCTCACCGATCATGACCTTACCGCCCGACCGAAGACTAAATAAATACGACAGTTAGTTACCTACTAGGGGAGAAAAAACATACGCTTAATCTTAAATTACAGCTAGGTATAATGGACAAATAACATTGCTACAAAGGAAAAAGGTCCTATAGCAGAGAACGTTTTTTATTGCATACATTCCATTACATTTCTACAAAGGAAAAAAGGCCTATGGGCAAGTATTCAGTTGCATACATACACTTGGCATCGATTTAAGATGACAGCAACAATTCCAACAAGACGTTTATTCATTACTATCAAATTGCGACTCAGAACTTTGTTTACTCGCAAACTTCTGCAACAGGGGCTGGTGGGTGGGTCAAAAAATGCAGCTTGTTCCCTTGAGGGCTCACGAGCGATGAGGGGTGCAGCCTTCAGAGCGCAGGAACAAGAGGACGCTTGCCTGGAGTCCCACGCCTTTTATCTTGCAGCGGGAAGGCGGGGCAGCGTCCCCATCCCGCCCAGAGGTGCACGGACTTCCGGGCGGGTGTTAGGACAACCCTTTTAGGCGGCGGGGGAGTGCTCCAACCACGCCGCTATGGGCATACTGGCCGGGACACGCCCCCCCACCCGCAAAGGTTTCCCGGGGGATCGGGGCACCTAGCCATACGTTCGGGGTGACCGAGTGGTCTCCCCTTTCCATATGGTCCGGGATGCCTGCCACCCCTTCCACCACCAATCCCAATGGTAGGAGACAGACACAGTTTGAACTTTTGGAAGGCAGCGGGGCCTCACGACCCCCCCGGCCGTATTTATTAAAATATGAAACAAAATTTAAAACTTTAAATTAAAACGTTTCATGTATCATGTACAAAATTCAACTTTCATTACATTTTGATGAAGACAGGTATCCAGGCTAACCTTAACAAATCTCTAAAACAAAGATTTTCCTAACCGAGTCTAACATCATGACATAATGCATTTCAGGAATTTTGTACATCCTATCGTTAGGGGCCAACGGCAAGGTCTTAACCGGTGTCAGATCCCTATCACCAATTTCCGCCCTCACGTGTGAGTGGCGCATGCGCAGAGGACTTTACCCTCGTAGCCAACTGTAACTTCCCTTGTCGTGGGGGCCCCTTTTCACTCGACGCCATCTTAAGGTCGTCCGAGTTCCCGTGCGGGGTATCCATAAGAAGGACAGCGTGGACTCCCCCCCTTTCCCCGCACTCTCTTCCGCCGGAGTGGATATCCGGCCCCCGGGAAATTCGTGGGAGGGGCATATAGCCGTCTCCCCCTGGGAGGTGCCAATGGTCGTCTCCGCCCGGGCGCTCCCATCCATAATGGGTGGCGCCCCCCCCTAGGGACCTTGAAATCACTGCTCACGGATCATGACCTTACCGCCACAGGCCAGATAGTTGACCGACTTTCTGGCCCCCCCACACCTCATATAGGTCATGTCTCCTCAATCCCACGAGCCAAGCTATCATGTCTCCTATCAATAAGTCATTCCCCACCCTGGACAGGTGTACCCCATCATCTGAATAACAGTGATCCCCCAAATGCACCCATGAGATATGCTTTGAAGATGAGCAGAGCGAAACAATTTCTCCATTTTATTGTTGACCCTCTTTACCGAATGGTTCAACGCTGTTGTGGACAATCCACCCCGCCATACCCTCCTCGGAATCATGTGAGACCAAGCTATTGTACATCCCGGGAGCGTCTTTACTAACCAACTAACTGCAGAAAGTATGTGCTCGATTAAAGCTCGTCTGCCCAACCTTACCAAGTCATTGCCCCCAATGTGCACTATGACTACAGATGGCAGTGACCTGTGCCGCCCTAATATTTCTTCCACAAAACTTTGCAGTCGGTCAATACGCAGGCCGCCCTTCCCATGGAAGGACACCCTGAAATCATATTCCTCAGATGTGTGGATCGCATCACCTGTCTTGAATATGTCCGCGGCACGCCTCATGTATGAGTGGCCCACGACCCAGACCACTCGTCTTCCATTCCTTGTTCCTGAAGTGGTGGTTAGCTGATACTGGGCCGGTCCCAATTTCTGCCCTGCGTCACAGGCTCGTGAAACTGTAATCCAAACAAAAGACAACAAGCGTGAGTGTACTTCTTCAGTAACTTACAACATGTGCAGCCGCACGTACTGTTTGAAACAATTTGAAGACCAGCGGCCTAATTGTTTAACATTGTCTGCCTGCGGGGCGCTAGGGGGCGCGCAGCGGGATGGCTGCTTGAGCGAGCAGCTCCGCCGGGCAGACGCCACTAACGGCTGAATTCCATGCTTAAACGGACCCACTCTCGCTAAAAATACATCCCTGTATATCGGAAAATGGCCTGTGTGCGATGAGCTGCATGGGACCCGGCGACAAGTGATCTGACAGCTGTTTGTGATTCCGAGAGCTGACGGCCGGGAGCGACCATCATGGCAGCGCCCGCCCGCACTAATCTGGAGGCTCCCGTGTGAGGCTGTGTTGGGAGCTGTGCATCGATGCGGGCTGTGATCGGCGCCTGAAACCGCGTCTAGCTGAAAGGTATGTGCGCCTGACGTCTGCGTCCCCTGCACCGCCACAAGGGTTTCAGAGCCTTGGAGGCCCGATCTGCGGGGAATCGTGGGGGTAAAATGGTGGCGCCGCTCCTATCGGGCCGCTACTTTCAAGCAACGAGCCGATATCCTGCCTTTGCCCACATATTAAGTTGATGCTTCTAACCTGCCGGGTACCGACACTGCCAGACGTCGGAGGTGCGCCCGGCGCTGAGGGTGCGGTGAATGACGTGTGCGTGCTGGTGCATGGAGACATTGTTAGCACCTAAAATGGCGGCGGACATGGCCCGGAGTGTGGGACGGCTGGCTGGACATGCGATCCCCCGCTAGAAATATCGCACATTTGGAGCGCCTTGGTCTTAGATTATAAGCCTCAACGGAGCACTGCACTTGGGAGGGTGCGGTATGATGGGCCACTCTACATGTAACTGCTGCTTGTAATACGGACATCGGGCCCCATATGCTCCTGGATGGAGACCACCGCTATGTGCGCCGCATGAGTGCTGTAGGCGACATTGCCCCACGTGTTTACCTGCAGTGTCCACAACGTTTAACTGGTGCTCTACTTCTATTGCCAAGTGGATTGAGGCGCAGAGCTGTTCACGTCAAGGCTTTGACACGTGCGCCCATGCTCCAACCTGCTTCTGCTCCGCTGTGTGTTGTTCTTCATAGGTGACGCGTCTGGCACCTGTGCTGCCCACTGTCGAGGACACACGACGTAGCCCGCAGGTCTACTGATAAGATCGTCTATAATAGCGCTGCTGGTACGTCCAGCCAATCTGTGCATACCACCATGGGCAAACCGGAGAAGCAACAAACTAAATTGCCATTTGAATCTCGGAAGGCTCCCAAAGGCCCAACTGGACAGGCGGAGGATACCCACGAATCGGAATCTCCGGAGGGCAGCACATTGGACACCATTCTCAAGGCCATACAAGCCACCCGCCAGGACATTAACGATAGACTAGATCACTTAACCAGTCGCGTTGACAGTATGGCGGCTAAGCTAGACAAGCAAGGTGACAGGCTAGATGCGGCGGAGACCAGAATCTCCACCATGGAAGACGAATCACGATCCACTACGGCCAAATGTTCCGGTATGGAGAAAGTACTGGATGTTATAAAAGCCAAGTCAGAGGAGTTAGAAGCGCGCTCCAGACGTAATAACATACGCATAGCGGGACTGCCGGAGACCACCAACACTGGCCGTATGGAACCCTATGTAGAACAATTGTGTAAAGAAATCTTTGGGGCTGACAGTCTCTCTAGTATCTTCATCGTGGAAAGGGCTCATCGATCTCTAGCTCCCAGGCCCAAACCTGGTGCACAGCCGCGGCCCATTGTTGCCAGAGTGTTGAACTATAGAGATAGAGACACCATCTTGCGACTGGCCCGCGAAAAAGGAGAGATACACCACCAAGGGAACAAGCTGGAGTTTTTCCCTGACTTCACGGTTGCGGTGCAACAGGCTCGCAAGGAGTTCACTGACGTCAAAGCCAAGCTACGAGACCTACAGATCCCGTACGCCATGCTGTATCCTGCCCGCCTCAAGGTCACATGGGAGGACAAACCGGTGTTTCTATCCTCACCGAAAGCAGCAATGGACTTCATCAAATCGACGGGACTCAAAGGTAAAAGATCTCAACGTAGAGACAATCGACCTGAGTCGGACTGAAGGTAAGGCTGTGCACTGCACTTACCGAGTTTCACATTCCTGTGCAAGGACTCTGGTTCCTGTGATTGTTGGGACCTGGAGCGAACTATTCAGGGTTCGTAGTTGGCTCACAGAACTAATGTGTTCAGAAGATTTGTTGAGAGCATACTGAAATGCACGGTTCTATTGCAGGGCCTATGGGATGATAACGCCCTGAGACTGGTAATGGAGTTATTGAAGCGCTAAAACCACGGTGCGTCATCACTCCTCCAAATGGCGGACTTGTAGACTGACAGCACATGTCGTCGATCTTGTGCCTTGACTTTTCCCGCTTTGCTACTGTAATGTCCTCATCAGGACGCACTATATGCTGGGGGGTGGTTGGCCCAACTAATGGCACAAGGTTGCAGGTATGTGCGTATCCCCTAACTCACTGGTTGGTGTGATGGGTGGGGTAATGGGAATGTACTGTACTATGTTGCTACCTGTTGAACTCGCAGCTCCCATCGGCTTACAATAGTGATGACTTCCTGGTGCTTGCACCTCCAATCACGGACCTTCCAGGCACTCATGTATCATGTTATGTAGAAGTTTTATATGGGTGTCGTGTACCTCTTCGCATTCGGCTGAGCTTGCGTATTATTGTTATGCTGCATTTGATATTGCCACTTTACTGCACTTGCTTATGGTCTGTTTTTTAATTGTTTGTTCTGCCCACACCCGTTGACTTGGGTGTAGTATGGGTGCCCCCGGCGGACCTCTGCTTGGGTGATCCCCACAAAGTTATGTTGCCTACTATAGTTATCTGGGGACTAAGGCTTCGGCAAAGTTGGGGTGCTGAAGTGGGTGGGTTAGGGCGCAGTTGGGTGGGGGGTTGTTGGGAGGTTATGCCATTCAGAGGACCAGTGCACTTGAGATGCATCGCTGAACTCCACCGATTACCGCAAGCATGTGGGTCGGGACCAGACATGTTCCGGTTGACACGCTTCATACTTTGGTTACACTATGCAGCACGTCACACTGCTAGGCTATGACACTCTATGGGCACTTCAAGTAGAGGTACGTTAAATTTGCTCACCTGGAATGTACGGGGCTTCACACATCCCAAAAAAATCAGACAAATTTTCGCGAGCCTGGATAGGCATCGTGTTGATATAGCTCTATTACAGGAAACACATATTGATCCGAGATCTAACAGAAATATCGGGGCACGCTGGGCTGAGGCTTGTTACTCGGCGAACTACTTCACATATTCCCGTGGTGTCATGATCTTAATTAAAAAAGGTATCAACTACAAGATTTCACACTCTGTAATAGACACGAATGGCAGATATGTGATTATCTCAGGTAGGATTCGGGGAAGATGCTTAACGCTAGTGAACGTTTATGGTCCAAACGTAGATTCCCCGGAGTTTTTCCAGGAAGTATGGGGTCACCTGATAGGATTAAGTGACACAACAATAGTGTGGGGAGGTGATTACAATGTGACACTAGATACCACCCTGGATCGCTCCACTTCATCCACGGAACCGCATAGGCAAGCAAGGTGCAAATTGCATGAAGTCATGGCAGACTTATCCCTCAGAGACCTTTGGAGGACACGGTACCCGCAAACCCCGGGGGCCACGCATGTGAATGTGGCTCACAACAGCTGGTCAAGACTTGACTTCTGGCTAGGGTCGGAAGACGCTGTCCTATGGACCAGTGCCCTTCGAACACTCCCAAGAACTCTATCAGATCACAACCCGGTTCTCCTGGAGATGATAGTCCCCCATTACACGCCACCGCCATTTAGCTGGAAATTTAATGCAAGGGCATTGTTAGACCCACTCTATGTAGACACTTTGAGCAAGGCCATGAAAGAGTTTTTTTTATTGAATACGAATTCAGTTGAGGACCCAGGCGTACTCTGGGAAGCGTTTAAGGTAACAATCAGGGGGGTATGCATGAGCACGTCTGCTGGGATATTGAGGGATATTCGGACACAGATCACAAATTTGGAAACCAAAATACAAAACCTTGAAATGGAATATGAACGGTCCTCTAAGGTGGAACTACTGGGGGAGATTAGGACACTTTACACGGAACATCAACAATTTGCGGCAGATGAGTTAAAGTATGTCACCAAAAGACCGATAGCGAGGCAATTCGGCGAAGGAGGGAGGCCGGGAAAGATATTGGCTAGGAAAATTTGTGAAGGTAGACGTCCCCAAACCGTAACACAGATCAGGGATTTAAATGGCACACTTTACACAGAACCGGCGGGCATCCTGAACAATTTTGTACATAACTATGAATCGTTATACAATTCGCAGAACACGGCCTCACAACGCGAAACCTTCGATTATTTGCAAGATATAGCCATCGCTTGGTTATCTGACCATCAGAGGGAATATCTTGCGCAACCCATCACAGTGGAGGAGGTGACAACGGTCATATTGTCCTTGCCTAATGGGAAAGCACCTGGACCCGATGGGTACACTGGGGAATTCTACAAAAACTTTGTTGAAATACTTGCTCCTCACATGGTGGAGATGTATGGTGCAGCGTTTGATCAAGCGATCCTACCCCCCACACTTAGGGAAGCTGTAATAATCACACTATTAAAACCTGGTAAAGATCCTGATCTCTGTGACTCCTACAGACCACTCTCCCTACTAAATTTGGATTCCAAAATATTGGCCAAACTACTAGCGATGCGCTTACAGCCCCTAATGACCAACCTGATCTTACCTGACCAAGCAGGCTTTATTCCCTCTCGGTCCACTTCACATAACACTCGCACACTATTTGCCCTCTCTCATTACCTGAGACCGCAGGTCAAAGCGGCTGCAGTCCTGTTGGATGCGGCCAAAGCTTTCGACTCGATTGAATGGTCCTACCTTTTTACCGTTTTACAAAGGATGGGCTTCCCTAAAAGATTTTTGGCCTGGGTCACTCTACTGTACACTTCCCCTATAGCCAGAGTGAGAGTCAACGGATACCTCTCTGATCCTTTTAGTATAAACAGAGGGACCAGACAAGGCTGTCCGCTATCACCTTTGATTTTTGCGCTAGCACTGGAGCCCTTGGCTTGCATCATTAGACAGAAATACAATCATTCAGCCTTACACTTTCCGGACAGACCGTTACACATATCACTTTACGCTGATGATATGCTTCTTTATGTGCGTGACCCGGTGCAAAACTTAAACCCATTGCTTAGGGAGTACGTGAGGTTTGGTGGTCACTCTGGCCTGCAAATAAATTGGGACAAATCGATTATCATTCCACTAACAGACTCCACAACACCACACGTGCTTGATTTCCCCTTAGATTGGCAGGCAGACCCGATTCGATATCTGGGTATATGGTACAGTAGGAATCCAGAGGAGGTAATTCGTACCAACTATGGCAAAGTGTTGTCACAATTACAGGACAAAGTAGATAGATGGATCCACCTTCCCTTATCATTAGCAGATCGCATTTCGATAGTTAAGATGAATATACTCCCGAAACTCTTATATTTATTCAACAACATCCCGATAACGCCACCGAGGGAGATATTCAAACGTATCACGACCCTAGTACTACAGCTGATTTGGGCAGGTAAACAGGCGCGAATAGACCTTCGCACACTCACTTTGCCCTATGAGAGAGGAGGCTTCTGTGTCCCTGATTTTTACTTGTACTACCTGTGCGCACAAGCGCAGTATGCAGTGCACTGGTATCATCCAACGCCTTATTTAACACACACGGCGGTTGAGGAGGGGGACGCGGACCCGATACCACTAACGGCGATCATAACCCATAGGCGGCCACCGTTACACTCTGCAGATATTAATAGCATAGATGCCACCACACATGCATGGCGTATGCTGGGCAAACTGGCACATAAATTTCCACTGTACGCCCCGGCACTGCCCCTACACTTTCATCCCGAACTTTCTGTCACTTCTGAAAAGGTGGGAATGGGCATTCTGAAGCAAATAGGGATAGACAAGTTTGGGGATTTATATAACGAGGGTACTTTTCGTCCAGTAGAGGAACTGAATTATATTAGCAACCCCACACTGTTGTTCCATTTCACATATTATAGGATGCAAAGGGCGATCCGAGACCTTTACCCAGATTACCCCTCCGAACCGCCCTGCCTCAATACTCTGCAGATGATTTTAACTACGACTTCCACATCTCACATGGTATCCAGACTGTACACAGTAGCACAAAGCGAGATTCCCTATAACTCGGAGAAGTCAATGCGCAAATGGAGTGATATATTACCAGAACCACTCTCAGAGACTGATTGGTCCGCTACATGCACGATCATTAAATTACTGACACCTAATGGCAATCTGCGCATCACCCATCTGAAATACTTACACCAAACATACTACACTCCGATGCGCCTACACAAATATGGGCTGAGGGAGGACTCTGCTTGCGTGAGATGTGGCAATCAAGAGGCTGATTTTGCACATTTAGCCTGGTTCTGCAATAAAATTTATGATTATTGGCAAGGCATTACCGGCACGCTGAGCACAATGGTGGACACAGAGGTTCCCTGCTCTATGAAGGTATGTCTACTGGGTCTACTACCTAAAGTCAAAGCAGGGAAACGCAAGTTCTGTGCGGTGGCCTTACTGATAGCCAAGCGGCAAGTGTCTAAATGTTGGGGGGGCAAGTTGGTACCAAGTTTGAAGAACTGGCTGCGAGATATGTCCTACTGCAGGGATAGGTTACTCACCTACGAGGAGGAGTTGCCAGCCAGCGCTCGCCCCAAAGACTATTGGTGTTATTTGTCTGACTACCTGCGGACCTCTGAAGCAGAGGAGTCATAATAAAAACTAGTTGATATGCTTTATCCTAGGGGAATTCCCCTAACGGCGCGCTGAAATACTATTGTAATACGTGAACTGTATGTCCGGACCCTGTGTATCACTTCAATTGTATATAACATGAGGTTTTTATATGGTGGCCTAAGGATGTGGATGTGTACTGGTCTTCGAAGTTCTTTCTTTGTTTCTTTGATCAACATAGTTGTGTTGATTTCCTTATACTGAAAATGAAGTTCTCAGATACTGCGGGGGAAGCGAAATTGAATGGAACAACTGGTGATGTGGTGGTATGTTGTAATGCTATTGAGTTGGAACCGCGGAGATAACTGCTGTTAATGTGTATTTATATGTGCTTCAACACTGATCATTGCTGCCAGCCTCCGGGTTGTAGGCATTCAGCTGTGTTACCTTGCACCCTTGACACCTTAATAAAGTCCTCTTTTGAACTTCAAAAAAAAAAAAAAAAAAAAAAAAAAAAACATTGTCTGCCTGCAGACCCCGAGCCGTTGCTTCTGTAGAGGCCCCTATCCTGAATGAATGGGTCCCAAAATCAATCGGGTTCAAGCCCGCAGCTGCAATCGTGTTTGCCAGCACCCTCTGGAACTGAAACTTCGTTAACGGGTGCCATCCGCATGTCGCAGCAAGGCCCCTCCCCACGTTGTCAACCTATGTTTAAGGTAGGCCTCAACATGCCTCACTGGACAACAGGGACTACCTGGAGCGCGCTGCATCACAATGCTATTCCCCTGGGCCTCCTGGTCCGTCTTTGACCTAGCTATCGTGATCAGCAGGGAATCCCCCCTCACTTGCGTGTGATCTCTGCGCAGACCCCCCTCCGTATCTCTTTTGTTGGCAGCCACTAGTTCGCTTACCCGCAGGGCCCCATAGAACGCCAACACAAATGCTGCCCGGAATAGTACAACCTTGCTAGGTGAGGAGCATGTCTCCTCCAGTTTAGCCAACAAGGAGGTCAATCTGTCAAATCCTATTGGGTGCCTGGTATCCTTTTTGTGTCCCTCTAGGCGCCGCCAGCCGCGCAGCGCCTTTCTGACTACAAAGGAGTCTGTCGGGTCCCTGATCCCATGGAGCTGAGCCATAAATGATATGGCGGCCTTATACCGACTGGCGGTTGCCGCCAACCGGCCCTCCTCATGAAGTGCCACTAAAAATTGGGTAAAGGACCCCTCCTGACCCCATCTATGCTCCCATGCAGGGTCCAAAAAGGTGCAGTACGAGCGGAACGCCCCTTCATAAGCTTTCCTTGTCCTGGGCACTAAACTGGCTGCCACGAGGTTGTGTAGTCCGGGGCGCCGATTTGCCATAATGCTTCGGGAAATGGCGCTGCCACTAGCTCCGCTGAGGGTAAACAATCCCTGAAAGCCTGCATTTTGAAACGAGAGAGCGCATCAGCTGCATTATTCAGTACTCCCGGCACATGTTTTGCCCTGAATTGTACATTTAGTCTCAAGCATTTCAACACAATTTCTTTCAACAATCGCAATATCCACTTGCAGCGTGCTGCTTGCTAATTAATGCACTCAACCACAGTCATGTTATCGGACCAAAATACCACCGAGCGGTCTCGGAACTCTTCTGGTCAGGCCGACAGCGCTACCCAGATGGGGAATAACTCTAGAAAGCCAATGTTGCTCGTCAAACCACTTGTTTCCCACCATGCTGGCCATTTTTGGGCCGACCAACGGTTACCAAGGATTGCGCCAAACCCCACACTGCCCGCAGAGTCGGTCCATAAACCTAGTTCTGCCGATGAGGCCGGGGCTTTGCTCCAGACTACTCGGCCGTTGAAATCCGCCAGGAATGCCAGCCAAATGAGCATGTCCTGGCGAACCTCTGCCGACAGTCTTGTGCGATGGTGCCCTTCCTTGAGGCCAACCATGGCCTGGGCAATGGATCGTGAGAAAGGGCGAGCCATCGGCATAACAGTTAAGCTGACCTACTGTTTGCTGTAATTGGTGCAGTGTCACTTTTTCGTTCCGAAGACACTGCAACAAGGAGGCCCTGAATTTGGCGATCTTCTCCGCCGGCAAGCGGAAGCAACCCTCCACGGAGTCTAGTTCGATACCCAGAAACTCCAGGGAGGTAGTTGGCCCCACCGTCTTACCTGGCGCCAACGGTACCCCGAAACTCCGCGTGAGCACGCAGAAATCCTGCAATGCCCGTGCACAGTCCCGAGAGCCCGCTGGGCCGAGAAACAGGAAATCATCGAGATAATGCATCACATGTTGGTGCCCTGAGGCCTTCGAGAATACCCACTCTAAGAATGAGCTAAACATTTCAAAATAGGCACCTGAAATTGAACAACCCATGGGCATGCACATATCCATGTAGTACTTCCCCTGAAATGTAAACCCCAACATGTGCTGATCCTGGGGATGTACCGGAAGCAACCTAAATGCGAATTCAATATCCGATTTTGCTAACAATGCACCGGGGCCTAGGCGATTCAACATTACCACTGCATCATCGAATGATGCATACCTCACACTGCAAATGTCTGCATCGATCGCCTCATTAACGGAAGCCCCCCTTGGTGCAGATAAATTATGAATGAGCCTGAATTCTCCCGGCTCCTTCTTGGGAACTACCCCTAATGGGGAACACACAGAATTGGCCGTTGGTGGTTCACCGAACGCTCCTGCAACCCGCCCCAAACGAACCTCCTTTGCGATTTTTGTGGCGGCCACTGCCGGGTTGTGCTGAACCGATAGTTGGTTTTTGCATGAGGGGGTCCCCCGAAAATTACCCGCCGGGATCCTGAAGCCATACGAGAAGCCATCCCGCAGGATCCCAGCGGACACATGATCAGGGTATTTGTTCAGCCAGGGAGTCAAAGCCAGAATATCCACGGGCGATTGCTTGGACCTCCAAGGCACAGTGTCAATCCTGATTTGTACCCCCCTTTCCTCCAGTATTATTGCCTCTGGATTGGCAGCTCGTCTCGGGGTGGGAGGCGTTACCACAATCTGCGCAGGCATGCCTGAACCTACATGTTCCCTGCGGCTTGTTGCACGTTCCTTTGTTAAACCCCAACACACCCCTCGCTTATTCCCATTCCCGCCTGATCTAGACGGAGTATCTCCCCCGTAGGTTGGTCGAAAGGGCTGTGGCTGCTTCTGCTGAAAGGCCCTGGAGCCGTTTGCACTAGACCCTGATCCACCCGCCGCGCCCGGCAGGAACTGCGCATGCCAAGATACAGTGTCTAAACAATCCCAAGTCAGCATTTCATTAAACTCTTTTGCTTGTTTAAATGCCACATCATACCCTTTCCATTCTTCTCCTCCATACTTCTCATGGAAGCCCATGATCCTGCTCTGGTAGCAAGCAAGGTCGGGGAACATCACTTACAACGCATTTATTACAATGCACTACCATTACATCGCAACCATTACAACGCAAACCATTACAACGCATTGCGCTGGGGGGCGCTCTAGGATAGGGAATATATTTAATTTACTATCCAACACCTTCCCTACTATCCACGGGGACTGGAGTTGGAATAGTAAATTAAATAATTCACTATCCAGTGCCTAAAAGCACTATGCGTTGTAGTGGTATGCGATGTAAAAATCGCGTTGTAACAGCAGGCGTTGTAATAGCCTGCGTTGTAGTGACACCAATCCGCAAGGTCTCCCAACAGTTCTGGTGTTCGCTCACCCACAATCGCTACAAAAACAGAGAAAGCCCTGATCCAGTTCATCATGGACTCTTCCACCCTGAATTCAGCCATCTTTGCCCTCTATACACTGGGGTGCCATAAATCCTTCTGAGTTTTGGCAAATTCCAACTCACGATTGTCTGTCAACAATGAAAACATATTTATATATTTATTTGCCCACACCATCTCCTTCGTTGCCATTGGAACATGTTGCGCCAAGCATTCCTGCCTTGATGGTACAGCGCCCTCCCCCATTATTGGGAGCGATCTCTTACCGGCTTCCGATGTACCTCCGGTCGAGTCCGTCGACTTATTCCGATTTTCGACCGCGGCCGGGTTCGCCACCTGCGGAGAGATAGAAGGCACGTTCCTTGCCCCAGCGCCCCTTGTCTGCCTGAGCTGCTCGATAATCTGCCTAGCTTCCTCGGCTGGATCTTCCACAGCCGCGGTTCCCCCCGCTCCCTTCTTTAACCAAGGTAACACAGCCGCCAACTGAATTGCTAGTTTGGGAGGCATTTGGTCATTATCCAGCGGTGTGATAACCACAGGGATTGGCAATCCCCCATCCAGTGTGGGTACCGGGCTGGACGCTGGTGCTACTGGGACTACCGGGACCGCCATCGGGACTGGGGCCTCGCTAGAACCCGCTTTCCCCTTCTTCTTTTTCCCCTTATCCCCCCTTGGGGTAACGTTTGGCAAAGCAGGACCCACGATCCTCTTAGGTAGCCCTGAGGGCCCTGCTTGGGCCTCCACTTGTTTCTGGAGGGCCGCTAAGCCGCGACACAGCTGATCTACTTTACCGAACTTCCTGTCTATCCCCGACACTTGGTTCACCAGTGTGCGCAGCATTCGTTCCATCTCGGCGCTCTTTCCACTCTTCTTACCAGGCATATCTGCGTTCTGTTTTACCTCTGCCTGTTCTCCAGTAGTGACTCGTACTCCAGCTACGCCTTGACTACTGAAACAGAAAAACAACGATTACACGTTCAAAAAATGCAGCTTGTTCCCTTGAGGGCTCACGAGCGACGAGGGGTGCAGCCTTCAGAGCGCTGGAACAAGAGGACGCTTGCCTGCATTTCCGCGCCTTTTATCTTGCAGCGGGAAGGCGGGGCAGCGTCCCCATCCCGCCCAGAGGTGCACGGACTTCCGGGCGGGTGTTAGAACAACCCTTTTAGGCGGCGGGGGCGTGCTCCAACCACGCCACTATGGGCATGCCGGCCGGGACACACCCCCCGCCCGCAAAGGTTTCCCGGGGGATCGGGGCACCCAGCCTTTCGTTCGGAGTGACCGAGTGGTCTCCCCTTTCCAATCCCAGAACTCCAGCACTATACCTTATTCCAAAAATATATAAAAACAAAATAAATCCCACGGTCAATCTATCATTTCAGCAATAGGAAGTATAAATGAAAACACACCTAAATATGTACATTCTTTTCTGAGAGATTTTGTGAAATGTTTACCTTCTCACATTCAAGACACTAGTGATTTAAAAAAAAAAAGATGTTTGACATTCAATGGGGAAACGACTATACTTTGATCACGATAGATGTAACAACTTTATATATTAGCATCAATCACACTGATGGAGTGAGAGCGGTACAGCTTTTTTTTAAGCACTGTACCCCCTGAATTTATGGAGACATAGACAGATGTTAATACAGATGATCATGTTGGCCCATAGGAATGAATGGAATCACATTAGCTAATGGGGAATTTCCAAATCTCTATTAGCTAATGTTAAGGAATCACAAATGTTCTTGCGATTCCTACATGCATAGGCATTTGCGATTACCAAATAGCGATTCCTTAAAATTGCTGCGTGGTAATCCCAAATGAGGAGTTTGATGGATGTGCCCCCAAGTGTCTCAATTACGTGTTGTGAGTGATCGCGGAAATGTGATTGCCCACTCTAACTTCAGGTGTGATTTGTGTGTCCATTGTATGGGTTTCTATTTCTGTTGACTGTGCATGTGAAATTGTTGCAAAGTCCTGTGAAGCAAAGTGAAACACCATATCTTAGAGTGAGTTGTGTGTATTGATGGATGTGTGATTGTAGAAAGCCAAGGTTGGGCTTTGATCGCGCTGGTGTCTGTGTGCTTTGTGCTCATTCTGTATGTTGTAGGTTCATTGTTCACAGACATCAACATTGTATAAAGTACTGTGGTGCAAAGTGAAACACCATAGGTCAAAGTTAGCTGCTGATTCTGTTGATGAAATGTCATGCACCAAGACATGGTCTTCATCGACTGCACTTGTATGTTTTTGTGTATGTTCTCATTCACAAAGTGTTCACGAACACACACTTTGTTCTGTACCTCTATGTCTCGGCAAGCTTGTGGACATGACCAGTCCAAAATTCACAACCATTTTTTAAAATATACATAATTTGACATGGACAGCAAACCCTATCACCAAGACAACTGAATGGATTTACACCGAACCAACGAAAGGCATCGAATGATAGAAAAGCCAGCATTCCATAAACAATTAGTAATCATCCATTCAGCTGTTTTGCAGTTATGCACACACAGATATATCCTTTTAGAAAACCTAGTATATTGGTAACCTAAACATTATTTTGGGACCTGTCGTCTACTTTTTAAACTATTTGCCAAATCTGAAGCAAATTTGGTCTTTTTAGGTGTCCTTGGATTATTTTCTCCATGTTTGGTGCACAATGGTGAAGGAGAGAGGATGTCAGACAAATTTATTAAGGGTACAAAAATGGGATTTCTTTTGAAGTGTGGGGCTCATCCATAACTGTTGAGGTGGAAATTTTGCAAAAATAAATTTAATTGCAATTCCAGTGCCTATTCAACTGCAATTTATTCTGAAATTCAGAATTTCTATTCTTTGTTTTTTTGTGATGTGATGCACAGTTCTGGTTTACAAATAGGATGCCTAGGTAGGAGAGCCGCTAATCCCACTGCTTTCCTGCCAGCAGAGCAACGATATGCTCTGACATCTCCGCTGGTAAAAAGGCCCAACACCCAGGGATCTTTCTCCTCGGGAGTACTAAACCCGGGGCGTTTTATCTAGTTACTAGCTTGGAATTCACAGAACCAGACTTGCAGTAGTGCTACAAGTACTTATACTTCCTTTTCTGTGGTCCAGATGAAACGCCTCCAGACCCGTTAGGTGATACTTAGCATGAAACATGTCGACCCCATGCACCACACTAGCCCTATAGGAATATTATATCCAGTTGGGGCACATTACTTTAAATGAGGCCAGTGCCTCCTGAGAATAACTACATTTAGCTAGGACGGCCCTAGACCTTTTTAACTCACCCACTCACTCACTCACTACCAAGCCCACACACCCACACTCACCCTATGGCTTCATCCAAAAAATCTTTGCCAAAGAGCTCGATCGCGGGTGCCGTTGGGCATTGCAGCACCGGCCCAATGAGGAGCAAGGCCCTATGATGAAGCATGACATCCCTCGGGTTTGTGAGGGCACTTTTAAAAAAATACCTGTCTTCCCTACCCATAGGAATTGCACACTCTTGTATTCCCTATGATTGTCTTGAGGCACATGTGCAGGACCGATTTAAATATAGATCCTGGATTCTCTTGTCAAAAACAAGACTCTATAAATGTCATGTCAATAGGTTTGCAAACTAAAGCCATCATGATCTCAAACTTTGCACCTCCTCGTTCTGGGAACAATTACATTTTTCACACCTTTGAAGTGTGCTCCAAATCCCTCTGGGGTTGAGACGTGATCACTGAATGTATGACAAAAATCATGAAAGCAATACGGACTGATATGAATATCATGTCAAAAATATTGTTTACCAAAATATAGTGTTTCTAAATTTACATGTAAAAATATTTGTCAATAATCATGGAGAGAACATCACCCAAAAAAGGAAAGAATATTGGTTTTTTTATAGATATTGACTGTTAAGTAATTTATTTAAAATAGTAAATTGATTAAAAACAGTATAATGTTAAATAAATAGTTTTAGTGTGTTATTCAAATATATATACATGTAAGTATAAATATATACTTATATGCAAACTTAACAATTGTAAATACATTTCACTTAAAATATGAAAAGTTACAATTAGCAAGCATATATTTAACAAACATTTCTAACTGAACTCAAATATTAAAGTAAACATATACAAAATTGTTTTATTTGATATTTGTGCAAATAATATACCTGAATATATAAATATATTAAAAAAGATTAAAGTGACATTACAGTTAGATGAAAATGTAAGTTTAAATGTTACATTTCAAAATGTATACATTTTGAAAAAACACTGGCCTACGCCAGTTATTGTATTTCAAGTAACTATAACTTGTGTCCTCCACATGCACAGTACTGTCATCAACGATGTTATCAATGATGTGATGGAACATATCATAAGTGATGTAAACTGTGAGGTCATAAGCAGTCCATAGCAAGGGTGCGAGTTATAGTTACGTGTAATAAGGAAGGAACTGAGGTGGATGAACTTTTTTGGGAAAGTTTTGTAACGCTTCATCAAACAGCACCATGTAATATTATTAGGAATAACAAAAACAATTTAAAAATGATACATTAAAAAGCATAACTAATTATAAACAAACTAACAGAAGAAATCTTTTAAAGTTTTCAATTAAAAATACATTTTTCTAGAAACAATATAAACATTTCACAAAACAAAATATTAAAAAATTAAAAACATGCAATCAAACAACAATATGAAAAGTAATTCATATTAATCCAGTCCAACCAACATGAGTGAAGGTGTTGGACTCAAGAGAGATTAGATTTACCATTCCCACTCCGATTTAGGCAACTGTACAGAAGGTGTTGGACTTAAAAGGGGTTAGATTCACTATTCCCACTCCAGTCTAAGCAATAGTAGTGAAAGTGTTGGACTTCAGAGGGATTAGATTTACTATTCTCACTCCAACCTCAGCAGCAATAGGGAAAATGTTGGACATCAGAGGGGTTAAATTTACTATTCCTACTCCAATCTATGGAACATACCAATCCAACTCATAATCATTTTGTAGAAAACATTTATGTTCCTAAGAACAGAAAATTATTAAATCATATTTTACACAAAAACGACATATATATTAAAAATAACAAAAACACAAAATAGTTTTAAAAAATAGAAAACTTAAAAGTAAGTAAAATTAAATTCAATTTCCTCCTGGAAACCCTAAAAAGAACACCACAAAAAATGTAAATAATAAATAAAACTATATTTAGATTAAAATATTACTTTGATAAAGCAAATAAAATGAAAGAAATAATAGGTAAAAATTCATTTTACTAATATTGTTGTTAAAAACACAATAATGTATTAATTCTGTTTAAAACCATTAATTTACATAATAAACATTTTCAAAATGTACATAACTAACTCACAAATAAACAAATAAATCATACATTTCACTTCCCACCCTATTCCCGTACAAAACCAACAACCCACTACTAAGATATAAATACCAAACATTTTAAAAATAAAATATACATTTAAATTTACAAATTAAACTTGCAAAGATAAGCTACCAAATAAACTATTAAACAAATTAACTATTACTCAATCAAACAATTAATTTTCCAAAAAATAACTAACATTACAATTACATAAATTATCATTTAAATAACTTCCCCCTACAATATAAAAAGTAAAATGCACAAAAATAACAGGAATGTACTCATATTTTTGTTAATGTTCATGTTCCTGCTTTTGTAAGAGGTGGAAGCTATGAGATGATGATCAGAAGACTAGAAAACACGTACATACGTTTGCCCCTGCTGGACTCAACACTGAAGAAGTATTAAAAGTACATACTTGGCCCAGCATAATGGTATACTTATTCATACAATGTTATGTACCCCTTTTGTTTTTTTAATTCTGATTGCTCTGTGGCAGATGTTAACAGTATTTTAATTGGCCTATATGTTTTGTTTTTACACAAGCTCATATACTATGTTTTTTTTATTTAGTGTTGACCAGAATGATTACATGCAAAGATGATAACCTGTGTATTTGCGACTGTTGAATTATACCATTCATACTTCTGCATAATTGATTGAGAGCGACATGGGAGGAGGATAATATGCTTTTAAAGCCTGTAATAATATTACTATGATGGTGTTAAATTAAGAGTTATCATCATTGTATTTGAATAACTTGACATATATTCTAATTCATTGGAACACATTCTAAGATGCCGCTTCTAATGTGCAGGAGATAATGTACTGCTATAGAGACCGTTTTCTGTGTTGTTCGTAGCATTACACCATTGTGTACATATGATGGACTTTTGAATCAGCCACTCCTGTGATCAAGATCTTTTTGGCTGAAACATGTAGGGTTGCTGTTTTCTTGCCAATGAACTGGATTTCTGCATTGGCAGTTCCAGAGTGTGGGTTTCTCTGTTTTACTGTCAGGATGAGTTTGGACTAATAACTATATATGAAATAAATGAAAAAAAACATATTTAGTACAACTATTTTAAAGTAAACTATATTAAATACAATAATATTTTCACGAAGTATATTGTATACCAAAAAAAGTTATTCTTATTATAGATATTCTGTTCCACCATATTTTGGTAGCGACAATATTTTTTACACGATATTGATGTCATGCGAAATTTTTTATTCGATTTTGTGTCATGCACTTTGATCACTTGCCCCCACATGAACCCCACATTTTTTTAGGTGCAAGATTAGTAAACCTGGGTTGTCTGTTCGCAAATCATGCAATAATAGCCCCAGGGAACCTCATTCCTCATTATTCAGTAAGTGACCCGGTGGTTGGCGAACACAAAAGGTCAAGTTCACAAACCACAAAGTATAGTTGTAAAACAGGTTTGGTTTCAAGTTGAAATTCGAATTTCTACATCTGTAATTAGAACCTAAAATACATATATCATTAAAATGAACAAAATAAAGTGCGATTTAAAACTTTTTAAACAGATGTTTACCAAGCAACAAAAAGAGATCAAGTGCTGTGTTAATATCAAGTTTAGGGTTGTAAGTCCCTATTGCAGTGGCACTGTTGCATCTTTTGCTGTATGTTTTCCTTTCTTGAGAATGGTGCCCCTTTTCCTCGGACAGGTGATATATATGTTACTGTCTGTTCCTCATTGACACAATGCTAGGTTCTGTTGGGAAATAGGGGCACATCTCAAAGTGGTTCTCCTTGTTTTTTGGGTGACTACTGCCCCTGGAACAACATTTGTGTGGTAAGGCCTTTTGTTTGCTACCTCCATCAATTGTTCTTTTTGCATTTGTAACCCTGAGTGGGACGGGTATGCCCAGACGTGGGTCCTGTGTTCACCATGCCACTGGAGTCAAGTTAGCCTGGCTGATGAGGTGTGATATCCTGAAACCAGTACAAAGATGTTTGCTTTCGGTCCAGTGAGGACCAGGCCTGTCAGTTCCTGCTAAACTGTTCTCATGAGGATCAGGTTCAAGATTGATTTGCATATGGATGGGTCCAAAGTGGAATGGCATGGTGACCAAAAAAACAATGGATTTTGGCCCAGATCTCTGTACCAAGGGTGAATGCTCGACATTTTTTCAGCATTCTGCCCATCAATAGTTTTTTTTGCATTTGTCACCCCGAGTGGGACAGGTACGCCCGGATGTGGGTCCCATGCTCACCATTCCACTGGAGTCAAGCTAGCCTGGCTGATGAACGGTGATACCCTGAACCTGGTCCCAGAAAGCTTGTTTCTGGTCCAGTGAGGGCCAGGCCTGGCAGTTCGGATAGGACTGATCCCATGGGGCGCAGGGTCAAGACTGAGTTGCATATTTCTGGGTCCAAACTGGAATGGCATGGTGGGCAACAAAACAATAGTTTTAGGCCCAAGTGAATGTTTGACAATGCTCAGCATTCCATCCTTCAATTGTTGTGTTTGCAGTTGAGCAGAATGATAGCATACTATGTCTCTATGTGCAAAGCCATCCAGTGTGTCATGACAGGGCAGGATAATTCTACAGTACTGTGTATGTAACCCCTAACTTTGTTCGGTGCTTCCCTATGTGGCTTGTTCCCTATGGTGCTCTTTCCTGTACATGCATCCTCCCGAAATCATTGTAAAACCAAGTGTTAGTGTCTCATTCAAAATTGGATTATCTGAAAATAGCAGGGAGATTATTTTGGGTTCACCGAGCCAGTCCTGGAAGTACAGTCTGTAACACCTGCTTACAGGATTGCAGCCGAGGCAGTGTCTACACGTCATTAATATACAAAGTAAAGGCTGCCCATCAGGGTCTTAACTACTGGAGAGGCAAGACAGCAGCAGCAGCCTTTGATTTTACATATCACCAGAATGGCATTCCTCCTTGGAAGAAGGCTGCCATGGAGCTGTCGTACACCTGAAGAAAATGTAGTTTTGAAAAATTTGCTGCCACCAAATTTGAGTGCCAAGCTAGGTGAAGCGTGAATACCATGCATGCAGGTATATGCTGACCATTTTCTTTACAGAGATGTTCACTGTTAAGACTGGCAGAGCTCTGTAAACCTGGGTCGAAAATGCCCAGACCAGAGGCTGAAATCTTTGGCTGTCTCCAAGGGGTTGGTGAAATTGTGTAATTTTTCCACATGTAGTTTCAGTGAAAAGTACGTATACCTTGTATGATAAAGAGGTTTTCTGCATGAAAAGTTGCCATGATGTATCCTCAGGTAAAGATAAAACGTTGCACGTGTTTCCTTCTAAATGCATTGGGTGGAAATCTGATTGAAACGTGTACTCCAGGTAAGGTCTCTAGTACAAAATTACATGAGAAAACCTGCTCAGTTAATTGGGTAGGTATATGAGCCAAGCCAGTCTCCTGTACACAAACGTTACAAGAAATGCCTAATCAAAAACAAAGTTGCAAAAAATATGTAAAACCCAATAATCTGGATCTATGAGCGATTAATATCATGTCAAATGTATTTCACCTGGGCCTACTGTCCAACCTGAGCTGTGTAATTTTTTTCACTAGGGGAAAGAGCTGTTCTTTATGCTATAAACCCTCACCCTAAAAGAGGTGGCATACTTCATCTTCAGGCCTGGTTATTGACCATTCTCTCCAGGTAAATTCAACCCTCCCCACCCCACCCCGGTCTTTTTAACTCTGCCTCTTGGGGTCTATAAAAAAGGTTTCAGTGCACCAATAGGCAGTTTTTATCTTCGTCCCATATTACTCATCATACATGCCTCATCCATACCACTATGATAAGGATCCCTTTCTTGATGCATCCTCCAAAGAGCTCCCCTGGCTCTCTGCCTTGTGCCAGCGTGAGGAGGGGCCGGATGAGGAGGCATGTCTGGGTGGGAAAGAGTTTCCTTCCTAAAAAAGACTTTTTCCTTGTGACAATATATTACACATCTTCTCTGCACACTTTAGCAAGGAGTACTTCAGAGGTTATATGTATTGTCAGTGACTCATGGGTTAAATGAATTTTGCAAGCTGGCACAATACCAGTGCTTAGCTTCTGCTGGTGGTTGCAGTGGTACGGCACCAGCACTCATTTTTGGGGTCTGTGGATCCTCTTTCGTCATCAGTCTTTGACCCACAACAAAAGCTAGAAAGCCACAAGAGGGAAAGACAGGCAAACAATGACGAATGAAGAAAGCAGGGATGAAAAAGAATCGGTGACATTAAGTGACAGGTTGAGTAGAGTGGTGAAAGAAGTTCAGACTTAGGGCCTCATTTACAGTTTGGTGGAGTGGGAGCACCAGTGTAAATTAGTGGTGTCCCTGCCCTGCCAACCTCTTGGTTCCCCCCACTTTATTTACAGTTAGGAATAACACCATATTTACACAGATGGAGTCTCCTACATTGTAACATTTGACCAATCCACCATTGGGCCACCATGTTACAGTTATGGATGTCACGCCCCATTGAGAGGGTGACAACCATCGCTAATTTTCCCTGGATGACAAGCACAGGCAGGGAAAATGCGGAAATGGAAAACAACTCCCTGTGTGTCGGGCCATTTATTTATACGGTTCATACAGAGCACTTACAATTTTGTAGTTTAATTCCTATGAACAAAATAGTTGGATGAGCTGGCACTTAGGCCACCCACCAGCTTAGGAGTTTCCTCTGGTCTAGCGGGCTGTTTTTTGGCATTCCCATGGCGGTGCCTAAGAAAATGGGCAACACAATGGGAACAGCAAAAACAGTTCCGCTGTAGTTCCGCCAAGCATTTTGCGGCCTCAATACCACCGCACCACCGCCAGGGAACAGGAGTACCCTGGCAGCATCTGCAGTCCCAGGGCAGTCCGACTACCAAACCCTTAATGGTGCACTTTGACCGCCGGTGCAGTGGTGGCTGGTCTGCCTTACCTGCGCCACCACGAATACAGCGGTCCTCAGATCACCAGAATCGTAATTAGGGCCTCAGTCATCACACTTTCAGTAAAGCTGTAAAGGGAAATCCGGTGCATATGAAATTGGAGTATGAGTTATGGGGGGGTGAGAACCCAGCTCAAATAATAGTCACAATCTTTGTCATGGTGAACCACAAAAGTCACCTAATAAACCTATGCTTAATACTTTGCTAGCTTGGCACAAAGCAGTCAGGCTTAATGTAGAGGTGATATGTAAAGTATTTATGCAGGCAGTACTCAAACAGTAATAAAGTCGAAAGCAAAACAATAAAAATCCCAAAATGAATTTGGAAATATAGTATAAATTAATAAACAAAATGACACCAAAATGACAAAAATCCAATAACAGCTACCAGAGTTATTTATGGATGTTCAAAGGTGTAAGTAAAAATAACACCAGGAAGCACGAAATGCCAATAGTCAATGGTTGTGGTAGGACAGGACCTAGATGTAATTTACACTGACTGTGAGAAAGTGCAGGTCAGATACACCAACCAGGTGTGTCCCGGTCAAAGATTTTACCTTCTTCTGACCTCAGTCCTTCAAGTCCCAGTCCACCACAGGAAAACACTTCTGAAGCCCCAAGGACCTCAGGAGAGGCACTTAGAGACTCACAGGGTGGCAAGTGGAGGCCACAGCACAGTCCAGTCCTGATCCTCTGGGCTTTTGTAGGAAAAGGCCTCTCGCAGCTCGTTGTGTCCCTGTAGCTTTAATAAGAGGTCAGCCTTAAGACCCTTCATATCGACTTCTGTGTCTTGACACAAGAGGGAGGGCAGGTCCAACCATCAGGGCTCTTTTCAGGTCACAGACCGCATGGCAGTCCTTCTTCTGTTCTTCTCAGGTCCAGAAAGTGTTCCGATTTCAGGTTCTGATGGTGCCAATTTTGTACCCAGTGCCAGCCTGAGGGTTGGGGACAAACCCTTTCTTTACCCCTAAACTCATACTGGTGACTTCTTCCCTCTTGGAGTTTGGCTCCAGCGTGGCTAGTGAAACAAAAGGCAGGAGCAGGCTTTGTGTCAGATTCATTTGGGTGTTCAGGGGAAGGTTCTTTCAAGTTTTAATCATAGGAGGGCACAGCTCCTCCACAACCATCCTGCCAGGAAGGCCACTCCTCTTTACACCTAGGCCCTTTGTCCACAGTCTGGCCCCAATAAGCATTTCCCAGTGGGGGAGCCATCATGAGCCCAAGAGCGACTGGCTGCTCACGGAAGGGCCGTAGTAACTTTGGGTAGGGAAATGCAAAGTTTCTCAAAGTGTAATTTCCAAAATAATAATTTAAAATTCGACTTTACCATTAAAGAGGTTTTTATATTACAATTAGAATGAGTGGGATGTGCACTCCTTTAGCTGTTTCTAAACTGAATTTAGCGCTTATTAAATGTAATAAAGTAAAGCAGTGTTAGTCTATAGCATGTCAGTCTTGCCACACTGCAACACGACTTTGGAGGCTTTTCATTTAATTGGACAGGATATGTAAAACATTAAATATACATGTCCTACTTTTTAAATGCCATACATCCTGCCTTGTGAGCAGTTAGGGGCTATCTTAGGGAGGATTTATGACTGTTTAAATTTAAGGTTTATGACTGTTTAAATTTAAGGTCCACTCCTGGGCACCTTGGGGGTGCCCAGGAGTGGACGCCTCACAGGGAAAGCCAGGATGGGTTCCACAGCGGTATTCGTACAAGCGCCTTGAGACCCTTGCGGGTGAGTAGTGCGCTATACAAGTATCAATTTACATTTTTGCAAAAGGTTAATTTTGCCAAGGCTAAATGGCAGTTTAAAACTGCCATACAGGCTGCAATGGCAGGTCTGAGATATGTTCTTGGGAGCTCACTTAGTGGGTGGTACAATGAGTGCTGCCGCCCACTACTAGACTTTAATTTCCCTTGTTACAGGTAAGTACCATATAATAGGAATGTGTAAGTAAGTTATATGTGTCAGTCATGCATAGGACAATTGTACAATGCTTACAGAGAAGAGCACATATACTTTACCTCTGCTTAGCAGGGATAAAGTGCAGAGAGTCCTACAGCCAACAAACAAAAGGGGTTCAGCAGCAGAAGAATAAAATCTGGGCCGACACTAAATCAAGGGCACATTTCCAGTGCTCTGGCAGCAGCTCCCTTCACAGTATGGAGATCCCCACAATGTATGCAGGAGTCTTGAAGGGCCTTATGACTTTGGCGGTGTGGGAGCGGGCCGCCATGTTGCTGCCACGCTTCCACACTGCCAAAGCCTGCCAGATTATGACTTTTTACGTCTCTGTTGGGCAGTTCATTGGAGTTCCCACTGTGATGCCTTAAAAAATAGGCACCGTAATGGGAACATCAAAGTATGTTCCTGCTCAAGGACAGAAATGCACAATGTTGTGCATTTCATCCCATGCAGGAACAGGGGGATGCTTGCAGACAGGGGGGCTCACCGTATGCCCCTCTGCCTGCACCCATGGTGCAGAGGCACCAGGGGACCCTGTAGGGCCCCCTTTGTTTCCTCCACCACCACACGTTTCATGGCGGTCGCACCTGCCATGGAAAGTGTGGTGGAGAGGAAGCTTGTAATGTGCTTGGCAGGGCCACAGCAGCCCGCCAAGGATATTGCGGCCTCAAGACTGCCCCGCCACTGCCAGGGACGATTTGGTCATGATTGCGGGATATATAGACAGACAATTCTTCGCTCTGTAACTCGATATTTCTCTATGCCCGATTCGATATTTAGTAGTCAGTCAATCTTTTCCGCTTAGTTTTAGTTTTTATGGATGCCGCGTGCTGCCTTTCGACCTCTTCTAGGCGCTTTGCGACACTTTAGCATGCAGAACTACCGATAGTTGCGTGGTCCAGGCTCGATAGCTATCTGTAACGCGCTACCCGTCCGTCCATGTTTGCATTTGCTGCAGCCCTTATCTATCCTTTTAAGTGGCCGGGGTCCCCGGACAGATCCTTCCTCACAAATGAGCTCTCGTGCTGCCCTTTGACATGGATCTCTCCGTCACAGACAGACCTCCGAGCACAGGAGCTTCTGGGAAACGGAACATCCTGCAGCTCCCTGAAGAACCCCGAGCTCCACCGAGAAAGAACTCCGTGACCACGGGTCATCTGCGAGGAGGAATTAATGAGGTGTGAGGGCCAGTGATGGGAAAAGGGCCAACGACAACACTCGACTTCTGACGCTGCAGGTTGGCGAGGGGCGCAGAGGGGCGAAAGGCTACGAGAGCTGGAGCAGAACAGCGCGCATTTCATTAGCAGCCCTTCGAGTGTGAGGAAACAGGGCAACGTCCGGGGCAGCCACTGTGACCGCCCGGCCTGATTGGGAAATGCCGGGCTGGGGCAGGGGGGGGCTCGCTCCTCGCTCTTACGGGGGGAGCAGATTGTCGTAGGGAGTGCTCGTTTATAGAGCTTCAAGAAATGAAAGTAGGGTACATTTCGGGTGTTCTTTTGCCTTTCATCCTTATTTGTGACTACATCTCTATGTAGTGTTATACTGTTATTTATTGCCAGCTAGTATGTGGGCGCTGTGCAGTATACCCGGGCACCTGCTTGGTATACAAGTAGCAACAGAGCCTAGACTTCAGTAGCTGCATGATGAACACGAAGGTCAATGTATTTCATTAATTGGAGAGGCCATAGGCAATTACGTCACTATACTTAATCGAAGCCCAAGCTGACGTCATCAGACAAAGAAGGTTCTAGAATGTCCATGGCTGGTGATTGACAGAGATGCAGGACTGAGAGAGGAGAATCAGTAATAACAACAACAAGAGCAGGGAGGTCTGTAATATAACATCCCCAAGGCAAACATTCCAAAGGAGGGGTGAGTTCCGTATTATGACATCTATAAGTTAAACATCCCACAAGACCATTGGTATCTGCATCATGACATCACATAACCAAACGGCACACAAGAGCACAGCAGTCTGCATTAGGACCTTACAAAGTCAAACATTCGACCAGAGCAGATACATCTGTATTTTAACTTCAGAAAGCCAAACATTGGAAAGGAGGTGTGAGTTGCACATTAAGACATAAGAAAATTAAACATCCCATAAGACCATAAGCATTATGGTGTCACATAATCAAATGTTACAAAAGAGCAGAGAAGTTTACATTATGACATGACAAAGTCAAACATTCCACCAGAGCAAATGTATCAGTTCAGGAAGCTGACAAACGCCTACAAAGCCCTCCATGAGTACGGACCATCATATAGCAACCACTGCCTGAATTTCCAGCAGCCCTCCAGAGCCCTCCGCTCCACCTCCCTTGCCCTTCCCCTCGCACAGATGCCTTGCATTCGCCGCAGCTACAATGGAGCCCGTTCTTTCTCCTACCTTGCGCCAATTCCTGGAACGGCCTCCACCTCCAATCATCACTCTCTCTTGTGGACTTCAGGAAGAAACTCAAGATTTGGCTTTTCGACTGAGCCCAGCAAGTGACAGCCATGTATTACAAATACATAGTGATCGATCGATTGCTTGCTTGATATATCCGTATCGAAAGTCAAAACTTTCTACAGGAGCGGTGACATCTGTATTATGACATGAGAAAGTTAAACATCTCACTTAGTGGGATGTACCTTACTGCATTACACATTCAAACAGTCTGCAAGAGAAGTGGGAACAGTATTATGAAATCTCCACCTCAATCACAACATATGAGCGGGTTGTGGCCCTCCAGTTTCACTGCTTTTTGGTTCACCATAATGTGCACTCCCTAAGTTCTTCAGTAAAAAATCAATATGCATATTTATTCCAGAATTAACTGCCCTTGTGTTTGTCCTTATTATATCACCTTGTTCAAGTCAATTTGAGAGAGTAAATGTAAATGTACAGGAATTTATATAGCGCAAATCACCGAGCGGTTTCTAAGCGCTTGCTTAGGGAACCCGTCCTGGTATTCCCCTGTGAGATAACCCCGGCAGGGTATCCGGAAGGTGAAAGCCAGGCATCCCGCCATGAGGGGCCGTTGTGGAGATTAAGCAAGCTATTGCCCAGAGTCGCAGAGTGTGAACCCGTGAATCGAGTAGGCACCGGAGCGAGAATTGTCGAGTCCATGGACATTTTAGGACTCAAGACCCCGCTGAGCCGGGAATTGAACCCTGGTCCCGCGCTGACCTCTGCTTCCAGGTCTGCCTCCTCTAACCAGTGAGCCACACTTCTCCACAGAGATCTTTCTCAACTGTTTGGTTATCTGTAAAGTGTGCTGACACCACTTCGGGTATACAGTGCTATATTGAATGTGAATAAAAAGCATGGCCAACAGAACGTGACCTTATAACCTTTACCAACTGACATCCTTTATTGATCATTCAACCATCGACAGGGCAAATTTATAAGACCCAGAATAAAGATGGGAACTGATTATTGCCATTTTTAGTAATGACAACGGGCCAGCAGGAAAGCAACCCATTCTCTCCCTGGCACAGATGGAGCAATATTCTGGCAGAATGCAGTGAGATGTGTGCAGATCCAGAGCAGCTTTGGAGGAATGGAGTGGTGTTGGTGGCTTCCTTGATGGTGCACCCTGCTCAGTCCAGGTGCGCTCGCTCTGGTCCGTCCCCTCTCCTTCCCCATCTGGCATGTCAATCATTATCAACATCATTTAAAATGTGTTTATAACTGTCTAATATCCAGGCATGGAGGGAAGAGTTTTGCCCTCCAGGTAGGATCTTAAATCTCCAGACTTTTCAGAAGCCGGCAAATGCAGAACCATAGACGACATTTCACACCTGTGTCTGCGCCTTAAAATAAATCCTCTTCTCAACTGGTAGCCATGCAATGTCGTGCAAAATAGGTGACATATGCTCTCCCCAAACAATGCCAACTACTGTTCTCGTGTGAAATTCTGAAGCAGCTTTGAATTCCTCACGTTATTGTTTGAGGTCATGGAATATTATTTTGTGCACCTGGAGAGATGTCTCTGCAGACAAGCCAGGAACTGAAGAGACAAAGCATCTGAATGAGTGGTACATCTTGGCAAACTCTGGTGGTGTAATGGTGGTGGTGCTTGTGGAGGGAGAGCAGAGGCTGGATTGGTCCTGTCGCTTGCCCATTGGTCTGGCCAATGTAAGCCTAGGTCGGGGTCTAGTTCCAGTTGTCATATCCTAGGTCAGTTGGCTCCCTGGAAGAATAAAGATAAAAAATAAGTCCAGTGGATCCCAGGAAAAGAGGGGAGCAATTGACCAAAAGAAGATTAGGGAGCCAGGAAGTAAAGACTTGCGTACATTTATAGTGCCACTGAGCAGACCCCGTTCTATGTAGAACATAAGGTTTGGTTTGCTGACATTCAACCAATCCAAGTTCAGCATACATACCGTGGCCACAGTTGATGGTGGCAATTGGAGGATGTAGTAAGCCACATTACAGGCTATCAAGAACCAGCATTACAATTATAGACAATTGTCGACCAATTTAAAATCAGTTATGGACAATGGAAAAGCCTAGTTTTTAACAACACATGACATTGACTGGCTCACTGTAGACAGTGGAACAGGGCTGAAATTATGGACACATTCTGTCCATTGCCAGATCAGTAACAGACAAAACACATCAGGCTATATTACGGACAGTTAGCATAATTAGTGGATATGTGGGTATCCTACCTCAGGAAGGCCTTCAAGAGAGCCAAGATGACTGCCTGAATGTAACTCTGAAGCTGGAAGTGAAATTGCAGCATAAAGCAGTCTATGACATTTTTTCACTTACTCTTTACTAATTTTCGTTTTTATAAGTATTATCTGGCCATAAAATAGCAGCAGGATCTTAGCTAAAGTCTACCTCCCTCATCGATACAGCTGAAATACTGCAGAGTCTTCTTCTCAATGGAACTTCTCAGTGGGGGGAAGAAAGTAGGAAGGCAAGGGGGAGGTAGATCGGGAAGGGATAACTGCAGGGAGGGAGGCAAGGCCTCAGGAACTAGAGGATCATGCTTTGCCTGTGTGCAATTGTGGCATTGGTCAAATACTGTACCAAATGTGCCTGTGATGGAGAAGGGGTGCGACAAAAATGTTTGTGTGCCCCGTGTAAAGTCAGTCTCTCATAACAATAACATGCATTAAACGTGTGAAGCATGAGAATTAATCAACCAAGTACACATAGAATAAAATTACAGGTGGGAAAACTATTTTGCTGATTTGCAAGAACTAATTAATCAAAGAGTCATACTAATATAGAGCTGTGATATTTCATGTAAAAAGTTTGTGTGGCAAAAACAATAAAATTGGTAAGTAAATGACTCATATGTGTAACGCTATGCTAGGTAATCTTTACCAGGGAAATTAAAATGGTGGGAGGTAAACAGAAGTGCTAAAATTCTATATCTAACGTCTGTTGTGTTTGTTTTGATATTAGTTCCCATCGAGGCCCGTGCGGCCTAGTTATAAAATGGCTGTTTAAGTCAGACTTCGGGAGAGATGGCCCCCACGCATGCGCGAGACATGCTAGTATTGAATGAATGGCCTGTGCTCAGAGAAAAATATGTCAAGGTCAGCCTGACCTAAGAGCAAGAAGCGTGCTAAAAGATGCTTGCTTTTGGAAGCCTGGAAAACAAGTGTGATGTAGCCTTAGGGTGTACAAAAGTTACAAGGACGGAATGACATTTGCCAAGAGGACAATTTTTCTATGAGAAAATAATTGAGAATGACATAGCAAAACTAGAACTGGTTTGAGCAAGGAGAACATGAGGTGACCATCACCACCCCTCTAATGGATCAATGAGAAATGAGAGTGGACCCTAAAATTTTCAATTTTGAGTTAGATAGTTAGTGCTTAATTTGAAAAAAAAAGAAGTGCAGGTGCTGAACATTTTGCCAAGGAGGCCACCGCACACGTCTTCTTACGGTGAGGCCCACTTTCAACACTCTCACTGCCTCAGCCTCTATCTTTAAACCTTGATCTGTTGTCTGTCCCCTAAGTCTTTGCTCTGAGAGTCTATACTCTCACATCTATAATTGTTTTCTATCACCTTTATCACACCCTGTATTTCTGATTTGCCCTCTATTCATTTTAACCCTGCCCTTTTTTCTCTTCACTTTTATCCATGCTCTGCTCTCTCTCCCCTCGATCTTGGCTCTTTACGATCACTCTCTAGCAGTGATTAGCTGTGTCTCCATGTTATCATTTGTCTGCTTTTTTTCTTCTGTCAAGTCCTCCAGATCCTTTCATTCTATATTCTCTCTTCTTAATGCTCTCTTCTTCACATCATGGCTGCTTTCTCTTTGTATCTGTTTTGCTTTCCTCCTTTTCTTCTACTTTGCTCCATTTTATCTCTCTCCTCTCCTGTTGTTTCTTCTCCTCTTTACTCTCGCTGTCTCATCTCTAACACTGCTGCTGCCTCTGACCCCTGTCGTCAGCCTGTACATGTCCCTGCTATTTTGAACTCTGCGTTTTCCTGTTGTCATTCCTAAAGAATCGGAAGATGTTTTACTTTCTTACATACACTGAGTGCAAAAACAAAATGTACACCAAATGAAAATGCTTTTTTGCATATATTATTCAGTGTGGTATTGATAGAGCGCTCAGTCCACCCGGGTCACCGAGATTACCAATTTCTTACACGCACTGGGCCCTGGCGTGCAAATTCAGATACAACAATGACATTTGGGTGAACCGGGTGAAGATTACCTTTGTTTCTTCTCCCCCTGCACGCTGCTATGAGCAATTAAAGTTTGGTTTCACCTCTGCTTACCATGTACCCGACTTACCACAGGCACATTGCTTATGACAGATCTGGAGCTATCAGGGAAATGGTAGACAGGGGCCTAGAAAAATACTCTTTATAATTCAGTACATACTTATCCACAATTTCTGTAAAATGACCACAGACACCTGATGATGTTAAAAAGTTTTATATAGAAGTTCAAAGAAAATATGGCAAGGCAATAAGTGATATGCAGAATAATACGTCAATCATTAGGATTAAAACCATTAGGTAACTATGAATTAAAGCTAAGACCATTAGAGTATATGGGAAAACTAAAGGTAGGAATTTAGAACAGAACTAGTCACTGCAACTTTATACTAGGACATAGGACATGGATGGGACCTAGAACATGTACTTAACCTACGTTCTTTAGACTATTCTTGCTAAGTTCACCGCAATCATACTAAAGGAAGGGGAAAAAATTGGAACATACTAATAAATTCGACAATTCAGCAAAGTTCTAAAGGAAGGGAGAGATGTGGAACAATTCTAATAAGCAAAACGTATATAGTTTGGCATTTCAGAAATCAATTTCAAAGTCAAGATTATTCCCTTAAGAAAGAGAAAAAGATATGAGTCTAAGTGAGAGAAGACTATGAAAAAGATGCAAACCCACAGTTTATATTTACCTAATTAGGAGTGAGAACTAACCCTGGCCACGGGTCAGTTTGAAAGACGGGGACAAGGACCCTCAAGGATTTGGACTCCCAGAATGCGAGTAGACACAGCCCAAGGACAGTTAGGACAGGATACCCCTCAGGTTTTGGGTCAAGACTGGGCCTCCCAGGGTACGACCAACACCCACAGATTCGGACAGCAACGCCTGCGTTACCCCTCTCCTGCAAGTAATCCGCCAGCAACCCCGATTGGGTTTTCGAATTTCGCCAGCACTTAGGATTATTTCCACCCCTTAGGAGTTTGTGGAAAGTATGGACAGAGTGCTCCGCAGCACTTTAGATTGAGCACCTATAGAGTTCGTAGGGTCAGTGACAGGTCTGCTACTCGGACAAGTCGGACAATTTTCCTAAGCTAAACTAGGGCAGTTATACTGTTTTGGGGTCCCTCAGACCACCCACTAATGTTGCAAGTGACAGTTTCCCACATTATGATTGGTCAGGAGAGGTGGTGCGGTCATTACCACCTCCTAGAATTCGACTTTCCCATCCTAAATATTAAAATTTTCCTACCCGCCCCTTGGGTTCACGTTCCTATGCATAAGCATACAGCAGTACAGTAAAGTTCATAATAGGTAGCAACAGTATTGCTTCTTCCAAGGTGAGATTTGTTCTTCCCAGAGAGTTTCTCAGGCGCATTGTGCTTCAGGAGCCAGCTGGCTTGTTTCAGCTTCTGCGCAGTAGAGTTTTTCCCTGGTCACATGTCGGAGCCCAGCAGAGCCTCAAGTATGGCTCCACTCCCGAATTTCCCAGCCCCAGAGACGCGATACATGAAAAGTAAGCGAGAACAAATTAAAATCACATATAAAATGATCACACTGTATACCATGATGAAATTCTAAACATCCCTTACTTTATAATAACTATAGCATTACTGTTTAGTGCGGAAAGACAGATAGGCTGAAGCAGCTGTAGCAAGCACAGAGCGTGGTAATAGACAAGCGGCCATGTTTGCAGCAGTGCGCATGTGCAATAGACTCCCTCCAGAATGCGAGTGCGTCACATCACATGGGTATGACCGACGCATGCGCAGACTGAACTTCGGCGAAGCAGCCGTTTCTTTAGTGCAAGCTTCGTTAGTATGGGAAAGACATACAAGCAAGCATCCTGGGACACCCGCGTGTTTGGAAAAAACGTTTAATAAATGACGAACAACTGGATTAATATGATTATACATTTAGGCAAGGTTCTTGTATGTGAGCAAGGCGCTTTACATGCGAATCCTTGCTCCATCAATCCCCTCTTTGATGATATTTACTATCATCACCACATAAAGGAAACAGATGCCAACTTTTTCTCATTCATCCACATCACTCATTTGGATTTCAACAAACTTATTGTTGAGTTTTCTTTCAGCTTGTCTATGAGAGTGGTGATTTTTCACCTTTTTGTAGACTTCATTCCTTAATTCTTCTAATTCTAGTTCATCAATGTTTCTTTTCACCCCCCTCTTATTTACTGTATATTTCTTTTTGCATTTCTGGCATTTGCAGCAAATGAAAATGATCAATACAACTACGCCTATTACAACTATTGGCATCAGTATTTTCCACAAAAGATTTCTACCTAGGTTAGTAAACCAACTACCTATAGAGGAGAGACCTCCAGTCAGTCTCGTCCAGGCACTGTCAACCTCCAATGGTTTGAGTTCTTTTTCCAAATTAGTTATGTTCTTCACATATTGTTTTAATTCGATACTTTTATCAGGAATGTAAGTGCAACAATGTTGCGCTTTCAGCATTCTACAGACTCCGCCCTCTTTTGCTAATAGGGTGTCAAGAGCAAGACGGTTTTGCAAAACCATTGATCTGATCGCAACCATTTCAGTATTGACCATCAGGAATCCAGCAGCAGTGTCCGTTGATAGCCGGTCCACTACTGTAGACAATTTGCAGATTCTATGAGTGTTCAGAACTACCCCCATTCCAGGTATCAGTGCACTAAAAATATCACCTATAATTTCACCTACACTTTCACGTTTACTACGCACTAAGCCATTAGTCTCTTCATCGCTTCCAGCTGCGTTATTCACATGGTATATTTTCGGGAAAACAATGCCAAAGTAGCAGCTTCCATACCAGTGATCCGGCAATTTGAAATAAGCCTTGTTCCCACATATATAATATATTCCGGGAAACACAGGTTCTGACCCATTTTTGAAACCCCAACCTCCAATTACCTTGTAATTATGTTCACACTCGCTGGAACCGATGAATACATTGTTATAGTACTCTGTCTTTTCCCTATGGATACAAAGTTTCCCCTTTCGTTCAAAATCCAACAACAAGGCAGGATTAGCTTCGCCTTCTGAGGTGTTATCCATGTGCTCAGCCCACCTAGGGACTCTATCCTTTTCGTCATTTGCTTTCTTCTGAAACTTTTCCCTCCTTCTGTCTGCCATTTTTATGAACATCTTTTCCTGCTCTTGTAGAGAACAGGTCAGATTAGCTTGTCTTGCTTCATCTAAATCTATGTTGCCTATAGTCAGAAAATATTCTCCCATATAACGGGTCACATCACTTTTAATATGTACAAGGTTCAGGTGTCCTCTAATAGGAAGCTCAGAAAATACTACGTCAGCATTTGAATAATAGTACTGTAAAGTGCTCCTATAAAACAAGCTAGCTAATATACTACAGGAAATTCCATAGGTTAAAGGTAGATGGTGATATGTCACGCCTTCAGCCACTGAGGTTGGTAGCTTCATGCAGACATAACAGTCCTCTATTTCCATGGCTTCTACGTAATGCACTAACAAGTTAGCAAAAACATTTAAATGTGTCCTGTTTCTCATTTTGTGAAAGTGTAGTCCATCCTCATCTGATGCTTCTACATTAGGTCGTGTGTGTGTCAGACTTATTTGTTTGTCACGTCTTTCTAAGCTTCGTGGTGTCTCTGCAGTCTGTACAGCCCCTACGTCTACTGCTTCTGGTTCAGTAGGGGACAAGTTAGGATTTTTACTTATCATAAAAGGTAGGAAAACTGTTAGTCCTATCCACATTACTATTAGCATTGCTATACTACACAAGCATATGAATGAATGAAAATTATTTGTAAAGCGCGCGACGGCCAAACGGCTTCCTGGCGCTGGGAGCTCTAAAGAACCGGACAGACAAGGCCAGGAGGATTAGCAGGGGTAGGCCTGGGCAAACAGGAAAGTTTTTAGCGCTTTACGAAAGTGGGAAAAGGTAGGGATCGAACGCATAGAAAGAGGAAGGGAGTTCCAGAACCGGGGGGCAAGAACAGAAAAACGGGTACCACCGGTGCGAGATTTGCGAAAGCGGGGAACAGTGAGGAGGGCAGAAGATGAAGAACGGAGAGTGCGGGCAGGGGTGTGAAGAGAAACCAGAGAATTGATGAAAGCCGGTCCAGAGTGATCAAGGGCCCGATAAACAAGGCACCCTAATTTGAACAGGGATCTCTGCAAGATGGGCAACCAGTGAAGGGATTTAAGGACGGGAGTGATGTGATGGGTTTTGGGCAAGTGAAAGATGAGACGGGCGGCCTGATTCTGGATAGCTTGTAAGCGGCGGGTTTCATAAGCTGGAATGCCGGCGAACAAGCTATTGCCGTAATCAAGGCGGGAGGTGATGAGGGCAGAAATAATAATTTTAAGGGAGTCAAGAGAAAAGAAACGAGAGATTTTCCGGATCATCCGGAGGGAGAGAAAACAGGAGGACACCACGGCACTGACCTGGCCGTGCATGGACAGGTCCTGTCTAACCTTGATGCCCAAGGTTTTAACGGAAGGAACAGGGGTGGGGGAAGGGCCAAGAATGGGAGGCCAGAAAGCAGAGGACCAGGGGTTGGATGAGCCGCCAATCAGAACAAGCTCAGTCTTATCAGGATTGAGCTTGAGGTGGTTGGCGCTCATCCACCCAGAGATGAAAACCATGGTGGAATGAAAAAAAGATAAAGCGTGAGAAGATGAGGAAAGATCAAAGACGAGCTGGAGGTCGTCAGCGTAGTTATACACAGAGACCCCCAGCTCAAGAAGGGAAGAAATAAGAGGGTGAATGTAGAGATTGAAGAGAAGGGGAGAAAGAGAGGAACCTTGGGGGACCCCACAGGGCACCGGGGGGAAGCAGAAAAGCCAGGAAGGTGAACAGCTTGAGAACGGCCTGTCAGAAAGGAAGTGATCCAGGAGAAGACAGTGCCTCGTATGCCCGCTGCGCTGACACGGTCCAGAAGAATGTTATGGTCGACCGTGTCAAACGCAGCAGACAAGTCGAGGAGGATCAAAGCTTGGGGAGAGTTGACGTCGGCCTTGGCTTTAAGCTCGTCAAGGAGGGCTAACACCACGGTTTCGGTCGAATGACCTGAACGGAAACCGGCCTGGTGAGAGGCCAAAAGCTGGTTCCGTTCAACATAAGCAGAAAGACAGGAAGTAACATAAGATTCGAGAATTTTAGCAAGATAGGGAAGAAGAGAGATAGGTCTGAAGTTAGAGGGAAGAGAAGAATCAAGACCAGGTTTTTTAAGAATGGGAGAAACAATAGCAGATTTAAATGAAGAAGGGACCAATCCAGTGGAAAGAGAAGCATTAAGAAGAGAGAGGGGGGTGTCAGGGCAGGAAGAAAAAAGGGTTTTGAGAATACGGGCAGGGGCACAGTCAGTGGGGGAGCCAGACTTGATTTTTGTGAGCAGAGCTAGAAAAGCGTCCAAGGAAGTACAGCAAGTTTTAAGACACCCACATCTGGATCTTCCAGAGACACTCGGATCAGACATTTTTAGCTTACAGGTGGCTTTTGCTACCCCTCTTCGTTTCTTTGTACCAGAGGCTCACTTCGGGGCTTTTTCAAGGAGGGTCTTCGTCAGAACTCCGATCAGCGATGGACTCTTCGTCACTGTTGCCACTGTGGTGGGGCTCGTCAATTTCCTCCAACACAAAGTAAGTCCATTCAGGGCTCCGATACAGTCGGTTCTGTTTCTTTACTCTGTCGCTCTTTCTTAGCAACTTGCCTTGGGCTGCCTTTCTTTCACTTTCAGCCCTTTTTCGGTCTTTCAGTTTTTCTTCGACTGTCTTTAGTCTGAGCCTCAGTCTCTTGACGTATCGGGGTAAACTTCTGCCTCCGTGCCTCCCAGTAGTTGAGGAAACTTGGCCTTCTTCGTGCACTCTCTTTACTTTTTGTTGTGGCACCTCTGTTTCCCTGCCTGTCTGACTAGTTCCAGGTCTTTCATCTATTTCTTCTGCCTGGTCCCTAACCTGACCCTGCTCAGATTCAAATCGTACTTGCTTTTTAATTTTGGTTGCTTTTATTTCGGTTGTCTGAGCACGTTGGTCTATTTCTATCTGTTCCTGTTCATGCTCTTCGATTTCTTCGTTTTCTTCTGCATGAACGTCAGCTCTAATTATTATCTGTCCCTCTCCAGTCTCCGAAGTTTCAGGAGGAGTTTCGATGTCTTGATCTGACCCTACTTGGCCTACTTCCTGATCAGGTGTGATGTGGTTCTCGTTGACCTGACCTTCTTCCTCTATTTCTAGCTCACCTGGACTATCCCACTCACTGTCTAAGTAGGAATATTTCCTGGTTCGTATTGGGTCATGAACCTGGTCGTCGGCGGGGAACCATTCAACGTCTCGACTTGTGCTCGGCAGTTCGATGTCAGCTAGCTCCGGACTTTCCTCCTCGGGAGCCTCTTCAGCTGCGCTGCCTTCAGCTCCAGTCGCGTTTTCTCAGTTACCCGCTTTGTGTGGCTGGCGTGGATCCACTTCGGTACACCAGCACACTTTACAGCAGTTGTAGTGACGAGGATCACTTGTCGTGGCTTTCCCCACCTTGGTTTCAGGCAACTGCTCCGGGTGTGTTTCTTTAACGCCACCCAATCTCCTGGTTGCAGTTTATGTGCTGGAGTCTTTGGCCACTCGTCAGCTGTCTCTCCAATCTGCTGAGAGAGAGAACGCACTTGGTCACCCAGCTGCTTGCAGTATTCTAATACCATATCATCAGAAATGCTTAGCAGTTTGTGTCCGGGTACCCATGCCTGTCGCACCACTCTTCCCATTAACACTTCATGGGGGCTTAGGCCAGTTTTTCTGTTCGGGATACTTCTCAAACTCATCAGCACAAGGGGTAAAGCCTCTATCCAGTTCATCTTTGTGGAATCACACATTTTGGCCAATCTGGATTTCAGGGTGCCATTTATTTGCTCCACTACCCCAGAAGCCTCTGGACGGTAGGCACAATGCAGTCTTTGCTTCATTTTGAATGCTTTACAGAGTTCTTCTAGGACATCGTTGGCAAAATGCCCACCTTGGTCCGTTTCGATTGTCTCAGGAATTCCGTACCTAGGTATCAACTCCCTGAGCAATAATTTGGCTGTGGTTAGGGCATCATTTTTCTTTGCGGGATATGCCTCCACCCACCGGGAGAACAGGCAAACTATGACTAAGATATATCTATACCCTTGACACCTAGGCATGGTTATAAAGTCTGCCTGCATTCTGACAAAGGGACCTACTGCCTTTCCGATATTACTCTGTTCTACCACAGTCCTTTTTCCTGCATTGAATTGCTGACACACTAGGCACCTCTGGCAAAGCCTTTCCGCCTGGTTCCTGAATTTTGAATTACAGAACACCTTGTCAAACACCCGACACATTGCGTCCCTTCCCATATGTGTTGGTTCATGTATCATTCTGATCATGGGGTCTATCAAGCTATCAGGCAGTACAGGCACCCCAGTCGAGTTTACCACCACACCATCATCTCTCAATTTGCATCCATCTGCCGCCCACCTGCCTTTTTCTTGCCTGTCTGTTGCCTGTTGCAAATCCTTTAACTCTTCCCACGTTGACACATTCTCAAACAACATAAGTTGGCAGCTGGTTCCACCCCACAACGCAATTTGGAGGGACATTTGGTATCAGGCACAAAATTGGGCAATTTGGTCAGCGTACCTATTACCGGCGGTCACATCATCATTTCCTGATCGGTGAGCCGCACACTTGACCACAGCCAATTCTTTGGGCAATTGAATAGCTTCCAGTAAGTTATGTACCACCTTTCCATTCCTGATAGGGGTACCTGAGGAAGTCATGAATTCTCTTTGTAACCACAATTGGCCGAAGTCATGAACAACCCCGTAACAGTACTGGCTGTCGGTGTAAACAGTTATTCTCTTGTTCTTACCCCTCTTACATGCTCTGGTTAACGCGATGAGCTCTGCCACTTGTGCAGATTTCACCTCGCACAGGTAAGATGCTTCTATGGTTTCCGTCAATGTGACCACAGCATAGGCAACACACAGACCCCTGCTCTCATGTCTCAAACATGAGCCGTCCACGAACATTGTCTTATCCCCATCAAGTAATTCTATTTCACGGATGTCCGGACGGGGCTTAGTACTGAACTCAGTTAAATCGATGCAATTATGTTCCCCTCCCTCTTCAACTTCTACATCCAGAGGAACAGGTAACAGTGTCGCAGGGTTTAGGACATTGCACCGGGAAATGGTTACATTTTCAGCACCAATCAAAATTCTCTCATACTTAGTCAGCCGACTAGGTGTGAGGTACTGGGTCTTAGTTCTAGTCAGTAGGATTACAACAGAATGAGGAACATATACAGTGACGTGATGTCC
Organism: Lissotriton vulgaris; assembly: GCF_964263255.1. Lineage (NCBI taxonomy): Eukaryota > Metazoa > Chordata > Amphibia > Caudata > Salamandridae > Lissotriton > Lissotriton vulgaris. Next base: position 253,740,576 of record NC_141687.1, read on the forward strand.
CATGACAATGTTCTCACTCTGTTCCAGACTGACGCAAGTAGCAGCCACTGCTTTCAGGCATCCAGGTAATCCAGCAGCCACCGGATCTAGGGTGGCCGAAAAATAGGCCACCGGTCGTCTAATTAATCCGTGCTCCTGGGTCAGGACTGAAAGAGCACAATTCTCTCTCGTGTCACAGAATAGCTCAAAGGGCTTACTGTAATCAGGCATACCCAATGCAGGAGCGGTACATAGACAGTTTCTCAGAGTTACCCAAGCGTTCATGCTTTCACTGTCCCAACTGACGGGGTCTTCTACTCCTTTCTTGGTCATTTTTATAAGGGGTTTTGCTAGAGCCGCAAATCCTACAATCCATTGTCTGCAGTAACCCACAACTCCTAGGAACATTCTCACCTCTTTCTGTGTTCTGGGCAGTTCCATTGCTTTAATTATTTTGATTCTTTCTGTAGTAACTTTCCTGATTCCTTTTTCTATCTGGTGCCCCAGATACTTCACTGAGTTTTTACAAAATTGTAACTTGTCAGGTGACACTTTATGTCCTCCTTTTCCTAGGTGATTCAGCAAGGCAATTGTGTCTGTGACACAGTCCATCTGGGTTTTAGATGCCACTAACAGGTCATCTATGTACTGTACCAAAACAGACTCTCTTGGCAGCACTAGGGTTTCAAGGCACTTTTTTAGTATCTGGTTGAAGATCGATGGACTTTCGGTGTACCCCTGGGGGACACGATTCCAGACATAGATATGACTGTCAAATTCAAAACTAAAAAGGAACTTGCTTTCTGGATGCAATGGGATGGAAAAGAATGCATGGCACAGGTCGATGACAGTGAACCATTCTGCATTCCAGGGAATCTGATATAGTATCACTGCAGGGTTAGGCACCACAGGACAGCAAGGCACAACAATCTGGTTTACCTTGCGCAAATCTTGCACCACCCGGTACTTCCCACTAGGCTTTTTGATCCCGATGATAGGTGAATTACAGGGACTGCTCATAACTTCCTCTATTATTTCTGCTTCGAGCAGCCTGGTAATTTCAGTCTCTACTCCTGCTTTTACTTCTGCACTCATTTTGTACTGTCTCGTTTTGGGGTATACAATATTGGTTTTTATTGCTATTTTAACTGGGTCCACATTTGCCATTAAGCCTACATCTTTTCCTGTGAAATCCCACACTTCTGGAACTACTCTTAACTGGAGCTCTTCAGGTAAATCCTCAACTGTTAAAGGTTTGATATCAGAATCTTGTCTGACCAACATCAGCTTGTACAAACCATCTTCATCGGGGGTCTGAATTTCGACGCCCTTTGGTGTGCAATAGATGGTACAATGCATCTTGCACAACACATCACGTCCTAGCAGGTTCACAGGACTGGAATCACAGACCACAAATCTGTGCATTTCTTTGAAATTTCCTATAGAAACTTCCATTGGTTCAGTTACTGGAGTACTTATTATTTGATTGGAAACACCCACTACTTGGATCGCTTCTCCCGAGAGGGGTAGGTTAGGAACATCCACTGTTCTTACAGTAGATCTGGTAGCACCAGTGTCCAACAGAAAGGTGACGTCTCTTCCTTCAACCTTTCCTTCAATGTATGATCCAGTCTGGTCTACCGGTAAGGAGGCGCCAAGCACGCACTCCTCGTCCTCCCCTCTCAGGCCCCGTCAATCTTGATCTTCACGGAGGAAGGTATCATTTAACAAATACTGTGGAATGATGGCATCTCTTTCATTCTCGATTTCCCATACTTCCGCCCTCTCATTCTGCTGACCCTGATTCTTAAAATTTTGTCTAGGAGCGCGAGGTACTGGAGGTAATTTTACCTGTTGCTGGTTCTTCCTTGTCCCTTCTTTCGGCACCTGTGGATTTAAACCATTTACAGGGGCATTACCGGCCTGCAGGTGTGGACACTCGTCTCTCCAATGACCTATCTGGCCGCACCCATGGCAAGGAAACTTCTTCATGGCCTCTTCCCGACTCATTTTAGCTCGGGGCTTTCCTCCTCCCCCAGCAGTGGCATTCTGAGCATTATTACTAGAAGTCAATTTACTTAACTGTTTTTCCTGCTGTTCAGCTAATTTCACCTGTGCCCACATTACCTTTTCTTTGAGAGCCTTCTTTTTATTTTCGATTTCATCTTCGCAGTATTTTGCATACTTCAGGACATCATCTATGGGTTTTCCCTGCCAACTGATTTTATTATCTCGAATCCATTGTGATATTTCAGGTCTTAATCCTAGCACAAATCTGTAACTGAAATGGGTCATGTCTTTCATGTCCACATTATCGATTCCACTGTAAGTCTTGAATACTTGCAGTAACCTTTCATAAAAGGAATGTACAGTTTCATCACGTTCTTGGGTGGTTCTATCTATTCTGGTCCAATCTGTCTCCTTTGCGGGCACCTTTTTCTTCAGGTACTGTATGACCTGATCATACTTCCTCATTACCTCAGGTGAGGGAGCTCCGGTCTTCTAATCTCTGGGATATTCATCATTGGGCCAATTAATTTCTATTTTACATTCGGTCCATAGGTCTACAGGGACCACAATGTCGAAAAACCCATCTAGGTCTTTCAAGAGACATTTCTGAACTTTTATGAAGCGTTCTACCTGCCTGTACCAATCAACTGGTTTCTCCCGTAATTTCGGGAAGTCATTAGTAAATGACACAATATCCTGTCGGGACCAAGGGACGTGTACATATTTTCCTCCTGGGACCTCTCTCATGGAGCACAATTTTTCTGTCGGCTTTACTTCTTTCAACACGAATTCTGAAGCCTGAGACTTAGCCCTGCTGTCTTCCTTTTTCTTTGCCCACCGGGTTCTCCATTTCCCCACCTCTCCCCACTTCTGCAAGAGTTTCAACAATTCCTTTATCTGGATCTGTTTTCCCACCACATTCAAGCTTTCTAAATCTTTGTCTGAAAAGTCTACTCTGTAGGGTTTCTGAAGGATTTTGGAGCGACTGACATCGATTCCCATTTCTGAGGCTGTGTCCATTATCCTTTCATGGAGCAACCTAGCATTTCGGGTAAGATTTTTGCTGATAAACAGTAACTCTTCTTCACTGTACGAGTTTAGGCGCTCAACTCCTACGTTTCCAGCCATCATTTCTTCTATTTCTATCCTCAATTTATATATCTCTAATGCTTTCGGTTGGGGAGTGGCCTCCTTCTCCAGCTCCTTGGTCCATCTGTCTAATTCTTCTGGGGATACTACGGTGGCACTCCTAACCCCAGATGCACCTTCAATCAACACCTCTTTTGGTCTAACCTGACTTCTTGCCCCCGACATACTAGTCCTAGACTCTCTAATGGGCAAGTCCATCAGGACCACAGATTCACATTCACTCTCTTGATCATCATCTATGAATACTTCCTTCCTCGGGGGAGGGATGCTAGGAGTAGGCAGTATTGGGGAGATAACAGGAGGACGAGGACTAGCCAGGTCATCTCTATACAGTGGAATAGCTGGACCAATAGTTACTGGAATAGTCAGGGAATCAGGATGGGGATGTATCTGGGCAATGGTTCGAACTAAATCATCTCGCTGTCTAGCCAGGGCTTCTTTCTCCTTCTCTCGTAAAGCCTTTTCTGCAGAGTGGTCATGCAATACCTGAGGTACTAAGGGAGGATAAATACTGGGAGCAGTCGGAGTGACCAACCGAGGTGGATCTTCTCCGAACGGCTGATAATTTGGAACCGTACATTTTGGTCTGCAAAACCCATCCCCATTACTGATTTTACTGTCTGTACCCGTTCCATCTGTATCACTATCCCTCCGACATCTGGGATACTTCGAAAAAGGGTTTGGAGAATGCACAGGTTCTGATTCTGCAACATAGGGAGGTGGATTTTTCATTAACAGATCTTCTAGGTGCTCATCCTCTGAGTCCCCCACGGGCATTAAATGATGGGTCTTTTCTTTACTCTTTCCTTTCCCCTCTTCTAACACCCCCATCATTGGGAACAGTCCTTCAGTCATCATGGTTTGCCTCCACTGTTTCATTTTCTGCTCTTTGGTCTGTGCTTGAACCCTCGGATACCATTTACTTACTCCCTTGTCCATCCGGGGTCTATCTCGCTCTAGAGCCTCAATCTCCCATTCCTCCAAGGCTTCGTACTGGGTCAACCTAGGTCTAGGATGTAATTCATTCATGCGGGTCCTTAAGTTAAACAGAATCCGACCATTAAATGTACCTTCAACAGGGAAGGCTAGGACTCCGTCATCTGCGGTATACTTTGCCCAGTTTTCTAACCATACACAGGTATGGTACCCTTTATCAAACATCATGAAAGAGGCTGGAGTATTCGGCGGGGGAATGAGCACTCCTTCCCTTGTTCTAATGGGTTTGTCAGTTTTAAAAAAATTCTTTATTTTATCAGTAATTGACAATTTCCTTTTTACTCCATACATCATGTGCGGTCTACCTCGTATAAGCTGATCCTTATGAAATCCTAGGTATTTTGGATTCGGTATGAAATCTGGATACCACATGCAACTTTCCAGACTCGCTTCTAACTCGGCCTGATTAATTTTGTTTACCTTTGTGCTTCCAATGCTAGCGCGACTTTTATTTCGTAATACCCAATCAACTCAGAGAACACAACAGATCCTTAACCAATGGGTGCGCGGCCTTTCCGCAAGACAGAGTCTCACGCTTCGGCACTCACCCCTCCTTCACAAATTCAGCTTCACTACACACCCGCTGTTTTGACCAATACCAGTGCGGCACGGAGTGACGTCAGAGCAGCTTTCCGCCCGACTCCCTCCTTCACAAGGTAACGGAAACTTTTAACTTTTCCTAAAGTGCGAATGCAAATCTTAGTCAACAACACGCAACGTTTGCCACTATGTCTGAGTGTTCTAAAGAGATAAAAGAATTTTCTTTCACTGCTAGTAAACCACTTCTGTCTACTTTTCATTCACTCCGGATAGACTTCTTTGCCTAACCTTTTACATACGTAAAATAGAACCTGTTATTCCCCTGACTTATCCACTTCTTCCTGGGATATATACTAAGTCAGGCTTTCACCAGCGGACTAATTTACTTACCATTCAAGCCTCGGAGACCCTACTACTTCTTCCGTATGCGACCCTTACTAGGTGATATCGCAATGAAAGTTTTATAAAGGACTCGTAGCTATCATTTACTTCAGATGCAAACAAAGGTCCTAATTAGTGCTTCCAGTTATTCCTAACCCTGCACTAATGACTCAAAACCAGTGACTTCAACAGCTAACCGGATTCTGCTCACCGTTAGCTAAATACTTCCCCGGGGATTCGGACTACACTGAACATTTACAAACAATTTTTCTGTTAATATTACATACACACTAATAGCAGCAATGCAATATTCATATACATAGACATATATATCCTAAAAACTTTTCAAAATCTTTAAATCAATGTAATAAAAAAAAATATCAGCAGCATAGAAATTTCAGCAGCACATTTTATTTTCACGGTTTATTTATCAGTTATCCTGTCTACCTAATCTAACTAGTCGAAACCATCCTCTGGTTACCAAAAAATTACTGATAGAGCGCGCAGTCCACCCGGGTCACCGAGATTACCAATTTCTTACACGCACTGGGCCCTGGCGTGCAAATTCAGATACAACAATGACATTTGGGTGAACCGGGTGAAGATTACCTTTGTTTCTTCTCCCCCTGCACGCTGCTATGAGCAATTAAAGTTTGGTTTCACCTCTGCTTACCATGTACCCGACTTACCACAGGCACATTGCCTATGACAGATCTGGAGCTATCAGGGAAATGGTAGACAGGGGCCTAGAAAAATACTCTTTATAAATCAGTACATACTTATCCACAATTTCTGTAAAATGACCACAGACACCTGATGATGTTAAAAAGTTTTATATAGAAGTTCAAAGAAAATATGGCAAGGCAATAAGTGATATGCAGAATAATACGTCAATCATTAGGATTAAAACCATTAGGTAACTATGAATTAAAGCTAAGACCATTAGAGTATATGGGAAAACTAAAGGTAGGAATTTAGAACAGAACTAGTCACTGCAACTTTATACTAGGACATAGGACATGGATGGGACCTAGAACATGTACTTAACCTACGTTCTTTAGACTATTCTTGCTAAGTTCACCGCAATCATACTAAAGGAAGGGGAAAAAATTGGAACATACTAATAAATTCGACAATTCAGCAAAGTTCTAAAGGAAGGGAGAGATGTGGAACAATTCTAATAAGCAAAACGTATATAGTTTGGCATTTCAGAAATCAATTTCAAAGTCAAGATTATTCCCTTAAGAAAGAGAAAAAGATATGAGTCTAAGTGAGAGAAGACTATGAAAAAGATGCAAACCCACAGTTTATATTTACCTAATTAGGAGTGAGAACTAACCCTGGCCACTGGTCAGTTTGGAAAGACGGGGACAAGGACCCTCAAGGATTTGGACTCCCAGAATGCGAGTAGACACAGCCCAAGGACAGTTAGGACAGGATACCCCTCACGTTTTGGGTCAAGACTGGGCCTCCCAGGGTACGACCAACACCCACAGATTCAGACAGCAACGCCTGCGTTACCCCTCTCCTGCAAGTAATCCGCCAGCAACCCCGATTGGGTTTTCGAATTTCCCAGCAAAGTGCTTCGCCAGCACTTAGGATTATTTCCACCCCTTAGGAGTTTGTGGAAAGTATGGACAGAGTGCTCCGCAGCACTTTAGATTGAGCACCTATAGAGTTCGTAGGGTCAGTGACAGGTCTGCTACTCGGACAAGTCGGACAATTTTCCTAAGCTAAACTAGGGCAGTTATACTGTTTTGGGGTCCCTCAGACCACCCACTAATGTTGCAAGTGACAGTTTCCCACATTATGATTGGTCAGGAGAGGTGGTGCGGTCATTACCACCTCCTAGAATTCGACTTTCCCATCCTAAATATTAAAATTTTCCTACCCGCCCCTTGGGTTCACGTTCCCATGCATAAGCATACAGCAGTAGAGTAAAGTTCATAATAGGTAGCAACAGTATTGCTTCTTCCAAGGTGAGATTTGTTCTTCCCAGAGAGTTTCTCAGGCGCAATGTGCTTCAGGAGCCAGCTGGCTTGTTTCAGCTTCTGCGCAGTAGAGTTTTTCCCTGGTCACATGTCGGAGCCCAGCAGAGCCTCAAGTATGGCTCCACTCCCGAATTTCCCAGCCCCAGAGACGCGATACATGAAAAGTAAGCGAGAACAAATTAAAATCACATATAAAATGATCACACTGTATACCATGATGAAATTCTAAACATCCCTTACTTTATAATAACTATAGCATTACTGTTTAGTGCGGAAAGACAGATAGGCTGAAGCAGCTGTAGCAAGCACAGAGCGTGGTAATAGACAAGCGGCCATGTTTGCAGCAGTGCGCATGTGCAATAGACTCCCTCCAGAATGCGAGTGCGTCACATCACATGGGTATGACCGACGCATGCGCAGACTGAACTTCGACGAAGCAGCCGTTTCTTTAGTGCAAGCTTCGTTAGTATGAAAAAGACATACAAGCAAGCATCCTGGGACACCCGCGTGTTTGGAAAAAACGTTTAATAAATGACGAACAACTGGATTAATATGATTATACATTTAGGCAAGGTTCTTGTATGTGAGCAAGGCGCTTTACATGCGAATCCTTGCTCCATCAGTATGACTGGGTTTATTGCAGAACAGGCAGCTGCTTGAGCACAGGAGGTCATGTCACTGCTAGTGCTGCCTGCACTTAGTAGTGCCAAGGATGGCGACGGCATCGGCATCCACTGCTCAGCATGCTGTGATCCTGCCTGCTACAGCACAGGCATTGTCCCCAGCAGTAATTCTGACAATGCCGGTAAGTATGGCTGTGGTGCCTACTGGAGTCACTCACGCTCAGCAATTATCATGCTGGGGTGCAGTGCACAGATTCTACAGGTGATGCCATGGCGCACAAAAGTTGTTTTGGGCCACAGCCTCATCGAGCACATTTAGGATAGCAGCAATGAAGGGCTGCCGGATATGCTACTCTGGCTTCGCAACAAGTGGAAAGTCCACACTTACTTTAATTTATTCTTCCTCAAGAGCCTTCACTCCCAAGTTCCAAATGCGCTCTTGCAGCTTCCTTGCCTCAAATCTGTCATGAGCCAGCCCCCAGCTACAATTATTCAATGGGAGGATTAGGCTCAGGCAGTGGCAGGGTGCAGCAGACTCGGGGAATAGAATGCAAGCCATAGTTTGTCGATGACTTCTTGGATTTGTGATCAGCGTGATGAAATCATCACTAACGTGGTGATACACAATCATGCCTGCCTGGACAGGCGTATGCCGGCCAGCCTATGAACATTTACCAGCCAGTCACCAGGTAATGTATGTTATTCTTTTTATTTTGAATTGAACAATTAATATTGAGACCACCACCTGCAGGTTCAGAAATTGTAGCACCGGCCCTGTGAAAGAAGTGCAGGCGCTGAGCACCTGAAAGCACCTGCTCAAATTAAGCACTGGATAGTTAGGAAAAAGGGTATAAAAGAGCTTGCGTGAAAGAGGGAAAAGGTTGGCTCTGTGATTTTATTGTGCACCACGACATGCTGTCAGTTTGAACGATTTTTGGTGCAACAAGACTTTGAATTACATTTTGGGACTTTAAATTTGGATGGTGCAAAGGATCGAATGCAGATTCTTGTTGGGAGGTAGACATCGAGGAGGTTTAGAAAGACAGTCCGCTTGGGAACGTGTTTTGCTGTAGTTCTGGATCGTCCATAGCAGACTGGTAATGTGTTTACAAAATTTTCACATTTCTTGAATGTATTAATGCTATAATTTGCGCATGAAATGTTATTTCCTTTTCTACTTTAGATACATGATTCTATAAATTAATATTTGAGTCTGTGTTCATTTAGAATAAAAGTCATGACAAAGTAAATAATAAAGTAATGGTAATATTGTGATTGAGCTGGTCTTAATCGCCATCAACTGACTTCTGCTAGCTGGTCCATCGACCAAATTAGCGGAGTATCTTGATGTTATTACCTTATGTCTGTTGAGGGAAAGTGATATGCACATATATGTATAGAATGTATATAATTCATAATCTAGACTAATGAGGTACCCTGCTATCCAGCAGCTTGCCTTCTGTTTTCACTGATTCAGGAGCAGTGTGGTGTGTGAATGTGTGACTCGTGGTGCTATGGGTCCCACCGATGAGCAAATAAGTCAGCTCCTGGGTTAAGTGAGAGAGTTGTGAGGGTTGTTTGGGAGTCGCGCTGTATCAGATTTCTTTGTAGCAGAGGTCTGGTTGCTATAGGTTGGTTTGGGGATTAGTAATGGTTACTTTGATTAACTTAGTGTATATAAAACCCCTATATTCAAAGGTTTATGTCTAACACTTTATGTTGAGTTTGCATTACGTTATGTGTAGTCAGAATTTTGAAGCTTCCGGGAAGTAGGAAGTTGGTTGCCCTGTATGCAGACAGGGGAAACGTGTAACAAGGTAGTTACATGGAATTGTACATTGTCTAGTTTCAAAGGATAACACAGGAAGGTGTTATGTAAGGGAATTCTTGTATGAGTTGCGTTGAGTGAGTCGCATTAGGTATCCTCGTGAAACTCTGGCCTTAATTCGCAGGAGCAGTAGTCTCTACATGTGTTTATCCCCAGAGAAACGGGCTTGCTTTTTGCATGATAGAAGGGTAAGGTAGAGGGAAGTGCTACTTTGTCGGCGAAACGAAATTCTGTGGTAGGTTAGAGGTAAGCGCTGCCTACTGGAAATACAGAAAACTTGTGTCTTTGGGTATGCTATCTCTTTTGGTTTTAGTGAAATAGACAATGGAAATGTGTTTGTGTCGTAACTAACTGATTCAAGTTGTATAAAATAAGAAAATACAGTGCCAATAAATTTTGTAAAGGAGGTGTCAGTAGAAGCCAGAGCAGTACTGACATCAGCAAGAGTCGCGCTGGGATAGGTCCACCTGACTGTGACACAAGCAAATCTAATTGGTGCAGTAGTAAGGACTGTGCAGGAATAGGTTGATGTGATTGTGACGGGTTCTATTCTGATTGGTGCGTTAGTGTGAACCACACTGGGATAGGTCAGAATATAGGAACAGACTGAGAAAAAGTGTACAATTGTTTGAAAGAAGAAGAATCTGTGGAAAAAATTGATTATTATTGTGAGCATGACAGGTAGAAACCTCCATGGTTTAAGAAAATTAGGAATCTGTTAAAAAAGGACAAGGAAATAGTGACTAGAGAGGGAATAGTATTTACTCCACCAAAAACGCCAGCATCATACATGATGGCAAAATATGGCTATCATACCTGCATTTGGCTAGAGAATTGGGCGAAATATACTAAAAATGATGGAGTATTGGCATTTCGAGAAGTAGGTTCATTTAGTGCAGCAATATTACAAAATTTGAGAGAGAAAATGGTATGGGTTGAACCAAGACCTAGACCTACACAATTTGAAGCTTTAATAGAATGGGAAGATGAGATGCATGAAAGAGAAAGATTTACAGAAGTGAAAGAAAATCACTGTAGTCCAAGAGTATTGTGGGGAACTACACATGAGAGCAGAATGAAAAGATGGAGAAATGTGGATATGTGGGATGGGATGTATCTGATTTGAACAGTTGATGAAACTGTAGGGAGAAAATGTACAGAGAAGAGGAAAAATCTAGTATTATAAAAGAGAAATTGTGGAATCAGTGACACTGAGGACGAGATACTGGAGGAGATTCTAAATAGAAGACCCCCTCCATACCAGCCAACTTCTGCAGTGGTGACACCAAATGCACCTCCAATGGAGATTGGATTGACAGGAACCCCAAAACGAAATTCTGAAGTAAAAAGTACCCCGGAAAAACAAGAGTTAAAACAAGTTGAAAATCCTAGTACTTCTGAATTAGCAAGATCGACAAATGAATTGGCTGAGAAAATCCAAGAATTAGCAAGCAATGTAGAAGCTGTAACTGTACCAGTAACTATAGGGCTTGTAATACATCTTTATGAAAATCAAAGAATAAATGAACCTTCGTTAACCATTCCATTAATTCCAAGTTTGCAAAAAGTAAAGGAAAAGATTTATCCAGATTTAAATGAAACATGGAATACAATTAGAATGACACCACCTGGTTGAACTATAAATCAAAGTCCAATATATAGAATTCATATGGGAGCAAAATCAGCATCTGAGACTTCAAAGAGAAGTATAGATAAAATAGATTTGACAAAAACTCCTATAGGGACAACAGCAGAAGAATTAAATGATTTGGTTAAAAGCTTAACAGAAAGATGTGGAACCTAAACTATTAGATGTGGTTAGATTGAAAATAGATATGGAAGAACTGATTATTGGAACTATTGGAACCGAGAGACTAAAACATATCAGGATGAAGAGCTCATGTTCATGTGTAAAAGTATAACTTGGAGAGCTAAAAATGTACATGATAAATTAGAAGAGACAGCAAACAAATTAGGAATAGAATTTGCAAAAATAAAATTGTTACAGAAACCCTACAGAGTAGATTTTACTGAAAAGGATATAGATAATTTGAATACAGCAGGAAGATTGACCCAGATAAAAGAATTAATTGTATTACTGAGAAAATGGGGAGATGAAGATTGATGGAGAAGTAGATGGATAAAGAAAAAGGAAGAGGCCACTGACAAAACATCATTAGCATTCCCTGTTAAAGAAAAGGAACCAGTAGTGAACGAATTTCCCATGAGGGAAATACCAGGAGGAGGTTATGTACATGTACTATGGATTAGACAGGATATATTGTCCTTTATAAATGATTTCCCAAGATTACGAGAAAAATCTGTAGAATGGTATAAACAGGTAGATAGGTTTGTAAAGGTTTCAAAAGTGTTGTGGGAAGATTTAGATGGATTATTTGATATAGTTGAACCTGCGGATTTGTGGACAGAATGTAAAATTACAGTTGATTGGCCAAAAGAAGAATACCAAAGAGATGTTAAAACGGGTGCTCCATGTCTGGAGGTAACTAGGAAATATGATCAAGTTATAACATTTTTGAGAAATAAAATTCCTCCAAAAGAAACAGATTGGGTAAAAATTGACAGAGCTCTTCAAGAACCTAAAGAATCTGTATATGCTTACTATGAAAGATTGCTTCTAGTTTTTAAACAATACAGTGAATATGAAACCTTGAGTGATAAGGATGTGAGCCATTTTGTATATAGGTTTGTGTTTGTTTTTAGACCTGAAATAAGTGAAATGATAAAGCACCACATGATGTGTTGGCAGTCCAGTTCAGTGGACGACGTGCTAAGATATGCAAAGTATTGTAGTGATACAATTGACGCCAAACAGCGAAAGCATTAAGAAAAGGCTATGTGGGCACAAGTGAAAGTTGCAGAACAACAGGAAACGCAGTTAAATGATCAAAATAATGAAGCAAGTCAAGCAAAAATGAACAGCAATATGAATCAAGGGTAAGGACAAATAAATATAGATGAAGATAAAAAGAAATGGCCATGTCATAATTGTGGCAAGATAGGGCACTGGAGGAACAAGTGTAAGTTACCCCCAAAAGGTAATCCTGAAAATAAATAATTGAATCTGCAGGTGCAGAATGAGGTAAATCCACAGTCATCGCCACAGCAACAGGTAGTTACTCAACTGAGTCAGGTGCCAGTACCACCTTGCCACACAGAGTGTTAATCTTCAGAAATACAGTGCAGAGTCAGGATTCTACGGAGGAGAGCAGGTAAAAAGATCATTGCGTGCAGCTGCAATTCCTCAGTTTTGGGTAAGGTCGGGTGGAAATGAGTCCAATGAGAGTTATTGATGGTGTCTAGGAGAGGAAGTGGAGTGCCTGCTTGGCGCAACTCTGGAGGTAGATCAGTCTGATCCTTTTGTGAATGGAAAGGTGAATGGTGTAAAGATTACTTTCCTAGTGGACACAGGTGCTACCCGTTCTACAGTTAGATCAGTAGAAATTCAAAACCTTCCTCTCTCAAGTGAACACATCCAAGTTGTAGGTGTAACAAATAAACAGATTAAAACCCCTCTCACACAATCCGTGGAGGTGGAAATTGGAAATTTTAAAGAGATGCATCGCTTTGTATGACAGCAGTCCTGTTAATTTGCTTGGACGTGATGACATACTCTACAAAATGAAGTGTGCCATTTACTGTTCACCAGATGGCATCGCTTTCCAGACAGCAGATGATGATATTCTGTATAAAATGGCCATGTCAATAATAGATTCAGAAAAGAGTGAAATGTTTCCTGTATTTGACAAAGAGAAACTCCCAAATAAATTAAAAGAGACAGTCAAAGAAGAGGTGTGGGGCTTCACAAGATAAGAGATTGGTCTAATGAAGGGAGCGAGTGCTGTAAAAATGTCTGTAAAAGAAGGAGCTATTTTTCCGAATACCCCATAAATTAATGTCAGAAAAAATTGAAGGAGTAACCCCCTGTAATTGACAAAATGATTGAACAAGGAATATTGAAAGAAATTATGAGAAGCCCATGTAATTCACCCATAATGGGACTGAAAAAGCCAAATGGAACTTTTAGGATAGTGCAGGATTTACGAAAGGTAAATAAAATCGTTGTCCCATGTTGTCCAATTGTACCAAATCCAGCTGTGATATTGTATCAGATTCCGCATGATGCAGAGTGGTACACAGTCATTGATTTGTGTAATGCATTCTTTACAGTTCCAATACATCCAGAGAGTCAGACAATTTTTGCTTTCAGGTTTGGTGAGGGTATTTTGGCATGGTGCAGAATTCCTCAACGATATACTGAAAGTCCCTCCATTTTTAATCAAATGTTGAAAAAATCATTAGAAAGTCTAAAAATGCCGGAGAAATCTGTTTTGGTTCAATATATTGATGACCTATTAGTGGCATCAAGGGCCAAAGATGCTTGTATTTCTGACACCTTTGCATTGCTGAATCATTTGGCAGAAGGAGGAGTGTCGCCATAAAAATTACAGTTTTGTCAGCAAGAAGTACAATATTTAGGTCATAAGATTGGAAAAGAATGAGAAAAGTGACCTCAGAGAGAATCAAAATTATGAGAGGAATGAACCTCCCTAAAACACAGAAGCAAGTGAGAATGTTTCTGGGAATGGTTGGTTATTGTAGACAGTGGATAAGTGGATTTTAGTTGATTGCATAACCCTTACAGCGCTTAACAAAAGGAGAAGTAAAAGACCCTATTGTGCTGATTTAAAAGGAGATGGAAGCATTTGAGCAATTGAAGACTAGCTTGTGTGAAGCACCAGCGCTAGGCATGCCTGATTATGAAAAAGAGTTTGAATTGTATTTCAGTGAAAGAGATGGGTGAGCATTATCAGTTCTGATTCAGAGGCATGGAAGAATGAGAAGACCAATTGCCTATTTTTGTGCAGTTTTAGATCCAGTGGCTAGGGCATTGCCTGGATGTTTGAAAGCAGTTGCTGCCACAAGTGTGAGTTTAGGGCAAAGTGAAGGTATAGTGATGGGGTACCCAGTGAAGGTGTATGTGCCACACTTAGTTGAAATCCTCCTCACTAGAACAAAAACACAATACATGACAAACAGTCGGTTGACCAGATACGAAAAAGTAATTCTGGGTGCAGATAATGTGACAGTTGCAAGGTGCGTAAATGTTAATCCTTCCACTTTCTTGCCTGATACATTGGATGTGGAAGTCAAAAATGACATTGATCACAAATGTTTAGATGTGCTTGAGTACTGCAACAAACCAAGACCTGATATTAAGGATGAACGTTTGGAAGAATCAGACTATGTGATGTGTGTGGATGGTTTATGCTTGAGAACAGGTCAAGGAATTTTGAGTGCTGCATATGCTGTATGTACAGTGGCAGATGTTATGGAGGCATCTTGTTTGAAAGGAATAGGTTCTGCCCAAGTGGCTGAGCTGATTGCTTTGATTCGAGCATGTGAATTGGGAAAAGATGTCCGAATGACCGTAGTGACTGCCTGCCAATATGAGTTCGGAGTTTTCCATGATTATGGAAAACTGTGGTCTCAAAGAGGATATAAGACTTCTGTGGGATCACCTATTAGAAATGCTGAGTTTGTGAGAATGTTACTTGAGGCAAAACAGCTGCCCAAGAAGATCGCTGTAGTGAAGTGTGCAGCTCACAAAAATGGAGATGACTACATTACAGAAGGTAACAGATTTGCTGATGCCATTGCTCAGTCTGTGCTAAAAACACAGCCTCTATAAATTGGGACAGAGAAGAAGAACATGTTTCAAGTCCTTTGATGCTTACTAACATAGTTGAGACTTGGCAGGAAGTGAGACAGTTGCAAGAAGGGGCAAGTGATGAGGAAAAGGATACATGGATAAAAGTAGGTTGCAGGCAAAGGGAGGAAGACGAAATGTGGCTGTACAGAGATGAAAGACCAGTAATGCCTGATAGCATTATCTCCAACATGGCCCAAATGTACCAGTCAAGTCAAAAGTGCTTTATTCGAGTAATTACTCATAAAAGCGACAAACAAACATATAATAAAATACAATTAAATTACAGAGTCAGCATGACTTTAAGCACAGACACATTAAAAAGGAGGTTTTTCCCTTTTTTTTTAAAAACGGATTTCATCAAGTTTTAAACATCAAGGTGCAAAGTTCATATATTAAAAACATACATGATTAAAAATTAATTTAAATAAGATTTCGTCAGAAAGACACCAGGCATGGGAACAGGGAATAGATAAACTAGCAGTCCCTGAACAACTAGGCAGAGAGTAGTCACTCTACTAGCAATCTCTGCCTAATTACCCA
This sequence comes from Lissotriton vulgaris, assembly GCF_964263255.1. Lineage (NCBI taxonomy): Eukaryota > Metazoa > Chordata > Amphibia > Caudata > Salamandridae > Lissotriton > Lissotriton vulgaris. Next base: position 253,756,347 of record NC_141687.1, read on the forward strand.
CGCCCACCCCAAATACTTTGCAGTTGCTATGACAATCCAATTTAAAGGGGTAGTTTTAATGATACGTAAGGCTACCATAGAACTTTTAGTACCCAGATTCCTGCACATGGGAGCCAACCAGACTCGTCTCGGAACAGAATATGCTTGACAGACAAACAAGAAATGCCCCAGAGTCTCTTTCCCTTCCCCACATGCTAAACAAGTTGCTGGGCCTCTATTTCTCCATTTGGATGTTAAATTCCCAAGAGGTAGAGAGCCAGCCCTCAGTTGGAAAAACAGTTTCCTATCCAGGGTTTTAGATATAATATCCCAGTACATCTCAAACATTGGAAACAGTTTAGCTTCGAGGAAGGCAGTCGTCATAGACCCATTACTATTACTAAGAAGGCTCTTATTTGCAACATGTTCCCAGTAGAGATTTTTTATAAGCAACTTAGGTGGAAAGGAGGACCCGGTTGGATCCGACCACAGTTCACTCAACCCTAGTTCACTTAATGCAGTTCTCAGAGATCTAAACCATTTAATTTCATGAAATCGATCTGCCTTGATTACATCAGCAAATCCTTCTGCATATTGTGACAATTCAGGGGTGGTCCAGATTCTGCGCCAATATAATATTGGTCGAAGTTTACACATTGCAGAAATTTCCTTTCTACCAAGTTCATATCTGAGTGGCAAGAGGGGAGTACTCTGCGGGGTACCAGTTAGTTTACGGAGGAAAGTATTCTCTGACCTCTGTAACTCCTGGAGGTTTTCTTGCCCCCACAGTTCTGCCCCATATAGTGCAGACCCTATTGCTTTAGCCTCATAAATGATCAGTGGCGGTTTGATTGGCTTAGTTAAGGATTTCGCGTGCTCCTTAATGATGGTACCAGCAAGCTGTCTATGCCTTAATATAGCTAAGTCTAAGTGGTGGTTCCATCTGTTATTATTTGAGATATGTATCCCCAAATAAGTAAAGGAGTTCACGACTTCAAGGCAGCGCCCACTCAAGGTAATTTTGGGTTTGAATTTCCTACTGGGATTAAAGACCATGAGCTTTGTCTTCGCTGCGTTTACCTCCAAGCCATGATCACAACAAAATTTATCAAAGATTGTCAATGCCTTTTGCAGACCACTTGGGGATTTTGATAAAATTAGGGTGTCGTCTGCGAACATTAAAATTGGAACTTTTGCACCAGCAAGAGAGGGAGCATCTAGAGGCTCAGCTTGCATAAGGGGAACAATTCCATTTATAAAAAGAGTGAACAGTGTTGGAGCCATTGAACAGCCCTGCCGAACCCCCCGCTCGACAGGGAAGTCAATAGTGTCATTGCCATAGCCCCCCCATTGAATCTTTGCATAAGTACCCTCATGGAGTCTCATAATCAAAGTTAGGATAATCATCGGGACCCCTAGGGCAGCCAGCACCTCCCACAATTTTGCCCTTGGCACCAGGTCGAATGCAGCCCGCAAGTCAACAAAAGCTGCATACAGGCTGCTTCCACCCAGTACCACTGTCCGCCATTGTATAAGTTGGAAGCGAAAAACCTGGTCTACAGTACTTGTTGCTTTACGAAAGCCCGCCTGAAAAGGGGATAAAATGTTCTGCTCCTCAGCCCAATCAAGCAGATTGTTGATGATAACACGTCCTACCACCTTTTGGACCGTATCTATTAGGCTGATAGGGCGATAGTTACAGGGTTGCGCCCGGTCCCCCTTTTTATATACTGGTATAATGACGGCACCCTTCCAAGAAACCGGAATTTCAGCGCCTCTTGCTAAGAGGTTTAATAAAAGGCAGATGTACTTACTCCACCGGTCGATGTCATCTAGGAAGACATCCGCCGGAACACCATCATTACCCGGGGCTCTGTCCCTATGGACGGATTTCAAAGCAGACAGGATTTCGCTTAACATAAAAACATCTTCGTCTGCGAACAGATAAGTGGGATTAATATTACTTGCAGGCTGACCCCTGGAAGAATACTGCTCTTTAAAAAATGTAACCCAGGCATCATGAGGGACATTATTATTAGGAGGCTCTGGAGGTCTATCATGTCCCCATTTGACGATGTGCCAGAATTTTCTAGAATCTTTACTTTCGCTAGCACATCTCAGTCTCTGCCAGTGATCTTCGTCCCAGTCTTTTTTTGCCCTGGCAATACAATTTTTATAGTGCTTTCTAGCAGACCGAATCTCAGTCAGAATGTTATTTTTAATTGCAGCTCCTAGTTTCGATCTTGCTTTCCTGCAATCTTGGTTATACCACTTTGCTGTTTTAAATGGACAAGCCTTGATGTTTCGTGCGGGCTTTAAGAAATTTTTTTTAACTTCGTCAAAAAGAGACGTATGAACATTTCTAACCTCACCTTGTCCATTTACTAAATCAGTGATATTTTCCAGAGCCCGAATGGCCTTGTCTGCAGCTGCACCTATCTTTTCCAGGGCCTGCTGGTCCGTCTTAACACCAGACCATCTTAGCCTACGCATATTATTGGATTGCGTGATCGTTGGTGGCACAAGTAAATGACAATTAGTTGGGGGGTTTACATTAGATGTCCACCAGTTATGTAAGACGCATAACGGGTCATGGTCACTTTCTATTCTGGCAGTGACTACCATATCAATAAGGGATGGCCATAGCGATGTACTACAAATAACGTAGTCAATACGACTTTTGCTTCGACCATTATTAAATGTCATGGCGGGTACACGGTCTGATTGGGTTCGGCCGTTCAGGGCGCGTAACCCATGCTCCAAGCACATGGCATTTAGACCTAAGATGTCAGCTGTCCATCTGGTTATCGGGGGGGACTCAAGTGTGGGAATATCCCAAAGTTTGTCTTCCTCTGATCCCAGGGGAGAATCACCAGTTATTAAAGGTTCAAATGTCCGATTCAAATCACCTGCAATTAAGATGTTTTTTCCTGCAGATTCAATGTCAAGAATATTAGAAAGGCTCATAAGTACCTCGGATTTGCCTTTACTACCACCTCTGGCATAGATATTATATACATCCATGGAGAGGGGTAGATCACTGGACAATCGTATAAGCTGAATATCTTTTTGGTCAAGTTCTACACTATTTACAGCAATCTTTAGGGACTGCCTAATCCATATTGTAAGGCCCCCCATAGGTCGCCCTTTGGGACCCTTGGTGGCCGGAACATAAAAGTTTAAATACCCCAAAGCAAAAGTAGGCTCACACGCCCAAGTCTCTTGGAAAATACAGAGGTCGTACCTATTTATGAATTCAAACCATTCTGCACTTTCCATTTTAGAAGATATGCCTGCTACATTCCATGACAGGATATTCCCTGAAGTTGGTGTCATAGGAATACCATTGGTTGTAGAATACATGTTTGACACCATACCCCCTGTACCCCGGTCTACATTCGTAATATTCGGTGCCCCAGCTAAATCAGCAATCAAAGGCCCCAACGGGCTAGTTGTTATAGGGTCATGAGCTAAACCTGATAGACTTATGGCATGAGCAGGTGCAGACACAGCATTACAAATAGGTGGTTGTCAATCACAGTCACTTAAATTGGATAATGAGGAAAATCGATTTTCTAGCCCCAAACCCCAGTCAACTGAGGCAACATCCTTCCTCCCCCTCTTAGTCACAATGTTCCATTTAGTTCTTAGAATACTTGAATTTGGTCCACTTCCCTTTCTTGGGTAAAAGAAGTCCAAAGTCAAAGGAACAATTAAAGTTGTTCGTCTTTGCGGTGGTAAGATATTTGGTAGGATGTTGGGCAAAACCCCAGGGTCAGAGAAGTGGAGAACAACACACTCCCCTTTAAACTTTTTTACTCTATCCCCTATCCACTGAACCCTTCGTGCTTTGACAAGCTCTTCAGAAAGTTGCTGCTTTCCCCAAGGAGTAATTACCATATTGGTGGTTAACCATGATAAAGATTTGTTTCGTAGAGAGGATGTTGTTTCCCTCTCACCTTGAGCCAGAGCTGGAACATTGGCAAGGACAAGTACCAGTGGGGAAGCTTCAACCACAAGTTCAAAGGTCCCGTTTTCAATAAGCGGGTCTTCAGCAGCAGGAGCAGGGATCGAGGCAGTATGAGAAACACCTGGGAGAGTATTATTCCTTGCCGTTAGGGTGTTCGTTACTGGAGCAGTGACAGGGTTAAGACCACCAACGGCTGCAATTACAGATTTGTTAACAGATTCCTCTATCTTTGCAAGGACACTTTCTGGTGGTTTTCCAGTCTCGTCTATTGATTTTTGTAGTAGACCTTCCAAACGGTTGACCTCAGAAGTTAGCTTGTCTATTTTGCTAACTAAGGGCTTCATTGCACCTTTGATTTTTGAGTCCATTAAGGTAATCAGTTTATTAAATTGCGCGTTCGAAAGTGTAATATACGCTTCACTGGTCAGATCATGCTCCTCCTCCTCAGAGTATTTCCTCGGGGGGTTTGCTACTCTATTTTTGGCTGACCTAAGGCATTCCCGTTTACCCAGAACTGGTGCTGGAGGAGAAATAGATTGATCCTGGCTGATAGTAAAATCAGCCAGTACCTTGTTGACACTCAGATCTTCAACTCCAGCAACAGTACCACTTGGCTGTATAGTAATAGTATCTGGGAACAAATCAGGAGTGGCACTAATAGTGCTGTTATTTGCTAAAAGGCCAAAAGGGTCATCAGCCTCGATATCAATAAATGGAGATTGAGCAGATAAGTCGATTCCCAAAGAGGCTCTTCTATCAAGGTTGATTTTTTCTACTACCTGCACCAGATAATTTTCCATAGTGTTAGTAGACGTGGTTAACTTTTTAGGGGGCATTATGAACTGTATGAGCAACCAGAGTCAATATAACTTACGTAACAAGCTGGTCGACAGTATTCGCAGCTCAGCAACAGCAACTCCAGGGCAGCGAGCCAAGAGACCAAGCCCAACCCAACCTTGGCCAACCTCGGACGACCTCAGACGGCCCGCCCTTTGTCCGGGCTTCGTCCGGGCGTCCCGCTCGCGTCCCGCGAAGCGGGTGTCAGCGCCGCTTTTGTGCGCCTCCTGGCGCCCTCGCGTCACTGTGAAGCGCGCCGCCGCGTAGGCTGCCGGAAATTGAAGTCCCGGAGCGGCGACGCGTGCAGACTGTGCAAAGGATGACTCTCGGCGGTGGCGGCTTGTCTCCTGTGCCCCTACAGCCAGGAAGGAAAGGTCCGGTCTGTGGCAGCGTCAGCAGGTAAGTAAAAAGGCTCCCCCAGCTCCGCCGGTGTCAGCGCCGCTTTTGTGCGCCTCCTGGCGCCCTCGCGTCACTGTGAAGCGCGCCGCCGCGTAGGCTGCCGGGAATTGAAGTCCCGGAGCGGCGACGCGTGCAGACTGTGCAAAGGATGACTCTCGGCGGTGGCGGCTTGTCTCCTGTGCCCCTACAGCCAGGAAGGAAAGGTCCGGTCTGTGGCAGCGTCAGCAGGTAAGTAAAAAGGCTCCCCCAGCTCCGCCGGTGTCAGCGCCGCTTTTGTGCGCCTCCTGGCGCCCTCGCGTCACTGTGAAGCGCGCCGCCGCGTAGGCTGCCGGGAATTGAAGTCCCGGAGCGGCGACGCGTGCAGACTGTGCAAAGGATGACTCTCGGCGGTGGCGGCTTGTCTCCTGTGCCCCTACAGCCAGGAAGGAAAGGTCCGGTCTGTGGCAGCGTCAGCAGGTAAGTAAAAAGGCTCCCCCAGCTCCGCCGGTGTCAGCGCCGCTTTTGTGCGCCTCCTGGCGCCCTCGCGTCACTGTGAAGCGCGCCGCCGCGTAGGCTGCCGGGAATTGAAGTCCCGGAGCGGCGACGCGTGCAGACTGTGCAAAGGATGACTCTCGGCGGTGGCGGCTTGTCTCCTGTGCCCCTACAGCCAGGAAGGAAAGGTCCGGTCTGTGGCAGCGTCAGCAGGTAAGTAAAAAGGCTCCCCCAGCTCCGCCGGTGTCAGCGCCGCTTTTGTGCGCCTCCTGGCGCCCTCGCGTCACTGTGAAGCGCGCCGCCGCGTAGGCTGCCGGGAATTGAAGTCCCGGAGCGGCGACGCGTGCAGACTGTGCAAAGGATGACTCTCGGCGGTGGCGGCTTGTCTCCTGTGCCCCTACAGCCAGGAAGGAAAGGTCCGGTCTGTGGCAGCGTCAGCAGGTAAGTAAAAAGGCTCCCCCAGCTCCGCCGGTGTCAGCGCCGCTTTTGTGCGCCTCCTGGCGCCCTCGCGTCACTGTGAAGCGCGCCGCCGCGTAGGCTGCCGGGAATTGAAGTCCCGGAGCGGCGACGCGTGCAGACTGTGCAAAGGATGACTCTCGGCGGTGGCGGCTTGTCTCCTGTGCCCCTACAGCCAGGAAGGAAAGGTCCGGTCTGTGGCAGCGTCAGCAGGTAAGTAAAAAGGCTCCCAACATGGCCCGAATGTACCATGGTCAAGCACACATTGGTTGAGATGCAATGATTAGACTTTTTAGACAAACTTGGTATAATCCCAAGTTCAGTATGATTGCCGAAAGCTTATGTCAAAGATGCCTAGTGTGTCAACAATTGAATCCAGGACGAAAAACTGTTGTAAGACTGGAAACGATAGGACAGGAGGGAGGTCCTTTTACCAGAATACAGTTAGACTTCATAGAGATGCCACCATGTAATAGACTGAGATATGTACTTGTAATCATTTGTTTCTTTTCACGATGGGTTGAGGCATTTCCCACAAGAAGAAATGATGAAGTTACTGTAGCAAAGCTTCTTCTAAGGGAAAAAATTCCCAGATTTGGTTTTCCAGTGACAATTGAAACAGACAAAGGAAGTCACTTCCAAAATGAACTGATGCAATTGATATGTGAAGCACTGGACATTCATCAGAAATTGCATTGTGCTTACAGACCAGATGCTTCTGGGGTAGTTGAACAAGTAATTGGAACAATCAAAATCTAACTAGGAAAAATGTGACTAAAATGGCCTGATGCTTTGCCACTTGTTCTAATGACCTTAAGGAGCATACCAGACAGGAAAACGGGTTTGAGTCCTCATGAAATACTGATGGGACAAGTAATGAGACAGGCATTTGTACCAGTTGACAAATTGTTAACTATAAATGATGATATCATACTGGATTACTGAAAGAGTCTGTCTGATGTGGTGACTTCTGTATTTCATCAGGTTGGGATTGATGCAAGTGTAAAGGAAAACCATTCAGCTCATGATCTGAGTCCCGGAGATTGGGTTCTGATAAAAGTGCACAGAAGGAGAAACTGCTTAGTTCCACGCTGGGATAGACTACGATAAGTAATCCTGGTCAGCAGTGAAGTGTGCGAGTGTGAAGAGATGGGTACATGCTAGCCACACCATTCGAGTACCAGAACCTGAAAACCAATATCTGGAAGAGGCAAATACTAGTTCAGACTCTGACACAGAGGGTGAAACAGACCAAACTCCAGATATGGAAGTTCGACCTGTACGTCGACATCTGGAGATATCAAAATAAGTCCTGTGCACACGTAATCAACAGTATTTCAAATTCTATGTCAATGAAATTAATATATTCAGACACGAGTAATGACAAGGGCGACACCAAAATAGATAACGTTTTTTTGTGAATTGTTTTGTCGGTATTCTTTCAAGTATAACATCAAAGGATAAAAACAGCCGACATGTGTTTCGTCAACAAAGGTAAAAACCCGTGACTCAGATATGTGTACGAAAACTTCCTAGGCAGTCTAAAACCAGAAAACAGGTGATTGGACCAATAAGGGCTAGGGAAAGGGACAAACAATACAATAAACCTTAGTAGAAAGAGATCATAGTTTTAATCAACAAGTTAAAAATCATATAAAGAACAGAAAATTCATTTTATATGACACAGTTACAGTAAAATACAGTATATACTCAATATAATTAAAAAAGGACACCAGCATAAATTAAATAGTGCCTGAAATAAAACTAGTGAACATAAATTACTCGACGCGCGTTTCGGCGAAGTCGCCTTCTTCAGGAGCCGCAAGTTACAGTCTGTAATTACATATAAAAACATTTGTTACCAACATGGCTCTATGGAGATTGGTGTTAAACATAAGTACATAATCAAGGAAATTTATTGTTAGTCACATCTATATCAACTGCTTACATATAGTTAATATATATGTGGCCTTCCGCCTAGACAAAAACGGTCCAATCAGAACGACTTGTTTCTGGATAGTCATATAAATAGACTTATAATGGAAAACAGATTGTGTCGTACTCATTCAGCTAGATACTAAATATAGAGAAACTTATATTAAATATGACATCTATATATAATATATTATCTCACATTGCTGGAATATCTAGAGATACAGGAGACATTTCAATGCGATCTCTTTTTTAATAACATGTTAACACTTTGATATATCTGTATGTAATCTCGATGTAGGGTGATTGCACGTTGATAGAGTAAAGAATTCTTTCCTATTGCATGTCATACTGGTATTATTTAAATTGTCTATCGACATAGCTCTCATAACGGTTATGCTTTTCTGATTTCAGAACAAATAAACATCCTACTAGCATCACATGACAAATATATTAATACAACATCTATAAATTCATGACTTACTAGTCAACAATCAACCGAGAGGTGTCGTTCTCAGGTAAAAGGTACTGTAATAAATTCCCTATAACATAGATAGAAAGAAAAAATGTCTGATAAATATAAGAGATATCTATATATGTAAAATAGCTCAACTAAACAAACATTATGGCAGAGTGGTCAATGAATCAACAGCAGACAATGGTGCCATGGTATGCGAGTTCAAGGGAATCGCAAATAAAGCTGTATTTGTATGTCAACATACGCAACTGTGCAGCATCACAGGAGTAGCTATATCTAAGTTTCCATCCTAGCTATACAGGTACTATAGATCATATCCTCTATGTGGTAGCTTAGGCATATGTTGAATAACTTAGATATAGCTACTCCTGTGATGCTGCACAGTTGCGTATGTTGACATACAAATACAGCTTTATTTGCGATTCCCTTGAACTCGCATACCATGGCACCATTGTCTGCTGTTGATTCATTGACCACTCTGCCATAATGTTTGTTTAGTTGAGCTATTTTACATATATAGATATCTCTTATATTTATCAGACATTTTTTCTTTCTATCTATGTTATAGGGAATTTATTACAGTACCTTTTACCTGAGAACGACACCTCTCGGTTGATTGTTGACTAGTAAGTCATGAATTTATAGATGTTGTATTAATATATTTGTCATGTGATGCTAGTAGGATGTTTATTTGTTCTGAAATCAGAAAAGCATAACCGTTATGAGAGCTATGTCGATAGACAATTTAAATAATACCAGTATGACATGCAATAGGAAAGAATTCTTTACTCTATCAACGTGCAATCACCCTACATCGAGATTACATACAGATATATCAAAGTGTTAACATGTTATTAAAAAAGAGATCGCATTGAAATGTCTCCTGTATCTCTAGATATTCCAGCAATGTGAGATAATATATTATATATAGATGTCATATTTAATATAAGTTTCTCTATATTTAGTATCTAGCTGAATGAGTACGACACAATCTGTTTTCCATTATAAGTCTATTTATATGACTATCCAGAAACAAGTCGTTCTGATTGGACCGTTTTTGTCTAGGCGGAAGGCCACATATATATTAACTATATGTAAGCAGTTGATATAGATGTGACTAACAATAAATTTCCTTGATTATGTACTTATGTTTAACACCAATCTCCATAGAGCCATGTTGGTAACAAATGTTTTTATATGTAATTACAGACTGTAACTTGCGGCTCCTGAAGAAGGCGACTTCGCCGAAACGCGCGTCGAGTAATTTATGTTCACTAGTTTTATTTCAGGCACTATTTAATTTATGCTGGTGTCCTTTTTTAATTATATTGAGTATATACTGTATTTTACTGTAACTGTGTCATATAAAATGAATTTTCTGTTCTTTATATGATTTTTAACTTGTTGATTAAAACTATGATCTCTTTCTACTAAGGTTTATTGTATTGTTTGTCCCTTTCCCTAGCCCTTATTGGTCCTATCACCTGTTTTCTGGTTTTAGACTGCCTAGGAAGTTTTCGTACACATATCTGATTTACCCTGCCCTAGGAGTTTTCTGTGATCACTACCCAGGGGGTCCTTGTTTCTCTGCATATTAAAAACCCGTGACTCTTCAGGGCTGAAAGGACATCAAAATAGCGGGATCGTTAAACAAGCATACCAGCAAGAGCTCGCAGAGCTAGAGCTGGCACTCCAAGAAGCTAACATGACACACATGACCAGTCCCACAACGGACACTGCACATGCACTGAAACTACGCCAACAGCAATATCGTACACACCTTGAATCGAAAGTCAGGGACAACATCTCTAGCACCGCACACAGGATCTACAACATCGGAGACAAGGCAGGGAAAATGCTGGCATGGCTAGACAGGAGGAGAAATGGTGGTAGAAACATACAGCATCTATACAACCAAGAGAGGCAGCTGCAAACACACCCAGAAGATATAGTGCACACTCTGGTGGAACATTTTAAGGAAGTATACACCCCAGAAAGAGAAGTCACAGCGCAGGCGGCATTAGAGTCCCTTCACAACGTGGAAATTCCCACACTTCCGCCAGAGGCAATGCAAGAACTTGAGGCGGATCTGACGAGAGAGGAAATACAATGTGCAATCCAGGTGATCAACTCCGGGTAAGCACTGGGCCCCAATGGGATACCCATTGAATGGTACAAAAGCATGTCAGACACCATTAGTGAACCCCTATTGACAATGTACTTAGACAGCCTGGAAAGGACAGAACTCCCATTAGATCAACGTACCGCGAAGATCGTAGCCATACCAAAACCCGGAAAACCACCAGCCGAATGCTCCACATATCGCCCCATATCCCTACTTAACGTGGAAGCAAACATTTTAGCGAAGCTACTGGCTAAAAGACTATTGAACCACTTGCAACTGCTGATCCACCCGGATCAATCGGGATTCATGCCCCATCGGAGTACGGCCCTCAATCTTAGACGGATACATGGGGCGATGGCCCGAGCCCACTCCCTGCCGGAAGCTGCGGTGATCCTTTCCCTGGATGCCAAGATGGCGTTTGATCTGGTGGAATGGGAATACCTATTTGCAGTCCTGGCCCGCATGGGCTTTGGCCCTAAGTTCATTTCTTGGGTCAGACTACTCTATAACAAACCAGTTGCTCAGGTAATTGCAAATGGTCACATCTCGCACACCTTCCCTCTAGCACGGGAACTCGACAGGGCTGACCCCTGTCCCCCTTGCTATTTGCCTTAGTACAGGAACCATTGGCAGTACTTATTAGAACAACACCTTTGCTGAAAGGGATAGGATGGACGGAAGGCTGGGAAGAACGAGTGTCCCTATATGCCGACGACATGCTTATCTACTTAACGGATCCCGAGAGCAGCATCCCGGCGCTTTTAGCAATATGCGACACGCATGGAAAGATGTCAGGATACACACTGAACTGGGCGAAGTCAGTGATTTATGTGCTGAAGGGTCCAGAACCGGTGCTCACACCGGACTGCCCCCTTGCACTAGCGTCAGACTCCTTTAAATTTCTGGGTATCCATATCAAAGACAACGCCTCTGACTTCTTCGACAAAAACCTAAGGCCCCCCTTGGAACGTCTCCAAACAGACGTCAAGCACTGGGCAACACTTCCATTGACTCTCCTTGGACGCACGGCGCTATATAAAAGGATGGCACTGCCAAGATTTTTGTATGCCCTGGAGAACACACCGTACATGGTCCCGCTGCATTACTTTAAACAAATTAGAGCACTAGTGTCCAACTTGCTGTGGAGTAATGGCCCGGCACGCATTGCACATGATAAACTGACAAGAAGCTGGTACGAGGGGGGCATTGCCCTACCGGATATACACTTATACTATTGGGTGGCGCAACTTAAAATTGTGAACCAGTGGATACACACTCCAAGAAATTACCCTGCATATAGAGCTGATTGGGTACAGCTGGGAACGGATAGTATGCTATCACCGCTGTACAATAAACAACAGATCTCATGACTGATGGGACCCACAAAGCACATGATCACTATATGGCATGCAGCGCAGACGAAGCTGGGAGGGAAGGGGAAAATTACCAAATTAACCCCTCTTGGGGACACGAAAGCACTCGGGCACTTGAGACACAGTAAGGGATTTACACAATGGGATAACATTGGTATTTCCACGGTGGGGGACATGTGGGAAAAAGACACGGTAATCTCATTCACGAAACTACAACAACAATATGGACTAGGCCCGAATGAAACCTACAGGTACATTCAAATCAGGCACGCGCTCCTACAAGCGATACCGTTAGGCACAGAATTGCCAGACTCCTCACCACTGGAAGATAGGTTACTCACCGATTACATGCAGCAAGGAGCTACATCACTTACATACAAGAAGTTGATTAATAATCTGAGAGACCCCACAATAGCGTTACGAGACAAATGGGTGAAAAACGTAGGATATATTGACGATTCGGAATAGAACGAAGCACTAGCCTCCCCAAAGGAAGTGGGCATATCAGCAAAGTTCAGACTAGTACAGCTCAAAATACTGCACCGCATGTACTACACACGATGCATGCTGCATAAGATACATAGAGCAACTCACCCCTTCTGTCTTCGTGGCTGCGGAGAAGAGGGTACACTATACCGCACACTTTGGGAATGTCCCCGTATAGCAGAATTTTGGCGACAGGTCATGCGTACCATCTCCCAAACATTACAGATCTCCATCATCCCTGAACCACGCAAATGCCTATTAAACATTTGGGAGCCGAATGACTTAAATAGATATGGACTTATTTGGGCCACATTAGCATTCATGGTAGCAAAAAGAGACATTGCACAAAAATGGGGAGCCTCAGACATACCTATCATGTCCATGTGGAGTAGGAACATGGATTTATTGATGATTACGGAGAGAGCGGTGTATGTGCTCAGGGCCTGCCCCCGTAAGTGGAACAAAGTATGGTCAGATTGAATAAATACAGAGGTGAGCTGTGTGAACCTCTTCCTGAAGCGGATGATTTGAGTTCCGATGAGGAAGATGAGAATGTATAATGGGTGCAGATGGGAGTTACATCACTTAAAGGACTTAAGAGAATAACTGGGACTATGGCAGAATGGGGGATATTGCAAAGTGCGTGAATACATTAAGCAGTGGGTAGAGACAGGCATGGAAATGGCCGTTGGGTACAAATAACAATTTGAGCCGCAGTTTTGAGTTAAGTTCAAGAAAACAGACAACAAAAAGTTATAAGAACGATAAGACCTGCTTACAGGAAAACACGATTTAGAGGATGTTGGATGGGTAGTAACCTTAAGGATACGCCGCCGGACCCCAGGGTTGCCGGCATTATGGCTGTGTAATGCTTAACAGTTTGAACGTGATTACATAGGTGGCGGCTGGCCCGATGGGTTGTAGGCCCTGGTATGCAACTATGTCCTCTGCAAGTACATTCAATAAAGGTCTTTGAAAAAAGAAAAAAAAATATAGCGGGTTCATGTTACCGGTGATAATTCCAACCCGGTCTGAGCAGGTCTATGTAACTCAGGACGCCAGTCGTGGCATTGGTCAAGGAAAAGACGTAGGGAAGACGGAATAGTGCTTTCCTCGTGGGCTCTGAACCATGGAGAGATCGGCGGGTGCACCCGTCTGAAACTTCCTAGATATTTGGAAAAAAGGGGCCCGGTGAGTGCCATCGCGTAAATCCTGTTCTTTCCCTATCTGGATTTACACAATGGCACTCACCGGGCCCACGAGGGAAACACTATTCCGTCTTCCCTACGTCTTTTGTTTGACCAACGCCACAATTGGCTTCCTGAGTTACATAGACCCGCTCGGACTGGGTTGGAATTATCACCGGTACCACGATCCCGCTATTTTGATGTCCTTTCAGCCCTGAAGAGTCACGGGTTTTTACCCTTGGTGACGAAACACGCGTCGGCTGTTTTTTTCCTTTGATGTTATACTTGGAAGAATACCGACAATACAATTCACAAAAAAACTTTATCTATTTTGGTCTCGCCCTTGTCATTACTCGTGTCTGAATTTATTAATGTCATTGACAAAGAATTTGAAATACTGTTGAATAAGTGTGCACAGGACTTGTTTTGAATATTACCAAGTGGGCCCGTGCCCACTTGTTTATCAGGGTTTGTTTGGGTTTCCCCTGAACTAGTAGCACCGTGCTGAATATATATGTTCTCTTACTCACCGTTACCTGTTTAGAGCGCCAATCTTCCTGCCCACTTAAAACCTCTTGCAGAACCTACATCTGGAGATATCAGACACAAGTTCAGCATCTGAAGCAGAAAATGAGATAATTGAAATTCCAGATCTTGAAGATCGACCTGAAAGTCGACACCTGGAGTTCCTAGTACCAGTTTGGACACTGAAAAAGAGCAGAATAAAACTGGTAGAAGTGAGAACTCTGGAGACCAAACAGAGAATTCTGAGAACAGGAATGTAAATCTTGAAACTGGTGAAAAGGAAATAACTCATGACAAGGATGAGATTCCCAGTACCAGTCATAAAGATGTTCCTTGCGAACAGACTGAATTAACGAAAGAAAAACCAGATTCAGTTGATGAACCTGAGATCATAAAATTCATAATAAGGAGAAGTGAAATAAGGTCTGAAACAGAGTCTGATGACAGTGAAGGAGAAATAACTCAACGAAAAAGTCCAAGAAAAAACTTGGAAAATTAAACGTGGAATTGTAGAAACCTAAAATAAAAAAAACAAGAAAAGAAGACAATTTGCCTAAACATATTAGAGGACTGAAGTTCAAATTGATAAACTTTAATAAAAATCAAGAAGAACAAGTGAATGAAATAACAAGTCAAAAGGATCAAATCAAAGAAAAGATTGAAATAGTGCAAAGGCCAAAGAGAGTAAGGAGACCAAATCTGAAATATAAATCTCCTGAATAGACTTACTTCGCATTACCTGACATACAGGAAGACGAAAGCAGCCATGAAAACCAAGACAATTTGGGAGAGTGAAAAAGCGATTAGAGACAGATAATGCTTAAACTGGAAGGTGTAAAGGATGACATATTAAAGAAAGCTGGAAAACTAGAAAAGAAAAGTGACATCACAGAAAAGAAAGATTTTTTTGAGGACACAATTTTTTTCATGTGCAAGAGGTAAAAGAGACATTAGAAAGAGAAGGATTGAAGGACATTTGTTATAGTGTGGAAAGCACTTTGTAATTTTTTTTTAAATGTCTGATAACAATATTAGAAGATCAAAATGTGCTATTTTTCGTAGATGGTGTAGAATGTGGTTAATTGGCACAGGTTTATTAATGTTTGTATAGCTTATTTTAGCAATAGTGATTAACTATATAGACCAAATTTCAAAAATGGAGAATATAATAATAGCAAAAGTGGAAAGATTTATGATTTAAAGAATGATGTGAAACTTGTGGATAACACTGAATTACTCAGAGATACGTCTATTAATGATTTATCAAAGAATGCTTTTATTAGACTTTTGTTTGAGTATGTAGAAACTATGGATATCAGTGACTGCTATGTCTATATGCAGTTACCAGAATCTGTATCAGAGGGAGTAACGTACCATCACCTTCCTTTGACTTATGGAATAACGTTTAGTGTATTAGCTAGTTCATTTTACAAAACAGATAAATTAGAATATTATTTTTTCTGATTCAGATGACACTTTTGTATCTTTGTCAATTACACATGGATTGAATAAAATGAAAATGGTTAAAGTTTTTGGTGAATATTTTCTGGAAACACAAGAACTAACTTTAGAATATGCTTTTAAAAACAATTTAACATGTAGAATGTGTAAAGAGGAAAAGGTATTCCTAGACATGGTAGAAGAAAGTAGAATCAGATATCAAAGAAAGGCAACTGAAAGTAAATCAAAATCGACAATGTGGAACTTTGACGATGAAAACCTTATTTATTTTTATTTTATTGAACTTGTATTGCTCAAAGCTACCCGCAGTGGGTTTCCCGGCGCCAGGGACAGACTGGAGAAGAAAACAAACAACTGCAAAGAGGGAGACACAAGACCGGAAAAATTTAGAACAGAAGAGTTTTCAGTTTTTTGCGGAAAGCCAGAAGACTCGTTTCTGTTTTTAGCGCCAACGGGAGAGCATTCCACATCTTGGGTCCTAGATATGCAAATGAACGGCCTCCCATTTTTGCCAATCGGATTCTAGGAATCACAAGATTGCCACTGTTAGATGACCTCAGAAGGCGGCCAGGCTGATATGGCTGCGCAAGATTATGCAAGTAGGCAGGAGCAGAACCTTGACGAATCTTGAAGAGGATGCACAAAGTTTTGAAGGCCACACGATCCGAAATTTTTAACCAATGGAGGTCGCGTAGAGCTTGCATTGCGGACGTTCTCCGTGGGACATTGCGCAGCAGGCGAGCAGCTGAGTTCTGTACAACCTGGAGTTTATTGATTGTGGCTTTATCTGCTCCTAGATAAAGCACATTGCCGTAGTCGATATGAGACATCACAAGGCCTGTACGACAGTTCTACGAGTGGACTCAGGCAACATCCATATGATCTTCTGCAACCAGCGAAGAGTGTTAAAACAGATTGCAGCAACCTTAGTTGCCTGCTGCCTCATCGAGAGTTTGTCGTCGATCAGGACACCGAGGTTACGAGCAACAGGCACAGGGGTAGGCTGAGGACCCATATCACTGGGCCAGTGTCTTGAACCCCAAAGATCTTTTTGTTTGCCTAGTATGATCACCTCGGTCTTATCTCCGTTGAGCTTTAACAGATGCGTTTGCATCCAAGCTGCAACACGAGAAAGGCCGGTTTTAAGGGCAGAAGTGTCCTGAACCCTGCTGCTAGACAAAGAGAACACAATCTGCGTGTCATCTGCATATGAGTATATAGACAAACCGGCGTCCTCTACGATGGAAGCAAGTGGTCTGATGTAAATATTGAACAACAAAGGGCTCAATATAGACCCTTGAGGGACGCCGTAGGCAGAGGAATGAGTCGCAGATTCAGCTTTGTTTGAGAAAACCTGAAAGGTGCGCTCATTAAGAAATGAGGCCACCCAGGCGAGCGCTGATCCAACAACACCAAGGGAACAGAGAGACTCCAGTAAGATGGAGTGGGACACGGTATCGAAAGCAGCGCTTAAATCAAGAAGAATAAGCGCAAAGGTCTCACCGCCATCGATACCGTGTCGGAGTCGCTCAGTTACCCCAAGGAGTGCGGATTCGGTGGAGTAATTAGCGCGAAAGCCTGATTGGGATGGATGGAGATAGCCCACGTTTTCAACAAACTCATTAAGCTGGGTGTTAACATAACGCTCTAAGATTTTAGAACAGGCTGGCAGCAGGGATATAGGCCTGAAGTTAGCAAGATTTGTGATGTCAGCACCAGATTTTTTAAGCAGGGGAACGACCATGGCGTGTTTCCAGTCCTGTTCCACCCGAGATTCAGTGAGAGAGACGTTTAGCAACCTCATTAGGAATCTCCGTGGTTCAAGGTCAAGTTGTTTGAGTATCTTCATGGGGACTGGGTCCCGCGGAGAACCTGACCTGATGCTTTTTAAGCAGGATAGGAAGGAAGAGTCATCAAATGGTATCCAGTTGTAAATAAACTCAGTAGGGGAGATGGAGGTATTACAGGAAGGACCGTGTTGAGAGGAATCAATTGGTGGAGGAAGGGAGGCCAAAGATTGATGGATGCCCTCAACCTTGGATATAAAAAAGTCTGCAATGGCATTACATTGTGTGCCATCTAAAGCCGGCAGCGCGGGGACGGTATCAGCTCCTGTGAGTTTCTTAACTGTGGCAAAAAGAGTTTGAGGACAATTTTGCACTGAAGTGATTGTGGAGGCAGTGTAAGAGGCCTTAGCATGTTTGCAGTTTACATGATAAAGTTTTAATTCTTCTTTATAGATCACTTTAGAGGAAGCGGAGTAGGACGTCCTCCACTTCCTCTCCAGGGCTTTACATTTGGAACGTTGGGTTTTCAGCTCCTCCGAATACCAAGGTGCTGGTGGGCGCAAGGATCTACATTTGCTGCTGGACCGAGGGACAAGAGCCGATACTGCATCTGTCAACCAATCAGAGATGGAAACATTCAGATTCTGCTCAGTGTTGATGGAGGATGGAATAGACTCAGTTAAACGCAGATTAAAAGCAGCTATATCAAGCCTGTCCCAGCGATAAGATGATTTAATTTCTTCCACATAGACCTTGGCTGAGTATAGACCAGGTGGTAATACGACCAGACAAGCGGGCGGGCAGAGTGGGTGCAGTCAAATGAAAGAGTAGAAATGATTGGATCCAAAAGATGGCCAGCAAGATGAGTAGCTCCGGAGTTACAAAGTTTGAGGTTAAAAACCTCAAGGTCAGAGAGAAAAGCTTTATTAAGGGTGTTGTTAACATCATCGAAATGAATGTTTAAATCACCAAGAATGGTGAAATTATTTGATTTTAGTAGTGTTTCTGATAGGCAATCAATACGTGAGGGAATCCAAGATGCGGCGTTTCCGGGCGGCCGATAAATTAGCAGACCGGAGAGCGTCATTCGAGGATTAATCATCAGTTTGAACAGTGCAGCCTCACTACCTGGAAGATGTAAAGATTCCAGTTTGCATTGGTAGATGGATTTAAAAATGATTGCAATTCCACCACCTTTACCTGAGGGTCTGTCCTGATGCAGCACAACATAGTTGGGAGGGATAGCTGCGGCAATGTCCGGACCCGAGCTGGCCTGTATCCAAGTCTCGGTCAGGAACAGAGCGTCAGGGGATTCCTCAGTGATAAAATCGAAGATGTTTAGTTTGTTCTTAGGAAGCGATCTACAATTTAGGCTCCAAAAGTGTAGCGGGACGGGGAAGTAGTATGACCCTTGGTTGGCTTCCTTTTTCCCCTATAATGCTTAGCGCTCTGTTGTGTCTTAGAGAGCTGCATTTTGCCAGTAGAAAAGCCACAACCAGCACATAAGAAATAATGGCAAGGCAGAATGCATGAAGAGCAGGAGATGGGGATGCAGGGTTGCAATGACAGTAGTGCCGTGGAAGAGTAATAATGTGCACGGCCATCCAGAGTCTGACTACCAATGGACATAATTACGAGAGGCAGCCCGTCCTGCAGCCCGTCCTCAGCGCGGACGGGCGCAGATGGGCGCAGACGGGCTGGACTCTGGCGTGACTCCGGCGGGCATCCGGCGCGTCCGCAATCGCGTCCGCTACGCGGAGAGGCCCTCCTCCTTAAGTAGGAAGCTAGAGCGCGTCAGGGCGGGCCTACCTTCAATATGGCCGCTATTGCACCCTCGCCTCCCCGGGACCAACTCTCAGCGTCAGCACTCAGCTGAGAGTGGCCCAGATGGAGAAGGGAGGTAGGAGGAGACGAATTCGTGATTCTGCCGCTTATTAAAAATCAAGCGCGAATAAATGCATCAATCTCAGTCAACAGTTTGAAATGCTTTTTCCAAAAAGCGAGTGTCAGCTAACAATGCAGTTAAAAGAACAGAGCTAGAGAACCTCCGGCTTCTGCCTCAGAGGGTTAGAAGAATTTTCAGCGCGCGAGTGACCAAGCCCCTTAAGTAGGAAGCTAGAGCGCGTCAGGGCGGGCCTACCTTCAATATGGCCGCTATTGCACCCTCGCCTCCCCGGGACCAACTCTCAGCGTCAGCACTCAGCTGAGAGTGGCCCAGATGGAGAAGGGAGGTAGGAGGAGACGAATTTGTGATTCTGCCGCTTATTAAAAATCAAGCGCGAATAAATGCATCAATCTCAGTCAACAGTTTAAAATGCTTGAAAAGAGTAATGTAAATGTAGCAATGTATAGATACGCCACGACAAGGGAAATTGTGTATTCGTTGAGACAACACTATGTATGTCAAGTATTTTGTAGGTGCAAGTGAATGTAAAGCCATGTACATAATCACAGGGGGATGGGGATTTAAAGGTGAAAATGATCCTGTTTTTCCTGGAATTTATTTTATATGTGGAAACAAAGCTTATTATAGGTTACCAGACCACTGGTATGGGACTTGCTACATAGGTTTGGTCTTTCCAAAATATTTCATGTAGATAGAGGAACTAATGGAATTCATGAGATAGGTAAACCATTAACACGTAAAAGAAGGGAAAGTTTTTTTGAAATAATAGATTACATTTTTGGAGCATTAATACCAGCAGTGGGTATATCATTTAATGCAAATAAAATTCGGAAATTGTCAACGATAATAGATTGTTTGTCAACAAATACGGCCGAAGGATTTTTAATGGTAAATACTGAAATGGTTGCTATGAGAGCTATGGTGATGCAAAATCGACTTGCTCTCAACATTTTATTGGCAAAAGAAGGAGGCGTTTGCAGAGTTTTAAAAGTGCAGCACTTTTGCACGTATATTCTTGACAAAAGTCAGAACATTCAGAGATACATTAAGAATATTACTGAATTATATAAAGAAATTACTCCACTGGAGGTAGATGGTGTTCTAGAGAAACTTGGTAAGAGTTTTTCTGCTGTAAAGAAATGGTTTGTTGAAATAGGTAGATCAATAATAGGGAAAGTATTGCTTCCCTGACAATAGTAATTATAGCATTAGTATTAAGATTAGTGTGCAAATGTGTTAAAAAAAGAAAAACTGAAAAATTGATAAAGGAGAAAATAGAGAAAAATAGGGAAAAAGAACATGAGATGGGAGAAATAGAGTTGGAAGAATATAAAGAAAAGATATATAAAGATTCAAAAAGAAAACATATAGATGACACTAGAGTTTAAGCTATAACAAAAGAAAAGAACCTGACACATGTTTTTATTGAAATTTAGTTGGGGTCATTGGTGATGATAAAATCACCAAAGGGGGAGTTGATGAAGCAGGGGAGAGACAAAAATTGTTGTGTACCCCTTGTAAAGTCAGTCTCTCATAAGAATAACATGCATTAAACGTGTGAAGCATGAGAATTATTCAACCAAGTACACATAGAATAAAATTACACGTGGGAAAACTAATTTGCTGAATTGAAAAAACTAATTTATTAATTAATCAAAGAGTCATACTAATATAGAGCTGTGGTATTTTAAAATTAATCTGATAAAAGTGTGTACTTATGATCACGTTAAAAGTTTATGAAGCATTTGTGTAACGCTTTTGCTAGGTAACCTTTAACAGGGAAATTAGAATGGTGGGAGGTAAACAGAAGGGCTAAAATTCTATATCTAACATCTGTTGAGTTTGTTTTCATATTAGTTCCCATTGAGGGCCGTGCGGACTAGTTCGAAAATAGCTGTTTAAGTGAGACTTCGGGAGAGGTGGCCCCTACTCATGCGCGAGACATGCTAGTATTGAATGAATGGCCTGTGCTCGGTTCAAAAGATGTCAAGGTCAGCCTGACCTAAGAGCAAGAAGCGTGCCCAAAGATGCTTGCATTTGGAAGCCTAGGAAACAAGCGTGATGTAGCTTTAGAATGTACAAAAGTTACAAGGACGGAATGACATTTGCCAAGTGGACAATTTCTCTTTAAGAAAATAATTGAGAATGACATAGCAAATCTAGAACTGGTTTGAGCAAGGAGGACATGAGGTGACCATCACCACTTCTCTAATGGACCAATAAGAAATGAGAGTGAACCCTAAAAGTTTAAATTTTGAGTTAGATAGTTAGGAAACTTCGTGAGAAGAGGTCGCTCCCCACGCTCAATGGCCGGACATGGCAGCGCTTGGCTCTGACTGTTTGCTCTAACAAGATTGCTGCTTGGGTATCGTAGTTGTGACTGCTTGGCAGTAATAACATTGCAGATTGGTTATTTTGCGCTCGCATTGCTGGACTTAAAAAACAAATATTATTGCCTGATTGCATCGTAGCTCTGACTGCTTGCCTGTAATAAAATTGATGCTTGGTTATTTTTGCGCTCGCATTGCTGGAATTGAATTATAATTAGTATTGCCTGATTGTGCTGGTACCACCGCCCATAGCGCCATTCATCTGTCTGCCCCAATCTCGTCCTGTATCAGGTTTGTTTATTGCTGCCATTTTGTTTGTTGTGCCTCGTAGCCAGCCTCCCCAGCCCGCACCCGCCTCCCAGCTGCTCCTCCCTCACCCCCGCCCCCTCCATTATCCATATATGACAGATGCTTTTGCGGGCAGCGTTCACGCGCAGCGGATGCGCCCCATGCGCGCCGAAGGTGTGCCAAAGGTAAACCTGTCTATGCCCGTCCGCGCCTGGACCGCGCCCAGCGCCAGAACCCCTGGGCCCCGCATTTCCCAATCCGCCCGCATTACTTATGACGCCGCAACCCTCTCAGCCCTTAACCCCGGCCGACTCCCAAACTGCTATCTAGCCGCCCCAGGACACACCCATGGTTCCTTCGCCTGCCACTCCTGCAAGTTCGACTGCATCAGGACCCACACCAAATCCACAAACTCCAAACAGAGCTCTGACACTAACCACCTAAAGTGCATCCTGATCAACACCCGCTCAGTCCACAGACACTCCATCGAACTCTGGAACCTACTCGACACTACATCGCAGGACGCCGCCTTCCTCACAGAAACATGGATGAACGCCTCATCAGCGCCCGACATCTCCATAGCCATCCCAGAAGCCTACAAGATCATCCGAAAGGATCGCACCAGCCAAACAGGAGGTGGCATCGCCATCGTCCATAAGAACACCATCCGCATCACGACCAGTTCCGACGACAACCTCGCTTCCGCCGAACACCTTCACTTCCAGATTCACACCGACCACAAAACCACACTCAGAGGCACCCTCATCTACAGACCACCAGGACCCCGCACACAATTCAGCGAAGACATCGCTGACTTCATCAGCCCACATGCCCTCCCCTCCGAAAACTACATTCTACTGGGAGACCTCAACTTCCACCTGGAAAAGAAAAACGACAACAACACCACCACCCTTCTGGATAACATGGCCAATCTAGGACTCAAACAACTGGTAGACACCCCCACCCACTCTGCCGGACACACGCTTGACCCTATCTTCACATCCAGCAAGCACATCTCCTTCGATCACACCACAGCTCTCCACTGGACGGACCACAGCTGCGTTCACTTCAACTACAAAAAGCCCACGACCCACAACCCCCCACAACCCATTCCCTGAAGAAATTGGAACAAAATCACCACCGACCAGCTCTTCACATCGCTTCACCAAAACCCCCCTGCCAATTCATCGGACCCTAACCAAGCAGCCACCAACCTCACACAGTGGATCACCCACAGCGCTGACGAACTAGCACCCTTGAAAAACCATCTAATCAAGCAAGGCAGCAAAAAAACACCCTGGTTCAACGATGACCTTAAAAAATCCAAGAAGTTCTGTCGTACTCTCGAGAAAACCCGGAGAAAAAACCCAACCACTGACAACCTAGCCACCTTCAAGAACGCCACCCGCAAACACCGTCAACTGATCCGATCCACCAAGAAATCTGCATTCAAGGATCGACTTGACAACAGTGCCCAAAACAGCAAGGAACTATTCAACATCGTCAAAGAATTCACTAACCCCACCACCGGCACTAACGAAATTTCTCCCTCCCAAGACCTCTGCGACTCTCTATCCTCATTCTTCCACAACAAAATCGCCAAAATACATAACAGCTTTGACAACCAGTCCAAAGACATGTCCACTCCACCCATTTCCGAACCAACACCGCCCTTTAACATCCTTTACGCCTGGAACACAATCACCACCGAAGACACCATCCGCCTGATTTATTTATTTATTTATTTTGAAAGTTTTATATAGTGCGAACAAGATCTTTGCAGATATCAGAGCGCTTTACAAAGCAGGGAATACCAACAAGAGAGTGAGTGGCAGGTCATCAGGTATAGTGAAATTATACGTGAGGGAGCAAAGTAGAACAGGTACATCAATAATGCAAGTATTACAGATAAATGTGTGCATAGATAGTCAGGTAAATCAATAATACAGGTAAAACACATAGTCGTAGAGTTCGAGCAACATAATACAGATCGGTGTAGAGTCTTTACAGATCCACGTTAATAGGTCAAGTGCATTTGGCCATGAGAATAGCTTTTACTTCTTTCTTAAAGAGTGTGATGGAGGAGATGAGCCTGGTTTCAGGAGGGAGTGAGTTCCAGATCCTGGGTGCCATTCCTGAGAAAGAGCGTTTATAAGTTTTTTCCTTCCGGAATCTTCAAAGTTTTAGCAGGAGATTGTTTGTGCCTCTAGTGTTTCTAGAGCCGCCAGAGATTGACAGCTTCTGAGTGAGGTATCCAAGAGAGCTCAGGTGTACAGCCTTGTGTGTCATGCAGGCGATTTTCAGATGTATTCTGACTTCAAAAGGCAGCCAGTTCAAGGATTTCAGGTCAGGGGAGATATGCGAGTGTTTTTTTGACCCAGTGATGAGTCTCGCTGCAGCGTTTAGAGAAGCTCTTAGGGGTGCAGTAGTGGTTAACGGGAGACCGCAGAGGGCGATGCTGCCGTATTCAATTCGCGGGATTACTAGCGCTTGTACTGCAGTTTGGAAGTCTTTGGCTGGTAGGAAGGGTTTAAGTTTCCTCAGGGTATTGATTTGGTATTTTGCTTCCTTAGTAGCCTTGCTGCTATGATGCTGCATGTTGAGATTGGAGTCGAGGGTTATGCCTAGAGATTTTGCTGAATCCACTATGGTGGGTTGGACATTGAGTGCAGTTAGCTGTTTAAGCCAGGTTTGAGTGGTAGAGATCTTCGCGGGAGGTGAGATCAGAAGGAATTCTGTTTTCAGAGCATTGAGTTTGAGATGATTATCGGCAAGCCAGGATTGGGTGCTTCTGATCGTTGAGTTCAGGAGTAAAATGTCATTGGTGGATTGTAGTTTGAGATATAGTTGGGTGTCATCTGCGTACATGTGAAAAAGTACATTGGATGCTTGTAGCAAGGTGGTGAGAGGTTCCATAACTAGGTTGAACAAAGTTGGTGATAGGGAGGATCCTTGGGGGACGCCTAACGAAACAGGTATTGGCGCGGACATCTGGTTGTTACTCTTGAATTTCTGCGACCTGTTGTGTAAAAAGGAGGTGAACCACTTGAGAACAGTCCCAGATAGACCCATTCTTGTGTTCAAAAGATCGAGTAAATTCTCATGTTTAACAGTGTCGAATGCTGAGGAGAGATCAAGAAGGATGAGGAGGCAGGTATCATTTTGATCTAGGATTTGAAGGGCGTCGTCAATTATGTGAGTCATAGCAGTTTCAGTACTGTGTCCTGCTCGGAATCCTGATTGATGAGGGTTGAGGAGATCAAACTGATCAATGTGTTTAGTCAGTTGTAGTTTTGCGCATTTTTCCAATAGTTTGGAGAGAGTGGGAATATTGGTAATGGGGCGGTAGTTGTTTAGGTCGGATGGGTCGGCAGTAGGTTTCTTTAGTAAGGGTGTGACTTGTCAAACTTTGAGGGAGTCAGGGATGGTTCCTTCTTGGAGCGAGCTGTTGATCATTTTAGTCCAGAGTGGAAGGAGCAATGGGGTGAAATCTTTGACAGCGTTAGCAGGGAGGCGATCCGTGAGGTGATTGGAAGGTTTCAAGGTGCTGAGCAGTTTGCCTATTTCTTCTTCAGAGTAGGTGTCGAAGGATGACCATGTTGCATTGTTTTTTGGTTCGGTGGGTGTTATGCAGTTGGGTGTGGTGTAGAGGCTTGCGTCAGTGCGGAGATCACTCTTTATGTTGTCAGTTTTTTGGGTAAAGAAAGCGGCGAAGTCTTCACCGGAGGGTGCTTCGCACAAAGTACTGCGAGGTTGGGGTTGATCCTTGTCTTGTGTTCCGATTAGCTCAAACAGTTTTCTTGGACGGTTTTTTGCTTGGTCGAGCTGGAGGCTGAAGAAGTTTGCTTTTGAGCGCTTTATTTTCCTGAAGTAGGCGTTTCTCTTTTTCTTCAGGGTTTTCAGGTGCAGTGCAGAGGGAGCGGTTCTCCAGGTGCGCTCTGCCATACGCATGGCTCGTCTATCTTCATTGAGACTCCTGTCGTACCATGGATTGGAGATTTTAGCGGAGACTCTTTTTAGCTGCATGGGAGCAGCCTCATTAATTATTGAGGTCATGGCATTGAGATAGTGGTCAGTCAAGGATTGGACATCTGTAGCGCCCGTAGGAGGGAGCAGGAGGTCGCGGCTGTTCGGGGGTATGGAGTATGGGTTGAGTTTTTTCAGGTCTCTTTTCCAGACTTTAGGTCTGGAGGATTGAACCGTGTTGAGTTTGACTTTTTCATTGATGTGGAATGTGACAATATGATGGTCTGACCAGTCACAGGGTTGGATAGACTCAAGTTGAATAGCGTCCTCTTTGGCGATGATAAGGTCGAGGATAGAACCTTTCTCGTGGGTCGGGCTGTTGCATAATTGTGTGAGGTCCAGAGCGTTGAGGAAGCTTTTAAGACTATTTACCACCGCATCATTGTAATCGTTCCAGTGGAGGTTGAAGTCACCAAGGTATATTTGGGTGAGCTGTTGTCCGGCGTTGGTTGAAATCATGTCCATGATTTGTTGGGCGAAGGTGAGGTTGTCTCTGGGTGGGTGGTAAATGCCGTGAAGAGAGAATATCGGTTTGCCCTCACTGATAATATTGAGGCAGATGTATTCGTAGGAAGTTGGGGAGGGTAGGGAAGGTGCGGAGACTTTCAGAACAGAAAGGCTGTTCCTGTATATGCATGCAATTCCACCACCTATCTTGCCCGACCTGTCAAGCCTAATGATGTGGTAGTTGGGGGGAACCAGAATGTCCATTATAGGTGTAGAAGATTCGGTTAGCCAGGTTTCAGTCAAGATGATTAGGTCAAGGTCCAATGTTAGGATGAGATCAGCGATGGCGGAGGAGTGTCTAGCAGCCGATCTGCAGTTTAGGAGAGTGCATTTGAGACGGGGTGTGTCAGGGGAGGTAGAGGGTACTAAAGAGAGGGGGACTTTTCTAAGGTTATTCGGGACGGAGATTCTGTTGTTTAGTGTGGAGGGTCTAAGGGGATTTGAGTGTATCGTGGGAATGGGCAGGTGCGAGGCAGTTGTGTGGTTTAGGGGAGTTGAGTCATAGGAGCGGAGGAGGGTGAGAGTGTCAAGATCCGAAAGAGGGTTGCATGTGCGACAGGGGCGGTTGTTGCGATTGTGGGCAGGGATCGCGGTCCAGTGTGGGCGGCGGGTGCGGTTGTTGCGGAATAAACAGTGAGTGGGTGCGGCTTACAAAAATGTACAAGATATATGAGGTAGCAATCAGTTAAATTGACCCAAAGTGACATTAGTGAATGGCCAGAAATAACCAGAATGTACGAGGTAGCATCGGTGCAATCCAGGAATAGAAAGTGAATGGGTGCAGCTTACGAGAATGAACAAAATATATGAGGTAGCAATCAGTGCATAATAGGGATAAAAGTGAATTGGGTGCCGCTTACAAAATATACAGTATACAAATAAGAATAAAATACTAAAGATATACTGGAACCAATATAGCATGCAAATAGGAATAAAATACTAAAGATATAATGGAACCAGTATAGGTGCAAACAGAAGGCTACAATAGACAAATATGACACTAGTGAGCAACCGGTAAAATATGAGGTAGCGATCGGTGCACTACCGGTGAGGAAAAAAAGTGAAATAGGTGCAGGTTACACAAGATGTATAAAATACAAGTAGAAATATAATACTGCAATAAAAGGCAGACACTTGATCACAAGAAGTTTTAGATACAGAGCTATGTAAAGTCTGTGATAGGAGAGATTGGTCTAAAAAGGCCAGCTCTAAGGGTGTGTTCAGATAGTGGGAATGACTAGTCCATGATGGCCGCCAAAGCGAGAGAGAGATCAGGCCAAGATGGCCGCCAAATAGGGGAGATCCAGACGATAGTCCTCTTTTAGGTGTTGTTGCTTTTAGAGCAGGGAAGGGCAGTTTCAGATTCTATTTGAGCAAGCCATGAACCTGAGTGGATGGAGATGAACTCCATCCACTCAGGATCGCCAACCGACCCATTTTCAACAAAGCAGACTCCATCATCGCACCCTACCTCCGCGATGTCATCAACTGCTCCCTCAACTCCGCAACCTTCCCGGAAATCTGGAAACATGCCGAACTCAGCGCCCTTCTCAAGAAACCCACAGCAGACCCCACCGAACTTAAGAACTACCGCCCCATCTCGCTCCTCCCATTCCTTGCCAAAGTCATTGAGAAAGCCATCAATAGTCAGCTCACCGCCTTCCTCGAATCCAACAAATCCCTCGACCCTTCACAATCCGGCTTCTGAGCCAAACACAGCACCGAAACCGCCCTCATCGCAGCAACAGACGACATCCGAACACTACTGGACAACAGAGAAACAGTTGCCCTCATCTTACTTGACCTCTCCGCAGCCTTCGACAGAGTCTGTCATAACACCCTTATACAATGTCTCAGCAACATCGGAATACAAGGAAATGCTTTGGACTGGATCATCTCATTCCTCGCCGGAAGAACCCAGAGAGTTCACCTCCCCCCCTTCAAATCAGAAGCCAAAGAAGTCAGGCCCGCCTGTTTAGGTGATCCTCCTGCTCCCAAAGACGAGGTTAAGAGCCTGGGTGTATGGCTTGAGAAAGATCTGACCTTCAGAACCCAGGCAAATAAAACGGCGGGAATATGCTTTGGACTTCTCAGGGCATGCAGGAAGGTGCTCCCCCTGGTCCCCCCCACTTCCCGGAAACTGCTGATCCAGGGCCTTATTTTGTCTAGGCTGGATTACAGCAATGCAATCTACTTGGGAGCTCGGAAGCCACATTCAACACCTTACAGAGAATCCAGAACGTTGCTGCCCGACTTCTCACTAACACCCCGGCCAGATCAATATCAAAGCCTGCCTTGAAGCAACTTCACTGGCTCCCAGTCAGAGAGAGGGTGGTCTTCAAGGCCCTCTGCCTGGCACATAAACTCCTTCACAACAAAGGTCCACCCATTCTTAAAAACTTCATCATTCCTTACAAAGCTACCAGGTCACTCTGGTCAAACCACAAGAACTTCATCACCATTCATAGAGTGAAAAAAGCCCGGTCTGGAGGCCGCCGCTTTTCAGTAAACACAGCAAAGCACTGGAATAGGCTCCCCCGGAAACTAAGAACTGAACCAAACCTCCTTCATTTTAGAAAAGCACTGAAAACTCTCCTCTTCCCCTGATCTTCCAGTCTCTTCCGCCGCTGCTCCGTCCTGACTTCCAGGTTCTAGCGCTGGGATGCTCACGGGTTACTATGCGCTCTACAAAAACCTTAAATAAAATAAATAATAAATAAAATAAATCTGTGGCGTACCACAAGGATCATCACTCAGTCCCACCCTCTTCAACGTCTACATGAGTCCCCTCGCATCCATCGCGCGCCAACACAACCTCAACATCATCTCCTACGCAGACGACACCCGGCTGATCCTCTCCCTCACCAAAGACCCGAACACAGCCAAAACCAACCTACACGATGGGATGAAAGAAGTAGCCGAGTGGATGAAGAACAGCCGTTTAAAACTGAATTCGGACAAAACGGAAGTCCTCATCTTAGGGTCATCCCCCTCGGCCTGGGATGACTCTTGGTGGCCACCAGCCCTGGGAACCGCACCCATACCAACGGATCACGCACGTAACCTGGGCTTCATCCTGGACTCCTCCCTCTCGTTGACCAGACAAGCCAATGCCGTCACATCATCCTGCTTCAACATCCTACGCATGCTCAAAAAAGTCTTCCGCTGGATCCCCACTGAAACAAGAAAGACGGTCACCCACGCACTGGTCACCAGCCGACTGGATTACGGAAACACCCTTTACGCCGGAACCACAGCCAAACTACAGAAAAAACTTCAACGCATCCAAAACGCATCAGCAAGACTCGTATTGGACATCCCTCGGCAAGCTCACATTTCCGGTCACCTGAAAGATCTCCACTGGCTCCCCGTCAACAAGAGAATAACGTTCCGTCTCCTCACCCACACACACAAAGCCCTCTATGACCTAGGACCCGAATGCCTCAACACGAGACTGTCCTTCTACACCCCCACCCGCCAACTACATTCATCCAACCAAGCCCTCGCCGCCATTCCACGCATCCACAGATCCACCATGGGGGGAAGATCCTTCTCCTACCTAGCGGCCAAGACCTGGAATTTTCTCCCCACCCACCTCCGCCTAACTCAGAACCACCTCTCCTTCAGAAAGCAATTAAAAACTTGGATATTCGATAAGTAAATACTCCCTCCTCCTCAAGCGCATTGAGACCCTCTGGGTGAGTAGTGCACTATATAAATTTTTGAACTTGAACTTGAACTTGAAAAAGGGTATAAAAGAGCTTGTGTGAAAGAGGGAAAAGGTTGGTTCCGTGGATTTTATTGTGCACCACGACATTGTCGGTTTGAACGATTTTTGGTGCAACAAGACTTTTAATAAAATTTTGGGACTTTTAATTTTATTGGGGCAAAGGATCGAATGCGGAGTCTTGTTGGGAGGTAGACATCGAGGAAGTTTAGAAAGACAGTCAGCGTGGGAACCTGTTTTGCTGTAGTTCTGTCATCGTCCATGGCAGACTGTTAATATGTTTTTAAAATTTTCAAATTTCTTGAATGTATTAATAAATGCTATAATTTGCGCTTGAAATGTTATTTCCTTTTCTACTTGAATTTAGATAAATGATTCTATAAATTCATATTTGAGTCTGTGTTCATTTAGAATAAAACTCATGACAAAGTAAATAATAAATTAATGGTAATATTGTGATTGGGCTGGTCTTAATCACCATCAACTGACTTCTACTAGCTGGTCCATCGACCAAATTAGTGGAGTATCTTGATGTTATTACCTTATATCTGTTGAGGGAAAGTGATATGTACATATATGTATATAAAGAATATAATTCAGGATTTAGACTAATGAGGCACCCTGCTATGCCGCAGCTCGCCTTCTGTTTTCACTGATTCAGGAGCAGTGTGGTGTGTGAATGTGTGGCTCGCGGTGCTATGGGCCCCACCGATGAGAAAATAAGTCAGTCCCTGGGTTAAGTGAGATGAGTTGTGAGGGTTGTTTGGGAGTCGCGCTGCATCGCCTGGTCTTGCTGACTCATCTGAATTTCATCAAGTTATGCAAAATTCTTATCCTGTTTTAAAGTAGCTGAGTGGTTCTGACTGTGTCATGAAAACCCTAAATCCAATAGATCAGAAAGTCCTTTATATAGATTGCCTTTTCAGTGGCAAATGCACCTCTAGCTTTATTAACACTGGTGCTAAATAAAAACGGTCTGGCTAAAAACGCTGAGTTTCCCTCATTACTTCTCTGTGGCTTGTCCATAGATGTAGATGTGGTCGACATTTCTAACCAGAGTGTTCCCCATCACATCTCTGATCACATCTCTATCTCCCTGAGGCCCTTCATGGACAGGCATTCTTTCTTACTCCAGTAAATCTGTTGGAGTCCAACATCCTTTGCAAATTAAACTGCACTCAATGGAGTTTACCTTAATATAAAATGCATGTGAATGAGGGGTCAGAAATTGATAAGTTGCCCGTCCAATTACTTTTTCTAGGTTCGGCTGTTCTTGGTAATGACAGGATACTGTAGACAGTGGATTCTGAGCTATGCTGCTATAGGGACCATAAGCTTTAAACCACCTCCTTATGAGTACCGACTTCCCACTGTTATGGTTACTTATATTTTGATATCAAGAAGGAAAGGATAATATTATCTGTGGAAGCAAAGCTTATCCTGGACCATCTCAGGAGGGGCTGAGAGCTGTTACTCTGGTTCTGTTGTCTCTGCTACTAAACACTCCGCATCTCAGCCACTCCGAAGATGAGGGAGAAGCTCTTCGAAACAAACAGATCATTTCCATTCTTCTTCCCACCTATAGCATAGGGCAGGCTGTTAGAGAGTATAGACGCAGTGCTGAAATACTAGAAGAGGTAGCCAATGTGTCCGCACTTCTTAGAATTGATTACGGATCAGTTAGATGCTCAGAAATTCATGCGCTTACAAAATGGAACGGTTTTAGATTACCTCCTGACAGCTAAATGGGGGAGAGGGTTTGTGCGATAGTTTGTTCTGGGTGATGTACATACCTCACAAACACCTCATCCTCGTTAAGGAACTATGTGAAATCCAAAATGGTTTTTATTTCAACCTGAGTTGCATCTGGTCCTCGTTGTTAGGCACATTCAGAAAATGGGGAATGAAAATATCTGAAACTGCGATTACAATTATTTTGATTGCAGTGACTTTATATGTATTAGTTAAACTAATGCTGTGTATCATTCAACATGCTTCCATTCATAAAGGCTGAGTTTCAGCCTATCTGATTAATACACACGAGGAAGATGAAGACAGTGTCGATGAAGAAATTAAAACGGAAAGAATTACATTGTATGCAATTGAACTGTTGTGGAGGTTTTCCCTACTGGCAAAAAAGGAGCACTAAAGGGTAGAACTAACTAGTCCTAAATAAGTAAAGTACAAAATAGTACAAACATTTTCAAACACCTCTTTTTAAGTGCTGGCAATTGCCAAATCGTATCTCATTTGATGGCAAGCTGTAAAACATTCTGCCACCTACTCGCAGACAGCCCATTGGCCGACCGCCGCATAACAATGCAGGTGGTCGTAACCTTGAAAGGGGAAAGGACCGCCACCTCTGACAGGATCTACTGATCTTATCGGGGGCTGTCAGAATCGATATCCTGAATGGAGGCGAGACCTGCTCAGCCACTGCCGTCAGAATCACAGTGCCCCTTTCTGAATGCTTTTTCGTGGAGCTCTCACTGCCATGAAAAGAACACGTAGGGCCCTGTTCCCCGTGGGCCACTGCTATGTGGGCTGCGGGGAACATGTGGTGCCCCCCCACACATTCATGCACTGGGTTCCAGACACCACATGGTGCCTCGAACACGGTGCATAGATGCTTGTAAAGTGACTGATTTTACTGTGGCTTGTGCTGCAGGCCTTTTCTGGGTCAAATCAGAAACCAAAGTAGAAAAGGGAATTTGATGACTGCCTGCAGGCAGTCATATCTTGATAGGGCAGGCGGGCCGCCAACACATTGTTCCCGTAATGTGTCCCTAAATTCCAGCAGGCTTTATAAAAAATATTTTCTGCAGATTTTCAATTAGCTGTAGTAACCTGAATACCATTATCAAGCTGTGTTTCCATAAACTTGGCCAGGAATGTCTGATGGTGGAAAGAATAAAGACAACCGCCAAGAAAACATTTTTATACGAAAAAGTGATACAATATCCACAAATAGTCATTACCTTTTAACATATTTGAACCCAAAACTTAAGGATTACAGGGCAATCAAAAATATATGCAAATACGTTTCAACTGCTGTTTGGTAAGACCAATAAGTATCCTGTTGGAAAATATTAAGTTTACATAGATAAACAGGTGAAAAAATAATCACTTGTAAAAAAATGTTTTTGTAGCACAGGCAGACCGTGAGGTAGAGTGCAATTTGGACTAATACTCATTTCACAAGTCTAGAGGAAATTCAAAACTAAAATCCATTTCCCATTTATTTTCAATATTAGTTTTCTCCCTTGAGTAATAACTCTTCCTTAAATATTCTCACCAAAGGCCTTCTCATCTAATACCTTTTTACCTGCATTTAACTATATTGAACAATTCTTTTTTTATACCATCTTTTTATTGATTTCATGCAGGTTAGATAAACCGTACATATACACAACTGACCATACAGAACAGCAACTACCCGACCAACTGAGCTAGCGATTTAACCTTGCAACATATTGGGCCTGAACATAAAACCCCCTTTCCCCAGATCCAACTAGCACTTGACAATTCATCCATCATATGTCAGCTCCTGTGGGCCCATGGCCCCAGCTCAAACCTTGTCTGCATAAGTCAGAATTTCTTCATTCATCTTCATGAAAAAGCAAGGATTTTCAACCCTTTGTTTATGTTTATGTTTTTGGGATTTTTATTGCGCACAACTACCCTGGGGTGTCTCAGCGCATATAGAACTTCCTGGGACAAAGAGCAGCCAAATGAATCATTGATTGAATAACCAGGTTTTCAGAAGTTTACGGAACATGATGAGAGTGGGACTGGTTTTGACGGACAACGGGAGAGAGTTCCACAGCCTGAGGGTTGCTACTAGGAAACGTCTATCCCCCCAGGTGGTGGTTCTGGTACGTGGGACAGGGAGGAGGTAGGTGCCGGATGAGCGAAGTGATCTTTTAGGGGCATAGATCCGAAAAGCATCTCTAAGGAACCTGGGTCCTGAGTCATGGATGGCCTTGTAGGCGATACAGAGTGCTTTAAATTTAATCCGACTCTTGACTCTTAGCCAATGCAGATGACGTATGGCTGAGGAGGTGGGGCGGTGACTGGGGATGCCGAGCAAGATTCTGGCTGCGGCATTTTGAATAGATTGCAGTTTGGTTAGGACCTGTTCTTGCGTGTTGAGGAAGAGAGCATTGCCATAGTCCATCTTAGAAAAGACGAGGGTGGTAATCAGAGTTTTTCCTGCAGCTGGAGGGAGATATGGCAACAGCTTCTTAATCTTCCTCAACATATAGAAGGAGGATGCGACCACTGCATTCACATGGTGCTTGAATAACAGCTTGTCATCGAACATGGCACCGAGGTTCGTGACCCTGGCAACCGGAGTGGGAGGTGAGCCCATTTCACTGGGCCACCAGAAGGAAGACCATTCCGGCGAAAGGTTGCCAAAGGTCATCACCTCGGTCTTGTCCGAATTTGATTTCAAGCTGTTACTCGACATCCATGAGCTAATGGCCAACATCCCCTCTTGGAATCTAGCAGCAACAGCTATTCCATCCTTATGCACCGCCAACACCCAATTGGGTGTCATCCGCATAGGTGGTTAAGCGCAGTCCGTATGCTTTTATAACCCTCGCCAAATCCGCCACATATATATTAAATAATGTGGGGCTTAACGAGGAGCCCTGGGGCACCCCACACGGAAGGGTGAAGGTGGCCGAATAGAAAGTGCCCAATTTCACCGCTTGCGTACGGTTGGCCAGAAACGACGCAATGAGGTCCCTGGCAAGATGGGTCACCCCCAGGGATGTGACACGGTCGATCAAGATGGAATGATCGACCGTGTCAAAGGCAGCGGACAGATCTAGGAGTACAAGGACCGCAGCCCCACTCTGGTCCATTATAGTCCTAATCTCGTCAAAGGCCTTTATCAAAGCTGTTTCTTTGCCGTGGCCCTTCCTAAACCCGAACTGGGTGTCATCTAGAAGTTGATGGTGATCGATAAACCCCGAGAGCTGTTGGTTCATGACTGCTTCAAATATTTTGGCCGGGAATGGGAGGCAGGCAATGGGTCTGTAACTAGCTGAGTCAGCGGGGTCCAGGGACATTTTTTTTAACAGAGACTTGATGATTGCCTTTTTCCAAATTTCTGGATAAATGCCTGTCTGGAAGATGGAATTATATAAGTCTGTGAGCGGGGACGTAATAACCTCCGTGAGAGCACTTAGTATGGAAGGAGGGCAAGGGTCTAATGGAGACCCGGACTTAATAGAGGTAATAAGCTTGCTGATCTGTTCAGTAGAAACCATATGAAATTTGGAAAAAGTGGATGTGGGTAAAGGGAACAAAGGAAGGGGGTCAGGGCACTTCGAGCGTTTAAGGGAGGAGAAAGATGAGTAAATATTGGTGACCTTGGTGGAGAAAAAAGTCGCTACCACGTTACAAAGATCTCGAGATGGCTCAATGGGAGGCCCTGTCGGAGAGTTAGAGAGAGAATCGACTACTTGGAATAGCTTTCGTGCGGAGTTCTGGGCGGACTCAATCTGGGCCAGAAAGAAAGCGCTTTTGTGTTTAATAATAGATTTCTTATATAGCGCTAGCGCATCTTTGTAGGTTTGCTTGTCCTAAAGGCTATAGTGCTTGCGCCAGCGCCTTTCTAGATTCCTACAATACTGTCGTTGTAGTCGGAGATCCTCCGTGAACCATTGGGCAGATGGCGTAGCCCGGTTAGAGATGATGGATTTGGCCGGGGCTACTTGATTAATTGCATCCAGAATCCACTCCTGGTACCTGCTGGACAGTAGGCTGGGGTGTGGTGACGCCTCGTAAGGAGATCCAGCCAAGATATTGGATAAGAGAGGGTAGTCCAGGTTTTTCCAGGCTCTGGTACTGATGGGGGTATGAGCTGTGGCCTGAGGAGGGTTGGGGTTATGAGCCAGGATGGTGAAAATGACAGCAAAGTGGTCCGACCATACTACGGGAACAACTGTGGACAGTGCAACATTGGGATTATTGGTGAACAAACCATCAAGCGTATGTCCTGCTTGATGAGTGGGGGCTGCCACTAACTGCTGTAATCCTACCGCTGGCAGGTCAGCAATACGTTGAGTGGTGTCTTTATCCCCTGCGACTTCCAGGTGAAAATTGAAGTCCCCCAAGATGGTACAGTCAGACTGACCTTGGGAGAGTTCAGAAAATTATCAAGGGCCGAAAGGAAACGAGTGTGCGGGCCAGGGGGACTGTATACAAGGATGCCTTTAAAAACTTGATTGTGATTGAGTGTGATGGAAAAGGCACAGGCTTCACAATCCAGTTCATGAATAGGTTTGATTTTGGAATGAAAAACCAATTTATGGATGATGGCTAAGCCACCTCCTCTCCCCGTGGTTCTGTCCTGTCTTACCACACACAAGCCTTCCGGGGTGGCAGAACAGAAATCAGGGCCGGAAGCAGCATCTCCCCAGGATTCAGTTACAAACAAGATGTCCAGCTCCTGGTTTGCAATGAATTCCCTAATTTCCAAGCTGTGTTTCGGGAGGGAGCGGGCATTAATAAACACCGAACGAAAATAGCGCTTAGATGTGGAGCTGATGGTATAGGCGGAAGGCAAAGGACAAGGGAGAGTGTGATTACAGCCTGGACATGGGGCAGGGGCGGACACAAGGCAGCTAGGTGGGGGCAAGTGTCGACACCACGTGTTGGTAATAGGTGTATCAAGTTCCCTCAGCTGAGAGGAGGAATAGCGCAAGGGGGTACAGTAGGCATCAGTATGACCAGGACCAGGGGGACTAGCCCTGGGCCCGGTACAGGCGTGGACGGGCACAAACGGGCTTGCCTTAGGTGTGCCTTCGTCGCGCCCGCGGCACTCCTGCTGCGCTCGTCTGCTGCGTGTCAGAGGTGGTGGCGAGCAGGTAGACTGCTAACCTCGGCGAAGACCAGAAGTGGAGTAACACACTTCCTGGTACGGCGCTCTGTCCCTCCACACAAGCTGAACAATCAGTGGTGGACCGGGGACACGCCCAACATAACACAAAGTAAGTTTAGCAATCAAAAATACATTTGTGAGATAAAATAAAGGTGAAAGTGAATTAAAACCGCTAGGAGCCCTTCAAATAAAGCGTCTCCGTCAGCGTTTTAAAACGAGCTTCAAATAATGTATCTAGCGCTAAAGAGCTGGGCAAGTGCAGTCAATGCGAGCATTTAGCTTAGTGATATCCCAAAAAGAATTCTGGGACTTTAGAATATTTAAATATTGACACCAAGCAGAAAATATGTTATAATGTTTGAGAGGACAACCCCTGGCTTTTTAGATGGGAATTTCCAAGCTCATACATCAGTCCAGCCCAGCCTTCAATCGCACCAAGGATGGGGGGTGGGGGGGCACAATCCCTCCAGGCCCTGGGAATGTCTCTTTTCGCTCACGCTATACCCGACCAATGCAGTGTTGTGCAATATCTGTCCGTGTCTATTGTCATATTGTTCAGGAGGCCATTGTTGTTTTCCCTAAGTTAGCATGAGCCCAGGCCAGACTGTCCTTTGCTCTG
Source organism: Lissotriton vulgaris (assembly GCF_964263255.1). NCBI lineage: Eukaryota > Metazoa > Chordata > Amphibia > Caudata > Salamandridae > Lissotriton > Lissotriton vulgaris. The sequence continues at coordinate 253,794,111 of NC_141687.1, forward strand.
CGCACGTTACTATACGAACATATTTTGCTTTGCACCACACTGCAATTTTTTACACAGCAACCTGTATTGTTTTTCGATTTTGTTCTTTCCTGGGATTTAGGCTGAACACTACAGACAAGGTCGAACAACAATGCCCCTTGTTATTCTGTTCTGGTCAGGCCCTAGCACCTAGACAAAAGATGCAGAATGCAGCTGTTTGGAAAACGTACTTTGGTCATATAGGTATATTGGAGTGGGCAACACACAGTTGGAGAGGGATCTTTTCCAGGGAAAGGAGTGCGACAGCACCTGTGATGTAGATCTTCCAACTAAAGATTGAGGAATGGAGTCTGTTGCTAAACACCCAAAGATTGTCTAATATATATTCAGGGTAGGGGACTTGGGTCTCACTGTCTTATCTATTAACAGCACCTTTTATGATTTACTGTCTACTTGCTTTGCTAGCCGTACTTATGTTAGGCATTTTTCTACTTGTTGTGGCACATATACTGCATACTAGAGCACGTTACTTTAAATAACCATTTTAAACTTTTCTTGTGTCTCCGTCTAATCTTATTGTGGACTGGTATAAGAGTGAGAGCAAAAGGGTGTGTCCAGTAACCGCGAATCCTGGGAGGGTTGGGAGTGTTGTGCTCTGGGGTGTCTAATCACTTGTTCCTCTATGAGTGAGGAGGAGGGCAAGTGAGACACTATAGCTAGTCGGTCCCCGGGCTCATGGATCCTCAGGTGGTAGGATGATACAGTCCCTGCCCACTAAGCTTCCATGATGCCAAGCATAGTTCTGTCACTCCGCAGAATCCTTGCATCATGGTGCCGCCAAAGTTTGGTCTGGTACTGATTCACGGAATGCCTGAGTAGCGCTTTTGCTGGTCCACAATACTCTCACATGGGTTTTTGGAGATGTCAATGGTAGGAGGGCTTTGCCTCCTCGGTTGATAGGTTACACCTATTACTGAAGGTTATTCAAGCTTGAATTCTTTAAAAGGCTTTTGTCCCTGTTTGTGTTGCTGATAGTTCCTTTACATTATAGCTCAACAGATTGTGGTTGCAGCACATTGGAATGCAACGGTTACGCAATATTTGTTGCAACATGGAGTCCCCAACGCAGGGGCTCCTATCATATTTTTGGTTGAAGCAGATGCAGCATACCGCTTCAGGTTTTTTATTTGTGGGTTACAATACCCACCATTGATGCAACTGATAATACCTTTCCTATATAGAGGCTGCACTGTCAGCAGCATATCGTCCTTATGTGGTGATCGAAGTTCCTCTTACAGCCTGGGAGCACCAGATTTGCTTTCATGGTGCCTTTCTCCACACTCTTTTTTCATTCGTATGGGCCCCTTAACCATTGACTGGGCCACATGGCCAGTATTGACCAGTTTTACTCCACATCCTAATTATTAGGGGTGGGTGGAATTTGCGTAATTGCGTTATGCAAATCTCCACGAAACAGTAAAAAATCTCCGCAAACATGCAGAAATTCCGCGAACTCGTGGAATTGCTTGTTCGCATGCTTTTTTTACTGTTCGCAATCGCTGTTTCCGTGCTCGGGGGAAAATATCTTGCGAACACGCATTTGAGAACGCGAACAAGGAAAACTTTTGCGAAGCTGCGGAACGCAGAATTTTGGGCAATTTTGCATTCTCTGCAGAACACGAAATTACCCAAATTCCGCGAATTCCGCGAACGGAACGGAATTTGCCACCCAGGCCTACTAATTATCTTAATGCTAATGTGGCTGAAGTTCGTTTACTGTTTGCACAAGTCTATCTTCTACACAGATGTGTGAATCTGTTTATTTTTGGTGGCTCTAACTGGTGCTGTGCCTCCCATACAGGTACATGGTGGGGCCCTTGTGATTAGCCCAGTACTTATTAATTCAGTCATGGGAAAACGTCTTCAAGTTCGTGAGCACATTCCATTTTGGATAGCTCAGAAGATTGAACAGCTTGATGCTGTCTTCCCTCATACTGGTCCTGTGGAGAAACACAGGGTCCTTACAATGTGCTTGCCTAGGGGTCTGATTCCGCCACAAGCAGATTGAAACACCTGGGGGACAGTGTTTGCCTCAGTGTATACACTTTGTTTTGGCACCCCCTCCATGAGCGTTCTTCCGAGCGTTCTGAAACAAATACAGAAGAAATATGGGGCTGGGCCAGCCCTGGATTTGGAGAGGAAATTAGTGGGTATTTTTACCTTCATCTCCGAAATTATTATTTCTAACATTAAGGGTGATGCAGTTTGCTTACAGGTTCACCAATGCCTTTCGGCGGTGGCCGACATTGATTTGGAACATGAGTTACCAATTAATATTGCCGATGTGTATACATCCTTGGGTCTCAATAATTTAGAGAGCAGACCTTCTACCCAGTCTCAAGGTAAGCTACCTCCTGACAAAGAGGGGAGTTCACTCTTTCCTAAAAAGACATGGGACAGCAATAAAAAGAAACAGAAGCCCAAGTCTTCTGCTTGGTCACCACCACCTGAGGCTTCTGAACGTAGATATGATTTATGTGATCACTCTAAAATTAAAAGTCCATAGAGGTTTCAGGTTACTGATCCCTATTCTCCTCGTTCCTTTCAGGAATCATCGGATCAACAATTTGGCTGAGGTGGACATCAGGATCGTAGACAAAGTGAATCCATACAATTCAAGCAGGACCCACAAACCCAGCTTGACATGAAGTCAAACAGGAGGACCCACCTCCGTATCGGGTCCCTTTTCAGAAGAGAAAAGTTGCTGCCTTGACTGCGAACTAAGCCCCAGAGGGTGAGAACCCTACTACTGTATAGGAGTTGGGCAGTGACTCTCCTCAACAGTGCGGTGGAAGTTACCATAGTGCGGCAGACACTCCACCAGTTTTTGGAGAGGAAAGCAACAGAAACATTTATAACTAGAAACCGCGGATACCCACGTAGCTCCTCCAGATAGACTTTAACATGTAGACCTTCAAATAGACGGTAATGTTAAACGCACCATAAATGCTGTTTTTTGTGACAATTTGATGTCTTCTTATGACATTTTATTTGCTGGGGTGGATTGGCCTGCCCCATTTGTTCTTGCTTGTCCTTGAGGCGAGGAGGTTAATATTCCTTCTTTTTCTCAATATGTCCCGGATGAGAATAAGCAATATGCAACCAAGCGGGTTGGGATAAGGTTTCACCTTCCCCTGTTGTACCGGTACGCTCAACTCCTCAAACTCAATATCCAATCAAGGGGGTCATTAGGATGGAGGATTTTCCGCATCCTTCGGGCCGGCGGAAGCCACCGCCGGCCCGGAGGATGCGGAAAATCCTCTGCGGACCCACCAGGACCCACCGCCACATTAGGATGGCTGGTGGGTCATGGTTTAGGTCCGCAGCTTTTCCGCCGCGGCTGGCTTACAACCGCGGCGGAAAAGCACTAAAATGGTGAAGGTGTCTCTTAGACACCTTCAGCCAGATTAGGATGTGCATGGAAACATGCTTTTCCGCGGCGGCTTTTCCGCCGTGGAAAAGCATGTGTAACTGCACTGCAGGGGCCCATTGCGGGCCCCCTAGGTGTAGTGGGGGGTGGGGGGGCACATGGGGGGTACCTATGGTACCCCCCTGCATTTGCGTGCACAATGCAGCAGGCACCGCGCGGTGCCTGCCGCTTTGTGCACGCAAATGCTGTGCATGCATTTTTAACATTGCTGCGGGTGCAGCTTGAAGCTCCACCCGCAGCAATGTTAAAAATAGAGGATGTGACCGCCACCCTGGCGGTCACATCCTAATCTGCACAGAGGGAACGCCGCAGCCCATGCGGACGTTCCCTCATGCTCTGGGGTCGCGGACGGACTCAAGTCCGTCCGCGATCCTAATGACCCCCTAAATGTGGTGCAGAGGCGTCAGTTAAAGAAATTCTTACTCAATTGGAATACCAGGGCAGTATTGAACCCTGTATTTCTGTGATAAATAATCCTCTTTTTCCTATTTCGAAACCTGATGGTTCATATCGCATAGTTTTAGATTAAAGACATTTGAATGGCCATACCCGCACCTTTGCTGTACACAATACGCATACTACAGCACTGGTTACTAATATTGTACGTAACAAGTTTATAACTACTTTAGACATTTCAAATGGATTTTTCAGTCATAATTTGGCTTCAGAGAGTTGTGACTTATCCGCATTCAGCCCTCTCAGCTCTCAAAAGCGCTATGCTAGATTGCCTATGGTGTTAAATAATAGCTCCAGAGTTTTTGCGGCATGTATCGTGTTCCTTTTAAATGAAATTGATCCCAAAGCTGTTTTGTATGTTGATGACATATAACTGATGGATGAATAATTAAATCCTTATTTGTGGCCTTGGGCTACAAATTCAACTTTGCGAAATCCCATATAGCATTTCTAGCTGTACTTTCTCTTGGTTATGAACTTACAAATGAAGGTAGGGGTTTAGGACCTCACTTTCTGGAGAAGTGTACTCAATTGCAACCTCCAACTAGCCTCAAAAAGTTAGTCTCTGCTGCTTTTTAAAATTTCAGCAGAAAATACATTTCTGATTATGCTCAGCGTATCAGGCCACTTTGCGCATTTATCCATCCTTCCTTCTCTGTTTCCTATTGATCAGTATATATGCATCATCTATACTGATGGCTCGGCTCAGCTCAACTGGCCATTGGCTCTAAACAAGCCTCTTCTGCAGCTTTTGCTGTTGTGATAGGCGCAATAGTAGACAGAGTCTTTCAGTCTACCCTAGTTCATACACAGTCCCTTGGTGACTGCAGGCTCCATGGGCCGAGTTGCGAGCCCTACTTTTAGCTCTTGAATATGCAAATTCTGATTTGTCCTCCCTTATAGTTAGTGACTCCTTTAACTGCGTACAGTCGTATTACAATGACAATTTGCTTTTCTGGCAACAGAATGATTTTCGGCATTCTAACGGTGGCATAATCAAGCATAAATTGCTTTGAGTCTGAGTGGCTGCTCATAAACATGATTTGCCATTTACACTTGTAATCCCTACTTTAGGGTGAGCACACGCTATTGGAAATTCATTGGCTGATGAAGCATCCAAATCAGCAGTAGCCACAAAGTAGCAGCGGTTACTAGGTCTAAGACTAGAATTGACAGTGTCATTTTACCTGCTATGACTGCATCTAAGGAGGGTACTCCTTTTCAGAGAAATTCAGAGTTCTACTGTCTCGCGTTTACCTGAGACTCATCTTTTCCTTTTTAATCATCCATTTTGGTGTATTTATCTTGATCACTGTGGTCCTTTAACATCCAACAATGCATTCAAATATATTTTAGTAGCAGTGGATTCTTGCACTAGATTCCTCTGGGTTTGGCCACAGCGCTCTGCTGGCGCTCGTACTGTTATAAAGAATTTGCATATCGTTTTCGGGACTTATGCCTGTGGCACTTTACATTCAGGCCAAGGTCCGGCTTTTGCCTCTAAAGCATACTGTGATTCAATTAAGTCTATGGGAGTGCAGGTGCATTTCTTTTCTCCATATACGTCCGAGGGCAGTTCTGTTGTGGAGGGGATGAACGGTGACATAAAGCAGTCTTTAACAGCAAGGGTATTAGGTACGGACTGTGGTTGGTTAACTCACCTCTATGGAGGGCAGTGTGCTCTTAATATTTACCTTCGAAGATCTCTGGGGGGGCGGACACCGTACGAAATGCACTTTGGCATTAAAATGTTTGTACCAGACCTTGAGGGTCTAGACATTGTAGGCGGCTTCTGCAACCTTTGACATAGATAACCACTATGCTACATTGCAGGATCTACAAAACAGTTGTGACGCTCTGGTGAAAACACATTTGCCCTCAACCTCACCAGTGGACGCAGTAGTTCTGATTCCTGTTTCTGACTGGCTTCCCAATGTTGGTGACCTGGTTTGTGAGAAAGTAGCAGTCAAGAAAGAATTCGGACTCTCATACCGTGCTCCTACCCCAGTCCATGGTTTTAAGAGTACCCGAACAGTGATTTTACCTCCACTACCTGGATGCGTGATGATCGTTTCATTTCTATTGAACATGTCAAGTTACCCCATATGGGCAATTCTTAATAGTATACCTCGAAGTGTCCCACAAGAGAATATTTCCTTACAGCCTGTGAGCCTCATACCTTCCGTTTCTCCCCAGCTGCCGGAGGGGGAGGTCAAGTCTTCAGTGGACCGATTATCAATATTACTATTTTCATGTTCTATAACTGAAACTGTGTATTCTGATCCACCTGCTGAGAACCCTGTGAACCTACACGCCTCTGTTCTAGAATCGGACTCTCAGCCTCCACTGTTTCAGCTGATTTCTTCTGGATACAATATAGATCAGGATATATTCTTTTTGAACAGTTCCTCTTTTGTCTACAGTCCTCTACACTGGCAAGGATTTGTGTTCTCATCTCTTGGTTGAAATGCACTTATCTGGTCCCCAACCTTGGACATACCTCTGGATCGTGTTTTCCATGGTGTTCCTGTTCATGTGGATTGGATTTGGGACTGTGTTCTTCCTTTCGATTAATGGCCACTACCTTCCTGAGTGCACCAATGTGGAATCAGTCGAGGAAGTGTTGGCCCCACACTCTTCCTCACATAGAATGAAAAGAGACTAGTCCCTTGTTAACATTACAGCAGTCCCAGTTTCCAATGGAATTGTATGGAATAAAGTACCATCCGATGTATATGATCCTACAGAGACCTTACGAATTCCATATATATTCTGAGTTTCTATGGGTGATGTGATTGTATCTGGGCTACAATCAGATGATTGGGATGTCAATGCTGTGCCTTCCTTGTTTTCTGAATTACAATATTACACTGCATTTGATACTGAAGATTTATATTTAAATTCTGCTAACTATATTACCAACACTATGGACATCATTTCCTGCATAGAAATAATGGACAGTGGCCTTTTTTTTATTATACTCAATAGGAGCATTGTCCTCCTCCATCACAGGGTAGTTCAAATATGCAGAAGCGAAATTACACGTATTGTTTCCAGCTATAACCTTTCAGACCCGGTTTCTTATTTCTTTAAATTAGCGTAAATGTCTTCAAAAAAATATATGTTGACCCAAACTAAATTAATCTATTCCTTATCTTTCATTGAAAATGTAGCACTGAAGAGAGGATACCATTTATTTAAAATCAGTATGGGCACTAAGGCTTGGCAAGTGTAGGGCACTGAGTCCTTGTCCCTTGAAGTCTAATACCGACCCAAATAATTTTCCTTCATGAAACAGTCCAACAAACTACTTGTGTCAAAAATTAAAGAATTAATTTCTCACACTATTCCATCACTGGCCCTTTATGATAGTTGTCAAACTTATACAAATTATATGGAAGATCAACTTAATTGTATGATAAGAAACTGTACATTTAATTCCTCTACGGTAAACCCAGCGGGGTGGGTTCTGTGACAGCTGGACATGAATGTTTGTCATTCACATTCTATGAATACTACATCAGTGTTTTCACTACATAGACCTGATCTACACTACCCTCAGACCCCCATTCCAATTTTTTTACCACTTATTCTCTGGGAAAATGTTGTCAACAATATATAGAGCATTCCATTTTGTCTTTGGCAAAACAACATCTTTCTCTTTTGTCCAGTGACATAAATCTTGTTGATTTCCAATTGGGTCCAAAATTCCCCGGCACTAAGGGGTCGATTAGGATAGTGGGCGGATCGCCACCGCCGGCCTAGTGGTGGCGATCCACCCGCCATTGCTACCTGATTTACCCACGCCATATTATAATGGTATCGCGGCGGATGCCGGGCGGACTTGGGCCACACTATGCACAACAAGGCATTTCACCATTGCATCGGGTGCTGCAGCCAGCAGCACCCGTCGCAATGTTAAAATGCCTGATGCGACTGCCGTGGTTGCATCATGATTGGGGGGCGCATGGCTGGCGGGCGTGCCTGTTACCACTAGGGTGGCGGGCGGACTTAAGTCCGCTCGCCATCCTAATCACCCCCTAAGTGTTTTGTTTATGCTGAGTATAATGAGTTTTGGAAATTGGCACAACTAGAACCTGCTGTATGCCTACGACAAATAGATCAGGACAATTTAGACAAAGTCCTTGTTGTGGTTGATAGCAGTATTAATACATTGTCATCTCATATTTATACTTAGGACAATATTGTATCTTCTATTATTGATATTGTATAAAATGAAGTGTCTACATTATATCATGGACAACACCAACTTAGATCAGCTAAGCAGTTTGGGTGGACCCAACAAACACTCAAAAATGAGAAATTTCCCTGGAATTATTTAAATGCAAGTGCACTGTTCCTCCTGTTCAATTTAACACGCATACAACACTAATGGGCATGAAAGACACCACATATACTATGTTACATATGGAAAAACTCGGACAACTTCTATTTACAGTAGTAGAAACTGATTCTGCAGAATGGGTAATACATGGAGTCATTTCATTGCCCATCTCTATGTTTCAGTTCACCTCATGTATGAAACACTTTTCTGTAGGTAGATATGAGCCCCAAGGTAGTAGTTACACACATGAGTTATGGTCCTTACCATTTACATATTGTTGTCAATGAGCAAAAAGAGAGGTTTTTCTAACGGGAGAAGAATGTGATTTCACTGCCAGCCATTGCCTTGTATGTCAACAAGTAAAATTGGAGGGTACTTGTAATGTTTCAGCCCCTAATTTGACTTGATTACCAAAAGGAGCTTATGTTCCCTCTATTATTCCTATTCTCACATTGTTTTCCATTTCCGTTTCAGTTATGTCGACCTTAATTATCAGGACTGTTGCAGTCAGCAGGATGGGATCCGATATGTGGTGACTGTATCCCAGCTAGTTACTTGTTGTAATAACGTCCTGCTTCACCCTCCACATGGGAGTGTAGATAGTCCATTGTGGCCTTCCATTCCAACAGTGAAAGCATACTTCAATTAGCTAAGCAGACTCAATTAATTACAATTACAAAAATGCTTTATTCGGTATGTATGAATACAACCATATAGCAGCAACATAAAAATAAAATAAATACAGCATACATTTGTATCAATTTTGGTTTGCCAAATGCCATGATTACTTGAATACGGTATACATTTAACACCACATATCCGACAGTCTTTAAAGGGCTTTTTAGTGCATTTGTCTACTAGTGTATGTGCAAATTTAGCAGTATTAAAGTGCAAAATTAATTATATCATCCTTACATATGTACAGCTTACATTGGAGAATACTTCTACTAGTACATGTGCAAAGTGGCAAGATAAAATGCAAAGCGGCAATACCGTTCTTTCTGGACACAGTATACAATAGCAGCACATGTCTGGCATTTAAGGTGCCTATTTAGTGCATACGTCTGGAAGTAGATGTGCAAACTAGCATAATAAAGTGCAAAGTGACTGTACCATCCTTCCTAAAGTGCAGTATACATTTAGCAGCACAAAACCGGATGCTCCTGGAATGTTTCTCACTACATTCTACTAACAGGACATGTGCAAATTCGCAGTATAAAGTGCTAAAAGTGATGTAAGTGGTGGTATTCGATTTCTACATATATATAAAGGGGTTCACTGTGCTAAACAGTTTAATCAAATGCTAAGCGGTTATAAAAATGCATCATTGGTTGAGTTCATACAATAATTGATTTCCGTGCAAAAATACATTTTAAAATATAAGTGGCCACATAGAAACATACATCTGGGGTCTCTAAATTAAACATCAATTGCATCGCTGTTTTTGTACCACGCGTATTGTATTTTAAAAAGATGGGTTTCAGATAAAATTTCCTGAGAGGAGTATAAAAGTTACAAAATAGCAAAAAGTGACAAGTACTCTGTTTGGATTTGCCATCACAGGGACAAAAACATGTACCGGGTTTCTTAATTGTAGGGAATGCCACGAGATGGTGCACAATTCCCAACAGCAAATGTGTTAATACAAAACGGTGGGAACTGGTACTAACGACAGTTAGGTAAGTTTGGAAGCCTTCATTGATGTTATATTCCAGATATAGATTAAACGTACTTTGTTTTACATATCTTTCCATTCTAATCCCATCTGTATGTTTAAGGAATGAAAATTTTGAGCTCCTGCTTCGACAACACGGACCCCGTTATTTAATCTTCAAAGATGTTGTAACCGTACAGTGTCTTATACCCGTGTTGTATGTGGCATAACCAGGGGATATTTGAGCGGCGATCGAGCTTTAAACAATCAGAAATAACATCTTGAGTAAATTTTGTCTCTTCCTTTGCCCAGATTAAGCGCCATAGGGACAAGGGTCGCAAAGCAATTAAATCATTAACATAATTCATGCCAAGTTCCCTATGTACTATCTCAGTTGAGGCCGTAGCCGGGGCACAAATTAATCGTTTTAAAAACACGTTTTCCTCACGCTGAATCAAGTTAGCACTCTGGGCACTGTAGCCCCATATCCCGGCCCCATATATGGCTGTTGTTATACATCTTGAATTATATATTGACAACATTTCATGTATTCTATGACCCCATAATTTAGCAGTAAATCTAAAAACGCAGATTGTGTTCCTAGCCATTTTAAAAAGGACACTTTCTTGTTCACTAGCCCATCTCCCATCTCCTAAAAAAGTCATGCCTAAGTAACAAAAACTCCTAACTGATTCTAATCTCTCCTCCTCTAAAAAAAAGGACCTACATTTTCTTGGTTTCTTGCCACATGTCATTGTGACGGTCTTTCCTTTTTTAATTTTCAGCTTTCTACTTTCAATAAATATGTGGAACCTATTGATCAGATGTTGCAATCCATTTTGGGTCCTGGAGAGAAGGAGCGCGTCGTCCGCATATAAAAGGATTGGGATTGGGTTACCGTTAATAATAGGTGCATCTGCATTAGTTTGCATTAAAATTTGATCTACTTGATTTATAAAAAGGGAGAACAGGAGTGGGGCACGTACACATCCTTGTCGAATTCCTCTCTTGATTTTAAAAAAGGGGGTGCACTCTCCATCTGTTCCAAATCTGATTTTGCTGGACAGGTTGTCGTACAGCCTGGCAAGGAGATGGATGATTTTAACGGGGGCACCCATTGCCAGCAAGATAGGCCAGAGCAGTGTGTGTTCCACCAGGTCGAATGCTGAACTCAAGTCAGCAAAGCACAAGAATAGATTACCGTCTTTAGCTTTGGTGTACTTGCTGACTATTAGTTCCAGGTTCACGCACTGCTCCATTGTTCCCATCCCCTTGCGGAACCCATACTGCACTGGTGATAAGATTTCATTTTCCTCGGCCCAGGCTTCCAATGTCACTAATAGGACATGACTAAGGATTTTAACTGTCGAGTCCAAGAGTGAAATGGGACGATAGTTTCGTGCTTCAGACCTGGAGCCTTTTTTATAAAGTGGCACAATGATTGACTGCCCCCATGTTATAGGTAAACTGTCTGCTACGACCGCGTTAAAATAACGTGTTAATATTGGTGCCCATAGAGTGATTTCATGTTTATAAGAGTCCATGGGGACCCCATCAGGCCCAGGTGCTTTGCCACCCGTACTATTTTTGATTGCCTCTGTAACTTCATTTAAAGTTAAAAATAACTGCATTTTCTGCCATTTAGGGCATGGTACTGTATCAACACTTAAAATTGACCCATCTGGATTAAAATCAGAGTTAAAAATCCCAGTAAAATGGGTAATCCATGCGTGGCAACTAACATGCAAACTAATTTCAGGGATATTATCGTTCTTTAAAAAGGGGCCATTTACAATTTCCCAGAATAATTTGTGGTCTTTTGTTTCTGCAGCCATATCCAATTTCAGCCATGCTTCATTTTGCAACTCTTTTTTTCTAGATGCTAAGGCAATTTTATAGTTAAGCAGACTCAAAGCGCTATTGTTTCCTCAAGAAGTAGCTCTCACATCAGCCCATGAGACCTTCGAATTGCAGGTGGCAAGAACGTCCAGTGAAATACAATCGCTGTTAAACACAAATCTCCCCCTTCATTTTGGGAAACTGATACATCAAATATTTAATGCACCTGATACGACAGGCCTAGCACACATTTTTAACTCGTCAGCTCTGGCCTCGTGTCGTCTTTCCAGATGATTTTTGGAGTAATTCCTGCTTTTATACATTCTAATTTTTCCAGCGTGTTCAGTGGGTTCCCACTGCTGCTCCTCTTGATTTGTGGCATCGTTGTCATATTCCTACTGTTCTGCAATGGCTCCACGATTTGTGGTTCTGCCCGGATGGGAACAGCTGCAGCTGTACTGTGAGCGGATGCGTCAGCTTTTCGGATTAATATCGCTAAAAGCACTGGATGTTGATTTCTGTCTGACTTTCTGGTATGCCCATTTCACCTGTGTGCAACCTGTGTTTTCCTGCATCCGGTCCCCCTTCCAATGAGCTCTGGATATCTGCCTGGCTACACTGACACATGCTGTCCTGGATTATGAACTGTTGATGGGTCTGTTGTTGTCCCATAACCAAGATGGTTTCTTGGGTATGCGGCTTGCATATAATCCATCATTGGGGCCAGTGGCCAACACGGCTTCCTATGCAGGTGCTCTTGGATCTCAGTTTCATTTAAGTCAACAGCGGAACTCCTTGGATGGTCCTGGCAACCACTGGTTATGAGGAACATGTCTGTTCATTTGACTTGCTCAATTGGGTGACTGCTCTTTTCAGTTTGGAAAGTTCTGATGCCTTATTGTATTGATGGCGTTCCTTTTGGCAGCATACATACTGAGCATTGATGACACGCTGTAATTGGACATATTTCTTCCATACAAAATATTCTCCACCCAATCTATCACATCGTTTTCTGTCTTGGATGCTCACCTATGACGCTTTGACTATGCTCACCTCTGATTTCTGTAGCCATTACGTGCTACTGTCCTGACCAAAGGGAGGGCGCCATGTGGTTCAGGAGGCCATTGTCATTTGCCCTAAGTTTGCCTGAGTCCAGGCCGGACTCTCCTCTGCTTTGCACGTGTTACTATACGAGCATATTTTGCTTTGTGCCACACTGCAATTTTCACACAAAAACCTGCTGTTATTTTTACTTTTTATTCTTTCCAGGGATTTAGTCTGAACACTGCAGACAAGCTCGAACACCAATGCCCCTTGTTATTCTGTTTTGGTCAGGCCCTAGCTGCACCTAGACATAACAAGTAGATGTGGCTGTTGTTTAGGAACACTTACTTTTGACATATAGGTATATACAAATAAGCAACACACAGTTGGAGACGCATCTCTTCTAGAGAAAGGAGCGTGACAGCACCAGTGATGTAGATTTTCCATCTATAGACTGAGGTGTGGGGGCAGCTGCTAAACACCCAGAGATCTTCTAATAAATGATCAGGGGGGGGTGTGTTAGGTTTCACGGTCTTATATAAAGACAGCACCTTTTATGATTTACGGACTACTTGCTGTGCTGGACGTATTTGCTGGACGTTTACTGTATACTAGAGCATGTTAGTTAAAATAAACATTTTAAACTTTTCTCATGTCTGTGTCTAATCTTTTTGTGGATTGGTACAAGAATGAGAGCAAAAGGGTGTGTCCTGTGACCGTGATTCGTGAGAAGGTCAGGAGTGTTGTATTCTGGGGTGTCTACTCATTTTTTCCTCTGTGACTGAGTAGGAGGGAGAGCTAGTTGTTCCAGGGCTCATGGATACTCAGGTGGTAGAATGACTCAGTTCCTGCCCACTAAGGTTCCATGATCCCAAGCATAGTTCTGTGACTCCGCAGAATACTTGCAACACTATGTTCTCTGTGATATGGAGGATGACCAGCTAGGGAATCTGGGGCAAATCTCAGCCTGGCACTCGGCAAGGCGCTGTTAAAGAAATCTTGGTGGGACTTAATGAGGAAATGTGAAAAGAAATTGGGAGAATATTGACCAATACATATCTTATTGTTTGCAACATAAATAAGGTGGCTGGTATTTATCTACAAGGGTAGGAAAAAGCAATGAATGTTTTGGCACCTCATATGTTCCATAAACTGTCCATGTTTTCCATATTAATTATAATCGTATTATGGTACCACAAGGAACTATAAATAAATATCAATTACTGCAAAATGCAGCCGCCCGCCTTATCACTGACACACCCAAATTCTCCTCGGTATCTCAAGATTTGGTAAAATTACATTGGCTACCCATCCGTAAAAGAATCATTTTCAAGGCGGTATGCATGGTTTTCAAAGCCCTCTACGATACAGGCCCCAGGCACCTGAAATCTCTTTTCCACTGGCACAAACCAGCAAGAACTCTGAGGTCAGGACAACTGGCCCTGGCCACAGTCCCCAGAACAAAAAAAGCTCGCTGGGGCGGTAGGAGCTTTTCTCTTGGAGCGGCAGAGGCCTGGAACAAACTCCCACTTGGGCTCAGACAGACTCAGAACCTGATGGTCTTTAGAAGAGGACTTAAAACTTGGCTCTTCACTCTGTAAGCACGCTCCTTCACACCAGCCTATCCTTCCAGCGCCAGGACACCTCCGGGTAACAGAGCGCTCTACAAATGTGTAAAATAAATAAAATAAATAAATAAACTAGAAAGGAAGCTGTCTTTTGGTCAATTGTGATCAATCAGGAATATACCAACAGGCTTCAGGAGAAAGATGCTGTAGTACCTCAAAGATGTTTGGGGTGGTTGTGTCATAACAATAACATCTCTATATTTAAATGAATCAAAACTAGCCTGCTCCAGCTAGAACCAAAGTTTATCAGGGGGGCTAATGAAGTTCTGTCCTAAACAATGATACTTGTTTTAGAATAAAAGCTTGATAATATTTACAGATGTCTGGAAGAGTAACTCCCCTAGTTAACGTTATCTTTTGAGATCAGTGAAATTCTGGATTTTTTTATCGTTCCATAAAAAAGAAGACAATATACTGTCAACTTTTATTTTTTTTTAAAAACTACTTATTTTAACCTATAAATATTCCAGAAAAAATTAACAAAAGAAGGAAATATCATTTTAATGATGTCAAGACGGCCTACCAGGAAAGGTATAAAAGAAAACATTTTCCTATGAGACTATCAATACTAGATTTCAACTCCTCCATAGTAAACATCTGAGTAACTTTGATAGAATTTGAATACTAAGGGCCTAATTACAATGTGGGCCAGAAAGCCTCTAACTGATGGTAAGAGGCTTTCTGACTAACATTGTAGGTTTGAAGCTTGACCGCCATATTAGGATGATGGCGGTCAGAGTTTAAAGTGTCCGGGCAATACAACTTGGTTCTGACTGGCTCAAGCAGCTCGTTATCCAGTTGGAAAGGCCTCAGAATCCCTTAAGGGCGGCGTTTCAGCTGTCGGGTTTATGATGTATGTTTCCGACAGCAATCCATGTTGGCCTTTTCGACATGGATTGGTTGTAGGAAATTGAACATAAATACCCATATCTGGGCCCCGTTCCCCCATGGCCCTCTGCATTTACATCCCAGATAGTGCAGGGATGTTTGGAAACATCCATTTTTCTAGGGGAGCTTATGCTGTGGGCGTTTACCCCCCACCGCAAAAGCTTCCTTAGAAAAATGAATGTTTGTGACTGCACTGTATGTGGTCACATCCAAATGATGTGGTTGGAACAACTGACCTTAGATCCAACATCGTAATCAGGGCCTAAATTCCAAATGAATTTTCCGAAAAGTATGACTAAAACAATTCTCATTAAGAGAAGTAAGACCACTGGTTTATCTATATTCAACTTATAACCAGTGACCACTAAAAATGTAGACAATTCCAAAAGAAACCCTGCCAAAGACTGTTCTGGCTTAGAAATGCATAATAAAATATCATCAGTATAGGCTGTAAACTTAATCTGATGGGATTAATGTATATATCCAGAAATTGAGGTTTCCTGTCTTATAAATTCAAAGAAAGGTTCAAGAAAGTCTATGAATAGCAAGGGGGATGAAGGACATCCTGGCATGTACCTTGCTGCAAGGAAAAATGAGGAGACAAAATTCCATTAATGTACACAGAGGTTTTATGGGAAGAACATAATATTGGAACATATGTCAATATATCAGGACCAAATCCATGCCATTAAAGAGCTTTATCCGTAAAAGGGTGCATAATCTGATTACAATTGCCCACAACTATAACTCTATGATTAGAACATAACATCAGTTGAGGTGAAACATTTTACCAAAAAACACTGCTTGAAGTATTCGGACCATACAAATTCATAAGAAAGGTACACCATTCATTTTAACACCTATCATAACCAGTCTACCCTCTGAATCTGTTTCCTGTAAGATGAAATCCAAATGCAAACAGTTGTGGAACACGATTGCTACCCCATTCTTATTACTTATAGCTGATGAGCAAAATAACTCTCCAACCCATTGTTTCTTTAGTTTCCTAATATCTGACAATAAAAATGGGTTTCCTGTAGGACATGAGCATTAAATCTGGCAAGATGAGTCAATACTCTGCATTTTTTACGAGATGTTTAAGCCCCTTAACATTCCAACTTACAATTCAAAGTTGTGTCATATGAAGAGATAAAGAAAAATTAAAAAGAACCCTGCATATGCCAAAGGGTGTAAAAATACTACCAAACCTAAAAACAGGACTAACAAAAAACAGAAACATTTAAAAATTCGGAACAGACCAACCATGAAAAGCATGGACACATAAGTATGACAAGGGAAAACAGAGTCAATGAAAACAAGACAGCAAGTGCAACAGTAATATAGTAATAAGCAAAAAGCTAATATCTAAGGAGAACAGGGGATGGAAAAGATCAGACAAATGAAGATGGGTAATCCTTCATATTATATCTTAATCATAAAGCTGAACTACCATTGAAATATGTAAAATAACTTGAACAGCAGATGACAAATAAAGCTAAGCAAAAATCATTATAAAACAAAATAAAAATGTAACAAAAACAAAAGGTGAAAACAGACGTCCTTATTTCCAGTGCTTTAATGCCACTCTGAACATATGTAACAGGAGAGAGACCAAGACAAGACTATATTATCATGTCACATTAAGGAAGACCTGAAAGATAAAACTAATGAGAGAGACAACAGGATACACTTATAATGCTTGTAACAAACATATTGATGATAAATGATGACAATAAATAATATAACAGAACCAAAGAGCGCACATTCTGTGAAATAAATACTTTATGGCTTTTATAGAATAACTGCTTTTTCGTTTTGGCCATTGGTGGTACTGTCATTAGATCAGTGGCTGCAAAGAATAAAAGACTTTAGCCCTAGTTTTGACATTATAGTAAGACACAATAGGTCTCTGAACAAGTATATGGAATGATTAATGACAGACTACTCCAAAGGTTCAGAATAATCTATTTAAGGAAGGATAATATATCCGAGCCCTCATACCCTTCCGGAATTCCATAAATGTGAATATTGTTTTTTCTGTTTCTGCCAAATCTTTAACAAGCTTTTCAAAGTGTCAATTTTTGGGAATGCATCTTGAAATTTGGCTATATCATCTTCAGCCCTACTAATGTGTTGTGCAGCCTCAGACATTCTAGACTCGAGACCAAACCATTTCTCCTCTAATCTTTGGAAAGTGCTGTTAATGTCCACTGTAAATGGTAGAAGGGATTTCATTTCGTCAAACAAATTGTAAAGAGTAAATAGAGTAGGAAATTTCAAGGGAGGTTCCAGGTCTTTTTAGGCCTTTTAACAGAGCCCACTAGGTCCTTTTTAAGAATCGCCCAGAGGATTTTGTTGAATCAGAATCATCTGCAGTAGAAGCACTATTTTCCATACTATTATCCTTGGAAGTAAAGCTCTCCCCTTGGGAACAGAACTTGCCAAGTGGCAAGCCCCAGGGGTCTTGAAGCAGACGGATAAACTCGCCTTCCTGATGAGGCACGTGAATATAGACCCTTTCACAACAGAAATATCACCAGATAACCTGTGGATAGCAAAGTCACCAGAAAAAGAAATTTAAATTGGTATTTCAACAGAAGGCAAAAATTGAGAAAAAACTTTAGAGACCAAAATACCTCATATGGTAATGCTGATAAATATTGTTCATCTTAATTAGCATTATTTTGTACTTCACAAATGAATAGTTTTGACCACTATGTTATGAGGAAGTTCAGCCCCGTCAACAGCATCCATATGAGCTTCGGGCCTCTATGACATAACTGCGCTCTTGACGAAGAGGAGAAAATGGCAGGCGGCAACAGCTCCATACAACAGGGAGAAAAGATGCACAAAATAAATTGGCGAAACTGCATCAAGAAACAGTATCGGAGCCTTCCCGGGTGTTCAGACGCCACTCACCCATCCAAGTAATCATGCTTGCAAAATCCGGGGGACTTCTTCATTTTCATTGCCGCCCAATCCACAGAGATCAAGCAGAGTAGACATCTGTGCGGGACCCGCAGCCACAGCTCCAAGAATATTGATTTTTTTATATATATATGATATTGTTTTTAACAATATTATATATGATTGTTTACATTACTATATCTGTATTAAATATTGTTTTAATTTAAGGTATATTAGTTATTGTATTAATTTATATGTAATTGTTTTAACTCTGTTAAGTATAGTTTGTAATTTGTAATGTGTAAGTAATTATTTTTTTTTACAAATAAAAAGTAATTTATAATTGATATAAGTTCGTAGTAGATTGTTGAGTTTGTAGGTGAAAAGGGTTGTTTTTATTTTAAATTATTTTCATGTCAATGCATTATTAAATTGGTAATTAATTATGTAAGTTATTTAATTGATCATTTTTTATTTTAACTATTTGAGTGCAGTTTGTGATTTTTAATGTGCCATTTTAATTTTATATAGTTTTATTACTAATGTATAATTTAGCAGCGAGTTACTGGGTCTGTAGGTTAATAAAGGGACAAGTTATTTTTGTTTTAGGTTTCTTACAAAAAAAATTTATGTTAATTAAATATATATTTGGTAATTCATTACGTAATTTTGTGGATTCTTTGTTATGTAATTTATTTGTTGTAATTAAAATATTTTTCACTTTATAGATAAGCAAATATTCATAATAAAAATTGTAAAATTCATTTTTTATTTACTTTTGGTTTTTATTGTATCTGTTTTAATAAATTACAAGTACTATTTTAATGGTATTTAGGCTGTATTTATAATTTGTTGTAATACTTTTGGTTGGTGTTTTTGGGAGCCGTAGGGAGGGGAGTGTATTTATTTTTTAATTTAATCTGTTTTATATTCCTTTACCTACTTTAGTATTATTGCATTTTTTGTTAATTACATTTTATTTTGTTTATTTATATAGCATTTATTTTTATTTTTAATGTCTTATTCATTTTATATTTTTAGGAATTAAAATGTGTTTTAAATGATTAGGTGTTGGAATGGTACATGTAATTCTTCGTGAAACCAATACTTTCTTTGCTTTTGCTTTCGTTGAAGTGGAAGAAGTGTTGCTTGGATTGGAATGGGAATAGTAAATATAACCTCTGCAAAGTCCAACACTTTCAAGCACATGCAGTGGTTTGATATAGGTTATCCGGCGCCACTTAGAGAGTCTCACAAATTATTCTAGTCAAAACGTTTTAGCACACGTATATCATAGTACAATTATATATAGGTGTTGCCACACTTTTGAAACAATCACAGTACATAGTTATTATTAGTACAAGTTTTGTATTTATTCTTGATCGCTGGAAGTTCTCCACACAGCCGACACGTGTTTCGTCGTGACTGGGAGTGTAACCCACAACTTTTTCAAGGCTATTTCCAGATCTGTTCTCTCTTATTTAATTTGTTACAGTTTGCTCTATTACATAGTTACTTCAACTGGGAAGACAACTTCTATGAACAATGCAGTGGGACCTCCATGGGGTTTGCGGGGGAGCCGTCCTACGCAAACACTTTTATGGCAAAGTTTGAGCATGATCATATAATCCACAACACCAACTGGACAACGGGGCTAATGGTATTCAAACGATACATCGACGATATCTTCCTCATATGGAAGGGCAAACAGGAAGAACTAATCAACAATATTCAAAGATTGAATGCAGTTCATGATCGAATCAAATTCACTCACCTAATGGATCAGAAAGAATTGGCATTTCTAGATGTAAAAATTCATCTTGAACAAAACAGGATAAGAACTAGTGTGTACACAAAAGAAACAGACAGAAATAGTGGTCTACACTACCAAAGCTTTCACCATTATTCCCTGAAGAAACATCTTCCATTGTCTCAATTTATTCGTCAAAAAAGGATTACCTCTGATCCACAAGACCTACTCACCACCATCGACAAACAGATCCAGAAGTATCTACAACGAGGCTATCCCAAACCATTACTGGAAGAATCCAAGATTAAAGTGTTGAATATGAAAAGAGAGTCTTTACTTGTAACTAAAGAGAGAAGTGAAACTAAAATGACAGTATGTGTTCTGAAACATTCTACACAATCAGTGAAGATAGCCAACATCATGAGAAAACATTGGGCACTCATTGCACAAGAACCAGATCTAGAACCATTAGTTGCCAATCAGATAACGTTTGCATATAATAGGTCTAAAAATATGAAAGAACTACTGAAAAAGAAAATCAAATTGAATGAAACTAACTACAAAGGCATGCAGAGATGCGAAAACTGCATACATTGTAACAATGTGATGGTAGGACAAATGTTTACGCATCCAATGACTGGAAAGAAGGTGACTTTGTTACATTCAGGAACCTGTGACACTAAAAACGTTATTTACGGCATTAAGTGCCCGTGTGGAAAATTGTATATAGGTCAGACTGAACGGAAAATAAAAGTAAGAATAACAGAGCACAAGACCAACATTCGGGTGAAAAATCTGAAATCCACATTGACGGTACATTGGTTGGAAGCAGGACATAATGTTGCACAATTACGCTTCACCATACTGGAAGTCATTAAACATCACCCTGAGAGAGACTCTCACAAACAAAGACTGAGATCCGAATACTTTTGGATAAAAAAGATGGGTAGCTTACAACCAAATGGATTGAATGACAGGATAGAATTATCCTGCTTTTTATAAACAGACTTTGGGAGAGCTGACAATATTTCCTTGCATGACTTTAAGTGTTGAGAATTTCCCTACCCAAAATGGCCGACACAACTTGTTTTGAGTGTTTTCCCCAATAATTGTGTATCTTTATTCTTCTGTTTTATTTCATTTTATTTTTATTTACTGTTGATCAGCATTATTTAGGGTCACTGACCTATATGAACTAAGGTAACAGAGTTGTGAGTAATATGAGGAACCATTTTCGATGTTCGAATTTTTTCAGAATTTTTCCAGATATGTAATGGAATTAATTCACGATTATTGTTACTGATGTTTAAACACATTAGGAAGTTTTCAGAATATTTACCGATTTTGTAACGTTAATCATCAGTTTGATGAGTGTTCAGCATTAGTCTAACATTGCGATCACGTGATCGCAAGCTCAGCCAATCTCAGCGCGCATAGCTTGAAATAGCCGCACACCAAGTGTTTGGGAGTAGCGGATTGGATGACAGCTTGAATCGCGGGACGTTCGCATTTCCCAGTAAGTGAAGCACGAACAAGGAGCAGGGTTTTTGACATGCTCGAGAAGCTTTTTTAAGTTAACGGTCATTTTTGCTATTACGTGTGTTCACGGAGCGCGCAGTTAGCATTCTTATAGTTTGCTCCAGAAGCTTTTTCAGTTTAACGGTCATTTTGTTTTTATATGTTTTCACGGAGCACGCAGCGAGAAAACTGAAAGTTTGGCTATGTAGGGATCACCAGGTTAATTTGAGAAAGTCCATGTGATCAAATGAGATGATTTTTGTTTGCTTAATGGTTACAGAGTTAACATAAGAAATGCAATTTATGTTGTTATATATGCACAGAGATGGTTATGAGGCTGATAGTATTCTCCTTGATTTTTCTCATAGAGACCCCCGAGGAAGGGTCACCATAGACCCGAAATGCATTGGGTAAATGGGATATGTTAACATGAAGTGTCCTGAAACAAAAGGATTCGCATTGATTAAGAAGATGAAATAAATACTAAAGATTGAAACAAGAATAAACACATTGAATGGAGTATTATTGTTTATAAATATACCAGAAGAGAACCAAGGCGGTTCAAGTAAAAGTGTGCACAACATTACCACCTAGACAGCGGGATTGCCCGCTGACTCCAAATTTTTTACTGTACATGCTTACACATGTCACCATTTTCACGAGCCCTTATGCACAGTATTCCACAGGTTACATGCCATTTAATATAACGCAGTGCTACCCTTATGTATGTTTCAATTTATTAAGTTACTTAAAACAAATATATCTATTTACCGAACTCAATTTTATGTTGTCACACTTTATTTTTGTCTCCCTGGTTTCTCCTTCCGCTCCCAGCAATTAATTGTACTGCTTGAAATTTACATTAAAATAATACCCTTAGAGATATTGTTGTATGTTACAGAGGTTCGTCCTAGTCTCTACAGGGTTTATGGGCTACCTCCTGTAGTCTGATACTGCTCTTTAAATGGTACAGCAGGAAATTGTTGGGCAAGGTATCTTAAGAGGATGGGTTTAAAAATAGTGTGCACCTAAATTGCCTTTACGGCATCTCCTTGTTATGAGTAGATAGCTGAGATGACAGTCAGAAGATATACTGGTTTACATTCATTCAAGACAGGTAAATTCAAGACCTTCAAACAACTCTATCAGTCGTACGGTGTTACAAGCAGCAATTTCTCACCCATACACAGCTATTAAACTTGACTAAGAAAACATGGGGCTGTGAAAAAGATGAGCTAATAGAGCATTACCTGTCTTGACAAGCAAGGTGGGACTCATTGGTGGCCCTCCTTGGTCAGGCTCCAGCATTCGTTGCACTACTTCAATGCAGGGCACTTCACAGTAGTGTAAGCGCAGCATCACAATATAAGCCTAGCATGTGTTTGGGAACAGAGGCAACAGGACATTAATTTTCTTTTCGGACTGTCTCTAGGCACATCTAACTGCTGTTTAAAACATTTTTGTGGTAAACTCGCCTTTTGCATGAAGTGTTATTCATAACCCATTAGCAGTGAGATGCTGGCATTTTTATCTGAAAGGCTATATCAGCCCTCTCCCCCACTGGGCAAACCAGTGATTGACCGCAACAAAAAATCAGAAAGCCACAAACTAAATAGTTTCTTTCAGTTCACAACTCTGCGCTTTTTCGCTACACATATGATACCATCATATGTTTGTGTGTTTTTTCCAACAATCGGCTTGTTGCATTGTGGGACTTGTAATTTTGCTTTTAACAGTTTTATCATGGGCTCAAACACCCAGTATACAATGCGCTGTTGGCTAAAATGCCAGAATAGTTCTCTTGTCAGCAATGTTTTGAAACTTTACATAGTCAACTTGTCAGCTATGTTTGAAAATTATACGCAGTTGCCAACTCCAGGTAAACAAATTACTTGTTTCACAAGTAAATACAAAAAAACTTCACAATATAATAAAGATACAACATGTACATCAGCAGAGCAACCTTCCATTAAAGAAGTAAAAGTTTAACAACAGGTGGCAGTAGTAGAAGTAACAGAAAACGATTCTCTCACATACAGGACAGGGACAAAACAGACAGCTTACACACTAAAGAGAGAGTGAGAGGACTTAAAGACTATTGTACGCTTTCCATACACACACAACAAGTACAAAACTCCAGGGAGAAACTTCCAAACCTCTTATGGAATTAACGTACATATATATGCTCTTATAGGATGATAAACTTTCACATACCCAGTGTAGTAGGCTTCCTATAGTGGGCTCTACATCTTGCACTGGGAAGCATTCAAGCCTACTCCTGTTTACTGGTTGTAAGACTCCAAGAGATGGGATCCCTAGTTTGAGTGCGGCTATGTCACTTATGTTAATATTTGTGTTCTGGCTCTGTTAAACTGTCAGACCTATCTTAAAATGTTGTGTGGGTGAGCTAAAATGTTGTTGACTATTGTCTCACTACCACAGGATTAAAAACAGTAGGGCCAGCAACAGGCCCTATTTCTCTCTTACATCAACATGTTTTGGTACTCGAACATTGCCACTGTGGGGGTCAGGAGTCTTCCCCAGGAATATAGGTATGTCACATCAAATATTATGAAACAGTCCCTGTTTCATAGTGCCTGTTCACCAGCTAAAAATGTGTGTGTCGGTGGTAATTGGGCAAATTTCCGGTGGCACCACTCCTTGAAGAAACTGCAGCATGCTTTGCAGGGCGAGCTACTGGGATCTTAGCCTGTGCTACGAAATAGGAAATGCCCACGCTGCTAGTTACGCTCACAGCTGACTGGGGGTAGGAAGCAGGAGTTCATAGCCCTTGAGACTGTGAACCACGCACCCAACACCAAAACATTTCATGCCTCGCTATCAGTGCCAATAGGGCAGTTGTAGTGAGGCAGAGATGGCCAGGTCCTATAATTCAGAGTAGCCCTATCTTTGTTGTATACTGTCTGGAACAGCAGTAGAGTTGAGGCTGAAGAGAGCAGCTCTTAACTCATCCTGGACCTACTGCCCACTTGCAAGTGTTGCTGGATGCCACTTTATAGCTGAGGTACAAACTTTTAAACAAAAAGTTTATTTTGGATTGTTTCACTTTAGCACCTTAGATCAGAGGTCTTCAATCTGTGGGGTGCGACCCCCAGGGGGGCCCTGAAGTCCTGGAAAGGGGGTCGCGCATTTCCCAGCTTCACTTGTCTGTGCAATCCAAAAGGTTTGCTTTCCCTTTGAAAAAAGACAGCTGTCCTGGGAGTGCTAATGTAGATTCTTATCAGCTGCTTACTTGAATGAAATGCAAACCAGTTAATTTGCAAGTGTAAAGGAATAGCAGATCTGATTTGAAGTGATCAAATAATTCCAAGGTTTGTGATGACAAAAAAACAAATGTTGGAGTGGAAGTGCAGAGTTAACAATTGGGCTGGGAAGTGCATGCTCTTAAAGATGTTGAAGGGACCCTTATGTAAAAAAACTAAAATTGCATTACATACGCTCTGTTATATTATTACTAAAATCTACATTTTGGAAGTACCATTTTATAGTAAGACTATTTGCATGCTTTGCAGCATTTTATTTTACACTGTGTGTAATGCAAGTATAAAACAATGACTTGCATATTTTTTACAGTGCTTTCTGTCACAGGCTGGGACCTCTTTGCACTAAAAATACACATCACTATTATCCACTGCACCAATCCAGATTTCATTCTGTGGCTCTCTGGTTACACACAGACCTCTGCAATGCATTAACTTATAGAAGTTTCATAATGTGCTGCAGTGCATTTCACACTGAGTAACAACTTTTTTATTTATTTTTCCTTGTCGCTGCCCAGTATTTTATATGTAGATAGCTGATGATGAAAGCCCTAAAAAACCTACAGAATATGTTGGTGCTTATTTAGGAGAGGCTTGCATTACCAGAGCATCACTATGTTTTCCACTCCGGTGGGACACGTGTCTCAGCTATACCTATGAGGCGGTGCAAAGTCACTGTGCGTGGTTTTGCACGGCCTCATAGATATGAAGTAAGACAAAGCAGCGCAGCCACTGCGTTGCCTTATTCCGCTTCAAGGAGGTGCTCCATGGGCTTTGCTTGGGGTTCCCACGCAACACCCATAAATTTTGATGCTGCCTCATATTTACAAAGTCACATAAACCCGGGGCAGCTCCAAAAATGGATGCCTCCCCAGTAGAGGCGCAACAAGGAGAAACGTTTTGTTTTCTCCTTGTTTTTCTTCTCTCCATGTGCGCTGTATTCTACAGCGCACATAGAAAGAGGGAAACGTCTCTGGATTGTTTTTGTGGAGAAAGGTGCCCCTTCCTGTACAGAAACAATCCTGCCTATGTTGGCGCCGGGCAGCGATTTGTGCTCCACTGCCGGGAAAAGGACATGCATGCGCCGTATTTCATAAATATGGTGCGTTCCGGCCCTTCCACATTGGCGTAGGGAAGCGCAGCAGGAAGACTTGCGGCGCTGCGGGGACCTTTGATTTTAGCTCCACCCCCACACTCACTGACCTTTGGTTTGCCTAACACTGTTTAATATTATTTCCCGACTGTAAACATTATTTGCTGTGGGAATTGGGGGCTTTTATGGCTGTCGATGATGAGAAGTACGGGGTTCTAGAATTTTTTGTCAGAAGGGGGTCCTCATGTCTAAAAAAGTTTGACAAGGGGGTCTCGGCATCCAAAAGTTTGAAGACCTCTGCCTTAGATTATATCAATGGACTGATTGGCCTTAATTAGAATTAGGAAACCTTGCTGCTGTGACAGTTTTTAGGTCGAAGGCCTAAAAGGCTGCGCTTGCGCAGTCTTAGGCATGAGATTTAATGATTCTTAGTAGCGCAGAAGGTCCTGCCTCCCTGCCCTCTCTTTCCTTCATTGGCTGGCTTTCTAAACGGAGGCCAGCCATTGGAGGAGAGATGAGTCACTTCAAACATGCCCCGTCTTTTTCGGATTTGGGGGCGTGATTTTTTGCATTCTTTAGCCCTGTGACGTCGTCCGTCACTCAGGACAGCAAAACCACGCCCCCAAATCCTCAAAATCCGGAAGCTTGTGTCCGCCATTTTCTATCCTTCGCAGTGAAGGTAAGACCGTGTTTGTTTCCCTCCGTGCCTTCTTCCCCCTGTCTGTTTCCCGCCCCCTCCCCCTCTCCGTGTATTTTCGCTGTCCGTGTGTGTCTGTTTCCCTCCCCCTGTCTGTTTCCCGCCCCCCTCCCGCTCTCCGTGTATTTTCGCTGTCCGTGTGTGTTTGTGCCTTCTTCCCCCTGTCTGTTTCCCGCTCTCCGCTCTCTCTTCTTTCAATGGGTTTGGGGGTGGGTGGCTGCGGCTGGCCCCCTGGCGCCTCCCGGGGGACGATGACGAAGAGTACTATGGGCCGGGGTGGCCGACCCCCCCCGCGGCCCCGCAGAGAGATGACTGTCCCAACTGTTTCCTGAATACAGCCCTCTTAATTGTGATCATCTTGCCAGTATTCACGAGTGTGCCATCAGCAGGGCCCTGAGACACAACAACTCACGGATCTTCCAAATATCCCCTGCACACAATCTTGCACCCAGAATTTGTTGGAGATGGATTCCCGGCAGCGTGTCAAGAGCGAGAGAGAGGGAGAGATGACAGGTACCTGGGGACCACAGGGTACAGCAGAAGCCGCCCTCCTCACTCACAGCAGCCCCACAGAGACCCACTCTCAGCTTAAATGCTAGTGGGGGGCTGGGCTCTGCGTTTGTACAGTGCAAAGAAGTTGGAACGCAGGGGATGGTCCATGCTTTTATGTCCCCACAATCCAATCAGCAGGGGCAGCTCATCAGAGACCACTGGCCATTACAGGCCACTCGAAGAGCTCGGTCGCACAGGGAGATGGGAGTGCGCCGTGTAAGCCGATTAGCAGGACCAGGTGCCCATCAGGAACCACCGGCAGCAGCCTGTTTCATAGCTCCGCAGGAGGTGCGACCGATGCCAGGCACTCCCACACACCGGTCGGCAAATGTGGAGCTTCGCCAACCTTAACACCCCCTGGCCAGTGACAAGGTTTTCTTCGGTCTCGGTGCACACCCTCGGTGTTAATAGGAGGCAGGGACTCGGGAGATAGTTACCACCCGCCGTCTTAGCAGAGCAATGCGTCCGCAGGCTGGCATGTCGAGTAGTTGTCTACACCGACCTCGGCTCCCCAGTGGGACGAGAGCCGGCTGGTCAGAGGTCTCTTCTCTCTAAGTCAGGACTGTGCCAGGATCGCAAAATTGCAGCTGACCTCATTGGCTGCTGTGGTAAGCATTGTTCGCCATCTTGGAAGGGTGGCGTGGCTGCCAGCCCATTTGGCCGGAGATTGCTGTCAGCTGGCTCATCCACTCAGTGGGACATTCTTTTGTACTTACATGGCCCACGGTGTTTGCACCGCAGGCCGGCTCCCAGATGACGTCAGGTGGATGTGATTACGGCTGGATTACGTGGCGCAGGGCCTCGGCCTGGAGGAGAAGGTGGCGCCTCCCTTGGACGCGGTGTCCCTCAGCAGCAGCCTGGACAGCGGCATGCGGACCCCCCAGTGTCGGATCTGCTTCCAAGGTCCCGAGCAGGTGAGTGCGGGACCCCGTCCCACCTGCGGCGTCAGGCTGTGTGACCCTGCTCCCCGGGGGGAGCCCCCCGAAGGGTGTGTGCTCCTCCAGGGGGCACCGTATTTATTGTTTAGTATCTTGGCGTGCCATCCTCATCTGCAAAGGTGTCTGTGTGCCGTGGCCAAGTCTTTGTGATCAGGCGTGTGTGGGCCTGTGCCTGGTGTATAGGGGGCCTCAGCTTGGGGACTGAGTCTGGCTGTGTGATCCTCTGGGCATATGATGTATTCGCTGCTATAAAACGCTCTGCTGTGTGGCCATGCCATTCAAAACCCTAGGTGACGAGGGCAGTGTGGTCGGGTATCACAACCAGAAGCAAGCATATGTTAGTGTGTAAACACGTACTTAAAATGTATCTGGGCCTGCACACTTCACACCTAACAGTGTCTTGTTGTAGACAACAGGAGCAAAAGCCCATGAGTTGGTTCTCACCACAAACAGTTGTGTCTGGGTTCTCAATGCACACTTCAAAAAAATACTTGCGCGTTCCATCTGTGGGGTGAATGGTGTCTGGTTTTGTTATGTGTAGTGGGAAAGGTGTGTGGGCGTGACCAGCAATGGCACGTGTATCTGGACGTGACTCCAGGGGTGTCTGGATGTGTTACCACCAGTGGCAAAGACAAAAGGCGCCTGGGCGTGCCATGCCCAGGAGCAAACAGGTGTATGTGGACCTGCCGGACCCAGAGACTTCCGGCAAAAATGAACCGCGCGCGAGACTCGCAGAGCCTTGCTGTGCTGGGCTTCAGAACGCCGGGCAGTTGTGTGCAGTATGTGTCCGAGGTGGGTGCTGCACGAGCACCCCCATCACCATCCAAAGCCATCTCTGTTCTCATTGCTGAATTGAAGCTGGAGGTTGTGTGAGTGTCGGTGCTGGCGTGTCTGGAGACAGGGTCTCCTCTATCACTACCACTAAAGCTGACTGATTCAGCCGGCCTATCAGAGGCACTAGTTCATTGAACAATCTCTCCATGTACCTAGATGCTGATCGAGCTGTGATGCAAAAGAGCCACCATTGAGTTTTTTTTAGGGTACCCTAACGGATATGGCAGTTATATTTCTGCATGCATGCATTATGTCCGTCTGTGGGGGGCATATGCTAGGAGGCCTCATAATGCTTGTTCGGAATTGCTTCCTGTCGCTGAATGAGAGAAATCTGCACTATCTTGGCAGCCTGTCTTCAGAGATCCGTCATTCCAACTTCTTGAAAGCAAGGTCGATTCCCTGATCAACTAGGGTTGATGCTTTTAATGACAAGAGCATCTCCTGTTAACAGATAAACCCTATTGTCATGGAGCAGAGCTCACTCACTTATATCATAAAGATGGTTGCCTTGTATATTTTAAGTTGTCGTGTACAGTGCACTTAACGTGGGTGGGGCTGAAAGTAATCCATGTGTGTGTACTTTCTTTGCTTTTGCTCTCTATTTTATCGATTAATTGGCACTTTAACATACAGCCTCACTCTCCTTCAAAAAGAAATACATCGAATTAAACACTTGAAACAACTACTAGTTCAGCTCTCCTATAAGGAGTAGGGCTGTCCACTGATAGCACAATGTGCCCAGGTAAGATGTGCTGGGTTCAGTTTGTGTCAGTACAAAGTAATACAAATGTATGTACAAAACAAAAAACACAGGGCATACACCCGAAACTTGGAAATGGCAGCTTCTTCTGGGAACTTCAAATGATAGAAGTAACTCCTGCCACACCCCTCCTGACCAAAGCTGTCTATAAGCTTGTGATCACGGGCAGTCTTTCTTTTGTTTACTGGCAGGAAGATGTCAGCTTTCAGAGGCAGCTGCCACATCCTTTTTAGTAAAACAGGGCCACAATCTCGTTGTTGTTTTAGGTATGTTTCATTTTTTCTGTACTTTAGTTATTTTCAATGGAATATCTTTCCTACGTGTTAATATCGAAACAAATTAACATTTAGAGTTACCTTTAAACATACAGAACTAAATGTCTTGTTCTAATGGGAGTAATTCACACTAACAGCGGTAACTTTTATCTTTAATCCAAACTCATGTTTGGGAGAAATTGGTGACAAGTGATTGAAATAAACTAACACCGTAAAAAATGTGCATTCAACATATTTATTTAAAAAAAAAATTTTATTGCTTTCCAAAAAAAGGATCTATGTTTGGCTTAGTGGATTCATTGTCGGCTGGAGAGCCATCCCTCCAAAGAAGCCCCGTCTTTTTCGGATTTGGGGGTGTGATTTTTTGCATTCTTTAGCCCTGTGACGTCGTCCGTCACTCAGGACAGCAAAACCACGCCCACAAATCCTCAAAATCCGGAAGCTTGTGTCCGCCATTTTCTATCCTTTGCAGTGAAGGTAAGCCCGTGTTTGTTTCCCCGCTGTGCCTTCTTCCCCCTGTCTGTTTCCCGCCCCCTGTATGTTTTCCGCCCCCCTCCTGCTCTCCGTGTATTTTCGCTGTCCGTGTCTGTTTGTGCCTTCTTCCCCCCTGTCTGTTTCCCGCTCTCCGTGTATTTGAGCGCCACGGCTGCTCCTCCTTATTTGTAAGATTTCATCTTCATACCCACATGCATTACCCCCTTTTCGCTTCTTTAATGGCTTTTAGTGACCTCAATATCCTCAGTAGCTCCTCCAGCGCTGATAAATAATTGTTTTACATTCTTATAAGAGCCTTTTCATCCGGACTCCCTGGGAGCTCGGGTCATGCTTCATACGACAATCCTATCCCTCTGGGAATTGACCACCTTCATATGATCACTTTCGAAGCGACGGGGGACCCCACCCGCTAAAACGAGAACGCTGTTTACGCGCTAATCAATAGGCGTTTAGAATCTCGGTTCCCGCGAACAGTGTTCCCTGGGTTATGTTTACCTTAAAGTGCAAACTCTTTTTAGCCACTGATACTCTACATCAACTGACCGTTAGCCCATGTATGCAGGTTGACTCTACTACTCCTCCCTATTTAATCGGCTGCCAACAGCTCATATAGGTGTGTAGCTTTAAAATAATAGAAATTGCACAGCTCGCAACATATCTAAAAGGTCTGTACGTGCGTGTGACACAGACAAATGATCAGACATAATCGAGAGATTCGGGTGTTGACTGTACGATGAGAGTATACCTAATTTTTAAGCTTCTGTGTAGACTTAAACGTTCGGTGCAACACGTGAACAGAAATTACGTAGTTTATTTTTGTCTCTAAACCGTTCTGAAATTCTTTTTGTGCGCACATTGAAACGTGTGTGGGGGGGTGTAAATCTACACCATTCATGCAAGTGTGTGCGTCAAATTATATTTAACCCCAAGTGGGTGCACTAAACATCCAACCTGGAAATGCAATCGCCCTTTGGCATAAGTCATATGCTGTGCTTCTATAAGAAAATTAACGCAAACAAACGTGCCATTTTAAAAGGGTTTTGGTTTTTCGATTTCCAAGAATTGCTCTCCAGCCTGCGTCCAGGAGGGTTGTGCATAATTTATATTGTCTGTGTTCCTGTTATATCTGAGGTAGTGGTGGATGTTACAGCTAGAATAAGGCATCTCCATGGCAATAAAGCCCTCGAAGGGAGGAGGAGAGAGGGCTCTCAAATTCACTACAACACTCTCTCACTACCTCACAACTTCACTCTCTCTCTAACTCACTGCTTCACTCTCTATCTCACTACCTCACACTCTCTCTATATACTACCTCACTCTATTTCTATCTCACTATCTCTCTCTCACTATATCACGACACACTCTCTAAAGTTCACTACATCACTCTCACTACCCCACAACTTCACTCTCTCTCTAACTCACTACTTCACTCTCTCTATCTTACTACCGCACTCTCTCTCTCAAATACACTAACTCACTTTCACTCTCTCATACACTACCTCACTCTCTCTCTAGCTCACTACTTCACAACATCGCTCTGTTTCTATCTCAATACAGCACAACAACTCTCACCCTCACTACCTCATTCTTTCACTACCTTACTCTCTCTATCTCTCACTACCTCACTCTATATCTACTTCACTCTCCCACAAAACAAAAATAACTACATCACTACTCAAATTATATCTATAAAACTATCTCACTCTCTCTCTCACTAACTCTCTCCATAACATCACTCTATTTCGATATCACTCTCACTACCTAACTATAACACAAGTCACTCACTCAAAAAATAACTACAACACTCTCTCGCTGACTCACTCTCTCTCTCACAAGTTCACTCTCTTTCTCCAACTCACTACGTCACTCTCTATCTCACTAACTCTCTCTTTCTATCTCACTAAGTCACTTTCACTCTCTCTTACACTACCTCAATCCTTCTCTATCTCACTACGTCACAACATCACTCATTGTTTCTATCTCCCTACCACCAAAAATCACTCCATCACTAACTCACTCTTTCACTACCTCACTCTCTCTGTCTCACTACCTCACTCTATCTACCTCACTCTCTCTCACTACCTCACTCACTCTCTTTCTATCTCACTAAGTCACTTTCACTCTCTTTCACTACCTCACTCTCTCTCTATCTCACTAACTCACAAACTCACTCACTGTTTCTATCTCACAACCTCAGAACATCCCTGTTAGACGGACCGGGAGGGTCGGCCGAGGACAAGGGGAGAGGTCTCCGGGGAGAGCCGTCTCCAGCGATCGTACAGACAAGTAACTTCCCCCCCACAGATGTACACCACACAAGGATAAGGTTCAACGTTACTTTATAAGCAATTCTTCAAGTACGGTGAAATGGTACAAGGAGGTCTGGACTCAGGGGTCCCCTCTAGGCTAGTCTCTTGGTTGGGAAAAGGGTAGCGGGACAGTCTCGTTACCAATCTGGTAGATGAAATAGCTCACAATCCTCGAGCTCGGCGTTCTAGGTGATCGGGCCGCGGCGGAGCCAGCAGGTCCCGGGATGGTTGAAGGTAGCGACGGTCCGCGGCGGAGCCAGCAGGTCCCGATGAAGGTGGTGGTTACAAACGGTCCGCGGCCACGCCAGCAGGTCCCGACGACGATGAAGGTTTCAGAAGGTTGCAGCAGCGCCAGCAGGCAGGTCGATAGTTCACAAGGCAGGGCTACGGCAGCGCCAGTAGTCCGTCAAGGATGAGTTCTTCACTGCGTCTCTCGACTCCAGGATACAACTGCCTTCCTGCTCTGGAGCTGCCCCAGTTATAGGTCTGGCGCCCTTTGATGTCCGGACCCTCGCACTCGGAGGTCGGGAGGTCCAGGATGAGGGAGTCCAGACACCCAGAAGGGGGGTGGAGCCAGCGCCTCGGGGAGCTGGGGTGATCGGCACCTGGCGGGGGAGAGCCATCGACACCTCTTTCTCCCATTGACCTGCCAAGTAGTCCGCTCACCTCCTGGGTGGATGGTGGTGCCGGGATGTCGGGGCCTGGCCAGGCCCAGGGTTAGGGTCGATCGGAGGCCACGCGGCCTCGTGGTGCTATGTCCAAGATGGCGCCCAGGCTGGGCGAGAGGGCCAGTGGGGAATCGGCCCATGATGGGGAGATGTCCAGGGGCAGGGGTCCCATATGAGACGGGGAACGGGTGATTGTTGCGTGTAACAGCTGAAGAGCCAGGTTCGGGCCTGGTCGTGCGGGGAGGGAG
This sequence comes from Lissotriton vulgaris, assembly GCF_964263255.1. Taxonomy (NCBI): domain Eukaryota; kingdom Metazoa; phylum Chordata; class Amphibia; order Caudata; family Salamandridae; genus Lissotriton; species Lissotriton vulgaris. The sequence continues at coordinate 253,827,759 of NC_141687.1, forward strand.
CAAGTCCTTCACGTGGCCTGTCCAACATGCGTCCCCCCCAGCTGAAGGCGGGGAGAGTCACCCATCCTCTTGGGGACTCTCTTCGTCGAGGCGGAAAAAGCGGGACAGGCCATCTGCGTTGGCGTGGTCTTGCCCGGGTCGATGTTCCACAGTGAAGTCCATCCCCTGCAGGGAGATGGACCAACGCAAGAGTTTCGGGTTTTCCCCCCGCATTTGCATTAGCCACTGCAGGGGCCGATGATCGGTCTGTACCCGGAAGTGGGTGCCGAAGAGATAAGGCCGGAGCTTTTTGAGGGCCCACACCACGGCGAAGGCCTCCCTCTCGATGGTGCTCCGGCGTTGTTCTCGGGCCAGGAGCCGTCTGCTGATGAAAGCCACCGGCTGGTCAAGTCCTTCGGGGTTCAGCTGGGAAAGGACTGCCCCAATGCCATGGTCGGAGGCGTCCGTTTGGACGATAAATTCCTGACTGTAGTCGGGGGCCTGGAGCACAGGGGCGGAGCACATGGCGGCCTTCAGCTTCTCGAATGCCGCTTGACAGTCGGGGGTCCAGTTGACCTCCTTTGGTTGGTTTTTGGAGGTGAGCTCCGTGAGGGGCCCCACAATGCTGCCATAGTCCCTCACGAACCGCCGGTAGTAGCCTGTGAGTCCCAAGAAGGCGCGGACCTCGGTCTGGGTGATGGGGGGCTGCCAAGCCTGGATGGCAGCGATCTTGAGTTGCAGAGGGGCCACCAGACCGCTTCCCACCTGGTGCCCGAGATAGGTCACGGACCCCTGGCCAATTTGGCATTTGCTGGCCTTGATCGTGAGGACAGCTCGTTGGAGGGCCTGTAGCACCTCTCGGAGGTGGTGGAGGTGGTCGGACCAGTGGCGGCTGTACACAGCGATATCGTCCAGGTAGGCGGCGCTGAATTCTTCGAGTGCCGCCAGGACCTGGTTTACTAGCCGCTGAAATGTTGCTGGGGCATTCTTCATGCCGAAGGGCATGACCTTGAAGTGGTAGTGGCCATCAGGGGTGGAGAAGGCAGATCGTTCTTGGGCCCGGGGTGTGAGACCGATCTGCCAGTAGCCCGCTGTCAGGTCGAAGATGCTGAGGTAGCGGGCAGCTCCCAGGCGGTCGATTAGTTCATCTGCTCGGGAAATGGGGTGTGCGTCTGTTCTGGTGACCGCATTCAAGCCCCGGTAGTCGACGCAGAACCGGAGCTCAGGCGTGGTGCCGGGGGCGGCCGCTTTGGGGACCAGTACCACTGGGCTGGCCCAGGGGCTGTCTGAGGGCTCGATGACCCCGAGCGTGAGCATCTTGCCCACCTCCTCTTGGATGCAGGCCCGTACCCGATCTGGTACGCGGTAGGCCCGGTGGCGGACAGGGGGACTCTCTCCAGTGTCCACGTCGTGTAAGCACCAGGGGGTGACCCCTGGGGTGAGGGAAAACAGGGTGGCGAACTGCAGCAGGAGGTCTCTGCAGTCTTGGCGCTGTTCCGGGGTGAGGGCCTCCGAGAGTCGGACCCCGTCCACGGAGCCGTCCTTCTCTCGAGTCCGTAGGAGGTCAGGGAGGGGTTCGGAGTCCTCCTCGGCTCCGCTGTCTGTTGCCATCAGGAGGCTGAGCTCTGAGCGCACAAAGTGGGGTTTCAGTCTATTGGCGTGGAGGACCCGGAGAGGGTTCCGTGAAGATTCCATATCGATGAGATAGGTGACAGGGCTCTTGCGCTCGACTACTTTGAAGGGCCCTGTCCATTTGTCTTGCAGGGCGCATGGTTCGGTGGGAGACATTACCCACACTTGTTGGCCGGGTTCAAATTCAATGGAGGAGGCATTTTGATCGTACCACAGTTTCATGTCTTCCTGACTGGCCTCCAAGTTTGCTTTTGCCATCTCTTGGAACCGTCTGGTCTGGTTGCGGAGGGTTAGGAGGTACTTGAAAACATCTGGAGGGTTCTTTAGAGGGGGCATTTCCCAGCCTTCTTTGACTAGGCTGAGCGGCCCGCGCACAGGGTGGCCATACAAGAGTTCGAAAGGGCTGAAGCCGAGGGATTTCTGGGGGACTTCTCGGTAGGCAAAGAGGAGGCACGGCAGTAGCACATCCCACTGGCGACGGAGGGGCTCTTCCAACCCCCCAATCATCCCTTTGAGCGTGCGGTTGAACCGCTCAACCAGTCCGTTTCCTTGAGGGTGATAGGGGGTCGTGAATCTGTAGGTGACCCCACACTGTTGCCAGAGGGACTTCATGTATTTTGAAATAAAGTTTGTGCCCCGGTCACTGACGACTTCTCGGGGGAAGCCCACCCGGGAGAAGATCCCCATCAAGGCCCGGCCGACTACCGGGGCGGTCACAGTTCGTAGGGGAACAGCCTCGGGGTAGCGAGTGGCGTGGTCCACCAGTACCAGGATGAACCGATGCCCTTGTGCTGTACGGGGGTCCAGGGGCCCCACAATGTCTATCCCCACCCTCTCGAACGGGGTGGTGACCACCGGGAAAGGTTGCAGAGGTGCTTTAAGCTTGCGGCCGCTCTTCCCGCTGGCCTGGCACGTGGGGCAAGACCGGCAGTGCTGGAGTACGTCGTTCCTCATCTTGGGCCAGAAAAAGTGGGTCACCAGGCGGCTGTAGGTTTTGTCCTGACCCAGGTGGCCAGCCAGGGGGACATCGTGGGCCAGGTTTAGCAAGAAGTCTCTAAAGCGTAGGGGCACCACTAGCACTCGGCTGGCCCCTAACTCTGCGATTCTCTGTTCGCTGTACAACAGGTCATTGTCCCAATAGACCCAATGGGTTCCGGAGGTATCCCCTGCACTCTGGGCGAGGGCTTGTTGGCGGAGTCCCTCGAGGGAGGGACAGGTCTTCTGCTCGTGGCGAAACTGTTCCTGGGTGGGCCCCCCCTCCTGACGCCACTGAGCCAGGCCGGGAAGGTCCTGAGGCTGAACGAGCCCCTCGGGAGTTTGCTCTGGGGGGACGGCACGGTCGGTGTCTTCTACTGGAGCGACCGGGGGAGGAGGTGCCGGCCATTCAGGTTCTTCGGGTCGGGGGGTGGTACGGGCAGCCATGGACCGGGTGGTTACGCACGCCCAGTCCGGGATGCCCAACATCCCCAGGTGCTCTCTCCTCTCTACGGCGGCCCACGGGGAACTCTCAAGGTCATTTCCCAGGAGGCAGTCTACGGGGGCATCATCTCGGACCGTCACTTTCAACATGCCGGAGACTCCTCCCCACTCGAAGGGGACGCAGGCCATCCGACATAGACTCTCCGAATTGTCGGCTGACCGGACAGGGCAGAGAACGTTCGGCAGGATCTGTTCTGGGGTCACCAGGTGACAGCGGACGGCCGTTACACTGGCCCCGGTGTCACGTAGGGCTTCGGCCCGGCGTCCATTAATGTTCACCCACTGACTATACTTCCGGGTGTTGGCGGGTAGGGGGACCCGCGGGACCATGTCTTTTCCCCCTAGGCACGCTAGAACCATGGCGGCGGGTTCCCATTCTTGGTGTTCTTGTTCACATTCCTCGTGTTCTTCGGAGATTTGTTCTTCCCCCAGGGCGGCGGCAGCCATCTGGCGGGGTCTCGGAGTTTGGCTCTGTGGACAATTCGGGTCGTTTGCGTAGTGGCCGACTCGCTGGCATCGGTGACATGTGACATTGGCTCTGTATCCCGGCCGCGCCGGGGTGTTGCCCCGGTTGGCCGGGGGTGGGGTGCTGGTAGCGGGAGCGGCCGGGGCGTTGTCTCTTCCTCGTCCCTGGCCCCCTCCTCCTCCTCGGGGACGGTGCTGACCGTGGTTGTTCCGGATCTGTTCATGTGACCCATTTCGGCCCACTCGGGTAATTTCCCACCGGTCAGCCTCGGCGGCGAGCTGCCGCGGATCAGTCAATTTACTGTCGAGGAGGTGCTACCTGAGCTCGACGAAGCAGTTGTTCGATAGATGCTCCCATACCATGAGATTGAATAGTTGCTCGTAGGTCGTTACGTTGCTTCCCTTGATCCAACCCTCGAAGGCTCGGCTGAAATAGTTCACGTATTCCACCCAAGTTGTACCCGGGATCCGGGTGCAGTCTCGGAACCTCTGGCGGTACATTTCGGGTGTGAGCCCATAGCGGGTGAGGAGGGTAGCTTTCATGTGGTCATAGGAGGTCATCAGATGGTCGGGAAGCTGCAGCAGGGCATCGCAGCCCTCATTGACGAACCTCCCCCATAGACCGGCTCCCCAGTCGCTGCGATCGATCCGGTGGGAGGTCATAGCGATCTCATAGGCCTTGAACCACTGCTGTATGTCGTCATCTCGGAAATATTCTCGAACGACATCCTTGGGGATGTGTACCTTCTTTTCTGTTGCCCCCGGGGTGCGCGGTTGCTCGGGCACCCCTAATTCTTTGTTCTGCTTGCGTAAGTCTATTTCAGCTAGTTTGCGCTCGTGTTCATACGCCAGTCTCTTCTCTTCGAGCTCTCTTTGTCTCTGTTTCTCTTCCCGTTCTTCCCGGAGCCGCAGGTGTTCCAGGTTCAGTTTTTGTTCGGCTAATTTGAGTTCGCCATCCATTTTGAGCCGGGCCATTTCTAGCTCGTGTAGTCGGTTTCTTTCTCGTTCTTGGATCTCATCTTGCGAGAGACCCGTTCTTTGCTCCTCGGGAGCCGTGGTGTTTTTCTCTGCTGCTGCGACATTTTGGTCCGGGGTTCTGACGGCCCCGGTTTCTGCCCATGACTCAATGGCGTGCTTGAAATCGTCTTTAGTACTCAGACCGGTGGTAGCGATACCTAGTTCAATGCAGAATTGTTTCAACTCACGATGGTTGTATTCTTCCAATTTCTCCATCTGGAATTTCTCGGTGGATCCGCTTTCTTTGGTTGGCATTGTGGTTTTGTCGTGGGGTGAGCTACTCTCTGTGCGATTATGCGTCGATTCGGATCGCGCCGCTGGCCACCAATGTTAGACGGACCGGGAGGGTCGGCCGAGGACAAGGGGAGAGGTCTCCGGGGAGAGCCGTCTCCAGCGATCGTACAGACAAGTAACTTCCCCCCCACAGATGTACACCACACAAGGATAAGGTTCAACGTTACTTTATAAGCAATTCTTCAAGTACGGTGAAATGGTACAAGGAGGTCTGGACTCAGGGGTCCCCTCTAGGCTAGTCTCTTGGTTGGGAAAAGGGTAGCGGGACAGTCTCGTTACCAATCTGGTAGATGAAATAGCTCACAATCCTCGAGCTCGGCGTTCTAGGTGATCGGGCCGCGGCGGAGCCAGCAGGTCCCGGGATGGTTGAAGGTAGCGACGGTCCGCGGCGGAGCCAGCAGGTCCCGATGAAGGTGGTGGTTACAAACGGTCCGCGGCCACGCCAGCAGGTCCCGACGACGATGAAGGTTTCAGAAGGTTGCGGCAGCGCCAGCAGGCAGGTCGATAGTTCACAAGGCAGGGCTACGGCAGCGCCAGTAGTCCGTCAAGTATGAGTTCTTCACTGCGTCTCTCGACTCCAGGATACAACTGCCTTCCTGCTCTGGAGCTGCCCCAGTTATAGGTCTGGCGCCCTTTGATGTCCGGACCCTCGCACTCGGAGGTCGGGAGGTCCAGGATGAGGGAGTCCAGACACCCAGCAGGGGGTGGAGCCAGCGCCTCGGGGAGCTGGGGTGATCGGCACCTGGCGGGGGAGAGCCATCGACACCTCTTTCTCCCATTGACCTGCCAAGTAGTCCGCTCACCTCCTGGGTGGATGGTGGTGCCGGGATGTCGGGGCCTGGCCTGGCCCAGGGTTAGGGTCGATCGGAGGCCACGCGGCCTCGTGGTGCTATGTCCAAGATGGCGCCCAGGCTGGGCGAGAGGGCCAGTGGGGAATCGGCCCATGATGGGGAGATGTCCAGGGGCAGGGGTCCCATATGAGACGGGGAACGGGTGATTGTTGCGTGTAACACCTGAAGAGCCAGGTTCGGGCCTGGTCGTGCGGGGAGGGAGCAAGCCCTTCACGTGGCCTGTCCAACAATCCCTCTACCTCGCTTTCTCTGTTTCTCACTCTCTATCTACCTATCTCTCACTACATAACTATCTACCTCACTATTCCACTCTATCTCACGATCTCACAACTTCTCTCTCTCAAAACATCACTACCTCACTCTCTCACTACCTCACTCTCTAGCTCACAACCTCACAACGTCACTCTCTTTCTATAACTCACTACCTCAATCCCTCTCTATCTCACTACCTTAATCACTCTCTATCTCACTACCTCACTCTTTCTATCTCACTAACTCACTTTCACTCTCTTTCACTACCTCTTTCTCTCTCACTACATCACAACATCACTCTATGCTTATATCTCACTACCTCACAACATCCCTCTCCCTCACTACCTCACTCTCTACTACCTCACTCTCTATCTACCTCACTCTCTCTCACTACCTCACTCTCTCTCTATTTCAATACCTCACTCGCTCTCTCTATCTCACTCTCTCTCTGCTAATGCAATAGGTATCACATATGCAAAATACAAAGCTAATGCCAATACAAATGACAATGCCATTTATTTAGGGATACAAAAATGATAAAAAAATAATGAGCAATTCCAATAGCTCTACCTATAATATTTCCGAGACCATTGCATTGTAAATGCTTGTTTATTAATGATTAAAGAGACAAGTTAGTTGTCTTGTTTCTTCGATATAAATCTTTACTTTCATAGATGGAACAATATGATGGTATTTAACACCAAAAAACAAGTGAGATTGTTATATAAGGTCTCATGGCAGGTTTCAGTTTTGACGGCCGCATTACGATGCAGGCGGTCCAAAGTGAAACCGGCCAGTCATTATGGCTGGATTCGGCCAGTCGGAGGCCTGCCCGTAATCCCAATGGACGGTGGTTCCGCAGTAGGGATTACGATGTTGGTTTCCGACAGGCTTTACATGTCGGGCTTTCCGACATAAAAAGCCTGTCGGAAAGAAACATTGGGGGCCCCTAGCAGGGCCCTCTTCACCCTGCGGTCTTTGGTTGGGGTCCGAGGGGGTACTGTTCATCCCGTCCCCCGCATGGCAGGCACCTCAGGGTGCAGAGATGAACAGATCCTCCCATTGTCTGAGGGAGCTTGTGCTATGGACGGTTTTACGGCCACAGCACAAGCTCCCATAGAAAAATGGGATTATGCGACTGCCCAAGTGTGGTCACATTGTAATTCTGCTGTTAGTCTGCTGACCAGACATCGGTCTGTCTAGCGCCCGACATCATAAAAAAGGCCAGAAAGTGCATCCTAAGCACAATTACTTGAAGGGGCTTTCAGATTTGATGATCACAGAAATAGAGGCACAGGGGAAAAAAGTAATTGCCTAGGGTCACACTGTTTGGTCTAGCAGGGAAGCCAATTGAAACCAGGTTTCCTGAATAGTCAATGTGCATGAGGATTTTATTAGAGACCCAAGAGGCAAGTCAGTTGTCTTGTGCCACCTGTAGAAGGCCTTTATTGCTGGTAGAGATGAAGTAACATTATTGTCAATTAAACCATGTATAAGACAAGATGTTTGTACCGTGCACATCCTGAGCTGAATTACTTCAAGGAGCTGTCAAATGTGATGATCACTGTAAAGGAAGCAGAGGGGAGAAAAGTAATTGTCCAGGATCATATAATTTGGTCAAGCTGGGAAGCTGTGATTATTTACCAGGGTCTCTGGGTCAGGCTCCCCTTACCTAGCTTTTGCCCTTTGTCCAACAAAAGCTTCTGACAGGCCTGGGCACGTTATGCAAGCGCATTGAAAATATAATTTGGTCTTTTTATAAGGCTCGGTAACAGCATTTGAAACAGCTCTCTCATAAAACTTTGAGCAGAAACAGCACAAGCGTCCCAACTTCAGGGGATGGGGACATCCAGAGAAGCATCACGACAAGCCCTTCCTCACGGGACAGGTACAAATTGGGCAGCAGCAGTGCAAGCTTTACTTCCTCACAGAACTGAGACAACATGGCAGTAGCAAAGCAAGCGTGAGCTCTCATTGCTCACAGAATATGTACATTTAAGCCATGAGTGACATGCAGGTTACAGATAGATCTCTGGAGTGGGTGATTATGTCACAGAGGTGAATGAATGGGTGGGTGAGTTTGAGGATATGCAAGTTCTGACACCATTCTGACTCATGCACGCGAACATCCTGAAACTCGTGCTGCTGTCATTTGGAGACCCGTTTGTGGTGACTTTTTGGTGTTAAAAGAATGAACAAGTAGCCTTACCTAGTGGGTCACTGTTATTTGGAGCAGCTTCGACACAGCAGAACTAATTATGCTCAAGACAACCATACAGGTGATACTTCTACCAAATGGTTTGCACGGAGACAGTTTAAGACATGGACAAAGTGGGCAATTTCTCAAGCCCCCCACCTTCCAAGGGAGATCCTGAGAAAACTCAGCTGTCTCTGCCTGAACTCGGTCTACTTCTATAAACTTTCCTCCTGTGTTTGTACCTCGGCCTCTAGCTCGGTTTGCTCAGGGTCATCCTAAGGACTTTTGAGGCACCCTTTTTTCAAAAACTTTTTATTGGTTTCAACATATTAGCAATACAAACAGTAAACATGTTGATCCTAGTACAGGCAATGCATATTTAAACGGTTTTTGTTTGACCCCATTTTGGAAACAATCTGGGCCCCCAAAATATGGTCTGCCCAGCGCCTCAAAATTCCTTAAGACGACCGTGGGTTTTGAGAGCACGCGCCCCCGACGCCGTGTCATCCGAGGCTCGGTTTGGAATGCACGCGCACGAGGGGCCGTGTCATCCCAGGCTCGGTGCGGCACCTGTGGGTCGCCAGGGGTAGGTTTGAACAATCAAGAGACATGCTCGTTGGGAATAATGCCACGCCCCAAAAAGATGAAGGTGAAATGCAAATCGATTGACCTGGCAATGCAAATAGCAAAAAGTGTCAAAAGATGTATCCTTGATATTCTGCTACGCCACTGGAATCAATAGTTGCATTAAACAAAACCCTGTCTTGAAGATGAAATAGAGACCATAAACAAGATAAAAAACAGTGTGGAACAGATTTCGCTCTGCGATGAGATCCATCGATCGTTCAATTGCCGAGAGTCGATGGCCTACCATCGGACATGTAGACAGAGCACGAAAAATGACATGGAAAGTGTCCCATGTATTTAAAAATTCACGCATTGAAGGGATCTTAACATTAGAAACGAATACTGTAGAGCCGACAATAGTAGCCATGTGCCGGAGAAATGTAACAGCAGTTGAGACAAATAAGCAGTTCTAGATGTTGTCTTGTGTAGGGATCATGTTAAATGTCTGTGAACACACTCACGCTCATTATGCTGTGTATGTCTCCATCAAATCAATTAGAAATATTTTCTTTTTAAAAGTGTAACAATCCTAATTCCTGCAATGAAGACAGGTAAAATGTAGTCTTTATCTCACATCACCAACTGTCAACAGCAACTGCCCACTGCCCAATTCACCAGTTAGAGGCATTCTAAGGAACGAACCATGGGAGTAGACCGGAGGGGTGCAAGGGTGCGACGGGAAATACCAAAGTGGTAATGACAATGTGAAGAAAATAAGAAACTAGGCAATGTGTAGGAAAACGGCAAAAAAGCATTGCACGTTGGACAGGGATTCTGAATTATGCCATACACTGAACAAGAACTGAGAGTGGTCTGCGTTATTATGACACCACAAAATAAAGCCTTCTGCAAAGAAGGCGGGGCTGCCTTCAAGCAGCATTCATCAAACATTCGACCGGAGTAGACGTATGGACTGCGTTATGACGTCACGCGATTAGTGATGACATCCTTTAGTGTAATATCTCAAACTAACATCTGGACACTGGTACTTTCCCACAGAAACAGCTTTGATAAGAGCAGAAAAGAGAATCGGCTAAAGGAGCACAGGTCAATTTCCCTTAGGACCCGTGTCACTGGCACTTTTACCCTGCCAGTAGATGGCGCTGTGGTGCCATTGCCTGTCATGCTTTGTGTCCAATGAATTATGAGGGAATTAACCGTGTCCTGTCCGGTTTTCACTAACTGTCCTCCCTATGAATATCTCAGAAACATTTTTCACATAAATGCACAGGTAAATCAATCGTTCGGATTTCACAAACATCACCGGTACGTGGAAACAAACACTTAAGAGGGAGGCACTGTAACAAATACCTTACAGGTGGGGTACATAATAATGTGGCGCTTTTTCATGTAGCTCAAATATAGATCATCCGAGTACTGTTGTTCTGGTATGAGCGTGTATGCAGCGCTTACTACCCTTGGAGCGCTTGATGGATGGGTAGCACGCTACCCCTTGGAAGCTCACTGTTAATGACTAGGTAATGCCGAACGGTTACAGTTTGTCAGGATGTTTTCTTAAAGTGTAACGTATTTTGCACTGTGCATCTCATGCAAATTTACAGATCACTTTGTTAAACATGGAAGTTAAAACTGTTGCGAGTTTAGGGTTGTGTGGTATTCAATTCATCTTTGACATTTGGATGCTGCAGTTGGCATGCTGTTTGTCCACGAGCTTTCATGCCATTCTACGCTCCATTCGCTGTGGGGTTCGAGCACAGGAACATTAAAACATTGCCAAATAGTCGGATACATGTTGGCTGTTTCAAGCTATAGTACAGAACTCGTGTTACATTGGAGAGTAGAAAGGGCCCTCTTCCATGCAGTCGTAGATTGTAATTTACTCTTCATGCGACGTGTCGTAGAAAAAACTGTTTTTATCTCAAACCCTTTCTGGCTGGAGTCGGTGGGCACTTGGGGTGCTCATTTTCTGAACAGCTGTATTTTTTACCGTTATCAAAGCACTACTGTTTCATCATAAAATATTCCAGGGGCTCCACACATGTTGGACCTGTTGGTTCAAGCACTTACACCAACATGCTCTAAAAGCACAGTTGTGCTTAGACCCAATGTACAAAAGGCAAGTCACAATAGTGGGTGCAAACTGCGCGTCGATTTTCTGCGACCTGCCTTTAATTTTGAGATGTGACTTATGAACTAATAGGTTATGTAGCAAATTGCCTAATGAGTTTTACTTAGGAAGGTACTATTCCAGCCTTCTGTGATTGGCTACAATCATAGGCATGGTGGCCTGTAAGGTACGGTGGACCACCATCCTTGTGTTCGGATTTGCAAACAGGAGATTTTTTTTCCTACAAAGCAGTCAATGTTCCTCAAAGGAACCAGTGCTGCTACTAAAAAAGAAATGTTTCGAGTTTGAGAAGACATCGGAGGGAGTAAGCAGAGGTCCCTCGGATCACTGCCCCCCCCCTCCCCCCCCCCTCCCCCGCACACTGCTGCATGAGATGATTCCCAAAAGGGAAGCGCTCCTTTGAGAAATGACGGATTGGGTTTACAAACCATTGACACATCTCCCTTTCCCGCAACCACAAACTCCTTTAGTACTTCTGGCACTATAGCTGCATTTTTTCTGAAAAAAGAACAGATTATGGACGGAATGCTGAATTAATCAAACACTCACCCCCAGTCACATATCTGGGTTAAATCTATCGTTTGTGTGTCTTTTGGTTTAGGAATTTGGTGACAAGGGGCTCAGGTGGTATCATGGTGGTACAGTATGAGGTGGTAAGTTAAAGTGGTAGTTCCAGGTTGTATCACATTGAACTCATACCTTTTAGTGTGTTATAGGGATTTGGTGATATACGTTTTAAAATAGTATATGGGTTCAGTGGTGTAGGGGTTGTTAAGTGATTAACAATGTTACAAGAGTTAGGGTGGTTTAGGCATTGAGGTGGCTAGAGTTGTATATCGGTACAGATGGTGTAGAATTGAGGTGTTAAAGGTGTTGGGTAGACAGAGAAGATGGGGATACTGTAGGGGTGAGAGTTGCCAGTGGGCCCGTGAGTGGTACAGGGTTAGGTCTGCTACAAAAGACTAAAGGCGATAAAACAGCTAAACATGGTATAATCAGTGTTTTTGCTCTGGTAAGGTGGTGCAGACATTGTATACAATGCCTTTGTTTTTATGTCGTCCAAATCTAACTGGGAAGCAGTAGAGTGCTGTACATTAATAAGAGTGCCAGAGGAGATACGATATCTACAATTGGGGATTTTACATATATAATTGCACAATGACTTACATTTCAAAATCCCATTACATTTCACTTACATTTACAGTTGTACTCACAGGGATTGTCTGTTAATGCCCAGAGCAGGGGTTAGAACTCAGATCCTCACGCTACAACAGACCTTGGGACAGAATAACGTCAAATATCTCTTACTTATAAGCTCTCTGAATTCTTCTGTATCAAAATTACCGCTGTGTACAGCAAATTCAACCCTCAACCACATCCCATCACAATTAAACATCCTATCATGGCCAATGAATGAGCACTAACTTTATGGTCCGCCATCAACATCACTGAAATTGCAGCTACCATGAAGATCATTTACTCGTGGGCTCCATCTGACCCCTGCCCCACCACACCGTCCCCAAATAACTCCTACCGATCAGCAAAGCACTAACACCCATCCTCAATACCTTCATCGACTCAGCCACCTTCCTGGACACCTGTAAATATGTCACCATCATGCCTATGCTCAGAAAACCAAATGCTGATCCACCCATACTTCCCAACTACAAATTCATCTCCCTCCTACCATACCTTGCAAAGATCTTAGTGAAACTAATCAACTGACGCCTCACTGACCATATCAACAACCACCAGCTCTTCGATACCATGCAGTCTTGATCAGGTCCAACCACAGGACAGAAACAACACTCATCACTGTATGATCCTTGACAAAGGAGACACAGAAGCTGTCATTTACAGGACTTCTCTGCAGCATTTGACACAGTCACACACCACCTCCTCATCCGAACATGCACAAGATTGGCTTTCAAGGATTCACTCTATGCTGGATCTGTTCCTTCTTAAAGGATAGAACATAAGCTGTCAGCCTGGCCTTACTCCGTGGAAGAAAGCAAACTCATCTGTGGAGTGTCTCAAGGTTCATTGCTCAGCAACACCCTCTTTCAGTGCATACAGGATCCCTCTGGCTATAGTCATCCACGTACATGACATCAACATCCTCTCCTAAGCAGACGACAAGCAACTATACTCTCCCTCTCACACGAGGAACGCAGCACAATCAACTGCAAACTAGACATGACTGCACAAGTCAATGCCTTCACTGCATCCTACCTTCCACACTCACACCCCAATCACCAGCAAGTTAGACTATGGGAACTCCCTCTACTCCTGGATCACCATGCAACTCACTAGAAGACTACAAACCATGCAGACCTCAGCAGCCAGACTCCTCCTTAACCTCCCACAGAGAACTCACATCACACTACATCTAATGGAGCTCTATTGGCTTCCAGTACACAAACAGGCACATGCATCAACGATTTTTGCATGCGCAAACGGTGCGATTCCCTAAAATCGACCGTTTGCGAATGCAAAATCATGTTTTGAGATGCATCATGCATTTTTGGGAAAATCGCTATTTTTAGCGAATTCCAAAAATGCGATTGCTTTTAAGGAATCGCAAATTTGTGATTCCTTAAAAGCAATGCATGATTAATTTTAAAATTGCGAATTCGCAAATAGGGGGTGCAAATTACCACGAGGTTGAACCTCGTGGTAATTTGCGAAAATGTGTTAAAATGCTCTATTTTGCATTTAAAAACACTGTCATGTTACAGACACACATGTCCTTAGGACATGTATGTTTGAAACATGCACTCCAAAATACATTTCAGGGGTGCAGGGGGGGGTCCAAAGGACCCCCCCCTGCACCCATGGAATGCATCAACAGTTTGCGAATTCCAATTTGCGAATTCGCAATTCCCACTGATTCCTATGGGCCTTTTGGCCCATAGGAATCAATGGGAATTGCGAAATCGCAAATTGAAATTCGCATAATATTTGCGATTCGGTAAAAATTGCGATTTTTGCCGAATCGCAAATATTATGCAATTTAAATCATGCATCCCGTTTTGCGATTCCTTATTTGCGATTCCTTAAAGATCGCTAATAAGGAATCGCAAAACGTTTTATTGATGCATGTCACCGAAAGGCACTCATAACAGACCATTCAAGACACTACACAGTGGAGAAGTGTGGCTCAGGGGTTAGAGGCGGCAGACCAGGAAGCTGAGATCGGCCCTGGACCAGGGTTCAATTCCCCACCTCGACAGGGCTTGGGCTCAATAATTCCACGGACTCGATAATTCTCGCTCCGGTGCCTACTCGACTCACGGGTTCACACTCTGCGACTCTGGGCAATAGCTTGCTTAATCTCCACAACGGCCCCTCGCGGCGGGATGCCTGGCTTTCACCTTGTGGATACCCTGCCGGGGTTATCTCACAGGGGAATACCAGGACGGGTTCCCTAAGCAAGCGCTTAGATGCCTGCGATGTGGGTAATTTGCACTATATAAATACATGTACATTTACATTTACACAGCTTAGGATTCACCTAACTGAACAGCTTCATCTCTCTACCTCGACAACTCTACTCTGCAGAACTTCTACTCTTGGTTATCCCACGCATACCAGCTCAGGACAGACGTTCTCTTACATCCAGTGCTTAATTTGAGCCAGTGGTTTCTGGTGCTCGGCACCTACACCTAACTGTCAACATTGGCACTTGTGACAGCTGCTATCTGTTTGTGTAATTTTGAGAAGAGTAGGGCAACAGTTATTTAATAATTGAAAAGAACTAATGCATGTCACGCATGCCATTCTTTGAAGTTTGGGGGCCTCGAACTATTTAAATTCCTGCAGTTGTGGCAGTGTGATGGTTAGTAATTGTGTAGGTACGGTCATTGGCAGAGTTGGCAGGTGCTGTGGGTAGTGCAAGCTTCAGTAGCATCCTGAAAAGGTCCCTGGCACTAATTATTTTTACAAATTAAGCATTGCTTACATCGCTCCTAAAGGGTGGAACGGCCTTCCATTTTACATCAGACCCCTGATCTCCTGAAGGCCTATGGGAGTGCGGCACCCCTTTGGATTAGCAGAGTCCATTCCTCTCTGGGAGCAGGGAGAGGAGCAATCATCATTATGGCTGACATTCCTGAACAGTGAGCCCACGCCACTCAACGCACAAATAAACACAAGGCGGTGGGTGAGTGAGTCACTTCGTCTGTGAGTGTATCAATGCATCAGCCGGTCTGTAAGGCAATCACCCAGTCTGTAAGCGAGTCAATACATCAGTCAGTGAGTAAGTAAGCAAATGTTTCAGCCTGGCACCCACTGAGACCGGTTTCTTTTCTGGGGCCATGAGGTACGAGCCGGAGCAGACAGAGCCCGAGGTCTGGCACCCCTCTGTAAACCTCTTCCGGTGCCAATCAGTGTCCGGGACTAAGCTCGAGTGGGTGACAGTCTGACGCCACCAGCCCCTCCGAGAAAGAGGCGGGGATGGACCGGGGCACTGGGCAGGTCTGAGTGCAGCAGGGTGACAGGGAGGGCGGCCTGACCTGACGCCACCAGCCCCTCTGAGGAGGAGGCGGGACGAGTCCAGCGGCTCTGGGCGGGCACAGGTGACTGCCGTCGGGGAGGAGGCGCGTTACAGGGATAGCGAAGCAGGTTTATTGACCTAAAACAGCGGGGCTAATTCTGTAGGGTAGGTGTTTTTTAGGGGGTGAGCGTTAACACCGGTTACCGTTAGATCAAACCGTCTCATGCTATGGACCACAGCCGACCCCCACTTTCACCCCATTCCGTAACCACGAACTGGTACCTGTGAGAGACCACGCACACTGATGCCGTCTGTTAGGCCACGCCCCCTCCGTTGACGCGGTAGAATTTATCTGGGCTGCTGGTGTTTACTGTTTGGGCCTATCTCCGTTCATATTGTGTTGTGCGACGGTACGTTCTCTCTCTGTGGCTTCCTGATTCAATTAGGACGCACTGACATTCCCCGTGAGCCCAGAGAGGAGGGGTTATAGTTATCTCCCCTGATTCGCCCCTCTCCCCCCTTGGGATTATAATCCCGACGCGCCATACTCATTTATTTTATTTATTTATTTATTTATGTATTTATTTATTTATTTATTTATTTATTTATTTATTTATTTATTCATTTTTATAAAGCGCGGACTTTACCCTAAGGTGTCAGAGCGCTTCACAATAGGAACAAAACTGATACATGAGGAGAACATTACAAGTGAACAAATTACAAAAGCAGACATTAAATTACATGAGGCAAAAATGACAAGTGTGAGCAAACAAAATACAAGAGGTAGCAAACGGTGCATTACAGAAGGAAAAAGTGACATGTGTGCAGGTTACAAAAGCGTACAAAGTACAAGTAGAGGTATAATACTGCAGTAAATGGCAGACACTCCAGCACAAGAACAAACGTTACGTAGGCAATGGTGGCACTTGTGCAAGTATCTAAAGCAAACAAAATGTAAGAGGTAGCAAACAGTGGGGGCATAGGACACCTTCGCCCTGCCCCCTCCTCTCCCCCCCTCTGACTCACTATCAGCTGGGGGCTGCCAGGGGGGCACGATGGGTTGGTGACTTGGGTCCAAAACGGTAGTTGTTGCTTATGGCTTTTTCTGTTCGCATATATCCATATACAATTTGATTAAATAGAATTGTTAGAGAATATAGTGAAAGAGGGCAGTGGGCCTGGGGATGGCATGCACAGGAATAACAAAAACTGGAAGAGAAATAATGAAAATAGTGGAAAGCAAAGAGACAGACAAATAGGAAAAGCGAACGGAGGGGGGAAAATTAAGCAATAAAGGAACAATGAGAGGAAAAGGGTGGACAAACAGACAAGGGAAAGAAACAGAAGAAGGTAAAGGTGAAAGGAAACGTGAAAATAAAGAAGAAAAATGGTGTAGGGTAGGATGGGACAGTGGAAGGGTGAAAGAATGCACCTGTGCAAGGACAAATGATGCTTGGTACAGAGAAAGGATCAACAGCTGAGAGGGTGAATGGATGGAATGAAACATGGACACTGGAGAACAGCGAAAGGAATAGTGGATAAAAAGAAGAGTAGATGAAGGCATGAACATAATGGGTGGATGCAGGGCCGGCTTTATTGTTGGTGGCGCCCAGTGTGGCAGTTTTTGTTGTGCCCCCACATTACCTCCTTTTCACCTACTCCCTCGCTACCACCCTCCAGCAGTGCACTTTGTCACATTTACTTAATTTCTTTTATAGTGCTAATCATCTATATCCCATTTCTCACATTGATTTTGTTTCATTTCTAGCGCTGCTCATCCCATAGTAGGGCGTCATAGCGCTTTACATCACACACACACATATTATACAGAGACAATGATCATCAATGTACAGGAAAAGTTCCATCAGACAATGAGGGCTACAAGGTGCAAGAGTCACATGTCATTCATACACCTATGGTAAGCATGATGTGTTCTGAGTGCTTGGTCTAGAGAAACACAAACTCTTTTAAATCATAACACAGTGAATGGGGTTGTCTATACTAATGAGAATGTATTACTAACAAAGGAAAACTTCTCCTTAGAATAAAGAAATAGTATTTAAAAAAACAACAAACATTGTTCTATACCTATGCCTTGCAGTGTGTCTGCAGCACTTTGAAGCCGCTTCATAGCTCTCTGTGCTTTATTGGAATAATTGAAACTTATGAAGTGCTAGTAGCAAAAGGATATCTGTGGCAAAAGCACTAAACCAATGAACTAGCTACATAAGTACACATCTGTGATCAGTATGTTACATGATGTGTTGGAGCAGGAACATAAACCCTGTATGTCATTTTTTTTATTGATTTTCAGTTTTTGAAATAGTACAGAAACAACATGCCATCACCAGTTTTCTTTTCAGCACACACAATACAGTGCTATTATAAACCAGTATCATACTTCGCCACTGAAGTTGTGGCGAAGTATGATACTTCCCCAGCTATAGTTTCACATTACATAGGGTCTACGTCGGGATTCTCTCTCAAGTGCTTCATTAGAAGGCCCCATAAGTCCCTTGGGCGTGAGGATGTTGGAAGTTCTTCTGTGTAGGTATCAAGGTTAGTTTTACAATAGACCATGTCCAGCAACCAATGTTCTCCCAGTGCATAGCTAGCCTGCATTTGGCTAGTAATAATGTTACTGCTATTAACTTACCTAGAACTTCTGAAACATCCCCAGCAGACACATGTGTGGGGTGCAAATCGTCTGATCCGAAGTCATTGACCTCAAGTCCTGGACCACCCATGTCCAGAACATCTGAACCAGTTTGCAGCTCCATGCCAAATGCATTAAGTCTGCGTCCAGCATCCCGCTCCTCGTGCAGTTTGCATCATCTCTCAGCCCATATCTGAACAGCCTAGCAGATGTGTAATACATCTGTTGTAAATGTTTAAAAAGGATAATGTAGGTTTCATTTTGACGTTAACATCCCCGTCAGCATACAGCAAAATCCCCACTCCTCCAGCATTGAATGTGGGTCTATTGAGGTGTTCCAACGTTCAAGCACATGGTTTGATGTCCCCTGCCTATCAACCCGAGCTGCATTATAGAGCCTAGTGACCAGGTGGCGACATGTGTGGCTAGTAAGTAGTGGTTGTAGAGTTCATAGTGTGGGGAGTTCACCTGGGAACGAAGGGTATAGGTCCTTCATGACTGATCGGAGGCAATAATATATGTGAATGTGAAGAGTGGTGGCAAATTTTGGCTATAGTTCAGATCCTCCAGGTTTATAATTTTTCCCTCAGGCTGAATGTCACACATCTTCTCCAGCCCTACTTGTTTGAGCACCACAAGTGCCCCTGACTCTTGTGTTACTGAAAGGGCTGGATGATGCCCAATAAGGAGTGTCGTGGCATATAATGGAAGGATGTAGGCTCTCGCTCCGAGAGCCTGCCAGGCAGACATTGTGCAGTGTATCATGCTAATTTCGGTGTGTGGTATGTCTGTGCGCTTGTGCGTTAAAATATAGCAGAGTGGGGTACAGTGTGCATCTCCCTCCTCTACTACCAGGTGAGGTGTGGATGCTTGAGTATGGTACCAGTAGTGCTCAAATTGCACTGGGGCTCAGAGCTAATATAGATGCATGTCAGATGCTCCAAAGCTGCCCTGTTCATATGGCCTGGTCATAATTTCCCACCCAATGCAAAGTTGCTTGCCTGCCCATGCCAACGGTATCAGGTGTGTGTGTAGCTTTCGCAAGAGGGATCTGGGTAGCACTATGGGTATATTATTGAATAGATAGAGAAAACGTGGCAATATGATCATTTTCCTGATTGCTACCCTGTCAACCACAGAGTGAGGCATCCTGATCCATTTTAAAACTTGATCCTCTAGCTTCTCTGTCGCCCTGCCATAATTTTCACGGATCATTAGCTCTGGATCCCTGTGTATCCACCCCCGCACACCCATGTTAAAATGTAAAATCTGATGCTCTCGTTTTTTGATTAAGCTGTGCCTCATCCATTTTTCAACCCTGCCCTACTTCCAGCCCGGCTATATCCTTGACACTGCATCTGTATAAACATGAGTAAAGAATCTAGATTGGGGCATTGTAGGCTGTGTGTACATGCAGAGTCAGCGCAAAAGAACAGCTGGCGTCTGCTCAGGGTTTTTCAGATAATGGTAAAGCCTCAAGTAAAGTTTACTCAGATAGCATATCTTGTTGTGCAGCCTTAGGACATGACAATTGCACAAGACACCAAGGCTATCAATTCTTACCGTTACCTCATTTGTGTGTTCTTCCCAAAGCTCTATTTACCTCTGGGCGTCCCTTGTTTGTGATCTATTGCTATAAAAACACATGTAACCATCGTTCAGTGTTCTTCCTCCTCGAGTATCTCTATGGTGCTTGTCGGATGAGCCCCCATTCATGAATGCTGATAAATTATCCTTGGTTTGTACTCCACTCCAGTGTTGATGTTTCCTTACTTATTAAGAACCCGTGGACTAAGGGTGACCCTGCACCAGTGGGTTTTCAATAATCCGCTTCTACGCTCAGGTATTTCATTGGATCTGTGTTCTATTCCAGGGGGTATTTTGACTTGTGCAGTGACGTGCATGGCGTCAGTGAGATTATCATTGACTTTGTCCAGTTAATACTGAGTCCTGAGTGCCGTTCAAAATGAATGTATTCCTGAAGGAGTGGTGTCAGCTGTTCTCCGGGGTCACGTACATAAAGGACCATGTTGTCTGTAAATGTAAATGTACATGTATTTATATAGCGCAAATCACCGACCCGGTATCTAAGCGCTTGCTTAGGGAACCCGTCCTGGTATTCCCCTGTGAGATAACCCCCGGCAGGGTATCCACAATGTGAAAGCCAGGCATCCCACCGCGAGGGGCCGTTGTGGAGATTAAGCAAGCTATTGCCCAGAGTCACAGAGTGTGAACCTGTGAATCGAGTAGGCACCGGAGCGAGAATTGTTGAGTCCGTGGAATTTTGAGCCCAAGACCCGCCGAGGCGGGGAATTGAACCCTGGTCCCGGGCTGACCTCTGCTTCCAGGTCTGCCTCCTCTAACCAGTGAGCCACACTTCTCCACTGCATATAGTGATATACCTATGGGTCTCTGTCGAAAGCGCAGCACTTTCGTCGAATGCCTCTGTCTGATAATGTACGCCAGTGGTTCCAGGGCTAATGTGAACAGGATTGGGGAGACTGAGCGACCCTGCCTGGTGCGACTGTGTATAGAAAGCGGTGACATATGCCCGTTAATGTGCACTTGCACCACTGGGGCCATGTACAGAAATCTTATCCATCTTGTAAAGTATTCGGGGATCCCCATTCATTTTATAGTAGTGAACATATAGGTCCATTCTGTAGAATCAAATTATTTGGTGGCATCTTATATTACCACTGCAGACTGGGTTCAGCTGGTGCAATAATGCAAAAATTGTTCTTAAACTGTGAGTGGTGGAGCAAGTCGGTATAACTCCCAACTCGTCTGGGAGGACAATATTGGTAATAGGAGTTGGAGCCTAGTGGCTAGAATTTTCACCAACATTTTTGCATCTATGTTGATAAGCGGACGGTATGGCTTGCACTGGTTCAGCTGTTTGTCAGGTTGTAATAGGGCAATGATAAGGGCCTCTTGGAGTGAGAGGGGGGTTTATGCTTTTTTATGCCTCTGTATACATCTCCTGAAGATGGGGCGCAAGCTGGTCTGCAAATTCCTTGTAGAATTTGCTAGTTAGCCCTGCCTGCCCTTGCGCGTTGCCATTCGGCAGAGTGTGGATAGCACACTAGAGTTATCTTGCCTTTATTATTATCCACTGAAAATTACTGTGAACACAAAGAACTCTTCAGGCTGCTCTTGTCCCTCCTGTCATGTCTGACCTGAATGCTCTGTCCTCACCTCCTGTCATAGACATATGGCACCCCACACTCCACCCTAGCTTGGCAGCTAGTGCGGTGGCTCTGATCACACCATCCTAAATCTAGCTCTGGGTGGATGGAAGGAGATGTGGCTTAATGGCCAGAGCCGCTAACTTTGGAACTAGAGACCAGGTTCGAGTACCAGCATCAGCACAAAATTATGTGATTTTCGACAAATCACTTAATATCCCTGCACCTAAAAAAAAGATTTGACCCTATGTAATATAATCTGATGCTTATGTAAAGTGCATTCGCGCCTTTGGGTCAAGTTTGAGCAATATAAATCCACAAAAAAATGGATGAAAGGATGGATGTTTATATGAAAGGATGAGCATAGAGATAAATGGATGTTTGGGTGAACAGGAAGGTAAAGGGATGGTCCAATGAATAGATGGAATGGTGAAAGGACAGCTGGATGGAAGATGGATGAAACTGTGAAAGTAACCCTTCTACGGGGGGTCAAATTTGTGTGCTTGGTGATTAGAGGTATGTTTTAAGTGAAGGAAGTTTACAATTTCTGGATACTCCCTTGCTTGCTTTATGTGTGTTCTGTACTTTGTGCGAAGGCCCACCTGTTTTATTTGGATTTGAAACCTACTTTGAAATCTAAATTCACAATGTCCCTGTTGGGAATCACCTGTGCATTCCAGATTGCAATCTTAACCAAGGAGTGGGTACAGTGGTAACTGATGAGTTGCCTTAAGAGTGCGAACTTAAAGGGGCTAGTGGTGCATACCCGTTGTCTCAAAACATAATATAGCAGAACATAACATAATTTAGCATATTGTAATGTAACACAACAAGTCTAGATGACACAACAATACATCACATCTCTGGCTCAATGTCTCAGACTCCATTGGTTCTCTGAAGGATGCTTTCCTGTCTCATATTTGGCCTGCTTCCGGTGTCCAGGGCCTCCTGCTCTCCTCTACTTCTTTGGGTTTTGTTCCTCACTACAATGAGATGCAAGATCAATCCTGGAGTCTTAAAACTTACTACAACTTCCAAGCGATGAGTCCTCTTTTCCCAGGATCCTTCAGAGATGGACCAGTTGGGCGTAACCTTTTCTGATGTAAAAACTTGACAAGGAAGTTTTGGAGATAGCCAGAAGGAATATCCGCTGCTTTTCTTTATAATGGTCATTCTAAAGAATTTTCTTGTAGCTTGTTTTTCTTTAAAAAAAATTAATCAGTATTATGATTACATTCTATGTTCGCTCCCTAACACTTCCACGTTACTAAAAGGTTGCAGGTGAGAGGGTTTCCAAACACCAGGTACATTCAATCAATCAACTCAGATTTGTAAGGCACGGCTAATCACCTGCTATGGTATCCAGGTGCAGGTTCATGCTGCGATCAGTCGAAGAGCCAGGTCTTTAGTCCCTTTCTGAATTCTGTGAGAGAGGGTGATGTTCGTAGGTGCAGGGGAAGGCCATTCAAGGACAGGTGCGTTCCCTGATTGAGTTTGGTTCTTTAAAACTGTCAAATATCTGCTCTTGCATATCTCTACCATGGGCTCAGTGATCTCACATCATAGCATTACTGTCATTGAAGAGTCAAGTGTGTCTGGGGTATTGGCTGACAATAAAAATGCAAATAGATAGATAAAGAGAGAGAGAGAGAGAGAGAGACAGATAGATAAATAGAGATAAAGAGCGAGACAAGAACTAAATGAGGAAGACAGGTAAAGAAACAGACAGATACACTAAATTCAGTGATTCCACAGACAAATGTTATGTTAACACAATCTTTATAGCTCACTAATACCCTTGGGTGTCTAGGCGCTGACGGACCTCTTACTATACTGAGAGCTTAATTTTTGAATAGCCATGGTTTAAGGTTTTTCCTGAATTCTATCAGAGAAGGTATCTTCCTAAGAGTAAGCGGGAGAGAGTTCCAGAGCCTAATGGTGCTATGACTGAAACTCCTCTCCCCTCAGTTTGTCGTCCTGATTCTGTAAGTGGGCATCAGGAAGGCAGAAGCCGATCGAAGTTGTCTATTGGGAGAATACCAGTTAAAAATGTGCCAAAGAAATTGTGGACCTACTCTGTGTAGTGCCTTATGTGCTAAACACTGTGCCGTAAATTTCACACGTTGAGATACTGGCAGCCAGTGCAGCTTTTGTATTCCGGCCCTAATGGACTGGTGTTTGGGGACATCTAGCACCAGTCCAGCAGCAGCATTCTGTGTCGACTGCAATCTTCTAAGTTGTTTGGACTGTAGATTCATATATAAGGCATTACAATCGTCTAATTTGGATAAAACAAGGGAGGTTAGAACAACCTTTCTAGCGCTTTTCGGAACAAATGGAAGAATTTTACACACTGTTCTAATAGTGAGAAATGCAGAAGACACCACCTTAGAAACTTATGATTTAAAATTCAGCTTATCATCTATTATGACCCCCAGATTTATAGCTTTCACTATATGTGTAAGAGGGGGCCTCAGGATGTTTGGCCACCAAACTGGTGACCAAAGGGGAGCCAGTCTTCCAAAAAGCACCACCTCAGTGTTACTCGAGTTGAGTTTCAAACAATGCTTACTCATCCAAGTACTCAAGGAGATCATGCATTCATGCAATTTGTTAGCATGATCGATATTCTTATCAATGGTTGAAATAACCAATTGAGTATCATCAGCGTATGAAGTCGGACTTAAATTAAAACTTCTAATCAGGGGAGCAAGTTCGGACACATATATATTAAAAAGTTTAGGGCTCAAAGGGGATCCCTGTGGCACCCCACAAGGCAGCATAAAAGGTGTGGATTTAAAATCGCCCAGTTGCACTGTCTGAGATCTGTCTGCTAAAAAGGATGTTAAAATTGACCAGGCCTTCCCTCCAAGTCCAATAGCTGTCAGCCGTTCCATCAATAAGTTGTGGTCCACGCTATCAAATGCTGAGGACCAGTCAAGGAGTATCAGTGCTGCTGATCCCCTGACATCTAGTACGGTACGAATCTCCTCCGTGGTCTTAATTAAGGCTGTTTCAGTACTATGGCATGTACAGAAGCCAAATTGGCTATGGTCTAAGACATTATTATCTAGAATGTATGTGGAAAGTTCTGAATTAACAATTTTCTCAAATATTTTAGCCGGCAGCGGTAATCTTGCAATTGGCCTATAGTTGGCCGGATCCTTAGCATCAAGATTAGTTTTTTTAGTACTGGTAATATACAAGCCTGTTTCTACAATGTAGGGAAAATACCTTGAGAGAGCATTTGATTAAAAATGCCCGGTAGCTGAGGACTAATGATGTGACTAATGTTATGCAATACCCTGGGAGGGCAAGGATCATCCGGTGAACCAGACTTAGTCTTTAGGAGAAGAGTAGCCACCTGCTCCGGGGAAGTAGAGGTAAAGTTAACTAAGGGTGTTATAACTTTAACTCCCAGATCTATGTCGGCATTGTGAGGAATATGTAAGGCAAATTGATGATAGATCTGATTCACCTTTGTTTTGAACGTCTGGGCCAATAGATTGCAAAAATCTTGTGTACAGTTTGCATTGCTATCCTTTATAGCAGTCGTCAAATTATTTATGACTGAAAAGAGTTCCTTACTGGAGTTTCCTGCCCTCCCTATTTTCTGCGTGTAAAAATAACTCTTCTCCGTAATAATTTTCTTCTTATAGTCTGCTAGTATGAGCTTATATTGTTCCTTTTCAGCTGCCTCATAGTTTTTCCGCCATGATCTTTCTTGTCTCCTGGATGCTTGTTTGTCTAGTCTTAGGGCTTCAGTAAACCATGGGGCCGAAGGAGATTTTCTATTTCTATTAACCTCAGTCATAGGGGCTACTTTGGTAAAGTTAGATTCTAGCCAAGATGTGTATCCTCTCGCTGATCCATCGGTTTCCAACACAGGGACAGGAGTACTTTGGGTTAGCTGGGTTCTAGAGCACCTGAGTCAATGTTATTCCAGGCTCTCCTAGCAAGTTTATTATCAGCTTTGTTAGTAGTTATCGGACCCGGCATAGCCTAATGAAATAAAACTGCATAGTGGTCAGTCCATTTAAGGGGGAGGGTAGAGGTGATGGATAAGGCTGGGTTATTAGTGAACACACCGTCCAAGGTGTGACCAGCTTGGTGTGTAGACCCTACGACTAGCTGTTGGAGATCTACATCAGAGATTATGTCTAAATGTTCTTGAATTTCTTTATCCGCTAATGTGTCCAGGTGAAAATTCAGATCACCCAGCATAATAAAGCAACTGGATAAAATACTTCGTTCTAGTAATGATGCCAGGTTTGTTAAAAAAATTAGTATTTGAGCCAGGTGGGCGATATATTAACAATCCTTTGAGGGTGTCTTGGTCAGAGGCACTAATGTTGAAATATAGTGCCTCACAAACTGGAGAGGGAAATGTTGAGCATTGAGCTACGAGTTCATTTTTGTAAATAATAGCAAGTCCACCACCATTTTTTATGGGTCTATCGTGCCAAGTGACTTTATACCCTTGTGGCACTGCAATATTAAAATCTGTATCAGATGTCTCCTCACCCCATGTTTCCGTGACAAATAGAATGTCCAATTTGTTATCTGTAATGAAATCCGAGATCTCGTATTTGTGCTTAATCAAGGACCTGGCATTGATCAAGGCTAAATTTAATTCTGTTTTAGATTTGTTAACCTCGATAGGATTTTTGACCAATTTTTGATCCTCCCTGTCTTCATTATGAATATTCTTTGAGCAGCCAAAGCACTGAGGGCTGTCTGTTAAAAGTAGCTCCTCACACGTAAATTAGTGAAAATGTATGCCCCTTGACTGACCCAGAGAGAGAAGGCTCTCCCTTGAATGGTATATTCGAAAATTCCGAGTGGGTTTCGGACCAGGGGTCCTGGCCCTAGGCCCGGTCCAGGCACAGACGGGCCTGATTCTTGTCTTCTCCTGTCAGATACCTTCTGACAGTGGTGAGTTTTTGGATACCGAGGCAATAGCCTCATTACTCCATATTCGTTTGGAATTTTGTAGTCGCTGTTTAGGTTGTCTTATTGGTGTGTGACGCTTTGTCACAGTTGAGGTTGTATCACATGGTCAGCTCAGTGATGGGCCGCGGGTAGCGGTCAGTAGTGTTTGCAGAATTGTCCGCATGTTTCCTCCGAGAGTCTCGTCTTTGCCCGTCTAGATCCTTCTGTTAGTGTTGAGGTTTGAGTGCCTGCCGCGGCTATAATGCCAACGGGCAGTGAGCGGGTTTTAGGTGCTTGCCGAGGCTATTATGCCATCAGGGCAGCAGTGAGTTTTGCGTATCTGCCGGCGTTTGCCTTCAGGCAGTAATGAGTTTTTGGATGCTGCGTTGCTGTTTCAGGTTCGCAGGGTTAGCGCTTCAATGGGACGCAGGTAGTGGTCAAATGGGTTTGTAGAGATATCTGCAAGTTTCCTGATCAGTGGGTTTTCTTTTTGATCCAGTCCTTTGTAGAATGTCCTGTTGAGTTTGAGGAGATGGTCGTCCAACATCTCGATGCCTAGGTCTCTGTGGAGGTCTGCTGTTCGTGTGAACATGGGAGCACCTGCTGCAATCCGTAAGGCCTTACTCTGTAGTTTTTGTAGATCCTTCCGAAGATGTGGGCGGCAGCCACTCCAAACTGGTGAAGCGTATGTCATAGTTGGTCGAATTATTGCAGTGATTACTCGTACCTTGCTCTGCATGGGCATCGACTTAGTCTTCAGGAGTGGGTATAATGCAGCGAGTTTGGATGCTGCTTTCTGGCAGGTCTTCTCTATGTGGTTTCTCCAGCTGAGTTTAGAGTCCAGAGTCACCCCCAGGTAGGAGCTGCTGTTTTCCCATTTGACCTCATCCCCATTGAGGAGGATCTGTGGGTGTTTCCTGTTCTGCTTCCTGGTAAATAATGTTGCAGTGGTTTTGCCTGTGTTCAAGGTTATCTGCCAGTCGCTGTACCATTGGGAGAGTCTGCAGAGCGATGTCTCCAGGTTTTTAGCCACTTCTTTGTCGCTGAAGGATTGAGAGATGACTGCAACATCATCTGCGTAAAGGGCAAGATCAGTCTTCTTTAGGTCCGTGGGGATGTCGTTTGTGAATATGTTGTAGAGGAATGGTCCTAGGTTGATCCCTGAGGCACCCCAGCAAGAATTGGGCGTGGCGATGAGCATTCTTCTCGCACCGCCACGTGAAAGGTCCGTTTTGTCAGGTAGCTGGACAGTAGCTTGACCAGGTAGCTGGGAAACTGGAGCTTGATAAGTTTGTAGAGCAATCCCTCGTGCCATACTCGGTCAAATGCTTTGGCTACATCCAGAAAGACTACTCCAGTAGACTTGTTGATGTTGAATCCATGGCTGATGATGTCCACAACTCTGAGGAGTTGGTGATTGGTTGAGTGGTCTTTCCGGAACCCAAACTGTTCTTTAGCAAGGAGGTTGTTGCTTGTCGCGAAATCCACGAGACGGGCGAGGATAGCTTTTTCAAAGAGTTTTGATAGGCCAGATAGCAGACTTATGGGGCGGTAGTTTGCAGGATCTCGCAGTGGTTTCCCAGCCTTGGGGAATACGACGACTCTTGCTTCTTTCCAGGCGTTTGAGAAATACTGGTGCTGCATGCATGCGTTAAATATCTCAGCAAGGTGATCCACTGCGGTATCTGGGAGCATCTTGATGGCTTGGTTGACTATTCTGTCCTTCCCTGGTGCCTTGCCGTTTTTTAGTGATTTTGCCAGGGCCAGTAATTCGCCCATTGAGCATTCCTCAATGTGTGCAGTTTCTGTTTCTGGTGGGTGCTCCCGGTGATGCTTGGCGACCTCTTGCTCAACTTCTGTTGCCAGTTTGCTTGCCTGGTTGGGCCTGAAGGATGCCTCCAGCGTGTCAGCAAAGACCTCAGCCTTGTCCCTGTTGCTGCATGCCAGGTGAGTCTTCCCTTGGATCGGTGGGTTTGGTTCCTTCTTCCCAGTCAGGCGGCGGGTCATTCTCCAGAGAGAGTTGTCTGAGACCTTTAGGTTAGCTGTAGCTGCTTCCCATTTTTCACCTCTGTGCTGGCTTATTTGTATCTTCAGCTGCCTTGTCAGCTCATTATACTTCTTCAGCAGGTCGGGGGTGCGATTCCTTTGCCACTCTCTGCGGGCTCTGTTCTTTTCAGCTATTGACTGCTTGATGCCCATCGGGAGATCGTAGATAGAGCATCGTTGGAGTTTCTGCTCTGGAGTGCTGCGCGCAATAGCTGTGTGGATTGAGGCTGTGAGGTGGTGGACTGCCTGGTCAATGTCTTCAATGCTGTGTAGACAACCAGGGACCAGTGTCTCCTCCAGGCATCTCTTGTATAGGCACCAGTCCGCCTTCTTGAAGTTGTGCCTGGTGCCCTGTTGCTGGTCTTCAAGTACGTCTCCAACTGTAGTCAAGACTGGGTTGTGGTCGGATGTCAGTGCTGTTAGGGTTTCAAGCTCCATAGACTGGGAGAGATTCTTCATGACCACAATGTCCAGAACATCCGGTTTATGCAGTGCAGAGCCTGGATAGTGTGTTGGTTGAGTCGGGCCTGCCACTACAAAGTCCTCCTTCTTTGAATGGGCGAGTAGGGCGTGTCCTTTGCGGTTTCCCGTCCGAGAGTTCCAGCATTTGTGCTTGGCATTAAGGTCGCCTCCAATTAGTGTGGGGATGCTGGGGTCCAATAAAGCATCCAAGTCCTTTGGGACTAGCTTGCCTGGGGGTGAGTAGGCAGCGATCAGCCGCAGCGGGCCTGCAGATGTCTGGATCTGTATGCCAGTTGCTTCAATGCTCCCAACTGGTGGTAGAGAGATCTCGTGGTGCTTCACTTTTGTGCTGACGATCACCGCTGTTCCTCCGCCCTTGGCTCCAGTGGTGCGATCTGTGGGGTATACCCTGTGGTTTGCTATGTTGAGCTTCTGGCTTCCTTGGAGGTGGGTCTCGGAGATAAGCGCTATATCCATGTCCATGGTTTCCATCAGGTGCAGGAGTTCTGCAGTTTTCTTCTGAATGCCATTAGCATTCCACATCACGAAGAGGGAGTTTCTTTTAGATTTTGCTGCCATTGCTGGTGTTTTCTTCGCCCTGGAAAAGTCCGGCGATAAGACTCGCCACCATTGTCACCACTGGGTGGATCTTCATGTCTGCGACTGTTTTAGCAATCTTCGCGATGAGTTCCTGCCAGTTGATGGCTGGTCCTAGCTCACAGGATGGTGCTGGGGCGGCCGTTGGTGCTGGGGCGGCAGTTGGTGCTGGGGCGGCAGTTGGTCCTGGGGTGGTTGTTGGTGCTGGGCTGTCCTGTTTGGGTTTAGCTGTCTCTGCGTATGATCTTCCATCCATGCGCGCGCTGCTATGGCTGTTGGTTGGTCTGCCGTTTGGGATCCTGTGTGTCATTGAGGGTTTGTAAGTCTTCCTTTGCCCCTGGTCCGTCGTTGTTGAGTGTAGGGAAGTCTTTTGTGGTTGTGGGGGTTGGCGTTGGCATTCCTTCTTTGCCTTCTGGAGGTAGGGGCAGCCGCGGTAGCTTGCTGGATGTGGTCCTGCGCAGTTGGCGCATTTTGCTGGTTCAGTTTCACGGTTCCTAGTGCATTGGTTTGAGGTGTGCTCTCCTCCACAGCGTACGCACTTTGGCTTCTGTTTGCAGAAGGCAGAGGTGTGCCCCAAGCGCTGGCAGTTGTAGCACATGACTGGTCCTCGTTTCCCTCTTGGTGCTTCAGTGGTGACGATGCAGCTGCAGAGGCGTGTGACTCCTGAGAGGTCAGCTGGTTTCCCATCATGGCTTGCTGACAGGGTTACGACAAAGAGGGGGAATTTCTTGCTCTTGTCTGCTGGAGAGGTGATCTGTGCGATATTTTTGACTGGAAGCCCGCGTTCAGCTAAGTCCCCAGTGATGTGCTCAAGCGATGCATTTGCTGGGAGGCCCCGAATTACAAAGCGCTGGGCTTTTTCAGTGGTCATTGGGAAGGTGTAATACTCCATTTTCTGGTCAGTAAGTATGCTGGTCACGCTCCTGTAGTCTTCTGGGGTGGTGAGCATGATCTTGGCGTGGTCTTGCCTGGGCTTGATCGTGTAGGCGGAGGAGCAGTATTCATCCAGTATCTCCACCAGGGCCTTGTGAGATGCTAGGTTCTTCAAGATGATGGGGGGGATCCTTTGTCGCTTGGTGGGACCTGAGGAGGTCTCAAGTTCGGGAGCGTTGTGGTCTTGAGGGTGGGCGTCGCCGTCCTGGGTACCGTGGAGAGCCAGATAGCGGTTTGAGGTTGGTATTTCGCTGCTTGTGGGGGGAAGGCGGGAAATCTTTGATACTTTCTCTGGTGAGTCCGGGCATGATTCGCGCCCCCTCTTCATTTTAATCTGCCATTCCATGCCGTCTTCGGCGGCGGCGGCGGCGCCGGGTTGGGCCGTGGCGTCTGCCTCCGTGGTCATTTTAATGCAGCTGGATGGGGTGGGGGAGGGGGTTAAAGCTCTTCTCCTTCCCCTCTTTAGTGTGCAGCCTGGCCCCGGTCAAGCCAGGAAGGCGCAGGCCCAGCGCCTTAGAGGAGCGGGAGAGAGGGCAGGGTGGGCCGGGTATCGGTGTGCAAGATAAATCAAGCAATTCAATCAGGCAATGGAAAAGATTCAACGAGCAGAGCGCAGGTGAACAACTGGGATCTGAAAAGTAAAATCAAACAGGCAGCGGAAGTGTTTCAACAAGCAGAGCGCAGGTGAACAATTGGAATCTGAAAGGTAAAATCAATCAGGCAGTGGAAATGGTTCGATGAGCAGAGCGCCACAATTACAAGGTGCAAACTTTTATTAAAATCACGTTGCAGGAATCAATTGGACACAGTGCAGCAATGCCAAAGCAATCAGGGCACAGGAACAAGCTAAGGAATTTAGTCAGGCAGAATTTTAACAAGTCAAATTGCAGTCAGTAGGAGCAAGGATAACAGTCATATACTCACAGCAATTAACAAGCACTTTAGCAGATCAAAACTCCTGACAGAAATTCATCACAAAGCTGATAAAGCAATTAAAACAGGCCAGATCTATCCCAAAGGACAGAAATGGCGCCTACCGGGTGTCTGGGGGATCAGCTGATGCAGTCATCGGCTCCGGCAGATCCGCTGGTCAAATCGGGTCCTCTGGGGGCCGTCTCTATCGAAAACAGGAAGCAAATGGCGGCCGGGACGCAGCTCCGACGTCCGAATCACCAAGTCAGCTGTTCACCAAGATGTCCGGCATCTGGCTGCCACGCAGCTCCGACGTGCACCATCTCCGATCCGAAAGTGAAATGGATCCAAATCCTCTCGAAAATCAAGTCATCAAAATCAATCCAATGATCCCATCATCACGAAAATCAAATCATCTCAAAATCTGCACGGACGGGCGATCCAGCTCGCCCCTAAATAGGCGCTGCTGGATCCTAGAGCACTGACCGGGTGGGAGGAGTCCCGGAAATGAGTCACGGCCTTTGGTCCTCCCTCCGCAACAAACGGCAATACCCCGGCGGATCGGGGAGGACTGAAGAGTAATAGAAGCAGGCAGTAAAGTGCTGTATCACAGTAAGTTAAAAAATTTGCAAAGTCGCAAATCAGTTAATACATTAACAGCATACAATATGATTAAAACACAAGACAAGATAAGAATAAGCTGGTAAAAACGAAGGGTGTACAGCAAACGCTGAATAGAGGAGGCAGATCAAGCCAGGCGCGCAACACCCATTGGGCTCACCGGGCTTCAGCCCCATCCCCCCCCCACCCTCGCCTCCTCTGTCCGGGCTAAAATGACACGCACTGAAATGATGCAAGAAGGCAGCGCATCCGATCCGAGAATGTGATTTCTAGTATGCTTTCTGAGAGGCCCAGCAACCCGAGCCAGCCAGCCAGCCTCTGAACAGTTTCAGTGAGTGAACCCCCCTGCCCCCACCTCTTGTTTTCCTTTAGAGGGGCGCCGCCGAGGTGAAATCCTTGCCTGAAGGCAGGGATTTCACCTAAGCACTTGATGGGTTGTGAGCATGGGGTGTGAAGATGTGCACAGCAGGGGGAAGGCATTTGTAAAGGAATTTCTGCTGGCATCATAGCCCATGGTGTGCTGTCTGTGCACTTGTATAGATGTGTATTCCATACAAGTGCACAGATAGCAAACCCTGGGCTATGACGCTAGCAGGAATTAATTTACAAAGGAAAAGCATCACCTGCACATTTATCCCTTTCACCCTGCTGTCTGTGCACTTGGATGGAATTCATATCCACGGCTCTGCTCACTAGATAAATGGTGAACAGGGCCATGGATCTTTCTATTTTCGCATCCAAGGGCACCAAGGAAGAAGCAGAGGAGGCCTCAAACGAGAAGCACCAGACTTAGGAGGCCTAATGTGGAAGAAGCAGCCGTTTGATCAAGGGATTTTCCAGTTACTGAACTCGAAATACCAGAGTGCACTAAGCTGTGACGCCCAGTAGGCGGGACATTTAACTGTTATTTCAGAGTGCGGTTAATTGCTTTTTCACATTTGCCCATATCCTGTGAACAAGGGCGCCGTGACGCCCGAAACGCGTAAGGTTATATTTGTGGCAAGAAGAATTGAGTGCATCTGTGGCTGTTGTGCAATATAACCTAGCAGGAATAAAAACACTCAACAAGGTGTGTGGCCTCCTAAGTCTGGTGCTTCTCGTTTGTGATGTTTAAGTGCGGCCCGCCAGGGTCGCGGGAGGCCCCCCTGCGCATAAAGCAGTGTCCGGTGCTTCACTATAATCGCACAACATGGAGCCTTGCTGGTTTCTGCTATAAAGGACTATGACTATATCGCCACAACTACGGAGTGCATACAAACCTACCAAGGTATTTGAACTGTTTAATGTGGAAGAAGCAGCTGTTTGATCAAGGGATTTTCCAGTTACTGAACTCGAAATACCAGAGTGCACTAAGCTGTGACGCCCAGTAGGCGGGACATTTAACTGTTATTTCAGAGTGCGGTTAATTGCTTTTTCACATTTGCCCAAATCCTGTGAACAAGGGCGCCGTGACGCCCGAAACGCGTAAGGTTATATTTGTGGCAAGAAGAATTGAGTGCATCTGTGGCTGTTGTGCAATATAACCTAGCAGGAATAAAAACACTCAACAAGGTGTGTGGCCTCCTAAGTCTGGTGCTTCTCGTTTGTGATGTTTAAGTGCGGCCTGACAGGGTCGCGGGAGGCCCCCCTGCGCATAAAGCAGTGTCTGGTGCTTTACTATAATCGCACAACATGGAGCCTTGCTGGTTTCTGCTATAAAGGACTATGACTATATCGCCACAACTACGGAGTGCATACAAACCTACCAAGGTATTTGAACTGTTTAATGTGGAAGAAGCAGCCGTTTGATCAAGGGATTTTCCAGTTACTGAACTCGAAATACCAGAGTGCACTAAGCTGTGACGCCCAGTAGGCGGGACATTTAACTGTTATTTCAGAGTGCGGGTAATTGCTTTTTCACATTTGCCCAAATCCTGTGAACAAGGGTGCCGTGACGCCCGAAACGCGTAAGGTTATATTTGTGGCAAGAAGAATTGAGTGCATCTGTGGCTGTTGTGCAATATAACCTAGCAGGAATAAAAACACTCAACAAGGTGTGTGGCCTCCTAAGTCTGGTGCTTCTCGTTTGTGATGTTTAAGTGCGGCCCGCCAGGATCGCAGGAGGCCCCCCTGCGCATAAAGCAGTGTCCGGTGCTTTACTATAATCGCACAACATGGAGCCTTGCTGGTTTCTGCTATAAAGGACTATGACTATATCGCCACAACTACGGAGTGCATACAAACCTACCAAGGTATTTGAACTGTTTAATGTGGAAGAAGCAGACGTTTGATCAAGGGATTTTCCAGTTACTGAACTCGAAATACCAGAGTGCACTAAGCTGTGACGCCCAGTAGGCGGGACATTTAACTGTTATTTCAGAGTGCGGTTAATTGCTTTTTCACATTTGCCCAAATCCTGTGAACAAGGGCGCTGTGACACCCGAAACGCGTAAGGTTATATTTGTGGCAAGAAGAATTGAGTGCATCTGTGGCTGTTGTGCAATATAACCTAGCAGGAATAAAAACACTCAACAAGGTGTGTGGCCTCCTAAGTCTGGTGCTTCTCGTTTGTGATGTTTAAGTGCGGCCCGCCAGGGTCGCGGGAGGCCCCCCTGCGCATAAAGCAGTGTCCGGTGCTTTACTATAATCGCACAACATGGAGCCTTGCTGGTTTCTGCTATAAAGGACTATGACTATATCGCCACAACTACGGAGTGCATACAAACCTACCAAGGTATTTGAACTGTTTAATGTGGAAGAAGCAGCCGTTTGATCAAGGGATTTTCCAGTTACTGAACTCGAAATACCAGAGTGCACTAAGCTGTGACGCCCAGTAGGCGGGACATTTAACTGTTATTTCAGAGTGCGGTTAATTGCTTTTTCACATTTGCCCAAATCCTGTGAACAAGGGCGCCGTGACGCCCGAAACGCGTAAGGTTATATTTGTGGCAAGAAGAATTGAGTGCATCTGTGGCTGTTGTGCAATATAACCTAGCAGGAATAAAAACACTCAACAAGGTGTGTGGCCTCCTAAGTCTGGTGCTTCTGGTTTGTGATGTTTAAGTGCGGCCCGCCAGGGTCGCGGGAGGCCCCCCTGCGCATAAAGCAGTGTCCGGTGCTTTACTATAATCGCACAACATGGAGCCTTGCTGGTTTCTGCTATAAAGGACTATGACTATATCGCCACAACTACGGAGTGCATACAAACCTACCAAGGTATTTGAACTGTTTAATGTGGAAGAAGCAGCCGTTTGATCAAGGGATTTTCCAGTTACTGAACTCGAAATACCAGAGTGCACTAAGCTGTGACGCCCAGTAGGCGGGACATTTAACTGTTATTTCAGAGTGCGGTTAATTGCTTTTTCACATTTGCCCAAATCCTGTGAACAAGGGCGCCGTGACGCCCGAAACGCGTAAGGTTATATTTGTGGCAAGAAGAATTGAGTGCATCTGTGGCTGTTGTGCAATATAACCTAGCAGGAATAAAAACACTCAACAAGGTGTGTGGCCTCCTAAGTCTGGTGCTTCTGGTTTGTGATGTTTAAGTGCGGCCCGCCAGGGTCGCGGGAGGCCCCCCTGCGCATAAAGCAGTGTCCGGTGCTTTACTATAATCGCACAACATGGAGCCTTGCTGGTTTCTGCTATAAAGGACTATGACTATATCGCCACAACTACGGAGTGCATACAAACCTACCAAGGTATTTGAACTGTTTAATGTGGAAGAAGCAGCCGTTTGATCAAGGGATTTTCCAGTTACTGAACTCGAAATACCAGAGTGCACTAAGCTGTGACGCCCAGTAGGCGGGACATTTAACTGTTATTTCAGAGTGCGGTTAATTGCTTTTTCACATTTGCCCAAATCCTGTGAACAAGGGCGCCGTGACGCCCGAAACGCGTAAGGTCATATTTGTGGCAAGAAGAATTGAGTGCATCTGTGGCTGTTGTGCAATATAACCTAGCAGGAATAAAAACACTCAACAAGGTGTGTGGCCTCCTAAGTCTGGTGCTTCTCGTTTGTGATATATATATATATATATATATATATATATATATATATATATATATATATATATATATATATATATATATATATATATATATATATGTATATATATATATATATATATATACTTTACTAAAAAAAATAAGTCATTTACAGGGATATATAAACCTATATACATATATATATAAAATTTATTAATTTGGCCTTTTCATTCAGTACATTCTGTTCCTTTTTCATAAGACAAAAGCATATAAATGCATCAAATTAACAAAAATGTGTGCTTTAATTGTCGTCCAGTTTCAAATGCAGAATTCACCACATTTTTTTCTCAGCTTGACCTGAACATTAACCGATCCGGATTATCTGCCATTTTAGCTCCGCACCATTAATTAACATTAGCCACGCCCCTTCATTTGCCATGTTAGCCCCCCCGAAATTAATTCCTAGTTGCGCCCCTGGATCAAGCATTAGCCCTCAGTGGAGCGTGAGGGACACACTGACCGAAAAAAAATTCTGGAGAAACCTATGAAAATGGTGGCATTTTGCTGCTTCAAAGCCGCATTTTCATAACTCTTCGTGTCCTTTAAAGGGGACATGCAGAAAGGCACTGGTATTAAGTCATTCTGCATTTTGCACCATTCAATTTTTACATAATTATGAATTTACCACACTTACCACATAGTTCATCACCAGCTGGATTTGCAGATTTCATCAAAAAAAATTCTAGCTCAATTGGATTGCCACCAGTGGCACTGTGCTACAGCAGACACTTTGCAAAGAGGTTACTGGTCATCTTCAGTTGCTGATTGCTGTATACAGGTGTTGAACTGGTACCTATGAACTTTCCTAAGTTGGCATTGGACATCAATCCTTAGCTGCATTGTCGCCCCTATAGCTGACTTACAAATGGAGACTTATTCCTACTTGTGCTGTTAATAAGAATCCAGCGTAAATATCAAATTTTAGTGCAATAGACGGGTACCTGATGAAGGCAGCAATGCCGAAACGCGCGTAGTCTACATCTACCGCATTGCCTCCATCAACTCCACGTCTATCGTATTCACCTATGGAATCAATTTATTTATGTGATTTTTGTTCGATGTATTATATGAGAAGAATAAACTCTTTTTAAGAAAAAAAAATATTTAAAAAAACAAAGTAAATTTGAGAATTCAAAACAATAATAATTTGCATTGAAAATAAAATGAAATATATTCTTCAAGAGTTAGTAGTGTTTATATATTTTGTGTACTAGTAGTTACTGTCTACAGAGAGAATTAAAAATAGGTGTTGTTCACTATTTGATGTAAACTAGCTATAGACCTTTAATTAAAGTACTTTTTCCCTATGTATAGCTTGTTTATTAGATATATAGGGGTCCCCTGTTTCCAAAAGATTAATAACAATAATCACACGTCATTAGATGCACCTTTTAGCCATTGCAACACACAAATATTGCCCAGTACATTAATTTTAATTGCGGTCGACTGTCTTTCCTTTGAGAAAGAAACTGGTCACTAGAATGAAACACATCATGAACTTGTTATAGGGACCCGGTTAGCATTTTTGGGTTTTATTTATAATGAGCCATGGCAGTGCCAATAGTTCTTGCTTTAAAGTTGTAATGTAGATCAATCTATCGCTTTACAGTTAGGTAGTATCATAGGGCAAATGCTT
This sequence comes from Lissotriton vulgaris, assembly GCF_964263255.1. Classification (NCBI taxonomy): domain Eukaryota; kingdom Metazoa; phylum Chordata; class Amphibia; order Caudata; family Salamandridae; genus Lissotriton; species Lissotriton vulgaris. The sequence continues at coordinate 253,865,142 of NC_141687.1, forward strand.
ACAGGGTTTGGGAAGGGTGGCTAAACCTGTAGAGCATGGCATGTCTCACTTTGATGCATAGGGGGAGTTGTGCAACAAAAGGAAACACAGTCACAACCTAATTATGAGTTTGGCAGTCCATCCGACCGCCAACCCTTGGTGGTATGGCGTAACTGCTGCATCGGTGGTCCGACTGCCGCATTATAACTTTGGCAATCGGACCGCCATGGGACCGCTTCAACCGCCTAGGATTCGCAATCCCTCCGCCATGGCGCGATGTTCTGGGGCAGCAATATGCTGGTGGTGTCGATGCGGCACCAGCAAGCATATTGCGACTTTCCTGGCCTCCACAATTTTCATGGTGGTGATCCTGCCATGAAAAGTGTAGTGATCAGGAAAGGAAAGAGGCCCTATAAGCCCCCCTGATGCCCCTCTGCATGGAGATTAAATCAGGGGGGCACATGGTATGACTCCCTGTGTGCATGCACCCCAGTTCCTGCACCGCATGGACAGCACAGTCTATGCAATGCAGGAACTTGCTTTGGCACTCCCTCTGCACTGCAGTTCAAATGCTCAATTATAAGACTCAGAACTGCACAGCCACGGATCCGCCAAAGCTCCTCCCTCCAAACCACTAGGAAACTCGTAATCTGGCGGGTGGGCTCGCGAGTGTCTTTGGCAGTGTGGGAGCGGGCGCTGGTGTGGCAGACCGGCTCTCACAACGCCAAAGTCATAATCTTGCCCTTAGAACATCCCCCAGCTTGTCAACCGGGCTTCATATTCAAGAGTAACAGTTGAGGTATTGAAATGCAGATCTCTACTGCTGCTCTTACATTTAATAGCCCCGTATCAGGGGTTAACATTGCCTAATTTGATGCTAGAGAATATATCAACTCCTGAGAGATGATTGGCTAGGTTGGCTTTGGTAGGATTTTACATGTTCACCTGTAGATTACAAACAGATGTCTGCAACAATGTCCGATTGACGGAGCCATCTGACTTGCAGGGGACAGGGACCTTTTGAAGACCAGGAAAGAGTTTTGAGAGTGATACTTGTGCTGTTTCGACATTGCCAGAAAAGTAGAGAGAAGACGCTCAGTTCTTCTGAGAAGTATCTGAAGGACGTGGGGATGACAACAAGAGCTGGGACCCCTTTAGTTACATTCAGAACTAAGACTGGGCCAGCAATGCTTCAGGGGAGGAGTTGCATGAACCGAAAGAATCGCTTATCAACCTGCAGAATATGATATCTTTGTTTAATTCTGGTCCGTGCCGCTCCGCTGGCGCTGGGATAGTTGACATTCCGTATTAGCTACATTTTTTAAAAATGTGGATCAGTATTCTTAAATTAAAATATAATATATCTCACGAGTTTCTCAGGCTAGCTTACCTAGTCCAATATGTATGTTGCATTTTGGTACTTAAAGTCCTAAATGCATATTGGGATTAAAGAAACTACAAATCCCAACATGCAAAGTAAAATCTTGAGTTAAATTAGTTACTTGTGAATCTTTCCATTGACTGGCGGTACCCCAGAAGTGGCATCTGAGTTTCCGTTAAGATGGGAGGCCGAAGCAGTTAAATATCTGGGGGTGTCCCCGAGCCCCAATATACAGGAGATTTGGGATTTGAACTTTGGAAGGGCATATACTTGGCTGGAGGGTAAGGTTGTACTTTGGTCTAAACTGCCCTTATCCATTGCAGGGAAAGTGGCCCTGACTAAAATGATTATTTTACCGAAATTCCTATACCTGTTCGTCAATGTGCCGATTCCTTTAACACAACACTTTCTTAGAAACATGCGTTCTCAGTTACTGTCCGTGGTGTGGGCGGGTGGACAGGCCAGGGTGTTGTGGGATCTTCTGACACTCCCGTTGCGACACGGCGGTTTGGGAGCCCCGGACATGCAGCTCTATGCACTATGTGCACAAGCCCAGTTCCTCCACTTTTGGGTACAGCAGATGCCATACCAACCTCAAGTGGCGGTTGAAACTGACACAGTGGCGCCGGTTCCACTCGTGGTGGCGCTCTATCAGAGGACGCTGCGTCCCAGGGAGGATGTAGACACGGCAGGTACCTTAAGATGGGCATGGCGGGCACTACAGAAGAGAGCTAAACTCCCAGTGCTATATGCGCCATCTATACCACTGGCACCCAGTCCAATGCTACCTTGCATAGAAGGGGGCGTGAGTAAAACCCTGGTTGAAGACATTCCATTGCACACCTTTGCAGAATTATACCCTGAAGGCGAATTTAGGCCTCCCCCCACTAGGATTGCAGATAATGTTGTGCCATTTGCAGAGCAGTTTTTATACCACAAATTGAAAGCTGCATGTCATGCGCTCTGGGCGGGGTGTCCCGAAGCTCCCCCGACACTGCCAGCCTTAGAGAATATCCTGACAACACCCTACCCATGCAAATTAGTCACGCGTTTATACACCAACATGCAAAACACTGCTCCGATTGTCCAGCTGAATTCCCTGAACCAGTGGAATAGTGAACTAGACCCACCATTATCAGATGAACACTGGGACTTTTGTTGCAAGCAGCTGATGGAACTCTCCCCAAACTATAGACGGGGCCACATTCATTTAAAATTTTTGCATAGATATTATAGGACACCGATCAGTCTATGCCACATGCACCTAAGAGAAGATGACAGATGTTGGCGATGTGGGTATGCACCAGCATCCTTCTTGCACATGGCCTGGGACTGCCCATGGTTGAGCGTATTTTGGCAGGAGATATTCACGACGGTAAAACACTGCTCCGATTGTCCAGCTGAATTCCCTGAACCAGTGGAATAGTGAACTAGACCCACCATTATCAGATGAACACTGGGACTTTTGTTGCAAGCAGCTGATGGAACTCTCCCCAAACTATAGACGGGGCCACATTCATTTAAAATTTTTGCATAGATATTATAGGACACCGATCAGTCTATGCCACATGCACCTAAGAGAAGATGACAGATGTTGGCGATGTGGGTATGCACCAGCATCCTTCTTGCACATGGCCTGGGACTGCCCATGGTTGAGCGTATTTTGGCAGGAGATATTCACGACGGTGAATGAGATAGTTGACAGAACAGATGCTCCATCCCCGTTATTGGGCCTACTTGGCTATGTGCTAGACACCCCACCCAAACAACGCAAGCTGCATGCACTCCTTTTGCTTTATGCGAAGCGGCAGGTAGCTATCTGCTGGGAAATTAAAAGGATACCCAGATTCAAAGATTGGTTGTCTGATGTGACATACGGCCATACACAACTTGGAGTATATTGGGATCTTATGCCCTGGACTTCAAGACCAAGGGATATATGGGAACCCTTCTTACATTGGGCGCGCGCCTGAGCTGAATCCCCTGTGCCTGATCCTGCTGCGGTGCTTGACTGATATGTATACATGTTAAACTGGACAAGTTTGAAATGGGGTTGTGGGGTTGTCACCGGGCATGCTCTTGACCGAACATGTATAAATAATATATGCTATTTGTGCGCCTCAGGCGCTTCACGAAATTTATAATTTCACGAATGTAATGGTTAATGCTCCACTCATACTGTATGTAACTGTGCCACTGCCTGACCGACACATGCTGATTATCGGATGTATCATTCTGTAAGTGTAACGCTGTTGCTTTGCTTTAGGATATTCTGTATCTTATGAAAAGACATGCTGACTGGTTTTTGGTTGTACCTGAATCTTTCAATAAAAACAAATTAAAAATAAATAAATACATTAGTTACTTGTGCATGGACCTGTTTAATGCCCAAGCACAGAAGATTCTGTTTTGTACATATTGAGTTCAACATAAAAAATGATGGGAAAAATACTGCCTTACAAGTTTTCATTTTAAGTCTCTAGCTTGGGTTGCGGCTTTCACTTCTGCCCATGTTTGGCTTTGATTTTTTTTAATTCTTATATTTCAGCTGTGCTGAAACCAAAGCAGTATTCTTTTTCACAAACACTAACGATGGACGGCTTCCCCATGACTGGACTCTGGTGAGGAGGGAGAATAGGACACGTTACAACGCAAACATTTACAACGCATGCCTTTACAATGCAGTTTTTACGTCGCAACATCCATTATAACGCATGATTTTACAACGCATGCCATCACAACGCATTTTTAGAGATTATATTTACAACACATTCCATTACAGAGCATACCACTACAATGCATACCATTACAACACATAATACTTTTAGGGCAACAGTAGGGTAAGAGTTGGATAGTATAGGGGTAAAAATTACTATTCCCACTGCAGTGAGTGCAACAGTAGGGTAAGTGTTGGATAGTGTAGGGATAAAAATTGCTATTCGCCATTACTTACCTTATAATGCGTTGTAATGGCATGCGTTGTAGTGACATGCATTGTAATAGCATGCGTTGTAGTGACATGCGTTGTAATGGTTGCGTTGTAATGCATGCAATGTAAAGGTAGTTGTGTTGTAATGACTGCATTGTAAATGTAGTGCGTTGTAATAGCTATATTGTAATGGTTGTTTCCCGAGGAGGTACGACCCAGGGAGGAGAGTTTGGACCGGTTGTGGGGAATTTAAACTTGGGCAAGGGACCGTCTTTTGCACACGACTGCTGCATTATTGAGACTCTTTACTTTGTGATTGGAGACCCACTCTCATTAGCAGTGTTGTACCTGGAGAGATAGTGTTGCCATTATCAACATGATGGCTCTGTGACAGGGTCTTGGGGAGAGGGTGCTGTGGGCTGCAGAGAGAGCCCTGTGTTAAGAACTGGCAGTCCCTGAGAGCTATGCAGCCATGTCAACACTAATGGGTGAAGGCGACTGAAGCTCTACTCCTGACTGCCTGTTCCTGGGCCTTGCCCTCAACACTCCTGAACAGTGCTGTAGATTTCAGTTCCTCTGGGTTGCCCTTTCTAATGGACTAGTCATAAACAGAGAGGAGTGAATGGCTGGTAACAGAAAAAATGCCCCCCAAAAAATACCCCATTAAGGACTTGCTCCAGAGCCACATAACCAGCATGGGCCACACACTGGAAGGCTCACAAGAGACCCTTGGGAGCTGCGTGGATGAAGTGTTGAACTCCAAGGCGCCAGCCACCAAAGAAGACATCAGACCCCTCTTTCAGGAATTTGGTAAGATCTCACCACTCTAGGACATGATTTGTCCAGTGGAATCTCAGAACTTGAATGTTCTGTCCTGGGTGCTTCACTTTGACAAGAGAGCAGCTTGGCTAAACAAGCACATGAGCAAGACAAACAGGCATCCACATCTGCCAGAACAGACTTCTACAATGATTTGAATGTTGTCTTAACAGAACTGTATCATGAACTAAAAAATATACCACATCAACTAAGATTGTGACGAACCAGGAATCACTGCTGGAACATATACCTTACAGAAACAGGTATTTAAATTGCTTAATGCCTAAAATTATTTGTCACATTTGGTTATGTGCAAAAATAACAGTTGATGGACATACATTCACCCCAGTACAGAGATCTGGGCCTAAATCCATCGTTTTTTTGCCCACCATACCATTCCAGTTTGAACCTAGCCATATGCAAATCTGTCTTGACCCTGTGCCACATGGGAACAGTCCGGCCCGAACTGCCAAGCCAGGTCCTCCCTGGACTGGAAACAAGCATCCTAGGACGGGTTTCGGGCTTTCAGCCCTCATCAGCCAGGATAGCTTGATTCCAGTGGCATGGAGAGCACGGGACTCACGTCTGAGCATACCCGTCCCACTCGGGGTGACAAATGCAAAAACAACTGTTGATGGACAGAATTCAGAACAATATCATACATTCACCCAAGTACAGAGATCTGGGCGTAAATCTATTGTTTTTTGCTCACCATGCCATTCCAGTTAGAACCTAGCCATATGCAAATCAGTCTTGACCCTGTGCCACATGGGAACAGTCCAGCCTGAGCTCCTTTGCTCACTGTGCCACTGGATTCAAGCTAGCCAGGCTGAAGAAGGGTGACATACCCTGAAACCGGTCCCAGGTATGCCCAGACGTGGGTCCCTTGCTCAATGTGCCACTGGATTCAAGCTAGCCTGGCTGAAGAAGGGTGACATACCCTGAAACCGGTCCCAGGATGCTTGTTTCCAGTCCAGGGAGGACCTGGTTTGGCAGTTCGGTCTGGACTGTTCCCATGAGGCACAAGGTCAAGACTGATTTGCATATGGATGTGTCTAAACTGGGGGGCCTGGTGAGCAAAAGAACAATGGATTTAACCCAGATCTCTTGACTGGGGGCCAATGTATGATTCATTCAGCATTCCGTCCATCATTTGTTTGCGTAGCACAATTGGATATGTGTCTCTCCACTTCACCTCACCATTTCATTTTACCTGCACCAGCCCTATCTTTACTTTATTAGTATCTTTTCAAAGAAACATTTATCTTTATTCACCTAAGTTTCAGTCACCTAACTTTGACCAAAGAGATGCATTCCAGTACCAAGCACCATAAGATAGTCAATGTAATCTAATCACACATTTCACCCTGCATGAGCTATACCTCACGCTACACTTCAGGGATATTTAGCACTATGGTCAGGAGGCGTCCACGTCTATACTACACGAGAATGGACACCAGCGCGTGATGGGGACGTGCCTCACAATAATAATAACTCTTCTTGAACTTATCACCTTACTCTGCCCTATTAGATCACAAACTCTTCTTTCTTCACTTCAAGCAAGGTGGTGGACACAGTGACTCTATCACTGTCGTCCGTATAAGCTAAATACGGAGCCAGTATTTAGCCCATAAGTGCTCAGTGCTTCTTGTACAATCCTGTGAACGGATGGGAACTCTTCACAGAGGTACGTTTTCTTTCCCTCGGTCTGAGATGTATATACTGAAATTGCTTTGTCAGAGTATACCTTTTGGTGGTGAGATTAATCCTTCATTATTTCCCATTAATGCTTGGTTTAACAGATTTATGGAACATTAGAATAAATCATGAGAATAGAAAATAAATATAAGAAGTCACTCCACTAAGTAAGTGCAAGCTCACCGTCACTGGGGACGTTTTTTGATGATTAATTGGTTTCTTCTTTCGCCCCACACAATTCATGTGCTGATCTTCTCACATTCGTTTTTTCAGCCAGTCACTGCGAATTCGTCCGATTCTGACTCAGTGGCCTGAGGGACCATCAATATCAGTTTTCTCCACCACTTGCACCGGTGGACTCAGGGTAATTTAGATGCCCATTTCTAATTCATTTTGTTTTGTTTTATTCCTTCACCTGAACATAATTAAGGTCCCTTTCAATTATCCGCAGGTGCCCCCCCATGGCCCTGATGAAGACTCTACTGTGAGGACCACAATTGCCTACATACAACCCCTGGGTCGAAACGTTAACAGCTTTATTTTGTGTTTACCTTATATGGACGACAGTGATAGATTTACCGTCTTCTTTCAAACATTATGGTTTTGTAAATTGTGTAGCCTTGGATAAGGCTAGATAGGCCATTTACGATTTGGATGTACATATTATTCACTGCCCTCCCTCTCTCACTTACCTTCACACTCGCACATTGCTGCACTTATCCCTTCCTTCCCTTTTGGGACACCTCTTCACAATTTTATTGACAAATGTGGTGCTTTTGAACATGCAAATACATGTTCAACATGAATAAATATGTTTAACATGAATAATATCATTTGCAATTGATTTAATAGGTGATGTTGATGTTTCAGTTTAAGTTTGTTTCCACTGGGACCATTCCCTACTTGTACAGGATTTTGTATTAGCTCTCTCCCATATTATGTACTTAGTGGTACAGTTTTAATTGCAAGGGTAATGACAGCATAAGGTTCTAGGTAGTAAAAATTGCAGGAATACTGGGGTTTCATTTCCCTCTTGTACCCATAATACCCTATTGTCCTTTGGATCTATAAAATTAAAAAATTGACACAATTAAAACCAGACCTCTTTAGCCCCTCCTAAACTAGAAATAGGTGTATTCCCAGTGTTCAATAATGCAAGGCCTCTTCCTTCAGTTATTGTCACTAAGATCACCAAGTAATTCCCCCTTCTTAAGGCATTCGCCAGAGGGTTTGCAACCTAAAATTTTATTGCAGTCATATTGTATCTGTCAGAGGTTACAAAGTAAACCCCCTTCCTACTGTGCTTGCCAATGGGTTACACCCTTTTACGCACCTTAAATTTCATATTTTTTTCTGAAGGATCCCTTAGCGAGGTCCAATCTAAGTTTGAAAAAGTCCAATGCTATTCTTCTGGACACATGGTCCTTCCCCCCTTTAACTGAATACTTCACATGTGGGAATTAAAACATGTAATTTCACTGTTGAAACAGAGGAATTTGTATATTCTTATATCCACGTCCTTTATACCCTTTTCTCTAATTGCAATTACCAAAAGGCAATCTACAAACTGTTGTGTCTGTGTGATCTCGGGTGTATAGGTCAAACCAGTCAGAAAATTAAGACGGGAACTGGACAAGATCAAAGTAGGAGTCAGTCCGAGGTCCCTAATGCCCATCGTCCGGCTCCTCTTCTTGAGATGAATCATCTTAGGTGGCAAGTGATAGAAGCTCTCAAAAAGCCATGAAGAGGAGGTTACATCACTAAACTCCTTTCAAGACTTTAACAAAGGCTTGAACACACTGCCTTACTTTTGGGCTCCTTGTACCCTGAGACTTTTTACAATTTCCAAGGATTGGTCTTCCACCGAGCCCTCCCCTTCTGTGGGCTCTGGAATAATCCTGAGCTTTGCCCTTTCACAATCGTTTCGCAGGAGTCACTGATATGTATTTTGAAAATTCTTTTTGCATTGTGCATATTAGTCGATAACTGTTTTTAAATTATTAGTGCTCTTCTTCCCATTTTCTACTCTGGGTCTGCTTTTTGTACCTCCTTTTAGGATGCTACTAAATGCAGGGCCAATGTCCCTCCCTCCTGTGACTTTAGACTCATGCACCTGTCGATGTTCACTCTACCCTGGAGTCCTACCTTGACATGGTTCTGAAATTCTATTTTTTTTTCATTTACATGACCGTCCTTTTGTTTTTATTTCGGAAAATCCCCAGCTCTGTTTGCACATTGGGCTAAAGTTTTGGACGCATTGACAATATCCTCATTTCAACTTGGAAGGATTCTACCTCCTTTCATTTTACTTCCCACAAGTCCTTTGGCTTGTGGGGAGTGGCCGGGATGCCCGCCACCCCTTCCACCACCAAACCCAATGGGAGGAGACAGACACAGTTTGAACTTTTGGAAGGCAGGGGGGCCTCACGACCCCCCCCGGCCGTATTTATTAAAAATATGAAACAAAGTTTAAAACTTTAAATTAAAACGTTTCATGTATCATGTACAAATTCAACTTCCATTACATTTGATGAAGACAGTTATTTAGGCTAACCTTAACAAATCTCTAATACAAAGATTTCCTAACCAAGTCTAACATCATGACATAATGCATTGCATACGAATTTGTACATCCTAACGTTAGGGGCCAACGGCAAGGTCTTAACCGGTGTCAGGTCCCTATCACCAAATTCCCGCCCTCACGTGTGAGTGGCGCATGTGCAGAAGACTTTACCCTCGTAGCCAACTGTAACTTCCCTTGTCGTGGGGGCCCCCTTTCACTCTACGCCATCTTAAGGTCGTCCGAGTTCCCGTGCGGGGTATCCGTAAGAAGGACAGCGTGGACCCCCCCCTTTTCCCCGCACTCTCTTCCGCCGGAGCGGATATCTGGCCCCCGGGAAATTCTGGGGAGGGGCATATAGCCGTCTCCCCCTGGGAGGGGCCTATGGCCGTCTCCTCCTGGGCGACCCATCCTTAATGGGTGCCGCCCCCCCGTGCGAGGGGCCAATGGCCGTCTCCCCCCGGGCGCTCCCATCTATAATGTGTGGCGCCCCAGCCCCCCAGGGACCTTGAAATCACTGCTCACCGATCATGACCTTACCGCCCGACCGAAGACTAAATAAATACGACAGTTAGTTACCTACTAGGGAGGAAAAAACTATGCTTACTCTTAAAGTTCAGCTCATTATATCCAATGACTTTAGCATAGCTACAAAGGAAACAAGGTCCTATAGCACAGAACGTTCTTTATTGCATACATTCCTTAACATTTCTACAAAGGAAAAAAGGCCTATAAGCAAGTATTCAGTTACATACATACTCTTGGCATCGACTCACGATGAAGGCAACAATTCCCACAAGACATATTGCAACTTAGAACTTTGTTTACTCCCAAATGTTTGCAACAGGGGCTGGTGGGTGGGTCAAAAAACTGCAGCTTGTTCCCTTGAGGGCTCACGAGCGTCGAGTGGTGCAGCCTTCAGAGCGCACGAACAGGAGGACGCTTCCCTGGATTCCCGCGCCTTTTATCCGGCAGCGGGAAGGCGGGGCCGCGACCCCATCCCGCCCATAAGTGCACGGACTTCCGGGCGGGTGTTTAGGACAACCCTTTTAGGCGGCGGGGGCGTGCTCCGACCACGCCGCTATGGGCATACCGGCCGAGACACGACCCCACCCGCAACGGTTTCCTGGGGGATCGGGGCACCCGGCCATACGTTCGGGGTGACCGAGTAGTCTCCCCTTTCCATATGGGCCGGGATGCCTGCCACCCCTTCCACCACCAAACCCAATGGGAGGAGACAGACACAGTTTGAACTTTTGGAAGGCAGGGGGGCCTCACGACCCCCCCCGGCCGTATTTATTAAAAATATGAAACAAAATGTAAACGTTAAATTAAAACGTTTCATGTATCATGTACAAATTCAACTTCCATTACATTTGATGAAGACAGGTATTTAGGCTAAACTTAACAAATCTCTAATACAAAGATTTCCTAACCAAGTCGAACATCATGACATAATGCATTGCATACGAATTTGTACATCCTAACGTTAGGGGCCAACGGCAAGGTCTTAACCGGTGTCAGGTCCCTATCACCAAATTCCCGTACTCACGTGTGAGTGGCGCATGCGCAGAGGACTTTACCCTCATAGCCAACTGTAACTTCCCTTGTCGTGGGGGCCCCCTTTCACTCGACGCCATCTTAAGGTCGTCCAAGTTCCCGTGCGGGGTATCCGTAAGAAGGACAGCATGGACACTAACCCCTTTCCCGCACTCTCTTCCGCCGGAGCGGATATCCGGCCCCCGGGAAATTCTGGGGAGGGGCATATAGCCGTCTCCCCCTGGGAGGGGCCTATGGCCGTCTCCCCCTGGGCGACCCATCCGTAATGGGTGCCGCCCCCGGGCGCTCCCATCCATAATGGGTGGCGCCCCCCCTAGGGACCTTGAAATCACTGCTCACCGATCATGACCTTACCGCCACAGGCCAGATAGTTGACCGACTATCTGGCCCCCCCCCCACACCACCTATAGGTCATGTCTCTTCAATCCCACTAGCCAAGCTATCATGTCACCTATCAATAAGTCATTCCCCACCCTGGACATGTGTACCCCATCATCAGAATAACAGTGATCGCCCCAGATGCACCCATGAGATATGCTTTGAAGATGAGCAGAGCGAAACAATTTCTCCATTTTATTGTTGACCCTCTTTACCAAATGGTTCAACGCTTTTGTGGACAAAGCACCCCGCCATACCCTCCTCGGAATCATGTGAGACCAGGCTATTATACATCCCGGGAGCGTCTTTGCTAACCAACTAACTGTAGAAAGTATTTGCTCAATTAAAGCTCGTCTGCCCAACCTTACCAAGTCATTGCCCCCTATGTAAATGTAAATGTGGTATACTTGTAAAGCGCACAGCTGCCCACACCGCAGGCGTCCTGGCGCTGTATACCGCTGGGGAACCCGTCCTGGCTTTCCCTGTGAGATGGTCCCTTCTGGGCACCCCCAAGGTGAGACCAGGCATCCCCGGCATTGAAGGGGCCGTTGTGAAGATTAAGCAAGCTATTGCCCAGAGTTGCAGAGTGAAGCCCAAGGTTAGAGTAGGCGCCGAGGCGAGAATTATCAAGCCTGCGGACATTTTGACCCAAGACCCTGCCGCGTTGGGTATCGAACCCTGGTCCCGGGCCGATCTCAGCTTCTGGGTCTGCCACCTCTAACCATTGAGCCACACTTCTCCACTTCTATGTGCACTATGACTACAGATGGCAGTGACCTGTGCCGCCCTAATAATTCTTCAACAAAACTTTGCAGTCGTCAATACACAGGCCGCCCTTCCCATGGAAGGGCACCCTGAAACCATACTCCTCAGATGTGTGGATCGCATCACCTGTCTTGAATATGTCCCCGGCACGCCTCACGTATGAGTGGCCTACGACCCAGACCACTCGTCTTCCATTCCTTGTTCCTGAAGTGGTGGTTAGCTGACGCTGGGCCGGTCCTAATTTCCGCCCTGCATCACAGGCTCGTGAAACTGTAATCCAAACAAAAGACAACAAGCGTCGGTGCACTTCATCAGAAATTTACAACATGTGCAGCCGCACGTACTGTTTGAAACAATTTGAAGACCAGCGGCCTAACTGATTAACATTTTCTGCCTGCCGACCTCGAGACGTTGCTTCTGTAGCGGCCCCTATCCTGAATGAATGGGTCTCAAAATCAATCGGGTTCAAGCCCGCTGCTGCAATCGTGATTACCAGCACCCTCTGAAACTGAAACTTTGTTAACGGGGTGCCGTCCGCATGTCGCTGCAAGGCCCCCCCCCCACGTTGTCAACCTCTGTTTTAGGTAGGCCTCAACATGCCTCACTGGACAACAGGGACTACCTGGAGCGCGCTGCAACACAATGCTATTCCCCTGGGCCTCCTGATCCGTCTTTGATCTGGCTATCGTGATCAGAAGAGAATCTCCCCTCACTTGTGTGTGATCTCTGCGCAGACCCCCCTCCGTATCTCTTTTGTTGGCAGCCACTAGTTCGCTCACCCGCAGGGCCCCATAGAAAGCCAACGCGAACGCTGCCCGGAATAGTACAACCTCGCTAGGTGAAGAGCATGTCTCCTCCAGTTTAGCTAACAAGGAGGTCAACCTGTCAAATCCTATTGGGTGCCTGGTATCCTTTTTGTGCCCCTCTAAGCGCTGCCAGCCGTGCAGCGCCTTCCTGACTACGAAGGAGTCCGTCGGGTCCCTGATCCCATGGAGCTGAGCCATAAATGATATGGCGGCCTTATACCGACTGACGGTTGCCGCCGACCGGCCCTCCTCATGAAGTGCCACTAAAAATTGAGTAAAGGACCCCTCCTGACCCCATCTATGCTCCCATGCCGGGCCCAAAAAGGCGCAGTACGAGCGGAACGCCCCTTCATAAGTTTTCCTTGTCCTGGGCGCTAAGCTGGCTGCCACGAGGTTTTGTAGTCCGGGGCGCCGATTTGCCACAATGCTTCGGGAAATGGCGCTGCCACTAGCTCCGCTGAGGGTAAATAATCTCTGAAAGCCTGCATTTTGAAACGAGAGAGCGCATCAGCTGCATTTTTAAGTACACCCGGCACATGTTTCGCCCTGAATTGTACGTTTAATCTCAAGCATTTCAATACAATTTCTTTCAACAATCGCAATATCCATTTGCAGCGTGCTGCCTGCTGATTAATGCACTCAACCACAGTCATGTTATCGGACCAAAATACCACCGAGCGGTCTCTGAACTCCTCCGGCCATGCCGACAGCGCCACCCAGATGGGGAATAGCTCTAGAAAGCCAATGTTACTCGTCAAACCACTTGTTTCCCACCATGCTGGACATCTTTGGGCCGACCAACAGTTTCCAAGGATCGCACCGAACCCCACGCTGCCCGCCGAGTCGGTCCATAAGCCTAGTTCCGCTGACGAGGCCGGGGCTTTGCTCCAGACTACTCTGCCGTTGAAATCCGCCAGGAATGCCAGCCAAATGAGCATGTCCTGGCGAACCTCTGCCGACAGTCTCGTGTGATAGTGTCCTTCCTTGAGGCCAACCATGGCTTGAGCAATGGATGGTGAGAAAGGGCGAGCCATCGGCATAACCCTTAATGCAAAGTTAAGCTTACCTACTGTTTGCTGTAATTGGTGCAGTGTCACTTTCTCGTTCCGAAGACACTGTAACAAGGAAGCCCTGAATTTGGCGATCTTCTCCGCCGGCAAGCGGAAGCAACCCTCCACGGAGTCCAGTTCGATACCCAGAAACTCCAGGGAGGTAGTCGGTCCCACCGTCTTACCTGGCGCCAACGGTACCCCGAAACCCCGCATGAGCACGCATAAATCCTGCAATGCCCGTGCCCAGTCCCGAGAGCCCGCTGGGCCAAGAAACAGAAAATCATCAAGATAATGCATCACATGTTGGTGCCCTGTGGCCTTCGAGAACACCCACTCCTAAAATGAGCTAAACATTTCAAAATATGCACATGAAATCGAACAACCCATCGGCATGCACATATCCATGTAGTATTTCCCCTGAAATGTAAAACCCAGCAAGTGCTGATCCTGGGGATGCACCGGAAGCAACCTAAATGCAGATTCAATATCCGATTTTGCTAACAATGCACCAGGGCCTAAGCGATTCAACATTACCACTGCATCATCGAAAGATGCATACCTCACACTGCAAATGTCTGGGTCGATCGCCTCATTGACGGAAGCCCCCTTTGCTGCTGACAAATTATGAATGAGCCTGTATTCCCCCGGGTCCTTTTTAGGCACCACCCCTAGTGGGGAACACACAAAATCGGCCGTTGGTGGGTCACTAAAAGGTCCTGCAACCCGCCCCAAGCCAACCTCTTTGGCGATTTTTGTGGCGGCATCCGCTGGGTTGCGCTGAACTGACAGTTGGTTCTTACATGAGGGGGCCCCCCAAAAATCATCCGCCGGGATCCTGAAGCATACGAGAAGCCATCTTGCAGGATTCCAGCGGACACATGATCAGGGTATTTGTTCAGCCATGGGGTCAAAGCCAGAATATCTACAGGTGGTTGTCTGGACTTCCGCAGCACCGTATCAATCCTGCTTAGTACCCCCTTTTCCCCCGGTACCATTGGCTCTGGATCGGCAGCTAGTTTCGAGGTGGGAGGTGTTACCACAACTAGAGCACGCATGCCTGAACCTACACGTGCCTTGCGGCCTGCTACACGTTCCCTTATTGAAACCCCAACATACTCCTCGCTTATTTCCGTTCCCGCCCGATCTAGGCTGAGACTCACCCCCGTAGGTTGGTCGAAAGGGCTTAGGATGTTTCTGTTGAAAGGCCCTGAAGCCGTTTGCACTCGACCCTGATTCATCCGCTGATCCCGTCAAGAACTGCGCATGCCACGACACAGTATCCAAACAATCCCAAGTTAGTGTTTCGTTAAACTCTTTCGCTTTTCTAAAAGCCATGTCATACCCTTTCCATTCTTCTCCCCCATACTTCTCATGGAAGCCTGTGATCCTGCTCTGGTAGCACGCCAGGTCACTCAACAGTTCAGGTGTTTGTTCAGCGATAATCGCTACAAAAATAGAAAAGGCCCTGATCCAGTTCATCATGGACTCTTCCACCCTGAATTCGTCCATTTTTGCCCGCCATACACTGGGGTGCCACAAATCCTTCTGAGTCTTGGCATATTCTAACTCTCGATGATCAGTCAACGATGAAAACATGTTTATGTATTTATTAGCCCACACCATTTCCTTGGTCGACATAGGAATATGTTGCGCCAAGCTTTCCCGCCTTGAGGGTACCGCACCCTCCCCCATCATTGGGAGTGATCTCTTACCGGCTTCCGCCGCACCTTCAACTGTGTCCGCCGACTTATTCCGGTTTTCGACCGCGACCAGATTCGCCA
Organism: Lissotriton vulgaris; assembly: GCF_964263255.1. NCBI lineage: Eukaryota > Metazoa > Chordata > Amphibia > Caudata > Salamandridae > Lissotriton > Lissotriton vulgaris. Next base: position 253,880,850 of record NC_141687.1, read on the forward strand.
CCTGGGGAGTAATAGAAGGCACGTTCGCTGTCCCAGCACCCCTTGTCTGCCTTAGCAGCTCGATAATCTGCCTAGCTTCCTCGGCCGGGTCTTCCACAGCCACGGATCCCCCTGCTCCCTTCTTCAACCAGGGTAACACAGACGCCAACTGACGAGCTAGTTCGGGAGGCATTTGGTCGTTATCCAGCGGTGTGATAACCACAGGGATCGGCAATCCCCCATCCGGTGTGGGTATCAGGCTGGCCGCTGGAGCTACTGGAACCGGCGGGACCTCCATCGGGACTGAGGCCTCGCTAGGACCCGCTTTCCCCCTCTTCTTTTTCTCCTTATCCCCCCTGGGCTAATGTTTGGCAAAGCAGGCCCCACAATCCTCTTAGGTCGCCCTGAGGGCCCTGCTTGGGCCTCAACTTGTTTCCTGAGGGCCGCTAAGCCGCGACCCAGCTGGTCTACTTTACCAAACTTCCTGTCCATCGCAGACACTTGGTTCACCAGTGTGCGCAGCATTCGTTCCATCTCGGAGCTCTTTCCACTCTTCTTACCAGGCATATCTGCGTTCTGTTTTGCTTCTGCCCGCTTTCCAGAAGAGACTCGAACTCCAGCTACGCCTTGATGACTGAAACAGAAAAAACAACGATTACACGTTAAAAAAACTGCAGCTTGTTCCCTTGAGGGCTCACGAGCGACGAGTGGTGCAGCCTTCAGAGAGCAAGAACAAGAGGACGCTTCCCTGGATTCCCGCGCCTTTTATCCAGCAGCGGGAAGGCGGGGCCGTGACCCCATCCTGCCCATAATTGCACAGACTTCCGGGCGGGTGTTTAGGACAGCCCTTTTAGGCGGCCGGGGCGTGCTCCGACCACGCCGCTATGGGCATACCGGCTGGGACACGCCCCCCGCCAGCAACGGTTTCCCGGGGGATCGGGGCACCCGGCCATACGTTCGGGGTGACCGAGTGGTCTCACCTTTCCTTTCTATCTCCTTTCATTTTACTCCCCACAAGCCCTTCGGCTGCTCCCTGTCTTTAGAACTGGTTGTGGTTCCAGGGAGGCAAGGTTGTGATTGTGTAATAGACGGCTTTTTGGGTTCCCTTGTAGTTGGGAGGATTGGGCTGCTCACAACTACACATCAAATGACAGATACTTCTAGTTTATGGCGTGTAGGGGAAGGGTGAGGGATCTGGTTGATATATGTTCTACCGTTGGGTCGCTATGGGTGTTCTTTCGGTCTGTGCAAGGTCTGGACCTAATTTGGTAGCCAAATCTATGTACCAGGGTGAGTTACGGCCCAGAGGGTTGTCTCATTGGGTTGAAGTTGTGCTTAATTTGTAAAAAAAAAAAAAGGTGCCAGGGCCCAAGATATTTCAAACGGGTTCACTGCACATTTCACTTCAGACTGGAGATTTAAAACTATTTTTTATAAAATGTGAAAGATATTTTAAATAGCAACAACAAGCTCAACTAATAAACTCTGCTCAAAAATAGACACGGCGCCACCATGCGGTAGATTTTCATAAATACTTGGTGGTGTTTAGAAATAAGTGCTGGTGCCGAGCACCGGCAAACACTGGCACAAATTAGGCACTGGGCTGAAGATCATTACATGGGATGTGAACGGCCTGCTCAATATTATTAAAAGAGCGGCAGTCCTTCGATATGGCAAGATATATAGCCCTGTTATATTAGTGTTGCAGCAGACGCACCTTCAGATTGCTAGAAGACCGTTGTGGGAGCGATCGCGGTTCTCGATGTCCTACCAGGTGACATTCCCCAGGGATCTTGGGTGGTTGCCATAAATACTTATACGGAAGTGTGTGGCATTTAACCTCACTAAAATTTAGAGAGACACAATGGGAAGGTGCACGTTGCATGGGAGATGTATAGCCATCCTTCATGTCTCTGCCCCACCACCACTGAGCACAACTTTCTTAGAAACCATTGGCTTACTTGTCGCCCAGTTCCTGCCTTGGGATTGGCTGTTGGGAAAGATATCATTGGAGCAGCCAACTGACTGTCAGACCAATCGGGGTCAAGGTTATCCTCACATCAGGTACACACCCACCCTACCAGATTACTGGATGCCTATGACCTGGCTGTGCGGGGCACCGCTTCCATTCACAGGAACGCTGCTATACAAATTATTCCAGTGCACATAGGGCTTTCTCCCACCATTATTATTTTTTCACTCAAATTGCATCAGTGGGTAGAGTGGTGGTGTTTGTATATGAGACAGGAGCCTCTTGGATCACTCACTGTTTGAGATGGTGCTAAACTTTGAACAATGATAGGTTGGGGGGACATGAGGGCTTAGCGCCAGGTGGATGACTGACCTGGAACTTCAAGCCATATTACAGAGGAAGCTGAAACATTATTTTCGTTGAATAAAGACACAGTGCATTCCCCAGTGATATTATAAGATGCCTTTCAAACTTTAATCAGGGGGTCGACTATTAGGTATAAGCAGGTGAAATTAGGTATTAGCAGGGGGTTGTAGTCCTAGTACATACAGGCACCAAACCCACCCACGGTTCGCAAAATCGTACTAGCACAGTGTTGAAACAAACTCTCCTGGGAGATGCGAGGGAGCATGAATTAAATCAAATCTACCAATTGGGCACCAAGGCCAGAAAAACACTCCACTAGTTGGGTTGTAAGAGGTCAAACGTGAGCTCAGATAGTCAGTGACTGGCGAGACGCTGTAACAGTCAATCCAGATACAACACAAATAGTTGCATCTTACTACGCTATATGCATGGCACATCATAGTCATCCCTGATGAATTTGATGGATTTGTAGAGAACCTCCCAGTTAAGGGGTTACGCAGAGGGTAGGAGAGAGATATCCTAGAGAGGGATATTACTAGAGACGAATTATCAACCGATCTAGGTCAATTACAATTCTGACACAAATTTGTTTCATGCTAAATTTTAGGCCTAATTAAGGAAATGCTGGAGTGCTTACTGAAGGAGGGTGACCTGATTCCACACTTTTGTACAGTTGATCTGGTAATGATACTCAACCCGGGTAGACCGCCGGAGGAATGTTCTTCATATAGGAGAGGGGTTGGGAGGCAAATTCATAAAAGAGACCCAGCTGTGGTGGGTTACTTGTTTGATCAGGGATCCAAATTGAGGGGTTTTGGAGGATGGGACAAAATAAGAATCTCCCAGTTGGAGGACATAATGCCTGGAACAGGAGGAGCTTCAATTACACACAAGTCAATTATTTCGGTCTCTCGAATAACAGCAGGTGCTGCCCACCTATGGTGCAAAGTAGACCGAACTCCCACATTTTAATCTGCAAATGGGAGAATTGAAGAATGCAGAACATCCCAAATATTCCTCTCTAGTTGTCAGCACCCGAGAATGAGAGGAGTGTAAGGGGGATGTTGGTGAGTTTTCCGATGAGGAGTGGTGGGAGGCCAGAAGGGCCCGCAGAGAGTCCACCATTATGGACGTTATTTTGCCGATAGACAACATAGAATTAAATGGCTTTGGGAAATCAAGTCCCTTCTTGAAATGATGGACATGAGTGTTTTATGGCCAAACCCTGCCAATGCACCTTTCCCCTTTAAAGAAGCTTTCAATACAAAATATTGGGAAATGCTGTTCTGCATCACATACCGCAGCCAATCTTCTTTATCTTTAACGGGGAAATTTATGGAATTTAAATCCTCTCCCTTCCTTGAGTAATACTGGGACACCATAACTAAACCCTGTGACCGTAAATTATATTTCCAGCTAAATATAGGCGCTCTGCCAATCAGATCATTTACTGCAAAGTGGGGTAAAGGCGAGTGCGATAAATGCCCTTTCTGCATAGACCGAATTGAACCGGTATCCCATGTTCTCATAGCTTGCCCTGCACACTCTACTCCTCGGCGTGCATGGCTAAGTCCGATAGCTATTTTTATTACATTTATACTGCATAATTTAATGTTTTGTAATTCATGGTTTTTAACGCACTTGTTCTGTTAATTGTAAGTGCTTTAAGACTTAATTGTCGTAATAAAGCTTTTGAATTTGAATTTGAGTCCACCATGACCTCTCAGTTTAGTCTGATTCCTTCATCACACCCTCCAGTTCAGGGGACACGGGCACGAGCCGCTCACGTGTGCCTTAGATGCAGAACCCTGACAGGTGATTTCAATACATTATGGTCATTGGTCATGCAGCCCCATAGGCCCTTCTGGGAGGAGGTTTTTGATACATAAGAGAGGGTAGTAGAGCGGAAAACTACCAGAGCACCCAGAGCTGGCACCACTGCATAGACCAGAGCAATCGACTCGGATTCAAGCCATTATAAATGTTGGCTCCTGGGGGTGGGATCGCTATTTGCTAAATAAAGATATTGCAAAATACTGGAAAAAGTCCTGCCCCTTCCCCATCTTTGGAGGTGGTCGCCGGGCCTGGATTATCTCATCAATCTTCATGTCCTGGTGTCCAGAGCTCGGGGCGTGTAACTGTAGAGCGGTTAAAGTACAACCCCCTACTGATTATATTCGGGCGGAGGGGGTTCTAGGGGCATCACAGGGGTGTGCAGTGGAACAGCCAGGCCTTATCTGAACCCTTGTATTGGGGGGCCGGGATACCTGACAATGCTGGAGTGGGTGACTGGTCGTATATCCGTGTTTCGTTTGTTGAAATTGATAGGGGGGGCGGGGGGAGAGGAGGAGACAATAAAATGTTTTATTGTGAGAAAAAAAATCTCAGGACTATGTGCTAAAACATTTCAGAGTCGAGCACTCAGCTGCCGCCCAGGAGAGTCGGTATTGGTCCTAAGTGTGGCACGCGCTTTGGGTTCCTGGGCCACGAGAACCATGAGGAGACAATGGGTAACGCAATCAGGGATGTCACTGATGATGTCATATGTGACAGGAGTAACAAAGTCACTGCCGAGATCAGCTTTGATGTCATATGTGATGTGACCAGCGAGGTCACCGATCACATTATGGGTATCAAAAACCACACCCCAGGAGGTCACTGGTCACATAATCTCTCACAGATCAAAGATGTTCATGTCTCGTGATGACATCAAGGTTATCACCGATGACGTCATGGGCTCAACCACGTCACCGAGGAGGTCATTGTAGAATGTTTATGAGATGTAATCACCGATGACACTCCTCATACCACGTCACGGTGGGAGTCGCGTGCTACCTGATCCCATGACATTTAGCCTGGTTCCTGTTTTTAGATCTGGTTAGATCTCCTTACCTTCATGAAGTCCTGCCTTGGGAGAGCGCGTGAGCCTGTTTTCGTGTTCGTTTATCTCTCAGTTTTCGGGGTCTCTTCTTGAGAAGGTCAGACATTTCCAGTTCCAAGCAGCCACCCCGGTGGCACCTAAAAGCGCACACAAATAATGTGAGAGGGTCTTCTTGTATATACTGAGCGGGCACCCTTCCTGAATCGAGGCCCCGCCCTTCACGAACTAAGGGCAATGTGTGTGTGTGAGAGAGAGAGAGGACTAGAGGAAGAGAGATATAATGTGTGGGCGTGTGTTAGAGTGAGAGTCTGTGTGCTAGATAGGGAGAGACACAGAGTGTTTTTGTGTGTTAGGGAGAGAAAATGTGTGAGTGTTCGAGCGGGAAAGAGAGAATGTGTGTGTGTGTTAGAGAGGGAGAGAGAAAATGTGTGTGTTTGTATTAGAGAGGGAGAGAGTGAATGTGTGTGGGTGTGTGTATAAGAGAGGGAGAGAGAGAATGTGTGTGTGTTAGAGAGAATGTGTGTGTCAGAGAAGGAGAGAGAGAACGTGTGTGTGTTGGAGAGGGAGAGATAATGTGTGTGGGTGTGTGGGTGTTAGAGAGGGAGAGAGAGAACGTGTGGGTGTGCTAGAGAGAGAGAGAATGTCTGTGTGTGCTAGAGAGGGATATAATGTGTGCGTTCGTATATGTGTGTGTAATAGAGAGGGAGAGAGATTGTGTGTGTGTTAGAAGAGAGAGAGTGAAAGAATGTGTGCGTCTGTGTTAACGAGCGAGAGGGTGTGTATTAGGGTACAATAAAAATCACAAATGAGTTTTGGTTCTGTGATATTCACAAAGCCGAACGCAAGTGGTGTTAAATGTCTCCGGGTGGAGTTATAGGACTATAGCGCACACGCCAATATATTATGAATTAGAGTGTGAGGTGAGCAACACCTCCTGTGGGGGCTGGGTGTTGTGTGAGTTATGGCACTATCTATGGATTTAGATATGGCAAATATATCGCAAACTGTACATGCTCTTACGCAGTTACGTCTGCTGTATCTGATGTTTCAGGAGATTCTATGGCAAGACCGGAGGCTCCGGTTATGCTTCTCAATCTTTGCTACTCAAAACAGCAGCCAATGAAAAAACAGTAAATTCACATAAACACCTCATGTCTCCTGAGTCTTTGAACTAGGCCTCCTTCATTAACCAATCCGGTCATTCCATAGTCTACAAAACAGCAAGGGCCTCATTTATGAAAGCCTTGCGCCACCGGTGCGTCACTTTTTCCCATGTTAAAAAGTCCCCAAGGTTCCATCTTACTGTCGCTTTCTTTGCTGCTCCGCAGTCAAGATAAGTGCCTCACTATTTTGAATTCCTTCGGACTTGTGTGATAAACATATTCTTTAAACTGTGTTTTCTAATAGTTACTTAATGATTGATAACAGCGTTGTGCTTGCAACGCTGCGCTTACGTTGTTATATCCGTGTGATACGTTTTTAAATTGCAGATCTCCCCAGCGCGTGTTGCGCTGTTTCTCATACCTCCCAAACTGTTATTTTGCCCCCGTTTAGAAGTAATCCTCCTTTTCATGCCCAGCTGCCGATAGGGAGTGGCCCCTCCCTGGGAGCGAGGACACGTAAAGAGCCCAATTGAGATATTCGCAAGTTGCTCTCGGGAACCTGCACGCTTCAGTGCACACGCAGACTCCCGATACACGCTGGATCGACGCCTCACCCCAGGCTTGTGAAACAGAGGGTTGCAGCATTGGCAGCGACGCACCAGTATCGGGCCTCAATAAACAAGTATCTGGGCAATTTTTCTCCCTACATTTAACCCCTTAATACTCCGCTCGCCTTCACCATAGTTTTTGGACACTCCCAACTGTAATACAGGCTTGGGGCCTTTGAGCTCCATTTAAGTCCTTCCATTACAGCATTTTGGTACTGTTTTTTGGCCTCACTGATCCAGCCTTTTACTCCCACCTGACACCCTCTCCCTAAGCTGGACAGGGATGTAAATAATTGGCTTCCCGCTGGAGAATTTAGAATAGAATAAGTCATATTCACCAAGATGTTGGACTGTGAAGTCTACGAGCAAGAGCTAGCTGCATATGGCCCTGCAGAGGACGAAGACTATTATTACGATGAAAATATGGAGACCCTCATTGACAAAACTTTAGATAAGGCCCTTTCTTCCGCCCTCCTTCCTATCTCTCTGTGTCTTGACCAGTTAGTAAGTTCTACTCCTAATTCCCAACCTGGCAACCTCTCCTCTACCTCTCCCCTCCCTCCCTCTGAGTCCCAGGGCCCCTCTTGGCCCCATGTACAAATTACTCCAAGGTCACCCAAAAAGCTAAAGATCACAACTACAATGTTGATCCTCTGGCCCCTTTCCCACCGCCTTTCCCCTCATACCCCCCGCAGACCAATACAGACACTGATACTGACTCCTCACAGGAATCACATAGCGCAAGCACGCCAAGAAACACAAACATTTTCTATCCCCTGTTACTCCATCTCCTTTTAATTTTGATCCTTCTAGTATGGTCCACCCTAAGTCTTCTGACTGTGTGCAGGACCCGGCGGTGGCTGAGCACATGCAGACAAACCTACGTAAAAGCTTCGATAAAGAAGTTAGATCCTGACTTAGATCAGCATGTCCCCGTCCAGATCTCCCCAACAAAACGTCCCTGACCCCAGAGATAGACACGTCTATGCAAACCTTTCTAAAGAAATATAGCTCTGAGGGCCTGCCAGGACAAGTTACTCAACGTCTCTGGTCCATTGGCAAAAATCTTGGAACTGTCATTGCAAGCACAGGAAACGGTTGCAGCTATCCACCCGGAAGGCTTAGCTGGATGGACTCAGAGAGCTATTTGCCTCCTTGGCAATGCGAATTGCACAATGTCTCCCGAGCGACGCAAATCAGCCCTTTTAAGAACTGACCCGCAATTAGCAGAAAAGGCCTCAGCCCAACCAGGTCAACAGAAGGACAACTTTTCGGTGAGCGGTTCGTGAAGGATATTGTGAAATTTGTGAACACCTTCACATCCCTAGACAAGTCTCAGTCCTCCCTCAAGAGCGTATTTCATCCCCTCTCTGGTAGGGCCGGTCGTGGCAGAGGACGCTTGACCGGCCGATACGGTCAACAAAGTCCTCAACATGACTTTGTACCCAGATGCAGAGGCTATACTCAGGAAACTAGATCAGGCCAGATTCTACCCCATTAGATCCCGGGGTTTCTGCGCCGATACAACAGAGGGATCAATCGAGGTTTCAGAAACAATGACACCCAATTTTCAGGTAACAATCCTTTTCTCCCTTAGATTTCTTTGGGGGGCAGACTAATGCATTTTATTCTCAATTAGGCAAAGATCACCTCAGATGCATGGATCATGAACATGATTCAAGGGCATCAAATAGAGCTGAAATGTGTTCCCAACCAACTTGTTTTTCCACCTCCTCTCCATTTTTCCCTACAAGAACAGTCTTTTATAGGCTCTGAACTTTTAGAACTTTTGAAGAAGCCCTCAGGAACATTCATTCCAGAGGGCTTTTGCAGCAATGTCTTCTTGTTAAAAAAAAGGAGGAGTCCAGAGATTAGTATTTGATCTTAGAGAGTTCAACCCATTTGTAAATTACAGGCACTTCAAGATGGAAGGTATCCATCTTTTAAGAGACCTATTGCTAGAAAACTATTGGATGGTGCACCGTGACCTAAAAGATGCTTAACTGACGGTTCCAATTTGTCCTCTGCACCAAAAATATCTCCAATTTCATTGGAAGGGTCAGTGGTTCCGATACCAATCTCTCCCCTTTGGCTTCTCATCAGCTCCCTTGGTGTTCACCAAATTGTTGAAACCGATATTGACTCATCTAAGAGAAATGGGAATTTGCATGATCGTTATCTCGACAACATGCTTCTGTTGGCACAAGATCAAAATCAGTTGTGCGTACATTTACATTAGACTATTTCTCTGCTTCAAGAATTTGGATTTGTAATAAATCTAAAAAAATCCATGATGACACCATGGTGGACTTCTTGGGTTTTCAAATCAACTCTGTAACGGCTCAATTGCTCCTTCCAGCAACCAAGACCAAATCCATCAAAAGGGAAATACAAACGACATTGTCGAAACAGATGGTTTCTTTGAGATCCCTGGGAAGGATTGTGGGTCTTCTGGCATCCTCAATCTAGGCAGTATTGCCTGGTCCTCTCCATTACAGAGCATTGCAACATTTCAAGATTTAGTACCTGGAACAAAACATCGCTTACGATCATTTTATTGCTCGGTAACCCAAAGCTCAAGAAGAACTACAATGGTGGCTAACACATATAGAGGCATGGAATAACAAAGCCATTTTCGAAGCTTCTCCCGATGTAATTGTTGAATCAGACACCAGTCGCTGGGGCTTGGACGCAAGATGGAGAGACTTCGCTACAGGCGGCCATTGGTCAGCAGAAGAGTTGAGGTTGCACATAAATTGTCTAGAGTTGTTGGCGGGCTCATTTGCCATCAAGTCAATATCCCCAGTAAATAGCAATTGTTGCATCCTCCTCAGGAAGGACAATATATCAGCGGTGAGATACATAAATCGGCTAGGAAGGACGAGATCTCGTCTGCTAGCCAACATTACTTGAGAAATCTGGCACTTCTGCCTAGCACAGAAGATCACGATAATAGGGGAAAACATTCCCAGCAAGGACAATCGAGTGGCAGATTGGAACTCCAGGTTTCTGACAGACTTCAGCGACTGGAAGCTCCATCCTGCCATGTTTCAAGAGATCATGAATATTTGAGGCCCATGTCAGCTAGACCTCTTCGCCTCCCGTCTTAACACCCAACTTCCCCGCTTCTTCAGCTGGAGACCAGACCCCATGGCAATGGGAATGGATGCCTTTCTTTATCAGTGGGGTTCTCAGAGGGATTACGCTTTTCCTCAGTTTGCATTGATCCCGAGGGTGGCGGCTCTGGTCCGTTGTGGTTATTCGTTGGTATTAGTCACACCGTTATGGAAGACACAATTGTGGTTCCCGACTCTCCTGAAGTTATCACTGGAGCTGCCATTTCAACTTCCTGTTTTTCTCCTAGACCCAGTGGGCTCCCCACATCCACTGATCCTTCAAGCTCAACTAGTACTCATGGTGTGGACGCTCTCAGGAGACATGAATGAATTGAAGGCCTTTCATCGGCGGCTGCCGAGTTTATACAACAGGCATGGGCTCCATCCACCCGAAAAAAGATATTCTGCAGCATCGACATGCTGGATGTGATGATGCCTTGAACGGAAGGTAGATCCTGTGGGATCAAATTTGAAATAGATTTTTAAAAAATTGTCTGAATGTGCAGATTCAGGATTATGCTACAGATCATTGAACAATTTTAGGTCTGCCTTGTCTGCTGGACATGACCACATAGATGGCAAACGAGTTGGGATCCATCCGATGGTATGTAAGTTGATGAAAGGGACAAGGGTCGCTCATCCTCCGAGACCCACATACAATACATTATGGGATGTGCCTAATGTTAGAATCTTAAGGACACGGAGGCAAGGATTGTCCCACCCGTTGGGACAGGTAGGAGTTGTATTACAACTGTCATTATGTCATATGCTATGTTGCAGAATAAACAACTTAGACGGACCACAGTGAAAATGGCTATTCAACACTGTTGTGTCTGGCACCACAAGGGTTTGTTAGAAGAATGCTATGTTGCAACATATTTATTCCCTACCTTGAATACCAAACTTCATAGTTCAATGGTTTTCAAACTTATTTTTGATTTCAGAGTATCTGCTGGCTAAGTTTTCTTCGCTGTTCATGGATGAAGTTGTCTCATCCAAGACCAGTTATTTGGAGTTGTATACTGTTTTGACTTGCACTAAGGAAAGGCTGCTTGTTGCAAAGAAAGAGGCAGTAAGATAGTGCCTCGCTATTTTGTAGACTATGTAATGACCGGATTGGTTAATGAAGGAAGCCTGGTTCAAAGCCTCATGGGACATGCACTATTTATCTAAATTTACTAGTTTTTCATTGGCTGCTGTTTTGAGTAGTAAAGATTGAGAAGCATAATCCTCGCCTCTGCGTCCTTAAAATAATCTAATATTCTCTTGTAGCGAGTGCTGGAAAATGTTGTATTTAGCCTTCATGGAAGTTGCACTCTGCGGCTTGTATGCTGTGAATACAAGATAGCTCAGTGGGTTGTTGAAACTCCTCCTGAGGTGCATCCTCCTGGACTTCAGTGGCAGCTCCTCTGCTATGGCAGATGAGAGTCGCCACACTGCTTTTAAACAGTGGCAAGTAGAAAAATAAATTGATAACAACTTAGAGCTATTATACTTTTATGCTTCGTGTCCAGCTGCTATGCGGGCAGGCTGATGGCGGGGCTGGTCTGCTCTCACAGCAGGGGAGGAGTGGTTTGCCCACTCCTAAGTGCGCAATGAATGTTTGGTCGGCCCCCTCGGGCTGCCCAAGCTAGTAATGCTCACTTTTCCCGTTCTCCATGCAGGCTGCATTACAGCCTGCATGGAGAACACGCCCACCCCTCCAGCCGGCGCTCAGACCAATCACAACGATGCATTGCAGCATTGTGATTGGCTTAGGGGAGAGAACCTGGCTGCCTACTTACTGTTCCTAGAGTCGGAGGCAGGAGAGCAGGAGCAGGACCAGAGATGCGGGACCAGGCCTCAAGGTAAGTATTTTTTTATTCACTACCCGCGAGCCGTGCCGCCACTGCTCCTGGTTGAATTGTTGTGTGGGCTCATTCAGCCTTTGATCGTTTTAATATCAGTAAGCCAGTAACAATGACTTGTCTAATAGTTCCACCTCATTTGGTTGTGCTAACATAATATCAGTTGACTTAATTTATAGAAATATAACTTCTGACTTTGGCACTCACCCAAAGTTCTGCCCAGTGATGGGCAGAAAATGAATATGAAACTGACATTTGGTCAAAAAAACAAATGGAGGTGCGCCAGGTAGAGAAGTCCAGTCAAGCTTATTTTATCAAAACATTTTTTTTCACTTTTTTCATCACTTTTTCCCTTTATTTACATATACTGTCCAGCCAACGCGTTTCGTTCCATAAACAGTAGAGAAGAACCGGGTTTTAGAATCCAGCGGCGCCAGGGGCACGCCCAAAGTCTTCGGGTTCACCTGTCTTAGAATACAGAGACACAGGATACTTCTTGGTGGCATCAAAGATCGAGTTTAGTGGCTGCAGCCAGAAACAGAAGTCCACGAAGTACAACACAGCGTATATTCGTAGGAGACTGCTCAAATTCGTAGGGCGAGTCATCCTCTTTTATGCCGAAAATCACATTCTGGACAAACACCCACTATTTACAACTTGTCCAATCATAGGTATTATTACGAAAGGTATCGCATGACGACAAACCCACTTTTCAGTGGTCCGGCCCACCATTAGTTATACAGACAAGCCCAACATTCCTTCTTACGCAAGCCGGACAAACCCATAATAAAAGGACCACAACCCATATCATAAAGAGGCCATAAAGGAAGAAACGGAAACAGATAAGGAGCAAGATAAGGGGTGTGTGTGTATAATGAACTTTACAATGTCATGTGCTCTGATCCTCAATCTTGATCAGTTATCAAGTAGGGAACTGGTTTAGCAAGGTCAGCTTCAGGCAACGAGGTCAGTTCACTCGGTTCATCCAAATGTCAACACAAACTCAAGCTAACGTGTACGTGTACTAAGGACTCGTTCGTCCGCAGTCATCGGCCTATGTGAGGGCAACCATAAAATGGCTGCCATGCACGAAATGGAACCCGTGGTTCAGAACGAAATCTCCAAATACATAGTGAATCCGTTGGTCTAACATAACGAGATCACTCGTGCTAGCCGAACTCACTAGTTACGGTTCGCTACTATCAAATTTGTAACAAAAACATGACATTTATAAACCAGGTTCAGAATTCACGGAACCTCAGTCCCTCCTTTTGCCCTTACATAGGCAATCACTCAGTCTGTGTCTGAATCAATATCAATATTCATCAGATCATCAAGATGCTGCTGGAGCATCATCCTATTACTCAATACTTCTCTCGAGACAGGTCTCCTTACACACTTAGTAGCACAAAGACCACATATGGCAGGACCACACTGTATACAAAGACAACACAAGAAAAGAATCGCTAAAGCCATCCCAATGATCATCAGAATCTTCCATCCCCAAGTGGATAACAGTCCCAAAAATCATCCAGTCAACGACCAATCTCCTTTGTCCACTTGTATAGACTCGGAGATCTTATGTAGCTTGGAAATGCCTTGGTATACTGTAGGAGCATTATCTGGTATGAAAATGCAACAACTTGATTGGATCAATTTACATACCCCACCTCGATCTGCAAGTATGACATCTAAAACCATACCATTTTGTAATGTCATAAGGCGACCCGCTTGAAGCTCAGCGGTCAAATTACTAAGGGCACCGGCAGTTTTATTTATGGTGGACTCAACCACTCTCGTTAATTGCCGTATCTTTCTACTATTAGCCATAGGTCCCCAAAACGGTAGGAAAACCTTAAGAAAGTCTCCCACTTTTTGTCCCGTGGTATCTTCCTGATCAAAGACACCCCTAATAACTCTCGTTCTGTGGTAGTCTGCAGCAGCAGTATACGTAGGAGGTAACAAGTATGCAACATAACAGGTTCCCGAAAAATCAGGGGGCAACCATGTGTATGCTCTGTCATAGCAAACAAAATACGTGCCCTTAGCTGCTAAAAATGGTGGGGAAATCTGGGACGCAAAGACATACGTCTGAGTACAAACACTCTTCCCTAACTGAGCTCTCGGATTCTTGCCATTACCTTGCAAACAAAAATGACCACGATGGGGTACGATCCAAATCGGAGATGACCTTTTCCGTCTCTGCTTTTCACTCAGACTAACACTATATCCAGTCACGTTCCATCCGATATAAGCTAACGCCTCATCCTTAGGAATAATCTCATATGTATCAATATCTCTGACCATATCCGTTTTTCCTTTCACTAAGGCACTATTACTCGAGTTATCTTTCATGGAACGCAGGTGATAGACTTCGTTGGCATAAATAAACATCGTCTGATATACCCATACAGACCCATTGTAACTAAATGGTAGAACCAAATAGGGAATACCTCTATCCATAGTATGTGGCATAAGACCACACATCCAACAGTTAGTGGTGTTCACTACTAACTGGTGTTGATGCAGAAGCTGTACAAAGGAATTATTAGTAAACTCTGACCTCCTAACCAGTTCATGTTCAGGTAAAGTATGGAAAGAATGCAAAGAAGTAGTAGTAGGAAAAGACATAGGTTGGGAGGTGGGTACAGATGTCAATTGGGTAGCAAAAACAATCCAACCCACAAAAGACAATATCATGCTTAAAAACACTAAAAGGCACGTTATTAAGAAACATTTGCTATGAATCAATTTACACAATTTCGTCTTAAAGTTCATTCCTGCAACAACTCTCTCAATCTCAAAAAGTTCCATCCTCTAACCGTGCTGTTTGCGGCAGTTGGTTTTCTTCGCTCAGGTGTGCATCTGAAAGTCCAGGGAACGCCCTAGAACAAACCAGAACTATCGACCTTGCGTCTACACGGTTTGCCACGCCAAGTCTTGATACCGCGACCCTACAGCTGAACCTGGATGGCAGTTCGAAAAAGAAAAAGAAAACAAAACAGCTTCTTGGATGAGAGAGTGCAGTTTATTAGTCCATTGTTTCTTGGTCGCAGATTATAGCGGCCTTCACCAGGCACCGTCTGATCTCGGAACAATAATTCAGGCTCAGTGGTGTCCAATCTCAAAGGCGGAGGCACAGCTGCTTGCAAGATATCGTCGTCCTCTCGCTCAGACCTTGTCCATGTCAAATGGGCGTCACTAAACGGCATAATTTTTGGCACTCTTTCTGTCTCCGAATCACCAATACCAATACCTTCACGAATCCACTGGTCGTACGGCAGAGGTGAAGGTACCCTCTTACAATGTACGCCGTGGATCCAATTCTTCTTGCCGTGGACTCTTACTACTGTTCGTGTTGATAAAAGTACTTGATACGGGCCAGTCCAACGGGGCTGAACGTTCTTGGTCTGCTGAAAGTTCACACTAGGACCCAGTCTCCAGGGTTAATAGTGTGACCTGGATCTTCAGATGCTTGTGGGAGATTATCATGAACCCTGTTGATGTTGGACACGCAATTTAGCCGTCAAGTCATACAAGTAATCAACCAACACAGGATATTCGATATCGCTAAACTTCGTTGGTCTCGGCACTCCCCACACATTTGCTTGGGCGACCAAACACAATCTCATATGGACTAAGTCCTATTCGAGAATGCACTGTAGTTCTAGTTAACAAAAAAGCCAATCGGGCCATTGGAGACCAGAACTTGCCTGAATCTTGGCTAACTTAAGCTTCAGGGTGCCATTATAGCACTCAACTAAACCAGCTGATTGGGGGTGATTTGCAGCATGGAATTTCAGCCTTATGCCCAAACCCTCACACACTCTCTTCATGACCTGGTCCACAAACTCACTTCCGTTGTCACTCCACACCATCCTTGGCAAACCAAACCTAGGGAAAAATTCCTTGAGCAAAACTTTAGCTGTGGATAGGGCAGTGTTATCTTTTAGGGGGTAAGCTTCTACCCATCTTGAAAAGGCACAAACAACCACAAGGACGTATTTCAGATTGTTACATCTCTCCATGTGGATGAAATCCAATTGCAGCACCTCGAACGGGTACGTTGGAGGCGCAAACTGACCAGCTGGGGTTGGGGTTCCCTTGCCAGGATTATGCATCAGACAAACCATGCAATTCTTGACCAGATTCTCCGCACACTTAGGAATTCCACCATTCTCCCATACTGGAGCCAACAACTTACAAATCCCTTTCGCACTGATGTGAGCCATTCCATGTGCCATCATAACCACTAGAAGCACATACGCATCAGGCAACAACCATCGCTGATGTTCTGACAACTCAATCCAACAACCAGGTGAGTCCAACATTCCCGTACTCTCTCTCCACACACTCAATTCTTTCTCAGTAGCTTCAGCCTGAATCGATTTCACACTCTCTATTGTATTTTCACACATTCCTCTATCCGAAACCCATCTCGCTGGACCTACAACATACATTCGACTCGTCACATCTTTCGCCGTTTCCATCGCAACTTCATCCGCAAACACATTACCACGACCAACATCATCTGTAACCTTCTTATGTGCACTGCATTTCACGATCGCGACTTGCGTCGGCAACGTAAGCGACCCAAGAAGTTCATTCACCAACTGTCCATGCTGAATCTTCGTACCATGGGAAGTAAGGAATCCACGTTCCTTCCACAAACGCCCAAAGCTATGGGCAACACCAAATGCATATTGACTATCGGTTTACACAGTCACTCTCTTTCCTTTCGACAACACACATGCTCTTGTCAGTGCAATCAGCTCTGCTGCTTGAGCTGAATTCTGTGGAATACGTGAAGTTTCAACAATCGTATACAAAGTCGTAACCGCATACGCTGCAGTCGTATCGCTATTCGGAAGCTTAAAGCATGAACCATCCACCCATAAGGTACCATCAGATTTCGAAAGAGGAGTATCTTTCAAATCAATTCTACCCTTCGTTTCTTCCTCTGTCCTGAGAAAGCAATCATGCTGCTCTTGAACATCTGTCCCTACAGAAATCGGCAACAATGTAGCTGGATTCAACGTGTTGCATCGCTTTATGTGCACATGACTCGCCAAAAGCGTCAACTCATAACCTGACAACCGAAGCAGGAATCATAGTCAGCAAAGCAGTAATGTCCGGAACAACAGGAAACTGTGGCACAACAATCTTATTAACCTCTTGAAGGTCAATGACAAACCTATACACAGGCGGCTGAGAGGAGTCAGTACGCTTCAGAACAGGCAATACAGGACTGTTACACACATTACCTCTTGTTTCTTCAATCACACCTTTCTCAATCAGATCATAGATGATCGCTAAAAGCGCTCTTTCACCATCGCTAGAAATCCTATATTGGGGAATACGTGGCAATTTAGCATTCGCTTTAAGCGTCACAACATAAGGTGGAATCTCGAAAAGACCCACGTCATTAGGACCAGTAGCCCAAAGAGTATCAGGGAGAGAACGCAATTCCGGTGGAAGCCGATCTTTAGACAAATACATCGGAGAGATCACTTTCTTGCCCAATGTAAGCTGCACTCCCGAAGGAGAACAATGCAATGTCGCATGCAATCCCTTTAACCAATCCAAACCCAACAAATTCTCACCACAACCTGTCGTTAAAATAAGAGGTGCTTCCAAGTCACAAGGCCCGATAGAAAGAGGCAAGGGACTAGAAACTGGATTACGAACTGGGGCACCAGAGAATCCTACCAAAACATTTGTTAAGCCAGACAAAGGTGCGCCAGGGAGTTTAGAGTGCATGATAGAACTCTTCGCTGCACCAGAATCCAAAAGAAAAGGCTCTACCACACCCGATGTAACTACTGCAACATAAGGTCCACTCTGGTCTACTGGAACTGACACTACTCCCTCTCTTTGTCCATGGCTGTCCTAACAATCACTACAATCAGCATTCTCACTCTCAATATAGTAATCATCAGTATAGTATTGAATCGACTGACCAGACGCAACATTCTGTTGATCAAAGTAATTTATAGAATTCTGTGGGGGAAAGGAACGTCCATTCTGGGGGAACACACCACGTCCTCTACCTCTAGGTACTTGCTGAACACCTCGACCTCGCACACCAGACACACTATTCACACGCTGTAACAAAATTGGCCAACTATTCTTGAAGTGGCCCTCTTCCTTACAATACGCACACTGATTAGGGCCTACCGGAATACGCTGCTGAAAAGACTCGGGCTTCTGCAACAATCTCTGAAACTGCTGAGGTTGTTGAAACTCACGCTGATTAAAGCGAGGCGGATACGCCTGTTGCAAAAGAACCTTCGTCTTTAATTCGTTAGTCTTTTTCTCTACTTTATCTTTCTCATCTTTATCTCTATTCTCGTAATATTGTGCAGTAGCCAATATCTGGGCCGAAGAAGAAACGGACCATGAGCTCTCAGAGTCCTTCAACTTATTACACAATTCGGGAAGCAAATTATGAGCAAATTTATCCACAAACAACCTTTGGCCACCTTCCGTACTCATATCTTGACCACTGTGATCAATAAACGTCTCCTCAAACCTAGAGAAGAAATCAGACACACTTTCGTCCTTCTTCTGCTTGCATGCTGCTAACTTATCCCAATTCACTCGCATAGCAGGCATCAAAGTCTTCATAAAAGTAATAATCCTACCAGGAAGTTCCGCAACTAAAGGCTCAGGTTTAGCCCCTCCACCTTGACGACCATCTGCGGCAGTAATATTAACCCATGTATCTCCTAATTCTATTGCATGATCCTCGTGGCGGATCTTCGCCCACAAACGTTGAGGGACAACATTCCCCAACAACATATCTATGTCAGCTAAATTCATCACACAAGCATCAACTGTCTGGGACCACTCCTTATAATATCCTGCAGGATTCTTACGGGGGTCAGGTAGAGTCTGCTTAAGAGCCAGAACCTCAGCTCTCTTCCATGGAACATGTACCCAGACACGCTGAAAATGAGCTGGTACACCCAAGATACCCTGATTAGGATTAGCCACAACTTCCTCTTTCCATACCGGAGGAACTTCTCTCATGGGATACTGCTTCACCTTTCTCCTAACAGAAGGATCAGGTTCAAACAACGGCTGAGAAGGAAGTCTACACCTGAACGCAAGAAGCGTCTCTACCGCTTCTTCAACATCAGGACCCACTATCATCCCTTTAGCAAAATTGGACTGAACATTCAATAACTTCGACGGAATAGGACCCATTTCAATATCATCCCACTCTTCACAAAGAAAAACACACATAACATCCAAAAACATACCTTTGCTTCGGCGGTTCCCACTGTAGAAAAACATCCATAACCGCTTGCAAATCATACCTGGAGGCATTCAAAACCCATCTACGAGCAAGAAGATCTAGCACTGCTCGTTCCTCGAAACTCGGGAGCTGACTACGCGTTTGTGTCCTCACCGAAACTGGGGTCATATTAAGTGACCCAAAAAGAGGAGACAAAAGGCTAGTGACAGTTTCAACTATTCCTTGGCGAGTAGAAGGAGAAAAAGTCGACACAGAAACAGGAGATAAATTATTCTGAGAGAAAGAAGACATAGGGTCAGTAGAAAAGGAAGTCAAAGGCAAAGGAGTAGAAGGCAAAGGAGTCTGAGGAAAAGGAGTGAAAGGCAAAGCTGGCGGCCCTAGAGAGGGCTGCGCAGGAGGTGGGAGAACCAACTGTGGAAGAACCGGTGGCTGAGCAACAGCAGGAGGCACAACAACTGGAAGTTGCGCAACTGGGTGTCGCGGAGGTGCCGGTGAACTCAACAAATGCGACATCAAAGGATCCTTATCAGGGTCCTTTGTCACATTCGAGACAGGAGATGGCAAAGCCGGATAACACTTATCCATAGCCATGCAACGCTGTCTTTCTGACACCTCAATCTCACGATCTTCTTCATCTTCTTTGAACTGCCTAGCAGCTTGCATTATCAACATATTCCTACCTTTCCTATCTCTTTTAGCTTGCTTAATTTCTCTTTGTTTGGCTTCCCTACGCCAGAGGAGGAAAGAGTCAAACCTCGCCGGCCGGGCTTTCTTCTTAAATAGCTTAACTTCCAAATTATCTAAGATATCTGATTCAAAACTACCATGATGTGGCCATTTTAGGACACCATCTTTCCTTGTATAGCGGACCCATACTTCGTTATATGTAATGGGACCCACCCCATGTTTAGAATAGAGCTCATAAGTCGGAGTTCCAACCGGAGGTATCGGACACGAATCCTTCAATCGGGAAGCCCTGTTACAACCACAACAAAACAAATTCCTAATTTTGCTAAGACCTGGCATCTTCGCTCCTAATCTAGCTTCAAACTTCAAGGGGTTATCAAAAACGGTAGTCTCGTAAATATACGAGTCCCTCGGCTTTGGTAATTGCAAGTACCAAATCAAAGCTTCAAAGAGAAACCCAAAACAAAGGACTGGGAGCGACCCACTTATACTTAACTAAGGTATCAGTCACGCCACCAGAAGAGCCGTCTATCGTCTCGCCATACAAATCATCAAAAGGGTCCAAGACAGGGCGACAGTCAGGGCAGCAGTCCTTTGTAGCTGTCGGAAAGCGGGAAGCCTCGCAGCAAAAACCTTCAGTCCACGTTCGACATACCGGGGTCGATGAAGTGGGGGCCCTCTTCCAGAATTTCCTCACGAAGCTCCTCACGATGTTCAGGCTTGGACCGGTACCGCTGCAGTCGCCCCATGTTGGGCGCCAACTGAAGAACCGGGTTTTAGAACCCAGCGGCGCCAGGGGCACGCCCAAAGTCTTCGGGTTCACCTGTCTTAGAATACAGAGACACGGGATACTTCTTGGTGGTGTCAAAGATCGAGTTTATTGGCTGCAGCCAGAAACAGAAGTCCACGAAGTACAACACAGCGTATATTCGTAGGAGACTGCTCAAATTCGTAGGGCGAGTCATCCTCTTTTATGCCAAAAATCACATTCTGGACAAACACCCACTATTTACAACCTGTCCAATCATAGGTATTATTACGAAAGGTATCGCATGACGACAAACCCACTTTTCAGTTGTCCGGCCCACCATTAGTTATACAGACAAGCCCAACATTCCTTCTTACGCAAGCCGGACAAACCCATAATAAAAGGACCACAACCCATATCATAAAGAGGCCATAAAGGAAGAAACAGAAACAGATGAGGAGCAAGATAAGGGGTGTGTGTGTATAATAAACTTTACAATGTCCTGTGCTCTGATCCTCAATCTTGATCAGTTATCAAGTAGGGAACTGGTTTAGCAAGGTCAGCTTCAGGCAATGAGGTCAGTTCACTCAGTTTATCCAAAAGTCAACACAAACTCAAGCTAACGTGTATGTGTACTAAGGACTCGTTCGTCCGCAGTCATCGGCCTATGTGAGGGCAACCATAAAATGGCTGCCATGCACGTAATGGAACCCGTGGTTCAGAACGAAAGCTCCAAATACATAGTGAATCCGTTGGTCTAACACAGGGGTACTCATAGTACGGCCCGCGGGCCAGTGGTGGCCCGGCAAGCCTTCCCTGGCGGCCCGCGGACCTTCCAGACATCGTACCCGAGCTTTTTTTTTTTTTTTTTTAGAGTGTCTGCAAACAGAGCGCGACTCAGACTCTGCTGCTCTGTGGGGGCCGGGCGATTCTCACTATAGTCAGAGTGGAGCTGCAGGGGCGCTGAGAGGTGAACAAAACCTCATTAAAATGCTAATGGTCGTTTAAAAACCTGTGAAGTGCTTTTGGGTGCGGCTGTGTGTGGAGATTGTGTGTGCGTGCCCAGTAAAGAAATGTTCTCACATCGCTGCGCTTCTTCGCAGGAGGGCAGCAGCACTTTGAAGCTGAACAGCATAGGAGACACACCGTTTCCAAGACTGTTTTTAGGACTAAACGAAGTGAGGCTTTTTCATTTAAGTCCGCTTGGATAGGTGATGTTTACTTTGCAAGCGCCGGAACGCCTCAGCGACCTGCTTATTGATTTGATGCACCTTATTCCGTGTCAGCGCGCAGGTTTTGGATTCTCTCTGGGGTCACTGAGCGAACGGGTGGCAGTGGTGCCCGCCAGTCATGGCAGAAAATGGTGATGGCTCACAGAGGTTCCCGCTGCGAGGGGCACAGGGGGCAGCGGTCCGTGGCACAGGCTGATGCTGACAGCACAGGTACAGAGACTCCTGTATCGCACTCTGTGACCACCAGGGGCGTTGCCTAGAACCTCATCGGCTCTACCCTGTTCTGGGAGCACCAGGGACAGAGCAGACGCTCTTTAGAGGTCCAGCCCTTCATCGCCGGTGCACAGTGGCAGAGGTGACGGGGTCCAACAATGTCTGGGAACACAAGGGGCGTTGCGGAGTGTCCTGTGCTGCCCGCCTCTGCGTGCTCCAGGGACAGAGCCGAGGCTCTTGCAGCGCCCTGCCCTCTTCGTGAGTTGTACTGGCTTTAGGGACACAGCGCCCGGCTTTGGGCAGCCGTGGCTCTCAAAGAGTCCTTCAGCTCAGGGGTACGACCCGGTAGTGAAGACAGGTGGTGGACGAGCCATAAGGCCTCCAGGCACGATGCCGAGCCTCTCCGAGTGTCCTGGTGTCTGCACCAGGGGTCTGGGGGTAGCGACATAGGGTCGGTCAGTACCTGGGGTTTGGGACGCTAGAGCGCGAGAGAGGGAGAGCGACGGAGAGCGAGAGGGAGCGAGGGAAGGAGGGAGAGCGAGGGAGGGAGGGAGGGAGAGCAAGCGAGGGAGGGAGAGCGAGGGAGGGAGAGCAAGCAAGGGAGGGAGAGCGAGGGAGGGAGGGAGAGCGAGGGAGGGAGGGAGAGCAAGCGAGGGAGGGAGAGCGAGGGAGGGAGAGCAAGCGAGGGAGGGAGAGCGAGGGAGGGAGGGAGAGCGAGGGAGGGAGAGCAAGGAGCGAGGGAGAGCGAGAGGGAGGGAGGGAGGGAGAGCGAGGGAGGGAGAGCAAGTGAGGGACGAGGGAGAGCGAGAGGGAGCAAGGGAGGGAGAGTCAGCACAAGGGAGCAAGGGAGGGAGAGTCAGCACAAGGGAGCAAGGGAGGGAGAGGGAGCGCAAGGGAGGGAGAGCAAGCGAGGGAGCGAAGGGGAGCAACGGAGAGCGAGGGAGGGAGAGCGAGGGAGGGAGAGGGAGGGAGGGAGAGGGAGGGAGAGGGAGGGAGAGGGAGGGAGGGAGAGCGAGGGAGGGAGAGCAAGTGAGAGAGCGAGGGAGAGCGAGAGGGAGCGAGGGAGAGCGAGAGGGAGCGAGGGAGAGGGAGCGCGAGGAAGAGAGAGCGAGGGAGGGAGGAGGAGCGAGGGAGGGAGGGAGAGCAGCGAGGGAACCAGGGAGAGCAAGAGAGAGCGAGGGAGGGAGAGCGAAGGAGAGCGAGGGAGGGAGACAGAGCAAGGGAGACAGAGCAAGGGAGACAGAAGGAGGGAGACAGAAGGAGGGAAAGGGAGACCTCAGAGAGAGGGAGACAGAGGGAAGGAGAGAGAGGGAGGGAGACAGAGGGAGGGAGACATCGGAGTGAGGGAGAGGGAAGGAGAGAGAGGGAGACCTCAAAGAGGGAGAGCTCAGAGTGAGGGGGAGAGAAGGAGAGAGAGGGAGACCTCAGAGAGAGGGAGAGCTCAGAGTGAGGGAGAGGGAATGAGAGAGGGGGAGACCTCAGAGTGAGGAAGACCTCAAAGTGAGGGAGAGGGAGGCAGAGGGAATGAGGGAGAGGGAAGGAGAGAGAGGGAGACAGAGGGAAGGAGGGAGAGGGAAATAGAGTGAGGGAGAAGGAAACAGAGAGAGAGGGAGACAGAGGGATTGAGGGAGAGGGAAGGAGAGAGAGGGAGACAGAGGGAAGGAGAGAGAGGGAAAGGGGAGAAAAGGAAATAGAGTGAGGGAGAGGGAAATAGAGTGAGGGAGAGGGAAATAGAGTGAGGGAGAGGGAAACAGAGAGAGGGAGACAGAGAGAGAGTGAGACAGTCAGGGTGAGTGAGACAGAGGAAGAGAGGGAGGGAGACAGTCAGAGTGAATGAGACAGAGGGAGACAGAGGGAGGGGAGAGGGAGACAGAGGGAGGGGAGAGGGAGAGAGAGGGAGGGAGAAAGAGAGGGAGGGAGGGAGAGCAAGAGAGAGATGTGTGTATGCTGGGTCTGGTGGCTCAGTGGACGAAGGCGGGACCTGTGATCAACCTCATGGTCACAGGTTTTCTTTGCTCTAGCCCCGCCCCCTTCCCCACTGACCCCGCCCCCACCGGTGCGGCCCTCGGACACAAACCACACTGTAAATTTGGCCCCCGAGAGAAAGTTTGTGAGTACCCATGGTCTAACATAACGAGATCACTCGTACTAGCCGAATTCACGAGTTACGGTTCGCTACTATCAAATTCGTAACAAAACCATGAAATTTATAAAACGGGTTCAGAATTCACGGAACCTCAGTAGGAACTTTATCAGGGCTTCATCATCTATGTCAGTAAGTAGTGTGTCCAAAGAAAGTTCAATATTCTTATTCCAGCAAGGTACATGGGCAATTTAGGAATTTCCTCAGGACTACACAGTGGCCGTCGTTGGATACCCTGCTACGTATCCTTCTCCTAGTTTCATTGTGTCCGTAAATCCGTATGTGATACTCACTCACCAAGGTGAGTGCCCAAATGGCAAGTAAATTATGTTCTCCATGGAGGGGTGTGTCTCCCAGCAATAGTCAATTTTCAATAAGGAACTTACCCAGGGTCTAAGTTAGTTATAAAAATCTAGTTCTGAGCACAGTCCTTTAAAACGAGTTTGAGGTGAATGATGTCACAATGAATCTAAAATTCTATGTCAGGACCGGTGGCTTTAAATTATGCTTTCTCTTTCTTTGCTGTTTAGTAACATTGTTTTACAGCAGTCAATTAAATATAACATTTGAAAAGAGAAACTCCCTTTCACAATGAGCCATTGATGATGCCATCCTCAGGCACCCAATCATGACATTCCAACGCTGATATATTGTTAGGAGGCGATATTGCATCCTCATTCTTTGCTGCTGCGTACCAGAGGTAAGTGCCTTTTTACTCGTCCTTTTATTAGTAATGTTTCTTGGTAAAAAATTGGGTGTTGTTGTATTTTAGTGACTCGTGTGCTTTATTTACTGTGTATATTGCACCCAACGAGGGCACACTGGAGGCAGGAAGCATAGCGTTTAAGCCCTCTGACATTTGTCCTCTTTTGAGCTCGCTACTCGCAGTATGCATGTCACATATGCAGGGAGAATCCCTGGCATACTGTGCATAGCGAGCTACACTGCCTCGCAAGCGGAGAGCCAGCAATGCCAAATAACCCCGGAGTTCACAGCAAACGCTTCCCTACGCCCACAGGGACAAGTTTAATTGTGTATACAGGCAATGCCTGAGGGCCCTGTACCAAGTTCTGTTGTCCCCTAGCGGTCTGACTCTTCTGTGTGCCTTTGTTAGGGTTGACCCCCCTTTCTTGCTGCTGGTATTTGCTCATTTACCTACTTATTGCACCTGTATGAAATTTCTGTCCAAACTTGTCAGTCAGGGTGATAGTTTATTGATGAGGACGACCAGCCCGACATGCAGGATGAATTAACTCTCTTTGAGGAGAACATGGTTGAGGCCTCTGTGGTACATTCAATCGGGCCCTAGCGGCTGCCCTCTAGCCCTTCACTAGCCATTTTCTGCGCTATGCATTCAGTACTGCGCCCCCTCATAGCCTGACCCAAACATATATCGATGTGCCATCCACCAACTGGCCCTACATTGTGATTATGATGTGCATTTCCCACTCTTTTTCCTTCGATCACGCCTACTCTGCAAGTGACAGGTCTCCTGAGACTGTTTTTCATCCTCCTTCCACTTCTTATGATCCAGATCCTGACCCTCCCTCTTCCCCCCAAGGCGCGGCCTGTGCAGGTACGAGTGGTGGAACGGGGAATTGACCAACAACAATGAGGGAAACTTACATTTAAAAGAACAGAACCCACTTACCGTGTGCTTTCTGCATCTCCGAGTCTGCAATGCGGCAAGCACAAGGTAAGGCTTTTTTGTTTTTTTAAATTTAAGTTTCCCTCCTTGTCGACGACTTCACTCCTCACCCTGGCCCACCACTCTGTCCTGCATGGGCCGCGCCTGTTCCCCACCTTAAGACACTGTAGAGCCGACTCCTCCCCCTGAGAAACATTTGAGGGCCCCTCCACCTCTTCCCACCCCGGTTCCACCCCCGTTGAATTCTTTTGACATCAATGATATTATCCACCCTCGGTCTCCAGCCTGGGTTCCTCTCTCTCCTGTCACAGAATACGCCCATAAGTGCGTTAGTAAGGGATTTGAGAAGGAGTTGTGCAATAAATTGCATTCCGAGTGCCCCCAACCTGACATTGATGACAAAGGAACTGACACACCAGAGATGGATCCAAATTTAGCAACCTTTCCCAAATGCTCTTCTAAGGATCCCAAGAAAGGGATCAATCGACAGGTCATGGAAGGCCTGTCAGGATAAAGTCCTTGACTTGACTGGAAAATTGTGCAAAATTTTGGCGATGGCAGTCTCCGCGAAAGATACAGGCTTCCCCATTAATCTTGACACCTTAGCTGGATGGACCCAGTGAGCGCTATGCATGTTGGGGAATGCCAACGTCTCCTTATTAGCAGAACGCAGAAGGGCCATAGTCATCCGCATAGACCCTGAATTAGGAGAATTGGCCAACACAGAACCGTGCCCAAAGGCGAATTGACTCCTCTTTGGAGTCAGATTCATGAAGGACTTTGGAAAATTGCTACAGACCTTCACGGCGCATAATGAAGCGCCTTCATCCCTGCATAAGGTTTTTTGTAACCAGCACCTTTTTGGAAGAGCCAGTCAATACAGAGGTCATTCAACCAGCCGCCCTTGCACAACAAGCTCTTCCAGAACCTACCAGGGTAGAACCCATAACTAAGATCCTGAGGCAGGCCCCAACATCTATCCTGCCAGAGCACGAGGGGGTTGATACCGCTATCACAAAGGTACCTCTTGAGATCAATGAAATTTCAACGTCTCCTCAGGTGCCTCAGGTAAACCTTATTTTCCCTTCCTCCGTTCAACTGGGGCGGGGAGAACAGCAACACTTCCTCCACAACTGGGAATCCATCTAATAAGACCAGTGCGTACTTGAGACGGTCTACAGTTTCAGAATAGAGTTGTTCGAAACTCCCCATCAACCAATCCTCCCACATCCTCTCCCTTTTTTCCTACAAAATCAAACTTTCATTCAAAAGAAATTGGCTCAACTTCTGCAGAAAGGGGCAATCGCTCTTTCCCACTTCGATTCAGCGGAGTTTTGTAGCAATATTGTCGTGGTCCCCAAAAAAGTGAAGGGTGCCTGTCTGGATATCAACTTGAAAGAGTTACATTCCTGGACTCTGTATCGCCACTTCTAAATGGATGGGATTCACCTCCTCAAAGATCTCCTTCAGGACAGAGATTGGATGGTCCGCCTCGACCTGTAGGATGCATATCTTTTGATTCCCATTTTTCCCTCTCATCGTAAGTTCCTCCAATTTCGGTGGGAGGGTCAATGATTTCATTTCAAGGTTCTTCCTTTCGGTCTGTCCTCGGTACAGTGGTGCCTTATCAAAGGGATGCAGTTGGTAGTGGAACAAATATGCTCCAGAGGTGTCATTTACCTCAATGACAACCTTTTAATGGCGCGGGATAGATTTCCCTTCCTAACCCATCTGTTATGGACCATTCAGTTACTCCAAGATTTGGGTTTTCTGATCAACCAAAAGAAGTTCAATCTTTCTGCTTCCCAGTACATGGAGTTTTTCAGCTTCCAAATAAAAGCCGTGGAGGCTCTTCTTCCCTTTCTCGCCCGAAGCTGAATCTGATACTAAAAGAAATTCAAACAACCCTTTCTAAAGACAGGATTTCTCTAAGAATCCTAGCCAGAATAGTGGGGCCATTGTCCTCTTCCATTTAGGCGATCTTCGCAGTCCCATTGCATTATCAGACTTTTCAGACTTTTCAGATGAGGCATCTTCAATGGAATGATCAATCTCACTCCAGACACCAGAGCAGAGCTGAAATGGTGGCTTGACAGCATGACCGACTGGAATGACAGGGCTAAATTTGGCTCCCGTCTGGACATGGTGATCCAATCAGTCATCCGTCAGTGGGATTGGGGAGCCAGGTGCAGGAGAGTCTCCACAGGGTGGCGATTGAATCCCATGGAATCATAACTCAATAGCAATTGCTTGGAGCTTTTAGCGTACTCTTTCATCATCAAAACACAAGTCCCCTCACTCTTCCAGATGTTGTGTTTTTACTGAGGATGGATAACGTCTCCACCATCCAGTACATCAACAAACTGGGCGGGACCAAGTCACAAGTGTCAATGGAGATTTCCAAATAATTTTGGCACTACTGTCTTCAACATCACATAACGGTGATCGCAGAATATCTCCCAGGCAGAGACAATGTAGTTGCAGACTGGAATTTTAAAAATCTCCAAGACACCAGCGAATGGACATTGCACCCATCTGTATTCCAGTCACTTCAGAAACTATGGGGCCCATGCAACACCAATAGTTTTGCCTCACATTTTTCCAACCAACTCCCAAAATTATTTTCCTGGCACCCGGATCTGATGGCTCTGACCACAGAGGACTTCCTTCAGGATTGTCACAGCCCTCTCTGCTATACCTTTCCCTCTTCCTCTCGATTCCGGGGTTATCTACTCAAACAAGCAGTCAGCAAGCAGAACTCATCCAGATTACTCCACTATGGAAATCCCAATCTTGGTTCCCCATTCTAATAGAGATGTCTTGTGTGTGTCCGTCTCTGATTGCTCAATTCCTGGATCTTCTTCTGGATCCCTCAGGAGCTTGACATCCCTTACTGATGCAGGGCCACCTACATCTCATGGTGTGGTGCCTTTCAGGGACCGCTGGCTTCTACCTGGCCTTTTGGACCAATCTGAAAAATTCCTTCTCTGTTCCTAGTCCGACATCACACACAAGCCACATGCATCTGTTTGGCGATGATGGCTGGGTTGGTGCGACCAAAGGAGGTTGTATTCCCTAGGGGCCCCCCTTGTCTTTGCAATAAACTTTCTAGCAGGACTAATGTCTTCTGGATTGACTTATTCTTCTGTCAACAACGATCTCTTTGCCATTTCAGCCAGTCACGCATTGGTGAATTGGAAACCGGTAGGTGATCATCCCTTGGTGTGTCGAGTTATGCATGGCATTTGCTTGAGCAACCCCCCAAGACCCCAAAATAACTACTTGTGGGACACGAATAATGTCCTTTCTTTCCTACAGAAATGGCTAACCAATTCTGACCTGTCACAAAAACAATCATTGGAAAAGTTGACCATGTTGCTTTGTTTGGTTTCTTGCAGAAGAGTATCTAATGTTAAAGCTCTGGGCTTAACATGTAGGGTATTTACTTCCAATGGAGTTTCCTTTACTTTGTCTAGAAGAACATCAACAGATTCCAAGCAGATTACATGTCTGCACTTTCCTAACAATCTAAAATTATGCATTGTACAATGTTTAAAAGAATATGAGGACCGGACTAGAGAGTTCTGGTGTTCTTCTGGCGGTCAGTAATTAATTTCCTTCAGAAACATTTTAATGATGTTTCTTCTGCCACTTTGGCTAGCTAGATGAATGAAGTGCCTTCTAGGAGAAGCGGGAGTTGATACCACTAAATTTGTGGCTGACTGCGTCAGAGGAGCAACTTCGAGACATTATGAAGACCCCTGATTAGCCCTCAGATTCTTCTTTTAAAGCATTCTATTGTAAACCTATTCTATATGTAGCTTAAGTGGTTTTAAATCAGCTTTGAACAAGCATAATCTTAAGCCTCTTGTTCTGACATAGAATAAAAGATTTTCAATTCTATTAAGGACTCGAGGGCAGGGAATTTCCCACACATTTCTTCTTCGGCATTATAACAGGATTTGGTTGATGTGTATTACCCACCCGGATTCTGGATTTATGTCTGTTGAAAACCCTTACAATGTTAAATTAAGGGTATTGGCTTAATAGTATTTGGATGTTGCTCCAGTATCCTTGGAAATCACACGTTCTTCCTTTTTCCAGGTTCAAAGCAGAAAACAGAATGAGCAGATGTCAGCAGGATAAACCCAATTCTTGTTTTGCTTCAGATGTTCCGACAAGTTCTTCGGTCCACTTAGGCAGTCGTATGGCCAGTCGTGTGGCCAGTTGGGTTCACCCCGTTTGTTCTGTTATCAGCATTTTAAAGTTTCAGACTGTTCGACGTCACTGGCGAAGAAATAGGATGTAATATGGCGTCTTAGCATTATATCGGAGTAGGCATGTCCTGATTGCGTGGCTGAGGATGATGTCATGAGTGGCTTATTGGGAAATATAGCTTTTCTTTTCAAACGTTAAATTCAATAAGCTGCTGTAAAAAAAATTAATAAACAGCGAAGAAAGAGAAAGTAGAATCCTCGCATTGAAGTCCTTAATAGAATTGAAAATTATAGACGCGTTAGTTAGAAATTTCTATCTCCAGCTGACTTCATCAAACAAAATGAACATTCTAGAATTTCCATTGTAGAGAAGGATGAGAAGGCAGAGAAAGAACTTGTTCACCGACCTGAATCGAAACAGCCATTGGCAAGGCCAATTGATCTCGCCCATGAGAGCTATTGGCTTTGGCAATGTTTTAGAGCAATGCTGTACAGCAGCGTAGATGCTTTGTAGTGTGGCTAAAACCAATTTGTAGATCTCGCCTACGCAGCGTGCAAGCACTGCTTAGGAAGGACCTCTTGGAATCACTCAGGACTTTTGTTTAAACTTGTGCATATTTTGCACTGTTCTCTATTGGCACTTGTGCACGTTTTGCATTTCCCTTGCGGGAGCGAGCAGCGGCACCATCTGTTAGCAATTATCTTGCTCATGCTATCAAAACAGATGGCGCTGCTGCTCTCTCCTGCAAGGGAAACTCTGTACGTGTCTGGTCCCTGTTTGAAATGTTATCTGTGTGCTTTGGTTACCATCACGCTAATCGCCTAGCAAGGACAGATATACAGCACTCTTCTCCGAAAGCCCAGCTGTTCCTCCCTGTGGGCCTATGGAGGGGGTTGGCATCCCTTAGATCCCTCCCATTGAGGCAGCCATAAGCTAGGTTGTTGCTTCAACACACTTTATTATAGGTAAAGGTTACAGGGGATACACAATTCTCCGGAATCAGGAACGTTACACAAATGTCCCACTTCATCCAGGCTTGTCTTCTCTGGAGTCTTTCTGGTGTTCGCTTTCCCGGTGGGGTGTTGAGGCGTCAGGCTAGGAGTCAAAATGATGAGCAGGAAGGGAAAACACAAGAAAATAAAGATTATGCCACTGGCCTGTAATGTTTTTAGAAAAAAAGGGGTAAGGGTTTGTGCAGCCATCACCCGTAACCTAAGTGTCGGGTGCCTATGTGAGGGAATCAAGTGATTTTTACGGTGTCGCTTTTAATCCTGTCCACCAGCCCTTAAAAGAAAAATGTGCTAAAGGTACTTGCCTGTAACCCCGACCCTGTGGTGAAGGGAGATCCAGCCTCCTCACTTGCCTCTGGATTACTGGTCTCAAGCGTAGTGCTCTGGGAGGGTTCCTCCTGGTTATTGATCATTTCCAAAATCAAAAACGGGGGGAGGCAGAGGGAAAAGCTAGGTCCACCCTCCTGATGCAATGGTAGGCCTACAAAATTCGAGATGTAGGATAGGGACTTAGCAGAAAAGGAAGGATTTCCGTTCAATCTGAGTTGGAAAAACTGTTAGAAAGGAGAAATTTCTAACTAATGGGCGACATAACTTTATTTTGAGCTTCCCCAATGCTCGAAACATTTTGACGTTTACTAGGGATCCCTAACTCATTGTAGATAGGCCCCCTAAAACTCACCCTGTTTTTAACATACCAACTAGGAGCCAGAATAAAGTTATGTCGCCCATTAGTTAGGTATTTTCAACTCACTCCACTCCACAACACCACTGCACTACACATAGCTCCTCACTATATAGTGCTCCTACGTAACATCCCAAGTCGTAGCACACCTCAATGAGCAGCGGATTGAGATGGCCCCTATGATGAAGCAGGTCACCATGGGGAAACCCTGGTGAGTGAGGGGACTCAAGAAAGACAACTTCTCCTTTCTAACAGTTTTTCCAACTCAGATTGAGTGGAAATCCTACCTTTTCTGCTAGGTCCCTATCCGACATCTCGGATTTTGTAGGTCTACTATTAGTCGTTTCCTCCTTCTCCTGCTCTTCTGGGGCCAGTTGCTCCCCGACGCTGCTGTTCTCTGCCTCGCTGCTTCTTCCGTCGATGTCCTGGCTCACTTTCTCCCACCGTGATTCTCCTCCGTCTCCCAACTCTGCTAGCCGAATTTGAACAATGCATCTCCCTCCGGCATTTCTTTTCTCCTTCACTCGCGTTTTCGTTGGGGCGTGCGTCAACAACTAGCATGTTGCCCTTATTTCCGGTATGGTCGAGGGTCGCTCCATGTTGGAAGTCCCGGGACTGGCGGTGAATTCCTCATAATCCCAATTTCTCACTGAAGATGCATTGTCAGGGCATGTGATGGAATGCTTTTCAACAGAGATGCCCGGGAACTTCGCTGATGTGCCTTTGAAAGGTAGCATTGTGCATCACCCGCCAGAGCAAATGCTGGACTTACAAAATGAGAAATACTAAATACTTCACTGTAGCAGCCAACCACAGACATCACTTCACAAGACTGTTGGGAGTGTAATGGATATGTGGTGGCATCCTGTCGATCCACACCATTAAAGATGGCTGCAAGAGCACACCATCAGCTTCTATTTAAGGAAACACCACGGCCCCTCGAGAAGCAAAGCGAGCCCGGAGACTGGCGCTGCTGAAAGGCATCAGTGACATCTAGAAATTAACAACTCGGACGGTCTTAAAGATGAATGCGCCTGTTTGTACATGGCGGGAAGAGTCTGAAATCGAATTTACAGGGCTGTCATCTTAGGTAATGGCATCACTCAGCTCTTCCGCTTGTAAATGCTGCAACTAAAAGTGTAAATTCCGCACTAAGAGTATACATATCAACAAGTGCAGCCTTTGACTCAACACTATGAATGACATACACAGGGTTGTACTGTTATTCCTCGACAACAATCACTGCACCGGCCTTGGGGTGCCTTATTGTGGGATTTCTGCCGTGCATGGTGGGCAGAAGAGTGGTCTAGTGTCTGCCTACCTATTTGACTATTGGTTCTGAAAACCGATTTCTAATCCCAGGCCCGCACATAATTGAAGTTGTGTTTCTAGGCAAATCACATCACCGGCCTGTGAAATGAAAAGCAGAGAGAGACCGAAAACTGGGCGTTCTGAAACAGACCAACTTTAACAATAACATTAAACTCTACATAAAAACAAGCATTGGCATAGTCAATAGATCTCACTTTTTGAACCTTATAAGTATTTAGTTATGCAGCACAATATCCTTTGATGAACCGTAGCATGGCTAAACACTTATAAGGTTCCAAAGGTGAGACCTATTGGCTATGCCAATGCTTGTTAAAAGAGCTATGATGCAGCTACAGCTAATGTATTTAAAAAAGTGCATTATTTCTGGATGCACACTAATACTTTTCTTTATTATTATTTTTAGCCATGCTGCACAGCAGCCATACTGATATATAGCATGGCTACAAATCATTGCCAACGGCGGCAATGCCCATGCTGTACAGCATGAACAAAAGGCAGAGATAATAGTCTCAAAGGCGAGACCTTTTGGGTTTGCCAATGCTTGTTAGGTCTCGGCACAATACCTCTGTGATTCTGAGTGAATCTGTTAATCTCCCATGTATGAAAAAGAAAAACAATGTGTTCACAGAAGGAAAAAATAAAAAAAGTGCCTCAATCACAGCGTGATCAGTGGAAGGACAGCTATAAAGTTGAAGCAATACGTACTTGATTTATGCTCCAGCCAAAAGAAAAGGAAGTGAAGGCAGCATGTGCTGGCCAATTGAAGGCAGCAAATAAGAGTGACAATAAAAACAGCAAATGTTAAACAATGGGCGGGCTGCAAGCTCTTTGTTGTATACAATGAGGCACATGCATCAAGCATGTTTTCCTTCGCAAGCGGGCCGATTCACAGAATCGGCCCGTTGGCGAACGCAAAAAATGCTTCTCAGCTGCAGCAAACCCTATTTTGTGATTTAGTAACCTATTACCGAATCGCAAAATGGGTTTGCGAATCACTTAGGAAGGGGCGTGTTTAGGGCAACCTTTCCTAATACTGAATCGCATCGGTATGTAGGAATGTTTTGTGACCGAAATGCAGTCGCAAAACATTCACATTTTACCACATACTTTAAGTAGCATTTTTTAAGAGCAGGCAGCGGTACACGGACCACTGCCTGCTCTTAAAAAATGAAAGGGAAACTTTTATTTTTTTGTGTAAAGTATCCTGTTTTCCTTTAGGGAAAATGGG
Organism: Lissotriton vulgaris; assembly: GCF_964263255.1. Classification (NCBI taxonomy): domain Eukaryota; kingdom Metazoa; phylum Chordata; class Amphibia; order Caudata; family Salamandridae; genus Lissotriton; species Lissotriton vulgaris. Next base: position 253,915,127 of record NC_141687.1, read on the forward strand.
ATGCTTTACAAAAAAAAGTTTGCTTTATTTGAAAGTAATCACAGACATGGTGGTCTGCTGACCCCAGCAGGCCAACCTCCCTATGGTTTTTGAAACTTCTAGGGGGATCGCAAATTACAACCTACCTACTTCATATTCATGAGGTAGATCAATTGTGTTCCCCTAGGAATCGCAGAAAGTGTTCAGCACACTTTCATGCATGCCGTTTTGCTATTTTCTAATTGCGAATCGCAAAGATTTGCAATTAGGAAATCACAAAACGGGGCCTTTACACATCTGGCCCGATATCTCTTGGAAGCAAGTGCATGTGCTGTCGCAGGTAAGAACTAAAAAGGTAAATTCAGAAAACCTCTAGGCATAATCTGAATTTAAGTATAAAAATTACACAGTATGGAAGAAGACAGTTGAGAAAGAAAGCTGAAATTGATATGTTGCTGTGCTTTTTGTTTTCATTTTTCAAACATAAAATTATAGAAACTATTACTAACAGGTAAGGAAAGGAGATAAAGGTGGTACATTCACAGACATTTCTTCTGAAATAATTGCAAGACATAAAATAGTTACTAAATATAAACACGTAATTCAAATGATCACGTAAGGTTTATTCTTCGGTCTAGGCGATAGGAATCAATGCATTGCTAGATTGGCTGATTGTGTGTTTGTCTCTGTTTTTGTGACCTCGCTGTTATTGTAATTCTAGTACATCAGGACCAGAGGGTTGATTGATTATGCTTAACTATCTTTACTCACATCAGCAACAAGTAGAAAACTACAACTCCCATCAATAACAATATGTTGTCAACATCACGTTACTACAATAACCAATCATAATGTTCATCGAAGTATAACAGTCCATGTCATGCTCCCTTACTTCTATTTCTTTGCTGCTCACAGCTGCCTCAGATAAGTGCTCTTCATTTTTTAGGTCTCGCCTTTTCCATTCTGAAGGAATGGGAAATGGCGAGAATTCAAGTGCTCAAAATACTCGTGAAACCACGGGTTTTTTCGTGCGTTTTTCTTCGAGTTCACGTGAATCACGTGACCAAACAAGCACGCGCATCAGCCTCCCTCCCTCCCTCCTAATTGCATTTTTTCACGGCCGCCACCACATCAAAGGGCTTCTCCCAGCGTGTGCTCTGCGGCTTCTCCTCCGGTAATTATTCATGGCTGGCCGGTGGCCGGCCGTACTTTCAGTTTCCCTGCCGCTCTTGTTCTTTGTTCGATTTTTTTCTACATAACAGTTCTTATTATGCGTTACTTGACATCAAAAGGTAAACACATTTTGTTCTAAGAAGGTGGTAATCCTACATGAGGTTCACCAAGTAACGGTTTGCAGTATTAAAAGCGGTATTTGCATTATAAGCAATATGCTCTCTAACATGCTCTTGCTTGCTGCATGTTCAAGTCCAACCACAGCTCGTGACCATCCCAAACAACAGGGTCTCTTGTGGATTACATCTTGCGGGTTTCATTTCCCTGCACTCAGCTCGTGACCATCCCAAACAACAGGGTCTCTTGTGGTTTACATCTTGCGGGTTGCATTTCCCTGCACTCGTCTCCTCCGTGCCATGACCACAGCGACATCTTCTGGTGGCCGTGAGACTGCACCTTACGGAGCAAATAAACGTAGCTCGTTGCGAGTCTGATGAGTAGAGGAAAACGGCAACAGCACGAGACTATGAGGAAATGTGCTTCTCACGTGGGAAAAAATCCCCATAACAAGCAATCCCTACAATGCAACAATTAATGTTACTGTGGGAGGATGTGAGAAAAGAGTGCTTGCTATTCTTCTCAGGACTGTTTAACATAAAAATCAGCTTTCTTAAACCTGCTGATTCAAATATAGTTTGATGTGGGTTTCAATTACGATGCAACGTGTGCAGCACATTATCCTCTGTTCAATCTAATCAAACTAAAAACAGTTTTGATCCCAGCGTCCTCCAGCACGATACAACTACAGAGGTGTAATAAACCAGAGGCAAGTTTATATTGATGTCTCTTTACTATGGGTGCTTTGTAGAGCGCTATGATGTTATCTGCCACTTCTGAGCGCATAGCCCGATGATAAACAAGTTGAAGGTCATGGCCGAGTTATAGAGTTGATATAGTCCGAGCGGAATGAAGGCTGTGCCATAACTCTCGATATCTCCACACCGTCGAGTGCTTAGAAGCCAACATGAAGCGCTGTGAATTAAATACCACAAACTTCCCACTGACGTGCTAAAAATATTTTCTTTCACATGTTTCGCGAGAGAAGCATGGGTAAAACGTCAGGTGCTGCTTCTGTTTTTTTAAAGCAAACGGCTGGACCTCTCAGTGCTGATGCTTTTACAATATAAGGTTCTTCCTCTAAATTGTTGTCAGTGCTCCTTCGACCATCCATTCAAACATGCCTGACTTCCACACGGTGCCGCGGTCCGCTTAAAAAACACAAACGGGGACGGGACAGGAAAAGGGAGAGAGGAGACGGAAAACAAACAGCTGTGTGTGCCAGATGAATCCGATGCTTTGGAATTGCTCAAAAGCGGCACTGTTTGTTTAACCGGAAGCTCTCCACAAAAAAACCCAGCTGCCCGAAACTCACACGCAGCGTGTGACTCTGTGTCTGGCAGCACTTGTTACAAACTGTGGCCCCCTGGTCACGTGTACGCAAGAGTGTATCCTCCCTTAAAATACACGGCCTTACGTGACGCTGCAGCATTTACGGGACGTAACGGGGGCACAGACAGTGTGGGATTGGTAACGCGGGCATTTGGGCTATCCCCGAGGGGCCGGTGTCCGAGTGCCTGCTTTGGGCTGCTTTTTAGGTCTCGCCTTTTCCATTCCGAATTGTAACGATTACCGAAACGATGTATGCAACTGATTAACCATTATTCCTTCCTATCAATAAAGTTTAAAAAAAAAAAAAAAGATAGGGCACTCTCCCTCCTTAGGAAAATACCCTCAGTGTATCAAGTCCTGCGTCACAGGCAGTGCACCACTCTTCTGATCCCTAGTCTAAAAGAAAAAAGCAGATACAAGGGGCATTTATACTAGTCTTATTCATGAAGTCATCCCTGCTACACTCACTTTTATTTTGGTGCACTATCCTTCTGTTCCTGATGCAAATTGTACCTTGCTACCCCAGGCACTGTCTCATCACGAAGAAGATTCGGAAATTCAGGGGGTTTCGGGCACTGGCTTAACGAAAACTGAGGGGGCCTCCCTGCACGGAACTTAGAAGGGCCCCGTCCGAGCTCAATCAGGAGCTCTCCAGCCAGAGGGCAGTGCCGAGGGGGCCTCCTGGAGCTTGGGGCCCCCACGCACCGCGGGGGATGCAGGGGCCTGTGTCACGCCCCTGGTTTCGGGGGCTGAGACTCAGGCTCATGTGGATCAGATGAAGAGGAAATCTGGGCAGCCCTAATTTCTGGGGGAACTGCTGCATTCAAAACTGCATCAATCTCCTCCTCTATCTGCGCCCAAATCAGTAGGGTGTCAGAAAAAGGGACAAAACCTTCTCCGTCTTGTGATCCCCTCTTCCATCACAAATCCAACTATCATAGGGGAGAGGGAGCAGAGACGAGTGTATCCAGTTCTTCTGACCGACCACTCTCACTGCTGTCCTTGTCGTGATGAGCACCAAGTAGTCCTTTCCATCTTGGTTCCAAACTGTCTTGTCTCTGGTAATTCTTTAATTAGAATGTACTCACCAGGCTGTATGGTGTGACCGGGTCCCTCAGGTGCTGGAGGCAAAGCTTCCTGTATCTGTTGGTGAATAGAACATGCGCTTTTAGTGAGATCATGTAAATAATCAACAAGCAGAGGATAATCAATTTCAGAAAACTTTTTCAGTCTAGGGCCGCCTCACACATTTGCGGGACAGCCAAAGACCACCTCATTAGACAATAATCCTGTTCTAGAATGGGCTGTCATTCTGGTAGACAATAGAGCAAGGGGTAATGCATCTGGCCATTGCAAACCAGTACTTTCCTTAATTTTTGCCAATTTTAGCTTGAGAGTACCATTGTACTTCTCAACTAAACCTACTGACTGAGGATGATTTGCTGCATGAAATTTGTATTTGATGTACAGACCATCGCACACCACTGGATCTCTTTTGCATTGAAGTGGCTTCCGCTGTCACTCCACATCAAACGGGGCAAGTCATAGCAAGGGCAAACTCCTTATTAAGAAGCTTTGCCGTTGCCATGTCTGTGTTTTCATTCGTTGGGTAAGCCTCAATCCATTTACTAAATGCACAAACAACCACTAGCACATATTTCAAACTATTAACTTGTTGCATTTCAATATAATCCATTTGGAGAGCCTCAAAAGGGAAGGAAGGTGTCGCAAAATTACCGGAAGGTGTAGGGGTACCTTTTCCGGGATTATGCTTCAAACAAATCATACAATGTTTCACCAAATGGGCAGCAACCTTTGAGATATTGTTATTTTGCCACACAGGGTCCAGTAACTTACAGATTCCCTTTGCACTAATATGAGCTGGACCATGTGCCATTGTAACTACAGGAAATACATATGCGTTGGGTAACATCCACCTTTGTTTTTTGGACTTGTCAGTCCAGCACCCTTTGTCATCTAAACACCCTGTACTCTCCTGCCACACTGCCAACTCCTCAACTGTTGCCTCACTCTGTATTTTCTAACACTTTCCAATAAATTTCAAACATAGTAACATCTGGTACCCATCTGCGCTTTTTAGCAGAAGGGCCGTTTCTACCATTAGGCAAGACTAGGCGGCCGCCTAGGGTGGTAAACGAGGGAGGGCGGCAATAAAACGTGTGTGTGAAGGTAGAGGTCCCTTGGTAGGCCCGACACGCTTTGTTGGAGTCCTGTCCGAGGACGCAGCATGTACAGCACTGTACCCCCATCTTGAACACAGGGGAGGACGCCTTGAGTCCCCGAGGAGCAGCAGAGGAGCTAGACGGGCAGGTGGGGACATCATTAAGCAGAGTCCGTGGCTCTGCTCGGAAGGACGTTAGTTAGAAGGTACCAAGACCTGCCCGCCCGCAGCCCTGGCCTTTAGCAGCGCCTCCCTCCCAGTGCCCACCTCTAGGCACTTGAACACCCTCAGGTCGCCAGCTGTGGGCAATGCACAAATATTTCTATTAACGTCCATGCCGAACTGCAGTTGAAGACGAAACTCCGAACTTTGAAGTGCCTAATCCAATTTTTGTCATGTTGTTTCTTTTTAAACATAAAATACTCACGCAAAATACTTTCCCATTTTCTGAACTGTTAATGGAGGTTTGCACTGCCTGTGTTTATAACACACACTATGTGGAGTTAAGCCAGCCCTTTCATGGCAATCGTTAGCAGGGCAGATAGGGGTTATTTCAGAGAGGGAGTGAGATCGTTACTAGGAGCTTGATTCTTCCTTCAGAAAACACCTGCCGCTCCCACCCGACACGTGGATGCAGATGTGAGGCAGGCAGGCCCAGAAAGCCCTGGCCAGGTCCACAGAGCCTTTCATTAGCTCAGCAGTTCATCCGTTCCACATAGCTGGATGGGGTCAATCTCCCATTAAGAAAGGATCTTTGTCTTTGATTGCACCAATCTGGCACTCAGAAAAGGCATCCTTATGGGTCCCTTACCGCAGAGGCTTGAAGATATTGGATTGGCAAGAAGGGATGTCTGTCCAAGCTAGAACTAGACATCCTCCCATGGCCACCGCCAGCTCGACGCTGTCATCCCCGCAGGGCCCTTCAAGTAAGTAGTAACGGTGCAACGCTGCAGAAGACAGATGTGCCCGGTCCTGAGAAAGCACTAGAGACAAGCTTCATTTCTTAGCGCCGCCTAGGGCTTCTGTGGTAAGCAATATGAAGTTTATTTCAACCAAAAAAATTATTTTTAATGGGGTTGTCTTGGAAATCTGCTTCTGATCAGTTGTTTTATTTTTGTATCAATGTCACCCCCTTTTTAGCCCTGCTTCTGGTGCCAAGGGGAGAGGATGAGGGATAAGGGCCGGAGAGGCCAACCTAGGAGCTGGGGAACCAGGTTCGAGTCTCCGCGCTGGCTGAACATTCTGTGATTCTGGGCAAATCACTTAACCTCCCTGTGCCTACCAAAAATGAATGTGTCCTTGTGTAACATAAGTGGGGCTCATGTAAAGTGCTCCAATACCTTTGGGTCGAGTTTGCCTATATAAAACTGCAAAAAGTAAATGTGCATTGGGTACAAATCTGGTCTCACTTTAGGCCCTTCCACGTGACTCCAAAGGTGTTCGTAAAATTACAGTAGGGCTCACTCCCACCCTGGCACAGGCAGCTCAAAGCTGTAATCCTCATGGGTGCTATTTTGGAGTCGGGGCTAGCTGAAGTGGACAGATCTACAAAATGCACCTGCCCGATCCAGAGGAAGCAGGGATGCCTAATCTGATGGCGCTCCCCAGCTAGGACTTCTGGATGAAACAATTTGGAGTTAATGTAAGTTACATAAAGTTTATATTTGATGGTCCTTCATTTGTGTTTCTGAGCATTTAGTGCAGATTTAGGTCAACTTCACCCCCTCCTCTCACTGCCCCTCCAAGCCATAAAGTGTTTCTTAGCCCTGGGGCTACACTTGGTAAACACGTGTCTTGGGTTCGAATTGCAGCTATTTTGTACACAAATTCCGGACCCCAGCAGAGTGCAAGAAAAGCGGAAATAGGATGTACCCAGGGAGGCAAATCCTATAACTTTTCCCAGACTGTCGCAATACTGTTCTGTGCTTTTTGCTATTACTTTAAAAGCAAACGGGAGGCGGTGGCATTTTTCAATTGTCACCTAGGGTGGCAAAACATCTAGAAACTGCCCTGTTTAGCAGGAGACACAATAAGTAGGCTGCCACTGCTCAAGTCTTGGTATATTTACCACATTGCGATCTAATGCTCACAAGGGTATTTTAGTTCTCCTTTGCTCGCTACAGCTTTGGTCTCTCATCCCGCAATACTCGCCGTGAGACCCACCTTTACTAACACAGGGGTACGCTTCTCTTTAACTTTGCCTTGTCACAATTTGTACTTTACTTTATCGAGTTCTACATTGCATATTTTTCCTTCACGCACTATGGGATCATACCTTAAAATTTAAGTGTGTGCGAAGGCGTTAGATGGCATGCTTGTTGGGAGCACTTGCATTGAGCAGACCAACGCTTAGTCACTGAGGTTTATTATACACCTGATTGAAGCTGTGGGTCACCGCTACCTCTCAACACTGCCTATCCTCACCAACATGTTTTGAGGCAGTTCTTTGTCTGATATTCTTGTATTTACTTGTTAATGTTCACTGACGACAAAACAAGATGAGCCAGTGAGCATTATAAGTAACGGGTGATAAGGGAACATCAGTCAAGTCTACCCGTCCCTTCGTCTTTTCTTCAGGGTGAAACAAACAATCATGGACATCTGTGTTCTCATCTTCTGAAGGGAAGGGTAGTAACGTGGCAGGATTCCGAATGGCACATCTTTTGTTAGTAATATAAGGTGCAAATGAAGTCAATTCATAACCAGTCAGATGAGCACACTGGTGAGGTGCTGCGTCTTTGTCTTGATTAAGGATGAGCCCTGCCAATTGTCGAATAGAGACCTATGCAGTAGCTCTTAAACACATCGGGAGGGCTCTGACGGCAGAGTCAAGCGTAGCAGAAACATAAGCACATGGCCTCTGCTTACCTCCAAAGGCTTGTGTTAACACAGAATGTGCACCTCCAGCCACTTTGTGTACGAACAGCACAAAAGGCTTTTTTATAATCAGGTGTACCAAGCACAGGTGCAGAGCAAAGCACAACTTTTAATTGGTCAAAAGCATGCTGACATGCATGCGCCCAAGCACATGTTTGGTTGGTAAGCGAAGCAGGGGCTGTATTAATAAAGAATAAGCGGGTATCCAGTGTCAACAATATGAGGTGATGCCTATGAAAGCACGCACATTCCTCTGTGTCACAGGGACAGGCAGCTTAACAATGGCATCAACTCGTTCAGGTGTTAGCCTCCGACCCTCCTTTGACAGCAGGTGACCTAAATAGGTGACCTGCTGTTGACAATATTGAAACTTGGAAAGAGTCACTTTATGTCCTTTATTCGCCAAATGGTTCAACAATTTTACCGTGGCATCCCGACAACCTTCTTCGGTATCGGAGGCTATCAAAATGTCATCTACGTACTGCAATAATACATTACCTCCGGAAAGAGAGAGCGAGTCCAATTGACTTTTCAAAGCCTGGCTATATATACTGGGACTTTCAGGGTACCCCTGAGGAGCTCAACAGAATTAGAAGCTCCTACCAGCCAGATCAAATCCAAAATGAAACCTGCTGTCTGGATGAATAGGAATACTAAAGAAAGCCTTTTTCAAGTCAATTACAGAAAAGAATTTGGCTGTGGAAGGAATCATTTTCAAAAGAACAGTAATGTCTGGAACTACCAGAAACTGGGGTACTACGATTTTATTAACCTCCCGCAGATCAATCACAAAGCGATAGACATCAGGATGTGCATCAGGGGAATCAAAAGGTGCCTTCTTAAGAATAGGAAGAATGGGGCTATTGCATACATTTGCTACTGTCTCCTCAACCACCCCTGATTTGATCAAGTCCTGTATGATCTGCATCAAAGCCTGTTCCCCAGCCTATGATATTTTCTACTGGGGAACACAAGGGAGCACAGCATTATCCTTGACCTGTATTGAAACTGGTGGTATCTGCAAAAGCCTCAAATCCGTATCCCCTGTGGCCCATAATGAGGACGGCACATCCTGAAATTCAACAGGAAGCGGCGCTTCCTTTGCCAAGCACTGTTTTGATCTAACCACATTAGGTCCACGAATTATATATATGTTGCTTATAACTTTGGACGTTGAGTCCCTTTATACTAGTATAGCCCATAATCATGGCCTATTAGCAGCAGGACACTTTCTAAGGCACAGACCGTTGGAATTTTATGAACACAATAAGGCCATATTGAATCTAATGAAATGGTGTTTGAATAACAACTACTTTGTATTTGGAAAAGAAGTGTGGAGACAATTGAGAGGCGTTGAGATGGGAGCCTGCTTCTCCCCCAGCTACGCGTGTTTACACGTGGGCTGGTGGGAGGAGCAGGTTCTAAACGCGACACATTAGGTTTGGGTGCAAGAAAAGATCGTCAAATATCTCAGATATGTAGATGATATCTTTATAGTATGGCAGGGTGACGAGAAAGAAGCTATCACATTCATTGAGGAAATTAACAACAATTCCCTCAACTTCAAGTTTATCATATCAAGGCCAAGCAGATTGAATTTCTTGATGTTAAAATCTATATCAATGAATTCAATAGAATGCAAACCACCTTGCATAGAAAGCCCACCGCAGGCAATACTACCCTGCACGCCTCAAGTCTTCACCCAAAACACGCTATTTACAGCATTCCTTTTGGTGAAATTATACGGCTCATAAGAATTTGTTGTTCTTCTGATGACATTGATGGATGTGTTAAGGAATTACGAGACAGGTTAAAAAATCAAGGCTATTCTGACGTTATGTTTGAGCAGGATTTGGCTAAAGCCAATTTAAGAACAAGGGCCAGTCTCTTTCCATCTGAAACTATCGGTAGTGAGGCCATTATATCCACTTCTGAAACAATTGATTCGCAAAATGATTGCCCTAGATTTATAACGGCCTTCAGTGATCAAGAAGCCAAAATTAGACAGATCATTAATAAGAACTGGTCTATTGTACTCACACACAATATATTAGGGCACATGTTACCTAACAAACCTTTGGTAACCTTTCGCAGAGCACATAGTATGGGAGCCAGCTTGGATGTCAGTAGCCCGGAACTGAAGCATAAGGCAAACTGGTTAGAACCTGCAGCCGGTTTCCGTAAATGCTCCAGTTGTCGGGCCTGCAAGTTTGGCATAAATAAAACCCATTATCGTACCCCCTTTAATTGTACTGAAATTCCCATTGTGGGCAATTACACTTGCAAAACTGAGTTTGCAGTTTATGTCCTGACGTGCACCTGTGGCCTATGCTATATAGGCAGTACTAAACAACAGGTGCACGTCAGGATCTTGCAGCATCTCCGTGCCATTCTACATAGTGATGCTGCCTACGCGGTGGCTCGCCACTTCCTTAGTAAACATAATAAGGATGTCAATTGCTTGACTTACTACGTAGTGGCAGCGGTTCCCAAATTATTAAGGAGAGGGAATAGAGAGTTAAAATTGAGGCAATTGGAATCCAATATGATCCTCGAGTTTGACAGTAAGTGGCCCAATGGTCTTAATAACACCGAGGATTTACATAACTTCTTGTGATGTATATTATCTGGGTTCCATTCTCTAGTTTTCTTGTTATCTAAATGTGCCCCCAACCCCATGGTAGTCAGGTTCCCTGTTGCCTGTGGGGATATTTTGTGTCTGTGATCTATCTGATAATACTTAATTCTGGAAATTCTGTTTCATATTGGTTAGTCAGGTTCCCTGTTAGTCATTATTGAGCAATTAACAGCGCTACAGTTACCTTTAGTGTATATAGATGTGTATATATATATATATATATATTTATTATTCTGGTTTTTATCAGATTTGGGTATATATGGTTTTATACACTAGGTGTTTTATTCACTTTTTTATCATGATAAATTATTTAACCACTTTTGTAATGTTTTAATATTAGCCTTCATCTAACAAAATGTGGCTCTGTTTGTTCCCAATTGTTAATATGGCATTTATGCATTGCATTTACAGGTTGATTTTATCATGCACTATAGCACTTTATTCCACCTTAATTGCACATGTAATACAATTTCTCGCACTTTAGGCATTGACTTAGTGTCACTATAGCAGCACCATAAGTTCTCCTGTTTTGCCCTTTCATCCCCTGGTCCTGTTGACATACACTATGTGCAAAAATATCTTTTTATATTGTGCTATATTAGAACGCCGTAGTACCTCTATTAACAATAAGGATTTATCCTGTTATAATAATCTGTATTGATTTTATAATCTTGTGTCTGATTTTACTGTTAATATATATCAATATAAGGTTAACTTTAATATAGTTATTTATGGCGTATTTTGCACATAAGAAATTGAATGCTCAGTATGTTTTCCATTTCTATGGTCACATGACCACTTTGGAGGCGGGCTACAGGAGTGTCACCAGCATTACAAAAAGCAAAAAGTTACATTTGGTCTTTTGCATGTGAACAAGGGTTGTTCCAGCCCGAAATGCGTCTTGCCCTTCTACCCAGCTGGGACTGCAATAAAGAAACCTGTAATTCATCTTGGTGGTCCGTCTCCTGCTTACTTCGCCGATCCGATTTGGGATTGGAGGTGGTGTTTGGAGTTTTCACATATATATATATATATATATATATATATATATACCAGGGAACAGTAAATAGTAGCATGTGGCATCTTTAGCAAATCCAATACTAATAAATGTTTACAACAATTTGCCGTCAACAGAAATGGGGAGTCCACAGTAAAAGGACCATCAGTCAAATCAAGAGGTCCAGAAAAGGGGCTCACAACCGGTACGCCTGGAAAACCCATAGAAATATTATTGCGGCCAGACACGGCTGCCCCGGGGACCAGCGAACGAGAAACAGAGCTATTCATTGCACCTGTATCCACCAAACATTTCTGTACCGAACCATGCAAATCTGCTGTGATATAAGGATGACGCTGATCTACAGGAATTTGGACTGGTCCCCCTCTCTGTCCCTGGCTGTCCTAGCCATAGGAAATCTCTGCAGCTTCATCCATATATTATAATCATCATGATAGTACTGCCTTCACCGGGGATCATCAAAATAGTTCTGGTCAGAAGGACCCCACAAGGATGTACCAGCTTGAGTCTCATCCCAACCAATCTCCCCATGGCCCCTCCCACTCAAACCCTGCTCTTTTTGTAACAAATCTGGACACTCACTTCACCAATATCCCTCCTTTTTGCAATGTGCACGCTTATTCAGCCGTAGGGGTGCTCAGCCCCTACCGGCACCCCGACCTCTGTGCCAGACCAGTGCCCCATCCCCTGCTGGACCCCCCTTGCAACCTGCTGCATCAACACCCTTGTCTTCAAATCCTTACTCTTCTTCTTTAACTTGTCCTTTTCCTCATTTTCTAGATGCTCATAGTACAGAGCCACACTCAATATCACCAAAGTGGAGGAGGTAGTCCAAGTACTTTCAGAAGCTTGCAATCGAGCTGCAATCTCTGGAAGCAAATTTGTAACAAACTTGTAAACAAACAAACAAACTCTACCTTTCGACTGACAAATCCTTCCCACTGAAATCCAAAAACACCCCGTCATACCGGGTAAAAAACAATCAGACACGCTGTCCTTTCTTTTGGCGACATGTCGTCTGGGTGTGATAAGAGAATGCATATAGGTGATAATACGACTTAGGAAAGCCAGAATCTCAGCTTTAGGTTTTTAGGTTTTTCACCCGCCTTCCTCTCCTTATCCCATGCCCTAATCTCATTCCTAGTGCCACCCAACTCCACTACATGGTCCTGTCACCAGCTGCCTGGCACCAGTCGCCAAATATCAACAGGCACCAAGAGCCCGAAAAACATCTCAATATCTGTTAAAGTCACTGACAGGGAGGCGGCCTCTGTTAACTCTTTATAATACGCCGTAGGGTTCTTCCTAGGATCCGGTAACTGACTCTTAAGAGCTAACACCTCACTTCTTTTTCACGGGGTACAGACCCACTGTTCCTGAAAGTGGGCTTCTTCTCGCTGTTTGACCACATCACGTCTCTGTTTACGCTGCTCTGGAATCTTAGGATGAAAAATAGAATGCACCTCCCTCATCAGAAATTGAGACACATCAGGTGGAGTACGGTGATGTAATCTTTCTTGGTAACCGAGAAGTGTTCCAACATTACTGAGAACTCCTGCAGGGGCCATTCCAGCCATATACACGATCTTGAATGTCATAAATAATTTGAGGAGCTGTGCCACCAATACACTGTTCCCGCAAGGCAATCAATGTAGTTGACATATGTTGAAGGGCATGTTGCTGCACAAATCTCTCATCACACTCCATATATCCTCCACACTATAAAACGGACTCCGAGCCCATTGCGCGGCCTGATTGGTAATCATCTTATTCTCCTCTTCACCGACATCAGATCGAATCAATACCCGCTCCAGTCGCTCAACATAGGACTTATTACATTGTAATCGAAACTTCCTATCTGCACACTCAATACTTTTTTCAGTTTTTCCCTATCATAAGCTACAGCTTTGTGAACCGCTGACTGCATTGCCTTTTTCCTAGACTCCTTCTCGGCCCATATATGCCTCTGCTTGGCTTCATTCTGCCATACCTGTAAAGTATCAAACATTGATTGCCTACTTCTTCTAGACAACAATTTGTCCTGTAAATAATTCAATTATTGTTCGTCAAAGGTACCATCCTGTGGTCACTGAAGCTCAGCATTGTTCCTCGTATACTTGTGCCATAATGTACAAAACATAATAGAGCCAATACCGTGCTTCACATACATCTCAAAACTCGGAGTGCCTTGTGGATGCGCAGGCTGCCTTTCCACCAGCCGATGCTCAGCAGAACAACAGCTCCACCCCAAGCACCATACTTTACTCCAACAAGACATCCTAGCATTAGACACATTCACTTATTCACTCATTCAACACGCACACACACGCAATAAACACACATACAAACAAAGAGCTCTGAAAACAGTCCTCAGACTGCGCCAAGACAAGTCAGTCCTCAGACTGCACCAAGACAAGATAAGATAGGCACTAGCCCCAGGCCTTTTCTAGAATACTCCAAATTCAACATGTGGCCTGGCAGAATGTTCAAAACGCTCCGTATCACAAGGGTCTGCAGACCCACCAAGTTAATCAAAACAGCACCGCATACACCAAGAATCAAGATGAACTCACCTGGTTCACATTGGTCAAAAAAGAGTATTCTCCACTGCCGACTCTTCAGACCAAACGGTCAGATCCAAGGGTTTTGCCTTTTCAGGACCTCAGCCGAGGTGACCACTATACGAGGAGCCGCCCGATCAGACAGGCAGGGCAACCGCAAGAACCAAGCTCTATCATATGGAGATCCCCGATCCACCTATCCGTCCGGACGCAACCCCGACCCCACAGTCCAGCTAAGGGCGGGATTGGTCACCTGTTCGGGCGCCAACTGAAGGAAGTGCCCCATCTAGAGTCACCTGGGTCACTCTCGACTTCCATGAAAATGAATAGTCGATGACGGAGTAGAAAATGCAATCTAACTGGATTATTTACAAAGTACAATGTGGTGGAGTCCAGTTGGACCAGCCTCCTATGATGTCTGACGAGGGACTGACTATACCAAGCATACTGTTACATAATGTATGTTGTGGAGCCCACAAAGACCCGCCTAGCATGGAAAAACACTAGTAGATGTTGTAATACAATGGGGGTACAGAGCATAAGCTTTGATTCCGCAGCCTGGCACAAGCTATCTACTGCCCAAGGTCATCTGGCTTATCCTCCCTACTAGGCAGGTGGGAGATGGCCGCAACACAGAGAGAAAGGCTTGCCTTAACGAGCAAAATTCTACATTTGGGAAACTAAACTCACCAAGGACCATTTCTTGTAAATGATACAGTAACAGTTTCAATTATAATACAAGATGGCATCTACTAGAGCTAAAACGGTGGCACAGATGTCAACCTAACTTACATGACATCTGCCCTTGTTAATTGCATATGCATCCAGCAAGAATTTATTATAAGATAGCTAAATAAATGCTAACATAATCATGTAAAATACGAGTACTATGACATTAATACATTTCAATTCTAACAAGATGCAGGTGGGACCCCCATTGGGGTACTGGGCTTTACACAGTCCAAATAATTGGTGTAATCATTTGGGAAACTGCATCCTTGTATACACTATGAAGGTGGCTCTCTTACAGGAAGGAGTGGAACCTAACAGCCATAATCTATGAGATTCAAGCCCAATCTGAGACCTGTGCTCAGACCAGGATCTCAAAGAAACTGATTCTTCCTCCTCTGATGATGAATATTGCAAGGGCTCTAGGAGTTCCAGGTGGGCCCAAAAAGAATCTGAAGGCCGAATCGGCTAGAGCCTAAAAAGACCAGGATAGTCCTTTGGATTTATTCAGTCCTAATCACATCAGTCATTCTGATTCTCAGAGTGGAATCCTTTAGAGAAGGTGGCGTATTATGTAAAACAAAGTCTACAGCAACCATCAGAATAAGAAGTATGCAACAAGCTCCATGCAGTATGTCCAAGACCCCTCATTGGGGGTAAGGTCGCAGCCACACCATTATTTGACACCATGATGATGACATTTATAGTCCAACTGATTAAGGCCCCCAAGAGGGGTATTGACAGATCTTAGAGATCATGCCAAGATAAACTGTTGGATGTTACAGGGCCCCTTACAAAGATCATGGACATGGCAGAGTAGGCCAAATTTTCTGGTGGCACCATCGACCCAGTAGTCCTATTAGGATATACCCATACGACTATGTGGCAATGCAATTTGGGCCCTTTCCACAGAGCACAGATGCTCCCTGCTTGTCCAGCTCCGCCATAAGTTAGGACAATTGGCCTCCACCAAAGCTGGTACTGAGGCGAAAGACAATGTCTTTGGGGAGGCCGTCATAAAGGTCTTGTTGAAGTTTGTTCAAGCATTTACAGCTTTGGACAAACCCTAAGTCCAGGAGTCTTTTCAAAGGTTTACAGCCCCCTATTTTCGGTTGGGCCAAGCATGGTAGGGGCAGCTCATTAAGCCGTTTCCCCTTTAAGTGGGGAGAACTTTCCAAGGCCCCGGATTCACAGATTGGTCAGAGCAGAAGGGCCCCTCCCTCTTTTTCCCCCTCCAAGAACAAGTTTGACAGAGGATGCAGCAACAGAGGCAGCCGAGAACCCAACAATTCAGCAGGTGCAAGTTTGATTTTCTTCCCTACTAAGTCTCGGGGGTCGATCAGTGGAATGTCTGAGCAAATGGGAGGAGATCTCTTTCAAACCGAACAAAGGTTTCAAATAGAGTTTTGTATTCCCCCGCCCAAAAACGAAGACTGAAGCCACTCATGTTCTCGGAGGATATATGTGGCATGACAGATTGAGTAGTGCTGGGGTTGGAAAGCAAGATTCCCTTTGAAAGATCTTTTCTGCACTCAAAAGGATTCCTAAGCAATATTTTTATTGTAAAAAAAGGACAAAGGGCTACGTCCTTTAATAATTCTGAGGGAGTTCAATGGCTGGTTGGTGTGCAGACATTTCAAGATGGATGGAGTCCATCCTGTAAGAGATCTCCGACAGGCAGACTGGATGATCAGGTTAGACTTGAAAGACGCCTATAAGTTGATTCCAGTTATCCCTTTACACAGGCACTACCTCGGAGAGATCAAGTTACTTCCGTACAGTCTATAGTCAGCCCCTTGGTGCTTCATGAAATTCTTGAAGCCAGTGGTGGTGTGGTTGCAATCATGAGGGTATCGGGTGATCTTTTACCTAGACAACATGATTATCAAGTCGCATGGCAAGACTGCGCTGATGAGCCATGAACAGAGGATGATTTCCCTTCTGGATGATCTGGGGTTCATTATCAACCAAAGCAAATCAGATCTGATTCCTAAATTCAGGATAGAATTTCTAAACTTTACCATCAGCTCTATCAAAGCAGCTATACTGCTACCCACCAACAAAATATCCATGACAGGAGTTGAAAAGTCTGATAACGGCTGAACATATTACCTTGCAGAAGCTGACACAAGTGGTAGGCCTGTTTCGTCTTCAGTTCAGACAATCTTCCCAGGACCTTTTCATTACAGGGCCTTACAGAGGCTGAAAATCAAACATTTACAGAGGGGTCTATCATACAAGGGAGAGAGTGCCCTGACAGAGGTTGCCAAAATGGAGATGGAGTCACAGCTGGACCATATGGAGGCGTGGAACGGCCTAGCCATTTTTGGGTCCCTCCCAGAGATTGTTATAGCGTCAGATGCCAGCCGTTGGGGCGGGGGAGACAGAAGTGGGGACACATCCACCGGAGGGAAATGGTCCAAAGAGGAGTTGAATCCCCACATAAACTGCCTCGAGTTACTGGCAGAATTATACTCAATTTGTAGCTTGAAGAAGGACTTAATGGAATGCTGCATTCTGTTAAAGATAAATAATGTCTTAGCTGTGCACTATGCCAGCAAGTTTAGAGGAATGAGAGCCAAGGCATCAACAGAGATCGCCATGGACTTTTGGCATTTCTGCCTGGAAAAGAAGATTTCTGTGTCAGTGGTACATTTGCCAGGCAGCTCCAACACCATTGTAGATTGGACTTCATGATTTCTGAGGGATTCCGGCATTTGGAGACTGAACCCTCGAGTGTTCAATTTATTGTGCCAGATATTGGGAACATCACCCACAGATTTATTTGCATCAAGACTGAATGCTTTGGTACCAAAATTTTACAGTTGGAGACTAGATCAGAAGGCCGGAAGAGCCAATGACTTTCCTCAGGACTGGGGCATGGATCTGATTTATACCTTTACCACATTTGTCACGAATGCCAGAGTGGCAGGTGAAGCATTGGCATTTGTTAAGAATTGCTTCTGGTGGCTCCAGTCTGTAGATTGCAACCATGGTTCCCACCGCTTTTGGAGATGTCATGTGATTGCCCTTTGCTGTTACAAATATTTCCAGAACTACTCCAGGCTCTAGGAGGAGAACCACATCAGATGATTCGAGAGAACACTCTGCATCTTATGTCCTGGCCAAGGGGATGGGGCCAGGAATTTTTCAAGAAGACTCTTCTTTTAGGGCGCAGGCACCCATAATAGATACAAGTCTGCCTGGTCAGCTTGGCACAGTTGGTGCATGGAGAGAAACGTGTATCCTGTGGGGGCTAAAGATGTTTTTGTAGTACATTTCTTATCACAACTAGCTGAGATAGGTAGAGCATTCTCTACTATTAACTCATTTCGATCAACATTCTCAGCAGGTATCTTACCGGTAGCAGCAAACCGATGGGGTCACATTCATTGATATGTAGAGTAATGAAGGATATCAAAGTCACCGAAACCTTGGTATACACACACACTTGGGGAGAGGATGTAGCCTAACAGCTAGAGTGGTCGACCTCGAAGCTGGGGAACCGGGTTCAAGACTCAATAGGAACGCTCAACATTCTGTGATTCTGGGCAAATCACGTAATCTCCCCGTGCCTAACAAAAAAAATTAATGTGTCCGTCTGTAACGCAACTGGTGCTCATGTAAAGTGCTCCGATACCTTCGGGTCAAGTTAGCGCTATATAAAACGCTGAAGATTTTTTTTTTTAAACTTGAGACATTGACAAGGTGTTATTCCTTCTTGCTAAGTGTAAAAAGATTTGTCATCCCCCAAAGCTTGTAATCAATCCCCACCCGAATCCCAGAACCTATGCAATTCACTGGCAACCTACTTCCAGGATAAGATATCCAGAATATTTGATAATTTCCCTCAGTTAACCCCTTTAGTTTCCGAAACCCTGTCCAATATTGAAGCCAGAGGAAGAGCAAAAGCAGCTCCTTGGAATGCTTTGAACAAACCACCATTGAAGAAGTCATAAAAGGCCTCTTAAAAGCAAACTCTGGGTCACCAAAAGATGTGTGCCCCCCAAAAATCATGTCTCTCTTAGCTACGAGCTGTGCGCCTGCAATCTGTGATATCTTCAATAGTTCTATAACAACCGGTATCATTCCCCAGACATGGAAAGAGGTGTGTGTTCGCCCTATATTAAAGAAGTCCACAGCCGACTCCTCAATTCTTAGCAACTACCGGCCTATCTCCCTGTTGCCAATCCTGGGAAAGCTGCTGGAAAGAATCATCAACAGACAGCTAAGTTACTATTTGGAACTAAACTAAATCCTGGACCCATCTCAATCGGGCTTTTATTTATTTATTTATTTATTTATTTCGATTTGTATAGCGCTCTATAACCCAGGGGTCTCTAAGCGCTTGTCCAGTAAGCACCGCAGGAAACCAAAAAAGACACTTCCCAGAAATGTATAGCCCTCCCCAGGCCTTCTGGAAAAGAACAGTCTTCAACCTCTTCCGAAAGGACAGCAATTTAGATTCTTTGCGCAAGTCCGCCGGTAGACTATTCCAAGCCGCTGGGAGGGTGTTCGAGATGGCACGACCGCCCACTGTCGCCAATCTGAAACGAGGTTGCATGAGAAGAGTTGCCTCAGCAGATCTTAGCACCCTTGCAGGTTTATATGGAATTAGGCGGGTCTTAATGTATCTTGGTGCCTTACCATAAAGAGATTTATGTGCAATGCATAACCCTTTGAAGAGCACCCTCTGCCTTACTGGGAGCCAATGTAGCTCACGCATAAGTGGGGACACATGCGTGCTCCTGGGTTTCTTATGAATGAGCCTAGCGGCATCATTCATCACCATCTGAAGTTTGTCTAGGAGTTTTTGGGGTAAACCCAGATAGAGCGAGTTGCCGTAGTCCAGTCTTGCAAGGATCATAGCGGAAACCGCCCGTCTCAGTGTGGAATAGGACAGTAATGGCGCAATTTTTCTAAGTTGACGAAGCAGGCCAACACAAGTTCCTACCACCGTGGTAACTTGTTTCCGCATGGAAAGCTTGTCATCCACATAGATGCCTAGGCTTTTTACAGCCACTGCCGGCTCCGGAGGCGGTCCAAGTTCCCTCGGCCAGAATCCATCATGCCATGGATTGCCAGCGATGGTAATAGGTAGAACTTCCGTCTTGTCCGGATTAATTTTTAGGGAGTTCAGCGACATCCAATTAGCTGTATGCTTCAAGATGGTTTGCAGATTTGCTGGCGCCCCAGGCGTATTATCCATTTGGATAATGATTTGGGTGTCGTCCGCATAGTTGTATACCTGACAATCCATTTGATTCAGGAGTGCAATCAATGGTTGGAGATATATATTGAATAACAGGGGCGACAAAGCCGACCCCTGTGGCACTCCACAAGAGATTGGTGTTGCAGTAGAGAGCAATTCTCCCAGCTGAACTCTTTGTGTCCTCCCTTGTAGAAAAGAAGCAAACCAGGCGTGGGCTGTGCCCTGGATGCCGAAGTCCCTCATCCGCGACAGGAGTTGTTTGTGACAAACGGTGTCAAACGCCGCGGAGAGGTCTAACAGCACCAGGGCGCCGGGTATCTTCTTGTCTGCCCTATTCCGGAGCTCATCTGTGATGGACAGCATGACCAGTTCCGTGCTGTGATTTGCACGGAACCCCGATTGGTTTGGTTCCAACAAACCGTTCCTTTCTAGATGGTCAGAAAGGTCGGCCAAAACATGCTGTTCCAGCACTTTGGCCAGGAAAGGGATCTGGGAAATAGGCCTAAAATTTTTTGTCTGGGTTTCAGCACGGAAACTGCCATATTGGCAGTGACAGATTCCCTCAGACAGACAATAGATGCAGGGGGCTCATCGATATTGATTCTCTTAGATCTCTCTGCGGCTTTTGATACCATCTCTCATTTAAAGCTAGCGGAGAGATTGTCCGAGTGTGGTGTCGGGGGGGACAGCCCTGAAGTGGTTACAGCACTTCTTGTCTGAGAGAACCCAAACTGCCAGTCTTGGCCCCTTTTCCTCAGAAAAAATGTCCCTGGAGAAAGGTGTCCCACAGGGCTCCTGTTTGAGCCCTACCCTCTTTAATATATACATAGCCCCCCTGGCAAGGGTAGGGGAACAATTGGGCTTCGAGATCATTTCATTCGCAGATGACACGCAGCTCATGTTTACCATCGGAAAAAAACCTGAGCAAGAAAAAATCTGTTTTTCCACTGGTATGAGGGTGATTTCCGACTGGATGACCGGAAATTGCCTTCAATTAAATCCAGACAAAACGGAGATCATGTTGATGGGTAGAGCCTCAGATATCTGGTCAGATGAATGGTGGCCCTTCCAACTTGGCGCAGCCCCTACCCCCAAGCTGTCAGTGAAAAACCTGGGAATAAAAGTAGACCGACAGCTATCCATGAAGGACCAAATTGCGGCCACAACCAGTGCATGCTATTGTAGCATACGACACTTACGAAAAATCCTTCCATTCATACCTACCCTGCATCGAAGGACATTAGTTCAGGCGATGGTAACCAGTCGCCTGGACTACGGTAACACTCTGCTGGCAGAAGTAGGACAAACACACCTGGCCAAACTGCAGGTGGTTCAAAACACAGCAGCTAGAATGATCCTGAACCGCCCTGCGGGCACCCCCTCAAGCCCGCTGCTCAGGGAATTACACTGGCTGTCGGTGAAAAAAAGATTGTTTTTTAAAATCTGCTGCTTAACTTTCAATGCTCTGAATAATAGAGGTCCCCTCTACCTACAAAGAAAACTTTTTAAATACTGCCCCTCTAGGAGACTTAGATCCAGCTCGCGGGGTCTTCTTCAGGTGCCCCGAATTCGCCTTACCTAGACTGGTGGAAGAGCCTTTTCTTTTCTCGCTCCAAAATATTGGAACCAGCTTCCCCAATCACTGCGAGAAATCCCTAGCTACGGTATTTTTAGAAAACAACTGAAAGCATTTTCTTCTCCCCCCGTGCTTCTCTCACAGAATCCTTACTTCTAGGCAGCGCCATGATGCCCCAGGGTGATTTGAGCACTTTATAAACCCTTTAACATAACATCTCCCAATGAACAAAATTGAACATAACAACTGTTTTCTACCCAGCTTTCTCCAGACAACTCCAGATTGTGTGTGATCCGCTGTTTGTGAGAATATAAACGTGTGTCATGAGAGCTCTGGCCTGTGTTAATAACGAGTTATTCATCTCTGTTAACAAGGCAGCATTTACACCCACTATGGCTAGATGGGTTAGATGGGTGATGTAGGAAGCTGGTATTGATGTGTCTGTTTTCGGGGCTCATTCAACCCGGGATGCCATGTCGTCCAAGGCCTTCATTTTGGGGGCTAAGTTGTCAGATATTTTACAGACTACGGACTAATCATCAGATTCCATTTTTAAGAGAATCTGTTTCAAACCAATGAATCAGTTAGCCTCTTAGGTGGTGAGTAAGCTTTAAACGAGCATAATGAAGCCTTTGGTCCTGATACACGGAAAGGAAAATGTCTATTCTATTTAGTACATAGAAGTGAAGATTAATTACTAATCTTGCTTTTTTGTTATGGATGACGAACAGTAAATTCTATGTCAGGAAGCGGAGGCGAGGATTTTGCTTGTCCTTTCTCCATTTTATTGGACAGCACATTAAAAGAATAAAGAAAAAACATAAACCATGAACTACCCTAACCAACATGGCAGCGGTAGTCATGGTAATACAGTAACCAATCATAGTCCACACAACAGCATAAAGGAATCCCACGTCGGTAGTCCTTCCTCTTTCTCCATTGCTGCCGCGGCAAGATAAGTCCCGTTTTTTCTCCTCAGCTTATTCTTGTGGCGTGGCAGTTTTAGATTATTATTGAGACAGCTTTTGTTAGCTTTGATTATACATTTGCGATTGTTGTCTTGCTCTGCAAGTGTTTTTCAACGCGGTAGGCTTCTGGCCCGAGCGTCTTTGTTTAGCGCGTGCGCGGTCCTTCGCGTTGTCTCCTCAGACGCGGACCGGTTTCTCCACAGCGCTTTCTCCGCGCTTGTGGCGAATGCGCGCAGAGGCTTAGCGCTTCACATTTAATTAAATTGCCTCGTTCCCCACACGGACGCTGCTCTTTAGCGGCAAGAGATATTTTGTGACTGAATTCTGAAGTAAACATTTTGGCCTCTTATTTTTCAGTCACATACATTTAATCAGTGGTTTCAACACCTCTTTCTTGTGTGACCTTTGGGTGCCTGTGTTGGGGAACCCCCCTAATAATTAGCTTGGGGAGTATTTTATGAGTACCCAGTCTTCTGCGCAAATGCAGTCTCGTCAAGAGCATGATTACGTAGCTGTTGAACCTGAACAGCCTCAACAGCCCTTATTGCGCCCTCCTGCAGAGGTGGACAGACCCAGACTCCTGTCTACGGCTATTGCCCAGGCGCTGGCACCTCTGAAGGACAGCGTCAATAAGCTGTCTGCCCATGTTTTTAAGTCCAGTTCAGGCATTTTGGGAGACAGTGGGGCTGGACCCAGTGGAGTACTCTTGGTACCTTCACGCACGGCCAAAAAGCGTGACGCGGGGCACCTGGAAGGCTTCAGCAGACTAGCAGAAGTCTTTCATAAGAGTGCGCGCACGCAAAGAAGCGCACCCTTCCGGGGTGGGGGGGGGGACTCACCCGGGGATATTGGTGATAATAACACCCAGGACCTTGACCCGGAAGAAGGGTCTCCCCTAGAGGGAATGGATGACGAGGATGACTATGCTGATGTCAACGAGGATGAATCCTCCGGAGATATGTCAGATATTAGTAGGTCTTGGCGCCCTAAATCTAATGTCTTAGAGTGTGGTGAAGGTGACTTGGTTCCCCCAGACATGTTTGATCCTACCACTATTTTCAGACCCCGTTCTTCTGAGTGGGTTCCCGAGAAATCTACGGCTGATTATGTAGCCGCTAAACTCCGGCAACCGCTCTCTCAGGATGTGAGATTGCGTCTTCGCTCGGAGTGTCCACGCCCGTCCCTTCCCAATCGGGTGGCGGCAACTCCTAAGATAGACCCCAAATTGTGCACATTTTTTGCAAAATATGTTAAAGACCCTAAAAAAGGAATAGATAGATCCTGGAAAGCCTGTCAGGACAAGTTGTTGGACGTTGTAGGCCCCCTTACGAAAATCATTGAGCTCGCCCAACGTTCCAAACAAACGGGTATGCCTCTCCCGGTTGACGACGTAGCGGGTTGGGCACAGAGGGCTATTTTTCTCCTTGGCAATGCCAACTGTGCTCTCTATGCGGAGCGTCGCCGTTCACTTTTGCTAACAATTGACCCAAAGCTTGGCGAATTGTCATCTTCCGAAGCAGGCTCAGTAGCGCAAGGTGCCTTGTTCGATGACCCTTTTGTAAAAGAGCTTCGGAAGTTTGTGGCTACTTTTTCCCCCTTAGATAAGGCACAAGCTTCAATGAAAAAGATGTTCCCAAAGAAGGTTTTTGGCGGAGCCGGCAGAGGCAGGGGTCGCTCTTCCGGTCGCCAGTTCCAGCAAGGCCCCAATAAAGGTCAGCCCAGAAGGAACAACGGATGGAACGATGGACGTCAAGGTTCCTTCTATCCGTCCCGTGGAGGCAAAAACCAAGGCAGAGGACGTGGTGGCAATCAATTCAACTCCAAAGGATTCAACGGTAAGCCTTTCCATCATTTCTCCGGTACGTTTGGGGGGAAGAATTGCTTTGTTTCTTCAGGCCTGGTCAGCTCTCACATCAGATCCTTGGGTTCTGGAAACTGTTCAGGGGTTTCACATAGAGTTTTACGGTTCCCCCGTTCAACTCTTGCGACCTCGTCCATTGGTTTTTTCTCTCGAAGAACTGGAGCTCATAGATTTAGAGGTGCAAGCTATGCTGTTAAAAGGCGCCATCATTCCTTCTTCTCTTCATCCAAACGGTTTTCTCAGCAACATCTTTCTGGTAGAGAAGAAAGACAAGGCGTTCATACCAGTCATCAACCTTCGTTCGTTCAACGAATGGCTGATTTACAGACATTTCAAGATGGAGGGCATCGATCTCTTGAGAGACCTTCTTCTGCAAAACGACTGGTTGGTACGTTTGGATCAGAAGGATGCCTATCTTTCAGTTCCAATATACCCTCCACATTGTCGATTCCTCCAGTTTTTCTGGAGGGATCAGGTCTACGAGTTTCGTACTCTCCCCTTCGGTCTTTCCTCAGCGCCATGGTGTTTTACCAAGCTCCTGAGACCCGTTGTGGAACATCTTCGCACCATGGGAATTCGTCTAATAATTTTCTTGGACGATATTCTTTTAATGAGTCAATCCAAGGATCTTCTACTGCACCATCTTCAGATTACCATATCTCTTCTTCAATCTCTAGGGTTCATCATCAACTCCCAGAAATCGGACTTAGTCCCTCAACAGGAAATGACTTTCCTCGGTTTTCTGATAAGGACAACGGAGGCAACGCTTCATCTTCCTTCTCAAAAGATCACCAAGATCAAGAAGGAGATTCGCAAGGTCCTTCGTCGGGACCGGATTTCTCTCCGTCAGTTGGCCAGGATAGTGGGCTTACTGTCTACATCGATCCAGGCCATTTTTCCATGCCCGCTTCACTACAGAGCTCTCCAGGGACTAAAAGCGTTTAATCTTCGCAAGGGTCTCGCGTACTCGGAACTCATTTCTTTGTCCTCGGAAGCCAGATCAGAACTCCTTTGGTGGTTGGATCACATGGATGCTTGGAACGGGAAGGTGATCTTCGGCTCCCGTCCGGATCTTGTGATCGAATCAGATGCCAGTCGCCAGGGATGGGGAGCTCGGAGCGGCTCCCTTTCGGTGGGAGGCAGATGAACGGAGGAGGAACTTCATCTCCACATCAACTGCCTGGAACTCCTAGCGGGTTCGTTTGCCATCCGATCGTTCACCACGAACAAGGTCTCTTGTTGTGTCCTTCTTCGGATGGACAATACGACTGCGGTCAGATATATCAATCGCCTGGGCGGCACCCATTCCAAAGACCTAGCAGATCTCGCGAAGGACTTCTGGAACTATTGCCTTCTTCGCCAGATTTCGGTCATGGCGGAGTATCTCCCCGGCTATCTGAACTCTGTGGCGGATTGGCAATCCAGGAATTTTCGGGATGCCAGCGATTGGAAACTGGATCCTTCTGTGTTTCAAAAGATTTTGGATCTTTGGGGCCTTCCAGTGATGGACTTGTTTGCGTCCAGGTGCAAGCCCAACTTCCACGGTTCTACAGCTGGAAGCCGGACCCGGGTGCGGAAGCAGTAGATGCCTTCCTGCAGGATTGGTCCCGGTTCCCAGCTTATGCATTTCCCCCGTTCCTTTTCATTCAGAGGGTAGCAGCCCAGGTCCGCAGACAACGGGCCTCTCTAATCGTGATCACCCCGATCTGGAAGGCTCAGTGCTGGTTCCCGTCCCTTCTGGAGTTATCTTGGGACAGACCTCTTCGGTTGCCTTTTTTCGACCTCATTCTGACGGATCCATTGGGTCATCCACACCCTCTGGTTCTCCAAGGCCATCTACGTCTCATGGCCTGGAGGATTTCAGGGGACGTTGGTCTAACGACTCACTTTCGAGAGACGCTGAACTCCTCATTTAACTAGCCTGGGCCCCTTGTACCACTAAACGATACCGATCTGCATGGAACAGGTGGGTTCGTTGGTGTGTGGCAAAACACCTGGATCCCGTGGGCTCTCCTGTGACAGAAGTAATTAACTTCCTTGCTAAACTTTTTCACGACAAACTGGCTTACTGTACCATCAATTCTTTCAGATCAGCAATTTCTGCGGGTCATGCCCTTGTGGATGGTTCCCCTGTTGGGGAGCATCCTTGGGTTTGCAAACTCCTCAAGGGTATTCGTCTTTCACGTCCCCCTGGAACCTCGTTATTCCGGTCTTTGGAATGTGAATGTGGTTTTGCGATTCCTTCTATCCTGGCAGGATAACGAGTACCTTTCACGCAAGGAGCTTTCGGCTAAATTGGCTATTCTCCTCTGTCTAATTTCTTGCAAAAGGGCTTCCGATGTTCGGGCCCTTGACATTTCTGTCAGAGTTTTTACCCCTGAAGGGGTTACATTTACCATCTCCAGGAGAACTAAGTGCAATACCAGGTCAGTATCTTATCCAGCTTTTCTGGATTCTCCTAAACTATGTGTTGTTCGTTGCCTCAAAACATATGAAGATGTGACTCTAGAAGTCTGCCCCCCGGGCGAGAGACAATTGCTAATTGCGATAAAGAAACCTTTCAAGGCGGTTTCATCTCCCACCATAGCCAGATGGGTCAGTTGGATTATGTCTGAGGCCGGTATCAACATTACGAACTTCGGCTCTCACTCCACTAGAGGCGCCATGGCTTCCAAGGCTGTCCAAGTTGGGGGCAGATTGGAAGATATTATGAATGCAGCAGATTGGTCTTCAGATTCAACTTTCAAAAAGTTTTATTTTAAGCCAATCCATGAGGCGGCTTCTCTGCTGGTGAGTAACCTTTAAACAAGCAAAATCCTCGCCTCCGCTTCCTGACATAGAATGAGAAATTTCCTAGTTGACACAAAGGAAAGTTTCAATTCTATTTAGGACGCGGAGGCGAGGGTTTTCCCACCCTGGCTTTATCTGGCCTTCCCTCCCTGACCTATGGATTCTAGTAATTGTTTCTTCATACGAGGGAAGTAATATTTTCACATGTATTGATGTGTACATTTGTTTGATATGTTTTTTACTAGATATATCTTCTTTTACTGCAATTATCTTTGATCAAATCTATTGCAATGTATTAGATTTGTTTCAACACTGTTCTGGACGAGATATTATTATTATTTCTCTTCCCTAGGCTCCGATCAGAAAACGGACTAGAGGGTAGAGGACTTCTTTCCAACAGCAGCAACGAAAGAGGAAGGACTACCGACGTGGGATTCCTTTATGCTGTTGCGTGGACTATGATTGGTTACTGTATTACCATGACTACCGCTGCCATGTTGGTTAGGGTAGTTCATGGTTGATGTTTTTTCTTTATTCTTTTAACGTGCTGTCCAATAAAATGGAGAAAGGACAAGCAAAATCCTCGCCTCCGCATCCTTAATAGAATTGAAACTTTCCTTTGTGTCAACTAGGAAATTTCTCATTCCATTCTGGATTGAAGGAAAAGCAAGAGAGCTCATCATTCACACAAAGAAGGAGAACTAAGGGAGGATGACATGGACTGTTATACTGTGATTGTAATTATGATTGGTAGTGTAGCCACGTGATGTTGACGACACATTGTTACTCACGGGAGTTGTTGTTTTTTACTTGCAGTTGTTAGTTGAAATTTTCCTTTGTGTGTGCTAGAAAACTTTTCCTTCTCTATTAAAAAAACGCATTTTCACAAATTTGCTAGGAATCGGAAAACAACAAAACTGTGTAAAAACATTTGTCATGTTAGCCCCTGTGGCAGGTGGAGTAGCAGGCCCATAACAATGGAAATATGCCAAGATGGCACGTTCATCAAAGAGATGGAAGAAAGACTTCTCGTGTCTGAGTGCCATGGAAGAAAGACTTCACCTGTGTGTGGTCCAAGGATTACTAAACATGCACCTTTCATGTTACCAGCACGTGGGGTGTGTAGTTAAAAAACTGAACAAATCCTAAAATAACGTACTAGGTAATCGGGAACAGCGGTGACTTGCCTGCTATCTTGCACGTGTCGCTCGTTTTTTATCCAAATACTTGTGTAGTCTCTGAGTGGAAGCGACAGGAAGAACGGTTTACATCCATGGGTGCAAAGGGGAAATGGAGGGATGACACGAGCGGGCATTAATCAGATCTGTTGTTACTGTTGTCGAACATATTATATTTAGTATTATTGTTGCTGGTAATATTATCATTATTGGCGTTATCAATGCCATTATCGATAAGGCTATGGTTATTAGCATTATTTTCATTCACGGTGTTATTATTTATATTATTATCATTAAAATGATCATCATCTTTGTAATTATTACGTTCATGATTCTGATTATTATTGTATTGTTAACTGAAAATGTGCACTTCGGTAGCTTCTTTTTATTGTCATTGCAATTATTGCTGACCGTGGTTTTATTTTTTTGTTTTTAAAAGGGCGCTGTCATTGGGGTGTTATTGTAGTTAGATTATTATCGTTTGTATTATCAGTAGTATGATTATACGGATAGAAGTCGTTGTGATTGTTACCATTACTCTTGTTATTATCATGGTCGTTTTTATTGTTCTTTGAATTCTCTTTTTATTGTTAATATTTTTGTTACCCTGGGTGTATTATTGTGGATGTTGTTGTGGTTAGCTCTATCCTTGTCATTGTTTTGTTGTTAACATTTTGTTGTTCTTACTGAATTGTTTTTCTAGTCATATGTGGCAGTAATGGACTCAATTGCTATAGGACCAAGTGTAGGACTTGGCTGCTCTTGGTAGCTCACTGAGCAGGAGTAAAGAGCAATAAACGTAAATTGAAGATAATATAAATAAAATGTAGATCCTGCATTGTCTTAAAAAGGTGCGAAAGTGCAGTTTAAAGTGCAATGCAGGTGGCGCATCATATTGTTGTTTCGGTGATTTATGTAGCGCTGTATCCACCATAAAGTCTCCTCGAGGCACTAGGGGGCGGATATCGAGGGAAGTGGAAAATCGACGGAGAGAAAGGGGATGAGACAGAGGTAGGGCGGCCAGGATTCCCGGCTTTGCAAGGACTGTCCCGGTCTTTCATCGGACGTCCCTGTAAATTTCTGGGAAATTTAGCTCATGTCCCAGTTTTTAGAGAAGGTAGACTGAAAACTGTGGGAGGTGCCTTTTTATGTTTTTCCAAAGCAGGGATAGTTAGCAACTGTTATTAAGAAAGCAATTCTATAGGCCGAAATAAAGTATTTTGAATTGAATTGAAGAAAGCTATTTAATTAACATGCATGCTACTGCCTTTTAAAATTGCTTTTTATTTATGTTCTTACTGCCTCTTCTGTAACTCTCTGCAGAGGAGACCTGTCATTCTTGGTGCAGGGATTGAAGCAAAACTGTAGTCCTTCGTCTATCTTTGTGAAACGTCCCTATTTTAGCTTTAAATTCTGGTGACCTCAGACAGTGGGAAAAAAGTGGGAGCTCCTATCGAAAGCTATCGTCGCACCGGACAGGGCCACGGTGAGCCTGGCTGCACAGCATGAAATAGCATATTATAATAACATAACGTAATTTAATATTGAACATCACCGCATAAGGGTCAATATAAAACTAAGTAAAGCCTACCTAAACCTTACAGGTCCCAGCGGTGTCAACAGTAATAGTAAACTATATGTAACAAATTGAAACAAGGCGCGTGATTCTCTGTTTTTAAAACAGCGCTTAATCAGCACTAACCATGCGTCCTAGCGCTTTAATAAAAGAGGCTGGGTGTGCCCATCGGTTTTTGGAACTTTGACCCGCATGTCGCACACTAAGCGCTGCAGTCGGTGTTGCAACCCAGATAGCTACCTTCTCCGTAAAATAGGTGTGATCTTATGCTAGAGGGTAGATAGAGAGGGCCTTGCTATTTGCTTTTTCCGGCATCGGCGTGAGGCAAACGACTGTGGCTCAAAAGAAAAAAAATTAAATAATTATAAACATTGTAAACATGATTTTATCATTGTCCTTAGATTGTGGTGCTGCTAACTTTCCCCATCCAGGTCTTTGCACAATGGACATGTCTCCAGGCATCAGACATCAGAGGAGATGGGGTTGGGGAAGGCAGCATTGTGTTCAGAAACCTTTTGAACTTGCACCCGCTGGGGAGGCGGTGCAGAGGGAAAACTCTATTACCTCAGAAGTGATCAGAGCGTTTAGAGGCGCGAGCTGTGGATTGGGGCAGCAATGACAAAGGCTCCCAGGCTGTGATCTCTCAAAGGTGTGCAAGTCTCACCCCTGCTTCCCTCTGCTGCAGAAGGAGCACATCCTCTGAGCCAGGCTTCCCCTGCTTCCCTCTGCTGCAGAAGGGGCACATCCTCTGAGCGAGGCTCCCCCTGCTTCCCTCTGCTGCAGAAGGGACATTCTTCTGAGTCACGCTCAACCCTGCTTCCCTCTGCTGCAGAAGGGTCGTGTCCTCTGAGCCAGCCTCCCCCTGCTTTCCTCTGCTGCAGAAGGGGCACATCTTCTGAGCCAAGATCACCGCTGCTTCCCTCTACTGCAGAAATGGCACATCTTCTGAGCCAGGTTCAACCCTGCTTCCTTCTGCTGCAGAAGGGTCGCATCTTCTGAGCCAGGCTCACCCCCTGCTTCCCACTGCTGCAGAAGAGACGCATCTTCTGAGCTAGGCTCCCCCCTGCTTCCTTCTGCTGCAGAAGGAGCACATCTTCTAAGCCCACGCTCCCCCTGCTTCCCTCTACTGCAGAAGCGGTACATCCTCTGAGTCATGCTCAACCCCTGCTTCCCACTGCTGCAGAAGGAGAGCATCTTCCGAGTCAGGCTCACCCTCTGCAACCCTGTGCAGCAGAAGGGGCACATCTTCTGAACCATGCTTATCCCCTGCTTCCCACTGCTGCAGAATGAGTACATCTTCTGAGAAAGGCTCGCCCCTGCTTGCCTCTGCTGCAAAAGGGGCACGACTTCTGAGCCAGGGTTACCCCCGGCTGCAGAAAGGGCACATTTTTAGATCCAGTCTCACCCCTGCTTCCTTCTGCAGCAGATGGGGTGCATTATCTGAGTCATGCTCACCCCCTGCATCCCACTGCTGCAGAAGGGGCGCATCTTCTGAGCCAGGCTCAGCCCTGCTTCCCACTGCTGTAGAAGGGACTCGTCTTCTGAGCCAGGTACACCCCCTGCTTCCCTGTGCAGCAGAAGGGTCACATCTTCTGAGCCGGGCTCACCCCTGCTTCCCTCTGCTGCAGAAGGGGCACGTCTTCTGAGCCAGGCTCACCCCCAACTGATTTCTTCTTCTGCAGAAGCGGCTCGTCTTCTGAGCCAGGTACACCCCCTGCTTCCCTGTGCAGCAGAAGGGTCACATCTTCTGAGCCGGGCTCACTCCTGCTTCCCTGTGCAGCAGAAGGGTCACGTCTTCTGCTCCAGGCTCGCCCCCTGCTTCCCTCTGCTTACCGGATTTTGTAAAGTGAACTAGGTGAGAATCTTGGTGGGATTCAGAGATTGTGAAATGAAAGGCTGTAGGATGTCCATTTTTATTCTAATACAACAAAATTTGAATACCTGTAAATGAATTGTAGAAATATTTCAAACTATATCAGCAGTTAGGAAAGGATACATGGAGCTCGTTTTTTTGTAATACTAAACTGTGATGGAAACAAAGATGTTAATAAGATGAAAGAAAACTAAGACACTTTCTTGATGTGCAAATAAACACATTATTTGTGTGTGCTATATTGTTTTATTAGTGAAACTGTACATCTGTGCAAATTCAGCAGCCATTCCAATGGTAAATGTGCTATTGGTAAATGAGGAAGCGCTACCACACCATGGAACAGCACTCTATTTGTGTCACTGGGATCCAATTGCACCATCCGCTACATACCACAGCCGTACACTCTCCTTCTGAATAGTGGCTCGTTTGTTACACTTGTACTTCGTGGTACTTGAATTGTTCACGATCACTTTGACTTCAGTGATGTACCTTTGATGGCAGCACCCCGGCTCTGAAGGTTTTTCCTCGCCACTCTGCCATTACAAACAATACACAAAGTACCGGCTATTGGGCCAGGTATTCTGGGAGTTGTGAAATATTCACAGCATTTATACACACATAGGCAGAGGGAGATGGAGGCACCGAGACGCACACCCACTGTTTACAACCTGTTGATAGGCACACACTCCTCGCGCACCTGCGCCACGCACGCACAGTGCGTGCGTGGCGCAGGTGCGCGAGGAGTGCGCACAGACGCCAACGTCACTGTCATGGCTGCTGTGTCTGGAGATTCGATACTCGGGCCTGGGCAGCGGAGGATAAATATAGAAATGAGTGTACTTTGTAGCATTCTCGTCTTGGAAGTGAGAGATTATCAACACAGTGTTTCACTTTTCCCTGGAGATGCAAACGTGCGACCCTCGGTGTTTAACAAATCATCGGCCGCGTCAACGGGGTCACGGCGTCCCCGCCAGGAGAGCAGGGGTGACGTCTAGATCTAAGGTCGAGACCCTTTAATCACATCCGGTCCGGAGCGGTGTCTCTGGCGGGGACTCTTCGTGGCCCTTTCGGTCATCTCGTTTGTTTGTGACACACATTTACCCCACAGACCCCTAAGATGCCTTCCCTTCCCTTGGGTTGAGGGGCGCCTCTGCTGTGCCCTCCACAACCCCCACCACTCTCTCTCTGCCCCCACAGCTCAAGAGCACGCGCGGTCCCACGTGTGCAGCTGAACACGGCACGCACTGCACTCCGTGGTCACAGCGAGCACACTGCAGCCAGACCAGCGCATGCAAACAACACAACTGATCTGATCAATAATAATCAGAAATATGAAAAAACTAGAGAAATAATCAATTTATGTATTGAGAACATAAAGACTTACAATATATGTTCATAACAAAATTAATTCTAATGCTGCGCGTAAAATGTAGAAATAATGCAATACATGTTAATCGTACGGATCATAATAAAAGCAATATCATACATTAACAAAGTGATGGTAAAACATAATTTGAAATAAGGATAGTACTGATAATAATAGCATACAATAATTTATCTGTAATAATATGTTTATAATCATAATAATTATATATGAGACAGTCACATATAGTACAATAATAGCAATAGTAAAAGTAAGAACAGGAATGAGACTATTAACAATAACAACAAAAATATTAATGCCAAGGATAATAGTAATATCAAAACAGATGTTATTATTTATTATTTTAATTCTCTTGTTTTATTATTGTGTTTTTATTATCATCGGCATTATTGTTGTTGTTAATATAAATATGCTTGTAATTATCATTATTATTATGAGTATCATCTTTCAGAAATACAATCCCCGCATAATCCAATGAAAGCCCTCAGAGTGTAGAACCCTCACTCTAAAATGTCACACTCTTGGCAGCGCGAGCCGTGCTCCGTGGCTCGGACTCTGACATGGATGAACTTCTGCGAGTCAAACCCATGTCCCGATGGCCTTTTCCCGCAGTTTGGCGCCTGGCACGGGGCACTGCAGCCTCCGATCCGGGGATGACTCTACCAGGGCTCTAATTGAAAGTACCAAATGCCACCTGGAAATGACGTTTCCCCAGCCACCCGGGAGCTTTAGGTCCGCTGTGCCCACCACCTGCCACCACTGGCGTCCCCGGTTTCATGGCCATGCTGCTGCCCTGTCAGAATCTGGACAGGTGGCACACCGCTGTGCCCTATAGTACCCCGGCATCATGGTTTCCTGTGGACACAGCAGCTGTCCCTGGCAACATCTGTCCGGTGATGGGCAGGTGCCGGAGGGCACCCTGGCATCCATGGTTTCTTGTGGACACAGCTGTCCCTGGAAAAATCTGTCCGGAGGTGGACAGGTGGTACACAGCGGTGCCCGATGGGTACCCTGGCATCCTTGGTTTCACAGCGATACAGCTGCCCCTGGCGGAATCCGTCCAGAGGTGGACAGACAGGTGGTGCAATGGTGGTACCGCGGCGGTGCCCCGGCCTGTGCGCAGACTCACCTGTCTGTCCCTCGCCGGCTGCAGCCTGCAGGGCCGGCAGCCACCGCGCGGTGTTTTTTGCACTTGGCTGCGCAAGTCTAAAGTTCACCTAAAGTTTGGCAGATAAACAGCGCCAATGGGGCGAGTTTGAGGAGCCGGCGCGCACACAATGGGCTCCGGAGGGCAGCCTCCCCCTCCATTTGCATCCTGTAGGAATGTCCCCTGCCCTCCCCGCCCATTTGCATAAGTTATATGGGCTCCTGAGGGATGGAGGGCCGCTAGAAGTGTCAGGCGCTGGGAGGCCGGAGAGGAGCAGGTGGGATCTCCGGACTCAGGAGGACTGTGGTGGACTGTGGTGGTGTCTGTGGTGGACTGTCGCTGCCCCTTCCCCGGCTCGCCATGGTGTCCAAGCTCAGCTCCCTGCAGCAGGAGCTGCTGCACGCCCTGCTCGCCTCGGGGGTGACCAAGGAGGCGCTACTGCAGGCCATCGAGGAGCTACTGCCCGCGCCCCCCTTCGGGGTCAAGCTGGAGAACCTGCACATGTCCCCCGGGGAGCCGGACCCCGACACCAAGCCCGTCTTCCACACGCTGACCAACGGCCACGGCAAGGGCCGCCTCTCGGCCGACGAGGGTTCCGAGGACGGCGACGACTTCGACACCCCACCCATCCTGCGCGAGCTGCAGTCCCTCAACACGGAGGAGGCGGCGGAGCAGAGGGCCGAGGTGGACAGGATGCTGAGGTGAGGGGCCGCGGGAGGTGGGGGGCTCCGAGGACCCTCGCTACATAGGACAGGTGTGCTGTGCTTGCACCTCCTCACACCTGAGGGGCTTTGAAAGACCCCGGCCCCCCTGGCCCAGCGGGCAGGGCCCCAGCTTCACAGCGCTCCCTGGCTGCAGCCGGGGCCAGAAGAGGTCCCGCGACCTCAGGGCCCCGGCGGCCCAGCCTGGGGGGGTGGGGGGGGGGGGGGGCTGGGGGCCGGGGCTCACTTACCCAGTCACTTCTTCACGGGCCCTTAGCGGCGCCCTTTACTTGCAGCAAGCCAGGGCCCCTGCAGAAAGGCCCTCACTGTAATGTCATCCGTTCCACTCGGACGCATAATTGCATTTCATATCGGATATTTGTTTCCTAATGGATGCCTAGTGTATGGTGTGTGTTTTGTGTAGGAAAGTACGGCTACACACACACATAAACAGAAAAACACAGACTCAGATATATTCATAAATACATCCATATACAATGCTCACACACACGGGAATATATATATATATGTGTTTATGCGGATGTTTATTATATATATGCATATGTATATATATATTGCAGATTAGGGCTAGTTATGGCTCAATGTCATTGCACATTGGGTTCAGAAAAGAAAAAAAAAATATATATATATATATATATATATATATATATATATATATATATATATATATATATATATATATGTATATATATATATATATATATATATATTCGACAGAGAGGTAGGCACTCAGTTTACATAATTATTTTACATGTTAGCGTTCGTTTTCGGGCCTGGCTTGTGATGGCCGAAGTTACATGCTCTGTATGGACTCTGTGCGAAATGCCATCGGACTCCGAGGGTCGAGGGGTTTAAACGCCGAGGACAGAGCAGGTCAAATGTTACAATGTCCTCTGGAGTTAGGGACGGGACGTCCCAGTAAAGTGAAGCCAAACTCGACCCACGTCGTAAACGAAAAAAAACAGAGGGCGTGAGGTCCGGGAGGGCCGGACCGGATTTTACTCCCCACGAGACATCTTTCAGGTTACAAATTAGAGGAAATATTGTGTCTAAAACGGGGTACAGTGACTGTGGGAGTAAGGATGAAAAGAAGGGACACACCCCGCCCCCAAACCGGCCAGAGCTCCCGAGTGAAAGTGACAACGACCCTAGCGTATGACACTGGCTTTTTAAACCGCTCTTTAGTGTTTAAAACGAAACAACCTGCCCCGTATCCATTAATATTGGAAGTCTGATGTTTAGCCTTCAGAGTAAAACTAAAACTGCAGGAAAGCCCTTCCTGAAGGACTGCTCTAAACACAAACACACATTCCGGTTCACTTCAAGGGTTGTTTATAACTCGCTTACCCCACCTTGTCCCGCGACCAAGGGCACTGTCTGGAAAGTGGGGTGAGGGGACATAAATTATCCCGGCACCCGCCCCCCTGGGGGTAGAACAACACTTTTAAAGAGTTAAAGTGCCCGCCTTATCCCCAGCTCCCAGGAGCCGATTAATAAACATCTAAACTGGTGGTTATTCTCGTCTTAATCACAATATTTGCCAGATTTGCGCATTGTGCCGTATCAAGCCTAAAAGAGAACTGCTGCGGGCTTCGTCTGCGGGTCCGGCTCGGCTTCACACAGCCCAGATACGTTTTAAATTGGTTTTTGTTTTTGTGGATAAAGCGGTTTTTGGCTCTCGGGTTGTTAAACCGAGTTATCAGCCTCAGAACCCAGTATGTCCCCGAAAACAGCGCGGACAAGTCAAAGTTTGACATTCGAGATGTCAAATGCACTTCTGGACGGATCTTTCAAAAGAGGCAGTGGTCTTTCCACACCCGTAAATAAGAAATGTGATTTACAGAGCCAAGTATGGAGGAAGTATGCTAAAAGCGCCATATCAAGTAAATATTACTATAATATTTTAAAACAGTAGTTGAGTGTAAATAATAGAAACGCTCGTGACAGGTATTTTTACTGAACGGTGTGTTGCCTTTCCACAGTTTTCTCGTCATTGTTGTTTCGATATTTATGTATAAAAATATTTTTACTTAACCGCTGAAGGTTCACCTGGTTCGGGCACGTACTGCTATACCTAATTCGTGTTACATTCATTTAAATAGTTCGTGTTACATTCATTTAAATAATGTATTCTGTGTTTCACTATCACTGTCAACCATGACCGTACGGCGCCTGATACACAATTGGCCCAAAATATAGAATTAAACGGATACAGCCACCGAACCCACATTCTCCCCCCCCCCCCTCTAATTTTTATATTTGCCTGTCATCATAAAAACAACAAAAATACACCGGGGACTTGTTTCCCTTTTAGACCGAAACTTTTCATTATTTTAACTTAAAAATGTATTTGAAGCTCTTTCTCTAATATCTTCTCTTTAAATTGAATTCATTAGATTTTCGGCGAACATAGTAATAATATAATACCTTCATACTTTACAGAACGATCTTAACTAAATGGAATTAGTCGAGTGGATAATAATAAAGATTAATATATAATGTTTTATTGTTACTTGTGATTCCAAATCTCTCTCTCTCTCTCTCTCTCTCTCTCTGTCTCTCTCTCTCTCTCTCTCTCTCTCTCTCTCTATATATATATATATATATATATATATTGCTACTTGTGAATCCAAATATATATATATATATATTTATATACATATGTGTGTGTGTGTGTGTATGTATATATATATATATATATATATACCCATCCTTAAATGGGCTCCTCAGGCCTCGCAGCGACTGTGATGAGCATTAATTTCTGTTTTTCACATCTCTCCTGCCTGCTCGGAGTATTGCTTTTGTTGTTTCTTCACACATTTCAGAGGTGGTGGGACACTTTCGAGAGCTGGGACTTGAGCACTGGCCGGGTGGTTTAATGAGGGATGATTTACATTTCAGGCCCCCTCTGGGGGGGAGATAGGAAGGTGTAGGGAGAAGAAAGGGGGGTGGGCCCTTGAGGTCCGTCTCGCGTGTGACCTGGGCCTTCTTGCACTTTTCTGGCTCTTAAATGTCTCTGCTCAGAGAGGCTGTTTCCCGCAGCGGGTCTGGTAGC
The DNA here is from genome assembly GCF_964263255.1 of Lissotriton vulgaris. Taxonomy (NCBI): domain Eukaryota; kingdom Metazoa; phylum Chordata; class Amphibia; order Caudata; family Salamandridae; genus Lissotriton; species Lissotriton vulgaris. The sequence goes on from NC_141687.1 coordinate 253,953,075, forward strand.
TCAGCGGGTTTTGAGAGGTTGGTAGTAACTTTTCACGTGCAAACCTGTGAACATTTTATTTCATCGGGAAAATATCAAAACAATAATAAATTGTCCCCTAAAACAAGGACGGGGAGATCCTGTCACTTTCACGAACCGAAAGTCGTTTTTTTTTACCAGTGGGTGAAATGGGCTCAGACACCAAAACAAAGCGTACCCGGAAGCACGTGTAGTCGGCGTTATTAATTTATTTCTATAAATCATCAACGGAAGACACACAAATAGCCCGAAGAGGGTGAATGGGAGGCGGGTTACTCATTGGCGAAGTTGTAAAAACCCCAGGCTGCCGGGAGTGAACACGGGGAGGCCGCTCTCGGCTTCCACCAAAGTGACAGTCTGCGGGGCGAGGAGAGCACCGCACCGAGCGAGGCGCCAGGATGCGGGGTGTGCGGGGACCGGAGTCGCTCTGGGGGATTTGTGAGGCGCAGGGTCCCGGACATCGACGAGGGATATTGGTCCGTTGCCAGGTCCATTTGTGGCCCGGCGAGTCTGTAGGTATTAATGGACTATAAATGCTTCTCTGTCTAAGGGTATTAATGGAGAAGAGAGGCCCGCTTTCCGGGCCAGTGCAGAGGACTGATGGTCTGATTGGCCCAGGTGGCTTGCTGTCCTCCGATAGCCCCGGGATTGGGAACTGGCGCTGGTAGTGCGAAAGAATAAAACAGATGTCTCACGTTGCTTCGGCGAGGTGAGCCCAGAGTTGAATGGGCCAGTGGGTAGGCCCCATCCGGGCACTTTTTACAGGGGGGCAAACAGGTTTCTGACCTCCCCACCACAGCGGCCTCGAAGCGAACAGTAAGACATGCTTAATATTGTTTACAAACATTACAAGGTGAAATGATAATCAAGTTATAAAGTACTAACTTTTCGGTGCTTACCTTGAAAAAACCTACCAGTAAAACTATTCTACGAGTTTCGCTGCGATTTATGCTAATCACTTTTCTGCAACAACAAAAAAATTCGACATCACTGAAATACACCAGTGCAACTGATGTTCTCAACAATAATTAAGAAAAATAAACTGTCAAAACCACTTAACTCCAATTGAAGGCGGTTTTCGTTGTATTCAGTTAGATAAGAAGGATATACTCTAAAAACATTGATGTAAAAGACAGCATTATGCCCCTAAAGTCCGAGACATTAGGAAGGCGGGGAGGACGTGGTGTTTGGAGCTGGGGAACCAGGTTCGAGGCTCGCCAGCGGCGCAACATCCCGTGATTCCGTGTGTAATGTGACTGATGATCACGTAAAGCGGTCCAATATAGCTCATTCCAGCTATAGAAAACAGCAACAAAAATAAAAATGTCACCACATTCTGGGGATAGGGACACCTGCAATCGCGTGTGGCTGCTATAGGTTGTTGCTGTATTTAATAATAAGGGCTATTGTGGTGTACAGTCTTTTAAAACACTAGACCTTTCTTTTAACTGGGATTTTATTGTTCTGCTGCAGCACACACAGGTTTTTTTTTTTAAATCTTTGAAGTCTGGTACTTTTAGGAGTTTTTGCTTGGACGCCCCCGTAAACCTCGGTGATGGCGAATTAGAATTTTCGAAAACACTTGGAAATCTGAAATAAAATATCATTTGTGGCCACAAGCGTTGAAAATCCTATTGCTCTGACGCTGGGTTTCTAAATAGTAAAATTGTGGACTGCATGGTAGCAGAGGACTTCTCCTGCTGTTTTTTGGGGCGGGCGAATGTTGGGGCTACAGACACTAACTCAGATGTATTATGAAGGCAGTAAATACACCCGGCTGTGAATATTACCCTAGGATGGGGGCGGCTGGTTGAAATTCATGTCGCCAGGGGTATGATTTATATTTGCATAATCGCATGCTCACATTGTGCATGGGGTTCCTGTGCTGTTTCACATCCCCAGAAACGTACACACCTGCAGGGTGAAAGCAGTGGAGCGATGCAGGGTGAAATGAGTGGAGTGATGCAGGGTGGAAGCAGTGGAGTGATGCAGGGTGAAATGAGTGGAGTGATGCAGGGTGAAATGAGTGGAGTGATGCAGGGTGGAAGCAGTGGAGTGATGCAGGGTGAAAGCAGTGGAGCGATGCAGGGTGAAATGAGTGGAGTGATGCAGGGTGGAGGCAGTGGAGTGATGCCGGGTGGAAGCAGTGTAGTGATGCAGGATGAAATGAGTGGAGTGATGCAGGGTGGAAGCAGTGGAGTGATGCAGGGTGAAATGAGTGGAGTGATGCAGGGTGAAATGAGTGGAGTGATGCAGGGTGGAAGCAGTGGAGTGATGCAGGGTGAAAGCAGTGGAGCGATGCAGGGTGAAATGAGTGGAGTGATGCAGGGTGGAGGCAGTGGAGTGATGCCGGGAGGAAGCAGTGTAGTGATGCAGGATGAAATGAGTGGAGTGATGCAGGGTGTAAGCAGTGGAGTGATGCAGGGTGGAAGCAGTGGGGCGATGCAGGGTGAAATAATGTAGTGATGCAGGGTGCAAGCAGTGGAGCGATGCAGGGTGAAAGAATGTAGTGGTGCAGGGTGGAAGCAGTGTAGAGATGCAGAGTGAAAGAATGTAGTGGTGCAGGGTGCAAGCAGTGGAGCGATGCAGGGTGAAAGAATGTAGTGGTGCAGGGTGCAAGCAGTGGAGCGATGCAGGGTGGAAGCCGTGGATGGATGCAGGGTGAAAGCAGTGAATTGATGCTGGGTGGAAGCAGTGGAGTGGTGCAGGGTTAAAGGAGTGGAGTGATGCAGGGTGGAAGCAGTGGAGTGATGCAGGGTGAATTGAGGGGAGTGATGCAGGGTGGAAGCAGTGGAGTGACGCAGCAGGGTGAATTGAGGGGAGTGATGCAGGGTGGAAGCAGTGGAGTGACGCAGCAGGGTGAATTGAGGGGAGTGATGCAGGGTGGAAGCAGTGGAGTGACGCAGCAGGGTGAATTGAGGGGAGTGATGCAGGGTGGAAGCAGTGGAGTGACGTAGCAGGGGGAAATGGTGGAGTTATGCAGGGTGGAAGCAGTGGAGTGATGCAGGGTGAAATGAGTGGAGTGATGCAGGGTGGAAGCAGTGGAGTGACGCAGCAGGGTGCCTTGTTCCAAGCAAGGCTTCAGGGGTGAATGGGAGGGTGTTCTGGGTGGCCTTAAGTCACACATGGTGCATGCTTGCCTGGGGAGAGAGGGGTTAATGTCCCGCCCGTGTTTCATTGCTCCGCTGTGCTGAAGGCGCGGGCTCTGAAGTCCAGGGCGCTCCCAGCTGTAAACGGGAGTCTGCAGGGCGCAGAGCTGAGGGGGCGCCCTTGGAGAGGAGGGCCAGGCCGGTAGTGGCATTCCGTGGGGCTACCCTATGCACCCCATCCCTCGGTCTGACCGGTTCATTGCTGGCGCGAGGGCACCTTCGGACCGTGTCCCTGGCACTGCATGTGTGGCGAGTGTACACCAGTATATGGACGTCCAGTGTAGAGAAAGGGAGTTCTACTCGCACCACGGCTCTAACAGACCCGCCAATAAACACTCGAGTACGAGGCTGTGTTCGATGATGTCATCCCGCGCTTTGAGACGCCGTGTGACGTCATTCACCGGCTCTCCCGTTTTAAGGTGTGTCCCGATTGCTCTTAGGCTATCCTGTAAACACGCATAGCGCCTTGTCTCTCTGGCTAGGTCGGCGCTTTATAAAAGCCCCTCAGAAAGTGTTCCAAGGAATTACCACCAAACAGTAATCGTTTGTAAAAGGCAAGGTGCGGTCCTCCATCTCATCCCAAAAAGATACGCACAGCCACAATAATCCTTTTTGGGAAAGTATGAGTCATAGTCATTTACAGTAACATTTGGCAACTTTCAAAGCCACTTTATTCCTATTTAAAACATTAACCTGTCGGGGAACAGAAGATTGAAATAACAGTTGACAAATAATTATTTTCATAAGGAATATATTCTTGCATCTGGCCGAACAATTTGAGGTCCGCATTACTACAGTCCAGAAGCCACTTCAGTTACTCGATGGCCCAGCGTAGAGGATTGACAGGTCTAACCCACCTGCACGACCCTTATGAACATAGCAAAAGATGACCACCTTGTCACTGTGCTCTTTCTGTAGGGGCATCACAGGCTGGGGACAAAGCTGTCAGAAGCGTGGGTAAAACTCCCCCCACAGCCAAGCTCACTTGTGGCCCACACTGGACTGGGAACTAAAAACAGCCCCGGTAAAAATGATCAAACGACCACTCTTCGCTCACTGTCTCTCCAGCCCACCGGGAAATGCCCGGTGGAATAGAGGCCTGCCCGGGCCTGGCAAGGCCTTCAGGTTTAAACTGTGAGATGCACAGATCCCCAAAACACTCAAAACAAACCTAGCACCATCCCTCCTCGGCAACCAGAGGTGGAATGGACATCAAACAGTAATGACAACCTCAACACACACTGGAAAGAATCGCTGCCCAGGGCACCGAGCACAAGAGGACATCTTAAGTACGTCTGCACCACACCTGATTGCAACAATGACAGCATCAAACTCCAGACACAGGCAGAGTGGTGCTCTCCGACAAGCAACTACTCACCGCGAGCACACCTGATGCGGGGCACGCGCATCAACTCTGCTCTGACACGACAGGCAGGATGAGGCGCCTGATGCCACCAATACAAGGCGAGACTCTTGCGGGAAACACAAGACCCATGGTAGATACCGACCTGTCCCGAGGCGCTACAGCGCACACCAGTCCCTGACGCGCACTGTGCAAAACCCAGTTCATAGAAAGTGCCATCATCAGGGAAAATAGCGCAGGTGCAAGATATGGCTTCTGGCTCAGCCTTTCACCATTGTAAAGCCGATAAAATGAGTGTAGCTGAGGTGGGTAAGACCTGGGTAGAATCTGTTGTATCAAGCACTAGGACGCTTCAAGGCTGGGAAGCAAGCGCTATGTCCATGTTGTTCCTTCTAGCTGATGCCCCTTTGTGGTGGCTGTAGGTCGGATGCTCAGAGCCGGACGCCCCCTTCTTGCTTTGAACACAAGGTGGGCGTGCTGTCAGCCTTCTGTCCGTTTTAGGGCAGACATCTCAAAGGTTTCTGCGGCGTGGGTGTGCGATCGTCGGTGTGTGCGGGGTTGTATGGATGTGAGTCGTGCTTGAGTGCGTGTGGCCCCGTGGCTCTCTGCTGGTGTGTGAGTGTATGCTCGAGCGCGTGCATGCGAGTTTGCATGTGTCCGCGCAGGTGTGTCTGAGTGTGTATACGTGTGAGTGACTGTCGGTGTCCTTGGGTTTGGGAGTGTGTGCTCGTGTGCGGTGTGAGAACATGCGTGTGCGACCGTCGGAGTGTGAGTGTATGTGTGAGTGCACGTCTCAGTCTGCCGGGCCCACAGCCTGTTCATTCCATTTATTCAAAAACAAAAAGAAAGGAAACCAAAGTCCCACACAAACAGCCCAGGCGGGATATCTCAGTTTGACTTTGTTCCTGTGTGAAGTTGGCCTTTTGAGGAACGCGTGTGTGTTTCGGTGGTGAAATAGTTCAAACAAGACGGGCACAGACGTGAGGCAGGAGCCTCTGCTGTGTTTGCTCTCCTGGGGCCTTCAGGCTGTCAGAACAAACCGGCATCTTCTGTGCTCCGATTATTAATCATGTTAGCAGCAAAGTGAGCCAGGCCGCGTCACATTTCTATGATGAGGCGCCTTGTACAAGAGCAGACCCATGGCTATGTCATATCTCCTTAGACAATGTCAACACCCAACCCGCGGGCATTCGTCAAAACTTTAAATTAAGTTCTTTCCGGTATACAATCCCACAAACTCTAGGTTATGGCACCACCGGTCTACCAACCGCTCAGTAGTGACCCCTATATGGACTTACTGAATCCATCCATTTAGCCATCCATCCACCTACGCACCCAACCATCCACGATCCACCCACCCATCCATCCCCATCCACCCACCCAACAACCACCCATCCATCCATTAATCTTTCCACCCACCCACCCATCCACCTACCTACCCACCCACCCACCCAACCAACCACCCACCCCTCCCCGTCCACTCACCAATCCATACATCCACCCACCCATCCATCTATCCACCCACCCACCTATTCACCCACCCATCCATCCATCCATCCATCATCCCATCCATCCATCCATCCACCCACCCACCCACCCACCCAACCATCCATCCACCCACCCACCCACCCAACCATCCATCCACCCACCCACCCACCCACCCAACCATCCATCCACCCAACCATCCATCCACCCTGTAGTAGCTCCTGCACTATTATTTAGTATTTTGACGAGTAGAGAATGAACATTATGAATTTCCCAGCACTTCTTGCAATATCACATTTATCTAAGCATCCTGCAAAGAATGAGATATAAATGCAATAATACACCACTGACTGATAGATACAGGCTGTATAATTAATCTGCATAGCAACCACCCAGAAGTTAACTCAATTATTCCACATTCACAAACCATTCCACACAACCAGTAAAGGTGCATCCGAACCTAACAACCACGAATGGGTAGCAGTTCACTTCACCAGATGACAACACACTTCAAAGACCTTTCGCACACACATCCGCACACATAATGATCCACGCAGATCCCTGACTGGATCTAGACAGTCTCCATCCAAGGAAATCCATCATTGAACAACACATTCGCCTGCCTCCTCGAATCAACATAATTCATCTCCAACGGTTACAAAACACAACCAAATACAAGATCAACACAACCAACAACCTTAACACCTGTCTCCCACGGCACCATGGAATAATACCAGAGGAAGAAATGTGCTCTAAATTGCACATAACCCAACAAAATACCCAAAACACTAGTAATAGCAATAAAAAGCACGCATCCCAACAAAAAACACAAAACACCAGTAATAGCAATGAAAAAAACATGCACTGCCTTTGTAGTTAAAATGGAACAACAAATGCTGAAGTTCAGGGTACAAAGACTTGCTTCAAGACCTTGTTTCTGCAGAGTTTGTGTGACTAATGATGTGACAGAAGAACTGAAACAAGTCCTGTTGTGGCCACATGCTGTCGCGGCCAACAGCGTTATTTAAGCGTGCTCTTAGCATGTTCGTTACATGCATGCACTTTTCATTTCTCTCAAATGAGCCTAACAGAGGACAGGATCAGTCGAAGAAGATTACGTAAAGAGTGCCGTCACTAGAAGGGATATTTTTGGGGTTATGGGGACACAATGGACCACAGCCAGTACTAGTAGGGCCACCTTCAAATGGTAGTACTGAGGAGTGTATGTGTGTGTATATATAGATATATGTGTGTGTCTGTACAGGGAAGTAGCCAGAATAAAATACCCCCCACTTTGAACCATGTTTGGCATGACCATGAGTGAGCGAACGTGGTTAATGTGCTTGACCAAATTTTCCAAGGGTGGTTTGACGTAGTGGACTTTGTCCACTATAATTTTTGAAGAATTTAGCAAAAAGCTTCACTTTTTCCGGGCATTTTTCAAGGAGTGCTAAAAACACTCAGGGTCTGCTCTCTGAGGTTGGCCTTCTACAGAGATTTTTTGTGGGCCAAGAACGTAGACCTGCTTATAACTTTAAAAAAAATCCAAATGGTGCATCTAACCAATTTACCCAGATCGCACATCTAATCTGCTTTCATCCACTCGTGTGTTCGCATTTTGGTTTTCCCAGTTAGAAATGAAGCAACCAGTGCATATGAAATTATTTTTCGTTTGATAACTGTGAGAACATAGGTAATAACAATTTTTGAAGAGAAATATCTTGCATTTTTTCATAATTTAGGACTGAGAGCTGTTGACGAGGAATTCGGCCATTCAAAAAGTAATACTTTCAGGTAACAGGCAGGCACAGCACAATTCAACTGGGCATATATTAAATCTCTTCTCCATTCAACTTCAACTGCAAGATCAGGGAAGAAGAAAAATTAAGTTTCAATGTAATTCAGCCTTATATGTGAAGGGATACAGGTTTGGTTTGCAGCAGTAAATTTAGTAATGTCAATAACTTTAGTGTAGTTTTATTCCAAACGAGAGAGGGAAAAACAGTGAACAAAACAGTGGTGCTCACATCCAGTGTCAATGTCACCCACATGCAGTGTCAATGTTCAGTGGCATGTGTTGTGGCAAGCGGAAACAAGACCCTGCTGCACTCTTCAGTCACAAAAGCAATCATAAGAGGCCCTCTGGAGAAGAACGTTCTGCTTGTGGAGTACAGCTGCTACAGAGCAGCAATGCGCCAGTTACTGTGAGATGCGACCCTTACTGGGCTGTCTACACTGACAGAGCTGCTCGATTCTTGCTCAGTAGGAGCTCCCCAGCCCCTGCTTAAGCTGATGGAGCTGGGGCCCTGTGACGCCACTGTGTGTGTAAATATAAATAACATATATATATTTACGTGCTTGTGTGTTTTTTAAAGTGTGTATTCATCTATGTAGATATAGGTAAATGCACACATACCTACATAGCCATATTTAAACATTTTAAGCAACCATGTAGGCTCGTTTATAGGACCCGGACCGCCAAGGTTTTCCCTGCCCCACTCCCATAAGCCCCACAAATCAATGATATGCCATCAAGCATTGTGGGTAAAAAGAGGCCATGTTTATTACAAATAATCTTGACCAATAAACATGACAATACATATCTTTGCATATTTAAATTTCCATATGAAGTTGACATTAAAACATTATCAAATGTAATATTTACAAGCAAGTTCTTCATCAAACCAAAAAATGATCGAATCTAATTCTATCCAGAAGACAGGTTAATTATCACTGCAGCACCAAGGGGCCTTCAAGGCTTGCGCTCCCCAAATGAGAACCACGCAGGAGCAACCCACCTTTGTCCTCGAGATGTGAGCCACTGGCATCTGATCCTTGTGCGCAACCCTAGGGTCCCACCCCTCCACCACCTGGCTGTCCCAAAGGGGGTGCTCGTAAGGTATAACCAAGGGCAGCAGTCCCATGCCCTAGTTTGTATCCTGGTGCCCTCGCCCCCTAGCCGGTGTACCCATTCTCTCTGGGGTGAGCTTACTGTCTCTCTCCCTCAGTGCTGGCCTAGGGATTATGCAGGAGGACTCCCCTTAACGATGTAAGGCAATCTATGAGGCCTCCTTACTGCCATGCTTTTCTAACCTCTAACTTAAAGGGATGGGCGGGTGGGAGAAAGGAAGATGCTCCACAGGTCGCGGTGCCGGCGCTGAAGGAAAGAGGACATGGGCCTGGGCAGAGCGCCCTAAATAGGCCCGCCCCCCTATTGGCATCGGCGGAAGTGACGTTGGCCTTCCCCCGGTAGGAGTCCTTCGCCAGGCGCTGCAGCCAATCCCTGGGTCAAGAAGTCATGTAGGTGTGGCCGGAACCCGGGTCACCGAGTCCTAATGGCGCGCTACCCGAAAGTCTGCACTTCGCCATTGCCTCAAACAATAAAGAATTACTCCTTTACTGTGAAAGGTAGTTCGAAATATTAATGTGTGTGGCACAGAGTGACTGCATTTTCTTTCTGTGCCGTCCCCGGACACGGTCTGACTTTTAACAGATGTAGGTGGGGGTCTAAGGATAAGTTAGGACAAGTGAAGCTGGGGTCCTATTGGCAGGGCCACTGGAATTAGGCGATTCTGTGACTTTTTTGCATAATTAACTATTAGGCGCATTTGCCACATAATCCATCACCTACTGCATAATCTGCAGATTTTAACCACAAAATGTGTTTCTAGCTCAAACGGACCACAAGTAACTAAAAATGTGGCAACGTGTTTTTGGTCGCAGTGGAAGGCCCTTCGCAAAGGTCAATTGATCATCTTTCAGTTGCTTATTTCTGTATTTGGTTGTTAAAATGGTACTAATGTGATGAAATCTTTGGCCAGACAGTATTATCATGTGTAAAAATGACAAAATAATGAGATAATACTATCAAAAAATGTACCGAGTTATGATGCATAATTTGACTCTTCTAGCTGCATAATTTGATCAACCCTGCCACATAATTTGATACTCCCTGCCACATAATTCCATTTGCCCTGCTTATTGCCTCATTACCTCCACAGAGATGTTAAATCAGAGAAATGTGTTTCATTTGCGCAGTGACCTGGTCTATCTTCATATTCAAGATATAATGAATTCATGATCTTAACTAAGTTTACCAGTTGGCATTCATTGATGGCACCTCAGTCTTGGGAAATCACTTAACAAACCCTTATGAGTACATTAGCAATGCAGGTTCCATTGCAGTTAAACAAGACTACATCTCCCAGAATGCATGAGGCTGTTAAATAAAAAGTCCAGCGCTTAAACCATGGTGTGCCTGGAGGGATGGATTCCACTGCTAGTGCTGACACTATTCACTGCCAGATATTTTGGAAATCCTAATGTTGGCTTTCTCTCCAAACTGGTTAAACCTCACAAATGGAGCCTGAAGGGCCTGAAAGGATTGACAGCTCTGACCTGTCATTGACTTCCTCCATTGGCTAATGAGAAAGTTGGAAAGCTTAAAAGGCCTGCACACTCCAACGCATATAACGAAACTTCCATCGTTGAGGCCCAGGGACATTTAATGAGCGGTGCATTATGGGATCTACATTGAAGGGAGAAGTGCAGCATTGATTGAGGTCATGACTTGTGTAGAAGAACAGGTTCTGGGGCAGGTGCAGATTTCACTGCTTCTCTTTACAGGGCGGAGGGTTTGACAATGGTGCTTGCCCTACTCACAGACATGGTGAAAGCACAGGTTCTGTGCTGAGGAGATGCTAGCGCCTAGCAAAGAAATTTTAAGGCATGAGTAAAGTGGGCTCTGGCCCAGGGCCCCAGGTTTGCATGGGCCACCTTTGATAGAGCAAGCTGTGTTCTGCAAATAGTCTTGCCATGATGACCTTGAATAATTCTTAAACAGATTGTTTTAAATACTCTTTTTCTTTAATGTGTTTTTAATGTGAGTGTTCTGTGAGAGTCCATTACAGACATTTTGCAGAGAAACATCAGTGGGCTGCTGCTGTTACAATATTGAAAGGCCGTCACTATCCCCGAATATTAGATGTAAACACATTTACAGTGTGCCCTGCACTGTCAGCGGCCGAAAGAGTTCGAAATTGAATCATAAAATCATAGCTGTTTCGAACAGGGCCCCCCAAAATTCATTCGGCCAGGCCACACAAAATACTGTCCGTGGCGCCTAGTTGCACCTGTTGGGAGTCGCTTTGTGAATCTGGCCACGTGGAAAAGGACCAAGCCTGCTCAGGGTGGTGTCTTTTGAAATTCTCCAGGCAAGTAAACATACTCCGATTCCCCTCACTGGACAGTGTGCACTGCTGTTTATTTACCTGAGAGTTAATGTGCTTCCTTTGTGTACACTTGTTTCTTGAACAAGAGGGCACGTGGGCAAGACTGGATTTTCCAGCTACGGATGCCACGCAGGACTGCTCCCTTCGGACCGCGAGAGACCAAAACAAAATCAGTCAGCGCATTAATTGGGCACAGGCTGAACTCTCGAGACGCCCTTGAGATCAGACTGGCTTCCTGCTTCCGGGGTCGGTTACAATGCCTGACAGAGCAGAAGGAGCGGTGGCCGTTGGGAGAGGAAGTGACTTCATTCCTCAAGCCCATTCCACGTTCCCAGTCAGGCATTGCGCCACCGGGCAGCAGCCATGACGTCATAAATGGTGCCTAGTAACAGCATTCGGCCCTTCCCTAGAGGACGGCCGAAGGTCGTGCTAACCTTCTTGCCCATGGCCCAAACTGGATCTTATGAGACCTAAGGTGAGCACCTCCTGCATGCCTCGATCACCGAGGGCTCGATGGCACCTACTTACCCGAGGACATCCGCCATCTTGCCTCTAGCTTCTGACATGATTTTTTTCTTTGTGTTTTCTGAATGTGCTTGTTGTTCCACAGCTCATCTCTAGCTGCAAGACTTATTGTTTGGCTTTTAGAAAGCACACAACAAACTTTTATTCACAGCCTCCTCCCCAGCATTCTGAATAAGTGCCGTGCCATGCAGTAGTGTGTTGTGGTTCAGATATATTCCATAATATGTTCAGCTGTGTCCCCCCTGGAAGCCATCAGTAATGTGGGCGTGTCTAAAAGCTAGACGTCGCCGGGCCACAGTACATAAATGGCAACATTTTGGAAAAACAATCGGGAAAATGTATTTCCCCTATTTGCTTCTGTTGAAGCAGAAGCCATTTCAGGGGGGGAAGCAACCAAATGAAGCAATTTTTGGCTTAAAAATTGTGAGTCTACCGTCTGACTCGGATCTATTGGCATGTATAATGGTAGCAGCTGTTAGTGAATCTGCCACTGGCTATTGTTATTAATGTTTGCGGACACCATGAACACACCATAGGCATTGCTGCATTCTGTTTCCTGAGGGGGGATGGGTTCATGTTTGGAGCATGAGGGGCAAAATCTTGAGGTGAAAAGAAGAGTTATGCTGTCTCTAAGCATCCCTACCACTCGCTTAAATGTGTCCGTAGACCTCCCTAGCAAAGTCCTCATGGAGCTAGTGGACCTGACCTCGAGGGAGCAGGTCCCTAGCTGTCAGTGCCTTTGCTGGCCCTGGAGTTAGGGATCATGTAGGTAGCGAAGAAAGACACAGAGTGCTGCCCTGTTTACGTCCACTCCTTGCACTTCCCACAGCCCTCTAGTAGGAAATAGAAGGCTGTTGTAGGGGTTAAGCATGGGACAATGGATCAGCATTCTAAGGTCATCAAGGGTCAAAAGTTGGGTGATATTTCTTCCGCTGGTGTGGGGGTAAATGCATGTCCAGGGGCCCAGTGGCACAAGGGATGAACTGCTAATGCTGGGGTCAGTGGCAACCCTAGGCCAAGTGACTCCATTATGTGATCATGCCTTGCACTCCTTTCTCTAGGGCCAGCCCTAAAGCCCCACAGGCACTTCCTGTGCACGTTAGTTCGGCGTATTCCAGTACATTGAGAGGATGTGGGCGGGAAGGGCAATCGCAGGTACTCTGAGATTCACAGATAGCGGTATGCTGGTGTAAAGAGTTGGTGTTCAGCGAAGGTTGTGTATTCCTCATTTGGTTTCCAAGTTTCTTGACTCTGGGTGCCTCTTTGAGTCCACCTCCCAGTATGAAATGATATGCTGCCTTTTTGGAATGAATACAATGTACGTGGGTGATGAGCAGAACCGAGCTGTCCTCTGGCGCACATTGATGTAACGTTGCAGATATCTCTTTCGGCTGGGTGTGGCACCTTTTACTGCACCTACTGCACTATTTCCACATTGGTTCCATGTGTCTCATAACTTGTACGTCTGGACTGTCCCTGTTAGTGATCTAGCTGCTTCTCCCGCTTCGAGTGTGCACCAGGGGTGAAGCCGCTCCTGGGTAACTTTGTTTTCATAATTTGCATGTGGCAGAGACTTGGTACCATAGTACAGCAGGGTCTTGGTACTATAGTGCAGCAGGTGTGACAGAGTTTTGGTATTATAGTGCAGCAGGTGTGCCAAAGTGTTGGTGCTTTAGAACAGCAGGGTCTTGGTATTGTAGTGCAGCAGGTGTGACAGAGTCTTGGTATTAAAGTGCAGCAGGTAAGAAATGAAATTAAATGAAATTAAATTAAAAGGGTTTCTTGTAAAGCGCATGGCTACCCGGGAATGTCCCTGCGCTGATAAAACCAGAGTGAAAGGAACCAGAGATTAAGTGAAGAGCCAGGTCTTCAGATACCTACGAAAAGTGAGATGGTTGGGTTCTCTACGGAGGTGAAGTGGGAGAGTGTTCCAAAGTTTGGAGGCACTATACGAAAAGAGCCTGCCCCCACTTCTAGCTCTCTTGATTCTAGGGACCTCATCTAGTTGGAGTGAGTCTGAGTGAAGGTTCCTGAAGGCTTTATACAGACTAATCAGTCCTTCTAGGGACGTATGAGCAACGCATAGGGCCTTAAAGTAGACTCTTTGCTGCACTGGGAGCCAGTGCAGGGAGCGAATTGCGGGCTTTGCAGAACAGCGATGGCTAGTGCCGGTAAGCAATCTTGCCACCGAGTTCTGGACAATCTGAAGTCTCTTAATCACCGCATTGGGCGACCCCAGATAGAGGGCATACCAAAATCTATCCTGGAAAGGACCAGGGCCTGAATCAATGTCTTTCTTGCTGGAAATGGGAGTAAGGGAATTACTTTCCGAATCATTTTCAGCAGACCGTGGCAAGCAGCTTGGTACTATAGTACAGCAGGGTCTTGGTACTATAGTGCAGCAGGTGTGACAGAGTCTTGGTACTATCGTGCAGCAGGTAAAAAAGGGGTCCTGGTACTATAGTGCAGCAGGTGTGACAGAGTCTTGAGGTGAGGGAATGAGTTGAAAGTGTGTTTGTAAGAGTGGGATTAGGAGACCACCATGAGAGTTGGAGTCTGGATGAGTGCTGCTGAGATGACACAAGTCTTCCGTCCTTTTTTGGATCCGAAGAAGTCCACTGCAAGTGTCCCATGGACACCCTGGGACCATCCACTCTGGGCTGCATGGAGTGAATTGTTCAGATTCATGGACAACGCTCGCTGACTACTTGAGGAACGTACCCAGTTCTTCTATCCTTAATGAGGCTGTGCATCTCAACATGTTATTGACTATATTCTACCTATTAATACTAAGAGGTTCAGGACCTGGCTACGTGCACCGAATTACCTAAGCCGATTCAACCTTAGGATTTGATTATTGAACTACCAGACTGTCACCCTACTGAAATGTAACTACAGGACACTGTAAGGAGTCTTGAAGTCACGGTGAACACAGATCTGTCTGTCTTCTTACTACTACGTACACCGGAAAACTACTGACGCTCGAATATATTTTTTCCTAAAACATTGCCCTGAGGAAGCTCCCTGCTTGGGAGAGAAACGCGTTGGCTGATCCTTTTTGTGAATAAAACACTGAACGTTTTTCTATGAATTTTAACAAATAAGGAAAGAATATTTTGAATACAAACTACACTGTTCTTGAACTTTGTAATTGTGCGCCCCCACTAAACATAAAAAAAAAAATACCTTTGTGTAATGCAAGCTAGCAGGTGTTGGAATGAACCACTCGTGTACGGTGTAATCCACTCTTAAGAGCCCAAGTCATTCACTAGAGGGACCATGCTGAATGCTGTCATATGAGGGAGAAGCCACTTGGGCCCCTGGAGATCTATCCTTTCAAACTCACCGTATGATTCTAAGATAGGTTCCCATTCCTCTCTCCCCTGTATGGTCTCTCTCATTGCAGCTTCCTGTTTTTTAAACTTCTTGGTTTTGATTTCACAGTCTGACTTGTCCTTTGTCTGTTTCCACTCTAGTTTTTTAAACTTCTTGGTGGTGGCTTCACAGTCTGACTTGTCCTTTGTCTGTCTCCACTCCAGTGAGGACCCGTGGCGGGCCGCGAAGATGATCAAAGGCTACATGCAGCAGCATAACATTCCTCAGCGAGAGGTGGTGGACGTCACCGGCCTCAACCAGTCTCACCTGTCCCAGCACCTCAACAAGGGCACACCAATGAAAACCCAGAAACGGGCAGCCTTATACACCTGGTATGTAAGGAAGCAGAGAGAGATCCTCCGACGTAAGTACATCCAAGCGCATTCCTAACAAACTCTGGCGGGCTCGTCAAACCCATCTCACTCTCTTACGGAAACACAGTTATGCCTGCCTCGTTGTAACCTATCTTTTGTTCCATAGTAGTTTCCCATGTTCATTCTCATACACAGCGACGTTGAGTATAAGACATGTTGCAAAAAGATGAGTGAAGGGAGCAAATGCTATAGAGGTCAGGTATAAAGACCAACAGCCTAGGCCAATCTTCCCTCAGATCATCCTGTGCCAGGGCTTACTCTACGCAACCTGAGGATAGCTTTTCCCTTATACCCTGGCCTAAAGCCTCCATTCTTCCACAAGCAGAGGGAGTGGGGCTTTTGGGCCAGGGAACCCCTGACACAGTGTGACACTAGGTCAAGAACTGACAAAGGACACATGGACTTGGACCCCGACTACAAGTGAAATGGGGAGAAGGGGACAGATGCGTCCACATTACATGGAGAGCCGGAACAAGTATGCCAATGTAGGCTTTACCAGACTCAAACCCATCAGGGAACACCCCAGACGGGAATTTAAAGGGTCTTGAACATCATCTTGTGAAGACCTTCATATAACCTCGGATTGGCACAGGGCCCTTCGCTCTTGCAGCTTCAGTTGAGAAATGACAAGCAATCACTGCCACAGCCGACATAGTTTAGGCGGGAAACAGCAAGACCACCAGTTCAGAGCACCGCTTAAGGATAACCCCAAACACAGTTAACACTCAGGCAGGTTAAGCTGGAAGATCCTAAGATCAAACCATAGGGAAAACCATGAACCTTCCAAAGACACTGTGCCCACACTTAAAGACTGAACAGGAAGGGTGGTGTTACCCCCTCACCCCCACCTGTGGCTGAGCAAACCCACAATCAAAGACAGCCCCTGACCAAGAGAATAACATTTCAAGAGGCTAAGTGCTTGCAAAAACTGTACAACAGATAGCATAGATGACACAATATGGAGTAGTTGAGAGGAGGACCATTAGTAATATTACAAATGCAAGGGTGTAACTTGAGGTTATTTTTGGACTGGGTGTCAAAAACACACAGAAAATGAGCAGGCTGATGGACCAAGAATTATTGAAATTACATTACTTCTCAATGTAGCTACATAAAGACACACACATTCAATTTAAAGCCATGCAATGTCAGTAAGAGAGCCTTCTGTGAACCTAAAAACCATGACATGCACACAGTATCGCAACCACAACACCGTTGGCACAGTACAGAATCCCAGTCTGGAGATAAGTCACAAAACAAGCTCTAAGTCCAAGATTTCTATAGTGCCAGCAAACAACGTAAAGACCGTGGTCAGGAGTCAGAGAGTAGATGGAGAGCGAGGGCAAGTACTCTCAAGCACCAATGAGGTCTCAACAACAGGCGTAAGAAGTAAGCACTAGGGTAACAGCGACCTGGGGTGCAAACACGCAGTCATGAGCTGAGAATCACAAGACTCAGGCATACAAGGGAGCTGACTACTTTTGACGATCCAATTTGCAGGCTACTAGTGTGCGAACACTGCTGTTGGGTGTACCACTATCAAAAACTCCACAGTAGAACAGAAGATGGCACTTAGCGACACTCTCGCTGTTTTCCTATAGTCTTGCTGACACATTACTCTTACGGCGAACACTTCACCGCTAGCAGTCATGGTATTATTATCTGCCATACTCTACTTCTAACAGTAATTTCTCCTGAGTGGTGCAGCGCCACAAAATGCTGCCAAAATAGGCATAGTGAATAGTGTTTATCGGTCTTTTACTTTGAGATGGCTACATCCTTAGATGCCATTTATAAAATGTTGACTCCATGCCGTGGCGGCTGCTACCAAACGGGGGTGGTGGAGAGGGGAAGGGGGGAATGGAAAATACATTTTTAAAAAATCACTTACCTGGGTACGGCCGGCCGCCGGGTCTCCTCCGTCCTCCTCTTCTTCCTGTCTCAAATCCCGGCAGCAGAGAAGCACACAGGCTCCCAGACTCCCCTAGCCAATCACGACGCTGCTGTCACTAGCAGCGTTGTGATTGGCCTGAGAGCCCTTGTTCAAAGCTCAGACAGGGACTGGGAGCCTGCGCATGTTCTCCACCTACGCTGTACAATACAGCTGGGTAGAGGGCATGCTAAATGCGCATGACTGTTTGGCCAACCCAAGACAGCCAACCGAACCGTATTGCACACTTAGAGAGTGCCACCACTCCTCCCCCCTGCTGTGCCCACCCCTACCCGCACGAAACTGAGAAAGACACTGCAGTACGGAAAAACAAAATGATAATAACGTTGCATTATCATTTTATTTTTCCTTTTTGAACTGCTCGGAGAGCAGTAGGGCGATGCTCCTCTGCCTTAGCTCAGTCGCTGACTCCATACACAGATTTGATAGTAGTAGAGTGCTGAATCCCTATATATATATTACCTCAGAAGTAGGCTATAGTGATGCATGTGTTAAACACAGCAGGAAACACTGTCTACTTGCTCTTAAACATAAGACAGCTCTATGCATGTATACATTCTTCATAGAACTGCATACTGGGTACATGTATTCATTTTATCTTATCAGACAAACCTTATGCCCATAGAGGATAATCTTAGAAGGATCGACAGTATCTGAACATTTTTGATAAGATGCCTCTATTCACATGTGATGCACAGACAAAATCATACTGTAGGTATCTTTATGAAAGACGTGACACTTCATGCATGTGATGAGCAAAACAATGGGCATAATGTAAATATTTTGCGATCAAATGTTTGGATGGATGTATATGAAAAACAGAATTCATTATTGGTGCATATCTCTTTATGGTAATGAGGTGGCCCCTTGCACATACATAATACACCTGGGGTAAAGAACATAGCATACATATGTGATAATGAAGTTGTTTAACCTCATAGGTGATGTTATTCACCAGAAACTTGTCATAGGAACTTTTTATCGCACCCAATAAAGTCCATCCTCTGTTGGGTACAATAAACGTCACACCAAACACTGGGCCACGCGAGGGCCAATGAGCCATTCAAAACTCAGCAGTGGTGAGTATAAGACGCTAATATCTAAGCTGGGTATGGTGGCTTAGTGCAGTCATGTGCCTACGGTACGGGCCTGTGTTCCACCTCATGGTCACATGTTCGAATCCTAGTAGATCCACTCAGCCTTTCATCCTTCTGAGGTCGATAAAATGAGTACAATTGAGCTGGTTAACAATAAACATCTGTTATTCAGCGCCGAGACACCTTCGGGTGGACGTGTGCTTTACAAATAAACGTCATGTAAGCTCCAAACGCTAGTTTCATCAGTTGTTATTTTCCCTTTAAATAAGAACGTACTGGCTTACAACAAAGACAGTTTAGCTCCTTGAAAAGCACGCGCAGAAACGCCCTGCCGCCTAAAATGTTGACTTGATCTCCGAGGACCGCGCGCCTCCCAAGTGCAGCCAAGAGCCTTTTAATGAAGTGCAAAGGCGCATCCGAGGGGTTATCATGGCGGCGGTAAATCACCAGGGCAAGAGGGCCGTCTTGTTCCTAGGCATGCTAGGCGTCGCCATGGTGATTTCCCACGGTCCTGGTCGCCCCTCGCTCTCTATGACCATAACATTGACGCCAAGTCTTTCCGGTTCCTCTGTGGTATCAGCAGGCAGGACGTGGTCCCCAGCTCAGCCCATGCGCAGTTTGGTCCTTTACACGTGCCACAACATGATACCCACACTTCACAAAATGAGGATAGTCCAGCGTCTGACGTAAATACACAGGCCCCGGCTGGGTGTGATCCCTTCCTTGAATGGTGATTCCCCCATCCTACCCAGGGCCGGGCTGGAAATCAAAATCTCCCCTGGCAAAAACTTAAAAAGGTGCCAACCACTCTGCAGGGGCCAGGGACCAGAATGGGGCCACGGGCTCTTTCATGGTTGGGCCATGGCAGCTCTGAAAGCAGCCGCCTAGCCTGCACGGCACCCAGAAAATGGCAGCACAGCCACTATCCAGTTCGACCCAGCCACGCTTAAGACCTCATACTTTAGTGATGGCGTCGCCCCCTCCCTCCCCCACCAGCTGGGTGCAGCCACTGCCCGAGCAAGAATGCCCTGTAATTGTCCACCCTGAACCATTACTTAAGGGCAAGTATTCGCTGCATTTCCGATCAGACATGTTATAACAGGAAGTCCCGCCTCAACGGAAAGTCGTGCTTGAAGAACATAGAGTCAAGCAGCTTAGTGATTGGCACTCTCTAAAATGTCTCTTTTGAAAGGACAATGAACTATACAACGGATGTCGGAGGAAAATAAGAAACAGTCCAAATAAGGAAATAAAGAGCGGAAGTTCCTCTTTGCTCTTTACCACCTAAGGAGGTGTGCTGTGCTCAACGACAGAAAGAATCTCTAGGTTCAGAAAAAGTAGACTCCTCCTTTTAATGCAGTTTTCCTGCTGCCTTTTATTAAACTATTTTGAGGTTGTGGTGCAGTTGGTGGATGTGTCTTCTTTTTGAGGCGCAACATCCTGTGTGATTTTGCAGAGTCCTCATAGGTGATCACCCAGGCCGCTGTCTTGTGTTACCACCTCTTCTCTGTCCAGATTAATTCTTCTAATCTCTATTTGAGTCAACAAAACAGGTCAAAGTTTGTGGCAAAGGGGTCAAACAACTGATATTTTTTTTACATATTACATGTTATTCGTAATTATTGATTTGTGTTGTGTTGAGTTATTTTAATGGTGAGGCTGCCGGAGACTGGGGAATGGGGATCTGGTATGTGATAATGGAATGGGAACGCAGTAAGTCAAATGCGACCCAGTCCACCCCGACCCATCGGCCTTTCAGACTCTGTCCCATCCCACTGGCCTTTCAAAGTTGCTTGCCGGATTGGAAATCTCCCCATTTCTCAGTAGACTATAACTATAACATGGCCTTGTCCCTATTGGTCCTCAAATAGTTCTCTGTCGGGGTGAAGGATGCTCAGTGGTTGAAGTAGCTTAGCATGATTGATTTTGGTCCATGTTGCATTTGTCACTCAATATTGTTGTAGCGGACTACATTGCAAATGGAGTTTACATCTGTCCATGTAATCACAACAGTTTAGTTAATTAGCTGTCTGAAAGTGAGCAATCTCTTATTTTCCCTGCGTCCTCTTTTGGTGAAATGGAAGTGTTCAATTAGCCTGGCTGTCCTGCTGTCATTGTGATCTAAGCTGATGATCAGGGGGCTTGTCTCCTGTAATGATTGCTTTGTGATTGTTTGTGGTGATTTGATCTCTAACATAGACGCAAGCTCATCACATTTGTTCTTGATGTCTGGGGCTCCTGCAGACCCGGTCCAATCTACCATTTTGTTTTCTTTCAGAGTTCAACCAGACAGTCCAGGGTTGTGGAAATATGACAGACAAAAGCAGTCAGGATCAGGTGCTGTTTCTCTTTCCAGAGTTCAGCCAGCCAAGCCAGTGCCCGGGCCAGCCGGACGAGTCCTGCACCGAAACAGCCAGCAAGAAGATGAGGCGCAATCGCTTCAAGTGGGGGCCCGCCTCCCAGCAGATCTTGTACCATGCCTACGAGCGACAAAAGAACCCGAGCAAGGAGGAGCGCGAGGCCCTGGTGGAGGAGTGTAACCGGTAAGGCCACGCTTGCTCAAGTGGGTGCTTACGTAGCGCCAAACTGTGGACCGAGGGCTACAGATCGCTTATGTCTGGTCTGGGTAGACACACATATGTGGATCACACAGGATATGTTAGCATAAAGACAAGCCTAAGTCAGGACCCTTACAGGTGGTGCAGTGAGAGGGTGGTAGACTTCATTGACATGTTCTCTCAGCTTAAGTTTATGTCTTCTATTGCTTGTCTTCTGTACGCTGCTCGCTATCATTGGCGGGAGGACATTTTTTGTTGCTTTTTGAAATAGCCTTCCTCTTATTCTTCTCCAAACAATGAAAGGTTCAGCAAGATCTTGGAGTCACATCTGCTATCCTAGATGTATTCACATATCTGGTAGTCCTAGCACCAAGAGGTGTATAATAAATATGTCACTCACTCGCGCAGTCAATCAGGTAGGTGGTATGGGCAGAAGTAGTGAAACCCGGGACGATGAATATTTTAGGTGTGTTGTTGCAATGTTTAATATATCTCATTGGTTTTTTGTGCTTTTTTTGCTTGTAAGAGACAGTGTAAGGATGGCCAAAAGTTATTTTGATAGTGAATTCCGCAGTAGGAGTCCTCAAACAGCAGTGATGCTGCCTCCAAAGCACGGTTTCCTCTATTTCACTGGCAGGATCAGCTTGTCTTTGGCTGATATCTTTTTCCAGGTTGGCTAGTTGACTTTTCGGGCGCCTGGTGGTGGCTCTACAGAAGGGGTAGCAACACAGGGCCTTATTTAGAGTTTGGTGGGGGGTCATCCACTGTAGAGTGGCAGTTGTTCCTGTCTGCTGTATTTAGCGTGTCATTGACATCAGTGCACTTTTAATATGGCGAACGGGGCGTCTGGCAATTTTTGGCGCCAAACTCTATACAAACACTTTGGCCAATCTTGTGTACACAGGGATACACTTACACTTAGAGTGGTTGAATCTCAGGCATGCCTTTGTTTTCTGGCTTACAGTGCGGGGGTTCAGGCAACTTTTAGCTTTCAATTGTCTCTCGTGCCCCTGGAAGAATGAAACTGGCAGGAGAGGGTGTGGTCTCATGGCTAGCCTGCGGAGCTGGGAAACCAAGGTTCGAGCCTCGGGGTCGACTTCACATCCTGTGATTCTGGGCAAATCACATAATTTTCCCGTGCCTACCAACAAAATGAATGTGTCCTTGTGCAATGTAACTGGTGCTGACGTAAAGCGCTCCAGTACCTTCGGGTCGAGTTCGCGCTATATAAATCTGCAAAAAAGATAAGAGCCGATATTAAATTTCATTGTTTCTTATCTCCCTTGGAAGAATATATATATATAAAGTTTTATATAGCGCGTACAAGATCCCGCAGGATATCAGAGCGCTTTACAAAAGGATTGAAGGAAGGTAATAAATGCAATATCGGCATCAAATAAGAATAACAAACAGGAGTAATTACAGGACAAAGGAGTCAGAAGATAATAATACAATAACTCGTACATAGCAGCCTGAGAGGGGAGCAAACGATAAGGTAAAGAAGAATACCATCCAGTTACGGTCTAATGGTTGTAGGATCAGTAACTTAGAGCAGATTATCCTAACCCATTTAAGGTAAGGACTTGTTCATTCAGAATCTTTTGGCTTCCAATTTGAAGGCAACCATGGAGGAGATTCTGCGTACTTCTGTGGAGAAGAGTTCCAGATCTTCGGCGCAGCGCCGGAGAAGGCTCAGTGGCAGGTTCTCTTTTTGCTAAAGATATGTGGTTTCAAGAGGAAAATGTTAGCACTTCTTGAGGGTCTACCACCACCCGATAATTCATGCTTTCGTGCCAAGTAACTGCGGTGTAAATGTGCCTGATGCAGAAATGTGCATGTGTGCAGCAGTTATTTTACATAGCCTCTAAAAAGTGCTCCTTTTTCCATCTTTAGAGCGGAGTGCCTTCAGCGAGGAGTTTCCCCCTCAAAAGCACATGGACTGGGCTCTAACTTGGTAACGGAAGTCCGTGTATATAACTGGTTTGCAAACAGGAGGAAAGAGGAGGCTTTCCGACAGAAATTGGCCATGGACGCTTACACTACAGGGCCATCGCACCCTCTTAGCATGAACAATCTCCTTTCGCACAACTCTCCACACCACCCTCAGCCAAATGCATCCTCGCCCAACAAACTGCCAGGTAAGTGCCTCCTTGTATTTCCTATGTCACCGCTGGAGAGAGACCTGCCCTCTTTTTAGGGTATGGTTCTTGTCTGGGTGAAGGATGTGGAACAGATAAACTGAAATGAGCAATTCAATACTCAAAACCAAAGTGGAACAAGCTGCGCCATTCCTAGACATTGTGCAGGGTAGATGGTCTGAGTTTGAGCAAAATGTGATGGAATGGATGGAGCTGCTTCAAGCGATGCATTTAATATACAGGATTTTTTCACATGTGGTTTTCTTCTAAGGGTAGCCTTGTTTGTCAATACTACTGGTGTTGTTGGGTGTTCCAAAGACTCCTTTCCTCTCACTCAAGTCCAAGATTTACTATCGTATGGGCACTACTGGGCATGGGGATATCAACTGGCTTGCAGTTTCACCCATTCAAAGGAAGTTAGGCGTTCTTCACGACATAGGCTGATGTCTGAACGGCTTACATTTCCAGGTTGGCCAGAAAAAGACATTCCCCATTTTGTGATCTGTATTGAGGCCAGAATCATATCCTGCAGCAGTGACTTCATCATCTGGCTTCTAGGGGTAGTTATGGCACGTGTCTGGCTTCTAGGGGTAGTTATGTCATGTGTCAGGCATCAGCTTGCTTACAGAAAGGCAAAGTCGTCTATATACAGACTGTGGCAGGAGTTTGTCCATGACGAGGGCCATTGAGGTCATACCAAGTCAGCTGCGGCAGGGTGGCGGGGGATTGAGACCTGGTGGTGTCGCTCCTTGTGCATACATCCTCTCTCTAGGGGGACATTTCAATTTAGGTTGTTAAATGATGGCCATGCCAGACTTGCTTTATGCCCCCAGGAGATACATTTACAAACAATTAATCTAGATGGCAATCAATCTCACTGGCAGTGGTTTTCCTAAACATTTGGCGTGACTTCTGCCCTGATGGAGCAGTGTTGGACTGTCCTCATGGAAAAGGATGACTGCAGTAGATGGCAAAACATTATGAGTATTCTGAAACTGTTTCTAGAACTGCAGCCTCTTTCAGATGTTAAAAGGGTGTAAGTGTTCATCTGCTGGACTGGTGAAGATCTTAGAGATAGGCGCTGTTTTTCATATGTTACTGAATAAGAAATAAACGAAAGTGGATAAATATGCTTGTGGGTGTGACTTTTGATAAGACAGATATTAATGACAAATCATGCCACATCCAGACATGTCAGACTGGGACACAGAGTGAGGATGGGCGTCTTTTGTGCCACAGGTCTTCATACCGTTTACCCTATTAAGGTTCTTTTAGTGTGTTGGCGCCAACATTATAACAATGTCAGTGCTCTAGTTGAAAGGAGAAAGGGCTATGTTATATGATGGGGAAAATGGTACAGCTTGGGTTTTTCGTACTTTGCCGACCCTTCATGACGATTTGTTTCCACAAGTGAGAACAAATCATCCCATGGGTTAATTTTCAGCGTGCTGGGCCACACGTTTCATAGTGTGAACTTGGTTATGGTCATGGTCACTGAAATTATGCAGCGGGATGTTTAAATTATTCAGAAGGGTTGAGTATATTATGCAGCAACAAAAGGCAAATTGTGAGGCATAATGCAGCAAATGTTGTGATAGTATCATTTCATTATTTTGTCATTTTTGCCCGTTTTAACACTATCTGGGCATTGGTGCACATCATTAGTACTAGTTTAAAGATAGTAATAAGCAGCAGAAAGGTGAACAGTTAACCTTTGCAAAGGACCTTCAACTGAGCAGCAATATGTGTTGCTGCGTTTTTAGTACCTTGTGAACATTATGAGATGGAAATTCTACAAATTATACCGCAGTGAGTGGATTATGTGGCAAATGTGGCAAGTCTATAACTATGTGAAAAAAAACGCAGCAGCACCGTTACATAATTCCAGTGGCCCTTGTTATGGTGTTTCGGAAAACATAATGTTCAGTACATACTGATCACATTCCTATTTATACATATATGATGCCACGTTGTGTTACACATTGTTTGCATAGCTCAGCATTCATCAATTGCTTCATCTCTTCATACCTTAAATTTTTGGTGCATGTTGATGCCTGCGATTGTAAGTTTACCCGACAGCGTTCTTCTGTTGAGGGGGTGATAAGTCAATTGATCTTTTCCACATCTGAGAAAATGTGGGTGAGAACTCTTCCTGCAGTGATGCCCCTAAGAGGATGGTGGATGTTGTGTCCTCACCTGTGTGAGAGTAAACTATGTCCTGGATTTTGCCTGACAGGTTTCTGCAGGCCCATTAGGCCTGGTCAAACCTTTCCTCCTTCAACCCTAACCATGCCAGCTATAGCAGTGATGTTTATTGTGTTAGATCCCTGATGGCTATCTGTCTAAACAAAGGATATTGTGCCCTCTGTACAACTTGGTGACACTCAGTGCTGGTCAGAGTGTCCATGTTGTGGTGTTTTTAGGTCTCGCCTAGGCACAGCATGCGCTGTCTCTCGAGACATCCTGTATCTAAATATGGGCTTTCAGCACTCCCATCAGTTTTGATTTGTTCCTTCATGTGACTTTCGAAATTCCTTGTTTTCATTGGTGAATAGTTTACATTTGTCCCTCCTTTTGCTATTTTGGACATGGCCTGGAGACTGGCTCTGTTACATGGATCACTTCACTATCGGCCATATAAGTTAGTTTCAGTGCACTACTTTTTCTTTTGCCTGGGCTTGCTTGGCTTTCCGAACGCGTTCAGCCGAGGGCTGCAAATCAAGTCCTTATCTTGTTTTCCACTGTCTTTGGTTTCACAAGCACTTTTTCAGCCAGACGTTATGTTGTTCATCCATTAAAATTTTTGATTTCATTAGTTCAGATGTCCAAACAATAAATAATATCAGTGCACGCCGGTAAGGTTCGGGGGTGGTAAGGCGAGGAGGGGGGGTTGAATAATTAAAGAAAATCACGTACCTGATCTCGCCACATCTGTCCGTCGCCAAGTCTCTCCCACGTCAAGTGAGTCTTCCAGGGACCGGGAAGCACCCAGGCTCCCCAGGCCAAACACAACTCTGCAATGCAGCATTATGATTGATAAGCACCTAAGCTCTCCTGAGCCAATCACAATGCTGCAGTGCAGCGTGGTGATTGGTCTGAGTGCCAGGGTTCAGCGCTCAGCCAGGGAATGGGGACCTGGTTATGTTCTTCATGCAGGCTGAAATGCAGCCTGTATGGAGGCTGCATTTCAGCCTGCATGAAGAGATATGGAGGACATACGAAGTGTGCATAAATGTTTGGCCGGCCCGAGAGGGACGGTCGGACATTTATGCACACTTTACAGAGTGCAAAACCACTCCTCCTCCCCGACGTCAGGGAAGGCAAGTCCCGCCCTAGCCTGACCATACAAAAAATTAAATGATAATAACTTCAGTTATTATCATAAAATGTTTTTGTTTACACTGCTCCATGAACAGTGGGCAATGCTCCTCTGCCTTAGCGGAGGAGCCGCCACTGAATAATATATTTACTTAATAGAAGTGTAATTTAAGAAGATCGTCGACAGGACAATCAACCTATTTACATTATGCCGTTTACAGCGTGATTATTTAGATATGATTAATGAGGTAAACATGCTGATATTGCTTCGTTTTATGAAAATGGAAGCAGCTTTAAGTTGCACGCTTCTTTTAGGTTTCAATCGATGGTGAAGTGAAAAAAATATCAAGGGATGCCTCCTCGTGGTCTCCAAACGCTGCATATAATGTGAGGTTTCTTAACATTATATCCTGCAAGTAGACAGTGCAACACCACCTCAGCATTAGCGCAAGACCACTTCAGCAGCAGTCACCGTTACTCAGCACCACAACAACAGCACCACCGCAGCAGTACCGGAGCACCACCACAATACCAGCACAGCACCATCTCATCACTCAGCCCAAGCACAGCACCACTTCTGCTTAAGCGCAGCACCACCTTAGCACCAGCGTACCACCTCAGCACCAGCACAGCACCACCTCTGCACCAGTGCAGCACCACCTTGCTAACAGGGCAGCACAACCTCAGCATCAGTGAAGCATCACCACCTCAGCATCAGCACTGCATCAGTTTACCACCATCAGAGCAGCGCCAACTCAGCACCAGCGCGGCCCAACCACAGCAACAGCCCAGCATCACCTCAGCACCAGTGCAGCACCACCTTAGCAGAAACTCAGCAACACTTCACATTAGCATAGCACCACCTGAGCACCAGTGAAGCATCACTTCAGTACCAGCGCAGCACCAACTCAACATCACTCAGCACCACCTGAGCACCAGCACAGCATCACCTGGGCACCACCAAAGCATCACTCAGCACCACCTTAGTATCACTCAGAACCACCTTAGCACCACCTCCTCACAAGCACCCCACCACCTCAGCACTGCCTCGGTATCACTCAGCACCTGTGCAGCACCACCTCAGCACCAGCACAGCATCAGCCCAGCACAACCTCAGCATCAGCACAGCACCACCTCAGCATCAGAACAGCACCACCTGAGCACCACCACAGCACCATCTCAGCATCAGTACAGCACTACCTCCGCATCAGCGCAGTCCGACATCACCACCAGTGCAGCCCCCAACTCACCAGCAACTCAGCACCAACGCAGCGCCAATTCAGCATCAGCGCAGCACCACCTCAGCATCAGCGCAGCAACACCTCATCACAGCACCAACTCAGCACCACCTGAGCACTAGCTCAGCACCACCACCTCATCATGACTCCGCTGCACCACATCATGACTCAGCACCACCGCAGCATCACTCAGCACCACCTCAGCATCAGCACAGCAACACCACAGCACCAGCTCAGCATCAGCACAGAACCATCAGCACAGCACCACTTCAGCACCAGCGCAGCCCAACCTCATCATCAAGACAGTACCATCTCACCATCAACACAGCACCACCTCCACATCAGTGCACCACCGCCAGCATAGCGCCACCGCAGCACCAGTGTATCCCCACCTCAGCAACAGTGCATCCCCACCTCAGCACCAGCACAGCCCCTCCTCAACAGCAACTCAGCACCAATGCAACACCACTTCAGCATCAGCGTAGCACCACCTCAGCATCAGCCAGAATCACCTTAGCACAGTACCAACTCTGCATGACTCAGCAACACCTGAGCACCAGCTCAGCACCACCTCAGCATCAGTGCACCACCACCCCAGCACCAATGCAGCACCACTTTAACATTAGCACATCACCACCTCACTACCAGCGCAGCACCAACTCAGCATCACTCAGCACCACATGAGCACAAGCACAGCGCCAACTCAGCACAGCACCACCTCAGTATCACTCAGCACCAACTGAGCACCCCCTTGGCACAAACACACCACTACCTCAGTATCACTCAGCACCACCTCAATGCAGCACTACCTCAGCCCAAACACAGCACCACCACAGCATCAGCACAGCACCTTCTCAGTACCAGCACAGCACCACCTCAGCATCAGTGCACCACCACCAATGCACCACCAACTCAGAATCAGTGCAGTAGCACCACCTCATCTATTGATTCTCCCCTAGTGTCCATCCGCTGCTCGTGTTGTAATTCAGGTACTATTTCCCAATCTCCACCCTCCCTTTGTTTATCCCAGCCCATAACAAAAAAGCTGGAAAAAACAAGCATTAGAACAGGCAGGAAGAAGTTGCCAAAATTGCAAGGACAAAAAAACTAGAAGACATTTTTTATATTCATTTATTTATTTAATAGTGTCGTTCAGTTGTACATAATGTCTTCTCAGTTATATATAAGGTCACATGCTTATACCCATGCTCTGGCTAAACACTTATAAGTCCCCTACGGCTCGACCTATTGTCTATGCCAATGCTTGTTGACTCCTGTGTCCTTTCCAGCACATTTGGTTTCAGAACTCATTTGTAACAGACTCCAGGGAGCCCTGCCTTTTTGTTTCCATGTCTTCTTGTATTGAGGCACATGTGTGTTCTTCCTGCCTTGCTTCTCTTAGTCCTGAGTCCTGAGGCTCTGTGTACTTGCGTCGGGCAATTCCTGACCGAGCATCACAGCAAGATTCATCTGAACCTGAGCCCAATGGTGTCATTGCTTTTCATATGCATAGAAACTGCTACTTCTACATATAAGGCCCTGGTTATAAATGTACATAACTATTCATGCACACAAGATATTACATCTATATGCAAACTGCTACTTTTACATGTTAGCTGCTTTTCACACACACACACCGCTTTTTTTACATAAAAGATGCTATGTCTTCTTACGAGCTCCTATCCATACATGCATTTGTAAATGCAATGTGCTATTGTGGTAAGCAATCTGCTATTTGTACATACAAGGCACTATCAGCACATGGAAGATACATGTCACCCAGGAGAGTAAGACGTGCATAGAAACTGCTATTTGTACACAGAATGTTCTTTTTCATTACATTTCATTTCATTCATACTGACTGCCATTTGCGAAACCTATGCAGTGGCCCAGGCCTGGGTGTGTACACAGAACCCGGCTGAGCCCCGGAGGAGTGATCCATGTGTCTGTGGCTGGAGTGAGGGCTGTCTGCGGGTCCTGGGAGGAGAGATGTGACTATGTGCATGGAGCTGCGAGGAGGGTTCAGAGAAGGAGTCAGGAGAAAGGGGGACAATGAGGCAGTGCCAGATAATCAGTGAAGGGCCTGAGCGAGTGGCCGGGAAGAGGCATTGTGTGATAAGCGGCGCACATTGTCTTTCCACCTGTAATCTGCACACCAAAGTCAGCAAACTGGAGAGGCAAACAAAAGAAAGGCAGACTCTGACAAGCACTGGGGTCAAGAGGGGGCCAGCCGAGGGAAGCTGCCTCGGCCTGCAAGGTGAGCCCCCAGAATCCTCCACTTCTTTCTGAGACTCCCTCAGTTGGGAGCTAAAGCTAGCGCTGCCCCTCCCCTACAGACCCAGACTCGTTACAAGCCCACCTCACCTCTCAGGCAGTACCCCTCGCTGAGCAGATGTGGTTCAAGTTGCTTATACCATCTGTGCCTGAGCAGATGTTACCAGGTGCCTATAAGTGCCGAGTTCCAATCCTCAATTTCCTCCCTTGATCACATTGTGTAATCCTCGCCAATCCTATTAACCATTGTTGGTTTTTTTTCTGGATTGCCCCTGGCTTCTGAAAGGTTTACTGGGCAGCCCTTGCTGGGTGTAACAATCTTCCTGGGCACCGTTTTACAGTGTTGACTAATATGCAGGGCCACTGGAATTATGGGGCAGGGGAAGGTCAAATTATGCGGTAAGAAAAGGCAAATTATGCTGCACATTTTGTGATAGTGTTGCTTCATTATTTAGTCATTTTAAAACTTGCTAACACTGGGCATTAGTTGTACCTAATCAGTACCATTTTACCACTCAAATATACCAATAAGCTTCAGAAATGTGGCCCATAAACCTTTGGGAAGATCCTTCCATTGTCAGGCAACACAAGTCGCTGTGTTTTTACTTACTTTTGAATTGTTTTGAGTTAGAAACACGTTTTTTTTGTTAAAATCTGCAGATTATGCAGCAGGTGGTGGATTAAGTGGCAAATGCAGCAAATCTACAATGATGTGAAAATCACTGCAGCCGCACAATCGCATAATTCCAAAGGGTCTGCTAAAATGTTAAGAAAATTCTAGTGCCCTGTGGGATGCCCTTATGGATGGTGCACTTAGCACAATTTGCTGATCAATAAACTCTTCCCAGGAGGCAGGTTTGCCTTTCCTGCTGTATTTGTGTGGTTCAATGAGTGTGTGGATGGTGGTTACACAAATTTAAGGATACCAAGCACCGAAAAGGAGGATAATTTATATTTTAAAGAAGACATTGGAAGCAGACATTAGTTTCTGAGTTGAAATTGAGAGTAGCATCTTTCTTTTGATGGAGATGGTTGAGTGAAAAATAGCACCTACGGATTGTAAATCGACGACAGTGAAGTTTGAGCATTCAAATTCACAACAGGGTTTTGTTTTTTCGGCTGTGCAGCAAAATGCAGCTCATCAACAGAGGCATTTCAATTAGTGGACCCCTGGGAACGTCAATTAAAAATAGTTCCACTGGCCAAAGTACAATGTTTGTGATTGAAGTGTTTTAGAACGGATATTTTAGTTAAGATGTATGATTTTAAGGTCTTGCCTAAGCTGTGTAGCTGCGAAAAACCTTATAGTGGGCTTCTTGTGCACCCATTGCTTACCATTGGTTTACTTCATTGCCACTCTCCTTGGCTCGCTTCTCATTCACTGGCTTGCCTTGTCCATCATGTGGTTTTATTGCCCTGAAGCACAGTCTTTTAACCATCGTTTTGCTTGGATGACTTGTATTCTTCAACTGCTCGCATTTAGGAAACTACTTTTTCTTTCGATACTTCATGACAGTGCATGTGTTTTCTAGCTCTCTCCTGTTGTTCTACCTTGTGTCCTGATTTCTCATGTGCTTCTCCCCTTCCTCTGTACTCCATGTTGCACCCTTCCTTGCTTTCCCCTTCTTCCCTCACACCGGCTTTAGTTTTATTTTATATCCCCCACTTTGTTGCTTCCCAACACTCGCTCCTCCGTTGCTTCCCATCCCGCATGGGCACTTAACCTTTTTTCCACTTTTAGAGGGCCTGGTAGCTACCAGTTGCTGCTGGAGCTCTGCTACAACAAAAAAGCACTTTCACTGACTTAACATTGATTTTTCTGTATTTACCAATCAAAGTTTGGGTAACCATCTAAGTTTGGTCAATAAAGAAAAGAAAATAGTGCCCACATCATTCTGTAGGTGACACATGCACGTGCTTACAGAATGACATTACCAGCAACAGCGGGTGCATCATCGAGCTTTCATTTTTTTTGTGCCATTGCTGCAGTATTTCCATTTCAAGAAACGTTGGCACCATCCCTTTAATACATTGTCTCCAACCTTTAAGCGCCAGTACTGTTTCTTTAAAACACTGTGACCATTTTGTGGATTGTTAGAGGTGTTCTTTAAAGTACGGTGTGCTACTCTCCCTTAACCTATTGGGTCTCTCTTGTCAAGTCCCTTTATAAGTATATTAAACGTATTAACAGTGCTTTAAATGGGCCGGTTCTGTCCAGTACAGAGTACCAGCACTTTTTTTTTGCTAGGGATAGTACCTGCACTTTTCAATAGAAACGTAATACTTTTAATTGGCGAGTACTGGCACTTCTTAGAAACAGGCAGGCACTCTAGTAAAGAATATCTCCACTTCCATGTTTCCATTTCAAGCACTGTGGCTCTACAGGTTACACCTGAACCACTAGACCGCACCTCCTCTTGCACGTGACGTCCCCAGTCCGGCGCCATGACAGTTTACCAGTACTGAGGTGTAAACCCAGCCAGTTCATAATATCGCCATAATCCCGGGGGCAGCCTGCTCTGCAAATACAGCAATTACATGATGACCAGCGAGTGACCCTGGGCTAGGAATGTCCTGGGCGGTGGGGGGCCGCAGAGCAGAAGCTGGCCTCCCAGCCATGGCCTGATTGCTTACAAGGTGTCCTACGAGCATATTGTCCGCAGCATCAGCTGTTTGCAGTGCTGCGCCCGGGCTCTGCAATAATACACCAGCGTGTCGCCTGCCGTTGTCATGGCATGCCCTTCCATATGCATGCTTAATTGACAATTACGCCCGGGCTTTGAGAGGGTCTTGTCGCCTTTGATGTGCCCCCATCCTTGCAGGCCGCACTCAGTCACCCCAAGACACCCTTTGTTTTCTTGTATTAGGGGGCTGCAATTACTGTAACCGTGTTCATTTATCTTGGCTGGCAGGCCCCCAGATACCAACGCCTTTATTTCCCCCCAGCTCTAGACTCGGCCAGCAGGGGTGTCCGGGCTATAGGCCGGGGTGACAGCCCTTTCTGAGCCCCCTTTCAGCGGACTGGAGTGATGGTGGCCGCCTGGCTAGGAGTCACCACAATTGGGGGAAGCCGCTCTGGAGAGGTCAGAGGGGTCGGCCGGGAATCGATTGTGTGGGCCGGAGACTGGTGCGGCTATTGATCGGCTCCTGAAACAAGGAGGAAATTGGCACCGTTTATGAGCTAGTCTGGCCTTGGGAAGCGGCCCTATTGGCGGGTCTGTTTTATGGTGTCTGTTGACTGTGCTGGAAGTGCCGGGAGAGGGTCTGGGACCTATAAACAAGTATCTGTCAACTGCGTCGCCAGGCAAAGGTTTACACTCCGCCTCCTGGTTCCAACAACGCCACGAGTGTTTGTTTATTTGTATGCACTGACATATTTATTGCGA
The DNA here is from genome assembly GCF_964263255.1 of Lissotriton vulgaris. NCBI lineage: Eukaryota > Metazoa > Chordata > Amphibia > Caudata > Salamandridae > Lissotriton > Lissotriton vulgaris. Next base: position 253,986,555 of record NC_141687.1, read on the forward strand.
AATTACACATTTTGCACTTTACCTAATACACGCAGAGCATGTGTTTCAAAACACATAATTTACTGGAATTACGATATATATATATATATATATATATATATATATATATATATATATATATATATATATATATATATATATATATATATATATATGTATATATACATACATACACATACATATATATAAAGGTTAAAGTAATGTTATAGTTAGGTACAATTACAGACATTAACTTTTTTAACAAAAACGTCCCCAGAAATTCACCATTTATAGTTAGCAGAGTTAACTATAACTTGCACCCCTTCATGCTCTGCTTATTAACACACATATTACATCCGTCATAAAATCTTCTATGACATAATTTATAACATCACTAATGACATCACTACTAAAATTAAAGGGGGGGGTCATGCTGTTAGGCCCTGGGGAACGTGTATTTTTTGGGGGGGAAGAGGTCCATGTCCCCCCCCCCCCCTAAGGTGCTACTGGCCTTAGAAACCCCATCCCCATGGCTCCCATTTTATAAAGGTGGGTGCCTTGGTTCTCACCCAGGGCACCCACCATATCCTTAATAAGGCTGTGAGAGGAGCCTCGAGGCCCCAGCCAGCTCCCCGCTTGCAGCGTGAGGTGGCATTGCTCCCATCTAGAGGTATCCTTTCAGAATTAATACTTTCATCCTCAGGTCCCTCTAGGAAGTTCGCTCTTCATTGTAAATTTGTATTTTTTCCTGTACATCCCTCACCCCTGCGTGCTGTGTTGGATTTTGTGTTTGTGTACCCTTCATTTTAAGTCTCCTGTTTATCTTTGTAATGTTCTATTACGTATCACTTTTCTCTTGTAACGTAACTGGCTCTATTGTACAGCGCTCTGACACCTTCGGGTAATGTCAGCGCTTTATAAAAATGCACTAAATAAATAAAAATAGCAACTACTGATCTACCTTCCTCCAGGCGGGAGCAACATTTCAATCTGTTTCCCTGCCCGCTTCAGTGCAGATCAAAATTCTGTTCCCAGCAGGCAGGAGCATTTTAAAAGCTCCCACCCGCTAGAAGCAGAGTTTTTGTTTGCTACTGCTTGGCGGGAGATTCGAAAATACTCTACCACACAAAAGCAAACACACGTTCCCTGCCTGTGCCGGTGCAGGCAGGGAAACCACTACGTCCCAGAGGTGGGCTCCTCAGGACATAGCTAGTGAGCCGGCTCAGAGGATGGGATACTCAGAGGATTATTGGCCGATGGGGGGAGGGGGGTTCAGCCCCCTCATAAAGTAATCAGCCTCTGGGGTTGGCTCCCGGGGCCATTTATTTATGCGTTTTTATATAGTGCGGACTTTACCCGAAGGTGTCAGAGCGCTTCACAAAAGGAACAGAACTGATACATGAGAACATTACAAGTGAGCAAATTACAAAAGCAAAAGTTACATTTAATGAGGCAAAAGTGACAATCGTGAGCCAACAAAATACAAGAGGTAGCAAACGGTGCATTACAGGAGGAAAAAGTGACATGTGTGCGGGTTACAAAAGCGTACAAAGTACGCATAGAGGTATAATACTTCAATATATGGAGGACACTCAAACACAAGAACAAACGTTACGTAGGCACTAGTGGCACTTGTGCAGGTAGCGAAAAACAAACAAAATGTAAGAGGTAGAAAACAGTGTGTTACAAGAGAAAAGTGACGTGTGCATGTTACAAATGAGTACCAAACACAGGTAGAAGGATAATACTGCAATAACTGGCAGAACACAATGGGAAGGTACTTCCATAGTCATGTAAAGTAGATTTTTCTATAATGGAAGGACTTCCTTCAGATAATAGAGAGGGCTTGAATTACATTTGGAAGTGTCTTTGAAGGAGGAGAACTTTGAGGTCAGTTTTGAAGGCCTGGAAGGAGGTGGTGGTCCGGAGCTAAGGCGGAAGTGAGTTCCAGATTCTCACTGCGCTGCCTGAAAAGGATTGGGCCATTGATCTTTCCTTCTTGAAAGTGGGAGGTTCAAGCAGTAGATTTTCCCCATTTCGTGATGGTCTAGAGCCTCTAGAGAGTTTCAGTTTATTCGCCAGGTAGCGCGGAGAAGAGGAGTGCAAGGCTTTGTGGGTAATGCAGGCAGTCTTGTAGATAGATCTTGCCTCGATGGGAAGCCAGCGGAACGTGGATAACATGGGTGTGATGTGGTCGCTTCTTTTGGCCCCATAAGTGAAACGAGCTGCTGAATGGAGAACAGACTTAAGGGGGGACAGGTGGGATTTGGGGAGGCCAGTCAGAAGAGAATTGCAGTAGTCCAGTCTGGAGAGGACCAGCGATTGGACCAGGGTTTTAAGGTCATGCTCCGGGAAGAAGCGACGAATCCCCCAAAGAAGGCGCAGTTGGTATCGAGCAGACTTTGCACTTGAATTAATGTGGGAGAGTAGATTGAGTTTTGTGTCAAGTATGACACCAAGGGATTTTGCGCTGTCGACAATGGTGGGTTTATTGTTCAGCAGATTCATCTGGTCCATCCATGATTGAACCGGGGGAGGAGAAAGTGAGGAGGAGAGGAGGAGGAATTCAGTTTTGGAGTGATTCAGAATAAGTTGATGTGTTGACATCCAGTTTTGAATGGAGTCGAGAGTAGAACTTAGGACTGAGAGATCGTGAGTGGAGGCAACCTTTAAGTAGATTTGAGTGTCGTTTGCGTAGAGATGATAGTGGACCCCAGATTTACTTAGGAGATTTCCCAGAGGTTCCAAATAGAGATTGAACAATGTGGGTGCAAGTATAGAGCCTTGAGGAACACCTTGACCCACCGCCGAAGGAGATGAAAGACTGTCCGCTATTTTGATCATTTGGGATCTGTCAGAAAGGAAGGAAGCAAACCATATAAGCACAGTGCCCTCCATGTCCATTCTCTGTTGAAGAGTGCTGAGGAGGGTGTTGTGATTGACAGTGTCAAAGGCTGCCGAAAGGTCAAGGAGAATTAGAAGACAAGACCCCCCTGAATCGAGTATCCGCCGCGCGTCATCAATCACTTGCAGCAGGGCTGTTTCGGTGCTGCAGCTTTGGATGAAGCCGGACTGAAAATTGTCAAGAAGATCATTGTCCTTGATATGACGAGAAAGTTGTTTCGCAACACATCTTTCTGTGATCTTCGCAAGAAAGGGTAGGTTAGTGATGGGGCGGAAGTTGTTGAGGTCATTCGCATCAGCAGTGGGTTTTTTAAGCAGAGGGGTGACCTGCCCATTAATGGCTTGGGGAGGGGGCCATGAGGGGGTGTCCTCCCCGGGTCTTTGAGGCTCAGTAAGGGGGGTAGCATGGCCCCTATCCTCATATGAACGCATTTTGGCCATGGGGGTAGGCTCCTTGATGCCTCGGAAAGGCTCAGGGAGAGGGGCAGTGCAGGTCCCCCCGCCCCCAATTTTTACATTTCAGCCCCAAGGGTGGCCTTCCCGGGGCCTTTAATGGCTAAGGAGTGGGGGTCGCGGGCCCCGCCCATTTTGTAAAATTTCAGTCCAGGGGAGCATTTTGAGGCTTTTGAGACTCAGGGAGGGGGGTTGTGCGTCCCTCCTCCCCATTTTGTTGCATTTCAGCCTCAGGAGTGGGCTCAACTGGGCCTTTAGAGGCTTGGGGAGGGGGGCCTCATGGCCCTGTCCCCATATAAACTAATTATGCACATGGGGTGCACTCACCGTGGACTCTGGAGACTTGTGGAACAAACATGCGTAGTCATCCCCACCATATAAAGTTATTTCGGCCCTAGGGATGGGATCCCCGGGGCCTCTAGAGGCTCAGCCCTAAAGTATAAACAAAGTAAATGTGACCCAAGTGCTGTTTTTTTGTTTTTTTGCTATTTTCAATCACACTGGAGTCTTGCAGGATTGTGGTATTTGTTGCTGATTTCTTTCTCTTATGGCCCCTGGCGGGCGGGGGGGGGGGTTCTCAAGTCTCCTTATGGGGCTTAGGGGGTTAGGGTATCTCTACCCTCCCCAGCCCTCTTATACTATTTTTATTTTTAAATTTCATGACAGGAGACTAAGTCTCCGAGTCCAGTAATGGCTGCCAGCAACTTTTTTTCTCATGTTGCTGGCAGCCAATGAGAGCACTTACTCCTATGGGAGTCAGACTCAAGAAGGTCCAAGGAAAACAAAGCTCCCTGGGCCAATCAGAATGCTCCATATTGAAAGGGTCGCTCCCACAAGAGTCTCAAGAGATTCTCGCGGACCCAACAGTCCAGACATACAATTATTTTTAACCTTAATTTCTCAAAAAGTACTGAATGAATTTACACCAAATCACAAAAAGCACAATTTGTGGACCACGTTCTAGCTTCCTTACACATGTAGTGTAATTCAGTTCAGCAGTTTTTTGCTGTAGCTTTGTGTAAAGAAGTTTATGGAAAATGCATGGGGAATTTGCGTTTTGGGGACCCTCTCTTCTCTAGACCCCTTAAACGGATCACCCCAAACCTTTCCATGCACAAACTAGTCAACAAGTAACACACTTTCGAAAGTTTTGTTGAGATTCGTCAAAAGGTGCCAAAGTTATTAGCAACGCAAAAAACGTTTTTCCTACAAATGGTGCACTGTGAGTTACCAGTCTTAAATGTCTACTTTTGAAGTAGGAAAGAAGGAAGCAAGAGCAGAAAAGGGCAATTGACAGGAGGCAAAAGGAGAGGAAAAAGGTTGACATTAGTGGCATGGGTAACAGTGAGAAGAATCATGGCCTAGTAAAGTATTACAAAACAACACCACTGCTTGTGGGCTCCCAACAGTAAGGCCAAGCCACTGACCTATTAATAAACAAAACAACTGCCAATACTGTTTTTCCTTTTTGTCCTGTTATTTTTCACGACACAATGGAATCAAACCAGAGTGGGTTCTAAGACTAATTGTTCAGTCTGATTGAATCATTATTTAGTTGTATTCACTTTAGATGCATATGTCAATTATTTTATACACTTTTTACACATTTTACATCCCTGAAATCACAAACATTATATACAATCAATAATTAAAAGAACAATTCAAGTACAATACAAGGCATACATTAATTCTCAACCAATCCAAGCATTCAACATTCACCCAGTCACTTTCATACTCATAGAACAATTAATTCTCATAAAAAAGTCAACCATTTACATGAAACAATCATTACACCATAAACAATAGTTTTTTATGTTTGTAATATTTAAACAAAAAATTGCCACTCTTTGAGATCATATGGTGTGTAAACTAGCGGTCTACGCGTTTCAAACTCCGACTGGGTTAGGAGTTCTCATCATCAAACAAGCCACCATTATTACACCAAACTGTGTACTCAAACATTTCCCAACATGCACACCACATACTGCACACTGTGCGTGAATACTCACAGTAGCCCCTGGTCTGGTGGAACAAAAGCGGTTCTTTGATGGAAATGGTGATGGAGCAGGGATCCTGTGTGGATACAATAAATGCTCCTATGAAATCCACTGTTGGACCTATCTGTCCATCTATAAGCGAACATTGAATGTGGGCCAAGATGGAGAAAATTACCTCAATCTTAGTCTTTTTAGTATGAGCCACGCATCATGTCGCCAATGGGGTTTGAATAAATCACGTTTGTGATGTTTCCTGGAAGACACAAAAACGGAGTGTGTCAGGAAGTCCCCCGTTACTTAATTGCAGTGCCTAATGCGTCTATAACGGTCTGAATGTGGCTCCTACCTGTTTGCGGGCAGTCCGGCATTCAAGAATGCGACGCGGAAGCAACTGACGAAAGCAGCTGTAGAGACCGCGTATGCGCGCTGCCTTACTTCAGCGAAGGCGACGCCTACAAAACCCCGATGTAGATAGGAGTTGTAGTTTGATATTGGGCCTGCTCACGAGATGTTCATATGGGAGTCAAAATGAAAAAATATATAAAAGCTGCATTGATGAACAAGGTGGTTGTTCCTGATAAGTTGGAACAATGGCTTTTTTGGGGATTTTTAGCTCCAATGCATGTTTATGAAATACGGCGGATTTTTTCTACAAAAACCTTGGGGAGCTGGGGATTGTAGTTTTCCTCATATTAAGTAAGCGAACACATGAAGGGTCGTTATGAAGCATGGACTGCTCGGTGTAACCTGAAACTACTCGAGCAACACTGAAATTGATAAAGTTAAGCTTGACAAAGATCGTGCTGGATCCAAATCGTGTGGTGTATTGGGCCCTTTGTTGTCTGGAGGACGTGAGTCCCTCTCCCTGAGACAGCGCCCATACCCCAAATAAATGGCCAGGGCATTGTAGATGGAATGTCACATGAGTCTAAAGTGGGTTCCCTGTGAGCATAAGTGGTGATCTATATGTGTCCAAAATAAGTTCCTTCTGAGCGGCAGGAGGATTAGCTCAGTTTTAAAAGCTCTGTCATTTTGTTCAATCCTTCCATGGCTGTGTTAAACTTGACAATTAGCATTGCCTCCCTCCTTGTCAATTTTGTGTCTAGGTCGCCTCCTCTGAAATCACTTTCGACCTTTGAGAGCACCGTCCATTTGAGGTCCATTTCAGTGTGTTTCATCATTAGCCAGTGGTTGACCAAGGGAGCCGTGGTGATATTTTTCTTTATTCTCGGCCTATGCTGGGTTATTCTTGTCCTGACTTCCTGGTTAGTTTTGCCAATATACAGCAGGTCACACAGGCATTTTATTCCGTACACGACATATCTGGATTTGCAATTTGTAAACACCTCTAAGTATTAGACACTATTTGAGAGGTCACAGGGCTGGCCAGAGAGATTTCCCCGAGAGTCATAATACTTGCTCCTATTTCTCCATGATGTTTTTATAGCTCTCATGCGTGGTTCTTCTGGCATATTTCATGTACTTGTAGGACTGCACAAATGTCAACGTACTTGACGTTTGGGTAGGCAGTGACATCTGGACCAGAGACTAGCTGTCTGCAGAGTGCAGGAACTCACTTAAGTTTGAGTGGTCTACACAGCTTCTCAGGCCATCACCCTCATTTTATGTTGCCTAAGTGGTTTCTAAAGTGAGGACAATTATACCTGCCGCATAGTGAGGACCGGGACACATGTTTGGGGTATGACCTGAATGCGTAGAAGGGCACAGGGGGAAATCCTGCCACTTTTGCTCTGCGATTTCTTGGTCAATAGCAAGAGGACGAATTTCCAGGCATTGGGACGGTCTGTACAACAGTTGGAATGGAGAACAAGTGTTTGAAAAATGAAACAATACAGTGAAAAAGGCTCTATTAGCATGTCTTTCCAGACTTGAAAAGGTGGGCGGGCGGGAACTTGGACTGAGCTCTTTTTATTGTCATGGTGCACAATTATAGGATCTACCGCTGCGGTTTTTCCTCACATTTGTAAAGTCAGATATGGTACCTGAATATTATGATCTAAAAATCATCAAGCAAAAATATTGTGTCATAAATATTGTTTATTTACATTGGAGTTATTAATAGAAAATCTACTCCCAATAGAGCAATGTTTTTAGGTCTTGCCTTGGTAGCGCTTGCACTCTCTCCTCAAGACATGCCTTATCCAGGTATGAAATTGAAGCTCCGCCCATTTTCCTTAAATCTTTTCAGTCGGCTCCTCTTACTGCCCTTTGTAAATGGTAGCTTTGGATTTGGGAATAGGCTTAGTAGTTCCTCCTTAGTACCGCCTTTTCCCCTTTTGTAACATCCAATAAGGACTGCCCCTGTAACATGTGTTGTTACTCTGTATGTTTTATTTACATTCAATGAGCACTATTTTATTAATGACTTTCTCCTAGCTGCTGTTGCAGGCACGACAAGCTCTCCCACTTACACCTGTACACAACCTAAATTTAAACCACTATGCATGCCTTCATCTTTAACAATGGCCGCCACACCTTTCTTTCCTTCAGAATTGCTCGCCAAACTCTACTTTTCCAACATTATATGCTTTTAGTAAGCAGCGCGGCACAGGAGGCATGCTGCGCTGCTTACAAAAAACGTACAATATTGAAAAAATAAAAGTTTGGGGAGCCGTGCATTTTCTTCTCTTTGGCGCCGCTCATCAAACTCTAATTTTTCAATATTGTAATTTTATCTTAAGCAGCGCAGCATGTAGCCTTCAACTTTAACAATGGTGGCCTCGCCTTTCTTTTCTTTGACACGGCTCGCAATACACAATTTTTTAAATATTATATGCTTTCAGTTAGCAGCGCGGCATGCCACTGTCCTGTCCACTGTCAGCCGCTTAAAGATAAAGGCAGCGTGCTGCGTTGCTTACGAAAAACACAGAGTTTGGCGAGCCGCGCCTTTCTTTTCTTCAGCGTCAATCGCCAAACTCTATTTTTCAATATTGTAATTTTTTTCGTAATCATGCCACCTTTATTTTCTTCTGCGCGAGCAGGCTCGCCCAACTACCTTCTCTCCCTTTCTCAAGCCAGGCAACTATGGTAACCAGCATTTGCACTTAAGTGGGTCTCGCATTACTGAAAGTTTGAGTTATTGGCGTTGCAAACAATAATGCAATGTCAATAGCTCAAACTTTCAGTAATGCGAGCCTATTGCATTGCAAATGCTTGTTATAAATTATATTTAAGCTCTATTATTTTTATTTCACAATATATTTTTATTGATCTTCTAACATCATAACAAATGCTCACATGCACACATTTTTTTTATGCTGTTAAGCATGAACAAACGTTTTTTGCTAATGTTTCTACCATCAGCAAAAAACATTCGCAAAGCCATGAGGTACGCATTGGTAAATCCAAAAGGTGATGCCTTTTGACTTTGCTTGTTTACTTTTATGATTTTGCAAAGGAAATTCCCAGCAGAACAGGATTTTGTTGTATGTTGGTTCATCCCAGTGCCATAATCTCACATTTGTCTCCATAGAAGGGGATTTCGCTTTCCTCCAATTATAAATGTGATCTTAGCATTTGGTGATGATTTTCCGGTTCTCCAGTCCAATTTCCAATCCAACATAATATTGTCTATACATTTGAAAGTGAACCTGGCAGTGTTTACATACCTGTACTAATAGGCTCATGTAAATATTAAATGACAGGGGTGAGAAAAGTACCCCTAAAGTTCTCAACAATGCGCCCCCCAGTGTGCCCATTTCTACCAGGGCAAACACAAGCAGATGATGGACGGAGCGCTGAAACTTTTCAGACACTCTCCCCCAATCATCATCATTCTTTAGCTCACTTCGCCACCCCAGTTCAGACACAGCTATATGCAAATCAGTCTTGACCCTGTGCCTCATGGTAACAGTCCAGCCCGAACTGCCAAGCCATGTCTTCCCTGGACCGGAAACAAGCATCCTGGGACCGATTTCGAGCTAACAGCCTTCATCAGCCGGGCTAGCTTGAATCCAGTGGCAAAGTGAGCAAGGGACCCACGTCTGGGAATACCCTGCCAATGTAGGGCGAACAAAGCAAACACAAGGAGATGATGGATGAAGCTCTGAAACTTTTCAGGCACTCACCCCCAGTCACAGCCCTGTTCATCCTTGCTGAATTTGTTGGGTACATAAATATACTGACTCAAAGGCCTTTCAAGGCAACTTTGTCGGTTTTCTTTTCATATTTTTAGTCATGTAATTGCCACTGGTGGTTGGAGTGTACCAATGTGATTTCTGTTTGATATAGTGCACACCACAAAGTAAATTGCGCATTTAAAGTCTGAGTAGTATTATGTTCTAAATAAAGCTTACTTTAGTCACATGTCTAATTTAATTTAATGAACTGCGTTAGCTCTACAATGGTTTCGAATAAAAAAAAAACTAGATGTATTGCCATAATCTAACCGTTGATGTATTCCAATATCACCGGGTATTACCCTAACTGTACTGACTGGTTGCAATGGTGTGTCACAATGCGACATTCTTGAATGTCCTGGTATCTGCTGTCTTTGTTTACGCGGTTTTAAAAATGCAATAAAAAGAGTCTTAATAAAAATAAAAAAATGTTTTGGAATTATGTAACTGGGCTTGACATCCTTTGTCTGGTGAAATAAGGGGAGATCCTGCTAGCCTGGTGCCTTTGGGAGGTTGGTCAGATCCAGTTCTACACCGGTACTGGTCTAACAGGAATTCACCTGATTACCAAGAGGCCTCTTTGCGTTTGGTTATTGCATGAGCACGTATTCATTGAAGTAGAGCGCGGCTGTGCTGCGCAGTGTCAAGCACAGTCCAATTGAGCCAAAACAATTATATAAAAATCAGCCTTCCGTGCAGCAGTGGATGACTGGGTCAGCTGCTAAGGTCAGTTCTCCAGAGATTCCAAACTTGTATTCTTCTGGGTAGATGACAGGTCTGTGTTTCTATATTCTTTGGGCCTCCTCCCACACCCTCAAGAATACCTCCATCTCCACATTGTCCTAATTACTCAAGTCAGTTCCATAAAATGATTTTCCATTACATGAATTTATGCTTTGGCCTCTTCCACGGTGCTGGATAAAATGTGTGTTTGTCTTTTTACTCATCTTCCATGGAGGGGTTTTGAGAACAAGGAAGGAATGTGTGCTAAATGTATTGAGTGGAATGCTGTGAATAATAACAATAATATTGATTCTTCTTACATCTGCTCTTATTAGCATTACCCAACTCAGTCGAACTTATTTTCAGGTTGCAGTAAAACAAATAGAACTAAAAGGGCAGAGTAATAAAAAGAGATAAAAAGTAATACACCAGACTACAAAACAATAGAATACACACAAAAACAGAAAAAGATATAGTAAAAAAAGTTGGGGAATGGGGTGCAAGTAAAGGATGGCTTGGGAGATAGGATGCTGTTTCACGCCATGAAATGTCAGAGACCACAAAATATAAGTGAAAAAGGTTAGGATTTGAGAGGAAGTAACAGTTAGGGGTCAGTAAAAAAGAGTAATTTATATCTATTTACAGTTCTCAAATGCAGCAGTAAAAATTCAAACTGTTCACCTAAAGATGTTTGCACTTTCCATCAACATACATTTGCCACAAACTATTATACCCCTATTTTTTACCTGTGTGTTTTTTTTATATAATCGTATTTTCATTGGCCTTGTGTGGTTTAAAGGGATTTCTACTTGACCAAAGTGGCTGTGGCCAGCTATTATAACGTTATAATGGATCTGCTCAGGAAAGTGTTGTGCAATATACCCTCTGTGTGGTCTTTGAGGTGCGTGTTATGGTACCAGTGAGTCTGTCACAAGAGTGAACTGTTGCCCATTGCCCGCCCAGTTGAGTTGGCTCTGTAAAAATGGCAGAAGTTCTAACTGATGATGGGAGAGAAGTGATGGATTAAAGATTGTTGTACAGGGAGTTCTTGTGCAAGGGCCCAAGCAGGCAGCAGGGACATCAAGCAGGGAAGCCAGCAGGGAAGCCAATGGTATCAGCGCTACTTTTGATTTGCCCTTTCGTACCCCGGGTCTCAGTATCAATGGCTTCAGAACCTTGCTTACGTGGTACTGCCTTGTCTTCCATTAGCCCATCACCATTAAAAGGAAGGGTTTTGAAAGACTAAATGTGGGGCAAGGGATCAGACTGTGATATCATTGGCGACCAAAGGATGTGATGCCACTTCCACCGCCTCTAGAACTCTGGTGAATTAGTGTCTATGGTAGGCTTAAGGACATGATCTAGATGAAGCACGAGGCAGATTAGGGGTCTGAAGTAGGTAATGCAGGTGGACACATCACTTCTGGTGCAAAGGTAGTACTGGAACCAGTACACTCAAATATCTTTTTAAAAATAGTTGGTTTACTGCAAGTTCTGCAATAAGGGAGTGCGTCAGAGTTAGCGGCTACATGGCCAGCAGACAGGCCAGGATGTTGAAGATCTAGTCTAGGCTAGGCAAGTGGCCTCAGGCCCGCATATCATGTGTGCCGCCATCAGCCAGCGCAGCACGTTGCCCGGTGTGACCTAAGAATGTGTACTTAACACTGTTAAAAGTGGAATTGAAAGCTCCCAAAATTCAATGTGCTGTTAGCTGAAAAAGCAAGGACTGGCTGAAGATGTCATCCCTCACTTCTTAGAGACATTTGAGACTCCAAGTCAGCAAACCGTGACCCTGAGGAAATGCCATTACATTTCTCAGTTTCATTTAGCTTCCTTGTCTGCTAAAAGTTGGAGTTCTGGAGGTTAGACCCACACACATACAACAGGCGCTCAACTCACTGAGCTACATTTCTGCATACAAAATTACATCCCAAGATAGAGCACGGTTTTCATTAGGCAAAAGAAAAAAGCATGTTATTGATTATTCCACCTAGGTCTTGCTCTGACGTATGGTTTTGGAAGCCTTGAAACTGCCAGATTAGTTCTGCAGACCGAGCGGCCCTGCTTTGAAAGGGCTCGGCTGCCACTCTGTTGCTGTGCCAGTGCAAGAGGCCGCCCACTTTTATTGCGGCTGCAGTTTTACAACGCTGGTAACGTGGGAAGGGCCTGTCCTCAATAAACACATTTATAATGAACATAAACTCGGCTGCAGCCCTGCCCAGCCCTTGCACTGCCACAGAGAGCGGGAGGCGCGCCAGAGACGTCCAGCAGGCCCCCGTGCAGAGGGAACGGTTAAGTCCGCTGTCGCTTTTTAGCGCACATCCCTCTGCATTCTGGTAGTTGTAGTCTAGCAATGTCCTTCATACATGTAGTGCTTGAAATGGACAACCAGAAGTGCATGTACCTGAAACCAGAATACCTACTTGCTTCTGAGAAGCACCCTCCCTGCACATCAGACGCTCCCCCACCCTGCACACGTTCAGGAAGGACCGCAAGACCTGGCTCTTCGACTGACACGGAGCCCACCCCCATCCCCAGCGCCTTGAGACCCTCACGGGTGAGTAGCGTGCTATATCGCTATATAAACCCCCTGATTGATTGATTGATTGATTGATTGAAGTGCCCGTACTCTCCAACTGTGCTGAGAAGTGCAGGTGCTCTCCCTCTCAGAATAAAGTGCAGGTATTCAGTACCTGACAGTACCGGCCCACTTAAAGCACTGAATACATGCGTAGGACTGCCCTTCTAGCTCTTTCCGCACCCGGCTGCTCCTACACCTCATTCAGGCATTTTGATCGCTCTATATGCATGAAGTAGTGGTTGAGCCATCATATATCCTTTGACCCCAGTGACGTCACAGTATCGACCCTTTACCCCGCTCTTAGGCCACCAGCAGACCCCACCTTGCTACTGAGGGGTCAAGGAGGAGGATAAGGAGTGTGTCAGCGGAAAGTAAAGAAGGCACAGAGCCCTGACGCCTTTCATTTCAGGCTGTTGCCTCCATGACTCTTAAGACCTGGGGTAGCAAGAACAGTGCTGAGGGTAGCAAGGGGAGGTACAGGGGTAGCAGCTGCTGGACTCGTTAATCCTTGCCCTGACTCCACCGGGGCATCTACGATCTGACTTTGAAGGACATTTCACCTCCATGGGACCCCCCAAGCACTGCAACTTTAAGCGAAAGCTGCCTCTTTCCTATTCATTTTAGCAGCTATTCTTTTCAACAGTAAATAATGGTCCCCTCTTTAATGCAGATTGTTTTTGATTCATTCATTGAATCAAATAATTCACTATTTAAGATGCTGGCTTTCTTTAAAAGCATTCCTGATTTGGACACATCTATTGAGTATCTCCGCTCTGCCTTTTCCCTCGCCCTCTATACTGCCCCCTGTAAAGTTACCATATCATACAACACAACGGACTCTGAGATCAGCATAGGTTATGCCAATTCTTGGCCATGGCTTCACCAAGCTTGCCAGGGATATTGAGAAAGGTGGATTTCACAACAGATCTTGAGAATGGCGTGGAACGCATCAATCCTTGGCTGTGACTTTACCAGATGGTGGACAACACATAGGATCTTAAGAAAGGCATGCAGTGCACCTGTACTTGGCCATTACTTTACCAAGATGGTGACTATATCAAGGGACTTTATCGTTAGGTACATGCTATGAATATGAAAGTCAATTGCATTGTTTTCCCTACATTCGTAGTGTGCGGTCACTTCCTTTTTGCTTTGTAGGCCCTCTTCCTCTAGAAGGATTTAAATCATAGAGAAAAACCAAATTAGAGCATTCTACCAGAACACTGGTTTAAATACTTAACTATACAAATGCACCTTCCCGGAGTGGTGGTAGTCAATTTTCTGGCTAAGATATTGTTATAAGACAAACCTTAAAGCAGATTATTGTAGCATACATTCCAAATAAGTATCCCTAACTTTGAAATACCACGAAGGCGCTTGATAGATCACAACATATTCAGGGAATAACCTGCAAATCATGGTCCAAAATAAAATAACTTATAAGGAAGGGAATTTCCAAGGGAGTTTCTCAGCACTGCAGCACTTAATGAAAAAAAATACAGAACAGTCCTTGCAGGTTTTGGATGAAGAACATGGAAGCTTGGCGGGTACTACATTGGTGACAAACTGTTTTTCATGAATGCTCTGCATGCCCAAAGACACATAGTACAAGAAGTATTAAAACAGCTACATGGGGGTCCTTCCCTCTTCTGAACATACAAGTTTGTAAAAAATCATCAATGTTGAGGCATACTGCATCCAGGTTATAAATAAAAGAATGGTCTCCGTTGTGGCCAGTATTTTAGAATTTCACTATCAAATAATGGGATTCCATAATCTACAATTTGGTGGCTTGGGATCTGATGGACTGTTCAATTATTGTCTTTCAAAAAAAGCCTTTCCACTTGCAGCTGTACAAATGATCTATTTTGATCAGATCTGAAGCAACTAACTTTCCAAAAATAAAATGAGGCAATTAAACCCGTTTGATACCATTCAAAACATACACTGGCTTGCAAAGTAGTTTCTACACTTGAGAAGAAGGATTTCATTACAAAAATGTATAGGGACCTAAAGTGAAAGCACTGGGCTGGGGAAGATGCAGAATATGTTAATAATAGAAGGACCTTTTGTGTGAAGCTATATTCTGCCATTAATAATATTTGGCCTGCCTTCATCAAAATGGTAGATATCACACTGGAATCTGAGCTAAGCATGGGTTGTACTAATGCTTTGCAATGGCTTCACCAAGATTGCCAGGGATTTTGAGAAGGGCTGGAGGTGACCCACTATTCTGCAGTGGTGGATTTCAGAGTAGAGTTTCAGAATAGAATGAAATGCATAAATCCTGGGCCCTCACTTTAGGAGAAGGTGGATAACACATAGGATCTTAAGAAATGTACTTGGCTATTATTTTACCAAAATGGTGAATATCACAAGAGACGTATGAAATGCTTGGGATGCACCTGTGTTAGCCTTACAAAGATGGCAGATAACACGTAGAAATTTGAGAAGAGTGTGGGAGACACCAATAACCAAACTTGGCTTTAACAAGATGGTTGATATCACAGGGGGATTTGAGAAATGCGTGTTATCTACCAGTGTTTAGCCATGACTTCATTAAGATGGTGGATACACACAGGCGAATATTACATTTTTTTTTCAGAGAGCGTGTTTTTAGTTTGTATCAATAATATTCAATTGAAAGAATCCGTTGAGGTGCCCATGGGTAGTACAGAAATGTCACCTCGGGTACAAACTACATTTAAATAGCCATGGAAGATTGTGAATTGTTTGACAATGTCACAAAATTACAGTAGACACTGGTAAAAATAAAATATTGGTGTTGGTTGGTTTTAGCCCTCAAGCTTGTTAGATTAAAGCTTGTAATTGACAACACTGAGAAGTTCTTAACATAAAGAAACGTTTCGGAGATTGTTGAATATCTTTGCCAGAAGTCTGCCTTTTGCTGACATAAACAAGGTTAAAGAGACAATATTCTACTGTCACAATACTCTGTGTTTGGAGTCATTCATGTTAAATATTAGCATTCTTCTTACAAAATGCATGTACTTACGTTACAAGTTGTGCATTTGTTTGGCTGTCAAATAATAATCTCTCGAAATGTCAACATAGTTATGCAGATGATCTTAGGAACATTTTACTTTGTCCTAAAAAAACACTGTATGATTTGTTTCAGTGTGTTTGTCTGCAATTGCACAGACATTCTGGAGTATATCTACAGGGGGGGGGACGTTAAAGGTCTTTGAAAAATAATGTAATCTATATCTGCTGGAAGTATTTAATTGTCAATGAGCCCAAATATAATGATTTGCGTGGCTTGCTCCACAGTCTCATAACACTTTTTGGATTCCCCAATTTCTATTTTTGAAGTACATCGCTGAAGAGCATTATGCAGATTACTTCTGTAGACCCTAGTTCTGGAGATCGCACTAGGATTGTTCTATGACTCAACCATAGAGAAGACTAAAAGTTATCTGATCCATTCTGTATAAAAGCTGGTTATCATTAGCCAATATATTTCAGTCCCACTGCTCTAATTTAAAAAGTCAGTACGATTAGGTATGATTTACCAAAGCTGAGAACAGCTCTCAAATTACAAAAGTGCAAACACTAATAGGAGTGTTTTTGTACTCACTGTACGCTATCTAAAGAATTGGCAACATTTCTTCCAATATTGGTTTTCTTTGTGGAAACATTGTTGGGGTTGAGATTGACAGCTAAAGTGTATCCGGAGAATATTGGGTATTGTAGCTGCAAAAAATCTCTTGTTTTCGGTTTAATGGCCAGAAATCTCCCACAAAAAAAGTCTTAAAGAACAATGTTATATTTCTATACGGTTAATTGAAGGATATATGTGTGAAAGGTCAGACAGCGGACGGCAGGTTGAAAGATTATTGAGAGTGGTTTTTACTGTGAATATAAATTTACGTATCAAAAAAGTGTTGTTTTTTTTAGATTGGATTAGAAAGTAGGTGGTCAATGTATTGGCTGTGAAACCAAGAGAAAGGGACTTCAATCCTGCCTCCCTGCCTAATTTCTGTAAGAAATAATTACAAAGGAGTCATGCAGTTGCTTTGTTAACTAAAAGAGGGGTCGAATTTCCACAATCACAACAAAATTAAGGGTGTTTAGAAATGTGATTGTTGCCTGTGTTACACTGTACGCGACAAATAAAACCAGACATTTGCAAATGTAAATCTGAGGGAGAAGAATTCCTATTTTATTTCTTTGGGTCTAAATATGTCTTTAAAAATGGTCTGTGATCTCAAGACTGGACGTGCAGTTGTTTACTGGACATGAATGTGATGCATGTATAATATGTTTGCATACAAATATTTTATTTTAAGCAGACTAGTTATGGTGTGTGGGTGGTCAACAATTTTATAATTCTTACTTGTGGTCATGAAGGAGGCTGTGCAAACTTCTGTGCCAAAACGAGGAATTGGCAGAATATTACATATTTCTCCTGTTATTATTCCAGCAAATACTGTGCAAGATTTCTGGCATATCCAGAAATAATCTGCTGAATGATTTCAGCATTACTGCCTACACCGAGTCTTAGTGATATCAAAACTGGGAATCTGAGGCAGGGCAACTGGAGGTGCAAACTTTTTCTGAACCATTTGCCCATAAGTTATCCTCCACCCTCGTGTCAACGACAGCTCGCGGACCCAAATTGAAAGAAATAATTAAATCTAATTAAACGAGGAAGCTTTCTGCTGGTCGCCCATTTTGGATTGGTGAACTCTAAGTTTACAGACCCAAAATCTCTAAATCTGCTGGCTGCAAGAGAATCATGTTCTCCTGTGGCTTCCATTACAGTCTGTTCAGACTCCACTTCACTCAGGCCTCATTCGGGGGAAACCATTGAAAGGGCGAGCCCATAGGCCAAACAGTAAAAAAAAAATACCAAAAATAAAAATTAAACAGTCAACAACCCCTGAGAGGGATTTGCAGACTCTGACAGGCACAGACCCCCTGAGTCCAGTCGATGGTCCCAGTACACCTATAAAAAAACAGCAAAAACAATACCAAAGTACAACATCCCCCAGAAAAAAACAAAAACCCAAAACCAAACAATAAAGTCTCTTTTGAGAACCACCAATAACAAAAAATAAAGAAAGAGCCTGTCTCTATTAGCTCTTGTGCCCTATACAGATGCCCATGGCAGGATGCTAGAAGGCTAGGTCCTGTAAGCAGTTCCTTCTGTGCACAGCCAAAAGCTGTGTGCAGTGAGGGTTGACTGGCTGCAGTGGGATGGGCAGATGCCAGGCCACGAGACCAACACCCACTGTACAGAGATACAGGTTTAAGCAGTGAGGGTTGGCTGCAAGTAACTAATAGAGCACAGGCCTGGGATGTGTTTTTACTTTTTTAATTGTGTATTCATATGTATATCTATATGTATTGTGCTAGTTTGTGTACTTTTACGATAACCCGAATAAGATGTTTTGATTATGATGAACTAGTAAAGCACAGACCTGGGGGGCATATCCACGGTAGCAAGAATGAAACTAAGTTCAAAGAAGCTGGGTGTAGAATATTATAAGATTACTAAAAAAAAATATTAAAATGAAGTGATGATTAGGATTGGTTATGAGACCTATAACTTTGAAATTCAGTTAATAACCACAGATAAAGTGAAGTTATGGTTACAAAACCCAAAATACACTGAAATAAACAGTTAGGTTTGGTTCCACAATCCATAACTTACACAACAGACATGTAAACTATAACGCGCATACCAGGTATAATGCTTATGACCGCACAATACTTATAACAATAATTCACAACTCCTACAAGCACTACGTCATCCAATAACAACACAAACTCAAACCATAACTTTCATAGCCATCTCGTTTATAATGATAATGTTATATGCATCCTCAACTGCACATAAGATGTGAGATGATTTATGACATTTGAATTTGAATCTGTCACATCAAGGGTGACGTCATGAAGATTGCATTGGGGGTGCGAGTTATGGTTTGCCTGGCCGTTGTGAGAGTTATGATTTCGGACCCAACCATAACTGGTGAATTTCAATGGTTCAAAAACTAGTAGCCTGTGGTTTCTAACTCTGTGAAATTGTGAATTGTATGGAGATTTAAAACAAAGCCATCAAAGCCTGGCACAATCTATTATTTAAGGTTACCCTGTATTTTGTAGGGAGTGCAATCATGTGTTTATTTTTCTCTAACAAGTCTAACGTATTTCAGTACTACTTTTTATGTGTTCCAGGGTGCCCCCGTGTAACTTGTGAGTTTTTTCACACACATTCACACAGATTCCTAGCATAATATATGCATAGGTTTAGTGCACGCTTACCCTTTGGAAAATAAGACTGAAAACATGTTTATTGTGACGCAACTCGATCACACTTACAGACATGCGCACTGACACAAAACGCTCACACAAAATATACCCGGCTATCTGAGGTATGTGTGACCCTTTCAAGCCATTAGAGGGGAAGAAAGCCGGTTATGACTGACACCCCGCTGGGGCAAACACTGTGGCAGCGCCCCCTGCCGGCATGCGCACCGCCGAACAAGAGGATTAGCCTGAGAGGACAAACTGGAGGGCCATTCCTCTGATCATGTCCCTGGAGCTGAGGGGAAAAACAACATCCTGAAAGGAGCCGCGGCCCTGTGATATGTAAAGGGCCCGCGCCCCCTGCTCGCCGCGGCGGCTGCCCTCATGGGAGTCGGCCTCTGATATTACACGGGTCCCGTGCGGTTTGTGGAGGGGCGGGGCTGGGGGGCTGGTGACCTCACTCCTGCCTTTGTGGTGTGTATTTGGTGTCAATGTTTGAAGTGTTCTCTCGGGCCCAGCTCTCCCGCGCCGTTTATATAGCGCACACCGCCAACTACAAAGTCTCTCGGCGCTAAAGCGGAGTTGTTTTTCTTACTAACGCGGCGCTCCTTATTTAATTACTTAATTAGTTAAAACACTGAGAAAACACACATTAAAAGAGACTCTAGGCGTGAGACCAAAAGGCCCAGCGGACTTTGCAGACTTGAACCTGTGACCTGCAGGCGCTCCAGCCTCCAAAGAGCCCTACCTGTGAAACTAGGCCTCTAGGCTTAGATAGTCAACAATTGGTCAAGTTCAATCAGGTTTCAGAATATCTTTAATGAATATGCTCGAGATACATTTCCACGTATTGAATTTAAATGGCGATTATTTACACATTTCTTGGACATTTATAAACCAGACTGGAGTTTACGACTTGGTGTGTGGACAAGTCCAGCCCTACTTGTTGTCCAGAGGGTATCCGGTCACTATCTGCGCCATGGAAGCAGGCACAGGACGTGGCCTCGCGTGCACCACACTGCCATGGACCTGGCATTGCAAGAGAATGGTGCCATGCCTGGCAGCACAGCTGCGTATGGTGAAGTAAACACAATCTGTGTGTACAGCACAGCAGCTGTCAAAATACCTTTTCATTTCCTGGAACTTACCATTCCAAAGTGTACTGCTAAAAATTAAAATATAATTGCGGTCTTTTCGTAAATAGTGCAAAGTTGGGTCTGGCCGTATCTGGTGGAAGTCCAAATCCGGCTTCAAATAAAGGTGTTCCCTGTTCTATTAACTGGGCTTATTAACAGGAAGTAGTTCTCAGAACCCAAACCTCAACAGAGATTCTTGGCCAGATTCTTGGCCCAAATCCAGAGGGTGTGGGCCAATACGTAGGTTACCCACTGGCGGCTCTGGGGTGTCATATAATAAAATAATACATAGTGGGAGGGGCCACTATTTTGGGATTCTCCAGTTGTGCAACCATGGTTCCAGATTAACAATGGCTCTTTACAGAGACCCAAGGACTGGAAGTCATTTGTCTTGGTGACGTTGAAACATGAGCCATCTGGTTGCCTATCTCAGGCAAGTCCCACGGGTCAGGCCATCATTGTCGCTGAACACGTTTTGGGAATAACGGTAACTTTTAACAGCACCTGCACAACTGAAGGCATCATTTTTCGAGGCCTGTGAGTTCAAACTGAAAGAACTATGAGTTTGGTGCACTTGTACGCATCTCTTGTATAATCAAGAATGTTCTCACGATAAGATCTATGACTGCTGAAAAGGCGAATAGATGTGTAACTTCTCCCTTTCTTTTCTTCCTTTCTTTCTTTCCTTTCCTTTCCTTTAATTTTCCTTCCTTTCCTTTCTTTCTTTTTTTCTTTCAGTCCCTTGCAGTTTTTTGAAACG
Organism: Lissotriton vulgaris; assembly: GCF_964263255.1. Classification (NCBI taxonomy): domain Eukaryota; kingdom Metazoa; phylum Chordata; class Amphibia; order Caudata; family Salamandridae; genus Lissotriton; species Lissotriton vulgaris. The sequence continues at coordinate 254,007,503 of NC_141687.1, forward strand.
ATAAATGTGTGATATTTTGCAAAATCCACTTCCCATGCTTTAAAATGAGAAAAGAAAATAGAGATTGGAGAGGGACAGGCAAGTGGCAGAACATAATCAAATGACCAGCTTTTTGTACTTTTTATTTTAAACTTCGGGGTTTCCATCAATATAAATAAAAATAGTTCTTCTTGAATGTACTGGGTACACTGTTTTGAAAGTACTGCCTTTTCCTGTTGCCTTTTTCACAACTTGGGCCTTATTTAAGAGCAAAGAGTTTCCCTCTTTTGCATTGTATTTGGTAATCAGTGACGTGTAAAGACGGGGACCATTCAGGGCCTGGAATAGGGTGGTAGGGTACTGTTGAGTTATTGGAAATGTCGTCGCCTCAATGGGCGTCCTTCAGAAGCAGTTTTACTAGAGCTGCAGCCGAGGTATAAAAGCAGTTTATTAGACCCGGTGTATTGTTTGGATAACAAACTGCACAGCCCATGAAAGCTTTTTATTGGCTCGCTCATGTTTTCTGGACAAACTAGCCTGGCATCATCATCATCATTTGCTCATTGACTGGCAACTCCATCCCGGCAGCGCATGTCCATTTGGTGTGGCGCAAAGGACATTAGTCCTTTAAAGAGCCCTGGCGTAGGCGCTACCATGACAGATGAGCTATCAGCTCAGCAAGCCGGAAGAAACACGCAATGAAAGAAGGGCAGAACGGTGGCGGGCGGCGAGTGGTGCCCCAAGCCTTCATCTTGAGTGCCGAGTCTACCAAAGGTCAATGGTCAGGGCAGTCGCCATTGTCGGGCCAGTCCCTGATCTGTCACCAGTAGAAATATCGTCCTCATCAGGGTTTGAGTTGGAAGTGCTGGTCAGAATCATTTGAATAATAGATGCCTGTGTACCTCCCGACCCTGAGGGAGTCTAGGAGCGTGGGAGGGAGTGGTCCCCAAATCATCCGCTCGTGAAACCATAGGCTGATAATCTGGTGTGTTATGTCCCTCTTTTATTTAAGTGAAGTGTTTACTATTTATTTAATCCTTTTCACCATTTGTTGTCTTAATATCTCTAAAGAGATGCCACAGAAGTCTGTTTGAAGGCAGGTAATAGAGGAGTTAGAAGCAGCCACGGTCCTCACAGGTAACAGCGAGTCGGGCCGGATAATGGGCCATTTCGAGGGATGATGCAGAGGGAACATTAAATAAATAATTAATTTTCTCTCAACATCGTCCCTCGAAATCTCCCCTTACCTGGTTACCTGCACGGACCACAGCTGGTTAGGAGTCCTATTGGGTGAAGGTAGGTACCACTGTCTGATTTTCTTAAGTCGTGTGGAGGTCATTTAAAGACAAATTTAAGTCGTTCTGTTTTTGATGATCTACGTGCTAAGGCCATGAACTCCCAAGGATCTGCCTCCGTGTTTCTCAGAGTGAAAGCTCATGGGGTGGTCAAGTGTGCATTCACGGATCATAGATTACTGTACTGAGCATCGAGGGCTGCAGGTTTATGGTGCTCCGTTACCTCAGAAGACCTTGAAGTTGATCCTTGCCTCCACTGGAGGGCAGGTCCACTGGAAGTCAGTGGCGGCTGTCAGGACTTGTTAAGTGTGGTCATGCTTTGGAAGGGTCAGGTGTTCATGGCCTCCTGGTTCTGTAGTCTCTGCAACCTGTTGATGAAATTCTTTGAGGGCCCCTAGTAAATGATCTTGCAATCTTCTAAGGAGCCATTAGTATTTAGCTATTATAGCTAATACTAAAATAACTAAACCAAAAATACTGATAATCATAAGTTGACAAACTTTAGTTAAAAAATAATTGTTAACTACCTTCCTTGGATTGTTTTTCTTAATCAGAAATACATAACTTTAATATGTACTATTGAGTTAAATTAAATGTTTACTAATCCATAACATAATATGAAGCTGTATCTCAATGGGGCCCGCTTTGGTCCACAGGGTGCAGCCTATCGTCGTTGTCATGTCACACTGCACGGCCTATCAGCGATCTCAGGAATGCCCCTGGACATCCCCTTTAAGTAGACAGACAGTCATTGGTGCCTTTGGAAGGAGGTCTTTACTAATGTGCCATACTATTTGAATTCCCACGGACCGGGAAAAGACACCTGCACCGGCGGGCGGGGCGTTCGTATTGTTTCACCCACCCCTGGTCCCCTGAACTCTGGCCGCGCTGCAGCTTTGATCTCGGTTCCCGTTTTTAGTTCCTCCACAAACTGCTTTGTTTTCTTGCGCTTTTGGATATAAAAGCTGGCAGGCCTTCTCCCGGCCACGCTGCCTGCCTCCAGCGCCGTACTCCCCCACCTGAGGTCGCACACCTCCGCCACGGCCCTCTCTCCTGCGTGTGGGGCGCGGGGTGACCCAGGGGCGGTGCCGGGCAGCCGCGGTCTCGTGAGAAACAGCGGAGCCGAGGGAGGGAGGGCAGGATGCAGACAGGTTGAAATAATAACGTGATGGGCATGTAGCGCTTGCTGCCAGGCTTGCTGCTTCGTAGAACTGTAAATTACAGGCGTTACGGTTACCCAGCTCAATAATTCTCATTGCATCTGCATCAATACTAATAAAAGGAGTAGTCAGCCTCCCCATTGTTCATCCCTTTGACTCGCCTGTTGCAAGCAGGTCTGTGCAACAGGCGCTTAACCCACTGAGGGTGTTTGATCGTACAAGGCATTCGGTAGAAGTGGTCGCATTTTGCACACCGACCTTTACTAAATGCATTGTTTTTTTCGAACCAACATATGTTCAAACATGTTGATTTGCAAATTTCGAATCATAGGGGGTCGCAGTGTGACTTACCTCATTAATATGCATGAAGTAGGTCATAAATTGTGACCCACTACGAATCACTGCCATCAAAGGGATGGTGGCCTGTTGGGGTCTGCAGTCCACAATATCTGTGACTACTTTTAAATAAAGCAACCTTTTTTTATTTAGCCTGCTAAAGAAGACGGGATGCGTTGAGAAAGAAAAAGACGTTTCAAAAACTTTTTTTTACGAGTGAGCAGTGGTCTTAGAGACCACTGCCCACTCCTACATTTTTTTTTACAACATAGACAAAGGGGGGACCCCTTCCCATTTGCAAGTGGGTTATCACCTCTTTTGAGGTGTTGGTAACCTATCAATGATTTGTGACCACAATTCCAGTCACAAACCATAGATATATACCATTAAAAAAAACATAAATTGGAAGGGACCCCTAAACACGTCTTTTCAATTTGTGATTCAGTATGTAGTCACAAACCCATTTTTCGGTTCAGTACAACTTAACGAATTGTAATTTAGGTTTTGAACATCCCCAAAAGCTATTTTGCAGTCGCAGAGGCTCTGATTTTGGGAGACCGCAAAATTGCTTTGAACATTAGACCCTGAGTTGTTTGCTTGTGTTTAGGTGATTTTTAGATACATTTAAGATTCTGCTGCAATATTCTTGTATAGATGTGGAACAAATTTAGTCATGAACAATAACCCTTCACTCTTACCTATTAACATTGATCAGTAGAATTAATCCAATATGGAGAGACCCAAGAAAGATGATTTCGTTCATATTTTTATTTTACAGGATTCATGTTGATGCAGATACAGTACTTAAAATTCACATATCAATTTTATAAACAGCACAACACAATATATAAAGACAAATCCACACAAAACTTTACATTGGAATGTGAGAATCTCCCCACTCGCCAATGACTCTCTCACTCATACATCACTACTATACACTCCATACATATAAGTCCTTTACACTCCCATAGTATGTCTTTAACAGTCCACCAAGGAAACCACTCTTTCTTGGACTTCCATTGATGTGTCCTGATCTGGGTAATTCCGAAAAACTGTTCAACACACGTTTCGTTGGTACGTACGTTCTTATAACCACCTTCTTCAGGACCTATAAATCTTTGACTTCCTAATCAATTCGATCCAACAAGTGGGGAATCTCAAAAGAGGTTAAACGTGCATACGTATGGGTTCAAATCTCTATTTAAAATTAGCATAGCTTCAAATACTTTTTCCAGACATAGTTGCTCTTGACCATATCCCATCATTTCGCCAGTAGACTCCAGTTGTGTGAAAAATTTACAAAATTAGAAGTAACTCACAAAAAATATATTTTTTAAAAATGTGAATGAAATCATTTCTCTTGGGTCTCTCTGTATTGAAGTAATTCTATCGAGCAATGTTGATAGGTTAGAAGGAAATGTTATTGTTTATTGTTGTTGTTCTCCCCTTCCCCGAACCTGGAATTGTAGGATTTTTGGGAGTACTCTGGTTTGATATAATCAAACGGATTCAGTCACGACTTTGAAATTTGCAAAGGATTGCCGTGCAGGAACCTTCAAATGTGAAATATATTGTGAGAACCAGGCCTTCAAATATGAAAAGGAATGCTGGGCATTGACTTTTAAATGCACAGTTGAATGGAAGACATGAATATTGAAATATGCAGTTCTTTGTCAGACACAAATGAGGAACTGGGTGGTAATCATAACGTTTAACATGTGCGATGGACTATGAGGCCTTGAAGGTGTAGTAGATTGTAGTACTTTGGCCTTAATGTATGTACAAGGGAACGTCAGCAATCAGGAAATGACTTTCGGATGGCCAATAAAATGTCAGATCCGGGACTTCACATATGCAAAGGAATATCCGGAAATTGTGAATTGGAATGTCAGGAATGAACCGTCAAATGCGCACTGGAAATGGAACATTTGTGCAAGGAATGTGACACACACCCTCAAATGTGCAATGGTATACCAGGCAAGTGTGCAATGAATTACCAGGCATGAAAATTCAAATGTGCAATAAGACGCCAGGCTATTGATGATTGATTTTCTGATGGGCAATAAAATGCGAAATGTGGACCTTCACAAAGGAAGACCAGACGTGTGAAACGCCCAAAATTCAAATGTGCAGTGGAGCACCGGGCAATAGGAGATTCCCTGTAAAATGAGCAATCAATTGCTACTATGGACCTTCAGAAGTGAGAAGAAATGCCAGCCATTCGTATAATGGAATAACAGTTGTGAACCTTCAAATGTGCAAAGGAACGCCAGGCATTTGTGCACAGTGAATACCAGGCCTGTGTGAAATGCCAGGCATGAAAATTCAAATGTGCAATGGCACGCCAGACAATCGAAGATTTACTTTCAAATGGGCTGCGAGGTTCCAGATATGGACCTTCACGAGTGCAAAGTAAGGTCAGCCCATTGTGCAATGGAAAACCAGATGTGGATCTTTAAAAGTGCACTCAATACGAGGAGTGAGTGCAATAAAGAGCTAGCAGTGAATCTTCAGTCGTGCGGCCGATTGTAAGCCACGCTGGAAGGAACATGGGTGGTACTTGTACTATAGAATTCAAGGCGGAAATTGAACATGTCCAATGAAGAGGGACTTGGACTCAAAATGTTCAGTGGAAAGCCATGGAACCGAATCCACTTGGTAAGGTCACGGTCAAAGAACTTTTCCTGACTGGTGCCTCAGTTCCTTTAGCTGGCAACACTTTGAGACCTGCGATACAACCAACACCGTAATCTCCATGAGTAAAGTGAATATTTGCAGCTACCACTCTCCTCCTCTTCCGCGCCTATCCCCTGCTCTTCATTAACTAACTAATGCATTCATTCATCTCACTCGCCAAATATATATGTATTTAGTAAACAACACAGCGGATAACGTAATTGCTTCTAGGCGCTTGTGGCAATATGCTTTAGAAGTAACAAGGGAAGGAGGTGGGATTAGAATTTTCTGAAAGCAGGGAGGTTGTTGGAACTGTGGGTAAGGGGGACCATGAGGTTGTTCCACAGGCAAGCGGCAGCCACTGAGAATCCTGTACTCTTGCGGTTTTTTTGGGGGGCCACAAGGAGGTTCAGGCCATTGGAGCAGAGGCTTCTAGGATACAGGTATATCTTGATGTGGCTGCAGTAATCTGCTGGTCTAGGGCCTTCAATGCATCTAAAGGTGATGCAGAGTGTTTTCGAGGTGTTTCTGTCTTTCACTGTTTCCTAGTGGTGCTGTGTGCTGTGCTGGGTGATTCGGGTTTTTGCAGAGACTACTGAAGAGTGATACTGTTGTGTTTTGGGCTTTTGAAGGCTGTTGACCTGGTAAGACTGTACATCATTTTAAAAGGTGTTTCTGTAGTCGAGGTGGAACCTAACAAGTGAACTGACTACCAAGGAGTGATGCTCACGAGGATAAATAACAGTATTTTTTTATAGACTTCAATTTGCGGAATGATGATTTAACCACTGCTTTCTGGAGTTTAGACACAGGTCAGTGTCCTCGATTTTACCTAATTTTCCCCCACGCCCCAGCTACATGTTACTCACAGCACCAACAAGCATTTAATTTTGTCCCAGGCACTATCCAATCAATCGTTGTGAATGTATGTTTCTTTACTTTTGTGTGGTGCACATTCAGTCGGAGGCTTCTTGGCGCTCGTGAATCACACTATTACTAGGCTCAGGAATTCAGTTTATAGTGTTCTATAAGTGTATAATATTACCTTCTCATGCCTCTTCCAAGCACTATATTTCACCAGTAAATGGCTGTTCCTGGGCACAGACCTGGCCCTGATCATCTGCATGGCAAACATCTGTACAGCATTTAACTATACAGAGCCTGAATGTCACCTGCAGAATTGGGTTCTGAGAGAGTTACATATAGCATCCTTGCAATATTTAGAATAATAACTGCGTCATTCCTTCTGCAGTGTAGTGGGAGAGTTGTGTTTCTAAGCACTAACAAGCCGCACATGCTTCACCATGAGATACAACAGGGCATGCTTCTGGTGTGTGAGGTTAGTAGTGTGTCTTACCTCAGTGTCACTGTGCCAGGGGGACTCAAGCTGCACCTCAAGGATGAGGTCCAACGAGGCCGAAACTGGACTGTGTTTCCTTATAGAGGGGGGCTCGCCTGGCACTTTGGGATGTACAGTTCCTGTTGGAGCATGCACATGGTTGCTCCCTGTCTGAAGTGGCATAGTGAGCAAAAAGCAATTGATTGGAATGTAGTTCGGGAAAGTGGCTTTGGCAGAATCTTTTCCAAACATACACCCACCACCTTTGTGTTTCATTGCTTCTGTTTAAACCAGCCACATAGCATTTCAAAACTTTTAATATTATTAATAAACATTTTTTTTAATTATTATTTGTAGGTTTTATATAACGCCTGCATCACCCCCTACTGGGTATCTCTGTGCTTTGGACTGTGCTGCTAAACAGGCTGACAAGCATTATTGAAATAAAGCGGTCTTAAGAAGAGGTCCTGGAGCGCAGATAGTCGGGTATTGTCTCAGGTGAATGGGCAGCTGGTTCCAGTAGAGGGGAGCGAGGTAGGAAAAGGATTTCCCACCTAGCCTTGTTTTCCTGACCCGGGGGACAAGAGAACGATTTGCTTCCGGACCTGAGGGTCCTGGTAGGGGTGTAAGGCGAGAATAAAAGTTGGCCCTGGTCCATTTTCATCACCTTGGAATTCCTGGCCCACTCCTAACAGAGAGGAATTCCAAGCTCACAGAAGCCTTACATTTATTATGCCTGGTTTTGCCTCTGCCTTACTCTCTTTAGAGTGGAAACATATTCACACCCCCTGGCCTTATATACCCCCAACACGCAGTGCTTAATTCGTGACAACAACAAAAACCAGGCCTCAAAGCGTTTCTTGGAGAGCACCATCACATGCAAAGGCTGCCGAATCCCGAGTCTGCCTAATCTCACCTCATATCTCTTTCCATATTTTCTGTCTCTTATACTCTTTCTTTCAGGGTCTTAGTGGTCCCAGATTTCTCCCTTCGGCGATGTTTTCCTATCTTTCTTTAACTTCTTCTTTCTCCATTTTCTTCCTCTAGTTCAAAATAATAGAAAAAAAGAGTACCGCTCCCCAAAAATAATTGCAGTGCCCCCCACCCTAAGCCACTGGCACAAATTAAGCACGGCCAACACATCAATCACACCTAACTCGCTAGAACCAGAGACAAATCCAAAGGATGTCTCGGGTAGGTCTTAATTTGAGCCGAAGGTTTCCGGGGCTCAGTACCTAACTGTCAACACTGGCGCTTGTCAATGCGAGTACAACACCTAGGACATCAGCACAATTAGATGGCCAAATAAGTTTAAACCAGCAAGTGTGAAAAATAAACAAAAACTAAAATTGCATATAGTATATAAATTTAATACGTATTGATTAAAAATCATATAGACATACAAACTATATGATAGGGCTAAAAATACAATTCATTAAAACCAATCAAGGATATCATACTTCACTACAATTCCACAAAATCATACAAATCAAAAAAGCAATACATTCATGTAATTAAATAGCATAAAAAATATAGTCATAAAGCAACTTTGAGTTTTTATGCTATTTAATTACATGAATGTATTGCTTTTTTGATTTGTATGATTTTGTGGAATTGTAGTGAAGTATGATATCCTTGATTGGTTTTAATGAATTGTATTTTTAGCCCTATCATATAGTTTGTATGTCTATATGATTTTTAATCAATACGTATTAAATTTATATACTATATGCAATTTTAGTTTTTGTTTATTTTTAACACTTGCTGGTTTAAACTTATTTGGCCATCTAATTGTGCTGATGTCCTAGGTGTTGTACTCGCATTGGTATTTACCCTGCCCTAGGAATCCATATCGGTACCCAGGGGGTCCTTGTTTTTCTCACATATAACACTGGCGCTTGTGACAGTCTGCCACAAGGTGGTGCTTTCTTGCTAATTTAGTCATGACCATAATAACAGTTAATTATTAATTCAATATACATTTCCTGCCGTCCAAGCCATTCTTATAGCTTTGGGGGGGCTGAAAGAGTCCGAATTGTCACACATGTAGGAGTGTGATGGTTAGTAGTTGTGCTGTTACTATCAGTGGCAGCATGGCAGGGGCAATGTCTGGTGCAAGCTGCAATGGCCTCCTGACCAGAGCCCTGGCACTTATTTTATGTTTTTCAAATTGAGCACTGGTCACTCGTTCTTTTACCATGCCCTACTTCAGATGCGATTTTGACTTTAAAATGCCTCCCTGTCATCTCTGTTTCATTGTTTAACGAGGGAGCAATTGGAAAACACTCTGCGTGAGGTTAGAAACACAGCCGAAGAATGCCCGTGCCCGGCTGCAGTTGGGTAATGTGTACACAGTGCCTGGCTGGGACACACACGCTCTAAAATTCTTTTACTATCAGCCAGGGGAGGTTTGTTTTCAGGTGACGAGGAGGTAATGGCAGCCCCAAGCAAAATACAAGCCTTTTAACACTTTTTATTACAAATGTAGATTCTGAGGGATGATGCACAGCCAGAGGCGCTGTCAGCATCCCACATAATCCGCGCAGGGCTGCCAGAAGTAGGTAGAACACATTTATTGAAGGGGTGATACAATTATAAATCTGAACCACAACATGTGCCCAGCAGGATCACACCCAGGTGTCCTTAGATCAGGGCGGTGGTTCAGCACTCAACACTCACCCACCCGTGTCTGGGACTTAGGTGCTTGTTTTTATTGTACACTTTGCACTGTATGCATAGATCTCCCCATGGCCTATCAGAGGCTGAAACGTGGCCAACAAAACTCTGCCATGTCTTGCCAATATCAAATAAGAGCTATGAAAATCTAAGTACATGTTGACAATTTACAAGGCAAATTTCCTTTTCAGATACTGAGCTGCAAACAAAGCAGTTCCATTTCTCCAAAGTTGATTGAGTTACAAATCTCTTCTTTCCTCTAGTCTTGAACCACCTTCATGTTGGAATGTAGTCATGACACTTTGCTGGGTTTTAGATAAGAACGAGGCAGGGCTTCCTAGCTTGATGGGCAGGGCAGCATGGCACACAGCCAGCCAGACATCACAGGAAGGCCCTCGTTTAGAGCTCCTAGCTGAAATGTGTGTTAACAACTGCATTACCGCATATTGTGAGGGCTGTAGTAACTCTGCATCAGATCACGCCAAATCTGCGGCTAGTAATCACAAATTTTACTGAAATATGGTAAACCATACGATGCACCATATGCTAGACATTATTCCTAATTTTTAGCACACAAACTCTGAATCCTTCGGTGACACATGCAGTCAAGATAATATTATATCTCGGCGTTATCCTAGGATTGAGTGAAGGACTGAACATTGTATGTGGTTTAATCTTCTGCAAATCAGAACTGCCACATCATGACCATGATCACAACTCACACTTCTGTCAACAGAAAATCTGACCTTAACAATCATGGCCGCTTCGGGAGGATGCTCTGAGATCCTCGAAGCAAGGTTGTACCGTCCACATTGTTCAAAACGGCTCTTTGGAAGCCGGAAGAGTTCCGCTTTACATGAACAACGGCAAGACTCTGGCAAGTGCCTGATCCGTTGTTCCGAGCAGAACCGGACTGAAGCATTAATTCCTGCATTGTTTGAGTTCCCTCATATTCCAACCTTGGAATCCCTTGGAGTCAGGCTCATCTAACACTGACTATCTTCTTGACCCTTCTCCAGCCTTTTACATCCAGTTCTCATCTACGATCCAACGCGCTGTTAATGTTTGTTTCCTGATCTCCCACCATGTTCCTTCTAATAGTGTTATAAATTGTGTTTTACCTCTCATTCTCCAATTTAGTTTTGAGCATAGGCCAGACGAGTCAACACATTTTGTCTGCTCCATTATGGGGAAATGTACAATTTCTCTGTGAAAGCATATGACATTGACCAACAGAGTAATAATAAAAAAATAATAATGGTAGGGGAGGCTTATTTGGTTAGGTGGGAGCGTGGAATGCCATGTTGTAAGAACTCACCGGGTTCTTGCTCTTTAAACACTATTCACGGTTTTACAGGCCAAGCAGGAGATAACAGGAGACTGTAAATAGACCACAAATGTATTGGGCGACGCCCCCATGTTCAAGGTATTTACAGCTTAAAAGACCAATTTCAAAGGCAATGCATCTGTGCACTGTGTCATAAACTGTGCTTACTTTTTCCGCCAAAGTCCAACTTCAAATTTTCTTCTGAAGATTGCCAAAGTGGTCAATTTCACTATGTTCATGTGATTGTAAACTCGCTGAGTGGCAAGGGCACTGTAGCGCTCAGCTGCTGTCCTTGTGCATTATAAGTTAGACATGGTGTTGCCTTGTCTCACTGGGTCGCTTCTCTAAACCTGACAAAATCACTGCAGGCCTCAGGAGATTAGCAGAAGAGTTGCTGAGTATTAAGATTCTTTCCCACAGGGTGAGAGATGTGTCTGTATATTTTAAAAGTTTTCTCCAGTTGGCACCGCCTCTTTGGAAGATACACCAGTCTTAGTTGAATAAGTCAGTTGAGTCCAACATTCATGTACAATTTATGCAGGATCAACAGAAATTTTACATTCAATTTGTTTGCCAACACAGTCCTTGCAGAATTGATCTCACACACAAAGTGCATTATGTAATTTGAAGCAAAACAGGAGAATTTGTAACATTTCATCATTCACTAACCAGATAAACTGAAAAGATGCCCTTGTCTGACCGTGATCCAACAGATAGAATGAATACATTGACCCCCATGGTGCACACTGCTTGGACCACCAGCTGAGCTGTTAAAGCTAATGAACCTGCACCACTTTAATTTCTTATGCCCAACCACGGGACCTCTCCACGTTGTCTTCTATGAAGTATACTTTGATTTTTTTCCAAAGCAGATACTCTCATGTATTAACTACTTAATCCAGGGATATCAGCACAGATTCAGGCAGGCCGAATGAGTCACATTTAGATGTATTATCTCTACTTTTATCTCACATAAAAATCCTGAAACTATGGCATGGATTCTGCATAGATGCCTGGGCCTCCCTCATAATCTCTGTCTACCATCCAGACATGAACTTGAGTTAAGGTACATATAGAGAAACTTGACCAAGGATTTCTTTCTTACTTTACAAACGGTTTAGACCTGGTTACTGTCTTTAGTCGCTCTCAGTCCTACTTTTGATGATGCTACCCACAGGCGAAGAGAGGTGTTAAATAGGAAGAGGGATAGCGAGAAATTCTGGCTGATAATACACTTCACCATTGCCAAACAAATGTTGTTTTATTGCGCCCATGCTCATGGAAACTATAAACCAACTCATGGAATGAGCGCTCTGTGCTAAGGCGAGTTTAAAGGCACTGGAACAATATCTTGTGATTGGTCATGTGCTTACATTCCTAAACTTCTCCTATAGTCTTGCTGTTCAAACCATGCACCATTTTTATTAACCATCCCTAAAATGTCTCCAGTCTGTCTTTGTTGCTTGGGAGACATGGTCTCTGGATGATAGATGGTATAGATATTTGGTCCATATTAGGATGTCTCTTGCCCTTTCCTGAATGACCGCCTATGTAAAATAAAGGAAGACCCTGTCAATAAATGTGTCCATTCTGCTTATGGAAAATTTCTTGTGGTACTAGGACTCTGAGTTCAGCCAAATCCTAGGATACTAGAGAAATGGCAGGGTCTAAGAAGCCTCATGGCATAGGCAATGGGTGTGCATAATGAAGAGTATATTCCACTATTGCACTAATTCTGCCTTCATTTTTCCTCATCTGCCATTTCAACTGCCCCAACTTTGTATCTTTGGCTTGGTATCAGTGTTAAAATACACACATCATTGTTATTGTTAAATAACACTTGCATAACACACTATGCATCATTATTAAGGGTTTGCAGTACTTTCCAGGGTATGGCTTATCAAACGTTTCCACCTCAAACATTTGATTACAGTGGTAAAGCCTCCCTTCTGCTATGAACTGGGCTCTAAACGTATCTCTGAGGAAGGGAGCAAGAAAACCCTGTCCTGCTTTAAGAGACAACCAGCTCTGGAAGGGGGAAAATTCCAATATTGAGCCACCACACACATGCATGCACGCACTCCTGCGCGCGCACACACACACCATAATTTAATTGGTTTGGTGGAAGGTCACAAGAGCAAATCCACTTATGGGACCCCCTACTGGGATTACCATTCTGCATTCCAGCAACAAGCAGCCAGTAAGTAGCCTGTATATGGAGGCAGCCAACAGCACATACAGCCAGGGGATGGCTTACGCTGCTTTGTACAAAAAGCCCACGCCAAAGCATAGCATCCTCTGGGGAAGATTGCCTATTTAAAAGTCAGCCACTTTAATCTTGCTGGCTTGGTCTTCCCAAGCAGACAAAAGTGAGCAGAGGAGAACACACTTGCAGCCGAAATCTTCATGCCATCTGAATTAACACGGGTTTGACTCCTGTTGGGAAAACATGGCCTTTTCTGAGGCAGTTATGTCATGAAAACGCCTTCTATTTGCTCCAAAGACAGGCCAATTTGTAGAGTTGTTGTTGCCCTCCAATATGTCGCAGTTACTGTTATTGTCGTCTTCTGAAACGTGTGCTTGCTTTGCTCCCTACAGGAATACGGTACAGCCATCAGGGGAACAATGAGGTCACTTCCTCCTCGGCGATGAGTCACCACAGCAACAACTCGATGGTGACCAGCCAGTCGGTCCTGCAGCAGGTTTCTCCTGTCGGCATGGACCAGGGACACAGCATGCTCACACCTGATGGTAAATTGGTGAGTACACCTGGTCCATTGTAGAGCTGATTAGATAAGAGAGCCCTGAGCAGGCAAAACAAACAGGGCCTTTTTCAGTTTCTCACAAGGCCCAGTGTAAACAATGAGGCATTGTGGGCCGGGGTGGGAGGACCTCCGGTGCGCAGCCTGCTGTGAGTGAAAGGCAGCGCTGTGACCCCGCGCTTTCGCCTGTGCTGGAGGTGTGTGTTTTGAACCCGTCCAATAAACCTGACAAAGAAACCTTCGGGTTTTATTGATTACATGCTTTGCAAGGCAGCAGCAGAGTGGGTGGGGCTGACTATGTTTGCACTTGGCTGCAAAAGAAATTCATGTTGATAAAATGCTCGTTCAGTTTTAGCATTCTCATAACCAGCCAAGAAAGATAGATTACTTTTTAAAAACTTTATTTTGTTCTCGATGTTCTTTTGAAGTAGCATTTATTTTATTTTAAATATTTTATATAGCAAAAAGCACTTCACAGGGGACATTATTGTAGCAGGACCGTCTCGATCATGTATTGCTGCATGGAGATGGTTGTTTTAGGCCACGTTGAGACCTGTAGATTCATCAAGCCGAATTCGGCTCGCAAAGGGCCAGATTCTGAGAATCTGGCCCTTTGCGAGCGCTATTTTTGCATTTGGGATTCATCATCCCAAAGGCAAAAATCGCAATTCTAAAAATCGCTAAATTGCGATTCCTTAAATGCAATTCATGAACCATTTACAATTTGCGAATTCGCAATCTGGGGCCGCTATTTACCACGAAGTCTAACTACGTGGTAAATAGCAAAAACTTAGAAAAATACACTTTAGTGCATTTTTCTTAGTTGTATGTTACACACAAACATGTCCTTTGGACATGTGTGTTCGCAACACCAGTGTGCATTACCATTTCAGGGGTGCTACAGGGACACCCCTGCACCCTTGAAATTGCTTCCTTATTTGCGATTCGCTAATTGCTAATTGCAAATAAGGAATGAATGGGAAAGCCATTCCTTATTTGCGATTAGCAATTAGCGAATCGCAAATAAGGAAGCAGTAGAAATCGCATAAAATATTGCGATTTCTACATGCATCCCGTTTTGCGAGTCTTTAATAGCGAATCCTTAAAATTCGCTAATAAGGACTCGCAAAACATGCCAGAGAAATGGGAATTCCCTTGAACAGGACTATAGAGAATGTGACAAGAAACAATCAAGGCCTAAATGACAAATTCATAAACAAATCAACAAAAAAATTTTTTTGTAAAAAAGGAGAAAATTCAATTTATTATGTATACATACATGAATAAAATACACACTAAGGTATTACATTGAACACCAATAAGTAATTAAAAAAGCAGTACAATAAAAAACACAAATATCATTCAATTATGACCCGCATAATTGGCACTAGAAAAGACAGAGACAGTAAGACATGAGAAATTGTACAATACTACAAGTACATTCGGACTCCTGGTTGATCACATCGATGTCATGTATATGAAGATCTATATATCTACAGCGATGAGGAAGTCATGAATTATACAAATATTGGAAATCGTCGACGTGTTTCAGTGGAATTTCTTGATTCTTGCCACCTTTTTCAAGACTATATGTAATGTCTGTCAAAACCAGGGGGTCATACAATTTCCCCTAATTTGTGTTCACAAACGCTGTGCCAAATGCCGTATTTCTATAAATCACAGTTTCACGCGATACACAAGCTCGGGGCTTTTCAGCTCAGAATTGCAATCTTTAAAAGGATCCAGATATTTTCTTATCTTTCTTTTATTTTGTACTTTTATGGGTAAAACGTGGCTCACTTCGCCTTTAAAAGGGATGTTTGGCACCTTCTTGTGGTTATGGTATGTTCCTGTATGCAGGTTGTTAATTAGAAAACGAGAAGGCAATGAAGGGGCGTGCTGAGGCACCGGCTCCTTAAGAACGTCGTATAAGGCACAGCCTAATAGAGTCTGCGCTGCCCGACCACGGAAGTGGAAAGCTGAGATCAATTCTTTGCGCCAAAATATCCTTAGTCCGTGGCGTTACATGACCATGATGAATCTGGAGGCTGATTACATGAGATCTGTGGGACATAATAAAATGGAAGATTTGCACACTTGCACATGTTTATGTTTAGTTTATTTACAATTTGTTGCAGAGGGAGCTAGATTTATGTTGTGTAGCTTCAAATGTGTGTTGAAATAAGGGTCCCCTGACTCCAGATTGCTGCTCCAGCTTTAACTTTACGCTGAAGTACTTCGGACTAGAGTTATATTTTGAAGGTTTGCAGCAGCAAATGAGTCAATTTGCTTTTGAATAGAAACTGTTGTAAGATGCTAGTGAGACTGTGGAAGTGAAAGTGATTTGAGAAATTTGGAAAGGGGATCTTGGCCTGTTCTTAAAAAGCGGCCTCTCCTTATTTTGTGGCTGTGCTTACATGAATTTGAATTCGTCCCCCGGCCACTGGAATCTGCAGTCTGGACATTTCTGGGCAGGTAACAGTAAGTGGCTTAGGCGGGCTTCCCCCTCCCCCTCCTCTTGCCTTTGGTAGGCCAGCTTGTATCTGTGGTACTGCTTGTGCTCTTGGTCTCAGAAGTTGATGCGAACCTTCCCAGGCTGCATAGCTGGACTTCACACAAATCTACAGGCACTAAAAGTAATATGGTATTTGTGCAAACCAAGATAAACGCTGAGACATTTGAAGCCTGGATTGGTGTATCCATGAGTTAAGTCCCTCAAATAGAGAAACTACCCACGGTCTAACACAATCCCTGGCAAGCACACCCACAAACACCCAGACAAACAGCTACTAGAAGCATTTTGTGATACATCACTGACCTCTTTGTAGCAATTGTTTGGATTAGACCTGTTCACAGACAGACTGTAAAGACTGCACTATTGGTATAATGCACTTACCATAGAAGATACAAAGATGTATTGGAAACATTGCACTTTTGTCTCCTTGGCATAGTGTAACCAGACTCAAACATAAGCAAGCTGTAAATAGCTGCCTCATTTGGATTTTGTGCAAATCACACCCTGACACTGGCACAGTGTGCAGCATGTGCTCGGTGTATGTCAACTCACAGAGAGACTTACATTCTGTGATACTCATATCAGGAGATTGACTCCAAGCAACGCTCGAACAGCTGAAACTGTGCAGCCTGACATCAAAGTTGTAAACTCTGCGCTATGTGTATCATATGCATATAGCAGGCAGACATATTTTAATTGTATTTGTTCTATTAGGATTATTTATAAAGTGCAGACCTAGCCCTGAGCAGCACCATAGAACTGAACGTAGGCCTAGATTACTTGCTGCTTTGTGCAGGTTGCGAAGATTTTCACAAACCATTGCATGAACTCAAGACTAAACCCACCAGTCCAGACAGAAACACAAATATGTTTATAAACTGAGCAGATGTCCAATGGTGAGAAGCAGTGCTTAATTTGTAAAAAAGTAAGTGCCATGGCTCTCGTCTGGAAGCCACATCAGTTTGCACCACACACTGTACTTATACAACTACTAACCAGCACACTGCTACAAGTGTGACAATTCAGACTGTTCGAGGCGGCCAAAGCTTTATGAATGGATTGAGTGGCAGGTATTAGTTGTGTTTAATGTATATTGAACTAGCAAACAACCGTTTTTCTGCTCACTTTTAAATTCCACAAACAGCACCACCGTGTGGCATCTGTAATAAGTGCAGGGTCTGGCAACTAAGTGCTGGTGCTGGCAATCAGGTGCAGGTGCTGAGCACCGGAAGCCATGGGCTCAAATTAAGCACTGGTGACAAGGTGTAAGGGTAAAAACAACAGTTGATGGACAGAATGCAGAACAATGTTATACATTCACCCCAGTTCAGAGATCTGGGCCTAAATCCATCGTTTTTTTGCACTCCACACCACCCCAGTTCAGACATGGCCATATGCAAATCAGCCTTGACCCTGTGCCTCATGGGAACAGTCCATCCCGAACTGCCAAGCCATGTCTTTCCTGGACCGGAATCAAGGTTGATTCTGGTCCAGGAAAGACATGGCCTGGCAGCTCAAGGCTGATTTGCATATGGCCATGTCTGAACTGGGGTGGTGTGGAGTGCAAAAAAACGATGGATTTAGGCTGATAGGGCTAACAACACTGTGGTATCCATTCCTGGATATTCAATGCTGAGAAAGTTGGGTTTGAAGAGGAGGGGTTTGTGTTTTTACTATGCATAATATGGAAATACGTACAATGTCCCATTTTGGCAAAGTGTCGTAGTTCATGGCCATACCTATATTTCTTCTGTAATCATACATATTTTGCAAAAGCAATTTGTGACCTTATTGCCCGTGCAGATCTTTACATCATATAGTCTGGGCTAGGTTTGAGGCAAAACCTGTTGTTCCATTGCTAATTATGCACACAGCAAAAATGTTGGAAATTGGATTTGCGCTAGTTTTACCAAGCCCACCACTTCCTGTGATATGGCACCCTTGTTAGTACCTACCTGCCCTGGTAACTGTATGTGGTTCATGGACTGTTTTCATTTGTTCTATTTCAGATTTCGGTTTCCGGTGGCGGGCTACCCCCTGTCAGTACGTTGACGAACATCCACAACTTGTCTCATCACAACCAGCAACAGTCGCAGAATCTCATCATGACGCCGCTGACTGGAGTTATGGCCATTGCACAAAGTAATAACAACAACAACAATAATATTTCTACTATTACTATTATGACTAATACTACTAATAATAATAATTCTACTATTACTAATACAACTACTACTACTAATAATGCAACTACTACTAATTATTCTACTACTTCTACTAATAATAATTCTACTATTACTACTACGACTACTACTACTAATATTAATAATGCAACTGCTACTAATTATTTTACTATTACAATAATAATTCTACTATTACTAATAATAATTCTACTATTACTTATATGACTACTGCTACTAATATTAATATTGCAACTGCTAATAATTAATCTACTACTGCTACTTATAATAATAATAATTATTCTACTATTACTACTACAACTACGTAGGCCTGGGCGGAGTTCCACCTAACGGAACTCTGTGAAGTGACAAAAAAAAAATCAGTGTTACGTGGAATTCCGCAAGCGGCGGTGTGTGTTAGGGTAATGCCGTTAGCTGTGATTTTCAGCGACGGGTGTTTGTCCCGTGCTGTAAAATCATCACGAACAGCACCATGCGTAGCGCAAGAGGGCACACCTTCCTTTCTGCTGCTAGAGTAGATTTTCTACCCAAGCAGCAGTTTTCTCTACGCAAACGGAAGGTTTCTCAAAGCAAGCAGTTGTGACCTGCAACGACCACTAGCATTGAGAATTCCGACTGCCCCCGTAGAGTGATTTCACCAGGAGGATGGTTTTCCTCGCTCGCGCTCGTTAACTTGACGTTCAAGAGCGAGGAAAAGTCTCACTGGGAGGTGGAACTTCCTCGCTCACGCTTGCCAACTTGATATTGAAGACACAAGCGAGCAAAAAAAAGCTGCTTCACTCTGCGCAGAGGAGTTATGAGGAACTCTGCGTGCTCCGCGGAGTGCGGAAAAGTCCCCAAACCTAGCAGAGTTCAACTCCAAGACCTACTAATAATAGCAATAATATAATAATAATAATATAATAAGGGTAGCTTATAAAGCGCTTGGTTACGCAGCAGCGTGTCCCCGCGCTACAACTGAAACTCTGTACGAGACTGGAGGCCGAAGGTCAGTTATCTGGAAAACAGGTAATAATAACAGCAACAACAGTAGAAGTAATACTAATACCTTTACTGCTGTGCATCATCTGCGTTTGTTTATTTGTGTAATTGTCTTTTCTCTGATGTTGTCTTTAGCAGGTAGTTGTTGATCAGACAAATCTAAAAATCTTAAAAGAAATTGGGAGAGTTCCCAACAGCTAGGCGCAGAGTTAGTGATAAGGGACTACCAGTGCTCAAGGTTTGTTAGACCTTCGCGATCACTGTAATGTTGAGACATTTTTCAATTACTTACAGACTCTCCAATGGCCACAAAACCTTTCTCATGTTAAAATGTAGTAGCTGGTCAGGCGGCGTGGTGGGCAAGTGTTGGTGGATGGATGACACAGGCACAGAAGAGACTGACAGAATGTGTTGTCCTTTCTCTATTTCTTAGATCTCAACACCTCCCAAGCGCAGAGCGTTCCTGTCATCAATAGCGTGGCGGGGAGCCTGGCAGCTTTGCAGTCGGTGCAGTTCTCACAGCAGTTACACAGCCCGCATCATCAGCAGCAGATGATGCAGCAGTCGGCAGGCCACATGTCCCAGCAACCCTTCATGGCCACTGTCGCACAGCTGCAGAATTCCCACAGTAAGGATCTTCTCTGCTTCCATTTTGTGTTTTCTGGAAGGTGGGTGGGGCTTGAGTGTTATATGCTTATACCAAACATCCCCGTGAGCAGCTGCAGTCAGGAGCGATGGTATACTCATGACAAATACATATGTTAATATATAGACACAAATAGTAGTGTCATTGCACTCTGCAGCATAAGATGATAGACATGCAGCTGGGCAACACATTCCTTACGGATTCGATTGTGAGTGCAACTACATCCTAGCATTTGATCTTTAATCATGAGTTGACTGGAATTAGGTGGTCACATGCAAGGCCAGTACTAGGGCAAAGGCAGACTGCCATGATGCCTATGGTGTAGGAGGGGAATTGATTTCCCCTAAAATGGGGCAATTGTTGTCCCCATGCCTGGGCAAACAGTTTCAAATATAACTTTGCAGAATCCTTCCAGGTTCTATGTACACCAGGGCCTAGAGGTATGTCTGACTAATATTATTTGTTTATTAGTTTACTGAACATTGTAAGGCCCTATATACAAGCCTAGGGTCCCCTTCAGAGTGTAGAAGGTCTAAGGCAGGATGTGGGTCCAGGGAGATGGCAATGGAGGGGATGAAGGGATAGTGAGGGGCTGAAGGGTAAAAAGTAATGGACACACCTGCACACCTCTGTAACAATCATAAGCAGGTGTGACCTTTGCATTCAAATTCTGCTGCACAGAACTTAACCTGTCACTCAAACTGAGTTAGAGTAAGAAACTGAGTTAGAGGTATAAAGTCTATGCCATTAAAGCGCAGTGAGGATTTGTTTAATAAATCAAGCCCGCTTTGATACTATGGTAGCGTCACGAAGCACGCAGTTGAAGATGGCACTACATGTGATAATTAGTTTGTTACCTGCAGGACAGTGTTGCCAAGGACTCAGGAGTGCCATTTGTAGAAAGTTTCTATTGTACTGGCAAAGACCAGGAAGACAAGAGAGGGAGAATACAGCATCAACAGTGAATGGTCACTGTAATCACTGTAAATAGTCGGCAAATTTGAGACCTCCTTCCATGCTTTGGGTAGGGTTGATATGGCAGGTATGGAATGGTGTATACGTGAGCAGAGGCATAAGGTGATGGGTAACATCATAACAATAATCTTTCACCAGCCTCGTTGTGTGCATTATGGACTTCGCTTGAATGCTAATTGGCAAATGAAATTCATACTTGTGAATTCTTAATGTATTAATCTGTGTTCAATGATCTATTTAAGCAGCAGGGATACCAAACAATGCCCTACAGTTTAGTACAATATTCTAGCTCCTTCACCTGGAGCAGTATCAGTCTTGAGTGTCTTCCAGCTAAGCCACTGACATAATCCTACATTTAAATAAGATGCGAGTAAGTATGCAGAGTTCTGTTGTCGCGTCACCTTTATGTATCCCACTGTTTGTATAGGATTAGAGACTGAGGTGAAACCTCCCACCACTTGGTGCAATTGCTGATGTAGATTATTTAATCGATGTCATGAAAATTTCCATGGGAACACATTACACACTAAAATCGCATAGAAAAAAATGAACGTTGGTCAGCCCCTTATTGGCCCACACAACCCACCCCTATCCCCAAGCAACCCCATTGCTACCACTTTGCATCCCATTCAGCAAGAAAATATACACTAACCCCGTTGCCTAGACACAATCTCCACTATGCAGGCCAGCCATTTGCCCCAGATGGATCTTCTGTCCTCATCCTGGACACCACACTGCCCCCCTCCTCTCCTCATAATTTTTCACGCTCTCACGTCAAAAAAGGCAGCATCTTGGGAGAAAGAAGCATTGACTCAGCAAAATAATCACACAGAGGGGCAACCACAAAATGACTGTAGTATTGCAGTACAAAGTTATGTAGTAACCTAACAGTTTTCCAGCTATGGGGATGCCACAGGAGGTTACACCCTACCTTTCAGAATGTGCAGTAATATTTGGGGATTTCGCCCTGCACTGGTGTGCCCAGCTTTGTTGTCATACTCTTGTTCCATGTTGTTTTAAGTAACTTCTGATAGTTGCTGTTGCACAGTACTTTCTATGTCTTAGCCTTCTGTAACGCCACATGTGCAGAGTAATTTTTAGATTAGACCACCAAGTAAGCGGGAGCTGCATGGCTTCTGTATAATGCTCATGTTTGGGGTTAGTAACTTTAGTCAAATTGTTTTTGTTTTTCTCTTGATATTTGCAGTGTACGCACACAAGCAGGAACCGCCCCAGTATTCCCATACGCGCTTCCCTTCAGCCATGGTTGTCACGGATACCAGCAGCATCAGTACGTTAACAAACATGTCTTCCAATAAACAGGTAAGCGGATGCCATACAATTCTGTGTATGCATGTATTTCTTACTGTGACTTTCATGTGTTGCTATCTACCACCCAAAGGGGAGTGAGCATGGATTTTTCTACAACTGCAAGTAATCCAGTAAAACCTGTAGCCGTCCCTGCAGTGTTTCTAATCAAGCAAATACACTTGTGTGTGCCAATATTACGGCTGGTATTATGTCTGCAGCCTATCGGCGCCTGCTTTAAGTCGATTAATATGAAGCTCTTATTTCTTAAATGCCAATGGATAGGGAACACCTGGCCATAGAAAAACCCTGCAATAAACATAAGCAGGTTCTTGTAGGGATAAAAGGGGCATGAGGATTAAAAAGAGAGAAACAAATGGTGAAGTGCTGGAGAGGGAAAGCTAAAGGTAGGGAAGTGAAGAGTAGTTGAGAAAGCTTAGGTGTCATCTATTCGTATACCGTCCACTGTAAACATAGCATGTAATATGGGTGCCCCTATCTCGGGCCTAGTCTATTCACCTACCTTACTATTATTATTATTAGGGAAGTTTGTAAAGCGCCTGTATAGATGCAGAATCTTGAATGTGCCTTCATCTCTGCACACAGCCTGCCTTTACATAGAGCCGGTAAAGCTCTCGGCCGTGAGGTGAGACGTGTTGTCTTGATCTGTCTCATGACAGTATTCTGACAGTTGCACTCTGCAGCACTTGCAAGCAGTAGATTTTCTAGTATACAGGTTGTTGGCATACCACCATTGTATTGTACATTCTGCAGAACAGGTGTTAGCCCACTCCTCTTGTCTTGCCTGTGATCATCATGGAAAAGTATGCAGTATTTGGACTCATTGTCCAGTGTGTTTCCATGCTTGGTCACCATGTATTTCCTCAAAATCCAGCAGACTTTCTCTCTGGAACTCACTAGACTGTCATGCTTTGCCTTTCGCCTTGCAGTATAGTGTTTGCTATCTTTCCTTTACATTTCATACTTGGTGTTTCTCCACTTCTTTGGATTTTCATGCCTCTTCTCTGCATGGTTTTGTGATCTCTAGTTTCTATTTACTGTAATGAAATGATTGGTCTCTGTCCATCAAAGTCGGTGGATTATTATGCCGACTATCTTTCCAAGAATCCCTATGGCTAGTGTCCTGTCATTCTGTGGCTTTCTAGACTCATTACCATGGTTGACCATATAGTTCATAGTCTTAGATGCACACTCATTTCTCCATTGAATGCCATGGATTTTCATGTTTGACCACTGACCATGAAATGTCTTGCTGGGTCTTTCTTAATGTTATTCCAACCCTAGTATGTTTCCGTGGGATTCCATGCTTGGTGGTCGCCATGATAGGTCGTTTTTTGAAGTTCCATTAAAGTATATCATAGGTTGATTTCTCACCATGTAATAAACCAGATTTCGTTGATGGCACTTTCTCCGTGAAATTCAAGACTTTCCATGCTTGATTTCTCTCAATGAAATTCTAAAGATTTCCATGTTTAGCCTTTCTACTCAACATGTCATGGATTTCCATACTTGGCAACTCTGCAGGAAGACCTAAAGAGTTCCATACTTGGTGTCTTCGAATGGAACTCTGAGGATCTAAATTATTGATCCCTCGATGGAAGGCTACGCTTGTCCATTTTGCATTAATAGGAAAATAGTGTGATGCAATTTAACTCATTCCTGTCCTTTTCATAAACGTCCACAATAGTTTGTGGCTGTTTGTAGGCCACAGTGTGTGATTCTATATTTTCAAGATTTTTCAGAGACGTATTCAAAAAGTGTGAAATTGACTTTACAAAATGTATACAAAGTGGCTTTTTCACACGACGAAGCTCTCTTTGCAGACTGTACTAATTTGTATAGATGTTTGCTAATATGGACACTGATGCATCATGATACTAATGATAACTAATAGTGGACTCAGGTATGTTATCTTATTTCCAGTTAATCTATGAGATTCAATTAGTCTGATAAATTAGTGGCAAGGTCGTTGACACCCTGTGACACTCAGATTTATTTGGGAAAATGCAGTTTAAATAAACCACAGACATTTTACATGTGGATGGATTCCAAAATTTGGTGCTAATCCAATAGCAGTGCATTAGCTTAAGAAAACACCCCATTTTAAATGCTAGCTCCGACTTGTCAGGAAATGTGTGGCATGTATCGATTGGAGATAAGGCGGCCTTGAACTTTAAATGTGATAAGTTTTTTCGTGAGTATTGACATTGTTCTTGCGATCCTGATAACGAAGTCGCAGGAAAGGCTGCTATTTCAGAGCGCTCCATGTGAATTTTAGCGAAATTCGTCTGGAGAAAGACAGTCTGTCAGATTAGTTTCTGAGAAATAGGATGACAAAAGTCTATTTCTTATTCTGTGAGTATTTACTTAGCAAAATCCACGTTAGGATGTGTAAATTCCTTCCTAGCACAATCAGGAAATTGCAGAGGTGTCAAGCTAGCCCCGGCCTTCCACTGCTTTTAATACGATACTCATAAACGTATAGATGCAGTTGAGACTTGTATTTCGAGAACCTTGCAATAAAGAAACCTGGCGTACAGTTGTAAGTCTCAAGGAAGGCGGTAGGGAGCAGGAGAAGGTAGCACTGTGATACAGGGATTCTGGTAATCCCCTAACAAATGGATAACCTATATTTAGCAAAAAGGGGCAAAAGGGGTAAGCGTAGCGATAGAAGAAGCCATGAGATAGTTCAGCTCCGGGGAGATTATGTTGCAACAAGTCTATAGTGGAATATTTTACTTAATGTGCTCGATCAGAGTTTAAAAGGACATTTTTTAATTGGGTCACAAAGTTTTTGCCCAGCTACCAATCAGTCTGTAGGTCTCTGGATGACTTGATGGTGCATGTTGGTATTTTGGTAGACAGAAATATTTTGGTAGACGGAAATGTAAGCAATTTAGCATAGTAAAGTTTAGATTTCATGATAGTTATGGTCCCGCAGATTTGTCTTTCATGGGATGTTTGTTTTCAGGTTTCAGAGGAGACTGAATAATCGGTGGGATATACCAACCATTGATTCATTTTGAGTGTTGAGTTTCATGATGAGTCAAGGCGTCCCACTTAAAATTTGTTGGTGAACCTGATAAGATAGTTTGTCCTAAGGATGGAGGCTGTGTAATGGTGGTGCTTGGGGACTTTGTTCCGTTTGAAGCTGAAGGGCAACAGTCCTATTTTAAACCTGTTGGTCTGTGAATGCTCTTAGCAATCATTTGGAAGGTACATACATTTGCTGTTGTCTTCGGTCTTTGCTTGTACAAACCTGTGACCTTCACGATACACTCTTTTGTTCCTCTCAAAGCTGCGCAGAGGCTCCAGAGCTGGTGAGTGCTATCTTGTTAAATCTCTGGATCATTATGTACTGTACATGGACCATTCAAACAAATGTTCAAGGCTACTGAGAGGCGAAAATATAAATTCCACATACATGATCAACCCAACAGGTCAAATTTCACTTACAGATAATGCCAATAAGAGATGAAAGAGTATAAAAGTAACCTCACAGTGTGATATTTCACCCCAGCTCTGTCTGCCAGATGTTGGGAACTTGTTTGATGAATATTGTTTATGTATCTGAAATGCCATTGTTATCCTTTTTGGCAATTAACTTTGCTCTATTGATTACCATCTCAACTTTTTCACAGATGATCACTGACCTGTAGTTTACCACAGATGCCTTCCTCATAGAGAGCCACTGGTCTATAGGTTTTCATGGATGGCCCTTTCATAGATGTGCATTGAATTAACTATAGGATATCATGGATGTCATGTTCCTACATAAGTGTTGATCAGAGGTTGTATGTCTGAATATTATCTCAGTAAGATTATGCTACCAGAATAACATGGGCAAAATATCGTGCAGATAAGTGCATGTAGGTAAGCTTAGACTAACTATTCTTAACTCCACGTCTATGTATCTTAAAGATTTATATATTAATTGTTACAGTACATATATGCTGAGTTACTTAAGGTAAACCTATACCTACCTACGTATACTTACCTTGTTGATATGTTGGTCCTAGATATTATGGTTACGTTAATATGAGTATGCGATAATATTGAGACGATGTTCTAGTGAAATGACTTGATCTGTAAGTCAAGATATCTGTCCGTATTCCTATATGAATATAGATCTATAGGTTACCATAGATGACCCTGCTCATATGTGAACTCTGATCTAAAGAGATTTTGATACTTATACAAAAACTCAAATATAGATATACGCTATAAATGAGTTTCCTCTTCAAAGACAAACACTAAACCTTGGGGTGCCATAGGTGTCTTATGTTTGCTTATGAACTCAGATTTGTATGCACCATGTATGTGCGTGCTGGTTGTTAAGATGGCTACTGAGGCATCAAAATGAAAGTAACCTTTCTCCATGCCAAAGTTCATACATATTTGAGATTATCGTGGCCAGAAACCAGCGCCTACATTGAAAGTAGAAGACAATAGTAGACCCCCGTGGTTCAACATTAAAGTCCCCTGATCTTTCGATATGTCCCCCGATGAGGATTCATAATAAATTCGTAGCTGAATTTCCCCCTCAATTAAAGTGCTCCCATGCACCTTGGCAAGTTTTTAAAGCAACTCCTCTGTGTTCGTGTTTGCAACAAAATGTGAATACATTGTCCAAACCTGCATTAGAAAGTGTGAACTCACAAGGCCCCTGCACTTTTTGAACAGGTCAGGCTGTACGAGACGGACATAAAAACCATTTCCCCATTAGTCCTGTGTCCTCCGATAGCTTAAAGGGTCCCTCCATTGCAGAGAGAGAAGCTGCTCCATGTACTCAGACTCACACCTCTTGCAGTCGCCAGAATAGGCCTTCTAGAATGCTGCTTTGTTTGGTGACGTCTGATTGGCTTTGGGGTGTATTGTGGCGTCAGTCACCGGATGGCCCTTTAATGTGGTTGTCCTGAATGGTCCTCTGCTTGGTCAGCAGCCATGATTCTTTTTATTGAAGGGCAACAGGGTGAAATAATACCCAGTCACAATGTAAACAACATGTCTTTATACCAGGGCACATTTTTAAGGTTGTTTGACTCTGATTTCATCTTAGAAAAGCATACACAGTCTTGGCAAGGGTCCACCGCAAGCCTTATTTGATGCCCCCTCTCTTCAGTAAAAGGTGAGGGGGTAATTCTAAATTTTTCTTCCCGGCTACTCCTGCTGAATTTCCCATTCTTTGTAGTGCTGAGAAAACCGTCTCTCTGGGAGCCACAAATCTCAATCAGCCAGGCGGCCAGGCACGTCGAACCCTCCCCAGAATATCATTTCCTTTGAAAGGCTCCCTACCCATCCATCTGCGGGGCGCTGGGCCCTGACTGGGCCTGATGAAGTCTCCCATCCCACCCCAGCTGACTTTGATGCTTGCTTGTTGAAACAAGCCCTCCGCATCCAGGAAATGTTGCTCTGCTTTAATCAAAATAGGGCGAGATGCTGCCCGCGAGGGATGCCGCTCGCAGGCCAATAATGACTGCACCCTTCAGTGGCCAGGGTGGGCACCCTACCTTGAAGCCTTCCGCACCCGAGCCAGCCAATGAAGCGCCTCTCCGTGCCCACCGCTCTAAAGGAGCTTACCAGGCTCATTTTTGTATTTGCATAATAATTGATTAGGGCAACTGTTTTTTCTGGTATTTTTTTAACATTCCTGTCTGTCCTTATGCATATTCCTCTTTGGCAGCTCATCAGTATTTTTTTCATGTTCATCTTGTGTTCCATAAAAAAATGAAGTTGTAGCTGGTGCATTTCCTTATCAAATTGACCTATGAAATGTGCACTTGCGCTTGATGTCTTTCCCGTTTAGCACTAGAACCACCCGAGGGGTATGATAATCTGAAAACATTATCCTTATGCACCACTGCAGCTGTTTAAGGAAGTGTCATCCTTGTTTTTGCCACGCAGTTCTGTCATTCTGCGTGGATGTTGGCCTGGCAGGGATATTCGATGGAGTGGAGAATTGCTCAAATTAAGAAGTGTTTTTTCTGGGGTTTTTTGCTTTTTAAAATAGCTACAGACAGATGAACGCTTTATTTCATGCCCACGTTTATAAGTAGAATAATCGCCAAAAAAAGAAGGCTACGAGCCTTTTGCCTAATGTGGCCCTGGATTTATGATATTGTATGTATCTCATTGTTTCCTAGGATTTTCTTGGGATTTTCGACATTTTTCATACACTTAACAATTTCCAGAATATTCCCACCTGTACATCATTTTTTTAGACTAACTTGACCGTGATTCTTGTGTTCTTTTGCCTTTTACAGCATAATAACATTTGAAATGAACAAGTAGAATGGATATAAATTTAGACTGAAGCCAACAACTCAGCTCAACTTTTAGGCTACAGGTTCAGAGCAAAGAATGTTGTCATTGATGAATTTTGTATAGAGATTGCACCTGTGTGGCATTTACTGAACTTTGCTAATGTATTAGTAATGTCTGAGGATGAATACATTTAATTATCTGAGAGTGATCATTGTCTTTCACTCCCGAAAATTAAGGTAGAATGCTACACGTCAGACCCCTTTGTTTCTAAAACCAATCAAAGGTTACATCACTTACATCCCACCCACTATTTTCCATTGATACTATATGGCTTAGAGATTTCTTTGTTCCCTAATTTTCCAGTTCTGATCTTAATGAATGAGTGTAAATCTGAGAGGACACAAGTAACACAGACAGAAAAACAAAAGAACCAAAATAGGTCCTTTTAAGGTGTAAAGAACACCGTGTGGACCGAAACAAATTAGCAGGGCGAAAAATACAGGTAAACACATATGTACATGGACTGACTACGATGAAGAGAGGCAGGAAAACAGAGCCAGGCTGATGACTTAAGTTATACAGCCAGACATAGTGATACACAGTCCAACAGAGCGACCAATAGTTAGAAACATCAGCTAGACAGAAGGATTAATAGATCGGCAGACTGAGAGAGTGATTACTACGTAGCCAGAGGCCAATAGGTAATAGAGAAACAGGAACGCATAAGGACAGATGGACCGATAGCTAGACACACAGGCTAATGGTTAGATATATAGACAAAGGGATGGATAAAAAGATAGACACAGAAATTCTTATCAAAGATAAGCTTTCAAATATAAATAAAATCCAAGAGACATGCAGAAAGATAGCCACATTGACGCAAGAGAATGAAGGACAGTATGGAGAGTGTTCTTATGAAAACACTGGTACATTAGAGATGGGAATAAGCTAGGAAGGTGGGTTTTCATAGACATGGGCTCACCAAAGATCGAATCCAATTTAGACAAAGGATACTTTTGGGAAGGAATTTAGAAAGGGCAACAGTACGGACCAAAGAAAAAAAGGTTATAAATTGCATAGGCCAATGATATAGATAGGAGATTTAGATTAAAGGTTAATATAGGCCGGGTCCTCTATAATAGACATAATAAATCGATGCAATAAATGTGAGTGTTCTTTAGGCTCATTGTCTCAAGAAGGAAGGAATACATTCCTACGTTAAGTGAGAACTTGTGAAGAAAAATTATTCAGAAGAGGTAGAGTGAGAGCTCGCAATTTCAAATAACATTATATTTTCTTCCTCATAGTACTAATTTCATCTCCAGGTTGGAGTCAGGCTAAACGGTAACAATAGTTGGGCTCCTTGAGCCAGACTAAGAAAGAGAGGTTCTCCGTCCATTTTCTTACGTTAGATAAGATTTGATGTTTGCAAGTGCCTTCTCAAGTGATGTGCCCTGGAGTCTGGCTGACGTTTCCTTATCACCTGCCATGTTTGCTTGAAGCAAGCCTCTCTGTGCAAGGCCAGCGGCAGGGACCCACCCATCACTCTAAACCCAACATGGACACAGACATAATGCAGTTGTTTCCAGTGTCAGAGCGGGGACAGTGGAGGCAACGTAGAGAATACATAAAAAACACCTTAAAAGAATCACACCTCAAGAACCTTGTCTTTCAGGCTTGAAACATGTTTGCCAGCTGTAAAACCCTTTCTCTAGTAGGATTTCAAATTTACCTATTTGGGCAAAATAACTGGCAAACATCTATTGCGTATCGCCTGAATGATGTGTCATATTAATGCACTGCTAGGCTATAGCTGTACAACATGGTTTCTGGCTTAGAATCATCTATCTCTTCAACCTCCATATGGGGTTTCATTCACTATGGTTTTTATGTTTACTCAGACTATGATTGCACAGACTTGGAAGGAACAGAGGCCTCCACAGGCAGACCAATAGTTCCAAGAATTACTGCATGTTTGCGCTAGAAAGCTGGAAAATTGGCTACAACTAGAACAAGGAAACTGAAGACTTGCCCCTTGCTCAGCTAGTAACTTAAAGAGGGGTAGATACTGTCCGGGGCCTCGACGCCCCCTTACAAACTTTTAAATATGCAAAGGCAAAATTTCATGGAAATGACTAAAAAATATACCGTATTTGCAGTGTGCTCTTCTGACTTTTTCTCTTCTCTCTCTAGCTCTCCCTTTTGTTTTTTCCTTCTTCCTTGTTTTCCTGTTCCATTTTGCTTCTTTTATTGTTTACATTGTCAGATGCTACCCTCGTATTCCCATATCCTGCATTATTTCAGTTTAAAAAATAAAAGAATCCCTCAACGTATATATCTCCTGTCAATATATATCTCCTGTGGGTCTATCTGAGAAGAGAATGAAATGACAAAGTGGGTGTGCCTTGTGTTTTTATGACGATGTGAAATGTCTCAAAAGCCTTCAGTTTTCGAACACAGAGCAAGTGATGCATTCTGCTTTCTCTTCTCTCTTTGCAGTGTCCTCTGCAGGCCTGGTGATATTCCACACTTCGCTTGTCTTGCGCATAGCAACAAGAACTTATTTTCCACAACATCATGCTGGTTACCACCAAGACTATGTGGGGGGTGCCGAAGGAAACCGACAGAGCTGACCCGTGCCCTGTGAAACGAGGCTGGAGGTCTCAGGCTCCACGTCTGCAGCTTTCAGGCCCAAGGCCAAGCGTCGGCAGGAGAAGCATCTGAACAAATACCTCCGGCGCATCAACCAGGGATCAGACGCAGTGGCGGATAGGAGGCGCACGCCCAACAGGTTCAATGCTCGCTGCTGATCTGATCGGCACAGGATATGCTCAAGCGGGGTTCGATTTGAATTCCCTTCTCACAGTATTTCCAAACATGTCCAATGTGTGCCTTCCTTGGCCCAGTTCTTGGCAGCAGAGCAAACAAAATAAGAATACCAGAAGTCACAGAAAAAGAAGGCTCAATCAGTTTTATTTAAGTTGGACATCTTCACCAACCAGGCCGCTGAGGACTTTTATTCTGTTACGGGATAGTGGCAAGCAGAAGGACCATGTGCTGTTGAACTGAGCCAAAACATGTACATATGATTAGGGAAAAGAAGGACGCAAAACAAGGCAAATAAACTATACATGTATGTTTCTTATAAAGAAATATAGCCACACAATGACTGCTGATCATAGGAAGACCAAGTGCAATGTATTTGACTTGTACATACTGAACAATTTGTAGTATTCATTTGTAAACACCAGAATCAAGTTTGATCCTCTAACAGGTGTACGGGATATGGAGAAGATGAGACTCTTGTAAAAGACATCTACACACCGGCCGTGACTGTGCTTAGCAACTCATGTACGACTGTTGTAGGAGTGACGTATAACAGTGCATAATCCACGCCACTGCTGCTCAAATCTCAAGTCTTCTACTCTTTGCTGGGATTAACGTGGCCCCACAATGTTTATGACAAATGTTGTCAGGTTTTAAATGATGAGGTTTGTCTATATCCAGGATGGCTTTAGAGTCACACAATATAGGTTACCCAAGTACAAACATGTACACCCTAGAATAAAAATGAAAAAACCCTTTCAAAATGAGAGCAAGTGAGAGATGGGGGTGTTCCCCCTTACCGAAGTGTGATATAGTGCTTTCTGTTTTTACTGGGAAATACATGCTGACACCACCTTTTCCTTCCTCTAAGTTCGGGGTGCGGGTCACCCCTTTCTTTATTGTAACCGACTCCTCCTATATTTGTTGAACTTTGGACTACTTAACAGCTATGAGATCCCCATTCTTCATTCCTTTAGTACATGGTACATTTCCTTGACTTCAATCATAGAGCAAATATGGCATTACGTGCTCTATTAATTTATTAGCGATTACATAACCTTTTGCAATCCTTCCATCTTTAATAGTCATGGCATTCCCTGATCCAGAACTTCAGTGGATATGACATTCCCTGCTCCTGTCCCTTAGCTGAAAAAGGCATCACTTGCACGTGCCTTCTGTGGATATGACATTCCATGCTCCAGTCCCTTAACAGAAAAAGACATTCAGTGGACATGCCTTCTGTGCATATGACATTCCATGCTTCAAACATTTATCACAGGTGACATTCCTTGCTCTAAATATTTATCACAGGTGACATTTCATGCTCCAGACATTTATCACAAGTGACAATTCATGCTCCAGACATTTATCACAGGTGACATTCCATGCTCCAAAAATTTTGCACAGGTGACATTCCATGCTCCAAACATTTATCACATGTGACATTCCTTGCTCCAAACATTTATCACAGGTCACATTCCTTGCTCCAAACATTTATCACATGTGACATTCCATGCTCCGAACATTTATCACAGGTGACATTCCATGCTCCAAACATTTATCACAGGTCACATTCCTTGCTCCAAACATTTATCACAGGGGACATTCCTTGCTCCAAACATTTATCACATGTGACATTCCTTGCTCCAAACATTTATCACAGGGGACATTCCATGCTCCAAACATTTATCACATGTGACATTCCTTGCTCCAAACATTTATCACAGGGGACATTCCATGCTCCAAACATTTATCACAGGTCACATTCATTGCTCCAAACATTTATCACATGTGACATTCCATGCTCCGAACATTTATCACAGGTGACATTCCATGCTCCAACATTTATCACAGGTCACATTCCTTGCTCCAGACATTTACCACAGGGGACATTCCATGCTCCAAACATTTATCACATGTGACATTCCATGCTCCAAACATTTATCACAGGGGACATTCCATGCTCCAAACATTTATCACAGGTCACATTCATTGCTCCAAACATTTATCACATGTGACATTCCATGCTCCGAACATTTATCACAGGTGACATTCCATGCTCCAACATTTATCACAGGTCACATTCCTTGCTTCAAACATTTATCACAGGTGACATTCCATGCTCCAACATTTATCACAGGTCACATTCCTTGCTCCAAACATTTATCACAGGGGACATTCCATGCTACAAACATTTATCACATGTGACATTCCTTGCTCCAAACATTTATCACAGGGGACATTCCATGCTACAAACATTTATCACAGGTCACATTCCTTGCTCCAAACATTTATCACATGTGACATTCCATGCTCCAGACAGTTATCACAGGTGACATTCCATGCCCCAGACATTTATCACAGGTGACATTCCTTGCTCAAAACATTTATCACAGGTGAAATTCCATGCTCCAAACATTTATCACAGGTGAAATTCCTTGATCCAAACATTTATCACAGGTGAAATTCCATGCTCCAGACATTTATCACAGGTGACATTTTTGCTCCAAACATTTATCACAGATGACATTCCATTTATCACGGGTGACATTCCATGCTCTAAACATTTATCACAGGTGACATTCCTTGCTCCAAATATTTATCACAGGTGACATTCCATGCTCCAAACATTTATCACTGGTGACATTCCATGCTCCAGACATTTATCACAGGTGATATTCCATGCTCCAGACATTTATCACAGGTGACATTCCAAGCTCCAAACATTTATCACAGGTGACATTCATTGCTCCAGACATTTATCACAGGTGACATTCCAAGCTCCAGACATTTATCACAGGTGATATTCCATGCTCCAGACATTTATCACAGGTGACATTCCAAGCTCCAAACATTTATCACAGGTGACATTCATTGCTCCAGACATTTATCACAGGTGACATTCCAAGCTCCAAACATTTATCACAGGTGACATTCATTGCTCCAGACATTTATCACTGGTGACATTCCATGCTCCAGACATTTATCACAGGTGATATTCCATGCTCCAGACATTTATCACAGGTGACATTCCAAGCTCCAAACATTTATCACAGGTGACATTCATTGCTCCAGACATTTATCACAGGTGACATTCCAAGCTCCAAACATTTATCACAGGTGACATTCATTGCTCCAGACATTTATCACAGGTAATATATACCTTGCTTCAGACATTTATCACAGGTGACATTCCTTGCTCCAGATATTTATCACAAGTGACATTCCATGTTCCAGACATTTATCACAGGTGACATTCCTTGCTCCAGACATTTATCACAGGTGACATTCCAAGCTCCAAACATTTATCACAGGTGACATTCAATGCTCCAGACATTTATCACAGGTAATATATACCTTGCTTCAGACATTTATCACAGGTGACATTCCTTGCTCCAGATATTTATCACAAGTGACATTCCATGTTCCAGACATTTATCACAGGTGACATTCCTTGCTCCAGACATTTATCACAGGTGACATTCCTTGCTCCAAACATTTATCACAGGTGACATTCCATGCTCCAGACATTTATCACAAGTGGCATTCCATGCTCCAATCCCTCATCAGATACAGCATGCTCTGCGCTAGTCCATTAACAGACATCACATTTTACGGTTTTCAGACATTCAACCAGTGAATGGCAGTTCTGTACAGGACTTAATTGAAATCTTTACAAAATGGAACCCTCTCTCTCCCTCCCCCAACCCTCTTAAAAAGATTTTTCTGTGTTCACTTTCAGAGAAATCGAGGCAAAACCGGTGTCATTTTCACTTGATGTCTCATTTCTTGATTTCTGACGTACAAACAGTATTAATTGTTATCTCCAAATGAACTTCGTGCATTTCTCCCGATGCTCTGATATCATCATTGCAATGTAGATATATCTTTTATATTTGAATCCGTGACGCAGGCATGGCCTTGACTGACTTTCCCTGCTTAGGAACAAATGCCTTGCTGGTGAAATCCTGGCAGCAGACACGCCACAGAGTTGCTCCTTCAGACTTTGCACTTGCAGGAGGAGGAAGGTGGGACATTGATTTTTATGGCGAAGGAGGAGGAACTCTAGCAGTCTTCGCTCATTTTTTATTGCATGTAAAGATTTGGTCAGAATCTGGAACACTGTGTTTTCCTAGACCAAACATCTCCAATTTGCTCCGTTACAAAAATCAGTTTGGACCAGTGCAAACCTTGGCGTGCAAGGGCCGAACCTACCGAGTACATGCACACTCCAGGCGTGCTACGCACCAGACACACAGGGCCCCCGTCCCCTCTTCTTATTCCTATCACCCTATGTACTGCCAGAGATCTCCGTCAGCCTCCTTAGAAAAGGGAAAAATTCACCCAAGCCTGATTGTTCCTCATGTATTATTTTGTACAAAATTAAAATCGATCTTTTAAAATCATATTTATACTTGTAAAGTTGACATTTGAGTAAATATAAACGTGCCAGTACAAAAAGTGGTTTCCTTTCGTTTTTTAATCCGATTTGTAATTGATGAGCTGATGAAACCCACTAGGTACCCGTGTGTTGTCCAAGCCCAGAATCCTCCCATTCATTCATCAAAGCCCCACACTGCTGGATGGTATGTGGGTGACTGTCCTGTACTCCGAAATGATGGCAAGGTGGTCATTTTGTGCTCATGGTAATATGCATAGCAGTGATGACGGACCGATAAACTTGGGCTTCTGAAACATGCCTCGTGTGTAGCATTGTACCCCAACACCATGTGTGGTTGATAGGTCGTGTAGTTGAGAACAGCGCCTGGTTGATGACTTGTGGATAATATGATCAAGAACATCAATACCTGGTTGATAATGCACTGGTGAATAATGCCTGGTGGATGATATCCTCAAGAATAGCAATAGGTGGTTGATAATTGCCTGGTGAATAATGCCTGGTGGATAATATGATCAAGAATATCAATACCTGGTTGATAATGCACTGGTGGATGATATCTTCAAGAATAGCAATGGGTGGTTGATAATTGCCTGTTGAATAATGCCTGGTGGATAATATGATCAAGAATATCAATACCTGGTTGATAATGCACTGGTGAATAATGCCTGGTGGATGATATCCTCAAGAATAGCAATGCCTAGTTGATAATGCTTTGGTGAATAATGCCTGGTGGATGATATCCTCAAGAATAGCAATATCTGGTTGATAATGCCTGGTGGATAATATACAGGGGTGGGCGGAGCTCATTGAGGTTCACTTTGAGGAAATCTGCGGAGTGATAAAAGAGCCTCAGTGGAATTCCACAGAGTTCCGCAGGTGTGCGGAGTTCCCTAAAACCAACATGTAGGACTATCCCTGTCACTTGCTGCTTGTGGTTTATTGCTCAGCTCAGGATTGGAAGGGAGGGAGGCGCGAGGTGAGGGTGGCAAGGCTATAATCTGCTCAGGATTATTACACTAGTCTGCAATGCATACAACAGGCCGTTGGGCTTCGCAAGCGAGGACCTGCTTCCAGCCGAGGAGTTTCAGATTACCTGCAGCCTCCAGGGGAGGACCCGGCGCCGGCCCAGGATTTCATGCCCAGGAGCACTCCAGGAGTGGAGCTGCCTTCACAAGTGCTCCTTGACCTACCATGATGTTAAGATGGCCTCAGGAGGAGACTGGAGTTGGAGGTTACTGCTGGTTCTTGTTCTGGTCCTGGCGGGCCCAGTGGCGCAGGCCCCGCCTCCCCATGCTGCTGGGCTTGCAACTCAAAGATCTCAGTCCTGGGCAAGCTCAGCCCGGGGTGCACAAGCCCTGCCCGGTCCCCTCCGTCCCCCGGGAGCCTCATCTGCAAACCCCAGGGACAAGCAGGCAAAGCAATGGAGGAAGGGCTTCATTTTGCACCTAATGTTGGCCGCTCCATGCTTCTCTCTACCAGCCAGATAAGCGAAGCTAGGAAGTAAATGCGCCTTCACGGGGGAAAAGTAAGTGATGAACACTTCCTTCTAGTCAATTGTTTCTGGAACGTTTGCACCAAGTTAACATTTGGTGTCTATTGTAACGATAGAGAACACAGGTGGCGAGGTATTGGGGGCGCTGGGAAGGTTCAGAAGTGATTTGTGAACAAGGCTCCAGTCTGCATTCTGAATGTACATGTAACATTACGGAGCACATGTGTGCAGATGATCTGTGCCAAAGCTGCATACACCCCGCCTTTTTCATATAATGACATGTTTGAAGTAGCCTGGATGTCACTGGGGGCCACGGCTGGTTTTCTCATCAAGGTCTAAGTGAACTCCATCTTTGTAGCCTTGGGTGCTGTTATTGTAGCCCAGTTGCAAAGAGATGTGAGGGCATGCTGCTGGCAAACTCCACTCCGCCAGCCGCCGTCAGAGTTCTTTAGGTTTTGCCTGGCGAAAGCTGCGCTCTGCGCAGCTTTTTCGCGCAGGCGAAAACCTAATGAGTATAGTATGGGGCTTGGAATCCGCCCCCGTCTTCCATTGGCTAGCTCCATAAATGGAGGCTAGCCATTGGAAGACACGTTTGTCCGTCAATGCAGGACCAGATTCGGGGGCGTTCCCGAAAATTTTTGGCTTTTGGCTACGTCACGCTACGTCAGCCGAAAACCAATTCAAGGGAACGCCCCCGAATCTGGTCCGCCATTGACGGCACCCGCCTTCCTGCTCGGGGCCGTGAGAAGGAGCCCGCAGCCGCCGCCCCGTCTTCGGCGAGGCCCCGGAGAGGAGGAGCCTCGCCAGACGCCAACCGGAGGAGAACCAGCGGAACACTGGAGAGACCGGTGAGTCCCCTCCCGCTGTCATGGCGCCCCAGTGTCTGTCCGATGGTGTGCTTCTGCCAAGCTTCAGAGGAAGTGCAGGTGAGTCGCTTTGTTTTATTTGGGGCTGGGGAGGCTCCCTCCCGCTACCCGTGTGTCGGTTCCCGCCTCCGCCCCCCCCCCCCTCCCGCTCTCCGTGTGTCCGTTGTTCTTTTTACCTTTGGCTGCAATCATTAGTTCTTCAAAAAAAGCGCAATCGATTTGCAGGGAGAGGATGCGCTCTGAGTGAGCCCTTTTAAACCATTGGCTTTCATGTTTTTCACAGTTTGCCCTTGCTTTAATGGGCAGTGTCCCAGTAATCATTTAATAATACATAATAGACTAACTATGGGGTACACTTGTGAGGCATGGCAACCATGAAGCACGCAGATGAACAAGATCGAGTGAGAAAGAGATTGTGAAAATGTTGGCATTATTATAGTAAAACATATATAAAAAGGCAGTTTAAGCAGATAAATGTATCTATCAATCTCTCTCCCTCCCTGCATATCCCCCCCCCCCCAGCACATCAGGCAGGGGGTTCGGCGCCCAGCAGCACACAGCTTAAGCCCTGCAACCAACCCCCTCCTTTTTTTTTCTCTCTTCAGCCTTGTGGCTCTAACTAACGCAATTCTGCAAGGGGCCACACTTGGGGTGGATCTGCAGGTCACCGAAGTGGCAGAAAATCAATATAAGCAGCCTGTCCCCTCCCTGCCCTTTCCCAGCCTGTCCTCTCCCAGCCTGTCCACTTCCAGCCTGCCCTTTCCCAGCCTGTCCTCTCCCAGCCTTTCCACTTCCAGCCTGTCCACTTCCAGCCTGCCCTCTCCCAACCTGCCCTCTCCCAACCTGCCCTCTCCCAGACTGTCCCCTCCCTGCCCTCTCCCAGCCTGCCCTCTCCCAGCCTGTCCCCTCCCTGCCCTCTCCCAGCCTGCCCTCTCCCAGCCTGTCCCCTCCCTGCCCTCTCCTAGCCTGTCCTCTCCCTGCCTGTTGTCGTGTCCCGGCGGCAGCAGGCAGCAGCGTGCACTGCGTCCCCGAAGTAACAGCCCTAAAGCAAGCAAGAAGTACGCCCCCCTCCCACCAATCCCTGTTTGGTAGTGGAAACTGTCCAAACTGGGGTGCAGACAGCCCCTATCACCTTTCGGCCTGGTACCACTGCACCAGCCGCACTACTTCCCTACTGACCGTTCTCCACTTCAGCCCCGTCTAAATTACAATTCATGCTTGTGACCCTTTTGCCTGCTTGTGCTTGTTTTCATGACCCTGTTGCCTGCTTGTGCCTCCGTGTGCCCCTGTTGCCTGCTTGTGCCTCTGTGTGCCCCTGTTGCCTGCTTGTGCCTCCGTGTGCCCCTGTTACCTGCTTGTGCCTCCGTTTTCGTGCCCCTGTTGCCTGCTTGTGCCTCCATGTGCCCCTGTTGCCTGCTTGTGCCTCCGTGTGCCCCTGTTGCCTGCTTGTGCCTCCGTGTACCCCTGTTGCCTGCTTGTGCCTCCGT
This sequence comes from Lissotriton vulgaris, assembly GCF_964263255.1. NCBI lineage: Eukaryota > Metazoa > Chordata > Amphibia > Caudata > Salamandridae > Lissotriton > Lissotriton vulgaris. The sequence goes on from NC_141687.1 coordinate 254,047,037, forward strand.
GTGCCCCAGTTGCCTGCTTGTGCCCCCGTGTGCCCCTGTTGCCTGCTTGTGCCTCCGTGTGCCCCTGTTGCCTGCTTGTGCCTCCATGTGCCCCCGTTGCCTGCTTGTGCCTCCGTGTGCCCCTGTTGCCTGCTTGTGCCTCCGTGTGCCCCCGTTGCCTGCTTGTGCCTCTGTGTGCCCCTGTTGCATGCTTGTGCCTCCGTGTGCCCCTGTTGCCTGCTTGTTCTGTGTGGGTGTGTGTGGAGGGCTCTGTGTGGCTGTGTGTGTGGGAAGCTTTGTGTGGCTGTGTGTGTAGGAAGCTTTGTGTGGCTGTGTGTGTGGGGGGCTTTGTGTGGCTGTGTGTGTGGGGGGCTCTGTGTGGCTGTGTGTGTGGGGGGCTCTGTATGGGTGTGTGTGTGGGGGGGGCTCTGTGTGTTTTTGTGTGTGTCATTTGCGAGAGATAAAGCTAGTGGCATTGTAAATGACAATGCCATTTATTTATGTTAAAAAAAAACATAAATAAAAATAATGTCAAGAGCAATGCCAATAGCTCTAACTTTAATAAAGGCAAAACCATTGCATTGTAAATGCTTGTTTTAAGAACTCTGTGCTGTACGCGGAGCACGGAGTGCCAAAAACTCCATGACCTCTGCCGGCAGAGTGCAGTTCACCACCCACCCTTAATATAATATTCTCAAGAATAGTAATGCCTGGTTGATGATGCACTGGTGGATAAGGCCTGGGGGATAATATGCTCAAAAATAGTAATGTCTGGTTGAAAATGCACTGATGAATAATGCCTGGTGGATGATATGCTCAAGAGCAGCAATGTCTGGTTGATCATGTGTCACCAGCAATGCCTCATTGATAATGTGCTTATGATTAATGCCTGGTGGATCACATGCTTCGAATAATGATGTTTGGTCAATATGGTGCTCGTGAATGATGGTTGATGACATGCTTCTGAATAATGTCTAGGAAATAATGTGCTTGTGAAGGATGCCTGGTGGCTAAAATACCAAATTATGACAGTGTCTGTATAAATGATGCCTGGCTGATAAAGTGATGGTGAATAAAGCCTGGTTCATAAAATGCTAACAAACAACGTTGTCTTGATGAAGACATACTCTTGGATGATGCCTGGTTGATCTCACATGATGGCTAGTAAATAATGCACTTGTAATTAATGTCTGGTCAAGAATAGGCTCACAAATAATATTGCTTGAATGATAACTTGCTTACAAATGCTGGGGCTTTACCACATTGTAGATGCATGCCGATAGAATCAGAAAGTCCATCAGTGGATCAGGAATGGCCCTGGAAGAGGCAGGTGATAGCAACTGGCCCTTCAGATAGAGCCATCATGAACTTTCAGGAGTCTGCAGCACTCCTGTGGGAAGGTAAATTAAAGTAAAGATATAGGGGAAGAGTTACTTTTTATTCAACCAATCAATTGGGTTTCTTGTAAAGTGTGATTACACACCCATTAGGGTCTCACGTTGCTGTGGAGGGGGGGTGGCCGGGGGGGCGGGTGCAGTTCAGTCAAAGAGCCAGGTGTTGAGGTCCTTCCTGAATGGAGGCAGTGACGGTGATTGCCTAAGGTGTAGGGGCAGGGAGTTCAGGTCTTTGCAGCAAGGTAGGAGAAGGATCCTCCTTCAAGGAAGGTCTTGCGGATCCGTGGGATGATGGCTTGGGCCAGTTGGGCGAAGCAGAGATAGATGTCTGGTGGGTGTGTAGAAGGAGAGGTGGAGGTTTAGGTTGAGGTATGCTGGTCCGGCATTGTGTAGGGCTTTGTAGGCATGCGTGAGGAGCTTGAAGGTAATTATTTTGTTGATCGGGAGCCTGCAGAGGTCTCTCAGGTGACTGGTGATGTGGCTGCAGCGGGAGATGTTCAAGATGAGTCTGGCAGAGGCGTTCTGCAGTTTCTTTACGAGTATGGGTGGTGCCTGTGTAGAGTGCATTGCTGTAGTCAAGTTTGCTGCTGATGAGCGCATGGGTGACCGTTTGTCTGGACTCGGTGGGGATCCATTTAAAATATCTTCCTAAGCAGGCGAAGCATGTGGAAGCAGGAGGACGAGACAGCATTGATTTGGCGGTTCATTGAGGCGGAGGAGTCCAGCATGATGTTGAGGTTTTGTGCGTGGCACGTGGGTGTAGGGGGGTTCTGAGTGCTGTGTGCCACCAGGAGTCATCCCAAGTGGCGGGGGTGGAGCCCAGGATGAGGTATTCAGTCTTGTCTGAGTTGAGCTTGAGGCACTTTCCTTCAACTGACCTTCAATTCAACTAAGTTCAGCATTGATCAGTAACAGGGTTTCGTGAACACAAACTAGATGCTTCCATACCAAGGGGAACCCTGAGGTTCCACCACAGCACATAGCATAAAGAGCTCATGGTGGTCTGCTGACGAAATACTCAAGGAAGCTCTTAGCCCATGGAGAGGAACAGCAAAGTTGACAAGCTACAATAATGCTAGGATGGAGCTGGCCGTTTCCTAAAGGCAAGACAAATTAGCACTTTCAGCTTTTTACCATTATTAGAGATCTGCTGGAGTTTTTGGGATTCGGAGATGTGTACATAACCTGGCATAACTGCAGAGATATGGCTGTACGTGCCGTCTGCATCTCAGGTTGTCAAATGGACCAAATTGAAATATATGGGTAACATTAATTTATTTTAGGTGCTTTGTGGGGTTTTTATGATGTCTCAAGGCCTCTTAAGTCAAAACTGTTGAATCAAAATTACAAAACATTTTCAGCCTGATTCATCAAACCGAAATCGGCTCGCAAAGGGCCAGATTCTGAGAATCTGGCCCTTTGCGAGCGCTATTTTTGCATTTGGGATTCATCATCCCAAATGCAAAAATCGGTAATAGCGATTTCGCTATTTTGCGAGGAATTACATTTAAGGAATCTCTATTTGAGATTCCTTAAATGCAATTCATCATCCATTTAAAATTTGCGAATTCACAATTTCGGCCCGCTATTTACCGCGAGGTCAAACCTCGTGGTAAATAGCGAAAACTCAGAAAAATGCTTTTAAAAGCATTTTTCTGAGTTGCATGTTGCACACACACGTCCTTTGGACATGTGTGTGCGCAACACCTGTTTAAATTAGCATTTAAGGGGTGCTACAGGGTGTCCTCTGGACACCCCTGGCACCCTTTAAATCGCTGTCTCATTTGCGATTAGCAAATTGCTAATCGCAAATAAGGAATACTCCCCATTCATTCCTATGGGCCTTTTGGCCCATAGAAATGAATGGGGAGTTATTCCTTATTTGCGATTACCAATTTGCTAATCGCAAATAAGGAATCTGTAGGAATCGCATTTAATTTTGCGATTCCTACATGATTCCCGTTTTGCGAGTCTATAATAGCGATTCCTTATGAATCGCTATTTCAGACTCGCAAAACGGGTCTTTCATGAATCTGGCCGTTTGTTCACATGCACCATCTTCCATGGGTTTTTTGGCAAGTGTTGCACATTCTATTTAAACGATGAAAATGTTTTGACAAATGTAACAACTTTTGTGGGAAACAGGGTTATTCAAAGGTGCAGTGGAATAGTCATGTTTTGATTTCTAAGATTGCAGCACTTTGACTTGGAGAAACGTCTTCCAGCCACTGGCATTCAACCAGGGATCCATACTCGGACCTTCAAGGATACACTAACGGGGGCAGTTTTGGACCAGAGGAACGAAGCAGGTCAGACTAGAAGAGTGTTATTATAGGGTCAGATGTGCAAATCATTTTTATAGTCTAAAAACACTCTAATTGGGAATTTGTAACATCAAAGAAGCTTTATCTAATGTATCGATTGAATTTTAGGAGTTGGTAAACGTTTCCAGACTCCTTAAATTGAATGTCAACTCTATACTAATTCAATGTTTGGAAGGGCTTTTTGTATGCATCTGAAATGCTGAGTCTGTATGAGATGTATCATTGCTTTGGGACCAAAAAACAGTCTCAAAACATTGAAATGTTACCCTCTGCTAAGCTGGAGTGGAAACCCATTCGCAAAAGGAAAGGGGTCCCTTTGGGGCCCTTGCCACATTGTGAATGTAAAAGCAAAGTTTGTTGAAGAGTAGGCAATAGTCCAGAGGACTACTATCAACTCCCAAACACATTTTTAAAAAACCACATCATTGGTTCCTTAGCGAAAATGGGCTGCATTAAACAACAAGCATTTGCAATGCAATAGGTCTCGCAGCATTAAAGTTTGAGTTACTGGCATTGTCTCTGACAATGCTTTGCATAACTTTTTTTTTAATTTACAATTGGTGGGGCCCTCTGTAAGGTAGGCCTCAACTGCACATCAGGAGTGCATGGGCCCTGGGCCCTATGCATTCAATCAGCATTGCAGCCTTCCGATTTCAGTGCAAATTCGAGTATATGAGTCGTGCAGTGCTCTAGGTCTGTGAGGGTGTCTGTTAGCAACAGCTAACCACTCACAAACAATGTTTATATACCAATTGTAAATTTAAAAAAAAGTTATGCAAAGCATTGTCGGAGACAATGCCAGTAACTCAAACTTTAATGCTGTGAGACCTATTGCATTGCAAATGCTTGTTTTGGTAGTATCTGAGACCAAGTATTAGTAAGGGAACCAACTGGAACTCAACCTGCTCCAGTACTCCCAAACCAAATAGGTCTCTAGAAGCAAGCATATTTTGGCTCAGATTTCCGTCTGCAACCTTAAGGATTGCTCCTTTATTAGCAACAGCATTGAGCCCCTATGTGAGTGGGGTAAATGTACATCATCACAGAGGACTGAGCATGTGTAGTCTTTCTTGGACGTATTGCTTCACCATTCTACATTTTGCAGTAGTGTTACTTGGCACCCAAGTCTTGGTGGAATAGACTTACCGTCCTGGGCCATATATGGACAGTGTAAGAGTAAAACACTCAAGAGACCAGATTTCATCCACATATTTCCCACTCTTCAATTTCTCTGCTCAGTCACCTACTACTCACAGCTGGTGTGTGACCATTTAACCTTAAGGATGGCCTCATTTTCCATCCGGGTCAGTGTGCATACTGACTGTCTCTCAGGCAGAAGAATTCAGCCACTATAGATAGTCTGTCTGCTCTTAGCTGCAGTGGTCTTTCACAAGGGCCTGCCCCTGCTTTACCACATGCAAGGGTCTCAAAGGACATTTCTTCCCCGGTCATGAGAAACACAGTCAGAAGGTAACCCTATGGTAGAAGGCAGCGTACTAGTGACATATATGACTACAGTGCAAACAACACTGCTTCCCAGGCATGAACCTGGACGAGCCAAATGTCCAGATAAAGGTACATCAGCACTAATAGCAAAAGTAGATGTGTGTCTCCTTTATTTCCGCAACTCTAATCACTTTTGTGATGTGTCATTATGAGGCTAAAAGACAGAATGTTGACTTAAAATGTCTGCCTTCCATGATAAAGTTAAGTTACAGTAAACCAGGATTAAAACCCCATATTCCATTCTTCTCCAGCACTTCTTCAACGGAATATACTTTAGGTTATTTCAAGGCCTGTCTATTCCTGAATTTAGTAGTTGAGGCAAAGCAGAACAAAAACTCCTGAAATTAAGCTTTAATCGCTTTTTCTTTATTAGTAGGAAGACCCACCGGACCAAGATCAGCTCTTCACATAAAATATATTAAGTATTTAGGATATGGACATAGCATTCCCAGAGCTACACCGGATGTTGTTCCCAAAGCTTAGGCCACTGTATTTTGTTTAGCCAGCTCTCTACAAGTTAAAGGTTTTGTGTCCCTGGCATTCTCCCAAAAACATGATGCCTACAAAACTTAAGACATAAATCACTAGGCATCAATCTATAAAACTGCACAAAATAAAAGGGCTCAGAAGTAGCCAAAATACCTAGATCTGCATGTACTTCTAAATTTCTGGGTTTTAGGCATTTTGCCACCAAGCAATTTCTTTTCGTCCTGCAACCTGTCCCAAATTAAAATGTTTATGCCCTTGTAAACTATTACAACCACAGCTAAGAGGCGTCCATCCTCTTAATTATCAGTCAACAATGACAAGACCATACTCAAAAGTAATACTGGTATTTTGTGAGTTACTGGCTGTGTATCTGGATGTTAGTGCCAGTGACTACAACACAAAAAGACTTGATAGCCATTAAGTCTCTTCTGTTGGACTCTTAGAATGGTTGTGAATGCATTAGTTATGAACCGGACACTGGCTGCAGGAACGACTAGTGGTTGAACAGTGAACGTGCAGAAAGGTTCAACTTGCATAGGCCGCTTCTTCTGTCAAGGTGTATGTCAAATCACAGTTAAAAAAACGGTTTCTTCCATGTGTCAGCGATCAGGACGTTGAAAGCCTCAATTAAGGTATGAAAGGGTTTCTTACACCAAGGACCCTAACGTAAAATGTTATAACTTTGTCAAGGATGTTCATAGATGGTCCTATATGCAATGTAGAAGATGCACTCCGCAGGACAAAAATCTATGAATTGTTGTCATATGAAGATGTAAGCACTATCTAATTTCTCATACTACCCGGATCAGTCCTGAAGTACTTGCTGGATGAAATCCCTGCTAAGATACATTCACCTCATCACTTTCTTCCCCTCTCCTCTCTCTGTTGTGCAGTGTAGAGGTATTTAGATTTTTTTTAAAGGACACACTCTTATCAAAATTATGCTTAGAGGCAGAGGAGTTATCTCTAGGATAAGGCACAAACTTTGGACTTGACTTAGGCTTGTACATTTAAGACGACGGTCAAAGGTGTCAGAAACAGGATATGTTAAGTCCACAAAAAGCACCACAAGATGCCGCCTCATGGCTGCAGCTCTGTTGCCCCGTAACAGTTTTCACTATTAAGCCTGAGGCTCAGACTAGAGCCAGTCAGTGGAAAGCCTCTGCAACTAGGCAGAACTCGGATGACCCAGTGCTTCAGCCTTAAACCCACAGAAGACATTCATTTGAGCCACTGTGGAAAAGGATAATTCTCAGAAAGACCCAAAGGGTCCCACTAAGGGTGAAGAATTCAGACTGGACCTGATACTCCCAAGTACATGCACCAAGTGCTGCAGTTTAAAGTTATTCACCAAATTGCTCCAAGACAGGCTCGGTCTTCCCCATAGTGTGTATGAAAGGAGAACCCATTGTCCTAATCTAGTCAAAGGAATCGCTATGCATACAAGGCCGCAATTCAATACATGTCCAAGACTTCTTGTTATGATTACTTGCCACCGCCTTCTCCATCCCGACCCCCTCCTCAACCAGGTTTTCTAAGGAGGGATTGCAATGTTCTGCCCACTGGGGACGAACTAAGTGCTATTACATTTCTCTCTCAATTGCATCTTATCTTCAATGTCTTGCTGAGGAGACTATCACACACTTGACCGATACTCAAGCACCACATAAAGCAGTTATTAGCGTTAGTTTTAAAAATCACCTTTTGAGTGGAGATACTTGGGGCGGGAACGGAGAAGGTGTTCTCAATTTTTTCTTAATACTCGCGGGTCACGTAACGTGCTCCAGTTTCTGGGCAGTGGAAGTGCGCGTGCAAAACGAAACCTATCGTGGGGCGGGACTTCCGTTTTGTGAAGCCCGCGCCCACGGAGTGCCTGGAGGAGCACCGAGGGAGAGCCGGTGACCGGTGAGCGGGGAGGGGGGATGCCTGTATGTGTGCGTGTGTGTGTGTCTGTGTGTGCGACGGCGGAGTGGGGGTTGTCTCTCCGTGCGTGTATGTGTGCTTGTGTATGTGTGTGCGCATGCGTGCAGGGGAAGGTGTGTGTGTGTGTGCGATGGGGGACTCTGTATGTGTGCGTGTATGTGCGCTCGTGTGTGTGTCTCTGTGTGTGCGCATGCGTGCAGGGGGAAGTGTGCCTGTGTATGTTTGTTGCGCTTCCCAGGAGACAGCCACGGCGAGCGCTCGTGCGCGCGTGCGTGGCCAGCGCCGATCGCCTTTTGAGAGATGCGCGCGGCCAGGTGCTGTCTCCTGGGAAGCAGAGTCAGTAACAATAGATCTCGGCGAGTACAGCACTTACGCGCTGTATCGCTACGAGACCTAAAAAAAGGTTATTCCATTTAAAGGCAATCACAGACATGGTGATCTGCTTACCCTAGGAGGCCATCATCCTGGTGATGGCCACTAATCAGAGCGAGTCGAAACTTCCCACCTACCTCATTAATATTCATGAGATAGGTAATATTATGACCCACTCAGAATCAGAATTTTAAGTACAAATTAGTACAAATGTCGGTTTGTAAAACTAAATACTGATCACAAAAATCCAGGTCACAAATTGCAAGCAGTTTTTTGCTGCCAGTATTTAGTATATCTGTCCCTATGTCTTCTATTCAAGCCTCATAAAAACAGTAGACATCTTGGCTACTGTCAGGTTTTCCGGTCTTTTCTCAGTTAGGTGTTCTAATGGCTAGGTGTTGGTACTTGCCATTGCTTCAAGGCCTCCTTGTCAGGCTTCTCTATATTACCCCCTTGGAGTATATCTAAGTTGGCCATTGATCTGGGTACAGAGAAGAGACCGCACCATCAGTGTCCATGCATCTTTGATGCCCAGTCTCACAGCCATCAGGGCCTGAATCTGTCTTACTGATATGGGGAGATGTGATTGGTCTTTTACCTCCTTTTCTGACCTTCCCTGAGTTGACATCTTTCTCGTCTGGATTATCTTTTACCATGCGGTCCCTCCCACTGTTTAGATAGGCACCCTTCATACCTGCCTCTTCTGCCTTTGCCTACCTGCTAGCTCAAGGTCCCCTCTGGGGTATCCCTCCGATGCTTGACAGCAAACACTGAGGGCAGGAGAGATGAGCCTATCAGGGGCAGGGCTGGCTTCAGGGCAGTGCGACTGATGTGGCCCCTCTGGGCCCTGACTTTGAGGGGGGAACTGACCTCAGGGGGGAGGCGCTGTCAGCCGTGGCCCATGCAAGTAAGAGCAGTCAGGAGGTGGGGCCGAGTGGGGGGGATTTTTGACAGACGACGATGAGAGAAAATTGATTATTTATTTAATTTGTCCCGTCATCTGTCGAAATCCGCCCCTCTCGGCCCCTCCACCTCACCGCTCTTACCTACACTATGCCTGCTGCAAAGAACAGATCTGCATGTTATGTTGATAGTTGACTGGATTAGTAAAGCCAGCCTTTACCAGGGCTTTAAAACAAATGGAATATATGTGAGAGAATGGCTATGGGGAAAAGACGGGTACTTTCGCCGGCTGGCAATGAGGGAATCAGAGGGGGAGGTCATGGGGGGAGGGCAAAATAGGCTGTTGCACTGGGCGCCTCCAGGGCAAAAGCCGGGCCTGGTCAGGGTGAAACACGGTCCAAGAGATAATGCTTTCCAGAGCTAATGGCCAATTTGATGAGCTCCCATTGTAGCGTAGTGTATTACAGCTATTTCTATGAGTCTTCCCTGATTATGAGTGAAATCATTCAAACATGTCCACTTCCAGGAACCTGGTTATGCGACTAGCCCCATACATCACCATCTGGATACATAAATCCCCATATTTCAAAGAGTTAGGGAAGGAAGTTTCTTCATGGGAAACTTTTTTTTTTCTCCCATGAAGAAAAACATACTTTTCCACGTTTCTGCCATGCATACACCAGCAAAATGTCCCCAAACGGACAATGCATACGAGTATCCGTAGTGGACCAAGAGGTTTCCTGGAAATCCATGATCTGCGTAGAGTACCCTGGAATTATCATTTGCCTACATTTATATATAATTTAGACCTATGTCTGCAGTGAGTTTAGGCATTATGGGTAAGTTTGTCCCCGTGTAACCAATCTGCTGACAGTGACCTTGTGTGATGAACTGGCACTATATGCAGAGTTTCTGGTAAAATGCTTAATTCATAAATGACTAGAAATAAGTTCATTTCGGCATGTAGTTCACAGACCACAGCTTCTAAGGGGTGGGAAAGTAGTCCACTGTCCTATGCAGGGTGTGTGGACGCGCCGGAGAGAGCAAGCATTTGGATATGGAAGACTTGGATAAAAAATGATGTATTCCACCCTCTGCTGAGCAAGCCACAAGATCAGAAGCCGCTTCCACTTGGAGGCGACCCAAGAATGATAAAGCTGGCGGGGGTTGGCGCGTATTAGAGATGATGGATCTAAATGTAAATGACTAGAGATAGTCTACTAAGAACTTCTGAAAGGGAGCAATTACAGGATTTGAAAAGAAGATAACCTTAAAGAAAGTCACCTGTCTGGGCAGAAATATTGTAGAAGCAAGGAAATGACATTCCGTGTACTAGCTCAAATATGCCTGTTTTTTTGCATTTGATAACTGCAGGATTTACCCCAATGTAGTGCTTCCCAAACGTTTTAGAACCACAACCCAATTTTTAGTACAGCAAACTTTCAGGACCCACCTCGCTTTAATGGAAATGAGGCAGGCGATTTTTTAATGTCATATATAGGGCTCCCAGCTTTATAGTATTTTTTTTAACATTTCCTTCTGTATTTATCCATATTTATTTTTTGCACTTTTCATTGGTACTTATGCATATTTATTTTATGTTTTCAGGATAAATGGAGTTCTAAAATGATGTAGTGCCACATTTATTTAACTGATAAACATGCAGTCATATTTTTGTTTTAACAAATTAAGCAGCCAAATATAACAAAACACTACATCAACAGGTAAATACTAGCATTATGTTACAAATATATGTTAACATATGCCTGTATTTAAGGGAATCTCATCCTATTTTTAAATCCCCATGGTGTTTATCTACTTAGCAGCTGGTCTGGAATTCATGAAAGACAACAAGGAGAGTCACTCACAAGAAGCACACATTTATGTCTTTTTCAACTTTTAATGTATATACAGTCAGAAAATGGATTGATTTCTGTCTATATTTATCTGTAAAAATCAGTAAAAAAAAAAAAAAAAAAACTGGAAGCCTTAGTCATAAAGCTTCATGTGGTCATCCACTGTTATTTGCAAACTGCAAATTTTCCATTAAAATGGTCACTAGATTTGCACAGACATACAGTTTCATAGATACAATTATATTGCACACATATAATAACGTGTGGCAATCGGGTTTCAGGGAATATCTATTATTTGTGCACCACTAAGCAAAGTGTCTTGATTTGTTCTGATCCTACTAATATCTTTGCTTTCATCACACTTCAGAATTGCAAAAAAAGGTGTTTCATTTTGCTTTCCAAACTGCTGTATGTGTACAGTTAATTTACAGGTATTTACATTTTGTTGTGTTGGCAAAAAATGACACCCTCCAGCTTGCCTCTTACATTTCTTTGACCCCAACAGGATTGCCACATCTTTCACTTTCTTTTTCTTTCTCTGACTGCAAAGTGAGAGATGCTCGTAAACACCAGTCTCCCTCTTAGAAAATAAGGAGCAGAATACAAATCCTGACATTTGACCACTGTCTTTGAAGTACAGCAAATGTGACACAATAAATAGAGGATTTAAAAGTATCTTTATTTATTGCCTGGATTTGGTTACCCACCAAAAATCGGCTCAGGCCGCAACAAGTGGGTCACAACCCACTTTTTGGGATACATTGTCTTACTGGCTTATACATGGTGACTGTGGACATCAGCCCTAGTTATGGCATGCGTTCCATGTGGGGATGTTACACATATTTAAAGTCTTCGTTAGGGATCCTTACAGCATCCTGTGATTTCCTCTACAGAAGCACTGTTTCACTTTTCTCCTACGGGCACCACTGCATTGAATGTGTGTTGTTTCAGGAGTTAGGGATCTCTATTCACAAGCCCAAACTTACTTGTGAAACTCCAGTTTCCTTGTGGGTTTCTAATCTCCATAACCAAGGCCACCTGAGACCCATAGAACCTCTTGAGCAGCTGTGTTTTCTCTCTTTTTTTATTTCCCATTTCCCCTCACATAACATGGTGTATAACCCTATATTAGTATTACCCAGGTTGGTGAAGGGAGGTTTGGCTTTGTCAGATTCAACCTGCACTCGGACCCAGGCACCTGTGCACTGCGGTACAACCCTGCCTTCCGCACAGAAGTGGTAGAGGCGGGCAGTGGCAGGACAAGCTTCCCTACCCCTTAGAAAAGCTACAGCGCGGGCCATGACTTCACTTCCTTCTGAAACAGGTTCATCATGGAAGTAGTGGTCCAACCCTTCATGCCAACAGCGCTAATCTGCTCCACATGGTATGGAGGCAGCAAAAGAGTTCTGGCAATGGAGCAGGCAGGGGTGGATTTGACATTAAACTTAGCTGACTAAAGGGGGCGAGGCTTGGTGGAACATGGAGTGAACAGCAACTCCTGTGAGCCCCAAACCCACCGGCCCTTAGAACTATTTAATCCCAATGAACTTCAGTGTAGAAGTGAGCTAAGAGTATGCCTGAGCCAGCTATAATTAAAAAAGGAGAAGAAAATCCACTGTTGTGTAGATCCTAGGACTCCCCCCAGGACCTGTGCGTTTTGGATGACCTAAACTTAGGGCTTGGTGTGCAGACAGACTCTGGACACTCCCACAGGATGAGTCAGCCGTTAGACCATCTAGCTCTACAGTGCCACTATCACCCCCCTGTATTCTACAGCGTGGTAGGTAGTTTCTGGCAACCACGGAACATGACAACCCTGATTCCTATTGACGCAGTACAAGCTCCATGCAGTGATATTTCTTTCCACACTAAAGACCTACTTAAGGCCTTTTTGCAGTTTGAACCACTCAGAAAAACTTCCTTGTCTTTGTTCCTGCACCTATATGTGTACAGTAACTCCCAGGTTTCTCGTGTGTACCCTTTGTCCAATGCTTCATATCTGCCTACTGGGTAATATTTTAGGCAGTATTGGAATTGGAATGTCATGATTGGCAGTGTGATATAGCCATGGATTAACCATTCATAGATGGTGGCTCTGCTACAGTAAAAGGTAACTTCTCTAGTTTTTAAATGAGCAGCATGGTGTACTACGCATATCTGCGAACCATGGTCAATTGTCTATTGGTCAGATTGTAAGCCGGAAACAGATTTGTGTCCTTAATGTATCACCATGGAACGAGGGCAGAACGTAATGATTGAAGCGTCCAGCTTAGAAGCATAATAGCGCGTAGCTGTGATTGCCCATGTTGTAAAATAGACAAATCTTGTTCCATTATATCGATAGCTGACAACACAATTTTGCCCAGTGAATAAATACAAGACAAGAGTGTGGTCATGCCATTGTCTACCACAGCAAAGCCCTTTTCGATATTAATTTTATCGATTTCACATAGTCTCTCAGCAGCTTCCTCTTGGGATATTTTCCACGGTTCATTGTAGATGGCATACACAAAGAGTTTCCTACATGGTTTCTTGGGACCTAACAAGAAATCCCTAAGATACATGTTGTCTGACAAAAGGGACAAGTGTTGTTTCACCTGTGATAGTGTTGAGGTCTTTAGCCAATCTAGGTACAACTTCCCAACACTATGGTCAATCTGCGGGACCCAGGCAGGTCTTGCCGGAACTGGTTTCACTTCCCCAGTGGCGGTTCATTTGACTTGAATGTTGCTTTGTAGTGCTCGGAATTCATTGAGTTCCTGTAAGACAGCCAAACAGTCATTCATTTCAAATAGATTTGCATCTGCCTCTGTGCTGGCACAATCGAGATCAGGTACCCACATTCTTGTCCCAAACATGATTTCATAAGGGGTATGGCCTCCCAAGGACTTTCTAGGCATGTTGTTGAGTGCCCTCTGGATCCCATAAAGGTGGTTGACCCATGTACCACCGCGCCTAATACCCTTGCAGTTAAGGATTGCTTTTGGTCCCGGTTTTTCGTCTCCACCACCGAATTTCCCTTGGGATGGTAGGGGGTGGAGTACCAAAAGGCCACGCCCATACCTTCCATGGCTTTCTTGTAAGCCCTAGATCTAAACGCAGGACCACGGTCGGAATGTAACGTGCCAATTGCGTATGTCCCGATGAAGACTCACAAATCCTTTATAGCAGTTCAATCGTCAGCTGAGCGCTGGGGCCAAACCACAGGAATCTAGAGCATGAATCCACTGCCATCAAGATGTACTTGTAAGCCCCATCTGAATTTAAGGGGCCGCATTGGTCCAAATAAACACATGTGAGGGGTCTGTCTGAAATCAGTAATGGGGTTTGTGGTGGCTTGTGAGTGATGGAACCCTTCATCTGCTGGCAAATATCACACATCAGGACATAGTCCTTTGTTTGTTTTAGCAGTCCCGACCACCAGTAATGCTGCTTCAATAATGAAATTGTCGCAGTGTCTCCTGCGTGTGCTGAGGCCAGACCCTTGTGGGTAGCTACTATTAAACCTAATCTGTGATATTTGTTTGGTATTACTCCATCCCCCACTCCTGGAATTTGAGCACACAGTGTGTTATGCACATCTAACTTATAGAAGTACTTGAGTGGAAAGCCTTTTGGCAGGACGGGTGAGCCGTTCTTTGAGCCATTCATAGCTACTATTACATCTCTGTCTATTCTTGTGTGTGAACGAGTGATTGCAGCCTTGGCGGCTTCATCCGCCTATGAATTCCCTTCAGTGTGCATGCCAACATGCTGATGACTCAAGGTGTGAATAATTTGAGCCCGTGGCAGGCCTGCTTTCAGCTTCGCCAGTTGTTCCTGTAACAAGTTATGTTTTATTATGCCACCCTTGGTTTCTCTAAACCCGTTCTGGCCCCAGTAGTGAAGATATTCATTGTAAGATTGCACACAGTAAAATGAGTCGCACACAATCAGTGTGGAGAATTCCCGATCCCTATACAGTAGTGCTAGTGTCAGGGCTTTTAGTTCTGCCAGTTGCAAGGTACAGTCTCCTAGAGATTGTGTGGTCGTATTGCTGGGGTGGCACTTACCATCCCCCATCTGACCTTTCACTATAGCGCATGCAGCACTTTACTGCTGCGTGCTTCCTATGGCAGGTTGGGCAGAACCGTCAGTTAAAATGATGCATTCGTACTGATCTAGAGGCAAGATTTCACTCGGGAGAGGATTTTCTTGTTCGTACTGCAAGAATGCTTGTGTTCTAAGTCTTGGATTGTATCTACATTCTACATCTGTAGAAGTGAGAGAATTAGCCCATTGTATCCATAGTGGACAAGGTTCTTTTGCATTTGGAATGCTGGCTTTAGTTCTCGGTATTGGAGTAACAACAATGATGTATTTCCCCTGTGCCAGAGCTCTTTCTCTCACTACAGCAGTCTTTACTGCTGTCAGAATTTTTTCTGCTGCTGCAAATCTATGTTCAGCATTTGTGTACAGATGAGTTTCATGTCCGATGGGAACTGTCTTTTTGACCTTCATTGAACATGATGTAAGCATACCCTGATAACCCAGGGATGAACCGTATTACCAGGTTGTGGACTTTTACTCATGTCTGCAAGTGTTTTGAAGCTATCATGTTAGCTTGAACTGAATGTAGAGTGTCTGTATGTATATGAGTCCACTTGTTTGCTGTCAAATCAGGTTCGATTAAGTCGTAGAAAGGTTTGACTCTTTCTGCGTAGTCTGGAATGTATGTTCTGCTGAAATTTAAAAATCCTAAAATGGATTGTCAACACTTCAGAGTCCTTGGAGGCTGGATTAGTGTGCACTTTTCTAGAAAGTTTGTGGCCTGGCTTTTGCCTTCACTTGTTATGTTATGTTATGTTAATTGGTTATATATTGCACTGGTTCACCATCAGGTCTCTTCGCGCTTCTAGAGGAGAAAACTACAACAGACAGTGCGTGTGAGCTAGTGTGGACAGGCTTATTTCGTGGTCATTGCCTCCAGAAACAGGATAGTCTTTAGTTTTTTCCTAAACGAAAGCAGAACAGGTTCCTTGCGCAGATTTCCAGGTAGATTGTTCCAGAGCTGTGGAATCAAGGTGGAGAATGCTGTGCCGCCTTTACGAGCCGAATGAAACCGGGGATGACCAAGTGACAGGCTGCAGACGAACGGAGAGTCCGGGCAGGAATATAGCTCATCAGGCGATCCTTGATATATACTGGGGCCTGACCATAGATGGCCTTATGGGCTATGCAAAGGCCCTTAAATGATGCTCGCTGCCTGATAGGTTGCCAATGTAATTTGGAAAGCAGTGGGGAGGCATGAGTCCATCTGGGTAGATCTAAAACGAGACGCGCCGCATCGTTCTGCACAACCTGTAATCTTCTTATTAATTTCCAAGGGAGGCCGATGTAAAGGGCATTCCCATAATCCAACCTGGACAATATTGTGGCAGAGATGATGACCTGAAGGGAGGTCGTGGTGAAGAGAGGGACAAGTTTCCGCAAGCATCTCAATATCCCTGTACAGGTACCAATCACTGCCGACACTTGGATGTTTATAGCGAGGTCGGCGTTGATTTTGATGCCCAAGCTTCTAACCACTGGGACTGGAGTAGGAATGACTACTAATTCCTGCGGCCAAAACAGGTCACACCAGGGGCTGTTGATGTATGGAACAACCAAGATTTCCGTCTTATCTGGATTAACTTTAAGTGAATTGTTCGTCATCCAGCTTGCTGTGAAGCGCACCCTGTTCACCCTGCACAAGTGTTCAAGTAATTAATCATCCGTCAGATAAATATCATCTACATAGGACACTGCCTCTTCATCACAAGTTTGTAACAGCTCTGACACTCTTGCGGAAAATAACCTGGGACTGTTCTTATAGCCTTGGGGCAGGCAACAAAACAGATGCTGAGTGCCGAGGGCAGACAATCCCGTCAAATATCGGCTTTCAGGGGCTATCATTTGGCAGAAAAATCCATTTGAGATACCTAGTGTTGTTTTGTATTTCTTCTTCTCAATGCAGTGCGTGTGCGTTCTGAACTGCAAATGTTTTTGTGTATGTATTCAAGTGTCTGTTATCTAAAACCAAACGATATTTGTTGTCAGGTTTCATTACAGAAACAATGGGTTGTTCATTGACGAGATGCAAGTTTCAATCACACCTTAGTATTGAAGTTGGTCTAAGATTTCTTTGACCTGTTTCTTTCCCTCATTTTTAATATGGCACTGTCTCTGTAGAGTTGGAGTATTTTTTAATGGGATTTCATGGTGTTTGGACTCCACGTCCCACCCTTCATGGTTGGAGTATAATGCCGGAGCTAGCGCTTGCGCCCACTCCCACCCACTCCCGCGCATATGAGTGTTTTAAGGAAATTGGAAACAGGTTGGAAAAAGCAGGCAAACTGATGCTTTCAGCTTTTGGGCACTCCATTATAAATTCAGGCAGCCATTCTTTTTCTGCTAACAGGATGTCATATCCAATTGTCAAATTTTCCCCAAAAAAGACCTTTAATTTTCCTTGAGATGTCCCCTTTTATTTGGAAATAAATTTTGTATAGACGATGTGGGATACTCACTCATGTATCTGGTGTTTCCACTGTGATATATTCATTCAATACAGCTGAATCTAGAAATTCCTTCAGGTTCAGGCGAGCTATTGTTACTTCTGATGCGCTGTTTAGAATCGTCAGAGCCCATTCCCCATTCAGAAGCTGAGTCCTCAGTAATCAGGCCATTACTAATTTTTAAGCCAGCTACTTTCTTCTTTTTGAATTGAGTCTTTGTTTTAGGTTGCTCTTCCTGTTTGATAATGAAATCTGAAGTGTGAAGTGTCTCCATTTTTCTCTTTGGTAGATCTTCAACTTTGTGTTCTGACTGTCCTTGCCTCTCTGAGCTTTTTGATGAACCCTGAAAGGAATGAAAAGAATGTGGTTAACTAATATTATCACAATTCCTAAGGTTATACCTCTTTTCAGACTCCTGTTGGGGAGACCCACCCTTTGATTGTGAAGTATTTCTGCTTTTATTATTTTTAGGTTGACTGTTATCCCATTTCTTTTTTCGAAGAAGTGGGTGCTTACTTTGAGTTCTCTTTTTCAGAATTATTCACCACTAGTGGTTTCCCAAACTATCTCTGCCTAATGAAGCATAAGTGTCTTCAATAATTTTTGGTAATGTCCACTCCTGATTTGCAGGAGTTGTTTCCCTTAGGCGTTGCTGTATAGCCACCGGCGCTGCTTCCGCCCTAATATTGCTCAGCATAATTGCCAAGACCTGGTCAAAAATAACCATCAGTTTCATACCCAAGTCCAGGGCAGGTTCTGCCCCGTACTCATTCTGTATCTGTTTCAATACCTCCGGAATAACTGATATGGTTGGGGTACCATGTACTCTAATATATACTGCAGCAAAGATTGTTCCCCATGTGTTACAATCCTCAAATGAGGGAACCATTCCCATTGGCAAGACAATTGATAATATTCTATGTTTTCCTGCGGACCTGTATGGTGAAATGCTGCTTCCAGCTGTGCTATTTTTTGAGAAATCCAAAAAGGTACTTGAGCCCTTCTTGATGGGAACACACCCATTATTGCTTTTAGTCTTTGTGTACTAATTATTGGTGTGGCTGGGTCTGGACTATCCCAGGTGGAACAGCTCTCACAGGTTGTAATGTGAGTGTTCGCATGATGCACTGGAAAATATGTCTGTATAGCCTAACTACTTCTTTGTAAAGTGTATGCTCTTTCCCTACTGGGAGTGTTTCTATCTCAGGATGTGGAGTGTAAGCCGCTAAGACCGGCCATGACGCTCCTCCTATGCTGAGCGGACCTAGTCTTACGACTGAAGTTGTGTATTTTAGGGCGCCTTTAAACCAGTTTTTATTTTGCTGGTAAGTTAACGGGACTCTAATGTTTTCATATGGGATGCATTCTTCTGGTGGATCCACTTCAATGTATTCATGAAATATATATGTCTGTGAGCAGCCATCCGGAAGCATTGGAAGAAAGGGATGGCGGAACCTCCGACTTCTTTATCATGTCAGTATGTGGTTTATAAACAAATACCAGTGCACATCCCTTCTAGTTACTTTTATCCAATAGGCATCCAGCCACGACAGTCCAATATTTCCAATGTCCTTGCCGTCCACGAATTTACATGCACAATGTTCATTAATATTCAATGTTCTTTTTATTGATTCCTTTCTTGTCACACCGTCACAGCCGACGCGCGTTTCGCCCTCCGCGGGCTTTTTCAAGGCTGTAATTTACATACAAGATATATCACCTTATCATTTTTGTACATTGTGGGCCACCTTCACATTACCGTTGCCTATTTGCATAGGTCTAATTTACACATTCCAATTGTGCCATCACCACTTATATACTTACGGCGTGCACCTCATATTAATCAAGTTCTTAATCATATAACAGGATCAATTTTATGTTGTTTCACGTATTGAGGGCACACCCACTACATGCGATCACCTTACTCCATTATCCCATGTCTTTTTTAAGAAAATAATGTTTCCAAGGTAACCACTATGTATTGATACGTGTTCAAAAAATTAAGAAGCTAATGTGCCCATCACCACAGAACTTTCTATAAGCTGTAATTTACACCATAGAACTCTATGGTCTAACTTACCAAAATATTATATGGTGAGCAGTATGTATTCGTAAGAATCAACAATTAGTGCAGAACCTGTTGGGCATTAGTCCTGTGGAAATATATGGACGTGGTATTAACATTATGCCCAGCATAAAGCTAGACAATAATTATATTATGGTCCGCTTATGCACATACATTAATCCACAGGCTAACCCTTACTCATGACAATGTACCAAATTCAAATGTCAGATTTAGAAAAATATCGCAATTATATTTTGAAAAATGGATATCGGCTGCTATATACCAGGAAGTATAGACACTCCAAAATGCCACTAGGCAAGCATGGAGCGCCTAACAAGATCGTTCAATTGGTCCGTCGTTGCCCCTTACAAAAACACTGGGGAAGGGAGACAGAGAGGTTCCTGGGAAGGCGAACGCGGAAGGAGGTTACCCTGTGAACGCCAACAAACGCGCTATGGCGGTAAGCTTTGAAAGAGGAACTGGATAAATTTAGTACTTTGATAATACAGCGCATTTTAAACAAGCTTGGTTAATGATAGCGAGACTCGGTTTCTCAGGAGTCGCGAAATAAATATTTCAACACTGTTCTCCAAAGCCACAATAGTTTATTTAAAACAGCGGGACTCACCTTGATTGAAAGTCGGGTTTTTAAACATTGCGGAATAAAGGCTAAAATACTGTCATTTGAAATAACGATACATTGACGAATCTTGTGTTTCATTTTGTATCAACAATGTGTTTCAAGGGGGCGTGGCTAGCAGCCAATGTTGGCGGCAGCAACCTAGAGAGGCTCCCGTAGCGCGGCGGCTTCCCGCATCAATCCGCATGCCTATCCGCTCAACAATCAACCCAGAAGGGGTGTCCTGGGTCCGGTGACCGAACGACGGCTGCAGGAGAAATCTGGGAGCGTTTACGCCCCGGGAAGAGGAAGAAGGAACGACTTCGGCTAATCTCGGCAGTGCGGCCTGGTGGCACGAGTGCAGCCGCGGTGATCGAATTGAGCTCTATCCGGGCGGAAGTGGACCCTCATCGGCGTGGCCGAACGGAAGTGCCCGCTGCGACCACAGATCGACACCAGCGGACCTTCGGACTGGCGGGTCCCTCGTGGTCACTCAACTTCTAGCTCTAACTCTCCGGCGTCGAGGCGGAACAGTGAATTAAGGCAGCGAACTGCCACAACTGAAGTTCGAAAAGTCACTGCGTAGTCGCCGCCATCTTGCATTTCGTCTGCCAGTGCTGATGCGGACCCACTGCCGAAGGGTCTAAGACGCCATTAGTGACTTGCAAACTGTGCCTGGCGTGTTTGTCCGCCACGACGCCTTGGCGCCATTGGTCAAAGGGCGGCCTGCTTACCCTTCTACCGAAAGTGCCCCGACGTCGAGCCACGGTGGCGGGGAAGGGACTCCGACAAACCGCCGCGCAGGCGAAGCTCGACAAATTCGCCTACGACAAACAGACACTTTCCCAGTCGGAGCAGCGCAAATCGCTGGGCAAAGGCGCAGACAGTGATGGGGCTAAGAAGGCTACCCTAGATGATGTTCTCCACGCCCTGGCGCAGGTTCAGGCAACGGTGGGCGCGACTGCTACCGAGGTGACCCTGATAAGAGTGGACCTCCAGAAGATGAGCGAAAGAGTAAAACAGGTGGAGGTGGTAGCCAAATCGCTGGTGGAAGATGTCTCGGACCTACAGGTAGCGATGGAAAAGTTGCAGGCTGACAATAAACTCCTGAAGGACAAACTGGATGATCACGAGGGGCGCTCCAGGCGGAACAACGTCCGCATTTTGGGGGTCCCGGAATCTGAAACTAAAGGGGCCATGGACTTGTACGTGGAGGATTTGATCAAAAATCAGCTAGCCCCCAAGGGGCTCTCCAACTTCTTCACAGTAGAACGAGCCCATAGGGTACCCGGTGGAACACCTAAGCCGGGGGCTCTCCCACGTCCGAGCCTGGCGAGACTTTTCAACTTCAGGGATCGGGACACGATCCTACAAGCGGCCAGGGTGGCACCACCTATCCAGATCCAAAACTCGCGCATTTCCTTTTTCCGGACTACACAGCGGAGGTCACGAGAAGGAGGAGAACTTTTCTGGAGGTGAAGAAAACACTCCGCGAACAGGAATTGCCGTACTCCATGCTGTACCCGGCCCGGCTACGAGTGGTGGGCGATAAGAAGGTCTGGTTTTTTGACTCTCCTGAGGCGGCAAGAGACTGGCTGGAGGGATGGCGCACAGTGGATCGCATGTCTGGCCGACAACGCAACAGGCCCCAGAACGACAGCCGGTCCGGCTCACAGACGTCGGCTAGAAGGAGCGCGAGTGCATCGCCAACGCAAGACTTATCAGGGGCTGCCGGGGGCAGCTGAGATTCCCAGGCCGCGAAATGTTTAGACTGTGACTTCCTCACGCATTGATTGCTCAACCACGTCGTTATTGGACGCCGGCCTGGACATCCCAAGGGCAGCAAGGGGGCCGCCTGCTTTGGGGGACACTCTCCCCCGACGCGCAAGTACTCTGTCTGTGGGATGGATTAAGCGCTCTGCTGAGTTGGGGTGGCGAGCAGTTGTAGGTCCGTTAAGCAGGGAGGCAGGGAGGGAAGGGGGGGGGGGGTTGGTTCTTTTTCATGGGAAATCCAATAAGTCGATCAAGAACTGTAAAATGTGTCTCTACTAGAATTGTGTTATTGCAGGTGCGAATGATTCCTTCTGGACGTTTTGTGTGTTGTGTGATTGAAGATGGCGGATGAACAACTTAATGCCGCGGGGCTGGATGGGGCGCGGACCAGTGGCTCCGCCCTCCGAATACTTTCTTGGAACGTGCGGGGCCTAGGGGACAAGGTGAAACGTGGCCTAGTACTGTCTGAGCTGAAGCGCCATAAACCGGACATAGTACTCTTGCAAGAGACTCATTTGGTGGGAGGGACTACCAAGGCCTTAGACAGGAGAGGGTATAAGATGATTGTACATTCGGAATTTTCCTCTGGTTCACGGGGCATGGGTGTCCTAATTAAAAAATCCTCACACTTCATCACACTGAGTACTAAAGCTGATAATCAGGGGTGCTTTGCGGCGGTAGTGGGGCAGTGGGACGGTCGTCCGTTGACAGTGGTCTCGATTTATGTTCCGCCGTCCCTGCATTCAGTGATGCTCCCGGCCCTGGGTGACTTCTTGTTATCTCTCCCGGACAGTGATGTGATCTTGGGAGGGGACTTTAATGCAGCTGCGGACCCGCAGCTTGATAGGTTTCCGGTAGCTGCTTTGCCGGGGGGACCCTCCCGCTTTCAGCGGTTCTTAGAGGCACTGGGACTGATAGATATCTGGCGTCATGTTCACCCTCTGGTCAGACAATACACGTTCCACTCCACAGTCCACAACAGTCTCTCCCGAATTGATTATTTCTTGGCGCTGGGGGAGGGGGTACAGCGAGTAGACACAGTAGACATACACCCCCGAGGCATTTCAGATCACTCTCCGTTAACTCTCACCATTTCCACCCAGACAAAGTCACGTCGCCGCATATACTCCATTCAGGCCTCTTACCTTAAAGTCCCGAAAATCAGGAGGGCTCTCCAGAAGGCCTCGGAGCAATACTTTGTTGAGAACGAATCGACTGTAGCGTCCGCTGAGGTTCTCTGGGAGGCCTATAAAACAGTGTTGAGGGGACAGGCTATAAGCTCCATATCGGCGCATAGGAGGGAACAGGCAGCTGAGCAATCTACACTCGAGCTCCAACTGCGCACAGCCACAACCGCGCACGAGACTGACCCCATAGAGGACACAGCACACAACCTTGCAATCCAACTGCGACTATACACGGACCACGCGTGCCTAGTAGTGCAGGGACATATCACTGAGACACAGAATCGGGTCTACGATGTGGGTGACAAGGCGGGAAAGATGTTAGCCTGGCTTGATAAGAGAGGGGGTAGCTCCAAGGGGATTCAGCAGGTGAAGGATGGGAACGGTACGATGCTAACTGACCCCGAACAGGTAGTGGAGGCACTGGCGGCCCACTTCGAAAAGGTGTATACTCCCGAAAGGGAGGTGACTGCGATTATGGCCCATTGTGCGCTGAGCAACATAGATGTCCCGACATTGCAACCGGAGGCTATGGCCGACTTAGACGCGGCTTTGACCACCGACGAACTACGGATAGCCATAGGGGCGCTCAAACCCGGAAAAGCACTCGGCCCGAACGGCATTCCGGTCGAATGGTACCAGGCGCGTTCTGAGGACCTTTGTCCTTATTTACTTAAAATGTATGAAGAATGCTGCGAGAGGGGGCAGCTCCCACTGGACCAGCGAACGGCCACGATCGTGGCTATACCGAAGCCCGGAAAGCCTCAGGAGGAATGCTCATCCTACCGCCCCATCTCCCTGCTGAATGCAGAAAGTAAAATCTTAGCGAAGCTCCTGGCCAACCGACTGTTGGCTCACCTGCCTGATCTTATCCACCGAGATCAGTCGGGGTTCATGCCTCATAGAAACACTGCGCTCAATCTTCGTAGGGTTCATGGGGTGCTGGCGAGGGCAGATCAAATCAGTGATAGTGCAGTTATAATGGCCCTGGACGCGAGGATGGCTTTTGACTTGGTGGAGTGGGTCTACCTTTTCGAAGTACTGTCTCACATGGGCTTTGGCCCGAACTTTATATCCTGGATAGAGCTACTCTACGCGGCACCAGTGGCACACGTAGTTGCAAATGGCCACATTTCACGCACGTTTCCACTTGGAAGGGGCACCCGGCAGGGTTGCCCTCTGTCTCCCCTGCTCTTCGCACTCACCCTGGAACCACTGGCTACTCGCATAAGACAGACTCCCTTGCTCAAGGGAATTCAATGGAAGGAGGGATGGGAAGACCGCTTGTCCCTCTGTGCGGACGACATGCTTGTGTATCTGACGGATCCCGAGCGTGGAGTTCCGGCCCTTCTGCACTTGTGCGACGAGCACGGCAAGGTCTCCGGTTACACCATAAATTGGAGCAAATCGGAGATGTACGTGTTGGCGGGTCAAGCCCCGACACTCGGGCCAGACTGCCCTCTGAGACTGGCTGGTTCCTCCTTTAAATATTTGGGCATCCATGTCACGAAGGACCCACTTGAATACAAGAGACTGAATTTGACACCACCGCTGGAGCGCCTCAAGCAGGACGCCAACTTCTGGGCAGGGTTGCCGTTAACAATGCTGGGGAAAGCAGCGCTGTACAAAATGAAATCGCTGCCCCGCTTTCTGTACATCCTAGATAACACACCATTCCCGGTGGCAGCGGGATATTTTAGGAAGGTCACAGCGGTGGTTTCCGGGCTGTTGTGGGTCAATCGGCCGGCGCGCATAGCTCAAGCTAAACTCTGCAGAGGCTGGTATGATGGGGGCATTGCACTTCCGAACTTGCATTTGTACTATTGGGCAGCACAACTTAGGCCTATTAATCAATGGCTACACGCCCCACAGTCCGACCCGGCATTCCAAGCAGACAGGGCGCAGTTGGGCATCAATGACATACTTGCCCCACTTTATGATCGGAGAAAGTTGAGACTGCTTATAGGGCCCACCAAACTCACTGTGGAAACCTGGCACGCGGCGACAGCTGCGCTAGGATGGAAGGGAAAGATCACCAAACTCACCCCGCTCTGGGACGCACGCGCCTTGGGCAACTTGAGAACTAGCAAGGGGTTTTCCCTCTGGGACTCCATCGGCATCTCCACAGTGGGGGACACGTGGGAGAAGGGGGAAGTTATTTCATTCACCCGCCTGAGAGAAATATATGATCTGGGGCCGCACGAATCGTATCGATACGTGCAGATCCGCCATGCACTGTTCTTGGCCATCCCCTCCGGATCGACTCTCCCTGAGTCTTCCCCGCTGGAGGTTCGCCTCTTGACCGACTTCATGGTGGAGAGAGCAACTTCCTTGATGTACCGTAAGCTCCTCAACAATTCACCAGATCCTCTGGCTCCCCTCAAGGGAAGGTGGGAACAGGAGGTAGGCGCCCTAGATGAGTACGAGTGGAATGAGGCTCTGGCTTCTCCGAAGGAGGCGGGCATATCGGCTAGGATGAGGCTAGTGCAACTAAAAGTCCTTCACAGGGTATACTATACGAGGACACTGCTACACCGCATCCACAGAACACCACAACCATTTTGCTTGCGTGGCTGCGGAGAAGAGGGCACCTTCTTTCACACGTTTTGGGACTGCCCACGCATACAAAATTATTGGCGACAAATATTGCGTACTGTATCCCAGGTGCTAGAGGTCTCAGTTCTCCCGGAGCCAAGGCGGTGTCTCCTCAACGTATGGGAACCGACTGATCTGTCCCGGCATGGTCGACTCTGGGTGACACTGGGAATGATGGTAGCGAAGCGGGACATTGCACAGCGTTGGGGGGCGGCAGACCTTCCAACAACGTCACAATGGTGCATGAATATGGACAGGACAATGATAACTGAAAGGGCGGTGTACTTGAGTCGGGCTTGTCCAGGCAAGTGGAATAAGGTGTGTTCCCCATGGAATGCGTACCGAGGTGACATTTGCGATCCACTGCCAGAAGACGATCCGCTGGACTCAGATGAAGAGGGGGGGGAGGAGTGAGGGGGAGCGGTTGAGGTAAAGGGTCCTTTCGGGAGGGGAGTGGGGGGGTGGCAGTTTCTATACATTCCACAATAGATCTTAGATGACACACGGCACCATATCCTGTCTTGGGGACCCTTCCTATAGCTATCCTGCAATGTTATTTATCAATGATCGCACTGTGATTTCCTGTTGTTCTTTTGTTTCCTTTTTTTATTTTTCATCAAAAAACAAAAAAACGAAAACCTCATTGAACTTGAATGAAACGTGTACTAGTGACCTTCATTTCTTTCTGTGGCGTGCCTTTCAATACAGTGGCTTGTTATGTTATGTTATGTTATGTTATATGGTTTTTGTATAGCGCACGGATGCCGCAGCAAAGTGGCGTCCCGGCGCTTGGAGAATAATAACACAACACGACAGAAAAAAAGGAGAGGATAAACAGTGGGGAAGAAGAAGGGCCTAAATTGTGGCAAAAAGGAAGGTTTTAAGTGCCTTCCTGAAAGGAAGCAACTCAGGAATGGAGCGCAATGGAGCAGGCAGAGAATTCCAAAGGGATGCTGCCATCACTGAAAAAGAGCGGCCGCCCATCCTAGATTTTTTAAAACGTGGCACCATAGCCAGATTAGATCCGGCAGAGTGAAGAGCTCTGGCAGGGACATAGTGCTGAATGGTCTGTGCAAGGATAGGAGGGGAGGCTGTTTTGAGAATTTTAAAAGTTAAGCAAAGAGCTTTAAACTTAATTCTCTGCCCCACCGGCAGCC
The DNA here is from genome assembly GCF_964263255.1 of Lissotriton vulgaris. Classification (NCBI taxonomy): domain Eukaryota; kingdom Metazoa; phylum Chordata; class Amphibia; order Caudata; family Salamandridae; genus Lissotriton; species Lissotriton vulgaris. The sequence goes on from NC_141687.1 coordinate 254,073,712, forward strand.
AATGAAGATCCTGAATGGTCCGACGTGCCGAGACAAACTTTGGAAGGCCAACAAGCATCCTAGCCGCCGCATTCTGAACCCTCTGAAGGCGAGATAGCTCAGCCTGGTTTAGGCCCTAAAACAGGGAACTAGCATAGTCCAGTCTGGTAAGAACCAGGGCTTGAACAATAATCTGTCTAGTCTCCGCATCGAAGAACTTGAAGATTGGACGGAGACACTGCAGAGTACCAAAGCAAGTACCGGCCACACGCTTTGTGTGGGAAGTGAAAGAAAGCTTATTGTCAAACCATACCCCGAGGTTTCTAACCTCTGTCACAGGGGAGGGGACAGGGCCAAGATCGGAAGGCCACCACTGATCTCCCCATAATTCATTTTTCCTACCAAAAATAATGACCTCGGTCTTAGAGGCATTAAGTTGAAGCCGATTGTTCGCCATCCAGCCTGCCACAGCTTTTAGGGCTGACTGAAAGGTGGGGGCATCCATGTTGGAGTCGCCATTAAGTGCCACCGCCAGCTGCGTGTCATCGGCGTATGACACTAAGGAGAGACCAAAGCTGTGGGCTACCTCCGCTAATGGCTGGACATATAAATTAAACAAGGTAGGGCTTAGGGCCGACCCTTGGGGGACACCCTGGAGTATGGGGCGAGAGGCAGAAACAAAAGGGGGAGTGGAAACCTTAAAGGCACGATCCTTAAGAAAGGAGCGAAACCACTCAAGTGCCACCTCTCCGACTCCGGCTTCCATCAGGCGATGTAGCAGAATCTGGTGAGACACAGTGTCGAATGCGGCACTGAGATCCAAAAGGATCAGTGCCGCCGTCTGACCCAGATCCAACACATGCCTGATGTGTTCCACCACAGCCAGAAGGGCAGTTTCTGTGCTGTGGCCTGCACGAAACCCATTTTGGGAATTATCCAATATATTAGCTTCCTGCAGATGAGAAGATAAAATAGCATTAGCGTGAGCTTCTGCCAATTTAGCTGGCCAAGGAAGAAGAGATATAGGGCGGTAGTGTTCAGGCTTGGTAGGATCGAGGGCGGGTTTTTTAAGATTTGGAATAACCGTCGCCTGTTTCCAAGCTTTAGGAACACTACCCGTGCTGAAGGATAAGTTAATAAGGCCATGTAGAGCCGGATAGCAGCCTTCAGCAAATTCCCGAAATTGATTGGGTCTCATGGGATCGTCTAGGGAGCCGGATTTAACTTTAGTCGTCAGGGCAGTGAATTCATCCAAGGTCGGGCTAGGAATAATCAGTAATGGTTTATGAACCAGTGACATAGAGCTAGTCTCCGCAATAGGAAGCTGAGCGAATGACTTGTAGATAGCCTCATTTTTTGTCGAAAAGGTGGAGGCTAAGTCCTCACAGTGTGTCATAGAAGGTTGGAGAGCGGCAGTATCAATCCTTTTACTAGTAAGGTCCTTACATACCCTGAAAATAACCTTGGTGGGGTTGGTACTGTTCTTTATCTCCAGGGAGTAAAACGCAGCCCTGGCCGTGCATATGGCCCGATAATACACTCTAGTGCAAGCCCTATAGGCTGCCTTGAGGTCAGTATCATAGGTTTTACGCCATGCGCGTTCTGCCTTTTTACAGGAGATTTTGAGTGCTTTAAGAGAATCATTGTACCAGGGGTTGGAAGGACTAGATCTAGTCTTGCTCCACTTAGCCGGGATAAGTAAATCTAATGAGTGATTTAACCACTCACAGAAACTGTCGTAGCCGCTGGAAACTTCAGTAGGGGGTGAAGGATGAAATTTCAGCAGGAGCTGATGGAAAAGCTCTAAATTTAAGTTTCTCCAGGGGCGTCTAAGACTGGCAGAAGAATTATTCTTTGGCAAAGAAAAGGAAGTAGTGATACGAAATTCAATAAGATAGTGGTCAGTCCATGCCATGGGTCTGGGATGGAGTACTGAAATATTCGTAGAGAGGTTCGTCAGAACGGGATCAAGTAGATGGCCGCCTGTATGGGTTGGAAATTGCACCAATTGGGTCAATTGGAACGCCTCTAAATCAGCCAGCAAGCTATGGATCGAGTTTGAAAGAGGAGCATCCATATGCAGGTTGAGGTCGCCGATAATCGTGAAATTGGCAGTTTTTAGAGCTAAGGAGGAAATCACCTCTGGAAGGCTTTGACGAAAAGCGGCGTCAGGCCCAGGTGGTCTATAGATTAGAAGTCCCGTAAAAGTGAAATGGGGATTCACTGAAATGTTAAAAAAAGCACTCTCGCAACCAGCTATGGTGACAGGTTTCCAGATGCAGGGATAACAGGTTTTTACCGCAACTGCAATACCTCCACCTCTGGCCTTGCGAGGAAGGGAGTGCATAATGTAACCCGCAGGAAGTGCTAGATTAATGACCGCCATGGATTGGTCATGTAACCAAGTTTCCGTAAAAAAGAAGATGTCCGGATTGTCATCGGAAATCAAAGAAAAGACTTCTTGGGAGTGACAAGACAATGATCTAACATTCAAGTGCATAACTTTAAGGGTGGATTGATTAACTATGCCTATGGTATCGGTAGGTAGATTAATAGCCGAGGGCTTCGACTGAAGACTGTTGATGCACGAAGGCATAGGCAGGTTGAAAGGGCAAGTGGGGCATTGAAAAGGACCACTAAGAGGATCCAAGGAGCCAACGCAGGATTCACATACCTGATGCCGTAAAAGACGCAGATTCTCTACAGATATCATGCTAAAAGGTCCAGAGTCCCCTGTCCTAGCCCTGCCTTAGCGCTGACGGGCGCAGACGGGCAGGACTCTGGCGAGACTCAGGCGTAGCGAAGGCGCGACCGCTGCGCTAGACCGCTACGTCAGAAGCGAGCATTAAGTAGGCGAGTGGCGGAACAAGCGCTAGCGCGCTGACCCCCAGCAGGAAGGAACCAGCCTTCCCAAGATGGCGTCGTCACGAAGAAGTCACGTGACTCGAGGAACCCGGGAGCCCGGACCCGCTAAGTAGCGGTGCTTTAATTTGTTTTATAGTGCTTCTTTATCACATGGACCCAATTTCTGCAAGGCTGTCATTGTTATCTTTTCATTTAGCGGCCGGCCCCTTGGGGTTGTAGGCGACTTGCTGTGTAACTGTGAGAAGGTACAATAAAGGTTTTCAAAAAAAAAAAAAAAAAAACAATGTGTTTCAACAATCCGTAGCCCATATTGTTGGCTTAAGGGAAACACTTATTTTAGATTGGCATCATTTGTTTTATGAATACCCCACGCTTAGGTATTCGAGCCAATATAGACGAATTAGCTTGAGTTTTGGTCGCACTTAGAAACAAGTTATGTTTTTTAAGAGATGTCAAACTATTCTCTTTATTAAAAGATGCTAGTTATATAATAAATAAGTTGGTAATTTTATAAAAATACTGGCATTGTTATGTGAGTGGACGCAGGACCTTTCTAAAGAGACCATAGTTTGGCAAAACTTTTTTAACGTTTATATATAGAGATGAAATGGTATATCAGTAATGAGATTAGAAAGAATAATGTAACTGATGGCATAACTTTATTTTAGATGGAACTTATCAAGGCTCCAGATAGCGCGCAATAACTTTGACAACTGACACATGAATGGATTATTTACAAATGAACTACACTGACAATTCTTTGACGTGCAAAGTGAAAGGCTTGAAGGTAAGCCTGTGGATTAATGTATGTGCATAAGCGGACCATAATATAATGATTGTCTAGCTTTATGCTGGGCATAATGTTAATACCACGTCCATATATTTCCACAGGACTAATGCCCAACAGGTTCTGCGCTAATTGTTGATTCTTACGAATACATACTGCTCACCATATAATATTTTGGTAAGTGAGACCATAGAGTTCTATGGTGTAAATTACAGCTTATAGAAAGTTCTGTGGTGATGGGCACATTAGCTTCTTAATTTTTTGAACACGTATCAATACATAGTGGTTACTTTGGAAACATTCTTTTCTTAAAAAAGACATGGGATAATGGAGTAAGGTGATCGCATGTAGTGGGTGTGTCCTCAATACGTGAAACAACATAAAATTGATCCTGTATATATGATTAAGAACATGATCAATATGAGGTGCACGCCGTAAGTATACAAGTGGTGATGGCACAATTGGAATGTGTAAATTTGACCTATGCAAATAGGCAACGGTAATGTGAAGGTGGCCCACAATGTACAAAACTGATATGGTGAAATATCTTGTATGTAAATTAAAGCCTTGAAAAAGCCCGCGGAGGGCGAAACGCGCGTCGGCTGTGACGGTGTGACAAGAAAGGAATCAATAAAAAGAACATTGAATATTAATGAACATTGTGCATGTAAATTTGTGGACGGCAAGGACATTGGAAATATTGGACTGTCGTGCTGGATGCCTATTGGATAAAAGTAACTAGAAGGAATGTGCACTGGTATTTGTTTATAAATTGTATATGATACTCTGCCTTACCGTGAGTGGGTAGGATATCGTTGATTGGTGCTACAAGGTGGATGAGCACTACACCGGACTTGCACTCCTATAAAGTGATCAAACTTACACTGTATAAACTTATGACAAGGGGAATATTTTTCTATTATGTGCTGATCGTACGAAGCAAATCCACCATTTGTTCTTTGTTGTTATATGTCAGTATGTGGTATCAGCGGCCGGGACGATCAAGCGGTCACCTGCCTCTGCAGGCGGCTCACCCAGGAGATCAGGCACCCTTTGGAGAGCCTATGTAATGGGAAACAGACGTTTGGATGCCCATAGAGGAGAAGCCGTGGGAAGAACTCGTAGAAAGAGCATGGAAGTGTTCCAGAAACGTGAGATTCCAGCAAATCCAATTCTATCTCCTCCACAGAGCATATCTGACCCGCATAAAATTAATGAATATTTTGGGACTCATACAGCCTGTCCACGGTGTAAGTTAGAAAATGCCGAATTTCGCATATGTTCTGGGAGTGTCCATTATTGGAGAGGTTCTGGAGAGCAGTATCGAATAAACTAGGTGAAATAACGGATAGAGACAGCACACCGACCCCGGGATATTGCTTATTACACTGGTTCCCACATACTGCCCGCAATAAAGTTACCAGCAAATTCATTCACCTGGGCTTAGTCCTGGCTAAGCGAGAAATTACCAGTCACTGGAAGGCGGCCAGCGCACCTGACATTTCAAGGTGGCTGTGAGAATTCACAAAATGGGCTGACTGTGAGGGGATTATTAGATTGCAGATGGCCCAGAGAACAAGTAATGAAAAAATGCTAGACAGGGCGAGAGCATGGGTGGCGTTCATGGACTTACTCAAGCACCTGACTGATCATACCGACCCACCCCTTGAGTGAGGAGAATTGTGTGTGGGGATTGAAACATGGCCTTACCTGAGCAAGTAGCTTGGGGGTTTGTACGCATGTACTATATAGTGGCTCCCCTATGTGGACACCTTCCTACTTGAATTATGGAGCCAGATGCCTTGCATGGCTAAATACTATGCTCCACTGGAAAGTAGATGATGGAGCGACATGCCTGAAAGGGGGGGGTGGACAGGGGATGTGGGGGGGAAGTTTTGTTATTCTACTGGTTGTTGAGATAGTTAAGAATGTGGATTGGAACAGAGACTTGAGATGCTGATCCCCCGGCATAAGGATTTAGAACACTGCTCTCCTGAGGACTCTGATAGGATCGATGAACACAGTTGCCCTTTGAGAAGATGACCACATGTGGCCAGAAGCCGTGAGTAGCAATATAAGACTACAAATATGATTGTCGATAACTGCTATCTGCAACGTGATGGAAACTTTTATATCCATTTGTCTTGATTCTACTTGATTTGCTGTCACTGAATAAAATTTGTTTACAAAAAAAATGAAATATATGTGTCTGTGGATCTGCAGGTGGGAATTACTCCCAGGAGTAGAATACCTCTGGTCCGAACACCTTGTGAGCCTTAATCACGAAGGTAACATGGCCACCTGTTGTAGGTAATCCATGTTCTAATAATTTCAGAGTTACTGCCTGTCGGCGGTTTTCTGTAATATTAAGGGCATTAGCAAATTCATCTCCTTCCTCACTTCCACTGCTATTTGCGGGTTCAGTCATTTTGGAATGAGAAGCAACCAAACACTTAAGAGATGGGTTTTGCACAATATGGGAACTTTTATTCCTTCGCGTTGTCTAAGACCTTCAGGCAATACACAGAGTGTGCCTGCTCAGCTGAGGCGGATTAACCTTCCCACTTCAGACGTCTCTGAAAAATGTGAGTAGGATGTCTGAGAAAGCACGACTGAACTACCCAGATTTTACTGTTAATATAAGAACCGAACCAACATTGGTGGCGCCATGTCGTTGAGTTCATAGGACCCCCCAGGACCTGTGCGATTTGGATGACCAAAACTGAGAGCTTGGTGTGCAGACAGACTCTGGACACCCCCACAGGATGAGTCAGCCGTTAGACCAGCTAGCTCCACAGTGCCACTATCATCTCCCCCTGTATTCTACAGAGTTGTATGTAGGTCATGGCAACCATTGAACATGACAACTCCGATTCCTCAGGTATCGTGGAAACAATACGGTATCTTTCGTTCAGTCACAGAATACATAGAATGACGATTGGTATTGTTTCAATAATTATTTATTGGTCAAGCATCAGTCTAGTGTGAAATATGTTAGCTGTAACAATCAAAAGACAGGAGCAGACAAATATTATCGCTAGTATCAATATCGTAAAAAGTAGATACATTTCTACCATAGTGCTAATAAGATTAACAAAAGAATATTACATAAAACATATTACTATGATGCGTAGCCTACCTAACCGTGCCTAGCCTAGAGGTGTAGGTGTAGCATGAATGTGTAAGTGCTAGGATATGTCCTAAGAGAGCCTAATATAGCCAAGAATCCCTCAGGGAAGTGCTAACCCCTCACCTAATGGTTCTGAATGAAGGACCGTGTCTCTGCGTCGAGGATGGCACTACACAAGGGATGTCATATCTCTGCTTGTCAAAGGATCAGCTGGCAGAGCCTCATCTAGGCTAGGAAGGAATTCTCCCCTGTCTAGTAAGGGGGAGTAGGGGTCTTTTATACTAAAGTGGTCACCCCGGGATTATTCTAGAATCAACATGTTTTGAAAACCTTCACTAATCCTCTGCTAATCCTTTTCTAAACAAACATGATCATACACAGCTGGCTGTTGGCCATTAATGAAAAAAGTGTTGACCCTTGTACAGAACAAATCTACCGTGCCTGGGGACATGTTTGTGTACGTCAGGAACAGGGATTAAGATATGGTACCAAGCCCCGTACCAGGAATAACTAACGAGATGGAACCCTCAATCCGGGTAGTGGATTTAGTCATCGGTTGCTGCTGTGCAATTGGTATATTGTTATTGTTTAATTTTAACTCATACTGTATGATCTTTACCCTTGTGATTGTGGCATATGGACTGTAAAGATATATGAAGAGTGGGTTTGAGATCCTAGAGTAACTTACACATTGTAATGCAATTCGAATTATTAGCACCAGTGTAAACTATGTAAAAAAGAAAAAGAATAAAGTGGAATGAAATGATGTTTGTGATTAACAATGCAGTATTATAAAAAATAGGTTACAAAAAAAAGATATGGTACCAAGAGCCTGATGTCGGAGAACCAGAAGTAAGCTACTAGGTAAAAGGTCACATATGTAAGAGCCTTATATTGTGTGGATGGGACACAATGTATTTAATTGGTATGTACATGATGGGACTAACCAAAGGGATATGACAGCACAGTGATCACAGTCTGGAGCAAGATTTTAGCGGATAGAAGTGGGTTGCGTGGATGCAGAGATCGAAGATGGCAACAGCTGATGTACAGCAGCAGTGACGGAAGGCCAAAAACACAGATGTGGTGGACAATATAACTGCTGAAAGGGTCATGACACGGAGGTGCCGCAAACATGGGCAGAGGATCAAAGTGCAGTACGCTGTCCTGGAGACCAGGGTTCAAGGGACCACAGGAATGAAAGACATGCCCAGCCCATGGGATTCACCTGCACACTAACCACAGAGTGCTAAATGCCCTTTGATAGTGCATGAAAATGGAGTCCGATTTGAAACCCTCACTGCAGGCAGGAGATTGGGGAAGCTAACTCATAAAAACAGTGAGCACTAATGAGTGGCACAGCATAGGCAAGGCCATGAGGCTGGAAACAGAAGAAGTTGGTCGGCCAGGCACCTGGAAGGAAGAGACCTTCTGAGGGTCAATGAGGTGTCTGATCCCTCTCTATTCCTGGCCATCACAGGGTCCCTGTTTGCATGTAACTGCTAATGTTAGACATATGGGGGCTTTCAACTTGCTTGGGAACTCACATGGTATGGAAATGGCCCTGTAGAGGTCAACTCAATTGACTCACAGCATAAGCAGTAGAGAATTCTGGTCAGAGCAAGGTGGCGAGTGGGCTCGGTGGGCCCCCCAGCTAGCCTCTCACATGGTGGACCAGCAATACCTGAGCATAGACAGTCTTGCTGAAAACATCTACACACATGCTTCTTGCACGGCTGCTTAATACATCATGGTATCTAGAAGTGTTCTAGACCAGGATGAGGGAATCACTTTCCTGACACCTCGTAAAAACATCGAGAGGGCGACATACCTACCATAGACAACTGGCCAAGAATGGTAGTGTCTAACTGCAGGGACTCCTCAATATGCATAGTCGCTAACAAAGGCCCTCAGTAATATCCCTAACTCACTCAACACTGGGAGACAGAAATCTAACAAAGACCAGGTGGATTAGGTGTGCAATGCACTCCACATCACAGAGGGCAGACTGACAAGGATGAAGCCTGCCATAATGTCAAGAATACACGCTCTTACAATGCTCTGAGGGATACACAAAAGTACAAACTGGATATGATTTTAGAGGCAATAACACCCACCAGAGAGGCACTTGAAACCTACATTGATGAAGCATTTATAGACATTGGGTTATTAAGAGATGAACATAGAAAACTTGCAGACAGTGTTAAAAACACCAGATCTACCCAAGTTCAACTTCAGCCAAGTGCCACAAAACTGTATAGCATAATAGAAGATCTCACCCATTACGTGAGATACTTGGATGGCCAAGCCAAGGATGTTGAAGGAAGATCGAGGAGAAAACAAATCAGAATAATTGGTATCCTGGAGGGCGTGGAGGTCAGAGACATGGTGGATGTCTTGGAGTCTTGGTAAGAAAGAGAGTTGGTGCCATCAGCACTGAAAAAGTGTTATTTGTTATTCAGGGAGCATAGAGCCCCATCAAGGGATCTGTCTGCAGGAGCATGATCTAGACTAGTAGTAGTAAAACAAATGCCTAGAAGGACAGAGACCCTTCCCTCCATAAAGCACACAAACATGACATTCTGAAGATTGAAAACAGAACTGTCCGTGTATATTCAAACTACACACCACACCACACAACAGAGAAGGGCATCCTTCATTGAGATCAAAAGGCATCTCAGAGCCCAGAATTTGCAGCACATGTTACTCTTTCCAGCAAAGCTGAAAGTAATCAAATACAGAAAAACGTTATTCCTTCTGGTGCCTGGAAAAGTGAGAGATTGATTAGATAAAATGGGTCAGATTGTACTGGTGTACCACAAAGAACCAAAGTTTCACAGTGCGATGAGGTCTATATTATTAAGACTTATCATCTGAAGAAAACAGTCACTGTTCTGTGCATTACTTTCTGTTTTCAGACCCTATAGAAGCTACCACACTAGCCCTATATAAGTCAATCAATTTTAAACAGTTTTTAAACAGTTTTTGCAATTCTGCTCAGTAAATGAATTTTGAAAAAGAGTGTAAAGCAACACGGAAAAGTTGTTTTTCAAACAAACTTATTATTTATATTCTTTTGAGTTCAAATTTTCAAGGGTACATAATCAAAAGTAGCTGCACATAAATCTTAGGTACACGGAAATGACAAAACAATCCATTAGTACATAAGAAAAACAATCCAGTCTATCAAAAATATATAAAATTGACTTCTTTTAAGAATAATAAATAGAAAGTCAGATGCAGGGTGTAGACATGGACTGGTGTGTCGACGTTTCGGTCTCAAAGGTTATATCCAAAGACCATCATCAGGACAGTGAATTTAATGCAGTGTAGATGACCCTTATAATAAAATTAGAACTCGCTATGAGTAATCAAAGCTGCAGTTCAACATGAAGGTTCATAACCTCAAGGAATCGCCAAATATCCCTTGTTGTTTATGTCCATACAATCAAATCGAATGATGTTTGATCCTTATACTTCAAACCTGTTGTTCTTATTTTCAGGATTCTAGTATGTATTGAATAGCAGGGTAACGGACGTGAAGGCTCCTCAGCGTCGGGTCAAAAGGTGATCAGGATTGCAGCTTTGATTACTCATAGCGAGTTCTAATTTTATTATAAGGGTCATCTACACTGCATTAAATTTACTGTCCTGATGATGGTCTTTGGATATAACCTTTGAGACCGAAACGTCGACACACCAGTCCATGTCTACACCCTGCATCTGACTTTCTATTTATTATTCTTAAAAGAAGTCAATTTTATATATTTTTGATAGACTGGATTGTTTTTCTTATGTACTAATGGATTGTTTTGTCATTTCCGTGTACCTAAGATTTATGTGCAACTACTTTTGATTATGTACCCTTGAAAATTTGAACTCAAAAGAATATAAATAATAAGTTTCCTTGAAAAACAACTTTTCCGTGTTGCTTTACACTCTTTTTCAAAATTCATTTACTGAGCAGAATTACAAAAACTGTTTAAAAACTGTTTAAAAGTGATTGACTTATATAGGGCTAGTGTGGTAGCTTCTATAGGGTCTGAAAACAGAAAGTAATACACAGAACAGTGACTATTTTCTTCAGATGATAAGTCTTAATAATATAGACCTCATCGCACTGTGAAACTTTGGTTTTTGAAATAAATCCCTTGCTGGCACTTTGCTATAACCATATTGATTGCCCGAGCCCGCAAGGGTATATTGGGTTACCCACCCCTCTAACCAAGTACCACAAGGAAAACAACAAAAACAACACTAGCCACTGCATACCCACCCCTCCAGGCAGAGACAGAAAAAGAGACTACAATTTCTTCACCTGTGCCCTCGAGCAGAAACACTGAATTCCTGAAGTCCTGGTATCAAACTTCTGGGCGGCCCGAGATGGCCGACCAAACAGTCTTTGCGTACTCAGGAGTGGGCAAACCACTCCTCCCCTGCCCTGCTCAAAGAGCAAAGCAGCTCCGCCCACTCGCCTGCCCGCAATGCGCAAAGGAAACATAAAATGGTAATAACTTTGGCTTTCTGGCACTGCGAGAAAGCAGTGGGGTGACGCTCCTCCACCCTAGTGGAGGAGCCGCGCCGGTGTATATGCACCAACAAAAGACCAAGTTGTATTTTTAGCAGAAATGCCCCTTAACTAGCACTGTGATCACTAACACCTCTAATCCTGGTGGTTGTGGGGATTTTAGTGCTCTCTTTAACTTTATTTTGGACTGATCATATCTTCTACTTTTTTGTACCCAGAGACAGCAGCACAAGAAAATTGGGTAACACAATAGAATCTAGTTGACATCTGGTGCTGACTACACCTGAACACAGAAGAGTTTTCCTTTTAACCCCCAGTCTATGACCTTATTGTTCAACTGGACAGGTTTCAATACACACCAGATATTTAACAGGACATCTTTTGGTGCAGAGTACTTAGGAAGGACTGTTGCAGATCTTAATCCTCTAGGACAAACGTTGAGGTGATCAGGCTACACTCTGTTATACCTATGTGGAGACTTTAAGGCAGCATGTTAATGAGAAGAGCCTTCAGTGAAACAACTAGAGGAGCATTTCAACATTATTTCAAAGAGAACAAAAGTACTGCATCCAACCCACTAATAGAGTGGGAAGCTTTTAAGTTCACAATGTGGGGCTGCTGCATCAGGACAACAGCCGGAGTAAGAAAAATACTTGACAGAGAACTGAATACATTAGCAATAGCATTAAGAAACTAGAGTGGAAACTGGTAGACAAAGCATACCTAAGCATACCAATAACATTGTTTTCAAACAGGAGGAAGTATAGATATTTCTCCAGGCTGATACACAGTTTTTTACCGCCCTGTATCCTATCCAAATGTAAGTATCTCAGAAAAGTCAAAATATAGAAATCAAATAGTCCAATCAGATCTTCTGTCTTGTGGTCTGTTTAGCTTCCACAATTCACAAGAAACACCATAACAGCCTTTTTTATGTCTTGAGGTCTGTTTAATTTCCACAATTCACAAGAAGCACCATAACAGCCGACGGGCGTTTCGCCCACAGGGCTTTTTCAAGGCTTAACGTAATCCCTCCAAGATCATGTAATAGTAGAATTTTCATAGAGCTGTATCTCTTGAGTATAACTAATAGTCCAATTGTACCAAAAACGAAAATACACTCGTGGTTCAATAATAGTTGTTCATGATGCGGAACACATTCATCAAAACGAATGTCGTCACATCAATAGGTGAAATGTTTGAGATATATCGTCATTTTCCATTTAAGCTCGTTAATGGAGCCTCATCATAAGTAGCATCGTATTTACGTCGGATTTTGATAGATCCTCACCGTCTTTTTGTTTCAAAGACCGTTATCCATAGTTTCACCGCCAAGATTTTATTCGTACCTCGGAGGTGAATTGTGGAAATTAAACAGACCTCAAGATAGAAAAAAGGCTGTGGTATGCTTTGTCTATATGTGTGACTTGGATTCGGCTGAATTCAAGGACTAATTGACACTTTGGTGGGTAGGTGTCATATATCTTAAAAGCACCCCAGCCATAGTTGCCAGGAATACTATTAGGTTCTCCTTTTAAAATTGGCATTACTCTGAGATGTGCAGCTCGATTTAAGCAAACCCATAAACTGTAGAGTGGGAACTGGTTACTGATAGAAACAAAACAGAACAAATACTAGCGGCGAAAGAGAAATATACAGCATTTCTGAAACAGCGGCATTGCCTAAATTACGGAGATTACCCATAGAATGCCATCACAGAAGGGGACAAGACAGAACAATTGTTAGCCCAGATATCTAGACCAGAACTAAGAGTTTCGTCCAATGCAGAATTGAAGAATAACCGTAAATAGCATGAACATGCCCAAAGAGAAATACATGAGGAATTCACAACATACTACAAAAAGCTTTATGACAACGCTAGAGCAACATCACAAATACCATAAATGATTACTTAGATAATATCACCCTCCCACACTTACGTAAGTCAGTTACACTCTCTAAATAGCACCATTTCAGAGGTTGAAATCAAAGATGCAATTATGGACATGAAGACTAGATATCCACCAGATTACTGAAGAGATACACAACAGCCCTACGAGAAACACATCTACCCAATTCAACTGCAGAAGTTTTATTAGTACCCCTCCCAAAGCATGGTCATGATCCCAAAGGATAAAAGGTCTTGTATGCCGCTTTCTATGCTAAACTCAGATTACAAAATACTTAGAAACTGTTACCTAGAACGCTGTGTAGACCGTTATCATCTATGACCATTCTAACCAAAACGGGTTTATCCTAGGATGAAATATGGCCCTCAATATATGACATCTATGTAGAATTCTTCTTGAATGCCCAGAGGCCTTCACTCATCCCACGATCATATCAATACACCTAGAAAAGGCCTTCAACACGCTACACTGGTATTATCTCCCAGGAGTCTTATATACACTGGGGCTTGGCTAGGACATAATAGTATGGATCTACTTCCTATATACTTCCACTACAGCTAGGGTACACATGGGACACTTAACACTGAATGTGCTTAAAGTATACAGATGCCCCAGAAAAGGTTGCCCACTGTCCCCATGATTGTTGCACTTGCAACAGAGCCATTTGTTGAGCAAAACATAGAGTATGAATATGTCAGCCATTCCTCCTGCTGCTAGAGTGCACAAAATCTCACTTTACACAGATTACCTATGATTTCTCTTACCACACAGAGACAACAAAATAGACACTCTAGCCAAAGCAATTGAAGTTTTAAACATTTATCTGGCACGAGGGTGAAGTGAGTGACTTGGATTTATTTTATTTTAGTGTATTATAAATGTATTATAAATTGATATCTCTTGTGTGGCGCTGAGAGAGGGTCGACGTGCTGTCCTGCTTTATCCCTGAAAAAAGCACCTTGTTTGTATCCTGCACACAAGGAGTGCACACCACTCCTCGCGGCCCCCGCTCCGCGGGAGCCGCTCGAGGTCTATATCACCGGGGATCACCGACGCTGAGAGGAGCTACCTGGAGTTGCTTACTGCCCTTGCTGGACTGCGAGGACCAGCGGGCGTTGCGCCTGCTGACTCGCCGCAGCTGGTCCTCTTCCCGCGCCCCTCCCGCCTGGTGTTAAAGATCTGCGGGTCGGGACCTCAGTGTGTGGCGCTGAGAGAGGGTCGACGTGCTGTCCTGCTTTATCCCTGAAAAAAGCACCTTGTTTGTATCCTGCACACCACTCCTCGCGGCCCCCGCTCCGCGGGAGCCGCTCGAGGTCTATATCACCGGGGATCACCAACGCTGAGAGGAGCAACCTGGAGTTGCTTACTGCCCTTGCGGGACTGCGAGGACCAGCGGGCGTTGCGCCTGCTGACTCGCCGCAGCTGGTCCTCTTCCCGCCCCCCTCCCGCCTGGTGTTAAAGATCTGCGGGTCGGGACCTCAGTGTGTGGCGCTGAGAGAGGGTCGACGTGCTGTCCTGCTTTATCCCTGAAAAAAGCACCTTGTTTGTATCCTGCACACCACTCCTCGCGGCCCCCGCTCCGCGGGAGCCGCTCAAGGTCTATATCACCGGGGATCACCGACGCTGAGAGGAGCAACCTGGAGTTGCTTACTGCCCTTGCGGGACTGCGAGGACCAGCGGGCGTTGCGCCTGCTGACTCGCCGCAGCTGGTCCTCTTCCCGCCCACCTCCCGTTATAAACAGGAAGCACCCAACGCGCAAGCGGGACGCGCGCGGGGTGAAGCACGGGGCGAAGCCCGGGCAAAGGGCGGGCCGTTTCAGGCCGTTACAGACCGAGCAAGACCGGACCGGGCCACCTCTCTTGGTTGCTTGGCTGTGTGATATAGCTACGGTAACAAGCCTTATTGTGTTCTCTCTAGCCCCCGGGAAATCGCAAAATGACGTCCTTGCGTGAAAGTCGGAGCAGGACTGCAAAGCCTGTGAAAAAGGCTACAGGGACCCTGGATGATTTTATTACAAGGACCAATATAACTATTGACAATGAGATCACAAAATTGCAGCATAGAGTGTCCCTGGAGTTGGAGGCAGCTAGAAGACAGTCCTTAGACATAGCACTAAGAAAAAAATCATCCTTAGGTAGCATTGCCACATCAAAAACTCCTGAGCGCACTACCGGCCCCACACCTATTATTACTTTGGCTGAGGTGCATCCTGTTCCTGAGGAAACAGCTACCTCTGACGCTAATTTAGACCCCATACACAAATTAGCTATTAGTAATACATCTGAAAATATAATCAATGTAGACTCACTGTTGGAGGATGTTAAGGGGGAGAAAGCCTCAGGGAAAGAAGAGTCTAAGAATAAACAGGGCGACAACAAGGCAAAACTCAAACAAAAGAGAAAACGAAAAAATATGTCTGTGTATGCCAGGAAAAAGGCTAAAGTAGCCACAAGTCAGTGTTTCACAGGGGGGGCCTCTCAACCGGCTATTGCAATTAGCACGCCTAACCAGACGCTTCCAACTATGCATACGCTTAATAGTAGTGAAAAAATGGAAGCGTTAAACCTAGATTCAAGAGTCGACCCCCCTGTCGTCGGGGACGAGAAAATCACCACATCCATGGTCGAGTCAGAGGGGGGTAAAGAAGAGTTTTTGAAACTTGTATGGGAGACACTAAAAAAACTTCTCAGGCCGCTAGAAGTTAGGTTAACTTGCATTGAAAATCAGCTGCTTGAGGTGGAAAAAAGTGTTATCGCCCTGTCCAGTCTAAGCCTTAATGGTAGTGATGTATCTGCAATTCCCACATCGGCCCCCACTACGGCCCCTTTGGTATCTTTAAAAACAAATCCATCTAATGCACAGCATTCGGAGAAGGATGCAGTAAAAAATGCAAATGCAAATCAGATTATGAGTGTTGCAGAAAATTCTATTGCTACCCCCTTGAACCCCCCTAAATGTAATTCTGTTAGCAAACCACTTTCGAAGGGTCCTGTACCAAATAAGAAACCCCAGATAGTGAATGTTGTTGATACTCATTCTCCTGCACACACTGCTTCTGGCCCAAATAAGTCCTCTGCCGACACACTTCCTCTTGTACACACTGCTTCTGGTCCAAATAAGTCCTTGGCTTATAGATCCTCTGTAAATAAAACTTACCATCACAATATTCAAACACCCTATGCTTGTGACAACTTTAAGGGAGGGTACATAGATCTGCCCCCTGATGCAAGTCCTTTTGTAGTTGTACTTACTGGGGTCCCTGAACTAGATAATCAATCTGAAGAAAATTTTTTGTCCTTAAAAAACAAGGTGATTCACTGGCTAAACTCAAATAAACCTGTTCCCAACCACATGAAAAGTAGAATTCTCATGGTTCGCAGGGTACCTTGGGTTGGTCCTATAGCCAAATCAATTCCGGGTGACTGCATTGTTATCTCATTTGAGGAACCCCATAGTGCCCAACAGATATGTACATGGAAATCATATGCAGGCATTTCTCTATTGAAGCTAGGCCCCTATCTTTCTTTTACCCCCCACCGAGGCACCCCAACTATGGGGTCAATTGGAGCACGATCAACCACCATTCCGGATATGGCCCCGATTTGGGTAGACAGGGCATTCAAAATGTGTGGAATGGAGTCCCTACTTTCAACAGGTTTAGTAGCTTAGATGGAGTTGACTGACTTGAGACCTCGCTAAATCGCACTATTAATTTCTATGGTACTTACCACCCACCCGGTGACGAGAATATCTTCTCCAATCATGAAAAAAGTAAGAAATCAAAGGATGGGGGAGAGGGAGACAAAAACTACTGTAAAACCGGGGATTTCCAGAATAAGGAATGTATTATAGTAGCGAACTTAGCGTGCTCGGCAGAGGAAGAGGGTTGTCATGGTGAAGAAGCCGACAATGTAGCAGGGGGTCTGATCACTCAACCTGAGAGTCAATCTGTAGGTGTTTCGTTGCAAGATAGTGTGAAACTATCAGTGGCACCAGCATTGGCCACTATTAAGTCCGCCTGTCATGGTAGTGGGGCTAATCCATCATTGCTTGTTTTGTCATGGAACATTGCAGGAATCAATAAAAACCTGAAGGACCCAGACTGGGCTGATTATATTGACTCTAGCGATCTTTGCCTACTGCAAGAAACATGGGCGATAGACATTCCCCACAGGATAGGGTACAAAACTTTTGGCACGGAGGCAGTTCAGTCTAATAGGGGGAGGCCCTCGGGGGGACTGATCATATGGGTTAAAATCACACTGAAAACTAAGGTCGAACTAATAGATACAGGCACCCCTGACATTTTGGCACTAAAACTTGTAAATTTGAATGGGGTTGAATGTTACATTATTAATGTCTATAATAGACCCCTTGCGCATTTCAAAGTCTCTCCTACTCTCAAAACTTTGGATAGCTTCTTGAAAAGGGTGGTTGGTGATGCCCCAGTGATCCTGGGTGGCGACCTAAATTGTAATTTTGAACCCGTTCTAGGGCTTGCTGATGTTTTTGAGGACGAAGATCAAGCATATAACATTCCCCAGCTTGAGACTTCAAATTGTGTTAAATGTTCGGCTTTGGCTGTCCAATTAATGAGGTTAACTGCAGATCATGGTCTTAGAGCATGCAATGGCCGTCTCCCCTCTGACCTAACAAAACAGCCAACTTTCGCGAAGTCCTAAAGTAACCTAGATTTCATACTCGTCTCATTGAGCATCTGGCATTTTATGGCTGATCTCAAGGTGGCAAATAGGGATGAGAGTGACCACTATCCCCTTGAACTTTATATTGACGCATCTATGTTTAGCGACTCCTCTGCTCTATTGTCCACCGAGGCTTCCAACTTTAACTTGTGTGATCAGGTACATGTTAGTAACAATAGACGTGCATTAAAATGGTCGCACATCCTTGCTCAAGGAAATGCCTTAGTAACGGTATATTCACTTTTTGACACAATGTTCAGGCCTATAGCTGGACACTCCTTTTCACCCGATCATTATGATCATTTAATTGCACTACACAAAATATTTTTTGATGAGTTAAAAACCTGTTTGACCAAAATGCCCAAAAAAAAGAAGCAAAATATAAGAGTTGGGTGTCATGGTAAACTATGGTATGACCATTCATGTAGGTTGGCCAAGAGGGAGCTCCTGTTTGCTATCAAAAACAAATCAAAAGAAGATGTCAGACTCGCAAAGGAAGCATACAAGCACACTCAAAGGACTTCAAAAAAGTTATGGGAAGAGTCGATTTGGGCGGATATGTTGTCTGCTGCCAAATCAAAGGACAATGTTGGATTCTGGAGGCTGGTTGCAAATGAGGGCCACGCAGGTAGAGCTGTGAAGGATACTTTCTTAGACGAACTGACTTGGGTGACGCACTTCACAACTCTTTATAAGCAATACGACAGTGGTTCTGATGAGACTCTATGGTTGCCACCCCCGATAGAATGTCTTGATTTCACATTAGATGAAACGAAAAGGGCAATCACTGAACTAAAAAACAGCAAAGCTCCTGGTCCCGACAAAATACCGGGTGACCTGTATAAACATGAGATTGAAGTCTGGGCTCCATATATAAACCGCTTGTTTAACGCTTTATCTAACAACTGTCAATTTCCAGATAGCTGGCGCACAGCAGAAGTTGTTTTAATTTTTAAGAAGGGAAATAGATCTGTCCCATCGAACTATAGACCAATTAGTTTGATGGAAACCCTGCAAAAACTCTATGCCAAACATTTATTATTTCGGATAAATGACTGGCTGGAGGAAAAAACAATACTTACTAAATTTCAAGCCGGGTTTAGGGGCAAGACCAGCACCATAGACCAGGTCTTTAGATTCTGTTGTATATACTGGAAATATGTACACATTAGGAAAGGTCATTTGTATGTCGCTTTCGTAGATCTGAGAGCGGCATTTGACCTTGTCCCCCGCAACTTACTCTGGAGATCTCAAAGTGAAGCTGGATTGCCAGGGTGCCTCCTGGTTCAAATAGTTGAGTTGCACGCTAGGAATCATGCCAACATTAGGTGGGGTCCAAATGGCGAACTGGCGCGTAATACCCAAATAGAGCGTGGTGTCCGTCAAGGATGCGTTTTGGCCCCCACCTTATTTTCATTATTTGTTAACGATATCCCTGGTCATTTGAACGGCTGTGCTAATGACTCACCACAACTAAATGGAGAAAGGGGGTCTGCGTTGCTTTTCGCGGACGACACCATCTTAATATCCCAAACCAAGAAAGGCCTCCAGGCACTCCTGAACTCCTTTAGTTTTTATTGTGTGAAGAAAGGATTAGAAATAAACGTTGACAAAACCAAGTGTATGGCATTGAATCCTTGTAAACCGGATAGAGGGACTCTGAATCTGAATGGCCAAATTTTAGAAACTGTTGATAACTTTTCCTATCTGGGGGTAGTGCTTGATTCAAATCTGACATGGAAGGCCCACATTGAGAAAAGCAAGGTGTCTTATGCCCATAATGTCAAGCCAGTCATCAGCAAACTTAATGCTAGTATAAGTAAAAGTGTGACTCCTGTGCTTGAGCTTTTTAAATTTAAAATCCAATCTGCTGCCCTTTACGGGGCTGAGATGTGGGGACCCTGGGCAAGGGATAGTTTCCATGGCCTGGATAACAAATTTATGAGATCAATCGTAAGGGTACCCACTAGTACACCGTTGATTCCTCTCCAATTCGACCTGAATCTTAAGAGAACTGATAACCATATAACCATTAGACCACTAATGTTTTGGATAAGGATATGGTCTACCCCAGAACTAACCGACTATAGGAAGGGCCTTCAGGAGATATTGGGTTTAGATTCCTTTCATTCCATTCTATGGCTCAGACACATTAAAAAATGGTTTTCAATTCTGGGCTTGCCTCAGTTATGGGAGAGTCCAGAAAACTTACCACCTTTCGCCAAGTCTATGGTGAAACGAGCCTTCTGGTCCTATATAACTAACCAGTTAGTGAATGAAAATAGAACCGGGTCTTTAACCCAAGAATTCTTAATCTTCAAAGATGACCCCTCCTTTGAGGTTTTTTTAGACGAAATAGAGCCTCCCCTTGCGAAGTCTCTATTTCTGAAATTCAGGTACGGGAATCTTATGCTGAATTCCAATATAGAACGTTGGTCTAAGAGAAAACCGGAATGTCCAAATGTTACACATGGGAAGTGTTCAATGTGCTTAGGTTCTTGCACGGAGGATGAGGTCCATATGCTGTTTATTTGTAAAGCATACTCAAAAGCACGAAAAAGGTGGATCAAACCCCTGTGCTCCCTCCTGGGAACAAGATCTTGTATCACGGCATATAGAATTATCAAAACTAATACTTTCCAACCCATTGTATTTAGTATCAGTAAATTTCTTTATTCTGTGTACATTGTTCGCAGGAAGTTTGGCCAAGTACTTTGAGCAGTTAAATTCTTGCTGTTCCTCAAAATATCGATCTTAACCTGGTACATGCTTAGCAATCAGATAAAAAATGAGATGAAGCCTTGGTGTTCTTGTTAATGTTCTATGAGGATGTTTATAATGAATTTTGTATTTAAAGATATAATCTTTTTTAATCTCCCTCTTTTTTAAAAAGATTTGTATGCGTATATTGTTATGATCCTATGTTTTTATGTGTGTGTCTTTTATGGCCAAGGTGGCCGAAATAAAGAAATAAATAAATAAATAATAAAATATCTCTTGTGAGTGTTTGAACAACAAGCCTGTATAGAAACGAATAACAGCATGCTGATATACATATGAATACCCACCGAAAGAGATACATATATGTGTTTTTAAATGTGAAATTTCTTTCATGCAATTTGAAATTTTTTAAATACATTTTTTTTTACCAATACATACACCCAGGCTACGTAGTATATACAGCTTTAGATTGTAAGTGCTTTTTTGCAGTTCCATTTGAGTTTGAGAGTGCAGAGTGCATGAACAATTGTGTCATTTAAACTACAGCAAGACCTTCATGGGATCTATGAGCGGAATCCCTACAACACTGAAAAAGAAAGATTACCACCTGGCCAATTCTTATTAAACACTAGAAAATAATAAAACTAACATTTGACAAATTATGGGGTGGATGGGTTAGGAGCAGTCGAAGATGCATGCAGTTTAATTACCTTCATACCCCATGAAAGCTACAACAGATATTTCAAACATTCCCTTCAATCACCCACATTGCACCCAGTGGTGTAGAAAGGGGAGGAAACAAGAGGGGTAACGCCCGGGCCGCACGAGTTTTTGGGGCGGCTCCAACCCCACTTTTACATGCTTTTTGCCTTGGCAGCTGCAAATGCAGAATTTAGCGCCAGCACCCCCACCCCCCTCGATTCAGCGTGGCCGTGGGCAGCAAAAGCAGGGACCGCCATGGGCAGCAGAGTGCCTAGCTATGCCACTGATTGTACACACGCAGAAGCAGCATTTTTCCCTATGGTGTGGAGCTATCCTGAACGCAAACAGTTTTGGAAAGAACCATGGTTTTGGGTGGGAAGAGGTATGGAAATTGGCTAGGAGTTTGGACAATTAAGGACATTTTTTTGTAGCATTGATATATAGATACAACCATCCATGGGGAAAACAACATCACACCCCCAAAACCATTACCATGCTACAAAGTTCAGTTGAACAATGAACAAATGGTAGACAGTACAATAAGTCAAACACATTTCTTAGTCCAGCGTTTACACAAAGGCACAATCCAGTGCCACATTCACATGCCACACATTAATATGCATGTACACAGGAGATGGCATGTTGCCACTGTTGTACTATAGTGTGTAATTGACTTGGAACACTGAATGGTGACTTTTTTTTAAACTGGGTTCCTTAATGGGTGTCACAGCCCAAATGAATGTGAAGGGCATACATGCAATGTAGATGTATGCTGCTGCAAACTTAGAGAGGCAGTGAGTACAAATATGACATTATCTGTGATGCTGTCACCCTACCCACATCATCTTCTGTAAAGAAGTTAGGTGTTGTAGTAGACATGCAATCCCACCTGATGTTCACCATAGATGTAGTTGCATGCAGGACTGGGCTTTTCTCTTGTCTGAGCGTATCAGTTTATGGGCCTTCCACATCCAACATCCCCATTTCTTGGTAGTCCAACAATTCAGCTCAGGATCACAGATGAGGTGACCCTGAGAGTGGTTAGTTCCAGTATCTATCTATCTATCTATCTATCTATCTATCTATCTATCTATCTATCTATCTATCTATCTATCTATCTATCTATCTATCTATCTATCTATCTATCTATCTATCTATCTATCTATCTATCTATCTATCTATCTATCTATCTATCTATCTATCTATCTACCATATATACAGGCATACATTTACAATGCTACGTTTACTTAACATTATCTATGGCTGGTCCTCCACCCTATGCCCCCAGTCCTTCTCCCCACCCTGTCTCCCTTCTGGTGCGAGCATGCAGCCAAACACCTCCTGCGCTGCCTACCTGAAACTGAATAAATTGGTTAATTGTTTCATTCTTCTGTAGCACCGTGTAAGGAGAGCATCCCTTCCAATTCTCCTTAAAATTGCAATTACCTTACCTTTGTCCCAAAACCTGGATATTTATTCAAAATTTAAATGTGTGGGGACACCGGGACAGTTCACCGAAAACCAGGACTGTCTGGGAAAAGCTGGGACATATTGTCACCCTACTCCTAAGAAGACTAAATAGAAAGACTGTTTGCAAACACAACTAAGGGAGGGTGGGAAGGAGCAGATGAGCGGAAAAGAAATACAGGGCAGAGCTAGCTACAAAAAGTGCACTCTGTTGAATGTGTCAACATAAAGAAAAAAATAGCTCCCAAAAGCTTGAGCAGTGAAAGGACACAAGTACTTGAGCCATGCTCCAGGGGAGTACCACATGCTAGAAGAGGAAGTGCTGACCTCAGCGCTAACCAAGGGGCTACACGCAATTGACAATGACAATGAAGCCATCCAACGGTAAGTAATGGGTGGCCTCCTAGCCAACTGAGAATAATCAACCTGTCGTGAAGAGACACAGCATGCCCGGTCTATGTGTCACTAAAAGAAAAAATAGCTTCCAAAAGCTCGAGCAGTGGAAGGACACAGATACTTGGTCCATGCTCCAGGGGAGTGCCACACACAAGAAGAGGGTATACACTCAATTGAGAGCTACAATTATGCCATCCAACGGTAAGTAATAATGGGGGCATTTAAGCCCACTGAGAATAAACAAAATGCCTCAAAGAGACAGAACATGCCCTGTTTATGCAAGACCTAAAAAGAATTACAAAAAACAAGAACATCGGCAAACCCTTGATTCAACAGCAGATGCTTAATTAATCAAGGGACCCTTTAAATATAGTGCAGAATGTTAAAATTAGAGTGTGACAAAGGGGTGGGGGCATCAATATTCCTTGTCATTGGAGGTACATATTACTATACAGGGCCCTAGGGGCATGCACAGTTATCTAGGTGTGCTACCAAACATTGATTTTCTGAAGTCGACTTACAAGAATCTTGTCTAGGTGAGTTAATGTAGGGTTAGGATGAGTAAATCTATATGCCTCTGTATATACTTACCCTGCCGATATTGTATAGAAGATACCCTTGTGAGTTGATATTTATGACTTTGGTATTCTAACATGCAACTAATATGCAGGTACCAGTTAATCGAATACATACATGTTCTGGGCTCTGCTTGTTTTTATTTAGTAAACCACTTTTCAGTGATAAAATGAACAGGGCTTTGTAAATTAATATCAGAAGAGAGGTAGACATATAAAGAAAGAGAGAGCCACACTGTGAGGAATATTTGTAGTATACAATAAAGGTGACCGGCCCAAAAATTAACAGGGAGAGTCAAACATGAGTGAAGCCAAGGTTCTGGCTGGGCTTTAAGAGCCCATTCACGAGCCATTTCCTGAAAATGTTTGCCATGTAAATCATACAATAACCATCATTTTAAAATGTGATTAAGTCTGATTCTTCAAAATTCAAAAAAAGTGTATTTCTTTAACATGCGGTAGGGTTTCACTTTAGCCCATTTGATTATAGTGCTGCATTGAGCGTAGTTGATAGTTTATAAATGTGATTTTGAAACATTGATGCACCATCCCTTCCCTGATGACAATGCCATTACTGAAATAAAAGACAAGCCTATTGTCATGTGTACCTTATATGTGGCCTAGATGCTTATTATAAATGGAGCAACGTTATCTATTAAATGAAACACAAGAGCGGTTTTTATATGACGCATGTCCTGAACTCACGCATTTGAAGGTGCTCTCGTTTGTGATTAAAAAAAGGAGGCTCAGAGAAATAAAACTGTCGCCTAAGATCACACAATCAAGCAGAAAAGCTGGGATTGACCCCAGGTCTCTATATGGTTATCTCGCTCTCCTGTTTTACATCACAGATGAATGTGTTGCCTTTTATTCTTGCCGTGTGAGGGTAGAGCATGGGTGGGAGGCAGAAGCCACATGAAAGCTCGGCTCATTGTGGGCTCGAGAATTCAAGAGGACCTCGAGCTGAGCCAGGCCCAGGCACGTGGCTCGGGCTTTCAGTGGCTCGCCCACCTGCAGTATACAATGCAGTATTTTTAGCAAATTGCTTGTTTTGCCTAGCATACTAAGGAGGTCAACAGATATGTGTTCACTAGTGGATTAAAACCGAGGCTCAGTCAGGACATATTTTGTATAACACAAACAGCAACAAGATATTTGAATAAGAAAGGGTTTGGTATTGCTATGCTTCATTTCATTGCACACATCCTACCAGTGGCATGGTATCAGAGTATTCCCCTGACCATTTGGGTGTAGAGCGAAACGTGCATGCCTTCTCTGATTTAGGTGCATGCTGGGCTGTGTATGCTTAGTTGTAAGATTGTCTAAATGAGAAGACATTAATGTTGTGGTTCAAGCTTCCAGGAGTAATAGGACTGGTGTTAAAGGAAGACAACACTTGTTTGCTTGAAGTCTTGATCCAATATTGTATAAGGTTTATAGTGCCTCACTTGGTAATTGATTTTATTAGACTAGTATTAGCATAACATAAATCTAATGACTTATTGGGAAGTGCTGAGATCTGTACACCATTGATCAGGGCTGCCGGCCAATGTGAGTGCCTATGGTTGGAAGTCATCTAGAAGCTTGCTGGACTTGAGTCCCAGAGGTTGGTTCATTGTACCAAGAAGGACGACCCTCCCACATGCATTATCTGTAAGCTGAGGACATGCCTTTGCCTATTTGATTTAGATGTGAGGCTCTTTCCAGACTGGTGTCATTGGAGTAAGAAAGGGCCACCACCACTGATGACCTTGTATTTGAGTGATGGAAGTGGCAGCGTCTGTGTGGCTAAAGGCAGAACTACAACACCCATTAACGGCAGGTGATTACACTTGCTGTATAACCCGTGCTCAACCTTGGGTAGCTTGGCTCGCAACAGTCAGGCTCACTACAGAGGCAATATGAAAAGCTAAGGCACAGCAGCCAAAAGAGATAAATACGCTGAGCTTCACAAAAGAGACTTCACACAGTATGTATGTAAAAAAGTTTATATTCAACACACATATTTAATCATCAAAACATGATCATCATATCATTTTAGGTATTCAGAAATATTACTAGCAGTGCTAAGCCTAGTAGTTTTATTGTTATGATATCAATAGTATGCACAAATTGGAAACCGTAAGAAGATGCGTACTGGCCGACCTGAGGTTCCTAGTAGGGACATAATGGTAAAATAATGCTTTAATACCATCTGGGCCCCAGCCATAGTAGGCATTATGAGTAAGGCAAAGAGGTTTAAAGGTGACCCTACAATCAATTGGGAGCCAATGCAGAGACCGAAGGGAGGATGAGACTGAGTGATGTTTCAGCACATCAGTCACCGGCCTAAACGCAGCGTTTTGCACCAACTGCAGACGTTGCAGCTGTCCCTTATTAATACCCAAATAATGGGCATTGCAATAATCTAGTCTGATGAGTATTAGAGCAACAACAACTTGTTTACGGGTGGCGAGTGAAAGACACTGTATGGCCTTCTTTATGATCCTTATAAGCCTGAAACTATTAGCCACCGTCCTACTGATCTGTAGATTGAGGGACAATGATTTGTCCAACAGGACGCCCAGGTTCCTATGCACTCAGCACCCTAATGTTATGCCACTGGTACTCAGCAGGTCAATGGTTCACCCTCTGCTGACTCCATGGCCCAAGCCTCCCTCCACCCTTTGGTTCAATCCGATTGTCCTATATCCTCAGATGGAAGATATCCAAACCTGCCTCCCCAGAAACTGGGCCCCACACAGCTGAAGTCACACTGTCTGGGTTCTTGGGAAACAGGTGGGAATATGTAATATTTTTTGTTAGGAGGAAGACATAAACAAGGGAGAGTTTAGCAGCCACTTAGGAAGTTGACCCACAGGTCTCCAAACACAAAGGAGTAACGCAGTCTTTTGACCCACTTCCAAACTGTCTCAGAAGCATTCTTTCAGCCCAGTCAATCTCTTTTGCTACTATCTGGTGCCAAGATGTCTTTGGGGGGTGGGGGCCAAGTGCGGTGAGGGAAGTTGATCCGCCGGGATGAGGGTCAAAAAGGGAACAACTGATGAACGGGGAGTAGCACACTGATCGGTAAACGATTATTCGGATTGCGCCCAGGCAATCCGGCACAACACCTGGTGTGCGTTAGTATCAGTGCCCACCAGCCACTTCCGATTTCAAACATGCAAATTCCACAACTCCCTGGCAAAAAGGCACAATGACCAGTGCATGGTGAGATGGGTTACATCAGGCATTTCCGGTCAGACACAGTCAGACGCAATTTCTTACCTCCCTGGAAATGTTTCACAACAACGTCATTAAATCTTAGAGTAATCAAAAGCAAAAAACATAGGCCAATGCATTTTCGGGACTGATGTCCCTTCTTCAGGGGCATTTCTGTAAAACAAAAGTTAACAATGCATTACTATGCAATGTATATAAAAAGGATCAATAACCAATCTGGTTGACTGCAGGCCTGCTTTTTTGTTTAAATTATTGCGGGAGGTACGCACAGTCAGGTGCAGCACACAGATCGGGAGAAATTTTGATTCATGGTATAAAAATGCCACGGTGAGGTATGCATAGTCTACATAATTTTTCAGTGTATGAGAAGATGCAGCACGATCGACGAAACGGGCCACGCAAGGTCCCCTAACCAGTGAATCTGTTCGCCAACTAGACACTTTTGAGTTTTGGGGTCACCGTAGTACAGGCACCACACGTCTTAGACACAGGCAAGATTTCTGTGGTGGCTTTTCACTAGACAATCCAGTCTACCGACACAAGTCTTAGTTCCACGCTCACACCACTCTACCCATTAGTATTCAGTAGAAGAGGTAGGCGCTTGAGGGGTCACCGCCCTCCAGATGTCACAGGTGAATGGTGTAGGTCCCTCGCAGGAGATCTTTGTTGTCCCTGAGATCTCTGGGAGAGCAGGAGGCCCTTGGTCAGTCCCTTGGAGAGCACACCTCAGGGTGTCACCCTTCAGCAGGTCCTCGCCCCAGGCCAGCCACTATTCAGACAGTTATCCTCCATATGCACAACAGAGTCATCTGCCAATGTGCACCACGCAGTCCCAGTCCTCTGGTCCAAAGTCCCCACAATCGTATCTCACCCTTTGCTGAAGGATGCCACCCATAGTTATACTGTCCTGTGTCTTTAAAGTTTGGGTGGTTTAGGGGGTTTTCCCTTTGAACACAGACGTCTCCCCTAAATTGTAAGCCTGTCTGCCATGGGGCCATGGAATGCAGACCTTAATCATTAGTGAGGCCATGATCCAGCCCCTAGAGGCTAAATGTCACAAACTCTATCTTCAATCTATCCCATTCAGCCCTCAAATGGCAGAGGATTTCAATTCCAATGGGATGCCCATGGTTTATAGATGCAGCTTGGGGAATGCAGAATTGTGCTCCCCCCAAACCCCGGTTAATGACACCACGATCCCCAAAACTCTAGGAGCATAGAAATGTCCATATCCTATAAGTGCCATTTCTAAGCGAGTTATGTTAAAATCCCCTTTACAAATGGAAAGGGTTTGGCACTGCGAATTTGTTGATATGAAACATCATGAGTTTGCTCTACTGCAATTCACTATTGCAGTACGAAGTAATTTTAAATACTTCCCCATGTTAACCTATCGGAAGAGCAGGCCTCATAGGTAGTGAAAACAAACAAATAGGTATTCCTCACTATCTGGGTGTATGTGTATTAATGCGCACACCAACCTGCTATGGCAGGTAGGACACATAGTACCCAGCCCCGGGTCTGCAAGTGCCCGACTTCACAGCAGACTGGACACAGGTTTAACTAATTCCTGTGTCTGTGCACACATGCACAAACCTGCTTTGGAGGTGGCACATGCAGTCACGGTCACCATAAGTCTAGGTGCATACTTACAGCGGTCTACAATGGCAAGCTGCTCATTAGTGTGCTCATGATAGATGCCAGTGCGCACCCTCCAATCTGCAATGACAGATTGGCCCATGTTTCAGAACATCAAATCAGCATCACTTCCAAACATGGATAGGAAGGGTGCACGCACTTTTGCGCCATATTTAGTGTGAAGGTGCCCCGAGCCCGGATGCCACATCAGAGAATCAGCAAAACCCAGGCGAAAAAAGCTAAAATGTTCAGGGAAACGCTACCTTACAAGTATCAGGTCCAACAGTGAGGCAAAGAGCATTTGAAGGAGACCTGTCTAAGGATTGGAATCATCGCCGTGCCTGCCAAGCCAGAGCAATTTGTTCCCACGTATCCACAAAGGAGACATGGGTTTCATTGATGCACCCATATTAACTGGTGTTAAATGGCCACACCCCCATAATGAGATCTAGGTGCCACCAGTAATATTTGGCAAGACAGTGTTTTCACATTTGTAAGTGTGGGGCAATTTGGTTTGGCAACTTGTGCGACTTGCACAACCTGCTTATCTTGAATGTATTTATAGAGGGAAATGTAAGGCAACGACAATAACAAATATGGCTCACCAGGCAAAGTTCATGTGCAGGTAATCGAGTTTTACAATAGATGGAAATGATTTTACAATACCTAACGGTTAGAAACATGAAATTCCCATAAATGAAGCTCAAGCTGACCAGGCTATATTTTTGTGGCGAAATTTACTGCTTATGTTACCGGCACTGCCTTAGTTACACAGCAAGGAGATGAAGTGTGGGTGTGTGTGTGGGTGTGTGTGTGCGTGTGTGTGTGTGTGTTCACATTGCTGTCAATGAGAAACACGCATTGGAATAGTCAATAGGTCTGGTATCTGCCAACTGGTGCGGTCAATAAATTTCCCTTTATGTTCATTTGGCACAAAAATAAAAATATGATTTACAGCCACCTAAATGTTCCTCCAATATGCTTGGAGTTAAAATAAAATATATATATTAAAAAATCACTGATACGACTGTTTTAGTAGTGACGTTTTTAACTAACAACCTTTGCAATTGTGCCTTTAATTTTATTATTATTATTATTATTATTAGTAAAAAGAAAAATCACGGGCAACTATGACATTATGATGTCACTTTAGACCACCACGTTAAAACGGAGATGGAAAATAAATTACCATTTAACTGTGCACCTGAAATGCAGCCAAAATAAATATCCAGTACTCAACAGTAATATATTTTTTTTTATAAAGCACTCATTCAGCCAGCTTTGTCACTGAAGACTAAAGAACTACTTTAAGGCAGATATGATGTTAACAGTGTGCAAAGGCTTTGTATAGTCGCCTATAGACAAAGGTGGTTGACCCAATGCCCAATGCTGTGTGCTTTGGTGCGCCGAATCAAAATGTGAATGACAATGGACAAAGCC
This sequence comes from Lissotriton vulgaris, assembly GCF_964263255.1. Lineage (NCBI taxonomy): Eukaryota > Metazoa > Chordata > Amphibia > Caudata > Salamandridae > Lissotriton > Lissotriton vulgaris. The sequence goes on from NC_141687.1 coordinate 254,103,776, forward strand.
TCAGACCAGAAACCCGCCTATAAATGTATATTATCTATGATTTTTTAGAAAAACAATAGTCTGGGGAGACAGACCTAAAAAGGAAAAAAATATTTACAGGTGGCAGGTATGCAACAGAGGTCTGACAATTATATACAGCAGGACACACAATCTACTTCCTCAAGACTCCTAGCTAAAATTAAATCAATAAAAAAAATGTAAAATAATGTAGACCTAGAGTGAGAGAGAGAAAAGCAGAAAAGGGAGAAGGACGGAGGAAGAGAAAGAAGGGAAAACAGTGATAACGGGATAAAGCATGGATGATAAACATCCTGCAGGAGTGAGATTAAGAGACAGGAAACGCAAGGAGGTGAAAGCAAGAGACTAGAGGTGGGATAAAGACTAGACAGCTATGATAAACAACACTTCCTCAATTTAACAGCAGGCTCCTATGAAAAACATTGGGGCCTGGCACGCTTTTGTTTACAAATTAAGCACAGCAGAGGTGCTGATAAGATAAACATTTAAATAATTCTTTAAAAACTGTAAGAACTATATTATAACACAATATTATGCCTAACAGTGTCTATCTGAAATATTTAACAAAAATATGTAAATGCACAATCCTAAAAATGGAGAGAGAAAAAGAAATTCAGTAGAACTGGACTGAAGTGTTGTTCTGTGACATTAGCAGCTTACAAAGGGACACTTTGGGGAGAAGGAGACAGGCTGATGCATGGAAATATTTTTGATAGAAAGTTGACATGAAGCATGAGGAAAGGGTAGTAGAAACAACCCCCAGACATAATTGTAAAAGTCCACGCTGGTTGAAAGGGTGGTATGTGTGTGGTGTGAAAGCTGGTTAAATGTGTGCGAGTCTGCATGTTTTTTTAACTTTTTTTTTAATTGATATTTGAGTTGCAAGCTTAAACAGACCATAACATAATTCCTTCCTGAGATTAAAACAAGATACATATAATACAGATAATTCAAAAGAGGATAAAGCAAAACCATTCAGAATATCAAAAAAAAACAGATAATACATGACTAGACAGTATAGACACAGTTCATTATATCATTAGTTCATCAATCCATTTCTGAATTGGTGACCAAATTTTTAGCCCACGTTGTTTCTTATTTTTCCCCTTGGTAGCATATATTGCTGATTCAAGTTTATATCTAGCAAGGAGACGTCCCTTCCATGTATAGAAAGATGGTGAGTCTAAACTAATCCAGTCCTGAGAAATACATGCACGGAATTCAGCCATCATAATAAATAATAAATTCGTTTGTTCCAAATCTTTTGACTCTTTAGAAACACCAAATAATATAAGTTCAGGTGATAAAACAATATTTTTACAAAGAATGTGTTCTATAAATTTCTGAACATCACAAATTAATGCATTAAGTTTTACACACGAGAAAAACATATGTAAAGTATCGGCCCCTCTTAAATTACAGCGATTGCATTTAATTCCCGTGATACTCCCCCATTTCAAAACTTTTGCCGGCGTGTAATATAAATCACACAAGATCATATAGTGTTGAGTGCGATTACGCCCAGAAAATAAAATAGAGGTGGCCATTTTAATTGATTCTTCCAAGAATATATCCTTTGTACCTAATTTGTTTTCCCATTTGTCCCTCAACTTATTAAGATCATCCTCCAAGTAAGTCATTAAAGTATTATAGTAGAACCCAATTCTTCTTTTATTATTTAGAGTATCTATAAGTAAGATTGGGGATAAATCTTGTCTTTCTATATTGGAAGGTGAATTTAAAAAACTATGAATCTGTAAGAATTTGAAATAATCACAAGAAGGAATTTTAAAGTTACTTTGTAGTTCACTGAAAGAAAATAAAATTTCAGAATTATTATAGAGATCAGAAAGAGCAGTAATCCCCTTATTGTTCCAATTTTTCATCACCTGATCTCTAAATATAGTGGGAAAACAATGACTTGAGTTTAGTGGCGTATATCTAGTAATTTTCCTAATTCCCACCAGTTTTTTAATAATTCGCCAAGCTTTATATGCTGCCAGCACTATCTTAAATTTTGTTTTTTTATAATAGCTTGGCTCAATGAACTTTAGCAGATGATAGTTCGCATCAATACCTACTACCATTTCATAGATATTTGGATATTGTGCCCAAATAATAGGTATTTTATTGCCCACAATTAAGGGAAACATATATTGAAGTGCGGCAGCTAAATAATAAAATAAAAAATGCGGTGCGGCCCATCCCCCCTTATCTTTCGGTATAATCAACTTCTTATATGCTCTTCTAATGCCTTTATAACCCCACAAGAATCTTATTGCGGTTCTTTCAATTTCTTGGAAAAAACTTAAAGGAAATTCCAAGGGGAGTGTTCTAAATAAGTAAATAAATTTCGGCAATATAAGCATCTTTAAAACATTGTTTCTACCATGAAGAGATAAATGTAAATGGTTTATTCTTTCCAAAGTTGATTTAGCCTTTTTAAGAATCGGAATGTAATTAATACTAGGTATCTTAGAAATAGGTATAGTTAATCTAATGCCTAAATAAACTGCTTCTGTGACTATATTTGTAATAGGAGGTGGGTTTAATCCTGTAAACAAAATTTGTGTTTTAGATAAATTTAATTTATACCCGGAAAAAAATCCAAATATGCCCGCTAATTCTTCAATCCTCAAAAACGTTCTTTCAGTATCTTTAGTGACCACTACTAAATCATCAGCATATGCAAGGGCTCTATATATCGTACCTCCTAGCTGTACTGGAGCTATACTTTCCTCCCTATTTAACTGGTTAAGAAAAATATCTATATATATAGCAAAAAGAAGAGGAGAAGACGGGCATCCTTGACGCGTTCCTCTTTGGATGGGAAATGATGCAGATTTGTTATGACCTATTTTTATTACTGAAACTGGATTTTTATATAATGTCTTAAATGCATTTATTGTTCCTGGCCCAAAGCCTTTCATAGATAGCACGTCCCATAGATAGGGCCATGCTACTCTATCAAATGCTTTTTCAGCATCTAGGAGAATGATTCCTATTGGTATATTAGAGGCTTGTGACCAGTCCATCATTGCTATAATTCTGCGTACATGGTCCGCCGTATCTCTATTGGGAATAAAACCATGCTGCCAACGAGAAACAATTGTTGGTATAATTCTTGACAATCTTGTGGCGAGTATTTTTGAATAAACTTTACTGTCAGTATTAATCAAAGATATTGGCCTGTAGGAGGCTGGGTTAAGTGGATCCTTATCCTTTTTTAAAAACGTCATAATTATTGATTCAGCCCACGAGTCTGGAGGTAAACCTTTCTGTGCCTCCAAGAATACAAGCAGCATATCATTCTTTATATATTTACTAAAGGACCTATAAAACTCAAGCGGAATAAAGTCCGGGCCGGTTGCTTTGCCCATTGCTAATGACTTTATGGCGAGTTCGATTTCTTCCCATGTAATTGCAGCCTCTAACACTGATTTTTGGTCATGAGAGAGGGATGGCAGAAGATTTCCCATGGCAAAATTCAGACACATATCAGATGAGTAGTTATCGTCCTCTTGTGTATATAGTTTACAATAAAACTTACGAAAAACTTCCAAAATTTCCTCTTGTTTGTGATAAACTTGACCTGTTTCATCCTGAATTGTATTAATAGTATTATATACTTCTTTTTGTCTGATTCTATTTGCCAAGATTTTCCCTGTATTTTCCCCTATCTCATATATCTGAGTTCTATAACTTGCCATCAGTTTTGCTGATCTTTCTGCAAAAAATTCATAACAGATAGATTTACTAATTGCCAATCTTGATTCTATGTCCCCGGTTGGTCGTTGATGTGTTATTGCTGTGATTAATTCTTTCTCCCAAAATAATATTTTCTGAAACAGCTTCTCATTCTTTTCACGCATAATTTTCTGTTTTTTAATTGTATATGAAAGAGTCTCTCCCCTTATCCCTGATTTAAACGTGTCCCAGACAATCTGCATTGATGCTGTACCTCTATTAATATCAAAAAATTCTTTCATCCATAAAGCCAATGTATTTATATAGTCAGGGTCAAGTAATAATTTACGATCAAAAGTCCAGGAGCTTGGTTGAGTAATTATTTCATCAGTTTTAGTTTCAATCAATATTGGATTATGGTCAGATATTATGCGTGGAAATAACTCAAAGTTTGTATCATAAATAAGTGATTTTTTTAGAAAGAAATAATCTATGCGTACAAATTTTTTATGAGGATGGGAGAAGAACGTATACATAGAGGGTAAAGATTTTTTTTCATAAGCTACATCAGCTAAGCCATGATCTAATACCAACGATCGTAATGCCAAAAAAGATTTTTTTTTAACTCCCTGATAACAAGATACATCAGATATATCTCTGTTCAACTCTAGATGTATATTAAAGTCGCCACAAAGTATCATCAGTGGAGACCAATTAGATAGTTCAAGATTTATACTGTCTATAATACCAGGATCATCTACATTTGGAGCGTATACAGCACAGATAGTCCATAGTACATTATTAATTTTAAACTCTGCTATTGCCCATCTACCATATTTGTCTGCTTTATGTCGAATTAGTATACCTAAACCCTTTCTAAATAGAATGGCAACACCCTTTGTTGTAGAGCCTTGAGATGTACAAACCGCTAGCAGCATACCTAGATCTTTATATAAATGTCTGTCCTTCCAAGTTATATGTGATTCCTGAACACATAACAAATCAATTTTCATAGATTGTATAATTGCTGCCGCTATTCCCCTCTTCTTTCCATTATTTAACCCGTATATGTTCCAAGAACACACTCGTAACTTTCCCATCTATAACAGTATTTATAACAATGTAAATTTAACACATAGGGCAAGACATGAGCTATCACCTTGATCAGAAAGTATAAATGTATGACCTTAAAGAATTTCAATTTTTTCTCTCCGACCGGCCACCTATCCAAACATAAAGATGTAACTACAAAAGCTAACACAACCACAATCATAATATAGAATCTGTCTCTGCCTGCAACTTCATTTTTTTCCCTCACCCACCCCACACCCCACTCTGAGCTCCCCCTGAGCCCCCCCCCACCCCCCCCACCCCTCAGTACTGTCAGGGCAAAGGGACATAGTGTCCCTTATATTGATGATGTGATGAGTGCTAAGTGATTCTCATCGCGCGGCTCAACTCATGATTATTATACTACATTCATAATCATTAAGGCCATAATTAGCTCACTTATTACTGATTCTTTCAAAACAGATTTTCTCGATCATATAATATGTCAATTGTTATTTATTTTTTTTTTCCCCTTCCTTTTCTTCGAATTTTTTTTCCCCTTTTTTTTCCTTTTTAAATTTGCTCATAATTCATGTTTTCCTTGTGTCTTAGTCAAAGTTCAAAAAGTAAACTTCCAGAAAGCTTCTCAAAGAGACATCAAAACTTCTTTGGCCGCTGCCTCGGATGTAAAGAAAGTAGATCGATCCTTATGTATCACCTTGAGCTTGGCTGGGTTTAAAACAAATGCTTGAGCTCCCTTTGCCTGAAATGGTGTAATCAGTTGTCTTAATTGCCATCTTATTTGGACCGTAGTGTGACAGTAGTCTGGTCGAACAAAGAACTCAATGTCCCGAACCTTGCGCTTTTTATTTGGTCTTGCTAAATCATAAAGAGCTTCTCTTGCAAGAAAATTATTCAATGAGATAAGAATAGCTCTTGGTTTAGAGGGTGAGGCTGAAGCTGTATCATGCTTTGCTTGAAATGGAAATCTATGCGCCCTTTGAATTTCAGTCTCCCACTTCCATTGACTTAACTCAGGAAAAGCAGCGGAGAAAAGATCAATCATAAATTGCCGTGGGTTTGTATTTTCTTTCCATTCCTGTATACCCAGGACTCGAAGATTATTACGGCGAGCTCTATTTTCCAAATCCACAAGTTTCCAATTAATCTCCTCTTTCAAGCCCACCATTGACTCCAACTGTGTTTTCTGTTGTGCCATAGAGTCTTCCATTTGTGAGATCCTGCTCTCCGTCTCTGTGACTCTTATAACTGTGTCGTTCGAAATTTTCACTACTTTTTTCAAATTGTTTTGTAGCTTTTTTACTGCTCCCTGGGTTCGAAGATTTTCAGTTTTAGTCTCCTCTCTGTGATGCAGCATTACTCTATAAAGCACTTCCAACGTTATTTCGGGTGGGTCATCAGAGGAATTATGAGACCCAGAGATTAAATGTCTTTGAGGCGAATTAGGTCTATTTAGACTCTGTGGATTAGAATTACCACCAAGGTTCTCAGCTTCTTCCTCTCTCCCCCACTCAAGCCTACTCGGGGACTCCTCTGGGTCTGAGACTGAGCCCTCAGAGACACTGAGATCTTCTTGATCTAAACACTCCTGCAATAACCCATTATTTTGAGCCAGATCATTTATATTATCAGCGTCCAAAGCTTGAGATAAGTCAGTCATAGAGTAGAAATTGCCCGCTGAATCCAGGGACTCAGTATCATCACCTCGAGTGTCACCGGAGGTCACTGCCTTTTGAATTAAGTCACGTTTTTTTCCACCATTAGACACAGCATTGGCTGGTTCTTCAGCATCTACTTGTTTATCTAAGGACTTCTGAATTATATCAGGATTAACAGATTTCCTCCTAAACATGCCAGGGATTTTCGGAATTGCTCCTGTCCTACAACTCCCAGAAGCCATTGCAGTTTCAACATTAACGTTTGGTGTAATTGCATTAACGTTATTTGTCTGCTGAGTAACTTGCTGTACCCCCTCAGCCATAGTTAAGGCAGGTAATGTAGTTTCATTAATTGCAGTTAAATTCGAGTTTGTACTCACATTCGTGGCAGGCTGAGCATTACCGACTGTCCCAGCCACAGACTGATTTGCATCCTGGACTGCTGCCGTGTCAGCTCTTGTTTTTGGCTTCTGCTGCCGTAAGGTTCCTGTCGGGTTCTTTGGAGCCATTGTATCCGAGAAAAGCCGGGAAGCTGATACAATGTTTCTACGCCGCCCACGCTGCTCTCTTGATGCTCGATGCCGACGCGCTGATCTTGGCTCGTTTCCTACCCCAGCTCCCTCTCGTAGGATATTCTCGGGTTGTGATGACGGAGGGGGAGTCAAACGGGCCCACGCCGAGTGAAGGGTTCGGGTGTAGCACTTCCAAGGATCCAGGCGCATAACCCTGAAGTCCGATATGCGTCCTTTGCTACCTCCGTCACCGTCCCCGTCGCCACTACACGCGGCTTTTCCGAAGAAACACTCTTTCCCGACTGCCACTCGAAAAGCACAGCCTGCCTTAGGGATACTCCAAAAGATTACGCTCCCGCTGCCATTAGCTCAGGTAAGGAATAGCGGTAATACAGAGTGAACCGCACGAGAGCCTCCACCAGCGTCTCTTCACTCGGACTCACAGTCCGCCATCTTGCCCCGCTGCCGCGAGTCTGCATGTTTGATAAGAGTGTCAAATGTTACAAGCATCTAAAAAATGTGGAGAAAAGAGGAAGCACAGTAGGTCTTCTGACATAAAATGGAACAGAATAAGGAGAAACTACAAGAGCCTCTGAATAAAAATGGGCAAGGGAAAGGGGAATACTTTCAGTGAAAATACATATGTCTATTTGTAACCTTCAAGAAAACAATGCAAATGCGAGCCCTCACTAGATGGACAGACAAAAGATAAAGCATCTACACATTATAAACTGAACCACGGTAGCATCATGACACATGAATACGTGCAGATCATCGCTCTTTTTTCCTCTTTCTTTTTTGCCTACTTCTGTTCTGCATCAGCAAAGAGGCACTTTTTTGTTCTGCTGATGGGGAACATCAACAGCAAAAAAGCAAGACAGACTGTCTCTGCCAGTGCTTGTTTTAGAGGTTCTCTGTTTCATAACGATCAAGTGCCTGAGGAGATCTGGGTTTTGGATTACCTGAAGTGCAGGTGAATTTAACTTCTTCTTATTCTAGCCTTTGACGTCTTGCCTGGGGTAGCAGAAGTAACATGACATGCCATGTGACCCACTGATGTCACAGGAAGTGACATCACACAAACTTTGACCTGGTGACATCATAGAAAGTGACACCACCTGCCATTTGGACGCCCATGAAATCAAAGAAAGCAGCACTGCCTCACCTTTGACTTGGTGCTATCATGGGAAGTGATGTATCCAATTTTTGGTTACTTACATCACAAATAGTGGCTGGAAAATCTCTACAGATATAAAAGAAGTACCCTATAAACAGAAATACTTCAAATCATATTGTAAATGCAGCTGCATACATTGTTTCAGGTAGTATCTTCAGATATACAATAAAGATAATGTAGCATTGATTAAGAACCTATCAAGCAGACCACAAAAATGGAGAATACACTAGTCAAGTTGAAATCAACCTTTATCAATATCAAATAACATATAAAATGGGAAAGTTGATGGGCCTATAATGTTCAAATAAGTTCACGTTATCATTTGTTTTAGAAACTAAGAGTGCCATGTAATTAAATCCAAGTCTTAGAACGTAGGTAACACTGCTATTAAATGCAGGTTGAGTGCTCCCAGCAATCTTCCTTTCCATGCTATGGTATACATACTTCTAAACCTGTGGAGCCATTGAACCTTTCCAGGTTTGCTATCATTAATGTTGTCTACAGAAAGCATGGCCATCATTGGTACAGTACTGGTGTTGATCAATATCTGTATTAGCAATTTAAGGAGTGTTAAGAACAATTTGGCAGATTTTACTCACATGGAGGAAGATACTGGCTGTCATGTTGACACTGCAATACTGATGAGAAGAGATGCTGTTGTTCAGCTTCCTTGAAAAGAAGAAGTTTTCTGACTAGGCATATTGAAAGATGCCAACAGTTCACATGTCCCCATCTAGAATTCATTCCACCAGTATGTGCAGCAGCTTGTTCAAAGGATGATTGGGGCATCCTCCTATGTAGATTATGACTTGAAGGTAAGTTGATGCTCAGCTAATATGAAATCAAGAATAGACTGACAGGACCCTAGATACGGTATGCAGACCTCCGAATAGGATACTGGCTGGCACACAGAATAGTTGCTGTACAGATAATTGCCAGCCATGATGAGAGAACAAATAGGTGGACAGCAAGTGTTTTGCTACAGGATATCAAGGTGGCTAACTGTACTTTTCTAATACTGTTTCCATATTGCTACACATGGCAAGCTGATTTGATGAGGCTGCATATCCACTGTGACAGATAGAAACGAATTGGACAGCAAGTTGGTGCTTTACCAATAGTGCTTAGAAGCGTGGTGGCTGCTCTCATCTTACCCGTGCATAGGTTTATGACTTCTGCGATCCCTGACAGATATCTTCTGGGGGCACAGGCCTCAGGGCGAATAGAGACTGATTGAGGGGTAACTGTTGTTTGCCTGGCCATCAGGAGAAGGCCGATACTGCGTGGCAGCATGGTAGATGCTGTATTCTTGGCCCTGCAGAGGATACTTTCTTCTTTGATCACTGGCTGATGTTTGTGGACAGCAAATGGTTCAAGGAGAAAATAGACTTGGTGGTGAGCACTAGTTGCTTGCCTGGCCATATTGGGGAGGTGGATGGCAGCATGGTAACGGAGGTCTGTGTACCCCTACATATGTTACTGACTTCTGAGAACACTGATGGATATCTTTATGGGGCATATGCCTCAAGGTGAGAAGAGACTAAGACTGACTGGAAAATAGCTGTTGCTTGCCTAGCCATCAGAAGAAGGCCGAAACTGTTTTGCAGAGTGATAGCTTCTGTTCTGTCTTCTTGACCCTGCATAGGATACTGGCTCCTGAGATTTCTTGGCAGATGTTGTAAGGGGTCATAGGTCTCAAAGGGAATAGAGAGGAGTAACTGTTGTTTGCCTGGCCATCAGTAGAAGGCTGATCCTGCATGGCTGCGTAGTGACTGCTGTCTTTGTGCTCCTGCACGAGCTATTGGTTTCTGTGATCACTGTTTGCCTGGCAAAGTATGAGGCTGCTTCTCTGAATGAAAGGAAGACCGGCTTATTTTTTAAAAGGATACCTCTGGTTCACGCATGTCAGCAAATCTGTCTATGACTTCATTCAAATTTAGCAGATTAACCTAATTCGGTTCACAAGCCATTATCATTAAATCACTGAAGGCCATATGTAGTTTGCTAAATACCGGTAACGGCCGGAAATCGGTAATTGTTCCGTTACCGACCGGTATTTAGGCTTTTCTAATGTAGGAGGTAGGTTTTAAGGATTCGGTAATTTACCGATTCCTTATTTTAAGGAATCGGTAAAATACTGAATCCTTATTTTAAGGAATTTGTAAATTACCAAATCCTTAAAAGCTTTGTAGCTGGCACTCAAGTGAGTGCATTTTTGCTATCAGCATTCATTATTTACCACCAACTACAAGTTGGTGGTAAATAATTAATATCTTAAATAAAGCTTTTTTCTCAGTGCCATGTGGCAGACATACATGCCCTTGGGGCATGTATGTGCACCACATGTGCACACATACACAAATCAGATGTGAAACAGGGGGTCAATGTGACACCCTGCCACCCTTGAATATGCTCCCCCTATTACCGATTCGGTATTTACCGAATCGGTAATAGTGAATGGCTTCTTATTCATTCCTATGGGCCTCCAGGCCCATAGGAATGAATGGGAAGGCGATTCCTTATTACTGAATCGGTACTACTGATTCGATAATAACAAATTTTACCGATTCGGTATTTTTTACCGAATTTTTAGCTACATATGAAATACTGATGCCTAAATACCGAATCGGTAAAATTCAGAATTTAGGAATCGGTATTTCATATTTACCTACATCGGGCCCTGAGTCTCTTGTCTCCACACTTATTGAGAAGATAATCTTTTACCCTTTTTATTCAGGAGAAGAATCTCTCATCTGTAGCAGTAGTAATATGAACTAGATTTAAAAGACCCAAAACCTGAGGAAATCCTCCTAGTAGATACACAAGTTACTGTCTGACAGAGAGAATATTCGGTACATTCTTGTCTGAAAGATACGATTTTGCCGTTTCAGTTCGAATTATAGAAGATTTCGGTCTCCTGCAGCCTCTAGATATTTGTAAACATAACTAGTGAAAGCAAAAGTCTAAACATTTTTCAGTATTTGGATTGAACTTTTCAATAGCAGAGATGAGACAATGTTGTCTGTAAACCAAACATTAAACTCATTTACAAATCAATCCAAAGTAAAGAAATAAACTTCCTGCTTTAAGCACTCAGTCAGTGAAGTTTGACTTTCTGAGGCATCAAAATGGCTGGATCTGGTTTGTTACTCAATTTATGGTGTCTCAGAGATAGAACCCTGGGATTGGATTTGTCTTGAATCTCAATTCCACACTGCCCTGCTAATTCCTTAGCCTGACTTAACAATTCGATCCACTTGACAGAGTTTCACTACATCACTTCCCGTTGACTTAATTACGTTACATGCTCTCTGAAAGTCAAGGTTTTTCTCTATAGTACTTCGGATAGACTGTGAATCTTTCGGAGAATGAGTTCCATAACTGCAATGTAATTAAAAAACTAAAGTTTTCAATGTTCTTAAGAATTCCTTTGGCTTCTAAACTAGCCTCCTTGCCACATTGTTGTGATTCTACTGCATGGAGAATAACGATAATAGACTTAAATCGTATCTGTACTTTTCTAACACAGGAGTACCAGTAAAAAATCTAGTACCTTAGAGTCGCTCTAGCTCCATTACATAAAGATTACACTCTTTCTGAGCTTTCACAAAGAGCTCAGGCCTTAGTGAACGTGGTGAAAGAGATTAATAAATTGTTTGCAATGTTGAGAAGAACTGTTTTACTGTTTGCACTAATGTAAGGTTTAGGCGATGGGCATGGCATTGTATATAAATTGCTTGTGATGCAATCTCTCTTATTTATGCTGGGACACCTTTAACACAGCCACTTATAACAAATGCTCCATTTCTTCCAGTCAAGTCCAGCTTTCTGTACTGCTTCAACAATGGCTGCAGCAATGCTGGAGGTATCTAACTTCTCCATATGGTAAACAATGTTAATGTCCACATTTTTACTTTAATCTTCGGTGGCATCAATCAGTATTTAACATACTATTTTACATGCTGCAGCCTCAAAAGGTAGCGTTCTGAGATACTGATTTTGCATTGAATGTGTTGATTTCTTTTAGGTTCCTCCATATGAAGCTGGTGATTTCCTTCAATGTTTCTGTTGTTAACATGCACCACTCATTCACTCATACAAACAGAATCAGGGCAGTTGAAGAGAGGAAAATGGATACTAGCTGGGTTTGTTTCAGAAACAGTCATAGCCCTTTGGTGATAAAGCACACAGGAGTCTCTGCTGTTTTTTTTCCCTAAATATCATTTTACTATGAAAGTCTGGAAGGGGGCCTCTGTACTTGGGTTCTCTCCTCGGAAAGACAAGTCAAAGCAGCAAACAAAAATGTTCTAACTGCTTAAAATTCTACTTCACTAGTCCAACTCTGTATAGGTTAAAATAGGGCTTGAAGGGGGCCTAGTCCCTTTGGGTCTCAGACCTGGTAGTAAATAAAACCAAACACTGAAACAGGTCCCTCTGAGGCTCTATATTCATGCTCTTAACTATAAAGACAAACATACTGATCGACTTCTTAGCAAGGAATGTAAAAAGCTTTAAGACAATCCATGACAGTAGTTTAGTTCCTTTTTATACTTCACATGCTTTACTGAATCTAGCATTCCGCAAGAGTGCCACTGTTTTCAGAATGTTGTGTTTCTGTATTTTGTTTTAGTGTGGGATATTACTCTTCTATAGTGCATACTTTGAATTGTGTCTCTTCTGGGTGTTTATAACGGGCCACGATTGAGAACTTTGGAATTGAGGCTGAAGGCAGTGCAAGTTTCTCACAGTGCCTGTCAGTGGGCTAGAAAAGTGTTCAAAATACACGCTCATCCAATCCTTAGCCTCTCCACAGAGCAATGGTCGTGTATTCCAGTTGAAATTGTGGTTCAGTCCAAATGTGAGTGTGTGTGTGTGTGTGTGTGTGAAGGAAGCACACATATGTAACAATATTAACAAGGTAAAAGTAACAGAAAATAAAGTGCTTACATGTGAGTGGGTGTGTTGTGTGTCTGGGGGTGGCAAAGTGATGGAGATGCAAGGAAGTGTTTTCAGAAGAGAGTGGAAGGAGAATAATGAAGAGGAAAGAGATAAGGTGTAGGATATGCAGATGGACGAGATGTGGAGAGAAAAAGGGCATGCGGACATAGAATGGATATACTAGAGTGATTCATACACTTTGACGACCACTGCCCCTGCCACAGGTCTCAGTAATGTTTAATTCACAGTATCACAGTTTCAGGATTGAAACATTTTCTGTATGAATTGTTTATCACAAAATCATTGTAGTTACTCATTCTTAAACAGTTAACCACCATTGAGAAAGCCAATAGTTTTGTCCAGTCTTCGGTGTAAGTAAGTTAATGTGGTGTATACCTGGGTGTAATAATAGAAAGCTCAGAGAGGAACTCACTCACCAAATGGATGGCACACTATGGGAATCACAGAAAGTTTATTGACCTGTTTAAGCCAAGCACTTAATTGTATCAGACACCCCCCTTTTAGAGAACTTCCCCCCACTTGTTTCATCCCACTTAAAGCCTTGGGTTATAGGAAGTACTTGTCTGTGTCATCGAGAGTGATTAGTATGCCTTTAGTAAGCATATCTAAACATGCTTGCTTAAACTTGTCATGCCATAAATTATTTGCAAAGATTCTGCATTTTAGAGACTTAAATTGAATCAAGTACAAGGCATAAGTCATACCTTCAATTTATTATCCAACTTCAGTCACGACCCGGTAGGACTTAGAAATGTAAACTTGAGAAAGAGACACCTCTCCATTTCAATAGGTAATAGTTGTTGTTTGCATAACATAATGCAAAGTGTATAACTCTAATAAAGCTGAAGCAAAAATGGTATATTGAGTTTCCCAGTTCACTGCAAACTGTGTGATCCTGAGTACATCACCTACCTTATGGTCCCAAGACCTTACGGGAGTCCTTACAAGCAGGTTAACTCATACTATTTAAACTAATCCACGTTTTTACAGGGCAAGGAAGGACGTCAGAAAGAAGGAAGACTTGTATGTTGTTCTTCTCCTACTTTAATTGAAAAGTATCAACCTGCACACCCTGTTTAATAAATTTCTACTGTATGTACTCCTACAATGTCAATGATTCAGTGTGTGCTGCTTCATGAATGGGACCTGCCACTGTCCCTCAATAGATACTTGCAAAGGTGAGTGCGCAGAAAACTGAGCACCAAATTTAAGCGCACTACGCAATGACCCCAAAAGGTTCAACACAAAATTAGTGTATGATCAATAGTAATCAAATTTACAACAATTCAACAAAAGGTCAATTTTGTCAATTTTGATATACACATGTATTTAGCAATTCAAGATTTCATAAAGTAAAATTGACATTTAGTTGACAATCAACTTTAAATTAAACACTGATACTTTTCTCAGCAAACAATGATGAATGCATCAAACAGAATGCAGTAAACAGAATCTGTACACCTATTTCTTATGCCAGCCCCAATGCATTTCGGGTTCTTGCAACCCTTCGTCAGGGGAACAGATTCAATGTAGGCTAAGCAACAGTAATTGGCCAAGTGCCGGAACACAAAAAATAATAATGACTTTTGTCAATTACACTGACGTTGCAAGGTTACAGTAAAGATTACCATTGCATGTGTTGATCTGTATCAAACCAAAACTAGATGCCGTCACCAGGCCCAAAAAAGTGAGGTACAAAACAAGATGCATGAATGCGACTGTGTCATATAAAGCTACTGATTTTGCCAATCCTGTGGGTTCATTGGCGGGTAGTTCCAGTGCATCTAGTCAAGTGCTCTACCCAAACAGGAGTTAGTTCTTAACCGTGCCTGAAATCAAAATCAAAAGTATACTTCCCTCGTAATTAACACCAGTGAAACAAACTATCATGGAAGTCGATGCGGCATACCTTTCGATTATGATTTAAGCATTTCAAAATCTCCAAACAACTTTAAATAAAAAGTGCTGCCATATATACTCCTTCTGTTGTGTAATCCAAAAACCTATAAGTCACATGGCTATGTACGTGACAACTACCTGTAAGCCCCAGCTGTTATGCGACTCAGTTTCAAACTTTTTGGCATGCTCCAATATACATCTGCGCAAAGAAATAACTATTATCACATTATCAGTCAGAAACATTTCCGATACTATTTATTACACAACTCACCAATGCGCTGCTCCGTATGAATGAAGCTGTACCTTTACTGCTGTGTCTATCTACGTTAGAACGAAAATCACCATTACTGTCTGTTCCTCACAAAACATAGACATATACACTTCTATCTCCCTCCCTCGAACAGCTTCACTCATACACGGCGTCTGCGCTCTCTCGTCATCACGGTGCCCTGCAATGGAAACCAACCATTCTTGAAGTGCAAGCCACGCCCATTTTGAACTCGAACTTTATTGAAATCCCTTGATTACAAATTGCTCACCCAAACAATACCAAAACGATTAGGTTTGCTGGCCTGTGGCCCGTGTCATGAATTCAAATCAATCAGTATTGAATGGATCTATAGCCGTGTTGAATCCAAATGATAGTGTAAAAAACGCATGAGACCTCTATGACTAACAGTCACCAGTCAACGCTCTTAAGCGTTTATCGTCATTTATTGCTCCTCAATGCTCCTGAAGAACAACCACTGCTAGTTCAATCTTAATGAAACACTAATAGCTGGTCAATGCTCTCGTATCGGTAGCTTCTAGAGCAATGTATCACAGTCCAGATAAAGTTATCCTAAAGGCTATTTGTGTGCCAAACCAAAATTACAAATACATCCAACTACCCCATGAATGTGTAAGTGTAAGAGAAGTCACCTATATGATACATGTTGTAACAATGTGCACATTTTTATTTAATACAGGATTTGTAATGCACATGGCTGCCTCAGCGACGAGGCGTCCCAGCGCAACCAGAAACCGGCAGAGAGAAACAGGGAGAATTACAAGCACAGCATATTAAAGAGTATTAAAGAGTGGGGAGCAACCATGTTTATAGCGATTTCCGAAATGTCAGAAGATTGGGGAAGGCTCGAATGCTAACTGGGAGGGAATTCCAAAGTTTGGCCGCCATGAAGCTAAACGAGCAACCCCCAGCCCTTGCTTTCCTCACTTGAGGGACACAAACCAAACCGTGGTGTGCGGAGCGCAAAACGCGCCTGGGCAAGTAGGGCTTCAACAGGCCTAATAGCCCAATGGGGGCTTGATGTCTCAGTATTTTGTGCGCAGTACACAGCACCTTAAACTGAATACGGGCTTGATTGGCAGCCACTGCAGTTTCCAGTTGTCATTAAGTCCCCTGGGAATCAAGGTATCCAAATGCTTAATCCAAAACGTTTCCCTACGTGCAAGTTGTTTATGTGTATCCTTGCCTGTGTGAGTGATTATTTTTTCTAACACTGTTAAACAAAGTTGTGGAATGTTGTGTGATGCCTCAAGCCAATGAGCTGCTAAACGTGAGTTCTTATTTTTTGTCAAAATCATGCTTTTGTGCTCAGTGATCCTTGTTTTAATTTTGTGTGAGGTATGTTCCACATAAGTTAAAAACACGGACATTTAACTGCATGAATTACTGCTTCAGTATTTCAATCCGAGGGGTGCTTCAATGTTATCTTCTTGCCTGTGTGTGGATGTAAAAATGTGTTTCCAAGGATGACATTCCCACAATTACTACAAGTTCCAAAAAATGTCATGCCAGTGTGCGTCTGAGTTTCAGACTGATTTGTTGTTTCATTAGAATTTCTCTGATGTTTTTGAATCGTGTGTGTGTGAACCTTAAAACCTGGATATTCGACAAGTAACTCCCCACCCTTCTCCAAGCGCCTTGAGACCCTCTGGGTATGTAGCGCGCTATATAAATCATTGAATTGAATTGAATTGACCTGAACATTGTATTAAAATCGGATTCCTGTTCAAGAACTTCCCATCTTTTTGAAATGATAGTTTAAATCCTTGGTGCCTGATGAAAACATTTTAATACAAAGACCTCTCTTCTGCATATGGGCTGTACTGTCGGTGTAAGTAAATCTTCCAGAGATTTAAGTGACATTCGATTTTTGGCAATTTCCAATACCTCTCGTGGATATCCTCGCTGCATATATTTCGTGTATTGCTCCTCAATCATTTCCTCCGCCTGCTGTGGATTGGATGAGATTCTTTTGATTCTGACGAACTGTGACACCGGTAAGTGTTTCTTCAATGCTGGAGAATGAGAGCTTAAGAAATGTAATGCGTTATTTCTGTTGGTTGATTTTTACAGACATATGTCTGTAAACTCATCGTTGTATTGGTAATTTGAATGTCCAGGAAATTCATGGTGTCTTGATGGATTTGATATGTAAACTTGTTGTCTACAAGTTCCTGACGGTTACCACTCCACAGATTCAAAAGGTCATCTATATGTCTCATATATGTTAAGAGATTCTTTGTCCACTTAGCATTGGTTAAGATTTGTGTGTGCTCAAAGAAGGCCATAAACATATTCGCATACGATGGTGCCCTGGGGAATCCCATCGATGTTCCTGTCCTCTGTAAAAAAAGAAGTTTTCCTTCCAGACATAGTAACTGTGGAACAAACTAAACTGCAATAATTCCATCAGAAGAATTATTTCAGTCCCCTCTTGCTAACTGTTAAGAAGCATCCATTCTACTGCCTCAATTCCCTTATCAAGAGGGATTGATGTGTACAATGCTGCTACATCTATAGTACACAATCAGGTGTTTTTGGTTACAACCTCTTGAAGCCTGTTTTTATAAGGTAGTCAGTCGGGTCTTTTACATAGATACTCCATGATTGAACTAAAGGTTGGAAGTAAAATTCCAAAATTCTCCTATGGGTTAATGTATCGAACCACATCCTGCCATGATGGGTCAAAAAGGTGGATCCCGTGCGTCTTTATGCATCTTTGGTAACATGTATATGTGTGCTATTGAGGAAATCCAGAAAATAAAAAAGATTTTGTGGTGTCGTTGACCCATCCCATCTCAACAGCTCTGTTCAATAGAACTGCCATGAGAACTGCCATAAACTATTTTGTGGGATCTGACTCCAAATGAATGTAGGTGTCTTCATTGAATACGTGCTCCTCCACTTTTCTCTCATAAAATGCCTTTTCCATTAAGACAACTGCTCCTCCTTTATCAGCAGGTTAGAAAATGGGACTATTGTCTTCTCTCAAATGTCTTAAGATACTTTGCTCTTTGGAGGTGAGATTTGTACGTCAAGGTGGTCGATATTTCAAAGATTGCAATCCCTTTTTCACTTATGTCTCACACGTGTCTAGTGTCTTATGTGAAAAAGGTGCCATAAAGACAGTTTTAGGTTGAAATCTTTCAGTGGTGTTTTCAGATGTTGGTTACTGAGAAGAAGCTATGGTATGGAAAAACCAACGCAATCTCAACTTTCTCATGAACTTAAAAATCACTACATCAGTCTCGAATGCATTGGATACATATGTCGGAACAAATGACATGCCTTTATTCAATACAGTCAATTGCAAGGTGCTTAACACCTTGTGTGAGATATTCATTACTAGGTTTTCTTGCTATTCCATAGAGTCCTTGACGACTCTGCTATTCTTTTTTTGTCCCCTCCTGACTGGCTTCCTTTTGTCAATTCTCTGTGTTCGGGTGGATCATTGGAGGTTTCGCCATGGGCCAAAAAAATATCCTTTGCAGATGTAGTAGGTGTTTCACCTTCGGTAAGTATTAAGGTGCTCGAACTTGAGGATGTGACTGTTCATGGTAACAGCTCCTGGTCCGTGCCTACTCTCCCCTCCAAAGACGATGAAGATGTTCTTCTCCAAGTGCCATAAACCCATTCATGATGGTGAGCAGGTGAATAAACAACAGGGCTCAGTCTTTAATTTTCAAATACACTTTTCACACTTGCTGGCAGTGAAAACACATAACACAAGCACACTTTTTTTTCATCAAAATCACATGATTAAACTTTCAGGTTAAAAAGGCAGGTCTGAAGTCGACCTATGAGAGCTAGGGAGTGTAAGAAGTCGAGGTCTTCAGGGGACCATCCCATTAGCTATGATGTGAATGTTCGCAGAGAGCCAATCTTATTACAGGGTTGTGTTTTATCGGAAAAAACAGCACCATGAAAGAATAAAAATGTTCAAGTGCACTGCCTATTTTTAAAAGATGTATGTGTCATTCATCCACTATGTGTGTGTTGAATGAAATACTGAATACAAAAAAGAAGCACTTGAAATACAATTGGCAACAATGTGGAGCCATAACACGGACATGCCATTTTGCACCCGATTTATTATTCAATGTACTCAGTAGAACGTTATGCATGTTCTCTGTGCGTACTCCTCAGTGCTGATGACAGAAATATACTTCCTTTAACTCAAAAGCAAGCCTGCAGCATACCAAAGCAGACATGTCTGTCAAGTACCAAAACCTGTAGATTCCATGGGAGCAGATACGAACTTCCTCAATCCCTGACACCACTACAGTGAACGTCAATGCTCACTAGCAGCAGTGAGGGGGAAAGGGGATTGGGAAGAGAGAGACTGCCACTGCTTCGCTTCTTCTGGACTGGACTCAAACAATTCTTCTTGTTGACTCCTGAAACAAATTACAACATGTAACTACAATAGCTGCTCCTTACCTCCCTCATACACTACTACTACAAAGTTACCTGTCTTTCCACAGTGGTTAGCTGCTCTCTTATGTTAGTGTTGATATATGTGTCACAATGTACCACTATTCGGTTCTGGTTAGGTGTGTGGGTTCTTGTAAAATCCTGTAACTCAAAGTCAAATGTAATTGCTGTAACTTCTCTGGTACCCTACCTCTACACTATACTTAATTACCTGTTTGACACCTGTACCCTGCTCCTAATTTTGTCCTTTTAATATGCGTCTTTTAGGAGAATTATAGCTGCATGCAAATGAAGTAACTGTTCTGAAATGTCTTTCTTTTCTTCTTGTCTTTCAGCAAATGAAGAAACCACTATGTAGGTAAGTATAATTATATGTATAATTATATCTACTTAAGCTTTTCTTGCAGATTCCGGACTAGTACTCAGTTCAATAATCATTTGCCTAATCCTGAGAAAGTACCTGGACGGTAATGTTCTTGAGTAGTACTGAGGTATATGCTACTTGAGTCTCAACACTTCTCTTCTCTTTCAAATTAAATAGAAAAGTCTCTTCCAGTTCTCAACCTTCTCTATATGCGCAGAAAGTAACTGGTTAGAAGTGTCATACTAATCGCTTGTAGATTCTCTGCTTGGTTTAGTGACAAGGACAAAGGCTAGTAATGCTTCTTATCAAGTCCTTCAAACAAATAGTGCAAAACAAAAGTAACTTTCTCACCCAATTCTCATGATAATCACAAAGCTGCACTTAGCTTCTAGAATTCAGGAACTCCATCTTCAAACCTCTACGTCTTCAAGAAAATAGGATAGAGCACTCACGAAATGCTGCCTGTCCTCAATGTCTGTCAGTTGAAGTACGCAGCAATGTTCGCGAGCGGGCGCTAAAACAGCTGCGGCCGAACGCAAGCAGAACAACTAGCCACGGTCTTTGGTGGCCATCTTGAAATTCCGCGACCGCAAGCCACATAAAAATAGCAGCCAAAGAGAGACTTGAATCAAGGAAAGGACTCTTCTACTTCTAGAATAGATGGGGCAATGTAACTTGTGACTAATCTGGCATTTTCTTAAGGATTTTAAAACTCTTGTCTGACCACTCCTGACAGTACCTCCCACCAAGGCTCCCTTCTCAACCTCTTTTGTTATGTTATGTTATGTTAATGCAATTTGTATTGCGCACGGCTGCTCCAGCGAAGGAGCGTCCCGGCGCACCGACAAGGTGGCGAACACAACACAACAGGGGAACAGAAACAGTTATTAAGAAATTGAGGAGTGAAGGAATTAATAAGGTTCAGAAAATAAATGGGTTTTTGCGGCCTTGCGGAAGGAAAGCAGGTCCCCAAGGGTCCGAAGTTTCAAAGGGAGAGCGTTCCAGAGTGCGGCTGCCCGCACCTTAAAAGAGCGACCCCCCACCCGGCTGAGTTTAAACCGAGGGGCTACCGCTAGTTCTTGGTCCAGCGAGCGCAGAATGCGGCCCGGGATATACGGGCGCAAAAGTTGGTGCAGTAAGGGAGGCGATAGGCCCTTCAGAATCTTGAAAGAAAGGTACAAAACTTTAAAGTGAATCCGCTGCCTAACGGGTAACCAGTGCAAGGCTCGCAGAGATGGACCGGCCGAGCAAAACCTAGGAAGACCTACGATCGCTCTGGCCGCAGCGTTCTGCACTCTTTGGAGACGGGTTAACTCGGCCTGGTTTAATCCTATAAAAAGGGAGCTGGCATAGTCCAATCAAGCCAAAACTGTTGCTTGCACCACCAATTGACGAGTTGCGGCATCGAAGTATTTAAGAGCCGGGCGCAAATTGCGCAGGATGCCGAAGCAGCACGCCGAAGCAGCACGCCGCCGTCCTTTTGGTGTGGCCAACGAAGTTGAGGGAAGGGTCCAGCCAGACACCAAGATTTTTAATCTCCGCAACCGGGGTGGGGGTCGGCCCCAGCTCAGAGGGCCACCAAGTATCTCCCCATAGGTCCGTCCGCTTCCCAAAGATCATCACCTCCGTTTTTTGGGCGTTTAGTTGGAGACAGTTGGACGTCATCCAACCAGCCACCGCCCTGAGTCCTTCTCTGAATCTTGGGGCATCCACCCCAGAGTCCCCACTGATCGTGACCGCTAGCTGGGTGTCATCTGCGTACGACACCATGGTCATACCACAGAGCTTCACAACCTCAGCCAGCGGCCTCACGTAGATGTTAAACAACGTGGGACTCAGTGAGGAACCCTGTGGGACCCCGAGAGACAGAGGATGACATTTGGACTGGTAGGGCGGGGACGCCACACAGAAGGAACGATCCCTGAGAAACGAACGGAACCACTGGTGTGCAGTGCCGATCACCCCGATCTCCTCAAGACATTGCAGGAGAATATCATGGGAGACCGTGTCAAAGGCGGCGCTTAGGTCTAACAAAACAAGCGCTGCCGTTTGACCTGCATCCAGAACTACCCGCAGGTGCTCGACCATAGAAAGCAGTGCTGTCTCCGTACTGTGGCCAGCCCGAAAACCATTCTGGGTGTCGTCCAGAATGTTGGCACGCGACAGATGACCAGTGAGGGCGGTGTTAACATGCGCCTCCGCGAGTTTGGCTGGCCACGGGAGAAGCGAAATCGGGCGGTAGTTCTCCGATTTTGTGGGGTCGAGAGATGTTTTTTTCAAAATGAGCATTACTACCGCATGCTTCCATTTCAAAGGCACCTGGCCTGATGATAGCGACGTGTTGATTAAGTCGCAAACCGGGCGAGCAAAGAACTGGTCTCTGAACATTGGTGGCTTGAGCGGGTCGTCCGGCGACCCAGACTTAACTCGGGGAGCCAAGGCCGTGTAAGACTCCAAAGTACGAGAGGGGAGAGAGTCTAGCACCACCTGATCCGGCAGGATAGGTGGCCCCATACTGGTTTGTACAGTGGAGGAGGGGAAGGCCCTATATATGGTCTGGACCTTCTCCAGGAAGAAAGCCGCCAGCGCTTCACAATGAGTATTGGAGCTGATGGAGTTACCGGCCGGCTTCCTTGCCACAAGGTCTTTAAGGGCCTTGAAGATGGTTTTAACAGGATTCCCACTGTTGCGAAACTCCAGAGCGTAGTATTCAGCCCGGGTTCTACAAACCGCACGGTGATAGGACTTGATCGGAGCCATATACAGGGTTATTTTGCTGCTGTCATACCTCTTCCTCCAGTCTCTCTCTGCACGTCTGCAGACACTTTTCAGAGCCCTCAGATTGCCATCGTACCAGGGGCTAGGGGCGCGGGAGCCACACTTACTGGAAACCATCGGGATAAGGGAGTTGAGGGCCCTGGTTACCCATCCGCAGAAATGGTCATAACCAGACTCCACGTTCTCCACTGCACCCAGTGGATCGTCAGTGAGAAGGCTTACTGGGATGGGTACTATGAAACCCTTTTACCAATTTGGGAGCATGCAGATTGTCTTTAGGTTGCCAGGTTCTTTCCTCTGGGCCATAACCTTTCCAGTCGACCAGATAATACAACTTTCCTTTCTTTATCTTGGAATCTAATATGCGTTTAACCTCAAACTCTTCTTCGGACTGAATTTGAACCAAGACTGGTGGAACTCTACCTCTCAATTGTGGGGGCTTCCTTTTCAGTAAAGAGACATGGAAGACCGGTTGTATCCTTAACTTAGGTGGAAGTCGAACCTTCACACTCACAGGATTCACCATTCAATACCTGAAAAGGATCCACAAATCGAGGCTGAAATTTACGATTCCCTTTCAGGCGCATATTTCGAGTTGAAATTCACACCTTGTCTCCAAATTCATAAATGTGATTAGCGCATCTTCTTGTAGGTTTGCTTCTTGTAGGAACTCTTAGCTTTGATCAAAGTACAAGTAGCTACCTGATAAGCCCTTTGTAAATCCTGAACCACTGCTACCACTGCCGGAACCTCACTCTCTTGTTTCCCCACAAATGTGTTTGGCTGTCTTCCAGAATTTAAATAAAAAGGAGAAAACCCTGTGGAGGAAAGTTCAACGTTATTATAAGCAAATTCAGCTGCACAAATTAGACTTGGCCATTCACCCTCATGATCCATCATAAACTAGCACAAGTATTGCTCCAGTTCTTGATTTACTCTCTCTATTTGTCCATCAGTCTCAGGGTGGAAACTGGTAAACAAACGAGAATCATTGTCCAATCTCTTTAGAAAAGCCCTCCAGAAATGTGGTACGAACTAAGAGCCCCTGTCAGAAATAACAACCTTTGGAATGCCATGAGCCCTGACTACATGCAGTGTGAACAGAGTGGACAATTTAGTCGCATTAGGAATTGATTTCAGTGGGACAAAGTGACTCATCTTTGTATAATGATCTACCACCACCCAAATTGTGGAGTAACCCTGGCTAGAGGAGGGATCTACAATGAAATCCATGGAAATGGTGTACCACGGATAAGGAGCTGGGGGCAAGGGTTGCAACAAACCTCGTGGGGCAGACCTAGAAGATTTCCCTTCAATGCACTGCTCACAGGATGCCACAATTTGTCTCACCTGAGCTTCCACGGCGGGCCGCCAAAATTCTCATTGAATTAACTCCAACGTCTTCTTGACTCCGTTATGACCTGCGAGCAATTCATCATGACAGTGTCGAATCACCTCCAAACGAAGCTCATCATTAGGAACAAAAAGGTTCTCAAAGTGTTATGGCATTCCGTTCTTTATCTTTCTTCCAGTTCCTTCTTTAACCCATGAACTCAATTCTTCAGCTGAAAGGGAATTTTTGAACTTGTTTTCAAATTCTGGATATAAAATGGCTCCATTTATCTTCTCCTGAGGAATAATCAGCCCTTTTTCCATCTTCCTTATGGGCCGGGATGCCCGCCACCCCTTCCACCACCAATCAGCGGCGTTCGATACTGTCAGCCATGCCTTGCTTTTGGACAGACTGAGGGACTTTGGGATTAAGGGCCAGGCCTTTCAATGGTTGCAATCATTCCTTACAGGAAGGACCCAAAAGATACAACTGGAGGACGAAACATCTGAGGTGGGGATTTTAGAGTGCGGGGTGCCACAGGGGTCAGCCCTGTCCCCGCTTCTATTTAACCTCTACCTGCAACCATTGATTGCTTCTCTGGCCACTATGGGCTGTAAAGTCTACAACTACGCGGACGACACGCAACTGCTGCTAAGTGTCGATGACACCACGGCCGCGCAACTCCAAACTCAGAACATCTTGCGGTTCACAGTGCAATGGATGACAGATAATCTGTTAAAAATCAACCCTGACAAGACCGAGGTACTAGTGATTCCATCTACTGCCTCACCTTGGGGTGATCTCTATTGGCCTACAGAGCTGGGCCCGGCTCCAAAACCAAGCTCGTCTGTAAAGAGCTTGGGGATCAAACTGGATGACGATCTGTCAATGGCCCCTCAGATCTCTGTGGTTGTGGGAAGTTGCACGAACATCATTAGGCAACTGCGGAAGTTAACTCCTGTCCTCTCACAACCCATGATGCGATCAATAGTAACGGCCACCATCATCTCCAGAATTGATTACGGGAATGCCTTGTACCTTGGCTTACCGAAAACTCTGACCAGTAGACTCCAGGTCATAATGAATGACGCTGCCCGGTTGATTTTCAGATTACCGAGGAGATCTAAAGCTACTCCCTTACTACAAAGCTTGCACTGGCTCCCCATCAAAGAAAGAGTGGAATTTAAGAACTTATGCACGGCCCACAGGGCAATCTATGGGAAAGCCCCAACTTACATCAAAGATCGTCTGCAACTTTATTGCCCCACGAGAACACTTCGATCCTCAGACTCCCAACTACTGGTCTGCCCCCGCTACAGGCTAGTGACCAAGGGAGGGAGAGCCTTCTCAGTGCTAGTCCCTCAGTTATGGAACAGGTTGCCGGAGGCACTGCGTCGGGAAGGGAACCTACTACGATTCAGGAAGAGCCTAAAAACATTCTTGTTCAGAAAAAGCATGAGCACAGTATAATCCAGCTCCCATCTTGCTAAGTTATTGTTACTACCATCTTTCCTGGCGCTTAGAGGCCTGCAGGTGATTAGGCGCGCTATAAAATCCCATTAACAATAACAATCCCCATGGGAGGAGACAGACACAGATTTTAACTTTTGGAAGGCGGGGGGGCCTCACGCCCCCCCTCCCGGCTGTATTTATTAAAATATGAAACAAAATTTAAAACTTTAAATTAAAACGTTTCATGTATCATGTACAAATTCAACTTCAATTACATTTTGATGAAGACAGGTATTCAGGCTAACCTTAACAAATCTCTAATACAAAGATTTCCTAGCCGAGTCTAACAGCATGACAAATGCATTACATTCGAATTTGTACAACCTAACATTAAGGGCCAACGGCAAGGTCTTAACCGGTGTCAGATCCCTAACACCAACTTCCCGCCCTCACGTGTGAGTGGCGTATGCGCAGAGGACTTTACCCTCGCAGCCAACTGTAACTTCCCTTGTCGTGGGGGCCCCCTTTCACTCGATGCCATCTTAAGGTCGTCCGAGTTCCCGTGCGAGGTATCCGTAAGAAGGACAGCGTGGACTCCCCCCCTTTCCCCGCACTCTCTTCCGCCGGAGCGGATATCCGGCCCCCGGGAAATTCTGGGGAGGGGCATATAGCCGTCTCCCCCTGGGAGGGGCCTATGGCCGTCTCCCCCTGGGCGACCCATCCGTAGTGGGTGCCGCCCCCCCGTGGGAGGGGCCAATGGTCGCCTCCCCCGGGCGCTCCCATCCATAATGGGGACCTTGAAATCACTGCTCACCGACCATGACCTTACCGCCACAGGCCAGATAGTTGACCGACTATCTGGCCCCCCCACACCTCCTATAGGTCATGTCTCCTCAATCCCACTAGCCAAGCTAACATGTCTCCTATCAGTAAGTCATTACCCACCCTGGACAGGTGTACCCCATCATCCGAATAACAGTGATCGCCCCAGATGCACCATGAGAAATGCTTTGGAGATGAGCAGAGCGAAACAATTTCTCCATTTTATTGTTCCTCTTTACCGAATGGTTCAACGCTGTTGGAGATGAGCAGAGCGAAACAATTTCTCCATTTTATTGTTCCTCTTTACCGAATGGTTCAACGCTGTTGTAGACAAGCCACCCCGCCATACCCTCCTGGGAATCATGTGAGACCAGGCAATCGTACATCCCGGGAGCCTTTTTGCTAACAAGCTAACTACAGACAGTATGTGCTCAACTAAAGCCCGTCTGCTCAGTCTTACCAAGTCATTGCCCCCTATGTGCACTATGACTACAGATGGCGGTGACCTGTGCCGCCCTATTAATTCCTCCACAAAACTTTGCAGTCCGTCAATACAGAGGCCGCCCTTCCCATGGAAGGACACCCTGAACCCATATTCCTCAGATGTGTGGATCGCATCACCTGTCTTGAATATGTCCCCGGCACGCCTCATGTATGAGTGGTGCCACGACCCAGACCACTCGATTTCCATTCCGTAATCCTGTTGCGTTGGTTAGCTGATACTGGGCCGATCCCAATTTCCGCCCTGCGTCACAGGCTCGTGAAACTGTAATCCAAACAAAAGACAACAAGCGTGAGTGCGCTTCATCAGTCATTTACAACATGTGCAGTCGCACATACCTCTTGAAACAATTCTAAGACCAACGGCCTAACTGTTTCACCTCGTCTGCCTGCAGACCTAGAGCCGTAGCTTCACTCGGGTTCAAGCCCGCTGCTGCAATCGTAATTGCCAGCACCCTCTGAAACTGAAATCTTGTCAACGGGGTGCCGTCAGTATGTCGCAGCAGGGCTCCCCCCCACGTTGTCAACCTTTGTTTTAGGTAGGCCTCAACATGCCTCACTGGACAACCGGGACTACCTGGAGCGCGCTGCAACACAACACTATTCCCCTGGGCCTCCTGGTCCATTTTTTGACCTGGCTATTGAGATCAGCAGAGAATCCCCCCTTACTTGGATGTGATCCCTGCGCAGACCTCCTTCCGTATCTTATTTGCCGCCACTAGTTCGCTCACCCACAGTGCCCCATAGAACGCCAATGTGAACGCTGCTCGTAATAGTATTACCTCGCTAGGCGAGGAGCATGTCTCGTCTAGTTTAGCCAGAAAGGTGGTCAATTTATCAAAACCTATTGGGTGCCTGTTATCCTTTCTGCAACCCTCCAAGCGCCGCCAGCCGTGCAGAGCCTTCCTGACTAGAAAGGAGTCCGTCGGGTCCCTCATCCTATGGCAGCCTTATACCGACCGGCCTTCCTTATGAAGTGCCACTAAAAATCGGACAAAGGACTCCTCTTGCCCACATCTATGCTCCCCTGCCGGCCCCAAAAAGGCGCAGTACGAGCGGAATGCCCCTTCATAAGCTTTCCTTGTCCTGGGCGCTAAACTGGCTGCCACGAGGTTTTGTAGTCCGGGGCACCGATTTGCCATAGTGCTTCAGGAAATGGTGCCGCCACTAGCTCCGCTGAGGGTAAACAATCCCTGAAAGCCTGCATTTTGAAACGAGAGAGCGCATCAGCTGCATTATTCAGTACACCCGGCACATGTTTTGCCCTGAACTGTATGTTTAATCTCATGCATCGCAACACAATCTCGTTCAACAATCGTAAGATCCATTTGCAGCGTGCTGCCTGCTGATTAATGCACTCAACCACAGTCATGTTATCTGACCAAAATACCACCGAGCGGTCTCTGAAATCCTCCGGCCATGCCAACAGAGCCACCCAGATGTGGAAGAGTTCTAGAAAACCAATGTTACTCGTCAGGCCGTTTGTTTGCCACCACGCCGGCCATCTTTGTGCCGACCAGCGGTTTCCGCGGATCGCACCAAACCCCACGCTGCCCGCCGAGTCGGTCCATAAGCCAAGTTCCGCCGACGAGGCTGGGGGTTTGCTCCAGACCACTCGGCCGTTGAAGTCCGCCAGGAATGCCAGCCAAATGAGCATGTCCTGGCGAACCTCCGCCAACAGTCTCGTGCGGTGGTGCCCTTCCCTGAGGCCTACCATGGACTGGGCAATGGATCGAGAGAAAGGGCGAGCCATCGGTATCACTCTTAATGCAAAATTAAGCTGACCCACTGTCTGCTGTAATTGGTGCAATGTCACCTTCTCAGTCCGGAGACACTGCAACAGGGAAGCCCTAAATTTGGCGATCTTCTCCGCCGGCAAGTGGAAGCACCCCTCCACGGAGTCTAGTTCTATGCCCAGAAACTCCAGGGAGGTAGTTGGCCCCACTGTCTTACCTGGCGCCGATGGAACCCCGAAACCCCGCATTAGCATGCAGAAGTCCTGCAATGCCCGTGCACAGTCCCGAGTGCCCGCTGGGCCGAGAAAGAGGAAATCATCAAGATAATGCATTACATGTTGGTGCCCTGTGGCCTTTGTGAACACCCACTCCAGAAATGAGCTAAACATTTCAAAATAGGCACACGAAATTGAACAACCCATTGGCATGCACATATCCATGTAGTATTTCCCCTGAAACGTGAAACCCAACAAGCGCTGATCTTGAGGATGCACCGGAAGCAACCTGAATGCAGATTCAATGTCTGATTTTGCTAACAATGCGCCGGGACCCAGGCGATTCAACTGCACCACTGCGTCATCGAAAGATGCATACTTTACACTGCAAACCTCAGGGTCGATCGCCTCATTGACAGAAGCCCCCTTTGGTGCCGACAAATTGTGAATGAGCCTGAACTCCCCCGGGTCCCTTTTTGGCACCACCCCTAATGGGGAGCACACAAAATCACCCGTTGGTGGGTCACCAAAAGGTCCTGCCACTCGCCCCAAGCTAACTTCCTTGGCGATCTTTTTGGCGGCAACTTTCGGGTTGTGCTGAACGGACAATTGGTTCTTACAAGAAGTGGTCCCACGAAAATTAACCTCCGGGATCCTGAAGCCATATGAGAAGCCATCTCGCAGAATCCCGGCGGACGCAGGATCAGGGTATCTGTTCAGCCAAGGGGTCAAAGCCAAGATATCTACGGGCGAAGATGTATGCTTCCGGGGCATCGTATCAATCATGCTTGGTACCCCCTTTGCCTCCTGCGCCATTGGCCCTGGATCGGCAGCTAGTTTCAGGGTGTGAGGTGTTACCACAGCCAGAGTACGCGTGCCCAAACCTACACGTTCCCTGCGGCCTGTTACACGTTCCCTTATTGAAACCCCAACACACCCCTCGCTTACTTCCGTTCCCGCCCGATCTAGGCTGAGACTCCCCCCCGTAGCTCGGACGAAAGGGCTGTGACTGCCTCTGTGGAAATGTCCTGGAGCCATTTGTGCTCGACCCCGAACCACCCGCTGATCCTGGCAAGAGCTGCGCATGCCATGATACCGTATCCAGACAATCCCAGGTCAAAGCCTCGTTAAACTCTTTCGCTTTTCTAAAAGCCACATCATACCCTTTCCACTCCTCACCTCCATACTTCTCATGGAAGTTCATGATCCTGCTCTGATAACAAGCCAAGTCACTCAACAGTTCTGGTGTACGTTCAGCGATAATAGCCACAAAGATAGAAAAGGCCCTGATCCAGTTCATCATTGACTCCTCGACCCTGAATTCTGCCATCTTTGCCCGTAATACACTGGGGTGCCATACATTTTTCTGGGTCTTTGCATATTCTAGCTCTCAATGATCAGTCAACAATGAAAACATATTAATATACTTGTTGGCCCACACCATCTCTTTAGTAATCATGGGAACATGTTGCGCCAAGCTTTCCCGCCTTGAGGGTACCGTGCCCTCCCACATCATCGGTAACGATCTCTTACCGGCTTCCGCCGCACTTCCAGCCGTGTCCGTCGCTTTATCTTAGTTGTCTGCCGGGACCACCTTCGCCACCTGTGGGGAAATAGAAGGCACCTTCGCTGCCCCAGCATCCCTTGTCTGCCGTAACTGTTCAATAATTAGTCAAGCTTCTTCGGCCAGGTCTCCCGCAGCCGCGGATCCCCCCGCTCCCTTTTTCAACCATGGTTGCATAGCCGCTAACTGAAGCGCTAATTCTGGAGGCATCTGATCGTTCTCCAGCGGTGTGATGACCACAGGGATAGGCAACCCCCCGTCCGGTATGGGTTCCCGGGCTGGCCGCTGGCGCTACTGGGATTGGTGGGAGCTCCACCGGGACTGGGGCCTCGCTAGGACCCGCTTTCACCCTCCTCTTTTTCCCCTTATCCCCTGCGGTAACGTTTGGCAATGCCGGCCCTATGATTCTCTTAGGTCGCCCTGAGGGGGCAGCTTGAGCCTCCACCTGTTTTCTGAGGGCCGCCAAGCCGCGATCCAGCCGGTCTACTTTACCGAACTTTCGGTCCATCGCCGCAACCTGGTTCACCAATGTACGCAGCAGTCTTTCCATCTCGGAGCTCTTTCCAGACTTCTTGCCAGGCATGTCCGCGTTCAACGTTAGCTCGGCCTGTCCTTCGGAAGTGACTCGAACTCCAGCTACGCCTTGATGACTGAAACAGAAAAAACAAAGATTACAAGTTCAAAAAACTGCAGCTTGTTCCCTTGAGGGCTCACGAGCGACGAGTGGTGCAGCCTTCAGAGCGCAGGAACAAGAGGACGCTTCCTTGGATTCCCGCGCCTTTTATCCATCAGCGGGAGGGCGGGGCCACGCCCCCAGCACGCCCATCGGTACACGGACTTCCGGGCGGGTGTTTAGGATAACCCTTTTTGGGCGGTAGGGGCGTGCTCCTGCCACGCCGCTTTGGGCATTCCGGCCGGGACACGCCCCCCGCCCGCAATGGTTTCCCGGGGGATCGGGGCACCCATCCATACGTTCGGGGTGACCGAGTGGTCTCCCCTTTGCATTCTTCTTCACCGGTGTCAAGACGAGATAAGGCATTGGCCTTTCCATTTGCTGAGCCAGGCCTGTAGGTTAACACAAAATTGTAATCTGCAAAAAACAAGGACCATTTCAATTGTCTGGGGGTGAGTGTCCAAGCAGATTTTAGAAATTGCAAGTTTCAATGATAGGCAAAGACTGTCACTTCATGCTTTGGCCCTAGCAGATAGTGTCACCATTCTTGAAATGCATCCTTAACTGCAAGCAACTCCTTGTCAGCAATGGAATAATTAGTTTCAGCTGCAGTTAATTTTCGGAATCTGTAAGCCACAGGATGAAGTTGCCCAGTACTCTTGTGTCTTTGTGAAAGTATCACTCCAAAGGACAAATTAGACGCATAAGCTTCCACATAGAAGTGTACTTCAGGATTTGGATGCTGCAACACTAGAGCAGAGATGAAAATCTTCTTGAGTTCCACAAAGGCTTCCTCAACTTCTGCATTCCATTCGAATTTGGTCTCTTTCTTAAGTAAACGAGTAAGTGGGCAAACCCTTTCCGAAAACTTAGGAATGAATCGCCTGTAGAAATTGGCAAAGCCAATAAAGCTCTGCACCTCCTTTACATTTTACAGGGAAGCCTAATCCTTAATTGCCTTTACCTTGACCTCATCCATGGAGACACCTTCGGATGACAATACAAAACCCAAGAACTCCACTTGGGTGGCGTGGAACACACATTTCTACAATATGATAAAGAGTTATTTTCCCAATAATCTGTTCAAGATTGCTCGTACATGTCGAGTATGTTCTTTCATGTTAGATGAAAAGATGAGAATGTCATTGATGTAGACAACTGCAAAAAGATCCAAAAACTCCCTCAACACATCATGAACAAAGTGTTGGAAAGCTGCCGCAGCGTTGCAAAGGCCGAAAGGCATAACTTGGTACTCAAACAAACCCAGCCAAGTTCGGAAGGCTGTCTTCCATTCATCACCTTCAGCCATACGCACTCAATGGTAGGCCCCTCTTAAATCCAATTTTGTATAGCCTCTTGCCTCCTTTACCTGATCCAGAAGCTCAGAAATTAAGGGCAAAGGGTATTGATTCTTCTTAGTGACAAGATTTAAGGTTCTATAATCAATACCCATTCTCAGCCTGCCATCCTTCTTAGGAATAAAGTAGAGTGGAGATGAGACAGGAGACTGGAATGGGCGGATAAATCCATTAGCCAGATATTCATCCACATACTCCTTAAGATGTGGATTTTTAGCTTCTGACAGGGCATAGATCCTACTACAGGGCAACAAAGCTCCTGGTTCCAACTCGATTTTGCATTCATACTCTTGATGCAGAGGTAATTTCTTGGCTTCCTGTTCATCAAAAACTGAGGCCAAATCCAGGTATTCTTGTGGAATGTTTGGAACCTCCAAAGCACAAATTGACTGAGTTAGACTGGCCAAACTCATAGATGGTGATGTCAAATGGTTCTCCAATCCTTTTCCATGTCAATGTTTCTTACAATAATCTGAATCCATTTCAATCGACCTCTTGGCCCAGTCAATCCTTGGATTGTGTTCTGTTAGCCAAGGTAACCCCAACATCAGTTGAAACTGAGGTGCATCAATGAGACTGAATTTCAATATGCTTAGATGATTACCTGGCCCTCTCAAGGAAATGTCTTCAGTGTCATACACAATAGGATCCCGAGGAAAGATTGGTACCATCCACAGCACGGACAGCTTTAGGTCTATCCTTCTTTAGAAATTGGATATTCAGGGATTGGGCAAATCTGATATACCAGAAATTACTGGTTGCCCCAGAATCAATCATGACCGATATCTCATTAACTTCTGAATTTCCAAATCTTATTTGAACAGAAACAATTATGTTCGGAGCAGACGATTGCAAAGTGTTGGCGAAGTGTTGGCAATGAATTAAGAATCAGGAGCTTCCACCAGAGCAACTCCTCCTACTGGTGGAGCCTGTCTTTTAACCAAGTATCATTTTTGGGCTTCTTTGGGCAATCTTTGACAAAATGCCCGGAGTTGCCGCAATACATGCAAAGTTTGCCAACTCGTCTCTTCTCTCTTTCTTACTTTGACGAGGGTCCCCGAACAGACCCAATTTGCATTGGTTCTTTGTCGCTTATAACTTCTTTGGGTTTAGAATTCTCTGACCTTATTCTGTCGAGTCGCGGAGGAATATATCTCACATCCTTGCGTCATTCATTCCTTCTTTCGCGTTGACGTTGATCAATCTGCAAGACTAGATCAATTAATTCTGAAACCTCAGTAGGCCACTTAGGAATTTGCACCAATCCATCCTTTAACTCATCCTTTAGTCCTCTATAAAATATGGCGTCTCTCTTGGCTTCTGCCCAATTGGTCTTGATAATTAATTTATTAAATTGGGCCAAGTATGCTACCAAATCTCGATTACCCTGCTTCAAATCCAAAAGTTCATTATATGTAGTTTGAGAAATAGAACGTCTGTCAAAGATGCATAAAAATTCCTTCTTAAAAGCATCAAAATCATATAAAATGGAATTGTTGTTGTTTACCAAAGGCATAGACCATGCGCAGCATCTCCGCTCAAGTAGGACAATATGAAGGCCACCTTAGATTGATCCTCTTTAAATATAATGGCTCTACACAAGAAGTGTAAAGAACACTGAGTAAATAAAATCTGGGCCTTATGGAGATCCCCACTAAATCTTTCAGGCGCTGTTAGGGGAATCGTGGGAGATGTGGCATTGATAACCTGGGTGGTCAACTCAGTAGCGGAAGGTGCAGTAGAAAATGTCTTGGACTTATTTTCTTTGGACACAGGGTGCGAACCTACACAAAATTCCTCAAGTCTTTGCAGCAAGAAAAGAGCCTCTTGACTAGACTTTCTCACTTCTTCTCTAAGAGACTTATTCTCCGCCATAGTATCACTCAATTGCTTCTGAATACCATCTAACACTGATGCTAAAGCTTTAACATCTTTTTCCTCTGCCCTCCTGCTCAGGTGGAAGTTTGGGTAGTGGCACTTCATTCTGTCAAGTACCAACACCTGAACTGTATATTCCACAGGAGCAGACGCAAACTTCATCAATCCCCGACACCACTACAGTGAACGTCAATGCTCATTAGCAGCAGTGTTCTGACCGACTTTTTGCCCCTTTTCTTGAGTGAAGGTGATTGAAGGTGACTTTAGTCTGCTATCATTCTAATAGGAGGACTAGAACCTTAGACAGGGCCTATACAAGGCATTTGATGCAATCCCCTACCCTTCTTTTCATTTTAGGGCTTATAAATCTATGTTAAGAGATAGATTCCTTAGTATTAGTAGTAATCCGTCCTTTTATGAGTGCTAGTATATTTCTGATGGAGTTATGCTTATTTCGGGCCTTGTAGGCCTCAAACGGGAGAGACTCCATCTTTCTTTCTGCCTCCACAGCTTGAGATGCTTTTAGGTCAAATGTAATGTTTTAGTTATGAGGTGTTGTTCGCTTGGAGAGAACCGGCTCAGGCTGGCCCTTATCGAAGGACTGTATTTTTCTTTGTGTCGAAGACATAACATCAGGCCGGCCGGCTGAGAACGTGTCCTTGGTATGGGGAGGTACAAGAATTTAGTGGGCGGCAGGTTACTGACCGTAACTTTCCATGCAGGAACAAGGTTCCATATTAGTGAAAGCAGGAGGTAGCGTGAGTCAGTTCGTAGGCAGCAGCTAGCCGTTAGCATCATTGCAATTAATTATTTCAAGGCAGACAGTTGCCATCTTGAAGTCCGAGAAAGACCGAGAAGCTAATACTCTCTTAGAAAGATTGAAGTTATTTTCAAATCAAATCAAATTGACTTTATTTCGGATATATTGCAATCCATAAAAGCACAAAATCATTACACATTTCATTATAAAAACACCACAATATTTACAAAGTCAATCTTAATTCATACATCACATACATTTCTTGGAAGAATGAGTAGACAAAATCAATACCACAGATAAAGTGCAAGTAGTGCCCACATACAACAAAGTGCATTGGTGCATTGAGCTACGACTAATTCACAGTTACTCATCTAAACATTTTCTTAATCTCACAGTTAGTTTTAAGAATTCTAGCACCTGGAGGACACTATCAGAGTGCAGGAGCTGTAAATACATGAGGGCAGGTCTAATTTGATTAAAATTTAATCTCTTTAAAAGAGTAACAAGATACCGCCTACGGGGGTATTCGTAAAATGTACATAAAAATATAAAATGCAGCATATCCTGTGGAGACTTCCCGTCGCAGCCACAGGGAGCTGCTGGTTTCTTAAAAATGTCCGACTTTGGTCTAATTAAAAGGTGATGAAAGATGTTAAACCTGAACCGGGTCAGCCAAAATTTTTCATGGGAGGTAAAGGAGCATGTTAGGTACAATTCCATAGTATCACAAGTTCTTAACATGATATACTTCCTAACATTGGGTTTCAAAAGCTCAACTTCATCTCTTAGGGCACTGCGATCCATGTAAAAGGCCCTCTAAATTGCTGCAACATCACCCTTAACTATTTCCCTCGGATTATCAAACAGGTTCAGGCGTCCAAGCTTCAGAAATTGGGACTTCAAATATTTGAGCCAAGGTACACACATTGCATGATCAAGCGATACAAGATCTTCCACTATCTGATGGGTTAAAGGAATTTCCTGATTTAACCATAATTTTACCCAGCATAACAGTGGTTTTAATCCAAGAATGTCGGATAAGTGCTGGCATCCCAGCTCTTCATGTACCGCTAAATTCGGTGTACTTCCTGGGACACACAGCAGAAGCTTAAAAAAATTATTTTCAGCTATTTGTAGTTGTTCGCCATTTGTATAGCCCCATATCTCGCTGCCATAGACTGCGGTGGCTATTGATTTAGCATTGTATAATTTCATCATGGCCACATTTGGCTTTTTCCCCAGTTTAGTGGCAAAGTTGAAGATGGAGGCAATACTCTGGTCATTTCCCCCTTCTTCCTAGCCACATGTGGAGCCCAACTAAGCTTTGTATCAAATAAGACACCCAAATATGAGAACGTATGGGTGATGGGTATCAAGACATCATTTAATTTAAAAATGAACTTCTTTTTTGGTTGACGGCCAACATGCATTATGTAGGATTTAGAATTGTTGACCATAAGGTCCCTATCAGACATGAAGTTATTAAAGACATTCAAAAGTGCCTGGAGACCCTTTTCTGTTCATGAAATTAAAACTGCATCGTCTGCGTATAAAAGTAAAGGAATACCCCTCGCACCAGCTCTAGGACAATCTGATTTTACCTCCTGCAGTTTGGCATCTAAATCATTTATATAAAAATTGAAAAGAAATGGGGCCAGGATACACCCCTGACGTACTCCTTTATTAATGCTAAAATTTCCTGTGGTTTTCCCATTCGATGAGAACCTAACATTGGCTCTTGTGTCATTGTGCAAATCTGCAAGGAAATCCACAATCCCCCTATCAACACCTTTATCCCTCATGGTCTGCCACAGCCTCCCCCTGTTAACACAGTCGAAGGCTGAGGACAGATCCATGAAGGCAAGGTGAATTGCTCCCTTCTGTACAACAGTGTATTTATTCAGAATAAGAAACAGGTTGAGACACTGGGTTATGGTAGAGCGGCCTTCACAGAAGCCGTATTGGGAAGTGGACATAATGTTATTTTCAATCGACCAACTTGTTATGCGTTGAAGTAGAACTCTCCCCATAATCTTAACCATTGAATCTATTAGGGATATTGGTCGGTAACAGAGAGCACTTCCCCTATCTCCCTTCTTGAAGACAGGGACTATAGTTGACAATCCCCACGTTCCCGGACAACCCACTATGGCCGCAGCATTAAATACAGCAACCAGAATGGGTGCCCAGAAAACTGGATCAGATTTGTAAAGATACGGTGGTATTCCGTCAGGTCCTGGGGCTTTATTTGCAGTAAGACCCATTATGGCAGCCAAGACCTCACTTTTGTCAAATATAATAGCGTTACCCTTATCATGGGGGGCAGCAGCCATAGTTCCAGAATCCTCCGAGTAATAAAGGCTTTTAAAGTGACTTTCCCATTCCTCTTTGGTTATGCAGCAAACAAGTCCATCTCCTGGGTCCTCAGCCAAAAAAGGTTTTTTAACCAATGCCCAGAACTTGGTGCTGCTATTCAGGGTAGAAGGATCAAGTAGTTCCTCCCAGGCCTCTTTTCTTAGGAACTCCTTGCGGGCGACAGTGATAGCCTTATATTCCTTTCTGCATAATTTTACGTTCTCCTGATTCCTCGGTGAAGCTGACAGAGCAAGCCTCAGTTTGCGAGCAGCTTTAGTGCAGTCGTGGCTAAACCACCTCGGACCTGTTTTGACCTGCTTTTTATTAGGGACAGATAATAACTCTGACACCTTCTCCGAAACATTTTGATAAGCCGCTAGAACCTGCCTAGGATCACCCCCCTCGTTGGTACAGACTTTAATATCCTCTGCACACCTTTCAGCAATATTTTTATAAAGGATGTCCGCAGAGACCATTGACCATTTTAACCGCCTCCTCCCATCTGTTGTTCCCAGTCTGCCTTGACTAATGATCTTATTTCCCTTTTTTACCCAGGGACATTTTAAGCAGATTGTTAGAGGGTTATGGTCACTGAATTCGCTTGAGACAATGCAGAAAGAATCTAAGAAAGTTTGCATCGTCCGAGAGACCAGTATATGGTCTATGAAGGTACCCCTACCATGCCCTTTAAAGGTGGGGATATCAAAGCAATATATCGGGTCCTTTAGTGTCATAGCCAGTGAAAGGTCAAAGTCGTCCAATAAGTCATTACACAATTCCCCCTCCTTGGTATGCTCCATATGGAGACAGCCCGCACGTTCACAGAACATTTCTGGTAAACACTTGAACAATGGATCTACGCAAGGATGCAGATTAAAATCCCCCATAATCATGAGGTTATGGCCCAGATCTTTCATAAAACTAGAGACAAAAGAATTTAAAATAAGAATTTGATTCCTGCCTACACTATCATGAGTAGCATTATAAAAATTCACCATGCCCACATGGACATTACCTCCAGATAAGGTTAAGCCCATTACACCTGTATGCTGTGCTTCAATTCTTCGTACTTCGCAGGGTATTAATATGGAGACAAAAATTACAAGACCCCCCTTCGGCCTACCCCTTATTGATGGCAAAGCTGGCACAAGCGAAGGCCTTATACCCTTCCAAAAAAAGGTTACAACCCACCTCCCAAGTTTCTTGTAAGCAGATGATCGAAAATTGCTTAATGTAGGTCACCCAATTTTCATCAGACATTTTGGCCGCGAGGCCAGCAATATTCCAAGAGACAACATGACATCCTGGCGTTATGCCCGCCGGGTTTTCTGAGTTTGTAGATTCACCTGTAGCCACAGTATCCTGAGCCGCAGGTGCCACCCGTCAATCACACAGCTCAAGACCAGATAACACTTCGTACCTGTTCTGTGTGTTTAGATTCAACCCATATTGGTAGCGCCCAGCACTAGTATTCCTGTTATAAATTACGTTTGGTCCACCTGACCCACAGGGATTAGTGATGTTATAGAAAAATTGAGTGTCCTGAACAGGAGTATAAGGTTCAAACACCCGCCTGGTTAAACTCTGTTGGGGTGTAGGTTTGCACAAATGTGCTGAAAAGTAACCCAGGGGGCGTACACAGATACTATTCTCATTGTATACCAGTGAGGAAGCTCTCAGAAGGACAGTTGCCACATGATGGGGGTGTTTAAAATTTATAACTATACAGTCCCCGGAACCTGTCTTTTTGGAAGGTCCCACCCAATTTACACGCCTTACTGCCACTATCTGGTCAGAATATGAAATGGGAACACAATTTTTGTTAAGCCATGCCGCTGTCTTATTTTTCAAAGAGGTGTGGATTCATCATAAGGAGATGCGGGATGGGTGCCACAAGGGGGAACATTAGTCAGTACTGCCACAAACGGAGCACAGTCTGGTGGTAAGTTTAAGTAGCGGTTATACCTCGGGGGTTTAGGGGCTCTACTACTTTGGGGGTTATAGACGGTTGTGGCTGCGAGGCAGTTACCACAGGGATGTCCAATCGATTAGATGTTTCAGACCCTGTGGCAACTGCAGCAACAGTATTCCCCCTCCCCTTGTTCCGCGTATCATTAACTTCAGCAGCTTCTCTCCCTTTTCCCCCAGAGTGTACATTTCCACTAGATGTTGCAATCTGCTGTGTCGAAAACAGACCACCCAGCCTTGTCGCTTCCTTTACCAGGTTATCTATCTTATTGGTTAATGGTTTAATAAGCTCCTCTATCTTTGCTGTTAAAGAAACTTCTAGATTTTTTATAAGTGAAGCAAGCAAATCAGAGTTTAAATTAACACCATTACCATTAGTGCCCGTAAATACAAAAGGGGTTATAGCAGGACTATTGAGTGCCTTACCATCCTTTTTTTTAGCCTTAGAGTTATTGTGCTTCCCAGAATCTTTTTGAGGTACTGTTCTGCAGGTTCTCAGGGGCCTGGTTTCAGGCTGGGTCTCATTCAGCACACCGGTATCTTCGCTTAACAAGGCCAGTGAATCTGAATGAACCTCGACACTCACTACAAAGGGCAATGGAGGGTAAATAGAAATAACATCACTTTTGTTAACCTCAATGTCTTGGATCAGAGTAATTGGGGATTTTTCTGATAGTTCCCCTGTCATAGAGCCCTTCCCCAAAGATGCACGTCTATCATTGTTAATCTGATTTACTTTCCTAACCAGAAAATTGTCCAAAGAGGCAGGACCCACCACCACCTTATCAGTTTTGGGTTTAGACATTATGAACAGTAATGATATAAAACTTACACACCAATACCCTCAAGTCTAGACACTCACAAGAAAAAATGAAAATATGATTAAAAAGGTCTTACGTGCTCACAGCACGTTAGAGGTCCGAATGAGACGATGTAAAGTCCCTGGCCCAGTCCAGTCTCCTCAGGCCTCCGAGGGCCACAGAGGGCCCGCCCTTGTCCCGGGCTTCTCCTGGGCGCGCCCGCGCGCGTCCCGCGGAACGAGGAGGCGT
Source organism: Lissotriton vulgaris (assembly GCF_964263255.1). Lineage (NCBI taxonomy): Eukaryota > Metazoa > Chordata > Amphibia > Caudata > Salamandridae > Lissotriton > Lissotriton vulgaris. Next base: position 254,144,286 of record NC_141687.1, read on the forward strand.
GGTCTCCTTTATGCGCCTCCCGGCGCTTCCTCGTTGCGTGTGCGACGTCCTTGCCGCGATGAGGCTGCTGGGGGTTGTGGTTTGAGGCTTCCCCCGGCGGAGCCAAGCCCGGCCAGGAGCACCACGAAGGGGAGCAGACAATGGCGGAGCCAAGCCCGGCTAGAAACAGCAAAGTGGAGCCCAGCCCGGCCAGGAAACACACAGCGGAGCCAAGCCCGGCCGTGTGCAGCAGCTGGTTAGTCAATCGCATCGTTATTTTAGTTGGAGCAGCTGGCGAGCTTTGACATTAAGATCAGAGCATACAGAGTGAAGCAGTTAGCCGAGAGAACGAATACCAGAGTGGTAGATTTATAAGATCGAAGCTAAAAAGTGAAGACAGTCCGTGATTGAGAGGAGAGAGGAGTAGTGTAGAACAGCAAGAGAGAAGCTGATGAGACAGAGAATAAGAGGAAGGTTCCAGTGACTTGGAGGGAAAGGGAGGAGACAGAGCATAGCGGTGCAGACGTGAATCCGTGACTGCAGAGGTGATCCTAAGACGAGCCAAGGCACAGACGAGAAGGGAGCCCAGATGACTGCTGAGTCCAGACTTCATATTCATAAGGTGACGTCGACCCTTTCTTATTAGTGTACACACACATTCTAACTTTTCCTTTTGCTTTTCAGGCTATGTGTTATAGTGCAGTATTATATTGTTGATATTATTAATGAATAAAGATACCCCAGTTCTTAGTGAACTAGTGTGTACTTGTTATTTTCTTATGGTAAAGTTAACCTTTCTTCTAGTCAGATGCTGTTATGTGAACGGATGCGTCTCCCGTCCAGGTAAATGGTAACTAAGCAATGAGGGAGAGAGGAGCTCTTGAAATAGGGAATGACCTTTACACAGTGTAATTTGGCCATTTTTGTGTGATCTATAATATTGTAGTATTGTAATCCTAGTAGATGGAGAGAGATTTCCCAACATGGAGAGCTGAAGGTATTCATAGAAAAGTGATCGTCGTTGTGTAGCGGCGTTAATGAGAGCATTGACTGTAGTCGATGTGTATATCCACAAGATTGTGGCTTGAGAGAGCACCGGGCGGATACGGTGTGTAGTGAGATCGCCTCAATGGAAAGCGGCGTTAATGAGAGCATTGACTGCGGTCAATGTGTATACCCACAGGATTGTGGCTTGTGTCTGTATGAAATAGTGAGAGCACTGGGAGGATACAGTGTATATACCCACAAGATTGTGGCTTGAGAGAGCACTGGTTGTAGTCAGTGTGTAATGGTAAGTAATCGGAACTGCCTCAGGGTAGTTTAGTCTTGGCCCATGTTGCAGCGAGACTATATGGTATGAGTGTGGTATTTTAGAAGATCTAAGCTTGTATATTGCTAATTCCCCATCCTTAGGTAGGAACACAGATACCTGTTGTAAATAGTTCCTGAGGAGGGAGGTGGTTACGTTTCGGCTGGGTTAGTGGTGTCTTGGTGAGCTGATTCTATCTGGTCCGAAAATCCGGTCGTTACATCTGGCGTCACGAACCGTTTACGAAGCCTGTTTGTGCGGTATTGTTTCTATCTTGTTGGTTTGCGCTCGGCACGTACGGAGTTCATTTTGTATATTATTTCTTTATAATCGTATATATCTTTTTCTTTGTTTGTTACAATGTTTTTGAGAAAGTCGAAATCTACTTTTAAATTGCCTATTGAAATTCCCGGCTGGGAATCAACGCCTTACGAGGCTTTGGCCAGTGAGTCTGCCGATTCTACTGGTTTAAGTGAAAATTGGAATTCTTGTATGGAACTGGCGGAGCCGGCTAATGTGATTGCTTGTTTGCAGAAAGCGCCAGTAGTGAAGGGTGAGGAGCTTCCTATCTTAGGACGCAGAGGTTGGATTGTTTTATCTGTGTACAGGATTGTACATGAGAAATTTTTGAAATTACAGAGACAATATGTGGATATGGAAGAAAAGTTTGTTGAAGTGCAGAATGCTCACACTCTTTTGCGATGTCAAAATAAATTGCTGGCCGACAAACTTGAGACTTATCAGACAATAGCCGAGAGGGCTGCTGTTCGAATTGCAAAATACAAATATAAGAATCGTCGCGGTCGTGTTTGTAAATGGAAAGTACGTCTGGTCATGGCGAAAGCCGGACTGGATTGGAATCCTAATGAATGGGATGGTAATATCTGGGACTCAAATGATTCTGGCTCCTCGGCTGAGGAGACTGACGAGCGCGAGTCTTCTCGCACCGGACGTGATTGTAAATCTACTTCTTGTGACAAATATGATGATTTCAGCGACCGTGGTCGCTCTTTCCATTCTGATGACATTTCTCGTTCTGACTGTCCCTCTAAATCTGTTGATCGAGCTTCTTCTGATGCTCGTCCTGAGGTTTCTGCGCATCCGGTTTTTCGACGAAAATTACAGCAAGCTCCTGGTAATCCGAATGGTATTCCTTTGGACAGTTTAGAAGATTTTACGCAACAGGAAGTTAGTGACATTTTGCAACGTTTTCGGCAACGGCCCGGTGAGGCCTTGCTTACATGGATGGTGCGCCTTTATGAACTTGGTGCTGCAGGCATCATGTTAGATGCAGGAGATGCCTTGAAATTTTGTTCTTTGAGTTCTGATTCCACTGTACAAGATCATTTCCGGAATTATAATGCTGCTGGTCAAATTAGTCTGCTTCAGTTAGCGACTGATGGTTGTAATCACAAATACCCTACTGAATCTAATTGGCCTCTGAATGACAAGCCATGGTACACATTGCGCGATGCGGCACAAAGGTTGAAGGAGGAGGTGATGAAAACTGCGATTTTTCTGAGTACATCTGACAGATTGTTGGATGGTTTATTGACGTCTTCTGTGCGGAATCGCATTATCCGTTCTTCCCCCGTTGCTTATAAGCAGGTTATGATGACTTTGTTGATTAATCAGACTGGCAATGCATTGTCTATTGTGCTTGAATCTGTACGTCAGCTTGGTGAGTTGGGCGAACGGCTTACACCTGAGAGACAGTCCAGACCCGAGGGTCGTACTGCTGGGAATTATAAGTTCTCTAGACGTGATATGTTTCTTTCTTTACTGGCTGATGGTGTGAAGAGTGAAGACATTGATGGTGAACCTAATAATCGCTTGTGGGACATGTTTCGCAAGCGTGGTTTGGATCGGAAGGAGGGTGCTCGACGTGTGCGAAAGAATGATTGTGATCGTGAATATTCTGATGACAGTGGGGATGATAGACGTCGGGATGATTCTGATCGTCGTGATGGACGACGGTATGAACGTGATGTGTCCCCTCAGCGTGAGATGGAAAGGGGGCGAGAGGGGGAAAGGGAAAGGGGGAGAGATGACCGTGTTAACAGCAGATATAGAGATGAAAGGGATCAGTCCCCTGAGATGAGGAGAAGGGAGGATCGACACAGATTTTCCGATCGAAACTCACAATACCATGCAGATGACAAGAATCCATTTCGTAATGGGGATGGATATGAACATGACATTATATCGTCGCAAACATTTGAGAACATTTACCCTGATTTGTCTTGGTTATCAGAACGTAATAAAAATGACTAGGAAATAGGTCAAGCTCCAGTACGCAAGTGGGCTCACAGAGACAATAGACCCTATGTAGATATTGACATTTTATGGAAACATCGTAATATCCAAAGGGCCCGAGCATTGGTAGATACAGGAGCGGAGGCCACTCTTATTCATGGAAAATCAAAGAAATTTAAAGGTCAATTTTTCACAATTACTGGTTTAGGTGGAAAGGAAACCCCCGCAGTGCAAACCACACTTGAAATGAAAATAGGTAGAATTCCCCGAAAAGAGTATTCTGTTTTAGTTGTGCCACTCTTGGAATACATAATTGGAATTGATATTTTGAAAGGTATGACATTGCATTTAGATGACGGCTGTTATCAATTTGGAAGTAAAAGTTATATATCATCCAGACCTGTACGAGTTGGTCGTTTAAGAATGCCCCCTATAAAAATTCCTCAGGCTACAAAAGTTGTTTCCCAAAAGCAGTATCGTATTCCAGGTGGTCATGAAGAAATTAGTGCTACAATTCAAGATTTAGTGGATGCAGGAGTTATAACTCCGGTTACTTCTGCTTGGAATAATCCTGTTTGGCCCGTACGTAAAAGTGATAATTCTTGGCGTATGACTGTTGATTACCGCGAATTGAATAAACATACACCCCCTTTGACTGTTGCAGTACCGGACATAATTACTTTAATTGAGAGAATTCAGAAGCATCCAGGAATATGGTATGCGTCTAATGATATTGCTAATGCTTTCTTTTCAATCCCAATTGCCCCTGAGTGTCAAGAACAGTTCAGTTTTACATGGAATGGACGTCAAATGACGTTTAGAAGTCTTCCCCAAGGCTATGTACACAGTCCTACGATTTGTCACCGGCTGGTGGCGGAGCATTTATCTGAAATACCCGTAAATCCACAAATTCAGATGTGTCATTATATTGACGACATTTTGATTCAAGGTGAGACACAAGATCAAGTTCAAACTCAGTTAGATCAGGTTATTGATCATTTACGTGAAAAAGGTTGGGAAATTAATCCCGACAAATTGCAAGGTCCATCACAAAGTGTAACATTTTTAGGCATCAATTGGCATAAAGGTAATAGAGAAGTGATTCCACAGGTAAAACAGAAAATTCTTGATTTTGCGGTTCCGAGAAACCGAAAAGAGGCCCAAAGCTTTATTGGATTATTTGGTTTTTGGCGTCAACACATCCCACATTTGAGTCAGATATTGGCCCCTTTATACAGAGTTACTCGTAAAAAGAATGTGTTTGAATGGAGTAAACCGCAGCAGGATGCGTTTGATTTGGCGAAAAAAGCAATTCAGTATGCTTTGGATTTGTGGCCCGTGCGTGACGGTGATGTGGATCTGAATGTGTCCATGCAAGGTCTTTATGCAAATTGGAGTTTGTGGCAAAAACAAGGCAAAAATAAAGTACCATTAGGTTTTTGGACTAAAAAGTTACCTGATGCTGGTGAGCGTTATACAACTTTTGAGAAACAATTACTTGCATGTTATTGGGCTCTGGTGGATACCGAGCAATTGACTTTGGGGCATGATGTGGTTTTGAGACCTGAGATTCCTATTATGCAGTGGGTTTTGAGTTCGCCGAAAACTCATCGAATCGGACATGCTCAAGAGGCGAGTGTGATTAAGTGGAAATGGTACATACAAGACAGGGCACGCGTGGGACCGAAAGGTGTGGCATCATTACATGAGCAGGTGGCGCAGGCGCCATCGATTGAGACTGGGAGTGATTGCTCCGTACCTGTAGTACAGGAATCCCCTGTTAAATGGGGTAAGCCATTTGATGATCTGTCGGCGGAGGACAGAAACCATGTGTGGTTTACGGATGGTTCAGCGAGGTACATAGGAGAGAAGAGGCATTGGAAAGCAGTGTCCTATAATCCCATCACACAAAAATTGCTGAGTACAACTGGTGAAGGAAAGAGTAGTCAATTTGCTGAATTATATGCTGTTTACCAAGTTTTAAAACAAGAGTTACCCGGTACATGTCATCTTTTTACTGATTCCTGGTCCACTGCTAATGGACTGGCAGTTTGGTTACTAACCTGGCATTCTCATAATTGGGCATTGCATTCTAAAGAACTTTGGGGTAAAGAATTATGGCAAGAAACTTGGGAGATGCTCCCACAAAGTACTGTTACAATCTTTCATGTGGATGCTCATACACCAATAGACTCCCTTGACAAATTCTTTCATAACATTGCAGATGAGAAATCTAAAATTGCTGAGGCAGTGGTGGACATGCAGGATTCTGATTTGGCGGGATTGGCGAAATGGGCCCACCAGAAAGCAGGACATTTTGAAGAGAGAGCCACTAGCAGGTGGGCTGCTGATCGAGGAATTTATATTCCTTTAAATTTGATTAAAGATACAATATTGCATTGTCCTATCTGTCAACATTCTAGACAGCGAAAAGTGCCCCAAATTGTGAAAGGACATTTACACCGAGGAAAATTACCCGCTCAAATTTGGCAGATTGATTATATTGGTCCACTTCCTATGAGTAAAAATTGCCAATATATTTGCACCATCGTTGATACATACAGTGGCCTTTTGGTGGCCTTTCCCTGTAAACGAGATACCCAAGTGAACACCATTAAAACATTGGAATTGATTATGCTCTATTATGGTGTTCCATTTCAAATTCAATCTGATAATACATCCCATTTCAAGGAAAGATTGGTGCAGGAATTTTGTGTGGAAAACGACATTGAATGGGTGTTTCATACACCATACTATCCACAGGCAGCAGGCCTTATAGAAAGAATGAATGGTTTGCTAAAAGATCAATTGCGTAAATTAACTGATAATAAATATAAGAATTGGAAAGAATATTTGTTTCAGGCACTGTTGATTTTGAATAATCGTCCCTTTTTGAATACTGAATCTCCATTGATGCGTTTATTTCCTCCAGCTGTTGACGCAAAACCGAACACAGTTGACAATACTGTAATGTATTGGGAAATTTCCCCTGGAGCACTAGCTCTATGCAGAGCAACCCCAGGTTCTGCAGGCTTAGACCTGCATGCCATGAATGATATTACTGTAAAAAGCAGAGATCGAGTTATCATTGAAACTGGCATTGGTGTCTGTATACCAACTGGAAATTTTTGATTGATTGCCCCTAGATCGGGCCTGGCCTTAAAAGGCATTCAAGTGCTCGGAGGAGTCATTGACAGTGATTATCAGGGAGAGATTAAGGTACTCCTGCTGAATAGCAGTGAAGTTGATCTACCGATTCATAAGACTGACCGAATTGCTCAGTTGCTAATCATGCCTGTTTTCAGTGGTGAGATTCAGAAAGGCACTGCCCCAACTTTGTTAACTGTACGAGGACAAAAAGGTTTTGGCTCCACGGATAATCCAGGAGCGAGAGTATGGGTGCAATCGCCTAAAAATCCCCCTGAACAAGCTGAAGTTATTGCAACCGGTCACGATAACACAGTACTCGTTATGAGACCAGGGAAAGATAGCTGGGAAGTTGTCCCAGCTGACAAATGTTACTTACGAGAATGAATAATGCCTGTATTTGATTTTCTTTCAGATCACTCTTTTTTTTTTTTTTTTAAACCTTTATTTGTTGCGGTCAACAGAGATACATGACATTTACAGCATCAACAATCCAATAAAGCATGATACTTGTGGTACAGTCATTTGAGAAGTGTACATTCACGTGGGCTGGTTCATCACATTTAGGCTGGACATCAATATATCTCCCAGTAGTCAATAGTGTGAAGGCATCTGTGTTAGGGCACATTTCCTACATACTCAGGGTTGTAAGGAGTAGGGAGATCACAGTATCCTCGCAGACAGGTGTAGTGCATATCATGAAGGGAAGGTGTTACATTACCCACGGCTCACAGCTGTCTCAATCCCTACCAGGCGGTCGTCAGTGTCACCGTGTATATTAGTGTGTCGTATGTGTGGCATATAGGGTGGACTCTCACGTCACCCGAGTGAGCGTTCAGTGTGTAGGTACTCTGAATGATGACTGTCATAAGGCGGAGCTCCGTGCCCAACCATGCAAGGCCAACCCTACCTGTGTCCAGCCGCAGGACCCAAAGTGTATGTATACCCCCTATTGGGCTTCTGTTGTAGGATATCGGGAGGGCCAAAAACGTGTGTTCTGTATATAGCAGCACATGACCTCCAAGTGTCCCATAGCCCTCATCCTCATTTCGGCATTAAGCATCCCGTCCCTGTCCAAGCAGGGGGACTCTGTTCCCACCCATTAGGCGATGTGTAGTATTGTAAGTGTATCATACAACATCCATTCGTTCAGGGACCAGCTAACTGACCCTCATCCCCAGAGGTATCACTATGAGTCGCCTGGGACATCCAGTATAGCTGCAAAGGGGACCAGAAATCTCTGGGTCTACAGCGGACGGGCAGCAAGTCTGCATAGATGCAATGTTGGTCTTGGCTGTATGTGAGATCGTCCAGCCATTCTTTAAACTTTGGTGCCCTGCCTCTCCCCCACCTGCAAGCGATCCTCCTTTTAGCGAGGAGCAGCGCAAGGTCCACAAACCGACGGTCCGACTTGGGTATGTCTTTGGTATACCCCAATAACATCATCACCGGGTCCAGTGGAATAGGGCCGGCAATCATGACTTGGAGCGCCGCATGCACCTGCGTCCAGTATTCCTGTATCGCTCTACACTACCAGGCCAAATGAAGGAAGCCCGCGCCTTCCGTGCGGCATCGTGCGCACCTATCGTCCCCTGAGAGGTGAAATCGCAGCTTCCTAACTGGTGTGTAATAATATCTCTGAATAAACTTGTAGTGAATGATTTTCAATCGATAGCTGGGCGAAACGTTAGCCGTGACCGAGCAGCAATACTTCCACTGCTCGTCAGTGAGTTCAGTATTTAGTTCAGAACTCCAGTCAACCCGCGCCTTGGACACAGCCGGTGGACGCTGCGCGCGGATGTTAGTATACAGTTTTGACACCAAGTGTCTCCCATCCGACACCAATAACACATGCAAAGGCAAAACAGTCCCCGGTTCCTCTGGGAAGCTGGGGAGTATGTCACGCATACCCTGACAAAGTCTAATATAGTAGAAAACCTCCATCGGTGTCGGGGGACCAGCCCGAAATATCTGATCTTTGGTACGGAATATCCCGTCCTGGAACAAATCACCCCATGTACTAAGGTGGATGCGCTTACACATGGACCGAAATCCATTTTCCAGTAACAGTGATAGCCTCGGGTGGTACGCAAGGGGCATTGCAGGTGAATAAAGCATGGGAGCTCCAAGCAGTTTAGTCACTCTCCTCCAGGAGTCAATAGTACAAGTAACTGTGGTGGCAGGCGTCTCGACATCACTAATCACTCCCATGAGCATGCCTTTGAGCGGAAGCGGGTGCACTATCCAATCTTCGGCAGCAACCTGCGGCATAAAGGGAGCGGGGCTAACCCAGTGATATGCGTACTGCGCCTGGGTACTGAGATAGTACACTTCTAGATCCGGCACATCGAATCCGCCCCTGTCGTACGGCTGTGTCAAAACAGCCCAACTAAGGCGCGGTTGTTTACCTCCCCAGAAAAGGCGAAGTAGCTCAGTTCGCAGTCTCTTAAAGAAATAGGTCCCCGGGTAGTAGGGAATGTTCTGGAATAGGTACAGGAAACGCGGAAGGATGACCATCTTAATCAGGGAGGCTCTACCTGCCATCGAAAGCGGGAGGGCCAACCAGCGGGTCAAGTTGTCGGTCAATTGTGAATTGGCCACTCCGTAATTCAGCCGAATAGTGCCCTCTTTATTGAGCGATATCTCAATGCCCAGGTATCTCAGTTCCGAGCTGCACCACTCTAGGGGGTAGTCCAATGGGAATTGGTCAACCGAAGCCGTGAGGGGAAAGAATTGCGACTTCTTCCAATTAATGTGCACTCCAGATATGCCACCAAATACTATAAATTCTCTTAGAAGTGGGTTAAGGTTTTGCTGTGGGTGCCGCACATACAGTGTGACGTCATCCGCATATAGGGAAATTCCTATCTGCCTTTGGTTACAGTTAAAGGCGCTGGCCTTATGTAATTGCCGGATCCTGCATGCCAATGGTTCAATTGCCAAGGCAAAAAGCAGGGGCGACAGGGGGCAGCCCTGCCTGGTCCCTCTTGTGATCGGCATCTGTGTAGGAAGCACACCATTTATGATGACCCTGGCGACTGGGGAAGTGTAGAGCAGTTTCACCTATGAGATGAGATAGCCCCACTCCACTGAATCGAACGCTTTGGTGGCGTCCAAAAACACAGCAGCGACAGGCAGCTCAGGCGCAATGGTGGGTATAAGGGAGAACAGTGTGCGAAGGTTATGTGATGTGGCTCGCCCCAACACAAAGCCAGATTGGTCTGGTAGCACCAGGGTAGTCATGAGCAGGGACAGCCTAGTCGCCAACACTTTAGCAAGTATTTTTGCGTCGCAATTTAGCAGCGAAAGGGGTCTATAGGCGTCGGTATCTAACGGGTTTTTCCCTGGTTTCAGAAGTGAGGTGATCGCTACCTCCCTCATTGAGCCTGGTAGTATCCCCACCTCCAGTGACTCTTCAAAGACTTCCTTTAGCACCGGTGCCATGATGTCGATGTAACACTTGTAGAATTCGGCCGGAAGGCCGTCCAGCCCTGCAGCTTTGCCATTGCTGAGGGACATGATAGCTTCCCTAATCTCATCTAGTTCGAAAGGACATCCCAGGAATGCCCTGTCGCTGTCACTCAGCCAACACAGCGCTATGTCGTCTAGGAAGTTCCCGAACTCCACGTCGCCCTCCTGCTGCGTGGAATATAACCGTTTGTAGCGCTGCAGGAAGGTGTCCTGTATCCTTTTAGTGTCCTGGTAGGCCCCACCCTTGCCATCAGTGATTTCTAAGATGTGGGTGGCATAGCGCTGATGCCTCGTGAGCGCTGCGAGTACCTTTCCCCTCGCAATATCGCCTAGCCATCCAGTACTTGCCTCGGAACTTCACCTCCCTGGCAGCTTCCTCCTCAAAGGACGAGAGCTTGGTTCTAAATTCCTCCGCCAGGTCAGGGCAAGGATTTCTGACCATCTCCGCCTCTAGAGCTTTAAGTTCCAATTCAAGTTTAGTCAACGTGCGCACTATGTCCCTAAGTATACCGCAACTCTTAGCAATCATGACGCCCCGTACAGTCACCTTAAAGGCTTCCCAAATCGTTTCCACCTTATCGACTGACCCCTTATTTCTAGGGAAGAAAGCTTCTATCTCCTCACCAAGTTCATGCTTAAAGATAGGGTCAAGCAGGGCAGAGGGGAAAAGCCGCCATGGCGGTAGCATTCTGGCATATCCAGGCATCTCCAATACAGCCAACACAGGGCAGTGGTCTGAGTAGGTACGAGGTAGATGTTTCACCTGAACGACACCCCCAGCCAGGCCTCGCGAGAGAAAGCAGTAGTCAATCCTCGCCCATGAGCGTGCGTGTGTCATGAAATGAGTGCCTTCTCTAGATGCGGGGTGCGTGTGCCTCCAGCTATCTATTAGCCCTGCCTCAGTCAGTATACCTTGAAGTGTGTCTCGAGCTTTCGTGTTGTACTGTCCACTCCCATCTGACCTATCTGCCCCAGGAGTCAGTGACAGGTTGAAGTCCCCCCCCCAGATTATGTGTGTGGCTTCGATCTCCAATACATGACCCCACAATGCTAGGAAGAAACCGGGTGTGTCAACATTGGGCGCATAACAATTCACAATTATGATCACATCAGTGCCCAGTCTGCCCCAAAGGATCACATACCTCCCCTCAGTGTCCACCCTCGCTCCCAATTTTTGGAACGGCAGTGCTTTATTGATCAGGATGACTGTACCTCTCGAGTAAGTGGAATATGAGGAAAACTCCCTCACAAGTGCCCATCTACATGCAAATTTAGGGTCACTTCGCAGGTTCAGGTGGGTTTCCTGAAGCAACGCTATCTTCACATGATGCCTATCTAAATATGCAAGTACATTTCTGCATTTTCTGGGGTAATTAAGGCCTCGAACATTCCAGGACAATATTGAGACATTATTCAAGGCGTCATCACCCATGCTCATCATCGTACTCCTGAAAAAAGCTCATGGCCAGGTCGCCAGCCCTCACTCGTATCGTACCAAGTACAAGCCTCTCCGCTGTTCGGAGCAGTTGCAACTCCCATCCAATAACGCTTACAGTCACACTAGCTCCAACATCTGCATTCATGCCATGAACATCTCCCGCAAAACTGCCTCTAGGCTCAACAACGCATACCCCAACAGTCATACACCCCCCCCACCCCCCATGTGCAGCATCCCAACTCCCTCGCTCCCAGTCCTCCCCCCTCCCACTGAAGCAACCCAAACTTGCCAGTACCATATACCCTCCCCCCATCCCGAACCCCGTACTCAAGAACCATAGAAGAACTGTGTGGGGAATCCCCTTCTGGGGGCATCAGAGGTACACACCAATACACCCCGACAATCTCCTCCCGCCCGCACATGTCATACGGGAACAGTCAGAGAAGGGGGGGTGGTGCCTGGTATACATTACCCCTGCAGGTCAGAGCCTGTCCATCATACCAACGTCTCTCACGGCTACCTCCCCAGTTGGAGAAGATGAAAGTCAAGTCAAGTGAGCCGTCCATGTATCAGCTGCTGCTCACACCTCCTCCAATATTGCCACCAACCTGTTCATTCCAATAACAATCCCAACCCTGGATCACAGTGTACGACCTGTCTACCCTTCCACAGCCAGTCCACAAAGCGAAGAGACTGCAATCCAGTTCCTCAAACCAGGTCAGGACATCCAAGGCTGAGACAGGCCACAGGATTCAAACCGAATGTCAGTACAGCAACAGGAGGTCAACCAACCAGTAGCCAAGAGGCACTCTCAGTCTTCAGCATGCTCCACTGGGTCTCCGTCCGCATCTCCATTCTCCTCGTTTCGTCTGTCTCTTCTATTAGCGCGGAGTTTCTTGATATAGTCCTCCACCTGCTGCGGATTTGTGAAAAAATATTGTTTGCCCTGATGGGTCACCCTAATTCGTGCCGGGTACAGGAGTGCGTAATCCACCTGCATGTCCCTTAGCTTTTTCTTTACATCTAAAAACTTCTTCCGCTGCTCCTGCACCAGAGGCGTAAAGTCCGGGTATAATGAAAAGTGTACGCCATCACAAGACAGGTTTTGATTCATCCGCGCTGCTCGTAGTGCCGTGTCGCGGTCGCGGTAGTTAAGCAACCGGGCAATAATAGGCCGCGGCTGCGCCCCTGGCTTGGGCTTTGGTCCCAGAGAGCGGTGCGCCCTTTCGACGATAAATTGACTGGAGAAGGCTTCCTTGCCCACTGCAGTGATGAGGATTTTCTCTACATATTCCTCCATACGGCCAGTGTTGGTGGACTCCGGCACACCCGTGACGCGAATGTTATTGCGCCTGCTCCTCGCCTCTAACTCCTCGTTCTTTGCCGCTATCACTCGCAAAATGTTGTCCATTCTGGAGAGGCGCGCATCGTGGGATGCTGATGCGTCCTCCGAGGCAGAGATACGTCGCTCCGCTTCCGTCAGGCGTTCCTCATGGACCTCCAGTTTCTGTGCGACCCCATCCATCCTTGAGGACAGGCGGTCCACCTTGTCCACTATCGTGGCGAAGCCCTACCTCATCTCCTCCATCATTACTCGCATCTCTGGGGTCATGGGCGTGGAGGGGGGCTCAGTGCCCGATGGTTCGTGGGCACCGCCCGCGCCAGTCGTGTTACGCAGCTGTTTCTTAGGGGCCGCAGGTTCAAAAGAGAGCTTAGGCTGTCTATTGTCGTTCTTTCCCATTGTGCACCGCCTGTAGGGGCCTGAGGAGCCCGGCGAGAGGCGATCGGTGTGGTGCTCACTGCCCTTCGACAATCTTTTGTGCATTCGTGCCTCCCTATACAGCGTTTGCGCCTGTGGCAGTGCCGTCCGTGCGAGGAGCAGGCCAGCAGCGCCCAAGTGATCCTCTCACCTCAATGTGTCCCAGCTCCAGTGACCAAGGCCAGCCGATACTGCCCACGAGGGGGACCGAGGCTCAGCTGGCCACGTTGTGTGGGTGGCGGGCAGCGGTGCGTTGGAGAGGAGTAAGCAAGGTCCGTTCTCGAGAAGCACTGGGGGGTGGTGGGGGGTGGGGGGAGGGAAGGCCTAACGCGCCGCCAGCGGGCAGCAACCCTCGCAGTCCGATCACAGCCTGTGACCCCCAGTGGCCTCGTGATGCTCCTCGACCCCCAGCCCCCTGAAGCAGCGGGCTCACAGAAAGATCGGGGGCACCGCCGGCAATCCGCAGTTCAAGGCCGGGGTCCCGGTCAAACACCTCCCGGCCCAGGCGGTAGTTCGCGGCCCCGCCCGCACTCTCAGCAGGACCCAGGTCCGCCGCTCAGCACCACTGGACGTTGTTGCGGTCAGAGGAGGGGGGAGACTCACCGCCGCCGTTGTCCGCTGAGCTCCGGCAGGTCCCACACACCCCGGGCAGGTCACTCCGTCTCCGAGGCCTACCTGCCTCGTGGCGAGCCCCGATCTCGCGTGGCACGGTGCCCAGGCTCCCGCGCCGCCCTTCCGCAGCAGTGCGTCCCGACCAGAGTTCTCGGTCGGCTAAGTCCAGCACCGAACGTCGGATCGCCCCCAAACTTGGACAGGAGCAGCAGGATAGAGAAGCTCACACTCGCTGGAAGTTTCAGGCGGATTCCCGCAGGCTAACAGGATAAAATCAGGATAGTTCTGACCAGGCAGCCAGAGCCTCACTAAAGTGCGGCCATTAGCTTGTGCGCCCTCTAGCGCCCCCCCTTTCAGATCACTCTTTGGACTGCTGTTGCAGGATGTGCCGGCGTTGGACTCCTTTTGGCCTGCTATGTCGGGAAAGGAGGGAACCCACAGACTTTGGTTGATTCGATAACCCGAGTACCGCGTTCCTTTGCTGCGTGGGATTCATCATCTAACTTTTGGGCTACCCTGGCACGAAGGGGGACAAATTCCCCACATTTCTGTTTAACACCGATGCGTTCGGTGACTGACATATTAGCGACCTGTTTGGTTGCCGTCCCCGCTTCGTTGGAGACCCTGGCCCATATTTTCAATATATCAAATGCCTGTCCTAATATTATTCTTGGTGATTTCGCAACACATGAATATTGCCCTTTATGTACTGTGCTTTCAGATCCAACACGATTTATTCCCAAATAATTACGTATAATATCACACAGGGTGATTTATGTTTCTTCCTTACCTGTCATCCCAATGCTATAACCGAATGTGTGCGTCTAAAACTGAAAGGTGCCACTTCATTTACAGCTCATGAACGAAATTTATGTTCCCGAAGATCACCGAAATCATGTACTTCAGTTAAAAATAATATGACCTGCAAAAGTCTAGTAGTTACCCCTAGTCATCATCGTACAATGCTGTTACCTTCTGGATGGCTTTTCTCTTGTGGTAATAATTCCTGGCCTTACATTCCTGCAAATATTTCTGGAGGACCTTGTGCCATTACTAGACTGAGTTTATTGATGTTTTCTTCACATCCTAATATGCATTCCCATGTTGTTCGTGATGCAATAATGTTACATGACAATTGTGACTCTACACTACATTTATTTTCTGAATCTGAATATCTTAGTTTAGCTTTTTCAATTGTAGGTGTCCCTGCCTTAGCAGTCTACAATGCCAAATCCATTGGGAAGATGGCCTGTTGGATGGTTAAATCTATCAATCATACTTCTACAATTTTATCTGACATGTTACTGGATGCCCAGGGTGAACGCAGAGCTATTTTGCAGAACCGGGCTGCCATCGACTATCTTTTGCTCAAACATGGACATGACTGTTCTGACTTTGAGGGCCTTTGTTGTTTCAATTTACCAGATCATACTAGATCCATTCAGGCTCATATTGACAAACTTCATGACTTGACCAAAGAAGTTAGAAAACACATTGATCAGGGCTGGTTTGACTGGCTCTTTAATTGGTTACCTGATTTACATTCTTTATGTCAGATATTAGGGGGTATCCTGATTACTATTTGCATTTTAGTAGCTATTTGCTGCTTTATTCAGTGCATTCCTTCCTTACTCCAGACTTGTAGATGTGGTACTAGAAATAGATCAGTTAGTTTTGTTTCATATTATTCCTCTACGGATGTTAGTTCCATTTAGCGAATGATTAGTAGCCTAAAGTCAAGGGTGAAGTGTTCTGACTGACTTTTTGCCCCTTTTCTTGAGTGAAGGTGACTGAAGGTGACTTTAGTCTGCTATCATTCTAATAGGAGGACTAGAACCTTAGACACGGCCTATTTAGAAGGCGTTTGATGCAATCCCCTACCCTTCTTTTCATTTTAGGGCTTATAAATCTATGTTAAGGGATAGATTCCTTAGTATTAGTAGTAATCCGTCCTTTTATAAGAGTGCTAGTATATTTCTGATGGAGTTCTGCTTATTTCGGGCCTTGTAGGACTCAAACGGGAGAGACTCCATCTTTCTTTCTGCCTCGGCAGGTTGAGATGCTTTTAGGTCAAATGTAATGTTTTAGTTATGAGGTATTGTTCTCTTGGAGAGAACCGGCTCAGGCTGGCCCTTATCGAAGGACTGTATTTTTCTTCGTGTCGAAGACATAACATCAGGCCGGCCAGCTGAGAACGTGTCCTTGGTACGGGGAGGTACAATAATTTAGTGGGCGGCAGGTTACTGACCGTAACTTTCCATGCAGGAACAAGGTTCCATATTAGCGAAAGCAGGAGGTAGTGTGAGTCAGTTCGTAGGCGGCAGCTAGCCGTTAGCATCATTGCAATTAATTATTTCAAGGCAGACAGTCGCCATCTTGAAGTCCGAGAAAGACCGAGAAGCTAATACTCTCTTAGAAAGATTGAAGTTATTTTAGTTGGAGCAGCTGGCGAGCTTTGACATTAAGATCAGAGCATACAGAGTGAAGCAGTTAGCCGAGAGAATGAATACCAGAGTGGTAGAAACTGATTTATAAGATCGAAGCTGAAAAGTGAAGACAGTCCGTGATTGAGAGGAGAGAGGAGTAGTGTAGAACTGCAAGAGAAAAGCTGATGAGACAGAGAATAAGAGGAAGGTTCCAGTGACTTGGAGGGAAACGGAGGAGACAGAGCATAGCGGTGCAGACGTGTATCCGTGACTGCAGAGGTGATCCCAAGACGAGCCAAGGCACAGACAAGAAGGGAACCCAGATGACTGCTGAGTCCAGACTTCATATTCATAAGGTGACGTCGACCCTTTCTTATTAGTGTGCACACACATTCTAACTTTTCCTTTTGCTTTTCAGGCTATGTGTTATAGTGCAGTATTATATTGTTGATATTATTAATGAATAAAGAAACCCCAGTTCTTAGTGAACTAGTGTGTACTTGTTATTTTCTTATGGCAAAGTTAACCTTTCTTCTAGTCAGATGCTGTTATGTGAACGGATGCATCTCCCGTCCAGGTAAATGGTAACTGAGCAATGAGGGAGAGAGGAGCTCTTGAAATAGGGAATGACCTTTACACAGTGTAATTTGGCCATTCTTGTGTGATCTATAATATTGTAGTATTGTAATCCTAGTAGATGGAGAGAGATTTCCCAACATGGAGAGCTGAAGGTATTCATAGGAAAGTGATCGTCGTTGTGTAGCGGCGTTAATGAGAGCATTGACTGTAGTCGATGTGTATATCCACAAGATTGTGGCTTGAGAGAGCACCGGGAAGATACGGTGTGTAGTGAGATCGCCTCTAGGGAAAGCGGCGTTAATAAGAGCATTGACTGCGGTCAATGTGTATACCCACAGGATTGTGGCTTGTGTCTGTATGAAATAGTGAGAGCACTGGGAGGATACAGTGTATATAGCTACAAGATTGTGGCTTGAGAGAGCACTGGTTGTAGTCAGTGTGTAATGGTAAGTAATCGGAACTGCCTCAGGGTAGTTTAGTCTGGGCCCATGTTGCCGCGAGACTATATGGTATGAGTGTAGTATTTTAGAAGATCTAAGCTTGTATATTGCTAATTCCCCATCCTTAGGTAGGAACACAGATACCTGTTGTAAATAGGTCCTGAGGAGGGAGGCGGTTACGTTTCGGCTGGGTTAGTGGTGTCTTGGTGAGCTGATTCTATCTGGTCCGAAAATCCGGTCGTTACAAGCAGCGAGGGGTAAAGGGGATTGGGAAGAGAAAGAGAGACTACCACTGCTTTGCTTCTTCTGGACTGGACTCAAACAATTCATGTTGACTCCTGAAACAAATTTCAGCATGTAACCACGATAACTACTCTTTACCTCTCTCATACGCTACTACTACAAAGTTACCTGTCTTTCCACAGTGGTTAGCTGCTCTCTTATGTTAGTGTCGATCTATGTGTCACGATCTACCACTATTCAGTTCTGGTTAGGTGTGTGGGTTCTTGTAAAATCCTGTAACACAAAGTCAAATGTAACTGCTATAACTTCTCTAATACCCTACCTCTGTCTAAACTATACTTAATTACCTGTTTGACACCTGTACCATGCTCCTAATTTTGTCCTTTTAATATGCTTCTTTTAGGAGAATTATAGCTGCATGCAAATGAAGTAACTGTTCTGAAATGTCTTTCTCTTCTTCTTGTCTTTCAGCAAATGAAGAAACCGCTATGTAGGTAAGTACAATTATATATATATATATAATTATATCCACTTGAGCTTTCCTTGCAGATTCAGGACTAGTACTCAGTTCAATAATCATTTGTCTAATCCGGAAAAAGTACCTGGACGGTAATGTCCTTCAGTAGTACTGAGGTATATGCTACTTTAGTCTCGACACTTCTCTCTCTTTCAATTCAAATAATAAGTCTCGCCCAGTTCTCACCTTTCTATATCCGCAGAAAGTAACTAGTTAGACGTGTCATACTAATCACTTCTGGACTCTCATCTGGGTTTAGTGACAAGGACAAAGGCTAGTAATGCGTCATACCCAGTCCTTCAAACAAATACTGCCAAACCAAAGAAACTTTCTCACCAAATTCTTGTAACAATCACAAAGCTGCACTTAGCTTCTAGAATTCAGGAAGTCCATTTTCAAACCTCTACGCTATCAAGAAAATAGGACAGAACACTCACGAAATGCTGCCTGTCCTCAATGTCTGTCAGTTGAAGTGCGCAGCAATGTTCGCGACCGGGCGCTAAAACCGCTGTGGGCGCTCGCGAGCAGAATAACTAGACCGGCAATCAAAGCCTCGGTCTTTGGCGGCCATCTTGGAATTCCGCGACCGCGAGCCTCATAAAAATAGCAGCCAAAGAGAGACTAGAGCACACATGGCCCTAGCACTGCAATCATTCCACTGGCTACCTATAGCTAGAAGGGCAATGTTCAAGGCTCTCTGCAATGTCCACAGAGCATCCCAAGGAAAAAGACCAGTATATCTACCAGTTAAATTCAAGCGATACAAACAAAACAGAACACTGCACGCCAGGCTTGGACCCCTTATCATTGTACCACCTTACCATAGGAAATCTGTAGGAGGCACTGCTTTCTCAGAATAAGGTGCCAAGCCCTGGAACTCACTGCCAGCCAGCATTAGAACCATGCACTTCTGAGGACAGGCAAAAACTTGACCATTTTCTAGATAAAAGCACCAACTGCAGACAGGAAACAGAGCCCAGAAAACAGTCACACCCTAAAAGCGCAATTCCCAGTTTACATCCCACGAATTGCAAACAACTCAACCAGCAAACTACTTTCATTGTGAAGGTAAGCAAAAAGGGCTTACCTTTGGTGCAGGGCCGCTGGTATTGTGTCATTCTGAGGCTGAAGCTTTTTTAGCATAATTATGGTTATGCTGCATTTGCCACAAAACACATCATCTGCTGCCAAATATGTAGATTTTAGCAAAAAAACATTTTCAGCTACATGCATCAAAAGAAAAACCGGCCGCAAAAGGGCAGAGTGAATCTGCCCCTCAGCGACCGGTATTTTTGCATTTGGGATGCATCATCCCAAATGCAAAAATCGCAATTTAAGTAATCTCTAAATTGTGATTACTTAAATTGCGATTGCATTTAAGGAATTTCAAATTGAGATTCCTTGAATGCAATTCATTAAAGTGAAAAAATCAGCGATTTCGCTAAAAGGGGGGCAAATTACCATGAAGTTGAACTTCATGGTAATTTGCAAAAACTTTGAAAAATGCACTTCTGGGCATTTTTCAAAGTTTCATGTTGCGCACACATATGCCCTTAGGGTATGTGTGTGTGCAACATATGTGCACAGATCAATTTCACGGGTGCAACAGTGTGTCCTTTTGACACCCTGGTACCCTTGAAATTGCATTCTCAATTTGCGATTGTCTAATTGAGAATCGCAAATTGAGAATGTCTTCCCATTCATTCCTATGGGCCTCTAGGCCCATAGGAATGAATGGGGAGGTATTCCTTAATTGCGACTCGCAATTTGTGAGTCACAATAAAGGAATGTTTAGACATCGCTATTTTTTAAAAGATTTCTACATGCAGAGGCTTTTGTGAGTCCTTAATTGTGATTCAGTAAAAATCGCAATTAAGAAATCGCAAAAGCCAACATTGATGCATGTGATTACTTTACCAGTCTATACATTGTAGGTCCAAATATCAATAACATTTGACTGCTTCTTTACATCTCACATAGACACTCAGATATGGGATTATATTAAAAGTGACCATCCATACAGATCCCTCCACTTCCTCTCCCTCCAACCATGCCAGCTCAAGACCACAAATATGCACAAAATCTCAGATTTGACAACCCAGGAGCAGTAAACAGCTAAGCAGATTATATCATATAAAATACCATAAAGTGACCTGTAGAGCTTTTCAAAGCATACTGAAAACCATAAAACTATGTGCCTGCCTTTTACACTTTATTATCCAACACCTTGCTACGCGCTGCATCCCCTAATACGTTAACCGCACCTCGATGGTCATCATGCACGACATGGAAACACTTACCACATAGGATCAAAACAAAAAGAACATTCTTCCAACCACACACCCGACAAGTTGTAGCATGCTACTCATGTAGCAAGCGCTTCATAACCCATATAAGGGTAGTAAGCACTATATAAATGCTGCAATACATTAAAATACAATACAACACAAAGGCGCAAAAGCCATCTTGGCATCATGCAGCTTCTAAGAAACTTGGATTGAAAAAAGAGCAACTCCATGAATAGCATGCCCCACGTGTAAGCACATAAGATTTGTTCATCTTGAAAAGACCAACCTAATGTGTTTTATCTAGGACCCCAATCAATATTGTGACCTCATGCCCCTATACGGCTATAATCAATACATATCCCTATAATGGCATAATAATCAGAGCCATATTTCAGTAACTCACCTCTGCAGTCCATGACACAGCAGAAGCCACTTCCTTAGATTCCTAGATAGCACACTGAGTTCTTTCGACATACCAAACCCCCAGCAACCTGGGAAAGCCCCGCTTGCTTTGTTTTGATTAGTAATAGAACCGAGCACTGTAAGACCGACCAGTTCTTAGTGACAT
Source organism: Lissotriton vulgaris (assembly GCF_964263255.1). Classification (NCBI taxonomy): domain Eukaryota; kingdom Metazoa; phylum Chordata; class Amphibia; order Caudata; family Salamandridae; genus Lissotriton; species Lissotriton vulgaris. The sequence goes on from NC_141687.1 coordinate 254,165,318, forward strand.
CTTTATTGACGTCTTATGTCCAAAAACTTACGTCAAACTCTGCACCTTTCAGGTATAAATATACCAATGTTGCCTTAAGCAAACACACGGTGGTGGTGAATACTGGAGCAGAACAGCTGTCCCCTTGCAGAGAGCCCAGCAGATGCGAGAAGCCCACGGACGCTGCCCCTCCTCCTTGACGCGCTGAGAAAGATGCTGTCTTTTCTCCTGCCGAGAACATCCAGCTCCGGCGTTTCCAGCCTACCCTTGCGGGTGACTGGGATATCGGGTCCTAAGAAGGAGATACCAGACCTCCTACATTCTATTCCAGAGGTACGGTGCTGACTAAACACTTAGAGAGAATTCTTGAATCAAACTCTTGGCAAAACCAACTTAACTTAAACTGCTACTTACTTACTCCCTCCCACGTATTAGGCTTAGGTCAGGTACACCGGGGTAGGCGTAGTTAGAAGCACCAGTTGAGGTTGTTAGCCAATGTATATATGAATGTACCTATTTTATTCATTTTAACTATCTTATGGCTAAGAAACCATATCAATGCTTTTACAGTATTATTTCGTAATACTCCTTTTACTGTACGCACTTTTTATAATAACAAGTCTTGCAATTGTGGCAATTCATTTCTCTTGCATGAGAAAGAAGACTGCTCAATAAATATTATCTTTTATTGAAAACGCCCGTCTCTCTATTCTCTGCACCCTGGTGAAACTAAGAACGCACGTATTACTGAGTGAAATAGCTGTCTATTGTTTCACACGACTCTAGAGATTGACTCTTATTCTGGGGAGCAAAGTTGTCATGTTTATGCGGTTGTCGGAAGCTGAATCCCTTCTTGTCTGAGCCAGGGAAGCTGATCACTTCCCATTCAATTCAATTCAATATTGCTTTATTTCGATTTCGGTTGCAAATCATAAAAGCATACAAAACAAGTCATACATATATTCATGAATAAATACAATCAAATAGCCATTTATGATACAATTTTTAAAAAATACAATATACAATATTTACTGAATAAAATGTTAAACGATTGGCAACCTGCAAATTGAATTTATACAAATGTCTGAGCATTACTTGTTACAGTATTAAGATTCAGGTTTCAGTATTATACAGGGAGCAATCTAAGGTCAAACGGTGGCAAGCAACACATTTAAGGAAGCTCGCCACTAAAAAAAACAACCGCTCACCCTGTAATAATTGTAAAAAAAGCAATGCTGGACGGTATTGTGTAAGGCCAGTGCTCCTTAATATAGGTGTAAGCCATTTTTTCCTACGGTTATAATAAAAGATACAGAAAAATAAAATATGGGCGGTAGATTGTGACGAGACACCATCACAAGGACAAGGGGGAAGTGCTTTTGCCCAGTTGTTTCTAATAGGAAATGCAACCAATCTATAAAAGGAATTCATTCTGAACCTTACCAACAGATGGCGTTCATAACTCGTGGTGTTATAGGTGAGGTACGGCTGTATAGTCGGTTCCGCTTGTATGAGCAAGGCATGAGTAACAGAAGGTTTGGTAATCTCACTCATTAGTCTCAAAGCCTCTAGATGGGCCAAGCATTTCTTTTTTAGAACCTTTCTCGGTACCTCGCGAATTAGGGAGGGGTTTAAATAGTATTGATCCCACCCGAAATCATGGAGAAATCTCGCTATGTATCGCAGCCACCTTGAGTTATTAGCGTTATCCATTTTCAAGCAATCAGAAAGAATAAGCTGGGTAAAGGTTGCCTTATCTGAGGTCCAAATCCTATGCCACAATAACAGTGGTTCAGTTTTTGCTAGGTCCGTAACATATGAAAGACCTAGCTCGGTGTGACAGGCGAAAGTACCCGAGCTACCAGGAACTCCTAAAAGATACCTTAAAAAGGAGTTTTCTACCCTTTGAATACTATCAAGAGCAACAAAACCCCAAAGACCAGCCCCATACAGGGCCACGGAGAGACATTTGGCTTTATATATCTTTATCATTTCCGGGGGCGCTCTCTTTCCCAGCTTTCTGGCAAAATTGGTTAAGGCAGCTGTGGTTCTTAAAAAGAGCAGTTTACGTGTTTCCACGGCTGCTCTCCATGAAAGTTTGTGGTCTATTGTTATGCCCAGATATGAATATTTATCGGTAATCGCTATTTTTTCATTATTGAGGTAAATCCCACTCATTTTGTTTTTACGACTCGATCCCACCCTCATAACAAAGGTTTTACTGATATTTATTTTCAAATCCAGACCAGCCATAAACTTAGAGTATCTATCCAGATTCTTTTGCAATTCGATGGGGGTGCGGGCTAGTATAACTGTATCATCCGCATAAAGGAGTGCGGAAATTGGGCGATTTTCCACCATTGGAAGGTCTTGGCAATCCTTCAACATCTCACTTTCCAGCCCATTCGTATACAAAGTAAAGAGGAAGGGTGCCAGGACACACCCTTGAATCACCCCTCTTTCTACTGGAAACTCCTCCGTCAGCTCTCCCCCCATCCCATAGCGGACTTTTGCTGTGGCATTTGAGTAAAGTTCTCTCAGGAACTTTACTTCGTTCGATGGTGCCCCCATATCGATCAACAGAGACCAGAGTTTAGAGTGGGAGACACAATCGAACGCTGATGATAAGTCCACATAGACCATATAAAGGTCTTCGCCTTTGATAGAAACGTATTTATCAATCAGGAGGGAGAGGTTTAAGGCCTGCTCAATAGTCCCTAGGCCTTGACGAAACCCATATTGTAGGTCTGAAATAATTCTGCCTTCCTCTGCCCAATCTTGTAACAGTTCTAAAATGACTCGACCTGCAGCTTTACCAAGGGAGTCTAAAAGTGAGATTGGGCGGTAGCAAGAAACAGACCCTCTGTCCCCTTTTTTAAATATGGGAACTAACACGGATCTCGACTATGATTCCAATAAGCGAGAAGCTACGACAGCAAGCAAGATGGCCGCATAGCCTCCCGGCTCCGCCGACCCCCGTCTTTCGCTCGAAGATCCTGTCATATATCCTGATTTCTCGCCCCATATCTGGATGCATGAACTATTCTGCGGACTGATGGTGCAATCCAGAGAAATTTCCGACATGGTGGAGAGGAGTTATGTTGAGGTTTAATTTGAGGCCTAGCCCAGTAAGGAAGCCGGGGTCTCCAGTGTTGGTCTGGCCGGGTCCGAGTTGAACAACAGCGGACCGGAGATAGCGGCAGGGTCCGGTCCATGGAACTTCCGACATCTTTTTGATTGCTTTGCTGCCGATCTGCTGCCTGGAACTGTGCCGGAGGTGAGGTGACGAGTGACGCCCGAGGTGGTGTGTGTGGGGGTCCGATACCCGGGGGCCTGGCGTACGTAGCGCTGGTGCAGTCGGATCGGAGACTTGGTGAGCACTAACGCCTATAGAGGATCGGTCCCTCACGGGTCATTCCTGCTCTGCCTAATCTTACCCCGGGGAAGGCGCCTCTCCGTGGGGGTCAATATGCTCGGTGCTCTGCAAAGCCCGGCGGAGCAGGCTCAGTGCGGCCCGTCATTGCGGTCAGTGATGGCGGCCCTTGAGGCACTTCAGGCGACTATGAAGACCCAGGCCTGGAATCTGATGTCGGCGGCGGACAGAATTAGAGGATCGGGACCGGACTCTGATGTGCTGCTCGAGACCCGATGGCCAGTTCCTTCCCCTATTGCTACCCCAGCGATGAAATTTGACCTGGTGCTTGTAGCCTTCCATGCTCCTACAGAAATGGGACGGTTCGAACATGTGGAGATCGGCGATACACCTACAAAGTTGGAATCTTGGGAACTGCAATTGGCGGAACTTTTCACTGCTTTTCCCGATTTGGAGACGCTTGCACGTAATTGTGATCTGTGTGGGACTGTGTCGCACCCCCTTCCCAGCGGGTCCATCAAGATTTGCGGATGGGATAGTGCCTGGTCTTAGAGTCGGGAAGGGGCATCGTTGGACTCAAGCGTCTACTTTGGGACTTGCCATCCTTACTTCGACTTATAGACTATGGTTCGACAACTTCTGTTTGACCTTTGCCAATTTTACGGTGGAGCTCTCCTTATCGGAGGGGATCAGCGAATTTGCTCGACGGGGCCATGGTTGAGACTGTTGTTTGAGATTTCACAATTTTGATTTACTGGTAACGGGACTGCTTTCTTTGGTTAACGGAGTCCGGGGCGGGATTTCTAGTTTCCTCTGATGTACTGTTTCATTGTGGTCTGCTTGTTCGTGTTATCATGGCGGGGGATTCTTCGTTGAGACGGGGAGGAGAGTCCGGGAGTGCGTTTGACATAGCCCTCCTCCATTTCTCCCTTTTCGGGTAGGGTCTTAGTCCCTTCTTTCTTTCTCTTTTCCTTTTTTCCCTTTGTTCTTCTATATTTCGGGTTTATTTACGGGGCGACAGGCACGCTGCTAGTGGAGTAGGCCGTAGTCATCTGCAGGGGTGCAGGGTGGGGGGTTGGAGGGGGGGGATTTTGTTTTTTATTATTTGTTTCTATGGCCTTTTTTCTTCTTCTCTTTCTTCGCCTTTTCTTTTGTTTCCTCTTTTTCGGGTCAGCGTAGTGGGTCTATTCTTTTGTCAACTGTCGACTTTTTATCGGTGCCTACATTTTCACAGTACTTCAGTACCATTGGGCGGGCGCTCCATTGGCACGAACATTTGTTGTATGCTTGTCTATCCTGATTCGAATACCTAAGCGCCATGGTTTTGAATAATATCGAATTAACTGTGGACCTCCTACTGTTTTGCCCGCCCTTTATGCCCCTTTGTGATATTGCACGGCACCTGATCCTTCTATCTTTATATTATAAAATGGAACCTTTATTATCCTGTTACTCGTATAGTATGCCATGCTGCCAGTTTTAATTGTAGTCATACTGTGCTAGCCTCCCGGGAGGCCGTGTCTGGTTTTCATTGCCTGGTTGAAATGATATTGATTAGCGGCCAGCCCTGGTGGTTGTAGGCCCATACTTGTAACTGGTTGAAATATTAATAAAGGTTTTCCAAAAAAAAAAAAAAAAAAGATTCCAATAAGTCAACGTTGCAAGTTGCATTCAGGACTCTGGTGAGAAGGGGGGTCAATAGATCCATTTGGGTTTTGAACAGATCAATTGGGACGCCATCAGGACCAGGCGCCTTCCCATTTTTGCTGACTTTCAGAGCCTGTGCAATTTGTGTTGTTGTGAACTGTAGGTCGATAGGGTAAGAGCTGGATAGATCATTAGGTCTGGGGTCCCTTAGGTTTTGAGAGTCCGGACTAAGAGAAAAGATCTTGGTGAAGTGTTGGACCCAGTCTTTCTCTGCTATTGCTACCTCAATTTTCGGGAGCTTGTTGTTGTCATTTAAAAAAGGGGATTTGACCACTTGCCAGAAAGCAGCCGAGTTCTTGTAAATGCAGCTTTCATGCAGTTGGTCCCAAAGTTGGTTTTTTAATTCCCTTTTCCTCGATTTGAGTGCTAGATTATATATCTTCCGTAGATCAGGGCAGTTTTTAGATTAGAGTAGGCCACCGTGCATGCGTGGTTAAACCAACCCTTTTTCTGTCTGGATTTTGCTTAATTTCAATCCACAGCGCCTCTTTTATTATTTTTAAGATTGCCTCAAAGTTGGTAATAATGTCTTGATCGGATACGTCCGAGCTAAGACATTTTGTGAAATGAGGGAAAGCCCTTACTACCACTTGCTTTGTTATTTCTGCTGGGTCTATTTTCCCCATTTCAGGGCATAGCCATTTATTCTATTTAAGGCCAGATTGTTTTGTGCTAGAATGGAACTATAACCACTCCTTGGATTCTGGGACAATGGCATGGAGATGCTAATTGGAGTGTGATCACTTAGTGGGATTTTATGTGAAGTGTACACTACTTCTGCCAACATATCGTCATTTGAGACCAAGATATAATCTATGACTGTTTGGTGTCCCCTCCCATGAAATGTTGGAATGAGTAGCAAATCTTCCTTATTGACATTGTTTGCTATTACTAGATCTAGATCAAACAATATTTCATTAAGGAGGTTGCCTAAGGTGCAATGCCTAAAGTGTGTGATTGGGTTACTGGCTTCATCTACAATGCCACAGATACCATTTCCCTCAGTGATACATGGACCCAGGTTGAAGTCCCCCCCAAAATAATTGTCACATCCTTGACAGCCTTTCTCATGCAAGCTAGTAATGTAGATCGAATCAGAGTTCACGCATTCAGTGCATCGAGATCTGTCAAATTATTATAAAAATTTACTACAAGGAAATTTTCCTTGATGTTAAGGCATAACCTTAAAATCTGGAAATTTGGGTCTAGTTTGATAGATACAACTTTAGTCGTATTAAGGAGGTTCGAAACATAAATTGTTAGGCCTCCTTTCGCTCTGCCTGAGGTAGAGGGTTTGGCAGGTGAGAAATAGGTCTTAAATCCCTCCATATGTATCACATCACATGCCCAGGTCTCCTGTAATGCTGTGATGTCAAAATTAGGAGTAAAGTCTATCCATTTATCATTAGCACTTTAGCCCGCTGCCCTGCCACATTCCAAAATAAAACAGTGATACGATGTTTATTCTCGATCTATTATCAGTTCTAGAGTTGTGGTCCTGTTTAGAAGGGGAAACTAAGGAAGGGTGATTTTGACCTGCGATCAGAGTCGCTGGAACATTCGCTATATCCTTCAAGCAGGCTTGCTTTGGGCATTGGGTAAGTGAGGTGCCATTTGGGAAATGTTGCTCAATGGTCATCGATGGGACCTTTTGTGGGCTGACAGAACTATTTTTGACTAAAATCCCTGAATCAAGTCAGTCCACTCCCTCCATGCCTGAGAAAACAGCATAACGATTGTAAAGTGGAATGGGATAATTGGGTTGCTGATGACAAAAGGGCCTGGGATAGCCTTCCAGATTTAGAGGGGGATGCCTAAACCAATCATTCTGATTTCGGGAAGGGGGCTCTCTATGATTTCCAATGGACTGAAACAGTGGTCGAACGTTAGTTACCGGGGCCATTGGAATTCTGGGATAAAAATATGTCAGTTCACATGTATTAATGGTATTGCTGGCATTATGAGGAATCCAATTAATAATGTGACCAACAGCTCTTTCATCATTAACATTTATTATTATTATACCTCCCATTATGTCTTTTTTCCTTTGTCCTATCCAGGGAAGACGTCTGACATACAGAATTTTGCCATTTATGTGTGGAGGGAGAGGGCGATTCTGTTTTAGCCAATATATTACTTTGTTCCTTAGTTGGTATTCAGCTTCAGTGGCCCCTTCCTCCAAGGGTGGCACGCCAGTAAGAGCCACCACGTATGGGACCGCTTCCGCCGGCAATTCTACAGTAAGCCTTTTAGATGGAATTTCCCTCATAACCTTTTCTCGATCATTCGCTTTTGGAACGCTCCGGGAAGGGTTCGATTTCCCACTTGCCAAAGCCTCCTTGTCTTTCTGCTTTGTGCTTATATATGGTACTGTTGTTCTAGGGGGGATTAATTTTACTGCTTTTGTTTTGGGTGGATTCGCAGATTTAATTACATTTTGATTTGCAATATTTGGGGCTGAGACAGGTTTCAGCGGAGCAGGTGTAAGCTTTTGTAGGTCTTTTGTGGCCACTTTAATTTCCCCCATGACTTGTTCCAGAATTCCCAGTTGCAAGTCTATTCTTTTCAACCTCTCTGCTACTGGCAATATGAGAGATTTGATTAGATGTTCCATATTGCCCATTAAGTCAGTGGATGATGAATCTTTTAGTGGTGCATGCGGTGGTGTAACTACTGCAAGTGTTAATGGTGGATCATCCACTGTGCTTTTATTGTTCCCAGAGTTAGTATTAGTAATCTTATTTTTATTTTTATTTTGACCACTACCTCTTTTTCTTCTTTTTTTCGGGGGCGGACCCAAAGCAGGAGTGGTCTTTTTAGCCTTTTGGATGGATTTATTTTTTGATGGTGGGGTGTCTAGCAGTATTTCGACCTCTGGAATTTAGTTAGAAGAGAGTGTTGAAACATTTGTTGTTGGATGACTAGTTACGGGCAGTGTAGGGGATCTATCCTGGAAAATTAGTGGGATGCTATGGTCAGGGGATGCAGCACAACCCTCCTTTTCACAAGTAAGATTAGGGACCGGAGAAACAGCCTGCAGCAACGCGCCCATAGACGAACGTTTGTTCTTAATAAGCTCCACTGAGCGGCGTCTATCGGCCTGACGCTCTGCGAGTATTGTTTCCCTGTCAATGTCATTACCAACCCTAAAAATGTAGTTATCGAGCGGACCTCGATTGGTTCCTCCAGGGAGAAGTGATTTTTCCTTTTGGGTGGAGGACATTATAGCAACAGACAAATAATGGGTAGGGGGACCGACTGAACTCCCACTTCAATTCTTACAATAATTATGTTAAACCAATATCTAACAAGACATTTATAACCGGAGAACCAAATAACAGTTATGATTGAGTCTGCTACTTAGTGGTTTATAGTTAGAGTATTTGTGCAGTCCTGGACATCAGTAAGCCAAATAGAAAGAGAAAGAGAATGGGCCCAGCCCAGCCTCCTTCGGCCTCTGAGGGCCTAAGAGGGTCCGCCCTTTGCCAGGGCTTCGCCCGGCGCTCCCGCGCAACGGCGGTCTGTAGTCAATATATAGGGCGATCAGGCGGTAGTGGGCGGGTCTTGGTGTTAGTGCAGGACCAGGTGATGTTAATCGAGCAGGGACTCTTGGGAGATTGAGTCCCTGCTCCGCTGCTCCTCGCGCCTCACAAGACACCCAGGCTCCTCTATTTGGCGAGTGCAGCCGCCCAGTGACAGCAAACCAGGTCAGAGAGTCTTTTGCGGCGCAGCGGCACCCGCGAAGCGGGTGAGGCAAGATGTAGCGCTGAAGCGCTAGGGCAGTCCTTTCTCCAAAAAACAAGCGTCCCTCCGTGAAGCAAATCTCACGTGGTGTCCTATTCAGTCAAGAAAGTTTCCAGTGACCTCTGAGCTAGCTGGCGCAAACCTAAATTAAGTCTAACATAGTCAGTAGAGACCTAGAAGACCTCAGTCCTACGTCTACACTGCTGTTTATGTTATTCCAATGCGCAGGGCCTATAGGGAAAATAGGAACTACACTACAAACCCTGAGAAAAAACAGGCATGTAGCTTAGTTAGCCATATATACCTGAATAGATGGATGTATTACAAATGACAAAGCAGTCATTCATTATATGTCACAACAAAGTAGACATCTGTCTGATCGTGAATAAGTGAAGGGCAGTCAGTGGTTAGAATTCAATAGTGGTCAGTGAACAGAAAAGTCTTTCTAATTTGGTGGGAGCTGTGCAGCACAAAATACACTTTCAAACCAGCTGTCATTTATTGTCAGGTAAATGTTCATCACTGTTTATCTCTGTTCTCATTTTGTCAGTTCTTTCATGATGATGATGATGATGATGTGCTATTTGTGCTATTGTTCTGCTACTTAAAAATGAATATTTTAAAGAGCAAAGTTATGGTTTATAGCTATCGGGGATGTAGAGTCAGAAAGAACTTGCATTGGTTCTTAGGAAATGAGAAACTGTACGTAGTAAAGTTTAACCCATATTTAGGAAAAATCTTTACAAACAGGTGTTCCAGTAGCAATCATATGGATCAATGTAAAGGCAAGGCAATTTCACAGGCCTTCGCAATTGATCCATTTTATACACACTGTGGGAAAAGACACTTCGCACATATTTTATCAGTTTATAAAATAAAGATATCACCAGCATTGAGCTATGCCTGCGAAACAGTAGATGCACAAGAGTGGGATCAATTTGAGAAAGTAGAGGGACGGATTTCGCTCCAAATCTGTATTCAGAATCGCGCTGCTTCTATCGCAGCGAATCTGCTAGAATCTGGTTTTACTCTCCACTTATGTGCTTTCTATGGCTCTGTGCTTAAGATGGTGCAACGCATTAGCAAACAGCTCTGAGAACGCCCTACGGGTAGCACTACGTGAGGAAATCTTTGCCAGCATGAAAGAAAAAAGTGCTCTTTTTAGGAATCATCAAAAAGCCATGAAACAGTTCGGCCTAAAGTTGGATAGTGTGGCGGTACTTTGTAAGTGTGCTTTGAAAATCAGAATTAAAAAAAGCTATCTATGGGGTATCTCATGAAAGAAGTATTTTATTGTGCGCAGGGAATAGTAACAATGATTGTATTGCGGGGAGTAGTATCTACTAAAAAAACCAACCTTATGTTTTATGGAATCTTAAACAAGGAGTACGTAGAGTTATTCTGTTGCTTGGGCTGCATCTACTCCCTTTAAGAATTGTAACAAGAGCTTGAGAGGGCATTGCCAGACAAGAAAGACTCTGTCACTTATGTAACTCCTGTGTACAAGACTTAAATCATGTCCTATTCGTTTGCCCCACATTACAATCTTTACATCGCAGATACCTAAGGAATTGTTTTCTAAAGTACAATATCACCACAGCAGAAGAGGCCCGTAACTATCTGCTGGCACCTCCATCTGAATTATTTTGTTTTAAAAATGTTAGCTTCTTTAAACAATTTTTAAATATATTTTAGAACAGTATTGGTTCATTATGCATGTTTCAGAGCACTTGCACTTGTTCTACCATTTTTGCTGCTAGTTATCGAGAACTATATGCTGAAATTGTATATCTTTGTTTTACTATGAGCTTTTTTATCTTTAATTTTTATGTATTTCTTACACTGCTAGTTATTGCGTATTTCCCCTTGTATTGTATTACTCTGTTTTTCTGCGAAGTTTTTAAATATTCTTAAATATTCATTATGCTGCTGGGTATTTAGTACCTTATTTTTAATTGACAAATCCCTGCTTTTTACTATATGTTCTAAAATCTTAAAGTTTTCATTGTAGTATTAGATTGTAATCTATGTAAAAGTCCTATAAGTATTCAATGATGGTAACCTGATTTGTTATGGATCAATCTACTTGGCAATTGAACGGTTCCTGGAATGGTTTCTGTATATATGCTCTTTCTCTGTTTTTATATGATATGATGAATTCAGTACCGTACAAATTTCGAAAATTCCTCTTTTAATGGAGTGTTATGTTGATTTTTGAATGTATTTTTTTCACTTTATGTGGAACTCTTCGGAGTCCCAAATCATAATAAATAGACTTGAAACTTGCTATTGTTCTGCATTCTGTCCATCAATTGTTCTTTTTGCATTTGTCACCCCGAGGGGGACCGGTATGCCCAGACGTGGTCCCGTGCTCTCCATGCCACTGGAGTCAAGCTATCCTGGCTGATACCGGTCCTAGGATGCTTGTTTCCAGTCCAGAGAGGATCTGACCTGGCAGTTTGGGCTGGATTGTTTCCATTGGGTGCATGTTCAAGGTTCATTTGCATGTGGCTGGGTCCAACCTGGAATGGCATGGTGAGTGAAAAAACTATGGATTTGGGCCCAGATCACAGTACAGGGGTGGATGTATGACATTGTTCTGCATTCTGTCCATCAATTGTTCTTTTTGCATTTGTAAAGAACACAGTTACCCCGGAATAGGGTGCACTGGCACGGAAGGCTTCCCAGGGCAAGTACAGAAAGATTAGTCTGAGAATAAATGAGTTCTGGGAAGCTTTTGTAATGTAGTCCAACGGGGAATGGGGTGGTCAAGCAGGGAATTGTTACAATCTTTGGAGGCAAGTATTGGGACTCACCAACCTCTGATGAAAGTTTTCTTAGATCTATGGACGAGACCTTAAAATCCACCTTTTGTTGATGGGGCAGCCAATGAGAGTTTTCATATGACGAAGAATCCTAGACCTACGATTAAAGCTATTAAATGTGTTGCAGCATTCTGAATGCATTGAGTTTTTGCTAGCGGGTAAGCCAGCAGGCTGAGAAAAGGAGCATTACAATAATGCAGTCGGGAGAAGAAACGGACAATGGTCTTGAGGTATTGGGTGGGAAGAAAAGGCAGGAACTTCCGGGTGGTCTTAAGGAGGGAGAAACAAGAATTGAAAAGTGTGTTTATATCTAGAGAAATGGATCAAAGGGTCACAATAGCTGGAGTGGGCACTGGGCCAAGTGTAATGGACCACCAGACCTAAGACCAGGGCGCCTGCTCCCTTAGGTTCTGCCTTCAATTCTGCCAGAGTTTAGATATGGAATATTAAGATCTATCCAGGTGGCCAAAGCTCTCATGCATTTTTTAAATTAAGATTGGGAGAGGTGCTGAGGACTGAAAAACTGTATATGTAGTTAATATTATAGCAGGCGTATTCCCCCACATTTGAGGACTAACTCCTGTTTGTCTACCTGTAGCTCTCCACTCACATACCATACTGGCCACTGCAGTCTCCCTGAAAGATGAATCAATGTAATTTAAAACAGACTCACGTGACTGACATGGTCTCATTCATACCTATGTTTCAGAGTACCCAACCTAACGTGAAATATCTCCTTTTCCCTATAGGCCAGTGAGCAGCAATGCAATGCCTTACCCGTTGACTGACTCAGAATCCGTATGGGTCCAACAGAAAGATACCCTTATCATCTGATAGATATGTGATCACCGAGGAGCCCATAGATCAATATTGCTATCGATTAAATTAAACAAGGAGATGGAGGAGAGGGCAAGATGAGGGGGACCACCGTGACCTCTCACTCACCCCTGCAGGAAAGTGAGGCTGGGCCGACACCTGTTCAGACAGGTAAACCACACACACGCCGATTGTCTTGTGTTTGCTCGAGGAGAAGCAGAGGTGACACCTCAGCCTACGTCAGCGGGGTCAAACGCAGGTTACAAACCTCGCTGGCACAATAACCCTCGCAGTAAAGTCTGTGTGAACAAACGCTTCAGGTTCGGGGCGCGCCGGCAGTCGTCCCAGGCACGCACGCCGCCAGGACAGTCTTTGTGCGTCCTCAAGAGCGCGAGCCGCGGCGCATCTCGTAAAACCCGGGCAAACGTTCCTTTTGTGTGACTTGTGTCATTCTTGCGGTGCATTGTGGGAAGGTGGAGCACCGCTTCAGGAATGAGTGGGTGTGACGTTTGAAATCAGAGAATGAGGTCTCCAGCAAGCACATGGAAAATACGATACCTAAGGAATGCGGAAAGGCAGCTATTTCACGAAATATAGAAACTGTAACGGTACAATACTAATATTAATAAGATTCATAAAATAATGGTTTCAAAGAAAATACAGTCACTACTGGGACTACTACTTCAAATAATAACACATTGTGTTTTCATATACATCCAAATATTGTTGTACTATACTTTAGAAAATCATAGAGGCTGTACTCACAAATTGCGATTTCTTTCTCACAAAACACACAACCCGAGAAGTGAGAGGTTGTAAAGAGAATGCTATCCATCAATCTTCGTCAATATTTTACACATGCAAGATGGATACTCTAACCCTGTACCATTATTCAATCCACTTGGTCACTAATTTGCAAACTCTACATGTGTATTGTCCTCCAAAGGATGCTCCTCAAAGGGATGAATGCACTTACACAGTCTTGGTGCCAGACATCGTCTTTGAGGCCTATATTCAGACTCTTCTGGGTTATGAACGGAATTGGAAGAATCATAAAGTGATGCTATACTTCACTCAAGAGGGCCAAAAGTAGAAAAGCCAAAAGTGTGTTGTGGTGGATATCCCAAAATTTATATTCATGCTATCACTATGAATGAATGAATGAATGAATGAATGAATGAATGAATCGTTTATTGCGTGGTTACTCATAACCATTGCATTAAAAACATAATACAAAAAATATACAATTTAAAAGAGGAATGATGCAATTAAAATCTAAAAGGCTAAAGTCCATGGCAGTCCAGCATTTTTTTTTTTAAAGCTTAGCCGATGGCTGTGTTAGTCTAAGTGCAAGGTGTTATATGCCTCGTCGCAGATTCTTATCTGGTCGCTCAACAGGGAGTAGACATCAGTTTCATAAGGATCTGTTGGACGAATTTACCAAACATGGCCATCTGCTTGACTATGTTCAGTGTGTACAGTTGGTGGTCTGCCTCCTTTGCAGTTCGTGTGCCCAGTTGTAGCAAGATGGGCTATCACTACCCACTAAGACTAAAAAAAACAAGGATGAAGGAACTACTGGGTATTGTGACCCTACATTTCAATATGTTTCAACCTGTTCTACCTGTATGGTTAATTGGCCTTTTTCAGGATACATGGTCCTCAGTCTAGCTGCCTTCTCCCACTACTGTATTGTGGCTGTATCTTGGGGTGGAAAAACACAACCCACCTGATGCCAGATAACTGCTAGGTGTGAGTAGTCCTCAGTGTGAACACTAACAGCACTTTCCTACTTTTTATACTGGGCATCTTAATACCAACTACAGAGCTTATTTAGGCAGTTTATATGGACACACGTATTATGTAGGCAAACACTTCTTAATCATATTAATCCAAGGTCTCATAATTGGAATAGTTCCCGACACCTTGTCAAAGCTCATTCACCCAACACTCATGAAGGCCTAATGTCAAAATACGCCATGCAGTGGTTCTAAACTTGCTTACCTAATTGATAATAGATTATTGCCTTCTTGGTAGAGTAGGAGCAAGCTCAGTAAAATACAAGCACAACACATGTCAAATACAGGAAAAATAGTGTCTGTCATAACAGACATATTTCACCAAAAATGGAGAAAAACTCCTTCTGTTTATCCACCTGTAGCTCTCCACTCATGTTGCGTCCTGGTCACTGATACCTCTCTGAATGATGAATCGATTTCCTTTAAAAAGATGCAGCCTCGGTGGCCAAATGCAAGATTGTCCACTATTGGGCATTCCCCTCGCTGCCCTCCATTTCTGAATTGTGCTCTATGATGGACTGGTGCGCCAAGTCAGAAGAGCCAATTTACAAGTCCAGCGGCTGCCCTCGCAAATATGAGATCCGGCTTGATGTTTTATGCTGCTTTGACAGCTCTGTAGTGCAGATGCCATGCTTTCTACTGAATGCTGCGAACTGTGTTACAGTCTCTACTGGTGCTATAAAAATCAATAACATTTTGATTATTAAAAAAAATGTGCTGCCTATGCCTATGTATCCCATTCTCTTTGTGCACAGGGATGCTGTTTCGTGACATCATGATGTGGTGCATCTTATGCATAACTGGACAACAATGGCATCTGCTGGGAAATGTTGTTGTCCGGTATATGCACATTTGAATAGATTCATATCCATGAATTAAATTATAAAGACTCTCTGCAACTTTGTAATCTAGACTCGCAACTACAGTCAAGTGCTGATCTATCGTCGTGGTATTTCATCATTTACCTTAATTTCGTATGTGGTTAACCTGAAAATCCATCATTGTTCTGTGGGGTGGTCTCATTTCAGCAGACCCTTCAAAGTTCTGATGGGCTGATTTCACTTGTCCCTTTTCTGACAGTATAACTTCACCCTATGACCTACTGTAAAACAGAGGTTGAATAGCAAGGGCATCTACGTACAGCTTTCAAATAAAAGCTGTAGTGTATAACACAGTTAAAAATATAAATAATAATCTGTAAGAACTGGGGCCACCAGCTCTCCAAGGGGTAGCATGGCTCGAGCAGTAAGGCAGCCAGGGGCTTCCGTATAAAGCAGCCACTTAACACACTCATCCAATGACAGACAGTGGGCGCAATAATGGAGACCACACCAGTAGTTGTATTTGCAAATCAAGTTCTTTTATATAGACTTTGGATCAAGCAAGTAATGCATTTAGCAGATCATTAGTATTTCATTTACGCATTTCATTAGGCAGTTTCAGTAAGACTTGTCATTAAAGTAATAACCAGCTCATCTAAGCAGTGAAATATTAAATAACACAGCCTGTCGCATCATACTCTTCAGCAGGCAAAGAGGGTACTTTCATAAACCTGGAGGATCCTACAAGAAGCGACCATAGCATTGTATTAAAGTACCACATTAAACCTCCTGTGGATGCCTTCTAAACTGTACTTCATAGGAAGTGATAAAACATTTCATCAAGTACTTTCAGTACAACAGATAACTTCAAAGAACACAGCCACAAGCATTTCTTCTTGTGAATACTGATCGTTTTGCGACCCAGAATCAGATCATCAGAATACCATTAGAATGAATCAATACACATCGCAGTTTGATCCCTTCAGGAGCTGTAGAAGCCCGCCCCTGTAAGAAATTCAGTACAATGAAGTAAATCACCCTTCCATTAATAGGCTTGTAAATAGGGTGTAACCATGAACACTTCAGGCTGGATACCTGCATGCAAAACAATATAGGGGGGAAGTGTCTATCCCCAGACCTCCTAGTTCTCGAGGCACATAAAGGGGGGCCAACGCGGCCCAGTCTCAGTTCCCCCCCGGGGGAGGGGCGACCTCTGGCCTTACCTGGCCTACCGCCCTCCTCCCCGGGGGTTACCTTGTACTTTCGGCCCTCCGGGGCCCTTGCGCACTCACCGGTAAAGGGGAGGGGTGCTCGACCCTTCTAGTGCCTCACTCGGCCCGGCGCGGTGCAGGGGTAACTTCGGAGCACCAGCGCCAGGGCCGGATCAAGATCAGCGTGTGGGGCACAACCGGAGGGGGCTCTCTGGCTCCGCGGCCCTCCTCCGAGGTGAGACGCGGCTTCCCCAAGCGCCGGGCCTTGTCAGCGGGGCCCGGCAGTAACAGCCAATGGTGGCGCAGCTTGGGCGGGGGCGCGGCCGATGACACGGCGGCGCTCCCGCTCACGTGATGGGGCCCAGGCAGGCTTCCGGCCTAACGCGGCCCGACGATCTCGATGCGGCGGCCCGCTTCTGGCACCGGGGGCCGCCGAAAGGGGCTCAATGTCGGCGCTAGTCACAGCGCAGGGCAAGGGGCCACAGGACAGGCCAGCAGCGCCTCTGAGGCGTCGTATGGGCGGCACTGACGCCACGGGGGCAACTCTCCTCAAGGGCCTCAAGGCGCCAAGGTACAGCGCGAGCGCCAATACCGAGAAGCGCGTGGGGCTTCACAGCGCGGGTCACCCGGGGGGGGCCCAAGGGACAATCTTGGACACAGCGCTGAGCAGTAGGGGTCAGAATAGAGCATTTCTCTCTCAGTCACTCAGGGGATTGGGTCTGCAGGAGGGAAGGCGACCTCCAGCCTCCTGACAGGACAGACAGTCTCACCCACAGCGCTGGTTCAGGATAAGCGTTTTTCACACCGTTCCACAGGGACAGCAGAGCAGTTCAGTCAGGGGGAGACCAGTGGGGCAAGGAGGGCCCACTGCAGGCAGGGGGGTTGCGCAGGGCAGCACAGTCCAGTACCTGGTTGATCCCCCAGCAGTCTCTGGTCAAAGGCAAGCAATCTTCTTGGCGCTTGGATGGTTCTGCGCCCTTGGGTGTTTGTTTCTTGAAGTGGCTGAGAGGGGGGGGGGTGTTGAGTTGAGGGCTTGATGAGTTTCTCCTCAGTCACTGCAGATGGTCCCTGGGGTTCCCTACCACTGGGCCAGATCAGGGGGCTAGCTTAGGACACCTCACCCAGCTTAAGAGGCAGCACCTAAATCCTGTCACTCCCAGTAGTATAAGTTCCTAACTAGGCCCTCCCGCCTAAAACTCCTGCGTGGGTTCCCAGGTCAGTGATGCCCCAACTGACTAGAAAGTTTCCCTCCCTTTCCTTATATAGCGTCAGTTGGCAGTTGGCAGTGGCAGTTGGTGTCACCTCCCCTGGAAGGTTCCAGGAGCTTCCCTCATTCTAGCTATGGGCAGGCTGGCAGGCTGGTATGGCAACATTGTTTAAGGGTTCCAGCCAGCTCCTGGCTACTAGAGTGCGCCTGCACAGACCACGCTGCAGTAGCAGGGGTCAGTGGCAGCCATGTTGGGGGAAGAGAGCACCTGCACCCTGGCATTGATTAGCAATGGGAGGGTGCCCAGAGTCCTAAAGCCAACAAAAAGTAGGTGGGAAAAATGAGGCAAGGGCCAAAAAATACCACCCTAGGCTGACAGGTCTAACATGCGTCCCCCCCAGCTGAAAGTGGGGAGAGCTACACAACCTCTAGGGAGTTCTCGTCACTAAGGCGGAAAAACCGGGAGAGACCGTCAGCATTGGCGTGGTCAGCTCCGGGCCGATGTTCCACCCTAAAGTCCATCCCCTGGAGAGAAATGGACCACCTTAGCAACTTAGGGTTTTCGCCTCTCATTTGCATGAGCCAGCGAAGGGGTCGGTGGTCGGTTTGTACTAGGAAGTGAGAGCCAAAAAGGTATGGCCTTACTTCTTTAAAGCCCAGACCACAGAGAAGGCTTCTCGCTCGATAATACTCCATCGCTGTTCCCGAGGGTGGAGTCTTCTGGAGATGAAGGCCACAGGTTAGTCTTGGCCATCATCGTTGAGTTGCGACAGCACGGCGCCTACGCCATGCTCTGAGGCATCTGTCTGCACGATGAATTCTTTTTGGAAGTCCGGAGTGGCCAACACCGGAGCGGTGCACATCGCGCGCTTCAGCGTTTCGAATGCCTCCTGGCAAGCAGCCGTCCAGATGACCTTGCGTGGCTGCTTCTTGGACGTCAACTCGGTCAAGGGGGCCACGATGGTGCCATATCCCTTGACGAACCTGCGGTAATAGCCAGTGAGGCCGTGGAAAGCTCGGACCTCAGTTTGAGTTTTGGGGGGCTCCCAGGCCATGATGGTTTCAATTTTGGCCTGGAGGGGTTGCACCTTACCTCCGCCCACCAAGTGTCCCAGGTACACAACAGAGCCCTGTCCAATCTGGCACTTGCTAGCCTTGATGGTCAAGCCAGCACGTTGCAAAGCCTGCAGCACCTCCTGGAGATGCTGCAGATGGTCCTCCCAGGTGCTACTGAAGACAGCTATGTCATCCAGATACGCCGCTGAGAAGGACTCCAGGCCAGATAGCACCTGGTTCATCAACCGCTGGAAGGTGGCCGGAGCATTCTTAAGCCCGAAGGGCATCACTCGAAATTGGAAGTGACCCTCGGGGGTGGAGAACGCTGTCTTCTCCTTCGCTACATCGGCCATGGCAATCTGCCAGTTCCCTGAGGTCAAGTCGATGGTGCTGAGGTACTTGGCTGCTCCCAGCCGGTCAATCAGCTCGTCGGCCCGTGGTATCAGGTGAGCATCTGTCTTGGTGACAGAATTCAACCCCCGATAGTCCACACAGAACCGAAGTTCTGGTGTGGTGCCCGGTGGAGCCGCTTTCGGTACCAGCACAACCGGACTAGCCCACGGCCTGCTGGAGGGCTCGATCACTCCCAGCTCCAGCATCTTGGTCATCTCACCCTGGATGCTGTTCTTTACTTTAGCGGACAGCCGGTAAGACTTGTTTTTCACTGGCGGGCTGTCCCCTGTGTCCACATAATGGGTACACAGATGGGTGATTCCAGGTGTGAGGGAGAACAACGAGGCGTGCTGCGCCAAGACCTGGCGGCAGTCCCTCTGTTGCTCTGGGGTCAAGGATGGGGAGAGGACAACTCCCTCGACTGAACCATCCTTTTCTTGAGCCGCTAGAAGGTCAGGAAGAGGCTCACTTTCCTCCTCCTAGCTCCCATCCATTACCATGAGGAGAGCCAGCTCTGATCGCTCATGGTGAGGCTTCAGGCGGTTGATGTGGAGCACCCGATGGGGTTGACGGGGGGCCTTCAAGTCAACTAGGTAGGTGGTCTGGCCTCAACGCTCCACAATCTCGTACGGACCAGTCCACCGGTCCTGGAGGGCACTAAGCTCCCCAGGCTCCATGACCCACACCTTCTGTCCAGCGTCTAACTCCACCGTCCGAGCATTGCGGTCATACCACTCCTTCATGACGGCTTGGCTAGCCTCTAAGTTGTCTGAGGCTTCCTTCCACAGCTTGGCCATCTGGCTGCGGAATGCCAGCATGTAGTTGACAACATCACGGGGAAGCTTCTTCGAAGTCTTCTCTCACCCCTCTTTGACCAGACTGAGGGGTCCCCTAACGGGATGGCCTTAGAGCAATTCGAAGGGGCTGAACCCGACTCCCTTCTGGGGTACCTCGCGGTACGAGAACAGCAAGCAAGGGAGGAGGATGTCCCATTTCTGCCTCAGGTCTTCTGGCAGACTCCGGATCATCCCCTTCAAGGTCTTGTTGAAGCGCTCTACGAGCCCGTTAGTCTGGGGGTGGTAAGGAGTGGAGAACCGATAGGTCACTCCGCACTCCTTCCACATGGCCTGCATGTAGGCCGACATGAAATTTGTGCCTCTGTCCGACACCACGACCTTGGGGAATCCCACTCGGGTGAATATCCCCATCAGGGCCCGCGCCACCACAGGTGCAGTAACAGTCCTCAGGGGGATGGCCTCCGGGTACCGAGTGGCGTGGTCCACTAACACCAGAATGAACCGATGTCCCGCAGAGGTCGGAGGGTTCAACGGCCCAATGATGTCTATTCGGACCCGCTCGAAAGGGGTCCCGACCACTGGGAGCGGTTCCAACGGGGCCTTTACTTTAGTCCCCGTCTTGCCACTAGCCTGGCAAGTCTTGCAGGTCTTGCAGTAGGTGTCAGAGGCAACCCTCATCCTAGGCCAATAAAAATGTGGGACTAGCCTGGCAAAGGTCTTGTCCTGGCCCAGGTGTCCAGCTAAGGGTATCTCATGCACCAGTTCCATCAAAAAGGCCCGGTAGCACTGGGGGACCACTAAGGCCCTCGATGATCCATGCACCGGAACCCTTGGCTCACTGTAAAGGAGGCCATCCTCCCAATACACGTGGTAACTGCCGGTCTCTTGGTTGACTGCTTGGGCTTTGGCCTGTCGCCGCATGCCTTCAAGCGTGGGGCACTCTTTCTGCCCCCGACAGAATTCCTCCCGGGTAGGCCCTCCTTCCACATGCCACTCGGCAAGGGTCGGCAAGTCCCCCACGGGAACGACATCCACCTCCACGGACTCTGGGGTTACCTCTGCGGGCTCCCCATCCATCACACGGGGTGTGTCCTCCAAAACACTCTCCTGTGGACTGGCATTCGGTTGGGCCATTGTTCCAGGCTCCAGCCCTGGTTGAGCTTCTGGCCGGGCAGCCATGGACCGCGTGACTACGCAAGTCCACCCTGGTAATCCCAGCATCTCAGTGTGGGCCTTAAACTCCACTTCCTTCCAAGCGGTATGTTTGAGGTCATTACCGAGCAAACAGTCCACAGGCAAGGCAGGGCTAATCGCAACTCTCAACGGGCCTGACACTCCTCCCCACTCAAAGGGAATTTAAGCCACCGGATAGTAGCTCAGACTGCCGTCAGCCAACACGGCTGGATGGTACACATCAGGAACAACCTGCTCAGGGGACACCAGCCGCCTCACTACGGTGGTCATGCTGGCTCCTGTGTCCCTCAGAGCATACACCTCCTCCCCATTGACCTTCACCCTCTGCTGGTACTTAGCAGTATTCGATGGTAAGGGCGTCACTGGGATCATCTCTCTATCCCCAAGTAAAATCAGGGTCAGGCCTGTCCACTCCCCTTCCCTATCTAGGGGCAGCTCCAACCCAAGCGCTACACTAGCCACCCCGGGACTCTTGCCACCAGTGGGGGCTGGGGGTCGTTTGCGACACTGGGCATCTCCCTTGTAGTGTCCGACCTCTCCGCATTCATAGCACCGGACCACTGTTGGCTGCTGACTCTTGTCAGGGTAAGTGGGTTTTGGGGAACGGTTCTGAGGTAGGGTACCTACTCCTTTCCCAATCTGTCTAGTCTGTGGGCCTCGTGAGAACTCCGGTCTTTTATCTCCACCCTCTTTCTTCTGAGGGGCGCCCTGTATGCCTTTCGGGCCCTCTCCCGCGGGGCCCTTGTGAGACACCCGGGTGCTAACCCAAGTATCCGCCTCCTTCACAAGCTCACGGGGATCAGTAAGCTTGCGGTCCACCAGATGATGGCGTAACTCCGGAAAACACTTATCCAAGAGGTGCTCTCTCAAAAAAAGGTTATACAGAACCTCAACATCACGCACCTCGCTGCCACGCACCCAACCATCCAGAGCCTTACGGGCATACTCAAAAAAATCCACCCAATTCTGTGTGGACAGCTTACGGCTGCAACGAAACCTCTGGCGATACCTTTCGGGGTTGAGGCCAAAATGTTTGATAAGCGCCTCCTTCATGGGGGTGTACCTAAACTGGTCTGCCTTTTCCAAATACAGGAGGGTGTCCCTGACGTCAGGAGGTATATACCGGTACAAACCACCTCCCCAATGTTTCTCAGGCACCCCATGGGCAGTCAAGGCCACTTCATACGCCTCCAACCACCTGGCAATGTCATCCCCCTTGGTGTAGCTCGCTATCACCTCCTTGGGTAACCAGAACCTGGGCTCCTGCTGAGCCCCTGGTACGCTGCCACCATTAGGACTTCCTGGTGCACCTATCTGTAATGCTCTCAGCTCCATTTCTTTGAGCTGAAGCTCGTGCGTCAGCTTCCTTTCCTCCATAGCAAACTGCTTATCTTCTCTCTCTCTCTTCCTTTCGTGCTCTAGCTTGGCAAGCTCCCCCCTTAATTGCCTCTCTTCCTTCCTGTCCTCATACTCCTGCGACAATGCACTCCCCCTAGATACACTACTCCCTGCCCCGGAACGTCTTCCTGGTAACACATTGTCTGACATGTCAATGTTGAGTAGGCCTGGGTCTTCCTGAGTGTCCGCCTCCCCAAGTGTGACCTGTTCCCCATCCTCTTCCTCCTCTTCTGGGTGGGCCCTTACCCATGCCCTCAAGGCGGCACGGAGCTCTTCTTTAACAGCTCCCGTCCCCACAGGCACCCCCATCCCCTGACAAAACTCCCTTAACTGCACTACCGTGTACCTATCAAGGTCAGCCAGCTGGAACTCCATTTTGTCAGGTGGGGACCCAGACAACCTGAAAGAAAAATTCTAGGACGTAGGCAAGAATGCTGGGTCAACAACGGTTCCTACACACTTTGCAGACTTAGACAGTGGTGGACAATTAGGGTTGCTTGCAGCACCACAGGGGTCCAATTAATTGCAGCGCACTCTGTCCCACTGGAGGGTGTTAAGTAGCTACAGGTCCAGGATCCCACCGCTCGCCAGCAATGTAAGAACTGGGAACACCAGCTCTCCAGGGGGTAGCATGGCTCGAGCAGTAAGGCAGCCAGGGGCTTGCGTGTTAAGCAGCCACTTAACACACTCATCCAATGACACACAGTGGGCGCAATAATGGAGACCCCACCAGTAGCTGTATTTGCAAATCAAGTTCTTTTATAAAGACTTTGGATCAAGCAAGTAATGCATTTAGCAGATCATTAGTATTTCATTTACGCATTTCATTAGGCAGTTTCAGTAAGACTTGTCATTAAAGTAATAACCAGCTCATCTGAGCAATGAAACCTTAAATAACACCGCCTGTCGCATCATACTCTTCAGCAGGCAAAGAGGGTACTTTCATAAACCTGGAGGATCCTACAAGAAGCGACCATAGCATTGTATTAAAGTACCACATTAAACCTCCTGTGGATGCCTTCTAAACTGTACTTCATAGGAAGTGATAAAACATTTCATCAAGTACTTTCAGTACAACAGATAACTTCAAAGAACATAGCCACAAGCATTTCTTCTTGTGAATACTGATCGTTTTGCGACCCAGAATCAGATCATCAGAATACCATTAGAATGAATCAATACACATCGCAGTTTGATCCCTTCAGGAGCTGTAGAAGCCCGCCCCTTCAATTCAAATTCAGTACAATGAAGTAAATCACCCTTCCATTATTAGGCTTGTAAATAGGGTGTAACCATGAACACTTCAGGCTGGATACCTGCATGCAAAACAATATAGGGGGGAAAGTGTCTATCCCCAGACCTCCTAGTTCTCGAGGCACATAAAGGGGGGCCAACGGGGCCCAGTCTCAGTTCACCCCGGGGGAGGGGCGACTTCTGGCCTTACCTGGCCTACCGCCCTCCTCCCCGGGGGTTACCTTGTACTTTCGGCCCTCCGGGAAACTCGCGCAGTCACCGGTAAAGGGGAGGGGTGTTCGACCCTCCTAGTGCCTCACTCGGCCCGGCGCAGTGCAGGGGTGACTTCAGGGCACCAGCGCCGGGGCCGGATCAAGATCAGCGTGTGGGGCACAACCGGAGGGGGCTCTCTGGCTCCGCGGCCCTCCTCCGAGGTGAGACGCGGCTTCCCCAAGCGCCGGGCCTTGTCAGCGGGGCCCGGCAGTAACAGCCAATGGTGACGCAGCTTGGGCGGGAGCGCGGCCGATGACGCGGCGGTGCTCCCGCTCACGTGATGGGGCCCAGGCAGGCTTCCGGCCTTACGCGGCCCGACGATCTCGATGCGGCGGCCCTCTTCTGGCACCGGGGGCCGCCGAAGGGGGCTCAATGTCGGCGCTAGTCACAGCGCAGGGCAAGCGGCCACAGGGCAGGCCAGCAGCGCCTCTGAGGCGTCGTATGGGCGGCGCTGACGCCGCGGGGGCAACTCTCCTCAAGGGCCTCAAGGGCCTCAAGGCCCCAAGGTACAGCGCGAGCGCCAATCCCGGGAAGCACGTGGGGCTTCACAGGGCGGCTCACCCGGGGGGGCCCGAGGGACAATCTTGGACACAGCGCTGAGCAGTGGGGGTCAGAATAGAGCGTTTCTCTCTCAGTCACTCAGCGGATTGGGTCTGCAGGAGGGAAGGTGACCTCCAGCCTCCTGACAGGACAGACAGTCTCACCCACAGCGCTGACCAGGGGGGTTCAGGATAAGTGTTTTTCACACAGTTCCACAGGGACAGCAGAGCAGTTCAGTCAGGGGGAGACCAGTGGGGCAAGGAGGGCCCACTGCAGGCAGGGGGGTTGCGCAGGGCAGCACAGTCCAGTAACTGGTTGATCCCCCAGCAGTCTCTGGTCAAAGGCAAGCAATCTTCTTGGCGCTTGGATGGTTCTGCGCCCTTGGGTGTTTGTTTCTTGAAGTTGCTGAGAGGGGGGGGGTTGAGTTGAGGGCTGATGAGTTTCTCCTCAGTCACTACAGATGGTCCCTGGGGTTCCCTACCACCGGGCCAGATCAGGGGGCTAGCTTAGGACACCTCACCCAGCTTAAGAGGCAGCACCTAAATCCTGTCTATCCAATAATCCAATGGATACACTAAAGACCTTTGGCTTTAGTGAGGAGCAATTGAATAAGATTCTTAGCTCTAATAGAAGAGGAAATAACATAACAGTAATCCCAACGGGAGGGGAGAAATGGAACCAACTAGTCAACCTAAAAAAGAAAATCATCAGAACAGAACTCCATGCTGAGTTCTTAACGCAATATGTGAAGGGAGGGTCAATACCGATAGGACTCCAGATACGGAATGAACCAGGACTGTTTATAGACAACCAAAAATGTTTGGAAACCTGGACATTTATATGCAACAGGTGCAGTAGAGACCTTATGCTACTGATAATAGAGACAGCCCAAACCACTATCCTGATAGAAATGCGAGAGATTGAGGAACTAGAGAAAGCCCTTTTAGATTGTAATGCGGTTGAGGAAGCCAAAAGGAAAATAGAAGAAATAAACCAGGACATGAATGGGTACTGCGAATACTTAACTAACCATAAAACTCAGAAGTTAAGAAAGGATATGAACAAATTCTCTCAGGAAGTAGTATATCCCTTTCTAAAGAAAGACTACTATACTGAGAAGGAAGAACAGAACAGGAATTGGGGTCCCAGAGTGAGATTCCAATCGAGGAGACCAAGACACCTGAACTTCTCAGGCACATCAGAAAGTAGTGGGGAAGAGGAAGCACCAACTAGAGAGGAAGAAGAGTATGCAGGCCCCAATAGAGACTATGACAAGGCTTTTTTAGAACAGCGCCCACAGAGAGCCCAGAGGGGGTTCCAAAAGAGAACAAGAGGACCATATACAAGGAGGCCAATACAAAGAGAACAGGAACAGGAATACGAGCAGAACCAGGGCCCTCGGGAGTACAAACGTACAAGAAACAAGGTATATTGGCAATAAAGTCAACACCCATCATTAACCTTTCTAGTAGAACACTAACCCAGGTAGAAAAACAAGTGCTAGGAATGGGTTTCAATTTTGTTCCGACAACAGGGGTCAATAAATTTCAGTTAGAAAAAGACTTAAGGGCCTTTTTTAGAAAAATACGGCTACGCCGTTTCTTTGAAAATAGACCAGCCAGAGAGGAGCCGAAAGACTCGGGACTAAGGGCCAAATCCACCTTCACCCCCAGCTTAGGGATGGTAGATAAAAATCTGGAGCTATTTGAGGCAATTGTAAAAATAGAGGTAGGGGCTTCTCAGTAAAAAACATTTCCAAAAAAATAACATCAGCTAAATACAGAGGGATGCAATTGACTCCCTTTCCAATGACCTCTCAATAACAATCAAACCCGCGGATAAAGGCGGAGGGGTCGTAGTCTTCGACACGGAAGACTACGATCGTGTAGCATTGAGTCTTCTGTCAAACGAAGCACATTATAAAAGAGTGCCACAATCTAGACTAATGAATCTCAAAAAAGAGGTAGAAGCAATACTTTTGGAAGCGAAGACAAAGGGAGATATTACTGATGATGAATGGAAGTTCCTGAATAATACCAGTCCAAAAACTCCTGCGTTCTATGGGCTGCCAAAAGTCCATAAGAGCCTAGATAACCCACCACTTAGACCCATAGTGGCTTCCATTGATTCCCTGCTAGAGCCTTTAAGCCAATACGCCGATAGATTCCTGAAACCACTGGTAGAAAAACAAAAATCATATATCCGGGACACGTCGGATATGATTGCGAAAACAGAAGGTGTAGATTTTGATGAAGCAAATGAAATCATGGTGACCCTCGATGTAGAGTCACTCTACACCAATATTCCACAGAAAGATACCATTGAAGTAGTGAGGGCCCTCCTAGATGAGACAGAGATCACAAGAGGCAGTAAAGAGTTTATAGTACAATGCGTCTCTATGGTCCTTTTAAACAACATTTTCCTTTTCAAAAGAGACCTCTACCTTCAATGTAAAGGGACTAGCATGGGCGCTACCTGTGCGCCGAGTCTAGCTTGCATTTACGTTAGTGTGTTCGAGAACAAACATATATATAACGAAGTCAGTCCATATTACGAAAATATTCGGAACTGGACACGTTTTATAGATGACATTTTTTTCATATGGTCGGGTCCAGTCGACCTCCTAGAAGATTTCCTCATTTGGCTGAATCTAGGCGACCCAAATCTTAGGTTCACGGCAGATTACAATAGAACCAAAGTGAACTTTCTAGATATAAGCATAAAAAGTGAAGATAAAACATCTGAAGGTGGAACTTTACAAAAAAGAATCAGACTGCAACACTGTGTTGCATTACAATAGTTACCACCCCAGGAGTCAGAAAGATTCAATACCCTTTGGGGAGTTCTTACGGTTAAGGAGAAACTGTACAAATATTGAGGATTTCTATCGCCATGCAGAGGAGATGAAGTCAAAATTTAAAGATAGGGGTTATCCAAAAAAATTAATAGATCATTCTCTGAAGAGGGCAAGATTTTACGATAGGGACTGTCTTCTAACTAAAAAAGGAAAGAAACAAACTAATGAGAAACTTGTTATGGTAAGTCAGTACTCAGTAGTGGCAAATCAAGTGAAAAATATAATAAACCATAACTGGAAAATCTTGAACGAAGGGGCAGATACTACTCTAGAACGTCCTTTGTATGCATACAGAAAAAACAAAAACCTCAGATGTAGCCTTGTGCATACATACAGGGATGACATAATTGAAGGACAGAGAACTATGGAAGGAACAAAGGCAGTAGGAAACCACAAGTGTGGCAATTGCTGCATCTGTGAACTCTGTTTAGTAACCAAAGAAGTAGAACTGAATGGAGCCACGCAGAAAATTACCACATTGAATAATTGCAGAACGAAAAATGTGGTTTACTTAATCCTATGTCCGTGCAATCAGGGGTACATAGGAGAAACAGGCAGGGAACTTAGGTTAAGAATAGGAGAGCATAAGTCTGCCATAAAAAACAATAAGGAAAATGCGCCATTAGTCAATCATTGGAAGGAACAAGGACACAGTGTACAAGATATTAGATGGGTGATTTTGGAAAGAATCAAAGAGCAAATCAGATTAGGCGACAGCTCTAAAAGAAGAAAACAACAGGAGCAATGGTTTATGATTAAATTTGACACCAATAAACGTGGCCTGAACTCTAGGGAAGAATGGGAGACCTTAATCTAGAAAGAGGTGGGGTCAAACTTAAGTAATCATCCCTGAACCCTTTAACTTTATAAATAAAAATATTGCAGCCATATAGGGATCAATAAATAGAGTCTTACGCTTATAATATAGCATACAACGAACAGTGCCACAAGAGTGTAAGCACCGCGGAAACATGGGAAATATAAGAGAAGTTTACATTAAAATAAAATAATCCTTCGAACCACTTTGGATTGGGGGGTAAACAACAAGGAACACATTTATTTGAGTTAGAGGAATATGATATGCAGGACATACACTCAGAAAGTGAGTCCCTTCTATAGTAATATATACAGACAACAAACTCAATGGCAGGTTAGGGGAGCCCATAATAGTATAGAACCGAAATAAACACAGGGGGAATTAAACTAAACTATTTGAATCTATAGGGACGGATGAAATTACTGTTTGAGGTCCAAATAAAATAAAATGGAATTACTGAGAAATATTTCAAGTATGAAGGGAATTAAGCCATAGGCGAGACTCCGCAAAATATAGAATCCAAGGTTGCAGTTTATAAGTATGATAAGTGAAATCACGATAAAAATAATATTAGATTGTATCTGAACTGATTTCTTCCCAGGAGACTAGATAGGAAATGTAGAAAATGTAATATCTTATTATAGGAGCACAAATGTCCATGCCCCACCAACATTAGTTGAACAACAGCCCATTTAAAGATGGCGCCGATTCTCGTGTGCCCAAGAGAAATCGCTATAAAAACAACATTTGAGTTTATTGGAACCTATATTTCCTCAGGAGAACAAATAGGAAATATAGAAAATAAAATACTATTTTATAGGAACATAAATCATGTCATGCCACAACAATATCAGCGGAAGAATAGTCCATGTAAAGATGGCGCCGAGTCTCGTGTGCCAAACAAACACTATGGAGCATGCGCGATCCACAGCTGCAAATAATTGCAGGAAATCAGCGTGCTATAAAAATGTCAGGCGGGGAGCCCATTCCCGATATAGGAGACGAACGAGGCAAAAGCGCAGGACGCCATACCGACAGGTAAGCGGGATAGAGAGGGTTTTAATGTACAGAAGTAAAGGGACACGGGAGGGTTGAGATTATAGCCCCGGGTCCAGTCGGTAACGTGTAGCGTATAGCAGGGAAAGGATGTACCATGCTACAACGCATACCATTACAACTACCTACTATTACAACGCGACCATTACAACGCATACCATTACAACGCATAGCGCTTTGAGGTGCTGGATAGTGGTAAGTATAATTTACTATTCTAACTCCAGTCCCCGTGGACACTAGGGAAGGTGTTGGATAGTAAATTATACTTATTCCCTATCCTAGAGCGCCCCCCAGCGCAATGCGTTGTAATGGTATGCGTTGTAAAAGTTGCGTTGTAATAGTAGGTAGTTGTAAAAGTTGCGTTGTAACAGGTGTATACCGCAGGGAAAGCTACAATGTTCTGCCTCCTGCCTAGAGCAAGTATACACGGGTGGGCTGAGATTATCGCCAGGGTCCATTTGGTAACATGGAGCATATAGCAGGGATAGTTACAAAGTTCTGTCTCCTGCCTAGAGCAAGTCCACAGTTAGAAAAAGGGTGAGGAAACGAGGAGGGAATGAACCTGTCCCCCCAGCCCTAAATATATAAAAAATATAAAGTAATGGTGGGCAATTACAAAACAATCCTGCTACAAGGAAGAGTTAACAAAGCTAATAATCCTGTTACAAGGAATAATTAATAAGGCTACTAATCCATAGCTAAGAGACATGATCTAAGTAAGTCAAACATAAACTATCCGTGTCATAAATATTCCCCCTAGAAGATCTAAATGGAAGGGGGTTAATAAGAAATAAAATGCAGGAGGATAAGATTGTTTATAAAGTACCATAACACTGAACAACCCTATCTTATCCACAGAACATATCCTGTTCAAAAGTCGAATAAATGAAAACGACATATGCCCGTTCATGAGAGCGTTTTATCTACAGAAAGGTAAGACAGAGGGGAAATATAGAATATAATTTTTCCGCCAATACAAAAACAACGGCTAATTATGACTCTTACACATACAGACTTTTCCCGTTGTTTGAGTTCATAATCATCGAGAAGAGAGGGAGAATCATAGTCTGCCCATACAAAGGAAGGACCCTCCTATCATGAGCAGGTTCACTAACCCGAAGGTAATTATAGGACATCTCCAAAGGTGGGACGGAAATTAAGATGAGATC
The DNA here is from genome assembly GCF_964263255.1 of Lissotriton vulgaris. Lineage (NCBI taxonomy): Eukaryota > Metazoa > Chordata > Amphibia > Caudata > Salamandridae > Lissotriton > Lissotriton vulgaris. The sequence continues at coordinate 254,195,583 of NC_141687.1, forward strand.
TAAGAACGTATCAATGATATAAACCCAAATTGTTACCCTATAGGCACAAGCAAAAGCAACTCAATGAAAAACCAACTTAATGAAAATTTCCCATAGAAGTCTCCTTGAGGACGGATGCCCCAGGGGAATCTATATACACTTAAAGGGTAAGGGGATTTCCTCAATCTTTCTCAATGGTAGAAGAAAGAAGAAAGAATGTTGTGCCATATGTGAGAGTGAATATAACTCCAAACAGATTCCACATTAAAAGAAGCGGAGGGTAGGGACAGGTATGGCAACGGTAATTAAGGCGCCCAGAGATTTCTGAGAATAACAAAACTGTGAATGTATCTTGTAAGAACATCCGCTATACCAGAATGAAAACACGTACCCTGTATTTATGTAACCTATACAGAAAACGTTCCGTTAGAACTGTGAATAGAACTCTGAATAGATAGGTCATGTCACAGTATACGAGTAAAGGGAGGGGTGGTGTAGCCAATTAGATGCTGCATATTAAGATAGGAGAATACGCTCACAGATCAGTGACATTTTTCTCTTTTCATGTATCCATACAGAAATAACTTTTATATAAGCATAGAGGCCGGTGACCCCAAAGAGACGGCTGTTCTGATGAAGGTGTTACAACATCAAGTACAATAACACCGAAACGCATCGACGCTTTTTCTGACTAGAATCCCATAAAGGTCAAGGAGGTAGCGGATATCCATAAATTATAGATACTGCCTACTGTACCAACAACATTAAGAAAAGACCTGAGGATCTATAAGAGTAGTGGCAAAAAATATCAAGGCCACAAGTTGAGGGGGTTTGTGAAAATAATCTATGTGTCTTTTTTCTGTAAAACTGTATTGATTGACTTTTTCTCCTTTGTTTTATTACTCTTATAAATGTGATATTATGTTTTTCATGTATTATGAATTGTTTTTAACTGTCTTTTGATATTTCATTGTACTTATCCAAAGAATTGTACTTTGGTTTTTAATCCATTTTCTTGTCACAAGAAATTTTATTTCCATAAAATATTAAAAAGATTGTGAACGTTTACTTTTAGTGTGGAACTCCTTATCTAAATATTTCATTTTGGTTAAATATTTCTCCTTTGTACCTCTATAAGGAATGTCTGTATGAGTGGTTAGAAACCGTTTAGTGCTCACAATAGATTCAGTCCAATGTACACCCAGGGATTCCTCTTTGACTAAGTTGTCACTGTACCCTGTTCCCTGGGATAGTGGGGTACTCTCTCTTGTATTTACTTGAAAGAACGGCCTTGTGCTGGAGAGTCAGGTTTTTTTCGTGTAGACTTACAAGTTTTTCCTCCCAAAAAAACAAAAAAGTCTGTCTATCCAATAATCCAATAGATACACTAAAGACCTTTGGCTTTAGTGAGGAGCAATTGAATAAGATTCTTAGCTCTAATAGAAGAGGAAATAACATAACAGTAATCCCAACGGGAGGGGAGAAATGGAACCAACTAGTCAACCTAAAAAAGAAAATCATCAGGACAGAACTCCATGCTGAGTTCTTAACGCAATATGTGAAGGGAGGGTCAATACCGATAGGACTCCAGATACGGAATGGTCCAGGACTGTTTATAGACAACCAAAAATTTCTGGAAACCTGGACATTTATATGCAACAGGTGCAGTAGAGACCTTATGATACTGATAATAGAGACAGCCCAAACCACTATCCTGATAGAAATGCGAGAGATTGAGGAACTAGAGAAAGCCCTTTTAGATTGTAATGCGGTTGAGGAAGCCAAAAGGAAAATAGAAGAAATAAACCAGGATATGAATGGGTACTGCGAATACTTAACTAACCGTAAAACTCAGAAGTTAAGAAAGGATATGAACAAATTCTCTCAGGAAGTAGTATATCCCTTTCTAAAGAAAGACTACTATACTGAGAAGGAAGAACAGAACAGGAATGGGGGTCCCAGAGTGAGATTCCAATCGAGGAGACCAAGACACCTGAACTTCTCAGGCACATCAGAAAGTAGTGGGGAAGAGGAAGCACCAACTAGAGAGGAAGAAGAGTATGCAGGCCCCAATAGAGACTATGACAAGGCTTTTTTAGAACAGCGCCCACAGAGAGCCCAGAGGGGGTTCCAAAAGAGAACAAGAGGACCATATACAAGGAGGCCAATACAAAGAGAACAGGAACAGGAATACGAGCAGAACCAGGGCCCTCGGGAGTACAAACGTACAAGAAACAAGGTATATTGGCAATAAAGTCAACACCCATCATTAACCTTTCTAGTAGAACACTAACCCAGGTAGAAAAACAAGTGCTAGGAATGGGTTTCAATTTTGTTCCGACAACAGAGGTCAATAAATTTCAGTTAGAAAAAAGACTTAAGGGCCTTTTTTAGAAAAATACGGCTACGCCGTTTCTTTGAAAATAGACCAGCCAGAGAGGAGCCGAAAGACTCGGGACTAAGGGCCAAATCCACCTTCACCCCCAGCTTAGGGATGGTAGATAAAAATCTGGAGCTATTTGAGGCAATTGTAAAAATAGAGGTAGGGAGCCTTCTCAGTAAAAAACATTTCCAAAAAAATAACATCAGCTAAATACAGAGGGATGCAATTGACTCCCTTTCCAATGACCTCTCAATAACAATCAAACCCGCAGATAAAGGCGGAGGGGTCGTAGTCTTCGACACGGAAGACTACGATCGTGTAGCATTGAGTCTTCTGTCAAACGAAGCACATTATAAAAGAGTGCCACAATCTAGACTAATGAATCTCAAAAAAGAGGTAGAAGCAATACTTTTGGAAGCGAAGACAAAGGGAGATATTACTGATGATGAATGGAAGTTCCTGAATAATACCAGTCCAAAAACTCCTGCGTTCTATGGGCTGCCAAAAGTCCATAAGAGCCTAGATAACCCACCACTTAGACCCATAGTGGCTTCCATTGATTCCCTGCTAGAGCCTTTAAGCCAATACGCCGATAGATTCCTGAAACCACTGGTAGAAAAACAAAAATCATATATCCGGGACACGTCGGATATGATTGCGAAAACAGAAGGTGTAGATTATTAATGAAGCAAATGAAATCATGGTGACCCTTGATGTAGAGTCACTCTACACCAATATTCCACAGAAAGATACCATTGAAGTAGTGAGGGCCTTCCTAGATGAGACAGAGATCACAAGAGGCAGTAAAGAGTTTATAGTACAATGCGTCTCTATGGTCCTTCTAAACAACATTTTCCTTTTCAAAAGAGACCTCTACCTTCAATGTAAAGGGACTAGCATGGGCGCTACCTGTGCGCCGAGTCTAGCTTGCATTTACGTTAGTGTGTTCGAGAACAAACATATATATAACGAAGTCAGTCCATATTACGAAAATATTCGGAACTGGACACGTTTTATAGATGACATTTTTTTCATATGGTCGGGTCCAGTCGACCTCCTAGAAGATTTCCTCATTTGGCTGAATCTAGGCGACCCAAATCTTAGGTTCACGGCAGATTACAATAGAACCAAAGTGAACTTTCTAGATATAAGCATCAAAAGTGAAGATAAAACATCTGAAGGTGGAACTTTACAAAAAAGAATCAGACTGCAACACTGTGTTGCATTACAATAGTTACCACCCCAGGAGTCAGAAAGATTCAATACCCTTTGGGGAGTTCTTACGGTTAAGGAGAAACTGTACAAATATTGAGGATTTCTATCGCCATGCAGAGGAGATGAAGTCAAAATTTAAAGATAGGGGTTATCCAAAAAAATGAATAGATCATTCTCTGAAGAGGGCAAGATTTTACGATAGGGACTGTCTTCTAACTAAAAAAGGAAAGAAACAAACTAATGAGAAACTTGTTATGGTAAGTCTGTACTCAGTAGTGCCAAATCAAGTGAAAAATATAATAAACCATAACTGGAAAATCTTGAACGAAGGGGCAGACACTACTCTAGAACGTCCTTTGTATGCATACAGAAAAAACAAAAACCTCAGATGTAGCCTTGTGCATACATACAGGGATGACATAATTGAAGGACAGAGAACTATGGAAGGAACAAAGGCAGTAGGAAACCACAAGTGTGGCAATTGCTGCATCTGTGAACTCTGTTTAGTAACCAAAGAAGTAGAACTGAATGGAGCCACGCAGAAAATTACCACATTGAATAATTGCAGAACGAAAAATGTGGTTTACTTAATCCTATGTCCGTGCAATCAGGGGTACATAGGAGAAACAGGCAGGGAACTTAGGTTAAGAATAGGAGAGCATAAGTCTGCCATAAAAAACAATAAGGAAAATGCGCCATTAGTCAATCATTGGAAGGAACAAGGACACAGTGTACAAGATATTAGATGGGTGATTTTGGAAAGAATCAAAGAGCAAATCAGATTAGGCGACAGCTCTAAAAGAAGAAAACAACAGGAGCAATGGTTTATGATTAAATTTGACACCATTAAACGTGGCCTGAACTCTAGGGAAGAATGGGAGACCTTAATCTAGAAAGAGGTGGGGTCAAACTTAAGTAATCATCCCTGAACCCTTTAACTTTATAAATAAAAAATATTGCAGCCATATAGGGATCAATAAATAGAGTCTTACGCTTATAATATAGCATACAACGAACAGTGCCACAAGAGTGTAAGCACCGCGGAAACATGGGAAATATAAGAGAAGTTTACATTAAAATAAAATAATCCTTCGAACCACTTTGGATTGGGGGGTAAACAACAAGGAACACATTTATTTGAGTTAGAGGAATATGATATGCAGGACATACACTCAGAAAGTGAGTCCCTTCTATAGTAATATATACAGACAACAAACTCAATGGCAGGTTAGGGGAGCCCATAATAGTATAGAACCGAAATAAACACAGGGGGAATTAAACTAAACTATTTGAATCTATAGGGACGGATGAAATTACTGTTTGAGGTCCAAATAAAATAAAATGGAATTACTGAGAAATATTTCAAGTATGAAGGGAATTAAGCCATAGGCGAGACTCCGCAAAATATAGAATCCAAGGTTGCAGTTTATAAGTATGATAAGTGAAATCACGATAAAAATAATATTAGATTGTATCTGAACTGATTTCTTCCCAGGAGACTAGATAGGAAATGTAGAAAATGTAATATCTTATTATAGGAGCACAAATGTCCATGCCCCACCAACATTAGTTGAACAACAGCCCATTTAAAGATGGCGCCGATTCTCATGTGCCCAAGCGAAATCGCTATAAAAACAACATTTGAGTTTATTGGAACCTATATTTCCTCAGGAGAACAAATAGGAAATATAGAAAATAAAATACTATTTTATAGGAACATAAATCATGACATGCCACAACAATATCAGCGGAAGAATAGTCCATGTAAAGATGGCGCCGAGTCTCGTGTGCCAAACAAACACTATGGAGCATGCGCGATCCACAGCTGCAAATAATTGCAGGAAATCTGCGCGCTATAAAAATGTCAGGCGGGGAGCCCATTCCCGATATAGGAGACGAACGAGGCAAAAGCGCAGGACGCCATACCGACAGGTAAGTGGGATAGAGAGGGTTTTAATGTACAGAAGTAAAGGGACACGGGAGGGTTGAGATTATAGCCCCGGGTCCAGTCGGTAACGTGTAGCGTATAGCAGGGAAAGCTACAATGTTCTGCCTCCTGCCTAGAGCAAGTATACACGGGAGGGCTGAGATTATCGCCAGGGTCCATTTGGTAACATGGAGCATATAGCAGGGATAGTTACAAAGTTCTGTCTCCTGCCTAGAGCAAGTCCACAGTTAGAAAAAGGGTGAGGAAACAAGGAGGGAATGAACCTGTCTCCCCAGCCCTAAATATAAAAAAAATATAAAGTAATGGTGGGCAATTACAAAACAATCCTGCTACAAGGAAGAGTTAACAAAGCTAATAATCCTGTTACAAGGAATAATTAATAAGGCTACTATTCCATAGCTAAGAGACATGATCTAAGTAAGTCAAACATAAACTATCCGTGTCATAAACATTCCCCCTAGAAGATCTAAATGGAAGGGGGTTAATAAGAAATAAAATGCAGGAGGATAAGATTGTTTATAAAGTACCATAACACTGAACAACCCTATCTTATCCACAGAACATATCCTGTTCAAAAGTCGAATAAATGAAAACGACATATGCCCGTTCATGAGAGCGTTTTATCTACAGAAAGGTAAGACAGAGGGGAAATATAGAATATAATTTTTCCGCCAATACAAAAACAACGGCTAATTATGACTCTTACCTATACAGACTTTTCCCGTTGTTTGAGTTCATAATCATCGAGAAGAGAGGGAGAATCATAGTCTGCCCATACAAAGGAAGGACCCTCCTATCATGAGCAGGTTCACTAACCCGAAGGTAATTATAGGACATCTCCAAAGGTGGGACGGAAATTAAGATGAGATCTAAGAACGTATCAATGATATAAACCCAAATTGTTACCCTATAGGCACAAGCAAAAGCAACTCAATGAAAAAGCAACTTAATGAAAATTTCCCATAGAAGTCTCCTTGAGGACGGATGCCCCAGGGGAATCTATATACACTTAAAGGGGATGTGTCTTTTTTCTGTAAAACTGTATTGATTGACTTTTTCTCCTTTGTTTTATTACTCTTATAAATGTGATATTATGTTTTTCATGTATTATGAATTGTTTTTAACTGTCTTTTGATATTTCATTGATATTTCATTGTACTTATCCAAAGAATTGTACTTTGGTTTTTAATCCATTTTCTTATCACAAGAAATTTTATTTCTATAAAATATTAAAAAGATTGTAAACGTTTACTTTTAGTGTGGAACTCCTTATCTAAATATTTCATTTTGGTTAAATATTTCTCCTCTGTACCTCTATAAGGAATGTCTGTCTGAGTGGTTAGAAACCGTTTAGTGCTCACAATAGATTCAGTCCAATGTACACCCAGGGATTCCTCTTTGACTAGGCTAGCTTAGGACACCTCACCCAGCTTAAGAGGCAGCACCTAAATCCTGTCACTCCCAGTAGTATAAGTTCCTAACCAGACCCTCCCGCCTAAAACTCCTGCGTGGGTTCCCCAGGTCAGTGATGCCCCAACTGACTAGAAAATTTCCCTCCCTTTCCTTATATAGCGTCAGTTGGCAGTTGGCAGTGGCAGTTGGTGTCACCTCCCCTGTTCTGGAAGGTTCCAGGAGCTTCCCTCTTTCTAGCTATGGGCAGGCTGGTATGGCAACATTGTTTAAGGGTTCCAGCCAGCTCCTGGCTACTAGAGTGCGCCTACACAGACCACGCTGCAGTAGCAGGGGTCAGTGGCAGCCATGTTGGGGGAAGAGAGCACCTGCACCCTGGCATTGATTAGCAATTGGAGGGTGCCCAGAGTCCTAAAGCCAACAAAAAGTAGGTGGGAAAAATGAGGCAAGGGCAAAAAAATACCACCCTAGGCTGACAGGTATAACATGATCAATTATGTATTATTATATTATTGTTATATTTCTTATTTGAATACAAATCTTTCATAAACTATTTTAAATTAGGGGCCATGGCTTAAGGCCAATTGAGTAAGACGTGGGTCGCGGAGCTCCTGCCGAGTAATCCCCTGTTATCTATTATCCTGAATATCCCCGCCCCGTAAAGAAGTCATTGGGGACCAAGGAAAATTAACATACCTGCAGATGACAAGGTACACGCCTGAAATTTACCCTGAAACAGCCCTGGGTGGAGAAAAACGAGCAGAGGTCGGCAGAGACAAGATGACGGCTGCCGAGAGAGCTACCAAGTCGGTAGGACTCCCCCATCCCTGCTATCCAGAGGGCTTGCAGGTGGCAAAGATCTGTCACGAACTGCGAAGAGTGATCCCCAGGAAAGGGAGCCCTGAGCACACAAGATGGCAGCATAATACCCCAGTAGATGCTTGAAGAAGCAATAGTGCCATGACTCAACCTGGCTCTGCCACAGATGACTAGAGCAGCTAAAAGTGACTGAGGTGGACCCGCCCTTCATCAGGGCCTCCAGCCACAGAGGTGAAGGATAGCTTCAGTAAAGTAGTCCTGATCTGGAGGGGGACGGATACAAACCTCCAGGAAGGGCTAAGGAAAACAAGAGTAACTGAGGTGCATAAAGCATATTGGCCTACAGAAGGCACCCCTAGTGGGGACAGCAATCCCCGGGGCTAGTTTGGAGCTTAACTTGAATAAGTCTGCACTGAATACAAAATGCGATCTGCCTTCCGACAGCTGCCACCAGATGAGAGGCAGCACTGAATCGGATTACAGATGGCATAGCACAGAAAGCATGGGGAAAAGCGTTAGGAAACGCGGCTCAGACAATCAGATCACTGGCCCTATGCCCGATCAGACAGAAGAAGCTGAGGATATGGAATTGACCCAGCAGGAAGATACCAGAACAGACCCAACGCTTGGTGACATACTGCAAGCAATAACGGCCTCTAGAGTGGCCCTTGAGCCTAAAAGAGTTAGCACTGGGACTGAGCTCAATTTATGAAGTATGACCAATGGAGGTTGGCTGAGAGAGTCACCACTACCGAACGAACACTAATGAACATACCAACTTAATTAGCCACGTTCAGAGAAACAGTATCCCTCATTGAGAACAAAGTTAAGGTGCTGGAAATGCGGGCGGAAGACAGTGAAAATAGATCCTGCAGAAACAACATACGGATTTTGGGAGTCCCTGAACGGGCATAATTCACAAACATGCTGACCTACTTAGAGATGTGGCTTTCCAGGGTGGTAGCACCAGAGAGCCTTTCCCAATTCTATGCCCTGGAGAGGGCACACAGAGATCCTACCTGACCTCCCACACCGGGGGCACCCCCACGACTTATAATAGCCAAACTCGTGCACTATAGGGATCGGGACAACATCCTAGCTCAAGCGCGAATACAATGAGATCTAAAAATAAATAATAGTAAAGTGATGATTTTTCGGGATTTTACAAGGGAGGTGCAGAAGCAGCGTGCAACATTTTTTGGGTAAAAAATATTCTTAGGAGATGAAAGTCCCCTACGCAATGTTTTTCACTGCACGTCCGGTCACCCCCACAGGCACGCAATTCTTCATGACTCCACAAGATGCCTGGAACTGGATCGAAGGGGAATCAAATACTAGACCAGAAGGGGACTCTAGACATCCTGAATCACGCCGTAGGAGACACAAGTCTAAAAAGAAAAATGGTCCCACATTGGCTGAAACTCAACTTGAGCGAGGTAAAATGATCCGGGCCATCGCTAAACTCTGCAAAACAGACAGGAGTCCATGTTCCTCACTAAGTGAGCACAAGGCTCAGAGGCAACCAGAAACAGTAGCTCTGCGGAGGACACTGACAAATAACTGCCGAGGGTTCTGCCAGGAACGGCGGACGAGATAATCTAACAGCAATGGCGACAGGATATGGACAGCACATCAACTGGAGAAAAGCCCACTGTCTTTGTAAGATCGTAACCCTCATGTATTTGATCTGGACTGTATCCGGGGCTTGTACCCATTGTGACAGGGAGACCAGTGGGGTCTGCACTGAGATTGTGCTACTAGCCCATCCTACCTAGTATTATACAGGTGCATTAGTTTGGACACCAATTGATGTCCAGTTTGGATGGGGTTTGTTCCTACACCTGTCCAGGGATACGGGGGTTCATATTTCTGTTGGGATTAGGGTTCATGGGAAGGGAAATGTGTCTATGGTAGGTGGCGCTAGACTTGTCATTATCCAAGAGACACAGAACGGGTAGAGTGATAACCACCCCAGGTGGGAAACGGGGACTCGTTCGAAACAACAAATGGCAACCCAAGTAGACTGTAATATACTCACATGGAATGAGAGAGGGATGCACTCCATGGCCAAACTGCATTAGGTATACGCCTTCTTGACCAAATGAGGAGTGCAGATTGTCTTATTACAGGAGACACATATCAGAGCTAAAGTATCAGCAGCTCTTCAGTGTAGATGGAGGGGACAGGCCTATTGTACAGATTACTCACCATTCGCCAGAGGGGTACTGGTATGGATTAAACTGGGGGTCCCATTTAAGTGCAAGGGGCAAATACTAGACCCAGAGGATAGATATGTTGTGGTGCATGGGACTCTTGAAAGACGAGAGATTACTATAGGGAGCATATATGGCCCCAATTCCGACCACGTCATTCTTATCCACCCTCGCCACAACACTGGCGCCACACCTGATGGGTTCATTATTGATAAGGGGGATTATAATTGTGTAGCAAACGTGGACCTCAACCGGTCCCACCCGCCACTACGAGATGCCCAAATAGTCAGGTCGGCAAAGGCCTTGAATGAATGGCAAGCCCAACGGGGCATGATAAACTCTTGGAGAACTCATCACCCAGAGGTGAGAGACTATTCCTTCTGTTCCCACTTGCATGACTTACATGTAAGGCTGGATACGATACTCTGCACACCAGACATACATTATCTAGTGGGGACCAGTGAATACCTAGCCAGGATTATCTCTGATCATAACCTTTTGTTACTGAGAATAAGATGAGATACACCTCGGGGAAGTATTCCTACCTGACGGCTAAAACCCGAAGCACATGAGTCCCCTATCTTCCACGCAATGATTAAAATTGCCATTACCCAATACTTTGATGAAAATGATGGAAGAGGCACAGACCCCCTAATTGTGTGGGATGCCTTTAATGCAGTTCTCAGAGGTAAATGTATATCTGAGATAGCGGGAATTAGAGAGCCCTCTTGCGGGAGCTGAGAGATGTAAAGCAAATCAGGCCTTAACATAATGAAGTGCAGGACCAGCTGCTCGAAGCTAAAGAAAGGGTAGTGGAGAACGAGGAAAGGCAGAGGTGTTTTGATTATGGAAATTATATGATACGAGCAAACGAAGAGAGAGATCGTGCAGGGACACTCCTGGCGTGGCTAGCTAACCCGGAAAAACGAGGCTCTGTAATTCTTAAACGTAGGGAAGGGGAGGCACCCGCTATTTGGGCATAAATGGCACATTTAAGGCTTATTTGCAGATTTATACCAGAGTAAGACAACCTGTGCAGGGTCTGACATAGATAACGTTTTGCATCTGATAACACTTCCAACCGTGACAGCTGAAGAGGCTGAGGCACTGGGAGGGGATGGTGAACTCACAGAGGTCAGGGCAGCAGTTGAAGCAATGGCCAGCAACAAGATCCCTGGCACGGATGCCCTGCCAGTAGAATTTTAATCAACGTACATCAAAGAATTAGGCACCAAGCTAGTGAGCCTCTCCAAAGGGAATAGAGACACAACAGTCTTCCCGCAATATCAAGAGAGACTTTGGTAGTGCAGCTTTTAAAGCCAAGTAAGTACCCTGATGATAAACAAGCTTATAGATCACTGTCTATGTTTGAGCATGACTACAAGGTACAAAGCAAGATACTAGCCATGCGCCTCCTCCCACATATGAGTTACCCGATACACAGAGACCAGTCAGGGTTTATTCTGGGACATAACACCGCTACCAATGTCCGGAGATTATTCTGAATACTTGAAGCACACACATACGTTAAAGAAGAAGTGGCTATATTTGTAGTAGACATTGAAAAGGCTTTTGATAGCCTAGAATGGCCCTATCTATAACGAGTATTGAAAAAGTATGATCTGGGTTAGAGATTTGAAACATGGACAAAATTACCATATGCGGGATCATTGGCCAGGGTGAAAACTGGGAGAATGATTTCTGACAGCTATAGTATGACCACGGGTACCAGACAAGGTTGTCCTTTGACGCCATTACTATCAGTCTTGGCCATGGAGCCATTAGCCTGCCACGCCAGCACTGGGAAATCAGGGGGCTTGAGATATATGGTCAATAGCACTATATAGCAATGCTTTTTCTCCAGAACACGGGGGGTGATCTACGAGGAGCAAAGACACTTCTTGATTATATGCGGAGTGTCTTGGGCTCCGGGTTAACATGAAAAAATTACGCCTGTTCTCAACCAATATGGGCAGAGACAGAACAAATATAGAAAAAGATATAATATTGGAGTCTAAATGCTTATCATACCTAGGGACAACAGTTTTTCATGACCCCTTGGATACCCTGGAGGGCAATGTAGGGAAGGCCATCCGAGGGCTGAAAACTAACATGAACTTCTGGGCATCCCTACCCCTTTCGGTGATTGGCAGAATAGCCCTTCTAAAAATAGTTGCGCTACCACGGCTATTATACTTTTTTGGCACACTCCCGATAGCCCGGCGAGTGTTTTCCGAGACCTCAGTTCACTGGTCACAGGTTTTGTGTGGGGAAATGGTAGACTCAGAGTAGCGCTCACTACACTGCAAAGGTCTGTAGCTGCGGGGGGACTCGCACTCCCAGAGTTCAAAAATTACTATCTCGCAGCCCAGATCCAATGGCTCACGTAGTGTGTAGAGAGCAGAAACGCAGGAACAGAGCAAATAGACCACAATGTCCCGGACATCCACCAGTTGTCCAGGGCAATTTTGAGCCTAACAAACACTAACCCAGAGTTCCAGGTAATGTGTAGGTGCTGGTGTCGTTCCCTGCAGAAATAAAAAACTAAGAGGCCTTACGCTCCAGACATCCCGCTAGAATGGCTCAGAAAACTCCCACATGGAGGTGATTGGCACTGGCTAGGAGAGTGGGTGGAGGCAGGAGTATGCTCCATGGGGGCCTTGTACGAGAACGAAACATTGACACCATTTGAAGACTTCGGAGACAGATATGAACTCCCGCTGGGTTATTTCCTCTTGCATAGAGCACTTACAACGGCAATCGGGAAGCACTGGAAGTTGGGGTTGAGGGAACCTCCGGTATCAACCGGGTGCCAATATACAGTGTTATCCTCAGGGACATTCAAAGCTATCACATGCTTTTACCGCCGACTCCAAAGCTCCCTTAGACAAAGTAAAAGCGAAGTGGGAGGAGAACAAATTGGAAGACCTGGTGAGGCAGTTCCCCAAGGTCTCCAGGAACCCGCGCTTTAAGCTCATCAACTTTTATGTGCTAGATAGGGCATATCTCACCCCGGATAGGATAGACAGATACTTTGCGTCAACAGACGCTGCATGCCCTCGTTGTCTGGAAGTAGGAGCAGAATTCCTCCACATGTTTTGGAGTTGCCCACAACTGGGAGGGTTCTGGAAAACGGACATGTTGTCTGAGGTATTAGACAAAGAGATACACTGCAGACGGCAACACTGCCTCCTCCATTGGTTCCCCCACACCCCCAAGACTAAAGTCACGAGTGGATTCAAAGACCTGACATTTCTCCTGGCTGAAAAAGAAATAGCCCGGATCTGGAAAGGACAAGGGCGCCCTGGTCCAGAAAGCTGGAAAATTGAGTTAATATGCTGGTCGGATTATGAAGGGGCAATTAGAACTAGAAATTCTAGGAGAGGGACGACGATGTGGCAGGTTGACATGAATCTCCCTATAGCTGTAGACAAGTAGTATTGCAAATCTGATTTAATCAAATGGTTTGAAGGGATAAATTGGTTTGTGGCGAATAGACGTTGGGAACGAAGAGGAAGGAACTAAACCTATTTCTGTTATGTTGAATTTGGTCCACATTGGCATACCTAAGGTGGGTGGGGGAGTGGGACTGGGAAAGAGGGGTTGTTATGGTACATAGTAATTAATGAGATACCTCGGATTTGGAATTGTTGACCCCGTCCAGGTGAGCTGAATGCCAAGATTATACTTAGGCCTACAGTATACGGGACTGTAGAATAGTTCAACTAGTAGATCTTGCAACAAGCAGAGGGGTCACGAAAAGTTGAGCATGGTAGTTCAAATAATAGTGGGAATATTACACTAGTGAGACACCGAACGGCCCACACTACTGATGTGAAGTTTCCTCATGGCATCAGTGGCACGTAGGTTACACACAGATCTATGGAGCAAGTGCCTAATACACCGAGCTGTGTTTATAGGTGGATGGATGAGTAAGTGAATGTAGGAGTGTTGCCATTACTCTTCTGAGTCAGCACACTTGCTGCCACACTCTTCCATGCAGTACTGACAGTGATGTTTCTGTCATAAGTGGAGAAGTGTGGCTCACTGGTTAGACGAGGCATACCCTGAAGCTGAGGTCAGACCCGGGACCAGGGTTCGATTCCCGACGCGGCAGGGTCCTGAACCCAATTGTCCACGGACTCAATAATTCTCGCTTTGGTGCCCACTCTAAGCATGAGTTCACACTATGCAGCTCTGGGCAACAAGCTTGCTTAGTCTCCACAACGGCCCCCCGCGGCGGGATGCCTGGCTTTCACCTTGGGGATTCCCAGCACGGGTGATCTCACAGGGAAAAACCAGGACGGGTTCCCAAGGCAAGCGCTGAGATGCCCAAGGGTACATCGAGCGCTATATAAGAACATACATACAGACATACATACATACATATGCTGAAGGTCCTCTGTGCTCAGTCGCAGTCCTGCTGTCACAGCTGATATTTGTTGTTCTATCCTGCGATCTCACTGTTAATTGCTGTACATCCTAAAGCAGCTGTCTGCTTGCCCATTTGACAGTGAATATACTTATAATGAGATATTTTGTATGCATGCTGTGGAAGAGGCCGGGGAAGGGGCAGTGTCAGTCGGGCCTTTCAAGACAAAATGGCAGAAAATGCCCATCTATGCTGCTCACATGTTCTCATCCCTCCTTTGACTCTTCTGGGCGCTATATTCCCCATCTCGCCATTACATATCCTACCTATTGCTCTCTTGATCCATTCTCTATGTCTATCTCTTCTCTCTCTATTTCACTCACTTTCTCATGTCCTCATCTTCAGGCTTCATTTCTCCCTCTTCTTAATCTCTTCTCATCTTTCTCTTGTTTCACATTTTTTTACTGTCCTTTCTTACCCTTGCCTGCTTCACACTTGACACTCTCTCGCTTTCTCAAACTCACCACATGTCCATGCACCCTGCTCTCTGACCATTAAATGGCTATTCTTTCACATACATTCCTTTCTCACAACTTCCTTCTACAAGTCTTCTGGCCTCACCTTTGTCCTATTACCCTTTTTTTAAGATCCTCCTCTCTTTTCACACATTCATCATACCATTCCATTGACACTCACACACTCAGGCACTCCTCTCACTGACACACTCCACCTGCCCCTCACACCGAGCTTTCCCTCGAACCCCATTCTTACATTCTCTGGCATGTCTGTCTTACTTGCCCCAGTGGTATAACAACCCCTCCGGGGGGGCCTGCCGCAAGTTAAGATGAGGGGGCCCATCACCAATACCTTAACTGCTTGCGGCTTCTGAGTGGTTTATTTGTTTGTAGCTGGCCAACCCAAAGGCGAGGTGAACGGTGTGGGGGCCACCCGCTCCGCAGGGGCTGCGGGGGCCTCCATTACGTCCATCCATTCCTCCATGCTTAATTTATAATAAAATATGTGCCAGGGCCCTCACCAGGAGGCCAATGCAGCTTTAACCACACATTGCCCCTGTCAGTGCTATAAACGACAATACCTACGCAACTAGTAACCATAAAACTCCTATGCGTGTGAACATTCCGACTATTCCAGGCCCCCAAAGCTGTAGGGTTGGCTTGGGCTGCAGGCATTAATCGTTTTTAATGTATATTTAAGTATTAAACCACTGTTGTTCTGCTTATCTCTAAATTACACAGACAGCGCCACCATGTGGCATGCTGTCATAAGTGCTGGTGTTCACAATTAAGTGCCGGTGCCGAGCACCAGGACACCACCGGCTCAAATTAAGCACTGCCATTCCTAACACTCCAATAATGGCTGTGTTTTACACTCTGTATCACAAGTATACATTTTAAATGATCATTGTTCAAACTAACTCTGGTGCAAACAAAGCTGTACTCCACAATTAGGCAATTGTGACTAAAAGACCCTGCTGCTGAGGCACGAAGAGAAAATCCTATGCAGGATTTCAAATTTAGCTCAATGTAGTGATGATTTAAAAATGAAACATGGGTATTTAGCTATGAAAAATGAAACACAAAAGGCGCTTAAGGTCATTTACAAACTTTGTGTTGATTTTCCAGGTTTTGAGGAGCAGCTGTTACCTATTACTTACAGATCTTCAGGTCATACCGGGCACTATTCCTAGTCACCGACTTTTCTGTAACAGCCTAATGCATTCTGGATGTTGTAGTCCTGTTTTACCCCCAAGGAACTAATTAGACTAACACTAACACACCTGAAATGAATGATTGTAGGTGGCAAACTCAGGCATTGAGATGGTGTCCATAATGACCTGGAGTGAGGTGGTCATCATATTTGGAGTAGCCCAGCCACTGCCTAAATTACTAACCCCTAGTCAGTTACACATGCCGACTGCTTCGAAAAGGTTTTGGTGCTTGTGTACCTGACACCTTGCGTTTCCAGCTTCAGTGCTGCTGATTCTGTTAGAATCTGTCATTCATGCTTGAGAATTACACACAAAAGCTGTGCTTGATTTGTTCCAGGGGTTTGCAGGGGTGGTCACTGGAACCCTTTTTTGGGTACAGTGACTTCCTTGTTTTCATCAGACTTTGTCTTTTACCCAGAACAAGAGAGAGAAAGGCAGAGAAGGGAGGCGGGAGAGGAAAACAGGAACAAAGAGATAAGTCAGGGATGAAAAAGAATCTGAAAAAGTGAGATAAAAAAGATGGGAAGCACTGGGAGGGGTAAGAAGGAGGGATGAGATGGAATCAAGTGTAGGCAGGCTTGGTCCAGCGGCGGGCTCTTAACATTTTTGTAAATTAAGCACTGCATGAGTGCAACAAAGTTTCGTGAATCTTGCCCAATGTGACCTGATGACATGGATGGGGCAGTTGATAACATCAGCCCACTGAGTACATTTCGGTCGGTTGCTATCAGAGATACTTTCTCACGATGTAGGAGCTGGGGCCATGGGGAGGGTTTGCAAACACCTTCGTCCCTTGTTGCCTTTGAAGAGATTACGTCAGATTGATGGCGCGAGCAGGATTACATTGATGGAGGCCTGGATTCTTCTCTGCCTTGTCAGCTCCCACCTATCTGTGCGATTGTTGCGCATCTTCAGATACTGTGAGTCCTCCCTGGCGAGGCGTCTTCGTCGCGAGTGGCTCTGCCTCACATGAAGTGACTGCCCCGGGCTCCCGAATCCAACCCTCGAGTGTCCCCGAGTCATAGGGTGACTAGAGTTTAAGAAGCAAAAACCTGGACAAGCTAGACATAAAAGTAGGACTAAAGTCTTTAACCTTACTTCTATGTCTGTCCTGCCCGATTTTGGGAAAAAACACACGCACGCGCGCGCACACACACACACATGCACGCGCACGCACACCCCATTAGCTCTGTCAAGACTTCTCCCCTCTACCCCAGGGGTCCCCGCCCTCCTCTCTGTTGCCACATGCATGCAGCCAACTAACTTGCAGCTTGAAACAAATGCAGTATTTATCTAAAGCAGTATGACTTTACCTTTGTCCCAAAGAGTCAACACTGTGATGTCATCAGGGGGCAGAAGGTGGCTGAAGTCACTTACACTTGTGCAAGCATTTTGGTGAATTGGCACCTATGCCCAGGAGTACAGTATAAGCCTCTGCAGCCCCGACGGTGGAGGGGACCCTCCCCCTTCGGGGCATGAACCCCCGAGTCTAAGATCTATGCATCTCCGTCAGATACCAAAATCTCGGGATCGTCCCACCACATGTTGGAGGGAGGCTCCCCATTTTGTATTATGCCACTAACCCGGACCCTGGGAATCACTGAAGGAGGGCATGGCTGGTTCTCGTGAGAGAGGGAAGCACCTAAGGTGGAGGTGAGAGTTGAGCTCGTGCCAGTTCTCTTCTTCGTGTTAGCCAGTTTCTGGCACTCTGAAGGGGCCGAGGAGAAAGAAGGACATGTGACATGTGTGAGTCTATGGTGTCTCTCTCTTCAGGACCCTCTTGTGATTCAAAGCCAGTGATCTGCACTGAGGGGTCTGCTGGTGAGTGTCCCCTCCAGCTGTTCTTTAAAATGCTCTAGGCTGGCAGAACTAGCTTCAGGACTTAGGGCGGCTTTGATGCCAGTTGCCACACTCCCCAAACTGATTTTATCACTTGGTAGTGCATGTTCTAAAGCTAGACAAGAGGTCACCTTGGATGTGCTCATTTGTATGCACAATCGACAAGGATTGCCCATGTGCCGGGTAGAATCGGTGGAAAACTGTGATTTTGCGTAAAGGTTTTAGCCTAGATCATTGGAAAAGCTGCTGTCAGTGTCTTGGTCGGGCTGGATGTCTTCAGCCCTGCACCTCCAGACAATGTAGCCCTCATCTAGCAATGGTGCATGAAAGCTTCTCTGCTGTGAGGTGCCAGGTGACCCTTGGTGGCTCTTGGGAGGGCTTTATCTACCCATCATTGGGCCAACCCTTGGCACCTGGAAATGCTGCCTCTCTGATTGTCTTGCCTTTGTAAGACTCCATTGCCTTTGATGGAGCTGCACACATGTGAATCGTCATTTTAATGTCAATATATATAATTTCTAATTAAACCAGAGCCTTCCCAGCCGACTGAGTAAAGTATTCAAGCATTCAAAAGGGACCATCAATAGCAGAAGAATCTCTTTTATTGTTCTATGGTGACTATGGAAACGAAAATAAAAATATCCCTGTGATCGAAGCAGGAAAATCCTTACCCGGACTTAGAGTCCTAAGCAGTCAATCCCAAGCCTGCAGTCGCTTGGATCTTGAGATCACTGCAGGGGACATAAGGTGATTTCATAAATCAAACGCACTGCTCATTGGTCATAGGGATATTCCAGCACTTCTTTGGTGGTGGGCACCAGTGTTAATTGTTCCTTCCATCCTTGCCCAGGCATGCTCACCATGCTCACTGCATTAGTGAACATCAGATCCATATCACCCCACCTCGTGAATGCGACCTCACTGGTGATGCCTCTAGGAAAAACAAGGGTGCTTTGATCAACTACTAGGAAACCACTGTGTATCTCTGTCACCTCGAATCCAAGGTGGAACTAGGTGCAGATAGTACAGACAAGTCGCTTCCTCGGATTACTTATATATGATAAATATAGAATGCTTCATGCTGAGAAATTAATGTTATTGCACAGCGTGCAATAACAGTGTGTATCTAAAAATACCGTTGTAGAAATGTAGACACCACAATTTTCTAGGTTGTGCATATACACAATGTATACAAGTGAACAATACCAGGTGCCACAATCATGTGTTAATTTCCTGGTCAATTATTTTTCCATTAAACATAGAGCCCTGCATTCTCAACTAGGCCCGGTGGAATCTGATATTTCTGCAGAATAGCAATTAGAAGGCTACATTCAGTTTTAATTTCCATGACACTGGTTAGGTTGGGTATTTCCTCAATTTCTGATAGATTTCGGTAACTGGTCGCAACATTTATATTTATGCAACATACTCTGATGCATAAAGTATATCTCGGAAACTGAAGCCACAAAATGTTGGAATAAATTATCATTCAAATTGCAGAACTAGTCTATACCTCAACATCCTGACTTCTGAGCAGAAAACTTTGGGCCTACATCTGAAATGTAGACCACTAAAGTTACCACCCCTGAGGTCTTTACGTTCTGAACTTCGGGGTGGTGCCATGGTAAGATTTGTTGGTGCTCCAGGAAGGATAATTTTTTGTAGGGCACCCCCTGTGTGTTTTTAGGTCGAGCCTAGGCAGCGCGCATGCGCTGCCTGGGAGACTTGCTGTAGCTACTGTATCGGCTACAGGTACGTACATCGCTTATGATTGGTTCCTTCCTGTGCCTTTCAAAATGTGTTTCTTTTGTGTCATGAATTGGCTCATTTGTCCCGCCTTTTGGTGTGCTTGCCACGCCCAAGGCGCCTGCCCCTTGTACGTGTGTTATTTCTCCTGTGTACATTTGTTGTTTACCAATGATTATTTTCTTTATGTTTACTTTGCCTTGCCTCAGGATGAAGCAACCGCCCTTAAGCCGACGCTTAGCTGAGGGCACTTTCAATTTTTACTCTCCTCCCAACGCGACCACGCTATGAGATACCATGCCCCCTCATACGAGACCACACTGAGATTGGGGCTGGCACATTAATCTTTTTATTAACATGCCTCCCAACGAGAACACACAACTTAAGATACCGCGCCGCCTCATGTGAGACCACACTGAGAGCACAGTTGGCCGACGGCACTTTAATTTTTTTTACCTTGATTTTATTACCATGGCGCCCACTTCTCTGGCGACCATGTGCATAACTTTATGTGCACGGGCATGTGCTTCATTTTTCGCACCCCCTGGTTTTGTTTTGGCACAATCAATAGGTATTAGTCTTGCAAATGCAAAACTTACTGCCTTGTAAATGCTTGTATATTCAATGTAGCTTCAACCATGGTTAATGGCTTCATGAGGAGGGCTGCCATCTATAGATGTCACTGGCGAACTTCTCACGTAGGCCTTAAGACACAACACCCTTCCAAACACACACCTGGAGGAGTACCGTTCTATCCGTGTAAGCACGTCAGTGCCTCATGTAGGGGTAGTAAGGGTATTGCAAATGCTACAACAATGCACAACTCAAGAGAGAAAGTATTGGTTTCACAGAAATTCAAGGCCAAGAAGATGTACTACTGTTTTTGCATAATATATCAAACTCTTATTGGATTTCTCCATTTCAGTATTACATTTGCATTTCTGGACACATTTTACCTAAATGTGGATTCTTTTTTCGTTTTGTGGGAGATCACAAACTCAGGCCCGATGTCCCAGGTCAAATATTGGGAATTTGAGTCACATTTCTTAAATTTGTGGGCTTATTTATTTCCAATAGTTTTGAGTTGGGTTTCAGAAATATGCCAAAAATGTCCAAATTGCCAAATATGAATGCATGTTGGCATACAATTTTAGAAATCTGCAGAGAGTTTTTCTGAATCACTGGGACACAGGTGCCAATACCAGCAGGGCTCTCAGTGGCGTAGCTGGGGGGGAGCAGGGGCGGGGGTAGTCTACCACAGGCGGCACTGTTTTTGAGGGTGGCGGAAATGAGCAAGTGGTGTCTGTTGACTACCACCAATCCCCTACCCCATGAGAACAAGTCGTCCTTTGAACGCCAGACCCCCCCCCACCCAGAACAAGTCATCCGTTGGCTACAAACCTCCACCCACTCTTACCTGCACCGGGTGGCCAACTTAGGGTCTACCCTGTGTGGCAGTAGGTCTAGCTACTCAGTTTTGTATCCTTCCAAGGTCGAAACACTGAGTACCATTGAGTGGGACAAGGGCGAGAATCACTTGCAGAAGCAGCAACTTACAAATTCTTACATTCATACATTGTTTAAAGGGTGTAATTATAACCATTTTAATGAGCCGTGCCTGTGTGATTGTTAACTATTGAGAAAATTCGGATCACTGAAATAATATTTGTGAGAAGTTGGCCCGATATGCAGCGTTCGCTATTCTAGCGACCACTATGTATCGTTCCAAACGACCCTTATGGTGATTGGTTGTAAGTCAACCTTAGACCAGCTATCCTAGTAGCGTGGATACGAGCAGTCTTCGGGCTAAACTCTAGAGGGCGTGTTAAGCCAGCTGTAATACCATCACATACCCCTTGAACACCAAGTGAAAGGACACCACACAAGTGTTATGAAAATAAACAGTATATTTATTAGAATCACAACAGCCCTGTACTCTTTATGAGGACAGGGTACTAAGCACAGAACCAAAAGCTCTTAGAAAATACTTCAAGTGCACAATTTAAAACAAGTGCCCGAGGGCACGGAAAGTTTAGTGGTCTCGGGCGGACCCGATAAGGCAAGTCGGAAGCGAGGGACTCGGGACCCTAGAGTAAGGAGGCTATGCAGGCACCGAAATGCCGAAGTTACCTAGCCACGAGGGCTGCGGCTGCACAAGTCTTACAGGCGTCGGGGGTCTTCGCTGATGAGCCAGGAGCCGGAAGAAAAGGAGTTGCTGGCCGGCGACCAGTGATGAATAGTTCGTAGAGATCCAAGCCTGGATCAGTGATCGTTGATACCTGAAAGCAGAGGGGACCAAGTTCGTACTACTAGCCAGTAGTCAGAGGGTACCAGGGAGGCACCGGATGGCCGTCACCTCGACTAGGTGAGTGGGCGACGCTAGGTTCTGTAGTCTCACGGACCAGGAGGCTTTGTCGGCGACCAGGATGGAGGTGCGAGCTGTCCCACGAAGGTTGATGCTGTCGGCGTCGCTGGGCCCAGGATTGGGGCAACAAGCCTTGGCAGATCTCAGGGCCACGTGGTGGGCCTAAGATGGCGTCTTGAGTGGACCAGGTGGGTCCGGGGTGCTCCTCTCGAAAAAGGGAGCAAGGGCCGATCTGGAGCAACCAGATCAGCAGCGTTGGTTGTCGGATGTCGTCAAAGAAGGGCACAAGCCAGCGGCTAGTGACCAGACAACGTGCTGAGTAGCAAGCAGAAGGGCCCCACGCAGATCGTGGAGATGCTGGGAGACTGCACTTCGGTGCTGGAGCTACTCAGGGTCGGGGCTTCTCGGACCCCAGAGCACTCACCAAAGAATTGCTTCGATGGTCGTGCTGGTTAAGAAAGCGTGCAGGTTTTGATGATGGCCGGTCCCTCGAGGTCTCGTCGCACCCACAGATCTCAGCTGAGCCGACGACGTGGGTAGAGGTCAGAGGTGCCAGGGAAGCCGGTTCTCGTCGAGCTGGACCGTCGGATCCTTGAGGAAGGACTTGCAGCATACCGCAGAGTTCTTAGATGGTGCCTGCGGATGCAGGGTGACTACTCCTTAGCCACAAGGGAGAAATCTTGAGAAGAGTCTCGAAGTCCTTTCGTAGAAAGTATTCTTGATTCAAAGATGATCTAATTTGGAAGGGTCCCCGCTCCGGCCTTTATCCCAAAGAAAGGGGCGGGTACATGACTAGGTCCTGCCCTAAGGGTGGGACCAGGAAGGGGGGTAGTTACACCCCTCTCCCCCTGCTGGAGTTTCCCCAGGTCAGGGGCTGCGCGCCCCTGGAACTGGTTCTAGCCGGCAGATGCGTAGTGAGCACCGGGGTGCCACTCCGCAGTCACCTTCTTGCAAAGCCCTACCTACCCAGAATACACAAACCCAGTCTGGGACGGTGCGAACACCGCCCTTGACAGGAAACCCTTTGTCCAAGCTCTCCTCGCTGGAAGGACTCCCAGCAGCAGGAGGTCAGACTTGTGTCCGTGGTGGCAGCGTCCATTTTGTGGAGCTGAGGCTTCAGTTAACTTTAACCGGGGTTCACAGTTACGCACATGTCGTGTCCCTCTAGAAGGGCGGAATCCTAACCTCGTCGCCAGAGTTGGTGAGAGGGCAGCACCCCGATTCGTATGACACCTTACTCGACATGTCTGGATAACGCGATACCGAAGTTACCGATATGATACGTGTTATCATGGAACAGCCATTGGGTCTTGGTTCCGCAAGCTGCAACCGGGCTCGGCTCGTGCCAGAGCCCAATTCCCACGGTTCCATGCACTCTGCCTTCAGGATTATCAAGGCCTGCCATAGGAGTGGCTGAGAGGAACTTGGGTGTCCATTTTAAGGTTAGGTATAGGGATACTATACCTACAGCAACGGGCGAGTACGCCACGTGGCCCCAGCTGTCGTGCAGCCAGTTGTGTCAGATTTAGCTGGCCATCCAGGGGTGGCATAATACATGCTTCAGCCCCTGGTAGGCCCTGGGTACACCGATGCCCTGAGTTACAGGGTCTGACAGGGTGGCCCAGTTCCAATTGGGTAATGCACCTAAGGTACACATCAATTTAGCGAGAGAACAGCTAGGCTGTGGGTCTGATTGGCAGGCCCACAGCCCGAGAAAGTCGTAAACCAGTGAAACAAAAGCAAAAAGTCTGGGTGATCATAGGATTGCAGACCCTACTCTCCTACATGACCCCCCCCCCAAACGTTGGGACAATAAGCTAACCTTGACCAGGTGAGTCTTCTTGTTCTAAGTGGAAATACCTGGAGAGCCCATCTGCATTGTCATGATCAGTGCCAGGTCTATGTTCCAATGTGAAGTCCATCCCCTGTAGGGAAATGGACCACCTAAGCAGTTTGGGGTTTTCACCCTTCATCTGATTTAGCCATAGGAGGGGCTTATGGTCGGTCTGAATCTTGAAATGAGTGCCAAACAAGTATGGTCTCAGTTTCTTCAGGGCCCACACCACAGCGAAGGCCTCCCTCTCTATAGCTGACCAATTTTTCTCTCTGGGGGTCAGCCGTCTGCTTATAAAAGCAATGGGCTGGTCATTACCATCAAAATTCAGTTGAGATAGAACAGCTCCCACACCCAACTCAGAAGCATCTGTTTGGACAATGAATGGTTTGGAGTAGTCTGGACTCTTGAGGATAGGTGCCGTGCACATGGCCTGTTTTAGGTCATCGAATGCTTTTTGACAGCTCGCTGTCCACTGAACCTTTTTTGGCATTTTCTTACTCGTCAGTTCATTGAGCGGAGTCACAATCGATCCGTAATTCCTGACGAACTTCCGGTAGTAACCA
Source organism: Lissotriton vulgaris (assembly GCF_964263255.1). Taxonomy (NCBI): domain Eukaryota; kingdom Metazoa; phylum Chordata; class Amphibia; order Caudata; family Salamandridae; genus Lissotriton; species Lissotriton vulgaris. The sequence continues at coordinate 254,220,001 of NC_141687.1, forward strand.
GTCAGGCCCAAGAAAGCTCGAACCTGAGTCTGGGTGGTTGGAGGAGCCCAGTCCCTGATTGACTGTATCTTGCTCTCCAGTGGTTGAACTTGGCCCCCACCGACGAGGTGGCCCAAGTATACAACCTGTGTCTGCCCTATCTGGCACTTAGTAGCCTTGATAGTGAGGCCTGCTGCTTGCAGAGCCTCTAACACTTTCCGCAGGTGGATCAGGTGATCCTCCCAGGTGGAGCTAAAGACAGCAATATCGTCAAGATACGCCGCACAGAAGTCATCCAGCCCGGTGAGAACGTGATTCACCAACCGTTGGAAGGTGGCAGGTGCATTTTTCAAACCAAAGGGCATCACCACGAACTGATAATGCCCACCAGGGGTAGAAAATGCGGTCTTAGGCTTGGCGTCCTCAGCTAACCTGATTTGCCAATACCCAGCTGTCAGGTCAAACGTACTTAAGTAGTTGGCCGAAGCCAATCTATCGATAAGCTCGTCTGCCCTTGGTATTGGGTGGGCGTCAGTCTTAGTGACTGCATTGAGACCCCTGTAGTCTACGCAGAACCTCATCTCTTTCTTACCGCCCGGGGTGTGAGGTTTCGGCACTAGAACTACGGGACTAGCCCAAGGGCTATCCGAGGGTTCAATGACTCCCAGCTCCAACATTTTCTGCACTTCACTCTTGATGCAGTCTCTAACGTGATCAGGCTGCCGGTAGATTTTACTCTTGACGGGCAAGCTGTCACCAGTGTCGACCTCATGGGTGCACCAATTGGTCTGACTGGGTGTTAGAGAGAACATATGCCGGAAGGATTGAAGAACCTGTTTACAATCCTCCTGTTGATGTTCGGAGAGGCTGCCACAAAAGACAACACCATCTACCGATCCATCGTCAGGATTCTGAGTGAGCAGGTCGGGGAGAGGGTCACTCTCCTCCTCCTGTCCCTCATCTATGGCCATGAGCAAACTCATGTCCTTCCTGTCGACATATGCCTTGAGCCTGTTGACATGGAGCACCCTGTGGGGGCTCCGGGGAGTTCCCAGGTCTACCAGGTAGGTGACCTCTCCCTTCTTCTCCAGGATGGTGTAGGGCCGGGACCATTTGTCCTTGAGTGCTGCTGGGGCCACTGGCTCCAACACCCACACCTTCTGTCCGGACTGGTAAACAGTCAAGACAGCCTTTTGGTCATGCCAAGCTTTCTGGAGTTCTTGGCTGGCCTTAAGGTTTTCGGTTGCCTTCTCCATGTATTCAGCCATCCGCGAGCGGAGACCAAGCACATAATCCACTATGTTGGTTGCAGGCTTTTTGAGAGGTCTCTCCCATCCTTCCTTCACCAAACACAGGGGTCCTCTTACAGGATGCCCGTACCAAAGTTCAAAAGGGCTGTAGCCAACCCCCTTCTGTGGGACTTCTCTGTAAGCGAATAAAAGGCAGGGGATCAGGATGTCCCATCTACGCCGAAGCTTTTCAGGTAGTCCATGAATCATCCCTTTCAGGGTCCTGTTGAATCTCTCAACAAGCCCATTGCATTGTGGATGATAGGGTGTAGTGAATTTGTAGTTGACACCACATTCCTTCCACATAGCAGTTAAGTAGCTCGACATAAAGTTTGCACCTCTGTCGGAGACGACCTCCTTAGGGAAGCCCACTCTGGAGAATACTCCAACTAGGGCTCTTGCCACAACAGGCGCTGTAGTGGTCCTAAGGGGAATAGCTTCAGGATACCTGGTGGCATGATCCTCTACCACCAGTATAATCTTGTGCCCTGATGCTGTTGGTGGTTCCATGGGACCGACGATGTCGACCCCCACCCGTTCAAAGGGCACCCCCACCACAGGCATTGGTATAAGGGGGGCCTTTGTCGTGCCACCTGACTTACCACTGGCTTGGCAAGTGACACAGGAGCGGCAAAACTCCTTGGTATCTTCGTTCATGTGAGGCCAGTGAAAGTGTGAGACAAGCCTGTCCCACGTCTTCGTCTGGCCTAAGTGTCCTGCTAAGGGAATCGCGTGGGCCAAGGTAAGGAGGAAACCACGCTGAGACAAGGGGACGACCAGCCTCCTGGTCATGCCAGGCTTGGGGTCTCTTGCCTCAGTGTACAGGAGTCCATCTTCCCAGTATACCTTGTGGGTACCTGTGGCGTTCCCAGCAGCCTCAGCAGTAGCCTGCTGTCTGAGGGGTTCAAGAGAAGGGCAGTCTAACTGGTCCTTCCCCAGGTCCTCTCGTGTGGGTCCCCCTGAGCCCAGAAACTCAACTTGATCAAGTTCGAGTTCTTTAGGTTCAGTTTCCCGCAATTCCTGGAGCTCAGCCTCCTCTGAGACCTGATCCTCGACCTGGGGCAAGGGGGAAGGCAAAGCCTTAACCCGACTGCTCTTCTTCTTGGGTGGTGTCTGGTCCGTTGTTCCAGGATCCAGCACCTGTTCAGTGGGGCATCGTCTGACCTGTGACCTGGTCACAGCAAACACGTGTGCTGGCAAGCCTAACATCTCCATGTGAGTCCGTTGCTCCACTTCTGACCATTGTGATGACTCCAAATCATTGCCCAACAAAAAATCCACTGGGAGGTCTGAACTAACAACAACCTTTTTCTGGCCATTTACCCCTCCCCAGGAGAAAGCAACAATCGCCATACTATGACTGGTAGTGACGTTGCTGGCATTGGTCACCAGGAAATCTGTACCTTGCATGATCTGTCCAGGGTCCACAAAGTTAGGCGTCACCATGGTGACGCTGGCACAATTGTCCCTATAGGCCTGAGCCATTCTTCCATTTATTAAAGGCGTCTGTCGGTATTTACCCAAAGTATTGGGACTGACATCAGGGGATATATCCACATCCCCTGTACAGACAAGGACAGCCTGAGTGAGCGTACCAGCTAAGCTGTCACACCCCTCAGAACCCAAGGTTAACCCAACTAGTCCCTTGGGAGGCGCACTACTACTGCTGGCTGTACTAGGGGGCACAGGTGCCTTAGGGGCTGCAGTAGCAGGAGTCTGCCCTCCTTTCTTGGTGCACTCACTAAACCAGTGAGTTTTACTTTTACAGTATTGGCAACACCTTTTCGATTGGCCTTCTTGATTCTTCTTTTTCTGGGAAGCCTGACCCCCCCCCCTCTTTGGGTTGTTGGGGACCTGTCGAAGACTTCTGGTCAGTTTGTTCCCCTTTCGAATCTTTACCCTTCTGGTCTGCTTTCTTCTGACCACCCTGGTTCTGGCCCTGGTTTTGCTTAACCCTTGTTCTGACCCATCTGTCTGCCTTCTTTCCCAATTCTTGGGGAGAGGTCAGATCCGAGTCGACAAGGTGCTGATGCAACAACTGGTTCTGACAATTGTTTAAAATCTGTTCTCGCATGATCAGATTATACAATCCTGCGTAATCAGTACCTTACTGCCCAGCAACCAGCCCTCCAAAGCCTTAGTGGCACAATCCACGAAATCAGACCAGTCCTGAGACTGAGTTTTCTGGGTTTCCCTGAACAGCAACCTGTACTGCTCAGTGGTTAGGCCGAACCCATCAATCAGTGTGTTCTTCAGGATCTGGTAATTGTTAGCGTCCTCGACTCTAGTAGTGAGGAGCTTTACCGTCAAAGGAGAGCCACAAGATAGCTGCCCACTGACTCTGGGGGATGCACTATACAGTGCAGGCCCGCTCCAAAGCAGTAATCCATTTGTGGATGTCGTCCCCTTGCTTAAAGGGGGGCACTATCTTATTCAGGTGCTTAGTGTCTAAACTCCTGGGTTCCCGTGGGGGAATGCTGCCACCAGTGGGAATTGCCCCACTCAACTCTTGCTCTCGAGCAAAGGCGAGTCTCTCTTTGGCTAGGGCAAGTTCTTCCCTCTCGATCCGCAGATTGACTTCCCTCTCCTTTGCTTCGTACATTCTCCTCTGAGGTGATGTCATCCCTCTTCGAGCAGAACCTCGAGAGCCATTGGTTCGAGCGGATCTGTTAGAGCCTCTCGACAGAGACCTAACTCGTCCGTTCCCAATGTTAAGCTGGCCCGAGAGAGGGCCCAGGGGTCCCCTAGTACCAATCTCGTGCCGGCTTAAGTTGTCCTGAGTTAGCTGACTAACTATGACTGGACCTTCGTCTGCCTCGTCCCCAGATGTCTCTGGTTCCTCGTCCTCCTCTTCGCCCTCGGCGGAGAGATGGATAAGGTCAGGGTCACCTCGGGTTCCCTCGAGGGGAGGCATCCCCATTTCTGGATGAGAAGGGTCGGTGTTACCCGCCCTCCTAGCATCATAAGTCTCCAAGAGACCAATCAGAAACGGAATGGTAGGGTTTGCACCCTGTTTTAACTTCCGAGATGTACAGATCTGTCGCATCTCGTGGAAGCTAAGTGCAGCATATCTGGAGGTGACCTGTGGAGGGTCGACTGACACAAGGGGAGACTCAGAGTTTCCTCCTTTGTCCGACATGCTGCTTCTAGTGTGGTGTAAGTGATGCACCTACCTACACTATGGGTTTACCTACTGATCCCTTGCTAAGAGTTGTAGCCAAGGTGTGCTAAGCCTTGAGGAGCTACAACAGCTGGTTCAGTAGAACTCAGAGTATTCTAAGCTAAGTTATATGTACCTGGAGTACTTATGTGATCTTTCACAAGATATTCTTAGGATACGCGTGGTAAAACAACAGCAAGCTCAAATCCCAACCGCTGCTCACCAATGTGAGAAGTTGGCCCGATATGCAGCGTTCGCTATTCTAGCGACCACTATGTATCGTTCCAAACGACCCTTATGGTGATTGGTTGTAAGTCAACCTTAGACCAGCTATCCTAGTAGCGTGGATACGAGCAGTCTTCGGGCTAAACTCTAGAGGGCGTGTTAAGCCAGCTGTAATACCATCACATACCCCTTGAACACCAAGTGAAAGGACACCACACAAGTGTTAGGAAAATAAACAGTATATTTATTAGAATCACAACAGCCCTGTACTCTTTATGAGGACAGGGTACTAAGCACAGAACCAAAAGCTCTTAGAAAATACTTCAAGTGCACAATTTAAAACAAGTGCCCGAGGGCACGGAAAGTTTAGTGGTCTCGGGCGGACCCGATAAGGCAAGTCGGAAGCGAGGGACTCAGGACCCTAGAGTAAGGAGGCTATGCAGGCACCGAAATGCCGAAGTTACCTAGCCACGAGGGCTGCGGCTGCACAAGTCTTACAGGCGTCGGGGGTCTTCGCTGACGAGCCAGGAGCCGGAAGAAAAGGAGTTGCTGGCCGGCAACCAGTGATGAATAGTTCGTAGAGATCCAAGCCTGGATCAGTGATCGTTGATACCTGAAAGCAGAGGGGACCAAGTTCGTACTACTAGCCAGTAGTCAGAGGGTACCAGGGAGGCACCGGATGGCCGTCACCTCGACTAGGTGAGTGGGCGACGCTAGGCTCTGTAGTCTCACGGACCAGGAGGCGTTGTCGGCGACCAGGATGGAGGTGCGAGCTGTCCCACGAAGGTTGATGCTGTCGGCGTCGCTGGGCCCAGGATTGGGGCAACAAGCCTTGGCAGATCTCAGGGCCACGTGGTGGGCCTAAGATGGCGTCTTGAGTGGACCAGGTGGGTCCGGGGTGCTCCTCTCGAAAAAGGGAGCAAGGGCCGATCTGGAGCAACCAGATCAGCAGCGTTGGTTGTCGGATGTCGTCAAAGAAGGGCACAAGCCAGCGGCTAGTGACCAGACAACGTGCTGAGTAGCGAGCAGAAGGGCCCCACGCAGATCGTGGAGATGCTGGGAGACTGCACTTCGGTGCTGGAGCTACTCAGGGTCGGGGCTTCTCGGACCCCAGAGCACTCACCAGAGAATTGCTTCGATGGTCGTGCTGGTTAAGAAAGTGTGCAGGTTTTGATGATGGCCGGTCCCTCGAGGTCTCGTCGCACCCACAGATCTCAGCTGAGCCGACGACGTGGGTAGAGGTCAGAGGTGCCAGGGAAGCCGGTTCTCGTCGAGCTGGGCCGTCGGATCCTTGAGGAAGGACTTGCAGCAAACCGCAGAGTTCTTAGATGGTGCCTGCGGATGCAGGGTGACTACTCCTTAGCCACAAGGAAAATCTTGAGAAGAGTCTCGAAGTCCTTTCGTAGAAAGTATTCTTGATTCAAAGATGATCTAATTTGGAAGGGTCCCCGCTCCGGCCTTTATCCCAAAGAAAGGGGCGGGTACATGACTAGGTCCTGCCCTAAGGGTGGGACCAGGAAGGGGGGTAGTTACACCCCTCTCCCCCTGCTGGACTTTCCCCAGGTCAGGGGCTGCGCGCCCCTGGAACTGGTTCTAGCCGGCAGATGCGTAGTGAGCACCGGGGTGCCACTCCGCAGTCACCTTCTTGCAAAGCCCTACCTACCCAGAATACACAAACCCTCTCTGGGACGGTGCGAACACCGCCCTTGACAGGAAACCCTTTGTCCAAGCTCTCCTCGCTGGAAGGACTCCCAGCAGCAGGAGGTCAGACTTGTGTCTGTGGTGGCAGCGTTCATTTTGTGGAGCTGAGGCTTCAGTTAACTTTAACCGGGGTTCACAGTTACGCACATGTCGTGTCCCTCTAGAAGGGCGGAATGCTAACCTCGTCGCCAGAGTTGGTGAGAGGGCAGCACCCCGATTCGTATGACACCTTACTCGACATGTCTGGATAACGCAATACCGAAGTTACCGATATGATACGCGTTATCATGGAACAGCCATTGGGTCTTGGTTCCGCAAGCTGCAACCGGGCTCGGCTCGTGCCAGAGCCCAATTCCCACGGTTCCATGCACTCTGCCTTCAGGATTATCAAGGCCTGCCATAGGAGTGGCTGAGAGGAACTCGGGTGTCCATTTTAAGGTTAGGTATAGGGATACTATACCTACAGCAACAGGCGAGTACGCCACGTGGCCCCAGCTGTCGTGCAGCCAGTTGTGTCAGATTTAGCTGGCCATCCAGGGGTGGCATAATACATGCTTCAGCCCCTGGTAGGCCCTGGGTACACCGATGCCCTGAGTTACAGGGTCTGACAGGGTGGCCCAGTTCCAATTGGGTAATGCACCTAAGGTACACATCAATTTAGCGAGAGAACAGCTAGGCTGTGGGTCTGATTGGCAGGCCCACAGCCCGAGAAAGTCGTAAACCAGTGAAACAAAAGCAAATAGTCTGGGTGATCATAGGATTGCAGACCCTACTCTCCTACAATATTGAGAGACAGAATATCGACCATCAAGAATATCGTTGACAAAATATCGACTGACAAAATATCGAGTTTCTATCTACAAACAGGTAAGTACAAAAATATCGAGTTAAAAATATCGTTTACAAAAATATAGTTTTAAAAAATATCGACTTTACTACTAATGTTAAATTAAATTAATATAAAAAATTAATTACTAAAATATACTTAAAAATACTTAAATTAACTTATAATAATTAAATAATTATTGAAAGTAAAAAAAAATGTAATTCATATTTCTTAAAACATATATATATATAGTAACAAAATATAATTAAATAATAGCCAATATTATTAACGTACAATAACAAAAGTGTACTATTCCCACTCCAAAGAGTGCAAGCATAGGGTAAGCGTTGGATAGCGTAGGGGTTAAAATTACTATTCCCACTCCAGTGGGTGCAACAGTAGGGAAAGCGTTGGATAGCGTAGGGGTAAAAATTACTATTCCCACTCCAAAGAGGGCAACAGTAGGGAAAGCGTTGGATAGCGTAGGGGTTAAAATTACTATTCCCAATCCAAAGAGGGCAACAATAGGGAAAGCGTTGAATAGCGTAGGGGTTAAAATTATTATTCCCACTCCAGTGGGTGCAACTTTAGGGAAAGTGTTGGATAGCGTAGGGGTTAAAATTACTATTCCCACTCCAGTGGGTGCAACAGTAGGGAAAGTGTTGGATAGCGTAGGGGTTAAAATTACTATTCCCACTCCAGTGGGTGCAACAGTAAGGAAAGCATTGGATAGCGTAGGGGTAAAAATCACTATTCCCACTCCAAAGAGTGCAACAGTAGGAAAAGCGTTGGATAGCGTAGGGGTTAAAATTACTATTCCCACTCCAGTGGGTGCAATAGTAGAGAAAGCGTTGGATAGCGTAGGGGTTAAAATTGCTATTCCCACTCCAGTGGGTGCAACAGTAGGGAAAGCGTTGGATAGCGTAGGGGTTAAAATTACTATTCCCACTCTAGTGGGTGCAACAGTAGGGAAAGTGTTGGATAGCGTAGGGGTTAAAATTACTATTCCCACTCCAGTGGGTGCAACAGTAAGGAAAGCATTGGATAGCGTAGGGGTAAAAATTACTATTCCCACTCCAAAGAGTGCAACAGTAGGGAAAGCGTTGGATAGCGTAGGGGTTAAAATTACTATTCCCACTCCAGTGGGTGCAACAGTAGGGAAAGCGTTGGATAGCGTAGGGGTTAAAATTACTATTCCTACTCCAGTGGGTGCAACAGTAGGGAAAGCGTTGGATAGCGTAGGGGTTAAAATTACTATTCTCACTCCAGTGGGTGCAACAGTAGGGAAAGTGTTGGATAGCGTAGGGGTTAAAATCACTATTCCCACTCCAAAGAGTGCAACAGTAGGGAAAGCGTTGGATAGCGTAGGGGTAAAAATTACTATTCCCACTCCAGTGGATGCAACAGTAGGGAAAGCGTTGGATAGCGTTGGGGTTAAAATTATTATTCCCACTCCAGAGAATACAATATTAGGGACAGTAAATATTTCATATATTATTTAAAAATCTAAAAATGAATATCTATTAATAATTAATGAAAAATAAATAAAAATGTTATCTAATATAACAATTAATATTTTAAATTTACTAATTAACAATAATTATTTCAATTAATCACCTATTAATGCAAATTAATTAAACATTAACAATTAATTATTTAATAATTAAAAATTATTTTACAATTATTTCCAAATAATTTTTTTAAAATTAATTTTATTATTTAATTAATTTTTAATAAATTACTTCCCACCCTTTGCCCCTATAAACCCACAACCTGCTACAGAAATTAAATTAGTAAAATTTACATAATTACCAATTAATCAATTAATATAAATTAATTAATTATAATTAAATTAATTAACAAATATAAATTAATTAACAATTAATTACTAATTACTATCAATAAATACATTTACATATTTAATTAATTATAATTAAATTACTTCCCACCCTATTCCCCTATAAACCCACAACCGGCTACAGAATTAAATTAGGAAAATTTGAATAATTACCAATTAATCAATTAATACCAATTAATTTCCAATAACAATTAAATTAATTAACACATATAAATTAATTAACAATTAATTGCAAATTACTATCAATAAATAAAATTACATATTTAATTAATTATAATTAAATTACTTCCCACCCTATTCCCCTATAAACCCACAACCCGCTACAGAATTAAATTACGCAATAATTATAAAACAAACTTCATTAAATAAAATTATTTATAACATAAATAAACACTTTTCACACATATAATAACATAAAAATACACTATAAAAAAGTATATATTATTAGAAAATCGATATTTTTAACTATCTATATTATATACTTCGATATTTTAACTATCTATATTTTTAACAGTCGATATTACTTCACTTACCTTAAAAACAATATTTTTGTTATCTATATTCTGTCCTGTCGATATTTTGTCCAGTCGATATTAAAAACTCGATATTATGTCCAATCGATATTTTGGACTCGATATTATGTCTGTACACCAGAAAATTCACAAAGAGGTCAATTAGTGGTAGCCAGGGCTAGAGTGAAGTAGCGTAGACTGGGGTGTGTCAGGAGCAGCGCTTTAAATGGGCAGGTACTGTCCGGTACTGAGTACCTGCACTTCTTTAATTATAAAGGGAGAGTACCTTCAATTGATATCCCTGTTGCATTGCATTTACTGACATTTAATGGGAGAGTACCGGCACTTCTCAGGAGAAAATAGGTTTTCTAAATTGGGAATACCTGCACTTCAATATTTCCAAATAAGCAAATTAAGGCAACAACAAGTGCACAAAGTAAAACAAGGATTGTAAAGAGGTCTGTTTCAAATCTGTGTTTCCAATGATTATCTCTATTCGAGCCCTTCTGCAGCAAGAACAGACTTAATAGTGGAGGACTACGGGTGCATGACGTCACTTCTGCTACTACCGCCATTTTCATCAGTCTATGACCACCAAAACTCACTGCATTTGAAAGATCATTTAGCTTTTAGTAATTAGGTCTGAAGTATATCTAGGCTGTGCGGTTTTAGGTTTAAACCTATAACAACTGATAAAACCTCACCAGAAGGGAAATAGCCCTCACCAGTGTAAGCATATAGGGCCCGATGTAGGTAAATCCCATTTACCGATTTTGAAATACCGAATTTTACCGATTCGGTATTTCAAAATCGGTAAATGGGATGTAGGTCCCAACATCTGGATTTGTTACCGAATCCTTAACAATTCTTTAATTACCGATTCGGTAAATACCGAATCGGTAATGCCCATTCATTCCTATGGGCTTTGAAGCCCATAGGAATGATTAGGCATTACCGATTCGGTATTTACCGAATCGGTAATTAAAGAATTCACAAGGGTGCAGGGGGTGTCACTTTGACACCCTCTAGCACCCCCAAAACGGGCATGTGTGCAATGTGGCACACAGACATGCCCTACGGACACGTCTGTCTGTCACATGGCACATGTGTACATGCACAGATGTGCATGTACACAGGCATCGGTATTTTACCATGGATTTGTATTCCATGGTAAAATACCGATTCTGTAAGCCATGTGCTGATGGAACATTGGCTTCCTACATTGTATTTTCGGTAATTTTACCGAATCGTTATCATTACCGAATCGGTAAATATTACCGATTCGGTAAATTTACCGATTCGGTAATGATAACGATTCGGTAAAATTACCGAAAATGTGCCCCTACATCTCGATAGCCCTTTACCGATCGGAAACGGCAGAAAATCAGTATTTTCGGCCGATTCCGATCGGTAAAGGGCTACCTACATCGGGCCCATAAGCACTGAAAAAACCTGCACAACCACAAAATAAATGCCATTCAAAGAAAGGAAAAGGAGAGTGAAAGAGTAATTTGTATTTCTTCCTGAGTGGGCCAATACAATGTAACTTTGTTATATAAGGTAGCAGTAAGAAAGACTGGGCTAACATTATTCTGCTTGAGTTTTGTTGTTTAGGGATGTCACTAAAATATTGTTTTTTCATCATTTTTTCAGTTTTGTGGTCTTTGGTGTAAAGATACAGGGGTTAGAAGCCTGTTTTAGGTGTTGTTTATTTATATTATAAACTGTAGAGAATCAGGAAATATCTAAATCATATTTGATTTTTTGGCTACGCTTGAGTCTTTAACTGATAGGAATAATGTAGGGTTCATAAGAATCTTTCCTAATATGTACCATCACATTTACCTACAGAGAATGGGTAAAAACCTTTGATAAATCATCCCCTGTTTCTAGTCAGTCAGTATTGATAGTGGGTAAATTGCCAAACACCCCAGGATTTAAACATTCCATGCAAGGTATAGTGAAAGGTATATGTGGGAAGAGTGCAGTCACAAAGCATCTGGAATACTGGTGAAAACTTGTGAAGACTTTTGGAAAACATGGAATGCATTGTCACTTGGAATGCTGCTGCAAAAAGTTCTTACCAAGTACAACCAAAGATTGGAGTGATATTAATTGGATTTGCAGTGATTCGGCTACGTATATCAAAAAGTTGTATGATGACCTGTCAAAATCGATACCTGAGCTGAAGTGCTTCCCTGTAAGACATCCTTGTCACTTGTTAGATGGCAATCTGAAAGCATCTTACAATCTTCAGAGTTAATGAAGAATGCTATTGACTTTTTAGTTCATTCTGGTGCACTGTGTTGCTATGCGTTGGAACTAAAACACAAATATTTCTCATTTTGTGCCCTGTGTGGCATCAAAGAAAGAGTCATCCCAACTGTGTCACTTAGCCGGTGGTTCTCAGTTCTAGAGGCCATGAATGCTATATCAACGTGGCAACCGTTTACAGACGTTTTGCTGAGTGATGATGCAAACGGCAAGAAACTTGAGGATCTGTGGTCACATATTAATGGTGAGTTGAAAAAAGGTACACTCTACTGCATTCTTAGATTTTATAGGAAAGCATGACTGCTGTAGTGGACATAATAAAAAACTAGAGTCTGAAAACACCCTTGTCTGTCAAGTGTTCAGCGTAATTCATGTAGATGTGAAACATCTCCTTCAGAGTAAGCTGGGTGACACTTTTAGCGACTTTGGCACTGCAACATGTTCAATATTAGAGTGCTTGCCACTTGGTAAGCAAAGAGATGTTGAGGGGAAATTCAGGAACTTTTATTTTACAATGTATGAGAAATAGCCCTTTACTAACTATGGCATTTGAAGTCAATGAAGCCTCACTGTGGTACTCTGCACAAGTTATACATCCCTTCCGTAAAGGGAAATTTTCTCTGGAGTTTCAAAAGTGCTGCCTCATTTTTGACCGCTTCAATAACTTAGAGGGCATTTGAGCCCAGTTCAACGCATATGTTGCAGAACCTGTCGCAGAGAATCACAGTCTTCAGGTGCACCAGTATTGGCATGGAAAGCTATGCCAGTGGCCAGAGTTAGCAAATTGTATAATGGCTATTTTGGAATTGCCTGTCTCAAGTGCCAATGTTGAGAGGGCGTTTTTACAAATAAAAGTTTACATGAGAAGGAAAGAGCGAGTGCACATGACCAAAGACTCTCTGAAGAAGTATTGTATGGTGTATTATGATAAGTTTGATTTGTAAAAATGCATGGACCTCATATACACTGTACGTACACTGTCTATATACCATGCACTATCAGTGCAGAAGGCAAGCAATAATAAAAGCAAAAACTTCCATAAACACCGGAAAAACACAGTTTCTGTTGTTTTTAATGGCGCGAAAATGTGTAACGACTGATAACCACTGTTTCTTTAAGGTATTGAAATCACTGGAAAACACTGAAAAAACCCCACCAGAATTTACCAAAAATAGAAACTGAAAACAGGAAAGCCTAAATATATCTAATGTCCCTTCCTGATGCAATGCACCGGGGCCCAGAGATGAGAGCGGGCCCTGTCTCGCCTGCACCAGCTGATGTTATTTCAGGAGTTGCTTGTTCCCAGGATGCATGGGGGTGGGGGTCCCAAAGCTGCCACCAGATAAAGGACCAACACAACACTGGTAAATAAATGTTGACGGCCCGCCAATCTCTGTTGATGCACCTCACTCATCGGGCTGCAAGACTGCACTCTCTGCTACTGAACTGTATGGCACTCTACTCTGCACCACTGCACTCTTCTCTGCACTACTCTATGCTACACCACTCTACTGCACTCTATGCCAATACACGCTATGCCCATCAACTCTTCATTGCTCCACTCTACCCCACTGCACTCTACGCCAATCATGTGAAAGCCACTCTCATCTACTTTGCACCACTGCACTCTACAGCACTTTACTCTATGCCACTGCACTCTAGTCCACTTCACTCTACTCTGAAACACGCTACGCCACTCTATTCCACTCTTCGCTATTCCAGTCTATGCCTCTCCAGTCTACGCCACTGTAATTTACCCTGCGCCACTCTCCTCTTCACCATTCTACTCTACATCACTGCACTCTACACAACTGCACTCTACTCTAATGCACTGCACGCCACTGTACTCTACTGTGCAAGACTCTACTTTTCCACTGCACTCTATGCCACTGCACTCTACCTCACTGAACTCTATTTCACTCTATTCTACTCTGCAGTACTGTACTCAACGCTACTGCTCTCTTTGCCATGTTACTCCGCATCACTATACTCTACGCCACTGAACTCTACACCAATGCACTCCACACCACTCTACTCTACACCACTGAACTCTACGCCACTCTACTCTGCCCTACTCTATTTATTTATAAAAGCATTTGTAGAACGCGAACGAAGGCCCTTGGGCATCTCGGCGCTAAAGTTGCTGCAGTGTTTAACCCTCAGGAGGGCAGAGGTTCATTGGTTGAAAAGCCAGGTTTTAAGTTGCTTGCGGAACATCCAGAGGGAGGTGCTGATTTTGATCGATTGTGGTAATGTGTTCCACAGTTTCGGTGCGGCTACCATGAATCTTCTGTCCCCCAGTGAGACAGATTTGGTTCGAGGTACCACCAACTCGTGCAGACTGGACGTGCGTAGCGTTCTTGAAGGACAGTAAGGGATAAGGTTTTGGGTAAAGAATGCAGGTCCAGCATTGTGTAGAGCCTTGTATACCAGGCAAAGAGACTTAAACATAATTCTCTTTCTCACTGGTAGCCAGTGGAGCTGTCTTATGGTGAGTGCGGCCGATTGATGTTTGGGAATGCGCCCTAAGAGCCTGGCGGCAGCATTCTGGATGGCCTGCATTTTCCATAACACTCTCTCCTGGGCACCTAGAAACAAGGCATTGCAATAATCTAGGGTCGACAAGACGAGGGAGCTCACCAGCGTTTTTCCGGCACTCTCCGGTAAGAAAGGCAGGATTTTCTTAATGAGCCTCAGTTTATGGAAAGCTGAGGAAGAGATCTGGTTGGCGTGTGGAAGAAAGTTTAGGTGGTTGTCAAAAATGACTCCCAAATTCCTCACCTTGTTGGTCGGGTCCGGAGGCTGGCCCATAGATGTTGGCCACCAGAGGGGGGACCACTCCGGGGATAAGTTGCCAAAAATTACAACCTCCGACTTATCAGAGTTCAGCTTCAGGCAATTCTGAGCCATCCAACTTCCAATAGCCAGCATGCCTTGGTTAAAGTTGTTGGCTATTTTGGGACCGTCATTCTTGACGGCAAGGACCAATTGAGTGTCGTCTGCATAGGAGGTAAGGCTCATCCCGTATGCCCTGATGACTTTGGCAAGGTCCGACACGTAAATGTTGAATAGTGTCGGACTTAGGGATGAGCCTTGAGGAACTCCACATGGCAGTGACAGAGGGGAAGATTCAAAAGGTCCGACAGTAACGACCTGGGACCTATTTGCCAGGAAGGAGGCAAGAAGACTCTTGGCATTGCCTCGAATTCCTGTGCTCTCGACACGGTCGACCAGGGTGATATGGTCGACCGTGTCGAAGGCTGCCGATAAGTCCAACAGGATGAGAACAGCTGTACCTCCGGCATCCCGGATGGATCTTATATCGTCCGCCGCTTTGATCAATGCAGTCTCAGTTCCGTGAAATTGACGGAACCCAAACTGTGATTCGTCCAAAAGTTTGTGTTCCTCAATAAAGGAAGAGAGTTGGAGGTTCATGATTTTCTCCACTATTTTTGCCATCAGTGGGAGACTAGCAATAGGACGATAATTTTTCAGTTCTTCCTTATCGAGGTTGGGTTTCTTAAGGAGAGGTTTTATAAAGGTCTTTTTCAGTGTCTCTGGGAAGATGCCAGTGCTAAACATAGAGTTGCAGATTGCAGTCATGGCAGGAATAACTGTTTCCATAATTGGTCGTAATACCTTCAGGGGGCATGGGTCTAGAGCTGAACCAGATTTGATGGATGACACTTTGTTCTGTACCTGTAAACAGGTGACCTCGTTGAACTGAGAAAATGTGTGACCCTGGTGGTGAGTTGAAGGCATCAAGGGGGTGGTGGGATTATTGTTATGTTATGTTATGTTATGTTATGTTATTTATTCTTTTGTATAGCGCACGGCTACTCAAAAAGAGTGTCCCGGCGCTTTATTGGAAAAGGAAGGCTGCAACACAATAACATAACACCGATAAAAGAAAGGACAGAAATGCAGAAAAAGTACATACAGGAAAAAACAGACTACTGAGTAAACAACCAGGTTTTAAGGCCCTTTCTAAAAGCAAGGAGACTGGTAGCTCCCCGCAGAGCAAGCGGCAGAGAGTTCCACAACTGTTCCACAATCCAAAAGAGCGGCCTCCCAGGCGAGCTCTCTTCACACGCGGGACAACCGCCAAAAACAGAGATTCCGACCTCAAAGACCTGGTCGGTTGATAAAAGACCAGTCTCTTTTGAAGGTATTTTGCTCCCACCGCGTGGAGAGCTTTATAGGCCAGAGTCAAAGCCTTGAAGGCGATCCGTTTCCGGATAGGAAGCCAGTGCAAAGTTTTCAACAGGCCCGATGCACTGGCCCGTCTATTTAATCCAAAGATTGCTCTTGCGGCAGCGTTCTGCACCACTTGAAGCCGCTGCAGCAAGTACTCTGGTAGGCCCAGGTAAAGAATGTTGGAATAATCCAACCTGGACCCAATCAGAGCCTGCACTGTCAGTTTCCTGTGCTCCTCGGACAACAGGGGAAGGAACCTCCGCAACATCCTAAGGATGCCGAAGCAGGTGCCCGCCACCCCGAGGATCTGGGTTTTCAATGTTAACCCCTTATCCATCTTGACCCCCAGATTCTTAGCGACATGGGAAGAACAAGACGGAGGAAACATATTAATCGGCCACCAGGCCTGCCAGTCTGGCTCTGTGTCGCACCCGAAGAAGAGTACCTCGGACTTATCGGAATTGCACTTGAGGCTGTTCAGTTGGAACCATCGGAAAACAGCCCCAAGGCAATCCCGGATACTCTCCTCATCGAAGTCTCCTCCTCTCTTACAAGAGAAGAGGAGCTGGGTGTCGTCAGCGTAGGACACGATCCGGGCGCCATACGACTCCGCCAACGCCGCCAATGGGGTCATAAAGATGTTAAAAAGGGTCGGGCTCAAAATAGAGCCCTGTGGGACCCCGACTCCCAGAGGCGGCATCACGGCGGAATCTGGCGACGCCCAGACCGTTTGCCGGCGGCCGGCTAGAAAGGAAGAAAACTAATCGAGCACCGTCCCCCGCAGACCTATCTCAAAGAGTCTTGCGAGAAGGCCATCATGGGGGACGGTGTCGAATGCCGCCGACAAGTCCAACATCACCAGCATGACTTTGCCCCCAGAGTCCAGAACACCTTTAATGGTTTCTGAGACCTCACGGAGCGCCGTCTCTGTGCTTAGATGGGGACGAAAACCCGACTGGGTGGCATGCAAGATCTCGTTGGTCTCAAGAAAATTGGAAAGCACAACCTGAACGTGCTTTTCCACAATCTTCGTGAAAGCCGGCAGCAGAGAAATGGGCCTATAATTAACCGGGGCCTTCGGATCTAGGCCAGGTTTTTTTAGCAATGGGATCACCATCACCTGCTTCCAGGCTTGCGGGACCACTCCCTGACTCAGCGAAAGATTTAACAGCGGGTTTGCCAGAGGATTGATCACCTCCGCAACTTTCGCAAAAAATTTAGCAGGGCATGGGTCGAGGGGCGACCCCGATTTGAGATTGCCCATTATCGCTAAAGAGTCAGGGGCAGAGATCGGTGGAAACACACTCAGCGTCACACCTGGCCAAGCCCGCGGAGATAAGGTGGTCTCAGGATTAGTCTGGCCCGTGGGCCCAGGCGATGGGAAAGAATCCTGTATGCGTTGGATCTTGCTCGTAAAGAAATCAGCAAGGTCCGAAGCCCAGGTGCCAGATGGTTTTTCGTCCGAGGTGTTAGACCATGGGGAGATAAATTCTCTCACAATGGAGAAAATCTCCTTGCAGGAGTTGGAAGCAGCTTCTATTCTCCTAGCTAGATATGCTTTCTTTTCCAGGCGAATGTCCCGGTAATAGGCCTTGACCACCATCTTATAGGTCAGCTTGGCCACCGTATCATATTGTGCCCGCCAGGCTCTTTCGGCTACCTTACACTGCTGCCGCGAAGCCGACAGTGCTGCGGTAAACCAAGGCGCAGAGACCCGTTTCGGTGTCAGGCGTGGTGTCAATTCCGGGGCAAGATCATTTAGCCTGTCTAGAAGCCACTCTTGCAGGGTCTCCAGATCCCTGTCCAGATCGCCGGAGAGGGGACACGGGTGATCCACAGCAGCCTGGGCCAGCATCTCTGGGGTCACTCGATGATATGCTCTATGGACACGACCCTGTTGCTGTGCCAGGGCAGGCACCGGTTTAGCTATGCCTTTGATCGTAAATTTGGCAAGCATGTGGTCTGACCAGAGTACAGGTGTAATCTCAATCTCCTCAAGAGGGGAAGACGAGAATACCTGGTCAAGAGTGTGCCCCTTCTCGTGCGTAGGCTCCTGCAAATAAGGGATCAGTCCCAGCGGGGTCATAGCCTCGGAAAGTTTGATGGCAGCAGGGTCGGACGGATCATCCATCCGAAAATTAAAATCCCCTGCCACGATACAATGTTCCGCTTTCAGGGCCAGCCCCAACAGCACGGAGTCCAGATCTTCAAAGAACGTGCCGGATGAGCCAGGGGGTCTATACACGAGCAATCCCTTAACAGATTGATGTGGAGACAGAGTAATAGAAAAAGCGAGGGTCTCAGTCAAGGAGAAATTTTTAGTCAAGGAGAGATTTTTTAGGAGAGTTACACCTAAAAAATCTCTCCTTGACTAAAAATTTCTCCTTGACTGATTTTCTCTGTCTACGCGCACAAACTCTCCTCTTTAAAAGGAACTTCCTCTACCCGGTACTAAAATATGAAGGAACTTGCACTCTAAATCCACTTTCTCTTCTGTAGCCTTGCACGGTTTGCTGGGGTCTTAGGCGCTTTCTTTTTTCTGAATGATGAACACTTACACCCGTTTTTACTGTGATTTATTACAGCCTTGAGAAAGCCCTGGCGCAATTCGCCACAGGGGCGAAACACGTGTTGGCTGTCCACGTCTGTATCATCACAAATAAAGAGTTATTTTTCTACAAAGAATTGGTTACTTTGATCTTCTTCATTTAAAAAGGACTGAGCCTAAGGATTTTAAAATGTAACGCTCCACACACTCATCATCCCCTCTAAAGACTTTGTTGTTTGAAAACTCAAGAGGTCCAGAGTTTTCTTGAGTGTGTTAGCATCAACAAACAAACAGTGAAAACTAATGTGGACTTGGTCTCCTTTCGTGGACCACCTCCCCACTACACTCTATGCCACTGCACTCTACTCTGCACCATTTAACTCTACGCCACTCGACGGTAATGAACTCTATGCCACTTTACCCTATGCCACTCTACTTCGCATGACTCCACTCTACAACACTGCACTCTATGCCACTCTAATCTACTTTAATCCACTCTACGCCACTCAACTCTATAACACTCTACTCCACTCTACGGTCTTCCACTATACGACACTCTACTCCTGCCACAATACTCTTTAACACTCTATGCCACTCCGCTGTATGCCACTCCATGACATTTCACTTCACTGCACTCCATGCTACTCAACTCTACTCTACACCACTCCACGCCACTTCACAACTCTCTACTCTACTCCATAACACTCCACTCTGCAACACTTTACTTTATGACACTCCACTCCACGCTAATCTCCTTTACGCCACTAACTTTTATGCTGAACAGCAGCCACGCTGGTGTACAATATGGCTAAAATATATTGGCAAAGTCAATAGCTCTTTCATAGATGAGACCTATTGGCTTTACCAATGCCTGCTTTGTCACTACTCACCTAACTGGAAATCTCTTAAAGCCTATTAGGCGTGACTGGAAAGATTTTCTCACTGTCAATGTTTCCGGAATGAAGATTCTAACAGCATGTGCCCAGTGTGCCTTGAATAGGCTCCATAATTATGAAAAAATTGGATCTGAAATGTCTTTGCTAAAAGTATCAGCTAGTTGATAAGAGACCGACATGCTCAATATGTAAACCTCATAGGCACATTGTGTTCTAAATAACTGACCTGGTAAATGTAATGTATCAGCTGAATATCCCGCTAGTCGAAAATTACTAGAGTCCCCACAGCAGTGCTAACTCCTTTCAGGGCTTAATTTATATTAAAAGAAAGGTGCCATGGCCAAATACCTTTCCCAGGAGTTCTCTGTAACTGGCACTACCCACAGTTCCTTCCATTCAAAATGCCAGGGCCATCATTACCTACAAACAACACACTTGTATAAGTGGGACATTTTGGACTATTCAAGGTCACCCCAAACTGTAGGCATAGTCTGGAATATTATTTGTATGGCTCACGGTTTCATGGTATTTATGTTTTTTAATATTTATCTATATTATTTGTTGGCCCTTCTACTGTTATTTATTCAGATTTATTTTGTATTTTGAGAATAAATTAAGTCACAAAATTGTATATTTGCATATGCATTTAACTATTAAACATGCACTAATACTTTGATGCCTGTCATGCTTTAGAAAAGTAATCAGTCACATATAACTAAACCCAGAGGTGAATGTTCGCATTAAACTACAAATATGCATTGACATATGCCTGTATTTAAGGAAATCTCATCCTTTTTTTAACTCCCTTTCTGTCTATCTACTCAGATGTCGGCATTGGAATTCATGAAAAACAGCAGGGAGAGTCACTCGCATGAAGTAACATTTTCTGTATTTTTCCACTTTTAAAAATAAATACAGACTGTAAAACGGACAACTGGGAGTCTTAATAATATCTAAGTGCACTAAATGGTTACATACTTTATTGGTGTGCTCTAGTCAAAACTAGGCAGATAGCACCACCATGTGTTGGACTCTCGTAAATAAGTACCAGTGCTAAAAATAAGTGCTGGTGCCCAGCACTGGCAAACACTAGCACAAATTAAGCACTGCTCCATCTCCTTACATTTCACTTCTTATGGCTGGTTTTACTATGGAGGAGGTCTCTGTGATCAAGAGATGACAGAAATGCCACAGTAATGCTGATAAAACGTTAAGAGAATGATGTTGCAGAGCCCTCCAGATGGCAAAGAGTAGAAATGGGAAGGTACAGTGTAAAGGAAGTAGATGATATATTAATCATTTTAAGACTGTATATTTTTAGGGTATAATCTTTTTAATGACATTTTATGATGTATTGTGTCTTTTATGATTGGAAAATTATCGAATAAAGACTGATTGAATTGAATTGAAGTAGATGGGTTGCCACTCACACACACAAGTAAAAAGCAAAAATAAAGAATTAAAGCCAAAACATACCAGGTACGATTTAAAACAGAAAAATAATTGTGACGAATTAACAAAACAGCTTGGAAGATGCAAACTGGAATATTCCAAAACTGAAAAGAAATGATAACAATCCCAGGAGATTAGCTCTTAGTTGTGTAGTTGGTGCAGTGGCACCAGGGCCTAGAGGCCTGTTGGGCCCACAGAAGCCTGATTACTTCAGTACTGTATCACCCAACAAGTACTCAGGGGTCCAGTGTCTTTACTTGCACTAAATGGAGAAGGCCATAGCTGAAATTGTTTCATCTCGAAACAGTTAATGTTGACATTTAAACGTATGTCAGGTTTTAACATAATGTTTTTCTTTCAGAGGCTGGTGGAAATAGAAGGCCGGGCAGAGGCAGAAGTTGCCCTGGAGCTCTCTACCTGAAAGATTTATGGCTGCCTTTCTCAGACACCCCTCTGACTCGGTATGCAAATGGAATGATCTGCGTGGAAGCCCTGGGTGGGCAGCGGGCCCACAATGCATGATGCCATTGTGGTCCTGATTGGCCGTATTGATCTATTTCATTTTTTTTTACAGTAAACAAAGAATCGCAGGGCGCAGAATGTGATCAGAGCCCATTAACCCCAGCTCTCTTGCCTCGGTCCCATTTGGGGGCAATGACTAATGGCCGATGCGCGAGCTGGGGGGAGAATGAGAGGTGGCATTTGTGTAACAAAGAACCATAAATCATCTCGGTGCCATGGAATCCTCCATCAGTCAGCTGGGGGAGCACTGTCAGTGTCCCGAGCTATGGAGAGGCTTCGAGGCGCAATGATTTACAGCTCTTTCATCGGGGTTTTTATAGATCTGGAGCGTTATTGGGGGTTGACGGAACTTTATAGCTCACTGTGCTCCCCAAGAAACACCCAAGGGACCCATCTCCGCTTCCAGGTGATACTGGAAAATTAGCAAAATATTTAAATATGAACGAACCCAAAACAGGACAGTGCCTGCTTTCAGGATTTTGGAATTAACCTTCCAAACCTGTTCGAATATATGTCATATTTGGGTGTTTTTATTGCACACAATGCAGTCACAGGGAACTGTGAGGCATGGGAAAATCTTCTCGGTTCCCTGTGAATTAACTGTTTCATCTTCCTAATGGCAGGCCCTTCTGCAGAGCTTTACAATTGAGGGCAACTATGATTATGCGGAAATGGAAGACGAAATTATACGACAAGGATTTGTAAATTATGTGACAAGAAAATGTAAACTACACTACACTATGTGCACAATCCCTAGCAGTATTACTTGTAAATTTGAGCTACAAACAATAATTTGGTTAAAAAATGCAATTATGAAAATTATGCTGATAATTATGAGGCACATGTTTTAAATCCGTAAATATGTGGTAAGTGCCACGGTCTTGAAATCGCATAAATCCACTCACTGTTGTTCCTAGTTTTATTAACAATGTATTTGAGAATGTAAACAAAACCTAAATATTGCAATTCCACCAGAGTACACTATTAGATGTACTTTAAAGTGAAAAGTTGTTTCATGCTAACTACCGAAAAATAAGCATGTAATAAATAAATACATAACAGGTGAGCATGTAAAATGGTCCAATAATTCCATTGAGGTTTTCTTTTGCCATCACAAACCAGAAGGCTAAAGGCCAAGTGGTTTGTAAGTGCCACCAGAGATACAAGGTGACAATATAGGACCCTATTTCACTTTACCCGTTATGTATTTTTTTAATTAAATTTATTTTGGGGTACTTTGCTTGAATAAGCTGTTTTCTTTAAAGTGCAGGTAATAAAGGGTACTGATTGGGTTAGAATGTTTAGGTTTGCTTTTCATGACTGAATTGATGATAAAGCAATGGGCAATTGTGCAGGTCAGTGGACTGATGCAATTCTGTGCTTCAGTATTTACTACATTAATGTGGTTATACTATATTTGCCACATAATATGCAGATTTCTCAAAATGTTTTGTTTTAGGCTCAAATTGATGAAATTATGGCCAAAGGATTGTCCACATTATGTGGCATTTTGTCACATATTTAATTAACCTTGCTGCACAATTTACATAACCAAATGGTACATAACCTCAGTGCCCTTGACAAGGGTAAAGCTCTACAAGATGGTTTGGTGACTATCTTTATGATGATGAAACCCATATTTCACAGGGAACTGTGAAACATTTCCCATATTTCACATTCCCTGTTAAATATAGGCTTTTATACTACTTTATATTTTACAACAAAAAAACATTGTATGTATGTATATAAATGTGTATATACTCATTCGGTGTTGAAATGAGATTTAAATAAACAATGTTTAAAAAACAAAAACCACTTAAATTCACCAGTCATAGTTCACTAAGCTAACTATAATTTGCACCCCACCATACACTGTTTATCACGTCATGTTATATCACCCAAGACATGTGTAATGACATCATTGATGATATCACTGATAAAACTATGGTTATTGTAGCATACATTTACTGATTGTACAAGTATGGGTCCATAGCATGCAAATATCATAAACCCTGGAGGCAAGTGTGACTGTGCTTGTTAAAAGTTATATGGTGCTCTGTTTACAAGTTTGGGGTTCAAATATTACTCCATGTTAAACAAGGAAAGTGCAACTACCATATCAAAGAAACCCAGAAAACTAAAAATAAATGGTGCCAGACACATTTCAAAGCTGATGACTGAGGTAGATAGAAAGTTTTGTCTAATAATACACAAAATTACGACTGAGATTAAAATGTTAGTATGGTAACTGCTTCCCATGAACAATAAGAGATATTTATGATTTAGGTCAACTAAATGAGTATTATGAAAAACTGCTAAATTGCACTCAGATTTGATCACATTGAGCACTGGGAGTTGTGAACTAGGGAGGAGAGAGGTGGTTTAGTGTTTAAGTTGCTAACTGAAGACCAAGAAAACTTACATTTTTATCCTGACTTCCCATTCACAAAATAGTGTGATCTGGAGCTAATTACCTCTTGACCATTAGATTCAATTCCCTTGTTAATAAATATTAGGGGGCACTAATAAATAGGCTAACCGCAAAGGAAATAAAGTTAGAAATTCCCATTATGGTGTTGGGCAGGAGGCTTGATTTTTGCACTTCAGACTGTTCTGGACGTTATATCTGAGGAAAGACAGAATGTTTCTGCATCTTTTATGGAACACAATTTACAAATGTTTCAATACAAAGGTCCTGTTCTTAAAAAGAGAAAGAGAAACGCTCCATCAACAATTGTGTAACCTTGCATTGTTTCAGAAAACAACATTTTAGAAATTCATAAAAGTTTAGAAGATTGGAACCACTGACAGCCCCAGGGTTGTGGAGTACTATTGAAAGTTTCATGAATTCCTACTTACATGCATGGGAATGCCTTTCCATGTGTGATTGTACTTCAAGTGCAATGTGGCATGCAAAAGGGCCTTTGCATATCAGCAATGATACTTATTTTCCTTTTTCCTCCACTGTGAAATGTATTCCCCATGCAGAAACCTATTTCCCTCCTAAACCCTCACGAATTGTAGGAGTGTTCCATGCCCTTGACAGGAGTAAATCAGCAATAATTTCCTGGGAGAGAAAGAACCAAAGACAAGCTACGAATACTCACAATTCTTTTTAGTTTTTAGGTGTTCCCCGATTTTCAGGGACACCCACTCTGGAGCATTCACCCACAACCCACTCTCCACTCGAAAAGATGGAAGATTTACATCACACTCTGGTGATAACATGCTTGATTAAATTGATTTATGAGTAAAACTTTACCTTTTGCGAATTGCTTGCACTTGTAAATCAAGCTTTTTTTACTTATAAGTCAAACTTACAGGTGCGAATGGCTTTGTGAATGCTTTGTGCCCTGCTTCTGTAATAAGGTTGCATCCAATTGGAGAAAAAATCACAGTAACAACTCAATTTAAAAATATTCAACAATAGGAAAGAGAGAGATAGATATTCCTAAATATGTATGCATATATATGTGGAGAAGCGTGGCTCAGTGGTTTGAGGCGGCAGACCCGGAAGCTGAGATCGGCCGTGGACCAGGGTTCGATTCCCCGCCTTGGCGGGTCTCGGGCTCAAAAATTCCACGGAGTCGACAAATCTCGCTCTGGTGCCTACTCGACTCACGGGGTCACACTCTGCGACTCTGGGCAATAGCTTGCTTAATCTCCACTACGGCCCCTCGCGGCGGGATGCCTGGCTTTCACCTTGTGGATACCCGGCCGTGGTATCTCACAGGGGAATACCAGGAAGGGTTCCCTAAGCAAGCGCCTTGAGACCCCTGGGTTATAGTGCGCTATATAAATCGAAACACAAATTGGAGGGTCTCTCAAAGAGGCGTGGCCAATGTAATTAAGGGTGTGGCTTAAAAAAACATAAACTAAAAAATCTGTGCTTAGCATAGTGTGCTGCCCGACTTGTATTTTGGTGTTTCTGCCATTGCTTCTAGATATATGATACAACAAGTAACAGCATACCTACAAGTCAGGACTATTGGCTTTGTCAATGGTTGTTAGTTGCATTAGATTAATAAGCAGCAACTATGGCTTGTTGTATATAATATTGAAAAAAAATCCACTTAGAACCCTGGTGACACCAGGACAGTGTTGCTGATCCCAAGTTTCAAAAAGAGAAGGGAAATCCAGAGAGAAAATGAATCTTTAAAGGATTTCCCTTCCCCTAGAATGCTCACCTGGTATGACGTCATGCCGTAAATTACCCACTAGTGAGAATGAGCAGTGTGAGCAGCGCACATCGATGTGCCTGCTGTCACTGCAGTCCGGAGAAAAAAAAACGGCAGTCTGTGCAAGGGCACAAAACAGAGCCTGATTGAGACCTGTTTCAAGACCCCCTTTAAAAAACTGCCGGTGCTCAGTCCCGGTGAGACCGTGCCCACTTAAAGCCCTGTATATATAGAGAGAGAGAGAGTGAGAGCGAGAGAGAGAGAGAGCAGAAAAATATTATGTCAGGTTATTGTGGTAATTGATATATATATATATGTGTATATGTATAGAGAGAGAGAGCAAGAGAGAGAGACCAGATTCATATTATTTCAGATAATTGTGGTAGCTTCTACTGAGACTCGAGATCAGAGCAGCCACCAAGATGTTGCGTGTGTTAAAGAAACAGACCCGTTTGTATTTGCCATTGTTATCCGCAGATCCAGCCGAGAGCTCCTTTCTCCCCTTATAGAGTCTTCATTTGCCTTCCAAAGAGCGGGGCACGACAAGATGGAGGGCATGCGTACCACGGGATCAAAGCACAAAGACAACAGATGAAGCCCTCGCCCGGCTGGAAGCCCTTTGGACTGGCCCAGGGCCCGGCCCGGGGAGAATGAGAAGCGGGGACACCCCTTGGGAAGGCCGAGCAAGGCGCTGGGGTCACCGAGTGGTGAGCTGGTTCTCCACACGGGGAACAGAAGGGCCCGACAAAGGGACAGAAAGTGGAAATGGGCAGATCAAGGCAGGCCCATGTTCGCGCGCTGAAAGAGAATGGGCCTTACATCAAGTCAAACTGAGATGTGAGGGCTGAAGGCCTGCTAATGGATGGGGAGGCCCCGCGGGGGTCAGGAGTGCAGCCACACAGGCCTAATTGGTAATTATGTGCATATTAGCCGTGTACATCTCATATCATAGAACTGGGGAAACAGGGAAGTGAAGGCGCCTGCTACTGATACCACCGCTCGCCTTTCAGTGTCGCGATATTATACGTTAAAAAAAAAAATGTTTTGATTTTTGAAAAACAATACAATCGGGCACAGACGTGTACCCACATAAAACAAAGCAATATTACACGTTTATCCCGCCTCTTGCTACTACTTTATACGTAAGGCTCTGTGAAGAGGGGAACTCTTCCCCCTACAATCCACTGACAGCAATAAAAGATGGCGCTGCCGTACTGTCTGCAGTGACTGCCGTGTGCCCGCTACGGTCCCGCCAGCTCCTCTTGGTCTCCAGCTTTCTTTTTACAGTTACAGCCTGATCTCAGCAGCGCAGCAAGGACTCCATGGCAGGGTCTGGCAGGGGAAATGGACCCATTCTCTGCTTTTGGTACTAAAATAGAGCAACTGTCAGTGCTCAGTGGGCCACCACTGTACCTGCTGCACCAATGGTAACACTACACCTGCTGCACCCAAAGTCCCACTGCACCTGCTGCACCAATGGTCCCACTGCACCTGCTGCACCAATGCTAGCACTGCACCTGCTGCACCCAAAGTACCACTGCCCCTGCTGCACCAATGGTACCACTGCACCTATCACCTCTGCACAGTATCTCCACCAGATATTTAGACATCATTTGTTCCTCTTGCCTGGGCACGCCTTCTGTATGGCATTGGTCCTCGTTATTGTGAAGAACATCTCCATCTTATTTCTCAGTTGTCTCCAAATATTATGCACAGCATAAATATTCATGATGAAGATAGATCGATAGGAAGATAGACAGAGAGAGAGGCAGGCAGGACGAATAGATAGATAGATAGATAGATAGATAGATAGATAGATAGATAGATAGATAGATAGATGGATGGATGGATGGATGGATGGATGGATGGATGGATGGATGGATGGATGGATGGATGGATGGATGGATGGATGGATGGATGGATGGATGGATGGATGGATGGATGGATGGATGGATGGATGGATGGATGGATGGATGGATGGATGGATGGATGGATGGATGGATGGATGGATGGATGGGTGGGTGGGTGGGTGGATGGATGGATGGATGGATGGATGGATAGATAGATAGCAATAAAAATACAGAGGACCTAAATATTATTGATTTTGAGTTTAATTCCCTGAGATTCATTTTAAAGTAATTAATGATCTCAATAATATCACAAGGAAGTCTCAAAACACCATCAGCTTTCTCAGACACCACCCTACCCCTCATCGAGGGCTGAAAAAGGAGCAAACTACTCAAAAGGATCTGAGGAAGGCACCTGGTACTCTAAAGTCTTGCTGACAATAAATGATCTGCCTGCAGACATAGAAGAAAAATATAAGTCCTGAGGACCTCTTGATACTGCAGATCTTCCACTCAACATGCGGACAACACATACCATCAGTCAAAGCAAAGTATTATACCCATGCCATTAATGAATCCCCGACAGAAGCAGTACACTATTGAAGACAATCAAGGACTGCATCAACACCCTGCCGGTCCCACCCACTCTGTACTCCACAGAAAAGGCATCAACCGCTTCTTCTTTGCAATAATACAGAAGATTCAACAGCACATCAAGGACACAAAGCCTGGCTAAACTGTTACACCCACCTCTTTCTCTAAAATCCTGCAATGGTCCACCCACATAGCCTTACCTTTCACATATCTCGCTGACATTCAACTCATGAAGATGATGTATTATCATCATCCTTCATCAAAGCCCTCACTGGAGATGCTCTCTGACCCTTACTTACCATTGTCAATGCCTCACTCATTCAAGTCATCTTCCCAGAAGCTCTGAAGACAGACATGGGAAACCTACACTAGACTGTGATGACCTTACCAACTAGCGGCCCATCACTCACCCACCGTTGATCAGCAAGATCACTGAAAAAGCAGTCTACTTTCAACTCTAAGACCACATCAGTGCTAAACATCTCCTGCATGACTAGCAGTTTTGCTTCAGATCACACTTTAGTCCGGAAACCATTAACTTATATATCAATGACAATGCCATCTTGACCACAGATGAAGATGACCCCTGCCTCCTAATATTGCTGGACCTCTGTTATATTGAAGAAATATGGTCACTTCAACCACATCCTAATTGAACTCCATTGGCTCCCTGTGTTGGTCAGCACCATCTTCAAAACCAGCTGCATCATTTACAGAGCCATCACAACCAGCACCGCGCTTGTCTTGCAGACAAAGGCATCATTTCTGGTGGATCTCTGCACACTTGTAGCCAAGGTACCATTAGACTGCAAACTAATAAGTGAGGGAAAAATTTTTTAAAATAGATAGCAGGCCGTTTCCATCTATGCCCTCAGGATGTGGAACGGCATCCTTGTATCTATCAGGACTGCCCCAACGCTGCTCCGATTTTGGAAAGAATTTAAGAATTCCTGTTTGTCCTCAACCCAGCACCACCTCGTCTTACTAGTTGACTGTATGATTGTCAAGGCCGGACTGACCTTACTGGGCATCGGGCATTTTCCCACGAGGCTGGAAGGGTGGGAGGCCGGTTTTGTTACTGGGAGGCTGGTTTTGTCACTGGAGGGTGGTTTTGTAACTGAGGGACCAGTTTTGCAGTGCTGCACGGACAGCCTCCAGTAACAAAATCGGCAGACCAGCATCACCAACACAGCACTCACTTTTGCTGCCAGACGCCCTGTGTTTTTAAAGCAGTGGCTGCAGAGTTCTTGGTATATCAAGCAACAATAAACGTGCCATGATATCTCTAGAGATGAATCTACCTGCTGCAGTATTGTCTAGTGTCAGTTTTAACTCATCTATAAGGTCACGCAGAGGGTTAATGTGCCTGCTGCAAAGAACGTGTACCACGCAGATCACATAAATGTGTTTTATGTGCATAACTCGCCGTTTGTCGTGTATACCCATATGCATGTCCCCATGCTCCCGGGCAAAAGCAAATTGCTGCGCAGAGACAAGTAAATCTTTCTTGAGATGCTGCCCATAACAGCCGCACTGAGAGCCGTTGAACCCCTGCAGTGCTGTGAGTGAGTGCACCTCTCCTTTGGTGACGCTGACTTTCCTTTCTCTTCTCTTTTGGAGCACCTTGGGGGGGCTGCAGAGTTTACCCCTGACGTCCATTTGGTTCTGTCCTACACTCAGTGGGTGATGTCAGGTATACATTTTGTCCTCCTGTTGCTGTTGTTGTTGCAAAGACGCTCCCTGCCTCTCTACTTGCCTCTACACATGACATGGTAATAAAAATAGGACTCTCCACGCTGCTCACTTCTGGGAGCCATCCTGCAACGCCATCCCCTCTCCCTACTCATACTACCCTGGTGGACCTTTTAATATAGCCTGCACTTTTATCAATGAATCATTGAAGTATCATTCACTCTCAACATCTCCCTAGCCTTTACCTACTCCCTGGTCACAATTTCTTCCCCTAGAACCTTGATCTACAGACCGACAAGCCATAACTGGACAGGATCACAATTCCAATTTATGACAAATTAATCACACTTCCTGAACGCCCATTAGTTTTTTTCCTTTAACCCACGCCCTAAGTATCATTTTTTACCTCCCCTAACTTTGAGCCTTTTCTCTGACCGAAATGCCAGTCTTCGTCCTTCCAATACCGCTCCTAACATTCCTCCCCTTAGGCTAGCAGTAATGATGTAAATATTTTCCCTGTGATGCCAATATTGGAGTTCATTTTAAGTAAATGTGATTCTTTAATTCATGCAGCACAAGAGCTAAGTACAGAGCCCTGGTTATTTTCTTTTATATATATATTGTGTGACTTCTTATTACTGCACTTTACGATTTCGTTGCATTTCCTTCTGTTACACTATTAATGTGCCTACCCCAAAAATGTTCTGATGTAACTGTAATGCGTAACCTTAAATCTATATTCGTAATCTATAGTCTGCACTTTATACATGTTTTTTAAGGTGAAATGTTGTATATTTTGTATGCTTTTTCTGACTTGCTATGTTAATGCTGTTTATGTGCATTATGTCTGCTTTATGTATTTTATTCTCTCTTGCTTATGCTTTGCTTATATGCGCCCTGTGATTTGACGTATTCTCATACCCTCACCATCTATACTGCTTTTCATTGTTTATGTCACATCAACATACCCCCACCTACCTACTGCCCCCATGCTGACTCCACCCCTTCTAGCTCCATGGTCACTTGTTGTCGACCACTCGCAAGCCACCCTTCCCTGTTTTACCAGCTCCGCGCATTGCAGTCTGGGCGTCTCTTTTTACATTGCAGTGCGATGTACCCTTCGCCTTGCAGCTATTGCGTTGTCTATTGCTTGTGTTGTACAGTTTGCTCCATGTGACTACTTGAGTCCCATCTCCACCATATAAGCTGCATTACACTGTTTACTCGGTCGCAGCAATCTACCCCTACCTATCTCATTTCCCTTTGCTTAGCCCTCCCGCAACTAAACCGCACTTGCCTTTACAGTCCTCCACTCCTTACCTAATCTCTCTTTAACATAAACCAACTGATCCTGGCTTACATCCCAGCTCCATTCTCTCCCAGTCATGCCACCCCTCACCTACCCCCCCGCTATCACATCTCCACCCATCCTCAAGCTCGGCCCCAACACTTGGTCCATCCTCTACTCTCCCCACCTCTCCAAACACGGGAAGAAAAACTTTAAACACAAATTTCTCTGTCAGCATCCCGAAACCCTTTTTGCCGACCACCACAACAGCCTCAACTCCTCCATCACCACCAACTATATCTTCTTCTCCAAGCGCCCTTCTAAATGAAAAAGCCTATTTCTACAACACCTCCCTGTCACCACCTCCCGCAAGATCCCATACTGTCTGAAACTCTCCACCACCCCATCTGCCGCCTTCACCGGTGAAGTAGACATTTCCATCTTCAAGTCTGGAAACATTCTCATCCAAGCCTCCGATCTCCACCTATACACCTTTGAACTCCACTTTCATGCACTTTCTCAACTCCTTTTACCCCATCCACCCCAAGACCCTTCACCTCTCTCCTCTTCCCCTGCCCCCATGTCTCCTTTCTCTAACTCACCCCAATCCATGGTCTCTCCCACCCCCCTCCCCTTCCCCTGATCTCACCGTCCGCACCCCATCTGTATTCTTGATTCCCAACCTCTTCAGTCCACTAGTGCCACTAACTCCCCTTCTACTCCTAACGCCCAATCCCCCCAGCCCCACTTTCCCCCCTCACAAACCCACCCAATCTTGAACCCAACCTCCTCTCCTACCACCGCCTCTCTCCTCCCCATACTAATAATGCAGTTTCTTATACACCCCCATCTCCCTCTGAATTCCTCCTCACCCCACCCTTTGATTCATTTCTCCCTCACCCTCCCCACTTATCATCCCCCTCAGCCCCTTTCTACTTCCCACTTCCCCCCTCCGATTCCTCCCTCCCACACTCCACTGTTCTCCCATGCAACACAAAAGACACCAGAAACGCCACCCCCGATCCCCCTGTCCTGTTCTCCAAACCCACCACCCAACCTGAACGCCTCATCCCCGTCTATCTTCTGTGCCTCGCTCTACCCAACTTGAACGCCTCATCCCCGTCTATCTCCGGTGACCCCGCTCTTCCCAACGACGACCATCACCCTCATCACAACCCTCCCCCATGCAATCGCACCGTCCTCCCTTCTATCTCAGACCCATAGACCACTCCTACCTCTCTAACTTCATTAACCCTATAGAACCTCTTCACTCCTCACTTCTTACCCAATCACTCCTTAATGAACTGATGTCTTTCTCCTCACCAAAGCACACTCCTTGGCTCATGCCCACACATCTATACCCTCACAATAGACCATCCCCTCTTCTATACACTCTTCTATACACTCCAACATCCCTCCCCTCAACCCCCCTATTAATTGCCCACATGGCATTGTTGCCAACACCGACACTGTTGCCAACAATGACAACACTGATCTCCTCCTGGTGCTGTTACCAATACCGACATTCCCCCCTGTCCACCCTCCCCCCCCTTGAACGGCTCTCCCGTATCTGAACCCGCTGAAATTACCATAATCATCCCCCCCTTCTATGCCATCACACCACCACCTTCACAACTTGACACCTGCACGACAGCCCTAGAAGTTAACTCTCTTACAAGCTCTCTCATCTGCCCATCTTCATCCTTTCCCTCCACTCCCCTTAACCTTCAGTCCACTATCCTAGTTCTCGTTGGCACAAGCAGACTTCCCCTACTTCCAGCGTCTCCTAGACCCCCCGACTACTCAGACACGTCCCCCCCTGTCCTCCCTTCCAAATGCCCAGCACCTCCCCCCTCTCGTGCTTGCTGATTAACTGCTGATCCGCTTCCTGCCATGGGACTGAGATTGCGAAAACCATTCTCCACGATAACATTGACATAGCATTCCTTACCGAAACCTGGTTCAACCCTCACTCCACTCCTATCCTAGACCTGCTAATCCCACCTGGATATTCCATCATTAAGAAAGATAGAAGCGAACAAATAGGAGGTGGCCTTTCCGTAATCTTTAAAGAAGATCTTAACCTCTCAACAGTCCATGTGCAAGACCCTTCTACATTCGAATACCTATGTGCTGAGATCAACTTTCCTGGCTCCCCCGCCATTAGGTTTCACACTATCTACCACCCTCCTGGAAATTGTATCACCTTTACTGAAGAGATGTCAGATTTGATTACCCAAGCATCGCTCTCCCACTCTAAAAATCTCTTTCTAGCAGGGTTGTTTCCCCATCCCCCCCTTTTTCCCTCCCCCTCCTCATTTCTCCTTCCATTCCCCCCTTCCCTTCTCCCCTTCCCTCCTCTTCCCTCCCCCCCCCTCTCCCCCCTTTTTTCTTCTCCTTTTATTTGTCCCTAACCACAGGCGAATGAGCTGTGTATCCATGTCGGAAGGAGCCCATGACAAGAACTGAACTGCTTTGATGTGTCTAAGACGCTATATGCATTTATTGTGGTGCACCTGTGGTTTTTTTCTTTTATTGCCCTGTTGTTTCCTTCTTTACTCTGCTTCAATAAAATACTTTAAACCTAAAAATCTCTTTCTTGGGGACTACAACATCCACTGGAATAAAAATGACGACCCCGCAGTCTCCTAATTCAACGGCATCATGGGCATCACTGACCTGACTCAACTCTGCAAATCCCCAACACACGCCAAAGGTGTCACCCTTGATGCGATTCTGACCTGCCAGGATCTGGCCTCCCTCTCAAACATCCTTCCTGTTGACTGGTCCGACCACCACCTCATCCTCTTCATCCTGAATTGCTCCATTAAACGCTCCACTCCCATCGACAATCTACCTCTGAAACCTCCTCAAAAACTTCACCTTATTCCGCCGAGCGAATTGGAATCCACTATTAAAACTCACTTACTCCTTGCCCCTCTCTCCCTTAGCACTAATGACCTAACCGACCATTATAATAATTGTATAACTGAAGCCCTGAACCAAATTGCCCCGATCAAAATCAAACAACAAAAAAACCTTCCACCCAAATCATGGTTCAATTCTGACCTCAATAACGAAAGACGGGCCCTCAGACAATCTGAACGGACCTGGAGGAACCATCCCTCCTCTGACAATCTGACCCTCCTCAGAAAGGCCAGAACCCTATACAAAAAACACATCTTCAATGAAAAAGCCTCCTATCTCCGGTCCCAACTGGACCAGGCCAGAAACCGCCAAAGAGAACTATTTAACATTGTTAAATAACAAACATCCTCTGGCCCCCCCCAAAATGCTAGCGTCAGTTGAACGATGCAAAGAAATCACCAGCTTCTTCTCTAATAAAGTCAACTCGATTGAACTCTCCTTCACCTCCTCCCATCTTCCTCCTCAACCTCCCCACAATAAACTCCCCCCCCCACAACATCACCAACACTAGTTCATCCTCTTCCTCCCCGCCACAAAGCCCCCCTAATTCCCTAAATGGTCGCCCCCAACTTGTCTCCACTATCACGCACCACCAGGCTAAAAACCTTGCCTCCTGGAGCGAATTCACCCCTGTTTCCGGATCCGCGGTCACCAATATCATCTCTAAGCTCAAACCCTCCTCTCACACTAAAGATCCTCTTTCCGCACACCTGGTCCAAGAACTTAAACATGTCATTGCTCCAGTCTGGACCAACATCATCAATTCCTCTCTTTCCACGGGCTGTTTTCCGGCTTCCTTTCAGCTAGGCCAAATCTCACCCATCGTCAAAAACACCTCAGCTGACCCTAACGACCTTAACAACCTACGTCCCATCTCTAACCTACCTTTCCTCTCAAAAGCCCTGGAAAAATGCGTCCTGGCCCAACTTGATAACCATATCACCTCATTCAATCTCCAAGACATGTTCCAATCTGGTTTCAGAAAAGGATGCACTACTGAAACAGCCATACTCAATATTACAGATGACATCCATCGCTCCTTAGACAAAGGGGAATCCTCTCTACTAATCTTCCTTGACCTCTCGGCTGCCTTTGATACTGTAATGTAATGTAATGTATGTATACTTGTAAAGCGCACTGTTACCTCATTACGTGGCGTCCGGACGCTGTATACTGCTGGGGAACCCGTCCTGGCTTTCCCTGTGAGAGGGCACCCCCAAGGTGAAGCCAGGCATCCCGGCGCTGCTGGGGCCGTTGTGGAGATTAAGCAAGCTATTGCCCAGAGTTAAAGAGTGGGACCCATCGTTGGCGTAGGCACCTTGGCGAGAATTATCGAGTCCGCGGACATTGACCCAAGACCCTGCCGCGTCGGGAATTGAACCCTGGTCCCGGGCCGACTTCTGCTTCAGGGTCTGCCGCTTCTAACCAGTGAGCCACACTTCTCTACTGTCCATCATCCCACCCTTCTTATCACCCTCGAAGTTCGCTTCGGTATCGAGGGCACCGTACTCAAATGGTTCTCCTCATTCCTTCAAAATAGATCCCAACAAATTAATCTCAGCCAGTGCCTCTCCAAGCCCCAATCTGTTTCACTTGGTGTTCCGCAAGGCTCCATCCTCTCCCCTTCCTTATTTAACCTATTCATGGAACCTCTCACCCTCATCCTTAAACAAGCTAAAATATGCTACCACCTCTATGCAGATGACACCCAGCTATACTACCTGATTAAATCTCACAATGACATCCTTCACCTGAACGAGACCCTGATTAAAATCCAAGCCTGGTTCCATCTTAATCATCTCAAACTAAACCCAAAAAAAACTGAAATCATCCTTTTCACTCCTAAAAACAACTCCCTCCCCATTCACCTCTGGATCAAGGATATTACAGCTCTCAATTGCCCCCTCTCTCCCTCGAATACTGTCAAATCCCTAGGCATAAGCATTGACCATAACATGAATCTCATCCCACACATCAAAAATGCCGCCAAGGGTGCCCTCTTCATCCCTCCACCACCTCAAAAAACTCAAACCTTTCATACCAGCAGACGACTGTAAAACCGTTGTCCAATCGCTTGTCCTTAACTGTATTGACTATGGTAACGCCATACTCGCTGGTACCCCTAAAGCCCACCTAGCACCGCTCAAATCTGTCCTCAACCTTGCTGCCAGACTTATCTCTGATTATAAAAAATTCGACCACATCTCTCCAGTCCTAAAAAACCTCAATTGGCTCCCAACAGAAGGTAGATCCACTTACAAGATTGCATGTATCACGCACAAAGCCCTTCACCTAAACACCCCCTCCTACCTGGCTGAGAAACTGCAAAAAGCTGGATGCTCCAGGTCCCTGAGGAGCACCAACTCCCTTCTCCTAATCCCTCCCAGACTCAAGCACAAAAAAAAACAATCTTGTGCTTTTACTGGGAACGCCCCCACGATCTGGAACTCTCTCCCCAAAGATCTTCGATGCAACCCCTCCTACCCTCTCTTCAAAAAAAGACTGAAAATACTCCTTCACAACAAATATTGGGGAACCTAACCTCACTGATGTCTGACTCTCTACACTCCTTGCTCCCTGATTCTCGCCTCCTCCTCAACCCCACTCCCCGCCTCTCATTCTGCATCTCTCCTTTTCTTCACTCCCTTCTCCCTCTGAACTTCAACACCCTCACCCCCATTGATCTCCATCGCCCCTAAACACCCAGCACATTCTATTACCCTATTTTATGTAACTCATGTTTTTAACCCCTTTGCTGCGGCGGCTATTCCGCCGCAGCGCTGAGGGGGCGGGAGGGCCGCGCGGCGGGCGCATGCTGGTGACGGAACCGCTCCGTCACCAGCCGCGGTTGAGCTGTGCTCATGACGGAGCGGTCCCGTCATGGCCCGCCCCGCTCAATAGAACGCGCCGCGCAGGCGCAAAATCAGCGCCGCGCAGGCGCAAAATCAGCGCCGCGCAGGCGCGGCGGCTGGGCCATGACGGAACCGCTCCGTCATCAGCACAGCGCCACTGCGGCTGATGACGGAGCGGTTCCGTCATCAGCATGGAACGAGTTACTACACATTGTTTTATTTTATTGTAATTGTTTACCTGTCTTGTAAGGCGCTCTGATACCCCCGGGTCCAGTAGCGCTATATAAAACCTTGGAATTAAATAAATAAATAATAAATAAATAGGTTCATAAGTTACAATAGTAATCTAGCACAGCGAGCTATGAACTGCCATCAAAGACCTGCACGCAAACTGCATGGTCCAGGTAGAAAGTCTTTCATTACCATAATGTTGCAAAAAAGGGTTTGTTTGGGTAGAAATAAATTCTTATGAGTAAATGTAACACTAACCACTGTGCTACGTTTTGAATCTCGAGTTTGTGCTTCTTCAGCCGAAGTACTCTTAAAAAACACTTTGTAATGCCCTTGATCCCTTGATCTTATGTAACATTTTCTATACACTGATTACACATATATTACTCATTGCCTCTCTGTGTGTTTGATGTAAAGTGCTCTGACAGAATAATTTGGTATGAGAAGCGCTATAAAACAAATGAAATACATGAGAGAGGGGCTATGGAGAAATGAGGGGCACTGTTGAGAGGTGATGGAACCATTTAAGGACCCCAATAAAGACTGTTGTATCCTAGTGCACTGTAAGACTTTAATTTAGTATGGTTAAAAAGCTAATACAATTGAATATGTATTGGAAAATGTATTGTAGAATGCACCATTTTAGTCAGTTCCCCAAAATTTTCTTGGGGGGGAGAATCTCCCTAAACCCTACTTGTAGTGGTTGGTCTTGCTTGCTGCGCTCGTTATGCAACCTATGGGGGCTGGTTTGACAACATTTTCCAAGGCTGCTTTGGGTTCCCAGTTCGGCCTGATGCTTGTCTTTGACCAATCAGAGCTGAGCTCCCAACTGCCTTTTGACTAGGTTCAGTTTATAGAAATACTATATACATATAGCCACTGGAGTTATGTGATTTTGCGATGGATTTGCCACATTTACCACATAATCCATCATCTGCTACATAATTTGCAGATATTAGTTTTAAAATAGGTGTTTTGAGGCCAAATGGATCAAAAGTTGCCAGAAACATGATGGCAGAAAAGCCTTCCAAAAGGTTGAAGGGTTACCTTTCTGTTGTTTATTGCTGTATTTGGGTGTTAAACTGGTACTAAAGAGATGAAGCCTTTGTCCAGACCATGTTAACGTGTGAAAATGGGAAAATAATGAAGTGATACTATCACAAAATGTGTCGCAATATGGCGCATTATTTGCCTTTTCTTGCTACTTCATTTAGTTAACCCTGCCGCATAATTTGGTCCTCCCTGTTACATAATTGCAGAATGTATATGCAATGGCCTTGCAAATACATTCATACATATCAACCCACTTGGGTGCACAAACTGAGGGGCAGACTATCAAGGGTGGCGATAGGGAATTCTCGCCGCTTTAGCGGCCGTTTTTGGCCGCTAAGCGGCGATAATTCTATCGCCCTATTAGAAAAGCTGTCGCTAACAGCAGTTAGCGACAGCTTTTAGGTGATAGCGAGCGGTATGGGGCCCGCTTTGCATGTTAGCAATATTTATCGCTAATGGCATGCAAAGCAGGCGTACCCAAACTGTTAGTGACTGAAAACAGTCGCTAACATCGCTATCGCCTATAAGCAAGTCAGGCGTAGCGATGGAATTGTTTGCGCTAAGTGCGAATATCTCCAAATACTAACACCTGCCCAGACCAGTTCTTAGCCATGTAATCCAATGGGAGGTGGATAAAATGGCTAAGAGCATTCTGTATTCTCAGCGATGTTCACACATTTCGCCGCTATCGCCGGAAAATGTATCGCTTTGGAGATAAACGTTGGCAATAGCACGTTATCTCAGCGATAAATTCCGGCGATGCTCGTCGCTAAGCCTATTTAGCTATAAATATCGTTACTTGTTGGTAATATGCTCCTAACTTCGCTGGCCACCAAATAGTAGAACATTTGGAATTTTGAGGTTGTGCAGTAATAATAGAAAGAGTAATACAAACAAATCAATTAACAATACAGAAATCCGCACAGCACTTTAGAACGAGATGGAAATAATATCGCAAAATTGGTATAGATAGGTTTGATTTTATGGTAGGTTTCATTTCAAATACTACTAGAAAGCAATTTTAATACGGGAGGAAGGGTATCCCAAGTTATTTCTATGTGAGGGCTCCATGCATCTGTAACGTACCTATGACCTGTTAGACCCCTACTTTACCCTAAACCCACTCTGCTGTGGCCGAGTCTGGTGGCTTAGTGGACCAATAATAAGTCCACTGTGGAGAGCCGTGTTTGACCTTATGACCACAGGTTCAAGTCTTGGTGGTCCCTTCATCCTTCTGAGGTCGATAAAATGAATACCTTTGAGTTGAGTACCAATAAACATCTGTTTGCAAACACCCTGTCATCTTTTCGAGGCGCTTGGGGGTCTTGAATATGTCGGAAGCTCTCTCTGTTTTGCCTGCGCCTTTACAGCGCACTGATGCCAGAAAGGACCTGTGCTGAGCTTTACAAAAAGCAATAAAAAAAAATCGAATCTATGAATTTGTTAGCGGTTATTTTAGTTACTTGACTGTACTCGCTGTACAGGGTGTAGTAGGGGGTGGAGTGCAAGCAGCTCTCTAGTCATTTTGAGAGATGTTTCTACAGTTTCACATTTTGCGTAGGAATTCATGCCAGTTTCGCTGGTTTGAAAATGTCGCTAATCTTACTGTGTGTTTCTCTGTTAATTCGAGATATTTTGACGCTGGCCTGCTTTGGGTATTTAATGAGAAAATCCCTAGGACAGGCACACGATTAAAGTGTTGATCCTATTTCAATTTTAACTAATAAAAGTACTTGAACTAAAAAAAAAGAAGAAAAAAAACATGATTCTGCAGGCATTGGATAATAAAAATGCACATTCTTTTTCAATGTGCTGGGGCCAATAGCCAAGCCTCCCCGTGTGCTCAGAGGACACCCCTGACGCTCACTTCGGTTCTCAGCAGCATCGGGCGCCGGAAGAGCGAAGTGAATTTCTGCTTCCCGGAAAAGGTCGCACGCGCTGGTACCGGAGGAGCGGGAATGGTGCGATCTTTTACGGAAATTAATACAAAGGCTTTGCCCAGGCTCAGGAGGGTAAACATAGGGGCAGATTTACAAGCCTCTTGCGCCACTTTTGCGTCATTTTTTCCATGTTAAAAATGATGCAAAAGTGGCGCAAGGGGCTTGTAAATCTGCCCCTAGTGTTTAAAGAAAGACGGGGCATTGTATGAGAGTTACACTGGAGAGTCAGTTACCAGGCCTTGTAGATATCTTTTTGTGCGTCTTCTGGTTCACATTGAGTGACGCGGTTACCATCTACACAACCCTTATTCTGGTGCCAGGCTGCAGTGACCAGATAACGCAGTACGGTGGGAATACATGCTATCAATGCAGTGGGGTGGGGGAGGGGGGCGCCCCATGTTGCTGCTGCGGGATCAGGGCGCTTTGAAGTCCCCACTTGCAATTAACACTTGTAACACATGTAAAGTTCAATGCTGCCAGCGCCCACGGGCTTCCTTGAACTGCGTCGGCGTCGCGCGCAGTCATAGGCGACTGACAATAATCCGCTCAGTGTGCCCAATGAGGAGCACAGAGGACCGGCCTATCATGGAGTCAGAGCTGTCCCAAAAGGCCAGTGCCCAACAGAACCCGCTAGGGCCGCGGCAGAGTCAGTCACATCACGCAGGGGACAGTGCCACAGGCACCGAAAATCGAGGAGATCACAATTCCACCTATTAGGCCCGCCCACTTCTGATAAATGAATATTATTCAGTGCCAGATGCTATTTCTTAAAGAGACAGTCCCAGCAGGCCTGTCTTAAACTGGGGGTCTGGGTCGAAGGGACGGTGTGACTGGTCAGTTCCATTATGTAAGGCATTGCATCATTGTTTACAGTTCCTTTGACTTTCACAGGTGAGGTTGGTTTCCAAACAGAAACTCATAAATAGCGCTTCAAAGGAATAACATGATGGAGCCGTGAGTCTGGGGGACAAATGGAACAAGAGAGAACACAGGGAGTGAGATGGAGGTAGTATGGTTGATGGAGAGAAGGATGAGTGGTGGAAGGGGAGATGGATGGGTGGCTAGAGGGAAGGAGGTTGGAGGGATGGATGGAGACATGAATGGATCCATGATCTCGAAAAGAAGCCTTTGTAGACTCCACCCTCATCCTTCCTTGGCTCACCCGAAACCTGTTTTTTACTAATATGATCTCCCAAGCAACCCTTTCTAAATTCTTCCCTCATGTATCCCAAACC
Organism: Lissotriton vulgaris; assembly: GCF_964263255.1. Lineage (NCBI taxonomy): Eukaryota > Metazoa > Chordata > Amphibia > Caudata > Salamandridae > Lissotriton > Lissotriton vulgaris. Next base: position 254,261,278 of record NC_141687.1, read on the forward strand.
TCATTTTACTAGTATGATTTCCTTAATCCCTTTCTAGAGACTCTTACATCCTCCATCTCTCCTTTAACCCCTTGCCTGCGGTCGGAATTCGGCTCCTGTGCGGCACATTCCGATCGCGGGCGTGGTCATGACGGCTCCCGGCTGTCATCAGCACACGAGTACTGTGTGCCATGACAGACGGGAGCCGTCACCAGCATGCAAGGGGTTAAATCATCCCAAGCCTCATCTTACTACTATGATCTCCCAAATAACACCTCCAAGACTCTTCCCTCTTCTATCCCTCCATTATCCTAACTAACAGACTCCCATGTCCACTGCTCAAATGAACAAATATTTCCCTATGCCAACCCACCATTAATCCTCTACGGGTTCCAGAGCAGCGTGCTACTCACCAAAATGCAATTTGACGCCTCAGGGGTCTAACTACTATGATATCCCAAATAACACTTTCCACACTCTTCCCTCTTCTATCTCTCCATTACCCTATTCAATACAAGTAACAGACTCACATGACCCCGCTCAAATTAATCCATATTTCCCTATAGTACCCCACCACTAATCCTTTTTGGGTTCCGGAGTAGCGTGCTACTCACCAAAAGCACTTCAATGCCTCATCGGGGGTAGTAAGCACTATATAAATACATTTACAAACTAAAATGGAAAGAATGTTGGGCAGAGTGAATGGGAAAACACACAGATGCATCGGTGATGGATGCAGAGGTGAGTGGATAGATGGAGAGAAGGATGTCTGGATGGAAGGACAGAGGGTCAGACACTTGGAAGAATGGAGAAGAGCATGGAAGGAAAGATGGATGGATGATGAAGAGAAAATATATATTGAGAAAGATGGATAGTTAGTTGGATGGATGCAAGAAAGGATGGCGAGATGGATGGCGAAATGATAGGAAGGATGGATGAAGCTTGAATGGATGGCGGAATGGGAGAAGGGGTTATAGATGGAAAAAGAAAGAAAGAAGACGTATTTCCTGTTTGCAATATTTTTTAAAGGGGAGGGCAACACATTATCCGTTGCTTCATTTTTTAATTCTATTATGGGCTTTCATATTAAAATACTATCCACATTGTTAAAATACTGGTCCAGCCCCCGACTCACTTTGGTGCTTCAGCCACTCATGGACATTGATTCACCAAAATGCCTGTTTGGAAAATTGACATAACCTACCCTTTGACCTCTTTTGCAATCACAGGGCTGGCTCCTACTAACACCGCTAGCACCATAACATTTTCATGCTTGTCGTTGAAGAGCCACAGTAATTGCAAGAAGTGGTAATTACAGACAGTAAACGGGGCTCTGCCTTTCCTATTTTTTAGGTCTCGCCTTTACCATTCCGCAGGAATGGGAAATGGGGAGAATTCAAGTCGGCAATTTTCTCTTCAAACTAAGGGCTTTCAGCCGCGGTTTTCTTGCAGTTCACATGAATCACGTGAGCAAACATGCACGAGCATTCACGGCCAGGGCTTCTCCTCCCCTAGCAGCACTCCTCCCACACCAGCAACTCCCCCCTCCCACACCAGCACCTCCCCTCTCTCTCCAAAGAAACACAGCCTTGCCGTAGCAGCACTCCTCCCACACCAGCAACTCCCCCCTCCCACACCAGCACCTCCCCTCTCTCTCCAAACAAACACAGCCTTGCCGTAGCAGCACTCCTCCCACACCAGCAACTCCCCCCTCCCACACCAGCACCTCCCCTCTCTCTCCAAACAAACACAGCCTTGCCGTAGCAGCACTCCTCCCACACCAGCAACTCCCCCCTCCCACACCAGCACCTCCCCTCTCTCTCCAAACAAACACAGCCTTGCCGTAGCAGCACTCCTCCCACACCAGCAACTCCCCCCTCCCACACCAGCACCTCCCCTCTCACACAGCCTTGCCATAGCAGCACTCCTCCCACACCAGCACCTCCCAGTAAGCCTCCCTCCCACAGCTTCCCCCAGCTCCCTTCTCCTCCCCCCTAATTGCTTTTTTTTCACGGTCGCCAGGCCGTGAGCTGCTTCAAAGCGATCCGCTCGGCCCCCTGCTGCACACAGCGCTGGCCTCACTTCTCCCCCCTAATTGCTTACCAGCCATGTCACACACCACCATTTGCTGTGCCTCGCATCGGAGCATCAGACCTTCTCTTTCCCCTCATTAACAGGCTTCCCCGCCCCTAAAAGCTTCCTTCAGCGATGTTCTTGTTAGTTTGTTTACTTCTGTGGTGAATCATCAGGAAGTGCTTGTTTTTTAAGTGACTACAAATGTATATTACATTTTGCGCCAAAGCTGTGTTCCTGTCCCTTTTACTGATACGTGTAGCGTTTTTACACACATTGATACAGTTGCTGCTGCAGTATCACAAAGATGCAGACAACGTTTTTTCCTTCTGGAAAGGAGATTGGGCTGGGAGAGGAGCGACTTTGTTTCAGGTCACCATGCAAGACAACAACAAAACTTAATACTTGCAAAAAGCCAATGCAAATGTTCTTTTGTTTCTCCTTTTGCCGTAGGCGTCATTGGGGATACATAAAGCACTGGCATTTTAGCTAAATTGTAAACCAACTTGTTGAGGAAAGGTTTCGATGAGAAATTAAAGGCAAGCTGATCAGGAGGAGACAAAGAGAGGGTCGCCAAAAGAGGAATGTGGGGGCTGTAAACCGGACCCAAGAAACCGATCCACAGACTGGAGAGGCAGCAGGCGTCAGCAGGGGACAAGCTGGTGAAACTCACAAAGGAAATGAAGTCGCAAGGTTGGTCTTCGTTTCCCCTCCGCAGATCAAGTTACACCCCTGCCCTGCTGGGTATCAGCGGGGGGAGGGGGGCCTAGTCAAAGTGCACGGAGTCCCTGCAGTCTTCAGAACAGAATATTGCAACGTGTACAGGTCGAGTATTTAGTGTTCAGCTTACCAGAGTGCTGAAGAATCAGGATATATCATCTCATCCCATCCCAATGTTTGACAAGAGAGTCACAGGGAGCCCCAACTGTTTAGAGTTAGGTGCATGAAAGGCCCCATTCTAAACTATAGTTACTTGCTTCTAGAACGGTCACGAAAATTAGGAATCCTAATAGTAAAACAGCATTTATATCCGTTAACAAAGATTTCCAATTTTGAAGCACTTAAGGAAAGGAGCTAATATAATCACATCTCAGTCAAGCTGAACTGCTTTTGCATGTTCCATCAGGTACTGTGTAATGTCTTCTGAATGAAGGCAAGCACTGTGCATCACCCCCCTTCTTTACTCTAGTACTGTACCCCGTTTAACTAGATACCATAGCGCTGTGACCTGTTCATCACTTCTTCCAAAAACAGTCACCTTCACCGCTGGCAGTGACACCCCTGTCTTTGCTTCTAGAATCTTCTGCCCATCACCTTGTTTACACAGTATTGTCCCTTATTCACCTTTACTCCCAGTGGACCTTGCCTCACCACCTGTGCTTATACAGTGATGTGGATAATCACGATTGTACCATCTTTGCCACCAACGTTGTCTGCCATTTTCACTTTTGCTCCAATAGCTTCACCTTCTCTCCCAGACTACTGTACCTCCTCATCTTTGCTAGCAAGGGGATGGGCTCACACATTACCCTCTTCAGTGCCTGTTTCACGTTCCTAGCAGAGTACTGGATTCTCTTCAATGTTTGCTACTGCAGTACTATACCCCCTCTCCGTTACAACTAGTGCTGTGCCCGCTCCACCTTACCCACTACAGCACCTTCACGTTTCCTTACAGTGTTATTTTATTTTGCCTAGCAGGAATACTTACTGTGCGTCACCCAGAGCACTGTGCAATGCAGTTTTGCTACTGGAGTACCATGCCCCTTTCATTATTTGACAGTTGAGCCCCTTCTTCACCACCCAAGTGCCTGCTTCCATTGACCATTACCCTGTACATTTATGGGTTGGGTAAATCCGTGTCCATTCAGTACTTGCAAAATCATTCAGTATGTGACGCAATGTATTTTGGCTTTCGCAGTCATATTTACAAAATTCAGATACATTCAACCCAATTCCAAACATTGTTGCTGTAGGTGAGACTCACTCTTGGAGTACTCCTAGCTTACACCTGACTTCCAAGCCAGAAGTACGGCAAGAGTAAGTCAGAGCAACTTCTTTGTGCAATGGATCCATCGTCTTTGCTGCTGTTGATTGTACGATTCATCCATTGGCAAAATCAAGCACTGGATGTCATGCCATTTCCTCTAAGGTCACACCAACAATATCAGAGCATCCACTAACACGCAACGCCACTCACACCCACGCAAGCCCACTATCACCCACGCAAAGCCACTCACCCACGCAACGCCACTCACCCACGCAACAACACTCACACATGCAACGCCACTCACCCACGCAACGCCACTCACTCAAAGCAACGCCACTCACACACGCAACGCCACTCACACACGCAACGCCACTCACACACGCAACGCCACTCACACACAAGCCGAATATGTGCAAGCAGCTTTCCAATATAGAAAACAAATTGGACTTTATTCGCAAAAAAATATATACTACAATTGGACTCCTTGGGTTCACTCACATGCAAACCTCAAGTGACTCCAACTATTAAATCTTCATTAACACAAACAAAGATACTTGGCACAAAACCACCCAATAGGCATACTGCCAATAAAACCATGCTCAAACCAGGCCAGAAAGTTAGTCTCGTTTTGCCATCAAGGAACAATGAATTTACAATAAACATGGCCATTGAAAATGTATTCTTAAAAATGAGGATTGGAATTATATGGCCATTAAGTTATTAACTATTTTGCAGATGAAAAGAAACCGTAAGTCCGTAACTGACACACTAGTTAGAATTCTTTAGATAAGTACTGAGCTCTGACATCGATGTACAACCTTCAGGCCATAAATGTAAACCCCGTCAGGACTGAATCCGACCTTCATCCTTCTGAGGTGGATACACGGAGTACCACTGAGTGATCAACAGACACACCTTTTACGAACAGCGCTATATATAACAGCAAAACTAACGAAGCAAGGGAGGGTTAAAACAAGAATATGATTTATTAATAGGGAAATTCAAAAGTGGGGCTGCGACGTGATAAAATAAAATGGAAAGTAATGATTGACGTCATTGACAGGACATGTGAACATATCATCCACGAGCTGATCACGTAAATATCGTTCCGGCGTTTCTTTCGCCGATTACTTTCAAGATTCACCTGGCAATGCATAAGTCTTAAAAACACCTTTGTAAATCAAACCAATGCACATGAAAACATTTTCGGCCATATTGGAAAAAACATAGACTATTTGAAAAAAAAACGAGCCAAAACACTTCACAAACGATCACAGGCTAAATCAAAATAAACTGCAAGTACAAAAACATATTTACTGCAAACACCAAGTAACACTAGTTTAAACGTTGAAGGTTGTTGCATACCAATAGTGTCTAAATTAATCTCAGCCTTAAATATTAATCAAAATCATTCACAACACAAAAGAATAATACTGTAAAAGAAAGACACTGTGATTACAATACAACAGTACAATCACAATCGCACATTGTCAACAAAAAAAATATTTCCCAAAAAATGTCTGAAGTACAGTACATAAAATAACTACATCGCAAGATATTTACTAAAAACAACATTTATACATAGCACATAAAATTTTGAAACGTTCAATAGCTAGACACGATGTGCAAAAGAAAAGTCAAATTCAGTCGGAATATGTCGTACGTACATCACAAAAAATTCCAACATTGCCATATATTCATTACAAACAACATTAATACATAGCAGATCAAAATTTGAAAACGTTCAATATCTGTACACAAACAGCATACAAAAAGTCAAATTCAGTTGGAATATGTCGGAACTACGTCCCATAAAATTAAGACATTTGCAATATATTCATTAAAATCAACATTTATACATAGCACATCAACATTTTTAAACGTCACATAACTATACACTAAGTACATACGCAAAACCAAATACAGTCTGAATACGCAAACGTCATAAACAATACAAAACATTAATAATATTAAAATTCAAACTTACCTGTCAAACGACGCAGCAACAACACAAGAATCACAACGCGCCTTTCACACGTGACTGTTCTCGAAGATCTGGGAATTTCCCCGTTGACGCACGTCAAACGCAACGCTACGTCACAAAACGTAGCGCTGCGATTGGCTAGAAATTACGTCACACTAAACATTACATCAAAATAAAAAAAAGACTAGAACGCTAATCTCCCTTACGTAACAAACGTAAAGGGAATACATAGCGTACGACATTTTTACATAATAAAAATAAAACACACTTTAAAAACATTCACTAAACACTTATAATCCCAATACAAATACACAAATACACACACACACATTACATTAAAAATATAAATGAACACATGCAAAACAATCACATATGCCAATCACACATGCAACCCCACTCACACATGCAACGCCACTCACACATGCAATGCCACTCACACATGCAACGCCACTCACACATGCAACGCCACACACACATGCAACGCCACACACACATGCAACGCCACACACACATGCAACGCCACTCACACATGCAACGCCACTCACACATGCAACGCCACTCACACATGCAATGCAACACACACATGCAATGCAACACACACATGCAACGCCACTCACACATGCAACGCCACTCACACATGCAACGCCACTCACACATGCAACGCCACTCAACCACGAAACGCCACTCAACCACGAAACGCCACTCAACCACGCAACGCCACTCAACCACGCAACGCCACTCAACCACGCAACGCCACTCACACATGCAACGCCACTCACACATGCAACGCCACTCACCCACGCAACGCCACTCAACCACGCAACGCCACTCACCCACGCAACGCCACTCACCCACGCAACGCCACTCAGCCACGCAACGCCACTCAGCCACGCAACGCCACTCACACACGCAACGCCAATCACACACGCAACGCCACTCACACACGCAACGCCACTCACACATGCAACGCCACTCACACAGGCAACGCCACTCACACAGGCAACGCCACTCATCCACGCAACACCACTCACACATGCAAGGCCACTCAACAACGCAACGCCACTCAACAACGCAACGCCACTCAACCACGCAATGCCACTCACACATGCAACGCCACTCACACATGCAACGCCACTCACACACGCAACACCACTCACACACGCAACGCCACTCACACACGCAACGCCACTCACACAAACAACGCCACTCGCACAAACAACGCCACTCACACAAACAACGCCACTCACACACACGCCACTCAACCACGCAACGCCACTCACCCACGCAACGCCACTCACCCACGCAACGCCACTCAGCCATGCAACGCCACTCACCCACGTAACGCCACTCACACACGCAATGCCAATCACACACGCAACGCCACTCACACACGCAACGCCACTCACACACGCAACGCCACTCACACAGGCAACGCCACTCATCCACGCAACGCCACTCACCCACGCAACGCCACTCAGCCACGCAACGCCACTCACCCACGTAACGCCACTCACACACGCAATGCCAATCACACACGCAACGCCACTCACACACGCAACGCCACTCACACAGGCAACGCCACTCATCCACGCAACACCACTCACACATGCAAGGCCACTCAACAACGCAACGCCACTCAACCACGCAACGCCACTCACACATGCAACGCCACTCACACACGCAACGCCACTCACACAACAGCGCCACTCACACACGCAACGCCACTCACACATGCAACGCCACTCACACACGCAACACCACTCACACACGCAACACCACTCACACACGCAACACCACTCACACATGCAATGCCACTCACAAAAACAACGCCACTCACACACGCAATGCCACTCACACACGCAACGCCACTCACACAACAGCGCCACTCACACACGCAACGCCACTCACACACGCAACGCCACTCACACACGCAACGCCACTCACACACGCAACACCACTCACACACGCAACACCACTCACACACGCAACACCACTCACCCACGCAACACCACTCACACAAACAACGCCACTCACACACACAACGCCACACACACATGCAATGCCACTCACACAGGCAACGCCACTCACACAAGCAACGCCACTCACATAGGCAACGCCAATATCACACGCAACGCCACTCACACACACAACGCCACTCACACACGCAACGCCACTCACACACGCAACGCCACTCACACACGCAACCGCACTCACACACGCAAGGCCACTCACACACGCAACGCCACTCACACACGCAATGCCACTCACACACGTAACGCCACTCACACACGCAACGCCACTCACACACGCAACACCACTCACACACGCAACGCCACTCACACATGCAACGCCACTCACACACGCAACGCCACTCACCCACGCAACGCCACTCACCCACGCAACGCCACTCACCCACGCAGCGCCACTCACCCACGCAACGCCGCTCACCCACGCAACGCCACTCACCCACGCAACGCCACTCACACATGCAACGCCACTCAACCACGCAACGTCACTCAACAACGCAACGTCACTCAACAACGCAATGCAAATCAACGCAACGTCACTCACACATGCAACGCCACTCACACACGCAACGCCACTCACACACGCAATGCCACTTACACACGCAACTCCACTCACACACGCAACGCCACTCACACACGCAACGCCACTCACACACGCAACGCCACTCACACATGCAACGCCACTCACACACGCAACGCCACTCACACACGCAACGCCACTCACACACGCAACACCACTCACCCATGCAACGCCACTCACCCACGCAGCGCCACTCACCCACGCAACGCCACTCACCCAGGCAACACCACTCACCCACGCAATGCCACTCACACATGCAACGCCACTCACACACGCAACGCCACTCACACACGCAACGCCACTTACACACGCAACGCCACTCACACACGCAACGCCACTCACACACGCAACGCCACTCACACACGCAACGCCACTCACACACGCAACGTCACTCAAACACGCAACACCACTCACACACGCAACGCCGCTCACACACGCAACGCCACTCACACATGCAACGCAACTCACACACGCAACGCCACTCACACAGGCAACGCCACTCACACAGGCAACGCCTCTCACACAGGCAACGCCACTCACACACGCAACGCCACTCACACACGCAATGCCACTTACACACGCAACGCCACTCACACACGCAACGCCACTCACACACGCAACGCCACTCACACACGCAACGCCACTCACACATGCACCGCCACTCACACACGCAACGCCACTCACACACGCAACGCCACTCACACACGCAACGCCACTCACCCATGCAACGCCACTCACCCACGCAGCGCCACTCACCCACGCAACGCCACTCACCCAGGCAACACCACTCACCCACGCAATGCCACTCACACATGCAACGCCACTCACACACGCAACGCCACTCACACACGCAACGCCACTTACACACACAACGCCACTCACACACGCAACGCCACTCACACACGCAACGCCACTCACACACGCAACGCCACTCACACACGCAACGTCACTCAAACACGCAACACCACTCACACACGCAACGCCACTCACACACGCAATGCCACTTACACACGCAACGCCACTCACACACGCAACGCCACTCACACATGCAACGCCACTCACACACGCAACGCCACTCACACATGCAACTCCACTCACACACGCAACGCCACTCACACACGCAACGCCACTCACACACGCAACGCCACTCACCCATGCAACGCCACTCACCCACGCAGCGCCACTCACCCACGCAACGCCACTCACCCAGGCAACCCCACTCACCCACGCAATGCCACTCACACATGCAACGCCACTCACACACGCAACGCCACTCACACACGCAACGCCACTTACACACGCAACGCCACTCACACACGCAACGCCACTCACACACGCAACGCCACTCACACACGCAACGTCACTCAAACACGCAACACCACTCACACACGCAACGCCGCTCACACACGCAACGCCACTCACACATGCAACGCCACTCACACACGCACGCCACTCACACACGCAACGCCACACACACACGCAATGCCACTCACACACGCAACGCCACTCACACATGCAACGCCACTCACACATGCAACGCCACTCACACATGCAACGCAACTCACACACGCAACGCCACTCACACAGGCAACGCCACTCACACAGGCAACGCCTCTCACACAGGCAACGCCACTCACACACGCAACGCCACTCACACACGCAATGCCACTTACACACGCAACGCCACTCACACACGCAACGCCACTCACACACGCAACGCCACTCACACACGCAACGCCACTCACACATGCACCGCCACTCACAGACGCAACGCCACTCACACACGCAACGCCACTCACACACGCAACGCCACTCACCCATGCAACGCCACTCACCCACGCAGCGCCACTCACCCACGCAACGCCACTCACCCAGGCAACACCACTCACCCACGCAATGCCACTCACACATGCAACGCCACTCACACACACAACGCCACTCACACACACAACGCCACTCACACACGAAAAACCACTTACGTTGCCAATAGGTCTCGCAGTACGAAAGTTGGAGCCATTACAATTGCAAATAACAATGCCTTTCACTTTGGTTATCATTTTAAATACATAAAGGGCTTTGTCATTTACAAAACCAATAGCTCCAACTTTCCTACTGCGAGACCTATTGGCAACGCCAGTGCTTGTTTATGATTGCTGAGGTCATGGGTCAGCGAGGCAGTGCCAGATGCAATCATTTCTACCCTATTACCTTTAGTTGATGTTCATAGGGCCAATGCTGGTGCTCTCGTAAGAAGCAATGGAAGAAATACTATGAGATATGGTGGCTGTGATAGACATTTTAATGGTGGGAACATCCAAGAAACTTCCAGGAGCCTCTCCTTTCAATGTCATTGGCCTTAGGTCCACGCACCTGCCTTTCACTATACCTGTCCAGTCGGTCAGTGGTCTAACGCATCTACTGCAGGAGTTTGTGTTTAACTCTGTAATCACAGACTTGAATCCTAGTTTGGTTGCTCAGACTTTTATCCAAGATTGAGCCAATGAGAACCATTGAGGTTGGCAAGAATAGCAGGCCTGCAAACTTATAGATACATTTCACTGTGTGAGGAGAAAAGGGGCCTCGTGCCGAGAGCTGCCTAAGAGGCACTCTCCCTCCACCAAGCCCACCACCGTCTCCCTACCCCCCAATAAACAAAGGATTACTGAGACTGTTGCCGATGTCCTGGAGGGTTTTCACAGCTGTTACAGCCTCAAAAACAAGCCGAAATCCACTATATGCAGTGGTTTCCAACTCACCTTGCCAGCCACTGTGTGATTTCTCTCCTCACTGGGTGACTGTGTAAAGGGAGCTGAAATCGTGTGACTCATGGTGGCACTGTGCGAGTTGACAGGTCGACAATAGTTCAGTGCCATTTTGGGATACGATGTACCTACTGTGATTGCCGTTTTTCACAAGGCTACATTGATGCAACAGGGTCAGAATCACAAAAGAGAATGAGCGTGACACTGTATTTGTGGATATAGCAAAGTTGTATTAAAAAAAGGAAACAATTGCATCAGTGGCGTAGCGAAGGGAGGGCGCCCCCGCTCTTACCTGCAGCCATCGCGGGCGGTGCCCGCAGGAATCGCCAGTACTCCCTTCACTCTTAGATTCGGCCGCTGCGGGTACCAAACGCTGGGGCCACCCCCGGCGGTCTAAGGCCTAGCTAAGCCACTGACACTGAATTGCATGTACAAAACAAGCACTGGCATAGCCAATAAGTCTCTCCTTTGGGATCTAATAAGATTTTAGCCATACAGCATATTATCCTGGGTGCTACAACATCCAATAATAGTCATATTATAGGACTGCATTGTGAAGTACTTAAAGTTTTTTTTATCAACTAATATTAGCTTTGTCTGTGCTGTCAAGGTAGGGTAACTCAGGTATGTAATGCCATTGTTGGAGAGATTTGTTTAACTTGTAATTTGGAGGTCAGACTCTGCCAGACTAGCTCGGCCTTACCGAGTTTTAAGGTTGATAACGTGAGTAGAACTATATAAGGTGAAACAACATTGCAGTGCATCTAGGACAAAGCAGTAGGATATTAAGCAGTACGTAAACGACTAGCCCTTCTAAAAGCAATCCACCTCTAATTAAATGCCATTTAATGTTATTACGAAAATAAAACAACAGCTTGAGTAAGCATGTCTGAAGCAAATGAGGCTTCAATATACAGGGCATCTGCAGAAGAAAACACAACATGACTCCGGCCAGGAACCCGCAACTCCAGCTCAAACTGCATTCTGGTCAATGTATTTTTTTACCCACCAAGAAGGCCCGGCGCCACAGTGACATGGTTAATGGAGGATGCCTTTTAGCAGAGGTTAATTGTGTGTGAAGTTCAAAATAAGATCAGGCTCCAAATTAAAAGGTTTGTCGAGATAACGGCAGGTTTGGGTAAAAGAGAGCTGTCTCTCTTGAAATATTAGTAACACATTTCAGTGAAAGAGAGCCGGCACTGTGTGAGCTCTCTTGTGTAATATGAAAGCAGCGCTTAGGTAGTACAGATGGCACTATGTGAGCTCACTCAGGTAAACTGGGTGCAGCGCTTGGGAAGGAGAGAGTTGACACTGTATGAGCTCTCATGTAATGTAGGTGGAACACTTGGGTAGGAGAAAGTTGTATTGTATTGTATTGTATTGTATGTTGCTCTTATATAGCGCAAGCTGCCACCCTACGGGTATCCTGGCACTTTAGAAAACCTAATCAGATGGAAACGGCAGATAGCAGGGATGTGTAAGGGGTGCCAGAGTCTCAGATTTTAGCAAATTGCCAGGTCTTTAGGCTCTTTCTGAAACATATCAGAGAGTCGGCTTGCCTGATGTTCTGGGGCAGCTCATTCCACAGCCAGGATGCTACTGTGCAAAAAGCCCTGCTTCCCATCCTGGATTTCTTGAATCTAGTAGTTGTTGCCAGACTCACACTGGAGGAGCGAAGGAGCCTAGTGGGCTTGTACCATGTGAATCTTTCCTGCATTGATAGGGGGCCCATACTGTGCAGTGCTCTGTACTTGGCACTGTGTGACCTCTCTCGTGAAATATGAGTACAATACTTAGGTAAGAGAGAGTTGGCACTATGTGAGATCTCTCGTGTGATATGGTTGAAACACTTGGGTAGAAGACAGCTGCCACTGTGTGAGCTCTCGTGTAACATGAGAGCAGCTCATAGGTAGTAAAAACGGCACTATATGAGCTTTCTCGTGTAATATGGGTGCAACACTTGGGTAGTAGAGATTTGGCACTGTGTGAACTCTCTCATGTATTATGGGAGAAGCTCTTGGGTAGGAGAAAGCTGGCACTGTGAGCTCTCTTGTTATGTGTGCAACACAGGGATAGAAAAGGACCGACATAGCTCAATTTCTCTTTTTAACGCTTAACTCTATCTGCTGGCTTGTTCTAGGTGCGTCCCTGCACCGACTGTCCCTGCGCTCCGTTTACTGGAAGACAACTGGGGCATTCGGCTCCTGTCAATGCCACACATGGCCAGTCAGATAGAGCGCTCTGGCTTCTCATGCCCAGCGCAGGGGTAGGTGAGAGGTGTGTGTCCTACTACGGACAGGGCACCTACGATTGAGGTACAATTCACCGAGAAGACTGTTGAAGCCAGCGCCTCCCACTAGTAGGATTTCACTAGAAGTGGCGGGACTACATGCTCGCCTCAGATTTCAGTGGTAGGTAGGAAACTTCCCCCAACCACATTGTGTAGATAGCTACTTTTAGGTCCTGAAGAAATGCACTGTATCACACTGAACACTCAGCATGAAACATGCCGACTGCTAACATAGAGTAGAGCATTGCTCCCCTGGACCATTGTGCCAGCAAGCAGCCTCTCTTTCCATTTTTTAACAAGGTGGATTACCACATTATTAAACTTGCACTGTGGACTACGTAACCTTTTTTAATACACCACCCATCCAGATCTACACTCTCCCCTAGGGCCCTCACACCACGGCACCATACGGCAGGAACAAAAGATCTCAGCTAAAGAGCCCCTTTAAGTGTGCCCGTCAGGTATTGCACCGCTGACACGACGAGGAGCAAGCCCATATGATGACACCTAGCTTGCTGGGTGTGTGAGGGCTCTAGTTCCGACAGGGAGGATTCCCCTCCGGTGTGCCTTCACCCACTTTTTGGTTCATCCTTCCCCCTCCTTTTATATTCCTCTACTGCGGAACTGCGTACCCTCTTTTGTTTATCAGTCAGATAACCTCACAGCTGCCCAAGTGCAGGTGTAAAGATCCGTGTTTACAACGGGCGCCTGGAGGAGGGCAAAGCTCGAAAGTGCCTTCAGCTCGGAACATCTCGCTCAATATGACATCCACACGCGTGTCTGCACACGCGCTATCACACACACATAGTGCGCCAGCTGATATAATATACTGTTCCATAAGTGAACAAGAGGTGGCGTCCTATAGCACTGTCCTCGGAAGTGCCCTCACTTTGACTAATTGTTCTGCGTGGTGAAGCAAGGCTTTGGTTGTAATTCCCCTGTGCCTAAAAATGAGTTCTATAACCCTGATCTGGTGGAAAGCGCTGTGTCGACAGAAGGCCTTATAAAAGTACACCAAAGTAGTCTTCTAGCTTGAATGTTTACCTTCCGATTCACAGTGCGACAGTTCCGGCAAGGATGAAGGTGCAGATTGCTCTGGGAGACGATACGCGGAATCAATATTGTGTTTGTAACAAAATGTATCAACACAGCGATTCAATATTCTAACACTTGGCACTTATCGACATCCATTAACTGCTATAAACATACGTGCCAGCAAAGACAGAATCACAACACTATCAAGTATGCAATTGGCAACATCTCAAAGAAGGCGAATTCGAAAGGTGCCACAAGTACATTAACAACAAGCAAAACGAAAAGCCTCAGAATGAAAAGAAAACAAGCATGGGCCCGCTACCGTGAAAGATAAAGTGACGCGTATTCTTGTGGAGGTGGGGTGGAGGCGACTTGCATGAAACCTGAACCAAACCACATGGCCCATGTGCGCCGCTGCTGGCTCCAGAGAGCAAAATGCTCTGGGAGTCAACCTTTCAAAAGAAGCTTGGACATCCACACGCCTTCAGCCAATTGCGTAATAATGCCAGACGCAAAGGCCATTGGCGTGTGAGTCCCACATGCACGAGTTTGTAGGAATGCTGAAGTGATTGCAAGAGGTCGATTTCCTAGTGCAGCGCATGCGCTGTGCTAGGCTCGACCTAAAACCCCAGTCTTTCGATTCAGTTCTTCTGAAGAAGCTCCACTATAATAAACAATGTCGGTGTGTTTCTCTCCTTTGGTTTGTATATTTTGATGTTACATTGATTATATTGTAACATATGTGAAACTCAACCATTTCCCCCCTATGAATTTGATATATGATGTTTCCATAAGGTAAGCGTGTTTGCCAAACTTCATGCATTTTCGAAGAACAGTGATGACGTTGTATGTCAAGGACCAAATGCCTTTTGAGCTACCAATATAAACGAAAGAGCTAACCCATTCAAGCCTCCTAGTATCGTTTTCAAATGCTAATGTCTCAAAAACTATTGAACAAATAATTTATGGTAAATCATGAAAACCAGACTTTATAGTAAGGTTCTATTATCATGCCACACTTGGTGTATGTTAGAAAGGGACCCGGAGGGTCGGCCGAGGACAGGGGGAGAGGCCTCCAGTGAGGGCCGTCTCCAGCGATCGTACAGACAATTAACTTCCCCCCCACAGATGGACACCACACAAGGATAAGGTTAACGCTCTTTATAGGCAGTTCTTGAAGCAAAGTATCACGGTACAGGAAGATTGGCACACGAGGGTCCTCTCAATTCTAGTCTCTGGAAGGAGAAGGGGGTAGCGGGACAGTCTTGATACCGATCTGGTTATGGAGGTGGAATGATGGATAGCTCACAATCCTCGAGCTCGGAGTTCTGGAAGGTCGGGCCGTGGCAGCGCCAGCGGCTCGGATGACAAGTCTCACTTGAGAGGAGGGGGCCGCGGCAGCTCCAGCAGGTCCCGACGATGATGTTGGTTGCAGAGGGCCGCGGCAGCGCCAGCAGGTCCCTAGGACGATGTAGGTTGCAGAGGGCCGCGGCAGCGCCAGCAGGTCCCTAGGACGATGTAGGTTGCGGAGGGCAGCGGCAGCGCCAGCAGGTCCCTTGGACGATGAGGAAGGTTGCAGGAGACCGCGGCAGCGCCAGCAGGCAGGACGATGGTTCACAAGGCAGGGCTGCGGTAGCGCCAGCAGTCCGTCAAGGATGAGTTCTTCTAGGTCTCTCTCGACTCCAGGATACAACTGCCTTCCTGCTCTGGAGCTGCCCCAGTTATAGGTCTGGCCTCCTTTGATGTCCGGACCCTCGCTCTTGGTGGTCGGAAGGTCCGGGATGAGGGAGTCCAGACACCCAGCAGGGGGGTGGAGCCAGCGCCCGGGGAGGCTGGGGGCGATCGGCACCTGGCGGGGGAGAGCCATCGACACTCCTCTCTCCCATTGACCTGCCAAGTGGTCCGTTCACCTCCTGGGGGGATGGTGGTGCCGGGATGTCGGGGCCTGGCCAGGCCCAGGGTTGGGGTCGTGCTGAGGCCACGCGGCCTTGTGGTGCAGGGTCCAAGATGGCGGCTGGGCCGGGCAATGGTGCTGGTGGTGGCCCGGGCCAGTGACACAGAGATGTCCGGGAGCAGGCGTCCCGTAGGGGACGGGTTGCGGGTTGCTTCTGTGGGTCGTCTGGGTTGTTCTTCTGGTGACACCGGGAGAACCGGTGTCCAGGCTCTGTCATGCGGGGGGGGAGCGAGCCCTTCACGAGGCCTGTCCAACATGCGTCCCCCCCAGCTGAAGGCGGGGAGAGTCACCCATCCTCTTGGGGACTCTTCTCGTCGAGGCGGAAAAAGCGTGACAGGCCGTCTGCGTTGGCGTGGTCCTGGCCTGGACGATGCTCCACAGTGAAGTCCATCCCCTGCAGGGAGATGGACCATCGCAACAGTTTGGGATTCTCCCCCCGCATCTGCATCAACCATTGCAGGGGTCGATGATCTGTTTGCACCCGGAAGTGGGTACCGAAGAGGTAGGGCCGGAGCTTTTTGAGGGCCCACACTACTGCAAAGGCCTCCCGTTCGATGGTGCTCCAGCGCTGTTCTCGGGCCAGCAGGCGTCGGCTGATGAAGGCCACTGGCTGGTCGACCCCCTCGGGGTTTAGTTGGGAGAGGACTGCCCCAATGCCATGGTCTGAGGCATCCGTCTGGACGATGAACTCACGGCTGTAGTCGGGGGCCTGGAGCACAGGTGCGGTGCACATGGCGGCCTTCAGTTTCTCGAAGGCCGCTTGACAGTCCGGGGTCCAGTTGACAGTTTTGGGGTGGTTCTTGGATGTGAGTTCCGTGAGGGGCCCCACAATGCTGCCATAGTCCTTCACAAACCGCCTGTAGTATCCGGTGAGCCCCAAGAAGGCTCGGACCTCGGTTTGGGTGACGGGTGGTTGCCAGGACTGGATGGCAGCGATCTTGAGCTGGAGAGGGGCCACCAGACCGCTCCCCACTTGGTGCCCGAGGTAGGTCACGGACCTCTGGCCAATTTGGCACTTGCTGGCCTTGATGGTGAGGCCGGCCTGTCGGAGGGCGTGCAGGACTTCTCGGAGGTGGTGAAGGTGGTCTGTCCAGTGACGGCTGTACACCGCGATATCGTCCAGGTAGGCGGCGCTGAATTCTTCGAGGCCCGCCAATACTTGGTTCACAAGTCGTTGAAAAGTGGCGGGGGCGTTTTTCATGCCGAATGGCATTACTTTGAAATGGTAGTGACCATCCGGGGTAGAGAAGGCGGATCGTTCTTGGGCTCTGGGGGTGAGGCCGATCTGCCAGTAGCCCGCTGTCAGATCGAAGAGGCTCAGGTAGCGGGCAGCCCCCATGCGGTCAACCAGTTCATCTGCTCGGGGAATGGGGTGAGCGTCGGTTCGGGTGACAGCGTTCAGGCCCCGATAGTCGACGCAGAATCGGAGCTCGGGGGTGGTGCCCGGGGCAGCAGCTTTGGGGACCAGTATGACTGGGCTGGCCCAGGGGCTGTCGGATGGCTCGATGACTCCGAGTGTGAGCATTTTGGAGACTTCATCTTGGATGCAGGCGCGCACCCGATCTGGCACTCGGTACGCCCGGTGTCGGATAGGGGGACTGTCCCCCGTGTCCACATCGTGAAGGCACCAGGGGGTGACCCCGGGGGTGGGGGAGAACAGGCTTGCAAATTGCAGCAGGAGGGCCCGACAGTCTTGGCGCTGCTCCGGGGTCAGGGCATCGGAGAGTCGGACCCCGTCCACCGAGCCATCTTTCTCCCGGGTCCTCAGTAGGTCAGGGAGGGGCTCGGAATCTTCTTCTGCCCCACTATCTGTGGCCATCAGTAGGCTGAGCTCCGAGCGGACGAAGTGTGGTTTGAGTCTGTTGGCGTGAAGGACCCGGAGGGGGTTCTGGGGGGACTCCATGTCGATTAGATAGGTGACAGGGCCCTTGCGCTCGACCACCTTGAAGGGTCCTGTCCATTTGTCCTGCAAGGCACAAGGCTCGATGGGAGACATTACCCATACTTGCTGACTAGGCTCGAACTCGATGGAGGAGGCATGTTGATCGTACCATTTCTTCATGTCCTCCTGACTGGCCTCGAGATTGGCTTTAGCGAGTTCCCTGAATCGCCGGGTCTGGTTGCGGAGGGTCAGGAGGTACTTATACACGTCCGGAGGGGTCTTCTGGGGGGCCATTTCCCATTCTTCTTTAACCAGGCTGAGGGGCCCCTGGACAGGGTGTCCGTACAGGAGCTCGAAGGGGCTGAAACCGAGGGATTTCTGGGGGACTTCTCGGTAGGCGAAGAGGAGGCACGGGAGCAGCACATCCCACTGGCGGTGAGGGGGTTCCTCCAGCCCCATGATCATCCCCTTGAGCGTGCGGTTAAACCGTTCGACCAGTCCGTTTCCTTGCGGGTGATAGGGGGTCGTGAACCGGTACGTGACCCCGCACTGCTGCCAGAGAGATTTCATATATTTGGATATAAAGTTCGTGCCTCTGTCGCTGACGACTTCCCGGGGGAATCCTACTCGGGAGAAGATCCCCATTAGGGCTCGGCCTACCACTGGTGCTGTTACCGTCCGAAGAGGAATGGCCTCGGGATAGCGGGTGGCGTGGTCCACCAGGACCAGGATGAATCGATGCCCTTGTGCTGTTCGGGGGTCCAGGGGCCCCACGATGTCTATTCCCACCCGTTCGAACAGGGTGGTTACGACGGGGAATGGTTGCAAGGGGGCTTTGATTTTTCGGCCGCTCTTCCCGCTGGCCTGGCAGGTGGGGCATGCTCGGCAGTGGTTGGAGACGTCATTTCGCATTTTGGGCCAGTAAAAGTGGGTTACCAGGCGGTTGTACGTTTTGTCGTGCCCCAAGTGCCCAGCAAGGGGGACATTGTGTGCCAAGTTCAAGAGGAAGTCTCTGAAGCGGAGGGGCACTACCAGCACCCGACTGGCCCCCAATTCTGCAATTCTTTGCTCGCTGTATAGTAGGTTATTGTCCCAATAGATCCAGTGGGCCCCTGCGGTGTCTCTCGTGCTCTGGGCGAGTGCTTGCTGTCGGAGTCCCTCGAGGGAGGGACAGGTCTTCTGCTCCTGCCGGAATTGTTCCTGGGTGGGTCCACCCTCTTGACGCCACTGAGCCAGTTCTGGAAGATCTTGGAGCGGAGTGGGCCCTTCTTGGGTTTGCTCTGTGGGATCAGTGCTGAGGGTGGCTTCCTCTGGGTTGATCGGGGGAGGAGGTGCTGGCCATTCGGGTTCCTCGGGTCTAGGGATGGCACGGGCGGCCATGGACCGGGTTGTTACGCACGCCCAGTCCGGGAGGCCCAACATCCCCAGGTGCTCTCTTCTCTCAACGGCCGCCCATGGCCGTCTCTCAAGGTCGTTCCCCAGGAGGCAGTCCACTGGGGCATCATCGCGGACAGTCACTTTTAGCATACCGGACACTCCTCCCCATTCGAAGGGGACGCAAGCCATCCGACACAGGCTCTCTGAATTGTCGGCTGATCGGAGGGGGCAAAGAACGTTTGGCAGGATTTGTTCTGGGGTCACTAGGTGACAGCGGACTGCCGTCACACTGGCCCCGGTGTCGCGCAGGGCTTCGGCCTTGCGCCTATTTATGCTCACCCACTGGCTGTATTTTCTGGTGTTGGCGGGTAGGGGAGCCCGCGGAATCATGTCTCTTTCCCCCAGGCAGGCCAGGGTCATGGCGGCAGGTTCCCACTCGGGCTGTTCCTGCTCGTACTCTTCATACTCTTCGGAGTGTTGCTCTTCTCCTAGCGCGGCGGCAGCGACCTGGCGGGGCACTGGAGTCTGGTTCTTCGGGCAGCTCGGGTCGCTGGCATAGTGTCCGATTCGCTGGCACCGGTGGCAAGTAACGTTGGCTCGGAACCCTGGGCGCATCGGGGGGTTTCCCCGACCGGCCGGGGGCGGGGTGTTGCTGGCGGGAGCTGCCGGGACGGCATCTCGGCCCCGGCCCTGGCCTCCTCCTCCTCCTCGGGGTCGATGGAGACCTTGGTTGTTTCTGTTTTGTTCACTTGGCCCACTCCGGGCCACTCGAGTGCTTTCCCATCGGTCAGCTTCGGCGGCGAGCTGCCGAGGTTCAGTCAATTTACTGTCAAGAAGGTGCTGCCTGAGCTCGATGAAGCAATTGTTGGAGAGGTGCTCCCACACCATGAGGTTAAAGAGTTGTTCGTAGGTGGTTACGTGGCTGCCCTTGATCCACCCCTCGAAGGCTCGGCTGAAATAGTTCACATACTCTACCCAAGTTGTACCCGGGATCCGTTTGCAGTCGCGGAACCTCTGGCGGTATATCTCGGGCGTGAGTCCGTATCGAGTGAGGAGGGCGGCCTTCATGTGGTCCTAGGAGGTCATCTGATGGTCCGGGAGCTGTAGCAGGGCATCGCGGCCTTCATTGACGAACCTCCCCCATAGCCCGGCTCCCCAGTCACTTCGATCAATCCGGTGGGAGGTCATGGCGATCTCGTAGGCCTTGAACCACTGCTGTATGTCGTCGTTCCGAAAATACTCTCTGACTACATCCTTGGGGATGTGGACCTTTGGTTCGGTAGGGCCCGGGGTGTGTGGGCGCTCGGGCACCCCTAGATCTTTATTCTGTTTCCGCATTTCTATTTCTGCTAGCTTGCGCTTGTGTTCATATGCCAGTTTTTTCTCTTCGAGTTCTCTCTGCCTTTGTTTCTCTTCTCGTTCCTCTCGGAGCCGTAAGTGTTCTAAGTTTATCTTTTGTTCCGCCAGTTTCAGCTCTCCGTCCAACCGGAGCCGTGCCAACTCCAATTCATGGAGTCTGCTTTTCTCTCGTTCTTGGATCTCTTCCAGGGAGAGACCCGCTCTCCTTTCTTCCGTCGGAGTGGTGTTTGCTTCTGGTGCCTCGCGGTTTTGGTTCCGGGGTGCAGCCGCACCCGTTTCTGCCCAAGATTCTAGGGCGTGTTTGAAGTCCTCTTTCGTGCTCAGCCCGGTGGTAGCAATGCCTAGTTCCATGCAAAATTGCTTTAGCTCTCGATGGTTGTAATCTTCTAGTTTCTCCATCTGGAATTTCTCTGCGGATCCGCTCTCTTTTGTTGTCATTGTGGTTGAGTCGTGGGGTGAGTTACTTTCTGTACGATTACGCGTTGGTTCGGATCCCACCGCTGCCACCAATGTTAGACAGGGACCCGGAGGGTCGGCCGAGGACAGGGGGAGACGCCTCCAGTGAGGGCCGTCTCCAGCGATCATACAGACAAGTAACTTCCCCCCCACAGATGGACACCACACAAGGATAAGGTTAACGCTCTTTATAGGCAGTTCTTGAAGCAAAGTATCACGGTACAGGAAGATCGGGACACGAGGGTCCTCTCAATTCTAGTCTCTGGAAGGAGAAGGGGGTAGCGGGACAGTCTTGATACCGATCTGGTTATGGAGGTGGAATGATGGATAGCTCACAATCCTCGAGCTCGGAGTTCTGGAAGGTCGGGCCGTGGCAGCGCCAGCGGCTCGGATGACAAGTCTCACTTGAGAGGAGGGGGCCGCGGCCGCGCCAGCAGGTCCCGACGATGATGTTGGTTGTAGAGGGCCGCGGCAGCGCCAGCAGGTCCCTAGGACGATGTAGGTTGCAGAGGGCCGCGGCAGCGCCAGCAGGTCCCTAGGACGATGTAGGTTGCGGAGGGCCGCGGCAGCGCCAGCAGGTCCCTTGGACGATGAGGAAGGTTGCAGGAGGCCGCGGCAGTGCCAGCAGGCAGGACGATGGTTCACAAGGCAGGGCTGCGGCAGCGCCAGCAGTCCGTCAAGGATGAGTTCTTCTAGGTGTCTCTCGACTCCAGGATACAACTGCCTTCCTGCTCTGGAGCTGCCCCAGTTATAGGTCTGGCCTCCTTTGATGTCCGGACCCTCGCTCTTGGAGGTCGGGAGGTCCGGAATGAGGGAGTCCAGACACCCAGCAGGGGGGTGGAGCCAGCGCCCGGGGAGGCTGGGGTCGATCGGCACCTGGCGGGGGAGAGCCATCGGCACTCCTCTCTCCCATTGACCTGCCAAGTGGTCCGTTCACCTCCTGGGGGGATGGTGGTGCCGGGATGTCGGGGCCTGGCCAGGCCCAGGGTTGGGGTCGAGCTGAGGCCACGCGGCCTCGTGGTGCAGGGTCCAAGATGGCGGCTGGGCTAGGCAATGGTGCTGGTGGTGGCCCGGGCCAGTGACACAGAGATGTCCGGGAGCAGGCGTCCCGTAGGGGACGGGTTGCGGGTTGCTTCTGTGGGTCGTCTGGGTTGTTCTTCTGGTGACACCGGGAGAACCGGTGTCCAGGCTCTGTCATGCGGGGGGGAGCGAGCCCTTCACGAGGCCTGTCCAACAGTGTACATGTGTTCAGTGGAATTTGCAGTAGCTGCATACAAATTTACTATTGGAGCCTAAAAGAATAAAACATCCGTTTTGGTCACCTCTCCTCCCCTTTTTTCCCTGCATGGAATTGCACACAAATTGTCTTGCATATTCTAAGGGAATGGCACATGTGGTTCAAATCCATCAATGTGGTTGAGAGCTCTAAGCAAATAAAAAAATGCCTTTTCAATGATAAGTGCAGTGCAACCATAACTAGACAGTGGCAACTGCCATGTGTAATACATATACATATAAGAACATGCAAATAATAGAGCTTTTTTGGTTTTCTGTTCAATGAGCCATACCAAATCTTTACACACAGTCACATATACATATATATTTATATACTGTTTATGACCTCACATATTACCTCACTCAGGACATATTAAATGACATCTTTCATGGCACCAATGATAATATCTGCAGTATCAGATATCTATAACTTTTAACCCTTTCATCACCATCCGAAGAACATTTGTAACACCTTGGCTGCTAGGGGTTTTCCCGCTGGGTGCTGCCATTCCATAAATCCCACTTTACATGACAAAGCCAGCTCGTCATAAGCACAGGGCAGGTAAAGCCCATGACGAGCTGGCTTTGTCATCAGCACTGAAGGGGTTAAATGCTAATGTATTCTAAATTCAGAAACAGATATACATCAAATAAAAAAGCACACTCTCTGAGTAAAGGTCTATGTTTGTGACAAATTTGGTGTAATTCCGTTCAGCTGTTTTTTTCTGTATCAAAGACCAAACTATCCCATGGGAATTAATTGTTTATTTATAGGAACATGGCAGCACTCCTTTGGGTACAATCAATATTAATTTATTGACTACTTGACGTTAAAAACACAATATCTAGCCAATTGTACAATAAATAGCAACAGGGTAGTTATGCTTAAGTCTGGGTTGCTTTTGAAAATGTGATTATTGCTTTTCTTATAACATTGTCACCATTTGATGACTGCATGAAACTTTCCAATCAATGGTAACTCGTCATAATACTTTATTTCGGTCACAAAGACCATAAAAGCAGAAAAAAACGGAAAAATATGTCATACAACAATCATCACTACAACCATTAAATTACAGAATAAGAGACATACAAGAATACAAAAGTTTAAAATACAGCAGCATAGCCCTCCCCTAGAGCAGCATGCCCTAACTCTTGCCCCCCAATACAGTATAACTCATACATTCTCACCACGATTCTACAGGTCAACTGGATTAGATAAAGTGCAAGTGCTACAAAACACAAACCTACATTAAGAGCAAGTTAAACAATAGTCTGTAACTCAAGATAAAATCCATTCTACACAGTATTTAAATCCATGATGACGGCATATAACGGAGCCTCAGATGGATGGACATGGGACACATAATAGGGTTAAAACAATTTTACAACTGTTCAAGGGACAATACAAGCGTGCTAGGAGATAAATATCAAGGTTGTATCCCTATCTCCCAGCTCTGAGTGAGCCTGCTGCAGGTTGGTTTGATGCCACAGAATACGGAAACAAACATATACTATAGCAGGAGACCCAAGCGTTTCCTAGTCACTCCCACTGCAAGTAGAAATCTACTCAAGCAAAAGACTGTTACCCTGCTCGTATCTGAACTAAGAATTCAGAGAGCAGAGGAATAACGTCGCAAATCCCTATCCCGACAGTGGAGTCTCAGCCATTTTGCTCTAGCGAGTAAATACAGCGGGCAACTAAACAAGACATGTTTAATGGTTTCCACCCGGTCCAAACATAAAATGCAACATTTTTTGTCAGTACACACCTTATTCCATTTTCAAGTATAACTGTTCAGTGCTAGGGCGCCAACCTTAAACTTGATAAAAAGTGTTTTGGCCTGGTGCGGAGAAACTTCATTCGTACTTCGTACTTCGGAGAGGGGTTTTTAATGAGGAACCTGCCAGTGAGGCTATCATTATAGGAGTTCCATGTGTATTCTGATTTTATATTCCCCCAAAATGATATCTTCAAATAGACTTTAGATGATAAGTTAATAGGCGAAGGGCTGATCCACATAACTTTCAGGCCCAGGATATAGTGCATTTTTTTTAAATGTGGGAGAGCCATGGAATAATAAGGTTCCCATCCTGCCGAACAAGTTCTGGAAGGACTTATCTGTGGGATTCCAATTCCGGGGTATACCATATCCTAACCCAGTAGAGCAGGGGTCTCAAAGCTGCCAGGTCACCAATCCAATTTATGGCTAAATCAAAATATACTGGGACCATTGAGAAGCCATAACCCACACCTCAGCCTCATACAGTGCAGGAGATTGGGCAGCAACCTTGAACACTTCTACTCCTGAAGAAGCTGCCCTGTTGTGGAAAATTAATACGGTTTGGTAAACATTATCTGCGTCATCTTGCCCTTTTCCCCCGGATGCCACACTTTTTGTCGTACACACCCGCCATTTTAGGTGCCTTGGTCAGAACCACACTCTGCACGCCACTGACCCCTAGCACGGCTCTTCTCCCTCACAAGCACACCCCCCGCATGCTGCCAGCCCCCGCTCTCACATGCCTTGGGTCATAAACCCCTCTTCCACGCAGCTCTGCCTCGGAGCCCCATCCTGTTCCCAGCGCAACACTTCCCTCCATCCCTTTCATGGTCCCGGATCCCTTGATAACACCCCTCTTTCCCTTTGTGCCCGTTTGTCTTCCTCGTTCCCAGGCCGCCACCTGGCCCTGCGGATACTGTAATTACCCCCCCCCCCCTCCTGTACAGTAGGAAGCCTCCCCCATCAAAGGATCCAAGAGCTGATCAAAGCCCCCACCCCATGAGATCTGATCAACCTCACACATTCCGTGAATCGGCGGAATGTCCAGCTGTGCGATAATCATCACCTGTTGTGACCGGGGTGGGGACTTCAACTGTAAATGTGTGTGGGAACGGGCCTGAAGCGGGGATTCTGAGGATGTCTTTCCGTACAACAAAGGGTTGACAGAGATGTGTTTTATGCAATAAAGTAATAAACCTGTGTATAAGAGGCCAGGCCTCGGAGATGCAGTTAGAGCACCTCGTGACGATACTTGCTGTCCGAACTGATGTGTTTCTCCTACGGAGAGAATAAAACTTCTGTTTCCTGCCTTCCAAGTCTCCAGCGCCTGCCTCTTTGTTTGGTAAACTTAAGTGGGTATAGAGGCGGCTAACGCCGGGCAACTTCGGAAAAGGTCTTCTGCCAGTACCTTTTTCAACAATTGGCGGCCCAAACGTGGGGCCCATCAGCGACACGTGGATCCAGTGGGAGAGGTCCTGACGACAGAGTGAACGACTGCAACGATCGGGAGAGCTCCTGCCCAATAGACCCTCGTCTGGCAGCCGATCATCCGAACTTCACTGGTTCCGAACAGACCTCTCTCGAGTGATCTACGGTCCTGACTGGGAACCATCAGGAGTGCCACGAGGAATACGGAGAAAATAGGACGATCGGGCGCTGGAGTTGGAAGACCATGCGGTCCGGGTAAGGTCGTGTAAACACGACAAATTGCGAAATGATTGTTTGATTGTTTGAGAAAATACTAGTATTACTCTTTGTTGATTTGATTCGGAGGCTCGCTGTCTGCAAACGGAAAAACAACCGGCTCTCTCTTTGCAAGCAGTGACGGATAGGTAACGCAACCGTCGTGCCTATCTTTCTCCCCCACTGATTGATTGTTTGAACCCGAACTACGGTTCGGGGATTGTTTTCGGGAGATTTCCCTCTCCCACACTGATTAATTGATTGAACCCGAACTACTGTTCACGGATTATTTTCTGGAGATTCTCTGTCTACAAACAGGAAAGAACAGATTCCCTCTTTGTAGGTAGTGAAAGGGTAGGTGACGCAGACCTTTGCGGGCCTACTTATTCTCCCCACTGATTGTTTTGATTGACCGAACGTTTTTGATATTGGTTCTTGAGATATTCACTGCCTGCAAACAACGTAGAATAGAAATATTCTGTCTAGTCTTTGCACGCAGTGATGAGATAGGTAGCGCTGACTTTTGACCCCATTGTGATCCGTCATGTCTATCTTCTCCTCACTGATTGGTAGCTGGTTCAACCCGGACCGTTTATTAGAGGTGGACCATCTAGCTCCGCTTGAAGGCACCCCTAATAAAGACATGTACACAAAATATGGATTAGTTACCATAGCTTATAGTAAGCTATGGCACAAGTATACCAAAGTAAATCAAGAGAAACAGTGGCCACTGATAGGATCCTTCGACCTTGATAAAATAGAAACGTTAGAAATAGCCCTTTGTAGTAGTAAGACAATGCCTATTATGCTCGACAGTCTCGGTATGTGGCGCAAAGAAGCAATGCTACGAAAAGAAAGAGACGAGGTCAGAGTAGGTAAAGAAACGCGTCAGACAACCTTCCAAGCATCTGAAAGGCCAAAGGAAGGGATAGCGGCGACACGGTTCCAAGGAGTAAACACAGGAAGGGAACTGTGTAAAGGGATGTACCGACAGGACAACCCCAAGACACGACGACCTGAACGTAATCCTCCGACATTACGCGCAGGGCGAACAGACTTAGGACAAAATCAATGTGCTTTTTGTAAATATTCCGGGCACTGGAAAGCCCAATGCCCGACTCTACTGAACACAGGTAAGAGCAGAGAGCCGACAGAGATAACAGGCCGGCAGAAAGGGAAAAAGCGTGAGACAAAGATGAATCAGACTGATACAGACAGGCCGGATAGAACCACCACGTTTGATTACGCCCGATGGCACAGATTTCGCCAGACCGATTTCAGTGACATGTTGGAGTTCTCATAGAGTGAACAGCGCTAGGACGGGAAACCCAGTCGAGCTCTAGGTTACCCGGTGACGAACCCCGTACTACTGCTACTATTCCCGAACACAAAAGCCACCCTTTCGGATAACATACAGAAACAACACACAGAGTAGCTTCGGACAGATTAGTACACATTCCATTAATGAACTCAAACTTTGAGCGCAATGGGACTGATTACTCTCTGCTGCCCCCACTCTGTGGACAAAAGCAATTACAGGCCTGCATAGACAACCCCCCGTTCAGGAAAACTGTTCTTGTGGACACCCCACTCCCCCCATTGCCCAGACATAAATACCTACCCCCACTGCAGTGAGGTTCTCGTAGTAAAAGATTCAAGGAAGCCAAGTCTCTGTCAATATAAGTTAAGATTTAATTCCAGTAAAGTAAAAAAAATACTAATAGGAGCAATACAGTACATATTACGCCCACTCCGGAAGTTCCCAAAATGCAACAGGTCACCGGTCACGCCCGTCCGGAAGGTGAAACACCCAGCACGTGTGGGGCGGGGTCCTGCCGACAGCCAGCAATCACGGAGGTTGCCGGTGGGATGCCCAGAAGGCACCATGGGCCCGGCATGTCCCTTCCTCTTCTCCCATATGGTCTAGCGGTTAGGATTCCTGGTTTTCACCGCCGCGGTCCGGGCCACGAGTAGGGAGGGGGCGGATGCAGATGACCCCCTCCCTCGTATCTTCTGGTCCGGCCATCACGAATACCTCCGCTGAAAACTGGTGCAGGGTGGGCTGGGGAAGGGAAGCGGCGCGAACGAGCCTCCCTCGCCTCCCCAGGTGGAGGTTTCCCAGCCCCGGCCCGGCGCAGAAATCCTCCAGCCGGGCGACCACCCTACTTGCGCAGCACAGAACATGGAATGGCTGGCCACCCTATTTGCGCAGCACAGAACATGGAATGGCCGGCCACCCTACTTGCGCAGCACCGGACACAGAATGGCCCGCAAACCGTACTTGCGCAGCACAAGACATACGATGGCCCTCAAGTGTGCTGGTGGAGGCATCACAGCTGCACCCTAGCGCCCCAAGCCGAATGTCTTGCTCCAACAACACAGTTCCGTTTTTTCTCGCCCTAAGAAGTCTATGTAACTAGGACGCTTGCCCCCCTGGGCACGAGTCCCCACCTCCGACAGCATCTCCACGACCTTGAAGATTCTACAAGAGTCCCAGGAGCCCTCGGCCCCTACAGGCTTCCGGTGGGGAACAACTGCTTTGATCACTAACGACGTAGCCACAAGATGGTGGTGCCCTCGTGTCAGCGCCAGCTTCAGTCTGAACCATCCAGAAAGATTGTGGGCTAACAAATTCGAGCAAGTTCCGGCTGAACCTCAACGTGACCCGGTAGGGGAAATTTTGCTTCCCTCCCCACCCCCTTTTCCTTTGATTGATGTTCCACATTGCCTGCCCCTTCTGTTAGCACAAGTCTTTTTGAACTACCGAAAGGAACTCTGGTCCAACCGCCGGTTGTTGGAGACATTTTTTCCCTGATGCTGCTTCCGGACTAACCCGGCCTCGCCCAAAATGGCGCCGGTGTCAACAGGAACTCACGAACACCTCGTGGTGTTTTTTTTTTAGCTAATAAGACTCGATGTTCTGAAATATGTATATGATCCTTTGTACACTTGACGAAAAAGAGGGAGGGTTCACTTGGCGAACATGTAAAATGATCCCGTTAAAATGTTGGTTTCAATGTACGATTTATTATGATAATATTGTAACTGATACATAATGTCGCTTATGACACACGCCCACGGTATGCATCTAGGAAATTTGATTGCCACTAGTCTAACTATGCTTCCAATTATGAAACGAATGCCCCCTGATCCCTCAACTATTGATAGACGTTTTATTCTCCTGCAAAATGACAAAACAGACCCTTTTTAAATGTTTTATTAATGCTGCAAAATAACCCCATACTGTACGTGCTTCAACCAACGCCGTGTCCGGCCAAATACGATTGCACTCTCATATTTTACATACTGATCAAATCGTGTTAATAAAGGTTTTTCAAACTATGAACAGGTATCGCATACTTTTGTAAATGTGGGATCAGCGGGAAGGTTTTTCTGTGCGACCTGTTTTGTTCTCTTTTTAAGGTTATTAGAAGATGGTTGCTCAACCCCGGATTAATGATCGAATCTAAGACACGTTACGTTGCCTCCAAATGTGCGGCTGATTCAGGAACAAACGCATGAAGAAGGGCATCGACTTCTGAGAACGGGTAAAGTGACATGGTGTAAATGATAAAATGTTATAAAGGCATGGTACTCAAGGGTACTAGGGAACAGGGTTGGCCGAAGAGCCGATATGCCTTAGGACATCACCGCATGAGGAATGATTTAAGGACCCCGCTAGCTGGATACATCTACGAGCTGGATACCTCGCACTAAGCGCCTCTGATTTTTTTTTTTTACGTCTCCCTACACACGACCTATAATACCACACTCGGACCGTCTCCCTCATGAATAACCTATCGCTTGCCATCCTTACCACACTGCCCGCCCCCCTGGCCTCGGAAACCAAGACCTCAGAGATTATATCCCGAGAGGATAAGACGAGTAGGTGGTAAGTAAAGGACTTTCGTGCCCGTACATGTGATATGCTCGAATGTTGTTCCCCCTCCCTTCCCCTCTTTTCCTCCCTCTACAGGTTACATTGGAATCCCGACTGAGGTATAGTGAAGATCCGGAGCCACGCCATGTCTGTTGCAGGAAGCAGACGAACACAGCAAGGTGGCACCTAAACACCCACACACTGCTCTTGTAACGAAAGAGCCAATCATTATGATATGATGAGACGCGATCACCCCTAACCTGTGTTGCGAGAATGAGCCCATGTCATGTATGACTGGAAACTATGAAAAAAAGGCTTTTCTGTGCGACTGAAGCGTTGTTTTAACTAGGCAAAGGACAGAGAGTGCGAGAAGGCAACACTATGGCGTTTTTACTCAATGCATGTCCCTCTGTACCAGACCTAATGCTCATCCGTCCCAAACTGCATGCTTTCTATATTCTAACACAGATCTGTAATGTCTCATGTTGTGTAACGCGCTGAATGGCCTATCTTAGTACACGGCCACTCCCCATGTTACAAGTGTACTATTTAGCCTATGTTGCATATCTCTCTCTCTCTCTCTCTTTTCTCTCTCTCTCTCTCTCTCTCTCTCTTTTTCTCTCTCTCTCTCTCTCTCTCTTCCACACTCCCACTCTTCCTAACGACTGGCACCTAATTGGCGAACCACCATCCCTGGTGCACCACCCAATTGGCTCCAAAATACCGCAAGTATTTGCACAAATTTGCCTTAACCAAAATTACATTGATACCATGTTACTACCTCTCCTTTCTGCTAAATATTAATGTGATCTAGATTGGCCAAGAAGGAAAGGGCAGGTAAGACGACTGAGGTTCCCTAATCTGACCCGTCATAAGGGGAACTACATGTCAGTGGCTTCTATGATAAAAATGCCTCAGGTAACGTGACCTTCCCCGTCCCGAATTGTCTCAATGCCCAAACAGTAAAGGTGATCGAAGCATCCCCGTCTACCCAGGACGCCCCCAGTTTTGTATCAGCTGCCCCGAACGAGAGTTTGAAAAATGTGGCTCACCCCTGGCTGTAAGAGATGGGTTGACTTACGGCTGACCCAGGCCAACCGTTGTTCCTAGAAATGATTTTTGCTGAACGAGCTACAAAATTTAGAAGTTAAGAAATGTCCCTGAACGCTTACCAACTGAACTGTAACCCTCTGCTAGATAACGCACTTGCGACTCAAAGCAAGACGATAGTCCCTCACCCCAGTTTGCTATGTTCCTAGTTGTTTTTCATAAAACCCCGGTCACCCCAAAGATGAGTCGAATAGTTATCGCAAGCCCCCCCCCCCCCCGTTTTTATGAAGTAGCTAGGTTGTCAAAGAATATGTAGAAATTAGAATAATGTTTGCAAAGTTAAGATTAGATTGAAATGAAGAAATTGTTGCAGTAAAATCTGTTGAGAGTAAAATGTTTAGCTGAAAGATAGGATGCATCGATATATGGAAAATTGTTTAGCCCATGTTCATTTCTCAGAAAGATATCCATCAGGCCATGGTGATAGCACGTTGCACTTTTTCGTAAAATACACAGCCCTGAAGAATGGTTATCAGACCTCGTACCACAACAATGAATGTAATACTGACAAATGCCAAAGAAATAGTTACGATGGAAAGTTGTAGAGAAACCAGCAAACCTATCATCAATTATCTATACGTTGGTTGCAATCCTCAATGTAACGGATGTTTCCCCAGTTGCTTGGAGTTGGGAGAGAAATAGACTTGTGTGATTACCTTCTACTGCCAATTCTCTAAAGACTGTCTTTTCAAAACTCATTTAAGGGTACCCCTGTCGGAGGAGAGAGAGACCGGATGTGGGAGCGTGCGGCCTGACTACAGATCGCGGAACACCTGCGACATCGACCAAGGCGGGACTGCAACAGTAAGGAGTCGCAGGACAAGGCACTGTTTCCGACAGAATGAAAGGAAAAGGGCTGACCTGATGCCCCTGCTCGATGATCAACATGTGCCGAAAAGTCCCCGCCCTCTGAGCCCGGTCATGGGCCCACCTACCTGAAATTTTCCGTCCCCTTGGTCTGTTCCCGATCTGGCCCTGCTCCATCCCCTCTCCCCCCGACCTACCACAAGGACTACCCACACACCCCTTCTTCCACCTGAACTCTTTGACAATCGACTCGAAAAAGAGCAAACTGCAGTCCGATTGACTAGGGTTTTGTTGCAAACTAAAATGAAAATTGGGTGCCCTGTCTAAAGGTACCAATGAAAGAACAGTGAGGACTCAGGGCGAAAAAAAGGACCTTTTTGACCAGAAAAACGAGGAAAAGGTCATGCCCTGCAACGCAGGACCCGGAATAGAGCTGAACGCATAGCTCCACCGCCGGTGCTCAACAGTGCCAACAGAAGACGACAAAGAATGCTGAGGACTCACTGATAATGGTCCATGACAATAAAACACTGGAAAAAGCAACACCCCTCCTCTTCGAACGGTGACACCCCTGATTATCGTTTTTACTACGTCTCATTTCTCTCCCAGCTACCATTGTATTGATTATGCTCCAACCAAGTACAAAATGACTTTACATATGTAATCGCCTATCAGTTCATATTCCGAATGACTATAAGCATCTATGAAATGTACCCAACGCTTTCACTACAAAATCATTCTTGTCCGATATTGCATCACCATGACTTTCCTGCAACAAGCTCAACGATGGGCCCGCCTCCTAAGATGAAAGATTCTAAATGTAATGTTTATGCTCAGCTTCTTTGCCTGAATTTCTACTTCTTTACTTATGACTGCCACAGTAGACATGGATGGGAAATAGGCCAGCAAGATGTCTTGTGAATGTTAAAGGGAGGACTGTGGAAAATTAATACGGTTTGGTAAACATTATCAGCGTCATCTTGCCCTTTTCCCCCGGATGCACACTTTTTGTCGTACACACCCGCCATTTTAGGTGCCTTGGTCAGAACCACACTCTGCACGCCACTGACCCCTAGCACGGCTCTTCTCCCTCACAAGCACACCCCCCGCATGCTGCCAGCCCCCGCTCTCACATGCCTTGGTCATAAACCCCTCTTCCACGCAGCTCTGCCTCGGAGCCCCATCCTGTTCCCAGCGCAAACACTTCCCTCCATCCCTTTCATGGTCCCGGATCCCTTGATAACACCCCTCTTTCCCTTTGTGCCCGTTTGTCTTCCTCGTTCCCAGGCCGCCACCTGGCCCTGCGGATACTGTTATTACCCCCCCTCCTGTACAGTAGGAAGCCTCCCCCATCAAAGGATCCAAGAGCTGATCAAAGCCCCCACCCCATGAGATCCGATCAACCTCACACATTTCGTGAATCGGCGGAATGTCCAGCTGTGCGATAATCATCACCTGTTGTGACCGGGGTGGGGACTTCAACTGTAAATGTGTGTGGGAACGGGCCTGAAGCGGGGATTCTGAGGATGTCTTTCCGTACAACAAAGGGTTGACAGAGATGTGTTTTATGCAATAAAGTAATAAACCTGTGTATAAGAGACCAGGCCTCAGAGATGCAGTTAGAGCACCTCGTGACGATACTTGCTGTCCGAACTGATGTGTTTCTCCTCCGGAGAGAATAAAACTTCTGTTTCCTGCCTTCCAAGTCATCCAGCGCCTGCCTCTTTGTTTGGTAAACTTAAGTGGGTATAGAGGCGGCTAACGCCGGGCAACTTCGGAAAAGGTCTTCTGCCAGTACCTTTTTCAACACTGTGGGAGGTAGCCCTATACATTTTTCTTATATCCGCTGATTTATTCAACATTAAAGCCTTTCTCTTCTCAATGTGTACAGACCACCACAGGGAACTACTAATTTCTAATTCCTAGATAATCTAAATGATTAACTTCATCGAGTACCGTAGCCAAGTGTCAGATTTCAACGAACCGTTAAAGTCATAGTTGTTGTTTTCTAGATGTTATTCTCTAGCCCCTTAGATTACAGAAATTGTGAAATGTATTTAATGCATTTTGATTCCAACAGGGGTACTTGAGATAAGCAGGGTGTCATCGGCAAACAGCAGACCAGAGACAGAAATACCACCAAGTTTAAGGGCATCATGAATACACTAATATAGATGGTTGAATGCATCATTTATAAAGAGCGTTGGCACGAGGACGCATCCCTGCCAGATCCCACGTGTAACTGTAATCCTCTCTGTTAACACCCATCCTTGTCCACCAAACTTGGGCATAATTGTTTTCATGGAGCCTCACTAGGAACCCTACTATGGGGGAAGGATTTGGTCACTGTATATACATTTTTTTGTCCAACGACTTTATGTTAGGTGCTCCTCTTCCTGATTCTTGGATTTCCTGGAGCCTCACTAGGAACCCTACATGGGGTGGTAGCACCCATCGACCCGATAGAGTCCCAGAGCCAAGCTGTGGGAACCACGTCAAATGCAGCTCTCAGGTAGATGAAGGGTACACAAAGATGGTCCTTCTGGATCCTAATGTATTTCAGAAATTAAGCATAAACCTAAAAACTTGATCCACTGTTCCAACCTTGGATATGAACCCGGCCTGGAAGAGAGAAAACACATCTTCATCAAGGACCCACTCCTGTAGTTTGTCCAAAACCTGATAACAAAACACTTTTGAAAGGATGTCAATTAGGCTAACGGGCCAGTAATTACTAGGGTCAGTACTAGCACCCTTTTAAAGATTGGTAAAATTACAGCTACGCTCCAGGAATCAGGGAGAGGAGGACCTGGCATGATGGAGTTTGACAAAATATTCATATACAGTGACCAAATGTCTATCTCTGAATGATACAAGTCACCTGTAATAAGCTCAAGACCCAAAGCTTTCACTGGCTGCAGGGACACTTTTGATTCTTTGGTGTCGTCCAAGTAAAAAAAGTCTGGGCAATGCACTACAAGATTACTATTAATCTGGAAACACGGATCTATACTGCACGGCTGAGAATCATTTTGAATAAAGATTAGCACAGTGTTGGACCCAACTTCCAAACAGCAATGGGCAATTATATGCACTGGCGTAATGAAACTTGAGGGGGCCTCCCAGCAAGTTACTTGGAGAGCCCCCCGCTGGACTCAATTAGGAGCTCTCAGGACAGAGTAATGTGCTGAGGGGGCTGAGAGGGCCTGTGTTACGCCACTGATTACATGCCAAAAGGAAGAGACCTCTTTCTTTTTTGAAGCCTCTAATAGATGCAGCCAGTTTTGGTCATCCCAGCACTTATTGCAAGCCGCTAACACCTTTTTGTAGTGGCATCTGCCCTCGCGAATCAGTGAATGACTCAAAGATCTTGTAGCTGTTATCAAACAAGCTTTAGCCTGTTCGCAATTCTTAGTAAACCAACAAGCCGACTTTTTGAATTGCCAGTTCAAAGATTCAAAGAGATGGCTTAACCCCTTCGCCGAGGCGCGAATTTCGCCGCGGTACGGGGGGTGGGTGGGTTGTGGGCGAGGGATCGCGGTGCTCATGACGGCCGTGTGCTTATGACGGCCTGGACTCTTCGGAACTCCGCCCACTGATTAATTCGCCCCCACAGGCGGGGAATTAATCGTTCATGGGCGGAGCAGCAACGTTCTGACGGCTCCAAGTCGTCCTGAGCACATGACTACCGTGACTCATGACGGCCTGGATCCGTCATGAGCACCGAAGTGGTTAAGGAATCAAAGAAATGGCCATGAATAGTAGCAATGGGAATTGCATACAGGTCAGCATCTTCGTATGGTGAAAGAGCTGAGGCAAAAAAATCATAAATTGAAGTGAGATGCATGGGACAAGAACACATTTTTGACCACTTAAGGACCCTCCTGGAATTCCCATCAACATAATTCTCATATACTCTGGTCTGGTCAATGAAATCGAACAGCCTCTTTTTAAGTGCTTGATGCAGAGATTTATGGTCAATCCCTGCTCTACTGGTTACACAGAAATCCACCAGCCAATTCCAAAGATTGAGAAACAGTATTATACAATCGATTCTGCTCTGAGATGAACCTCTGCGGAAAGTAAATGCCCTACCCACGTCAGAATCTGACCTACCATTACATGCACATACCCGGTGAGCAATAGTAAACAAAGCTAGTTGCGTAGCCTCAGTTTAGCAGGATTTTAAGGGGGGGCATTTAATTCCGGAATGGCCAGAGTCTCATCTTACGGTTCGGTAACAAGCGTAATAAAATCCAATGGCTCTTGGGTGGTATTGAAGTCCCCTGCAAAGAATGAGCTTGGGTTTATAAGAGAGGGACTCCAAATGATTATCCAAGATGTTTAATGTTGGGGAAGCACTGTTAGAAGCCACACTACGGTTAGGGCGACTCAATGGTTAACTGCTCCATGGCCCAATTGAGAAAAGTTTTAACCTATATCAAAAAGCCCCAAGAAGGGCGTCCAGACATGGATGAGAGCACGCGCACTGAGTACGTGACGTGACCTGTAAATCTGCTCTAAAGCCCCAGGTCTCCTGGAAGAGGCAGAGAGGAAAGGAGTTGATACAATTGCCCTATTGTGGATCAGCCGCCTTGCGGCATATCCCAGCAAGATTTCAGGAGAGAATCTGCTACTGGCTGACAGTTACGGGTTGCTCAGTTGCATTACCAAACAGGTAATCCTTTCCCTCAAGAGCAACATCTATTACTACCACTGACTGGGGTACCTGGACATCATTACCAACTTCGTTAAGGCAGGCACAGGAATACCAGGAGCAGCTGTGGGCGTCAGTCAGTCAACACCACTCAAAGGTCGCTCCCTCCCGGAGTCACTCTCACCCAGTCTTAGACAACCATCATGCCCTTTGCTGTTGCAAAAGTCGAGTTGAATTCCTGTGCTGGTGGTATGAGTATCATGTACTTCTATTGCCCATAAACCATCTATAATTTCCCTAGAGCCTACCACAGTCTCAATGGTATCACACAACCCAAGCTCTAGAGAACTCCTACGGACACTCAAGACGTCTTGCCTTATAATCGTCTTGTATTGTAGGTGTACTTGTATAGCGCGGTCCTGTCGCCCCAAGGGCATCCTGGCGCTTGAGATCCGGTCAACAACACTTCCACTGCTCAGACATTCCTAGGGAAGAGATGCGTTTTTAGGGCTTTCCTAAACGGGAAGTAGTCCCTTTGACTTCTCAAAGGGAGTGGCAGGGAGTTCCAGAGTTTGGCCGCTGCAACACTAAACAAGCGGCCACCCATCCTTACTCTCTGGAACCTCTGAACCACAAGCAATTGTGCAGAAGAAGACCGAAGGGACCGCGAGGCAGAGTACCAAGCGAACATATTCTGCAGTGGCACTGGGCCCTGTCGATGTACCGCCTTAAACACTAGGCACACCGCTTTATACAATACACGCAAGTGCACCGGCAACCAGTGTAGGTCCCTTAAGGCTAAAGTGGAGGAGCTAAGATTAGGGCGAGAGAGAGCCAGCTCAGCGGCCATGTTCTGCACCCGTTGTAACTTCCCCAGCATATTTTTTGGGGCCTGCAGAAGCAGCGCGTTGCAGTTGTCTAAACGACTCAGTATGGTCCCGCGCACTACTTCCGTCCTGGCCTGCTCAGGGAGAAGGGGCAAGACTTTACGCAGCATGCGTAACAGCATCATGCACGTG
Organism: Lissotriton vulgaris; assembly: GCF_964263255.1. Lineage (NCBI taxonomy): Eukaryota > Metazoa > Chordata > Amphibia > Caudata > Salamandridae > Lissotriton > Lissotriton vulgaris. The sequence goes on from NC_141687.1 coordinate 254,299,238, forward strand.
GAGATGGTCTTATTAACATGCATGTCCAGCTGTAAATTTGGGCCGAAGATCACCCCCAAGTTACGAGCTGACTCCGCGGCCGACACTGTCTCGGGGAAAGTAGATGGCCAGAAGTTCTCCGGAAGTACCCGAGGAATCCAGTCCATGGAGCAGTGGAGCACCTCGGTCTTTGTGCTGTTGAATTGCAAGGGATTGGCCCGAAGCCAATCCGCTGTAGCTGCCATGCAGCGATGCAATGTCTCCAGCGGGACCGCATTATTTCCATCCAGGGAGAAGACCAGCTGGGTATCATCAGCATAATTGAAAGCCGAGATACCAAAAGATTTTATAAGCTGGACCAGAGCGCGGAGGTAAAGATTGAAAAGTATAGGGCTGATGGCCGAGCCCTGTGGAACCCCCTGCCCTACTTTCCGCAACTCCGATCGGAAAGGAGGAAGCGCGACCATCTGCTGCCGGTTGTTGAGGTAGGATACCAGCCAGTCTCTTGCCCCCTCTGTGACCCCGCACTCCTCCAGCCTCCTGATGAGGGTCCGATGGCAAACCGTATCGAACGCGGCCGACATGTCGAGCAGCACCAGAAAGGCTGCCCGACCACTATCGACACGCGAACGAAGATTGTCAAGTACGGTCACGCGAACGAAGATTGTCAAGTACGGTTACCAGCGCGGATTCTGTCCCATGCGCTGGACGGAAACCAAACTGTGTCTCATCGAACCACCCGATTTCTTCCAAGAAGCCCGAAAGGGAGCGGGTCACCAACTTTCCACGATCTTAATAGGAAAAGGGAGCAAAGAGATCGGCCTATAGTTGGAAAGACAGGCGGGGTCCAGAGTCGGTTTCTTAAGCAGTGGTGACACGACTGCCAGCTTCCAGCACTCGGGAACTGTTGCCCAGTCCAAAGACTGGAGGCAGATGGAGTACAGAGGCTGGTGGAGTTCCACCTGAAATGTCTTCCAGAATTTGGGTGGCAATGGGTCAAGCGGAGAACCTGATTACACCGTTCGTGCCAGGCTGCAAAACTCCTCAAAGGAGGGAATGGGGAAGCGTCTTAGTTGGGGTCGACTGGACACAGCTTCCGGAGCTCCCAAGCTGGAGGAATGACCACTCAGCTGGAGTCGACTGGGCGAAGTGTCCGGGGCTGCCCGGGCTGCCTGGCTAGAGGCAAGCCTACTCAGCCGGGTTTGACCGGCCACGACGTCCGAAGCTTCCAAAGTGAGGGCATGTCTACCCAGCAGGGGTCGACTGGAAGGAGTGTCCGGAGCTCCCAAACTAAGGACTGGGCCACTCGGCTGGGGTCGACTGGGTGACCCGTCCGGAGCTCCTGAGGTTCCGTGACGATTTGAACCCGTGTTTTCAATATCGTCGGAAATACATAATATTGGTATCAGCGAACCGCAAATGATCCATTTAGCATATCCTGGTGTTTTCGCTATGCTACGAGCAAGAGTACTCCTGTTACAAACACATTTCTGATCTACCCATGGCATCCATCTTAGATCATGGCAGCCATTTTGTGTTTCTTGCCCTCACATACGCAATAACCTCTGATCACTTCATTTCAATTAAGGACACGTAGGCTTAGCCGACGATTCACCTCTTTTAGTGACACGTGCACCTTGGAACAGAACACTCTGTAGCTGCATGACTCGACAAAGGCTGCCTCCTTTGCCCGAGGCCAGCCCTACCGAACTGGTTCTCGTGTCCATTGTCCCGATCATGATTAGGCGGCCGAAGCCGGTAGCCTTGCCCATTTACAACCCACAAAACATCCCTTATCCCACTTTTCTATCTTCCACACCTGGCTCCGTTCCTTTCTTTCTGAATCTTTATTAGGGGGAGGCAACGAAATTTACGATGAGGCGGTCCGGCTCTTGAATGCAATATTGACAAGGGATTGTGATGAACTAGTGGGAACCCCTCTTCGTAATGTTTGGCATCAGATATTATCGACAGTTCCTGTGTAACGCCAAATATTTATTGTTTAGGACACAAAGGTTTGGGAATGTACTAACATGTGAAATATTTGCCTGGAGCACAATTTTTAGTATATAAGGAGCAACCCTCTTTGTACAAATCGAACAGGCTCCTAGACACTGCCCATGCGTGGTTTCTGTGACTTCTGTGTCCCTGCAGTAATAAACCTTTGGTCTTTGACGCCACCATCGAGAAGCCCGTGTTTCTGTTTATTTGTGCACCAAGGCAGGTGGAACTCCGGGGTCTTCGGGTGTTGTTCCCTGACACCTCTGGACGGAACCAAAAAGTCCAGAACTCCAATTGGCGCCCAACGTGGGGCGACGTCATTCGGTACCGGTCCAAAAGCCTGAAGAGTTCGAGAAGCTTCGTGTGAAGATTCCTGAGGGAGGCGCCCCACTTCATCGATCCCGGCATATCGCAAAAGTGGCCGAAGTTCTCTTCCACGAGGGTTCCCGTTCAGGACGGCTGCAGTGGGCCGTTGCCTTGACCGTCGCCCTGTCTTGGACCCGAGGTGCAGTCCTTAGTACGGCGAAACGTGACGGGTTTCTCCTTGGTGACGTCTTCAGTGCCTCAGTTAAGTATTTAGTGGTTGCTAGTTGGTTACTTCGTGAGGGTTGTTAAAATCCTTTTTGGTTCTTGGTTTGGTTTGGTTTCGTAAGATTATCACTGGTTGTTCTGGTTACGATAATCTATTTGGTTTAGTTTGGGTATCGATACATCAGTTCGCTTTTGGTAGGCCTAAGTTCTTGGTTCAGGTGCACATATCTGTTTCGTGTTTTGTTTGTTCTGTGTTCCGGATTGCAAAATGGTAAGTCGGAAAAATTGTATGTTGTCGTGTTTAGGTTGCAACAGCGATTCACGATTGGAGGACTCATGTCTGGTTCCTCCGATTGGGACTCCCTTATATGACTTGTACTGTAAACATGGTGTGGGTCCTATATCTTATAATGAGATGTGGGTCCTGTAGGAGAGTAGGGTCTGCAATCCCATGATCACCCAGATTTTTCGCTTTTGTTTCACTGGTTTACGACTTTCTCTGGCTGTGGGCCTGCTAATCAGACCCACAGCCTGGCTGTTCTCTTTCTAAAATTACGACATGTACCCTAGGTGCATTTACCAATTGGTACTGGGCCACCTTATCAGACTCTGTAACTCAGCGCATGGGTGTACCCAGGGCCGCCAGGGGCTGCAGCATGTATTATGCCACCCCTGGCTGGCCTCCTAAATTTGACACAACTGGCTGCGTGACAGCTGGGGCGAAGTCGTGTACACACACTTCGCTTTAGGTATAGTAGTTCTATATCTAACCATACCATGGACACCCGAGTTCCTATCAGTCACTCCTATGGCAGGCCTTAACAATCCTGAAGGCAGAGTGCGTGGGCTCGTGTGAGCTAGGCTCAGGCCCGAGCCGAGCCCGGTTGCAGCTTGCGGAATCAAGACCCAATGGCTGTTCCATGATAACGCGTACCATATCGGTAACTTCGGTGTCGCGTTATCAAGACATGTCGAGTAAGGTGTCATACGAATCGGGATGCTGCCCTCTCCCCAACTCTGGCGACGAGGTTAGCATTCCGCCCTTCTAGAGGGACACGACATGTACGTAACTGTGAACCCCGGTTAAAGTTAACTAAAGCCTCAGCTCCACAAAATGGGTGCTGCCACCACAGACACGAGTCTGACCTCCTGCTGCTGGGAGTCCTTCCAGCGAGGAGAGCTTGGACAAAGGGTTTCCTGTCGAGGGCGATGTTCGCACCGTCCCAGACGGGGTTTGTGTATTCTGGGTAGGTAGGGCTGTTGCGAGAAGGTGACTGCGGAGCGGCACCCCGGTGCTCACTACGCATCTGCCGGTTAGAACCAGTTCCAGGGGCGACAGCCCTGGCCTGGGGAAAGTCCGGCAGGGGAGAGGGGTGTAACTACCCCCCTTCCTGGTCCCACCCTTAGGGCAGGACCTAGTCATGTACCCACCCCTTTCTTTAGAATAAAGGCCGGAGCGGGGACCCTTCCAAATTAGATCATCTTTGAATCAAGAATACTTTCTACGAAAGGACTTCAAGACTCTTCTCAAGATTTCTCCCTTGTGACTAAGGAGTAGTCACCCTGCATCAGCGGGCACCATCTAAGAACTCTGCGGTTTGCTGCAAGTCCTTCCTCAAGGATCCGACGGCCCAGCTCGACGAGAACCGGCTTCCCTGGCACCTCTGACCTCTACCCACGTCATCAGCTCAGCTGTGATCTGTGGGTGCGACGAGACCTCGAGGGACCGGCCATCATCAGAACCTGCACGCTCTTAAACCAGCACGACCATCGAGGTAACTCTCTGGTGAGTGCTCTGGGGTCCGAGAAGCCCCGACCCTGAGCCGCTCCAGCACCGAAGTGCAGTCTCCCAGCATCTCCACGATCTGCGTGGGGCCCTTCTGCTCGCTGCTCAGCACGTTGTCTGGTCACTAGCCGCTGGCTTGTGCCCGTCCTTGACGACGACCGACAAACCCCTCTGCTGGTCTGGCTGCTCCAGACTGGCCCTTGCTTCCATCTTTGCGAGAAGCACCCCGGACCCTCCTGGTCCACTCAAGACACCATCTTAGGCCTCCACGTGGCCCTGAGATTTGCCAAGGCTTGTTGCCCCATCCTGGGCCCAGCGACGCCGACAGCATCATCCTTCGTGGGACAGCTCGCACCTCCACCGTGGTCGCCGACAACGCCTCCTGGTCCGTGAGACTGCAGAGCCTAGCGTCGCCCACTCACCTAGTCGAGGTGACGGCCAACCGGTGCCCTCCTGGTACCCTCTGACTACTGGCTAGTAGTACGAACTTGGTCCCCTCTGCTTTCAGGTATCAACAATCTCTGATCCAGGCTTGGATCTCTACGAACTATTCATCACTGGTCGCCGGCCAGCAACTCCTTTTCTTCCGGCTCCTGGCTCGTCAGCGAAGACCCCGACGCCTGTAAGACTTGTGCAGCCGCAGCCCTCGGGGCTAGGTAACTCGGCATTTCGGTGCCTGCATAGCCTCTTTACTCTAGGGTCCCGAGTCCCTCGCTTCCGACTTGCCTTATCGGGTCCGCCCGAGACCTTAAACTTCCCGTGTCCTCGGACACTTGTTTTAATTGTGCACTTGAAGTATTTTCCTAAGAGATTTGGTTTGTGCTTAGTACCCTGTCCTCATAAAGAGTACAGGGCTGTTGTGATTCTTAATAAATATACTGTTTATTTTCATAACACTTGTGTGGTGTCCTTTCACTGGGTGTTCAAGGGGTACATGTGTGGTAAACAGCTGGCTTAACACGCCCTCTCGAGTCTTTAGCCTTAGACTGCTCGTATCCACGCTACTAGGATAGCTGGTCTATAGGTTGACTTACAACCAAACACCATAAGGGTCGTTGGAACGATACATAGCGGTCGCTAGAATAGCGAACGTTGCATATCGGGCCAACTTCTCACATTGGTGAGCAGCGGTTGGGATTTGAGCTTGCTGTTGTTTTACCACACGTATCCTAAGAATATCTTGTTGAAAGATCGCACAAGTACTATTAGTACATATAACTAAAGCTTAGAATACTCTGAGTTCTACTGAACCAGCTGTTGTAGCTCCTCAAGGCTTAGCACACCTTGGCTACAACTCTTAGCAAGGGAACAGTAGGTAAACACGTAGTGTAGGTAGGTGCATCACTTACACCACACTAGAAGCAGTATGTCGGACAAAGGAGGAAACTCTGGGTCTCCCCTTGTGTCAGTTGACCCTCCACAGGTCATCCCTTCAGGATATACTGTGCTGAACTTCAAGGAGTTACGACAGCTGTGTCACTCCAGGAAGATCAAGCAGGGGTCTAACCCCACAACGTCCTTTCTGATTGGTCTCTTGGAGACTTATGATGCCAGAAGGGCTGAGAAACTTCTTAGCTCTTCTAATCCAGAAGGAGACATGCCTCCCCTCGAGGGAACCAGAGACGATCCTGACCTCATCCACCTCGCAACTGAGAACGAAGATGTGGAGGATGATCAGGATGAGGATCCCTCTGGGGATGAGGCAGATAAGGGACAGGTAGAAGTCGTCAGACTAAGCAGGTCCAACTTAAGCAAACATGATAGCGGTACTGGGGGACCCCTGGGGCCACTATCAGGTCAGCTTAACATTGGGAATGGACGAGCCCGATCTCTGTCAAGAGACTCTGGCAGATCCCTTCAAACCAATGGCTCTCGCAACTCTTCTCAGAGAGGGATGACGTCCCCTCAGCGGAGAGTGTACGAAGCTAAGGAAAGGGCAGCTAATCTGAGGATTGAAAGGGAAGAACTTGCCCTGGCCAAAGAAAGGCTTGCCTTTGCGAGAGAGCAACAGTTAAGTGGGGCAGTCCCCACTGGTGGCAGCAATGTACCTAGCAATAGGGAAAAGAGTTTCGATACGAAACACCTTGGTAAGATAGTGCCCCCCTTTAAACAAGGGGACGACATCCACAAATGGATAATTGCTTTGGAGAGGGCCTGCACTGTGCAGGGTGTTCCCCAGAGTCAGTGGGCAGCTATCTTGTGGCTCTCCTTTGAAGGTAAAGGAAGAGATAAGCTCCTCACCACAAGGGTGGAGGATGCGAACGATTACCAAATCTTGAAAAATACACTCGTTGAAGGGTTCGGCCTAACCACTGAGCAGTACAGGGTGCTGTTCAGGGATACCCAGAAAACGCAGTCTCAAGATTGGTCTGACTTTGTCGATTGTGCCACTAAGGCTTTTGAGGGCTGGTTGCTGGGCAGTAAGGTTACTGATTACAAAGGATTGTATAATTTGATGATGAGAGAACAAATTTTAAACAATTGTCAGAATCAGTTGTTGCATCAGCATCTTGTCGACTCGGATCTGACCTCTCCCCAAGAATTGGGAAAGAAGGCAGACAGATGGGTTCGTACGAGAGTTAAACAGAACCAGGGCCAGAATCAAGGTGGTCAGAAGAAAGCAGACCAGAAGGGTAAAGATTCAAAGGGGGAACAAAATGACCAGAAGTCTTCGACAGGTCCCCAACAACCCAAAGAGGGTGGGGGTCAGGCTCCTCAAAAGAAGAAAGAAGGCCAATCCAAAAGATGGTGCCAGTACTGTAAAAGTAAATCTCACTGGTTTAGTGAGTGCACCAAGAAAGGAGGAGGGCAGACTCCTGCCACTGCAGCCCCTAAGGCACCTGTGCCCCCTAGTACAGTCAGCAGTGGTAGTGCGCCTCCCAAGGGTTTAGTAGGGTTAACCCTGGGTTCTGAGGGGCGTGACAACTTAGTTGGCACACTCACTCAGGCTGTCCTTGTCAGTACAGGGGACGCGGACGTGTCCCCTGACGTAAGTCCCAATACCCTGGGCAAATACCGACAAACGCCTTTCATAAATGGAAAGATGGCTCAGGCCTATAGGGACACTTGTGCCAGCGTCACCATGGTGACGCCTAACTTTGTGGACCCTGGACAGATCATGGCAGGTACAGAATTCCTGGTGACCAATGCAAGCAATGTCACTACCAATCACAGTATGGCAATTGTAGCTTTCTCCTGGGGAGGGGTAACTGGCCAAAAGAAGGTTGTAGTTAGTCCAGACCTCCCAGTGGATTGTTTGTTGGGCAATGATTTGGAGTCGTCACAATGGTCAGAAGTGGAGCACCGGACTCACATGGAAATGTTAGGGTTGCCAGCACATGTGTTCGCTGTGACTAGGTCACAGGTCAGGGAATGCCCCACTGAACAGGTGCTGGATCCTGGAACAACAGACCAGACACCTCCCAAGAAAAAGAGCGGTAGGGTTAAGGCTGCGCCTTCCCCCTTGCCCCAGGTCGTGGATCAAGTCTCAGAGGAGGCTGACCTACAGGAATTGAGGGAAACTGAGCCTAGGGAGTTCGAACTTGATCAAGTTGAATTCTTGGGTTCAGGGGGACCCTCAAGGGAGGACCTGGGGAAGGACCAGTTAGACTGCCCTTCTCTTGAACCCCTCAGACAGCAGGCTGCTGCTGAGGCTGCTGGGAACGCCACAGGTACCCACAAGGTATACTGGGAAGATGGACTCCTGTACACTGAGTCAAGAGACCCCAAGCCTGGCATGACCAGGAGGCTGATTGTACCCTTGTCTCAGCGTGGTTTCCTACTTACCTTGGCCCACGAGATTCCCTTAGCAGGTTACTTAGGCCAGACGAAAACGTGGGACAGGCTTGTCTCACACTTTCACTGGCCTCATATGAACGAAGATACCAAGGAGTTTTGCCGCTCCTGTGTCACTTGCCAAGCCAGTGGTAAGTCAGGTGGCACGACAAAGGCCCCCCTTATACCAATGCCTGTGGTGGGGGTGCCCTTTGAACGGGTGGGGATCGACATCGTCGGTCCCATGGAACCACCAACAGCATCAGGGCACAAGTTTATACTGGTGGTAGTGGATCATGCCACCAGGTATCCTGAAGCTATTCCCCTTAGGACCACTACAGCACCTGTTGTGGCAAGAGCCCTAGTTGGAGTATTCTCCAGAGTGGGCTTCCCTAAGGAGGTCGTCTCCGACAGAGGTGCAAACTTTATGTCGAGCTACTTAACTGCTATGTGGAAGGAATGTGGTGTCAACTACAAGTTCACTACACCCTATCATCCACAATGCAATGGGCTTGTTGAGAGATTCAACAGGACCCTTAAAGGGATGATTCATGGACTACCTGAAAAGCTTCGGCGTAGATGGGACGTCCTGATCCCCTGCCTTTTATTCGCTTACAGAGAAGTCCCACAGAAGGGGGTTGGCTACAGCCCTTTTGAACTTTTGTACGGGCATCCTGTGAGAGGACCCCTATGTTTGGTGAAGGAAGGATGGGAGAGACCTCTCAAAAAGCCTGCAGCCAACATAGTGGACTATGTGCTTGGCCTCCGCTCGCGGATGGCTGAATACATGGAGAAGGCATCTGAAAACCTTAAGGCCAGCCAAGAACTCCAAAAAACTTGGCATGACCAAAAGGCTGTCTTGACTGTTTACCAGCCCGGACAGAAGGTGTGGGTGTTGGAGCCAGTGGCCCCAGCAGCACTCAAGGACAAATGGTCCGGGCCCCACACCATCCTGGAGAAAAAGGGAGAGGTCACCTACCTGGTCGACCTGGGAACTCCCCGGAGCCCCCACAGGGTGCTTCATGTCAACAGGCTAAAAGCATATGTCGACAGGAAGGACATGAGTTTGCTCATGGCCCTAGATGAGGGACAGGAAGAAGAGAGTGACCCTCTCCCCGACCTGCTCACTCAGAATCCTGACGATGGATCGGTAGATGGTGTTGTCTTTTGTGGCAGCCTCTCCGAACATCAGCAGAGCGACTGTAAACAGGTTCTTCAGTCGTTCCGACATATGTTTTCTCTAACACCCAGCCAGACCGATTGGTGCACCCATGAGGTTGACACTGGTGACAGCTTGCCCGTTAAGAGTAAAATCTACAGGCAGCCTGATCACGTTAGAGACTGCATCAAGAGTGAAGTGCAGAAAATGTTGGAGCTGGGAGTCATCGAACCCTCGGATAGCTCTTGGGCTAGTCCCGTAGTTCTAGTGCCGAAACCTCACACCCAGGGTGGTAAGAGAGAGATGAGGTTCTGCGTAGACTACAGGGGTCTCAATGCAGTCACTAAGACTGACGCCCACCCAATACCAAGGGCAGACGAGCTTATTGATAGGCTGGCTTCGGCCAACTACTTAAGTACGTTTGACCTGACAGCTGGGTATTGGCAAATCAGGTTAGCTGAGGACGCCAAGCCTAAAACCGCATTTTCAACCCCTGGTGGGCATTATCAGTTCGTGGTGATGCCCTTTGGTCTGAAAAATGCACCTGCCACCTTCCAAAGGTTGGTGAATCAAGTCCTTACTGGGCTGGACGACTTCTGTGCGGCATATCTTGACGATATTGCTGTCTTTAGCTCCACCTGGGAGGATCACCTGGTCCACCTGCGGAAAGCGTTAGAGGCTCTGCAAGCAGCAGGCCTCACTATCAAGGCCACCAAGTGCCAGATAGGGCAGACACAGGTTGTATACCTGGGCCACCTTGTAGGTGGAGGCCAGGTTCAGCCACTGGAGAGCAAGATACAGTCAATCAGGGACTGGGCTCCTCCAACCACCCAGACTCAGGTTCGAGCTTTCTTGGGCCTGACTGGTTACTATAGGAAGTTTGTCAGGAACTATGGTTCAATTGTGACACCATTAAATGAACTGACAAGTAAGAAAATGCCAAAAAAGGTTCAGTGGACAGCGAGCTGTCAAAAAGCATTCGATGACCTAAAGCAGGCCATGTGCACGGCGCCTATCCTCAAGAGTCCGGACTACTCCAAACCATTCATTGTCCAAACAGATGCTTCTGAGTTGGGTGTGGGAGCTGTTCTTTCTCAACTGAATTTTGATGGTCAAGACCAGCCCATTGCTTTTATAAGCAGAAGGCTGACCCCTAGAGAGAAGAATTGGTCAGCTATTGAGAGGGAGGCCTTTGCTGTGGTTTGGGCCCTGAAGAAGCTGAGGCCATACTTGTTTGGCACTCACTTCAAGATTCAGACCGACCATAAGCCCCTCTTATGGCTAAATCAGATGAAGGGTGAAAACCCCAAACTGCTTAGGTGGTCCATTTCCCTACAGGGGATGGACTTTACAGTGGAACATAGACCTGGTACTGATCATGGCAATGCCGATGGGCTCTCCAGATATTTCCACTTAGAACAAGAAGACTCACCTGGTCAAGGTTAGCTTATTGTTCCGACGTTTGGGGGGGGGTCATGTAGGAGAGTAGGGTCTGCAATCCCATGATCACCCAGATTTTTCGCTTTTGTTTCACTGGTTTACGACTTTCTCTGGCTGTGGGCCTGCTAATCAGACCCACAGCCTGGCTGTTCTCTTTCTAAAATTACGACATGTACCCTAGGTGCATTTACCAATTGGTACTGGGCCACCTTATCAGACTCTGTAACTCAGGGCATGGGTGTACCCAGGGCCGCCAGGGGCTGCAGCATGTATTATGCCACCCCTGGCTGGCCTCCTAAATTTGACACAACTGGCTGCGTGACAGCGGGGGCGAAGTCGTGTACACACACTTCGCTTTAGGTATAGTAGTTCTATATCTAACCATACCATGGACACCCGAGTTCCTATCAGTCACTCCTATGGCAGGCCTTAACAATCCTGAAGGCAGAGTGCGTGGGCTCGTGTGAGCTAGGCTCAGGCCCGAGCCGAGCCCGGTTGCAGCTTGCGGAATCAAGACCCAATGGCTGTTCCATGATAACGCGTACCATATCGGTAACTTCGGTGTCGCGTTATCAAGACATGTCGAGTAAGGTGTCATACGAATCGGGATGCTGCCCTCTCCCCAACTCTGGCGACGAGGTTAGCATTCCGCCCTTCTAGAGGGACACGACATGTACGTAACTGTGAACCCCGGTTAAAGTTAACTAAAGCCTCAGCTCCACAAAATGGGTGCTGCCACCACAGACACGAGTCTGACCTCCTGCTGCTGGGAGTCCTTCCAGCGAGGAGAGCTTGGACAAAGGGTTTCCTGTCGAGGGCGATGTTCGCACCGTCCCAGACGGGGTTTGTGTATTCTGGGTAGGTAGGGCTTTTGCGAGAAGGTGACTGCGGAGCGGCACCCCGGTGCTCACTACGCATCTGCCGGTTAGAACCAGTTCCAGGGGCGACAGCCCTGGCCTGGGGAAAGTCCGGCAGGGGAGAGGGGTGTAACTACCCCCCTTCCTGGTCCCACCCTTAGGGCAGGACCTAGTCATGTACCCACCCCTTTCTTTAGAATAAAGGCCGGAGCGGGGACCCTTCCAAATTAGATCATCTTTGAATCAAGAATACTTTCTACGAAAGGACTTCAAGACTCTTCTCAAGATTTCTCCCTTGTGACTAAGGAGTAGTCACCCTGCATCAGCGGGCACCATCTAAGAACTCTGCGGTTTGCTGCAAGTCCTTCCTCAAGGATCCGACGGCCCAGCTCGACGAGAACCGGCTTCCCTGGCACCTCTGACCTCTACCCACGTCATCAGCTCAGCTGTGATCTGTGGGTGCGACGAGACCTCGAGGGACCGGCCATCATCAGAACCTGCACGCTCTTAAACCAGCACGACCATCGAGGTAACTCTCTGGTGAGTGCTCTGGGGTCCGAGAAGCCCCGACCCTGAGCCGCTCCAGCACCGAAGTGCAGTCTCCCAGCATCTCCACGATCTGCGTGGGGCCCTTCTGCTCGCTGCTCAGCACGTTGTCTGGTCACTAGCCGCTGGCTTGTGCCCGTCCTTGACGACGACCGACAAACCACTCTGCTGGTCTGGCTGCTCCAGACTGGCCCTTGCTTCCATCTTTGCGAGAAGCACCCCGGACCCTCCTGGTCCACTCAAGACGCCATCTTAGGCCTCCACGTGGCCCTGAGATTTGCCAAGGCTTGTTGCCCCATCCTGGGCCCAGCGACGCCGACAGCATCATCCTTCGTGGGACAGCTCGCACCTCCACCGTGGTCGCCGACAACGCCTCCTGGTCCGTGAGACTGCAGAGCCTAGCGTCGCCCACTCACCTAGTCGAGGTGACGGCCAACCGGTGCCCTCCTGGTACCCTCTGACTACTGGCTAGTAGTACGAACTTGGTCCCCTCTGCTTTCAGGTATCAACAATCTCTGATCCAGGCTTGGATCTCTACGAACTATTCATCACTGGTCGCCGGCCAGCAACTCCTTTTCTTCCGGCTCCTGGCTCGTCAGCGAAGACCCCGACGCCTGTAAGACTTGTGCAGCCGCAGCCTTCGGGGCTAGGTAACTCGGCATTTTGGTGCCTGCATAGCCTCTTTACTCTAGGGTCCCGAGTCCCTCGCTTCCGACTTGCCTTATCGGGTCCGCCCGAGACCTTAAACTTCCCGTGTCCTCGGACACTTGTTTTAATTGTGCACTTGAAGTATTTTCCTAAGAGATTTGGTTTGTGCTTAGTACCCTGTCCTCATAAAGAGTACAGGGCTGTTGTGATTCTTAATAAATATACTGTTTATTTTCATAACACTTGTGTGGTGTCCTTTCACTGGGTGTTCAAGGGGTACATGTGTGGTAAACAGCTGGCTTAACACGCCCTCTCGAGTCTTTAGCCTTAGACTGCTCGTATCCACGCTACTAGGATAGCTGGTCTATAGGTTGACTTACAACCAAACACCATAAGGGTCGTTGGAACGATACATAGCGGTCGCTAGAATAGCGAACGTTGCATATCGGGCCAACTTCTCACAGGTCCGTTATACGAAAAAGGACGGTGTCCTTAGTTGGCCACTACATCGTAGTTTTGAACCCGAAATCCTTGATAATTTAGAAGCGAAATTGTTTAGGAAGAAAGCCCGGCCGGCAATGTTTGATTCTTTCCGTTACTGGCGAAAAGAATCTAAACAGAGAGAGATTAAAAGATTGAAGAAGGAACAGAAAGAGCAAGAAGAGTTGACTCTAGAGCAAGCGGCTAAACAGCTGCAAGTTAACGAGTCTGAGAAGGCCATAGAGGTGGCCATTAGAGAGCATAATTTAGCGATCGACAAGTGCTATCCTGCCTTGCCATCGAAAACAGCTAAGATACTGGAGGACCCCGAAAACGATCCTTTGTTGTCTTATTTGTTAAGGTCACCTCCACCGTATGCACAAGGTGCTACGGCTCCACCTTTACCGAATGTTCAATTGCCGGTTGCTGGACAACCTGGTATTCCTGCTCCTGCTCCTCAGAATCAAGCTCCTGTACCTCCTGTAATCAATGTGAATGTTCCTACGGCACCTCCTCCTTCTATACCTGTATCTGTCTCGCTTACACCTACTGTTCCACAAACTATTTACCTCGATACTCCTACTGTCCCGCTATCTGTTCCTACTTCTACTGTGTTCTCTGCGTCTGCGAGTGTGTTGACTCCACTTTCTGTTCGTCGAAGAATCACTGATTCTGTTTCTAACATTCTGTCTCCTTTCTATAAAACTTTAATCAAGACTCCTACTTCTGACTCTGTTCAAAGACGTAGTCAGCTTCCGAGTACTGAGGAACGGGGAATTTTAGATTCCACGGCTCTCAGATGGATTTCGAAGAGTAGGAGATATAGTACGAGAGATGTGCTAGATACATTTATGCAATGGAAGGAACCAACGCAACGGTATGTCTTTGATGAGATGTGCTCACTTTTACGTGAGGAAATAGAGGAAGATGATGTTGAATCAAATTTAGAAGACTTAATTAAGGTTCAGAAAGAGTTTGCTGCAGGAATGATAGTAGGTCAAAATATAGAAGAAGCGATGGAACTGATTTTAAGTTATAGGAGTGATCCATCACTTCGTTCACCAAGAGATTTAGAGAAAAGTAAGATGAAGCTAAGTCGCCAATATCCAATGAGGGAGGTTCCTCCAATTTGGCGCGAAGCTGTACAAGCTGATAATGCCAATGGTATTGCAGCCGCTCCGGCCCAATTCCAAAGAGTGTGGATACACATTCCATGGAAACGAGCCGAAGTGCTAGCAGTGAAACAGGCCTTGCCAGACCCGCGTAAGAATCCTGCCGGATACTATAAGGAATTAACACAGACAGTTGAGGCCTGTGTAATGAATCTGGCGGACATTGATATGTTATTTGGTAATGTAGTTCCGCAACCAATTTGGGCTAAAATTCGTAAAGAGAATCATCCAGTTGCCCTAGGTGGTGATTGGGCAGCTATCATTGCAGCGGATGGTCAGCAAATAGGTGGTTCAAAACCCGAACCCCTAATTGCTAATCTTCCAGGTAGGATAATCGACTTAACGAAGACTCTGATGCCCGCATTGCGCGTTAATTGGGACAAGTTGTCCGCATGCAGGCAAAAGAAAGACGAAAGTGTCTCCGACTTTTTCACGAGGTTCGAAGAGACTTTTGTAGATCATAGTGGTCAGGATATGAGCACAGAAGGAGGACAGAGACTGTTTGTCGACAAGTTCGTACATAATTTGTTACCTGAGCTATGCAACAAATTAAAAGATTCCGAGAGTGCGTGGGCTGTCTCTACAACTGCGCAAATACTCGCAACTGCACAGTATTATGAAAATAGGGATAAAGAGGAGAAAGAAAAATCGGATAAGAAAACAAAAGACTTAAAGACTAAAGTTCTCTTGCAACAGGCGTATCCGCCTCGCACGAATCAGACTAATACGCAACAGGGCTCATATCAAAGGACAGATTATAGTTCACCAAGGCCTCAATATCAATGGAATCAGTGTGCGTACTGTAAGAAAGACGGTCACTACAAGAATGAGTGTCCAGTCTTAGCGCAAAATAACGCAGCAGCAGCTCAGAGAGGTCGTGGTGGTTTTGTGCAAAATTCTAGAGGTCGAGGGCGAGGTGCTATGCCTCCACAGACGAATGATCACCCTTCCAATCACTTTGATCAACGAAATGGACAGTCTGCTCAGCAAAATAGATCTCAACAGTATCTTGTTGAGGACTATTGTGAAGTGGATGAGGGATTTCAGCAAAATGGGTACTAGGACAGCCATGGACAGAGAGAGGGAGTAGTATCAGTTCCAGTGGATCAGAGTGGGCCTTATGTCGCAGTAGCAACATCAGGTGTAGTCGAACCGTTTCTGTTGGATACTGGTGCAGCAAAAAGTTCTATCATTCATGCGAAACTCCCTGGCGCACCTTTGTCCGGCTCAACAAATGTTTCTGTAAGTTTTTCAGGCGCCCCTGTTTACAACCCCATATCTGGTCCTTTGTCTATTTCTGTTGGACAGTGTCAATTGAAAGCACCCCTAATTTTGACGACAGGTTGTAATGAAAATCTGCTTGGTTTAGACTTGTTAAAACGACTATATGCGACATTGTACTGTTCTCCGGAAGGAGTACAGCTTACATTGGGCAAAAGAATAACCTCTCCGATGTACTTGTCAATGGATGCACTCCCGCCAGAGCTGCGTTCACTCCCTGATACTCTTTGGGCGACTGGTCCTAACGAAGTAGGCCTTTTAGAAATACCACCATATGTAGTCACTTTGAAAGCAAATGTAAAATTTCCACGAATTCCTCAATATAAAATATCTAGTGAAGGTGAACGAGCACTTTTATTGATTGTACAAGATTTGATTAAGAAAGGTGTGGTTGAAGAAACTAGAGGAAATGTCTGTAACAGTCCTGTATTACCGATTTTGAAACGAACTGATCCTACAAAGCCTCCAGTGTATAGGTTTGTCATCGACCTCAGAGAAGTTAATAAAATTGTGATCCCACAGTTTCCTGTAGTTCCAGACATTACTGCCTTGTTAACATTGATTCCTGCTACAGCCACATGGTTTTCAGTCATCGACTTAAAGAATGCCTTTTTCAGCATTCCGATAGCCGAAGAAAGCAGAGATATTTTCGGCTTCTGTCTAGGAGGTCGAAGTTTCAGATTTAAACGCGCTCCACAAGGCTATTGTGAGAGCCCATCTATTTACAGTCAGGCATTAAAAAGTCAGTTAGATTCCTTTGTCCTTCCTCCAGGTTCTGCTCTAGTGCAGTATGTAGATGATCTTCTAGTGGCTGCCGATGACAAGGAAACTTGCAAAGCAGCTACGATTTCATTATTGCATCATTTGTCTAATTTGAATCATAAGGTATCACCTTCGAAAATGCAATACTGCTGCCAAGAAGTGACCTACCTAGGTCATCTCTTGTCAAAGGAGGGAAGGAAGTTGACCCCAGAGAGAAAAAAAGCAATTACGCAGATGAGTGTTCCTCGCACGCAGAGAGAAGTGCGTGCCTTTTTAGGTATTACCTCTTACTGTAGGCAGTGGATCCCAAATTTTTCTCTTTTAGCAAAACCGTTGGTAGCTTTGACTGGGAAAAATGTTCCGAGTCCGGTGCCATGGTCTGCTGAATGTCAGGAGAGTTTTTCTGAGTTACGAAATGCACTGTGTTCAGCTCCTGTATTAGGTACACCTGATTACAGCAAGCCATTCACGCTCTACGTTCACGAGAGAGAAGGTTGCGCGTTGAGTGTTCTGACGCAGACATTTGGTGATAAACAACGCCCTTGTGCGTATTTTTCATCAACATTAGATCCAGTAGCTAGAGCGTTACCTAGTTGTTTGAGAGCTACAGCGGCAGCTGCGGCTTCCATTCGACAATCTGCTGGTTTGGTGATGAACAATATGCTAGTGGATGCTAGTGGATACACTCATGAATCGAACTAAGACACAACACCTTACCAGTGCGAGATTATCTGGTTACGAGCTGACATTATTAGCGAGTCATATTCAGATCAAAAGATGTAATGTATTGAATCCAGCAACGTTGTTGCCGGCTAATCAAGAGTCGAGTGATTCCGAGCCCCATGATTGTTGTTTTAGAACGGAGGAAGAGACAAAAGGACGTATTGATTTAAAGGACACTCCATTGTCAGATCCAGATGGCACGCTGTATGTGGATGGGTCATGTTTTAAATTGGAGAATGGTGATGTGACTGCTGCCTATGCGGTAACGACTCTAAGAACGATTGTGGAGACTGCAAGAGTGAGTCAGAATTCTGCCCAAGCTGCAGAATTAATAGCTCTAACAAGAGCGTGTGTTTTAGCTAAGGGAAAGAGAGTGAATGTGTTTACAGATAGTCAGTACGCATTTGGCGTGGCCCATAGTTTTGGCCGTTTGTGGAAAGAAAGAGGTTTCATTACGTCCCATGGGACTAAGATTCAACATGGTCAGCTAGTTAACGACCTGTTGGAATCTCTAACCTTGCCGACTGAAGTTGCGATTGTGAAGTGCAGTGCTCATAAAGCAATCACGGATGATGTTGGTCGTGGAAATGCTTTTGCTGATGAAACTGCTAAACAGACAGCTAGAGACATGATGAGTAGAATGTATGTTGCTACGTCTGCAAGATGGATTGCTGAGTCTGGAATGTGTGAGGATACAATGGAAAGTGTGAAAGAGATTCAGAAAGAGGCAACTGAGGAGGAAAAACGTGTATGGAGAGAAAGTACGGGCAAGTTGGATTCGAGTGGGTGTTGGATTGATTTGTCAGAACAACAGCGTTGGATGTTGCCTGATGCGTATTTGCTTGCAGTGGTGACGATGGCGCATGGAGTAGCGCACATAAGTTCTAAAGGAATCTGTAAGATGTTGGCTCCAGTCTGGAAGAATGATGGGATCAGTAAATGTGCAGAGAGAGTGGTGAAAAATTGTATGGTATGCCTGATGCATAATCCTGGCAAGGGAACTCCAACTCCTGCTGGTCACTTCGCTCCTCCCTCCTGCCCCTTTGAAGTGATTCAGTTAGACTTCATTCACATGGATCGGTGTAATAATTTGAAATACGTCCTGGTGGTAGTCTGTGCTTTTTCCAGATGGATCGAAGCATATCCACTAAAGGACAATACTGCCTTATCAACTGCCAAAATTCTTCTCAAAGAATATTTCCCTAGGTTCGGAATGCCACGGATTGTATGGTCAGATAACGGAAGTGAGTTCATAGGGAAAGTTATGCAGAGTGTGTGTGCCGGTTTGGGCATCAAACAGAAGTTCCATAGTGCAAACCATCCCCAGTCTGCTGGTTTAGTTGAGGGTTACAATGGCACCCTCAAACTAAAACTAGCCAAAATACAAGCATCCACAGGTTTGTCCTGGCCAGACGCACTACCCTTGGCTTTGTTATCAACGAGAGCAACTGTACATTCTAGAGTAGGGCTTAGTCCCTATGAAATTGTCTTTGGCCGCCCGGCAAATGTGTGGGGTGTGCCTAGGCCAAAGGAGTTTTGTTCTCTAGAATATCCTATGTTGATAGACTACCTTTACGACTTGACTGCTAAATTGAGTCTTATTCACCAACAGGTTTTCGATGCATTGCCAAAGCCTCCGGAGAGTCCAGGGCATCAGCTGAAACCCGGTGATCAAGTTGTAATCAGAAACTTCGCGAGGACGAAGAACCTTCAGCAAAGATTTGTCGGCCCATTCCAAGTCCTGCTTGTGACAAGAACCGCAGTTCGTGTAGCTGGTCGCAAGCACTGGGTACATGCGTCTCATGTCAAGCGTGTACCTTTGCCACTTCCTTACGATGACTGGGTGATGAAGGGAATTGGTGCCTCCGAATTTGAAAAAACGCCAAAGTTCATCCCTTTCAGCGATGCCGAATTGATTACCGACACTCCGAACTCTGACTCTCCTCCTGAAAAGACTCCTTTGAACTCTGAACATTTGTCCCCTGCATCAGAAAAAACTCTGTCAACTGCGAACCTGAACATTGCAACAGCTACTAGTGATACGCTATTTTCCGATCAAACAGTACCTGCAAAGCAAAGATACAATTTACGACCTCGTAATATGGACAAATAAAGCAGGCAACTGCCTATTGTGATATTTTGAAATTTTGAACTTTTGCCTTCAGCCAGGAAGTTTGCTATTGTTTTGTTGTTTTTAAAATTGCCTTGCCGTCTGGGTAGCCGTAGGGTCGTGGCTGTGTGCCTAGTTGAATCTGCGGGGGTCTGACACAAGGTCGATCTTTCTGTTGGTTCTGGGAACTCCCAGGGCTGATAGAGGCATTTTCATCTACGTACACATCATCAGTGGTCGCGAGCGGATTGTAGAAGATGGAGCTTCCTGCGCTGCAACGAGAAAATGTGATTTATGTTCGCAGAAACAGACTTTACAGAATTCTTCACAGCAAATGCTTTTTGATACAATGTGCCATTACATTTTTGATTGTTTTGATAACGTTGGTGGGTGGAATCGTCTTTGGTATGAGTTTGATTTTTATGCCAGTAACCACAGTACCTCCCCTTGATCCTGCTACTTCTACTGTTTCTTCTATACACTCTTTTCACTCGTTTCCTGAACATGAGCAAGCTCGACGCTCAGAATTCATTAATAACACTTTTGTACAGCTCTTGCACCAACACCAACTGGTAGTTAACACTACAGACTGCTGGGTGTGTGGCTTGATACCCCACACTATGGATAAAGGCATTCCCTATCTGGTTTTGCCTTTCAGCTATAATGGATCATTTCAGGCCCTTCAAACCATCTTTGCTTATGCCCTTGAAACCTATCCTCCACGTCCACCACGTTCCACTAAATATAACTCCGCCAACAAAGCCTTAGTCCAGGGAATTATTGACATGATCAAGGACGTCAATAATACTCCATCTTACCCTAGAGACGAATTGCGAGTATATTTAAGTTGGAGTTCTTCAGAGTATCGCCTTAGTTTGGGAGAAAGCAAGCGTAAAAGCTCAACTCCAATCTGGGTCGTACCTCACCGAGGTCAAGTCTGTTTGCAAGGTAATGGGAGAAATCCGAGAGCTCAGCTAGGGAGGAGTGAGTGCGTAGAGACTTATGTGTTTCCGTCTAACTCTACCCCTGCTTTTCTTACTGCTAGGGGTACCTATTTCATCTGCCGAGATAGGGCATATACATGGTTGCCTGCTGACTTTTCAGGATCATGTTATATTGCTCGATTGTTGCCTCCAACATACACTGCTTCATCTGATTACCACAAGACCAGAGTAGCAAGAGGTGTCTTCAGCAAGGAAGATACCGCTGGTCAGGAAGCTGGAGACTTCTTCAAAGGTTTCCTTCCGTTCTGGGGGCAGTAGTTGAATCTACTATCACCGAAACTGCTGGTGCCCTTAGCAATTTGACAGCTGAGCTTCAGGCGGATAGACTCATGACGTTGCAGAACCGTATGGTTCTAGACGTAA
Organism: Lissotriton vulgaris; assembly: GCF_964263255.1. Classification (NCBI taxonomy): domain Eukaryota; kingdom Metazoa; phylum Chordata; class Amphibia; order Caudata; family Salamandridae; genus Lissotriton; species Lissotriton vulgaris. Next base: position 254,319,854 of record NC_141687.1, read on the forward strand.
TACTTGCAGATCGAGGTGGGGTATGCAGAATGATCCAATCGAGCTGCTGTGTCTTTATTCCTAATAATGCTCCAACAGTCTATGAGGCGATCTCGAAGCTACACAAGATTTCCGACTCTATTCATGTAGACAAGGGAAACTGGTCCTTCATGGAGTGGTTTTGGACTCTGATCTCAGCGTGGGGATGGAAGGTTCTAATGGTCATTGGTGTCATCTTAGTATTCCTCTTCTCATGCTGCCTGATTATCCAGTGTGGTCCAGCTCTGTGTAGTCTTTGTGCTGCAACCTGTTTCAGAAAACCACCTGCGTTTGGAGAAAAGGCGCGAGAAAGGATGATGATACAACAGCATGTCACTGACCTGATGAGCATAGAATTAGACTCTGACATAGACTGAGTAATTGCCTATGTAAGGGCAAAAGGAGGGTCTGAGGTTCCGTGACGATTTGAACCCGTGTTTTCAATATCGTCGGAAATACATAATATTGGTATCAGCGAACCGCAAATGATCCATTTAGCATATCCTGGTGTTTTCGCTATGCTACGAGCAAGAGTACTCCTGTTACAAACACATTTCTGATCTACCCATGGCATCCATCTTAGATCATGGCAGCCATTTTGTGTTTCTTGCCCTCACATACGCAATAACCTCTGATCACTTCATTTCAATTAAGGACACGTAGGCTTCGCGACGATTCACCTCTTTTAGTGACACGTGCACCTTGGAACAGAACACTCTGTAGCTGCATGACTCGACAAAGGCTGCCTCCTCTGCCCGAGGCCAGCCCTACCGAACTGGTTCTCGTGTCCATTGTCCCGATCATGATTAGGCGGCCGAAGCCGGTAGCCTTGCCCATTTACAACCCACAAAACATCCCTTATCCCACTTTTCTATCTTCCACACCTGGCTCCGTTCCTTTCTTTCTGAATCTTTATTAGGGGGAGGCAACGAAATTTACGATGAGGCGGTCCGGCTCTTGAATGCAATATTGACAAGGGATTGTGATGAACTAGTGGGAACCCCTCTTCGTAATGTTTGGCATCAGATATTATCGACAGTTCCTGTGTAACGCCAAATATTTATTGTTTAGGACACAAAGGTTTGGGAATGTACTAACATGTGAAATATTTGCCTGGAGCACAATTTTTAGTATATAAGGAGCAACCCTCTTTGTACAAATCGAACAGGCTCCTAGACACTGCCCATGCGTGGTTTCTGTGACTTCTGTGTCCCTGCAGTAATAAACCTTTGGTCTTTGACGCCACCATCGAGAAGCCCGTGTTTCTGTTTATTTGTGCACCAAGGCAGGTGGAACTCCGGGGTCTTCGGGTGTTGTTCCCTGACACCTCTGGACGGAACCAAAAAGTCCAGAACTCCACTCCCAAGCCGAAGTCAGAGACATCCGGCCGGGGTCGACTGGACAGGCTGCCCGGAGCTCCCAAACCAAGAGGCACTGGGTTTTTTAAGCCTTCCATGATCTTAACGATCTTCTCCTCAAAGGCACTCGCCAGGGAGTCGCACAAGGCCTGTGATGCAGGGACAGTGTTGGCCGCGCACACAGGGTGGGTCAAGTCCCTAACGATTTTAAACAGGGCTTGTGACTTGTTGGGCGCCTGGTTCAAGGTGGTTTCCAGAAAAGCCGCCTTAGCCAGCCTGATCTGCACCTTGTCTTGCCTTATAATCGTCTTGCATTTATAGTTGCCTCTTAACCAATGTAATACTTTATTGTGTAAGGACTCCTGACTTTCGAAACACTCTTTTTTCAGCTCTGGATCATTGGGCAGTTTAAAGCTGACATAGCCCTCACTAGAACTAGCCTGAATGTTATTCTCTCTCTATAGGTGGAACCACAAGCATCCCTTGATATTGTGCCACCCTGTCCGCCCCTCTCTAAAAATAAGGGCCACAGATTCCAGAAGAAGTGGTTCCCCTAAGGTGCACTGCACATTAGGGATCAGAAATATTAGGGCCACTGAGGTAATCCTGCCCAACACCTAACCCCCTACGCTTTCCCTGATACCTAGAAGTTTGGCAAAAATGAACGGGGCGAGCTGGCAGTGTCTTCCCTGGTCTACTCTGCTGGGGTATACCATAAAGGGGAAGGGGGAGGGACAAGGAGGAAATAGAGCTAGCTTTACTGCCTTGGGGCTCAATAGCTTGTGTTACGAGTTGTGTGACTGCATTCAATGTACATAGTAAAGATTCAACCACTCCTTTTAAGCCAGCTACTTCCTTACGCCGAGCTAGAACAATTTCATTCAAAATAGTTGCACACCACGAGACCGGGTAGTGATACTAGCCTCTTCACCCCTACAAACAGGCAATGGTGATTTTACACTCTTCTCTGGACCTGCTCAAGGTAGGTGCATAAGGGTTCGATATTGTCTTAACCGCTAAAATCAAATCATTAATTTGGCTGAGGGTGCTTCTTACATCGGATGATAATATTCATAGTAAACTAAATGTGAACACTCCAATATTAAATCCTCATCCTCTTAATGGATTGTTCAAATTTAATTTATGATGAATATTAAAGAATAAAGTGAACATTGAAAAAACGTTTTACCTTCGATTATTTGATTTTTGAAATTGTTGAACCCGCTGAGGACGCAAAGAAGTGCCCGGGGGTCACTGTACCAGCCTTGGTCAGTGCTTTATTGTCAAGTATTGGAGACACTCAGGATCAGTGAGTGACACCCTGTTCACATCCAACCTAGTTACAAACCAGTTTACACTGATTATACAAGGGAGTGCACAGATAATGTATGTGGTAACTGGGTAAGCAGCACCGCTTGCGTCACACGTGCTGGGAGAAATAATTAACACCTGGCAGATAGCAAATCAAAATTCTGGCATGTTGAGTTCGCCGCAGATCCACACAGGGGGAAGAAAATAAAGGGGAGAATGTTACATAATTGAGTATTTGCCATTTTATTTCCTAGAGAAAAATTGGCTCGCCGGCTCAGAGTCAGGTCAAGTCAAGTCAAAGGATTTATATAGCGCACTACATACCCGTAGGGTTTCAAGGCGCTTAGGAAGGGGAGGAGAATTACTTGTCAAAAATCCACGTTTTAAGTTGCTTTCTGAATGCTAGGTGGTTCTGGGTAAGGCGAAGGTAAGCGGGGAGAGAGTTCCATGTTTTAGCAGCCAGGTATGAAAAGGATCTGCCTCCCATGGTGGTCTTGTTGATGCGAGGTACAGTGGCGAGGGCTTGGCTGGAAGAACGTAGTTGGCGGGAGGGGGTGTAGAAGGACAGTCGTGAGTTGAGGCATTCTGGACCGATGTCGTAGAGTGATTTGTGTGCGTGGGTAAGCAGTCGGAAAGTGATCCTCTTATTGACTGGTAGCCAGTGGAGGTCTTTAAGGTGACCAGAGATGTGATCGTTGCGTGGGATGTCTAATATGAGTCTGGCTGAGGCGTTTTGGATTCGTTGGAGTTTCTTCTGGAGTTTTGCGGTAGTACCTGCGTAGAGGGTGTTTCCGTAGTCCAGTCGGCTCGTGACCAGAGCGTGGGTGACTATTTTCCTTGTTTCGGAGGGGATCCAGCGAAATGTTTTTCTGAGCATGCGAAGAATGTTGAAGCAGGAAGAGGATACGGCGCTGACTTGTCTGTTCATTGAGAGTGAGGAATCCAGGATGACGCCTAGGTTCCGTGCGTGGTCTGTCGGGATGGGTGCTTTTCCGAGGGCTTCCGGCCACCAGGAGTCGTCCCATGCAGAGGGGGATGTACCTAAGATGAGGACTTCTGTTTTGTCTGAGTTCAGTTTCAGACGGCTTTGTTTCATCCATTCGGCAACTTCTTTCATTCCTTCGTGTAGGTTGGTTTTGGCGGTGCTGGGGTCATTGGTGAGGGAAAGGATCAGTTGAGTGTCATCCGCGTACGAGATGATGTTGAGGTTGTGATGGCGTGCGATGGCCGCGAGGGGGCTCATGTATACGTTGAAGAGGGTGGGACTGAGTGAGGATCCTTGTGGTACGCCGCAGATGACTTCAGAGGCCTTGGATTTGAATGGTGGAAGGCGGACTCTCTGGGTTCTTCCGGTGAGGAACGAGGTGATCCATTCAAGTGCTTTTCCTTGGATTCCGATGTTTCTGAGGCGCTGTAGAAGGGTGCTGTGGCAGACTGTGTCGAAGGCTGCGGAGAGGTCGAGGAGGATGAGGGCGACTGTGTCTCCATTGTCTAGTAGAGTTCGAATGTCGTCTGTTGCTGCGATGAGGGCGGTCTCAGTGCTGTGTTTTGCTCGGAAGCCAGATTGTGAGGGATCGAGGGATTTGTTGGCTTCGAGGAAGGCGGCGAGCTGGTTGTTGACATCTTTCTCGATGACTTTGGCCGGGAATGGGAGAAGCGAGATGGGGCGGTAATTTTTGAGTTCGGTGGGGTCCGCTGTGGGTTTTTTCAGAAGGGCGGTGAGTTCAGCGTGTTTCCAGTCTTCCGGGAAGGTGGCGGAGTTGAAGGAGCAGTTGATGACGTCTCGGAGGTGCGGTGCTATGACGGAGTCTGCTTTGTTGAAGATGTGGTGCGGACAAGGGTCTGTGGGAGATCCTGAGTGGATGGAATTCATCAGGCGGATGGTGTCCTCAGTGGAGATTGGGTTCCAGTCGTTAAGGGTGTTCACGGGGGGAAGATGATCAGCAAATGGTAGGGTGGGTTGGTTTCCGGGTTGGTTGTCAAAGCTGTTGTGGATGTCTGCAATCTTGTTGTGAAAAAATGAGGCTAGGGAGTCGCAAAGGGTTTGAGAGGGGGTGATGTCGTTGGAGTTGGCCGAGGGATTGGAAAATTCCTTGACGATGTTGAACAGTTCCTTGCTGTTGTGGGCGTTGTTGTCAAGTCGATCCTTGAATGCTGTTTTCTTGGCTTTTCGGATTAGTTGGTGGTGAGTGCGTGTGGCGTTTTTGAAGGCGTCCTTGGTGCTGGTGGTTGGGTCTTTTTTCCAGGCCTTTTCAAGGGAGCGGCAGAGTTTCTTGGACTTCTTGAGATCATCGTTGAACCATGAGGCCTTCTTGCTGCCAGGTTTGTTTTGACGTTTTTTCAGTGGTGCTAAGGTGTCAGCGGTGTTGGATAACCATAGGGTGAGGTTGGCGGCGGCTTCGTTAGCGTTAGAAGAGAGGGCTGAGGTGTTTTGAAGGAGCGATGCGGAGATTTGGTTCGTGGTGATTTTGTTCCAGTTCCTTTGTAGGGTAGGTTGGAGGAGGATGCTGGGTTTTGGTTTGTTGTAGGTGAAGTGAACGCAGCTGTGGTCAGTCCAGAGGAGGTCCGTAGTGTGGCTGAAGGAGACATGATTGCTGGATGTGAAGATGGGGTCGAGTGTGTGACCTGCGATGTGGGTGGGGGAAGTGACTAGTTGTTTAAGTCCGAGGTTGGCGAGGTTATCCACGAGGGTGGCGGTGTTGCGGTCGTTGATCTTTTCGAGGTGAAAGTTGAGGTCTCCCAGAAGGATGTAGTCTTTGGAGGGGAGCGCGTGTGGGGTGATGAAGTCTGTGATGTCTTCACTGAATTTTGTGCGGGGTCCTGGTGGTCTGTAGAGGAGGGTGCCTCTGAGTGTGGTCTTGGGGTCGATGTGGATCTGGAAGTGAAGGTGTTCGGAGTTGGCGAGGTTAGCGTCCGAGCTGGTTGATATGCGGATTGATTTCTTATGGACGATAGCGATTCCTCCTCCTGTGTGGCTGGTACGGTCTTTGCGAGTGATCTTATAGTCTTCAGGGATGGCAATGGTGATGTCTGGTGCGGAGGAAGCATTCATCCATGTTTCCGTTAGGAAGGCGACGTCTGGAGAGATGGTGTCAAGTAGGTTCCATAGGTCAATGGCGTGCCTGTGCACCGAGCGGGTGTTGAGGAGGATGCATTGTAGGTGGTTGGGGTCGGGAGTCTGTGGTGTGGTCGTAGTGGAGATGTTGTCGGTGACGCTGAATTTGCAGGAGTAGCAGGAGAAAGGTCCATGGGTGTGTCCAGGAGCGGCTTGGACGCAGTTGGGGGCGCGACCGGGGTTAAGGGCTAGGAGAGTTGCGGCATCGTAGGTAATGCGGGGGGGCTGGGAGGGACGGGGGCCAGGGGGTCTGGCGCTGGCCCGGTCCAGGCGCGGACGGGCGTAGACGGGCTTACCTTTGGCGCACCTTCGGCGCGGATTGGGCGCGGTCGCTGCGCGTAAACGCTGCGCGCGGGAAGGACTGTCATATATGGATAGTGGAGGGGGAGGGGCGAGGGCGTCTCAGCTGGGAGGCGGGGCGGGCTCCAGAGGGCGAGCACAACAATCAAAATGGAGGCGGAGGGGTCAGCAGAGCGGAGCGCTTGTGGGGAAACGCGCAATACTGGTTAAATAATCAATAGCGCTTACAAAATGTAAAACGAGTCAAGCGGCAAGCAGGGCAGACTGCAGAAAGTAATTATGAGGCAGTGAATAAAGTAAAAGAGGAGCAACGATACCACGGGTCACCAGCGAAGCAGGGGAGCGACCACTCCGCTCGAGAGCAAAGTGAGAAAAAAACATCTAAACAGAATTACACCAAATTTAATATAAAATTAGAACTTTACTAAGAAAAGTGACCTTGCATGGTTTTGAGTAAATCTGTTCAGTAGTTTTTGAAAAATTAGCACAGAAGGAAATGATTCAAAGGATTAATGTATGGAGATATGTTGACTGGTAATTCATGGACAGTTCTCGGACCTCGATTCTGCGACTGTTCACAGACCCAAATTTTAAATAGAAAAAAAACTCAACAGACAAGGGTCTTTTTCTCCCATCCTCCATTCCCATCATGTCACTAGAATCCCCTGATGACAACATAGTGTTAAATTACTTTGTAACCCATTATATATTTTTATAAATCTATATATATATATATATATATGTGTGTGCATATATATATCACAGCTTACATACACTATTTTACGGACAGACCTATAGCCACGTATGATCACACCAATATGCTGCTTGAGATGCTCCATTTCTGTTTAGAAAAAAAACGATTTCTTACATGGATAGCAGTGGTACAGGCAACTGTACAGGACTGCGATGGGCAGTTGCTTTGCGCCGAGCTACGCCTGTATCTTTATGGAGTGGTGAGAGTGTGAATTTGTCTGGGCAAATAACTTTGCTGAATACACCAAGTATCTGGTCCTTTGGACCTGATACATTGATGATATATTTTTAATTTGGGGTGGTCCTCAGAAAGCCCTTGATAAATTCCCTCTGGCAATCTCCAACAATGAGTTAAATTCGAAGTTTATGAGCACCACCAGCAAGAATAGGTTAGACTTCCTTGATGTCAGTGTAGAGTTACTGAATGATACCATACAGAGAAGCTTACACAGGAGAGCAACAGCCGGGAATAGCATCCTCCATGCCAAAAGCCACCATCTACCCAAGCTGAAGAATAGTATCCCCTACGGGGAACTTCTCAGAGCTAGACATAATTGCATCACACCAGAAGCTTACAGACGGGAGGAAGGCATAATGGTAGAAAGAGTCCTACAGAGGGGGTACACATGTAAAGTAGTGGACGAGGCAAGAAGGAATTGAGTGGAGTGAGGAGAGAAACCCTACTCAAACCCAGGCCTAGGAGCCCAGGCCTAGGAAGGACACTCAGCCAGTGATTAAACTCATCACCACTTTCAATTTGGATTGTGCCAAGGTGCAGGCAATTATCAGAAGACACTGGTACTTAGTCAAACTGGACCATATTAAAGGCAAATTGGTCACCCCGGGCGCAAATCTCACATACCGCAGAAGTAACTCACTGAGGGATATGTTGGTCCACAGCTTAATGGAACCCAGCCAGACACATGGGAGCACTTGGTTGAGGGAGCTCCCAGGATTCCACAAATGTGGAAAATGCAAGGCCTGCACCAACAGTACAAATGTCAAGACAGTACCCTTACCCAATTCCAAGCAACATAAAATACGATCCTTCATGAAGTGCAACACGGAATTTGTTGTTAATGTTCTGTTGTTATTTGCGGTTTGAGGTATGTTGGGAGCATGATCTTTCCGGTGAAAAACGTGTCTTAGAGCACTAAAGGGCCATTAGAAATAATATATATATAGGCACTGCACACTGTACACAGCTCCACTAAAACTCATAACTTAAAAATCTCATATTTTGTAATTGACAGGATTCCCATGAAGAGTTGTGGTGGCGACAGGGAATGAGCATTAAGAAGACTTGAATCCACATACATAATCAGTCTCAACACCAAACACACGGGAGGTTTGAACCAGGGCGATGAGCTTCTTATTCACTTAGGTTAATGCCATCTGTCCCCCAGGTAGCCTGTCTACAACTGCCGTTCATTCAATTTCTAGGGCTTTGTTTTTTCCTGCAGTGATGTCTGAACAACCACACTGCAAAGTCTTCTTCTGTCTCCTCTACTTTCTCTCTATCGTTCTCTCTCTCTTTCACCTGATCCCACCTGGTTCCTAAGGTCACTGCTGGAATGAAATGCTAAATTATGAATCATTCTTTCTCTCTCTCACCTGATGCCACCTGATTTCCAAGGTCACTGGACCAATGAACTGTACTGAAATGTAAAATTATAAATCTTTTGGGGAGATTTTCTTTCTGGGCAATAGAAGGGATTATGTAGTGATCTTATCCACTTGCACTTGCAATTCCCTTCTTACGGCATATTGTTCAGTTTTTCACCTTGCATATTTATCTCTGCAACTACCATCACAGAGCTCGTCACACCCCATGCCATCACCTCCACGAACTACATGCTACTCGGGGACCTGAACTTCCACCTCGGCAACTGCAATGACTCCGACTCCACCACTGTCCTTGACAACCTCGGACTGAAGCAGCTTGTCAACACGCACAGAGCTGAACACACCCTCGACCCCATCTTTGCAGGAGGAACAAACATACGCTTCAGCCACACCACCCTGCCCCTATGGATGAACCATCACTGCATACACTTCATCTTCAACACCACCACCGCTCCTAAGCTGCCTCTGCCCCCCACGAAGGAACTGGAGCAAAGTCATAGAAGAGCACCTCAACGCCACCCTCCTTCAAGCTCCCCCCAGCGCCACGACCAACACCAATGTCGCAGCCAGGAAATTTCACCACTGGATCTCCTGCTGCGCCGACAAGCTGGCACCCCTCCGCCACCACGCCAAACAACGCCCTCTGAAGGCCGCCTGGTTCACCACAGAACTACAAGAAGCCAGGCGCCCCTGCAGATGCCTAGAAAAAACCTGGCAAAACCTGAAAACCACGGAAGCACGGAACAACCACAGGAGCGCCCTGAAGAAATACCACCAGCGCATAAGAGACACCAAACGGACATTCATCAGAGACAAAGTCCACACCAACGCCAAAGAACTGTTCAATGTCATACAACACTCCAACAAACCCCCCTGCGAAGCCACGGACATCACCCCTCCCCAGGTACTCTGCAACATGCTCAGCTCCTACTTCCATCTGAAGATCAAGGTCCTCCATGACAACTTCAGCAAACAGACGCCGTACACCACCCCACCCACCCCACCGCCGCCGACAAGCCAACCATCACAACCTGGAATCCTGCGACCGTCGAACACACCACCGCAACCATGATGAAAATCCACTCAGGAGCACCGACGGACCCCTGCCCAGCGCATATATTCCACAGGGCTGCCGCCGCCATCACACCCGAACTAGGATGGACCGTCAATGCCTCTTTCAGATCCGGCATCTTCCTAGAGGACTGGAAACAGGCGGAGGTTAAACCCCTCCTCAAGAAACCCGATGACCTGAAGAACTACCGGCCCATCTCTCTCCTCCCCTTCACGGCCAAAGTCACCAAGAGGCTCGTAAACACTCAGCTGACCGCCTTCATCGAAGAGAACTCCATCCTAAACTCCTTCCAGTCGGGATTCCGCAGCAACCACAGCATCGAGACCGCCCTCCCTGCCGCCATTGACGACATCCGCATGCTACTAGACCAGGGACACACTGCGGCCCTCATCCTTCCAGACCTCCCTGCAGCCTTCGACACAGTCTCACATCGCAGGCTAGCAGCCAGACTTCACAACGCAGGAATAGGAGGAGCCGCCCTCGACTGGATCCAATCCTTTCTCTCCGGCAGAATACAAAGGATCAGACTCCCTCCCTTCCTCTCCGAACCCACCAAGATCAACTGCAGAGTACCCCAAGGATCATTGCTCATGCCCACGCACTTCAACATCTACATGGCCCCCCTCGCTGCCATCGTCCCACAGCATGGGCTCAGCATAGTATCCTACGCTGATGACACCCAGCTGATCCTCTCACTCACAAAGTATCCCGAAGACACCAGACTCTGCTTCCAGGAAGAAATGAAGGACGTCGCAGCCTGGATGAAAGTTAACTGCCTGAAGCTCAACTCAGAGAAAACGGAGGTCCTCATCCTCGAACCCTGCACCTCCGCCTGGGTCAATACCTGGTGGCCCCCCGCACCGGGAATCCACCCACCCCTACAGATCACGCACAAAACCTCAGCATCATCCTCAACTCCTCCCTCTCCATGATCCGCCAGATCAACGCTGTCGCTTCTGCCAGTTTGAACTGCCTGCGCATCCTCCGCAAGACCTTCAAAAGGATCCCCCCCGACTGCAGGAGGACCGTCACGCTCCGCCGACCTTGCCCTGGCAGATGTCCCCTGCATCGGCAGAAACAGAGCAGGTGGGAGAGAGAGCCTTCTCCTACATCGCAGCCAAGACCTGGAACGAGCTCCCGGTGAGCATCTGACACTCCCCTGCCTTGCACACGTTCAGGAAGGACCTCAAGACCAGGCTCTTTGACTGATCCGGAGTTGCACTCCCCCCCCCAAACCCCCCCTCCCCAGCACTATGAGACCCACACGGGTGAGTAGCGTACTTTATAAACCCCCTGATAGATTGATATGTATATATATTTGTTTCTTTTTCTGTTTGGGTGAGGCACCCTTTATTTAATTTTGGGACAAAACGATTTTTTTAATTTCCTTAAAATAGTTTTGATTTGCATAGTCTTTTTTCTTTGTGATTGATGAGTTGGCATTTTTCTGTTTATGCCCAAAGTCTTTTTCCCATGTTCAAACACGAACTGTCCCGTCGCAGTTGGTGCCGGAATCGAGACCAGGACAGGGTCTCGTGATTAATCAACTCACAAGCAAAATAATAATCTGGCACTCCGCTTGGTAGATGGAATTAATTTATTTTAGCACACTGCGATCACCTAGGACGATGTGAATCCCTGTGTGTACAGTGCACCACTGCCTAGTCGCATTTTGACTAATGACAACTGTCAAATCATACTGCTAAATGGGGTATTGTGCATTTTTTGGAATATAACAGCGCGTGGTAGGGCACTCAGCCGAGAACCACGGACATGTCTCACACTAATTTGCAATGTCGATATAACATGAATTTTGTTAATGACAAAAATCAGAACTAAATGCGAGTGAGAAAAGCAATGTAAATAATTGATGGTACACAAATTGCATATACAAAATAGTATAATGTAAGCACATAAAACTGCATATCCCAGAATGCATTATCATGCCCCACATGTATAAATAATGAAAGCGAAGTAGGACAACTGTTTGACGCTGCCGTGAGAAGGAACTTTTGTTCGAAACGCGTAGGCGATCACAGTGTGCTAAAATATATATATATATATATATATATATATATATATATACATATATATATATATATATATATATATATATATATATATATATATATATATATATATAAGAGAGAGAGAGAGAGAGAGAGAGAGAGAGAGAGAGAGAGAGAGAGAGAGAGAGAGAGAGAGAGACTGGCGCTCTCAGTGTTAAAAAACCTTTCAAATTTATTGATTCAAAATTAACAAACGCGTTTCGGCTACGCACCTTTCTCAATGTTTAAACACCAGTGATACAAACAGTTACTATTAGACTTTACATGCAGTCTTGTTTGAGGACCTCATCTTGAAATAAACAAAGAACTTCACAACTCATTTCATACCGGTTCTCTACACGGTCGCCAATGTGAGAAGTTGGCCTGGTATATGATGCTCACTAGTTCTAGTGATCACCTTGTACCATGCCAAGCAACCCTTATGATGATTGGTTGTAAGTCAACCTTATAGACCAGTTATCCTAGTGGTAACGTGGACAAAGCAGTCTTAGGCTAAACTCTGAAAGACATGTGAAGCCAGCTGTATTACCATACACAACCCGCTTGAATACCAGATGAAAGGACACCACACAGATATATATTGAAAATATATATATATTTATTAACTACAAATATCCCCTGAACTCTTTTTAAGCACAGAAGCACAAGCGTTAAACAAAACACAGTTTAAAATATACAAAAGTTGCACAATATGGATGAGCCCTAGGGGCCAACTAGACCATATACTAAGAAAGTGGTATAAGAGATGCCAATCTAAAAGGAAACAGGCCTAGGGCCTTGGGAATCGCTGGAGCTGATCGGGACTAGCAGTGACTAAGTCGGGAAAGGCCCGCGGGACTCGGGTGCAGTGTTTAAAGTGCACGCACTCACCAATACAAAGTCTATGGTGCGTAAAAGTTATAAAGTTAGTTAGTTAGGAACCTTCTGAGTGACCTAGAAAGCTGAAACTTGAGACACAGGCCCTAGAGGTGTGTACCAGTGTGGGAACACTGGCGTTGCTGAGTTACCTCACCCACAGGAAGCGGATGCATAGGGTCGAAGTAGTGTCGGGTTTCGTCACGCTGGTCGATGGTGCTTGGAGCTGAAGATGCTGCAGTCGGCTCGATGTGAAGAGTTCTGGTGGATCCAAGGGTGGATCTGAAGATGTGAAGACCTGAAAGCAGAGGGGACAATGTTCAAAGTCACTAGCCAGTGACTACCGTGGAACCAGATTGGAACCAGGCGATGTCGGGTGCAAACAGGCGTTGAGGTGTAGCTTCTCTCTGCAGCCACGTGGACACCGGGGGTCGAGGACGTCTAGGAGTCGGTCACGAGCTGTCCCACGTAGGCTTCTTGCTGTTGGCGGTGTTGGCAACTTGATTGGAGCAAACAGGCCTTGGCTAATGCAAGCCATGCAGGAATCAAAAAAGGCTTATCACTCGGACCAGCAAGGTCAGAGCGGGTGCTCCCTTTTACAGAAGCGAGGGCAAGTCTGGAGCAACCAGACCCGTAGTGTAGTTTGTCGGTTTCGTCACCAAGATGGCCGCTGACCACGTGGCTAGTGGCTGGGAGTGACACAATGCAAAAGGGCCCCACGCAGAGCATGGAGATGCTGGGGGGCTGATCTTCGGTGAAAGGGCTGCTCGGTGGTGGGGGTTCTAATTCCCAAAAGCACAACATGGAGGATGCCTCTGATGCTGCGCAGTCAGCTTTTCGGGTGTCTTCCAAGAGGTCCGGTCCCACGTCTCTCGGTGCCTCCACGGATCCCTTCTTTGCAGGGACTGTGAATCGGGCGGTGAAAAGTCTGGGAGTTTGGGTCTTGTCAGGCTCTGGGCTCGGGCTCCGGCGGGAGGCGGCGGCAAAACAGACGTCGAGTTGCTGGTTGGTGCCTGTGTTCACAGGGTGGCCACTCCTAGGCCACAAGGGAGATTCTCTTCAGTCTTCTGTGCAGCAGAATGTCGAAGTCCAGTCGTCTTCTTCGTTTAAAGTTGATTCAGGATGATCTGAGGTGCTCTGGCACTGCTCCTACTCTTATTCCCAATCTGAGGGGTGGATCACCTGCTAGGTCCCTCCTCTGGGTGGGACCAGGAAGGGGGGCAGTTACACCCCCTTTCCTTTGTCCAGCTCCTCACCAGGCCTGGGTCTGGAAGGTCCCAGGACCGGTTTGGACTGGCTTATGCACGGGGACACCTTGTGTGCCCCGGGCATGTCTTAATCTATTCAGCCCTGTCCTACCCAAAACACAAAATCCTGTCTGGGGTGGTGCTCGCACCTCCCAAGGCAGGAAACCCTTTGTCCAAGCCTCCCTCGCTGGAAGGACTCCCAGCAGCAGGAGGTCAGACTTGTGTCTGTGGTGGCAGCATCCATTTTGTGATGCTGAGGCTCTGGTTAACTCTAACCGGGGTTAAGGCTACACACATGTCGTGTCCCTCTAGAAGGGTGGAATGCTATCCCTGTCGACAGAACTGTCGAGGGGATAGTATTCCAAATGGTATGACACCTTACTCGACATGTTTTGATAAAGCCAAACCAAAGTTAGCATATAACCGCGAGGATTATAATGCACTTAAGAGTATATGGTATGGCAATATCCCGGAACAGCTAAGGGAGTGGTTCCCGACAGCTGCAGACAGGCTCAGCTCATGCTAGAGCACCATCTCACATATTTCCAAGCACTCTGCCTCCAGGGTTGATGAGGCCTTCCATAGGAGTGGCTGATAGGAACATATGTGTCCAGTTTAGGTTAGGTATAGGGATACTACACCTAAGCAAGGGGTGATTACACCAACTTGCCCCAGCTGAGTGATCAGCAAGTTGTGTCAAATATGGAGGCCAGGCCAGGGGTGGCACAATACATGCTGCAGCCCCTGGTAGGCCTTGGAAACACCTATGTCCTGGGTACCTAGGGTACACTGTTACAGGGGCCAATAAGGTGAACCAGTTCCAATTCGTAATGCACCTAGAGTGCATTGGTTGGCAGTAATTTAGAGAGAGAACAGCAGGCTGTGGGTCTGATTAGCAGGCCCACAGCCACATTAAGTCATAAACCAGTGAAGCAAAAAGCAAAAATTTGGGGTGACCATAGGATAGCAGACCCTACTCTCCTACACAACCCCCCCCCCCCAAACGCAGGGACATTAGACTAACCATGACCACTTGTGTTATGTTATGTTATGTTATGTTATGTTATTTAATCTTTTCTATAGCGCTCGGCTACTCAAAAAGAGTGTCCTGGCGCTTTATAGGAGAAAGAGAGGAAACTGCGACATACTAACATAATACCAGATAAAAAAGAAGAAGAATCAGCCAGAAAATTTACAAAAGACAGGCTACTGAGTGAACAGCCAAGTTTTAAGGCCCTTCCTAAAAGCCAGCAGGCTAGTGGCTCCCCGCAGAGCCAGCGGCAGAGAGTTCCACAGCTGTGGTGCCAGCAGTCCAAAAGAGCGGCCACCGAGGCGCGCTTTCTTAACCCGTGGGACAGCAGCCAAGTACAGGGATTCCGATCTCAGAGACCTGGTCGGTTGATAAAAGACCAGTCTCTTTTGGAGGTACTTAGCTCCCCCCTTGTGAAGAGCTTTGTAGGCCAGGGTCAATGCCTTAAAGGCGATCCGCTTGCGGATAGGAAGCCAGTGCAAAGTTGCCAACAGGCCCGAGGCACTGGAACGCCTATTAAGACCAAAAATTGCCCTGGCAGCGGCGTTCTGCACTACTTGAAGCCGCTGTAGCAAGTACTCTGGAAGGCCCAGGTAAAGAATGTTGGAATAATCCAACCTGGACCCAATCAGAGCCTGGACTGTCAGCGTCCTATGTTCCTCGGATAGCAGGGGAAGAAACCTCCGCAGCATCCTAAGGATGCCAAAGCAGGTGCCCGACACCCCCAGGATCTGGGATTTCAAGGTTAGCCTGTTATCCATCTTAACCCCCAGATTTTTAGCAACCTGAGAGGAACAGGATGGAGGGAACATATTCATTGGCCACCAGGTCTGCCAGTCTGGCTCTGTGTCACACCCAAAGAAAAGCACCTCGGACTTGTCGGAATTGCACTTGAGGCTGTTCAGATGGAACCAATGAAACACAGCCCCAAGGCAATCCCGAATACTCTCCCCATCAAAGTCACCTCCTCTTTTACAAGAAAAGAGGAGCTGGGTGTCATCCGCGTAGGATACGATCTGGGCGCCATGCGACTCCACCAACGCCGCCAATGGGGTCATAATGATGTTGAAGAGGGTCGGGCTCAGGATAGAGCCCTGAGGGACCCCGACTCCCAGAGGCGGCATTGCGGCGGAATCAGGCGGAGCCCAGATCGTTTGCCGGCGGCCGGCTAGAAAGGAGGAAAACCAGTCGAACACCGTCCCCCGTAGACCTATCTCGAAGAGTCTAGCGAGAAGACCATCATGGGGAACGGTGTCGAACGCCGCCGACAGGTCTAACATCACCAGCATGACTTTGCCCCCAGAGTCCAGAACCCCTTTAATGGTTTCCGAGACCTCAAGGAGCGCAGTCTCTGTGCTGAGATGGGGACGAAAGCCCGATTGGGTGGCATGCAGGATCTCATTACATTCAAGAAAATTGGAAAGCACGCCATGAACGTGCTTTTCCAGAATCTTCGTGAGAGCCGGCAGCAGAGAGATGGGCCTATAATTAACAGGGGCCTTCGGATCTAAACCAGGCTTTTTGAGCAAGGGGATCACCATCGCCTGTTTCCAGGCTTGTGGGACCACACCAAGCCTCAGCGAAAGATTTAGCAGCGGGTTAGCCAGCGGGTTGATCACCTCCGCGACTTTCGCTAGAAATTTAGCAGGGCATGGGTCAAGGGGTGAACCCGATTTTAAGTTTCCCATTAGAGCCCGAGAGTCGGAAGCAGAGAGTGGAGGAAACACACTCAGCGTCACCCCTGGCCCGGCCTGTGGCGATATGATGTTGTCAGGTTCAGTCTGGCCCGCAGATACTGGTACCAGGAATGACTCCTGAATGCGTTGGATCTTGCTCGTGAAGAAATCAGCAAGGTCTGTAGCCCAGGTACCTGAAGGTTTTTCGTCCGAGGTGTTAGACCAAGGGGAGGTAAATTTTCTCACAATGGAGAAAATCTCCTTGCAGGAGTTGGAGGCAGCCTCTATTCTCCTGGCCAGATAAGCTTTTTTTTCCAGGCGGATGTCCCGGTAGTAAGCCTTAACCACCGTTTTGTAGGTCACCTTGGCAGCAGTATCATATTGTGCCCGCCAGGCTCTTTCGGCTACCTTGCACTGCTGCCGCGTAGCCGACAGTGCAGCGGTAAACCAGGGTCTTCATGTTCTAAGTGGAAGTACCTGGAGAGACCATCTGCGTTGCCATGGTCAGTCCCTGGGCGGTGCTCCACTGTAAAGTCCATCCCCTGTAGTGAAGTGGACCACCTTCGTAGTTTGGGGTTTTCACCCTTCATCTGATTAAGCCATAAGAGGGGCTTATGGTCGGTCTGAATCTTGAAGTGAGTGCCAAACAAGTATGGTCTCAACTTCTTCAGGGCCCACACCACAGCAAACGCCTCCCTCTCAATGGCTGACCAACGTTTTTCTCTGGGGGTCAGCCTTCTGATAATAAAAGCAATGGGCTGGTCTTGACCATCTACATTAACCTGTGAAAGCACTGCTCCCACTCCCAACTCAGAAGCATCTGTTTGGACAATGAACTCTCTTGAGTAGTCAGGACTCTTCAGGATAGGTGCAGAGCACATGGCCTTCTTCAGGTCATCAAATGCCTTTTGACAGTTTTCTGTCCACTGAACCTTTCTGGGCATCTTCTTGGATGTCAGATCATTAGGAGGGGTCACAATGGACCCATAGTTCTTAACAAACTTCCTGTAGTACCCAGTCAGGCCCAAGAAAGCTCTGACCTGAGTCCGGGTAGTTTGAGGGGACCAGTCCTTGATGGTCTGGATCTTACTCTCCAGTGGTTGAACTTGGCCTCCACCTACAAGGTAGCCCAGGTATACAACCTTACTCTGCCCTATCTGGCACTTTTTTTGCCTTGATAGTGAGTCCTGCCTTTTGCAGAGCCTCAAGCACTTCCTTCAGCTGGACCAGGTGATCCTCCCAGGTGGAGCTGAAGACAGCAATATCATCCAGATATGCTGCGCAAAAGTCATCCAACCCAGTAAGGACTTGATTCACCAACCTTTGGAAGGTGGCAGGTGCATTTTTCAAACCAAAGGGCATTACCACAAATTGATAATGCCCACCTGGGGTAGAAAATGCAGTTTTGGCTTTAGACTCCTCAGCTAACCTGATTTGCCAGTAGCCAGCTGTCAATTCAAATGTGCTCAAATATTTGGCAGAAGCCAACTTGTCAATGAGCTCATCTGCCCTTGGAATAGGGTGTGCATCTGTCCTGGTGACAGCATTGAGTCCTCTGTAATCCACACAGAACCTCATCTCTCTCTTGCCATCTTTGTTATGTTATGTTATGTTAACTGTTTTTGTACCGCGCACAGCTGCCCCAGCAAAGGGGCGTCCTGGTGTGAGGTTTGGGGACCAGAACCACTGGGATAGCCCAGGGGCTCTCTGAAGGCTCAATGACACCTAATTGCAGCATCTTTTGCACCTCAATCTTTATACAGTCCCTGACATGGTCAGGTTGCCTGTAAATTTTGCTTTTAACAGGAAGACTGTCACTAGTGTCCACCACATGGGTACACCAGTTAGTCTGACTGGGTGTCAAGGAGAACATATGCCTGTATGCCTGCAAAACTTGTCTACAGTCATGTTGCTGATGTTCAGTGAGGCTGCCATCTAAGGCCACACCATCAACTGAGCCATCCTCAGGTTTCTGATTGAGCAGGTCTGGGAGAGGGTCCCTCTCTTCCTCCTGTCCCTCATCTGTAGCCATGAGCAAGCCCATGTCTTCCCTGTTGACATATGCCTTTAGTCTGTTGACATGGAGCACCCTGTGGGGGCTCCTGGGAGTTCCTAGGTCCACCAAGTAGGTAACCTCTCCCTTCTTCTCAAGAATTGTATGGGGTCCAGACCATTTGTCTTGGAGTGCTGCTGGGGCCACTGGCTCCAACACCCATACCTTCTGTCCTGGCTGATACTCAATCAAGACAGCCTTTTGGTCACGCCAATCTTTTTGTAATTCTTGGCTAGCCTCAAGGTTTTTGGATGCCTTTTCCATATACTCAGCCATCCTGGAGCGGAGACCAAGTACATAGTCCACTATGTCTTGTTTAGGCTTTTTGAGAGGTAACTCCCATCCTTCCCTCACCAGACACAGGGGTCCTCTTACAGGGTGCCCAAACAACAATTCAAAGGGGCTGAAGCCAACCCCCTTTTGAGGGACCTCTCCGTAAGCAAACAAAAGGCAGGGTAGAAGGATGTCCCATCTTCGCCTGAGCTTTTCAGGTAATCCTTTGATAATACCCTTTAGGGTCTTTTTAAACCTTTCAACAAGCCCATTACACTGTGGATGATAAGGAGTGGTGAACTTGTAGTTGACACCACATTCCTTCCACATAGCTGTCAAGTATCCTGACATGAAGTTGGCACCTCTATCAGATACTACCTCCTTAGGAAACCCCACTCTGAAGAAAACTCCAAGTAAGGCCCTGGCCACAACAGGAGCTGTTGTGGTCCTAAGTGGAATTGCCTCTGGGTACCTGGTGGCATGGTCCACCACCACCAGTATGAATCTGTGCCCAGATGCTGTAGGGGGATCCATTGGGCCTACAATATCAATCCCCACTCTTTCAAAGGGAACCCCCACCACAGGTAGTGGTATCAGGGGAGCCTTTGTGGTGCTACCTGCTTTACCACTGGCTTGGCAGGTTACACAGGAGTGACAAAACTCCTTGGTGTCTTCAGACATGTGAGGCCAGGGAAAGTGAGGGACAAGCCAGTCCCAAGTCTTATTCTGGCCTAGGTGTCCTGCTAAAGGAATATCATGGGCCAAGGTGAGAAGGAAACCCCTAAATTGCAGAGGTATAACCAACCTCCTGGTAGCACCAGGCTTGGGGTCTCTAGCCTCTGTATAAAGTAGTCCTTCATCCCAATAAACTTTGTGGGCACCTTGTGCATTCCCAGCAGCCTCAGCAGCAGCCTGCTGTCTGAGGGGTTCAAGAGAAGGACAGGTTAACTGAGCCTGCCCCAAGTCTGCCCTAGAAGGCCCCCCTGTCCCCAGAAACTCAACCTGGTCAGGTTCAAGTTCTTCAGAGACAGTTCCTTCAGGGGTCTCAAGACCAGCTTCCTGTGAAGGCTGATCCTCACTTGTAGGCAGTTGGGAAGGCACAGCCTTTACCCTCCTGTTCTTCTTCTTAGAAGGTGCTTGGTCCATTGTTCCAGGATCCAAGACCTGAGGTTCAGAGAGGCACTTTTTGGCCTGTGACCTGGTCACAGCAAGGACATGTGATGATATCCCTAACATCTCTGCATGAGTCCTGTACTCAACTTCTGACCATAGAGAGCTCTCCATGTAATTACCCAACAAACATTCAACTGGGAGATCAGCACTAACCACAACTCTTTTTAGGCCAGTTACCCCTCCCCAGGAAAAGTTAACAATTGCCACACTATGGGTAGTGGTGACATTGCTGGCATTGGTCACCAGGTAATTATCACCTGGCATGTATTGTCCAGGGTCCACAAAGTTAGGTGTCACCATAGTGACACTGGCACATGTGTCCCTGTATGCTTGAGCCACTTTGTTATTAATCAAAGGCGTCTGTTTGTATTTGCCCAGATTACTGGGGCTGATGTCAGGGGTCAAATCTATGTCCCCCTCACAAACCAGAACAGCCTGTGTAAGGGTTCTGACTAGGTCAGAATCTCCTTCAGTTCCCAAGGTGATACCCACTACCCCCTTGGTTTGTGGGCCAACACTGCCAGCTGTACTAGTGGGTGTAGGTGCCTTAGGGGCTGCAGTGTTGGGGGCTCTACCCTTTTTACACTCACTTGTCCAGTGAGAGGTGTTTTTACAAGTTCTACACCAGGGTTTTCTTTGACCTTCTTTCTTCTTCTTCTTAGAAGTTTGGGACCCACCCTCTGTATTAGTTTGGGGGCCTGTTGAAGACTTCTGGTCTTTAGCTTTCTGCTCCCCACCCTTCTGGTCTGTTTTCTTCTGGTCACCACCCTGGTTCTGGTTCTGGTTCTTTTGCTTAACTCTGGTTCTAACACATGTATCTGCCCTCTTTCCCAATTCTTGGGGAGAGGTCAAATCTGAGTCAACCAAATGTTGATGCAACTGCTGGTTCTGACAATTATTTAAAATGTGTTCTCTCATCAGCAAATTGTACAATCCTTCATAGTCTGCAACCTTGCTTCCCAGCAACCATCCCTCCAGAGCCTTAGTGGCACACTCAACAAATTCAGACCAGTCCTGAGTCTGTGTCTTCTGGGTGTCTCTGAACATTAACCTGTACTGTTCAGTGGTTAAGCCTAACCCATCAATCAGAGCACTCTTCAGGACCAGGTAGTTTCTAGAATACCCATCACTAACTGTGAGAAGTCTGTCTCGGCCTCTACCTTCAAAGGAGAGCCACAAGATTGCTGCCCACTGCTCCTGATGGATCTGCTGTACCTTGCAGGCTCTCTCAAGTGCAGTCATCCATTTGTGGATATCATCCCCAGCTTTGTAGGGGGCCACAAACTTACTCAGGTTTCTGTTATCAAAAGACCTGTCTTTATCCTTGTGGATATTGCTGCCACCAGTGGGTTCTATTACCCCACTCTCTCTAAGCTGTCTTGCTCTAGCAAGTTTCTCTTGGGCCAGGGCAACTTCTAATTCTTGTCTCTGGGTCCTAAGCTCAGCCTCTCTCATTTTGGCCTCATGTTCCCTTCTCTGAGGGCTAGTCATCTCCCTTCTGGAGTGACCATGAGAACCTCTAGAAGCCTGGGAGGTATTGGAGTCACCTGAGTGATTCCTCCTCCTCCTATGCCCCTGGTTAAGTCCACTTGGGTGCCTGGGCAAGGTCATCCTTGCTTCAGTCCCAAATATACTTAAGTTAGCCTGGTTAAGCCTACTGACTAGCACCTGGCTATTTCTGCCAACATCAGAATCACTGCTCCCCCCTTCTGTCTCCTCTTCTTCTTCCTCCTCCTCATCTACCTGAGGAGCTCAAGTGACTTGGTCACCCTCATCTACCTGGACTAAGGGGACGGGGCATCAGCATTGCCATCTTCAGTGGGAGAGCCTCCTTCAGCATTCCCTGTGGGGTCTGCTTTAGAGGTCTTTAGAGTCTCAGACTGGTCTAAGATCTCTCTAAGGTGGTCTGTAGTAGGGGAAGGCCCTGTCTTCAGACACCTTAAGGCACAAAGCTGCCTTAGTTCCTTAAAGGAAAAGATAGCAAATTTGGATGGTGCCCTTGGAGGGTCACTCTCAACAGGAGTAAGTACACTGGACCCCTCTGCTCCAGACATTGCTCTAGTGTGGGTGGATATGTTGCAATCTACCTACACTGGTGTTTACATACTAAACCTATCTAGTAGTTGTAGTCAGGGTGTGCTACTCCCTATCCTCTACAACAACTAAGTTCAGTAGAACTTAGGTATACTAGTCTTGTTTTATATGTACCTAGCAGGTACCTGTATGATCTTTCAAATGATAATCTCAAAGATTGTAATGGTAAAACAACAGCAAGCTCAGATCCCAATCCGCTGCTCACCAATGTGAGAAGTTGGCCTGGTATATGATGCTCACTAGTTCTAGTGATCACCTTGTACCATGCCAAGCAACCCTTATGATGATTGGTTGTAAGTCAACCTTATAGACCAGTTATCCTAGTGGTAACGTGGACAAAGCAGTCTTAGGCTAAACTCTGAAAGGCATGTGAAGCCAGCTGTATTACCATACACAACCCCCTTGAATACCAGATGAAAGGACACCACACAGATATATATTGAAAATATATATATATTTATTAACTACAAATATCCCCTGAACTCTTTTTAAGCACAGAAGCACAAGCGTTAAACAAAACACAGTTTAAAATATACAAAAGTTGCACAATATGGATGAGCCCTAGAGGCCACCTAAACCATATACTAAGAAAGTGGTATAAGAGATACCAATCTAAAAGGAAACAGGCCTAGGGACTTGGAATCACTGGAGCTGATCGGGACTAGCAGTGACTATGTCGGGAAAGGCCCGCGGGACTCGGTTGCAGTGTTAAAAGTGCACGCACTCACCAATACAAAGTCTATGGTGCATAAAAGTTATAAAGTTAGTTAGTTAGGAACCTTCCGAGTGACCTAGAAAGCTGAA
The DNA here is from genome assembly GCF_964263255.1 of Lissotriton vulgaris. Taxonomy (NCBI): domain Eukaryota; kingdom Metazoa; phylum Chordata; class Amphibia; order Caudata; family Salamandridae; genus Lissotriton; species Lissotriton vulgaris. Next base: position 254,342,681 of record NC_141687.1, read on the forward strand.
ACTTGAGACACAGGCCCTAGAGGTGTGTACCAGTGTGGGAACACCGGCGTTGCTGAGTTACCTCACCCACAGGAAGCGGGTGCATAGGGTCGAAGTAGTGTCGGGTTTCGTCACGCTGGTCGATGGTGCTTGGAGCTGAAGATGCTGCAGGTGGCTCGATGTGAAGAGTTCCGGTGGATCCAAGGGTGGATATGAAGATGTGAAGACCTGAAAGCAGAGGGGAGAATGTTCAAAGTCACTAGTTAGTGACCACCGTGGAACCAGATTGGAACCAGGCGATGTTGGGTGCAAACAGGCGTTGAGGTGTAGCTTCTTTCTGCAGCCACGTAGACACCGGGGGTCTAGGACGTCCAGGAGTCGGTCACAAGCTGTCTCACGCAGGCTTCTCGCTATTGGCGGTGTCGGCAACTTGATTGGAGCAAACAGGCCTTAGCTAATGCAAGCCACGCAGGAATCAAAAAAGGCTTATCACTCGGACCAGCAAGGTCAGAGCGGGTGCTCCCTTTTACAGGAGCGAGGGCAAGTCTGGAACAACCAGACCCACAGTGTAGTTTGTCAGTTTTGTCACCAAGATGGCCACTGACCACGTGGCTAGTGGCCGGGATGGCGCATCGAGTGGCACAATGCAAAAGGGCCCCACACAGATCGTGGAGATGCTGGGGGCTGATCTTCGGTGCAAGGACTGCTCGGTGGTACGGGTTCTCAGTTCCCAAAGCACCACGTCGAGGATGCCTCTGATGCTGCGCAGTCAGTTTTTCGAGTGTCTTCCAAGAAGTCCGGTCCCACGTCTCTCGGTGCCTCCACGGGTCCCTTCTTTGCAGGGACTGTGGATCAGGCGGTGGGAAGTCTGGGAGTCTGGGTCTTGTCAGGCTCTGGGCGCGGGCTCTGGCGGGAGGCGGCGGCAAAGCAGACGTCGAGTTGCTGGTTGGTGCCTGTGTTCACAGGGTGGCCACTCCGAGGCCACAAAGGAGATTCTCTTCAGTCTTCTGTGCAGCAGAATGTCGAAGTCCAGTCGTCTTCTTCGTTTAAAGTTGATTCAGTATGATCTGAGGTGCTCTGGCACTGCTCCCACTCTTATTCCCAATCTGAGGGGTGGATCACCTGCTAGGTCCCTCCTCTGGGTGGGACCAGGAAGGGGGGCGGTTACACCCCCTTTCCTTTGTCCAGCTCCTCGCCAGGCCTGGGTCTGGAAAGTCCCACGACCGGTTTGGACTGGCTTATGCACGGGGACACCTTGTGTGCCCCGGGCATGTCTCAATCTATTCTGCCCTGTCCTACCCAATACACAAAATCCTGTCTGGGGTGGTGCTTGCACCTCCCAAGGCGGGAAACCCTTTGTCCAAGCCTCCCTCGCTGGAAGGACTCCCAGCAGCAGGAGGTCAGACTTGTGTCTGTGGTGGCAGCATCCATTTTGTGATGCTGAGGCTCTGGTTAACTTTACCCGGGGTTAAGGCTACACACATGTCGTGTCCCTCTAGAAGGGTGGAATGCTATTCCCGTCGACAGAACTGTAGAGGGGATAGTATTCCAAATCATATGACACCTTACTCGACATGTTTTGATAAAGCCAAACCAAAGTTAGCATATAACCGCGAGGATTATAATGCACTTAAGAGTATATGGTATGGCAATATCCCGGAACAGCTAAGGGAGTGGTTCCCGACAGCTGCAGACAGGCTCAGCTCATGCTAGAGCACCATCTTACATATTTCCAAGCACTCTGCCTCCAGGATTGATGAGGCCTTCCATAGGAGTGGCTGATAGGAACATATGTGTCCAGTTTAGGTTAGGTATAGGGATACTACACCTAAGCAAGGGGTGATTACACCGACTTGCCCCAGCTGAGTGATCAGCCAGTTGTGTCAAATATGGAGGCCAGGCCAGGGGTGGCACAATACGTGCTCCAGCCCCTGGTAGGCCTTGGAAACACCTATGCCCTGGGTACCTAGGGTACACTGTTACAGGGGCCAATAAGGTGAACCAGTTCCAATTCGTAATGCACCTAGAGTGCATTGGCAGTAATTTAGAGAGAGAACAGCAGGCTGTGGGTCTGATTAGCAGGCCCACAGCCACATTAAGTCATAAACCAGTGAAGCAAAAAGCAAACATTTGGAGGTGACCATAGGATAGCAGACCCCACTCTCCTACAGCCATCTTATAACATTAGTCATTACTGCATTTTAAAGTTCATTATGGATGAAACGCTTTCTTAATGTCATCAGCATATACTCAACTATCAAACTTGAAACACATTTTTGCTTTAAATGCTTCTTATCAGATTGATATCCATTTGAGCAGAGGTAAATAAAATAACATAAAAAACTACAACAAAAGTAAAAACACACAGAGGACTACTCCATATCCTATAGGTAGCCTCTATGCTCCACAATCATCATATTTGTTGCATACATGTCATACACTTTTGTGTGTGTGTGAATATCACCATTAACTAAATACACTTTTTAAGCTGGCGTGACTCGCCTTCATCCTACATTGTCAAGCCCTGAATGGGCTAACTCATACTTCCATCCACATCTCCTCTTTAAGATCATTGCACTGCCACATATTCTAGGACTCCAATGTTGATTAATCTCCTACTCTTCATCGCTGTTCAAGTCTCTTGGTGTCTCAGGGGCTTATTGATGAGAGGCTTGCACTGCCGGAGCATCACTTTTTTTGACGCTCCAGTGGCGTAAGCCTCTCAGTCATATCTATGAGGCGGCGCAAAGCCACTCTGTGTGGCTCTGCATGACATCATAGTTATGGAGTAGGAAAAAGCAACGAAAGTCGCGGACTTGCCTTACTCTGCGTCAAGGAGGCATTCCATAGGTGTTGCAGTGGGTTTTTCCACACAATACCAATGGATTTTAACACTGCCCCAGATGTACTTAATCACGTAAACCTGGGGCAGCGCCAAAACCTTATGCCTCCCCAGAGCAGGTGTAACAAGGAGAAATGTTTTTCTTTCTCCTCGTTCTTTCCTCTTTCCATGTATGCTGCATTCTGCAGCACACATAGAAAGATAAAAACGCCTCTATTGATTGCTTTTCTGCAGAAACGTGCCCCTTCCTGCACAAAAACAACACTGCCTGCAACGGAGGAACGTGCAAGGGTGCCCATTTTGAGGAACGTGCAAGGGGGCCCATTTTGAGGAACGTGCAAGGGTGCCCATTTTGAGGAACGTGCAAGGGTGCCCATTTTGGCACTAGGCAGCAAATGGTGCGACAGCGCACGCGGTAAGGACAGGAATGCACTGTATTTCATAAATACGGTGCATTCCTGCGCTTTCACATTACCGTAGGGCAGCGCTGCAAGAAGACGTGCAGCGCTGCCCTATGCCAATTCATCATATATGTGGTCCTTAGTATGTAAGTTCACAATATACCTTGACTTAAGTCTTTTGAGAATCAAAATCCTATTGCCTGCTGTACAATTGGATAATGAATCCAAGACATGAATGATGTAAAAGATGAAGTTTAATCCAGAGCATAATATATGCATTCTATCACCATGGTGCTAATTGAAGAGAAACATGTGTACATTGGAAATACAGGTTATAATCAAGTATGGATAATAAACTAATGAACATAAGCACTATATTACACCTCCCCTTTCCGTGCAGAGAACCAGTATGTAATAAGTTGTGAAGTTCTTGGTTTCTAGAGAGATGAGGTTCTCCAATGAGATAAGTAACTGCTTGCGTCACTGATGTTGGAACAATGAGAAAGGATCGTAGCCCAAATGCATTTGTTTGTTTTGAATCAATACATTTGAAAGTGCCTGCTATTTTTCGGTTAGTGATAAATAATGTCCACGTAAGTCCACCCTTAGGCAGTGTAGGCAGCAGTGGTAGAACCGGTATAGAAAAAGTGTGTGTGTGTGTGTGTGTGTATATATATATATATACATATATATATATATATATATATATATATATATATATATATATATATATATATATATATATATATATACATATATATATATATACATATATATAGATATATATATATGTGTGTGTGTGTGTGTGTGTGTGTGTGTATATGTATATGTATATATATATATATATATTGTATATATATATATATATATATATATATATATATGTGTGTGTGTGTGTGTGTGTGTGTGTGTGTGTGTGTATATGTATATGTATATATATATATATATATATATATTGTGTGTATATATATATATATATATATATATATATATATATCCAGTCATACCAAACTTGCAAATTTTGAAGAAGGCGCTGACACCATGAATCTGAATCCAAACTCGATTTATTCGATCAGTATCTGCTTAGACGCGTTTCGGCGTTGCCGCCTTGTTCACTACATCTGCATTTACTTTTCAATTCTACTTATATACATGAAATGAGTAATGGGCATGTCTATCAATTAACATACAGGCTCCAACCAGATGTTGCCATGGTTACAGAGAGGCTCACCTGTATGTTGGGAAGGTCTTATTTCAGTGTTAGACATGTGACACATTTAAACTTCAGAAAAGGTATTTGAGTAAAACATGATCTTAAGTCTTAAAACACCCTAACATGTGCTCAAAAATAATAATAGCAACCTATTAGTAATGTAGCATGTTAAATTTCACAGCTAACATTTGAGGTACATGACAATGCTGGTGAGTCTCTAATGAGACAGACAAAAAGAAAAGAAAATCTCATGTATTCATTAGCATACTTTGCTACTGCTTTCCCGTGTGCTTGCCATGGATGTTCCTAATAAGAGGACCTGATTTGGTAGGCCCCATGGTTTGCCTGTGTTTCACTTGTGTGGTTCACCCAAACATGCCCCCATCGTGTTTGTGTCTGCTCGTCAAACAGGTAAGCAGCAGCACGTTACTGAAAGGAAATACCGCTGTAACTTGTGCGCGCGTTTTGGATGCGTGTGTGAATGTATGTGTTTACATCCCAAAACTATCGCTCTGGTTCGCGCGTTCGAGTATCGTATGTTGTTGCCCGAGTGGGCCTGATTGCTGGTGTGATAAGTGTCGTGGTTCCCCCAACTATTTCCAAAGGTGTTTGTGTCTGCTTATCAACCTAGTTGATTGAGTCGCTTTACCGATTGAGGCTTCTCGCTGTCAGAGGCGCGCGCGTTTAAAAATGCTTCTGTGATTGCTTGTGTGATTGCATCCCGAGTGCTGATGCTAGTGTTAGCGCGTCCGGGTTTCGTGAAATGCTGCCCTAGTGGGCCTGACTGATTGTGCGCTAATGAGTATGGCACTGACATTGAATGACCATAACTGTTTGGGTGGGATGTTTGGGAATAGGGCTTTGCGTTATGTTAGCGCATATGTCTTTAAAGGAACATCATATGAAAAGTATCTCTCTAAGTAGAGTGGAAGGACGGGGGTACTTGAGGCAAACAGGCTAATGAACACCGTGAAGTGTAACAATAGTGATTAAGTGCTGTGTGATCTATCATCATTTGTGTTGCAAATGTGTCCAAGTAGTGCCCATAGGTAACCCGTGAATTTTGTTGTAGGTGAACTGCAGATGTTATACGAATGGTACTGAGGGAGGAGGAATGCTCCTTAGAGGTATTAAATTAACCTGGTTATAGGTGAACACTTATATATATATTTGTATTCCCACTGACAGAAAAAGAGTGAATCCAGGTAGAAGGAAAATTAATAGATGTGAAAGCATTATTGAGCTAATAGTACCTAATGTAACATTGATATTGAAAGCACTAAAGGTCAAATACATTGCTGCCATGACGTCATTGTTCTTCCCAAAACAATGTGTGAGCTGCAAACACCCACCTTGGCTGTCATTTAGTAAAATAAAAACCATTTAGAAGGGTGACAGCAACATATGCAAGCAGCGCTTGAGTGAGTTGGCGCTTTATAAACGATCCTATATTGTTATTACAGTGCAGTTCACCCCTCCCCCACCTCCTCCATGCAAGAGTGAGGCATGGTGGGCCTCGCTCCATCTCTGGGGAGGGGAGGGGGGCTCCCACTCCCAGGAGAGGTGGGTACCCAAAATCAGCCTCCGTGTGATTGATAGGAACGGGGAGGAGTCCGGTGGAGCTCGGGGCCAGCTAATGGTGCTGTAAATCATGCGCCCGAGACATGTGCGAACAAAAACCTGTTACCGGGGGTTTGGTGCCCCTATTGAAACGAGGCGATGCGTTCAAAAAATGAGGTTTTCGAACTCCCATAATGACCCCTTCATTAGGGACACACAATAGGGCACAGGCCTATACAATCCCATAAACGTGTAAACGCTTTTACTGCTTGCACTTCTGAAATGCCTTTAACCCATTTCGAGCAAGATTCTTTGTCACGTAGGGTTGGAAAAAAGAAGGGGGAAATATGTTTAACGGCCAGAGAGGATTTATGGCAGAAAATGCCGCAGCTTGCAAGAAAAAGTCTGGCAAGAGGCGCCCGTGTTCCCAGCTCCCGGTTTGTGTTTGCAGGACGCTCGGAGACACGTCGACGACGGGACACAAAGCATAGCTACATATCTACTGCATCAAGCCCGTAAAAAAGCAAAGAGCTGACGAACCCTATGGCCAGGGGGACCGAAAAGAACATTATTGCGAACTACACAGACAAATGCAATATTAAACGCACTTTTATCTTAAGCGGTCCTGAGCCCTCCAGTTTTTTAGGTCTCGCCTGTCGATGCGCATGCGCATCGAGCAAGCGAGACTATGGGGACTTATCCACTCTTTATCCACTGCAAGGAATCGTGGCGATTCCTTGCAGTGCCCGTGACTTTTAAGCTCAATGCGCATGCGCATTGAGCTTAAAAGCGCGTGCACGTCCGTCTTGTTTTACCCGCTCCGCCCCTCCCCTTCCCGCCGTGTCGCATTTCTCCTCCCCCCTCCCCTCTCTTCCCTCCGTCTTGTTTGTTTATTTTACCCGCTCCGCCCCCTCCCCTTCCCGCCGTGTCGCATTTCTCCTCCTCCCTCCCCTCTCTTCCCTCCGTCTTGTTTGATAGCGCTGCAATTTTTGGACAGTTGCTGGTAGTAGGTGATGGTTATTCTTACGCAACCCTGCCCATTAGCTTCACCACATATCACCCCCATTGACCTAGCGTCCCGTGGGCAATTCTGGACCTGAATAAACATTACACTCGACACACCTACTCCAGGGATTCTGATCACCAGATTGCTAAAGAATGTAGTGGGGGCGGGAACGCCGACATGCCATCCATCAGTAGCAGTGAATTCATACTTACCCTTCAGGCTGTACTGGGCCACAGTAAAACGGGGGATAAAATAGGACAGTGCTCTTAACGATACGCACACTAACATTATCAATATTGTGGTGTTTACCACATGTAAATAAACACGGCGCACTCAGTAAGATCTTCAGGTGCAGTTTATTCACCTCATCCGTCCAATGGCAACTGACCCACATGGAATGTCCATGACATCCTTCTAGTCCTAACAACCCTCTCCTATGAAGGTTCCTTATCAGAATAGAACTGCGTCAAATCACAGATATCCTGTGCGTACTCCTGCCCATTGGAAGTTCGCCATGGACGCCCTCGCGCTGTCTCCTTCCTCGGCGTTCATCTAAACGTCCCGCTCGAGCCGATGAGCACGAGCTGCGAGCACGTAAACAGCTGCTGCGAAGAGAAATCTTCATGTAACAGAATCCGCTGCCAAATTCATCGCTGCCATGTGTGCTGTGTAATACTTGTCATCTCAAGTGAGTCATTAAAAGGTTTCCCCCCAGTGTGGCTTTGAAGTGCCGTGGCAGCTTGAGAGCATCTATAAATTGCCACAAACGGCCCTCGTACGGGGTTAGCTAATTGCTCGCGCTCTGACTTATTAGGAGCGCTGGAGTTAAACAGTTTGTCACGTGCGGCTTGTCATAAATAATATGACTAGCTGGCTTCCATCTTTTCCTCTGATAATATCGCGGCCCCTTTTGGACGAAGCGTCCACGCAGGTGATGGATAATTCAGTGGATTTCTTTTTGGGCCTAAATATTTTTTCCTGAGAATCGTAGGTAGAAACTGCTGTCCGATTTCAGAATACTCTGTCCGATGATCGACTGTGTCAAGTGAGCGTGGGAAAACTCGATGTGTCTTTTGTTAATTTACCCAAGCAGTCTATAGTTACGTTTGTTGTTATGACATGAGCTACATTTTTTAACAGCTTTAAAGTAGGCTACATTTTAGAAAGAAAGAGCTTAACTTCCGTATTGTAATAAGCCTGATTACAGATGATTTTACACACGCCACTCCATAATCTAAGCTTTTGCTTGACAATTGTTAGGGTGGAATTCTGTACGAATGTAATGTGGAATAATCGTTTCCATTGTTACAGCACTGCAAAAAAACACAAGCGCTTTTTACTTATATACTGGCTTGTTAGCCAACGCCGTGGTTCTTGTTTGTCTACTTCAAAAGGATGGAATGCTAGGCAGGCCCTGTATGGATTTATACCTTTCACCTACAAATATTTGGAGAGAGCGTTTAAACAATTAAACTATCTCGCATGCTATTACCATATGTTTTGGTAAACACACATGATGATGGACGGAATGTTGCACAATGGTAAAACATTCATGCATTTGAGTTAGAGCTTTTAGAAATGTTTATGGCTTTTTTTTTTTAATTCTTTAGCATTGGCTACAGGAAACAAAAATGCTAAAGATTTACAAAAAAACACATAAACAATTCCAAAAGCACTAACTCTAATGCTGCGAGACCTATTGCATTTCCAATGCTTGTTTATTACAGTGAATAATTCAATTATACAGCACTTAGTACATAGCACAGTATTGTATAGCACATGTATTTGAACTACATTTAGGCGTGTTGCAGATCTTAGAAAGGAGTTAGGAATAGTCATAACTAGTGTTTGTATCAGTCACAGCAATACTACATAATAAAAACATTTTTCGAAAATGCATGGGGCTGTTGTGACAGAGTGGGATTTCTGCAGTGAAAGTGGTCTATATCTCTAAGGCCGGCGCTTATGGAAGGCCAGTCGGACTGAGACTACCATACAACTGACGCGTCCCTGCCCGACCGGCCTTTCTCCTTGGAGGCCGGTCCACCTCTGGGACAGTACAGAGCTTCATGGCGCCGATTCTTCCACAGATCATTTGGCGTCGGCACCAGATCAGGTGCATTTTGGGGATCTTGTACGTGCAATAAAGAGCATAGCATAGGGTTGGTGAGGTCACACCCACAACAGCAAATCACAGAATAGTCACAGGGATACAATTTTGCATGAAATAACAAATGTACATTATATCGACCGCTGTTAAAAAATATAAGCTAAAGTACACAACTGGGGGTTTTATTAACTGGGGGTTTTCTTCTCCCGACCGATGTAAATGTCCCTTTCCGTCTCTTAATATATTGATTTATTTTATTTATTTATTTATTTAAGCTTATACCGCGCGCAGCTACCCACAGTGGGTTTCCCGGCGCTAGGGATAGACTGTAGAAGAAGGAGGCAGCTTCACCTGGCTAGAGCCATAGCAGACTATTGAGCGCGTTGAGTAAAAAGCAATGTCTTCAATGCCTTGCGGAAGCGGAACAAGTTTGTCTCAAGTTTTAGATCCAATGGGAGGGAGTTCCAATATTTGGGGCCCAGGGTAGAAAAGGAGCGGCCTCCCATTTTTGTTAGTTTCCACCTTGGCATAGTGAAATTACCCATGTCCGATGACCTAAGTGGACGTAGGGGTCTGTAAGGTGTTATCCGCCTTTGAAGGTAGGCTGGGGCACTGCCCTGTTTGACCTTGAACATATAGCATAATGCCTTGAATTTGATACGTTCTGGGATACTCAACCAATGAAGGTCACGTAAGGCGGCCCTAGCTGAAGTGCGTCTGGGAATGTTTTTTAGCAGGCGCGCCGCCGCATTTTGCACTACCTGCAATACATGTAAGGTGGCTTTGTCTGCGCCTAGGTAGAGGATATTGCCATAGTACAGGCGAGATGTTACAAGTGCCTGGACCACGGTTCTGCGGGAGGATAGTGGAAGCATCCACAAGATCTTATGGAGCCACCGCAGCATTGAAAAACAGATAGCCGCGACCTTAGTGGCCTGTTGTTTCATAGTTAACCTGTCGTCAATAATGACACCCAGGTTACGAACTGCGATGGAGGGAGTAGGCGCAGTACCCAGTTTGATGGGCCAATGGTGGGGACCCCAAAGATGTTTATTCCGACCCAAGATGACCACCTCGGTCTTCTCCCCGTTCAGTTTGAGACAGTTTCTCCGCATCTAGTCAGCCGCAAGAGTGAGGCCTGACTTGAGTGCGGAGATGTTGTTCTCGTCTCTGCCTGATAGGGAGAAGACAATCTGGGTGTCATCTGCGTAGGAAAACTTTGACCTTCACAAACCAGTGAAGACGCTTAAGAACTCGAGTTATATCTTCAGCTCCCATAGACTGCAGAAATAACTGAGAGCATGGCCCCCCTCATAGTTCTATATTCCAATATATTCAGGGGGCGGAGGGCGTTTGAAACAAATCCAAATCATACTTTTTATCTAGAAAGTTTAGGTTCGAGCTCCTTTGGTTTAGCAACAACTGCACTGATCCGTGTGTAAACTTGATACCTAATTCTGCAAAAAAAGGACACTGGTTTTCATTAACGCGTCTAAATTGGTGAATCATATACATCACCTTCCATAACGGATTTAAGCACTGAAGGAGCGCCTTTACAACTCACAGTAAATTAAATCCATACGTTTATATATACCTATTTGTTTGCATTTTTTTTTAGAGGGAACCTCCCCATCTTTAAAAAAAATAACTTACAAATGTTCTTAATTTGGGGGAGAACACTTTTTTTAACTACTCCTACCACACTATACCCCACAACGTTATCACTCGATGCCCTTGCCCACCCCTAAACCTTAAAAACACCCTTCTCACCCTATACCCTTGCCCACCACTAAACCCTTAGAAACACCCTTAAGACCTATATCCCTACCCACCCTTAAACCCTAAAAACACCTGTACCACCCATTACAGTTAACTTACCCACCCCTAAACAGTAATATAAATATATTACCCACTGGTGGTCACCAGTAGGGAGTTATAGTTAGGACCTAATTTCCATAAATGAAGCGTTTTTTGTTTTAATTATGACTTTGGCAGTTTGACGAATGTTTATAAAATTTCAAAACTAATACAACAGTCACTTCAGCTGTTGTCTGGAAAGTTTCAGGGTGATTCGTCAAGTGAGAGCTGAGAAAAAGGGGTGGTCCCAAAATGCGTTTTCCCCATGCAATTTCCGATAGGGATTTTGAACACAACTACAGCCCGCACCGCTGAACAGAATTACACCAAATTTGGCAGAAAACTAGCTCTTGGTCCAGAAAGAGCCCTTTTTGTAATTTGGTGTAAATCTGCTCAGTAGTTTTAGTTATTAAAGAAAAAACATTTGTAGATATCTAGGGATGCAAATCCTGCGCGGATCCAGCCGATCTCATGGTCAGATCTGATTGGCTGCCAGCTCTTTAACCAGGAAGTGCTGGCAGGCATCTTGGTACTCTGATTCAACTGAGCCCCAAGAAAAAACATTACAAAAAGACAATGGGGCAGGGTACAAATACCATGAGCCCCTAGGCCTAGTGTTGGGTTCCAGAGGGACCCCCTCCTGGGCTAAAAACAATTCTAAAATAATTTTACCCCAAATGCACAGATCCACGCAGGCTCCTGCGCTTGTTTTCTATATAATCCATATATTTGTAAAGTGCAAACTTATCACCCCTTAAGGTTTCAAGGCACTGAGTCCTGTCAAAGAGATTAACTGTACAATTGCCCAGAGTAACATAGTGCGGAGCTGCCGCCGGTGCCGGGGATCGAACTGCGAGCCCCGTGCTCTGGAGTCTGCCGATCTGCCCTCTGTGCCACACCTCTCCCTAATATGACCCCGGGTGGGCCTGGTTCCTGGGATTGGATTTAATAGAATTGGGTCTGGGGGCGCACGTGACTGCCCACCCCTGTCTGATTTTGACCCTGGGGACCCCATCCCCTGGGGCCTAGCCGAATACAGAAGCGGTAGGTGGGCCACGCAGACCACCTCACGGGCTGATTCTGGCCCATTGATCTCAACCCCCAGGGCCGGGTCATTAAAAAACAGAGGGAGGTGGGCTGCGCCCACCCTCCCCAGGCTGATTTCAGCCCTGAGACCCCAAACCCCATGGCCCAGCCATGCCAACAAATGGAAGAGGGGCCCCCTTCCTGAAGGCAATTAATGGCTCGTGCCCTCGCCACGCACTGCTAATTACCCCACATATTACATCACTGCAACAATCGCTGTAAAATTATTGATGAGAAACCTGTGCATGGCAGGGGCCTGAGTTATAGTTACCTTAGAGTATGAGTTATAGTTTCATGAGATAACTCTAACTGTAACTGCTGAATTTCTATGCTTTTGTGTGTGTAAATTGGGAACCTAACTATAACGTCCCTGTAACCTTTGGATTGTTTAGTGAATTTCTAAGGTTTTTAAAATTCTATTTCCTAACTATAACGTTCCTGTATGTTTTATTCAAAGTAATATGACGGGCTTAACAAGGTCTTCGTTTTAATACGCGCCTGGGATGAAATACAGCACAATGTTATGTAATTATATTTTATCTGCATTTTATATCTATATAGTGATTAGAGCCATTCTCTTTCTTTACAGGTGATATTCCCTCTAAAGGCTGGTCATCTATTATGTGCACATGTTTAGATACGTATTATGTTTATTATAGACTGGTGTTGCATTTTGCTTCATTATGTTTTGAAATTCATTGCACCATGCGTTTTTTTAAACATATTTGTTACGTGATCCTGTAACTCCACCAGTCACATTCTTTGATGTCAGGAGTGTTTTTATATATTGTGGAGTGTGTATACCAGTGCATGGCAAAAAACGCAAAAGTATTCTTTTATGTTAATTGATGCCTTTGTTGGGGTGGGACTATATAAATTCACAGATGTAAGGCACTAATTAGATTGATAAAGTCGAAATGTGTCTCTCCAATCTCGGTCACCACTGGTTGTTATAGTTAGTATAAAGGTTTTAGCTGGCTTTCAAGGCGCATGTATTTCCATAGTTCTGGCAGTTGGATTTACATGCGATTTCTTCCTGTTGGGAAATTTTTTGAGCCCATATTGGAGTTGTCAGGGATGTGATTTGGTCTCAGTCCCTCAGTGATAATATATTTATAGCCTGAGTATTTTGGACTCATTTTCAGCCTTCAGAACGGGATGATTTTGACAATAATTATTGCCGTATGCGACCGACCTACATTGATGTTTTGAACCAATCTTATTGTTAGATACTCTGCAAAAATGTTGTTTGTCTTGATGATGACCATACTATTTTAGCTTGTTCGAAACGACGTCGACGCCTTTTGGTGGCTTCTACTGAAGAGGAAGCATTCTCTGCTACTTTTTGGGTCTGTATTATGTTGTAACAGTCTTTATGTATAATTTCTCCTCAGCCACTGATTTTGTTTATACTGTTAATTTCCTTTTCAATGTGCTTTGTGTGTAGCCTTGTGAGCACAACATTTCTGAGATTTATTTTACATAATTATCTTATTAAATTTTGCATACATTGTATAGGGGTATTTTCCTTTTTTATATGGTATAGTTTTTGTAGTAATATTCTTTCTTGTTTGATTAATTTGTTTTCTGTGTGATGCTGCACTTGAACCCCTGTTAGGATTCTAGTTTTTAATGTGCCCAAAGTTCAGGTAATAGGGCTGCCCCTGTTTGTTGTAGTCAATTAAAGTCATTGGAAACGTTGGGCCCGATTCACAGAATAAACTTATGACTAAATCCTAAACGTACTACTATTTTGGTATTCACAGAATGCACTTACTACATTTGGAATTCACAGAATGAACTTACTACTTTTGGTATTCACAGAAGTTAGTATTTTGTCTTAAGACAAACTTAAGACAGACTTAAGACAGACTTAAGATAGACTTAAGACAAAGTTAAGACAGACTTAAGACAAAATCCTAACTTAAGTCTGTCTTAAGTCTGTCTTAAGTTTGTCTTAAGGTGTCTTAAGTTTGTCTTAAGACAAACTTAAGACAAAATCCTAACTTCTGTGAATACCAAAAGTAGTAAGTTTATTCTGTGAATAGCAAAAGTAGTAAGTGTATTCTGTGAATGCCAAAAGTAGTAAGTGCATTCTGTGAATACCAAACTAGTAGTATGTTTAGTATTGAGTCTTAAGTTCATTCTGTGAATCGGGCCCACTGTTCTTGAGTTCATGAGAAATCCGGCACAGTTCATGGTCTTAGGGTTTTCATCCTTTATCCATGCGACCAGACCCACTCAGGGTGCCTTTTTGCATAATTGTGACCCCATGATTGGCAGATGCATAGGCAAGACTTCTATGAGACGTCACTAGAGGTTATACAAATTGTACAATCTGAAGAATGATGACAAGCAGACCTTTCATCCTTCTTTTAAGGACCCAGGTTTGCAACCATGTACTTTTTGGGTCAAAAGCCTGAGGTGGCCAGACCAATGGACCTGAACCAAGTCTCGCATATCCAGTCAAAGTCTAAGGTTGTGGCAGTCAAGTGAAGGGGTGGCTTTAGGAGATATTTGTTTGAAGCAAGAAGGTCTTGGGAAGCTGAACTTACATGCAACTCAAGAGTGTTTGTTGTTGCAGGGAATGCCCCCCTTGACTTTGGGAAACATTGTGGGGAGTACATTGGAAATTTGAAAACGAAGTCAGAACAACGAAAAAGAAACTCTGCCCTGAGGAATTCCTTATGTACAAGGACGAAACGTGTTGGCTGTGTCCTTGGCTGTGTTCGTGTCCCTGTTTCTATGTGAAAGAAAACAAGAAAATAAAAGATGAATTTTCTATATAGCACTACAGATCTCGTGATGTCCGTCTTGGGTACTGTGCTGCTATAGCTTTCCCTTGTCGCCCTATTTTGTGAAAAACTACCTTATTGTATATATAGAAATAGTATTGCTTGTATGTGCTCCTCATTTCTGTGTTTGCTTTCAGCCAGTCCCTTTATCAGAAGCCTAGTTTCTCTTCACCCATGCAAAATCCCCATTCAGTGTACACATTCCGGGGCGGCTCTTTTCCAGTTCACTTTCTCCTGGTGCCACAGACCCTTCTAATAGTATGTTCTCAGGGAGGAGGCGGGGCCCACCTTGACCACCTGGTTTTGCCACTGAGAGATCCCAAAGACGACACATCCAATATGCTTTTTCTAGTGTGACAAACCTGAGATCTTTACCCGTCTTCTGCATGAGAATATTAAGGCTCTGGTCTTGCTGGAATGGAGTGCTTGAATCATATGTCAGGCCTAGGTTTATTTGGCATACAGGAAGTTCTTATTTTAAAAAAATGGTTAAAAAAAAGATCATTAAGTCCTTGATGGTCATACCATGTCCAATTTATAAAGATGTATCATACGCCAAAATATGATTTGGAATTTCTTTATTAATACTTCTTTTTTAAATGTTACAAACGGGGAACAGCCATTACAACGCAAAACAGCCAACACGTGTTTCGGGGTAACCCTCTTTGCAAAAATTCATTTTTAACATTCAATTTATCCTTATTAATATAGTAGACCAGAAAAGGTTTTAGCATCCAATGTAATTTATATGTTGATATGTTTCCGCAAAAAATATTTTGTCCAAAAAGGTTGCCCCAAATATGAAAGGAGCATCCAGGTTAGTTCACATTTTAGTTCCCCCTAATGTAGGAATTGGGAAAATAGCATTTCCTCACGGTAAGAAGCTGAGAGCATCGTTTTCCTCGATATACAGGATGCATCATTTCATGTCCAAGTTCGGAATTGTCATCAGATGTTCTGGAGATTTGCAAACCTGGTCCATCGTTTCCAGTTCTGTGTCTTGCTGTTCGGCTGATATATGATTCCTGTTTTTTGTTGGTTTATGGAAAAGGCAAAATGTATATTTTATTAATTTGCTATAAGGAATGTGGTTCTGTTAAAAAAAATCTTTATATTGCTTATGTACAGTCCAATGTACTGCTTTGGGGAAGTGCGAGTAACTCATCTACTTTTTTCTTTTTGGGACTTGAAGTCCTGCTTTTTAATGCAAAAAATACAAAACAGCAAGTAACAGAATGCAAAGAATATAACCATGCTGGCTGTTTGAATCACACGTGTCTAATGGGGGCAGCAAAACGACATGTCCCAGAATACCAAGTAATGTTGCCCAAAAAGCGAAGGAGTCATGCATGCCAGAAGCCTGAAGTTTCAGTGCGTGGCATTATAGAGCACTAATATTTAAACACTTGAAAATGGAATGTGAAACTGTATTTGTTTTTATGTATTTTAACCTAAAAAAAACACTGGTCTTTATTCAAATTTCACTCTCTAGTTTTTACATTTTTGTACTGCCCTATAATTATTGAATTGTGGTAAAGTATGTGTAATCTGTTTTGCTTTCAAATTCGACTTTTCTGTGTAGTAAAATTGCACATTGTTTCAAAGGACCATCAGTCAATCTTATAAGCACAGACCATTTAGCAGAGCAAGGGATGCCAAACATGCCATATGTGTCATGTTTGCTAACATGCTCAGAACAAACCACAGTTTGGATCGGTCCAAATCACTAAAATGGTGGTGTGAATCGCTAGGAATCAGTCAAGCTGCTATTCTCAGGGTGATTTGTGGGACGGGAAGCATAACCTTTTAAAATAAAGTATATTTCTAAATCCTCTACAACAATGAAACACGCACAGGAGAAAGCTGAAAGTGCACATTCACGATTTTGAGGGATGACCCCTAACAGTTACATTCGCTTCCTTCGACTATCCCATACCCAAGTGGGGTCACAAGTCAAACATTCTTATGGGTTGTGGTGGAGATTGTTCTTAATGAAATGTTTTTGCCCACATAACAACATAAACATGCAAGTGCATTAACTGTGCATTTTCTATGTGCAACTGACTGTAGTCAACATAGGTGACCTTTTACGATGGCCAACGTTAGACTGCGATATTACTTCTTGTTGTGTATCTTATTTTTAGGATTTCAAGAGAAAAGCGGCACCAACAACTTCCAATGATGTATCATTTGCTGTCTTCTCCCCGTGTGGATGTTTATGAGGTTTTTTAGTATATCTTAATGAGCTCCTCCAGAGATGGGTCTGAGCCCAATGAATCTCATTATGTTGCAGATAACTGGAGTACAAAGGGCATTCAGAAAGCTGCCATTGTCTTTATGTTTGTGAAACAATTGACTATGCTTTATCTTCCTGTTCCTCAAATCCTATTATTTCCACCTAGGGAATCATATTTAGGTGTAGCAAAAAGTTAGAAAATAATGATTTAACGTAATGCAATGTAGAGTTTCTTTGGATGCAAATTCCCTTATTATTTGAAGAAGCTTTACCTACCTCTTAGAGAGAATTCCCTTTCCGTTTGCTTAGGAGCAGACGAATTTGTAACTTTGCTAATCCTTTAATAAACCTTCATGGAGTGTAAATCTAATACTCTCTGTCCTCTTCGTGACTCCTAATGTGCTTCACGTCACTGAAATGTATTAATTGTAATGTCAACCTAACTCAGAACTAAAGATGTATCAGAGTGAGCGCAAACTGAACCTGAGCTTGAACAGAATGTGCATGGTGCAAAGCGCTCCATCAGTTGATAAATTAGAATACAATTTTTTAATTTGCACAGTAAACATTTCTGACTGGCCGGTCAAAGTTACTTTGTAATAGGAACATATTTCTAACTCTCACTATACATAGGGTTTACTAAAAATAGAGCAGATAGCAGTCAGAAAACCATGTTTCAGGTAATAACACAAACAGTTGGGATACAAAAAGAGACTGTGAAGAGTCATGAGCCAAAAGGCAGGTAGGTAGCGACCTCTGTTTTTTTTTGTGTTCCTTTATCTTATTGTGCCTTGTTTGTGTAGGAGGCAACAAATGCACCTTCTTTGCAAAGTAGAACTTTCTGAAAAAACAGTTAGTTGCTTTATTTTTAAAGGGAACATCTATCATAAGCCAGAGCACAAATTATGTACATTAAAAATATGGAGTGCAGAAGAAAAACAGAGGTATTGTATCTGTAGGGTGAAGTCCCTTAAAAGTTACACCCACAGTCTCAAGCTTTATATTTACTGTTTGGGATTATAACACACAAACATTTGTAATCAGAGACTTCTGGGTTTCTTCAGTGTGTATTATCTTAATTTTACATTATTTGTGTTTTGAGGTACCAAAACACAAATTGAATTCAAAAGCCTCGCCTGGCCAGACTTACATTTTCTCTATTTCTCCTAAAGTGCAGGGTTGGTAAATTAGAGCCATTTGAAAATATATTCTTGGTTCCATGTGTCTTTACAGGGGAATTTTTTTTCTTTGGAAAGTCTTTCTTTTCCTTACTTCTCATCCATGCTGCACTTACGCTTGCATGTGTAAGTTAGGAAATTACAGCAGTTTTAAATCTGTCTTTTTTACAACTTTGTTCTTTCCGCAGAAACAATTTTCTCATGAAAAGAGTTTCTTATTCCCCCCCCCCCCGCCCCCGAAAGTGCCTCGAGGCCTTCCCCCTCATGACGAGGAAGAGCGTCACTGATTGCCCTGGACCTGGGCACTCATTTTTAAGCCCTGAAGTGCCCAATGATGAGTGTTAACCAGTGACTCCTCATCGGGTGGGGACAGCAGTCTCCTTCACCCCCATCCTGTTTTGCCACAAGTGAGGGACTGCTGCCTTCCTTTATTTGCTGACCTTAGGTCCTTGGACCTCTGAGGCTACTCTCTCCACACTGAAGGTCATTTTTGTGTGATTTTTATGTTTGGTGCATGTGTATGTATGGATGTATGTGTATTTGTGAGTTAGTGTTTTTTGTCTGTGTGTGTGTGTGTTTGGTGTGTGTGTGTGTGTGTGTGTGTGTGAGTGTGGCCTTCCCATCCACTACCTGGTAAAATTACCGGCCGCCACTGGTGATAGTGTCATATATTCTGAATGTTGTAGCCTTGTTTTGCCTCCATCAAGCTATCTTGACTAATTCACATGAAATCAACGACACACAGGTGAAAAGTTCAGGACCGGAGACAATGTTCATAATGACCTGAAGCAAGGTGGTCACCCTATTATCAGTATTTTAAGGAGAATATGTGAGTAAATGCTAGGCCGCCTCCTTTTCTTTTGTCTTGTCTTTTTGAAAGTATACTTGATTTGTCTCGGATTATTATTTTGAGGATAAGTGAAGTGCTTAGTGAGGAAACGTTGATCAACCATGAAGTTCTTTTTTATAACACCTGCAATGGCAGAGCATTGGGCTGCTGTAGAGTGGCATTCAGCAGACCATATTTTAGGGCCAAAGGAGCATAAATAGAGGTGGCGAGAAGAAGAAGGTGAAGAATGTTGGTCAGATGTTCTGGCTCTTGACTTTGCCACGTGTTTCAAGGCTTGTATGTATGGGTATTAATAAAGCCCGAACTAAGCTGTAAAAAAACGGAATGAAGTACAAGAGGAGGATACAGTAGTGATGGGCAGCAAAGAGTCTCTCTCTACATATCTAATGTTGTCCCTTGCAGGCCTGCTGTCCCCTGAAGGGAGGAGTCATCAGCTTCATCATGAACTGGTTAAGAACCAGTGCCTGTTGAACCCGTGTTATGAAGCAGTTAAAGATCCTTGGCATGGAGCATGAATTGTCAGCTTCCATGTGTGTTCCTTCTACACTTCTTCAGTTCAAGGCTGGCAGTTCCGAAGCTGTGAAAGTATAGGTGGATGTGACAACTATAACTGGGGTCAGAAGAAGTCACCGTAGGAGAACGTTAACAATAGTAAAGGAAGGAACGGTGCTTTACTGTTACACCCATCAGTGGCCAGAGGAGCTGGAAAGGTCTTTTACAGTGTCCAATAAGATGCTCCTTCAAGAGGGTGTCCCTTATCTTCTTTGGAATTGCAGAACTGAGACTGCACATCTGAGATGTGGAGGCGGGAAGTAGCTATTCCACTGGTACAGCTGGTGCACCGAGGCACAGAGGTCTGAGGAGCCCACTGATCCCTGGTTCTTTTACTGAATTTCTTTATTGGTACAGCAGCCGAGGGGCCAATTTCCTTCCTTGCACTAAAGAGCATTGGGTGGGATGTTATTCAAGATCCGTGGTCCAAGGAGGAAGAAGGGGTCACTCCTGTGTTTCTCTTTGTTGCCCTTCTTGATTCTGAGCCAGGCCAGGCTACATCTTGGCTCTTTGTGTTATGTTAATTGTCTGAACTTAGTGGCATACAAAATATTATGTTTTTACATATGTTATGGTTCTTTGTGAAATATTATGACAGACACACCAAGTTATGACAATGGGGCCACGATGGATACGTAAAAACATTTTGCTGCCCTTGAGCACCATATTCTGCACACACTCAGACACCTAGAAAGGAAAGGTAACCAGTGAGGATGCAGGTATGGTAGGGACACGCCAGCAAAGGGGGCAGGAGTCTCCCTGAAGCCAGTTTTAACTCAATAGTCCCACCTACGTCAATAGAACACAAAGCATGTAGTGCCAGAAAAGATGGTTTATGGCACTCAGAGCTCCAAGGTAACGAGTCCATGTCAGCCACCAGCCAGGCCTGGGGCGCGGAGTGGAAACTTGATGATGACGCTTGCCGCTCTTGTGGTGAGAGTTCGGCATCCTTTAAAAGTGATATACTTTGCAGAACCCTCAGTGGATCTAAGTGAGCTCAGACACCTCTTCACAACCCACTGATCCTCTCAACTTTTTGCTTCAGTGTTTATGATATAGAGAGCGGTGGAGAGATCTCTAAAAATGACCTTTCACCCTTCTGTTGTTGGTTGGTCGCCTGAAGGACTCATTTTTGTGCCCAGGTGGACTACGAGCTAAGGTTCAGAATCCCACATGGAAGTAGTTGTACGTTGTTTTCTGTATTCTAAAAGCGGTCCAAGGGTACGCCTGGAATGCTGCGTTGGTCAGAGATCAACAGGTTTTTATAAATGTCATTTTTGGCAAAAGCCCTGGTATTTGCACAATCTGACAAAAAGCAAATGTATGCAGGGTACATTTGCACATGGTGAAATTCCAGTGTCTTTGTCAGTGCTTGAAATGGAATAATAGAAGTGCAGATTGTTTCTGAGAAAGTGCCGGTACTCCCCAATTAAAAGTATAGCATTTCTCTGGAGAAGTGCCCGTACTGTTCCTCTCAAAATAAAAAAGTCCCAGTACTCCGTACCGGACAGTCCCGGCCCATTTAAAGCACTGGTCTTTGTGCAAAACTCTATCGTTTCGAGGAGGGAAAGGGTTGGAGGGAATTTTGTCAATGACCACAAACTGACATGTTCGTGGGCGTTCACGCACCTTTACGCTTTGAAACTCCCAATACTCAACCTTATCATGGGAGTAACTTCAAAATAAGTCAATGCAGTTGTCAGGTAATATTACAGAGGGCTAACCCCTAGATCACCTTTGCGAATCCCTAACAGTAGGACATCCTGCCACAGTGCCAACTGGGCTAGTCAGGGACAGATGGATTTATGAATTTCCCCAAGGGTTGTTAAGATGGTAGCCCCTCCCAGAGACAGGCAGCTCAGAAGCTGTAATATCAGCAGGGTTGACTTAGTCTTTCATCCTTCCAATCTAAATAAAACTCAGTACTGATGAGTGGTGTAATACTAACGCCTGCCATCGGTGTGCGCAGAGAAAGTTTGTATTGAGTTCCATAGAAATATACCAAGAGACCTTTAAACGGGAGTTGATTCACGAGTTGACGAAGAATTTGGCAAATATGTGTTAGAACACGTTATATTCAGTCGTTTCTGTTGCATTGCGTCACACTTTTTCTCCTTGTAATTTTGCCCACTGTCTTCATTAATGCAGTGCTTTCTCTCTAGTCACTTTTGCTTTCCTGCCCTTTCCAGAGACACAGTCTGCATACGAATGGGTGGGTGTACTTGTGAGCGTGATCATACCGACTACTGTAGGCCATGCACATGTAAATACGAATCAGGGCTAGAGTTCAGCAGGAGTGCAGCAGGGCCCTCTAAACATGGATGACGGTAGGGGGCTTTGGGAATAGTCTACTGCTGTGGGAGCGCAAGGGCTGGCAGGGACGATAGCTAAGTGAACACCGACACCTAGCGGAAAGTTAAGATATTACAGTATGCTGGGTGGTAGAGACTGCAAAGACGGTACCGAATAAATAACTCGTAATTATTAGGGAGTGAAACCTACGTTTTGAAGCAAGGAGTGTAGTGTGTTGAGAGGCTGTTGCCGTCATCTGCATAAAACGTAGGCAGATAGCAGGGGCTTAAAGCATTTACCTGCATCGTTCAGCTTCCTCTCCCAGTACTAACAACCATGAGCTCTGCCAAATACAGGTTACCGCTTACACCCATACACAGACCTGCTTACTATGGGGCAGATTTACAAGCCCTGTGCGCCACTTTTGTGCCACTGTTGCATCACGTCTGTGGCGCAGCAGCGGCGTAAAGCTAGCACCATGCTGTGGGGGATTTACGTGACGCATCTAGGGAGATGCGCCAGTTGTAAAGCCCTGCGCCACATGAAACCTGCGTCAGGTTTCATGTGGGCGTTCCGGTGCAGGGGGGGGCGTTCCGGTGCAGGAACACCTCGGAAAAGTGCCTGAGCGAAATCTACAAGATTTAACTCAGTCACTTTTCTAACCCCGCTGCGTCAAAACCTTGGGCCTGCTTGAAGCAGGCGTAAAGTGTGACACACCATGTGCAAGATAGGCCGGGTTGGCACAGTGCTGGAGTTGCATCGCGCTGGTGACACAACTCCAGCACTGCGCCAACGTTACGACTCAGATGCGACACGCATCTACATTTGCTCGCGCCATGATGCGCCGCATTGTAAATGCAGCGCATCAGTGGTGATGCAAGAATTGTGATGCGTGTCGCAAGTTTCCTGGCGCATCCCTGCTGATTTGCAGGATGCACCAGGAATTGTAAATCTGCCCCTTAAAACTTATTTTTCACAGTGTGATGAGGGGGCGGGGCTTTGTGCCTAGAGCTACCTAAGAGGCACTCTGCCACTCACCAAGACCCCCACCACTTCAAAAAGAAAACAAGCGTTTGCAACTTAATTGGTCTCACGTTTGTAAAAGTTAGAGCTATTGGTGTTATAAATGAAAAAAAAAGTATTTTTTTTTGTTTGCAGTGGATTGTTTATTTAAAGAAAGAAAGTGGACGCTGTAAAGTATGGAAGATGAAGCGTGAAAACGTGTCTGTAGGCAAGGAGAGATGGCAATAAAACGGATTTCAGGAAAGTAATAATATGAAGGTAATGTGAATAGAATTAGTGCAGATACAGGTAACACTCCCCACCCTTTGCAAGGTTAGCATGCGCAATGGAATAAATAAATACACAACACAATTCTTTGTTGAGAAAAGATTGCTGCAGGTTTATTCCATACAAAAGTATTCAACATGGTGGGTTAACTTATGGGCGATCCAAGGGCAGGCAGCGGTGACTGACTTACGCTGCCCTGCCCGCCTGAAGAGCCAAATTACACGTGGCCAATCCAATCGGTGCTACAGTTATGATGGGATTCCCCCATTGAATACCGTGAACCACTGGTTCTCCACTTTACTCACGCCCTTTTTAGGGCAGAGCGTTGCAAGCCAAGCCCCAGGTTGCTCAGGCTTACAATCGCCCGAAGGACTAGCGGGGCACCGATGATTCTTTCTCCAGGGTCCTGCCGTAAAGACTCCTGGGGTTTGGCACAGGCACCCCTATTGTGCTCCTGAAGTGGTACCCTTCTGTACCCTTCCACCTTCGGATCACCCTGTAACTCCGCCTGCAACACAAACAAAAACATTAAATAGTCCTACCTAACCGTGCTCCCCAGCCAACACACCGGGTATGTCGCAGGGAGACGGTGTGTCCAGCAGCAAAGAGGGTACCCAAAAGGCGGGGTCATTTATAAATACCTTCCCCCAACCCTTTGTGTGCCGGAAATGATGCGGCCCAAGCGTTGGGCTGTGGGACTCCTCCCCAGGATTCCAAGACTAGAGGGGGTGTTGGTGTGCCTAAGTGGCACTAAGGTGGCCGCCGTTTTAGGTGGCTCACTGCGTGAGCCGCAGGCTGCTGCATTAGTATGTGTGCACGAGCGTGTGTGTAAAATTTATAACTGTAACATGGATGAGATATGGCTTAAGGTAGGTTTATTTCGTTATGTTACATGAAATGGCTCCCCACCAGGAGCATGTTGATACAAACTCAGCCTCGGCCCTTCAGAGTTTTTCTAACTGATTGGTTCAATCTACTGCACATCAAGGTTCTACATAATCTCACAGACATCGGACACTAAATGCACAGCATACAAGGCAGGATATATCAATGCTCTGTGCGTATTTATCCCCAAAACAGTAAGTAAATGCTTTGTACTAATAGCCATCAGACCGTCTGTTTTTCCCTGTTCTCCAACCGCAGGTATAACTGACCAGTGACTTCATTCTATGGGTAATACTTCCAGTCAGTACTGGCTTTGTAGGTCACAGCAAGTTACACACTGTGTTTTGGAGTCCATTAAAACAATGTGAACTAAGCTACAAGTCCCAGAATTCAACAGGTTATCGGTTTCCGAAAAGCCAAAACTGGGGAATATATGTCGTTATCCCGCATACAATCATCTCGCATACCATCACCCCGCATTTCTCACAATGCAAATGCAATTACTACGCAATACCATTACCCCGCAAACTTTCACTCCGCATATGACTTTACCACGCAAGCCTTAACAACGCAAAGGCATGCGCGGTGAAGGCATACACTGTGTAGAAGTGCTTTACATATATATATATATATATATATATGTATATATATATATATATATATATATATATATATATATATATATATACATATATATATATTCTTCTTTCCTCCAGTGCCGGTATGTGCACGTTGGGCTGTCGTGGCGCGGTCCTGGATAGGCCACCGACTGGCCTTCGATATGCACACCAATTACCTCCAAAGTTTTGAAGTAAACCAGGACACACGGAGTTCGTTGCAAAATTTAATGGCAGAATGAAAAAGTGCGACGCGTTTCGCCGATAAGGCTTGCTCACGCTCGTCTAACAAACAATGACGGCCATTTTTAAAGTGCTGAAAATACACCCCCAGTGTAAACATATCCTCACAAAGGTATTGCAGGGCTGCCATATTGTACTCATGTTAATAATACTGATCAATGTCTCCCATGTTGATAAATGATACATAGTATAATACTGGGGCTGAACGTGTGAGTTATTCCTTATTGCTCGGTAATTGTCCGCAAGAACGCGACAATCGCATTGTATGCAATCACACATTAAAATTGTTGTATAAAACAATAATTCATTCATGAGGCGTTAAGCACAATTGTTCGAATGCATATACAAATTAATGCAAGAGTATTAGGTATACATATTCGGTCTAATTTTATACATGAAGAATAGCGATCACGTGTTGCCCTTCGGCATGTAATCTAGGCGTTCATTGGATACTCAGACGCTCACACATGTAATGCCCCATTTGATTGGATCCCGTTGCTGGGAAACGAGATAACAACAAATCCCTGGTTGTACCCGTGTGACCCACTGAACCAAGCCCAAGTGGGCAAGCGCTATCGTTTGACAACAAAATGAACAAATTATGTATGCAACACAGCGTTCGCCCAAGTGGGCTACTGCCAAATGAACAAACAAACCAAATTATGAATATACATGAAGCTGGTGCCGCCCCAGTGGGCTATAATCAGTCTCTGTTCATTCGAAACTAGGTTGAGTGTCAGTTCAAAAAGAGTCCCAGCCCAAGTGGGCATATGTACCATACTTCCAAATTTGGTCCCATTGGAAACAGTATTCAGGTTCCAATCAATTCATAGTATCCAGCAGTACCCCACAAGACCTGTGAAAAAAATGTGTATATCTATGAAGATAAACTATTAACAATTAAAATGATTAAAATACAGACAGCATATATTTAATTAAACCAATTTGGATATAAGTACTTATTCTTCATATAAATGGACAGCCAATTCCTCACTAGTATTCAATCCCATAGGGGATAAACATTGAAAGTCAATTATATACTTGGACTCAAGTTTCCTCATAGAGAGTTCATAATTGCCACCTCGTACCCCTAGATCCACACAATCAATAACCACCATACGTAGTTTAGTTTCATCCTGCATGTGACAATCAAAGAAGTGTCTGGTGACCGGATACTGTTTGTTATAATTCCGTATCGCTCGCAGATGTTCTAACACCCTCTTTTTAGCCTCATGTTTTGTGCTGCCCACATACCACTTGTTACATGGGCAGATTAACACATACACACTGTATGGGGTGTTGCAAGATAGTCTCTTTTTGATGGTAAATTCTCTGGATGTGCCTGGTATGATTAAAGTTTTACAATCTCTACTGAATTTGCATGCCTTGCATTTCTTGCAGCATGCAAATCCGGCAGTAGTGACATGATTAGATGAATTCTTGTCAGTTACGTAATTATGGCTAAGCTCGTCCCGTAGGGATCTGCCTTTCCTAAACGTGATCTGAGGATTATCTCCTAGATATTTTTTGAGATGTTCATCAGTATTTAAAACATGCCAATGTTTCTTGAATACCTGTCTCACATCTTGAGATTGGCCAGAAAAAGTTGTGATGAATCTAATAGTTTCAGATTGCATTTGGGGTGGTTTGGGAGCTAGTAGTTCATCTCTCGTTTTGCTGTTGCTGCGTTCTATAGCCTTGGCAATGACTTTATTGCATACCCTCTCTGTCGAAACCTCTGGCACATGACAATTTCCTCTTTTTTATAGCCCTCTTGTGTGCTGCAATTGCGTCTGGCGCGCAGTAACTCACCATAGGGGATGCTGTACACAAGACTTTTGGGATGGCAACTAGACGCTTTGAGAAGGCTGTTTCCCGATGTGCTTTTCCTGAAAAGTTTGGTGGTCAGGATGTTGTTGACCACTTCAACTTCCACATCCAGGAATTCCATCTTCGTCCTACTGATATGTTCAGTAAAAGTCAGATTCAGCGTATTCATGTTGAGATTGTCAATGAATTGTTTAGCCGATTTCTCATCGCCATTCCAAATGAAAAAAATATCGTCAATGTATCGCAGCCACAGGGACACATTGTTGAATTCCGCCATCTCTTGGACAACCTGCTCCACCCACCAGCCCATGAATAAATTCGCGTAGCTGGGGGCGAAGCAGGTTCCCATGGCCGTGCCCTGTGACTGGCGATACATGACGTCATTAAAATAAAAAAAATTGTTGGTTAGACAGAAGTCTATCATGGATAGAAGCATTTGAGAATGCAGCAGCAAAGAGATTGATCTAGTATTCAAGTAATGCTTGACTGCTTTAAGTCCATATTCATGTTGGATACTCGTGTAGAGGCTGCTGACATCTAAAGTGACCAATGTAAAGTTGTTCTCCCAATGGATGCCATTGATAATGCTCAAAAATTGGGTGGTATCTTTTACATATGATGGTAATGCCACCACAAAAGTTCTTAGATAATGATCAATGTACTTTGACGTGTGTTCTAAAAAAGAACCTATGGAGGACACGATCGGATGACCCGGTGGGTTGTCTGGATCTTTATGGAGTTTAGGGAGGAGATATAGTATTGGAACTTTGGGGTGTGCACAATATAGATACTGATATTCCTCTACCTCAATTAATCCTTTGTCTCTCCACTCCAAAAGTAGATCCCTGAAGTTACCCATAGATCTTAAAACATCATCCCTGTCACATCTACAATAACATGTTGTATCCTGTAGCTGTCTTAGGCCTTCCTGGATATAATTGTACTTATCCAAAACCACAACATTACCCCCCTTATCGGATTGTCTTATAACAATCTCCTTATCCGCTTTGAGGGATTCAATGGCCATTAGTTGTGCGTGTGACAAGTTCTTATTACTATGGGGTGTTTTCTTGTATCTCAGTTTAACAAGGTCTTTGAGTACTCCTCGTTCGAACACGTCAATAGCATCACATTGAATTGCTGGTAAGAACACACTCTTAGGTTTAAATTTGGACCCCTGATTACTATCTACGTCCAAACCCCAACTTTCCCAATCTGGTTCATCAGTCATATTTACATCATCACCATGAATTTCCTCTAGTAAAAGGATGTCCTCTACATCAAGATTGCTCAGTGTATTACTAGCCACTGCAGCAGGTTTATCTTTGACTTTGGTACAGAACCACTTTTTCAATTTGAGATTCCTGGCAAACAAAAACAAGTCTATACGAGTCTGGGCAAAGTTCATATTTTGTGATGGACAGAAGGAAAGGCCAAGTGCCAAGATCTCTTTCTCACCTTCCGTAAGCACATGGCGTGAGAGCTTCACCACCGTCCTGTTCATTTCGTGTTCTTGCTCCTTGTCGACATTCCCATTGGAGCTTCTGTGGCGTTTAATCCTCCTCTTTTTTGCTTTCTTTTCTTTCTTGTTCCTCCTGTTCCTCCTCTGTTTCCAC
This sequence comes from Lissotriton vulgaris, assembly GCF_964263255.1. NCBI lineage: Eukaryota > Metazoa > Chordata > Amphibia > Caudata > Salamandridae > Lissotriton > Lissotriton vulgaris. The sequence continues at coordinate 254,371,119 of NC_141687.1, forward strand.
GTCCTCGTCCTCTTTGATTCCCCTTCTCCCCCTGAAAGGTCTCTGTCCGGTTCTGACTCATCATCTGAAATTGGGCTAAAAAATTCACCCTTTTACTCGTGGTTGCTGCAGGTTCTTGGGTAATGCCTGAATTGGAGGCGTCTGATAGATTCCCATCCGATACATCGCTTTCCACTACCTCCACAGTTGGTCCTGATTTCTGTTGGCCAGTTAGTGCCATCCCTGTATTTTTGTCAAATAAATGGTCATACTTCTTTTGGAAAGTTAAAGTGCGTCCTGACTGATAATCTTTGAAATCTCTTATAAATTTCCGTTGCTTCTTGGCCGTGATCTCTTCTTCTAATTTCTCCATTCTCCCATTGAGCTTCTTGAGATGTTCTTCCAATGCTTCTTTTGTCATCAGGGGTTCAATCTCCGCTAAGAGATTCTCTATATCCTTAAGAAGCTTAGAACGGTCTTTGAGGGCGTACTTGACCAAGATTTTCATCATTATTATCGAACAGGATGAAGTGTTGTCGGACCATTCATTTATCATATCAGGGTCCGGATCTTCATAAGTGGGGATGGTGAAGATCCTAAGACCCCTTGGGACTCGTTTGACTTCGATGTATCTGGATAGGGACTCCGCCTCCCACCACTTGGATAGTTCTTTTTTATATAATTTTTCCAGCAAGCTCAATTTCGTCTGTAAAGTTATTTCCTGACCAATGCTGGTAGGGGTCAGAGTTGGCTCTGCACTTGTACCGGCCATATTGAAAAATAATTTATCTGCTGTCTGTTTCCGACGAGAGTCCAATTCACCTGCCATGATGGTGTAATATAAGCAAACAAACTCCGTGCGTGTCGAGAAGCTTCTGGTCACCTTGTCAGCTTCAACACGCTCGCCTACTTTTGTGTAGTCACGTCGGTAGGCAGAGAACCCGTACCGTGCACGCCTACGTGAGAGTTTCAGGATGCTCCCACCCTGTCACTCACTTTCCCGGTCCTCCGCTTTCCCAGCGTTGCAATTGTAAACACTTCACCGTCTGGGCATACACATTGCGCTCGTGATGCAGTTTTCAGGAAAATCCCCCACGCTGTTGTTCTTCACAGCGGGATCCAAACGGCGTTGTTGCACAAAAGGTCAGCCCGTGCACCTCATAAGTAATTTTCTTTCCTCCAGTGCCGGTATGTGCACGTTGGGCTGTCGTGGCGCGGTCCTGGATAGGCCACCGACTGGCCTTCGATATGCACACCGATAAGGCTTGCTCACGCTCGTCTAACAAACAATGACGGCCATTTTTAAAGTGCTGAAAACACACCCCAGTGTAAACATATCCTCACAAAGGTATTGCAGGGCTGCCATATTGTACTCATGTTAATAATACTGATCAATGTCTCCCATGTTGATAAATGATACATAGTATAATACTGGGGCTGAACGTGTCAGCACTTTAAAAATGGCCGTCATTGTTTGTTAGACGAGCGTGAGCAAGCCTTATCGGCGAAACGCGTCGCACTTTTTCATTCTGCCATTAAATTTTGCAACGAACTCCGTGTGTCCTGGTTTACTTCAAAACTTTGGAGGTAATTGGTGTGCATATATATATCTATGGCATTTTAGACAACTGTGTGTTGATTTTTGAGATGCTTAGTTGTGCTTTAAGGTTCAAAGTAAGGAATGAAACATGCCATAATCCAAAGTGATGATGTCTAAAAAGTCAGTACAGCCTGGCAGTGTCATTTATTTAAAAGCAATAACCTTTCGATTAGGCATGGTGCAACCTGGCAGGTATATGAGTGGCCACAACACTTAAAACCATGAAGCCAATCCAGGTATTTGTTTTTAATGGATATCATTAGGTGTTACAGCAACTTCTAGGATACAAAACGAGTTAAATTAAAGAGAGGAAGTGTATACTAGGTATCAGACATACTTAGATTGACTTGGGAACCATAACTGTGCCTCCACTTTAGGTTATGTTCCCACCTTCCTTCCCTCACTTTAGGAAGTCACTACCCTTGAGCAGGCAGCACCCTTCCCCCCCTCCCTCTATGCCTTTTTGGCACTTGCTCCTCATCACATGAAGTCACTGCTCTTGTCCTGGTAGCCCCCACTGCCCCCCAGCATCTCCTGGAAGCTGCTGTCACAGCTGCAAAGAGGGCTTCAGAGTGAACTCCTCCTACTTGGGCCTCGGGCCCACCAAGTCGCCCCAGACCGCATCCTATGCAGGAAGTGACGAGGTATGCGGGCGCCCGAACCACTCCCCTGCCCATCGAACTGCTGTGATACGATACGACCAGTTTATTTAAACGGGCACCCATAGCAGCGAGTTGCTAATGCTGGGATACACGGATACCAACCAGGTATACTACGGGGCACGACCTTTGAAGTAGTAAGTCCAGATCGAATGTGCAACAACAAACAGAGGTAATGTCTGCTGGGTCATTTGGGAGGCAAGGAGCCCTAACGCTGTAGTTTTTAGGGCTCGCCTGCTGATGCGCTTGCGCATAGCTGGCGAAGCTCTATAGTGGCTTATCCAGAGTTTAACCACTGGCGATTCCATGCAGTGCATGTGGTTTTTAGGTCATTGCGCAAGCCCACAAGCCCTAAAAAGCGCGTGCACAATGCCACCAGCCGCCTGCCTGCCTACCTCGCATTACCACATCAAAGGCAGCCCAGCCTCCCTCCCACAAGCTTCTCAGCGTGCGCTCTGCATTTCTCCTCCCAGCGCCGGCCGTACTATTCAGTTTCACGGCCGCCAGGCCGTGTCTCCTTTTATGCTCCCATCGAAAATATCCAAACGTTAACATGAATAGAGAGTTTGAAATGTCCAAGTTTACTCACAAGGGCTTCGCCAGTTTGCCCCCAAGAATCTTGATTTACTCGAATTTAGTAACATTTATTTTTTTTGTTTCAGCGCATTTTCACACGCACATTCGCATTCCTTGTTTTCCTTTCATTGTGCCTGTGCTTGGCAATGTTAGCAGCAGACCGTGAACTGCTCGCACCCACCCTCTTGTCTTATTCCAGAGCTCCAAGCAGATGAGGACAGCGAATGCCTCTTAATGTGTTTTACATCAAAGGCTGACGTTCGCACCCAAGAGTCTTGATTTAGTCGAATTTAGTAACATTTATTTTTTTAGTTTCAGCACATTTTCACACGCGTATTTGCATTCCTTGTTTTCCTTTCATTGTGCCTGTGCTTGGCAATGTTAGCAGCAGAGTGTGAACTGCTCGCACCCACCCTCTTGTCTTATTCCAGAGCTCCAAGCAGATGAGGACAGCGAATGCCTCTTAATGTGTTTTACATCAAAGGCTGACGGGAGTTCTGACAGTCCGCATGTCCGTCTTGATCTATTTCTTATTTCACCCGGCCGTCTCTCCAGGGCAGAAGACGCTGCCTCAGAGCCCTGCCAGGGCTGCAGCTGCTCGGCATGGTGTGCCCATGCAGACTCAACCCACCATACCTCGAGCTCTGGCTTTTCAAGCTACTTTGCAGGAGGAACTCGCTTCTTGGTCTCCCTCTCCCCATCTCCCCCTCTTCCTGCTCTCCTCTCTCTCTCCCTCCCTCTCTCCCTCCCCTCTATCTCCCCTCTGTCCTTCGCTCTCGTCCTCCCCCTCTCTTCTTCCCCTCTCTCCGTCTACCCTCTCTCCTTTTCCCTCTCTCCCTTTCCCTCACTTCCCTCTCTTTCTTTCCCTCTCTTCCCTCTCCTCTCTCCCCGTCTCCGTCTCTCTCTCCTCTCTCCCCCTCTCTCTCTCCTATCCCCCCACTCTCTCCTCTCTCCCTATCTTTACCCTCTCCCTCTCCCTGCTCTCCATTTTTCTCCCTCTCCCCATCTCCCCCTCTGCCTGCTCTTCTCTCTCTCTCCCTCTCTCCCTCCCCTCTCTCCCCCCTCCGTCCTTCGCTCTCGTCCTCCCCCTCTCTTCTTCCCCTCCCTTTCTCCCTCTACCCTCTCTCCTTTTCCCTCTCTCCCTTTCCCTCACTTCACTCTCCCTCTCTCCCTTTCCTTCTCTTCCCTCTCCTCTCTCCCCGTCTCCGTCTCTCTCTCCACTCTCCCCCTCTCTCTCCCCCTCTCTCTCTCCTCTCTCTCCCTCTCTTTCCTCTCTCCATCTCTTTACCCACTCCCTCTCCCTCCTCTCCTTTTTCTCCCTCTCCCCATCTCCCCCTCTACCTGCTCTTCTCTCTCTCTCCTTCTCTCCCTCCCCTCTCTCTCCCCTCCATCCTTCGCTCTTGTCCTCCCCCTCTCTTCTTCCCCTCCCTCTCTCCCTCTACCCTCTCTCCTTTTCCCTCTCTCCCTTCCCCTCACTTCCCTCTCTCCCTTTCCCTCTCTTCCCTCTCATCTCTCCCCGTCTCCGTCTCTCTCTCCCCCTCTCCCTCTCCCTCCTCCTCTCTCTCTCCTCTCTCCTCCTCTCTCTCCTCTCTTCATCTCTTTACCCTCTCCCTCTCCTTGCTCTCCTTTTATTCCTTCTCCCCATCTCCCACTCAGCACCACCACAGCATCACTCAGCACCACCACAGCATCACTCAGCTCCACCCCAGCATCACTCAGCGCCACCCCAGTATCACTCAGCACCACCACTTCATCAATCAGCAGCACCACAGCATCACTCAGCGCAACCACAACATCACTCAGTGCAACAACAGCATCACTCAGCGCAACCACAGCATTACTCAGCGCAACCACAGCATCACTCAGCGCAACCACAGCATCACTCAGCGCAACCACCGCATCACTCAGCACCACCACAGCATCACTGGTTCAAATATGTTCTTTCAATGTTTCAAGCTGTTTTCAAGCTTTCAAGCTTTATTACAAATCACAAAAAGATGTTAATATTTCACTTCTGTTCTTGGATTTTCGTCAATAAAAAACACTTAACATAATCTTCCCAAAAGTTATTTACAAATGTTTAAGCTATTGCAATTACAAATTAAATACATTATTTAAGTATTCATTATTTAAAAAAATTAAAAGCAATTGTTATTTGTAATATCAATACATCTAAGTCCCGTAAATATAAAACATGTTGCATTTCAAATGCTATAGGTGTCACATTTGCGAAAGTTATAACTATTGGCATTGTAAATGACAAAGCTATTAATTTATCTATTTTAAAAAATAACACATAAATAATAAAAATGTCATTTATAAGACCAATAGCTCAAACTTTCCTAATGCGAGCCCTATTGCATTTCCAATGCTTGTTTTACTTTCTTAACAGCGTGTGACTACAAGGCTACCCTTCCCGAGATCCATGAGAATTGTTTTTTCCCCTTAAATTTGGTAAGGCCATATTAGTGCATGTGGTCAAAACGTAAAAAAACGGATGTGTAAACCGTATATTAGATCGTATGAATAACTGTAAAGTTGCGTGGTCAGTGTCATGTTGCACAAGTGAATATCATCTATTTATTGTTCAATCAGTGTGTGTGTGGTTCACTATGGGATAAGGTATTTTGTAACTTAAGAGAATAAACAAAGTGCGATAAATATAGGCATACTGTCTACTCCACACAATGAGAACAGTGAGATCTCGTTCAGCTCTGTTTTTCGATCACCAATTATTGATCACAGAATGATTGGAATAAGGGCACCCATGCACGATGGGTGTATTGCATAATTGTATGTCTTTTGACTCCCTTCAATCTCCTTACAGGCGGAATTTTTTTTACGTACATACAGAAGGGAGATAAGTATACTCCCCATTATTTTCACAAAGGTGACAGCTTTCTGTAACTTCAATATAAATATATAGGATAATTTTCGGTCAACACCAGGGAGAGAATGTTTGTTGTGCCCTGATGAAAGCCCAGGACCAATCGGGACATTTTTTTACGGGCTGAAACATGTTGGCAGTTTAGTAGGGTCTTAGGACCATAACCTCCAAAAATACCAGTTTTTCCCTTTTTGGATATCTGCTGAGTCCCAGTAAATAAAAGGGATACCTGGGGAATGTAGTAGGATTTTTATCTTTAAGTCCCCCCAGCCTACAACTCCTAATAGCTCCTGGAAATATGGTTGAGCCCACCATCACCTTTAGGAGTCAGGGTGAAACCGATGATGAAGCATGACACCAATATGGTTTGTGAGGGTTAAATAAACAAAAAGGAATTGCTTCCTTCCCGCATTTTGCGGTGTACGCTGCATAAGGATGTATTCAGTTTCTAGAGCTTCGATTGTTCTAGATACAATTTTGGTAGTGAATTTTTATTTGGGAGGAGGTATCCCCGTCCTAACCTCTTTTACCCCTTGTTTGCCAGAGAAGGGCTCTCCACTGTCACATGTGGTTTATATTTCTGTTAGCAACCAAGATCTTGCACCCCCAGCTTGTTTATATACCTCACTGCTGACGCATTGTCCATGCGGAAATGAATGCAACAATTTAACCTCTGCAGGGACAAGCTTCGAACGCCAATGAATCCCACCAGGAGCTCCAGGCAGGTTATGTGTAGACAAACACAAAGAGATGATGGACGGAGCGCTGAAACTTTTCAGACACTCACCCCCATTAACACATATCTGGGTTGAATCCATCATCATTCTTTAGCTCACTTCACCACCTCAGTTCAGACCCAGCTATATGCACTTTTTAAAAAAAAATCTTTTTTATCAACTTTGCTCGATGACTCAGACAATATATAGCAGTGTTCAATTAGCATGGAATAAGATAACAAGTCATTGTACATTCCAAGGCATACTCGACAGTACCATAAAACCACCACCCGTGTCACTCCCCTCCCGCATCCCCACATTGCTAGGTGCTTTCGCTAGGGACCCCAGATCCTTCTCCATTTCTTCATACAACCCCTTGCCTTGTAGATCTTTTCCTCCGCCCTCTGGCACCAATCCAAATCTCGTTGCCACTGGTCCCATTGCGCCCCCCCCCATCCCCTGGCTATCTTCCTTTTTGCCACCCCGGCCGCCAAGGCCAGCCAGATCTCATTGTACCGTGACCAGTCCGTCGGCCCTTTAATCATTAGTAGAAGCTACCTTGGTTCCATCGGAACTGGTGACCCCACTACTATCTTCATAGTGCGGGCCACCCAGGTCCAGAAAGGTACCACATTCGGACAATCCCAGAGAATATGGAAGAAAGTTCCCTCCTCTTGGCAACCTCTCAAACACACGGGAGACTGACTCCTGCCCCACGTGAACAGGTGTGTTTGCGGGTAATACACCCGGTGTAAGATTTTTAACTGGACAAGACGGAACCGAGTCCGTATCGCGATTTCGCGGGTGCTCTGCAGGGCGTCCTGCCAAGCATCATCCTCCAGGTTTCCGATATCTTCTTCCCATCTCGCCCGTAGAGACAGCAAGGTATATTGTTAATGAGTTTACAATAGATAGTGGCTGTGGGCTTCTCTAAGATGGGGTCAAGCAGGAGCCTGTCTTCCATCGGCGAATACTCCGGGACCGAGGTATCTGTGGGGAAATGGGTGCGTAAGGCATGTGTGAGATGTAAGTAGTGGTAGTGTTGGGAGTCGTACATTTGATACTCTTTTTTGAGGTAGTCAAAGGACCTAGGGGCGCCCCTCTTCCAAACATCGTCCAGATATTCAATCCCAATCAGCTTCCAGCCCTTGAAGCCAGTTAGCCTTCTCACCTCCGTTAACTGGTCCCTGAACCAGAGCGGGGTCCTACCCGTTATAGTGCCCGCCCACCCCAGGAATCTTTTGGCCTCTGTCTAGCACTGCAGAACCACTCCCGTAAGCGAGGGTTAGCCCCTCCAATGCTTCCACGAGTATAGAAGAGGCTCGCACCTGCCCATGGCATATCTGTCCACCCTATAGGCCGGTTCCGACCCCGCCACATACACCCAATCATTAACCACCTATAATTGGGATACCCAATACTACAACTGGATGTCCGGTAGGGCCAGCCCTCCGTCTTACACCCCCCTCGTGAGTTTGCGCAATGCGATTCTAGGGTTCCCACCATCCCAGAGCAGTGTTCGCAGAGCCTGGGATATGCGCCGGAACACCCCACCCTGGACCGGGTATGGCATATTCTGTAGGATATAGAGAAGGTGCGGCAATGCCAACATCTTGAAGAGTGCTGCATGTCCCATCAGGGTGAGAGGCAAGGACCGACAATGAGCGACATCCGATGCTAACCTCGTCAAGTGGGGCTCTAGAATTTTTGTGAAGAACTCTGCCCTGATCCTAGTGACATACACCCGAGGTATTTAAAGCCCTCTGTGACTACCAAGGCCGGACACCACGTCAGGACCCGCAGAGGAGGACCCGAGAGCGGATAAATCAAGGATTTAGTCCAATTGATCTTTTAGCCGGAGTAACTGCCAAACATTTCAAAGAGGTGAAGCGCCTACGCCATTGAGTGGTAGGGTCGGGCCATATAAAGGACAATATCGTCGGCGTATAAGGATATACGCTCCTCCCACTCATCCGTGAGTGCCAGGCACCAAAAGGACCGGTCTCTTCTAATCCAATGGGCCAGCCGCTCCAGAGCCAAGTCGAAGAGGAGAGGGGACAAAGGACACCCCTGCGTTATACCCCGCCACAGGGAAAACTCAAGAGATATAATTCTATTCACCCTCACCCTTGCTACTGGTTCTCATACAACAGATGCACCCAGCTGAGGAAGATCGTCCCAAACGTTGCAGGACCATGAACAGGTACAGCCATTCGTTCCAACTAAAGGCCATTGAGACGTATAGCGCCATCAATGCCGTTTGGGTGTCGCCCACATCCTCAGTCATATACAACACCCAGTAGAGCCGCCGCAAGTTATGCCGTGTACTCCTGTGGGGCATGAACCCTGACTGATCCACGTGTATCAAGTCAGGCAGGACGGAGAGCAGCCACGTCACCGTGGCTTTAGCCACCACCTTGGCCTCCACGTTACAGAGTGATATAGGTCGATAAGATGAACACTGGTCTGCCGGGTTCCCAGCCTTGTGGATGACCACAATCGTGGCCTCCCGCTGATCAGGCGGGAGTCTCCCTACTTTTCTCGCTTCAAGGAACATTCGCCTCAGAGGTTCAGTCACCACGTTGGCCTGCTCTTGTAAATTTCAACTGGGAGCCCGTTGGGCCCCTGCGCTTTCCCGGCAGGAAGAGCGTTAAGGGCTTCGCCCAGCTCCCGGCCCGTGAGTTCCGCCTCTAGGCTGTCAGTCTGCTCCTGGGAGAGTGTGGGGAGGGCGAAATCCTGCGGGAACTCCTCACAGACTCCGATCTGGTGCACACCGGGGTATACACCTTCTCATAGTAGGACGCGAAGACCTCCACTATGTCGATTCCTGCCGATACCAAGGAGTCTGACTCGTCCCTCACTTCCGTGACCCAGGACCGCTCCGGGTCCCTACACTCGAGCCATGCTAAGAGCTTCATGCTTTTGTCTCCGGCATCATAAATCCGGTGTTGAACGGCAAGGGAATATGCGTGCGCCTCACTCTCCGCCAATGAGCGGAGTTCTTGCTGTTTGAGGGCAAGCTCATGACTCTGATCCACCGAGGGTCCCCCCACGTCCCGGTCCAGAGCCTCCACCTCCTGCTCCACCTGCACAATCTGAAGTGCTTCTTCCTTCTTTTGAGAGCCAATAAGCGCCTGAGCCTGACCTCTCATGACGGTTTTAAATACTTCCCACAGGGTTTACTAGGAGTCAACCGAGCCCTGGTTTTCGGTGAAGTAAAGTTGGGAGCCCTCCCGCAACTTATCGACAATTGAATCATCCTTAAGGCGCCATGGTGCTACACCCGCGGGAAGGCCGCCCTTGCTGTTACCGCCCCTCTGAGAGTGACACCCACTGGCGAATGATCAGAGATGCTTCGGCCATGATGCAGGAGTCCGCGAAATTGCTCAATTGGTCCACTCTGGCCAAGATGTGATCTATTCTGGAAGAGGACCCATGTCGAGCAGAGTAAAAAGTGTAGTGTCTTTGTGTGGGTTGATGTACGCTCCATATGTCGCTTAGGCCCATTGCTGTAGCGAAGCTCCGCAAGCCTGCTTTCCCCCAATTTCCCTGCCTCTCCCCCGAGCGGTCAAGGTCCGCGTCCAGGACCGCATTAGTGTCTCCTCCCAGTACCAGAGTACCCCCCCAGATGGGTCCCAAGTTTTACATATGTCGGGGCATGCAATCCAGGTGGGATATAACAGGAGCTAAACACTAGTGTACGACGCTCCCATTTGGCCACCACCAGACAACCAGAGTCCTCCTCCCACTTTCCCGTGACAATTAATGGAAGGGCCTTACGGACAAGAATCCACACCCCCCTGGAGCCAGACGTATACCCTGAGTGGGCCACCATCTGGTAGCCAAACCGGTCCAGCGCCCTGCAAGCATTGCCCCGCAAGTGAGTCTCCTGTAGGAGGACCACGTCCGGGGCGTGACGCTTCACGTACTGCAGGACCAACGTACGCTTTATTTTATTGCCCAGGCCATTAACGTTCCACGACCAGATCCTTATCCGTGACTGGTCACCCATTGAAATATAACATCATAGACTGTTTCCGATCTCTCCCATGCCACTGCTTGCTGCCATTAGCGAACCTACGTACATTTGAACTTAAGGCGCCATGAGCCAAACAGAAACATTCCCAAAACTCACTACCCTTCCCCCCAACCCGAACCCCCCTCCCTGCTGTGTGGGCCCCCAACCACCCACCTATTGAACACGCAGAGTGCCTGTCGCCCCATCAACCCCATACCAACAGAATGAGGGAACCTAAACCTGCATCCGCAGAAGAAGACATTCTGAACTGGCGGAGTCCACACCCCATGCAAGCAACCCGCTAAACCAAACCCACCCCCCCAGTGCCTTCCCCCGCACACATTAGACCAATACCGGAGCCTTAAATGGTGGACCATGAACACAATGTGGGCCCAAACCTTGCAACTGGCAAAGAATCTACAACCCCGGAGAACCTCATTCGTCCACCTGTAATAAACCAAGACCCACGAGGCGCACCGCCTCTCTTATTTCCATGAATCACATTGCCCCTTGTCCACATTACCACTACAGTCACTTGATCGGTTGTGTGGGAAGCCTTGCGACCCCTTCTGGCGGCCCACGGTCCGCCAGCCCTCCATCTAGTCGCTGACCTCAGTCGGGGAGTAAAAGAAGAGTGCTTTTTCACCGTCCAGGATCTTAAGACATGCAGGGTATAGCATCATATACTTTAGATTCCTTGCTCCCGGAGGGCCCTCTTGACCCCTTCAAATGATCGACGCTGGCGCTGTACATTGAGCGTAAAATCCGGGAAAAAGCAAATCATGGCATTGTCTAGATGCAGGTCCCCTGACACCCTTAATGCCTGCAGGATGGCATCCCTGTGTCTATAGTTCAGGATACGGGCGATAATGGTGCGTGGAGGGCCGACCCCCCAGCGCACAGTGAGCTCTTTCCACCGCTTCGGCTTAAGGTGTTTTAGTATAAGATCCTTCATAAACCAGTCTTTAGAGGGGCCCTCCATGCCCTCCGGCACGCCCACGATCCGGATATTATTGCGCCGCACCCGGCCTTCCTGATCCTCCAGGCGGGCGGAAATGTCAGCCTGGTTCTTCGTTAGCGTGGCTACCTGCTCCTCGAGCCTCTTTGTTTTGGACTGCAAACTGCTGATGCTGCTTTCAGCCTCCGCAACCTTATCAGACATTTTCCCAAAGTTAGCCCGGAGTAAATTGACTTCTTCGGTCACTGAGTCCAGCTTGGGCTCCATGGTGCCCGCATCTCCTTTATGGCGCCACGCATCTCCATTATAGCCAACATGATGTCCTTTTAACGATGGGTCTGGCCCATCATTCGCCACCTTGCTGCGCTGGCTCCCTCCTGGCTGATCATCCTCCCTCCCCATGCTGACCGTGTATTTGTCTATATGGTTAGCCTGTCCCTGTGCTAGCGGTCTGTTGCGGCCCATGATCTTGAGATCCACCTTGGCAGTGAATTCCATCCGCTGTTCCACTCCCCCAGGCAGTCTCAAGGACACTCACCGGGATGTTACCGGCACCCCCGGATTTAATGCGATGCCCGCTGGGTATTGCGCCCCCTTTCTGCACTCAATGTCTCCAGTCCACTCTTGGGCCGTCCAGCCACTACACCAGGCCACAATCTCAGTAGCTCACTTTACGTCCCAGGCGATGCCTGCACGCGGGCCCAGGCACAGATCAGGCCCAGAGGTCCCAGGGGGGAACACTAATGCGTCACAGTAGGACCTCCACGTGCCCCAGGGATCAGCCACCAGATATCCAGTACAACGCTAGCCAGTGCCAGCCCTACCGTGCCGCAGACTCTCCTGTCGCCAGACGTGGGGACCTGTGGGCGCTCCCGATGCCACCCAGTTGCTGCCCCCGCCGCCTTTACACCCGCGGGGGGTCTAGTAGTGCTGGCCGTTCTGCATGGTCCCAGTCACTATAGGCAAATCAGTCTTGACCAGTGTTTAGGTGCAACTCCTTCGGTGACCAATGGCCTTCCATAGAGATCTGACCACAGCGTGCGCCCCAGCCCTATCGCTTCATCTACTGACATGCGATTCTATTATTATTATCCCTGGAGATTTCCCAAAGATTGTCAGACCATTCCAGGCTTCCATATGCTCCAACCACCAGGTCAGCTCTGTCTTGGCCTCCTCTGAAAGCAGAATCTGCTGGCCTTATGGCAGCTCTTTCCGTAGATGGTGAATTTTCAAGTGTTGAAGGGCCTGGTGATGTAGCTGCCCAGGGAAGATCGCCTGTATCGATAATGCCAAAAGACCCACTATCCTTGCTAGGGATCACAATGATACACACTAGTTGGATAATACAGACCTCAATTCCTTCCTGATCAACCTCACTTTTGTTACTTGCAACAATAGTTACGCCTGAACGAAATCCACAAGAAAGCCCAGGGATTCCAAGCATTGGGAGGTCATCAGGCAGGACTTTTGTTTGACAGACCTGCGCCATGATAATCATATCATCTAGGTAGATGGTCAGGTGCACCGCCCTCAATCTTAGCGTGTCTACCACCACTCTCACCTACTTGGTGGTAGCCCGAAGGGTAGCACTTTGAACTTGAAGCCGGCACCTCTTCAAAAAAACATAAGTCAGTGTCCATGAGGGGCGAAAACAGAAAATGAGTATGTATGGGTTTTTTTAGATCTAGATGCCCCACCCAATCTTGGCCATGAAGAAGGTCCCTCAAGAGATGAAGGCCTTCGTTCTTGAAGTGACAATACAAAATCCAAACAATGAAATCTCGCAGGCTTACAACCAAACGGTATCCAGCGCCCCCCTTCTGCAGAAAAAAGATTATGCTGAGAAAACCATTCAGGTGCAATACATAATGGCAGATGGCTTCCTTCTTCACAAGCTCTTGAACCTCCTGCTCTAAGAAGGATGGGTCTTGAAGGGAAAAAGACAGTTGCTTAGGAGGCGTGTGTTGATACGGGGTGTCATAAAAATCCAACCTGTAACCCTGATCCTCTCCAGCACCCATCCATCCTGTAAAATATTCTTTCAATTGTACAGGAAGAATTGAAGATGTCACACCAAAGCACCTTCTCTGGAGGGATCAACCTTCCCGGCAAAACTGGCCCCTACCCTCTCCTTTCTAAGCGTCCTCTGCCACTATTGACTTTGGATGTGATAAAGATTGAGCCCCTGGGCAACTCATACCAGCCGCCTTGTCTGCGGAATGCATGACCTCTCTTAGGTCCTTGGCCTGAATCTTGACCTCTGTAGTGTCCAAATATGCCTCCATTGAAGACCTTCTTCAGAGAGAGCTGGGCCTTGTCTGGAGCACTGAATGTGGACACAAACGTACAGAGGTCTTAAATACGGGGGCCCAAAGAACAAACACTCAGCTACTGGGTTCACTTCAATGTTTGCCCGGTCATTAAGTTTCAGATTAATCCGAAGCAGAATGGATCTTCTACATTCTGATGAAATCACATAGTTCTCATTTCCTAACTGGCAAATAGCACGTTCAGCTCTGTCTGCTAAAATCACCAGTGTCCTTGGCCCGGTACACCAATTCTAGGATCTTGGTTAGAGGGCCTACCAAATCCAACACCTTATCTTGGCAACTACACCAACTCTGTTGAAACCCTATTTGGGATTGTTAAAGTATTTCCTCTCAAATGTCACCATTCTAAGGTCTATCGGTGACCTACCCAGTAGGTAGGATCGTGGGCATTCTGCTTTGAGGTGGGTGCAAACACCTTTCTCAAACCCCTTCTGTGTTCTGGATTGAACATAACTGGCCACCTCAGGGGACCCATTCAGCTGACCTGAGGTAAATGATATTGTCCAGGTTGACATCAACTCTGGGGCCAGCCTCCTGAGACTGCGCCTTTGTTTTGCACTTTTTTTTGCTGGGGCCTGGAGGATCATCGCCCGTACAGGAGTTGGATTGAGAAGAATGATCTGAATCTGGGTTTGTGTATGAACCCTGTGCTGTAGCAGCAGGCAGGGATGAAAGGTCATAGGCATCATTGCTTAGATACACATTAGATAGCTTTTTGAACGCATCCACATGAGGCCACCTCTTTTATTTATTCTTGCCTTTTGATGAGCTGGATCCTCCATCATTCAGAGGTTGTGGCAGCTGAGGGCCCATGTTCGACGCAGCTTGTTGCGCCTATTTTTTTAATTCTTTGGTGATAGGGTGTAGGGCCCATATCAAGGCCTGATTTACAGATTCCTGGATGCGGGTATCCAATGCATCTACCAGCCCTTCCTCAACCAAATAGTCAGGGTCACCATGAAACTCATCAAAACCGTCCCCATCAGGCTGGAAGTATGCAATAGCTGGGAATATGTGTTGTAAGGAATACACTCAACAAGGAGGGAGCTACCCCGTGCCAGCGATATGCAGATGTGAAAATGTGGCGGAGAGCCTGGCACGGCTCCTAAGCAGAGCCTATGCGGTTAACAACCCACGGGCAATCCTCTGGCGAGGGCGTGAGGGAAGCAGCACAATAAGTCAGGGTATTAATGATCGCTGTCAGTCAGCGATGACGAATTGGCCGCACAATCAGAGAGGGAACCGTAGAGAGATCCGATCATAGCCCGTTTGAATCGCCCGCTGAAATTCGCGTTAGGGCCGGTTAAAATGAAACGGGGCCTGAGACCACGTGCACACCTGAAAAGGACAACACGGAAACCCCGACTAGTCTGCACTCAAATACTACTAACATAATTCAAAGGTAATAAAGACTACTTACTATAAACATACCGAATCCAGTCCATCACAGGATAGGTTTGACCATTCTAACACTGACCCAATTGAAGCTTTTCTAATAGAAGAGATAGAGGACGCAATAAACAAGACATCCATAAATAAGGCCCCGGGACCTGACGGGGTCCCGGCCGATTTGTACAAAGCAGCACCTACATTTTGGTCAAAGATTTTGAAAAACGTGTTTAACGCAGCTAGAACAGGCGTGATCCCACAGTCTTGGGCTACCTCTATCATCATACCCATTTTCAAAAAAGGCCTCAAGAGTGACCCTGCCTGTTACAGGCCTATCTCCCTAATTGACTCTGCTGTTAAAATCTTGGGCAGAGTCATTTTGGGGAGATTAACATCTTGGCTGGAGGGCAGGGGAATTCTTTCTAACTCCCAATATGGCTTTAGGGCCAAAAGAATTACATTGGACCAGTGTTTAAACTTATACCTGATAACTTCCAAATACACCTTAGTCAAAAAAGGAGCGCTATGTATGGCTTTTATGGATCTCTCCTCAGCCTTTGACCTGGTTAACAGGTCAAGGCTGTGGGGGGTCCTTCTGGAGATAGGTATTGATAAATCCTTAGTTGGTTTTTTGGCTGACTTGCATCAGGGGCTGGAGGCCTCAGTTAGAGTAACTAGGGACGGTAGGTGCACAAAACCCTTTAGCTCCGAGAGAGGAGTGAGGCAGGGTTGCATCCTTGCCCCTCTCCTCTTCACTTTGTACATAAACACTTTGGAGCCGGTTCTCTCTGCCTTGGGACTAAGAGGGATAAGGAGGAAACCAATAACCATGGTCTGCACAGGAAAGGAGGTTCAGAGGGTTCCCTCTTTCACCTACCTGGGCGTCCTATTTGATGATAAAGGCACGTGGGGTCCCCAACTCAAGGCCAAATCCATTGCACTAAGTAGATCGACAGGAGCCATCCTGAATTTTGCAAGAAAACTGGGTTCAAGACCGACGAGCGCGATCCTCAAAGTATATAATGCCAAGAGCATCGCAATCGCCAATTACGGGGCCTCAATCTGGGGATATATAGAGCCTGCCCTTATTCAAAGGGCAGAGAACAGGTTTTTAAGATCATTACTTTCTGTTCCACAGTCCACCCCCACTTTCACTATCCACTCAGAACTGGGGGTTGGGTATGTTTCTGACGTTATAAAATCTGCCCCTGTTATTACTTGGTTAAAAACCTGGTTAAATGAAGAGATTTCTTTAAATCATAAAATTCTAGAAGATTGCTTAAATTTGGATGGAGTACTCAAGATCCCGTGGATGTTGTATGTAAAAAATATATTAGCAAAGGTGGGACGTATCGACCTTTTTAAATCCCCTATGAGTATAACGAAAGAGGATGTTAAAACAGTTAAGGATTCACTGATGAACCTTTTTATCTTAGAGCGAGAGGAAACTGAACTTAAGAAAATTACTGTGAGAAGGAATTTCACACTGAAAACCGTCCCAGGCCCAGAACCCTACCTGGTATTTGTAAATAACTCATTCCACCGCTTTCTTTTAATTAGATTTCGTTTGAATTTAATTCATTTTTTATTGGGCTCATACTATAGATGGGAGACCCCTGAAAATAACAAACCTTGTGATTGTGATTACTTCTCACCCCAGGACACTTTACATTTTATTATGTTCTGTGATCACTATGATAAAATCAGAAGGAAATATCTTGTCCCCATCCTTAGAGAGGCCCGCTTCTCACAAGTGAGGCCTGCCCTCTTATTCCTGCAACTTTTACACAATGCACACGTCACTTTTCATGTTGCAAATTTTCTAGTAGCAGGAGTACGCATTAATAAGAAGCGCAGAAAAAGCAATAATGGACTGATTATAAACGAAATTTCTTAAACGTAACTGTTCTAAACAATGTAACCCTTACAAGTAAATAGATATAGTGATGTTTTAAATGTTTTTAAGGTACCTTTTAATCTTTTTGACTGTATATAAAAATTGCTTGCGCACATGTCACTTTATATTCTGATGTTATGAATTATGAATCATTATGCATACATTGTGTAAATATTTTTCCTGTGATTATTTAATTTTTTGTACGTGTAACTCTTGAAATGTATCCTGTGTCTTTTTATGATTTTTTAAAAATCGAATAAAAGTGATTGACTGACTGACTACTTATATCATCTGCGCAGTGGCAAAGAAAGAGGAGTTAGAATGGTGACTGGTTATCCAGTATTAGGGTATCTTTCATGGATTCACATGCCTGAATCATTCCCCGTCGTCGAGGCGGGAGTCCCACGGTATAAACATATACAAAAGCAGTGCCTAGAAAATTTCTTGTAGTAGGCTGGAAACGCCCAAAGGCCTAACTAGGCCTCAAAACTTAGCAGCCTATCTACATCATTATGTAAAAAGACCTGAAACAGTAGCCTCAGCCAATCAGCTGTCCTCACCCTCTAGAACCTTCCCAGCTCAGGCAGTTCTCCTCAGATTTTCACCGCACTTCGTGTGTAAGGGAGTCTCCCTGAGTGCCTACTCAGTTTTTTGACTTTTTTCCTCAAAATGTCTGAAAAGAAGGCTCTTTTCAAAGCTTGTGGAACCTGCTACAAGAAGAGGGTCCATGTGGATGACCAGCACTCTGACTGCATTTATTGTTTACACCCTTCACATGTTGTGAAGGACTGTAGGATTTGCCGTACCTTCCCTCAGAAAACTATCAGGGATAGGGAGGCAAGGGTTCTTTTGTGGTTGAATTCTTCTTCCACTGATGATGAGGACAAGGCCTCTACCTCCAGCAAGAGAGCCAGATCCAAAGAAAGTTCTTCTCCTGAGAGAAAGAAAAAACTTAAAACCTCTCAGAGAACTTCAGAACCCTCAAAGAGTGCACCGGCTTCTTCACGGATAACAACTGTGAGTACAGCCCAGGCTAAGACTGTTTCTCTGGTGTCTGTTCCTACTACTACCTCAACTTCTGCCTCTTCATCTGCTTCTACGGTTACCACTTCGGCTATTACCTCACCTCTGATGTCTGTTCAACTTTTGCCATCGCCTGTCAAGCCATCGCTGACTAAAAACAAGTTGCCGTCTGTTCCATCGTCGACGTCTCCGTCGACGACGGCTCCGTCGACTAAATCTTCCGGTCCGTCGACGACAATTCTGTCGACGAAGCGGACATCATCGTCGACGAAGACACTTTCGGCTTTATCGTCGAAGAAGGACTCGTCGACCAGGATATCGACGGCCTCGTCGACGAAGGACTCGTCGACGAAGACACCATCGACGGCCTCGTCGGCGAAGGGCTCGTCGACGAAGGACTCCTCGACGAAGGCACCATCGACGGACCCGTCGACGAAGGGCTCGTCGACGAAGACACCATCTACGGTCCCGACGACGAGGGACACGAAGGCATCATCGACGGTCCCGACGACGAGGGACTCGTCGACGAAGACACCATTGACGGTCCCGACGACGAAAGGTTTGTCAACGAAGACACCATTGACGACCCCGTCGACGGCAAAATCTTTGTCACTGACAGTACCGTCGACGGAAATCCCTATAACAGTGGCTTCCGCAGTGACATCTGCTCATCTGTTGCACAGTTCACCTCCAACAAAGATTCAATATACTCATTTTCAAATGAAAACGTATCAAAGGCAAGATTATTCTCACATTTCTCCACTCTTACCATCACACATTTTGGAGACATATGTGGAGGAGGATTCAGGTGAAGGTGAAGAGGATGACGGTCCTTTTGGGATTGCCCGTCACCCTTCTCAATTGAATATTAAATATCAGGAGGATGATGAAGATGATGACCATGGTCATTATATGCATGACGTTTATTCGACGCCATATCAATAACCCCATACTAGACCTTCTCGGTCTGAGGACACTAGTCATTTGCCATCTACCTTAATTCAGGATTTGCAGGCTATGTTGGCGGATTATCGCCAGAGATTTCCACCAACTCTGGTTGCACCCGCTGGATCGCCTATTCCAGTTGACGTGCCAAGACCTCCGTCACCGCGAGCTTCATTGTCGCCAAGACAAGATACTGGTCCAGCACCTCAAAATGAAACAGATACTTCTTCTAATGATGACGAAGAAAGCAGGGAAGAAGGCGAGTTGCCGGATAAAACACCTATAGATCCTTGGGAGGATTATGTCATTCCTATGCCTTCGCCGCCTGCGCCCGTCCTTCAGATTCTCCACCTGAAGTTATTGGCGGTTTTCGGCAATATTATGCAGCGAGCTGCTAATAGATTTGAATTGGCCGTCAAAGTTGAGCAGTCGGACTGCTTTTTGCATGACTTTAAAGAGGGATATCGCAGAGTTACCAGGGCTATTCCCATTATTGACTATGTTTGGAAGGAGGGCCTCACCATCATGAAAACGCCAGCTTCCATTCCTGTAGTCCTTCAAAGAATAGAGAAAAAGTATTGAGCACCATCGGATACTCCATCTTGTTTAATAGGTCACCCTCGACCAGATTCTGTCATATCCCAGGCTGCACAGCAGAAATCCAAGAATCCTTCTGCTTCCATTTCAACACCACCTGACAAGGAGGGCAGGAGACTGGATGCCATAGGGAAGAAGTTTTCGGCAAATGCAGCAGCCTCCATTAAAGCAGCTAATTCATTTGCTATCCTGGCTCGTTATGATAGACAGATGTGGTCCGACCTGATGGAATATCTTGACTTGATCCCTGAGGATCATCAGCAGGAGGTACGCAGGATTGTACAGAAGGGTGAAAGGGCAGCTTCAGAAATCATTGATTGCGCCCTGGATATTTCAAACACCAATTTCAGGCACTTGGCTGGAGCAGCTGTACTTCGGCGTCAGGTTGGCTCAGGGCTACCACCTTCAGGCCTGAGGTCCAAACAAAAATCTTGGACATGGCATTCGATGGAGATTCACTTTTTGGGAAGCACATCGATGACGCTTTGCTGGCTATAAAAACTGATACAGACACAGCTAAATCACTTGGTACCCTGCAATACAAGAGGGGATCCTTTAGAGGAGCAAGAGGCCGTGGTTACTCCTCCAGGGGAAATTATTCCAACCAACAGAATCGTCAATACCAATCTCACTACAAACAATCTTACTATCAATCCTCTTACAGACAGCCTGCCTCTGGTTCTTTCTCTCGGCAAGGAGGGAAACGACGCTCAAGGAATCAAGGCTGAGATTCCAACAAGCACCAATGAGCTCTGCCGGATGTCAGCCATTCACCTTTCCCTTCCTGTGGGCGCAAAAATCTCCGCCTTTTACCACCAATGGCGGACGATAACTTCAGATCAGTGGGTCCTGGATCTTGTCAGGAATGGACACACTCTGGAGTTTTTACAGAAGCCTCCAACAACGCCGCCCAGGGGTCCCCCTCCCCCTCGACTTCACTTACTCTTCAAAGAAGCCTTAAAGATGAAACACAAGAATGCGATAGAACGAGTTCCTCCTTCTCACAAAGGGAAAGGATTTTATTCTCGATTCTTCCTCGTAGAGAAAAATTCAGAAGAGTGGCGTCCAATACTGGATTTGCGCAAACTCAACAAGTATCTAAAGAAACAGAGTTTTCGCATGGTAACGTTGAAGGACATTCTGAATTGTCTCAACGAAGGGGACTTTATGGCTTCTCTGGATCTGCAAGACGTCTACTTCCACATCCCTATTCACCCGAAACACCGCAAATACCTAAGGTTTCAAGTGGCTGGCGTCCATTTTCAGTTCAAAGTGCTCCCATTCGGCCTAAAATCGGCCCCCAGAATCTTTACCAAATGTCTGGCTCTGGTGGCAGCAATGTTGAGGTCCCAGGGAATACAAGTTTTCCCATACCTCGACGACTGGCTGTTAAAAGGTCCAACCAGAAACTCAACAATGGAAGCGGTCAGGAGTACGCTTTCTCTCTTCTCGAATCTAGGACTGACCCTCAATTCGAAAAAATCTCAGCTTCAACCTCGTCAAGAATTGACCTTTCTGGGAGCAGTCTTGAACACATGCCAGTGCAAGGCGTACTTGACACAGGAGCGGCAAAACAAGCTGTTAAAACTAGCAAAACAAATATTTGCAAGAAGGTCACTTTCAGTTCAAATATTTGCTTCCCTTCTAGGGATGTGCTCATCTGCGATCAGCCTCATTCCTATGGCGAGACTCAGAATGAGACCGTTGCAAGAAAAGTTACTTCGTCAGTGGAGGCAAGTCGACGGATCATTCGACGACCGCATCAAAGTGACTACCAAAATGAAACATGCTCTTCTTTGGTGGTCGAAGGCGCACAATTTGTCGCCAGGCCTCACCTTTCTCCAAGACATCCCAGAGTTCACCCTGACTACGGACGCATCCATGGAAGGTTGGGGAGGTCACCTTCAGGACCTTCAGATCCAGGGACGATGGTCTCGCCAGTACCGGCAGAAACACATCAACAGCTTAGAGCTGAGGGCCATTTTTCTGTCCCTACAAGCCTTCCTTCCAAGGATTACGAATTCGTCCGTGCTGGTGCGTACGTACAATACCACCAGCATGTTCTACATAAACAAACAGGGAGGAACGAAATCTCTCACCCTGTCGCTGGAGGCTCAGGAGATGGGGGAATGGGCCCTGCGCCACGGCATATCGCTCAGAGCAGAGCATGTACAAGGCGTTCGGAACTCTCTAGCAGACAGCCTCAGCAGAACGTTCACGGGCTGTCACGAATTGGAGCTCGAACAACATCAAGTAGAGATGATCTTTCGAGTTTGGGGGACACCAACGCTGGATTTGTTTGCCACACAGCAGAACAGCAAATGCCTGTTTTATGCCAGCAGGTTCCCACAACAGGGGTCAAGAGGAAATGCCCTTCTGATGAGATGAGCGTACGCCTATCCTCCGATTCCGCTCATTCCGAAGGTACTGCAAAAGATGAAGAGGGAACACTGCACTCTCATCCTCATTGCTCCCCGTTGGCCAAGGCAATTTTGGTTTCAGGAGCTCCTTCTGCTCTCTCAACAACCTCCGTTTCGTCTCATACTGACAGTGTCGATGTTGACAAGAGAGGGAGGCCAAATTCATCATCCGGATCCTCAATCGCAGTACTTGCACGCTTGGCTCCTGACTTCCTAGAGTTCAAGGATTTAAACATCTCCTCGGACTGCAGGGCGATCTTGTCGCAAACACGTGTGCAAAGTACCATCAAAACATATTGTTTTAAGTGGAAGCGATTCTGCTCATGGTGTGGAGAAAATAATGTTCATCCACTTCAAGCTCCTCCTGAAGCCATCCTTCCATATCTGCTGTCTTTGGCTAAGGATGGTCTAGCCTTTTCATCCATTAAGGTGCATCTGGCAGCGATATCCAGATTCAGGAAGAGTTCCAACAAACCATCCTTATGTTCATCCTCTTTGATCAAACAATTCCTTAAGGGACTATTCTGAGCTTTTCCACCAGTTCGTCCTCCTCCTTCTGAGTGGGATCTTAATATTGTTCTTTCTCAACTTCTAAAAAGGCCTTTTGAACCAATTCATAAGGCGGAACTAAAGTTTCTTACTTGGAAAGTGGCTATCTTGCTGGCTCTTACTTCGGCTCGCAGAGTTAGTGAAATACAGGCCTTCACTATTACTCAGCCTTTCTTGCAATTCTCTAAAGACTTTGTTACGCTTAGAACCAATCCAAGGTTCATTCCTAAAGTACCAACTCAATTCCACATCAATCAACCGGTCAAACTCAGAACCTTTTTCCCGGATCCTAAAACTCCAGAGGAGAAGGTCTTACATTCTCTGGATGTGAAACGGTGCCTGAAGTTTTATCTTCAAAAAACAAAGGACATCCGCAAATCTAATCAACTTTTTGTTGCTTATGGCAAAGCCACCTTGGGTCAAGCTGTCACGAAAGCAACTATAGCTAGGTGGTTGTCTTCTACGATTACTTTCTGTCATGACAAGGCCAACAAACCTTTATCAAGAAAGGTCAAAGAGCATTCCACTAGAACAATGTCAGGGCCTACGGCCCTTTTCGCTGGAGTGACGCTGGAGAACATTTGCCTAGCTGCTACTTGGAAAAGTGTACACACTTTTACCGAACATTACTGTCTGCAGTCGGCGGTTCATGATGATACAGCAGTTGGGGATGCGGTACTGCAGCATCTTCTTCACTAAGGTTAGATAACTTATGATCTTTTATTCTTCTTTGAATGTTTAAGTATTTTATAACGCTGTCCTATCGATGATGTTTTTTATGAAGGTTTTGATGCATATGTTATGTTGACAAGTTTGTGCTCTATTACCTTCCTGGTTGTGTGGGGATATATATGATTTATTTGTCTCCCACCTTCCTCTAACGACAGACATGATGTTACTGCTTGCTACTCTGATTCAGGCATGTGAATCTATGAAAGATACCCTAATACTGGATAAGAAAACGAGTTACTTACCTGTAACTACGGTTATCCAATATTGGTATCTTTCATAGATTCACATGCACCCACCCTCCTCCCCGGCAGGGCAGTTCTGTTGTATGGATACTCATTCACACTTGTCCTGGGAAAATCTGAGGAGAACTGCCTGAGCTGGGAAGGTTCTAGAGGGTGAGGACAGCTGATTGGCTGAGGCTACTGTTTCAGGTCTTTTTACATAATGATGTAGATAGGCTGCTAAGTTTTGAGGCCTAGTTAGGCCTTTGGGCTTTTCCAGCCTACTACAGGAAATTTTCTAGGCACTGCTTTTGTATATGTTTATACCGTGGGACTCCCGCCTCGACGACGGGGAATGATTCAGGCATGTGAATCTATGAAAGATACCAATACTGGATAACGGTAGTTACAGGTAAGTAACTCGTTTTCTTATTAATGGAACATAATGTAATATGATCGGTGCATGTGATCGAGGGAGATACAGTTGTTATGGGGAATGTAGCTTGTGTATGTTAACTGTTTATTGGCTGCTGTGTTTTTGCAGTAAAGGAAGAGAAGCATAATAATCCGGGTCTCTGAGTCTTGACATAGAATTGCTTCAGTGTATCGAATGAGTCTTGCTGCAGAATGCTTTGCTTGGCTGACTTCAGGGAATAATAATGGAGGGAATAATGGAGCACGGATAAGGTCTAGCAAGAGGAGGCAGTTGGAGATGAGTCTGTGGGGTACGATGCTTCTCATAAGTCTAGGAATGCTAATCAATCTATCCAGCCTCCGTTAGCGCTCCTACAGTCTACGATTAATTAGGCTCTTGAGGGTGCATCGTTGGCCAGAGAGGGGTGTCGGCCAAAAAACCCGAAAGTAGATCCCTTCTCGATCTCCAGACACTGATCCTTCTGTGGATCAAAGGGGAAATATGTTCAGGGGATCGAACTTGCAGGAGTGGTTCAAGATCTTCAAAAACAGCAATCCTTTTCAGAGCCTATTGTACAGGAGGAGAAGGAGGACTTCTTCTCACAATACTGACGTAAAGAGCCTGAGTCTCTTCCAGTGAATATGAAAAATTACAGGGTGCTTTCTTGTGAATGATCAGACATCAAGAAATCGGATTTCCCAAGATTGTTGTTCGAAAGGTATACTTTGGGGGTTTTCAAGATGAATTTCTTACATTTGTTAAGGTTGACTAGCTATTGGCTATCGTTTCTCCACAAAGGACAATCATTTTGGAAGAGGCTAGCCCTGCTGATGTCACAGAACCTGTACACCCTATGCAAAGCAATCCTTTTCATGAGATTTAGATATGCAGAAGGAAAAAGATTGTATGGAACACTTTTCCATGGGGAACAGCAAGTGAGGTTTCTTTAGGATGCCTATTTTGATGGTATGTGTGAGGTAGCTTCAGCAGCTGGTTCAACAGTCAACAGCAAGGTGTTATATCTGGATGAGGTTGTAGAAGGATGGGAAATCCTAGAAAGCTTTGTTGAATCATCTGCCTTTTAGTGGCTCAGAATGGGTTGGCCCACAATTGGAGGGTCTATTAAACAAGTTATCAGAAAATTGGAAAAACACAGTTCAATAACCTCAAATGGGGAGAAGCTTTTATTTTCAACAACCTCAATTGTCTACTTCAAGGCACAGGGATAGTCAGGGTATCTCCCTTCCTGACAAATCTCAGTAGCAAATCATCATCTCTCCCTCAACTCCACCAGCCAGTTCAAAATCCTGCAGAACATCATTCCCTTGTTGACTCCTGGAATGTACATTGGGGGCCGGATGTAGGTGGCCAAATACCGGTCGGTAACGGACGATTTCGGCCGTTACCGACCGGTATTTGGAGTTTCAGATGTAGGGGGCCTTAAAATTACAGATTCGGTAAATTTACAGAATCGGTAAATTTACCGATTCTGTAAATTACAGAATCTGTAAATTTACTGAATCGATAATTTTTGATGTAGGTGGCACTGACAACAGTGCCATAGACCCTTCAGAATTCGTTATTTACCATCAAATACTATTTGATGGTAAATAACGAATTCCTGTGTACATGCACATCTGTGCATGTACACCTGTGCCATGTGGCAAACATACATGCCCTAAGGGCATGAATGTGTGTCACATGGCACACAAGCCTGAATCAGGGGTGCAACAGTGTGTCAACGTGACACCCTGTCCCCCTTGTCAATTCGGTCTTTTTACCGAATCAGTATTTACCAATTCGGTAATTGCCATTGGTTCCTATGGGCCTCAAGGCCCATAGGAATCAATGGCAATTACCGAATCGGTAAATACTGATTCGGTAATTACAGAATGTTACAGATTCGTTAAATAATTCGGTGAAAATACCTACATAGCATTTACCGATGTGTAAATACCGAATCGGTACAATTCGGTATTTACGAACCGGTAAATACTAATTACCTACATCGGGCTCTATGTCTTTGAATCTTTTCAATGCTCATCTGCACATTCAGATACACTAGGATTCCCAAAAGTGCACACGTTTTTGTGCTCTGGGCCACCATCTACAATTCAGACTGCTTCCATTTGGGTTAACCTCTGCTCTGAGGGTTTTTACGTATGTTCCAGCTCCTCCGGTGGGTAATCTGCATTCTATGGTGTTGTTAGTTTTCCCTTATCTGGATGACTGGTTCATCTAAGCTGCTTTGTTTTGTAATGGTGTAGCAGCAGTTCAGCTGGCCTGCAAGACTCCTGAGAAACATATATTCCTTTTGAAGACAGTGAAGTCCATGGGCAAGACAGGAAAAAAGAATGGCACATCTTAGATATGTACTCTGGTGTCAGCAAGGCAGTGGTTAACAGTCTAGGTGGACGTGGACATGGCATCTACTCTGTTGTTGGCCCTTTGGGATCACCTCTCCCTTTATCTGCTCGTCAATCATCTGCTTTGCCATTGGGATCAAAAGTCAAGAGACTACGATAGAATGGTACTTCTATCTCAGACAATATCCAAGAAGCTGCACTGGTGGCTAGATCCCTCGTGTTCAGGCAAGAAGATTCCAGTCCTCAGAATTCCCTACAGACTTCAGCCTCAGCAGTTGGGGTGCCACATTCCAAAATCAGCCACAGAACAGATGACCTCTTACAACTGTAAGGAATTGGTGACTGTGCACAAAGCCTGGTTAACCTTTGTTCCTTCTTTTAAGGGTCACACAGTCCAAATTCGAACAGACAACCTGTCAGGTTTGGTATCTTTCTTACCAGTCTTGAGACATCGGGAAGGTTCTCGGCTTTGGTTCTTGGTGTGTTTGAGATAGAGGCAACCCTTTCCAGTAGCCACAGTGCTGCAGACAATGAAAAAGTCTAAGCAACCAGTTCTCTCCAGAAGGAGTCCCAAGAGGAAAAACCCCAGAGGGAAAAACATCAGATGATGATGAGACTGCAGGAAGGAAGGAGAAGACAAGAAGCCAGAAAACACTGGAAGACCAGAAGCCTAAGAAGAACCAGGAGAATACTGGAAGCCAAACTGGAGCCGATGGCACAAGGGAAAAAGGAGCGCCAACAGAAGGAAAGGAGCACCAAAATTGGAGCCAGGGAACCTAGAGGAGGGAGGACACACCAGCAGGAACAAGGAGTGTTGCAACACAAGGGAAGGAAAGTTTCTGTCCCTTTTATACAGAAAAACAGGAAGTGACATACAGGAACAGGAAGTGACCAAGCAGGAAGGGGAGATTTTGCCATCTTGGATAGGGAAATGAGTGAAGTGCAGTATAGAAAGGTCACCATGTTAGGAAGGTACAGTTATCTTCCCCCATTGCGTTCTGGGAGCAAGATTGTGAAGAGGAAACAAGCCACAAGATGGCCCCCAGGGAAGGAGATCACCGGATGCCACCACAAAAGTAAGTGTAGTGCCCCCAAGAAAGGCACAGAAAGTGGCTGTCCTAATCGGGGAACTGCGGTATTCCAAAGGTGCCTTTATTTAATGGATGGGCCGCCACCCAAATTCCCGGTGTGCCCGACTGAGAAACACAGCAGGCAGCACAGGTGCTTTCCGTGATGCCAAAATGGCAAAAACGAGCCGCCGTGCCGCACCCTGGCATGCCCAAAGAGAAAGGAGAGGCACCGCGGGCTGCACCGCGGCCGCAAGGAGGAAACGGACAGCATTGAGGGTCGCGGTGCAGCCTGTGGCGCAACACAATCTGGTCACGAGGTCATATGTCAATTATTTGGGGAGTGTCGGAGGTCCCAGTCTGGCGTATCTAAATTGATTGAGCAATTTGGGCGGAGAACAAATTACATACCCATTGCCCATCTTTTGCTCGTGGACAAAGAATGGGTTTGCGTGCATATTGACCTGGGCGTTCCCATCCTCCTTGACCATCTCCCATTGCTCTTGTTTTTCAAGAGGTTGTGAGGTGGTTCTGGAAGCCATGGTTGGATCTGTTCGCATCCCAGGAGAACGTCCTTCTAAAGACTTTTTTTTCTCCTCAGGTCTGGAATGTGAATGTCATAAGCATCCGATGGCCAATGCATTTCCTCCCTTTCCAGTACTGAGCAGATCTACAGCTGACTGTCCCAGCCTGGAGACATGACCTTGGTTTCCTCTGCTAAAACAGCTGGCAGTTCAGCCCTCTTTGCTCTCATTTCTAAAAAATCCCTTCTACACATGTCCAGAGTTTAAGTGGGATGAAAAAACTGAGGGGTCTCTCAAAGGGGCGTGACCAATATAATTAAGGGTGTGGCTTAAAAACATGCAAGCTAAAAGTCTGTGCTTGGCATAGTGTGTCGCCGACTAGTATTTTGCCTCTTCTGTCATTGCATCCAGATATTTGAAACAACAATTCAACAAGTAACATTACAGCTACAAGAAGCCAGGACTATTGGCTTAGTCAATGCTTGTTAGTTGCATAAAATAAATAAGCAACAACTATGGCTTCGTTGTATATAACAGTGAACATGCTTTCTTTGTGACATGGTGAGACTGTGAAAGAAACATAACAAGTATCTTTGAAGTTACATCAATGGCAGTGAAGGGTGGCACTGCTGCAGAATGAAGACTTTTTTTCACGTGGACGGTGAAGGCAAAAATAGAGAGCCTGATAGAGACCCGTTTCAGCCCCTGCTTTTTAACTGCCGGTGCTGAGCACTGGCAGGTAACGGCCCACTTAATGCCCTGCACATGTCTCTGGGCGTTTAGCATTTGAGAGGCAGCGGCTAAAAGCCTTTCTGTTCTGCTGATCTGGCCCTGTCCATCCAAAACTTCAGCAGACAAAGTACATTACAAGTATATGTCAGACGATGGAGAATCTTAATTTCTTGGTGTTCTGCCAGAGGTTTCTTTTTCCTCAGTCTTGTGAAAGAGGGCAGACCATGGCTTTTTTATGCAATGTCTTTCTTGTAGGTGTTGCTGTTCCTACTCTTTGGAGTCAGTGGGTGGCTATTCAGGGGAGGTGATGTTTCAGCCTTAGATCCTCTGGTGTTTCCTCTTCGTAATAGCTTCTACTTGAGAAGCCATGTACTTCTCTCTCCGGTTCTTTCGTGGGAGCTGCTGCTGTTTCTGAACAGTCGGCAGGTTTATGCATTTGAACTGTTGAACAGAGTTCCTCACCTTGAAAATGTTCTTTCGAAGTACAATTTGCTGTGAGCTCAGATTGGGTGATATTGGTACTACTCACTGCAAAAAGTGCTTTAATCCCTCGTCAGGAGGCCATGAGCGCTATATAAATACCTTTACAATTACAATTAGATCAGTAGCAAAATTAAAAGTTTTTCAAACAGGGACCCCCAAAGTATGTCTTGCCCGGGGCTCCCAAAATCCTTAAAATGTTACCGCTGTGGCTGCGGCAGACCGCGAAGTATACTCCGGTATTTCCTTTATATTAGCCATGTGCAGGAAGTGAGGTCATCATGCTCACACAGCCCAATCACCACCATGAAAGTTGGGCTGGCACTCTCTCTTGCATTTAGATCATTCTAGCCAGGGCAAAACTCCTAAAAAACACAAGTGGGGGGACTGACCTAATTTGTATGCAAGTGAAATCACGGCGCATGGCATCACGGTGCACAACATCATAGTGCACGACATATGGCGCACAACATCACACATGGCTTCACAGGAATTGACATCATAGAAAGTGGCATCACAAGCCACAACTTTACAGGAAGTGTCATCACAAGAAGTGACATCAAATCTAAAGCCCTCGGATATATGTCTAGCAGGTCTATCATGGGTACGTTGGAGCACATTGCGAGGATAATAGCACCATGAGCTATGGAAGATGATACGTGACTTCTACACCTTTCAATCCCTTACTTTTATGTAACATATCCTGTACATTCATTTACAAACTCGTATCTTACCAGACGTAGCCGAGTTGTATTATAAGAGTTTCTTTCTTAGGTTCAGGTTGCAGGATGGCATTCCAGTACAATAGGTTGGTTTCCATGTACATCTGCTCTTCAGCCCCAGCGGGAGCAGCCTCCCTGCTGCTCAGCTCATCTTCAAACTGTCACCACTCATCCACACAGGCCTCCAGGCATTCCAAGCATCACAGTAACACCAACATTTCACTCTCAACACTGACACTGGTTGAGCAGCAGGGCGATAGGTAAACTGGAATCCATATACTAAATAAGCAGGATATAACATAAGTTATATAATTTATTGTACATGTAATATGCACGTGTGGATGTAAAGCGCTCTGACACTCTGCATTGCAATGAGTAGGGCTATACAAGAAAAAATAGTGGTACTTAAATTATTTCAACGCCTCCTCAGGGAAGTAAGCGCTATATAAATACAATTTGCTTTGTGTAAATACTGGGAAAGACCAACACATCAGATATTCTTACAGTACATGCATATCTCCTAAACAGGGATGGAGCAAAGTGAAAAGCTGCCTCTCTTAAGTATGTGTGAAGTGCTAACAAGGCGTGAGCCTTTGTTCCCCCTCCGCTTCATTTGCATCAGGTGTGAGGCTCCTGACTGCTCCCAGCCAAGAGACTCGAACAAAAGGAGGCCTGTAGTCCCCTCAAATTCGGCCTTTGTTATGGGTCCAGTAGGGGTCTTAAATAAGAAAGCCCCGTCCCCTCCTGAACGTTGTTGCAGATGGAAAGCAGACAACGTTCAAGTGCTGCTGAAAGGGTCCCGGTGTTTGGAAATTACCCCAGGACGAGTTCAGCACATTATTCAGTGTGGCCCAAATTCTTGGCAGGGTGGACAGAGTTCACCCTGTGAAAAAAGTGGGTGGACGCCGTCCACCCGCTTGTACCTCCGACTCGTGCCCTGAATCTAGCCTTCTGGCTCGACCTCTTTCCTGGTTACCATGAAGTCCGGCTACTGCCCCAATCAGTACAGGAGTGCAGCTGTGGGGCAGGAGCTCTTGGTGCAGGAGTACAACCAGCTGGTTACCACTTTCATCTATGGGGCAGCCCCCTACACGTGGCCTGGCAGCCTCCTTCCATCTACAGCAGCCGACCAAGCCCCAGGAGGGGGTCGATAACTCAGCCAGCGATTCCCCAGACATTGGGGTGCCAGAGAAGGAACAGGGAGCAGACGCTGGAAGATGGTGTTTGCTGGGACCACTCCAAGAAGAATAAGCAACGCACGTACATCATCAACCACCAGCTAGAAGATCTGATGGGCGCCTTCTAGCGCAACCACTTTATGGGCATGAGCGCACAGGAGATCACAGTGTGGAACAACCTAATGAAGGAACCACAGGGAGCAGATCCGTGAGGATTCTGGGTGCTATCAATCAAACAGGCGTTTGTAAAGAGCATCTACTCACCCGTGAGGGTCTCAACGCACTGGGAGGAGGTGAGAGGCGGCTTCGTGGGGTGCTGGGTCATCTGAAGAGCCAGGTCTTGAGGTCCTTCCTCAACTGGGGCAGTGTGGGGCTTTGCCGGAGGTGTAGGGGGAGGTTGTTCTGCGCTATGGTTGATGAATTTCCCTCTCCTGTGCTGCAGCGTAGATTTGGATCAGAGGTGGGCTCTTTCTCCCTGGGATGTTGTTATGTTGCGCCCTAATGGTCCTGTCAACAACTGGACTGGTAACTATCTGCCATCTTTTCCACTCTGTCATGGAGTGAGCAAAGTGGGCATGTTGTAAATAAAAATTGCAGCCGCTTGTCATTTTTAGGTCGAGCGTCGGCGAAAGACCTATTGTTTTCACTTTCGGGGGAATCTGAGACAGCATTCGGGCAAGCGCCTCTGCTGTCTCAGATATGTCCTCGAGGGCGCGCACGGCGCCATGCACTTCCCCTGCCTCCCATTCACAGCCTCTCTCAATCACACACAGCCACACTCACGCATGTGCGCACACACACATACACCCACGCAGGCACATTGCATCGGGACACACATACACAAGCACAGCTAACAGACACACAGCCACACATATACATACACAGCTACACACGTGCACATACACCCGCATACACACAGACACACACACACGAGCGCCCATGCACGCAGGCACATACATACAGACACCCCCCCGCACACATACACACATGAGTGCATTGAGGCCCCCACAGCCCTTTTGAACTTACCGGGCCAATCTCGGGGGACTCCACTCTCAGCACGCGGCAGGGGCAGGCACCGGGCATGTGCCTCGTGCCCCCTCCGCAGAGTTCACGCTGTGGCTCTTGCCAGCTCCTTTCCCGGGGCTCCCACTTGGTAAAGGGAGCCCCGTAACACTTCCGCAACCTCCTGCTGGCGGCCCCGGGGCTCTCCACCGCTCACAGGAGCCCCGGGCCGCAAGACGGATTTACGCCTCCTGCCTCCTCTTCCTGTCCGAACGCGGCCGCGCCCCCGTCACAGGCGACCTTGCCTGACTTCCGGTGCGGCCGCGGCGGGATTCACTGCTGGCAGTAACTGAGCACTACCACGCCTCATGCCGAGGTAGGCCGCTTCCAAGATAATTAGATTTGATGTCAACATTTCTTTATCACCTGCATCCTTTTGTGCATCTGTGTGTCAAGTTGTTGTTTCGGATTTATTAGTATCCTCCGAGCCGCTATCTATCTGTCAGGCTGCTCGGTGTTGTGTTGACAGTTGTAAAGTTAATTACTGGTACTAATGAGCATCGGGCCTTGGGTGGAGTTGGCATTTTAGGCATTTAAAACTGCAATTAGAGGTTTTTCATGTCGAGGAGGGGGGAAAAAATCCTCACGCGCAAATGTGACTTGTTATCGTTTATGCATGAGTTGGGGAAAGCTGAGCTTTTCTGCTTATTCTAACCCAATTTTTTTTACTGCCATCACTAGAGACCGCGAATAATGTTTTTGTCTCATACTTCTCCCTCTCAAACTGCAAATGTAAGTATGATCGACGGCGCCATGAAAGCAGGAAAAGAAACGGCTGTAGGAGATAATGTTTAACTTCAATATTTTTGTTTTTTTTTAATTGTTTGATTATGGAACATGAGCAATGCGCACAAAACACACAATCTGAAAGCTAAATAATTTGCTGTATGTGTCTGGGGGCTCCCAAATGAATATGGCATCCATGCGTCAGGGGGTGCCATTAAATGAAATTCGCCTGCACTGGAGTTCACAAATCGGAGTGTAGCAGGTGCTAAATAAAAGATGTGTGATAATTTAGGATGTACTTCTTGCTACATGTGCCTGTGACAGCTTTAGACTAATTGCAACCCGGGATGGCATGCGCCTTCTAGAAGTGTTTTGTTTATCTGAGCGCTGCCACGGAGCCCAGGGCTCCCTGGCTGCTCTTTCTCCTTCACATCCGATTCATCATGATCAGCCAGTTTGTTAAATAACTGCCCTTCCCTGACATAAACCATCTCCAAAAAAGAGAAAAATATATATTTATACGCATCCTTTGGCTCTGAGGAGATTTCACCCTGGCTCTGCTTGCAGTCGAGAAGCACTTCCATCTTCAGCCATTTATTGTGCTTTGATGGGCCACAGACCCAGGCATCATTAGCTGCTTAAGCAGACTTCCACTTCTTAAGACAGCGCTTTGTCGCCCCTCAGCCATGTGGCCATACTTTTAAGGGAAAAGAGTGCGCGGGGACTCCCCAGGAGGAAGCGGCCCTTTCTTTTGTCCCCGCTTCAAGCGCTGACATTAAGGAACGCTTAGCGATTTTAGACCAAGTTTCTTTTCCTTTGTTTCTTCCCCGTTCAGCAAAGGTGACAGAATGGCAGGGCCAAACGATTTTTGTAGTCCTGTTTTTTTTCCACTCACATCACTACCCTCGCTCTCCAGGCGTGTTCCTGGAGGGCCCTTCCATTGTACAGTTATATGAATTCTACTAGCTTTCATCCTTCATTGCTGACAACAGGCCTTTTGGTTTTCGCTGCCTATTACATCAAATTTACCATCAAACCGTGTCAGCCTCGGAGGTCAGAGATTCCACCAGAAGCTTTCGATTTTTTTGGTTGTTTGCCATCTGACTTCATGGGGCAGGTGTTTTCTAAATTGCTTTCTATAGTGGCGGTAACCCATCCAATATTAGTTAAAAGGAAACTAAATCAGCTATATGATCATTTATCAAGACAGAAGTGGAAGGAGGGCCTCGAGCAGGCTGCTCGGTACACAACCACAGTTTTAGATAGCTGACATCAGAAAATAAGACAACAAATGCTGTGCAGTTTGACACAGTGTTACCTAAACAATTACCTGCGTTTTTAGGTCTCGCTGAAAGCATTGCTTTAGTAATGCTTGTTTGGCGAGATTATAGTAAGGCTTTCAAAAGTCTCCCCACACACATACACAGCCCCCCACACACACAACCCCCCACTCACACCCACACAATCCCCCCCACACACCACACATACACCCCACACACAAACCTCCACACACAAACCCCCCCACACACCCCACACACTCCACACACACACAACCCCACACACACACACAACCCCCACACACAACCCCCACACACAACCCCACACACACACAATCCCCAGACACAACCCCCCAGACAACCCCACACACACAACCCCACACACACAACCCCACACTCACAACCCCCCACACACACAACCCCCCAAACACAACCCCCCCAACACACACCACACACACACCCCACACACACCCCACACACACAACCCCACACACACACCCCAACACACACAACCCCACACCCACACAACCCCACACACACACACAACCACACAACCCCCCACACACACAACCATCTATCTATCTATCTGAACGCCACAACATAACTCGTCGCCACCACAACATCACTCAGCACCACCACAGCATCAATCTGTGCAACCATTCAACAACAAATGGTTCAAATATGTTGTTTCAAGCTTTATTACAAATGTCAAAAAAAGATGTTAATATTTCACTTATGTTCTTGGATTTTCGTCACAATAAAATACACTGAAAATAATCTTCACAAAAGTCATTTACAAAAGTTTAAGCTATTGCCATTATAAATTACAATAACTTTTATTTATGTATTATTTAAAAAAAATTAAAAGCCATTGTTATTTGTAATATCAATACATCTAAGTCACGTAAATACAACACATATTGCAGTACAAATGCTATAGGTGTCACATTTGCGAAAGTTAAAACTATTGGCATTGTAAATGAGAAAGCTATTAATTTCGCTATTTTCAAAACGAACACATAAATAAAAAAATTGTCATTTACAATACCAATAGCTCAAACTTTCCTAATGCGAGACCTATTGCATTGCAAATGCTTGTTTGTTTGGGAGTCATCACATATTCTCTTGGCAAAAGCCTTTCAGCAGGAATTTGTTCATGTGTTTGATTTTTTAATAAAATTATGTAACTAAAATATTCATATGTAACTAAGTTCATGTACCTATTCTTTGGTAAACTGCTTGTCTAATGCGTAGTAGCTGTTCTTGCATAAAGCGGTCAGATACCCTTTTGGGTCTTGTCATGCTATGTAAAATCACACAAATAAGTGACATTACCCCTGCCTGAATCATGCTGATCTTTCAGAGGCATTGAGTGGCCTGCAGAGGGTGTCATGGCACATCCGGAGTTTCCCATTGGCAAGTCTGCAAGTCTCTCATTGCAAGCTCCATCTCTGAGCTCGTCTCAGTTCTCGGATTAAATATGTCATTTTCTAGATCCTGTGTATCAAATGCTATCCTTTTCAGTCTCCGTAAGACCATCAACTGTGAAGGATGCATTAGCAGAGTTTTTAAGTTGCTGGGGGTGAACTGTTATCAATCCAGTGAAAGTAACATGAACTACTAGACCATTAGTCGGTTGGTGAACAAAACATGTCTTACAGCGCCATCAAGCGGTATGCCGACAGAATAGTCAATGCGGCTGTTTTTAGCTCAAACAGGATAACAGCGGCTCTTGAGACAGTGCTGCCAGTTCTTAAAATATTTACAGAGTGGCCTTGGCTTCAGCCCGGGGAGCATACTCTTTCATCATATTAAGGGCCGTTTCGTGCTTGGGGAGGGCTTGAGGAAGAATTGTACTTCATAAATGTAAAGTGGGGTGGGTAAGTGGCCTAACAGTCAGAACTGCTGACTTTCAAACTGGGGAACGAGACTTGAGTCTGAGGCGGCTCAATATTCTGTAAATCTCTGCAAATCATTTAACCTCCAGTACATAAAAATGTATCTGCCTCTTTTTACTTACCGGTAATCTTCATTCTCCCCCACGTCCATGGTCCTCTTCATTACAAAATGGGATATATCAAAGCTGAAGTCCTGTGATGAACTAGCAACAAATAATAAAAAAACGTCTTACATATGCTAACACAAGCAAGTAAAAAAAAAAAGAAGTGCAAAATTCACCGAACTATAATGTAGAGTTCAAAACACCTGTTCTCAAATGAAAATCAGAGACATTATTTAGGTGACAATACTTAACAACAGTATACTCTGATGACCACGTAGCCACCTTATAAATCTCTGGATTGATACTCCCAGGAATTCTGCCCAGGAACTGGCCACCCCCCTTGTGGATTTCCCTTGACTCAGCAGATCTCCGGGAATGCCATGCAAAGCCAGCAGGATAGTGGATTTAATCCACCTGCCAAGAGTCATAGCAGTCACCTTCTTACCCCTTCCAGACTGGCCAGTAGTCACAAACAAGTAATCAGTTTCCCTGTACTGTTGAGATCTGTCAATGTAAATCAAAAGAGCTCTTTTAACATCTAGTGTCCTCCGTAATTGTTCTTCTACACGGGAGGGAGAAGAGTAGAAAGAAGGAAGATTATTTCTTATCTATGAAAGACAGAATTAACTTTAAGGAAAAATGTAGGATCGGGTTTTAAAATGACCCCATCTTACATTAATTGAAAAAACAGAGGATTACATCTAACAACCAAGAAAAGAACATTAAAAGATAGATTTTTTAATTCTACAGTATTCAAAGGTTTAAAAGGAGGAGGCTGTGAAGGAAGATCCCAAGCTTGAGAGACAGTATTTCTCACCACTGAGAAACTTTGAAAAAGTCAAGCAATTAATGATTTCACCATAGAAGAAGGTTCAGAGCATTGTCTGAAAGCCTTTACAGCAAACCATTGTAACTTCAGAGTTGAGATAGAGAGAGGTTTAAATGAAAATCGCCCACAAGAAGTTGCAAGAAAGTGTAATGATGCAAGAAAGTGCAGAACAGCACAAAACTCACAAACAGGTACTAAAAGATTGTGTGAGGAATGCTAAGTGACAAAAGACTTCCAGTGTTTTAAGTAAGATTTTAATGTGGAAGGCCTTGTGGAGTTCTGTATTACCTCCACCAAAGAGGATAGACCCTTTACGAGGAAAATGGAATTCACCGCCTCCAAAACAACACAGTGCGTTGGATTCGGAAGGACAGAACACTTGGCTTGAGAGGTGACGGAGACTTCTGAAGAACCCAAGAGGCCAGTAGTGCCGTAGAATTCAGTAGGCGAAATCATGATCTCTGTGACCAGTAGAGAGCCACGGGAATCAGATGTCCATTCTCCTCCTGGAACTTGAAGAGAACGTTCTGTATCAACGGGAAGGGTTAAAAGGCATATAGAGAAAATGATTCAGTAACTTCCACACCATTGTATCCCCTCCCCAGGCTCCATCCTCCAGAAACCTAAAGCAGAAACTACAAAGGTAAATAGTGACCCTTGTTGCAAACAGATCCAGATAAGATTTCCAGAAATGTCTGCATATCCTTTGAAAGGTCATTGTGGAGTGTGATCCCCTGAGAAGATGCAAACTTCCTGATATGGCTATCGGTTTTCATATTCCCCATTCCTTCGATGCGGACAGCTGACAGATTAAACACGTCCTCTAAGTGTCTAACTATGCTAAACTGTTCTGGAATTACATTGAGAGTCCCGGGACGACAACTCCTCTGATGATTAACATTAGAGACTGCAACTGTGTTGTCTGTCTTGACTAAAACATTTTTCTGGGACATAAATGCTGAAAATTCTTCTCGGCTCTGAAAATCGCCATAGCTCTCTCCAATTCAATGACCTGTGGCTCTATTAGACTGGCACACTTTGCTCAGCAACGTTGCTTCCCAACCAAGGCTGTTCGCTTTCATAATTAGAATCATTTGGGAATGTAGGTGCATCTTCACTCCCCTGGAAAGATTCTGGACATCTGACCACCAAAGAAGATTATGTCTGACCTCTGCAGACAGAGGAATCATCCTGTCCAACAAATCCGCAGATAAAGGCCAGAGACTGTTGAGATGCCACAGGGGAGGGTTAAGATGAAGTCTCACCCACCGAACTACATGAACAGCTGCCACCTTGTGACCCTAAACGTTTAACCATAACCCAGCAGATGCCTGTTGCTGGTATTGAAGAGCGCAAACCACAGACTGGAAATGAAAGATCCTCTTTTCCAGAAGAAATTCTCTCCCCAAATTCGACCTCAACTGAGCCTCAGTGAACTGTAGATTCTTGGATAGTGAAAGTTGGCATTTGGGAATGTTCAGTAAAAGGCCCACATGAGAAGTGGTTGCTTTTGTTTGATCCCAAAACAACCGGATTTGGTTCAGTTCTGTTGCATGTAGTAACATGTCCTCCAGCCTTGGGTGGACAGAAATCTCTAGAAGGTCTAGGTGAGCTACAACTGGAGCCATCACTTTCGTAAACACCCTTGGGACTGACTTTTGGCTGAAGGGGAGAACCTTGAATTGCCAGCGATGATCTTCTATTGCAAACCTCAAAAACTTGTGATGAGGTTTTACTATCAGAATGTGCAGGTAAGCATCCTGGAGATCCAAGGTGATAAGAACATGATTTATCTGATACAGGGTTTCCATTTTGAACTAGATTTTCTGTATGAAGTTGATGAGGTTCTTCAAGCAAATAACCAGTCAATAATCCCTGCAGCTTTTGGGACTAGAAAGTCAATCGAGTTCACCTTGTGTCTCCCTTTCTCCTTGGGGACTGGAACAATGGCTCCTTTACTTTATTGAGCTAATACTCTCTCCAGCAAGGCCTTCCCTTTGAGAGGATCTGGAGGCATGGGAGTTCGTATGGTCCCAGTACAAACTGAATCAGACAAAAACTCTACCAGGTACCCTTTCTGATGACTTAAAGAACCTATTCATCCACCATTATCAATTCCCTTTGAGAAACAAATTGTTGAATCCATCCTCTGACCACTGATGAAGAGACGTTCATCTTGGCATAGTCAGGAACATGGATTCTTCACATCTACATCCTGCTTCTGTTTCTTATTGGACTTAAATAAAAACAATTTGCCTTGAGACTTAGAAGGTTGATCTTGGGTCTGTTGTCTCCTAGATGGTTGATGAAACAAATATTTTGAGTTTGTAGAACTCAAACTCCTTGAAGATTGATGAAGGTTTCCTTTCCTTGAAAATTCAAAGGAGCCCATCCTTTAGCTCTATATCAAATAAACTGGAATCTTCAAAAGGGATTTTAAGTGTAGTTTCCCTCTGAGCAGCATCAGTGTTCCAGTCCTTAAGAAACAAATTTCTCCTGATTGCAATGGAAGCTCCCCTTGCAAGAGGTGCTGACCTTAACACCTCAAATTGGATATCATATAAAAATCATATCTGATGCTCTATATCCAAAGGGAATCTAATTCATTCTGGATAGTGGACAACAGATTCTTGAAATACATGATCAGCAATTGCATTGTATAAGCCCCATAAATACCCACTCTCATGGCAATATGGGTTGTGGAAAAAACCTTTATTAAGTGCAGAGTCCGCCTTTTTATTGGACGGACCCGTCAGAATATTTTTTTTCTGCCATGGATGAACAACCTACAAGAATTATCACAACAAAATCCACATGAACATTGACTGGTAACACTGTGCCCATATTTTCCAGGGGATAGAGCTGGCTCAGGAATCTTTGTATCATAATTCTATCAGGATCTTTCCATTCCTGCTTCACAACGTCCATGAGGAGTTGATGAATCAGCAACCCCATACTAGAAGGCTTTTGGATTTGCCACAGGAGAGAATCATCTGATGTTCCTGGTTTCTCAATAGCAGAAACGTTTATATTTTCCCTAATATGGGTCAATAAACCCCCCATCATATCCTTAGTGATGTATTTGACATTTAAGTCTGTGGAAGTAGGATTATCATCTCCTGAATCTGAAAATGCCTCTGGTTTCTTTTTCTTCATGGAGGTAGGTGATGAACCCGCCTTGAAGGCCATTAACAATTGGAGGACATTCCTCTGAATTCTCTGCTCCTTCCTCTTGTGTCCACTGTGCTTTGGAGAATGAGAATATACAGACAAATGTGTTGAGGTAGAAGGTGATGGTGCGGTGTGACTTCTTTTGGATGTATGCTTGCTCATTGCTGCACAAGACAAATTAATGAGCCCACACATGTCAAAACACAGTTTAGCAACTAGACAAAACAAATGCTTACCCTTAATTATTGATGAAAAAGGGCAAGCTGGTCCCGGAATTTAAAATGAACGGAAGCGCGAAAAACAGAACCCAGCGTGTATGCATGGACATCAAGGAGGAACCCCCTCTGTACTCCAGCCAATACGGAAAGGAGAAATACCAAGGTGCTGCCACTGGCTGCCACAAAGAAGATGACAACAGCTTGCAATTACTTCAAAAGAGAGAGAGCCTCAACAAATCTTCTCTTGGGCACACTGCTAACACAAAGGAGGCTTGCACCACCCTGACCCAGCAAGGGAGGTAAGAGAAGCCCCAAAGTGACCCTAGTCCTGCAGAGACTTACCGCATTCTAGGTATTGCAGGGAAGATAAACATAAAGAGCCAGGAGTGCCAGCCCCCTCTTATGGTACCCAGGTTGGGTGGGTAGTGCTAGCATTCAAGGACCCATCTGTTTTTGTTCCTGTCATGAGTTAACATTATCTTATTTTGTAATGACTGTGACGAAGATGACGTATTGTAACATGATGCTCATGTAAAATGCTCCAATTACCTTGGGCCTTGAGTTTATTCTGAATAAAAAAAATTATCAAATATATAAACTGAATGATCACACATTCAATTCTAAGTATCACAAATGTGTCAAATACAGAAAGAAATTGTTTCTTAGTTCTCTTCAGCAGGCTTTTTAAAATGTGTTAGTAAGGGCTGTTTTTGCCTGCTGATGAGTAGTTGCTGGTAAACAACCATTGGCAACGCCCGTAGGTTTCTCTTAAAACGGTTGATTATCTGCAAAGCATTTTATGTAAGTGGTTTTGTTTTAATCTAGGGTTAGGTGTAACTTATTTCCATGAATGAGTCATGCTTACTCAAACAAAACTTTGTGAATCAGGTTCAATTGTAAGTAAGTCTAGTCCTTCAAATTGGGGGTGCTAGAGGACGCACTGCGGAATGGCTGCCTTCCAAGACAGCTCCACCGGTCAGGTTAAATCTGCACCGAACTACAGCGTTCTGCGCACTCCGACCTGACGGCAACTTAAAGAATTGGAATTCGGAATGTCTGGGCCATAAAATGTGATGATCGATGACCTGCCAGCGAGTGACTGATGCTGTAAAAACGAGTGATACAAAAGGGGGTGGTAATGGACGGAGCATCTGAACCAATCAAACACTCACACCCAGTCAAAAGATCTGGGTTTAATCCATCACCGTTCTTTAGCCCACTCTGCCACCCCAGTTCAGACATGGCTATATGCAAATCAGTCTGACCCTGTGCCTCATGGGAACAGTCCAGCCCGAACTGCCAAGCCATGCCTTCCCTGGACTGGAAACAAGCTTTCGAAGACCGGTTTCTGGCATTCCAGCCGTCTTCAGCCCGGCTTGCTTGAATCCATTGGCAAAGTGAGCAAGGGACTCACGTCTGAGCATACCCTGCCACACTTATGGTGGCCAAAAGCGGTACAAAAGGGGGTGGTAATAGACGGAGCATCTGAACCAATCAAACACTCACACCCAGTCAAAAGATCTGGGTTTAATCCATCACCGTTCTTTAGCCCACTCTGCCACCCCAGTTCAGACATGGCTATATGCAAATCAGTCTGACCCTGTGCCTCATGGGAACAGTCCAGCCTGAACTGCCAAGCCATGCCTTCTCTGGACCGGAAACAATCTTCCGAGGACCGGTTTCTGGCATTCCAGCCGTCTTCAGCCCGGCTTGCTTGAATCCAGTGGCAAAGTAAGCAAGGCACTCACGTCTGAGCATACCCTGCCACACATATGGCGGCCAAAAGCGGTACAAAAGGGGGTGGTAATGGACCGAGCATCTGAACCAATCAAACACTCACACCCAGTCAAAAGATCTGGGTTTAATCCATCACCGTTCTTTAGCCCACTCTGCCACCCCAGTTCAGACATGGCTATATGCAAATCAGTCTGACCCTGTGCCTCATGGGAACAGTCCAGCCCGAACTGCTGAGCCATGCCTTCTCTGGACCAGAAACAAGCTTCCGAGGACCGGTTTCTGGCATTCCAGCCGTCTTCAGCCCGGCTTGCTTGCAGCCAGTGGCAAAGTGAGCAAGGGGCTCACGTCTGAGCATACCCTGCCACACTTATGGCGGCCAAAAGTGGTACAAAAGGGGGTGGTAATGGACGGAGCATCTTAACCAATCAAACACTCGCACCCAGTCAAAAGATCTGGGTTTAATCCATCACCGTTCTTTAGCTCACTCTGCCACCCCAGTTCAGACATGGCTATATGCAAATCAGTCTGACCCTGTGCCTCATGGGAACAGTCCAGCCTGAACTGCCAAGCCATGCCTTCCCTAGACCGGAAACAAGCTTCCGAGGAACGGTTTCTGGCATTCTAGCCGTCTTCAGCCCGGCTTGTTTGCAGCCAGTGGCAAAGAGAGCAAGGGACTCACGTCTGAGCATACCCTGCGACACTTATGGCGGCCAAAAGCGGTACAAAAGGGGGTGGTAATGGACGGAGCATCTGAACCAATCAAACACTCACACCCAGTCAAAAGATCTGGGTTTAATCCATCACTGTTCTTTAGACCACTCTGCCACTCCAGTTCAGACATGGCTATATGCAAATCAGTCTGCCCTGTGCCTCATGGGAACAGTCCAGCCCAAACTGCCAAGCCATGCCTTCCCTGGACCGGAAACAAGCTTCCGAGGACCGGTTTCTGGCATTCCAGCCGTCTTCAGCCCGGCTTGCTTGAATCCAGTGGCAAAGTGAGCAAGGGACTCACTTCTGAGCATACCCTGCCACACTTATGGCGGCCAAAAGCGGTACAAAAGGGGGTGGTAATGGACGGAGCATCTGAACCAATCAAACACTCACACCCAGTCAAAATATCTGGGTTTAATCCATCACCGTTCTTTAGCCCACTCTGCCACCCCAGTTCAGACATGGCTATATGCAAATCAGTCTGACCCTGTACCTCATGGGAACAGTCCAGCCCAAACTGCCAAGCCATGCCTTCCCTGGACTGGAAACAAGCTACCGAGGACCGGTTTCTGGCATTCCAGCCGTCTTCAGCCCGGCTGAACTAGGGTGGTGTGGAGTGCAAAAAAACGATGGATTTAGGCCCAGATCTCTGTACTCGGGTGAATGTATGACATTGTTCGGCATTCTGTCCATCAACTGTGGTTTTTGCATTCGTCACCCCGAGTGGGATGGGTATGC
The DNA here is from genome assembly GCF_964263255.1 of Lissotriton vulgaris. Lineage (NCBI taxonomy): Eukaryota > Metazoa > Chordata > Amphibia > Caudata > Salamandridae > Lissotriton > Lissotriton vulgaris. The sequence goes on from NC_141687.1 coordinate 254,414,570, forward strand.
TCAGACCTGAGTCCCATGCTCTCCACACCACTGGATTCAAGCAAGCCGGGCTGAAGACCTCTAGAATGCCAGAAATCGGTCCTCGGTAGCTTGTTTCCTGTCCAGGGAAGGCATGGCTCGGCAGTTCGGGCTTGACTGTTCCCATGAGGCACAGGGTAAGACTGATTTGCATATAGCCATGTCTGAACTGGGGTGGCAGAGTGGGCTAAAGAACGGTGATGGATTAAACCCAGATCTTTTGACTGGGTGTGAGTGTTTGATTGGTTCAGATGCTCCGTCCATTACCACCCCCTTTTGTATCACTCGTTTTTACAGCATCAGTCACTGGCTGGCAGGTCATCGATCATCACATTTTATGGCCCAGACATTCCGAATTCCAATTCTGTAAGTTGCCGTCAGGTCGGAGTGCGCAGAACGCTGTAGTTTGGTCATACATTCACCCCAGTACAGAGATCTGGGCCTAAATCCATCGTTTTTTTGCACTCCACACCACCCCAGTTCAGCCGGGCTGAAGACGGCTGGAATGCCAGAAACCGGTCCTCGGTAGCTTGTTTCCGGTCCAGGGAAGGCATGGCTTGGCAGTTCGGGCTTGACTGTTCCCATGAGGCACAGGGTCAGACTGATTTGCATATGGCCATGTCTGAACTGGGGTGGTGTGGAGTGCAAAAAATCGATGGATTTAGGCCCAGATCTCTATACTGGGGTGAATGTATGACATTGTTCTGCATTCTGTCCATCAAATTTGGTTTTTGCATTCGTCACCCCGAGTGGGATGGGTATGCTCAGACGTGAGTCCCATGCTCTCCACACCACTGGATTCAAGCAAGCCGGGCTGAAGACGGCTGGAATGCCAGAAATCGGTCCTGGGTAGCTTGTTTCCGGTCCAGGGAAGGTATGTCTTGGCAGTTCGGGCTGGACTGTTCCCATGAGGCACAGGGTCAGACTGATTTGCATATGGCCATGTCTGAACTGGGGTGGTGTGGAGTGCAAAAAAACGATGGATTTAGGCCCAGATCTCTGTACTGGGGTGAATGTATGACATTGTTCTGCATTCTGTCCATCAACTGTGGTTTTTGTAAAAACGAGTGTGGCACGGGAAGGAACGGAGCCTGGAGGGTGCAAAATGGCGGCGCCCTGGAGAGCAGAGGAATCGGGATAGTGACAGGGTGTAACGCGGTGAGAAAGCCGGTGGCAGTGTGTCTCTGCAGTTCATGTAATGCGGCGGCTGAAGGACGCTTTGCACCACGATTGCAGAGTCAGCCCTAGACGATGTGCAGCGGGAGCAAGGTATTTCTGGTGTGTGCCCTGTGTCCCAGCGCGCCTATAGTGAGCAACCAAATGGCGGCGCCCAAGACTAAGTGAAGCGTGCAAATATAGGGAGAGCTGCAGACCTTCCCTAAATCAATTCAGCCTTCTTTCGCTCATCTCCCCTCACCTATCGGGCCTTGTGACGTGCAATGCTTGATTTACAGCGTTTCTGCTCACAGCTTTCCTGGCGATATTGTATGCCTCACGATCACTGCATTGTGCTTAATCAACTAGGAACACAGAGGAAAATGGTGGCTCCCCCTTCATGAAGCCTCTACGGCAGCACCCACTAACTGTCAGCGCTATCAACATATGCATGGTGGTCATGTATAACTGCTCCTGCTTCTGGCACTGCTGATGTCTGCTGTGGTGTCGGTGTGATAAATGGACGGTACCAGTCCTGTGTTTCCTATCCTGCCAGCTCCATACGCGCACCCGCATATATGTGGCTGATATTATTGCAGTGTACTGCTGCTTGCGTCAGACAGCTGGCGTATATAAGCTCACCTACTCTAAGAATGCGATTTTAAATAGCTACCCAGTTTCTATATCTCTGTGATAGAGGTCTCTTGTCCCGACCTGGCATTGCTCTATATTCCCTGTAAATCTCCTGCTACTGTTTGAAAAACCAGGCTGCTGTATGGTGCCGAGGGATTAGTGGCTCTGGGATTTTGCCAGCGGAATATCCACATCCAGGATTGCGGTGGGCCTCACGCCTACACACGCTCTCTGTTTGAAAGACCCGCACACTTCGTTCGCGGCTGGAAGATGAATATCTGAAGAAATGGGGAAACCGGATAAACAACAATCTAAACTGCCCTTCGAGACGAAGGGGCATCATAGGGGCACGACAGCGCACTCGGACAGTGAGCTCGAATCAGAACCTGCGACACGCACTGGTATGGAAAGCGTTCTGCAGGCCATTCAGTAGAGTCTGCAGGATATTAACGGAAAATTGGGCAGCATTACTCTCCCAGTCGACAACATGGCGGCTAAACTGGACAAGCATGGCGAGCGCCTCGTGGAGGCCGAAAACCGTATTGCAGCAGTGGAGGACGAATCACATGCCACGACACAAAAATGCACTGACATGGAGAAATTGTTGGATGTCATCAAAAACAAAGCGGAGGATTTGGAAGCGAGAACTCGACGCAACAACGTCAGAATCGCAGGAGTTCTGGAATCCATGAGCACAGGAAAAATGGAAACATACATAGAGGACATGCTCCGCAACGTGTTCAGTGCAGAACATTTCTCAACGGTCTTCCTGAGCGTGCACACAAGACACTGGCCCGAGACCCAAACCCCGTGCTCCCCCACGACCTATCATTGCCCGAGTCCTCAACTATAAAGACCGAGATGTTGTAATGAGACTGGCTCGTGAAAAACGTCAAATAAACTATCAGGAAAATGCACTGGAGTTCTATCCGGATTTCACCATGGCTGTCCTACTGGCACGCAAAGGATTCAACCCAGCAAACCAGAAGCTAAGAGAACTTGTCATTGAATACGCTATGCTATACCCGGCACGGTTGCGGGCGACGCATGATGGCCGCTCTACATTGCTCCAGACGCCGAAAGCAGCGCAGGACTTCATCAGAAAATTCAAAGGCATGCGCAGGGACCATAAGTGGTCGGAACAAACCAGGTACTCGGAATGAACACCAATGTACAAGATAAGTTCACTGACTCTGGTAATTGGTGAGACTCAAGTGAATCTCATGTTAGCAGGTTATATTGCTAGTGATCTCACAAACCACAGGGGTCTCCATAGTTTGCACCACTTGAGCACTAATGCAAGCGGTCACAGATGAACCTCTGCTGTACAGGATCTGTACCTGCGTGGCACCCCGACTAGATGTTGCAGGGTATGCTTAACCAATATAATTGGAACAGATATAGTATCGCTGCCTGGCACAGAATGAAATGTCCCTCTTGGGTATACCGGCTCTGACTCTATCTGTCATTCTAGATACTAGGAAATGAGATACACAGGTTAACTAGCTACTTAGGATGCCAGGTGCTTGCTGTTCTATGCTCTGTATGTGTCTGTGGGGCAGTGCAATGCTCGCAAGGATTACGTTGCTGTGTTTATCTGGTACTTCGGACAAAGAAATTAATGTATTGCTGGAGAAGTGTGGCTCACTGGTTAGAGCAGGCAGACCTTGAAGCAGAGGTCAGACCCGGGACCAGGGTTCAATTCCCGACGCGGCAGGGTCTTGAGCTCAAATGTCCATGGACTCGATAATTCTCGCTTCGGTGCCTGACCTAATCATGGGTTCACACTCTGCAACTCTGGGCATTAAGCTTGCTTAATCTCCACAACGGCCCCCCCGCGGCGGGATGCCTGGCTTTCACCTTGGGGATGCCCTGTAGGGGCTATCTCACAGGGAAAAGCCAGGATGGGTTCCCAAGGCAAGCGCGGAGATACCCCATCGGGGGTCGAATCTGGCGCTATATAAGAACATAATAATAATAATAATAATAATTGCTAGCTGCCCCATCTCCTTAACCATATCGCATAATGAACTGTATTGACTGTATGGGAGACATGGGAGGGCAAACATGTCAGTGTAATATGGAGGCCAGACATGTCTAGCTTACTGGTGTTTTTTTCCTTATTTTTATTACTTATGTCAATTCCTGTGTTGCAGCGAATGTTGGACTCTGCTACACTAAAGTACACCTGACCACATCCACTCTGTTGGATGGAGTTGTGCGCACTTGGCGGACCCCCCAAGCGGGTGTTCCCCTAACAAAGTTTGTTATGTTGTTTCTTGACTTAGGGTATGTCTTTGGCATGGTTGGGTATGCTGAAGTGGGTGGGGGGTGGAGGGGCTGGATTTGGTTTTTTTTGAACAGTCACTTGTACAAGAGAAACATCACTAAAATCCAGAACATCAACGCATTACACGATGCAGATAACGTTTGCTTGGAACCGGTTGCTTGGAACATATCTATGGTGCATGCTGCCGTGTTTGCAGTCTCAGTGCAGGGGTTGTGCAGAATCAGGGATGTCTGCTGTGAACCTGTTAACTTAAAACGTCAGAGGGCTTAATAACCCGAAAAAATTTGACAGGTATTTGCACATCTTAACAGGTGGCACATAGATATTGCACTCCTGCAAGAAACACATCTTGCGCCCAACTCTACTGCTAACATCGGGCGTAGGTGGGCAGAGGCAACTTACTGCTCAACATATTCCTCCTATTCTAGAGGGGTCATCATATTGATTAAAAAAGGACTGAATTTTAGTATAGACACTACCATGAAGGATGAACTGGGGCATTACATCATTATAACAGGTACACTTAGGGGGTAGAGACTTGCTATAATTAACAGATATGGCCCCAACATTGATGATCCAGGCTTTTACCAAACACTATAGTGCCAAATCAGTGAATTACCAGACATTCCATTGCTTTGGGGCGGTGACTTAAACATTGCTCTCAACGACGACCTTGACAGATCAGGTACGACAGTTGAACTCCACAAAAGGGCATTGGGTACCTTAAAAGATATTATGTCTGACATGTGTCTCACTGACATCTGGAGAAATCGACACCCTGTGCGCAGGATAGCCACTTGCACATCGGCTGCGCATAGCAGCTGGTCTAGAATAGATTATTGGCTGGGCTCTGACGACATTCTCCTATGGACACGTTCGGTGTCTCATCTGTCTAGAACACTATCTGATCACAACCCGGTATTGCTATCCATCAATATCCCACATTATGTGCCCCCCCCCCCCATTTAGCTGGAGGTTTAACGCGACCGCATTACTAGACTCAGTGTATATTGACACTATCAGTCAGGCTATCACCGAATACTTTGACCTAAATGCACCTAATGCTGCGGATCATGGCCTACTATGGGAGGCCTTTAAAGCTACGATCAGGGGCGTCTGTATAAGCACTACTGCAGGCATTCTCAAATATATTAGACATCAAATATCTGCGCGCAAGGATAAAGTCTGCATATTGGACCATGCATACGAGGGCACACAAGACGCGAAGATATTGGGGGATATTAGGGTTATGCTATCGGAATACCAAACATATGAGGAAGATGACCTCAAATATGTATCGAAACGTCACATAGCAAGGTCATACAGGGAAGGAGGTAGACCAGGATGGGCTCTTGCAACCAAAATATGTTCAGGCCATGTGCCGCAGGTGGTTCGGGTCGTGAGGGATGCACAGGGGGCACTACATCAGGATACTCAGGGCATATTGAGAGAATTCATGAACACCTATAGTGACCTGTACACTTCACAACCCACAGCTTCACCGGACATAATTATGGACTATCCAGCAGATGTGTCGCTAGCATGGTTGTCTGATACACAAAGAGATTATTTGTCCCTGCCGGTCACAGTGGAAGAGGTCACGGAGATCATTAAGTCACTGCCTAATGGTAAAGTGCCAGGCCCGGATGGGTTCCCTTGGAAATTTTATAAGGCATTTGTTGATCAATTAGCACCACACTTAGTATAAATGTTTGGTGATGCCCATGAAAAGCAAATCTTACCTCTGACATTGAGGGAAGCCCTGCTAATCACCCTTTTTAAACCTAACAAGGATCCAGAACACTGCGATTCCTACTAGATCCCACTAGATTACAGCCACTGATGACCAATTTAATATTGCCAGACCAATCTGGGTTTATTCCCTCGAGATCGACGGCGCATAATACCAGAACTCTCTTTGCACTGTCACACTATCTTATCCCCACCACTAAGGCCGCTGCAATTCTGTTAGATGCTGCCAAAGCATTTGACTCTATTGAATGGTCTTACTTACATACGGTACTGAGGCGCATGGGATTTCCCCTATCTTTTTGCAATGGGTACAAATACTATACACGGCACCAACGGCGCGTATCAAAGTTAATAAATACATGTCAGACACAATACCTATTGCCATGGGGATGAGGCAAGGTTGCCCTCTGTCCCCTTCATTATTTGCAATAGCACTAGAACCACTGGCTTGCAAAATTAGACAGGGACACCATTACTCTGCACTTCAATTCCCGCAGAGGCCCTTGCATATTTCGCTATATGCAGACGACATGATGCTCTATGTTCGAGACCTTGAGTTACAATTGAATCCTCTATTCAGAGAGTATATTAGATTTAGACAACACTCTGGTCTTAACATAAAATGGTCCGAATCCATGATTATTCCTCTAACAGACACCATGCACCCACACTCGACGGAGTATCCCCTGGAGTGACATTCGGAACCTGTTAAATACTTAGGTGTTTGGTATCACCGTGACCCAGAAATTGTAATCCGCACCAATTATAGCAGGGCAATTAGCGCGATGGAAGATAAAATAGGTCGGTGGATTCAGTTGCCCTTATCATTGGCTGACCGACTGGCTATCGTGAAGATGGTTATCCTGCCAAAAGTTTTATACCTTTTTAACAATATCCCCATTAAACCCCCAACTGAGGTCTTTCGCAGAATCTCCACCATGGTGCTCCGCCTAATATCGGCAGGTAAACAGGCCCGGATTGACATGCATACTCTTACACTGCCATACTCACGTGGTAGCTTCAAGGTTCCTGATTTTTTGCTTTATTACTTGTGCGCACAAGCGCCATATGCGCATTTCTGGTACCATCAAATTCCCTACCTAATACATGTTGCTATTGAAGAGGACGATGCATTACCAATTCCGCTGAATGCTATTATTACTCACTGCAGACCAGACCACCACTTCATGAACGGGACATAAACACTATAGACCCGACAAATGGTGCATGGCGTGAAATGGGCCGAAAGGCACATAACCTGCCACTATACGCTCCTGCATTGCTACTACAACATCATCCAGAACTATCAGTGACGCAGGAAGAAGTAGGTATGGGGTTCTTACAGCAAGTAGGTATTGCTACTATGGGTGACATATACCAATGGTGTTTTTAATTCGCTTGATGAGCTCTCCTATATTAGCAATCAAACGTTAATGTTTAGATTTACATATGAGAGGCTACAGGGGGCGATCAAGAAATTATATCCGTCCTATCCTGAGGAACCACCACAATTGCATACATTACAATTCATGCTGTCCACGCCTACTGCCAAACACATGGTGTCCAGACTATATGTTATACTCCAGGAAGACATTGGGGACACTACGCAAAAAGCATTAATGAGATGGAATGATGGCCTGGACGAATAATTGTCAGTGGAAGAATGGGCCATAACATGCTTACTAACTGGTATGCTAACACCCAATGGAAATTTATGAATGGTACACTATAAATACCTTCACCAGACCTATTGTACTCCGGCACCAATCTGCAGGTATGGATTACGCACAGACTCTAAGTGTCAACGTTGCAATGCTGATTTAGCTGATTTTATGCACCTGGCATGGTCATGTACGTCAGTAGCGGAATATTGGGTGAATGTAACACAAACATTGGGTAAAATGGTGGGCATGACTGTGGACTGCAAAGCCCGAGTGTGCCTGTTGGGTTTGCTGCCTGAAGTTTGTGCATGTTTTGTGTAATTGCATTACTCCTGGCCAAACGCGGGATATCCAGTTGCCTGGGGGAGCAGGAAGGTCTCTAAGGTCAAACAGTGGCTACACAATTTAGTATATTGCAAAGACACCCTGCGAACTTATGAAGAGGAACTGCCCATAGGCTCAAAGCCCAGAGATTACTGGTCATACTTGATTGCATATCTACAAAATGCACCATCTTGAATCATTGCAATAGGCGACTGCACAGTGGACAGTGTGATGTTGGGTATTGCCGTAAACTTTGCGGACCTGGATAATGGATGTTGTTGTACAGTGGGCTGTAAGTTATTTTCCATGTTAGACACTGTATGTCTTTGGAAAAGGCCAATATCAGTGAATTACCAGACATTCCATTGCTTTGGGGCGGTGACTTAAACATTGCTTCAAAATAATGAGTATGCCACAGCAAGGTCCCTCTTTTCTGTCACCCGTTTCTGTCCATTTTTACATCCAACAACACATATGTGTACATAGCTGGGCAGACTAATTTTTCAACCAATGTGTACCCGGACATCACAATGGCAAAAGTGCAAAAATGTACATTTTAGGGTCATCCACTGGTCTAAACTGTATACACCTTCACCCTGCCGCCATTCATGCTCCAGCCACAAAAGGGCTGAAAAGATAGAGAGTGTCTCCACCTTTTTGCAGGACACGTCGTTGTGCAGGGGGCCTCGAAAGGGTACAGCATTATTGGGATGCTGATATCCATCTGCCTGAAAATGGACACTTTGCAATCTGGCAAATTATCTCCAGGAAATACTGGAATGGGGACTGCAAAAGGAATTGCTGGGGACGTGTGGAAGATCTAGGAGTACCTCCCCTGGTGGTCCCAGAATATCATGGCCTAAATATCCCTTGCCAAAAATATCATGTCCTAAATATCACTTGTAATAATATCACCCCACTAAATGTAACCCTTCTAATGCAAAAGGATGATCATGGATGGACTTTTTGGGTGGTGTCGATGCCCCTGGCATTAAGGCTAACCCCCTAGGGAGCCAAATAACTTAAGTGCATTTCCCTTTCTTGGAGGGACGATCAGGCACCATGAAGGTTGCAATATCCACCCAACCCTTTCCCCTACAAGGAAAAATGCCAGCAGCCATTTTGTTTTTGGTTGCTGTTGCCCGGGGACTTTGCACTGTGTGTGTCAGGAAAAATGACGTGAGGGACTCTACTTGAAACAGAAACCCCTCCTCCCAAAGGCGCCCCTCATCACGGATTCCTGCTTGGGTTTGCAGCTGGCATGTTACACATGTAAACATGCATTTAAATGTAGTTTTAAATGTTTGATATGATCAGATTTTGGATGTATAAAGTGCAAAGATTGACCAGCACTGGGTTCTAAATAGGGCAAAGAGCAAATGTCCACAATTAGTTGGAAATATAATCCATCAATTAAATGTAAGAGAATAACCAGGCCTTAAACTATTTCTTGAATCTGAGAGGATCTGGTTCATCCCCAAGAAAATCCAGAAACAGATTCCAGCACTGGGCGGCCGCAGCTGAAAAGACACGACAAACAACAATCTTTCAACAAAACGTAGGGATCACCAGACTACAGTGGGAAGCAGATCTCAGTGTACAAGAAGGAAGGAAATAGTCATGAGTAGAGATCTATCAGGGAAAATGGCCGCCTTATGGACCAAGCAGGGAGATTTGAATAAAATTCTCTCCTTCATCAGTAGCCAATATACATGAGCCAAGATGGGAGAAATGCAGGAGCTTTGATATACTCCACAGGCTAATCAGACTGGAAAGTTCTGGATCAATTGGGCTTTCTCATAAGTCACGCAGGGGAGCCAAGATAAATGGCATTAAAATAACTCAAACAGTAAGATATGAATGTATTAAGAATTTATAGCTGGGGGGCGTGGCTAGCCATCTAAGATGGCGGTCGCAACTTGAATGTGCTCCGGACCCTCCCAGGGGAATCATCCTCTACCTCGAGATATCAGTGGCTACTAACCTGGGGATATGGGGATTTGGTCATCGGAGCTCCAGCAGTGAGGAGACGTGCTTGGAGCGGGGCTGAAAGCTGCCTGGAGCCGCGAACGCCTTCTGGGGCCTGTGCGCCGCTCGCCGTCACCGGAGGACCGGGGCCTAGAGTGGAGGCGGGGCCCAAGTGCGACGTACTGGGCACTGCGGTGTGGAGCGCCCACCTTGTTGACAACAAAGTCATGCACTTGCGGCTAATGCAGAAAGATATCTTTGTCCATTTCTAGTGTTCCAGCGTCATCTCAAATACTAAAACTACCTCTTTCTAATATCTTTTGTTCACAGTGTAATAAACATAGAGTACCAAACTTAATTGGTGAAAGGGGTACTTCTTAGAGTACTCAGCGTGATAAATGGGTTCAGCTCTACGGTAAAATAAGTAGATGCACGAAAACGTGGGTCAGAAATATATCATTTACATCTAGAAATCATTCAAAGACCATAACATGAAAATTTGACAACCTCTAAGAGATCTAGAAAAGCTTAGCTCCTGGCTCTGTCTCCTAGGCCCCTCAGACCAAAAACAAGCTGAGTAGTGGATTTTTTATATTTTTGTTACAGGGTACTCAAAACGGGGAAGAAAGGCCCTAGTGTTAGCCAGCTTCTCCTCTGCTACAAAAATGGGGATTCCGCAGTCCAGCAGGTATCTTTGAACCCTTGGAAGACCATGTCTAGCCCAGGAGCGGGCAAGGCAGTGTCTGATATGCTTCTCCCATGCAAACACAGTCTTTCTACTTGGCTTTATAACCTGCCTTAGATTGACCTGCTTGTTTCCCCTCGCCACTAATCTGCAATCTTGCCCCCCGGGACCCCTCTGTTGAGGTAGCCGGGTGAGCACTATAAATATATGTATTATTATTATGTGCTAACAACTGGAGCCACTAGAGGAATGTCTCTTTTTTAACATCTCAGCTGTTCCCAGGCAGGAGGAGAAACTAAGGAAGAGGAACAGAAAGAGGGGCAAGATATACACTAGGAAGGGAGATGCAGGAGAGAGAAAGAAAAAGTGAGAGACATAAAAAGTGAATTTGAGACCAAGTGGCATTCAGAAAGAGTTAGAATATGGACAGAATGGAAAAAATGAGTGCAAGATAGAAAAAGAGAGGGAGAGAAAGATAAGGAGATAAACATCAAATAAGAGAGAGAGAGTGAGAGTGAATCAGAGAAAGTGAGTGAGGCAGTATAACAGAGAGTAAGCTTATGATATTGGGAATGTGTGTGAGAGAGTGAAGTGTGAGAGTGTGTGAGAAAGAATGAGAGGTGAGAGAGTGTACAAGAGAGTGGGTGAGAGTGTGAGAATGAATAAGAGTGAGAATGTGAGTGTGAGAAATTGGGTGTGAGAAAGTGTGCAAGTGGGTGTAAAAGAGTGTATTTGAGAGTAAGTGGGGTGCTTATAGCTAAATGTGTGTGGGTGTGAATACAAGACAATCCTATTGCATGACTAGTGATTGTTGTCATGAATCCTAGAAAACCTTTTTGCAAGAAACTGGATTATTAACTGGGGTGGACGAATTCCCATCTCAAGGAATTATCACAACCCTTGTCAGGGCGAACCCTTATAGTAATTAAATTCACCTGAACTCAACCTCCTGGTAACTATGCCAGATAGCAGACAGGCTTAGTTTAGATCAATGGGTAACATATTAGGTCAATGTGTGACATATGTATGCAGTACCAAAAAAGTAAATAAAGTCAAAATGCTAAATACTAAAAATGGCAAACTGAATTAGATAAATAGTACAGTTTAATAAAATGACACCAAAGTGGAAAAAATTCAACAGGTTTTAGGTAGAAATAGCGCCAAAAAGCTTGAAGTGTCAATGATAGTCAGTGGACCTAGACACAATATAAGCTTGACCACGATGGATCCCAGGTCGGCTACACCTACCTGGTTCTTCCTAATCAAAGACTTTACCATATGTCTTGGTCTTTTAAGTTCCAATCTACCACAGGAGTACTCTCCCAAAGCATGCCCAGGACCTCTGGCAAGGCACTGAGAGACTCTCAGGGTGTTGGACAGAGGCCAACAGCAGGGTCCAGTCTAGGTGCAGTTGGAACTTCCAGTAAAGGGCCTCTTGCAGCTTGTTATGGCCATGTAGCTTACACAGGATGATAGCCAACTGACCCTTGGAGTCCACTTTGTAGTGCTGGGGTAACAGAGAGCTGGTTCAGTCCTTCAGAGCTCCCCTCAGGTCAAAGACAGCAGGTCAGGTCCTCTTCTGAGCTTCTGAAGGTTTAGAAAGTGTTTAAAATTGAGTACTTGGGGCGTGGCTAGCGGCCGAGAGCAATGGCCACAGTCTAGGTGTGCTCCGATCGACCTGTGGCTTCAACTGAAGACACAGCCCACGGATCCGAATAAATTTGGGCAGAGAGGCCTGCCGTGCTGCCTGGCGCCCCTAGAGAGCTCCGGTGAGGAGTTTGCGGGTCGTGAACCCCGAGTGGAGGGGGTTGGATTGCCGGAGAGCCCCGGGACCGGTCCACGCAAAATGGCGGCACTGGAGTAGGACGGTGAACAGAGGTGCGACCTGCGCCACACGAGACCGGCCCTCCCTCCATCACCCCCCACAGACATTTGCCCACAATTTACCTGCACTGAGGGGAGTGAAGGTGCCCCGAGGAGGAACGGGAGAGCCCCGAGACTGGATCCCAGTGAATGGTGGTGCCGGAGTGGATGGTGACCAGAAGTGTGGCAGGCGCCGCACGGGACCCCCCTCTCTTCTTGCGTCCTACTGCTCTTGCCAGCCTGACTCGCCGAGTGTGGAGGGGTGGCTCCGAGGGGCGGCGAGGAACAGATCACGCACTGGATTTTGGAGCCACTTGGAGTTGTGGTGAGGAGGGCCCCGGAGACTGCTGTATGTTTGGGCCTCGGGGTTGGGGCATGTCCCTGGCAGACATTGAGAGGTGTGCTGTGGCTGTTCGGGGCTGGAGTGCTGCAGGGCCCCCCCCTCCCCCACAGATTACTGATCCTTTCCTGCCCACGCTATGGGAGGTAAGAGAATGCCCTGGAAAAATTTGGGGGCGCTGGACCCACCCCCAAGCCCCCCCCTACTGTGACCGCTGTAGCCGCCTGGCTGCAGAATAGAGGTGGCAGTGCTGACTGGGACTGGTTTCTGGCCTGCTGGTGCTTGGTGGCCTGCGGCGGGGGTCCCTGGAATGTGCCCGGAATAGTGGAGGAGTGGACCTGAGGAAGATTAGTGGCAGACGCCCTGGTGTGGATGTGCACTTCTCCCCCTCTCCCTGTGATCCTGTGAAGCCATTGACATCCCGTTATTTCCGCGTGCCATCAATGGGGTGCTGCCTTAAACTATCACGATGGGCGACCTGTCTGCTCTATGGCCCAGCGTTGAAAGGGGCTTTGTACACTCTTCATGTTTATAGCAGGGACTGGTGATACCCTTGTGGAACGGAAGAGCTTGGGTATAGCAGCAAGGGGTTATTTGAAGCTCGTGCTCTCCTCCTGAGGCCCTCCCCCACACGTTGGAACTGTCAATTGAAGGGAATTACTCGCCTTTCCTTCCTTGGAGGGTGGCACTTTCTGGGGACACCTTCCTGGGTCTTGGCCAGTGACGTTGAGCTGACCGATCGCTGGAGTATGCCGAATGACCTGCTCTGAAGCTCCAGTGTGGATAGATCACGATTGCAGCCGCCGGATGGTGCTGGCGTACCCCCAGATAATACCGTCCACTGAAAAGCGTCATTGGGCTCTAGAACGCCACGAACAGCCCGGAGTGCATGCTTTTGCTCCTAGTGCTTTGAAGGGTATCATAGCAGGCTGCAGTTATTGTTGGTGCATGTGCTCCTGGCTAACCTTCTATGCCACCAAGGAAGATGGCTACAGGGGGCCGAGGTTCCAAAAGCGCCCCTCAGGCACAATTGGCCAAATTCGCCTGGACCAAGGGGGGTGACAAAGGAGACTCGCCAAGAATGAACAAAGTCAACGCTGAGGTGTCTCCCTCCCCGATCAAGGAGCCCACGCTCGACGACGTAATGGCGGCCATAGGAGGCATGCGCACGTCACTGGACTCTGTCACAACTGAGGTTTCCTTGCTTTGTGCAGACTTCAAACAAATGAACGAAAAAGTGAAGGAACTAAAGGTGGTAACAGCGGCACTACAGGAGGATACTTCTGAACTGCAACGACAGGTGTCTGACTTGGAAGAGAAACAGACTCGTTGGCACCACAGTTGGATGACTACGAAGGGAGAGCCCGCCGGAACAACATACGAATCCTCGGAGTTCCGGAAAAAACAGAGGGGCCTTCGGCGGACCTCTTTGTAGAGGAGCTGGTCATGAAACACTTGAAACCGAAGGCTCTCTCCACTTATTTCTCAATTTGAATGAGCCCATAGAGTGCCGTGTGGTCGCCCTAAGCCGGGGGCTCCGCCTAGACCCCTGATTGCAAGAGTTTTTAACTTTCGAGATAGGGACAACATCTTACAGGCATCCAGAGCGGGTCCCCCCCTGAAAATCGGCAACTATGAGGTCACTTTCTTTCCTGAGGGGTGGACAAGGGTCGGCGGCGTGGGAGGTACCTGCAGCAACAAGGCGGACCGGAGAGGCGGTGGAGAACCTGGCGACTCAGCAACTGAAGCTGCGTTGGAGACCAGTGGATTGGATGAGCAGGAATGAGTGACATTTGACATCACCCAGAAGGTCGATTCATGATGCCACCCGCAAGTAATGGGTGGGGGAGGGTGTTGAAGGGTCGGGCACGCCCTGACAGGGGGATATATTTTTAGGGGTGCAGGAACCCAGTGTTCCAGTTATGTAACAGGTCAAATTTGCGTTTTTTTACTTAGACATGTTATGATATCGTTCTAAGGGCTGTGTCTTAAAATACTAAGAGCTGTTTTACTGAAGTCATTGCGAGTGCCACGGGTCGGGTGGGCACACTTCACCTCTGCATGTTTAGCACGGGTAGGGAACATACAGGCACTCTGCCATGTTGGCGGTGGGCAGTTCGAGGTCCACATGCAGGGGAGCAGGGTGGGGAGTGGAGGGGAGTTGGAAGGGGTTTTTTGAGGCAAAGCAATTTAATGTTATTGACTGCTGCGATACTGTGCGAATTCAGATCACAGTGCTAGAGGGGGGAAATGGTTGGTTACACTTTGTTTTGGGTTTCAGTTCTGGGCTGCATATCAAGGTTCTGGGCGTGCAGATGCAGGATACAGTGATGGGCTTCCGAGGATATTTTGAAAGTGATGGCAGACGAAAACCTGGGTGGCAAGATAACAGATGTTAATGCCCCGGTCTTGGCCCCGGTGTCCCCTTTAACCCTGGTTACCTGGAATGTGCGTGGCTTGGGGGATAAAATTAAGAGAGGGTTGGTGTTGCAATATGTACGCAGGTCAGCCCCGGCGCTGGTATTGCTCCAGGAGACACACTTGATGGGGTCGATATGCAAGGCTTTGGATCGGTGGGGATATGCGATGGCAGTGCATTCTGAGTTTTCCTCTGGTTCCAGGGGGGTGGGTATTCTGATACGTAAGCGCTTTCCTGTGATAGTAGAGCAGGTATGGAAAAATACACAAGGACAGTTTGCAGCTATTTCCTGCTTGTGGGAGGGGAAGAGGTTCAATGTGGTGTCAGTTTACATTCCTCCTGCCCTTCATTCATTCGCTTTCCCCGCCCTCTGTGCTTTTCTGTTGACGTTGCCGGAGGGTGAGCTCATACTAGGTGGTGATTTTAATGCGGTTCTTAACGATAGACTTGACCGTCATCCAGGTAGGGTGTCAGGGCTGAATAAGTCACGGCTGGCTGGCTACGTGGAGGCCCTTGGTCTTACGGATGGATGGAGGTTCAAACACCCTGAGGAACGAGGTATACCTTCTACTCCGGGGTACACAATAGTCTCTCATGTATTGATAATTTTTTCATCTCTGCAGATAGCCTGCCCTATATAACCGAGGCAACGATAGGCCCGAGAGGTATCTCGGATCACTCCCCAGTTTCCATGGAATATTCCTCTTATGTGAAAGCCCGGAGGCGCATTTTCCCGATTTCGCCTCATTATTTACAAATTCCACAAATTAGAAAAGAACTGGTCAAGGTTACGAAATGTTACTTCCAAGAAAATGCCGATTCCATTGATTCGCCAGGGGTCCTTTGGGAGGCATATAAAACGGTGCTAAGGGGCCAGGCGATAACCTCCATAACAGGTCATAAACGAACGGTACAAGAGAACCTTTGGGTACTCGAGTACGACTTAGATGTTTTACAATCCAGACATGATCTTGATCCTACTGAGGAGGCTGCGCGCCAGTTGCGCCTCAAACGGGCTAAATTTACTGAATACCAGCGGGTACAGGTCAGACAGCGGCTTATGTGCACGCAACACATTATATACTAGGTTGGCGATAAGGCAGGGAGACTTTTGGCGTGGCTGTAAAAAAAAGACAAGGCCCAAAGTACGATAGCACAGCTCCGCGACGCCGACGGTGAGGTAGTTATTACCCCTATGGATATAGTAGACACTTTAGCCAATTATTACGAAGCGGTTTACACCCCCACCTCCCGCATGTCATCTGAAGAGGCGCAGACTTACATTAAGGATATCCGAATGCCCTCCCTCTCAGACTCTGAGGCCGAGCTGTTGGAGTCGGACTTTACGACAGATGATGTCCAGGGTGCAATTCATTCTTTGCAGTCAGGTAAGGCCATGGGGCCGAACGGGGTTCCCATAGAACTCTACAAGCGTGTCTCTGATCTTACGGCTCCGCACCTGCTGCAAATATTCGAAGACAGCTTGGCTAAGGGGGAATTGCCCAGAGATCAGCGGACGGCTACGATAATAGCCATACCAAAACAAGGTAAGCCTCCTGACGAATGTACATCATATCGTCCAATTTCATTGTTAAATGCGGAGGCGAAAATACTGGCCAAAATGATAGCCGCACGACTGACCCCGCACTTAGAGACGCTCATCCACCCGGACTAATCCGGACTCATGCCGAACAGACACACTGCTCTCAATTTAAGATGGGTCCACACAGTAATGGCGCAGATCCCTGCCCTCTCGGAACCGGCGGTGATCCTTTCATTAGATGCACGAATGGCCTTCGACATGGTCGAGTGGCCGTATCTTTTCGCGGTGTTGCAGCATCTAGGTTTCAGCCCTAAGTTTTGTGCTTGGGTGAAGTTACTGTATACTAGACCACTTGCACATGTTGTAGCCAATGGCCATATTTCAAGGGACTTCCGACTGGGCCGTGGCACACGTCAGGGATGCCCCTTATCGCCCCTGCTTTTCGCACTGATCCTGGAGCCACTGGCAGCATGGATACGGTGGGACCCCATGATAAAGGGTCTCAGCTGGACCGAATCCTGGGAGGACCGCATATCGTTATATGCCGATGATATCCTTCTTTAATTAACTCTCCCTAGGTGGTCACTTATAGTTCTTCTCAATATTTGTGAGATTTTCGGGTGAGCCTCGGGTAACACAATCAACTGGTCCAAGTCGGTATTATTTATCCTTAAGGGGCCCCCGCCGCGGCTTCCGGACGACTGTCCACTGGTAATCACTGATGGACCCTTTAAATATCTAGGGGTGTGGGTAACACCTAATCAAGAAGTCTTTTTTCACCGCAATTTATCGCGTCCGCTTGAGCGATTCCGCACGGATGTGAGACATTGGCACACCCTACCATTGACTCTTCTAGGGAAAGCGGCATTATTCAAAATAATGACCTTACCATGACTACTGTAAGTCCTTGAGAATACTCCGTTTCCCGTGCCTCCAAAATACTTTACGTCCATAAACGCACTAGTTTCCGGTCTCCTCTGGGGAGATAAACCGGCGCGCATTTCCCGACAAAAGTTGGTTTGGGGTTGGATCGATGGAGGTATAGCACTTCCAGATATCCAATTGTACTATTGGGCAGCTCAACTTAAGACCATAAACCACTGGTTCCACGCTCCGCAGACTGAGCCAGCGTACAAGGCGGATAGATACGACCTAGGGGGCGGGGGAGTGATGGCAGCACTCTATGACCCCAGAGGTGCGGCGGCCCTGCTGGGCCCTACGGCGCATACAGTGAGGTTATGGTATATGGCCTCTGCTCGCCTTAAATGTAAGGACAATATCACGCAGATGACGCCGCTCTGGACGTTGTGACGCCTCGGCCGGCTCTGTAATAGTAAGGGATTTGAGGCCTGGGATCGGATAGGCATATCGACGGTTGGAGACCTTTGCAGGCGGGATGCCATCCTCACCTTTGACCAGCTGGCTGTCCAATTCAACCTGGTACAGACGAAACGTTTCCGTGACTTACAGATTAGCCATGCCCTCAAGTCGGTGCTCCCACTTGATGGAGAGCTGCCTGAATCTACCCCTTTAGAAGATTGCTTACGGAACATATGATAAAAAAGGTGACCTCGCTGGTCTACCACAAGCTGGTCAACAATATGCCTGACCCCACGGTGAGATGGAGCGGCCTGGACTGCGGAGGTAGGCGAATTTGACGAGTCGGACTGGCAGGCCGCGCTCTCCTCTCTTCAGGAGGTTGCTGTGCCGTCACGGCTCAGATTAATACAATTGAAAGTTTTACATCGAGTCTACTATACTAGGGTCAAACTACATCGGATAGGGAGAATTTCACATCAGTATTGTTTGAGAAGCTGTGGAGAGGTGGGGACCTTTACCATACCATTTGGGATTGCCCCTTGATTGTCTGTTTCTGGTCCAAGGTTATACGAACTATATCACAAGTTGTTCAGGTCTCACTGATCCCTGCACCGCGCTGCTGTTTGCTGAACATTTGGGAGCCTAATGATCTTAGTCACCCCCTAAAGGACTGGGCCACGCTCGGAATTATGTATGCCAAGCGAAATGTGGCTAGGGCCTGGGGGTCTCCCTTGGTGCCGACGCTCAGTGACTGGTGTACTGATTTGGACTCAGCGATGGTTGACGAGAAGGCGGTATATCTGCATCGGAAATGTCCGCGAAAATGGGCTAAGATTTGGGGAGCTTGGAATGAATATAGGGGATGCATTTGTGAACCGCCTCAGATGGATAGTGACACTGATTCGGAATGAAGGGGGGAAGGGAGGGAAGCAGGGAGATTATATTGAAATGCTGCCATGACTGTATTAATGATACCTCTTTGAAATGCTATGCTGTGTCTACTCTGATTCGCCTTTCTAGCCTTGTCCTATTGATGTATGCAATGAAAGCCTTGGAAATGCCCATTGTTTATTTTTACAATAAAAATAGTTTCCCCCCCCAAGAAATTGGGTACCTGGAAGTGCCACATTTATGCTTGGCTCCAGCTAGTGGATGGAATTACCTCTTGGATATATTCTAAACAATGGAGTAAACGTTCCCGGAGTCAACCTTACCCTCTTTGGGCATTTTCAAGCTGATGAAAGTCTTCGGGCACACCAAACTTAGGCTCTAAGAGTTGATTGTACTATGTAAATCGTTGTGTCCTCCTACATTCAACACTAAAATACAGTTTGAGACAGCAACTGTACCCAGAAGGGTACACAGACAAAATATCGAGATTTAAATTTCGAAATACAATTATATCGAGGTTTAAATATCGATGGGACATAATATAGAAGGTAAGTAATATCGACAGTCTTAATATCGATATTAGTATGATATCAGTAATTTCGAAGTTTGAAATATCGATGTCAATAATATCGAAATCAATAATTTCGATGTTACTAATATCGATTTTTAAATACATTTTGTGTATATTATAATGTATTTATTATGTTTTATTATGTAATTTTTAATGTAATTTAATTAAATATTGTCTTTTAGTACTGTAGCGGGTTGTGGGTTTATAGGGGAATAGGGTGGGAAGTAATTTAATAATAATCAATTAATTAATATATGTTTGTAAATATTTTTAATTAATATTTAACTGGTAATTAATTAATAGTAATTAGTTAATTCATTAATATAATTTTGTACATATTTTTTAATTAATAATTAATTGGTAATTAATTAATATTAATTAGTTAATTACATTAATTAAAGTATTTTTTATATATATAATTTTTTGTTATTGTTAATTAATTAATTGGGAAAAAATAATATTAATTATTACATTTAATTAATTACAGCCAATGAGCTAATATATTTACTTTATTGTTATTGTTAATTAATAATTAATTGGTAATTAAATATTATTAATTAATTTTGGGTAAAGGAGTATTTTTAGGGTTCAGGATCAGTTTTGGGTTTTTGGGTAAAGGGGTATTTTTAGGGTTCAGGGTCAGTTTTCAGTTCTTGGGTAAAGGGGTATTTTTAGGGTTCAGGGTCAGTTTTCAGTTTTTGGGTAAAGGGGTATTTTTAGGGTTCAGGGTCAGTTTTCAGTTTTTGGGTAAAGGGGTATTTTTAGGGTTCAGGGTCAGTTTTCAGTTTTTTTGTAAAGGGGTATTTTTTGGGTTCAGGGTCAGTTTTCAGTTTTTGGGTAAAGGGGTATTTTTAGGGTTCAGGGTCAGTTTTCAGTTTTTGGGTAAAGGGGTATTTTTAGGGTTCAGAGTCAGTTTTCAGTTTTTGGGTAAAGGGGTATTTTTAGGGTTCAGGGTCAGTTTTGGGTTTTTGGGTAAAGGGGTATTTTTAGGGTTCAGGGCCAGTTTTGGGTTTTTGGGGTACAGTCGTACAGGGTAAAAATAAAATAAATTTAAATTAAATCAATTAAATGAAATTAAAAAATATAAAATTACATTAAATTATTAAGTTTTTAATTTATTTTAAATGTATATGTATTAGTTTTAATTTTTTAATTATGTTTTTATATTTTTATTTAATATTTGTAACATTATATGTATTTTATAATTATTTTTACATTATTATTAATACATTTAAAAAACGATATTTTTAATTTCGATATTTTTGTACTACGATATTAATTTTTCGATATTTTTGTACTTACCTTGTTAGGGATAGGATTCCTATATTTTTGACTTCGATATTTTTGTTCCGATATTTTTTTATTTCGATATTTTTGATTTCGATATTTTGTCAGACATTCACCCAGAAGAAAGCCAGAGACAGAACTCTGGAAGAAAAATGCAGATTCCTTCAGCAACCAGACAGTGAATCCGCAAGAATTGCCTTGGTATCTTGTTCTCTCCCTTTTCAAATATTCCCAAAGGAATTTATGTAACCTAAGGATGGGAGTAACTCACTTAATTTGCTGCAGCATAATTATGATAAATAACAGTAAAAGATATGCAAGATTGCATGGAATTACATGAAGAGCATAAACCTGGATTTAGCACTATTTTCTTAGCGGATCATGCACCCTTGTTTCCAAAATGAAACAGAGTGTGCATTATATGCTAAGAAAATAGCACTAAAAGCGGCAGATCAACAGCAACCAGTCACACTCTGTTTTTGTGCTCTTAGGTTCGCATATGCGCCGTATATCTCTCGCGAATTACTAGAACCTTCTTTAATTTCACGACGAATAATGCAACACAACTACTCTGATTACTTCAGCATAATTAAACTTTAGTCCAGGCCTAATGTAAACTCAGTAGCACTGTCAAGCAGCCTTTAATACTCAAGCAGGATTTGACACTGAAGTCATATGGGGTGCCTACATTCCCCACTCTGCATCTTCGGTGGAGTTCCAATGAGTCATCTCTGCCCATTCAGGTTCAGCCTAATGTTTGCTCCTAGGAGGCATTTCACACCTATTTAAGCTTAATCACTGGCTGGAAGAGACTGAGGATCCAGTGCAAATTAGCTTCCAATATCATCAGGCACAGAAAAGGTATCTAAAAGTTACTTTTTGCTAATATTTATTCAAATCTCACTTCATCATTGAACTGTATTTTCAATAACTTTTAAAAATAGCTGTTCAATTATTTTTTTAGCTGGTTCCATTCCCAATATACAGAATTAGCATTTCAATTTGTACTCTGGTTTTCTATATAGGACAGCTGGGGCCACCACAGTGAAAATATCTTTTGAGTGCTAGTAAACGTAAAAACATATTAATGTAACATTTCTACATGTCCTACTTTTAAATACCATGCACCCTGTTTTGTGAACTACTTTGTGGACCAGGCCTTCTTAGCCACAACGTATTAATATTTAAACGGGAAGGTCTTACCTGTTACACAGTCTTTATTTGAAACAGAGATAGACCCTTAATGGCACAGAAGCATTGATTAACAGATGTAGTCAAAATAAATATAAACTGAGATGCTGAACTGGTGGCACTCCTTTGATTATGCCAAGTAGGGCTCTATACGAGAGTCTGCTTCCGTTGATGTTTTTTCCATGGGTCTGCATTAGCTATGCCTTTGTACTTGAATTCCATCCCACTTCCTGGAACCTTCATGAAGTTATGGTGCATCAGGTGAGGAACGGTGCATGGAGTGGTTGCGCATCTGTGCAGTGCAGCAAAGGATGGCGATCTTTATATGTGGAAATGTTTGTGAAGGTGCTACAAGAAACTGTCATACCAGCGCTCTCACCTCTCCACGTTCAAAGCATAAGTAGATCATCTGGTCCAGGTGTTTCCTTTACGTTCTGGGATTTGTAGTACGGTTGATCTCAATATAAAATCAGGACTACAAGTCCTATCAATGCCAAGAGAAACCATTGACGAGCTGCTCGCATTTGGGATGGGAAGCTTGAGAGCTCTGCCAGGCTCATGCAGTCACTCCCAGTGTGATCCGGTGTGTGTGTGGCTGCTTCCTTGTGGAATCTCTAATATAAATGTTGACGCTCCTGATCCATGTTTGGACTCCCATTTTTAACGCTACATCACGCTTTAATGTAGGGTTCACCCACTTAAAATGTCCTTCATTAAAATGCAAGTGAATTAGAAAATGAAATTCCTCCCTTCTTCTTAATTCTCCCTTTTATCTGTTCACATATGCTCCTCTTGGCATGTCTGGCCTCCCGCCATACCTTTGTCTGCTGCTGATTTGTGCTGGTGCAGGACGCAAAATTTCCTGTGTTTTAATATTTAAAGTGCAAGAAAAAACGCTATCTGGAGGATGTGAGCTGCCATCCCCTGTGGCCTGGTAGAGTGTTCCACTCTCGGTCTTTCAGCCTAAATGAACAGCAAAGAGGTGCCTGTCAGTGGCTAACATGCTTGGGAGGGAGAAGCTGTGGCACGGAAGAGGACAGGCACAACTCCGTCTCAAGTGCTTGTTTGCCTTTACAGATCCTAATCGGAAATGTGGACACCTGAAGAGAAACAGTATGAATGTGTGTATGAAGCTTGACGCCTGTTATAGGTGTATATCCCTAGTGCGGGTTCCTTTTGTTAAGTCAGTTTGAAAGTGCTCAGATATGAGGATAGTAGCACAGGGGGAATATGATTTGCCCAAGAACAACAGTTTTGTACAGTAGATCTGAGACTATAAAGCACTGCTGCTTGCCCAAAAGGCAATAACCATAGCACCACATTACATTTTGGTCAATTGACTATAAGTCCAAGCACTGTCCAAAATTAATAATATTCAATACTGGTTCTTGTCTACCATGCATGTACTAGCATCTTTTAAACTGATTTTAAATGCTTTTAGTCTCGGAAAAATGGGAGCAGAAGTGAAACTCTAAAAATTGATTCCCCAAGAGTGCACAATTTAGCCAACTAAGAAGGGTAGAGTTAAAAACGATGTCTCCTGGTTTTAATTTCAATCTAGCCCACTAGACCACAATTGGGGTGGCAGTGAACCCGATGGCAAGGATAATGGTCTACTTTTCCCAGGAAAGTGTCACTCTGTTGTTGTACTGTCCAAATTTATAATGGCAGTGTTTATTTTCAACACACTTAGGTAACATTGAAATGCCAGGATCACATGTTAAGTCTCCTAGGTCCATGGCTGAAATGCATCTACAAGGCCACATCTAATGGTGGTGTCTGCCAATGCTGTGAATTGACCACGATGGGGTCTTGCCAACGCGTTCTTTTAATTGCTCTTGCTACTTGAATTGATCTGCTTTTAAGGTCCCCCAACACATTCACCGAGTGGGAAAAGGTAAGACGTAGAATACGAAACCTTTTCTTTGGGTGCCGGATCAGAAGCTGGTTACTGGGCAATATTGGCTTTTCATGGCCTAAGACTATTTAATTCTATTTGGTTAATAGAATGTTTTAATTTTGTACGCTTGCCTCTCTGAAGGTAGCGTTAGCGTGCGGTCAGGGATAACTCCAGGAGGTAGTAAAGGGATTACACACAGTAATCATATTTGATAAACTCAATAACCGGCAGAGTTATGTCGTTAAAATTGCCTAACTTAGAGAAGGGTGTTATGGAATAAAACCCTAAAATTGTGTTCATGAATCATAGTTCCGCGCTCTCCAACAACCATCTTCTGAGTTCGCTGTGTATGCGATGCGTCGAAAGGACATGCAATGTGTCCTTTGAAGTGATAATAAAAAGTTGCCCACCCTACCAGTGGGTCCTAACATCCAACGTTCTCTGAGCCGTCTGGTCACCCATAATATGCGGGTGTCACCCGCTTTCTGAGATCAGCACCCCCATAAAAACAGGCTCTCACCCTCAAGCACAGTGAGCTACAGCTCCCAAGGACCCACTCAAAGATGAGAGCTTGCCAAGGTGCAGCAGAAGGATTTTTGTACCTGGGGCTTGTGCTCCTCAGTTACGCGCCCGGGCCTAGTAAAGAGCGATGAAGCTGCCCAGGTCAGCGAGACTCCTGTGTATGGACACAAAGAGGAAGCCTCAGCCGGGGTCACCCTGCCTTCTGAGGCACAGCGGCCTCGGAGAGACAATACTGGGTCTCACAGTCGTCAAGGCTAAGATGTTTCTTCGCATCTAAAATACATTTTTACTCCTTTAAAACATAAGTCCTTCTGGAACTGCTATGCTCGTTCTTCCAATATGGGTTGGTTAAAAAACATTTCCCAGGCCTGTTTCACTCTGTCTACAAAGAGCCAAGCATTCATCTGCCCTCCTCACTGCCTCCCACTATCCTGTCTCACAGGCGCATGTAATACCTGTCCACGACATCATGTCATGTCCGTATGCTCACCAGAGCCCGGGGTGCAGCCACAGCATGTCCGCGCACAAGGGAGGAATGCTGTGCCAACACTAGTGTAACTCGTTACCAGATCAAAGTATCTTGTTGTGTTGATATTAGAAGGTAGAAACATCGGCACTGAAACTGAAAGAAAGAAAAGAATGTATTTACTATATACCATCTGTTCAGTAGAAGGAGCCTGGCATCATTTCACTACCTCTACGTCCCTCGTCCCAGTCATTGAATGTTAAGTCGAACTCACCTCCCAAACAGGAACAAAAACATAGGAGAATTCGGAAATGAAGGCTTGCCCGCCATCTTGGGTGCTATATATAGGCTAGCATTACCAGAATCCTACTATTTTCTTTTTCCTAGCTCCTGACAGGGCGAGACGCGCACTTCTGTAGCATAGACCTTGGGCTTGTTTTCATGACAAGTGATCCCTCGTCTTCTGGCCTCGTGGGGGTTAAGGTGACCACTGGCATGGGTGCAAATTCAGGATGGTGAGTGTAAACATTTAGGACAAAGGGTCAAAATTCAGGACAAAAATTCAGGACAGGAGGTCAAAATTCAGGACAAAACTTTGGGACAAAAGGTACGTTTTACAGACACATCAGAGGAGGTTGCGCAATAATATATAAGTAATACCATCTATATCCAAACATATTCATCCGTTTGCAAACCTATCCATCATGTATCCTTCCATCCATCATTTCACTCATCCATCCCTCATCCACACGTTCACTCGTCCATCCATCCACCCTTTCACCCTGTCCATCCATACACTCATCCGTACACTCTTCCACCCATCCATCCAGCCATTTACCCTTTCACCCCTCCAGCCATCCTTTCACCTGCTCATCCATCCACCCAGTCACTCATCCTTCCACACATTCAACTTTTCAGTCATCCATCCATCCTCCCTTTCTTTCTCCATTGACCCTTTCACTTAGCCATCCTTCCTTCCATCCATCCACCCATCCTTCTACTCATCCATTCATAAATCCATCCATTGACCCCATCACTCATCCATCCTTTCACTCATACATCCACCCTTTCACTCATCCATCCACCCTTTTATCATCCATCTACCCTTCCATCTATCTATTTACCTTTTCTCTCATCCATCCATCCACTCACTCATTCATCCATCCTTTAGCTTATTATCCACCCATTCAGCCTTTCATTCATCCATTCACCCTTTCACTAATCCATCCAGCCATCCACCCATCCCTTCACTTACTCACTCACCCACATTTTCATATTAATTATGAGCTGATCCTCTGTCTACACAGTTACATACAAAAGAGGCCCATCAAGAATGTCACCCTTGCTGTAGTTCCTTAAGCAAGGGGTGGGGTGGGGGTAGGGTTCACTATGCCCCTGCACATAGGCAGTCTGAAAAAGTGGACGTCATGAGTCATGCATGATGCACAGTGCCATGCCATGCATTGAGGTGACTGTGACATTGTGTTGTTTCCAGGGCTTTAAGCAGGATGAAAAAAAAGAGGGGGGTCTCTCCAAAGTGGGTGTTTGATGTAATTAAGTGCGTAGCTTAAAACAACTAAGCTAAAAATCTGCGCTTAGCATAGTGTGCTGCCAGACTGGTATTTTGCCTCTTCTGTCATTGCATCCAGATATATAACAAAACAAGTAACGTTACACCTACAACAAGCCAGAACTATTGGCTTTGTCAATGGTTGTTAGTTGCATAAATTAAAAATGCAGCAACCATGGCTTCGTTGAATACAATATTGAAAATGCACTTTTCTAAAATGATGAGACTGAAAGAACTCTAGCCCCTTCCAGGGTCAGCTCTAGGCTCATGGCCTGGGTAGGCGGCCCCTGTAGAGGTGGTACGGGCTGGGAGGAGCCTCCCAGAGCTCAGGAAGGTGTTTTAATAAAACGTCCAGAATAGGCGTTAGATGACCAGTACCTGCGGCTGCTCCTACCCTTCTGAATTCTTCTCAGAATGATAAAATTGAGGAGGAAGAGGGTATTGTGACACACGACGTGGCCAGCAGTGGGTAGGGAAAAAAAGAAGCCAATCAGGAACCAGGAGGAATGCAGGCACGGAGGCCAGTGAAGAGGGGGGGGTCAGGGTGTTTGGAAGTGGAACTGAGCCAGAAACCGCCAGGGGCTGCCACGCAAATATGTATCCATCCTTAGAGGCTTATTATATTAAGGATATCATAGCTGCCAAGGTTTCAGATTGCTATGTGTGACATTTTCATAATTTCAGTGAAATTTCAAAAACTATGAGTGACACTTTCTTGCGAGCAAAATCAAGCAATGAAGATGACGGAACATATAAAAAACCGAAATGACACTCATTTGAACAATGAAAAACTCTAAGAAGATCATCTTAAAACTGCTGCAAAGCACCTGAAACTGAAGGGCACTAACCTAATTCCCTTTTAACCTGATTGTACTGTTAAACAAATGTGTAATCATGATATTAAACATTAAACAAGTCTTTCACAGGCAGTACTTTAGTAACAACAGTTGCAATGCACCAATGATGACAGTGACTCCAAGTGTACCTCCCCCCCACCCAAAACGAGTTAGAGTAGTGCGGTAACGCACTAGCTAAAACTACAGTGAGGAGACACTCTGCTCCTGACTCCTAGAATCAGCATCCCCACAGTGCGCCTCCAACATCAAAACTGAGGGGTAAAGCTTGAATGAATACCACATATGCAGATTTGTGAAGCATTGCCCACTGTTTTTCTGCAGCTGTGAAGGTAAGCCCTGGAGTATTCCAGAACTTGGTACAGCAGCTGACATTTTGGGCATGCCACGGGTGGACAGAGAGGAGAATGGCCCTTATTATGTGGTCACCTAACAAGAGTTTCATTAGAGGGCAGCTGCAGGTGTCAGATGGACCACAGAACAATGCAGTGTCCAAGTGAAAGGGCCCTGGAGGACACAAGATCTGATTGATCTCATGACCACGCGCCAGTCGAAAAAGTACAATTTTGAGCATAGTGCAAGTCAGTGCAACTAGAACATTATTATTGTCAGTTCAGGCACTTACTTCTGCAAGGCAAGCCGCACCACGTTTACAGGTGGGCCCCATGGTGGCCCACCTGTCCCGAAAGTTTGTCATGTGGTAAAACTGAAGCTCGAAAAAAGACTAATACTTGAAAAAAGACTGTCTCAAGGCGAAGCGACCCCATAAAATTTTCCAAGAAGGCAGAGAATGGAAAGTGATGAGATGTTGCTTAGACATCCTCCTGTAGTCTTATACTGCATCATTAATGCTTCTGGTTTCAAAGTCTATAGGAATGTGCTGTTTTAGATTGAGGTTTTACTTTTTGTACCGTCTAGTGACA
Organism: Lissotriton vulgaris; assembly: GCF_964263255.1. Lineage (NCBI taxonomy): Eukaryota > Metazoa > Chordata > Amphibia > Caudata > Salamandridae > Lissotriton > Lissotriton vulgaris. The sequence continues at coordinate 254,442,716 of NC_141687.1, forward strand.
GCCAGCCTTGCTCATAATTGCTACATTAAGTCTGGATTGCTACCTAACCTATATACATGCACCTGCATGTCTGAGTCAGTCAGTGCTCATTAAGCACAGGGTTACTTTGTTTCCATTTAGTAACTTGCCACTTACTTTTTATCTTGCTACTACCTATGTTGTACCAAAAAGTTTTGCAAGCATTGATGCACGACGTGCATGTAACACATAAAGTGACACCGGCGTGCGCAGCGTGGACTTCACTTACTTATAGTTGAGTGACCTGTATGCACTGCTGCCCAGCCACATTGTGCACTCTGCGACTGCCTGTCTTCATCCAGGCAGCTGCTCTGTGCTGGCCACACTTGAGTCAACACTCCTCGGCCCCCCGGCGTGGCCGCTCGCAGTCCAGGTGACCAGAGCCGACTATCGCCGGCTCAGCTGCCACAGCCAGGTCAACAAGGTGCAGCCTGCAGTGTTTAGGGGGGGCGCAGCTGGCCGCCCGCAGCAATTGATCATTCATGCCCCCTGTAGTGGCCACGCAGCGGCGGGCGGCCATGGCATGAGAGAGACTCGAGTCTCACCTGTGCTAGTCTCTCTCAGATTCCCCTGCCGCTTCTGCCTACTTCCTAGTTCCTCCGGACGTGACGGCACTCTACGCCGGCACATCTGGATTATTAATCCCGGCCCCCATGATGCCACGCCGGTGTATGACAGCTGCAGTATCGACTACTGAGAGGGCAGCCCCCCCCTCCCCCCGCCCCTGTGTGTGTGAGTGTCTCTGAAGCCGCGCGCCGCCTCGCTGGCGCCGCATTCATTGTTTCCAGGGCTACGCAGCAGGCAGCTGCCTGGAGTGCAGAGACACATTGTAGCGCTGCTCTCAGCCACTCCACAGAGCTTAGAGCAGTCTGGTTAAATATTTGGGAACTCGGCTCAGCAAGCAGCACCTCTCTCGGAGCAGCTGAGAGCCGGGGCACAGGCACCGTTGGTGGCGCGCCTGGCAGGTGTCAAAATGCGTGACAATGCATTTCAGTGCGGTGATGCGGATCACCGCACTGAAATGCGTGACCGTGGTGGCCCTTGGGGTTTGGCGGCCCTGTGCAGGTGCACAGCTTGCACATGCCTAAGGCCGCCCCTGCCCCTTCTTTTTAACTTGTTTCACCAGCTTTTTTTCATGAACTGGATTCCGTAGCAGCATTGGCGTGTTTGCACATTCCTTCCATCTGACAGAATCCCCTGTCCTAGACCGTGGCAGGAGGAGGCCACCGCATGCAGTAACACATCAAACTTGCCCATTGTCATTCTGTATGGGGCAATCAGGCACAGACAGAATGACAATGGATGGGATGGGGCTGCTCTTGTGCTCCCAGGAAAAGTGTGAGGCGGCCCATTAGGGTGCTGAGGCTTCATGCTTGGAACAGTGCTGTTCCCTGCAATGCCCAAAATGACGGACAAAAGGCGTCCGTAAAAGGGATCCTCACGGACAACGGACGTGAGGTCCAAATTATGGACGGTCCATGAAATTTACGGAAGGTTGGTCACCCTAATGAGGGGATCCCTCCTGCAACGTGAGAAGCATGAACTTACCACAAGGGCGGGGGTATTCATGGTATTGAAGTTCCTGCTCTTACAGTTTTGGAAACGCAGAGGGAAGAGGCTTCTATCAGGCGCGCAGACTCACCAGAGCGCTGGTACTTCAACTGGGAGGTGGACATTCAGAGAAGTGTCTCCCTCGTGCTCTGTAAATGACGCATACGCAATCACCAAATTACCACTCATGCGTAAAAAAGTCCTTGAAGATCGGCTTTCCTATTTAAGGCCTAGCGCTCAGGTTAGTCTGTGTACATTTGTAGAGATTTTTTGGCTATGGTTACTCCTGTTGTTTTCCTTGCCTTGCTTTGCTTTTTGGGCCATCATGGGAAAACATTATTTTAAGAGGAGCATTTATGTTCCTTCCAAAGCTGCATCACCGACTTCTTCTGACTCTTCTCATTCACCTCCTTCACCCAAGAGAAAGCAGAGAGGTGGGGAGAAGGTGCACGAGTAGAGAATTAAAAGGATTATTTTTGACACCTTAAGGGAATTTCAGAAGAATGGCCCCAAAAAGACTGAAAAGCCCTTGTCTGATGTTCTGCCTGCTTCAAATGTGTCGTCTGACTCAGAAACTACTTTCCCTGTTACAGTAGGGAAAGGGAAGCATATTTCTAAGGAGATGTTACTTGATGTTTTGGTCCACATCCGAGAGAATATGGGGTTTGATGGTGTCGAAAGACCATCTACTTCTCAGGAGCTGGTTCTTTACTAGAAACTCATCAATGCAGGCCCACCGATTCATCAGTTTGTGATGGAGGTTATTAAACAAGAATGGAAAGATCCTGGAAGAATTGCCAAGATTCATTTCTAAACTATATTCTCTGGAGAATATGGACCCTCTTTTGCCAGACAACACCCATGTGTATTTTGTGGTGGTGGCTAGTTTGGTGGGCAGATCCTCGGTTGCTAAAAAGAATATTTTAAAGGATCCTGCTGATAAAAAAGTGGATTCCTCCCTAAAAAAGGTCTTTGCAGGATCTCATGATTGCTGGTATCTATGAGGTGTACACAGTTCAATCATTAATTAAAGACTTTAAGGAAATATTTAAGGACAGTCAAAAGGACACAGAGTGTTCTGAGTTATTGGAAAGCATGGAACACCAGGTGCAGCTGCTTTCAGATATTTCTTTTGATGTGATTCCTCCAAGGCTTTAGGTTCTTCAAGATGTACGTTTTTCAGGCAACCTTCAAGAGTGCAAAAATATGAACATGCTAAAAAGAATCAAGGAAAGTCTTCTTTCTTTTGCTATTTTAGAAAGCAAAAGCAGGAATCAGGTTCCAAAAATCAGCAATCCTGGCTGTGCTGAACAGGAGGGAGTTGGCAAGCCACCAAGGGGTTCTCTGCTTTGAGTCACATCACAACAGGCAGATGGGTTCTCAACATTGTGAGAAAAGGTTATCTGAACGAGTCTCAATATGTGCCTCAACCTTCGGGGACCAGACTAATGCCCCTGCCCAAGAACCCCCTCAAGAGGAAAGCTCTGTCCGAAGAAATAGCCGCTGTGATTAAGAAAGGCACACGTTGTCACTTCCTGTTCAAGAGAAGGCTCAAAGGAAATAATCAATCATTTATCTGGTGGAGAAGGCTTCAGCAGGATTTTGGCTTGTAATAGACTTCAAACAGTTGCATCTCAATGTACAAGAGATCAAATTCAAGATAGAGACCTTACAGAGGATAACCCTTCAATTCCTCCCAATCACCTTATGATCATGTTGGATGTGATGGTTGCCTATCTGCACATCCCAATTGCCAAGACTCAGAAATATCTGAGGTTTTTGGTGGGCAAGCAGCACTGACAGTTCATGGCTCTACTATTTGGTCTGAGGTCAGCTCCTCGGTTCTTCACAAAAGGGGGCGGGTTCCCTTTTGTTAATGTACTCCGGAACCCTCACTCAGTGGACCATTTGTACCTGCTTGGAAGTGTAGAGGGGAGAAATAACTCATTAGGTCAGGCTCGCAAATTCCAAGAATTATGACTTAGAAGAATCACAGACTTCGGGTTCTGGGTTAGTGGGTTTATCACAAAGCCAAAAATAACTGGACATACAGGCAAGTCAAGACGAGGTTGTACAAATACATCAGAACCAATACAAAGCCGAACCTGTTTGCGATGTTCACTCTCTGGAAGATGAAAAGAATGACAAATTCCAAGACCAGAACACAGGCAATAAGTGCCCCCACATATAGATCAGACTTGATTTGAGGATCGATAGTAAAAAGTATTAGTCTGTCCCTACACTACTATTGCTAACTTGACATCCCTACTTAACATTTTCCCAGGTAAGTTAGGAAAAGGTGCTAGCACCTGAACAATTCCTAAGAAGTGCACTCACATTGAATGGGTCAAGTTAGCACAAAGCTACGGAGCTCATTCTAAGATGCTCCTTCTCTCTCCATCGATCTCTTCTCCTCTCCTAACTCAACGCCCAGGGCATTGTCCCTAATTCACACACCAAAATCATAAAACACGCCCATTTCACATCATCCGATCGCCTCATGCTGCTAGGAACCTCCTCATAGGTGATTTTCCATTTAGTATCGATACTCCTAGCTACTGGCTTGATGACCTTGATTCCCAGGCTTTTTCCACTGAGAAAGAATACTGTCTCACATTATCAGCACTCCTTGTACAAATGTGTCCTCTCCTTCCTTAGCCTAACTTTTAAAACAAAAGCGTTATTCTAACTAACAAAGATGAATTTATCCACCTGCAAAAGAAATGTGAGAAAGGAAAAATTCAACATTCGCACAAAATTCATGCCAAGCCTAATAAGAGAGCTTCCAGGGAAAATGCATTTCAGACCATAAAAAATCAGCCAACATAAGAAAATAACACATAGACCTTATGAAGCCACATGAAATTAAGCATTTTACTAAGTAAGTCAAAGTCACCATGTTACATGAACACATCAAATACATGATTAATTGTAGACGACCAACACGAATTCAGCACGTTAAAGTTCCAGTTAGCACGCCTGTGTGCAGACATTATTACGATACACATTTAAATAAATGCATTACATTTTAGTGAATGAACCTCATTACTCAGTTATAAATTAATACTAAGATTTACATTATTCAGGACACAACTGCCACGTTAACTTCTTCATGTTGCACAAAATATTTCTATAATTTCACCTTTACATCTTATTACATTTCACATTCTAATGACCCAGTGTTAACACAAGAAAAGTATAAATGCAGGTGCAAACTACTCGTGATTATGTTGCACCCCTACAAATGAAAGAGCACAGTCGCGCTCTAACAGAACCCCCTCTGATGACGAGTGCCATCACAATCAATCACCTTCCCCTGTAGAAAGAACCGACTTAAACAGAAGTCGTAGCCAGTCTTCCCTGTCAAAACCTTTCTAGGCTTTTGAGGTTCTAATAGTGACTGTCCTGCAGTCTCTACATTCTCCTCTCACACTCTCTAAGAGATCTCTCAGCCTGTCCTGCTTTATGCCACTTGTAAGTCCTTGTATATAGCCAGGGATCGCGAGATCACAAGGACTCAAGTGCGCACTAACTGAAAGATATATTTTTCAAAATTTTCCATTTGTCATATTTTTAATTCAAAAACATTTTTTGTAACTTATGTCATTTGCAGTTCAAATAAAATAAAGCACAGTTCATTACAATACATAAACAATTATTGTCTTTTCACACATGTTTTTTACACTGGTCAAATGCTACACAACACAGTTATATTTACAACCCAATGCATTTCGGGGTTTTGCACCCCTTCGTCAGGGGCCTATGAAAGAAGAAAGAAAGAAAAAGGAAACCTAAATTAGTTTCGATGCACTTGAAAAAGTATTTTGTGTTAGAGCGACTGTAATTAAATTACCTTACCTAACTAACTGGTTGGAGACGAAAAAACGTGATATGGGAGGTTCCTGTAAAGTCTGAAAAAATATATACAAATTGCTTAGTTGTATATACTAAGAACTTGTAACTAACATGGTATTAGACCGACTTTCTTGTGTGTCATTACCTTGACTTCCAGTGGTTGATAAAACTATCTGTGGGTAATTGTAGAAAAAATACGATCAAGAAAGGGAAACTGTCACAATGTTTATCTCAAATAAACCACAATGGGTTGTTCACCATTTAAGTCAACAAACGCTCACCTGTGCATTTAGGGACGTGCTAAATGTGGCGTTGGAGGAATCTGGTAAAAATAAATGTGAAGATCAAGACCATGAATAGCTTGCCTTGTAGTGTAGTATATTATCGTCCTTATTGAACATGGGCTGAAACTAATTTACCTGCGAGCTTTAGTCCGAATTGCAGAGTCTCGCTGATATTCCTCGTTCTCCCGCGCTATGGAAAACAAATAAACGCGTGACGCGTTTAGAATTATATTACTAAAACCAACGCGCATCCAGATGAAAGAATCTCCCTGTCAGTAGCGCTTACCGGAGACTGCAAAGCAGCAGCGTTGTACCGGCGTCTTCCCTCGTTGGATACTCGGGAGCCTGTGGTCCTTCTCTTATGTTTATAGAACGAGCCGGTCACGTTATCGAAAACGGACTGGTTCACACGCGCGCAGGCGCCATCTTGAAAGGGGGTTATATATAAATTATTTGCGCTAATTGCAGAACTTACCAAACTCAGTTGGCGAAAAAATATATACCTCCCTAATAATTTGGCTTATCAAAAGAAAATAACACTAAAAGGACGTGTTGCCTGCTATAATGTAAACGAACCGTAACCACTGTGTTAATGTGAATAGTACAGAGAAACCGATCGCTTAGTGGAGTAAGTACATGCGTCTAGAAGCCCTATTAGAAGGGGGGGAATTTTGTGGCTAGTTGATGCCAAGTGCATGGTATCAAAGAGTACTGTGGTATTGGAAGCCACTCTTAGCTATATGATCTGAGGTGGATCAACGAGTTCAGTGTTTAAAAAACTAATAACAGCAAAATGAAACAGTGACAGTAAAAGAAGCTAAAAAAGAAACAATGCGAAGGAAAACATTATGAGTGTCAACATAATTCCATACATGTCATATTTTTGTACTATGGTGCCTGTAAAAAAGTTATAATTGTAATCCAGTGGATAATATCTAATTTATGGTGAATGTAACACGTGTAGTCTCACTAATGTTGAGTGCCACTATGCTAATGACAACCCTCACTGGATCTTCAGTTATTGATACTGGCTTATAATTTAAAGAAAACATATCATATCCAATTTATCATTGAGCCCATCAGGGACTGTGGTTTGAAGTTTCCAAATCCAATATATTTCTCTCCTGAGTAAAATCTTTGCATTGTCCAACCCTAGGCGTTGTGGAATTTGCTCAATAATCTGGAAACGAACTTGCGCTATTGTGTGATTTTTCTCAATCCAGTGTCTGACGAGTGGCGAAGTTATATTTTTATTGCGAATTCTGCTTTTGTGCTCTGCCAGACGTATTTTCATCTTCCTGTCGGTTTTGCCGACATACAATAGTCCACATGGGCATTTTATCGAATACACTACGTGTTCCGCATTACAATTTGCTGAGTGTCTAAGCCCTATCTGTTCTCCTGTTTTAGGATGGGATAATTTGTTGCCAGTGATTACGTTATTACAGTTTTTGCAGTTATAGCACTTGGTTGTGCCTCTAGGACTGGATGTTTCTAATATCATGTCATCTGGTCTACTCAATAATTCTTTTATGTTTCTTGACCTTGAGTATGCGAAGAGCGGTTTCTGTGCGTAAAGGTGGTCAAAATCACTCTCCATTTGCAAAATGTCCCATCTTTTGAGTATCGTCTTTTTAATTTCTCTGGTTGCTGTCGAATACTTAGATACGAATACCATTCTCTTTTTCGTTTCTTTAGTCTTTTTTTGAAGTAATACAGTTCTAGGAATTGTATTTACCCTTTCCATTTGCATGTCTATTAGCTTTTCCGGATATCCTCTGTTAAGGTAGCATTGTTTCTGCTTCTCAAGACTCTTGGCACATTGAGCGTCGTCCGATGCTATCCTTTTTATTCTCATAAACTGAGACATTGGTAGATTATTCTTTAGAGTAGTAGGATGAAAACTTCCATACTGAAGTGCTGTGTTTTTATCAGTTGGTTTCTTGTAAAGCTCTGTGCTCATCTTGTTCCCTTCAATTTTTACTTGCACATCCAAGAAAGGAAGAGTGGTGGTGCTAATTTGGCTTGTAAATTTGATCCTCGGATTGATTAGATTGAGACTCTGTATGTTGCGCTTAAGATCTTCTGTTGGTTTCTTCCAGACTAGGAAGATATCGTCAATGTATCTTTTGTAATACAAAAGGCCAGTTTGCCATGTTATATCTTCTAAGATGTACTCCAGCTCGAATTTTGCCATGAAGATATTTGCGTAAATACACGCCCCTGGAAAACCCATAGCTGTTCCGCTTAATTGTGTGAAGAACTCAGTTTGCCATACGAAGTAGCTGTTGTGCAAGCAAAACTCCAGTAGTTGCATGATTAAATACTTTGTTTCTGGTGGTATGTCCATTCGCAGTAATGCCCATTCAATGGCTTCTAGGCCCATTTGGTGAGGAATTGATGTGTAGAGTGACACAACGTCTATTGTACATAATACCAAACTTTCCTCAGTTTGTAAATCCAACGAAGTCACGCTTCTTAAAAAATGTGAAGTGTCCTCTAGGTAGGTTGGCCAATCTCGCATAAAAGCTTGCAACTGGGCATCAATGTATATGCCCAAGTTTTCAAAAATTGAAGAACATCCTGAAACAATAGGACGAATTGGCGGATTTTGCAAACATTTGTGTATTTTAGGTAAGAAGTAGATTTTTGGTCTCCTTGGGTATAACTGCCTTAAGTATCGTTTGGTTGCTATAGTAATCCACCCTAGTTCTTCCGCTTTATCAAGAATAGTATCCAGGTTCTTAGCAATCTCGTTAGTGGGGTCTTTTGGCAATTTCAAGTAAACTTCTGTGTCTAAGACATGTTCATTGCCTTTCTTTATGTAGAACTCCGTGTCCATGATTACCAATCCTCCTCCTTTATCCGCCTTCTGAATGGTTATATCCTTGTTGTTGCGAAGAGTGCGTAAAGCACTCAATTCAGCTCTTGTTAGGTTCTGTAGTTTACTCTCGTATCTGATTTTCGTCATATCCGCTTTGACAAGGGTTTCAAATAAATCTAAACTCTTGTGTGATACAGGTGCCATAAAACTGCTTTTCGGTTTGAATTGTTGATCCGTGTTTTCAGTTGTCTCTATTGGATTCAGAATGGTAAAGAAATATTTCAATCGTAAAATCCTCATAAACTTAAAGAAAGATACCTCGGTCTCTAATTCATTGGTGCGGTATGTACTCACAAAGGTTGGGCCTTTATTCAGTAACTGGATTTCGAATTTAGATGGAGAATATTTCGAAATATTAATTACGATATTTTGCTCTGACTTCGTAGCCCCTGCTTCTTCGCTTGCTCCTTCTCCTTTTCTTTCTCTTTTGCCTTTTCCTCTTCTTGTCTTTTGTCGCCAGATTGCGGTGGGACTTGATCCGGAGGTTTGGCAAGATTGAGGTCCTTCTCTAAAAAAGGATCCATAGTGGATGTAGAAGCTGAATCAATTGTTACTGTTTTTCCAGAGTCCTTTTTCCGTGATTGTTCCTGGACAAGCGGTTGCCTGGTAGTACTAGTTTCACTGTCCGAGACCATACTCTCCTGAGATGAAGTTGCCTGTTGTTTCTTGCCTGTAAAGCGTCTTTTCGCATAGACTTCTGCCCATGTGTAGGCCTCGTTTAATTTATAGTCTATGGTGTCTCTTTTAAACTTTCGCAGTTTGGTCTCCTCTAGTTCCTTCCCATATCTTTCCAGTTTGATGTCCATATCCTCAAGGAATTTACCCCACGGTTCTTCCTCCATTCTTTTGGAAAGTTCCGATTTCAGGTTGTATATTTCTTCCTCTAATTCTGTGATTGTTTTGGCCAGTTCCTCTATTAGTAGCAATATTAAATCAAGAGAACACTTGTTAAGAATTTCAAACCATTTCTCCATGAACTTGGGGTTATTGTTCAAACGATATAACATAGGTCTGATTGCGAGCCTTAGTCCTCGAGGGATTCTCTTCACACGGTGGTACTGAACTAAAGTGGTTGCGTGCAATCGTTGATTTAATTCACGTTTAGTTAGGTATTCTAGTTGTCGCAATTGCTGCGTGACTGAACTTCCTTGAGCATCGAAAGATTTAGCCTCCTTTATTAATTTGTATATTTGCGTTGCTTCCTCTGATGTGTAAACTTTAGTGTTGGCACGGTTGTCCGTGATTGATGCTATAGATTCGAAAGACATTTTGTCTATGGTGCTAATACCACATGTGTGCAGAGCAAAACTAATAATAAATGGTTGGTGGTAATGCACTCTGTTATTCAAGATGGATCGTTTGTACGGTATGTGTGCTGCACTAGATTGGTGCCTGCCAACACCCTAAATCAATGTATATAGCCAGGGATCGCGAGATCACAAGGACTCAAGTGCGCACTAACTGAAAGATATATTTTTCAAAATTTTCCATTTGTCATATTTTTAATTCAAAAACATTTTTTGTAACTTATGTCATTTGCAGTTCAAATAAAATAAAGCACAGTTCATTACAATACATAAACAATTATTGTCTTTTCACACATGTTTTTTACACTGGTCAAATGCTACACAACACAGTTATATTTACAACCCAATGCATTTCGGGGTTTTGCACCCCTTCGTCAGGGGCCTATGAAAGAAGAAAGAAAGAAAAAGAAAACCTAAATTAGTTTCGATGCACTTGAAAAAGTATTTTGTGTTAGAGCGACTGTAATTAAATTACCTTACCTAACTAACTGGTTGGAGACGAAAAAACGTGATATGGGAGGTTCCTGTAAAGTCTGAAAAAATATATACAAATTGCTTAGTTGTATATACTAAGAACTTGTAACTAACATGGTATTAGACCGACTTTCTTGTGTGTCATTACCTTGACTTCCAGTGGTTGATAAAACTATCTGTGGGTAATTGTAGAAAAAATACGATCAAGAAAGGGAAACTGTCACAATGTTTATCTCAAATAAACCACAATGGGTTGTTCACCATTTAAGTCAACAAACGCTCACCTGTGCATTTAGGGACGTGCTAAATGTGGCGTTGGAGGAATCTGGTAAAAATAAATGTGAAGATCAAGACCATGAATAGCTTGCCTTGTAGTGTAGTATATTATCGTCCTTATTGAACATGGGCTGAAACTAATTTACCTGCGAGCTTTAGTCCGAATTGCAGAGTCTCGCTGATATTCCTCGTTCTCCCGCGCTATGGAAAACAAATAAACGCGTGACGCGTTTAGAATTATATTACTAAAACCAACGCGCATCCAGATGAAAGAATCTCCCTGTCAGTAGCGCTTACCGGAGACTGCAAAGCAGCAGCGTTGTACCGGCGTCTTCCCTCGTTGGATACTCGGGAGCCTGTGGTCCTTCTCTTATGTTTATAGAACGAGCCGGTCACGTTATCGAAAACGGACTGGTTCACACGCGCGCAGGCGCCATCTTGAAAGGGGGTTATATATAAATTATTTGCGCTAATTGCAGAACTTACCAAACTCAGTTGGCGAAAAAATATATACCTCCCTAATAATTTGGCTTATCAAAAGAAAATAACACTAAAAGGACGTGTTGCCTGCTATAATGTAAACGAACCGTAACCACTGTGTTAATGTGAATAGTACAGAGAAACCGATCGCTTAGTGGAGTAAGTACATGCGTCTAGAAGCCCTATTAGAAGGGGGGGAATTTTGTGGCTAGTTGATGCCAAGTGCATGGTATCAAAGAGTACTGTGGTATTGGAAGCCACTCTTAGCTATATGATCTGAGGTGGATCAACGAGTTCAGTGTTTAAAAAACTAATAACAGCAAAATGAAACAGTGACAGTAAAAGAAGCTAAAAAAGAAACAATGCGAAGGAAAACATTATGAGTGTCAACATAATTCCATACATGTCATATTTTTGTACTATGGTGCCTGTAAAAAAGTTATAATTGTAATCCAGTGGATAATATCTAATTTATGGTGAATGTAACACGTGTAGTCTCACTAATGTTGAGTGCCACTATGCTAATGACAACCCTCACTGGATCTTCAGTTATTGATACTGGCTTATAATTTAAAGAAAACATATCATATCCAATTTATCATTGAGCCCATCAGGGACTGTGGTTTGAAGTTTCCAAATCCAATATATTTCTCTCCTGAGTAAAATCTTTGCATTGTCCAACCCTAGGCGTTGTGGAATTTGCTCAATAATCTGGAAACGAACTTGCGCTATTGTGTGATTTTTCTCAATCCAGTGTCTGGCGAGTGGCGAAGTTATATTTTTATTGCGAATTCTGCTTTTGTGCTCTGCCAGACGTATTTTCATCTTCCTGTCGGTTTTGCCGACATACAATAGTCCACATGGGCATTTTATCGAATACACTACGTGTTCCGCATTACAATTTGCTGAGTGTCTAAGCCCTATCTGTTCTCCTGTTTTAGGATGGGATAATTTGTTGCCAGTGATTACGTTATTACAGTTTTTGCAGTTATAGCACTTGGTTGTGCCTCTAGGACTGGATGTTTCTAATATCATGTCATCTGGTCTACTCAATAATTCTTTTATGTTTCTTGACCTTGAGTATGCGAAGAGCGGTTTCTGTGCGTAAAGGTGGTCAAAATCACTCTCCATTTGCAAAATGTCCCATCTTTTGAGTATCGTCTTTTTAATTTCTCTGGTTGCTGTCGAATACTTAGATACGAATACCATTCTCTTTTTCGTTTCTTTAGTCTTTTTTTGAAGTAATACAGTTCTAGGAATTGTTTTTACCCTTTCCATTTGCATGTCTATTAGCTTTTCTGGATATCCTCTGTTAAGGTAGCATTGTTTCTGCTTCTCAAGACTCTTGGCACATTGAGCGTCGTCCGATGCTATCCTTTTTATTCTCATAAACTGAGACATTGGTAGATTATTCTTTAGAGTAGTAGGATGAAAACTTCCATACTGAAGTGCTGTGTTTTTATCAGTTGGTTTCTTGTAAAGCTCTGTGCTCATCTTGTTCCCTTCAATTTTTACTTGCACATCCAAGAAAGGAAGAGTGGTGGTGCTAATTTGGCTTGTAAATTTGATCCTCGGATTGATTAGATTGAGACTCTGTATGTTGCGCTTAAGATCTTCTGTTGGTTTCTTCCAGACTAGGAAGATATCGTCAATGTATCTTTTGTAATACAAAAGGCCAGTTTGCCATGTTATATCTTCTAAGATGTACTCCAGCTCGACACACAAGAAAGTCGGTCTAATACCATGTTAGTTACAAGTTCTTAGTATATACAACTAAGCAATTTGTGTATATTTTTTCAGACTTTACAGGAACCTCCCATATCACGTTTTTTCGTCTCCAACCAGTTAGTTAGGTAAGGTAATTTAATTACAGTCGCTCTAACACAAAATACTTTTTCAAGTGCATCGAAACTAATTTAGGTTTTCTTTTTCTTTCTTTCTTCTTTCATAGGCCCCTGACGAAGGGGTGCAAAACCCCGAAATGCATTGGGTTGTAAATATAACTGTGTTGTGTAGCATTTGACCAGTGTAAAAAACATGTGTGAAAAGACAATAATTGTTTATGTATTGTAATGAACTGTGCTTTATTTTATTTGAACTGCAAATGACATAAGTTACAAAAAATGTTTTTGAATTAAAAATATGACAAATGGAAAATTTTGAAAAATATATCTTTCAGTTAGTGCGCACTTGAGTCCTTGTGATCTCGCGATCCCTGGCTATATACATTGATTTAGGGTGTTGGCAGGCACCAATCTAGTGCAGCACACATACCGTACAAACGATCCATCTTGAATAACAGAGTGCATTACCACCAACCATTTATTATTAGTTTTGCTCTGCACACATGTGGTATTAGCACCATAGACAAAATGTCTTTCGAATCTATAGCATCAATCACGGACAACCGTGCCAACACTAAAGTTTACACATCAGAGGAAGCAACGCAAATATACAAATTAATAAAGGAAGCTAAATCTTTCGATGCTCAAGGAAGTTCAGTCACGCAGCAATTGCGACAACTAGAATACCTAACTAAACGTGAATTAAATCAACGATTGCACGCAACCACTTTAGTTCAGTACCACCGTGTGAAGAGAATCCCTCGAGGACTAAGGCTCGCAATCAGACCTATGTTATATCGTTTGAACAATAACCCCAAGTTCATGGAGAAATGGTTTGAAATTCTTAACAAGTGTTCTCTTGATTTAATATTGCTACTAATAGAGGAACTGGCCAAAACAATCACAGAATTAGAGGAAGAAATATACAACCTGAAATCGGAACTTTCCAAAAGAATGGAGGAAGAACCGTGGGGTAAATTCCTTGAGGATATGGACATCAAACTGGAAAGATATGGGAAGGAACTAGAGGAGACCAAACTGCGAAAGTTTAAAAGAGACACCATAGACTATAAATTAAACGAGGCCTACACATGGGCAGAAGTCTATGCGAAAAGACGCTTTACAGGCAAGAAACAACAGGCAACTTCATCTCAGGAGAGTATGGTCTCGGACAGTGAAACTAGTACTACCAGGCAACCGCTTGTCCAGGAACAATCACGGAAAAAGGACTCTGGAAAAACAGTAACAATTGATTCAGCTTCTACATCCACTATGGATCCTTTTTTAGAGAAGGACCTCAATCTTGCCAAACCTCCGGATCAAGTCCCACCGCAATCTGGCGACAAAAGACAAGAAGAGGAAAAGGCAAAAGAGAAAGAAAAGGAGAAGGAGCAAGCGAAGAAGCAGGGGCTACGAAGTCAGAGCAAAATATCGTAATTAATATTTCGAAATATTCTCCATCTAAATTCGAAATCCAGTTACTGAATAAAGGCCCAACCTTTGTGAGTACATACCGCACCAATGAATTAGAGACCGAGGTATCTTTCTTTAAGTTTATGAGGATTTTACGATTGAAATATTTCTTTACCATTCTGAATCCAATAGAGACAACTGAAAACACGGATCAACAATTCAAACCGAAAAGCAGTTTTATGGCACCTGTATCACACAAGAGTTTAGATTTATTTGAAACCCTTGTCAAAGCGGATATGACGAAAATCAGATACGAGAGTAAACTACAGAACCTAACAAGAGCTGAATTGAGTGCTTTACGCACTCTTCGCAACAACAAGGATATAACCATTCAGAAGGCGGATAAAGGAGGAGGATTGGTAATCATGGACACGGAGTTCTACATAAAGAAAGGCAATGAACATGTCTTAGACACAGAAGTTTACTTGAAATTGCCAAAAGACCCCACTAACGAGATTGCTAAGAACCTGGATACTATTCTTGATAAAGCGGAAGAACTAGGGTGGATTACTATAGCAACCAAACGATACTTAAGGCAGTTATACCCAAGGAGACCAAAAATCTACTTCTTACCTAAAATACACAAATGTTTGCAAAATCCGCCAATTCGTCCTATTGTTTCAGGATGTTCTTCAATTTTTGAAAACTTGGGCATATACATTGATGCCCAGTTGCAAGCTTTTATGCAAGATTGGCCAACCTACCTAGAGGACACTTCACATTTTTTAAGAAGCGTGACTTCGTTGGATTTACAAACTGAAGAAAGTTTGGTATTATGTACAATAGACGTTGTGTCACTCTACACATCAATTCCTCACCAAATGGGCCTAGAAGCCATTGAATGGGCATTACTGCGAATGGACATACCACCAGAAACAAAGTATTTAATCATGCAACTACTGGAGTTTTGCTTGCACAACAGCTACTTCGTATGGCAAACTGAGTTCTTCACACAATTAAGCGGAACAGCTATGGGTTTTCCAGGGGCGTGTATTTACGCAAATATCTTCATGGCAAAATTCGAGCTGGAGTACATCTTAGAAGATATAACATGGCAAACTGGCCTTTTGTATTACAAAAGATACATTGACGATATCTTCCTAGTCTGGAAGAAACCAACAGAAGATCTTAAGCGCAACATACAGAGTCTCAATCTAATCAATCCGAGGATCAAATTTACAAGCCAAATTAGCACCACCACTCTTCCTTTCTTGGATGTGCAAGTAAAAATTGAAGGGAACAAGATGAGCACAGAGCTTTACAAGAAACCAACTGATAAAAACACAGCACTTCAGTATGGAAGTTTTCATCCTACTACTCTAAAGAATAATCTACCAATGTCTCAGTTTATGAGAATAAAAAGGATAGCATCGGACGACGCTCAATGTGCCAAGAGTCTTGAGAAGCAGAAACAATGCTACCTTAACAGAGGATATCCGGAAAAGCTAATAGACATGCAAATGGAAAGGGTAAAAACAATTCCTAGAACTGTATTACTTCAAAAAAAGACTAAAGAAACGAAAAAGAGAATGGTATTCGTATCTAAGTATTCGACAGCAACCAGAGAAATTAAAAAGACGATACTCAAAAGATGGGACATTTTGCAAATGGAGAGTGATTTTGACCACCTTTACGCACAGAAACCGCTCTTCGCATACTCAAGGTCAAGAAACATAAAAGAATTATTGAGTAGACCAGATGACATGATATTAGAAACATCCAGTCCTAGAGGCACAACCAAGTGCTATAACTGCAAAAACTGTAATAACGTAATCACTGGCAACAAATTATCCCATCCTAAAACAGGAGAACAGATAGGGCTTAGACACTCAGCAAATTGTAATGCGGAACACGTAGTGTATTCGATAAAATGCCCATGTGGACTATTGTATGTCGGCAAAACCGACAGGAAGATGAAAATACGTCTGGCAGAGCACAAAAGCAGAATTCGCAATAAAAATATAACTTCGCCACTCGCCAGACACTGGATTGAGAAAAATCACACAATAGCGCAAGTTCGTTTCCAGATTATTGAGCAAATTCCACAACGCCTAGGGTTGGACAATGCAAAGATTTTACTCAGGAGAGAAATATATTGGATTTGGAAACTTCAAACCACAGTCCCTGATGGGCTCAATGATAAATTGGATATGATATGTTTTCTTTAAATTATAAGCCAGTATCAATAACTGAAGATCCAGTGAGGGTTGTCATTAGCATAGTGGCACTCAACATTAGTGAGACTACACGTGTTACATTCACCATAAATTAGATATTATCCACTGGATTACAATTATAACTTTTTTACAGGCACCATAGTACAAAAATATGACATGTATGGAATTATGTTGACACTCATAATGTTTTCCTTCGCATTGTTTCTTTTTTAGCTTCTTTTACTGTCACTGTTTCATTTTGCTGTTATTAGTTTTTTAAACACTGAACTCGTTGATCCACCTCAGATCATATAGCTAAGAGTGGCTTCCAATACCACAGTACTCTTTGATACCATGCACTTGGCATCAACTAGCCACAAAATTCCCCCCCTTCTAATAGGGCTTCTAGACGCATGTACTTACTCCACTAAGCGATCGGTTTCTCTGTACTATTCACATTAACACAGTGGTTACGGTTCGTTTACATTATAGCAGGCAACACGTCCTTTTAGTGTTATTTTCTTTTGATAAGCCAAATTATTAGGGAGGTATATATTTTTTCGCCAACTGAGTTTGGTAAGTTCTGCAATTAGCGCAAATAATTTATATATAACCCCCTTTCAAGATGGCGCCTGCGCGCGTGTGAACCAGTCCGTTTTCGATAACGTGACCGGCTCGTTCTATAAACATAAGAGAAGGACCACAGGCTCCCGAGTATCCAACGAGGGAAGACGCCGGTACAACGCTGCTGCTTTGCAGTCTCCGGTAAGCGCTACTGACAGGGAGATTCTTTCATCTGGATGCGCGTTGGTTTTAGTAATATAATTCTAAACGCGTCACGCGTTTATTTGTTTTCCATAGCGCGGGAGAACGAGGAATATCAGCGAGACTCTGCAATTCGGACTAAAGCTCGCAGGTAAATTAGTTTCAGCCCATGTTCAATAAGGACGATAATATACTACACTACAAGGCAAGCTATTCATGGTCTTGATCTTCACATTTATTTTTACCAGATTCCTCCAACGCCACATTTAGCACGTCCCTAAATGCACAGGTGAGCGTTTGTTGACTTAAATGGTGAACAACCCATTGTGGTTTATTTGAGATAAACATTGTGACAGTTTCCCTTTCTTGATCGTATTTTTTCTACAATTACCCACAGATAGTTTTATCAACCACTGGAAGTCAAGGTAATGACACACAAGAAAGTCGGTCTAATACCATGTTAGTTACAAGTTCTTAGTATATACAACTAAGCAATTTGTATATATTTTTTCAGACTTTACAGGAACCTCCCATATCACGTTTTTTCGTCTCCAACCAGTTAGTTAGGTAAGGTAATTTAATTACAGTCGCTCTAACACAAAATACTTTTTCAAGTGCATCGAAACTAATTTAGGTTTCCTTTTTCTTTCTTTCTTCTTTCATAGGCCCCTGACGAAGGGGTGCAAAACCCCGAAATGCATTGGGTTGTAAATATAACTGTGTTGTGTAGCATTTGACCAGTGTAAAAAACATGTGTGAAAAGACAATAATTGTTTATGTATTGTAATGAACTGTGCTTTATTTTATTTGAACTGCAAATGACATAAGTTACAAAAAATGTTTTTGAATTAAAAATATGACAAATGGAAAATTTTGAAAAATATATCTTTCAGTTAGTGCGCACTTGAGTCCTTGTGATCTCGCGATCCCTGGCTATATACATTGATTTAGGGTGTTGGCAGGCACCAATCTAGTGCAGCACACATACCGTACAAACGATCCATCTTGAATAACAGAGTGCATTACCACCAACCATTTATTACTTGTAAGTCCTTACCACTCCAATCAAAAGAATCACACAACCCCCTTTCTATAATGATGGGCTTCAAAATATAACTAAGAATCACATTTAATCAAAGTTGGCAAACCAACTCCCTATTTTTCCAAAACCTTTACCAACCATGTCCCAAACTCCTTCAGTTGCCAAGTCATGCATCTCACTGTGAATCTCAGTGATGTTACTTAAATACTTCCTCCGATCCTTGCTATGGTCTGGGATATAAGTACAGCACTGTTGGACCCTCAACATTTTACAGACTCCACCCTCTTTTGCTTGTAATACGTCCAATGCAAGACGGTTCTGCATCACCATGGCTCTTATCGACACCATCTACAAGCTATAAAGTCCGAGCTGTATTCACTGACAGCTTATCCACAATAGTTGACAACCTTGAAATCTTGATGTCATTCAGAAACACTCCCAAACTTAGTAACATTGTTCCAAACACATCTTAAACAATCTCTCCTGCACTCTCACCTCACTTCTCTGTATGGTGTAATCCACCTTCCTTGGTCTTCAACATGATATATCTTAGGAAACACAACAGCCACATAACTTGTACCATACTAATTCAGTGCCAATCGCACATACGCATTTTTTCACACACAAAATACACATTTGGAACTTCTTGCATCGCTTCTTGCAAAAACATCTTCGCAGTGGCTTCAGTTGTGAAAATGTGATCACACACGCTCTGTCCAACAAAGATCTTATCATAACAAGTCTGTACCAGTCTAATGCAAAGCTTTCCTCGCTGTTCAAAATCTAGTGCTATTGCACCATAACTCCCTTGTGCCTTGTGTTCTAACTCCTCATTGGTCCATTCAAATTTTCCTTCTGTACTGTTAAGTTTTACTGCCCTTTGTCTATGTTTATCTTCTACTTGATCTACAAACTTCTTTTCTATGTGAGTTAACATGCACGTCAAATTATAAGCTGGGACTTCTGAAAGCACCAGGTAGTAGTTGGAGAAGTAATATTCATAGTGACCCTTACTGTAAAACATACTAAGCAATAGACTACATGTAATACCATACCATAGGTCAGGGGCAGGTGATGATAACGAATACCCTCCTCCACCGACGCAGGCAACTGCATACACACATAACAATCTCTCACATCCATCGGATTCACATATTCATACAATAATTTTGCATATGCATTCAACATGTAATCACCCTTAGACAAATCTACATGCAACATGCAACTAGTTTTATGTCAGCTCCTAAAGTACCCTCTTTTGTACTAGAAGTAACAGGTGTGAATGTCCCTTGTACTCCCACCCCTTCAACTTCAGCTTCATGTGAAATTTTTATCGACACAATAATAACTACAGCTATCACAATTATCACTCCAACTATGAGTGTACCTATCACACACTTTGCTGTACAGTTCGGATTTCCAGACTCCATTTTTAATTGAGTTCGGTTTAGCACAGCAAGAGGATCAATGCAAAGTCTCTTTCTCTACCTCTGGTTGCTGTTCAATAAAATTCACACACAGTTCATTGGAGCCCTGGAAATCAAATTGACAGTTTGTTGCACTCTTAGTTAAAAGACTTCCTTAGCCCTCTTTCTTCTTCTACAGAAAGTCCCTAAATGTAACCTTCTTCCACTCGGGCCTAGATTATCTTCTTCAAGGCAGGCTTTATTTACAGTTCACAGCTTAATCAACAGTTTCGTATAAGCTCAGAGACAATTTAATCAATGACACGCTGTAGAATCCCAAGAGGAACTGCTGCAATCTTGTTATATCCCTTGTATTACTCTTCTTCATCTTTATACAAATTTTTACATATTGTGTTTTCTTTTGAATAGTTGTAATGTTATGCCTCTCCTTTAAGCCTCTCCTTCTATGTCATCGTTGCTTAGCAATTCTAGAATGCTTAGGCTGTTGCTGCTCACTTGAGACTGGAACTTGATAGAGAGACACTCTGGCAGTTTGAGAGCTGAACTTGTTCTATTGAATAAATCTTATCTAACCTACTGGATTGGATTTGTCTTCATTGGATGCAACATAAATTTGGTGACGAGGTGGTCAAGTCAGCCCTCTTTGAACCCACATCCTACCAAAGACTTTCATATTCAATCAAGATTTATTTTCAACTGCCAGATTACAGTGTCCTCTCTGATTTCTTGCTTGAAGAACCCTCCAAGACAAATGAATTCAAGACTCCACTAAGACAAGTTTTCAACTTATTCTACTTCTCTATTTTCTATTGAGAACTTTATTACATTGACCTACTCATACTCAAATCTTCTCTAAGACTTTAACATTTAACTCTATTGAGACTGAGACTCTTTTGCTTACTACAAACTATGGATTACTTGATTTTTTCTTGAGGAAATACTCTTTTGAAGAGGCCTTGTTCATCTTTTCACTCTTTTGATTTTTCTGGACAGTATGCACTGATCGATTGTTTCATTGGAAACCACCTTCCCTGACAAAATACCGGCAGAAGTAATTTCTTATTGCACTGCTGTTGTGGACAGGTCTGAGTCAATTTTATTTTCATTTTACTAACTGACTCTTTGACCTTGCATGCATTCATCGATCGTTTCATTGGGAGCCAGCTTTGATTAAGGACTCAGCGAGTAACTTTCTATTGCAGTACTGTTGTGGACAGGTCTAAGTCGTTTCTCTTATTTTTCATTTTTTTTCAAATGACTCTCTGACCTTGTTCTTTTCGCTCGCGCTTCTCTTCCCGCAGCGACATTTAAATCTGCATACAACGCTTACCGGCTCTCCTCCGAACCTCCTGACGTCCTTGCCGCTCCTCTCAGAACTCCTTCACACAGCCATTCTCTCCGTCTTCTCACCCTCACGACTCCTTGTCATCACGCAACGCTCCTACGCTACGTAACGTCACCGCCATGTTCCATGTTACCTAGCAACCACAAACAATATCGCGCAACCTTGTTTACCTCATCTTCTTTCCTGCATTCTCGCTGACGTGCACAGCTTTGATTTTTCAGCGCATTTACCTTCAATATAACATTGCGCAACTGATTTTTTTTCTCTGCACTATCGCTGATGTGCACAGCTACCATCTTTTAACGTTTTTAATCCTTATCCTGACTACTCCATTCTGCACTCGTGCACTCGCTGATGTGCACAGCTACAATCTTCAGATTTTTTACATCGTTGCCTTCAAGCTGATAGGCACAGCACTTCATTGAACTTCACTTCCTTGCCTTCACGCTGATAGGCACAGCAACTCCAATTGAACCTTGCCAATTGAACGCCAAATAGTACAACAACTACATTTGAATTTTACTTCATTGCCTTCACGCTGACAGGCACAGCTAAGTCAAATTTCATTTTTATTTATTTATTACCTTTTTGTATATTACATTTTTCTAGTTTTCTCCTTACTTATCTTAATTATCTTCTTTTTATTTCCTCATTATGGCCATGCAAACGGCTATTCTTCCTTCTGCGTTTCTTCCTGAACCAGGTTGTCCCAAAATAAAATGGACTCAATGGTACAAATCTTTCAACATTTATATTATAGCCATTGATGGCATTAAGTTTCCCCCTGTACGTAAAAATGCTATGTTGTAAAATGCTTTAGGTGCAGAGGGTCAGAGGATTTTTGACCATCAACCCAAAATTGTACGCCCGCCCTCTGATGATTGGAATGAATACACTGAAGCAGTCCTCAGGTTAGAAAAACATTTTATTGATGAACCAAGCATTATTGTTGAAAGACACAAATTTTACACTCAGAAACAAAGGGAACATGAGAATATTGATACCTTTTTAGCAGAATTGAGAGTATTAGCAGCTTCCTGTGAATTTGAAGGTCCTATTGACCAATATTTGAGAGATCAATTAGTTGTCGATTGTCATTCTAATGAAGTTCAAAAAAGAATCCTCTGTTGTAGAAATCCTTCTCTCACTGAGACTTTAGAAATAGCAAGAGGTATTGAAAGATCTGTTTCAGCTTCCAAGGAACTTGGCAATAATAAACCCTCTATTTCTGAAACAGGTAATAAAATTTCACAACAAGTATCTCAACCTACTTCACAACGAGAAAAAGATAAACTTCCTAATAAGACTGATTGGAAAAAATCTGAAAAATCTCTTCAATGCTTTAGGTGTGGTTCAAAATCTCATCTTGCTAATTCTCCAACTTGTCCTGCGTTAAAAAAACAATGCACTAATTGTAAGAAAATTGGTCACTTTAATTCAGTTTGCAAATTTAAAGCTAAAACTATGTGCGTTATAACAGACAATCCCACCACTGAAGTAAATTTAATAACTAAAGACATATCTGTAAACAAAATATTACTATCTGTGGAACTGATTAATTCACAAGGAGATTCAGATAGTGGTGATCCTATATGTGATATCATTATAGGAAAAGTTTCTCTCAAAGTTACAGTTGATTCTGGTTCTCCAGTTACTATTATTCCTGATGTATTTTTCTTCAAAGAATGGGCTGGGATTGATTTATTTCCAACTGATATACATACTGTTGCATTCAATGATATTGAAATTGAAATTATGGGATATTTTTTAGACAATATTACCTTTGAAGATAGAACTATTGATGCTAAAATGTATGTTTCTTAAAAAGGTTATAAGATCCTAGGTTGGAAGGACCAAGGAAAATTTTAAATGATTTTGAGACCAGGTACTCTTAATCCTATTTCCTTGGATCGCTCTGAAAACATCAATTCTATTACTATTGATCATTCTTCATTAGACACCATAATTAATAAACATCAGGGTGTCTTTTCTGATAAGTTGGGTTCAGTCATAGGCTATGAACATAAGATAATCCTAAAACCAGATGCTATTCCCGTAGTTCATAACGTCAGACATGTTCCTTTAAGTATTAGGGATAGACTCAAAACCCATCTTGATCAATTATGTAATGAAGGTGTGATTGAGCAGATTGATTCTTCATTGTATATTTCTCCAATTGTCGTTGCTCTTAAAAAG
The DNA here is from genome assembly GCF_964263255.1 of Lissotriton vulgaris. Taxonomy (NCBI): domain Eukaryota; kingdom Metazoa; phylum Chordata; class Amphibia; order Caudata; family Salamandridae; genus Lissotriton; species Lissotriton vulgaris. The sequence continues at coordinate 254,466,093 of NC_141687.1, forward strand.
AATTGTGATGAAATTAGGCTCTGCATTGACCTTAGGTCCTTAAATAAGAATATTCAGATTGATTGCTTCCCTTTGCCTCGCATTCAGGACATGCTTGCTCAACTTAAAGGTACAAAAGTATTCTCTACGATAGATTTAAGAGCGGCATACCATCAAATTCAGCTGAAGGATGAGTCTAAGGATCTTACCGCTTTCAACACTCCATTTGGTCCTTTTAGATTTCTAAGACTACCCTTTGGCCTAGCGTCAGTGGCCTCAGTCTTTCAGAAATTAATGTCACAACTTTTTAGTAACGTAAAGGATGTTTTAGCTTACCAAGACGATATACTTATTTCCACCAACACTGTTCAAGAACATCTGGCTAAGTTAGACCAAGTTTTAGGTATATTGAACAAACATGGTATGACTATAAAAAAACAGAAGTGTAGTTTTTACTTAATAAGGTGGAGTATTTGGGTCATGTCATTTCTCATGAAGGCATTAGTCTCAAACAAGACCTGCTTAAGGCGATTCGAGAATGTGCGCAGCCATCCAATAAGGATCAATTGAGGTCATTTTTGGGGTTGAGTGAATTTTATTCAAGGTTTGTACAGAACTTTGCTTTGATCAGTGAACCTCTAAGACTATTAACTAAGAACAAAATTAAATTTGTGTGGGGTGATGAGCAAAGTTCTGCTTTTGAGAAATTAAAGGATCTGATCATTTCTGCTCCTGCACTTAAACCTTTCAATGAGGCTTTCACATCCTACATTACTGTTGATGCCAGTAACACAGGTCTAGGTGCTATACTTAGTCAGTTAGACAATGGGAATGAAAATATAATTGCCTTTGCTTCCAGACAACTTTCTTCCTCAGAAAAAAATTATAGCACTATAGAAAAGGAAGCCTTTGCTTGTGTCTGGGGTGTCAAACATTTTTCCACTTATGTATGGGGCAAAGAGTTTGTACTTGTTTCTGATCACAAACCCCTTATTTTCATATGGAATGATAAAGGGTTGAGAAATGCAAGTCCTAGATTAGTCCATTTATTTTCCAAGTTATATGACTTCAATTTTTCAATGAGACATATTCCCGGAGGAAAGAATTTTAAGGCAGATTTCTTATCAAGATGTCCTGTGACGTCTTCGGAGGTTGAATCCATCCTTGACGATAAGGAGGTGGTAATAAGTTTGGTTGATGGCTTAAAGTTAACTGAGGGGGTCATTTCTAAATCGGACTGGCCACGAGCTTCAGATTGTGACAATTCTCAGATTCTCTTGAAAAAGTGGATATCTGATGGTTGGCCGAGAGAAAGTCAGGTTGATAAGAACATGGTTCCTTTTGCCAAAATTAAGGACGAATTGAGCCTTGAAGAAGATCTTGTTATGAGAGGATCTTTACTTGTTCCCCCTATATCTATCAGAGACAAAGTAATTGCTTTGGCCCACAAGGGACATGGAGGAATTATCAGTACGAAGAAAAGACTAAGATTACATTACTGGTGGCCGGGCATGGATGTTTCTGTTGAAACATTACTAAACAACTGTCTTGAATGTTCTCATGCCGAAAAATCCTTACGCACGGTCAATTCTCCTTTGTCTCCAGTAAAGTTTCCTGAAAATCCTTGGGTGAAATTAGGTATAGACTTTTTGGGACCAATTGGCGGCTTGAACCAAGGTTTTAGGTTTATTTTAACTGTTGTGGATTATCACTCTAAATGGGTGTCTTTCAAATTTATGAAGGATCCCAATACAGAAAATGTGATTAGTTTTTTGTCTAAATTATTTAGGTCAGAAGGAATCCCTGGCTTTATTGTTTCAGACAATGGTGTGCAATTTGTTTCACACAACAAGAGAGATTTTTTGAACAATTATGGAGTTAAACATCTAACCACTGCCTTGTACAGCCCACAGGGTAATGGTTTAGTGGAAAGGGTGAACCGCATTTTAAAAGATTCTGTTCAACCTGCTATCTCTTCTGGACAAATTGTACAGGATGTTGTCAGTGACAGAGTGTGGTCATATAATAACACTCCGCACTCCACCACGGGGATCACTCCGTTTGCCATGCTACGTGGTAGGGAATCCTTTAATGAATTGTCCCCTCAATGGGTGGTTACAAAAACCAAATCTGGTGGAACTTCCCTGGATTTGAATGTAGTAAAGGACAGGGTTGAGAATTCTCAAATCCGGTCCAAGATCAGATATGACGACAGTAAACATGCCAAGAGTCAATGTTTTTCTGTTGGAGATAAAGTTATAATAAGGAGACCAGGTAAAGTCAAAGGATCAAGATTTTATCCTGAAACTACCATTATCAAAGTTGGTAAACATTCTGTCATGGTTTCAGGTGGCAAATGGTGGAGTAACAGACGTATTGCTAGAATTGTTGGTGATATGTCCGCAACTTCTTCTGATTCTGGTCTGTCGTTACGTCCTGTTGAAAATTCTTACAATACTGTTTCGGGTGTTCCTTTCTGTTCTTCTGTTACTGGATCATCTGTAAATAATGATTTAACTGTTCCTGATGATGCTTTGGATGGTCCTGAGTTTGTCTCTGACCCTTCTATTAGAGTCAGTTCCAGGCTGAGAGCTACTCCAAAGTATCTTGATGATTATGTGACTTAACTTTTTGTTTTACAGGTGAGGAGGTGTGTTATATCCCTTGTGTTACTCTTCTTCATCTTAATACTCATTTTTACATATTGTGTTTTCTTTTGAATAGTTGTAATGTTATGCCTCTTCTTTAAGCCTCTCCTTCTATGTCATTGTTGCTTAGCAATTCTAGAATGCTTAGGCTCTTGCTGCTCACTTGAGACTGGAGCTTGATAGAGAGACACTCTGGCAGTTTGAGAGCTGAACTTGTTCTATTGAATAAATCTTATCTAACCTACTGGATTGGATTTGTCTTCATTGGATGCAACAAATCTCTTGGGCCGGTGGCTGATATCCAAAAGTTGGAAAAGACAAATCTCGCTGAATCAAAACTTGCACCCTGCTCAATATCAGAGGTCTTAGTACAGCCACTGTCAGCACTCTGTGGGATTCTATTCCAGGGACTAACGGTTCAATCTCAATGTTCAGTTCTGGAACTCTGATCCCCACTGTTCCCAGCATCTGTGATCAGATAGGTCCACTCTAGGGCAGCGTACCTCTGACAGGGCATCCTTGCTCTTCTCGATCTCCTCAGGCCCTCTTGTGCTTGCTCTGTGTCATTTAGCTCTGATTCAGACGTTTCAGACACAGGGCAATATCTCTTTCAGATGCCAGTCTCAAGTTTTGCCTCTTGTGTCTCACAGGCCATGATTCCCTTGTGAATTCTTCTCTCCTTCTCTGCACCCGATCACCTTGCACATCAGTTCCTCCAGCTGAGTCTGAACTCTGTACCCCTCGCAAAGTTACTGTCTCCCTCAGAGTCAATACTTGGGCCTTGTATTTCGTGCCTCCTCAGCTAGCTCTGGTGGGCAACCAGCCTTAGTACCCCCCACAGCTTGACTTGTCCTCTCCAGTGGCCTTGTAGCCATGGCTGAATTTCCTTCAATGAGAGGAGCTGTTTCTTCCGAGGGTCCTGAAACTCAGTGGGTGTGTGAGGCATGAATCCAGTTCAGCAAACCTCCACACTTCGCAGCTGTATTCGGCACCAGAAACACTTTGTACGGACCTCTCCAGCAAGGATCAAGACCGTTCTTCCCCATATACTTGTGAACCAGTTACCTGGATAAAGGTCATGGCAGAGGTCCTTGGAGGTCGGGGCAGTCGCAGCTTCAACCTGGTGAGACACAGAACGGACCACGTCAGCCAGTCCTTTGCAATAATCAAGGATCAAATCATCTATGATGTTTATCAACACTGTAGACAGCACTTCTGGCAAGCGCTTCACCCTCCCCAACAGGATCTCATGCAGCGAGAGTCCTGTCCTCCTATCGTGGATGCTACGCAAACTCATCAACACCAGGGGCAATGCATCAGGCCATTTCAGAGACGTTGACGAACAAACCTTTGCCATAGGCATCTTGAGAGTTCCATTAACCTGCTCCACAAGACCAGATGCCTCTGGTCTGTAGCTACAATGCAGTCTCTGATCAACGTGTAAGGCAGTACAAAGCAGTTTCATAATCTCACGATGAAAGTGCGTTCCTCTATCTGACTCCAACGAAATTGGGAATCCGAAACATGGTATCAGCTCTCTAAGTAGCAGCTTCAACGCTTTACGACTATCACACCTTCTCATTAGATATGCTTTTACCCACCGTGAGAAAACACATGCCACCACTAGAATGTATCTCAATCCATTGCACCTAGGCATCTCGATGAAATCAAGTTGCATCCTATTGAAGGGACTTCCAGATTTTCCAATGTGACTGAATGCAACCAAAGTTGTTTTTCCAGCATTCATGTGTTGACACATAACACATCTGTGACACACTGCTTCAGCAAATGCATGAAACCGTGGATTAAACTCTGTCTTAACACTCGCACCATAGCATCTCAGAGCTTCATACATTCCGTCCTATTACGCTCAGGTGCTGAATTCAGACTATAAGACTTTCACTCTACTTGTTGGAATCTACATGAGATCGTGTTAGTCCAGTCAGTGGCGAAGACCAGATCCCCCATAGGATTCTGACTCTTACACAGTGTTACCTCATATCCACGCCACAGAATGCAGAATGAGACTCATGCAAGGTGTCCCCTCATGGCCACTCCTTGGGATGTCAATCAATCAATCAAAGATTTATAAAGTGTCTTACCTATAAATTTGCCAGACCATATACAAGTTATCCACTTAGCTGTGACAATGTCATTGTAGTAGACAAAGATCCACAACAGGAGCCTCAGCAATACCAGCGTAACCTAGGAAAGAACTGCAACAGAAAGTGTTGCCTCACAGCCTCAATATTGCTGCTGCAGAGAGAAGCCCATAGACGATACATCACCTCTTCCATTGGAGTGATAATCTTCCTCTGTTACAATCACAAAGAAGGAAATAGCTGTGGCGAAAACGTCACTTGATGACACGTCACAGCCTCCACTAGAATGGAAACCTTTTAAACATCCTACTTCAATGAAGAAAATGCCCCCCGGCATGAGCGCCACTACACACTTGCTTTTTGTGTGGACACACTTCTGATGCACTCAGTATGGGCAATACCTCTCAGGAAGACTAGACCAGTCACACAATACACAATATGCTATACATCAACAATCCGATCATCTGTTGACCCCTGAATCTTAACACGACCAACAGACCATAATGATGATACACTAGGCTACTTGTTATTATAACACTCACAGCTCAAAAGAACACCTGCAACTTGTCGTTTAACTCTGCGTTTAAGGGGTTTTCTGGGAGAAAGGGCTGCCACTGATGCCACTGATGCTTTCGCTGCCATTACAGGCCCTAGCCTGCGCCCCTCGCACCACGGGACTTGAGGAAGCCGCTCCCCTACTGACGGAAGAACGGACACAGGCCGAAAGTGGAAGGTTCATTCCCCACAGCAGATAAGGTATGTACAGCAAATGGGAGACAGGGCCATGCACACAGACTGCCCCTTCTTTTCAATGATTCAGATTGTGTGAACAAGTCAAAGTACACCTGTTATGGAAATAGTGATCTGAATCGACCATGGATCCAGCTTCGGGGACAGACATTTGTACTTTTAGACTGTTTTGTATAGCGCCACACACTGCGACTTCTGGGCACTCAACTAACCACCATTGTAATACTAAAAAATCAGAATCAATACAAGGACTGACCCATATGACAGCCGTGTTTCAGTCAAGCTCTTATTCTGAGGCGTAATCATGCGAAACCAAATGTGAATAGCTCGGTTTCACAAGTCCCTTAAGCCTTAGGTAGCTTAGTCGGTTCAGGCTGGAGATGTAGTTTCCGACGTTCCAGATCTAGAGGCTCCAGTGCCCATTCAGAGCCCTCCAGAACCATTACCAGTCACCTGCATAAACTTCTTAATCCTGCGTGCTCCTGTATTCTCTGCATGCGCCTGCCCTGCAATACACGTCTCAACGTAGGCACTACTTCCCGCTGCTCTTCCTCCTAATACCTACGAATCAACATATGTTTCAGTATCAATATGATGTGAAGGCCGCTACTTTTACCACCCTTTGGCTTAACTTTTGAAATATCTTCTAGGCATTAATAATTACTTTGAAACTGACACCTCTCAGTGTCTGAGGCTGTACTTACCCGAGCACAGTATTCGGGGAGATTTTTGAAATCCGCCTGCAGAATGCTCCCAAGAAAGGGCAGGGACTCACGACCACGAGGAGGCGAGTCGACTGAACCGGATCCTCCAACGTCAGCAGCTGCGAAATGGCCAATCACTGCATGACTACATTCAAGTCAGACACAGTGATTGGCCATTATGCAATGCTGCTGAGCAGCAGTGCACCACCCACGCGCGGCATCCGATAATGGATTGCTGCGCAGTGACCAGCCAATCCTGGCGCTGCATGCAGTGCCAGGATTGGCTAGGTGGGCCCACTGTCTGCTCGCACTCTGCCCTTCCTAACGCTGGGGGCTGGCCTGCCCAGCTAAACCTGCACCACCCTGGTCATTCACTAGGAGGGGGAACTTACTGCGCATGCTTGGGCAAGTTTCAGCCCCAAGCTTCACATGCGCTAGGTGTACCTGACTGTCTCTGCTGCTACAGCGCTGGTGACGTCACACTGTCACTCAAGCTGTGCAGGACAGCCCCCCTGCGCGCAGCGGGTGCTGACCTGATTCCAGGCTCGGCGGCGCAAAAACAAATTACTCTGACCTGGTGACGATTTATTTCAAAAGTTAAGTAGTTCAGCAATTCCAGCCGCGGGTCCATGTGGGCTAGTGGGGCTACGCCCCTACGCCCCAATGGACGCACCGCGGCTGATGCACGTGTCAAAGAAATGATCTCAGCTACCTGTGCAGAGTGCACTTCCTGTAAACAAGAAGCTTCCACAGCTCCAGAAATAGTACAGACAGCAAACTCCGCTATCAGATAATCTGCATTGTCCCTTAAGCATGAGCTCTCTACAAAAATGATTTAATCTGATTCAGGTTCTTGAACAATGCCAAGTCTCGGTTTCGTGCAAAATTTAGTCACATCGAGACAGTCATGGTCCTCACAATCTTCATATTCAACATTTGGAATAGGCATCAAAGTAGCAGGATTCAATACAGAACATCTTTTCAGAATCACATTCTCTGAGGCAAGTATGACTTGTTCATAACGTATGAGTCTGTTATTTGTCAAATGTTGTGTGTTGGTTCTCGTCATAAGAAGCTGAACTGAATGTGGGACATATACAATAAGAGGATGACCCTTCACAATACTTTTACACCTTCCAGTGCTGACACCTGTTGCAGCAATGGATTAGAGATATGAGGCAATGCTGAAGCTACCAGATCTAAGGTAGCTGAAAAGTAGGCTACTGGTCTATGGACACCTCCATGAGTCTGTGTGAGTACTGATAGTGTGCAACCCTCATGCTCGCAGCAAAATAACAAGAATGACTTATTGTAATCAGGCATTCCTAGAACCAGAGCGCGACGCAGGCTTTCTCTGAGCTCCAGAAAGGCAACCAAACAGTCGTTATCCCATGAAACCAGATCGCTCACATCCTTGTGTGTCAACCTCTGCAAGTTGGGAATCCACTGATGACAGTATCCAACCACTCCCAAAAACATACAGGCTTCCTTTTGTGTGGTAGGTGCACTCTGTCAAATTTACTTTATTCGGTTTATGTGCAAACCATAAAAGCATACTAAAAAACAATTAATATCAGCAAATATACAACCATGATATATAAAAAACAATTGATGCTCAGATAAATACATATAAAAACAATGAATAAAACAGTGTGTGCTGATTACATCTTAACACTGCAATGAGAGACATACATAATTTTATGGTGTTAAGTTATTCTCCTTAGAGTTCTTACGGCTGCGGCAAGAAAATTAGCAATGTTAAAAATTTCCCATTCATTTGTCAACATTTGCATGTAGAGCAGAGGTCTTCAATCTGTGGGGCGCGACCCCCAGGGGGGTCGTGGAGTCATTTGAAGGGGGTCGCAGATTCTGTCCCTGGCTTGGGCTGATGAGGGTGCTCACGGCGAGGCCTAATTCACACCGAGGTGTGAAAAACATCCAAGCCTCATTAACAAGTAAAAGACTTGTCAAGTACTCGGATGTGGCTGTGTGTGTCCCTGAAGCCGTTTCGAGCTGGGGGGAGTGGGGGAGGGGGGCTGGGGGAGCAGGCTGTAGTGTAGCCCTTTGAGGTCAATGGATATTGCGCACCTGGAGCTGTGGGTCCTGTGACACATCCCCCGCCCCCAGCAGGGAGGCACAGAGATTCCCTCCCATGATCGGGAAAGAAGGAAAAACACGCAGAGAGATACTGACACCCCCCCCATGAGAAAGGCACAGAAAAGGTGGGTGAATGAATGATGGGTGGATGGATGGATGTAAGGATGAAGGATGGATGTGTGAAAAGGTGGGTGGATGAAGGATGAATGGGTGGATGAAAGGGTGGATGGATGAAAGGATGGATGGATGAAAGGATGGATGGAAGGAAGGATGAAAGGGTAGCTGGATGAAGGATGTATGGATGGATAAAAGGTTGCAAGGATAAATGATGGATGGATGTGTGAAAGATGGGTGGATGAATGATGGGTGAATAGATGGATGAAAGGGTGGATGGATGGATGAAAGGGTGGATGGATAAAAGATTGCATGGATGAATGATGCATGGATGGATGTGTGAAAAGGTGGGGGGATGAATGATGGGTGGATGGATGAAAGGGTGGGTGGGTGGATAGATGAAAGGGTGGATAGATGATGGATCGATGTATGGATGGGAGGATGAATGGGTGGATGTATGTGTGGATAAAAGGATGTATGAAGGATGGATGTGTGAAAAGGTGGGTGGGTAGGTGGGTGGGTGGATGAATGATTGGTGGATGGATGGAAGGGTGGATGTATGGATGTAAGGATGAAAGGGTGGACGGATGAAGGATGGATGGATGAAGGATAGATGTATGGATGTAAGGATGAAAGGGTGGACGGATGAAGGATGGATGGATGAAAGGGTGGATGGATGAAAGGGTGGATGGATGAAGGATGGATGGATGTATGGATGGATAAAAGGTTGCATGGATGAATGATGCAAGGATGGATGTGTGAAAAGGTGGGGGGATGAATGATGGGTGGATGGATGGATGAAAGGGTGGGTGGATGAAGAATGGATGTATGGATGGATAAAAGATTGCATGGATGAATGATACATGGATGGATGTGTGAAAAGGTGGGGGGATAAATGATGGGTGGATGGATGGATGAAGGGTGGGTGGATGGATGAAAGGGTGGATGGATGATGGATAGATGTATGAATGGGAGGATGAAAGGGTGGATGGATGTATGGATGGATAAAAGGTTGCATGGATGAATGATGGATGGATGTGTAAAAATGTGGGTGGATGAATGATGAGTGGATGGAAGGGTGGATGGGTAAAGAATAGATATATGAACGGAAGGATGAAAGGGTGGATGGATGAAGGATGGATGTATGGATGTAAGGATGAAAGGGTGGATGGGTGAAGAATAGATGGATGAAGGATAGATGTATGGATGTAAGGATGAAAGGGTGGACCGATGGATGAATGTATGGATGGATAAAAGGTTGCATGGTTGAATGATGCATGGATGGATGTGTGAAAAGGTGGGAGGATGAATTATGGGTGGGTGGATGGATGAAAGGGTGGGTGGATGGATGTATGGATGAAAGGGTGGATGCATTAAGGATGCATGTATGGATGGGAGGATGAAAGGGTGGATGGATGTATGGATGGATAAAAGGTTGCATGAATGAAGGATGGATGTGTGAAAAGGTGGGTGGATGAATGATGGGTGGATGGATGGAAGGGTGGATGGGTAAAGGATGGATGTATGGATGGAAAGATGAAAGGGTGGATGGATGAATGATGGATGGATGGATGGAAGGATGAAAGGATGGATGTGTGAAAGTGTGGGTGGGTGGATGAATGATGGATGGATGGATGTGATGAGGTCTAACAGGCGCATTTATGGTTGTCAAAAGATGATGATGAGGAGTACCAGTTTCTAGAAACTTTTGTCAGAAGGGGGTCCTTACCCCTAAAAGGGTTTTACAAGGGGGTCTCGGCATCAAAAAGTTTGAAGACCTCTGATGTAGAGTAAGGCTGGCCTAGCTTGCATAAAGCCTTTGTTAGCTAAAATTGGGGAAATAAAACGCTTCCTGATGTCAGTAAGGTGCTCACAGAAAAACATAAAGTGCATAATGTCCTGCCCAGAGAAGTTGTCACAGGTACAAGCCCCAAGATTTAAGTGCGCTCATTTTCATGATCACCTCAATGCGGTCTGGTGAAACCTTCCTCTTGCCTTTCTCAATACGATTACCCAAATCCTAGACTTCAGGCGAACAGTACTAGAGTTTGCTTGGGGACACCTAGTGTCCATTCTCTGCCAGGTGATTCAATAGTGCAACCATATCAATCCTACAAGCCTTTTCTGTTTTGGAAGCAATCAAGAGGTCATCGATATACTGCACAAGAACTGAATTATGTGGCAGTACCAGACTCTCAAGATTTTTTTTCAAAATCTGATAAAAAATCGATGGACTCTCAGTATACCCTTGTGGGATATGACACCAAGTTAACACACAATTTTCCAGAGGGAAAGCAAACAAAAATTAGCTTTCCTCGTGTAAGGGTATTGAGAAGAACGCCTGACATAGATCAATCACTGTAAACCATTCAGCTTCACAGGTGATTTGAAACAAAATTACTGATGGATTCGATATCACAGGACAACATGGACCTACAATTGTGTTGACCTTACGTGGGTCTTGCGTGATTCTGAACTTCCCACTCGGCTTCTGTAGTCCCTTAATAGGGGAATTACATGCGCAGCCCATTATTTCCAATCATGGACTCAATTACAGGCTTGATATCTGCCACTGTTTCCGGCGTCAGGTTGTACTTGGGCGTTCTTGGGATTTCAGCATTTGGCTTAATCTGTATCTTAACTGGCTCAACCCCTCCGTTCAGCCCTATTTCTTCTCTTGTGAAATCCCACACCTCAGGAGAGACTGAGTCCCTCAAGTCGTATGGCAGATCTTCAGTTGTCAACACGGAAGACATCTCTACGCAGAGATTCTGATTCGCCAATTTGAATGCAATGTCATCATCATTAGTCTGCAACTCCACTCCCTTGGGCATGCAATAGATGGTACAATTCAATTTACAAAGAAGGTCACGACCCAACAGACTGGACTCGAATCGAACACCACAAATTGGTGTCAATCCCGAAAGGTTCCTATTCTCACAGGTATCTCATCTGTCAACTGATTGATCATTCTCTTATTAGCAACTCCTACAACTTGGATTGGTTGTCCCAAGAGGGGTAGGTTTGTGACTACTGCAGATCTCACAGGAGAACGGGTAGCGCCGTTATCAATCCAAAATGTGATGGGTTAACCATCAACATCTGCCTCCACATACAGTCCTCTCTGGCCTACCTCTAAGACTGCTCCAAGGGTACAGTCTTCCCCCTAAGGCACCATCATTGCAACGGGCCTGGATCAAATTCATCTAGAGCCTTGATAAAGGAGATCAGCTGGTACACTCGATTTCCCTGTGGAATTCTCAGAGGTTGGGGAAGTTGCACTTGTGGACTCAGACCCCTTCTGTATACAGACATGGGCCTCATTACAGTATTTACAACCTCAGGTACCTGGGTTTAGTTGACACTTGCACTTCCAATGCCTGATTTTATGACAAAAATGACATGCATTGGTTCTCTTTCGGGTACCAACGTCTATCTCTGTCTTGGGATCTATGGGTTTCCCTCTTCCCTGACCTGACACATTCGGGGCTCCTCCATGGTTATTTCCCTGCTTCCGTCCCAATGTTCCTCCACTCAACTGCACTTGGTCTACCCTATCAGCTTATCTTTTAGTTTCCTATGCTTCAAATCTACCTCATCACTACAATATCTGGCATACCATAGAATCTCGTCCACGGATTTTTTTTGGCAACAGATCAGATGCTGCTGAATCATAAAGCAAATTTCTGGCCTTAATCCTAAAACGAATTTAGAAACAAGCTGTCCCTTGTCCTTTGAATCTAAAGTGTCCAATCCACTATACTGCTTGAAGGCTTGTAAGAGCCTTTCATAGTAAGCCTTTACTGATTCCTTGGGCTCTTGGGTAGTTCGATCTATCTTAACCCAGTCAAAAACATGGGGCGAAATCTTGGACTGTAACCATGCGATTACTTACTCAAACTTTTTCATGACCAAAGGTGAAGGACCATGCGTTATGGGGTCTCGGTCAGGTTCAGTAGATTGCCATTCAACAGCAGTTTTACAAGCTGACGAAAAATCACTCTGTACCACAATGTTGAACCGAGTATTCAAATCAATCCACTGTACTTTTGAAATCTTGACAAAGCCACTTGCTAGTACCATTCAACAGGTTTCTACCTCAGCCACGGAAAACCATTAGAAAATGCTGTCAAATTATCCCTGCTCCAAGGCAAATGCACGTACCCTCCACTTGGTACCTTTCACAATGAGTTAGCCTCTACTCTTGCTGTCCACCTTCCCGGAGGTGGCGTATCTCCTATCCCAATTTTAACACTCTTTTTCTTGGACCACCTATCTTCCCCCTTGTCAAGCATGCTCCATGCGCCTATCCCTACAATCAATTTTCGAATATGGGTCTTCAATTCTATGACTCTTTTCTCTTCAATTTCCTGATCAATGTAATTTAGCCTATGACCTCCTAGTAACATTTTGGTTTTGGACAAATCCACATCATACTTTCGTGCTACTTCCATCAGCTTTTCATGTGCCTTTCTTGCCTTACGAGTAACATCCTTTGCCACAAACAACAGCTCATCTTGTTTATAAAGTTCCATCCTTTCCAGGGGCAAGTTTCCACTTATTATCTCATCCACTTCCACTTTTAATCTCACTATGTCTGGCACTTTAGCCTTTACTTCAGCTTTAATTGTTTCCTGACTAGATGCACTGCTCAGCTCTATGCTTTCACGGCTCTGATTTCCGCAGGAACTATCTTCCGCTATGTTCCATGGGACATACTGAATGCCAGAAGCTCCCTGATCAACACCTCGTCCTGTTATCCTCCCCTTGGGACCTGTAACTGGGGCTTCCACATCCTCAAGTGAGGTCGCCAGTCTGCCAACGACATTGATCTTACGGCACTAGACCCACTACGCCCTGTGGAAGAGTCTGCAGTGGCTGGCAACAGAGTATTGGCTTCTACAAGCACCAAAATGGACCATTCACGCTCACAATACCATTTCCTCCAGCATTACTCCCTTCTCCTACTGCTGACTGTGGTTGACTACTGTTTTCTCCCAGACCTGGGTCATACACTGACACTATGGGTCGAATGGTGACTGGCACCGTAAGAGCATCCGGTAACTGCGTAGCAGCATTGACTCAGTTCATCTAAGCACCTCTCGATGCTGGTATCCCTGTTCCTTCCATTCCTGTTGAAATCTTTCCTACTACTCTCGGACTAAGGCTTATCTATGATTCTCCTGTTTTCTCCATAAGTGCTTGCCTTCCCTCATCTGATTCTGGATTGTATGGAGGAGGACACTCTGCTAGCAACCCATCTAACAAGCTGTCATCGGTGTCACTATTATCCTCTTACTTCCTCTTCCGAGCGTCTCCTGTTTTCACTAAAAGGGGACATAGCCTCTCTCCCTCAATGGTGTCTACCCTCCACTTCTTCAACTGTGTGCCCCATTGCGCATCCTGATACGTCTTCATTGACTTGGCTCCTTACTCCTTGCCTGAGCTGCTCTCATTCATGCATCTAATGCCTCCAACTGTGTTGGTCTAGGTAGGGATTGTAATGTATACCACAAAGAAGTATCAGAGGGTCAAAAGTGCGACAGGCAAGTATTGAGGACAGTGAAGGTGCAATGCTCCCTATAGCCATATAACTGGAAAGAAAATGGTATTAGAAGTGCCAGGTCAAGATAGGTGTCTGGTCTCTGGCACCCATCAGTCACCACTCGGAACCGCCCTTCATCATTTGGGGCTCCGAGGACCAACACTGTACTTGATCTTGTTTTTCTAACAGAAAGAAATTAGCCTTACTGTTAGTCACTATGTGTTGGTACTAGGGTCAAAAACCGGTGTGTTGGTAAAGTAACTGACGGGGTAAAAAAAGGGCGGAAGTGCAGTGCAAGGGGATACCAAGAAAGTAAAGAGAGTGAATAAAATTGGTTTAAGGAGCAAAAATAATTTTAATAGGATATAGCTCCTAACACCAATGTTAAAAATAGCCAAGACAGGGAAAATGTATAAACTGTCTAGTGATGGAACGTGGTCGACATGTTTCAGCAAATACGGCCAGTAGCCTTGCTTTCTTCAGGACCTAAGATATATCGCTACTGCAAACAGAAAAAAACCCAAATGTGACAAAAATGTTTAAAAGTGAGAGAGAAATAGTACTGGAACAACATTAGTATTTAAATGTCACCTGGACCTCTAGGTGTGCTTGTTCCAAGTCTTCTCACACAGTCAACGATGGACTGAAATAAAAATACATGGCATGAGCATATCCCTCGACACCTGTCCAGAATAAGCCTTCTTTTCCACCTGTTGTAATTATCAACATGGGTGTGGTTCATATCTTAAGAATACGAACAAAAACACTGTATGAACAGGTGTACCAGACACCTATCTTGACCTGGCACTTCTAATACCATTTTCTTTCCAGTTATATGGCTATAGGGAGCATTGCACCTTCACTGTCCTCAATACTTGCCTGTCGCACTTTTGACCCTCTGATACTTCTTTGTGGTATATGTCTGTTGGGCGTGCATTTAGAGCAGGTCATTAAAATTGCCCTTGGGTCCCCCTTTAATGTATGTAGTTGGGATTGTAATGTAGCCATTACTCCTCTCAACTGGTACAACACCTCTAATCTAAAGAAACCATAACATGGAAAAGCCAAATATCCCTCTTTTTCGGTAATCCTATGCCAATTCTGAAGCCAAACTGTGGTGTGAAGTCCTACATTTGTAGCCATATAATCAGACCCCCCAGGATATAGCGGCATGGATTAGCAAATTTAGCGGCACAAAAATGGAAATTTAGCGGCACAAATATGGAAATTTAGCGGCAATTTTGCGGCATTTTATGTGGCCATTTTTCCTAGGTGTGGGGAGGGGGGGGGGGAGGTTTTGGTCCACTAGCGACAGTAATGATGACTCCTTTGTCTACAGCTGAGTGCCAGGTTCTCAGGTTACAGGAGAGATGCTGGATGGCAAGCGGGTACTTAGAAAGCTTTTGTCACTTCATGCAAATCGACAATTGACACATGACCAATGCTGGGATACACGTCGCAGCTCGGTGCATGTCACACTCCCAATAACAAATTGACTTCTTCAGGCTTTGTAAATGCTTGTTGTTATTTACAGATCCAAGTGGCATCTGCCATGTCAGTATGGTAAATAAAAAAAGTTAGAAAATAGGGTCATTCTGCTGGGTCATGCATGCGTTGTGATACATGCGCATGTCTGCGGAATGCTTCAACTGGGTATGTCACATCATTGCGCCTTTTTTCCGTCTATCTATCTGTCTGTTTACTTATTTTTCTTTCTTTAACCAATGTTGCACAGCATTGAGTTGGGAAAGGCATTCTTTTTCCCATTCTCCTTCCTTCCCCAACACTGTAAAGCGTCGCTAAAAGCCAGTGACCAAGCAATCAGGTACCAAGAAACAACACCTATTGACTTTGCCAATGCCTGTTTTGACTAAAGCGCAGCCGTGACTGTAAAGTGATAAATGCTCCCATAGTTTGGCCCTGTTTTCCAAGTTTTGTATGGTATTGTACCACCCTGTTCTCGATCTTGATCAGCATACCTAAATAATATCTTTGTCTGATGCATCATTTAGCGTAGCATCTTGAAGCCCTAATATTCATGCGGGAAGTAATACTAATGTGGCAGATTCTCAATTCACTTTGCAAACATTGATTATATTTTGCCCTGAAAAGAGAGGGTGGTGCTCTGCGAGTGTCATTTGAAAGCAGATCAGACAGAAGAGCAGAGTTACAGGCCACAAAATGTCTTCCTTTTATTTCAACACACCTCTGCTTCTCTTTTTTTCGTCAGTGCCGCCCGTGTTTTGTATTCAGATGCATAGATAAGATTCACATTTAACAACGCGAATAGGTGCCCTAAATCGACATGTTAAAGCCCGCTATTTTGACCGTTAGCCACAAATATTGGAAGCTCGCATTCACTTTGCCACGTGTTTTTGTATATAGACCTTATTTCTATGCTTTCTCGGGGAGAAAGTAAGTGCAGACATCCAAAGCAGAGTCCACCGCCTCTCCTGAGAATGACAGTCTCACTACGGTCTCACTACTGTAATTTATGAACAGAGCGTGGGCACCTTTTCACGCCTGCCTCTTTAGTCTGCCTGATACAACTGCACGGAGTCACAAGCGCCCTCCCCTACAAGCTGCACTCCCTTCCCCACACTCTCCTGTCTCCTAGGAAGTGTCACCACGTGCTCCCACCTGATGCAGGCAGCGTTTTGATCAATGCTCGGGTTAAATAAATGATGTCTGAGCCCCCGAGCCCCAGAGTGACAAGAGTTTTCTTTCCCCCATCTGTCTGACATGCAGGGCCATTGACTAGAGAACTGACAGAAGAATTTAACCGGGCCGACATGATGAATAAGTGATATGTGCGCGTGTGGGGGCGGGTGCTGTGCACGGCCGGCGCTTGGCGCTAGCCTTTGCTGTGCCCTCTTCCGGTCGAACATTTACTGTTTCTATACGCATTAGACCCCCCAGGATATAACGGCTTTTGTAAAAATGCCGCGATTTCAACAAAAGTGCCGATTTCGCGGGCATTGTTGTAAAAATCGCGGCATTTTTACAAAAGTGCCGATTTCGCGGCAAATCGCGAAATCGCGAAATCGCGAAATCCTGGAGGGTCTGCATAATGTGCTGGGGTATCCCCGGGTGGTGCTTCCTTACCCACTCGAGTCACTACTCCTCTATCTCCCCTACAAAGATCTCATAACACCTTAAAGCATTGCATGATTGAATCAAATTCTTTTACCCCCAAGAGGTTTTCGTTTCCACTTCCTGATGACAATCCACCAATTACAGTACAGGTTTGCACCAAGCGACCTAATGCAGTGCGGCACCCTCCAACGTCACTTCTCCTCCTTAAACAGCAGTTCATCCTCCTTCATAATCTCACTTTACACATTCACACACTTCACTCATAGAATCTAGTGACTGTCTGTCCACCAAACAACCGGACAGTTACATATCCGACTGTCTGTCCATTAAACGACCGGACAGTCTAGAGCAGAGGTCTTCAAACTTTTGGATGCCGAGATCCCCCTGTCAACATTTTCAAGCGTAAGGACCCCCTCCTGACAAACATTTCTAAACCTCTAGGTTATGAGGAAGGTGAGGACCAAATTATGCGACCGGCTTGACTAAATTGTGTGAGTAGAAAATGTTAATAATGTTCTGTGATGCTGCGTATTTTGGGGTAGCATTGCTTTATTATTTAGATTTTTTTTAAACACAGTAATACTGAGGAAAGATTTCACCCCATCAGTACTAAAATAAAGCAATTAATATCAGAAAGATGTCTAGTCAACCTCTGTGAAGGGCCTCCCAATCCGCAGGAATACGCGCTGCCACATTAGAAGCTCACCTGGCCATGGCCGGGAGCAGCAAGGTTGAGTGCATGGTGATCAGTGTGAGTGCATGGTGATTGGTGTGAGTGCATGGTGATTGGTGTGAGTGCATGGTGATCAGTGTGAGTACATGGTGATCAGTGTGAGTACATGGTGATCAGTGTGAGTGCATGGTGATCAGTGTGAGTGCATGGTGATCAGTGTGAGTGCATGGTGATCAGTGTGAGTGCATGGTGATCAGTGTGAGTGCATGGTGAGCAGTGTGAGTGCATGGTGATCAGGTGAATAGTGTGAGTGCAGGGTGATCGGGTGAATAGTGTGAGTGCAGGGTGAGCGTGTGAATAGTGTGAGTGCATGGTGATTGCTGTGAGTGCATGGTGATCAGTATGAGTGCATGGTGATCAGTGTGAGTGCATGGTGATCAGTGTGAGTGCATGGTGATCAGCGTGAGTGCATGGTGATCAGCGTGAGTGCATGGTGATCAGCATGAGTGCATGGGGATCAGCGTGAGTGCATGGTGATCAGCGTGAGTGCATGGTGATCAGCGTGAGGGCATGGTGATCAGCGAGAGTGCATGGTGATCAGTGTGAGTGCATGGCGATCAGTGTGAGTGCATGGTGATCAGTGCAAGTGCATTGCGATCAGTGTGAGTGTATTGTGATTACTGGGAGTGCAGGGTGAGCATGAAAGTGAAGGCGAGAATGAGAAGTCAGTAGTCTGAAAGCAGGGTGCATTCCCAAAAACTTGAAGCGTAGGGATTCAGATATAAGTTAAATTATTGCTATAATGGCATTAATCAGGGTTCGAGGGTGGAGGAAATAAATAATGTGCTGATCCTGCAACAAACTTCCAGTCTTCCAGGGTTACCAGCTCATTATTTTGATGGCCCAGAAATAAGCAGTCACCTACAGCTGTATTTTTTGCACTGATCTGTGAATACTTAGAACAGCAAATATAAATAGAAAGCACTTTTAATTTGTGTCTATGGATGTCTTAATGATCCATGACTAATAATTAAAGAGAATAAAGACAGAAAGGTCACATACCTAATTAATACATACTTTTTTATTTATAACTCAATTTAGTGTCAAGAGTAGGCCTCTGCATGATCTTTAAACAACACATAGCAGGCATGTTTCTTTTGGCAACCCAACTTTATATTTATTTTCATTAAATGCATTCTCACACTACAGCAGTAAGTGTAAAAATGCAAATGTAAGAAATAGGCAGAGTGGGGGCCCAGGGGGTACTGGAACCATAAAAAAACGAATCTTTGGTAATCGGTTAACAAAGGCATGTAAATATGCTAATGGTCTTTAAAGACCTGTGAAAACTCAGGCCGGAGATAAGACTCCAGACACTGCCCAGCGAGGCCCCAGGAGCGCGAGCTGCACTGCAGCAGCCCGGGCTGAGAGACAGGATGGGAGAGGAGGGGGGCTGAAGCCCTGGAGGCAGAAGTGACACTGTGAAGGCGCGACCACCTTTGCATCGTCCACGGCCCCCCTGGGGGCCGCGCCCCACAGTTTGAAGACCCCTAGTCTAGAGTAATTGTATGCCTCTCCTGTGGCAACTGTCTGTCCACGTACCGACCGGACAGTTGTGCCTCAGACTGTCTGTCCACGAAACGACTGGACAGTCATATAAATAAAATCGATAGGATCCAATCTCACAAAATCATTCACACACCTAGACCCACGACCTGCGCTAGCCACTCAAATCACTGTGGTCCGCCCTTGTTCACTAGCTTCCCACATGACTCTATCAAGCTCATTCCCACACGTTCCCTATCTCCAACAGGTCGTTGATAGCACTTCACAACTCCCACAATCACTGGTCAGACAATTACATCACTCTGTGTCTTTTACACCTCAAATCTATCCCGGGATGTTAGGCTACTCCTTGAGCCTGACATCAAAATCAAATCGTATCACATGGACAGAGCGCGTTTGCCCCAAAACCACATTCACTCGACTAAAATCCCAACTCCGCAAGACATCACACAATCAAATCATCACTGCAATCTAACACACACATCTCTATTCATACTCACTCCACTATGAACTGCTGTCCCCGCTGCACCGTGACTCTCCATCAGTCTCTGCCAAAGTCCGTCCTTCTCCATTCTCAATCATTTGGGCTCTCATCCTTTGGACTCTTCAGGGCTCTATGGCTAAACTTTCTCTAACTTTTATAGATTCTCCCCTCACTCCAGAGGGAACAATCTGACAATGCTACCAGCTGACAGTGGAGTAGGAAGGGGTGTGCGGTGGTGCAGGCTGCCTCGGGTGTTCTCACTGAGGAAGGGGGACAAAATGGCACTGAGGGGGGTGACAAAATTGCAAAAATATGTGTAACTATCTTTTTTTCCTTATTTTAATCATTTTGATGTGGGCGGGGGGTGGCAAGAAATTTTCCACACCGGGTACTACCTGACCTTGCTACGCCACTGTCAACTGAAGGGGCCGGGTTCCCTTTTGTCAATGTCCTTTGGAACCCTCAGTCTATGCACCATTTGAACCTGCTTGGAAGTGTAGAGGGGAGAAGTAACGCATTATGTCGGGCTCATAAATTCAGAGAATCATGACTCCGAAGAATCACTGACTCCAGGTTCTAGGTTAGTGGGTTTATTACAAAGGCAAAAATGACTGGACATACAGGCACTTCAAGACGAGGTTGTACAAATACATCGGAACTAATACAAAGCTGAGCCTTTGTGCGATGTTCACTCTCTGGAAGATGAAAAGAATGACAAATTCCAAGATCAGAACACAGGCAATAAGTGCCCCCACATCAAGATCAGACTTCATTTGAGGTATGTAAGTAAAAAAGCATTAGTCTTCCCATACACTACTACTAACTTTTTCCCAGGCAAGTTAGGAAAAGGTGCCAGCACATGAAGACTTCCTAAGAGGTACACTCACATTAAATGGGTCAAGTAGCATAAAGGTACAGAGCTTGTTCTAAGATTCTCCTTCTCTCTCCATCGATCTCTTCTCCTCTCCTAACTCAATCCCCAGGGCACTGTCCCTAATTCACACACCAAAATCATAAAACATGACCATTTCACATCATCCGATCCCCTCATGCTGCTGGGCTCCTCCTCATAGGTGTTTTTCCATTTAGTTTTGATACTCCCAGCTCCTGGGTCGATGACCTTGATTCCCAGGCCTTCTCCAGTGAGAAAGAACACTGTCTCACATTATCAGCACTCCTTTTACAAATGCATCCTCTTCTCCCTGAGCCTAACTTCTAAAACAAAAGCGTTATTCTAACTAACAAAGATGAATTCTCCACCTGCAACTGAAACGTGAGAAAGGAAAATTTGAACATGCACACGAAATTCAACTACTAAGCCTAATATGAGAGCTTCCAGGGAAAATGCATTTCAGGCCAGCAGAATCAGCCAAAATTAGAAAATAACACGGATGCCTCATGTAGCCACATGAAATTAAGCATTTCACTAAGACAGCCAAAATCAGCACGTTACATGAACACATCAAATACATGAATTGTAGACGACTTACACGAATTCTACATGTTAAAGTTCCAGTTAGCACGCCTGTGTGCAGACATTAATGCGATACGCATTTAAATCAATGCATTACATTTTAGTGAATTAACCTCATTAATCAGTTATAAATGAATACTGATATTTACATTATTCAGTACACAGCTGCCTCAAGAAGCAATGTCAAGGTTCACAGGTTCTGCTCTCAGTTTCAGGTAAAAGGAGCTTGGGAGATGGATGCTTTACAGATGGCGTGACCCAGGAGGTGGCTGAATGCCTTTCACCTTTTCCTCTCATCACAAGGGTTTTGCTCAAGGTTCAACAGGAGGAGGTAAATGTGATTTACCTCCTCCTGTGGTTCCTTTCTGGCCTCATGAGTCTTGGTTCCCGATATTGTAGTCGATGGCCAGGGCTCCTACTTAGATCCTTCCTCTATTTAAGTATCCCCTCAAGACCTTCCCTCTACTTTTCCTATTGTTCAGTCTGTAGTTTGGAGGCTGAAAGAATAAATCTGTAAAAGCAAGATCTTCCTGCCACTCTGGTAAACATTATTCAGTGATTCAGGAGACCTTCTTCTATTAAAGCTTACTCTAAGCACTGGGCTTTGTTTCTCAAATGGTGCTCCTTGCATGCTTTATTAGCCCCATCTTGTTCTATCTGTTCTGTTTTGCAGTTTTGAATGAAGGGCTTTTATCTTAATCTCTCTATTCATATGCTGAAATTTCAGTGGTTTGTAAGTAAGGTATTTACAAAGAAAGAAATAAATCTCTTGCTTTACATGACATTGAGGAATTCCTCAATTTCCAAGCCTGTTCTTCATCCTCGTTCACCTTCTTGGAATCTTCCAACTGTACTTAAAGCTCTTCAGCTTTCTCCATTTGAACCTCTGGATTCTGTAGATCTCAAATGTTGTTCCTTGAAATGTTTCTAATACCTCTGATATTGTTGATGTTATTGACAATTCTGTATAATCTATTGTGCCGAATGTGGCCGCCCGGGGTCAGAAAGCAAAATCTACACAGGGAAACAGCCAGGCACCACCGGCCAAGAAAAGGAAAGGGCAGGCCTCTAATAATCCAAAATTACCTTTTGCCTAAACCGTTGGGGCATAGGAGTAAACCAGCTGATAAAGAGTGCAATCTGGGGCTCGTTCCAAACCTAAAAGAAATGACATCTAAGGGGGGTTTTCAAGAGGGGGAAGACTTTTGGAAAAAACTGGAGCTATCAGTGTCAGTTTTATTAGAACCAATATTTCAAAGGTTAATTGGAATTGAAGTGAGATTAAGTAAACTGGAAAAGATAGAGACCATTAGTACCTACCCTTCCTTCATTCCCAAAAGAGAGTAGATGTTATTCCCTCTATTGATGCTTCTAGGAGCACTGTCGTGAGTGGAGTTGTGCACTCCCCTGATTCCCCTCTAAAACATCGAGATGACTCACAATTCCCCAGGGCACAATGCACCATGCACCTTGCCAAATGGCATTAATATTGCACAAGAGACAAAAGGTTTGACTACTAAGCAGGGTCTGAATACGCACACATCAGGTAGCGCCTGTATTGATAAGTCTAGCCGTACCCAAGGTGAGAGATCCCAGTTCACAAGTATAATAGAAGGCCAGATCCCTGAACAAAGATGCCCTTGTGGCCCCCATACTAATCTACACTTACCACCAGAGCAACCCCATATACCCTGGTATTGGCCAACGTCCCTCCATTGTTGCCCGGTGAGTCAGAACACTAGTCAATGTTGAAGAATAAATCATTGCACTTTCTGAATGCTAGGACGGGGATAAGCAACAACGTGCTATTTTCAGAATTTATACTGGTGCGTCGAATTGGAAAAACCTCCCGGGAGATTGTATAATTTTATCATTTAGATCCCCAGGTCCGGTTAAGATAATACTAGACAGAATGGAATATTGGTCAGTAAATGCAAGGAGAATATCCCTTCTACCCCTGGTGCTCTTTTACCAATCGCCCAGACCTCCATGACAAATACCTGCCCCCTTAGACTTATCTCTTGGAACATTGCAGGTATTTCCTCAAAACTAACTGATGAGACATGGTTACACTATTTTAAGACACTTGACATAATTTGTGTCCAAGAAACTTGGAGTATGAACGATCCACGACGCGGCAGGGTCGTGGACCAGGGTCAGCGGACTCGATAATTCTCGCCTCGGTGCCTACTCTAACCAGGGGTCCCACTCGGCAACTCTGGGCATTAGCTTGCCTAATCTCCACAACGGCCCCATCAACGCAGGGGATGCCTGGCTCCACCTTGGGGACTCCCAGTAGGGACCATCCCACAGGGAAAGCCAGGACGGGTTCCCCATAGGTATACCGCATCAGGATACTTCGGTAGTAATTGTGCGCGTTACAAAACAGCTTATAACATATTGACATAGATGAATACTGTTCTTTCAATGTCCAGGCAACACCTTCAATTGCAGGGAGAGCAAAGGGAGGACTGGTAACATAGATTTCTGTCAAATATGGGTCACTAACAGCAGAGAATATAATTGTCTCCCCCTGGTACCTGCTCATCTTGATTTCAAACTTGACTGATGCTACAATACTTTTGGTGTACTGGTATTATAATATTTTTGATCCAATTAACAGTGAGGTCATTAATACACTCAAAGAGGAAATTGATAAGGTCGCAGGGAAATGTCATCCTTTATGTATAATTTGGGCAGACGACTTCAATTGCATATTATGTTGCTATAGCTCAACTGACATTTGCGGGGTCACTGATATTGAGAACCAGCCCTTGCCACATTTTAAACACACTGTACAGGGTGAAGCAATAAACTCTATCATTGTGGTTAATGATTTATATCTAGCTGATACCTTGGTTAGTACCCCATCCAAACAATATCCAACCTACCAGGGTGGAGGGAAAACTAACACAATTATTGTGCTAATATCTAGAAAATTTGCCTGCCTCGTAGTGAGGTTTGCGGTTGAACCAAATCCAACTAGTGACCACAATCCCCTCACTATTTCTGTGTATGTAACGGCACAGGAGGGCAAGGGCGATAAGCATCCACTCAAGTATGATCGCAACTAGGGAGTAAGACTAAAATGGAGTCAAATAAATCCCTCCCAATTTGAGGAGAATATTGTTAAAACTAATTTAAGTCAAATCATGTCATGTTTAACTCATGATTTCCACCCAGACCGAGTCATACAGGATTTTGAACTAATCTGTAAAAATGTTGCTAAAGACTTGACCAAGTTGGTGAAAAGGAGAGACACTCAAGAAACAAGATGGTTTAATGCTGAGTGCACCGGGCGCATAAAAATCTTAAGAATGCCTTGCATGCAATCCCCCATGACCTTACCTTAATCAAGAGAGCAAGGCAAACTTATAAACGTGTTATCAAGCAGAGAGAGGATGAACTGATAAGACTAGCCTGGGAAGATCTTGAAAGAGCTTGTGATCTCAGGGATTCTAAAAGTTTTTGGGAGGTTATCAATCGCCCCCTTTTCACAAATGAGGTTAAGAGCATGAAATCAACAATACCAGGGGAAGCCTGGGAACTTCATTTTACAATTTTTTTTAATCCAAATTGTGTCTCACCACATGAACAAAAGGATGAACTAGTATTTAATTTTGATACAGCATACCACCTTAGTTCCTGCCTGACTGTTAGTGAGGTTGAAGACGCTCTAAGAAAGGTTATTTCCGCGAAAGCACCATGCCCGGCTGTGGTGCCCCTGGATTTATGTAAAAGCAACCAGGAACTATGGGTTTCCGTTGTTGGTTAATGTCTTTAAAGCTGTAATAGTGGTATATAATCCCTCATCATGGAAAGAGGCTGTAGTGGTGCCGATCTACAAAAAAGGTAATAGAAATGATCCTGCATGCTACAGGCCCATATCCTTAATTGATGCCACGTGTAAAGTCCTGGGAGGGTAATTCTTGCACGCCTGGAATCTTGGGCTAATGCCTCTGGTCTCATATCCAATAAACAATATGGCTTCAGAAGGGGTATGGAACAAACGAACATTGCCTCAACCTGTCCCTGATCATGGGTAAGTACATTAAGGCGAGGAGGGGGTCAATCCACCTTGCCGTCATGGACTCATCCAGCGCATTTGATACAGTAAACAGGGGGAAGTTATGGAATCTAATGGAAAAAATGGGTTGCGAGGAGCCCCTTATAACTCTGTTGCGGAGTTTGCATGCTTCTACTACTGTTTCTATCCGTTATGGCCCCGGGGGAGAGAAGACTAGGTCAAATGTTTCCACGGAGGGGGTTTGCCAAGGGTGTGTCCTAGCCCCTTTTTTATTCCTTTTATATACAAATGGCCTGGAGGCTTTTCTTTTGGAGCAACAACTAGACTTTCCCAGCATAGGAGGTAAATCAGTACCCCTGCTGTAATATGCAGATGACACTGTTTTGATGGCTTTGACGGCCAATAGCTTTCAAAAAGCTTTGAATGCTTTTACTGACTTTATGTTGGCATTGGACTTGAAAGTAAATTTTATTAAATCTTTTATTATGGTGTGCGGTCCCAAACAAACGAAAACAAGGACATTTGTGGTGAAGGAAAAGATTATAGACAAGGTGCCCAATTTCACTTCCCTAAGGAATGTTTTTAATAACAAATTAAACTGGGAGCAACTGGTTGTGGCCAGAGTCCAACATACTAGCAGAACAGTGGAGGGGCTGTTCTGCTTTGCTTGAAAGTTAGGACATAAGCCAGTAGCAGAGATAATAACCCTATACAAATGTTTTTTTAAACCTGTCTTGCGTGATATTAGACCCTGTTCCTATCCGGAGGGATTGAATTTCTTCGCCCTTTACCCACTGCTGCTATTTGTATTGCTATGCTTAACTTCACTCAAACTGCCTTATCAATTAGGAAACGTTATGAACTGTAATATGAAATTAAGTTTTTAAATGATTTTATAGCATTATTTATTTAATATTTATGTGTGGACCACTGATATGATGAATTAATTTGATTAAATATGGCATTCATGCAGGGGGAGTTAGAACAATGCTGGAGGATGATATATGTTTTGAGTCCTAAATTTGAAAGTTTAATCATGTACTTTGTGACAGTCTTTTTAGGTCTTGCACCTAGCGGTGCAGTGGAACAGCATTGCTCGAGCAGCGTGAGACATTTAGTAAGGAAAAACGGGGTTTAGGAGAGTGACCTAGGAAAAGCACACACTCGTGCGTGTGCTTTTCCTGTTGTGTCCCGCTATTGGCCTTTGCATCCGTGTTTGTCAGTAATACGGCAAGCAATGGGCCAAAGGAGGGCGCGTTGCTTCACCCACGGCCTATTGGTGTCTATTATGCGCCAACAGGCCATGTGGTTTCAATTATCGTGCCCAGACACGGGCGCGATAATTGAAACCGAAACCAGGGGTCTCTGTGGCGCGTGCGCACAACTTGCGGGCTTCAAACACCCCAGTTGCAAGAGCTTGGTAATAATTATTTTTGAAAACTCCAACTCAGACCGAAGACTGTCAGTGAAAGTGCGTGAATTCTGGTGCCATGGTAACGGACGGTTTACAGTGGGCTGAGTGCGCCGCTCTTAAGTTATCTACTGATTCAAATTAAGGGGGGGAGGATTGGCCCATGGACAGGACTCAGGTAGGGGCTTATATATAGTTTAAAGAGGAAACCTGATATCCTACTCATTTAGAGAAAGCTTTAGTCACAATCAAACTACATTCTTTTGTTGATTGGGTTATTTATTCACTCAATTTTAAACAATTCTTTTCTTTTTGAGAAGGGCTTCACCCTTCATCTAGAACACTAAATACCGTACATCTATAACAACATTTAGACAAATATATACAAAACCAACATTCTTTGCGATATATACAATATTTTTACACCACACTTTATACAAACGTAAATTACATCAAAAAATAGTGCGTCACATATGTCATTAAATGTTTCTTCTAATTCTGTCTTGAATCAATTATATTTCCTTTCGATCCTGTTTCACATTCTGCTAATTATTGAATTAACAGAATGTGAAACAGGATCGAAAGGAAATTGTTTAAAATTGAGTGAATAATTAACCCAATCAACACAAGAATATAGTTTGATTGTGATGTGACTAAAGCTTAAGTTATCTACGGCAGCTGTGGGCCTTCACTCAGCAATCTGGAGTCACTTCTACTCCTCAATGTGCGTGAAGAATGAATCACAAGGCGGATGTTTATGGGGAACTTTCACGACCGCCCAATAATACTTGTGCATTGTCACAAGTGAGGTCATGGCAGCACCCAGGCACTGATCCCGTGTTGTACAGGACCTGCCTCTCCCAGAGTCTAACAATTCTAAAGACGTGGGAACGATGCCAGACTACCTGCTGCTCAAACGTGTCCTCGCTCTGGTTAGCGTGGCTCCGCCTGCCAAGGCTCACAATGAGTGTGTGTGAGTGTGTAAGCCTGGTCATGTGAATGCCTGTATGTGTGTCTACTTGTGTGAATGTGTGCATGTATTCGTGTGTGTGTGCTTGTCTGTCTTCGTGTGTAGCAGTCTCCCTGTGTGCTTGCCTGTAAGCCTACATGCAAATCTCCACCCATGTGGCTTGGTGAGCTGATCAGGGGCAGTGCCTAGACTGCTATAGTATTTTGTACACAGATAAATAGGTCTTTGTTGATTAAAACTGTTATGGCAATATAAAAGTTGTAGTGGCAATGTTAGGGCAAAAGAGGAACTGGCATAACAGCATGTCCTGGGGCCATTTAAAACTAGTGCGGTGATGTTCTGGGTGAAAATCTAGAAACTGGCATGGCACCGTTAACTCATTTACACCATGTAAATCTTGCTATGAATATATCGCATTCGTTATTTATTTACTATCGCATTTGTTGTTAGGGGCACCCCCGGTTGGTGCTGCCTCGGAGCACTTGTATTTGAAGAAAATGGAGAATACAATAATAGAAGTAATGCTCGTGGGTGAAACCTAACTGTATGAAAGTTCAGTGAGAGGGCAATTGTCCAGTGTGCCTTTGTGTAGGATGTCGAAGCCATGCAAATATTCCAGAAGGTGGGCCTCGCCTTGAGATGGTTAGTATGGGCTGATGGCAGTGCAGAAAATATAACGTCAATGTACGTTTTTCTCAAGCATGTTGAAACCGACAATGTCGAAATCAGGAGGCTAATCTCTCAAGGACATTGTGCAAACGGGAATGGCAATATTTGTGAACAAGGGCAACATGAAACTGATATAACAATTTGAAAAGGGGCACAGTAGTGTGAAAACTGCCTTGAAAATGTTCTGGAGCAATGTAGAAATTGATACATTGAAAGGTGTTTCTCTGGGGCAATGTACTGGTGTAATATGAAACTGGCTTGGCAGTTTTCAAAATGTGGCATTATTTTTTAATAGTGAGAAACTGTCCTAACGTTGCAACACTGTAAGGCAATTTTCAGTGTAGAAACTGGCATCGCAGTGTTTCCTTAATTGGTACAATGTGACACGTACATAAAAATGTCAAAGCTTGAACTGCAATGTAAAACCAATTAGGATATTTTATCTTGGAGTAAAAACCAGGCTCTGTAGGAACTGGCAATCTGGCACCTGGAGCAGAATGTTGTGGTGCCCTAGGGGCATCCCGTGTTAGAGGCAGGGGAACCCAATAAACCCTTGTAGGCTTGGGCACTGAATATTTAAAGTCAAAAAATGCTACAAGGGACTTATTATTTTTGAAACCAATGAATCTTAGTTATGAGTCGTACATATGTAACACACTCAAGTGTATCAACAGAATATCACACTTTGTCATTGACTAGAATCAATCAAAGGAAGGAAAAGAGAACACACGGAGATAGTAAGTTATATTTCTGAAATCATTTTTGTATTTAGTGATGAGACAACAAATTTACATCTTGGGAGACGGATACATAGAAATGAATTCAAGCAAACGTTGAGAACAGAGGTATAGATAACACTGACTCTTCAGTTCACAGCTAACACATCAACTCCTGGTAATTATAACAAACAACCAAAAATAATTAATAAACAATGGTTGTATGTTGGTGACAGCGCAACGTTTTTGGAGATGATGGGGGTGTCGACGTTTCGGTCTAATATGCAGTCGTCATGAAGACCATCATCAGGACAGAACATTTCATTGCTCAAAGAAACTCCCTGAAATTTCCAAAAGGGGGATATTTTCAAATTTAGGTGGACGACAAAAGACGTGGAGCAGAGCTTCCAATTGATTGGATCAAATCTTTAATCTGGTATATGGAGAAAACCTTCCGGTGAACGGTTTTCGAACAGCTAGAAATTGAGCATACAGCGTAACTCTGTATTTTTGAATATAGCAAATTGTATAATCAGAAAGATAGCGTCTTCAGTCGGCATGCCGGGTCGTCAGTAACGGGGGCATCCCAGCATGTTTTAGTTACTCCCCTGGCAGACTGATACATTCTGCATCATACAGGGGATATGTCAGCAAAATTGGGATATGGTGGGAGCACTATACATTAACTGCACTTTTAATGTTGGTGGAAAACAGTGATGAGCAGTGCATTCCTCGGCACACTATTCAAACGGGTATATTTTCTACTGGCGCATTTTACATGACTTTTTTCCACCAGTAGATCAGTGGCAGACCACACTTCATTTACGTGGCACAAATGTGTCTCCCAAGTGCGTCCAGCATTCTCACTGGCCAGTCACACATAGGATTGATGATGCAGTGAAATAATGCTTCTGCATACAGTAGGCGACCATATAACACATACGCTTATAAGTTCATTTTCAGAACTGCCAACAAAGCCTGTTGTTTTTAGAAGATTTATTTAGAAAATCAAGCTGTAAAATACACCTTTTTGTCCAATTTTTCAAAGTGATTTTGTTTGTTTTATGCTTGTCTCATGATTTTAACATTATATTGAATGTTTACATCTACTCAAAAAGAGGAAGAGGTTATGAGAAAAAGGAATGGTAGACTTTTCGGAGACTAAAGAGAGTTTGTGAAATTCTATAGCGAGAGCGAATCTCTGGAAAAAATGAGAGATCTGTTTGAGTCTGAACAATGCATCCCATTGATGATTGCTTCAAGATCCTTCGAGAATCCGTTATTAGTCAAAACTATGTGGCACATAGGGGAAAACAGTGGTATGTGGATGACAACGAATTGAAAATGCTGCCAAAGAAGGATAATATATGATTAATTTTAGCTATCCCTCTTGGTGACCAGAAAGTTCATATCTGAAGGCAACAAGAAACAAGCATTTGCAATGCAATAGGTCTCGCATTATTAAAGTTTGAGCTATTGGCATTGCTAAAGAATGCAACACCAATAGCTCAAACTGTAATAATGCGAGACCTATTGCATTGCAAAGGCTTGTTTGTATAGGTTTCTTAAGTACTATATCATGTATATATGCAAACTTTTATGATTCTTAAGAATATAATAAAGTTATTTGACTGACTGACTAGACCTATCTTATATTCCTACTGTTGACTCTTCTTTTCACACTTCAGAGGAGGTGATCCTTCTGTCTTTCTTTCCCTCTCCATCTTCTAGGGAGGAGGCAATTTGACATTCTTTGGATGTTAGGAGAGAATTATATATTTATCTCAGCAGATCACAAGACTTCAAAAAATATGATTATCCTTATGTCACTTTTGGGCAATCAGGAAAAGTATAGAAAGCTGCGAAGATGACTTTGGGCTGGTGGATACATCCACAGTAATCCAAGCAACTCAGATTGCTTCTGATCCTAATATGGTACAGGGCAGTCCACAAGGGGCATTGCAGCCTTTTGAGCAGAGTTGAAGGGCGTCCTGGTTCAAGAGATTTGTAGAGCTGCAACCTGGTCCTCAGACAATACCTTCATTAAGCATTGCCGACTTTAAAGAAAATGTTTTTATTGCTTATTTTACAGTTTAGTTTATAGTTCTTGTGAGTTTCAAGGATAAATGAACCGAGCCGTGTAGGAATCCCATCTCGTGCCATAGTACGTATATCAAACCTTTTTGGAGTCCCACAATTGTTACATAGTGTATAGCTCTCAATACACTGGGTGACAAATATTCCCCATTATGCCCAAAAATAACACAAACAATGAAACTACATCTAAAGTTCCCTGGCTCAAACTTGGCAACATGCATATCCTGGCATTGTGGGAGGGTGGTGGAGGGCATACTGGGGATCTTAGGGAGATCAGCGTGTTTATGGTGCTGGTTCCCCAGAGCTTTGTGCAAATTCACATCCTAGCATGTATCCCTGTGGAGTCACTGTACATGGCACACTCCCTAGAGTGGCGTCTTTGTATTATATTATAACCCACAGGTCATTGTGTCCCTAGCCACTGTGGAGCGTCTGGTGGCTGTTGCGCCTTCCACGTCATGGCTATGGCACGTTTAGCGAGGATCAGCCCCAGCCCCAGCCCCAGATCTGTAAATTTGGCTTTATGCTCTTGTTTAGGTGGGTGTGGTAGGAGACCCTGTAGGCAAGTCTTGATGTCTAGAGCAATCGCGCTGCCTGTAAGTAATTGAAATATTGGCGTGATGTGCATCCAGTATCGTGCAGTTACATTACAAGACCACACCATATGTTTAAAGTCTGCGCTGGGCATTAGGCATTGTGGGCAAGTATCTAGTGTTCCGGGGTGCTTTTTGGCTACCTATTTCAGCATCACATATGTTTGGAAATTGGTGTGAATAGCTAAATTGAATGTATTTGAAGCGGGAGTTCCTAGTCACACTTTTGTTGCATCCTAATATCTTGTCCCTTTCACTGTCTGTGGACTCAGTATCTAGCCAGGGTTCCCATTTCTGTTTGAATGAGTCAAGGCTCTTGTGT
Organism: Lissotriton vulgaris; assembly: GCF_964263255.1. Lineage (NCBI taxonomy): Eukaryota > Metazoa > Chordata > Amphibia > Caudata > Salamandridae > Lissotriton > Lissotriton vulgaris. The sequence continues at coordinate 254,498,130 of NC_141687.1, forward strand.
AGCACAGTGGAAATAACCCCTGCAGGATCGTGATGGCCCTCCCTTCAGTTCCATGTGTTAGGAGAATAAGTAAAGTATTATCCACAGTGGGTGCTACCTCCCCATCTCTCGATGTATCTCTGACCATTTCCATTTATACGCTGTAAGTCAGGAATTGGCCCTTACCCAGTTCCCACCCGTCCGCCAAGGTGTCATAAATGTGCAGGGTGCTGTTGTAGAACAGGCCTCCCACAGTGTGCACCCCTGTGCCTGTCCACGCTTGATGGTTGCGGTGCACTGTTAATTCTTTATAGCATGGGGTGAACCGGAGTGGGATCAAGGCTGGACTAGCCATAGGGTCACCAGGGTGGGGGCCGGGTTTGGTACCCGGTGGCCGGGTGCCAAATATCAGCCCCCTGTAACAAAAGCGGCAGCGGTGAGACAGTAGTGGTGCTTCCAGCTGGCACCCCCTACTTGCCGCCTCCCCAGGCGCAAAGCCAGTTGACAGAGTAATGTGTCCGTGTCACGGAAGAATCTCTTTGGTAATAAAAGCGGCAATGAAGCAAAGCAATAAAGAATCATGGCTATTGCTAACCTGCCCATTGGTGACAGAGGTAGCACTCCTGGCCATGGACTGTCGGTCAATAGTCAGTACATGGACTAGGTTTCTATTATATTACATAGCCAGGCTTCATCTCTGTAGATTTGTACTCTCAAATATCGGTACGCTTCCGCTTTCCGTAGTATTGCCACAACCAGCGTCAGCCCATAGTGGGCCTCGCAGTCCTAGCTAGCGGTAACAGGCATGATGTGTTCAAATTCGCTGTCAGCCGAGACACCCGTCCAAAGCATGGCAGCAGTGTCATCACTCCTGGCAGCAATTGTTCAGGATTGAGCAGGTACATCTAAGTGTAATCCACATACATGGACACTATTTGATATAAGCATGGTGTTCAGCAGGTAGGTGCCCCAATCCTGGGCCCTCCCGCATAGCACATGTGCCGGAGGTTCAATCGCTTGGGGGAGCAGAAGGCGGGCAGTGGGCCACCCTGCCTGGTCCCTCTCTCTCTCTCTCTATCGGCCACGCCCTCAATATTGCCTTACCTGTGCGGACCCTTGCCAAGGGGTGAATGGACAAGAGCCGTATCCATTGTAAGATGTTGGGGCTGTATCCGAATGCTCAAAGAACTGCGAACCGATATGGCCCTAGGATCATACTGAAGGCTTCTTTTTTGCCTGTTGAGAGAAGGACCAAAGTGCTGCCTCATGTTTAGGTTGGTCCATTACATGGAATAACCATTGGAGGTTTAATGCAGTGTTTCTGCTGGGTGTAAAACCGCATTGAACCCTATGGACCAGTTGTTGCTGAATGCTTAGCGCCATCAATTTCCCCAGGATTTCCCATGATGATCAATGACAAAGGGCAGTAAGACCGCACATCCAAGGTGTCTCGGTCTTGTTTGGGCAAGACCACTATCAGGACCTCCCTCACAGACTGCTGGAGGGTCGCCGGCTCGAACTCCTGTGAAAACATTGTGAGCAGTCTCAGCATCTGACTAATCTTATACCATGAGTAGGACTTGGCCGGGATGCCGTCAAAGCCAGAGGCTTTTCCCATCATGAGCTGTTCAATTACAGTCACAAGTTCTTCCAGCATCATGGAGACCTTCATAGCCATTCTCAGGGAGTGGGTGAGCTTGGAAGGATGTATGTTCACTAAACATTGAGCCGCCCCCAACTCGAATTGGTCAGCAAGGGGAGTGTAAAGGGACTGGTAATTATACATGAAGATAATTTATATCAACTTGAGTGTCTCCCCCAATTCATCTTGATTCGTGCAAATAGGCGGGTTAGCTTGTTCAGCTTTGAGGAGCAAGCCAAGTAAGTGTCCAGCCCTGTCGCCTTGGCCGTGTTTTTTTAATGACATATTCTCAGTAATTTATGTTGTGCAATCTGGTAAAATTTGCATCGTATGTTAACCTCTCCACTAGAGTTGGGATGAGTATCAGGTCTGTGGCGACCCGCCACTCTGCGATCCACATCTCCTGTTCAAGTGCATTGAGTTCCTGTTGGAGCCTCTTTTTAATGCCGTAAGTGGTGTCTATACAATGCCCCTGGAGCACTACCTTAAATGCATTCCACTTCACCTCCCAGGAGCACGTTGACTGCCTTAAGAGTAAAGTATTGGTTTATGTGTGTCCCAATCTCGGTGCAATACAGGTTATCACGGAGCACTTCCACCAGCAGTTGCCATGTAGTGATCCGGGGTTGAATTCGGATCCATTGCAAGGTGATCAGCAGAGGATTGGGATCTGACGCCATCTGTGCCACTTATTGGGCCTCCTCGGCCATCAGTATGGTCCCCTAAGAACATATCCAGACTAGTGTGGACCTCATATACTGGGGAATAAAAGGAAAATTCCCTAACACCTGGGTGAAGACCCTTCCAAAAATCTTGGAGCTGGCACTGATGCACACAGGACACAACTTTGCCTGCCGGTGCAGTTGCGGTGGCCTCGCATAATGGGAGGTGAGACCTATCCTTGTCTCAGTCTAGCACCATATTAAAATCCCCTCCCCTCAACCGCCCTCCACAACAAACTGGAGGCCGAGAGGGATCAGAGCATCCAGGAACTGCATTTGTTGCACATTAGAGCATACAAAGTAGCTAGGACCAGTGCTCTACCCTCAAGTGTGCCCTCTAACCCTGTGTAGCAGCCCCCAGGGTCGCAATGGTTCCAGTGTGTGTGTAACATAAGGGACCACCGGCGCTATTCACAATGCTGTGCCCCAGAACAATGAGGAGTAGGTTGTGCCATAAGCTGTCCATGCCACTTCTGCTTCAGTTTCAAGAGCTTCAAATGGGATTCCTGTATTAGGGCTGTCTGAAACTGATATCTTCTAAAGTATAAGTGGATCCGGTGTCTCTTGGAGGTTGAACCCAGACTTCTAACATTCCAGGTGATGCACCGGAGGGTAGCCACCAGTGTTTGCATAGTGTGGGTGCTGTATCGCTTTCCCTCCCCACCCCAGGGTCACCATGTCCACCCCACTTCAAGTATTCAACTATGTCTTAGTCCAAGATCGTTTTCTTGCAAGCTATTTCGGCCCGCCCTAAGTTAATGCTACATTGGCTTGGCAGTCTTTATCCAGTCAGTGAGCCACAGATCGCCTATCAATACAAGTAAAAGCAGGCGGGCAACTAGAGACAAATTTCGGGGGGGGGGGCTGAAAAATATTTCGGGAGGGCTAATTCTTCATACCATAGATAGAGGGGCTGTAAGAAGGGGTAAACACACAACAAAAGCCTCATTTACAAATGAATGGTCTTTTAAAGACCTGTTAAGTACTCGGATGCGGCTGCAATTAGATGCTTGCCAGCCCGCGAAGCTGTCTCCGCCCGGCCTGACACACACGACAGGATGGGGGCGGGGGGGCTGAAGCCCCGTGAGCCCAATGGGTGTTGCACGCCTGAGTACAAGTTTTTTCAGTGATTGATAGCCCTACTGCCATTGCAGCCCAGCATACACATAGCAGATATAGAATTTGCATACTTTACTCATCAAATTAGTTCGTCTTCAGTCCTTGGTGTGATCACGGGCCATACATGAGTCCTCCATGTTTATACTCTCTGCTTTCTCCACCAGAACTGTCCAGGGCCATATCGTCCGAGTCTGTGGAAGCCCTGGAGGAGTGCAGATGGATCAGGTGATCCAAGAGCAGGACTCCTTCTGTAGCAGCTCGCTCTTTTGTGTGCTTAGTCATTGACCGTTTGTAGCCCGCCTGGGACTCTTATATGTTTGTCTCCTCTGCATGGCCTAAGCCAGATCTCATCCAGGATGTCCACTCCTATGGCTTCCAACCAGTGCCAAACCTCCTGGGGGGGAGAGGGGAGGGGGGGAGGAGGGGAGGGGGGATTTGGGAAAAATATGTATTTTTATTGTGGACTACTCATAGCTAAAAGTAGGGGGAAAGTAGTGCATGTGGGACTATAGTACGGAACATTTGCACCATGTCCTCATCTATGTGCCATTCTTCTGTGCACACTGAAGGATCGTTCGCTGTACCCATAATTAAGTAGCCTTTCAACCATTGCATGTGGCTGCGCACCAGGCGAGGGCACCCTTCCAAGACCTCTGTGGGCCCGCTCCAAGAATGAAAGTGTCTTTGGGCAACCACTGTACACCTCAGCTATCAGCCAGTCCTCTAGATACAATTCGGGGCTGTGACCCTCCGTTGCCTCCAGCAGTCCCACAATTCTTAAGTTATTTCATTGCGACCTACTTTTAGCATCCTCTGCTCGGCTGTGCAGTTTCTGAATGTCTAGACCACGGGTACTCATAGTACGGCCCGCGGGCCTCCAGCGGCCCGGCAAGCCTTGCCTGGCGGCCCGCGGACCTTGCCCACATCGTACCAGTGTTTAATTTTTTAATTTTTTTAAGTGTCTGCAAACACAAGTTGAAGCAGCGCGACTCGGAGACTCTGCTGCTCTGTGGGGGCCAGCCGGGTGATTCCTGCCATAGTTAGAGTGGAGCTGCAGGGGCGCTAAGAGGTGAACAACACAGCCTCATTAACATGCTAATGGTCTTTTAAAGACCTGTTAACCCGCTCGGTGCGGCTGTGTGTGTGTGTGCTTCAAAGCTGTCTCAGCCTGGGCTGACACAGAGGCAGGGTGAGATGGCAGAGTGAGGTAATAGAAATTTTCAGGTAGTTAATGTGTCCCCCACTCGCACCCCATCCATGCACCCATGTTCCTTGTATGTCATGTAACTTCCTTCCCGTGCATGCTAGAAAGACGCATATGCATTTGCGTCCAACGTTAACATGTCAGTTATATAATTCTCCAAGAAAATCACGTTAATTAGGCTTCTAGGCCTATGGTGCCAACGTCTTTACATGGTACACTTTTGAATCTTGCACACGTTTTCTCCATGTTTCCTGGCTCAGTCGAGCTAGGCCCTTAATTGAGGCTCCAAGTCTCTTCTGTCTCTGAAAGCTGTAGTTTAGGTATGCATCCCTGACCTCTGCCTTACTTCCTGCCCAGCGAAGCGGTGCCCGGCTCAGCCTGGCCTTCCTGCCAAAGACAGTATTTTGCCTACAGTTATCAGCTCAGCCTCCTCGAAAACACATTCCAGTCTAGTGAAATAGGTAAACATATTCCCGGCTGCAGAGCAAAGGGCCCGGCCTTCCTGTCCTCCTTGCAAGTGATTTACAGAACCCTTTACCATGGTAGGCCCATGGCCCCGCACATTGCACCAAGACACGTATGCACGCACTAGCATTCAGTAATGAACGGCCTCTGTCCGAGAGACCTTTTACTTCAGACGACACATCCTCCAAACATGAGATACCAGATATGCTATAGGTAAAGGTCGTTCTGACATCCCAGACACCAGTCTCCTCTACTAGTGCTAAAGTCAAAGCCCCCAGTTCTCCCCAGTTACACGTCATACTCAGTTGCGCGCGCATCTAGGCCAAAAGTTTCTGCTGATCCTGCAAACTTTCTCTAAGCATCCACCCACTTGTGACGTTTCTCTGACATGTCAAGTGCACGCCTACGTGTACGCCTTTTTACACGCCTCCTGTTACGCACATGTGTTCTTATCTTTTACTTTTCACTTGTTACGCCTACTGTATTCATTTCAATTATACTGTTTTACTATATATAATGTGTGATGTTAATAAAACGTTGAATATCCCTTCCTGAACCTTAGTGGTGATGGAACATGATGTCCTGTTCCTCGAGGATCATAATTAAAGCCCGTATGACTCAGATACCACGGACTCTGCCTCTCATTTGATTGAGCTATCCTTATTGATATTTAATGTATGGAAAAATAGTCCGGTAATTTTATTTACCACATAATCTGGTGCCCGAACAGGGACCCCCCCCTTCCCCACTCGCCGGCGATGTAACGCAGGCCTTGACCCCTTCTACAGCCGTGAAGGATCCAGTGCACACCTGCGTGTTTTCCTGCTATCTCCCTCAGGCCGACGGAGGAGACGGAGACTGCGGTCCGGCATCCAGACGAGGCGGTGAGGAATACGGAGGATCCCGACCAGAGCCCCAAGCCGAGAGAGCAAGGTCTGAGGTATCCGGAGGCCCACCTGTTCCGAAGCGCAAGCGTAGTAGCAGCCTAGACGCCGTAGCAGTCCAGTCCAGTCCAGTCCAGTTTCCGAGGCCTTCAGTTTTGCTTCCCGGTGAGTACCGTTGTTGGGAACGCATCTAGACGGGTTCATTAATTTGTGCCCGGTCAAGACGGGTCTGGGTACACAGACCTGGTCCAGACGTGTTCACTTAGGTGAATGCGGTATGACGTGTCTCTTTATGGGACCGGTATTGTCTGTACTGTTTTAGCAGTGCATCTAGTAATCCAGTATTCTAGTATTGTTTCTCGAGATTTCCAGAATATATGTTTTCTATGTTCCAGGTAATATCAGTCTGAAATGTTTCAATGTGTTTAATGTCGTGGTATGAATGATTGTTTGCTATTCATTACTGTGTTTATTGTGTTCAAGTTCAAGTCAATCCAAATATGCCGCTGTTCTCAAAATTACGTCAGATAGGAACTAGGAAAGGGATACTCGAAGAAGCAGTTCCGGTCCCGCCCAGGGACACTCCCGGACATTTTATGTACCACAAGCATGGCTTAGATGCCATACTGTACTTAGACTTGTGGGTCGATTATACTAGGGATCTGGAAGAAAAGTATAGATGGCCTGTCTCAGGGACATGGGATGCTGATTGCATCATGAGAGTAGAGGAAGCATTATGGAAAAAGAAAGCCAGACAATCCCAGAAAGATGCCATAGAATTATGGCGTAAAGAAGCGCATAGAAGAACAGAGAAAGAAATCAGGAAAGCTGAGAAAAGTAGAGAGGAATCTGAAAAAGCCAGGGAAAGAGAGTTACAAGAAGAAGGAGAACGAGTCAGAATAGAACAACAAGACCGACAAAGAAATGCCCTTATTACAGGCATGTATCCTGTTCTTGCCGAGGGCCTGCCCAAGGCGACCCCGGAAGTACCCCGTAACTTGCCACCACCATTGGTCCCGACTAAACTCCGTCACAAACAGACCGCAGCGGACATTTTCCTTTCTTCCTATTTAGATGATGTAGCTCCGGAATACACCAATTTACGCGTACCACCTGCTAATAATGTACAGCAGCCTATTCAGCCTGTTCAAGACACGTTACCTCCACTCCCTCAAGACTCGACTCCCCCACCTATTGTCACTTCCCATCCTGTCACTACTACTGCTACTGTCCCTCCTGCTATCGGTCCTAACAATCCTTTTTCTACTCTTACAACCCAGAGTCTGCCTACATTACCTACACCTATTTTTAAAGCTATGACACCAGTAGCAACAACACATCTAGTTGATGGTTCCGCTTCCGCTTCAGGAGGCGCCGTAGGAGGTCGCCCTGTCACCCCGCCTCAAGTAACACGAATGACGCTTAGAGAAGTGGCGTTACAGCGTACACCCAAAGCTGCGACATTCGCAACCCTTAGACAGTACATAACAGATTGTAGATATGACCCAGTACCAGGCGAAGAAGATATGATGTTAATTTTGTTACGTTTACGACGTGTTACAAACTATTTGATTCTTTTACCAGAAATGACTAACCATTTAGACAATATATACCATTTTATTAGAACAGGGGAGAGACCAGAATGCATTCACGAGGCCATGGCACACCACAAGGTTGAGACACAAAGAATGATCTTACAGTTTTTGATAAATTGTTTGATAAGGGAACGAGATCGGCCAGGTACAAGCAAGGAAGAGATGGACATCCTGATAAATTGGAGTAACAATATAGCTGATGGTAAACATAATAAACAAAGTTGTATAGAATCCATGTACAGAAAGATCCGTAAAGAAATTATAATAATACACGAAAAAGAAAATGCAGCTAGGGAAGCCGAGAAAGAGGAGAATGACACCACAGAGGATGACGATATAGATGATGCAGAAGATAACCCAGATAGAATAGCGTACGTAGGTAGAGCAAGACCTTTTGACAGACCCATTCGCCTAGAAAACAAGAAACGTTTCCTTTCTCCCATACCAGAACAATGTTCTCTTGAACATTTATTCCAAGCCACCGATAAAATACTGAAAGAAAGAATAGGCTACAGTGAACTTAGTACCATGCGTGATCAGGAACTAGCACGGTCAGCAGTACAATGGGCTGGAAATACTAGTATATATAAAGATGATTCAGTAGCGCAAACATGTTTTAATCTTTCCCCAGACAATCAGCGCTTAGCTGGTATGTACATGATCCAGCATCTCATTACACTATATGAAAGCCAACATTCTGATCCAGGTCCCTTGTATAATGTACTGGAAGAATTACTCCTAAAAAGATGGAGAGGCATAGGTACCGATTTAATTAATACCATTCTAGAACAACGCCACAAATACAGAACTTTCCTGACTCCACATTTTGTTCCTGTTCCACCCCAGTAAGACAACCATTTTACATAGACAGACAGAATCCCTTACGAGAAGTTCATCCCGTCCAGACCCCAGGGGGTGAGCTTCAACGAGTATTTGTATACACACCCCTGACCAAAATGGAATTATTGGAAATGAAGAAACTAGTGCCCTGTCATGATAAAGATCCAGCAGGATTCCACAGTGAATTAAAAGATATGTTACTAATGGGGGATTATACGTATTCCGACATTCTTAAAATGTTAAAGGTATTGTTGCCTGCCGGCATTTACGAAAAACTTAAAGAGAAAGAATGGGAGGTGGGAGATAAAAAGATTATTTGGACTGAATTAGAAGACGAAGAAAATAGGCGAATCCCAGGTACAGGTCTTGGGGAAAAAGCCAAAGCATTACCAGGATTATTAGTACAAGTCTTGCCTAGGTTATTGACAGTTAAAAAGGAAGACTGGGATGCAATCTCAGCCTGCAAACAGAAACAAGACGAAGACACTAGTGATTTTTATTCCAGATTCGAGAAATGTTTCATTATTAATAGCGGCCTGAAAACAAGTAGTGAATCATATCCACATCTCTTTGTGACCAAACTAGTCGAGAATTCCTTACCACAAGTTAAAAACAGAGTACTGAAAGTCGAAAGTACATGGCAAGCTAATACTCCTTCCCAAATGTTACAAATGTTACAGTACCACCAGAACCGAATTAGAGAGGAACACGAACATGAACAGAGACGTATGAAAGATACAAAAATGAAAGTACTAGTTGCCCAGTCCGTCCCAGCAGATGGTCAGAAGAGGGGTACGACACAGACTAGTCATCCTGCAGCTCCTGTTAAAGGGAATTGCAACTACTGTAAACAGCCAGGTCACTATATAAACGAATGTACGGTTCTGAAATACAATATTGCTACAGGTAGGACGAAAGAAAGACCGCGTCCACCTAGACCTGAAAATGTTCCACAGAATATTCCACAGAACACGCAACCTCCCCAGAATGCACAACAACAGACGGTAGCTGTACCCCGGCCCCAACCCATTGCTGCCACGCAACATGTCACACAGCAAATGTACCAGTATGCACAGTCAGAGTACCCCGATTATCAGCAATATTCATGAAACAGCCTAGAGAGGGAGGTTGGCTTGCCCCTTATCGAGGTTCCTGTAGATCACGAGGGTCCCTATGTACATAGTCAGGTATTAGGGAAAGACAGAACATTTTTGATTGACACAGGGGCGAGCAGAACTACCATCAGTCACGACGAGGTTCCAGGGGCACCCCTCTCAGGCTCACAGAATGTTTCCCTTGGAATTTCAGGAAAGCCTATTGTTAACGAAGTGTCAAAGCCAGTTCCCCTTGCAGTTGGTCCATTGTCTCGTACTACAGACTTGTTACTTACGAAATCCTGTCCTGAAAACTTGCTTGGTATTAAGACGTTGAAAGCACTAGGAGCAGTGATATGTTGTTCTCCGGAAGGAGTGAGATTGTTTTTACGTGACTTTAAAGGTCATTATGTGTTGAGAGATTTTGATCCAAGATTGCAAAATGTACCACAGCATTTATGGGCGCAAGGTCCAACTGATGTAGGTTGTATGCACATTACACCATATCGTGTCACTCTCAAACAAGGTGTTGTACTGCCCCGAATCCGACAATACAAATTACCCCCCGAGGCGGTAATAGCCTTACTGAAAATTATTGACGAGCTCATTGCCCAAGGAGTAGTTGTAGAAACTGACTCTAATGTATGTAATTCTCCAATCATTCCAATTCTTAAACGTACTGATCCGAATGCACCTCCAGTCTACAGACTGGTGATCGACCTTCGAGAACTGAATAAATGCATAATACCACAGTACCCAGTAGTCCCCGATATTTCTTCCCTATTGACTGCCATTGATTCCGAAGCTGCGTTCTTCACCGTAATCGATCTCAAGAACGCCTTCTTTAGTGTCCCCATTCATCCGGAAAGCCAGTATCTTTTCGGATTCTGTTTAAATGGCCGAAGCTTCAAATTTGCACGTGCACCTCAAGGGTTCACAGAAAGTACTAGTATTTACAGTCAAGCTCTGAAACGACAACTAGACAGTATTCACATGCCTACTGACACTGCACTGCTGCAATACGTTGATGACTTGTTAATTACAGCACGGACGGAGCGTGACTGCGAACGAGCATCACTGACTGTCTTGTATTTTCTGGCCGAAAAGGGGCATAAAGTGTCCCCTTCGAAGCTACAATTCTGTGCCCAGCAAGTGGTATACCTAGGACACTTGCTGTCCAAGAGGGGTAGACAGTTGACACCAGATTGTATTCAGTTAATTGCACATCTGCCACAACCCACGACGCAAAAGGAAGTACAGGCCTTTATTGGCCTCACTTCGTACTGCAGACAATGGATTCCTCAGTATGCATATCTAGCCAAACCACTCATACAGTTGACAACACAGGAGGCAGCGACTTCGACTGTCCTCCCTTGGACTCAGGAACATACACAAGCTTTTAATGACTTGAAGAAAGCTTTATGTCAAGCACCAGTTTTAGCGACACCATGTTACAGCAAACCTTTTACACTTTTTGTCACAGAACGCGATGGCACAGCATTATCTGTTCTCACACAAGATCAAGCAGGAAAACATAAGCCTTGTGCTTATTTTTCTAGTACATTGGATCCAGTAGCCCAGGCCTTGCCTGCGTGCTTAAAATCAGTTGCAGCAACAGCTCTAGCTATCAGACAAAGCGATTCAATAGTGTTAGGACATCCCTTGACAGTACAGGTTCCACACTCCGTGGAAGTTCTCCTAAACCGAACCCAGACTCAACACTTGACCATAGCACGACTGACAGGTTATGAACTGACACTGTTTCAACCACACATAGAAATCACACGTTGCAACATACTCAACCCTGCCACATTGTTACCCTCAATTACAGCAGATCCAGCACCACACGACTGCGTGGAAGTCATTAATACAGTGACAAAGCCAAGACAAGACTTGACAGACATTGCATTGCCCGACCCAGACCTGACACTTTACGTGGATGGTTCATGTATGAGAACAAGCACAGGAGAGTTAGTAGCCGCATATGCAGTGACCACTGAAACTGAAGTCATAGAAACACATCGTATTGACACATTATCTGCCCAAGCAGCAGAGCTCATCGCTCTGACCCAAGCCTGTAGACTAGCCAAGAACAAGAAAGTAAATATATACACAGATTCACAGTATGCATTTGGAGTCGTTCACAACTTCGGTGTTCTCTGGGAAGAAAGAGGTTTTTTAACTTCTCACGGTGCCAAGATACAACATGGTCCCCTCATTCAAGCCCTGTTAGAAGCAATAAATTTGCCTACAGCCATAGCCATCATGAAGTGCAAAGCACATACCAAAGTCACCGACACTATTTCCCAGGGTAACGACCTGGCAGATCGAACAGCTAAATTCACAGCTCAGACTCAGACAGACATACCAACTGATCCGACAAAGACTGAAGTAACTCCACTGACACATTGTATGACAGTTAAGGATCCCACACTAGATGTACTCGACATACAGACACATGCAACTCCAGATGAAATCAAGAAATGGACTGAACAAGGAGGGGTCCAGACAGATCAGGGATGGATGACGAAGGGAAAAGCCACATGGTTCCTCCCCGACTCTATGGTTCAAGTTATCATTAACACAGCACATAGTCCAGCACACTTAGGAGAGAAAGCCATGTTAGACAGCATTCAGAATCTTTGGTTCAACAAGGATTTACGTGCAGCAGCGAAACAGAAAGTGCGTACCTGCATGATCTGTTGTCAGTTCAATCCAGGCAAAGGTATTCCCGTGGAACAAGGTGGATTTCATCCTCCTGACCATCCTTTCGAAGTCCTCCAGATGGATTATATCCAGATGGACAGATGCCGAGGATTCAAGTATGTCCTCGTAGTCGTATGTGCCCTTTCCCGATGGACAGAAGCATATCCAGTCCCAGATTACACTGCTGTAACCACTGCCAAGCAGTTGGTCCGTGAATTTTTCCCGCGATACGGTTTGCCCTGTGTCGTGTACTCTGATAATGGTCAGCCATTCTTGTCCGAGCTCATGAAACAGGTATCACTCCTGTTAGGATACCAGTGGAAATTCCACTGCGTACGACACCCCTAAGCCGCTGGTCTCGTTGAGAGACATAATCAAACCCTGAAAACACGGTTAGCGAAGGTCTGTGCAGAAAAAGGTGTAGATTGGATAGTAGCCCTGCCAGTTGCCCTCTTTTACATGCGAATGGTAGCCCATTCTAGAACTGGATTGTCCCCCTATGAAATAGTTTTTGGACGTCCCCCAAACATGTGGGGTACTCCTATCCCCCGAAGAATCACTGATGTTGACAGTACTATGCTGACAGATTACCTAGCTTCCTTGATGTCTGCACTACTATCTTGTCGTTCACAGGTCGCGGCTGCCTTCCCGGACAACACCCAAGTAAAACCGCATGAAATCGTTCCAGGGGATTACGTCTACGTCCGAAATTTTGACCGATCAAGCCCTCTGGAGCCGAGGTGGAAGCAGCCAAAGTTGGTGTTGATGACCACGAGGACCGCAGTGAAACTGGAAGGACGTAAAGGCTGGTTGCATTCCAGCCATATTAAGCGCTTTCATGGATTGTGTCCAGAGACTGTAATCAAGGACTGCCCCCTTTCAGACACTGACTCTAAACTCCCCCTGCTAGAGAAAACTCCACAACAGGAGTACCGAGCCAAGTTGAGGCCTAGTAAGCCAGACAGCATTTAATTGTTTAAGTCCCCCTCGGGTGAAGCGGTTAGACAGGTTTCTGACATGTATAAGATAGACCCAAGTAGTCAGAGAGATAGGCGAAACGAAAAGAGAGAAAAATATTGCAAACATCTGCATAGTCGATGCGTTATTACATTAATTTTTATGTTTCTTCTGAGTCTTACGATCATATGCATAAGTTTAATGCTACATGTTTTCTTTCCTCTTGATTCTCATGTACATACTTCCTCTAATGGTACCGTAGAGCACACTTTCAGTGACCTGCCCCCACACGAGTTGTCCTATCGATTAGCAATGCGCAATAATACTTTTATTCGTATGTTACACCATTCTCACCAGACCAGCAATGCCAGGAATTGCTGGGTATGTGGCCAACTCCCTCCCTATCAGAAATACAAGGGAGCTCTGCCCCTTTTTCCTTATCCGTTTAACAATAATGGTTCATGTGGTGCATGGTTTACTTTAATGTCCTCCCGAGACAGTACGTCCACGGTTTCCCAAGGCAATTGGATTTGGGGGAACTTGAATACAGTTATGAATAAAATATGTTTCCCAGACAAGGAAGGTCTTCCCCGAAGGACAGGGACCGATCTAGAAAATGAAGTATATGGATTAGGTAATTTTACACTTAACCTCATGATTCTGAATGTTCAATCCGAGACTAATTCGGACTTGCCGTCTATTACAGTTTTGCCAGTAAAAGGTGAATTATGCGTTAGAAAGAATGGTTCAGTACATCTAGGACACAGTGATTGTAATACTGTGGTCGAATTCAGTGATAAAGGAAAGTCTACTTTCAAAGCCTCCCGCCATTCTTATTTTATATGTGGTCAGACAGCCTATGTACGTCTGCCATTAGATTGGGATGGGACGTGTTATATCGCGTTCCTATTGCCACCTGTTTTCCTAGCCCCACCTGATTATCATCGAAATCCACATCTTGTGCATGTAAGACATAGAAGGGAGATCAAGACCCCGATTGTCGATCAGACTGAAACAACGTTGGGGCAATATACAGATTTCAATAAGGGATTCTTTTTCTTCATAGGCCCCATTCAAAATAGTAAATTAATACGTAGGTTAACACGAACTTTGGAAGCAGTAGTGAATGAGACTACTTCTGCTTTAGGTAACTTGACCGAAGAGCAGTCTGCTATGAGACTTGTTGGTCTTCAAAACCGCCTTGTCCTTGACGTCATCCTGGCCGATAGGGGTGGGGCTTGTAGAGTCATCGGATCCAGTTGTTGTATTTTCATCCCAAATAACGCACCGTCAGTATATAAAGCGATCACAAGGCTTCATGAGATAGCTCATCAGATACATCAGAATCCAGGCACCTGGACTTGGTCCGGTTGGCTCTGGAGTGTGATATCCGCCTGGGGATGGAAAGTATTGTCATTCCTAGGAATAATACTGCTCATAGTATTTAGTTGTTGTCTCTGTCTGCAATGTGGGCCAGCGATTTGCGGCTTGTGCGCCACAGCTTGTATTCCCCGTCCAAGTCCACGTTCCCGTTCCCGAATAAAGAAAGATGAACAAATGATGCTATATGAACAGATAGATGGTCTCATGAACATAGATATATCCTAAAGGGTGAAGTAGGGGCCAAGGAGGGAATGAGGTAATAGAAATTTTCAGGTAGCTAATGTGTCCCCCACTCGCACCCCATCCATGCACCCATGTTCCTTGTATGTCATGTAACTTCCTTCCCGTGCATGCTAGAAAGACGCGTATGCATTTGCGTCCAACGTTAACATGTCAGTTATATAATTCTCCAAGAAAATCACGTTAATTAGGCTTCTAGGCCTATGGTGCCAACGTCTTTACGTGGTACACTTTTGAATCTTGCACACGTTTTCTCCATGTTTCCTGGCTCAGTCGAGCTAGGCCCTTAATTGAGGCTCCAAGTCTCTTCTGTCTCTGAAAGCTGTAGTTTAGGTATGCATCCCTGACCTCTGCCTTACTTCCTGCCCAGCGAAGCGGTGCCCGGCTCAGCCTGGCCTTCCTGCCAAAGACAGTATTTTGCCTACAGTTATCAGCTCAGCCTCCTCGAAAACACATTCCAGTCTAGTGAAATAGGTAAACATATTCCCGGCTGCAGAGCAAAGGGCCCGGCCTTCCTGTCCTCCTTGCAGGTGATTTACAGAACCCGTTACCATGGTAGGCCCATGGCCCCGCGCATTGCACCAAGACACGTATGCACGCACTAGCATTCAGTATTGAACGGCCTCTGTCCGAGAGACCTTTTACTTCAGACGACACATCCTCCAAACATGAGATACCAGATATGCTATAGGTACAGGTCGTTCTGACATCCCAGACACCAGTCTCCTCTACTAGTGCTAAAGTCAAAGCCCCCAGTTCTCCCCAGTTACACGTCATGCTCAGTTGCGCGCGCATCTAGGCCAAAAGTTTCTGCTGATCCTGCAAACTTTCTCTAAGCATCCACCCACTTGTGACGTTTCTCTGACATGTCAAGTGCACGCCTACGTGTACGCCTTTTTACACGCCTCCTGTTAAGCACATTTGTTCTTATCTTTTACTTTTCACTTGTTACGCCTACTGTATTCATTTCAATTATACTGTTTTACTATATATAATGTGTGATGTTAATAAAACGTTGAATATCCCTTCCTGAACCTTAGTGGTGATGGAACATGATGTCCTGTTCCTCGAGGATCATAATTAAAGCCCGTATGACTCAGATACCACCGACTCTGCCTCTCATTTGATTGAGCTATCCTTATTGATATTTAATGTATGGAAAAATAGTCCGGTAATTTTATTTACCACAAGAGGGAGAGGAAGGGAAAGGGAGGGAGAGGGAAATAAAGGGAGACAAAGTGAGGGAGAGAAAGGGAGACCGGGTGAGGAAGTGAGAGAAGAAGGAGGGAAAGGGAGGGAGGAAGGGAAGGGAGGGGGAGGGAGGGAAAGGGAGTGACAGTGAGGGAGGGAAAGGTAGTGAAAGAGTGAGGGAGCAAGGGAGGGAAAGGGAGACAGTGAGGGAGTGAGGTAGGGAAAGGGAGACAGAGCGAGGGAGGGAAAGGGAGACAGATCGAGGGAGGGAAAGGGAGACAGAGTGAGGGAGTGAGAGAGGGGACGGGATGCAGGGAAAGGGAGGGAGAGGGAGGGAGGGCAAGGTAGGGAGGGAGAGGGAGGTAAAGGGAGTGACAGGGTGAGGGAGTGAGGGAGCGTAAGGGAGGGAGGGAAAGGAAGGGAGGGAAAGGGAGTGACAGAGTGAGGGAGTGAGAGAGGGAAATGGAGACAGAGTGAGGGAGTGAGAGAGGGAAAGGGAGACAGAGTGAGGGAGTGAGAGAGGGAAAGGGGGTGACAGAGTGAGGGAGTGAGAGAGGGAAATAGAGGGAGGGAAAGGGAGGGAGGGAAAGGAAGGGAGGGAAAGGGAGTGACAGAGTGAGGGAGTGAGCGAGGGAAAGGGAGACAGAGGGAGGGAGACAGAGGGAGGGGGACAGAGGGAGGGGGACAGAGTAAGGGAGAGTGAGAGAGGGAGAGTGAGAGAGGGAGGGAGACGGAGGGAGGGAAGTACACAGAGAGAGAAAGAGAGCGAGAGAGAGAGATGTGTGTATGCCGGGTCTGGGGGCTCAGTGGGCGAAGGTGTCCGCTGCAGGGACCAGTGATCAAACTCATGGTCAGTTTTTTTTTGTTACTCTAGCCCTGCCCCCTCCCCCACTGACCCCACCCCCACTGGTGCGGCCCTTGGACACAAACCACAGTGTAAATTTGGCCCATGAAAGAAAGTTTGTGAGTACCCATGGTCTAGACACTGTTCCTCAACTGTGTGTTTTCAAAGCTTCAACTGTTTGGATGGTCTCACGTATTGTCAGCTCCTGACCTTTCACCTGCTCCTTCAGTTTATTGTAATTTCCCACAGCAAGACAATGTTTTTTTTTGTTTAAATTTGTTTATTGGGATTTTACATTTCTGATCGGTTGCAAAATTTGTCATATTTTTCTAATACATCCATACACAAATTATAGCAGAATATTTGCAATCAAAAACAGGTATTATTACCATTCCATACTGCAATTACCATTTATGCTATGAGAAAAACAAAAGAGAAAATCACAAGGGAGGATCTCCCTTGACGTTGTGAGTTATTCAGCATCATTGCTTGGTACTTCGTCTGGACTTGCCTCTGTTGGGTGTGTGTAAATCTTACAGTGTTGAGTGGTTTACCCAATGTTGTTGTGTCCATTCACAGCAAGACAATGTTGATCACCACTATGTCAATCTTTGTATCGGGGCAGCTTTCGTGTCCAGTATACATTGCAGAATCTCTGTGAACTTAGGGGAGTGTGCATCTTTTTGGCTTCAAGTGACTAGAGGAACAGTTTGTCTGTGGCCAGCAGCTGGTTGGTGGGAGTATTAGGCACCTTGTGTGCTGGGCCCAATAATGATGATAATGTGGACACACACCTGGCCTCAGGATGGGCCCCCCTCTGCTCCCAGGCATGCTAGCACCCTGCAGTCGTTCTCTTGTTGCCACCCGCGAGCCAGTGCAGCCTCAACTCTTCAGGGGGAGCAGGGGCACCTCCCCGCAGTGCAGGCAGGTTGCCCATGATGGTCTCACTGCAGCATAGCTGCCATTTTGACTAGGTGGCGGCGCCTCACTGGAAGATTTCAGATACGGTCCGGACACAGCGTCTCGTGTTGTTTCGAACGTTCAACATCCGCTACCCACCGCTTCTGCCTGGGGCCTTCTTAGCAGTGCGTCCTATGTCATTAAGCCCATGGCCACACCCAAGCATTACAGACTTGAGCATATATTTTTGTTCTTGTTCACGTTTTATGAAGCATTTGTGTTGTAGTTTAATATGTGACTTTTATATTAATGTCATTTTCTAAGATGTATCTTTCAACTTACGTCACATTTGTTTATGAATTTAATAGTTTACCCTATTCCTCCCCCCTCACCCCACTCCCACCTCCTCCTAATTCTCCTTTCATCTTTTTGTGCATTCTCGCATTTCATGACTGTTGGAATGCTCAGGAATCCGTTGTTACGTTGGGCTTGGCGGTTAGAACTGCCTGGGTTGTCATACAATAAATATCTTCTTAGTAATCCTTGCCTTTGGACTTATTTTACAATAATTAAATGTGTGGGTATGCATTATAACGCCATTAGTGAATTGTATTTTTTATCTGTTTAAGTCAATTGCTTGTTTATTGAATATACCACAAAATGTAATGACTGGGAAGAGGACGAGGGACGTAGAGGTAATGCTCTGATTACTTACTGGTAATGAAGTTTACCGGTAAACTCTCTGACAACCCTTGACTGTCACTGAGTGACTCACTAGCTGAAGGTTGTCAATGGACTGTGCAAGGAATGTAGGCTGCTCCTGATGCACAACTGTTTTTCATCACGCACATTAAGAAAAGTTTGTGCTTTATTGGAATGAGACATTAGGCAATTTTTCATGTGGAGACTGCATATTTCAGGGCAGAGCACGGGTATTAGTCCATGTGAAGTTTTAACCTAGAAGGGATGCTTCAGATTTGTAGTGGCTTTTAGGAAGCACAAGAAAGGTTTGTAACCAGGAAGAAGGGATCACAAAATGACCATTCACTCATGCTTCCCAATGTATTGCTTCTTGCACATCATATTTATGTTTGCTGAGATATAAAACAATATTAATGTAATGGACAATAAATGAGGGTAGTCCATTCTTAGTAAATTCAATGTTGTATTTATTTAAGTAGTATCCAGAAGAGAGCCCCACCAGGAGCAGTCTGTGCTCTGCTCAGCCCATTCAGCAACTGATTCAATCATACCAACATTCTAACATTCAACATTCTAAGCTACACACATCCTGGCTGAGCAGCATACTACATCTTCTCCCTTCTTTGCAATGAGAAAGGAGACTTCAAATAGGCATAACAAAAGGTTACAATCAAAGAATAAGGTGAATATCTCTTGAATAAATGTGATTAAGAATACATTTTAAAACATGTAATGAGATGATGCTGGTGCTTAGATTACCCAGAAGAGCTGCTTCTGCAGCGGCTCTCCGGTCCTTGCACTGGCTCCCGGTCAGAAGCAGGGTAGAATTCAAAGCACTCTGCACGTGCCATCGGATCATTCATGGGAAATCCCCTCTCCCTCTACAAGGACTCTTGACACCTTATGAGCCTCCCCGCTCTCTAAGATCTTCTGGCTCTGGACTCCTGGCTGTCCCTAAGGTATCCAGAGCTCGGATGGGGGGTAGATCTTTCAGATACCTTGCAGCCGCCAGATGGAATCAGCTGCCCATGGCACTACGACTAGAGCCATCTGAGTCAATTTTCAGAGCTAAGCTCAAAACTGCTCTATTCGCCTAGTAGGTGTACCGCTTTTGTAGGGTCCAGGAATAAAGTAGCTCCTCAGCGTGGGGACACGCCGTTGTTGCGTCACCATGCGCTTTACAAAACCCCCAAAATAGAAATAGAAAATGATAATTAACTAATGTTTTTGTGCAACACACAAAATAAAAATAAAGTCATTATACTTTTAACTGGTTATTTATATGACTCACATTAGCTCTGCAAAGAAATAAAATTAAGCCTATATTTCCATTCCAATAATGTCTTGAACTGATATGGTAACTGAAGAAACAAAGTCAACATCCTATTTTAGCAATTTTACAGTGCAGCATTTTCAAAGGGGCGTTCTGCAGGGAATAAGCAAAAAAAAGAGGTTTAACGCTTTCTGGTTACTTATTAAGATATTTTACACCGGTTTAAAATGCGTGGAGGGAAGTGTGGTTTTAGGTTAAGGTAAAGCTGTACATATTGACAAACGATAGCTTTGCAGTACAGTGAAGGATTCCAAAACCAGTCAGTTAGCGCTCTAGTTCTTTATTAGAAAAACTCGCCCTGTTCTTGTAGTCCTTCTTTAGTTTCCATGGCTCGCATGCTGGCTGGACGCTGGCTGCCCCGGAGCATGCTGGTATCGGCATGGATGCCTACGATCTGTTCCGAAAGCTCGGAGCCGGGGCTAAGTTTGACGTGCGGCGCTTCAGTGGGGATGCGGAGCGGTTCAAGGTGAGGTCTGCCACGGTTAGGAGCGGAGCTAGAAGTTGGTATACGAATTTTCATTGGGAGTTTTCCGGTAGAGAACTTGGATTGTTTTGAAGGTCTACTCAGTGCACACAGGCGGATCGATGACGTTTTGGGGCACAGGCTACTGTCGAGGTTCAGGTCTAGCATGAGGAAGTCACTTAGTCTTCTTAAGGCCGCCATGGGTACTACGATCCTACCACACGGGGACCTGCTACAGATATTCTGCTAAAGAATAAACGAGGGAGCCCTCCGGGAAGTCTTCGAGGGATCATTGAGCACTCTGGAATTTAGTGTTTGTCTTTCTCTTGGGAGGGGTATGGACCAGAAGTTATGAGTTGTTCAGTTAACTAGCTGAAGAGGTTTCTACGCTATGAAACGATCTTTGAAGGCCGGGGGGGGGGGGGGGGTGAAGGGGGTGCAGTACAACATGGTTTACAATAAAATGTGGGCCCAGTGATTGAAATCGAAATATTGAAGTTACAGGTACTCCTTGTTACAGAGTACCTATTTGGTACGGAGGTGTGTCAGTACTCTCTCATTAAAAGCATTGGAGCAGTGCTATCCCTTCCAAATTAAAGTTGTGCATGTACCAAGTACCTGATAGTACCTGCTCGCTTAAGCACCAGTGGTGCTACTGTGCACGCTGGCAATTGCGTATGTGAGCTGATCACCGTCTATTGAGTGAGTAACCACGCCTTACCTTAAGGATCTATGGAGATTAATACCACAAAGCACACTAATAAGTGAACATAAAAGCGATTTATAATATGCTTTAGCCGCATATATGTATCTGCGTTGTTCTCATTTTCCCTTGTCTTTTCCCCCCACCCTTCCCTAGTGAACCTGTGTGTGTGATACCTTGTGTGCTGTTCTTAACATTTGGTATGGGATATTGGAGAAGTGGGCAGTTGGGTTTAACAGAATTATGCTACTAAATTAACTTGTGTAAAGAAGAGTTAAGTGGTGCGTTTCTCAACTAGGCTTGGCCATCACAGCAGATACTATAGACCCTGTTACTGCAAGCCTTGGGCTTGTGGAAAGTCTGGTAAAGAGAGACTTTTGGAGCATTAATCAATCCATCAGGGTTTATAAAGCGCAGCTACTCACCCATGAGGGTCTCAACGCACTGGGGGCTGCTGATCCGTTTGAGTGCTGGGGTTCAGTTGAAGAGCCAGGTCTTGAGGTGATTCCGGAATTGGGTCAGCGACGGGGATTGTCTGAGTTTGAGAGGCAGGGTTTTCCAGGTTTTGGCGAGGTAGTAGAAGGATCTTCCTCCTGTTCTAGTCTTGTGGATCCAAGGGACAGTGGCTAGGGCCAGCTGGGACTTGGAATGAGAGGCGGTGGTTCAGGTTTGCTGGTCCTGCGTCATGAAGGGCTTTGAAGGCGTGCATGAGGAGCTTGAAAGTGATTCTTTTGTTGACTGGGAGCGAGTGGAGTTCTCAGAGGTGTTTGTGATATGGCTGCGGCGGGGGAAGTCAACAACCAGTCTAACTGCTGCATTTTGGACGTTGTGTAGTTTCCTGAGGAGTTTGTGGGTGAACCCGGCGTAGAGTGCATTGCTGTAGTATAGTCTTATGTTGCGTAAGTGATTGCGTAGGTGACCATTTTTCTGGATTTAGTGGGGATCCATCTGAATGTCTATCCAAGCCGGAAGAGCGTGTGCAAGCATGATGAGGAGACAGGGTTGATCTGACGGTTCATTGTCAGCGAGGAGTCTGGTATGATACACAGGTTTCTTGCATGGTCTGTGGGGGTGGGAGAGGTTTCCAGTGCGGAGGGCCACCAGCATTCATCCCAAGCTTAGGGGGTTGGTCCCAGGATGAGGACTTCGGTCTTTTCCAAGTTGAGTTTGAGGCAACTGTTTGTCATCCATCTGACGACTGCCTTCATCCTGCTATAGAAGTTGTTTCTCGCTGTTTTTGGCCAGTTGGCTAGGGAGAGGATCAGTTGGGTGTCGTCGGCGAATTATGCAATGTTGAGTCCATAGTCCTTGGCGATGGCTGCAAGAGGGTCCATGTAGACATAGAAGAGGTTGGGGCTCAGGGAGGAGCCCTAGGGTACGCGCAAGTGGTCTTCATGGGTTTGGAGAGGGATAAAGGTAGTCGGACTTGCAGTGTTCAACCAGTGAGAAAGGATTTGATCCAGTCCAGGGGGCTTAGTCGCGGATGCCGGTGTCGTAGAGTCTCATAATTAGGGTGCAGTGGCGTGGCTTGGACGCCGATCGGGATGGCGGCGTGAGCTCGCAGCTCCGCGCGGAATCCCGCTAATTCTCCTGTTTTCGGGACCCTAGGCGACCCGCAGACGACGTTCCTGCCCTCTGAAGTGTAAGGGGACAGCTGGGCGCAATCGGAGAGTCGTTGGGGGACTGCTGGCCCCGAGGAGATCGAGAGAAGAGGCGGCCGAGGTGTTGCTGAGGGTGAGAAGAAAATGGCGGCGAGGAGGTCGGACGGTCCCGAACTTCATCCCTGAGCCAAGTTGTCGCCGAGTGGCCAGAGATCCTGCACTCGGCTGCCCGAGGAACTAGGACAGGCGGTGCTGTGTCCTGAGACCAGGGGACGCTGACCTGATTCTCCCAGGAGCCGGGGACCCTCGTTGGCCACCGCCCTGAGACTCATCCTTCCCCCCTCCGGCCGGAGGGGGGTGACGGAACGGAGCCCGTCCACCTGGCCATTGTTCCTGAGAGCGTTGGCGGGGACATTGCGCTGCCCGGTGCCCGGAGACCGGCACGGAACCACGGGCGTAATCGCTAAACGGGCGACTGGACTTGTGACGCAGCACCCTGGCATGGCGGCGATCGGAGGGCCGATGCCCGGGAGTCGCGAGGGGGACTCAGCGACATCAACTCGGCTGAGTGAGAGTCCCTCCCCGGAGCTTGATCAGGAACAGCGGCTGAACCGGCGTTTGGATGCCATCCTTGATGCGATCACCTCCACTAAGGAAGCATTGCACAATGACATTGCCCAAGTGGCCACGGGCCTGGGGCTGCTACGCGCGGATCACGCGAAGCTGGCAGACAGGGTCAAGGACCATGACCAGCTGCTGCTGGACCTGAAGCCATCGGTGGTAACCGCGGAGCACAGGATCACGGACATTTTGGCCCGACTGGACTCACTGGAGCGGAGGGCGGAGGATGCCGAAGGCCGCAATAGACGGAACAACGTGCGGGTCGTAGGCCTGCCGGAACGGATTGAGGGGGAGGGTGCGGTGGCCTACATGGAGAACTGGTTCCGCACTGTGGTGGCACCGGAGGGGCTTACTCCTTTTTTCACTCTGGAGCGAGCTCACCGGGTGCCTGCTCGCCCGCCGGGGCTTGGCCGCCCCCCCCGACCGATGGTGGTGCGGCTCCTCCACTACAAGGACCGGGATCTTCTCATCCAGCGGGCCAGGATGTCGGGCCCGTATGAGGTGGAGAACAGTAAGGTAACGATCTTCCCGGATTACACTCAATCGGTCCAGAAGAACAGGGCATCGTTCCTCGCTGTGAAGAAGGAGCTCAGGGAGGAAGGCATCCAGTACTCCTTGCTCTACCCAGCCAAGCTGCGGATCATTATGGACGGCACAACGCACTTTTTCCAGACTCCGGACGAAGTTTGGCAATGGCTCGAGTCATATAGAGCGGGGACGGACAGATCACACCAAAGTAGGAGAGACCAACCCAAGCAGCCCCGGGTGAGGCAGTCACAACGCATCAGATCCCGCAACAGGCGCCAGCGGGAGAAACGGGAGGCTCAAATGGCGGCGGAGAAGAGGGATGCGCTCGCAGCGACGGCGGCCATTACAGGGTCGCAACAGAACAGTGAACGGGCAGGAACGGACTCGGGAGGGGAAGGCAGCAGAACAGGAGAGGAACTTTCAGAGGCGGAAAGCTCGAAGGGGCCGATAGTAACCCCACAGACATCGGATGGTATTTTCTGCGGCTGAGATAGAACTGGGACTAGATCGGGACTTCATGGTAGGGTGATATCCTGTTGATGGAGGGCGGGTTGCCGCGAGGGGGAGCTGTGTGCTTTGGAGGGGATGGAGGTGCGGGGTGCGGGCTCCGCTAGCTGGGGTCGGCGGCGACTCACCCCCCTTGGGCCCTTAAGGTCGACTGTGGTGGAGACCACAGGGTAAGAGTGTGAGAAGTTCGTTCACGGTTTGGATGGGGGCGGCCATTGGGTTCGTGTGCTCTGTCCTGGGGAGTGGGGTTTGGGGGGTGTTTCAGTTTTGGGAATGTTCGGGGGGGGGCAACTGCAATGGGGGGGCCATGGACCTTTGTTATTTGATTCGGACTGTACGGAGTTGGAATGGGGACATTACCTAACTTGAAATGCCTAACGTGGAATGTCCGGGGGCTGCGGACCATGGTGAAACGTCACAAAGTCCATGCATACCTGGTACGCAGGGGGGTTCAGATTGCTATGCTCCAGGAGACTCATCTCACCAAAAAAGAGTGCGCTGCCTTGCAGAAAAGATGGCGGGGCCAGGTGTTTGGCACCACTTACTCGGCGTATGCCAGGGGGGTGTTGATCTGGGTGAGGGCGGGGATACCCTTTCAAGTGCTGAACCAAGTAGTAGATCCGGATGGCAGGTTTGTGGCGGTGGAGGGGAGGTTATATGGACGGGATGTGGTTTTCTGCTGTGTCTATGCACCGAACACTGACCAAGGCCGATACTTTGATAGTCTCTCGGGGTCCTTGGCCTCTTTCCTGGCGGGTCCGATAGTGTTAGGGGGGGACTTCAACTCGATTACGGATGTTGCTCTGGATAGGTCCCATCCCCCCCTAGTAGACTCTCCGGTGCGCAGGCTGGCCGCGCACAGGAAGGACTGGCAGGATCGATGGGGGTTGCTGGATGTCTGGAGGGAGCGGCACAGGGGAGCCAGGGATTATTCCTTTTATTCCGCTCTCCATGATCTACATGTCAGGATCGATTCGGTGCTTTGCGGGGGATCCCTAGCCCCATTGATTACCCATGCGGAGTACCTGGCTAGGACTATATCCGATCATAACCCCCTATTGGTGCACATTCAGTGGCAAAGAGAGCGCTCAGTGATACCAACATGGCGGCTTCGGCCGGAGACGCTAGAGGATTCGGTGTTCAGCGATGCGGTTCGGCAAGGCATTGATAGTTATTTCGGAGTGAATGAGGGCACGGCTGCGAGTAGGTCTACTGAATGGGATGCAATGAAAGTGGTGGTGAGAGGGGTGTGTTTGGGTAGGTTCTCAAATGCTCGTACGACTGTGCTGAATGACCTAATGAAAGCGGAAGAAACTTTGAGGGACTTGGAGCGCCGCAGGCCGGCTAGGCCAGGTCTACAGGCCCAGCTGTTGGAGGCGAAGGAAGTGGTTGCCACCGAGATGGAACGTTTGAGGTGCTATGACTATAGGCAGTACATCATCAGGGCACACGCAGAAAGGGACAAGGTGGGTACCCTCTTGGCCAGACTAGCTAACCCGGAACTTAGGGGCTGCCCGATTCTCAGCATTAATAATGCGCAGGGAGAGATGGTGTACTCCCAGGCAGCGGTATTGGAACGATTTAGGGGGTATTATGAGGAACTATACCGGAGTCAGCGGGGAGTGGGGGTTCAGGACATTGCGGAATACCTGGGGGAGAGGCAGCTCCCGGTCCTGGACGAGGAAGACGTGAGGGAGCTGGGTAGCCCGATCACGCTCACGGAAATACGGGTGGCCATCAAACATATGGCCCGCAACAAGACGCCCGGGGTGGACGGACTGCCAATTGAATTCTATCAACAGTATGTGGACAGCTTGGCGCCCAGGCTGCTGGTGGTGTACACGGAAGCCTTCGAGACGGGGGCATTGCCTGGGTCCATGCGGGAGGCCTTGATTGTACCGCTCCTCAAGCCTGGCCGGGATGCCGCGGATGTGAGGTCTTATCGCCCGCTGTCCATGCTGACGGTGGATTATAAGATCCTGAGCCGAATCCTGGCCACCAGGCTGGCCCCGCATATGACGGGCCTGGTACACAGGGACCAGGCCGGGTTTATACCCACGAGGAGCACGGCGCTGAATATCCGCCGCCTGGTGGGAATAATTTTTTTTTTTTAAATATATTTTTATTGCAGGAATTAGTAAATCGTTACAATATCGACCAGCATTGTATCATAAGCAATATCAACAGAATAAGACCCTCTGGCCCCCCCCCGTAAGTTCCGTACACAGCCATCCGGCCCACAACCCTGGGGTCAGGCGGCGAAATGCAATGGGGGATAAGTAGGATGCTTGAGCTGGTCCGGATGATTCACTGTCCGTCATCTGCTTTTCTAAACAAGCCTATAAACCCAAAAGAATACCCCCACCCGCAAAGGACTACTAACTAAAAGAAAACCCCCCCCAACCCCACCACCAGCGCCAAGGAGCTACCGACACAGGATCTGCCATGGGACCCACGGGGAAAGCGATAGGACTATCAGTACAAACGTTTACCGGGACTCAGGGCGAGTCGCTTCTTCACCTTCAGAGTCGCTGGGGGTACAATAATCCCTGAGGGCCTGCACCAACATTTCCCACTCCAGCGCGGCCTCCTGCGCCTTCTCATTACGCTGCCTCCAAGCTAGTTGATATCTCAGCGCGCTCTCCCCCGCCGCCCACTTCAAAAGCTCACTGTGCCATCTGCTGCCTGTCGGACCAACTCGTGCCTTCCAGTTCCTGGTCACCTCTCGTTTAGCAAGGAGGAGCCCTAGGTCGACAAATTTACTAGAAATTTTATTTCTGGGGGTATGGGGGAACCAGTGTAGGAGCCCCACCGCCGCATCCAATGATAAGGATCTCCCCGTCACCTCCCCCAGGGTCGTCACCACTTCCTGCCAGTAAGATGACAGACCTGGACAGGCCCATAACATATGTAGGAGGTCCGCTTCCTGAGCTGGGCACCTAGGGCACGCCGCCGAATTCGTGGCAAAATATCGCCTGATTTTCACCGGGGTCAGGTACGCTCTATGGAGGACATAATAGTGGACCAACTGAAAACGGGCGTTGCGTGTGCCCTTCCAGGCTCGCCTCACCAGCTGGGACCAAGTCGTCTCCGGGATCTCCCTACCAATGTCCTCCTCCCAGCGGTTTCTTAGAGTGGTGAGAGGAGCCAACCCTTCGGTAATCAACCTGCCGTAGAGGCAAGTGACCGCCTTCACCGTGCCCGCCGACATCATCACGTATTGGCACACCTGAGATAAGGGGGGTTCCTCCTGCCCGTTCTTCCAGTGTGCCTGGATCGCTCGCACAATGGCCGAGTGTAGGAGGAAGTCACCACGGGGGACCTCGAAGCGGTCAATAAGATCCTGGAAGGACAAGAGCGCTCCGTCCTCGTACAGATCCCCAACCAGCTGTAATCCGGCATCCTCCCAGGCTGCCAAGCGTGACCAGTCCCCTCCATGGGGGAGGGCCGTCAGCATCCCCAACGGTATTTCAGGCGCATATGGTATCCTCAGTTGGCCTCGGGCGTGGGCCCGATTCCAGCACAGGCGGATAGTCCGCTCCTCCATCGACAAGTCCCGCAGGGCCAAACATTGTCGCAGCGCTATAAAGGAGAGAACGTGCCTGGCCATGCCCGTCCCCCTCCCGTCTTCCGGGCCTCGGAATTCCCTGGCGATCTCCTGGGTGAAGGTCTGGAGCTGCGCCGCCAGATAATACTTTTCAAAGTCCGGCACCGCGAGCCCCCCCTCGTCTTTCGGCCTCATCAGGGTTTTGAGGGCCACCCGCCGGCGGCCCGACCCCCAGAGGAATCCGACCACCATGGAGCGCAACAGTCGAAACGTGGCAGGTGGGACCCAGATCGGTAGAGTCCGAAAGTAATATAGTAGCCGGGGGGGGCGCCACCATTTTAAGCAGGGCGATCCGTCCCGCCACCAAAAGCGGCAGCGTAGCCCAAAAGGCCATGCAGCCTCGGAGTGCTCGAATGCTGCGAGCAATGTTCCCATCCAGGAGGTCGGGTTGGTCGTGGTAAACAAATACCCCAAGGTACTTAAAACAGTCGGGTTCCCACCTAATCTCTCTACTCAGGGGAGGGGCGGGAGTACCCTTGCGTACCGGAAAAAGACAGGTCTTGGACCAGTTCACTCGGAGGCCCGAAACCTCCCCGAACTCTGTGAGCGCCACCGCCGCCCCATGTAAAGCGTCGAGCGGGTCCTCCAGGAAGAGCAACAGGTCGTCCGCATACAGCGAAACATAATGCGGGCCCGCAGGTGTCCACAAGCCCGTGTAGTGGGCTCCCGACCGAAGGTGCAGCGCGAGTGGCTCCACCGCCAGCGCAAAGAGAAGTGGGGACAATGAACACCCTTGCCGCGTGCCTCGTTCCACCGGATACCGCGAAGAAATCAGTGGTCCCGCCCGGACCCTGGCCGAAGCAGAGGCATAGAGAACCGCGGTCCACCTGACAAAGCCCTCCCCAAGGCCGAATCTCCGCAGCACCGTGCAGAGGTAGTCCCACTCCAGGCTATCAAAAGCCTTCTCTAGGTCCACCGACAGGACGACCGGGGACGGGGCATCCACGAATGGTTCCCCTAACAAACGGAACAACCTGCGAATATTCATAGTCGTGTTCCGTCGAGGGATGAAACCAGCTTGGTCTTCATGCACCAGGGAGCTCATGTGTCCCAGCAGCCTCGAGGCCAAGATGCTGCTCAGTATTTTATAGTCCACCGTCAGCATCGATAGGGGACGGTAGGACCCCGGGTCGGACGAGTCTCGGCCCGGTTTGAGGAGAGGAACCACCAACGCCTCACACATCGAGCTCGGGAGTCGCCCTAGCCTCTTCGCCTCCCTGTAGACCACCAATAATCGAGGGGCTAGGAGGTCAGCGTAAGCTGCATAAAACTCCACAGGCAGGCCATCCAGGCCCGGGGACTTGTTTCTCGCCATCTGTTTAATGGCCCCGCGGATCTCCCCCAATTCAATGTCGGATCCCAGGGCTTTCGCCACTTCCTGCTCCACTGTGCGGAGCTCCAGTGGACGTAGATAATCATCAAGTCGGCCGGGGTCTCGGGCGGAGCGACTACGATACAAACATTCGTAATAATGTCGGAAGCAGCTAAGAATCTCCGGTTGGGTGTGTACCTCGGTTCCGTCTGCCTCACGCACACTTGTCGTCAATTGGGACTGGCGCGTAGGGTTGGCCAACCACGCCAATAACGCGCTCGATCTGTCTCCCTCAGCGATGGATCGGACCGTATAGGCCTTATAGTCAAAACAGCGGAGCCGTTCGACCTCCGCCGCCACCTTTTCCCTCGCCTCCGCCGTTTGTATTTGCAATTCCGGGTGTCCCGGGCGGCGAAGTTCAAGCTCGCGGAGTTTCCGATCCGCTGCATCTAAATCAGCTAAGATAACGCGCCTCACGCCCACCTTCTTAGAAATACAGTAACCCCTCACCACTACTTTAAAAGCGTCCCACTCTAACGCTCTAGTACTCGCGGTGCCGCCGTTGGATGCAAAATATTCCGATATCCTGTCCCCTAGGTCCGCCCTGAAGACACTGTCCTCAAGGATCTCGGGTCGCAGCTTCCAGGTGGGCACCGCCGGCGTCCCAGGGAGCCAACGAAGGTCCAGCAGGAGGGGGTTATGGTCCGAAATGGTCCCGGACAAGTACTCAGATCGGACCGCTGCCGAAACCAGTTCGGGCGACCCAAGAAAGCCATTTAGTCTGACATGCAATTCATGAAGGCTCGAGAAATATGAATAATCCCTAGATGCGGGGTGATGCGCTCTCCAGATGTCCGTCAAGCCCCAGCGGGCCTGCCAATCCTGACGACCCTTAGCCGTGCGACGAACCGGAGAATCTGGAAGCGGTGGATGCGAGCGGTCAATATCCACGTCCACTACAGAATTGAAATCTCCTCCAAGCAGGAGTGGCCCGGCGAAAAAGTGGGCCAACGAGCCCGATAACCTGGAAAGGAAGGCAGTCTGGTCCATATTAGGAGCATACACACAGCAAACGTTCAAGTCCCTCCCTCCTAGAGTGCCCGAGATGGCCACGTAACGCCCCTCTGGATCTAATACTGTTCTCGTGACTTGAAAGGGGACCCCTGCCCTGATCCATATTAGCGCCCCTCTGGCATAAGCGGAGTACGACGTGGAAAAGACCTGCCCTCGCCATCTACGCTGTAGCGCCGCCCCTTCCGCCTTGTTCAGATGAGTTTCCTGCAGCAGCGCCATTTGCACTCCCCTACGCACCAAATAAGCGTGGACCTTATGGCGCCTGGACATAGTATGAAGCCCCCTTACGTTCCAAGTGACACATTTCAAGTTAGCTACATCAGCCATTGTCCCGTATTGTCCTTGCACAGTCCCCCCATCCGGGTCCCAACAAAGGAAAGACATCAATCCTCCCAGCACTGGTGGCGGCCATTTTCCCCAACCAAAACCAAACAACCCAAGAACGAACCAAACCCTCACCCACCCACCCCAGAACAGGACCCAAACTGCACCATCTAGATCCCATCCAAACCTCACCTTCCATCAACCCAATAACCCCTACTAATCCCACGGTCGCCACCGCAGGAAGGCCTTAAGGGCCAGGTGCGGGCCGGGCGGAGGCAGTGGGCCCTCGACGCTCAGGCCACCAGGACTATAACAAGCCCTAAACAGTGCCAAAATCTCTCGGGCAGAAACAGGGGCACCCCACCCCTCCCTCCCTCTCTGTCAGCAGCAATGAACGGCAACCGCCTCCCCCCTGCCGGGCCCCCTCCCAAAATAAGGCAGCACACCCCGTTACCCTTGTCCATCCAAAAGGTCCTCCACCGATTTCGGTGTGATCACCGGTGTGTGGGCACTATCAGTCACCGAGTCCTCCGAGTCCGATGGTGCCTCCTCTTCACCCAGGTTTTCTTCCTCCTCAATGGCTTCGTCCCGTGCACCCGACAACTCCGACAGTACTTCCAACACTCCCCTCCGCTCCGACGACGTCTCTGCAGTTGAGGGCCCTCCCGTGCGGCCGCGGCGACTCCTGATCCTCCTGGATCGCCGTCTCTGTTCCGGCTCACCTGCCTGTTGGGACGAGGAGCCGAAGCCGTCTTTCCCAGCCCTGTAAAGTTCGAGCCAGGCACAAACATCCTCCGGGGTGTCATCGACTATTATGCGGAGCCTTGCAGGGTAGAGGAGCGAGTACTGGATGCCCTCGCTCCTGAGCTCGCGCTTGACCGCCAGGAAGGAGAAACGCTTGCGTTGAGTCTCGTAGGTGTAGTCCGGAAAGATGTTCACCTGACTGTTCGCTACTTTGAACGGACCATTACGTCTGGCGGCATTGAGGATTAGGTCCCTGTCCCAAAAGTGCAATAAGCGCGCCACCACCGGCCTCGGGGCGCGTCCCTGTTGCGGTGGCCGTGCCGGGACTCTGTGGGCACGCTCCAGAGTGTAGAAGAAGGACAGCCCCTCCGGGGCTACCGTGTCACGGAGCCAGGTCTCTAAGTATGTCACCATGTCGCCATCCTCGATCTTTTCCGGGAGACCTACCACACGAATGTTGTTTCTCCTGTTGCGACCTTCCGCGTCCTCCGCCCTCTGCTCCAGGGTCGCAATTCGAGATAAGGCATCCTTCATCGTCGCAGCCAAGGTCCGCTGCGCCGGCTCCAAGGTCTTCACCGAGCTCTCCACTTCCTTGACCCGGTCCGAAAGTTTGCCGTGGTCCGCTCTGAGGAGGCCTAGGCTCGTCGCCACCTGGGCAATGTCCTGTTGGAGGGCCGCTCTCGTGGTTGTTATCGCCTCCAGGACGCGGTCGAACTGTTGTTGCATCGACGCGCCACCAGAACTCTTTGGGTCCCCATGCTCCTCTTTGTCCTGGGCTTCCGAGTCCGAGGCGGTCGGGGTAGGCCCCTTGGCTCCTCTAGGTTTCCCCATGTCGCCGGGGGCACTCCGTGAGGGTCCCGGAGTAGGCGTCTCCGGGTACAGATGTCGATCACGACCCTCCCGGATACTGGGCCTCAAAGCGAGTGTGGGAGACCCCCTTCGCCAGGGCCTGTGGAGACTTCTCCGCTGCGGCTCACGCCACCGCCACGACGATCGAGGGCACCGATGAGGGGGCGGAGACAACCGTCGTCGAGTCGGGCAGGCCCGCTCACCCGCTAGAGATCCGGGGTGAGGGCCACCAACTCCACCGGACAATTTGTGGCGCCAAAGTGTCGCGCCTCCCATGGAAGTGGACTGGCCGGGAAGACGCAGCTAGGTGCGGAGTCGTGAGTCGGGCCACCGCCTCGATCGCAGGGCGTCCGCTCCTGGGGTCCCCTATAACGTGGGCATCTGTCCGGTCACCCAACCGAGTACAAACTCGTTGTGAAAAGTCCGATCCAGTAGACAGCCAGTGCCCAGAGCAGCCGGGGATGGCAAAGTCGGGAACAAGTCGCTACGCGCGAGCTCCTCCAAGTCAATGGGTCCGACCGGGGGGAAAAAGGAGTCCGGGCGCCATGTTGGGTCGCACTCCGCAACTCCGCAAACTTCGGTTTAACTTCGGAGCAACTCTCGGCCGAGCCCCATCAGGGGCCCCGGCAGGTCTTCGGCGGTCCGCTCAGCAGAATGCGGGGTCTGGGGTGCCCCGCAGCCTCCGATTTACAGGATAATTCCGGGCTCAGTCCCGGAGCCGAGCTCTCAGGCGACCATCGCCATCGGCGCCCAAGCCACGCCCCGCCGCCTGGTGGGAATAATGGACGCCATCTTGGACAGGGAGGGGGCACCGGCGGTTCTGTCTGTGGACATCGAGAAGGCCTTTGATAGCTTGGAATGGCCTTTCCTGGATGGAGTGCTAGAGAGGTTTGGCATGGGCGAGGGGTTTCGGAGGTGGACGAGGGTCTTATATACCTCGGCGACAGCGAGAGTACGATTGGGCGGCCTGGTGTCTGCGGCGTACCCGGTGGGCAGGGGAACACGACAGGGATGTTCTCTCTCCCCCCTATTGTTTGCCCTAGCGATGGAACCCTTGGCGGTCCATGCGAGGTCAGGTGACCGATACACGGGGATAGTTAGTGGCGGGCAGTGGCATTATATATCGCTGTACGCGGATGACTTGCTCCTGTACCTAGCTGACACCTCGGGGGCATTGGTTGGAGCGATGGATCTGTTGTCTGAGTTCGGCCGGCTGTCGGGCCTTAAGGTCAATTGGGCGAAGACTTGTGTGTTCCCGCTGCGAGTGGGATCGCCAGCCCCTAGCAGCGATTTGGGTGTGGCATGGGAACCCTCTTGCATCACCTATTTGGGTGTCCGCATTTATCACGCGGCTGCGGACCTATTGGAGGGCAACATTGGCCGCTGTGTCCGGGCGCTGCGGGGCAGCTTGTCTTTCTGGTCGACCCTCCCGCTGACAGTCCTGGGCAGGATAGCACTGTTGAAAATGGTGGCGCTCCCCCGCTTCCTCTATTATTTTCGAACGCTGCCTGTCTGGATTCCCCAGGGGGTGTTTAGAGAACTGCGGTCAATGATAATTGGCTTTCTATGGGGGCATGGCCGCCGTAGAGTAGCCCTGAGCACGCTACTTCGCCCCAAGCTGGAAGGGGGCATGGCTGTGCCTGACCTCGAGCTGTATTATCTTGCAGCGCAGTTGCAGGTCCTTACACAGAACGTGGCCAGGGTGTTCCGGGGCCCGGAGGAGGACCGGGATCGGGGAATACAACGCCACGTGCTGTCCTACATCATTATGCAGCAGCGGCTCGAGTTACGGGCCCTCACCATGGAAGAGCGGACGCTCCGGCTGTGCTGGCAAAGGAGCCTTCGGAGAGCGAGGGCATCGCGGCCTTGTGCCCCGGAGATCCCGATCGGGATGTTGACGGCATTGCCGCACGGAGGAGATTGGTCCCCGTTGCTGGATTGGGAGGAGGCGGGACTGCAGGTGGTGGGCGACTTGTACATAGATGGGGCTTTGGCGCCGTTCGAAGTGCTCCGGGACCAGTTCGGGCTGCCTGCTGGGGGCTTCCTCCTACACGCGGCAGTAGTGGCTGCCATACAAAAGCACTGGAAAGAGGGGCTCCTGGAACCCACGACGACTATGGCGTGCCAATATGTGGTGATGGCGGCTGGTACGTTCAAAGCAGTGACGTGCCTCCATAATAGGATGCTGAACGAGGGGCTGGAACCACTCCAAGGGCTCAAGGCTAAATGGGAGGTGAGCGTCGGCCGGCCCATACCGGACACGGCATGGGGTCACATCCTGCGACGCACGTGGAAGGGCACTAGAAACGCGCGTTTTCAGCAAGTGCATTTCTATGTGCTCCATAGGGCCTATTTAACTCCTGAGAAATTACAGCGGTACTTTCAGGTGCCGGATGCCTGTTGCCCGCGGTGTTCGTCCCCGGGAGCGGACATGGACCACTTGTTTTGGGGGTGCCCACAACTGGGGACTTATTGGGCGGAGGTAGGGGAACTTCTGAATGAAGTGACTGACAGGGAGGTGGAATTCGACATGGCGGCGTGCCTATTGCTCTGGTTCCCGCATACTAAGCACACCAGGGTGACAAGCAAATTCATAGATCTGGGCCTGATATTGGCACAGAGGGAAATATCGTGGCATTGGAAGTCCAGGGGGGGACCCTCACTGCGTAGATGGAAGAATGAGCTGCTGCGGTGGTCTGACTGCGAGAGTGTGCTCCGGATGAAGCAAGCTGTGAAGTTGGGGAATGAGAAGGCATTGGATGCGGCGCGTGCATGGGAGTTAGTGGTACAGGCTTTGCGTGATTCTTTGGTGGAGGATGAGGATGGCGAGAACTAAGCCGCTGGACACCGCGGGGCGACCACAGAAGTATAGTACCACGCACTGTAGTGGACCCATCCAATTCGACAGGACGAGGCACACACCTTAGCAGTTGCCAGGGGAGGGGGGGCTTTGGGGGGTTTGGTTGTAGGGTGTTCGGGGAGGGCCGGAAGCCATTAGATGGTCGCTTGCTAGGGCCTTGGATCTACTGGGACGGTGGATACTATGTGGAGGGTAGAATGGCTGGGTAGAGCGGCCAGGTGTGACGACCCATAGCGCCTAGGGCAGGTCCCGACAAGGGCGACATCACTGACTATCACTGGGATAGCTGACGGGAATGCTGTTGTGGGTGGGGGGGTAAAAGCAGATACGCAAAACGATCTTTCAACCAGGGTCCCCATGGGACGTGCACTGTGATGTGCTCCTCTTGAGCAATATAATATGCCGCCCGGCCTCCGGGATGCGGGCTGAATGGCTGTGTACGACTGGGAATTCTTATTGGACGGGGGGATCTCACAAGTGTACTGGCTGATTAATTGTATCCTGTGGTTTATAACTCTGCAATAAAAATATATTAAAAAAAAAAAAAGATAATAATTAGGGTGCAGTGGGAGACGGTGTCGAAGGCAGCCGAGAGTTCCATTAGGATGAGTACTGCGGTTTTGCCCCGGTCAAGGAGGGAGTGGATGTCTTCGGTGGTGGCAAGGAGTGAGGTCTCGGTGCTGTGGTTCTTTCTGAAGCCGGATTAGGAGATGTCCAGGGCGTGTTTTGCTTCGATGAACTCAGAGAGTTGGGCAATGATAGCCTTCTTGATGACCTTTGCTGGGAAGGGCAACAGGGAGATGGGTCTGAAGTTCTTGAGGTCTGACGGGTCGGCGGATGGTTTCTTTAGCAGAGGGTTGATCTTGACATGTTTCCAGTTGTCGGGGAAGGTGGCGGTCTCGATGGAGCAGTTGATGGTGTGGCAAAGCTTGGGGGCAATGGCAGTGGCTGCTCTATGGAAGATGTGGTGCGGGGATCCGTATGAGGGGGCTCTGGAGTGGATGCTTTTTATGGTCTTGAGTGTGTCTGTGGTGAGTGGGGTCCAGTAGAGCAGGATCTGTTAGGGTGTGGCGTGGTTGGGTGCTGAATTTGTCAAAGAGCTCTTGGGAGGGTGAGACGTCCGTGTAGTTTCGCTGTTGGGCCTGGCAAACTCTTTTACGATGGCGAAGAGTTCTTTGCTCTTGTGTGCCTTGGTGTTTATTCTGGCCTGGAGGGCCGCTTTCTTTGTGGTTTTGAGGAGGAGCTTAGTGGGTGATTGCGGTTTTGAAGGTTGTGTTGGTTTCTGGAGTTTTTTTGTCCCTCCATATCTTCTCTCGTCATCTGCAGGTGCGTCTGGACTCTTGGAGGGTGGGAGTGAATTAGCTGGCTTTCTCTGGGGGGTGGGGGTAGGTTACTTGCCGGGTGCCAGAGTGTCGTGGCAGTTGGAGATATAAAGGTGGAGGTTGCATGCAGCGGTACTGGTTTCAGCGGTTTTGTTAGTGCTGAGGGAGGTAGTTACCTGTTCTTCGTGACATTGTTCCAGCTACGGGCGGGGGCGGTGAGGGCGTTAGTGTACAGTGGATTTGTTGAAGGCGAAGTGCATACAGTGGTGGTCAGTCCAGTGGAGTTGGCTGGTGGTGACGTTCCGCTGTCGGAGAAGACTGGGTCGGGCGTGTGTCCTGCTGCATGGGTTGGAGCGGTGACTAGCTGCTTGAATTCTACGTTTGCGAGGTTCTCCAGAAGGGATGCTGTGTTCTGGTCATTGGGGTTGTCCAGGTGAAAGCTGAGGTGGCCGAGTAGAATGTAATCGATGAATGCGAGACCCTGGGGTGGCGATTAAGTCGACAATGGTTTCTGTGAGGGGCAGGCAGGAGCCAGGTGGTCTGCAGACAAGGATGGCATGGGTTGGGGTTGGTCTGGATCTGGAAGTGGAGGTGTTGCATTGTTGTCGTCGGGTCGTCTAAGTGGGTGGTCAGGCGGAAGTTGTTTTTGTGGATGATGGCAATGCCTCCTCCTGGTCCTTGCGGGTGTTCTTGCAGCCTTCGGGGTTGGTGGTGTTGATGTCCAGGCCAGAGCTGGGGTTCGTCCAGGTTTCCGTGAGGTTGGCGATGTCTGGAGAGTCGGAGTCCCCAGATTTCAGTGGCGTGTTTGTGGAGGCAGCACACGTTGAGGAGGATGCAGCTGAGCCGGTTAGGTCTGCTGTAGGTCGGTTGAGCGGCTCGGGGAGCTGGAGTGAGGAGGTGGGACAAGGTGCAGCTGCAGGTATGGCTGGAGAAGGGTCCTAGAGTGTACTTCGGAGATGCAAGGTGGCGGGCGGCATGATGTCTGGTGTTAAGGGTGAGGAGGGTGCTGGCGTCGTATCGGTGGAAGGTCCAGGAACCAGGGTCTGTGGCGATGGTCGCGGTCCAGGCTCATACAGGTGCAGATGGGTGGCATTAAGTAGTGTGCGGTGGGCTGGACAGCCGGCTAACGCAGGAAGTGAGAAAGTGGCACTAGAGTTGAGCCGCGGCGAAATGCAGGTGCAAAGTGCAGCTAAAGTGCACAAGGAGAAAAGAGAAATTAGTGCCAAAAGGGACAGAAAGAAAAGCCAGAGACAATTGGAGAAAAGAGAGACAGGGGGCAGTCCAGCAGCAGAGTAGTGACTCCCTACCACTAGACCACCAGGGATAAGGGAGAAAAGCAGAAAAGGGAAAAGGCTGAAAAAAGCAGAGAGAAGGCCAGAAGAAAGCATAAAAATGAGAAAAAGATGCCAGTTCAGCAGCAGAACAGTGACGCTGTAACATTAGGCCACCAGGGATGAGGTGCAGACTGGTGTCTGCGGGTAGAGGAGGGCCTCGAACCACTGACCTGAGGATCAGACAGTTGGCAATTGTGTGTCTTTTGGGGGATCGAGGGCAGCAGCTGCAGGCGGAGCTGCTCAACGAAGCGAGAAGTGCACTAAAAGGACTGTTATGAGAATTCGTCCTACTGGTTCGGACAGCTTACTAGACTTTGGATGAAATGGAGACTGCGGACACGCTATACTAAACACATATCATTAAAAGCAATTTATGTAACACACATGGTGGACAAACTGAAAA
This sequence comes from Lissotriton vulgaris, assembly GCF_964263255.1. Lineage (NCBI taxonomy): Eukaryota > Metazoa > Chordata > Amphibia > Caudata > Salamandridae > Lissotriton > Lissotriton vulgaris. The sequence goes on from NC_141687.1 coordinate 254,536,182, forward strand.
GCTACAAGTTTGAGTTCATTTCGCACTCACATATGATTGGCTTACTATATTGAGACTGCAGGGTGACCTAGTGAAGATGATTAGCTCTGTAAAACTTACTTAGCCTTGAAGAAGTTCCAGAAGAAGAACGTAACATGTTGGAACATTCATTGTATCTAATGCTTTTATCTTAAGAAGTAGTTTGAATATAGTCTGTCTTATGAAGTACCTACTTCGAATGGATATTCGAGTGACTGGAATTCTCCCTAATTACTCCGATCAGTTAGATGATACAACATCAATTGTGTACCTCCTGTTGTGGACTGGTTTATTCAGGAGTACAGTTGTTGACAGCCTGTGAGTAAGAAAACTGGTCTACTTGCACAGTGGAATAATGAGGGGATTCAATGTCATTATCATTGATGCTTCTTTGTGAATTGGTTTTGTTCTGATAATTTAGCACGCAGTTACTTAGACAAAACATTTTGACGTGTAACGTTTTATGCCAGTGCTATTACTTTCACACAAGTAGGGCTTGTTCTGTGCTGTTGGTGTCTAGGTTGATATCTGGAGAGTGCTGATGAATTTGTCTCAGCACACATGTACATATCTCTGCCACTGAAAGGCTTTCTTCACTTTTTTGTTTTTAAATTCTATAATTGAGCTACTATAACCTAACATAGCTATGGAATCGCATGTACAATTATCTGGGCTTAATTCAGGTGGTTCCAGTTTCTCACACTATTTCGTAAACCGATTTACTTTCCCATACAACTTTGCAACATTTGTATAGGGGGGTCTAATCTGCAAATGAGTGCAAGCTTTCTCCTCCTATATTCAATCGCGCATACAGGTTTGTTTCTTAACTTAATTTCTAAGTCTAATATGTTTTCCCGTACATGCAACACGTTATTGCTAATATCACCCTAAGACTTATTAGAACCATTGTCTGTAATACATTTTACTCCTTCCCTTTCCTTCTGCACACCCTACAACATAACATTCAGACAATTTCTGGTTCACAGCAGGACATCTTTGATATTTTTAAAATGGGAAGAACGTCCACATTTATTGCATTTTGCGTTTGACACCCGATGTTTATATTGGGGGCTTTCTAGCATTTGTGTTTTTCTGTCCCTCTTATGCAATCTATATGTCTTCTGGTGGGCGCACTCATGTTTATCCAATTACACACTGTGTTTATCCACTTTTTGTGAGAAACCTTGCTAAAATATTTTGGATGTTTTTGTGAAGCATTATTTAAGACCACTTTGGTACACCTTGTTGAAAGTACTGCTTTCCTAGCAGTCACTAAAACATCCTGCAAAGGTGCCTCCCCATCTACCCATAATATTTTTTAGATGCTCTGATTGTTGGAATGCATAACAATTTGGTCTCCTATCAAATCATCATTGTAAGAAAGTGTAAGCTTAATTGAGGTGGATGGTAGTCCAACACAAGTAGTGATTTCATTACCTGTTATGTCCAGACACATGTTTCAATAGTTTAAACCTGAGGTCAACCTATGATAGCAATGACACAGAGCAGGCCAAAACAGTTAAAATCAAAAATATAACACAATGAAAATCCCACTCCAATTTATGAAAAAATACAGAAGAGTTTAATAGGAAAAATGGTACCAAACCAGCAAAATCCAACTAAGTGAACAGGAGATATGAATTTTAAAAGATTTAAATAAAGTCCCATAAAAATTTAAGTGGCAATAGACAGTACTGTTAGCGAGTGGCCAGGACCTAGTTACGATCCATGCCTCAAAACCTGTGTGCCCCCTCGCAATTGCGAGTAACATTTTATCAGGTTGAGCTATTTTTAGCATCTACTAGTCCCATCTGCTGAGTAAATTAGGCTGGAAAGGAACAGGTGTTCTGTTCATTCAGAAAGTGTATGAGCAATAAAAATTCCATTAAATCTTGTATCTATCTTGACACATTTGCTATTTGTTCAAGGAAAGAGGTCAAATGTCAGTTTGTCTTTAAACTAATTGTTCCTTGGAAAATTAGATTTATTTTTCTCTCTCGTACTAGAGTTAGAGGTTTTTGTCAAGTGAGCTGTGTGAAGATGCCAGTTATTTGTCTCTCGCACATAACATTTATATAAATAACATGTACATTAATATTACATTTCAAAATATATCTGGAATTACAAAAGCACATTTTTTGGTAGTTAAGAAGTGTGATGCAAACAGAGTTAAATGGGAGCAAAACAAACCAGAACACTTTACTTGGTGATGTGCAAATGACACATATTTGCAGAAACAATTTCTAAACATTGTTTGCCCACTATATAGGTTTATCAGTAAAGCTGCATGTCAGTGGAAATGTTTTTGGCCATTTCAATGTAAAATCTGCTGATTACAAATGACGGCATGCTACCACTTCATGCTTTAGTTATGTATTTATTAAAAATGGTAGTTTTTAAGTTTAAATTTCTTTATTGTGGTTTTACATTGTAACACAGAAATATGGTAATGTGCATTCAGTTACTAGTCAGTAAGGCTTTAACATATGCAATCATTTAAAGCAATTCCAATGCGAAAACACGCCAGCAGTAGTCCCAGCCAACTGTGTCACAACCGTGTATAGTTTGAATCCAACCAAAACAGTTCCCATAAACATGTATAAGTATGTTCTGTGTCGCCGACCCCAACGCGATTGCTATCTGTCTGTCTCTACGAGACCGCAGTGGGTACATCAGGGGGTTGGGAAGACCAAGCAGAATGTATGCTGGAAAGGGCAGGATCTCAATCTCGAAATGCTTATCCACCTCATCCAAGACCTGGGTCCAGTAGCACCGGACATGTTCACACTGCCACAACAAATGAACTATGGTACCTATTTGGCCACAACCCTGCCAACATGTCGCTTCTGTGTCTTGTCCATTGCGTGCAAACGTTCCGTGGTGTAGTACCAATATGTGGCTTCCTTCGTAAGAGTCTCGGTAAGCCCCATATGGTATGCAGAGTGTCGGGCCCTGTAGTATATATTGTCCCACTCCTTCTGGCTGAGGACCCTGCCTAGCTCCTTCTCCCACCGTGCCTTACTGGGATTATAAGTATATGTGAGTCGTGTCTGTAGCATCTTATAGAAATCTGAAATGAGTTTCTTGTCATTTGTCCTCGTGAGTAACCACCGCTCGTAAGGGGTGAGGAGTCTATTCGCTGCAGAGCGGACTTGAGGTTGGAGCGCCCAATGTCTAACTTGCAGATATCTGAGTCGGTCCGCCTCTGGAAGCCCATATATCTGTTTCAACTGGGGAAAAGGAATGACTCGATCAGCTCTGTACACATGATACAGTACTTGGCACCCAGCAGGTTATTCAGTAGTGGGGTCAATGGCGAGGGAAAGGATGTAAGCTCGTGTTTGAGATTAGTAGCGTCCCATGTCTCAAGTGGTACCCGAGTGACATATGAGGCGTACAGGTTAGGGGTCCTATGGGCCTTGCGCATAAAGGGAATTTCCTGAAGGGGTCTCGCAGCCACCGCCTGGTCTTGAAACAACCAGTGTTTCTCCGATTCCCACCGGCTCCATTCCACTAGATACCGCATCTGAGTGGCTTGGAAATAGAGGTGAAGATCTGGAATCCCCAGTCCTCCCCTCTCCGGGGCAAGTGTTGACATTAACACCCGTCACATTCGTGGCTTCCTACCGTTCCAAATGAATTGTGCCAGCTCTGCTTGTGTCTGTCTCATCTAGCCCGTGGGCGGCCGGAGAGGGATGGTGCGGAAAAGATAAAGAATCTGAGGTAAGATGGCCATTTTAACTGCCGCTATTTTGCCGAGATGGGACAATGCCTCCATCTGGCAAGCTCCCTACGGATCTTCCTACTCAGGATAGCATAGTTGGTGGTGACCATCTCGGGAAGCGTGGGGGCCAGCTGGATCCCTAGATATGGGGTCATGTCTGTCACCCATTGGACAGTAAGCAGATTCTGCAGAAATTCCCGGGTGGATTTCAACAGGGAGCGGTCAAGGGCCACCGACTTGTCTGCATTCACCTTGAAGCCTGCTTCGTGAGCGAATGCGTCCAGGTCCAGTAGACATGCTGGTAGTGCCGTCCTTGGGTTGGTGAGCGATATCAGCACGTCGTCTGCGTACAAACAGATTGTGTGGATGTATCCACCAAACTTTATGCCAGTGATGGCGGGATTCTGTCGCAGCCGCATAGTTAGCGGCTCCATATAGAGGGCAAAGAGAAGGGGCGACAGGGGGCGCCCTTTTCTCGTACCTGTTTCAATGGGGAATCGGGAGGACGTATGTCCATTCACCCATACCACTGCTCTGGGATACCTGTAGCAATTGAGGATGTATGTGCGGAAACGCTCTCCCATCCCCGTGCGCTCCAGAACCTGTTCCAAGTAGGGCCAGTGAACGCGGTCAACCGCTTTCTCAGCGTCGATGGTAAGCATCATATACTCTCCCGGGATGCGCGTGGCCTTCTCGATAAGATGGAGGACCCGTTTGGTGTTGTCGGACGTCTGGCGCTCAAGAAAGATACCCGCCTGGTCCGGGTCTATAAGGCCTGGCATAAGCGGGCTTAAGCGTGCCACGAGAATGCCAGTGAATAGCTTAAGGTCTGTGATGAGGAGAGAGATTGGGCGATACTCTCCACACCTAGATTTATCCTTCCCGGGTTTAGGAATGACCGTTATAGAGGCCTCCAGGACCGTTATAGAGGCCTCACTCGGGATGGCCCCCAGGTCAGCGAACGAATTAAACAGTCTGGTGAACAAAGGGGCTAGAGTGGCACAGAATGTCTTATAAAAGATGGCAGAAAAGCCATCTGGTCCCGGGACTTTAGCCAGCTTAAGACAGGAGATGGCTGTCTAATCTCTTCCGTGTGTATGGTCCTATCAAGGTGGTCGGCTTGGGCCTGGGTGAGCACCGGCAGGGTGACCGAGTCTAGGAAGGCAGCCCCATCTGCACCAGCCAACGCGCCCCTAGTGTAAAGGGTGGCATAAAAGTCGCGCACCACAGCCGCTATCTCCTGATCCTCCGTCACACATTTACCATCCGCTCTTTGGATTTCACGAACCCCTGTTTCTGTCACGCTTCTCGCAACTTGTGGGCCAGTAGGCGTCCGCACCTATCCCCCCCCCCGGGGTAATAGGAATGTTATAGGCGGAGCGCAGCAAATTCTGCTATATCCTGATCCAGTGCTGCAAGTTGGCGGCGCGCTGCCTTAAGTTGTTGCCATACCTGTGGGGCACCAGTCCTCTGATGTATGCTCTCTAGTTCCCTAGTCTGCTGTGTCAATTCTTCCCATTTGCGCTTGCGTTCGGCGTTATCTGCTGCCGAAATCGCAATGAACTCCCCCCTCACTACCGCTTTTAGCGCTGCCCATTGTGTTGCAAGGGTGGTGTCCAAGTTGGCGTTATGTGAGAGGTACTTAGTGATAGAATGTTGTATGCGCTTAACCACATCTGGCCCATGTAGGAGCGGATCCCGAAGACGCCACACCCTGGAGGGAAAGGATTTGGGTGGAAGAGTGAGAGTGGCAGTAACCGGTGCATGGTCCGATAGGGATGCTACCCATATCTCCACCGCAGTCGTCAGGGCCTGTGTGGATACCGATACCAAAAAGTGGTCCAATCGCGCATATGTCTTGTGTGCGTTGGAGTAGTATGTATATTCTTGTCCGTGAGGGTGGCAGGCGCGCCAAAGATCACATAGACCTAACTCAGTAACCCGGGCAAGCCCCTCCTTTGAAATGGCGCCTGTCTGCTGAGAGCGTTGGCCTGAGCTATCGTTCTGATTATCAAAAACTAGGTTTAAGTCTCCCCCCAGGATAATATGTCTATCTGTCTTGTCTGTAGCTTTCGAGATGGCCTCGTGTAAGAACTTCTCCTGACCTTCGTTAGGCGCATAAATAGCGCCAATGGTGAAAGGCAGGCCGTTAATAGCAAAACAGTAAATCAACAGCCTACCCTTGACCTCTGCCTCCTTCTGTAAGACTTCCCCCCCGGAACCGTTGGGCCACTAAGATTGTCACCCTCGCTGTTTTAGTAGGGCTAGATAAAAAAAAGAATTGTGTGGGGAATTTTGGGGTGCGCATGCGATGGCAGTCCCTAGTTAAAAGGTGAGTCTCCTGCAGGAGACAGATACCTGCGTGTGTGCTTTCTAGGCAGGACAGTACCGCTCTACGTTTCACAGGGTTATTTAGACCCCTCACATTCAGGGTCAAAATTTTAAGCATGGTAGCTGGCATACTAGGTAACAAGGAGGTACAGGGCCTGAAAGTCTGTAGGCAGCATCCGTACTAGTATGTGGCCTGTAGGCTGGAAAACTATGGCAATACAATGAAGTTGAGGGAGCAGGAGTGCTGTCTGCCTCAGAGGATCTGTGGAGCATACGGTAAGCACCCCCCTACTCTCCTGGTGGACATTAACATGACCTCCCCCCCCTAACTCCTCATAAGCCCCCCTCCCTCCAACAAGAAAAACAGAATTGAGAAATCTATAGTCCATCAAAGACAAACCCCCCTCCCCCACCCCCAGCCCCCCCCCCCCCCAACACCAACCGCCCATGGGCAAAAAGAGTGTTGGAACAAAGTCTGCCGTCCCAGGACGACCAGAATGAAGAACCAAATGGGGAACGTTGTCCGTAAACATCAACCAGGACGAGATCTCCCTCCCGCCAACGGCCAGGGCCGCAGGGAATCAGGCAGTCAGGCTTGTGTCCAAAGTTAGCCGGTGGGACCGCCCGATGGGTCTGCTGAGACGGCCTCCAACGCTGCCTTCCTGCCCTCCATAACCTCTGCCGCTTGGGATTTCCTGAGACTACGCCTGCGGCCTTGCATACGCCATCGGGGCCTGGAATCCTCAGTTTCCTCCTTGGGGTCGACATCTCCACTCTCCGACTCCGGCAGTTCCAAACCAAGCAGCCTGCAGGCCTCAGACAGGGAGCGCAACTGATATAGTTTATTGTCCATGCGGAACACGAGCCGGAACGGGTGGCACCAGCTATAGGCGATATTGTGTTGCTGCAAGTGGGTAGTGATAGGCTTGAAGGTTCTCCGCAGTTGGAGAGTGAGGGCAGATAAATCTTGGTAGAGTACAGGAGTGTCATTCCGAAACTGTATAGGTTGTAGTTGTCGAGCCTTTTGCATGATAGCTTCTTTGGTGTGAAAGTCCTGCACGCAAACAAGTATATCGGGTGACGGGGCTGGGGGAGCCCTCTGGGGGGCCCCACTCTGTGCGCTCGATCTAGCCTCAGCTCTGTCTCTACCGGCCTGTCAAGTATGTGATTGAAGAGTTCACTGGAGTAGGCAAATGGATCTTTCAAGCTCTCGTCCACCCTCACTCCTCTGATACGAATGTTGTGGCGCCGGGACCTGTTTTCCAAATTTTCGACGTGTGCTTGGAGGTCCACTTGCTGGTCGTGGATCCTGAGAAGCTCTCGTTGCAGAGCCGCCACCTCCGTGTCCCTCCCATCGCTCTTCCCTTCCAGATCCGCCACTTTCTCGCCAATGCCGTCCATATCACACCGGACTTCCCGGATCTCCGCTGCGAACTCTTGCTTGAGGGTACGGATTGTAGGAAGGTGGATATCTGACTATGGTTGCCCCCAACTTTTTGCCTGGTGTTTTGCTGGTTTTTCGACTTAGTTGACCTGGGGCCCTGCTATTCAGGACCCCAGGCCCACTGCTCTCTCTGTAAAATGGATTCCATGTACCTTAGGTACATATCTAATTGGATACTGAGTCACCTTATCAGCCCCTGTACAGTGTACCTTAGGTACCCAGGGCCTAGGTGCACCCAGGGCCTACCAGGGGCTGCAGCATGTATTATGCCACCCCTGGCTGGCCATCCAAATCTGACACAACTGGCTGCATGACAGCTGGGGCAAGGTGGTGTAATCACCCTTTGCTTTAGATATAGTATTCCTATATCTAACCCTAAAATGGACACATATATTCCTATCAGTCACTCCTATGGCAGGCCTCATCAATCCTGAAGGCAGAGTGCTTGGAATTATGTGAGATGGTGCTCTGGCATGAGCTGAGCCCGTTTGCAGCTTGCGGAACCAAGTCCTAATAGCTGTTCCATGATAACGCGTACCATATACTCTTAAGTGCCTTATAATCCTCGCGGTTATTTGCCAACTTTGGTATCGCTTTATCAAAACATGTCGAGTAAGGTGTCATACGAATTGGAATACTAACCCCTCGCCAATTCTGGCGACGGGGTTAGCATTCCAACCTTCTAGAGGGACACGACATGTATGTAACTGTGAACCCCGGTTAAAGCTAACTCGAGCCTCAGCATCACAAAATGGATGCTGCCACCACAGACACAAGTCTGACCTCCTGCTGCTGGGAGTCCTTCCAGCGAGGAGAGCTCGGACAAAGGGTTTCCTGTCAGGGGCGGTGCTAGCACCATCCCAGACAGGGTTTTGTGTATCCCAGGTAGGCAGGGCTGAGAGGAAGGTGACTGCAAGTGGCACACGGTGCTCACTGTGCATATGCCGGCTTAAACCAGTTCCAGGGGCACACCAGCCCCTGAGCTGGGGAAAGTCCGGACAAGGGAGAGGGGTGTAACCATCCCCCTCCTGGTCCCACCCATGGGCAGGACCTAGTCGCGTGCCAGCCCCTTTTCTTAGAATAAAGGTAGGAGCAGGCCCCCTTCCCAAATTAGATAATTCTGAATCTTGAACTACTTTCCACGAAAGGAACTCTTGATACCTTCTGAAGACTCTCCCTTGTGGCTAAGGAGTAGCCACCCTGCACCAGCAGGCACCATCTAAGAGCTTGCGGTTTGCTGCACGTCCATCCTCTGGATCAAGACTGACCAGCTCGACGAGACCCGGATTCCCTGGCATCTCTGACTTCTACCTGCATCATCAGCCCAGCTGAGATTCGTGGGTGTGACAAGACCTGAGGGACCGGCCATCTTCTAGACCAGCACGACGCTTAACCAGCACGACCGCCGAGGGATCCTCGAGTGAGTGCTTTGGGGTTTGAGAAGCCCTAACCCTGAGCAGCTCCAGCACCGAAGTCCAGCCTGCCAGCATCCACGAGATCTGCGTGGGGCCCTTCTGCTCTTTGCTGCTCACCGCGTTGTCCGATCACTTGCCCGTTGGCTAGTGGCCCGCCTGACGAAGCACCACGACGATTTTACAGCTGGTCTGGTTGCTCCAGACTGGCCCTTGCTCCCTTCCAAAAGAGGAGCACCCCTGGCCCTCCTGGTCCACTCCAGACGCCATCTTGACTCCACCGCGTGGGCTTGCCTTTGCCAAGGCTTGTTGCTCCAATCCTGGTTCCAGCATCGCCGACAGCAGACACCTTCGTGGGACAGCTCGCACCTCCAGCCTGGTCGCCGACAGCGCCTCCTGGTCCGAGGGACAGCAGAGTCCAGCGTCGCCCACTCACCTGGTCGAGGTGACTTCATCCGGTGCAATCCTGGTCCCCACACAATCACTGGCTAGTGATTAAGAACTGAGTCCCCTCTGCTTTCAGGTCATCTTCATCACCGATCCAGGCTTGGATCACACCGAACTTCTTCACTGGTCGCCTGCCAGCAACAACTTCTTTCAGGCTCCATAGACTACAACGAGGATTCCCGACGTCTTTTGAACCCTATGCAGCCACGGCCCCTGGACTAGGTAACCTGAGCATTTCGGTGCTCCAACGTAGGTTCACTATCAAAGTGTCCAGATCCTTTTTCGTTTTTAGTCTACCTAGTCGGATTCGTCCGGAAACAGTGACTTTAGAAATACTAGCCTCCATAGACTTTGTCCCGCATCCTGCGTGAGAGTGCACACTCTGCACCCGATCTCCCTATTCCTCCTGCTCCTAACCTTAGAGTTCAGTAGTGTAGTCCTAGCGACCCTGAAGCCTCTGGATCTTGTTACTTACCTGCTAGTATTTCGCATTCCACTTTTAGAGTACATGGTTTTTCGTGCCCCTCGGGCATTTGTGTAAATTGTGCAACTTGAAGTATTTTCTTAAGTGTTTTGTATTGTGCTTAGCTCCCTGACTCATAAAGAGTTCAGGGTAGACTTTTTATAAATAAATATCCTTTATTTTCATAACAACTTGTGTGGTGTCCTTTCACTTGGTGTTCAAGGGGTATATGTGATGGTATAACAGCTGGCTTAACACGCCCTCTAGAGTTTAGCCTAAAGACTGCTCTTGTCCATGCTACTAGGATAGCTGGTCTATAAGGTTGACTTACAACCAATCATCAATAAGGGTCGTTTGGTATGATACACAGTGATCACTAGAATAGTGAGCACTATATATCAGGCCAACTTCTCACACGGATGTCCTCCCTCAGGGCAGTGAACATGGACTCGAGAAACTCCTTCGTGATGGGTCCAGCTCCGGCTTCCGTCCCTGGCTTAGAGTCTGAGGACCCAGCTTTCCCATTAGAGGCCATTTGGTCCGCTTGCGTCTTAACGAACAAGTCCTTAATAGATCTGTCCTTCTGGTTTCTAATGGAGGACATAACACACCTGGGGAAAGGCTCAGGAGCACCGTGTAGCGCCCCTCCCAGCTCCGGGGCCGGCCTCTCGGCGACAAGGTATGTCCAAAAGCGTCCCTTCCACCTTACAAAGGGGTAGACACGATGGGCGCTCCTGGTGAAGCGCCAAGGGGCACCGCCGCCACTGCCCCCCTAGGTCACTCAGGCTATCCCAACCCAAGCAAAGTCCAGCTACTCTGGCCTACAGTTCACCAACGCTCCCCACGTGCTCAGGCTGCGTGGCCTTTCCCCGTGTCTGCTCCTTACCCCGGGACAGCTGGCTAGGGTCTCCCTCGGTGCTTAGCCACTTGTACCCTGGTCCAGGGCACGGGCGATCAGTGGGCCCCAGTTGGGCATAGCGAGTTGCTCCTTTATTAGCTGCACTTCTGGCACTCCATCCGGGGCCACAGGGATTCTATCCACAAGCAGTTCTGTCCCTACCACCCCGGACACCCACCGTCTCCGTAGGCACCAGGGGCAGGGATCTCCGCAGGGCACTCTCAGGAGCAGCACTTCATAACTTCCATGCATAGAGGTGTTCCCACGCAGCCCCTCCAACCACTGCTGTGTCCTGCAGGCAGCCAACGAAGCCACGCCAGCCTCCTTCACCCCTCAGCGCTGACCTGCCATCCGCTCTCCACTCACCGATGGCTCCAGGAAGGTCCCCTGCCTTCTCTCGCTGTTGCTGGGCAATCCAGGCGGGGGGCTCGAGCGCAAGCCCACCGCAAGTCAATCTTCGGGTCCCCCTCACTTCCGCACTGGGGCCGGGTGATCCGCTCTTCCCAGAGGCCCCCAGTGCGGCTCCAGAGGGAACCTGTCAGCGCCCCCGGACCACACCGGCAGGCACTGCACATCAGATTGCTCGTCTCGGGGCACGGGGGTCGGCCACAAAATGGCGGGCACGCTGCTTCCTCACACTAGAGCCGTCGGGTTCCCCCCAGAATGAGCCGCTAAATTGGAGGCCGGTTACCCCCGTAGGTCACACTCCGCAGGCCGCTCCTCGTTGCCCCTCCGCGGCCGGGGATCACGATGCGACCCTCTTCTGTCGGCAGCACAATCCAGCGACCCGGGCCCGATCTAAAATGGCGGCCAGCCCGGCCCCGTCACGTCCATGTCTCCCAAGTGGCCGTCGGTGGGAGCTCCGGAGCAGCACGTCTGCTCAGGCCGCCATCCTAGCCCCCCCCCCCCCCCAAAATGGTAGTTTTTAAACATGATTTGAGTAACATTCCTCCCCCCGCCCTGATGACAATGCTGTTATTGAACTAAGAGGCAAGTCATTGGTCATGTGTATCCTATATGTGGCTAGATTTGTATTCTATATGGAAAAAAAGTTTAGACTATTAAATCAGTTTTTTGTACAGCAGGCAGGCATGCTTAACTCGCACGTTTGAAGGGGCTCTCATATGTGATAATGAAGAAAATGGTGGCACAATGAATTAAAATATTTGCCCACAATCGCATCATTTGAAACCAGTTTATGGATCAAGAGCATTACAAATCGGTGAGAGTAGATTATCTATGTCACTAGATCTGCAGGTCTAGTAACATTTTAATGATTTTTCGAGGCCTGCGATTACAGGCAAACTGCGATCAAGTACAAGTCAGTTATACCAAGCGTGTTTGTTTTCAGTCAGGGATTTTACTTTCTAACTTAGTTTCAGTAATGGAAGTCTTAATCCTCCAGCGGGATTCGGTAGCAAGCAGCACCGAGGAAGTCTATTGAATCTGGACGCTGACGCCTGTTAGACAAGGTCCCACTGAAGCTTTTGGTTTTGGCAAGAAAAGTTCAAATTTCAGACCTGATAAATCCTTGTTGGCTGGATACTTTTCACACATTCGCCCAGTCAGGATTTCTTCTTTCGATCTTAGTCTTTGTTTTGGAGCTCAGAAACCTCCAGCAGGACAAGGCTGCAGACTGTATCCAGGAAAGTCACATAGAAGCCAGAGAGGCTTGCTACAAGGATCTGCTTATCGAGTGGCAGAAAGCTCAGAGTTGGGCCAATTTGTTTTTCTTGCCCAGCGAGGCTGCGCCTTGAGCAGATTGACTTAGGTCATTAGTCTTAGTCCTCCTGAGGTCTGGAAGTGCAGTCCTATTTTTTCAGAAATTGTGAGGAAAATCCAGCTGGACACATCAAAGGTTCCAAGAAACTCAGGAACAGCATCATGGGGTCAGAATGTACTCCAGAGAGGACACTGGGAGGACCAAGTCCAGATCCTTTTGCAGCTGGTTAGGTGGGCATTTCAGGAAAAAGCCCCATTGCAGCCGGATTTCTCCCAGTAGACACACAGGAAGTCAGTCAACTGACCTAAAACGGCCTCAACTAAGATGGCCACTGTAAGAGTTATGTAACGGCATGCAAATTCAAGTGACCATAATCTGGCAGTGTTACGTGAAATGGGGAGATGGTGCTTTCATAAAGTTCCAGAAGTGTGGGCGGGGGACCAGAAAGCAGAGGACTTGGTGCACACTTTAAGCAGCAGTGGGTGTTAGGACGTAAACACTTTCTCAGGCAATTCTGGGTTTGAATATTTGTGCTATACAATCAAAATTAAAGATGTGGATACTTGTTTTGTTTGATATTGTGTGTTGTTTCTCTAGTAGCTTTGTTTCCAGATGACTGATATGAGTAATGATCCACAATTTCACTGTGCAGAGTAGTCAAATTGTGCTGTCCTTTGCAATTGCATCCAAAATTGGTAACTGATGAGCTGTGCTGGACAGCTGCACCAATGCAAGTTAAGTCAATATTGTTGTACTGGACCAGTGCTTTAATATCCATGTGGTGCCCTAGACCTCCACTCGAAGTACACTTTAAGGCTGGTAGTTTCTTGTAGAAATTGTCTTTTCCAGGGCTGCTCTTGTCTCCAAATTGTCAATTCTAATTCCAAACACTTAAGTAAGTTAGTGCTTTATACTCAGCCCTGGGATACACTGGTACATTAGGACACACCCATCTTCAACTGTATATATGTTCATTCAATATGTGAAATTCCAGAATGAGCAGAATAGAATGTACTGGGGCACTGAAAAAGCTATTTGAGGCCAGTAATCTCCAGCACTGGAAATTATAACTATTGAAATGCTGTGAAGCCTTGACATATCCTTGATTGAAACCACTGGATATCGAAAAAGATATCAAAAATTGTTGCTGTTCAGTGGGCCTCATTACCAATCTTAAGCTTCTGCATGAAAAACACTTGAGCTCAAGTTAAGTTTTCCTAGAAGATCTAGCTCAGTAATTAAAGCTTTTAGTCTGCACCATAGGCCCAGCTACGTTTTCACAGGTGACCCAGAAGTTCACATAGTGACAAACCAACTAATTTAACTACCTATAGATATTGGGACTAGAGATGGGCGAGCCACTGAAAGCTCGAGCCTGTAGCCTGGCTGTGTCACAGCTTGAGGTCCTGCTGGAACCTTGAGTCCTTAACAAGCAGAGCTGGCTTCTGCCTTCCATCTTTCCTCTACCCAGGATTTGGTGTTACGGCCAGATCTGCCGATTTAGGAACTGGAAAACCAGGTTCAACACTTTGCGGCCATCAGTGTCCAATGATTCTGGCCAAATCACCTAATCTCCCCATAATAATTTTATATGACCTTGTTTAAGGTAACTGGTGCTCCAGTAATGCGCTCCAATACCTTTGGCTCGAGTTCCCACTATTAACAAGCACTGGCAAAGCCAATAATCTTGGCTATGTTAGAGCTACTGGCTTTAGCAAGGTGTTTTAGCCATGTTGTACACCATTGTGGCTGCTGTTCAGCATGGCTAAAAGCTAGTGGCGCAGTGTGGAGCAGATTTGAGCCTGGTGGATTTGACCCTGATGGATTTGAGCCTGGTTGATTGGAGTAGTTTGGCGTGGGGTAGTTAGGAAGATTAGCATGGTAGATTGAATTGGGGTGGACTGGGGTAGATTGAATTGGAATGGAGTGGGGTAGATTGGAGTGGGATAGATTGGAGTGGGGTGTGTGTAGAGTGGAGCGGAATATATTGGTAGATTGAACTGGAATGGGCTAGATTGGGGAAAGAGTGGGGTGGAGTAGGGTAGATTGGCGTGCAGGAGTTAGGTAGATTAGCATGGTAGATTGGGGTGGAGTGCAGTAGATTGTGGTAGACTGGAGCAGAGGAGATAAGTGTAGAGTGGCGTGGGATATATTTTGGGGTAGATTGAACTGGAGTGGGCTAGATTGGGGAAGAGTGGAGTGGAGTGGGGTGGATTAGGGTGGGTTAGATTGGAGTGGTTGAGTGGGGTGGATTGAGTGGATTATAGTTGGGTAGAATGGAAAAGAGCGGGATAGATTGGGGTTGTTTAGATTAGGGTAGTTTAGGGTGTAGTGGGGATTATTTGGTGTGGGATAGAGTTGGGTGTATTGGGGTGGATTGGGTTAAATTGAACTGAAGTGAGGGAGATTTGAGTGGCTTGTGATTAGAGTGCAGTGGGGTAGATTGAGTATAGTGGAATGGAGTGGGATAATTGGATGGATTGTAGTGGGGTAAATTTGAGTGAGCAGGGCAGATTGGAGTGGAGCAGAGATTGGACTGAGATAGATTACGGAAGGGTGGGGTGTGGTAGATTGGAGTCCAGTGGAGTAGATTAGGGTGGAGCGGGATAGATTGGGTGACTAGAGTAGGGTGAACTAGAGTGGTGTGGATTGGCGAGGGGTAGATTGAAGTGTGGTGGCATAGCTTAGATTGGAATGTGGTGATGTGGAATGGACTGAATTGGAGTAGGGTAGATTGGAGAGGAGTTGGATAGATTACAGTGGAGTCAAGTGGGGTAGAGTAGAGTAGAGTGGATTGGAGTGGGATGGAGTGTGGGGTAGATTGCAGTGGAGAGGAGTTGGATAGATTGCAGTGGAGTGGAGTGGGGTAGAGTGGAATCGGGTAGAACGGTGTTGAGTGGGCTGGACTGGAGTGGAACTGCCTGGAGTGCAGTAAATTGGAATGGGGCAGAGTGGGGTAGGTTGGAGTGGGGTGCACTGGGGTAGATTGGAGTGAGATAGATTAGAGTGGGGAGATTGGAGTGTTAAGGAGTTAGACAAATTGCAGAGGAGTTTAGAGTGAAGTGGGGTAAATTGGAATGGAGTGGGGAAATTTGAACTGGGGTAGAGTGGAGTGGGGTACACTGGGGTAGATTGGCGTGTAGAGGAGTTGGATAAATTGCAGAGGAGTTTAGAGTGAAGTGGGATATATTGGAACTGATTGGGATAACTGCGGTAGATTGGAGTGGGGTAGATTGGAGTGGAGTCGGGTGGATTGGGGTACATTGCAGTGGGGAGATCAGAGTAGATTGGAGTGAAGTGGGTTAGACGGGGTAGATTGGAACAGAGTGGGGTAGATTTGAATGGAGTGCAGTAGATTGGGATGGATGGGATTGGAGTGGGGTGGGATGGTGTGGGTGAGGTTTGAGTGGGGTGGCTTAGGTTGGGGAGTGGCTTGGGTTGGGGAGTGGCTTGGGTTGGGGAGTGGCTTGGGTTGGGGAGTGGCTTGGGGAGTGGCTGAGGTTGGGGAGTGGCTGAGGTTGGGGAGTGGCTTTGGTTGCAGTAGATTCCAGTGGTGGGGTGGGGTGGGGTGGATTTGGATAGATTGCTGTGGTGTTTGGAGTGAGGTAACTTGGACTGAGGTAGAGTGGAGTGCATTGGAGTTGAGGTAGCTTTGGTTAGATTGGAGGGGGGTAGGTTTTGGCAGTTTGGAGTGGGGATAGATGTGGGTAGATTGGAGTGGGGTTTGGAGTGGTGTGGGGTAAATTGGACAGGTGTGCACGAGTGGAGTGGACGGTGGTAGACTGAAGTGGATCAGGGTAAATTGGACTGAGATAAACTGGAGTGGAATGTGTTGGATTGGGGTAGATTGCAGTGGAGTGGCGTAGATTGGAGCAGAGTGGGGTAGATTGGAGTGGGGTGGGGTTAATTGGGTTAGATTGAGGGGTGGATTGGAGTGGGGTTGATTGGGTAATAGGGGAGTGGATTGAGATATATTGAAGTTGAGGGGGTAGATTGGGGTAGAGTGCAGTAGATTGAAGTGGGTTAGATTAGGCTGGGGTGGATTGGAGTTGGGTAGATTTGAGTGAAGTGGAGCAGGTTAGATTGGAGTGAGGTAGATTGGAGTGGTGTAAATTGGATGGGGTAGACTCGAATATATTGGGGTAAATTGGACTCGGGTAGACTGGAGTGGATTGGGATACATTGGATTGGAGTAGACTAGAGTGGATTGGGCTAGATTGGAGTGGAGTGTGTTGGATTGGGACACATTCCAATGGGGTGGAGTGTTTTGGCGTGTACTGGATAGATTGGAGTACTGTGGGTTAGATTGAGGTAGATTCAAGTGAAGTGGGGTTGACTGGGTTAGATTGATTAGAGCACCGTAGATTGAAGTAGATTAGTTTAGAGTGGATTGTAGCATAGTGAAGCGGGGTAGATTGGAGTGAAGTGTTGTGTCGTGGAGTGACTGGTGCGTAGTAGCGTGTCTTAACGGGGCGACGAATGGAGTGGCATAGTGTGGCGCTTGTATGGTGAGGTAGCACACTGCCTATACCCACAGCACATTTTCAATTGAAAGGACCATTACATTTGCAGTAAAATAATGTTTTACTGCACAGAAATAGTAATGTGTGCAAATGTCATCTGCTAGTGTATTGATGGATTTGCCACAAGTACCCCAAGGGCTGCTTTCCCTGGCATTGGAACTCCCCTTTTCCCAATTTGCTGTCCTGTTACACCTTCACGTTTAATAGCAAACTGAAGATAAAATGGTCCCAAAGACATGTGTTGATTGATTTCTTACTTTTTATCACCACCAATTTGGTCATTTTAAGAGGTTGGTCAAAACAATTCTGTACTGTAAATTCATTACTTTCCAATTTGTAATACTTGGATCTTAAATAGTTGGTATTTTAGGCAGCGCCTAAAGCAGACTTTTTTTCAGATGATATCTTGTTAGAAGTTTAAATACTTTTTAGCTGGTGTATGACAAATCCTATGGCTGTATCGTTTTTTGTTTATTATGTAGCGCCTTGGAGATGCATTTGAAAGGGGAGGAAATTGCAATCAGGCTGTAGTTCAAGCCGAGTACTGAAGTTCGTGTCCATTTACTGTTGAGGTCTGTTAAATCCTTCATTTAGTTTTCCAAAGCCAGATCACCTTGCTCCTTCTTACAGCAGTTCAGCACATGCGCATCCTTTGGTTGGTATCCGCTTTTCCATTAAGTAGATGGTTGCCGTGCATTCAGAACGATGGGGGATGTTCTTCCATTTCAGTTTCGCTTTGCAAGACTTGAGCAGTACATATAGCATGTTGTTCCGTATGCTCCATGGCGTTGTTAAACAACCAGTAGCCATATTCTGGCATGTGAAGCAACTGCAATATTGTGTTTTGTGCTTTAAAAGCTGCAACCTTCAACATCACTATTGTATCAAGGAAACTGCTGTAATGGTTTACTTAATCCTTGGGCTCCCAAAATAGTCTTTATTTTTTTATTTGTTGATAAACTGTGGACCAAACTGTCTTTAGCCTGCCTCACTTCACCAGAATTGAGATAAATTGAAGTAGGCTTGTGGTACACAACTACTGCAGGCTCTTGTATTTTTTAATGCAGTTTTTTGTTTGTCTTCTCTTCTTCAATATCTATTGTACTCTGTAAAAGTTATTGCTTAATTATATTTACAATGTTCATCTGTGCATGTGTGGGTAAAGGTGGTTTCGATTATTTGAGCTTGTAACAATGTTTGATTGCAGGTGGTAAAACCTGTACGTAATGAAGTTGATAAGGCACAGGATTTGGCTGGACTCGACTTCTTTGGAGGAGGCCAAAAACAGGCACCAGAAAAGCGAGAAAGTGCCTTGCAACCAGCTCCAAAAAGTGGAACAGTTGCACAGAAGCACACAGAGCTTGGCGGTGAAAAATCCAATGGGACGTTGAATAATGAATTGTCCAGAAAAAGGAAAGCAAATGAACTGAAATTTGCGAAGAGCAGGAAGAAAAAGGAAAACCAATCGGGTATAGTCCATTCTCTTTTTTAATATAACCTTTACCTGGGTCTTTCTATTTTACGAACCAACAAGAAACTAGTGACAACATATATCTTACATGGGTTTCAGAACACATAGCTGATCAGCATGGTTTCTTCATATTCACTGTATCACTAGTACATGTAATAGTTGAACTAGGTCTTGACTGTACTTCTAAATAGTTTTAATTCATGTTTATCTGTAGGTGTCTGTTTCATTGAATGTCATCCCATTCATAAATTAGTTGACGTTTAAGATCAGCATTGCTACAGTATATACTTCATGAGTGAAATGATTACAGCCTAGCTCAGATGTAATTCCTCTGACCTTTCACCCCTCCTTGCTAAAATAAACTTATAATAGCCCTATAGCAAGCAATGGTTGCCTTTACTCTTATTTCTTAACCCTGATGTAGTGGGATTTCAGTTATTTCTCCTTTTGCCGATTATACAATTTAGAGAGCAAATACTAATCTTCCGTTTGCTTTTCTGAATGAATGACAAATATCTAAATTGACATTAGGCACTTAATCAGTAAGATTTCTGGTACTCCTGCACTTGTGTTGTCAGATGTATCATCCAGACCGTATTCATTAGGTCGAGCTTTGAGACCTGTTGCATCTACTTGTGGGCTTACAGCCCACCCAATAACTTTGTATTTGTTCTTTCCAATGTCCTTTAAAAATGCTTCCATGCTACTGGTGAATTCTTCTTTCCCCTCCTTTTTTAGGTCTTGCCTGGCGTTAGCATCGCGCATGCGCTGCTCTCGCCATTCGATGGTGTTTTGGAATCAATACGGATTCCAGATGTGCACACGGAGGGTCAGAAGATGATGTGCACGTGTGCGCTCTTTGTCCCGCCCACCGGGTCGGGATAGTTTACTCGCGGCGTGACGCAAGAACTTTTTTCTTCCCTCCGTTGTGCACTTTTATGCGCACCCCAGCCTCCACTTTCCTGGGCCCATCTGTCCCTCCTGGATTTCACGGCACCTTATCCTGCGCCGATTCCATCACCAGTTCCATTCCTCCGCTTTCCTTCATCCCACCCCATCTCCCAGGCTCCAGCTCTCTCTTCCCAACCTCAGCCTCGCCCTCCCACACTTTCACCTCCTTCCCCCTCTCAGGGTCCTGGCAGCCCGCTCCTCTGCGTGCACCCCAGCCTCCACCTTCCTGGATTCATCTGTCCCTCCTGGATTTCACTGCACCTTATCCTGCGTCAATTCCATCACCAGTTCCGTTCTTTTATCCCTTCATCCCACCCGATCTCCCAGGCTCCAGATCTCTCTTCCCAAGCTCAGCCTCACCCTCCCACGCCTCACCCTCCCTCCCCCTCTCTTCCCCTCTCAGGGTCCTGGCAGTCCCGCTCCTGAGCATTCTGGAGCAGTTTGGAGGCTGGCTCAACTAGTTTTTTCCAAAGCGCCTGCCAGCGGCGTCTAATGAGAAACAAACCTGTCTCCCCTTTTTAAAGAAGCAGAGTCGCCAATGACATGGGGCTGCATAACCCTGCAAAAACAAAACATCCCTCACCCATCCCGCATGGAGATCTTCCGCACATCTGAGGCACCGTGGCTGCTCTGCCCCCCACGCCCTTCGCTACAGGGCGAGATGGGTAGTAACTGGCCACCCCTTCTGCCCAGGATGGGGGATATATCACATAGTTTGAAATCAAGACTTCATGTTTCTGTATGTATTTTTCAGATCATTTGTTTTACTGTCTCGCTACAATGGTAATAACGTCTCACTTTTGTGTCTGCTACATTAGTAAAAACAATTGTTTATATCACGCATCCTGACGTCAGATGAGTTCCTAAAGAAGTATTCCACCGGCCTGCTGCTGAGCATCCCTGCCTCATAAGCATTTCTGGGCAATCTGGGGCTTGTAGTTCTCCTTCCCCTGCCCTGCCCCTCTCGTTGCTTTCCCCTCCCCCTCTCATAGCTTGTGGCAGTCAGCAATCAACAGATCTCATGGGGAGATCCCCAGTAGACCCTAAAGACATACAGCAGTCCCTTTAGCAGACCAGGGCTCGGTGAAGCGAACCAGAAGGCAGCATCTGGCTCATCTTTGTCTTCCACTTTTTGTTCTCTCCCGGATTATCTTAGTTCTTTCAGCATTACTGGGCATTGAGAACAGATTAAGGAAATTGGGGGTGCTCCAGCGCCACAGCTGTCTGCAACATTGTATGAGCAATTCTTTCTGTGACATCTTGTAAGCAAACACATCTTTTTTATTCCTATGCCCACTGTTAGCAGACAACGTCAGTAAAAGGGCATTTCATTTACTTATTCTTCAGCACAGCTTTTCTGTGGTTTGCTGAATTATTTCGAACGATTCAGAAAAGGGAGTGGTGATGAACAGAGTGTCTGAATTAAGCAGACCACTCTTACCCAGTCCAAAGATCAGGGCTTGATCCATCACCGTTATTTATCTCACTGCACCATCCCAGTTCAGAACCTAGCTATATGCAAATCAGTCTGTCCCTGGCCCAGTGCATCATGGGAACAGGGCAGACTAAACTACCAAGCCAATTCTTCACCAGAAAGGAGACAAGCTACCGGGGACCGGTTTCTGGCATTTCATCCGTCGTCGGCCCGGCTTGCTTGAATCCTGATGGTGCAGTGAGAAAGGGACTCATGTCTGAGTATACCCTGCCACACCTATAGTGGCCAAAAACGATTCAGAAAAGGGGGTGGTGATGAACAGAGTGTCTGAATTAAGCAGACCACTCTTACCCAGTCCAAAGATCAGGGCTTGATCCATCACCGTTATTTATCTCACTGCACCATCCCAGTTCAGAACCTGGCTATATGCAAATCAGTCTGTCCCTGGCCCAGTGCATCATGGGAACAGGGCAGACTAACCCAAACTGCAGATCGGCAGTCCAACATGCCACAGACATTGCTGAAGCTCTACTTGCTGAAGAAATTGACATTGCTTTCCTCACAGAATTCTGGCTCAATGTCCACTCCACCCCAATTCTTGACATTCTCACCACTCCAGGGTACAACATCATCAGACAAGACAGGCCCATCAAAACTGAGGGGGGGGGGGGGCTACCCATCATTCACAAAGCTGGAATACAGATTACCAAACTTAAACCTACAGAATACCTATCGTTTGAATACCTGGCTGTCGAACTCGCTGCCAAAGGCACCTCACCCATCAAATTCCACACCATCTACCCTTTTCCCCGAAGAACTAACAGACCTTATAACACGTTTCTCCATGACAGACAAAAAAAGACGTGTTCCTGGGTGACCTCATTATCCACTGGAACGACCCAGAACACTCCACTGTCCAGAACCTATCCAACCTACTTGAAATATACAACCTCACAACAACTCTGCAAAAAACCAACTCACATCAAAGGTGCAACACTGGATGCGATCATTACCAACAATGAACTGATCTCTCTGAGAGCGATTTCTCCCATTGACTGGTCAGACCACCACCTCATTCTGTTCAAGATTGACGCACTTGTCAGCCACCAACCCATTTGTGATGACAAACCTTAGCACTGGACCAGAAACATCAAAGAAGTCCCTTTACCCGAACTTGAATCCAGGATTCATGCCCATCTACACCTCCAACCCTCCTCCAGGACGGCCGATGACCTCACTACACACTTGAACTAAAAAATTACAGAGGTTTTAGACCAAGTAGCTCCACTCGAACAAATGAGGTGAACCAAATCTAAACCCTGTTTCAACATGGATCTTAATAACGAAAGGCTCAGCTCAGACAAACGGAAAGGTCTTGGAGACTAAACCCCTTGACCTTGCACCTAGCGCAACTTAGATCTGCTCGGCTGGCATACAAAAAACACATTTTTAGTGAAAATGCGTCTTTCTTCCGCAGCCAACTAGATCTGGAGAGAAACAGAACGAGAGAGCTCTTCAACATTGTCAAAAGGCAAACAAACTGCACTCCCTCTCACGAAATCAAAGCCACCAAAGAGCGATGTGAAGAAATTGCCACCTTATTCACTAATAAAGTCTCAAAAATTGACCAATCCTTCATCCAAACACAAACCCTCCTTCCCTCTTAACCTGCCTCCTTTATCCACCCTTGACCAACCAGAAAGAGTTCTTACCAAGGACAATCAGGTCTGCCTCCTGCTAAAAAAAATGTGCATTGGTCAGACTTTGAGCTAATGTCGGAAAACGAGGTCTTCAGTATGATTGCTAACCTAAAACCTTCTTCAACACACTATGGACCCCCTCCCATCCACAATTCTAAAAGAACTCAGCCACACCATTTCCCCTTTCTGGACAAAAATCATCAACGCCTCTCATCTCAGGCTGCTTCCCTGACTCCCTTCAACTAGGACAAATCCCACCCATTCTCAAGAAACCAGGGACCGACCCTAATGATCTTAACAACCTCAGACCGATCTCCAACCTCCTGTTCCTTGCAAAAACATTGGAGAAATGCGTTCTCCTCCAGCTCAACAAACACATTGATGAGTTCAACCTCCTCAACACCTTTCAATCAGGATTCAGGAAAGGCTGTAGCACTGAAACAGCTGTGCTCAACATCTCTGGCGATATTCACAAGGCTTTAGATGAAGGCGATGCCTACCTACTCATGCTTATTGCCCTATCTGCGGCATTCGACACAAATCAACCAGCTCTTCTGGAGACCTTATCGAAGCGCCCCGGCATTAATGGCACAGTACTAAAATGGTTCACCTCCTTCCTTCAACACCCCTCGCAACAAATTAAAATCAACTCCTGTCTCTGGAAGTCAACAACAGTCACACTTGGGGTCCCGCAAGGCTCGATCCTCTCCCCGTCCCTCTTCAATCTCTTCATGGAGCCCCTCACAATCATCTTGAAAAAAGCTGGAGTGAATTACCACTTTTACGCTGATGACACCCAAATCTATTTCAAAATCAAGTGTCCCAGCGACATCCGACACCTCAATGTCACTAACCGAGATCCAAACTTGGTTCAACGCTAATCACTTAAAGCTCAACCGAGATAAAACGGAACTAATCCTATTCTCTCCAAAAAGCAACCACCGACCAATCCAAGAGTGGCTCAAGAATCTGGTTGCCCTAAACTACCCCCTCGTCCTATCAGACTCAGTTAAGTCTCTAGGCATCACCCTTGACAAGAACTTATCAATGGAGGCCCACATCAAAAACTCTGCAAAAGGTGCTCTTTTCTCACTAAAACACTTAAAGAAATTGAAACCTTTTCTTCCCCAAGATGGCCCACTCTAGAATGATTATTCTAGGAGATTTTAACCTCTGAGAAGATGGGAAGGCTAATAGCCATCTGCGAGATTTAAGACATACTTGTACAAATCTGGATCTTACGCAGATGGTGGAAAGCTCGACACATGAAGGGGGGCATGTCCTCGATTTGTTATTTTCTAATCGGGCCACAACGAGAGTACTAAATATAATGCCTCAGAGCTGGTCAGATCATTATTTAGTCCTGTTCAGCATCAGGACGGTGCACTCGAGGGACACTGAAGGCCAGCAATGGTCCTACAGGATAGGTAGGGAATGGGCAAAACTGGGTCAGACTAGAACCTCAGTATTTGTCCCAGAGGTCACATACTTTGATCCCACGCTAGCGGTAGATGAGAATTACATAGTCAATACTTACCATATATCTGCTATCTTAGACCAGGCAATACCCATGAAGAGGATAAAAAATAGGAGGAAGGCCACGGCGCCTAGGTTTAATGAGGAGCTGAAACAGCTCTGCTTGCTCCGCAAGAAGGCGGAGAGGAAATGGAGAAAGGGGTATGGGGAGGAAGAAAAAATTGAACTAAGACGGAGACATCTGCAGTATAAAGAAAGCATTGTTAAGGCCAAGGCAGATTTCTATGCCAGCTCAATTGCTCATGCATCAAATGGGACAAAAGCGCTCTTTGAAATCACTAAGGCACTGTCTGCCCCTAAATGTATGGACAATAAAGTGGCAGCATCTCAAAAACTCTGCGATAAAATCGCCACACATTTCCAGGATAAGATCGCTAAGATCGTGGATAGTCTCATTGTTAACAACAAAGCAGAACAACTTAATCCTGGACAGCTGGGAGCTGAAGATCAACAACTACTGGTATCTCTGCGTAACTTCCAAACCCTTACTAAAGACGCATTTGATAGTCTGGTGGAGAGTGTCTCCTCAGGCTCCCCGAATGATCCCTTCCCCTCCAGAATTTGAAAGTCATCTGGCCGAGACACTCTTCCTTGGTTGAGGCAGATATGTAATCAGTCCGTAGAGGAAGGAGTGGTCCCAGAGGAATGGAAACTGGAGGTGGTGATGCCTTTTATTAAAAAGCCTTCCCTGGACCCGTCAGTACCGGCTAATTTTAGACCTATTTCTCTCCTACCCTACCCAGTGAAAATCTTAGAAAAAGCAGTTAGTAGGGAACTGTCGCGCTTTCTGGAGGTGAACTCCTTGCTTGACAAGGATCAGTTTGGCTTCCGCCCTGGTCATGGGACGGAGACGGTCCTGGTCACAATGCTGGATAACCTGCGGATGCGTGCCAACAACGAGAATGCAACTGTGCTAGTGCTTCTCGATATGTCAGCCGCATTCGATACGGTGAACCATCTCATCCTACTGGAAAGACTACAGAAGCTGGGAGTGAAGGGGCGGGCACTGCAATGGTTACAATTTTACTTAGCAGGACGACACCAAGTGGTAACACTAGCTCCTTTCACTACCAGTAAATCACCAGTTATCCATGGGGTTCCATGGGGTGCCACAGGGCTCCGCGATTAGTCCCATTTTATTTAATATTTATCTGCAGCCCCTGATCCCCATCATAAAGTCTGCCGGAGTCTGCTTAGTCAACGACGACACACAAATGGCATTCTCTCTGGAAGGTGATAATGCAGTATCTCTGGACCTGTTCCAGGAATGCATGCGGAAGACAGCCGACTGGCTTTGAAGGAACTCCCTACAATTTAACGCTGGAAAGACCGAGGTGCTGTACTGTTCCTCTGGTAGGCTACCTCGACAATTTCCCTCCGAATTCAGGCTTACCCCAGAGGAGGAACCACTGACCCCCGCAAGTAAGGTACGTAATCTGGGGGTGATGATTGACAATGATCTCCAGATGGAATCGCAGGCAAATAAGACCGCCAGTGTCTGTTTTGCTTTAATGGGTATGCTGCATAAAATACTCCCCTCGCTACCTAAAGAGGCGCGACCACTGGTAGTAATTAGTATAGTAGGCAGCAGGCTGGATTACTGTAATTCCCTGTATCTGGGGGCGCCAGTATACATTCTGCAGGGGCTCCAAAGAATTCAGTCTGCCCCTGCCAAACTAGCCCTTGGCTGGCAACGTTGCTCCTCGACTACATTGGCTTTGAGAGAGCTGCACTGGTTGCCAGTGATGGAACGTGTTTGTTTCAAATCCCTATGCTTGGTCTTTAAAGCGGTACATGGACTAGGCCCTGTTCCTATGCAGGAAAGGTTCTCTTGGTATCAACCTACAAGGCAGCTCCGCTCCTCCAGTGCCGGGCTACTTACGGTGCCTAGATTCAAACGGTCCAGGCTAGGAGGAGGGGAATTCAGTGTGGCCGGCGCCCAACTGTGGAATGGACTTCCCCAGAGCCTTAGACAGATCAGCGCCCTGCTAGAGTTTCGCAGGAACCTGAAAATCTGGGTCTTTTCTAAGGCCTAGTTCGAGTCCTCTCTCTTTGCTCTTCCAGTTGCGACCTATTCCATCGTGGTTCGGTTTTTAGTCCGAAGCGCCTGGATACCCGTGGGGTGACAGTACGCGCTATATAAGTTAAAAAATCAATCAAGATGACCTCTTGACAGTAGTTTAATCCCTAGTTCTCTCTAAAATAGAGTACGGGAACGCCATCCTAACAGGGACTCCAAAAGCTCACCTAGCCCCACTAAGGGCAATGCTGAACATGACCGCTCAACTCATATCTGGAGTAAAAAAAATTGAACACATCACTCCAGCTCTCAACAGGTTTCCCATGGAAGGGAGGTGTATTTACAAGCTGGCCTGCATCACACACAAAACCCTTCACTGTCCGGCCCCCAACTTACCTGAACAAGAAACTGGTAAGAGCAGGTCAATCTAGAACTCTGAGAGGCTCCAACAAGGATGTGGAACGCTCTCCCTAGAGTTCACAGATGCAACCCCTCCTTCTCCTGTTTCAAAAGGGACCTGAAACTCCATCTCCTTAACAAATACTTTCCTGACCAACGTCAACTAACCTAGACATCCGAGTTGACTCCTCTCTCTCTTGACATTCAAGGATAGTTGGTGACCGGACTGTGTTAGCCACCTTTGTTTGTTTTCTCTCCCTCCCCTGCACTGTTTACCTATTTTTCATGTTGTATTTTTTTTATCTCTTTTTGCTTCCTTACTGCCTTCCTACTATGTAGTGCAATTTCCTTCTGTTTTTACAGTGTATGTAAAGCGCTCTGATACCTACGGGTCAAGCTAGCACTATATAAAACTTTAAAAATAAGTGCTTCCTGGAGCTGCCCCCCTTGGCCCCATGTCCAGCAGCTCAGCAGAGTTCAGTATCTTTTAAAGTGATTCTCTAGCCTGAGCATGGGACCATTCAGAGGGAAGATTCCTTGCTGTCTGAGGCACGGTTGCGAAACTTTCCTTCACAGTTGGATCAACAGTAGAGTGAGGGAGGTGGGGGATGCTTCTCATGGCATGCCCCGTATTTGGTTTCCAATCAGCATTTGTTTTCTCTTACAGCATTGTATTATTATTTTATAATTATTTAGGCACAGCGACACATTTGTTACATTCATTTGTATTTTTTAGTTTTGTGAAAGTAACATGCGATTAGGTGATTTACTCGCAATCGCAGGATGTTGAGCCAATGCCTTTACTCGAACCTGGCCGGCCGTTAATTTTAAAGCGTTTGGTGCTTTGAACGGAATTAAGCCACTATGCCTGTACTCTGTCATGCAATACGTCACAGACTCCTCCACCCTAGTTGCGTCTCTCGAGTATGCGCTTCAAGTGTACTGGCTTTGCCATGTAAGTGCCTGCACATAATTCAGTTTGCTGTGTGCACTGTGAATGAAAAAGAACTGACCCCTAGCATAAATAAAATAAAATTCTAAAGAGTGTGCGCCGTCTGTGGTAACTACACTACCCACATAGCTGCCTCTCCTTCTCTGAATTAGGCGCGGTATGAATGTAGCGCCTACTAGTCTTGACCCCTGTCCAAGCATATTGAGGATAGCGCTCATACTCCGGCACTCATTTTCAATGTTATTTCGATATGACGCTACTTTGGCTCAGTTATACTTCACAAATTATTTTTTTCCTAACCTGGAATTACTACATCCCTTGTTCTCCAATATTCGAGGAGCTTCTTCCCCTTAACGTGTTGCATCACCCCCTCTGTGTGTTGGGGGTGCATCCAGCAAGAAAGAGCTGGTCCAAACAAGTCCTCGGAAAAACCTGCAAGCTGTGAGCTCCTGCAGGGACACACTAAGGAAGAGTGTGCCCTGTCCGGAGCTAAAGCACAGATGCAAAGACATATGGGATGCAAAAAGGTGAATCCCTACACTGGATCACCATGAAATTATGGGCCAAAGTCCAGTTGCCTATCTAAGAACCCTGTGGTGACTTGTGTGTCCGTGGCAACCATTTACATTTAAGTGGCACAAAATAAACAAAAGAGCTGTGAGATCTTTTTATATTTTCTTTTCATTGGGGTGGCAAGGCTGTTTCACAATTGTGGGCCTAGACAAGCAAACTACAGTAGTATCGCATTGACACGCTATTTTACAAACTGCATATGTACAAAAGCCGACCATTTCTAAGACCGGTCACACAAGCATTTGTAATGCAATAGGTCTCACATTTGCAAGAGTTTACGATATTGACATTGTAAACACATAAATAAATGACATTGACAGAGCCAACAGCTGAAGTGTGCTTATCCAATACTGTATTCTGTATAGGCTATAGTTGGTGAGTGAAAAATGTGAATGATTTTTCAATGGACAAATGAATGAATAGGGCCGATCCAAAGCCCCTCTATTTAAGTATATATGTATGTACTTTTCATTTGTTTTTTTATTACGCAAGTCCAGCCAAACAGCTAAAGCAGCCCCTAGGTATAACCTAAAAAAAAGTTTTACTTTAAAAAAAATATATTTAGTTTGAGCCTATCGGACAACTCAAGCTGTCTGGTTGAAAAATACTTGTCAGCTTGCCGGACTGTTTATTGCGCATCATTGATTGACATTAATGTCACTCTTGTTTGCTCGTTTCTTATTTGATAGCTTGCCTTGTCCATCGTGTGTCTATGCCTCAACTGAAGCACAGCCTCTTTGATTGCATCCTCCCACTACTCACTTTTAGGGAACTTCTTTTTACTTTCTGAAGCACACTACAAAAGTGCAGGTGTTTTCCAGCTGCCTATCGTGTGGTTCTCACCACATCCCCTGTTGCGCACTCTCTCTGATATCCAAATACTTCTCTCCCAGTCCCCCACCCTGTGCTTCTTTCTCTCTTATCTAAGTGTTTCTTTCCCCCGACCTTTCCTTCCATGTTGCGCTCTTCCTCAGTCACCGCATTCTCTCTGAGTTGTACTTCCCCACCATCTATGTGCTTCTTTCAGCTTGACTCCTCCGTTACTCGAACCCCCCCTGCCCTTAACTACAGCACCCGCTTTCCTGATCTAACTGGCGTACACCATCTTCGCTCAGTGGATAAAAAAGAAACGCAAATGGAACCTGCATCATTTCACTGGCACCTGCATATGTTCTAAACATGCACAAATCAGTGAAATACGTTGGTGCTGTATATGACCACCAAAAGCAACTGGGAAAGCTAACCAGTCCCAAAGGTGAGACCTATCAGCTATGCCAAAACTCTCTTTTCATCTGTTGCTAATCTTTTAATTTGGAGCCAGGCTACACGAGAACTATACCAACGCACACCCTAATCTGTCGGCACTTCCATTCATTTCCCCATCATTACTCATTCTCCTAACTGAATTCACGTGGGTATAACTTAACTAGAAGGAAATACTTTAATAACATTTCAATTTCCCATTGGGTGATCACCAGTTGTCATCTCTGCCCACAGATGGTCCACAGATTACACTTCAGTGACTAAATATATTCAAATCTGCGTGTACGCTGTGTCAAGTAATTATATCATACAAACAATTTGTGGAGAGAATAAGAATATTAATATCTTGTTTTCAAATTGTACTGCACACTGCACTTCTGCTTTCTCTAAATTAACACTTTGAAGTATTAATGAATGAACCCATACAGCGCTTAATGTAACTGGGACCAACTTTCAGCCCCATCAGACCAAGAACATAGCCACCACCCAAGAGCCAGATAAACATGCGCACACCTAAGACAGGTGCAATACAGACATTGTTATTTAAATCCTTGAATATGCTTGATACTAGCCAGCCCGGAAATATAGAGGCAAAACATTTCATAATCAATGTCCTTTCATCGGCCCCCCAGCGCCTTCAGACCCTTAGGGGTGATTAGTTCGCGCTTCACAAATACCAGGTTATTATGTGGGTGATTTTGCATGGGGGTTGCGGGGGTGGGGCAGGAATGAGCTTCTGAGCTTCCAACACAAAAATGTGGCTAGTGTAGACACCAAACTTGGCATGGACATGCACCTTAAATTGCATTTGCAGGAAAGGGGAAGCGGATACCAAAGGATTTTCGTGTGTTAATTGGCCTGCAACTACAACCGCACCTGCCGACAGGTGCATGTGTCACAGAAAGCAATGCGAGTTTTTGGAAAAGAAAAGCAGTCCATCGTTACCCGACCCACCTAACTGGGGTTATTTCTGTAAAAGAGGAATTCATTAACAGATGCCACTCCCACAGATGCCACTCCCAGTCTTCGGTAATGTGAAGGCTAGGTCTGGCTCTCACGCTAACACCGGCGGTGAGGTATTTTTGTGGGCAGACATCATTGCTCGGGTGTGTAAGGCTTCCACGTCTGTGTATTTGAATGGCAGATTATTCGAGGTTCATTTACTACGATATCTAAACGTGTATGACTCTAGTCCTCTTTTATACACCACATAATATAAACTGAATTATTTTGCAGCACTTGGGCCTTCAAGTCGCCCAGCACCAGCTCTAGGTAATCACCCATGGTTTTTATCTGCTCCTTCACCTTGGTCTTGGAGGCTTGCTCCTCTGCTGGGGAAGAAAGGGGCCCCTTGGACGTGGCTGATATCCTCAGGATCCAGGTCCGCAGCGAAGCCTCGGACACGGGTGGCGCTCTGCCCCACTGCTCTGCGCCTGGCTGGGGCTGCCCCTGTCCTGCATGGTGCCAGGCTCTGCACGCTGCCATGCATAGCTCCGCTTGCAGTCTGCGCCGGTGACTGGGCTGCAGGCGGCGAACACTGCGCCTGCGTGACTTGAATCTGCTGGAGCGGGGGTGTCAATAGGAGCAGGATGCAGGGGGCGCCGGAAGTAGAGGCGACCACTGGAGCTCAGGGCATGCGGGCGACTTCCCGTGCCGGGCAGAACGCCTCGCAATGGTGGAAGGAGAGAAAAAACAGAAGCGCGGCCGAAACGCAAACAGCAGCGTGTTTATTTTAGCATTGCGCTTTAAAATGAAAGCGGGATTCAACAAGCGCTTGTCTGCCTTGTAGTGTGAGCGCGCGGTGGGAGCGTGTGAGGCAGAGAGACGACACCATGCGCGCGCGCATCACCTGTCCGTGCGCGCACATGGTTTGTCTCCCTTCGCTCACTAAACCCACAACAATAGTGTCGCCAAGGCGAAGAAGCACCTGCGCTGCTTTCGCTAGGCGAGACCTAAAAACGGAGTGTTTGCAACCATTTGCGAGACTCCCCAGAAGTTGTCATCCACGCAACCTTACCAGAATGATGATGGAAATTTGTGCATATGTGAAGAAGTTCATCTCTGTTAATTCTGTGGTTGCTATAAATATAATTGCATTTTTGTACCGTCCAAGCCACTTAAAGAAAACTGGTGGTAAAGAAATATTGACCTGGAAACCATAAACAACCTTGTCCTAAAATGTTCGTAGCACTAAACAACATAATATCCGGTATAGAGTGATGAACTCCTAAATTAAAGATTGTTCACATGTAGGGGCGTGGCTTAGCCGGCTGCTAGATGGCCGCACTTTAAGTGGGCTCTGCCAGCCAAGCTCTACATCTGCCAACATCCTGCTGATAACAGCTCCTAAACAGCCTGGCTCCGGCATATCTACACTCACGTCGTCCTGGGGCGCTGCCGGATATCCTCTGCGACCCTCCTCGCCACTCCATGGCCGAGATGCCTTTGCTCTGCCGTGCCCAGGGAGCTGACTCGGGACCTGTCCCACCCCACTCCCCCCCCCCCCCCCCCCTTGCGGTCGGAGGGTGCGGGTGAGTGTAACGTCCGCTGGGGGCTCTCGGCGGCGGGGTTTGGAGGTTCGCGTGCCGTACCGCCCGGCCTTTTCCTGCCTCTGTGCGGGTGCCGCTTGTTCGCAAACCGGTGCCCGCCAAGACCGCTTCTACATCACCCAGGCCGGGCAACGCGGGCGCCGTGCTCCGTGACTTCCCGCTGCCGCACGACTCCCAGCACCGCGCCTCTCAGCCCTTCGGGGGCGGGTGTGTACTTCCTTACAGGCCGTCCGTGTACAGTGAGCCCGGCCCCCTCTATTGCCCGCCTCCCTTCCTGGACGCAACTTCAGCCCGGGGTGGCCGCCCAACCACCCCAGGCGCTGCAAACTTGCCTGCGTGGCGCTTATTGCCTGGAGCCTCATCGAACCCTGCCTCGGTCCACATCCTCGGTACAAAAGGGGGTGGTGATGGCCGAAGCATCTGAATCAATCAAACACTCACACCCAGTCAAAAGATCTGGGTTTAATCCATCACCGTTCTTTAGCCCACTCTGCCACCCCAGTTCAGACATGGCTATATGCAAATCAGTCTGACCCTGTGCCTCATGGGAACAGTCCAGCCCGAACTGCCAAGCCATGTCTTCCCTGGACCGCAAACAAGCTTCCGAGGATCGGTTTCTGGCATTCCAGCCGTCTTCAGCCCGGCTTGCTTGAATCCAGTGGCAAAGTGAGCAAGGGACTCCCGTCTGAGCATACCCTGCCACACTTATGGCGGCCAAAGGCGGTACAAAAGGGGGTGGTGATGGACGGAGCATCTGAATCAATCAAACACTCACACCCAGTCAAAAGATCTGGGTTTAATCCATCACCGTTCTTTAGCCCACTCGGTCCACATCCTGGCACAGCGCTGATATCTACCAGACATCACCAGGGGCCACTGCGTGCCGCTGCTCCACCTGACTGATCTCCTCGTCTTATCCTGCCTTTCGGAACCTGCTTAAACCTTCCTGACGACGGTACTCTGCTGTCTGGGGTGGGCCCAAGTGTTGCGTAGGGCCGCAGCTGGATTGAGGACGCGTGCGCTACATCACGGGGCCCCTGTTTCAGTACCCCAGTTCCACCTCTCCTGCATCACCCTTTGGCCCAGTGGTTTCTGGCCTCATGTGGTAGGTCACACCCCCTCCGCGACTACACCTGAACTGCTGCCACGGTGGGCGCCCCTGCCAGGTGGCACGAAGACCTGCTAACGATTCACCTCTTCCGGCTGGACCTGCCGATGTGGGGGCGCACCTCTTTACAGTTTTTGCCCGATTGTCCTGGGGGTTCCTGCTGGTGCCTTCCGGTGGCGGGAGGCTACTCAGCCTGACATTGCTCCCGGACTCTCGGCACCTCCCAGGCGCTGCCCTCTGAACCATCTCTTCCTTAATTTGATAGACGTTTTTGCTGCTATGGGCACTGCCACCCTGCCATCCAGTCGTGCTCCCCACCCACTCTTCTCACAGCCGGCGCCTGAAATGGGGAAGGCTTACCCCAAGCAGCCTAGGCTCACTTTTGACCAGCGCCCCCAGACACGTCAGGATGAAACGGTCGCGGACGGGGGTGATTCCACTACCCTGGCAGAGATGGCCACTTCCCAGGAGGACGACTTCAAGGCCATCATGTTGGAGGTCGAATCCTCTGTCTCTGGCATAGCTGCCCAGCAGGACCAGCTGTCTTAGCGCCTAGATGTAGTCAAATCTCAGGTGGACTCGCACGACAATCGCCTGCTGATGGTCAAAGGTCTCTGACGCTGAAGACGCCGCCACCCAGGATCGTCAAAAACTCCATCAAATGGACATAATGCTGGAACTGATATGCAAGAAAAACGAGGACTTGGAAGCACGCTGCTGCAGGAGCAATCTTTGTATTACCTGGATCCACCAACATTTCACAACTAGAGGATTTCGTGGAGCAACTGGTGCGTGAACGGTTTGGTGACGTGCTTTCTCCGGTCTTCATTGTGGAGAGAGCCCACCGCTCCCTCGGCCATCGCCCAGGCCCTGGATTGCCAGCTCGCCCGATAATCGCTAAAATCCAAAATTTTCGGGACCGTGAATCAATCCTCCGGGCGGCCAGGGAAATAAGTGAGATTCGCCACCAAGGAAACTCCTTGTCCTTTTACCCGGACTACACCCTAGCGGTACAGGCTGTCCCCAGCGAGTTCCTGCCTGCAAAGTGCTTTCTCCAGAAGCACAAGGCCTCATACTCTCTGGCATATCCAGCTAAGCTAGGTGTCAGGCAGGGCTCCAAGACTCTCATCTTCCCGGATCCTAAGGCCGCTCTTGTCTTTGCTAAGAAGCTTGATCATACTCCTCGTTCCACTCCAGCCAACTCTCAAGAATCTGCTACTGGCGACCTAAGTGACAATGACTGACTTTATCTCCTCCCGTGGCACTGTTGGTAAGTTGTTTTCCACCATGGTTTCCTGTCTGCCAATCTCACCTGGCTCAATCCACACCTCACGGCTCTGAGATGGCATGCCCCCTAATGTAACGCTCAAGGGCCAGGCACTAATGTTCCTGTGTTAGACTCTATCTACACTGTTATCTGCTATTACTGCTGGCTTGGCCACCCTGCCTCGCCGGTAGGGGTGTATGCCGAGCGTCGCCATGCCTTCGTGGGATGATTCCCACCTCAGACATTGACTTTCCCCTTCCCAGTTGGGGTTTCCCTGGGGCGGGTGTGGATGGTCTCTCAACCTGTTTGGGGGGTTGGTGTGGGCGTATTTGATTTTGTTTTTGATTTGATTTGAGATTTGTAAAGCGCGTAGCTACCCAGGGGCGCCCCAGCGCTGACATTCAACCTGCAAGATCCAAAGGGGAGTATTATGGGAAGAGCTAGGTTTTCAGTAGCCTACGAAAGGCCAATAGGTTAGTTTCCCTTCGAATGGGGAGCGGAAGGGAATTCCATAACTTTGGAGCATTATATGAGAAGAGACGTCCCCCTGAGCGAGCCTTTCTTATTCTGGGGACACTGGCCAAGGAGAGGGAGTCTGATCTCAGCTGTCTGTTGGAGTGATGTGGTTTGATGAGGGGTCTCAGAATAGGGGGGCCTCTGCCATGAAGTATTTTATGTGAGATGCAGAGGGTTTTAAAGGTGATCCTTTCCTGAATTGGGAGCCAGTGTAATGATCTGAGGGCAGGTTTTGCAGAACATCTGGAATTGGTCCCGGTGAGGAGTCTGGCAGCGGCATTCTGGGCACATTGTAGTCTGTTGATGACCGATGAGGGGGCAGCTAAATACAGGGCATTTCCGTAGCCCAGTCTAGAAATAACTAGCCCCTGCATTAGCAGTTTCCTGGACTGAAAGGGGATTAATGGGAGGATTTTTCGAGCTACCTGTATGAGGCCAAAGCATGTGCCGGCGGTTTTTCTTGCCTGGAGGTCCTGGTCCATCCAGATACCAAGGCTCTTAATTTCAGTCTTGGGGGTGGGGGGCGATCCCATACAAGGTGGCCAAGTAAGGGAAGGGGGGAGTCTGCGAGGGTCACCCAGAAGGAGGATCTCAGACTTCTCTCCATTAAGCTTCAGGCGAGAGTCGCACATCCATTGTGAGATATTCTGGAGGCAAGAAGACAAGTTGTCCAGACATTTGGTCGACTGGTTTATTGAGACGACCAGCTGGGTATCGTCGGCGTACATGACAGCCTTTATGCCAAGACGCTCCTTAGCTGGAGCATTTGTGCGCCTAATAAAAAACACATAACATAACATAACATATGCCGAAAGGAGTTACTATGTCTTCTAGGGGAGACATGTATACGTAAAAAGTGTGGGGCTCAAGGAGGAGCCCTGGGGGACCCCACACTGAAGGGGGAGGGCTCTGGAATTAACCGAGCTGTCGGTCACCTGAAAGGTTCTGCCCTCTAAGAAGGACTTGATCCAGGGCGGTACCAGAAATTCCTGCCACGCCGAGACGGTGGATAAGGATGGCGTGGTCCACCGTATCGAAGGCGGCGCTCAAGTCCAGGAGGATCACTGCCACTGATCCTCCCTCATCTAAGATGGTTCTTGCCTCTTCGATCACGGCTAGGAGTGCGGTGTCCGTTCCCTGTCCTGGTCTGAACCCTGTCTGGGAATGACGGAGAAGGTTGTTAGATTCTAAGAAGAGGGAGAGTTGATGATTGACGATCTTCTCAGCCACTTTGCTGATGCCCGGGAGGAGGGAAATTGGTCTAAAATTAGACAGGTCAGCGGGATCGAGGTGAGGTTTTTTAAGAAGCGCGCGAACTGTAGCTTTCTTCCAGTTGGTGGGAACGATGTCTTGAGTAAAAGATGCATTGATAAGTTTGGTAAGGGGGGAAGAGACCGTAGCAGCGACCAGTTTTAGTTTGCTCATGGGTGCTGGGTCTGTGGGAGCCCCACTCTTCACTGTATGTAGGGTGACCAAAAACAGCTCTGTGGACACCGGTGAGAACACCTCGAGACGAGGAGCCTCCGGGCAAGTGGGAGGGGTCAGGGGGTAAGGGAGGGTGCTCTGAGTGGGGAGGGTCTTTAGAATATTATTAATTTTAGCTGAAAAAAACTCAGCTAGCTAGTTGAACTATGACGGGGTCTGATGTGGAATTGATCCATGTTTCAGTAAGAAAGAGTACCTCAAGTTCAGAATCCAGTTGGAGGAGGGTTTCTTGGGTATACCTGACTGGGGATGGTATTAAGGTTGCAGAGGTCCCGGGCTCAGGGCTCGGTCTGGCGCGGACGGGTGCAGACGGGCTTGCCTTAGGCGCGCTGTCGGCGCGCCCGCTGCGCTTCCTGGTGGGTGTGGCCATTTATACTGGGGATTGGCGGGAGGGGCGAGCACTAGTCTGCCGACCCACTCCTCGTCAAAGATGGCGGCCCCTCACCTGACAGGAGCCCAAACTCGGCTGCGGCAGTGAGGGAGGAGCGCAGGGCACGTAAGAACCTATGCAGCCTAAATCGCGGCAGCAGGTAAAGTGTCAGTGCAGATTAAAAACAAGAAATACCATTTTTAAAAGACAGCTTTAAAATTCTCAAGAGCTTCCTCGGCTTCCGCCTCAGGGAATTGTTGCAGGCGAATGGCGCGCGTGAGGGCTAACGCGGCTTTTATACTGGGGATTGGCGGGAGGGGCGAGCACTAGTCTGCCGACCCACTCCTCGTCAGGATGGCGGCCCCTCACCTGACAGGAGCCCCAACTCGGCTGCGGCAGTGAGGGAGGAGCGCACGGCACGTAAGAACCTGTGCAGCCTAAATCGCGGCAGCAGTTAAAGTGCGAGTGAGAGTGCAGATTAAAAACAAGAAATACAATTTTTAAAAGACAGCTTTAAAATTCTCAAGAGCTTCCCCGGCTTCCGCCTCAGGGAATTGTTGCAGGCGAATGGCCCGCGTGAGGGCTAACGCGGCTTTTATACTGGGGATTGGCGGGAGGGGCTAGTCTGCCGACCCACTCCTCGTCAAAGATGGCGGCCCCTCTCCTGACAGGAGCCCAAACTCGGCTGCAGCAGTGAGGTAGGAGCGCAGGGCACGTAAGAACCTGTGCAGCCTAAATCGCGGCAGCAGGTAAAGTTAGAGTGCAGATTAAAAACAAAAAATAAATTTTTTAAAAGACCGCTTTAAAATTCTCAAGAGCTTCCCCGGCTTCTGCCTCAGGGAATTGTTGCAGGCGAATTATTATGCATTTTGTTGTTCTATTGCATGTCTTACGACACAGTTCCAATATTGCTCCATTATGCCATATTGCACCGCTTTACGCGCTCTCCTAATGCCTTGTCTCTGTGCACAACACTTGTCGACTTCTCTCATCCTGTGTTAGGGGCTTGTGGTTCACATCCGAAGCCCAGCTGTCTGCCACAGCAAGTTCTTGGTTGCACTTTGGCACCCCCTATGTTGTTGCACTGCCTATGTTGTTGCATTCCTATCTCTTCTCCTGTTACTTTGCACTATCACACGCACCTGTACGAGTGTCCCGATCATTCTCACCGCACCCCAGGTTACCACTTCCCACCACTTGAGAGTATGACAGACACTACGTTTTGGACATGGAACGTACGTGGTCTCAATGACCACCGTAAGGCTCGACTAGTACACGCACATCTCCTTCTGCACAAGGTAGACATCTGTCTGCTCCAGGAGACCCACCTGCTCCCTGCATCCGCCTCCAGACTCCTTTCCCGGCACTGGGGAGACTCGCTCTCCTCTTTCTACTCCAACTACTCGCGGGAGTATCTATCCTTATACGCAGAGGACTTCCTTGGCAAACTTCCCAGGTAATCACTGACCCCGCTGGGCGCTTTGTAATCCTCCACGGCTTCCTCCAGGCCCAACCTCTGACGATTGCTGCATTGTATGACCCAGATTTCTTCACGCAGGTATGGCACCACATTTCATCCCTTGGCCCTGCTGCGCTCCTCTGGGGGGTGGGGGAGGAATTTAATGTCACACTTTCCACCGTCTTGGACGGCTCTGGCCCTATGCCTCTCACCCGCGCACCGCGGCTCTCCTGAGCTCCATTCTCACCGAGAACTCCCTTTACGAAGCTTGGCATCACATGCGCTTGAGGCTCGCAAGGGCACTTGCGTCACTGGCACTCGCGGTTGTTGGTCCTGTCTGGATTTCTAGATTACATCTCCAGATGTCTTCTCCTGGCTTACCTCTGTCGACCACGTGGCGCACACCCTTTCAGATCATGCGCCGGTCCAGCTTTGCCTCCGTATCCCGCAGTCGCACTTTCTCCTGCCTGCTCCCCTCTAGCAAGCTGCGAGATTCTGTCTTCTGTGACGAGATCCAGACCGCAATCACTAACTACTTTGAACTTAACGAGTGTTCTGTTGACTCTCCCTTAACACTTTGAGAGGGTTTCAAAGTCGTTATTCGCGGAGACTGTATCTTTAAACAGTCCGGAGTCTTACGCTCCATTCGCAGCACTCTCGAGAAACTGGGATCAGAAATTAAATCTTTGGATTCCTCCCACGCTCTTGACCCCAGCTCCAATACACTCACTAGACTCTGTGGGAAACACACTTAATTCGTCGGAGGCCAATAGAGCGGCTTCCATCATTGGCAGGGAAGCCCGGGCACGCTGCTTTGGCGAGGGTGATCGACCGGGCAAAACACTGGCCAACCTTCTTCGCCCACCCCACGCTGCATCATACATTACGACTCTTCAGGATGGTGGCCCAGCTTGAGCCACCTCCCCTGTAGCAATTAAGGCGCGATTCACAGATTTTTACACGCAATTGTATATGGCGGTATTCAACCCCCCCGCGAGGTAGTTTGATACCCTTGAGGTACTTTGGCTTGAAAACGATCATCGGGAATTCCTTGACGAGCCCTTCTCCAAAGAAGAAATACTTACCATTGATAGAATGCCTGGTGACAAGACCCCCGGTCTAGACGGCTTGCCTGTTTCTTTCTACAAGGCCTTCACCCTGCTTTTGGTACCGCACCTGGCCGCCATGTATAATGAATCCTTCGAGAGCAGTCAATTCCCACCTTCGCTCCACGAGGCTATGTTGACTCTTCTAGAGATCTAGATCGGGAGCAATATTTTCTTGATCCACCTTCAATAGAAGACATTTCAAAGAAACAGCTCAAAGAACTATGTATGGGCCACTTAAGAGAACTCCGCAATCAGGCTGAGATTGTAAAAACACAAAATGGAAAAATCTGCCTATTGCAACCAGTGAAATTGATACAGCCCTACCTGACGTTCTTTCTTTCAAACTACAAAAAGTTTCTATTGACAAGACTCCGGTTCGATCTCTTCTTCCGCTTGGTTTCATTTCCGGAACAGAACAACTGGTCTCGGAATTTGTGCTGTTGTCCGTGTGACGGGGCATCCAAGCAATCAACGGTCCATGTCACACTGTTCTGCAAATACTACAGCGCAGCCAGGAAAAAATGGATTGTTCCCCTTCTTCGTTCAAGCGGCCTCAGAAACACATATCCAGCACTTGTTTATCTCCAGTCACCGGTAAACCCACACGAAGCCAAAATGATATCGATGTTTTTAAAAAAAGTAATGAAAACCCGTCCGGGCATTGTTTTTTAAATTTACAAACATGTGAATTTCTGTACAAAACTGATGATTTTTATAAATTGTACTTTTTATGATTATGCACATTTTTATAATCGAATAAAAGTTTACGAAAACGACTCTTCTTCTCAAACCGGACAAACCTCGATATTCCTATCACCCACTCTCCCTCATTAATACGAATAACAAAATATTCGCTAAATTGCTCGCTTCGCGTCTTCTGCTTTTCATGCCGCTCCTCGCCTCCCGGATCAGTCCGGTTTCATTCCTGGCCGTGCGACCTCCCACAATCTTCAGACAATCTTCTCCGTCCTACACCAAATCGACGCAGCGCTCCCTACAGTGGCTGCTCTGCTTGACGCCACAAAGTCCTTCTATACCCTTGAATGGCCTTCTCTTTTCTCCCTCCTTCCATGTCTCGGCTTCAGTCCAGTTTTCATATGCAAAATCTTACTATTGTACACCCTTCCCACTGCCCGTCTCCGGATCAATGGCCAAATATCTGATCCCATCCCCATCGGGCGTGGCACCCATTAGGGGTGCCCGCTCTCACCTATGCTCTTCGCCATTGCGATGGAACCGCTGGCGGCTAGACTTCGACAACATCACACTCCGAGGGGCATTGGATTTTCAGTCCGTGCCCTCTTAGTTTCCATGTACGCGGATGGCGTCACCTTATATTGCCGCAACCCCCTGGAAAATCTTAGTCCTCTGGTGCGCGAGATCAAACAGTTTGGAGGCTACTCGGGCATACAGGTGAACTGGAACAAGTCAGTCCTTTTCCCTCTCACTGACGCCACCACGTCCTTCACCTTGGACTTCCTCTTCATGTGGGCGTCTGGCCCCACTCGCTATTTAGGCGTCTGGCTGAGAAGGGACGTGGACGAGCTTTGGAGGGCTAGTTTTGGTCGCCCGGTGGACTGGCTTGAGTCCAAGATTCCCTGTGGAGCCGGCTTCCTCTTGTCATTAGCCAGTCGAATAGCTATTGCCAAGATGGTAGTGCTCCCGAAATCTTTATACTTATTCCTGAACATACCTTTTCCCCTTACTGCCCACTTTTTTCATAGGATCATCTCGCTCATTGGGCTGGCAAGCAGTCCAGGATTGTGTAAGACACCCTCACCCTTCCGATGTCATGCAGAGGCCTTGGTGCCCCTAACTTTAAACTCTACGCACTGTGTGCTCAGGCCAGTTTTTTCTTTTTTGGCTTCACCCCACTCCTTTCCAGCCGCATGTGGCGGTTGAGGCAGATCTTGCTGCCACGTGGCCACTCACTACTGCCCTGTTTGCCCCGGCCAAACTCCCACGCACTGAAATAGACATGGTTGAGACCTTGCACTTAGGGAGGGGCAATCCATCGGTCCGCATATCACACTAAATTGATTTTTCATTATTTGGGTTCTCAAAAATAGATTTCTATTAATTCGAATTCCCTGAATCCCCATATTTTGAAATAACTCACAGCACTGCTCATCAAATCCTCAGATTTACCAGCTTTCATTTGCCTGCTTGTCTACTTTGATCTGCAGCTGTAGGTGAATGGGTGGGCACTGTCCGGAATTTCTGGCAACAGACCCAAATAAGTAGTCAGCACTTCTTCATCAAGTGGTTACACCCAAGAACCACTATACTGAGAAACTTAGTATAGGTAAAGACAGGGGGAAATTGTGCCCAAGAACTGGATTATAATATCCTGTGGTAATGTAATCCAAAATGCATTCTTTGATTTGGGAGGGACTTCGCATTTTTCTGGTGCTCCCATGCTTTCAGCGAATACGATGCCAGTCGATCGGCATCCAGCTTTCCCCTCTCCAGACCTCCGGTATAGTTGAACACTCCACCTGTCTGGGGTGGACTACAGTGGTGGATCTCTACGCAGGGAACACATTCTTTTCGCTTGCTGACGATTCCGGTCCCATGGACACTTTACAGCTTTTATCACAGCGATCTGTTGGAAGCTACACCCCGTGTTCCCCCAGCCTCCTCCCTCATTGCCCGCTCTTGATTTCCTGTATTCGTCCTCCTCCCCTCGGAAGTTATGACCAAACTTTACGCCCTCTCGCTGGCGGCTACCTCCATTTCCACGTGCGCGTGTGGCATGGGGCGCGGACCTTGGTGTTGAAATCTCCCAAGCTGATTGGTTCTATTGCTGCAACCAGACTGCAACTAGTGAACGTTCTGACTCACAGTACTAGTTACCTAACCATCAGCGGTTAACAAATGGTCCTAGGAAAATGGAAGGGAAGGTGGAGAAATAATCTGTGACCTCTCGAGAGCTTTTAAAATCATTTGATAGTGTATCTTGAGCGGTCATTGTTGCCGTACTGCAGAGTATGGACTTTGGCGCTACTTTCACAGATATGTTGAGGCTGCTCTGCACCGGACCATGACATCATGACTGTGCAGCTATGTCTGACTGACCTTGTGCAGACCTAGAGAACTCTGTTGTGTTTCTAGTATTGGAATTGCATTTTCTGCATGTAGATCAGAGCTGGAACCAGGATTACTTTCATGCTCATAAAGCAAATGGATGACTACGAAAAAGAATTGCAAATTTATAATTATGTTAATATGTAGCTGTAACTTTCGTTTTATCCAGCTGTGCTGTTGACAGTTGTACTTTTATGTTATTCGTATAAAATTATAAATAAAGTAGGCCTGCTTTCAAGTTAAAGAAAACAGATCAGCATTTTAGGCCAACATAGAAGCGCTTCTAAAAACTGTGAGGCTCTAAGAAGTGCTACCAGAAGACTTCCACTGGCCAGGGCTCTCACAGACTCCAGCTGCTCCAGCTTCTTGACTGGGGTGTAGCCAGGCATAATAGCTGCTTCCCCCTACACAACCAGAAGCTGAGCATACATTATGTGATAGCTGCACCTGAGGGGACTTTTAAGGCCACTTTTCATACATTTTCAGAGGTCTTTTCTGGCACTCACAATAATCCAATCCTGTACATGGTGTATCCAGTGGCTCAGGGGTGATATAAAAAGATAATCGGCCATAAAAATTCACCCAGCCATCGCAGATCAAAGTAGAGGCAAAGACGGGGGAAAATTGTGCCCAAGAAGATCGATTATAATATCCTGTGGTAATGTAATCCAAAATGCATTCTTTAATTTGTATATTTATTTATTTGGATTTTCTTTCCTGTTTTCAGAATAAGCATGGGCAGTGATCAACTTTACTCTAACTTAATGGAGACTTTATATAGCAGTTTACCCTTCAATTAGCATGCATATTTCCTTTATATATTTACTAGAGCTCTGCTGCCCAGCTCACACATTGTGTAGCTGTCCTTGATTCACAGTTTTAGAGACGCAAACTCCGCATTTTCCTCTGTGCTATTTCGAAATACCCAGTCTCATTTAGAGATGGTTAATACCGGTCAACTTAATTTGTACCTCAATAGCATAAGACCCCATTATGTGAATATTTCTAATAATGCCCAACCTTTTAT
This sequence comes from Lissotriton vulgaris, assembly GCF_964263255.1. Classification (NCBI taxonomy): domain Eukaryota; kingdom Metazoa; phylum Chordata; class Amphibia; order Caudata; family Salamandridae; genus Lissotriton; species Lissotriton vulgaris. The sequence continues at coordinate 254,579,442 of NC_141687.1, forward strand.
TCTTTGATTAGGTCATATGACCTGAACAAGACCTTGGGTAGTTTGCACTCTAAATTTCCAGTGTTCTACACATCTCTGAATATTAGGGCCTCATGGTGGTCTTGGCAAGGAAAAAACAAATTGTGCAAAAGAGGTTTCTTTCTGGGGAAAAAATGTTTAATGATGGCATATGGAATGTGTTTTTCTCTCCCCTTTCTAATGGGATGAATAATAAATAGAATATCTGCAATGTGCGATTAGTGTCTCTGACTCGCTGTGTATGTCTTCCGATATGAACTATGTAAATGCATTCATCTATATGGGATAACATGATCAATAATGCCATGTGACTTATGTATGGTTCTATTGGTATGTTTTCGATTAATTCTGTTTTGAAATGTATTTTAATTTTAACTTTTGACGAAAATGTCTTAATATTTTGTGCTTCATGTTTCTTATGTGATCAATATTTCTCTCCCTTTCTGCTTCCCTTTTACTTTAACTACCTTTTTCACTTATTTTCCTATCTCACATATTTCTTGATTTGCTACCTTCTTTCTCCGGGGTTTCCACATGCCTTAACAAGGGCATAGCCCATCATTTGGTCACCAATTACAATTATCTACATTCTTGAGTTTATTGCTTTTCACACTTTAAATTCAAAGAATGCATTTTGGATTACATTACCACAGGATATTATAATCCAATTCTTGGGCACAATTTTCCCCTGTCTTTACCTCTACTAAGTTTCTCAGTATAGTGGTTCTTGGGTGTAACCACTTGAGGAAGAAGTGCTGATTACTGATTTGGGTATTGTCCCTGTCTGTTGCCAGAAATTCCGGACAGTGCCCACCCATTCACCTACAGCTGCAGATCAAAGTAGACAAGCAGGCAAATGAAAGCTGGTAAATCTGAGGATTTGATGAGCAGTGCTGTGAGTTATTTCAAAATATAGTGATTCATGGAATTCGAATTAATAGAAATCTATTTTTGAGAACCCAAATAATGAAAAATCAATTTAGTGTGATATGCGGACCGATGGATTGCCCCTCCCTAAATGCAAGGGGACAAAGGTATAATGAATATGGGAGTCTTAATAGCTAGGAAGGAGGATTTTGGAGTAACCCCCAAGGTAGGAAGTTAAAAGAAAAAACAAAAGTCGGGCTCTGACAGGATGGGGAAGAGCACTGCAGGAAAGGGAAAAGGATTTAAGAAAGAAAAACAATTTCCAGGAGTACTGATATTGCCATGTTAAAGAATACAAAAGGCATAAATGTTGTTGTTCTTGAAAATTCCGATGAATCAGTAAATTATTTCTTGGTATTGTTTATCAGCTCTCATGCTACCTCTTAGCATAGGCACAATAACGCCCATACATTAAACCAGAAATTATCAATAAGGACAAAATATTTGTTTTCAATTCCGGTGGCTGGGTAGATGCAAAGACTGCTGCTTGGCAAGTTCATTTTTTTTACAAATCGATGAGAAGGAAACAAGTTCCTGCATGAAAGAATTTACTGCATAGCAAGGTCATTGCCAAAGGCACAGGTGCATGATGAATGTTCCTCTGTGCAAAGAAGTCAGTCGCTCATGAAGGCTTCAGCTTATGGCAAAGCCTAGGTCTTGAGGATATAATATGGAATCTCGTTGTGCATTCATGCCCTTTAAGACTGACTAGGTTAAGGAATTAGCACCTACTACAAGATGACAGAGAAGTATGTCAGATGCTGTTAGAGTATACATTGAGCTGTTGATGAGAAGATGCAGTTACAAAGTGTACATTAAACTGTTGATGAGAAGGGCTGAAGGGCATTCATTGGTGAAAAAAAAATTCAGAATATGTACTTAGTGTACTTATTTTTATTTGTTTATGTAAAGCTTAAAAAAAGTGTACATGCTCTTCATGGCTGTCACTTAGTACCTAGACGTTTTATGTCCATGCAACCCTACAAATCATATGGCTTTTCTCAACAAGACCTTTTGTCAAGACATTAGTTTGCTCTGGCTGGTCATAGCATCAGGACAGTGTGCATTTTGAAATGTGATCTTTAATGCATGTAGAAGTGCACAAATGACATTTCAGCAAACTGTACTGCAACTGATTGTGTTTAAACTGCATCTTATGTGTGCTTTAAGTTTCAGGAGCTGCTGTGAACCCATTGGCAGAAAACCATGACATCCTTTGGATGTCGTCTCTTGAAGCAAAATTGAAAGAGACTGGAGAAAGGAAACCCACTGCAGAGAAACTAGAGCGGCTGCGGCAGGAGAATGTGCGTGACTACTGACTTACATTTGTGTTTTTTTTTTTTTACTTCAGTTAGATGTATTTATGGTATGATACTGCATCATAAAAAACACAGATTTAGTTTTATTTAGTATTCTTAATATTTACAACCATAGACCAGACAATGAAAGCATATTATGCAAAAAAAATCATTATACAGTGATAAGTACATAGTACATTCGACAGAACGCCCCCCACCGCCACCCTCTCCTTCACACAAAGGTTCTTATCTGCATTAGATTCCCGGTAGCTCCCATGTGCTAGCGGTCTAGCTGTTGGCCTTTTACTACTGAAGATGTTCTAGATGCAATAAAAGGAGGCCACTCCACATGATCCTGTACCGCTTCATTCTCTGCCCATTTAATTAAATCTTTCCGGGAGCTAAACCTACCCTTCTTGCTATGTCCACTTCGGCCCTTAATAAGAGGTAGTCGGTCCAGTGGACTTCTGACCCTGTGGTAACGGTCTATGGACCGCCAGATTGGCGGTACGCCAGCCGCATTAGGACTGTGGCAGTTGGACCACCACAGGACTGCTGCTGCCAACTGTGATCCATGAGCCCTGGCAGTGGCGCAGTGGTCTGAGGCCCCTAATATGCTGGCCGTGCCGCTGCGGCACCTCCCAGCATAATAGGGGTTTCCTCATTGCCGCTCTTTTCATGATGGTGTAACCGCCATGTAAAGTATTGCAGTGAGGAAACAAAGGGGGCCTTACAGGAGCCCCTGTTGCCTCAGCACCATGGGCTACATGCATTGGGGGGCCACATGTTGTGCCCCCCTGTATGCATGCATCCCCAGTTCCTGCAGGGCATGGACTTCACAGACCATGCCCTGCAGGAACTGCCTTTGACACTCCCATTGTGGTGCTTTGTTCAAAGGCACCGCAGTGGGACCGCCAAAGAACCGCCCCCCAGAGTGAAAATGCGTTGTACTTTGGTGGTCTTTTCATCTCAAAGCCTCCTTTGTCGATAAGTCAGTCAAGGCCCAATTATTTTTTTATTTTTATATATCTTTTTATTATTTTAAAAACAAGGAAAAAGAATAGACTTATCCGGTGCCATACATTCATATATAATAATAGGGTGGACAGGTACAATGACAGGATAGACGTGGAACAACGGAAGAATCACTGAGACGCCTGCGCTAGTGAGTACGAAGCAGGATTTGCAGCATTACAATCAACAAACAACTAAGCGCAGGCCCTCAGAGTCCGCCCACCCATGAAATCAGAATAGTAGAAGAAACATGGCAACCAGACACTGGAATTTAAACAAAATCAGGATATTTCACCAATATTACTAATAAGCGAGAGACTAAAGAAAAGATTGGGGAAAAAGAAAACCATAAGAACTAAAAACAGAAATAAAACCATATACCCATCCCCCCCACCCTGCATATGGCTATCGCCTAACCCCAAATAGCAGTGTGCCTGTCACCCTATCTAACCAGGGTTCTAAAAGTAGAAAAGAGAAAAAAAATGGGGGAGGGCATTTCCGTAAAAAGAAAAGAAAAAGTAAATTAAGGGGAGCTGTAATACACCGCCCAGCCTCCCGTGAGTCCAACAGTTACAAATCCCACATCCATTAAGGCCATAGTACCAACTCCGGTCAATCGATCTCAGCCTTGGCCCTTCCGAACCATCATGCGAAGCCCTCCCGGTAGGACCACTACGACTACAGGAGAATCAAAGTGCAAAAAAGAGTCCGAAAAAATTCAGTCCAAACCAAATCAAAGTCAGTAAGTACTCAAGAACCCCATCCGCACAGAAACGCTCCCTCATGGACGGATAGTCCCAATGTTGTTTTCTCCACAATCGTATAGTCACCAAAGAGGGAAAGGATGAAACTGAGGTCCAAGAACAATCACCAACAGGAGTCTCCGGGAAGGGAACGCCAATCGATTCTCCCAAAGTCCGCAATGATGGTAGGCATAGCAATACGTTCCAAACACCGGGTTCATGATTCTCCAGAGTACTGACCAAGGGCTTCGGCACCTCTTGTCGCACGGGGTCCTCGTCCAGAATCAAAATGGTCGTTATGTGAATCGTTGCTGGTTGCAGTTCCTTCAGTGGAGCAGGGTCCGGTTCCACACACCCTGTCTCAAATAGGCCTGTGATCATTTTGTTGACCAGGGCATCCATATGTGAATGAAATGCCCCTATGGCAGCCAATACTGTCTTCAGCGACGTCGGTCCATTTCTCCTCGCTCAGTACCGACCATATTCACTTCCCCCAGAGAGCCCGGTTTCTCCGGGGGAGCAGACAAGAGCGGGCGGCGTCGGAGGGTGACTGATCAGTTTCTGCGGCAGCAATCTTCACTCCGGGTGCCGCGAGTGAAGACCCCGACCCACCGAACCCCGGCGGAGGCAAACTGGGTCCACAGGACAGGGACCTCCACCCACAGCCACTGTCGTGCCATGTCACTCCTCCCTCGATGTTAGTCAATCAGAATGACCGCCGTCAAATTCGGGCAAAAAAACCTCCACTGCGATAGGCCGGACCCTGTTTGATTCTCATGGCCGATGTTATTCAACTGCAACCCGGCTGGGTCAAAACTCGAGGCCCCGGCTCTCCTGCTGGACTAGGCCGCAAACTTCAACTCGACGCAACTCCGTCTAGCAAGCCGATTAAGTTTTCGGGATTGCACCACCGGAGTGTGCATCAGTTTATCTACACGGAGGTCGGGCGTAAAATCAGGATTATCGACAGGATCATCTGGCAGGATGCAGAGGTCGGCGGAGCTGGCAGCCTAAGCAGCCATCTTGTTTGCTAGCGTAGCTCCTCCCCTCTCAAGGCCCAATTATTGCTTTACTCCGATAAGCGAGCTGTGATCCATTCAAAACAGGAGCAAGGCTTAGCTTCAATTTGAAACCACATAATCCCAAAATCGTAGCATTGAAAATGCAGCACTATTCTCTTTTGAGACGTATATAAAATGTAAAATCACTCTGCATCATCTCTGATCTCCTTCGAGACCACATGCCCATGATCACTAAACCCATACCTCCTAGAAAATTGGATTAAGTACCATTTCCTGGAAGACCCAAGATTGACCTGTTTGTTCAATTGTCAGCAAGTTTCTCCACATGTGTCAATCTATATTAAAGTCACTACATCGCCATTACCATTTGGCTCCCCTCAACCTTCTCTCCCTCCACTTATGTGCTTTGGAGAGGCTGATTCCAACTGCATAAGCACTCTAAATGTGACCTACTATTAATAATAACTGCTTTCTGAACACAATCATGTATTGCCACAGGATGTGTCTGGGCTGTGACAGACTATCTAGATTATTATTCCCGCATCCTTTGTTTGCTTGACAATAATTATTTTGTGTTTACTTTTCAGATTAACCATTTCAGAAATAAACATAAGATATATGTTCAAGGAACCGACATTCCAGAACCAGTCACCACCTTTGAGCAGATGCACGAAGAATACAAAATCCATGATAGGATACTGAAAAATATTCAAGAAGCAGGCTTCCAAATGCCGACTCCCATTCAGATGCAGGCGGTCCCCATCATGCTGCATGTAAGTATTCATCTTCAAAGACGGGACAGAGAGATCCAGTTTCCAGATCTTGAAATTAACATTTGAACCTGCTCTATTTTGAGAAGCCACTTTGGTCAGGTGGCATTCCTCGATTAAGCTTTATTGGGTAGCTTGTGTTTCAATTCTGTTTCTTGTGGGTGGTGAGAAACATGCAGTTATACTTCAATATTTTATATGAGAGAAGAGCTGCAAAAAGTCACTAAAACATACCACGCAGACAGATGAATTTCAATCTACTGTTTTCTCCACGCAGATCCTCCCACTTTGCTTTTATTGTGCGCTGCTTAAATGGAGAGAGTTCAGACACTGGCTAAATGCGAACTTTTAGTGATCCATAAAAATGATTGTTAATGTTTACTTACCTGGTAATAGATCATATGTTTTCTATGTTCTTTTTACATTTTTAGTTTTTTGCTGGTTGCCTGTGTTTCATGGCCTCTTCATAGCTCAGCCACCAATCTTTATTGGAAATATATGGCACAGAGATCTAATCAAATGCTTATAATTGCTCTTAAATAATAGTAGCAGGACTGTTTTCTACCCCAAGGATGGTAAGATGTACATGATTAAGCCCAGCTGTCAGTCACTATCACTTCTTTGTAGCCATAGTGAGGTATAAGTCGATGTGCTTCATTCCCATGGAATGTACCATATTTGATCGCGTTCGTCTTCTGTAGGTCATGCTGTTTGCGTATTCTTGTTCTAAGAAACCAGATTACTTCTTACTTTAAAATGTCAACCATGTTTAAAGTTCATTAACCAATTTGTAATTGTGCGTGGTCTGGCAGGGTGATATTTACATATTTGGCTTGAGAGTAGGACAACTTATAATGTCTTAAAGAAACGTTATATACTGACCCCAGGCTACTGAACCACTGATTACTTGCCAGATATGGCAGTCTTATTCGAACAATGCGGTTCTTTCTTCAGGAAAGGGGAGAGTAGAGTATGACAACACATGAAATCCTATGGGCCAATCTTCTATTGGTTGACTGTCCTCTTGCTCTTGAAGGCCTAATACCTTCGCCGGAGCCAATGCAGTATTTTTGTAAGGCAGGTTTATTGGGTTCCCTTTACTTAATGGTAATATATATGTTGAGCACTGTTTGTATCCTTTATGGCTTGTGAATTAGTCTACTGATGGTTACTGTATAGGTTATGTCACAGTAATACAAATACACTGTGTCTAGAAATTGCCAGATCCAGCCAGTGGTTGGTTTGTAGCTGTAAGAAGAGGAGTGGGCAGAGTGATGTGGGAGGGAGGTGTCTGGCTAATCGTAGGCAGTTGTCTGCTGTGTTTACCAGGTAGAGAGGGGTAATTGTGAGTTTAGTTGTACACTAGGATCAGAGCTTTGGGGTAGGAACCAGGCCAGCTGAGAGATGGAACACATCCTAGAATAGTTTTAGTTCTGTTGAGACATATGTAATGTTCCTCGCTGAAGCCATAGATGTGATCAAGTCATTGTGTAATATTCTGACATTTTTTAACCTTACAAGAGGGCTGATTTTAGGATTGTTTGGATTCTCACATTTGGACTTGAGAGGATTGTCTTCCTTAAGGGTGGCTGTTTTTGTGACATGAAGACCATTGCCTCCTCACCAAAATGACTCCTTCAACAGCACACTAGTTAGTTATTAGATTGTTTTTAATGCAGGGATATAGCTATATTTTATACTGTGGAAATGAGGGCCATGGTTTAAAGAACTGCATCATTAAAGATCTTTTCTGCATTCACAGGGTCGTGAAATCCTGGCATGTGCTCCCACTGGGTCTGGAAAGACATTGGCCTTTAGCATTCCTATATTAACACATCTGAAACAGCCAAGGAATAAAGGGTTTAGAGCTTTGATTGTATCACCCACAAGAGAACTAGCCAGCCAGGTAAGTCCTTGTTTAAATAAAATAGTACTTCCCTGCTATGTTCCTTCTAACGTGCTCGCCTGGGCGGCTTTGCAGCTCCTGTTCAAATGCCGTATGTTTCAATTCATTAAATGCACACACACATGTAATTTAAATAAACCTATGGAAAATCAGTGTGGCATCGTCCTTAAGTGTTAGTAAGACTAGCCCCTCCCTCCTCCTCTGACCTAGTACCAGGGCAAGAAAAAACAAAGGGCATGATTAACAGTCCTTCAGATTGATGTCTCTATCATCATTCACCCCAGACAAGACCTTAAAATGTAAACAATGCTTTTCACCTTCTATACTGACTATCAAAATGCTCATTTAGAGCTCTTGTTTAAATGTATACACTGCTTTTAGAAGGTAGAGAGGCAAGACAGAAAAGTGGGGTAAAGGAAAGTTATGGGATGGCATACTATCCAAGATGGGTCTCCAAATCAACATGAGTGAATCAGTTCCGAAGCCAGTATAGTGTCTCCTACAACAAGGAACAAAGATGGACATAGCGAAAATATGTGTCCTTCAGAAGAGATGTGCAGAACTTTTTATTTATACTAACAATCCTTAAACATCGACCAGCGGTGCAGCCATCTGAGGCTACAACTGACGGGGCATCGGTCTAGCTTGCCTGGAGCTGTGCCGTAGTTGGAGGGTCGCTGCTGCACAGAGAGAGGGCCAGAACATCGTGAGGGAGACTCAGAAGACTGGGCCTCGTGTCCTGAAGCTTTGCCGCCCGCTCATGTGCACACGCGGCTGAGTTCGGGTGGCGGAGGTGATTCGTCCCCAAGGTGATAAAATGGGTGGGGGCTGGGCGGGGACCCTTGCCTCTATGAGGCTCGTTGGGCTGACGGTCTCGGCTCGGGCCGGGAGGCGTGGGATTCTCGGTGGCCCAGCGGATTCCTTGCTGTTGACGCGGGGCACGCCCGGGTCCGGGCTTAGGCCGATGCGGGGACGTGCTGCTTGGGGCTGTGGGCAGTGTGAGGGGGGAGCGTGTGCCGTATCTGTGGGGCCCGGCTGGCGCTGCCTACAGGAGGACTCCCTCTGGGAGGGGTGCCCGCGTGCTCGAACCGGAGTCGGAGATTGGAAGCCCTGCACCTGTGAGTCACCCTATTGCCTCCTCCCTGCAGCAACTAAGGCCCTACATCATCGCGGCGGCACTGTACTATCATGTAACAAGCCCCAGCCACACAAGAGGTGGTGTGCTCGAGTGCAGTAGTCATCTGGTCAAGTGGGATTTAACCTGCGGGTCGCTAGATTGCCTCCTCCCTGCAGTAACTAAGGCCCTTAATCAACGAGGCCTCACCGCATCATTAAGTAATGAGCCTCAGCCACACAAGGAGTAATTAAGAGGCGGTGTGCTCGGGTGTAGTCCCCATCTGGGCCTAGTAGGACTGAGGAGACCATGATCCTGGCTAAGCTTCTGACTGTGCAGTCTGTGGGAGTGGTGGGGAGTGGGGAGTGGGGTTGTGCTGCGTGCTGTTTGTCCTGCAAACTAGGTCCCACTAGGGGAGCTGTTCACTGTTGGATGCGGAGGCGGCTAGGTTATTTCTGGTGCGGCTTGTGGTCAAGCAGAGGACAGATTCTGTGAGGGATGGCCATGGCGCACTCCCTGGAAAATACCCCTGAGTGGGTGCGTGGCATCCTTGGTGACCGGAAGGGCCTTACTGAATCTGCACCCCCTTTGGCATAGCTGGAGTAACTAATTGGTGGTGATGCAGTGGGGAAAACAAACCAGGAGCCACAGGCCCGAAGCAAAGCACCTTGGATCAATTTGCAACAAACTGGCCCCATACCAGACAACGCGGCTCTGTTAGCGGCCATCACAGAAGCAAGGGACATGCTGGATGCCAAAATAGGTGCAGTCGGGACAGAAGTCTTGTTTCTTAGACAGGATTTGCAAAAGGCTGTGGACCGTATTACTGAGGCCGAGACGCATGTGTCCTCCATCAAAGATAATGAAACGTCCCTCTGGCGCCAACTCAATAAATTGACAGTGATGTAACAGATTTTTGCCTCCCGTGCTGAGGACGCAGAAGGCTGCACATGGTGCATCAACCTCAGTTTTGTCGGTTTTCCAGAGGGATGTGAGGGCAACTCCATGAACCGCTTCCTGATCACTTTGCTCAAAGACTTGCTAATCAATCAATCAGGGGTTTGTAGAGCGCACTACTCACCCGTGAGGGTCTCAAGGCGCTAGGGGAGAGGAGGGGGGGGGGGCAGCTCCTGTTCAGTCGAAGAGCCTGGACCTGAGGTCCTTCCCGAACGTGTGCAGGTTCGGGAAGCGTCTGATGTTCACAGGGAGCTCGTTCCAGGTCTTGGCTGCGATAAGGGAGAAGGCTCTGTTTCTGTGGATGCGGGGGACTTCTGCAAGTCGTCGGAGAGGATGTTTCTCTTGGGTACAGGCCAAGGAACTGTTCAATGTCATACAGAAATTAGCTAAACCACCCCGCTAAGCCACGGACGTCACACCTTCCCAAGAACTCTGCGACAAGCTCAGCTCCTACTTCCACCTGCAGATAAAGACCCTCTGCGACTACTTCTACGAACCGGCGCTTGACACCATGCCCCTCCCGCCTCACCGCCAACAAGCCTTCCATCAGGAACTGGACCCCTCCCACCACAGACCTCATCACCACAACAATGAAGAAAACCCACTCAGGAGCTCCAACAGACCCCTGCCCACGCCACATATTTCACAGGGCGCTGCTGCCGTCGCACCAGAGCTAGGACGAACCGTCAGTGCCTCCTTCAGGTCTGGCATCTTCCCAGATGACTGGAAGCAAGCAGAGATTAAACCCTTCCTCAAGAAACCTATGGCTGACCCAACGGATCTGAAAAACTACAGGCCCATCCCTCTCCTCCCCTTTGGAGCCACAGTCACCAAGAGACTTGTGAACGCCCAACTAACCACCTTCATCGAAGAGAACTCCATCCTGGACGCCTCCCAGTCCGGATTCCGCAGCAAACACAGCACCAAGAACAACCTCCTCGCTGCCACTGACGACATCCGCATGCTACTCGACCAGGGACACACATCGGCCCTCATCATTCTGGACCTCTCCGCAGCCTTTGACACAGTCTCATATTGTACACTTGCAGCCAGACTCCACAACACAGGGATACAAAAAGCCACCCTCGACTGGATCCAATCCTTCCTCTCCGGCCGAACCCAGAGGATCAGACTCCCTTCCTCCTCTCCGAACCCACCGACATCAACTGCAGAGTGCCCCAGGGATCATCGCTCAGCCCCTCGCTCTTCAACATCTACATGGCCCCCCTTGCCACCATAGTCAGACAGCATGGGTTCAGCATTGTATCCTACACCGATGACACCCAGCTCATCCTCTCTCACAAAAAACCCGAAGACACCAGACTCTGCTTCCAGGAAGGAATGAAGAATGTCACAGCCTGGATAAAGGACTACTGTTAGAAGCTCAACTCCAAGAAGACCGAGGTCCTCATTCTCAGACCCTGCACCTCCGCTTGGGACTACACCTGGTGGCCCGCCGCCCTTGGGAGCCCGGCCACCCCAACGGACCACGCACAGAACCTCAGCATCATCCTCGACTCCTCCCTCTTCATGAACCGCCAGATCAACGTCGTCGCCTCCACCAGTTTCAACTGCCTGCGCATCTTACGAAAGATCTTAAAATGGATCCTCCCCGACTGCAGGAAAACCGTCACCCACGCACTCATAACCAGCAGACTGGACTACAGCAACGCCCTATACGCCAGTATCAACAGGACCCTTCTACACAAAAATCATCCAGAACGCCACAGCCAGACTCATCCTCGGGACACCACGTCACGAACACATGACCCAACACCTACGAGACCTCCACTGGCTCCCTGTCAAGAAGAGGGTTACCTTCAAACTCCTCGCCCACCCCTACAAATCACTCAACAACATTGGACCCAAATACCTCAACAAGAGATTATCCTTCCACGTACCCAAGAGAAACATCCTCTCCGACGACTTGCAGAAGTCTCACGCATCCACAGAAACAGAGCCTTCTCCCATATCGCAGCCAAGACCTGGAACGAGCTCCCTGTGAACATCAGAAGCTCCCCGAACCTGCACACGTCCAGTTCCTGATGGAAGGCTTGTTGGCGGTGAGGGGGGAGGGGCATGGTGTCAAGCGCCGGTTCGTAGAAGTAGTCGCAGAGGGTCTTTATCTGCAGGTGGAAGTAGGAGCTGAGCTTGTCGCAGAGTTCTTGGGAAGGTGTGACGTCCGTGGCTTAGCGGGGTGGTTTAGCTAATTTCTGTATGACATTGAACAGTTCCTTTTCCTGTACCCAAGAGAAACATCCTCTCCGACGACTTGCAGAAGTCCCCCGCATCCACAGAAACAGAGCCCTCTCCCATATCGCAGCCAAGACCTGGAACGAGCTCCCTGTGAACATCAGACGCTCCCCGAACCTGCACACGTTCGGGAAGGACCTCAAGTCCAGGCTCTTCGACTGAACAGGAGCTGCCCCCCCCCCCTCCTCTCCCCTAGCGCCTTGAGACCCTCACGGGTGAGTAGTGCGCTCTACTAACCCCTGATTGATTGATTGATTAGCAAGTCTTTCAGCAAAGTGATCAGGAAGCGGTTCATGGAGTTGAGTGGTGTCCCGAGGATGAGTCTGGCTGTGGCGTTCTGGATGATTTTTGTGTAGAAGGGTCCTGTTGATACTGGCGTATAGGGCGTTGCTGTAGTCCAGTCTGCTGGTTATGAGTGCGTGGGTGACGGTTTTCCTGCAGTCGGGGAGGATCCATTTTAAGATCTTTCGTAAGATGCGCAGGCAGTTGAAACTGGTGGAGGCGACGACGTTGATCTGGCGGTTCATGGAGAGGGAGGAGTCGAGGATGATGCTGAGGTTCCGTGCGTGGTCCGTTGGGGTGGCCGGGCTCCCAAGGGCGGCGGGCCACCAGGTGTAGTCCCAAGCGGAGGTGCAGGGTCTGAGAATGAGGACCTCGGTCTTCTTGGAGTTGAGCTTCTAACAGTAGTCCTTTATCCAGGCTGTGACATTCTTCATTCCTTCCTGGAAGCAGAGTCTGGTGTCTTCGGGGTTTTTTGTGAGAGAGGATGAGCTGGGTGTCATCGGTGTAGGATACAATGCTGAACCCACGCTGTCTGACTATGGTGGCAAGGGGGGCCATGTAGATGTTGAAGAGCGAGGGGCTGAGCGATGATCCCTGGGGCATTCTGCAGTTGATGTCGGTGGGTTCGGAGAGGAGGAAGGGAGTCTGATCCTCTGGGTTCGGCCGGAGAGGAAGGATTGGATCCAGTCGAGGGTGGCTTTTTGTATCCCTGTGTTGTGGAGTCTGGCTGCGAGCGTACAATATGAGACTGTGTCAAAGGCTGCGGAGAGGTCCAGAATGATGAGGGCCGATGTGTGTCCCTGGTCGAGTAGCATGCGGATGTCGTCAGTGGCAGCGAGGAGGTTGTTCTTGGTGCTGTGTTTGCTGCGGAATCCGGACTGGGAGGCGTCCAGGATGGAGTTCTCTTCGATGAAGGTGGTTAGTTGGGCGTTCACAAGTCTCTTGGTGACTGTGGCTCCAAAGGGGAGGAGAGGGATGGGCCTGTAGTTTTTCAGATCCGTTGGGTCAGCCATAGGTTTCTTGAGGAAGGGTTTAATCTCTGCTTGCTTCTAGTCATCTGGGAAGATGCCAGACCTGAAGGAGGCACTGACGGTTCGTCCTAGCTCTGGTGCGACGGCAGCAGCGCCCTGTGAAATATGTGGCGTGGGCAGGGGTCTGTTGGAGCTCCTGAGTGGGTTTTCTTCATTGTTGTGGTGATGAGGTCTGTGGTGGGAGGGGTCCAGTTCCTGATGGAAGGCTTGTTGGCGGTGAGGGGGGAGGGGCATGGTGTCATGCGCCGGTTCGTAGAAGTAGTCGCAGAGAGTCTTTATCTGCAGGTGGAAGTAGGAGCTGAGCTTGTCGCAGAGTTCTTGGGAAGGTGTGACGTCCGTGGCTTAGCGGGGTGGTTTAGCTAATTTCTGTATGACATTGAACAGTTCCTTGGCCTGTTGGTCTGGACTTTGTCTCTTATGAAGGTCCATTTCGTGTCTCTTATGCACTGGTGGTATTCCTTCAGGGTGCTCCTGTGGTTGTTCCGTGCTTCCGTTATTTTCTGGTTTCACCAGGTTTTCTCTAGATGTCTGCAGGAGCGTCTGGCTAATAATTGTTCTGTGGTGAACCAGAGGGCATTGTTTGGTGGGGCGGCGGAGAGGTGCGAGTTTGTCGGCGCAGCAGGAGATCCATCTGTGAAACTCCCTGGCTGCGGAGTTGGTTTCGGTCGAGGCGTGAGGGGTGGGGTGGGGGGGGGGGGGGGGGGGGGGGAATTGGAGGAGGGAGAAGTGGAGGAGTTTCTCTGAGACCTTGCTCCAGTTCCTTCGTTGCGGGCGGGGCTCGGGTGCGGTGGTGGTGTTGAAGGTAAATGGTCGCAACGGTAGTCCGTCCAGGGGGGCTGGGTGGGGTGGCTGAAGCGAATGTTTGTCCCACCCGTGAAGATGGGGTCGAGGGTGTGTCCAACTTTGTGCGTCTGCATGTTGACCAGCTACTTCAGTCCGAGGTTGGCGAGGTTGTCGGAGAGTGGCGGAGTCGGGGTCAATGCAGTTGTCGAGCTGGAAGTTCAGGTTCCCAAGAAGGATGTAGTCCGTTGAGGAGATGGCGTGGGGCACGTCGAGCTCGGAGATGGTAGTTGCGGACTGGGTGCGAGGTTGCGGTGATCTGTAGATTAGGGTGCCGCGTAGCGTGGTCCTGGGGCTGGTCTGGATCTGGAAGTAGAGGTGTTCTGTGTTGGAGTGGGGTTCAGTCGTGCTGGAGGTGGAGAGTCGGAATTGGGTCTTGTGTGCGATGGCGGGTCCTCTTCCTGGGTGGTCCTTCCTGTGGATATTGGAGCCATCAAGGATGGCGATGTCGGGGCCGGAGGTGGCGTTGGTCCAGGTTTCCGTGAAGAAGGCGACGTCCGGCGAGAGGGTGTCGATCAGGTCCCAGATCTTTAAGGCGTGTCGGTGCAGGGAGCGTACGTTGAGGAGGATGCAGGTTTAGGGTTTCGGTGGTGTGTGTGTCCTGTATTCCTTCGGCGGTTGCTGTGGCTTTGTGGACGGTGAAGGATCTGTGGCAGAGTCTGCACAAGAACTGTCCATGGGTGGTGATGGACGAGGCTCTTGAGCAGTCGGTGTGTCTTCCAGGGTTGAGTGTGTGGAGTGCTGCGGGGTTGTATCGGCACTGTCCCGGTGATCCAGGGTTCCTGGCGCTGGTCGCAGATGGGCTTGCTTTAGGCGCGCCAGCAGCATGGTCGCACAGCGGCCGCCATTATGTAGGGAGGAGGGAGGGACGTGCAGCTGGGAGGCTGTAGCGGGGAGGTAAGGGGAGGGGTCACGGAACAGCTTTGGCGGGAACGGAGGGAACAGCACAAAACGAAGGGAACAGCACAAAATAAGGGAATAAACAAACAACGGTAGTGGGCAGAACAGAACACAGATTACAATGAATTACAGGGCCAGAGAGCGCAAAAAGAGAAAGCAGAACAGCTGAAATTAATGAGCCAGAGAGCGCAAAAGGAAAAACCGAGCAGAGTAAATTACTGATCCAGAGAGCGCAAAACTGAAAAATAGATCAGGGTAGTCTTGAACCCTGCAACGGTGGGGCTTCCAAGGCGAATCAGAGTACAGCGGAGCTGCCAGGGAGAGTGTGAACCCAGGTGTCAAGTCTCACTACCAGTGGACATGATCTCAGCCTGCTTTGTGGTGGAGAGGGCCCACCTAGCACTTATAAGAAAGCCACCTCCTGGTGAGACTCCGCGCCCTGTCATTGCCAAGCGGCTCAATTATGCTGTAAGAGATTCATTGCTACATTATGCCCGACTGAATAAGCATAAACTTGTCTTTGATTCCAGGCCTATTATGATCTTCCCGGACTATATACGTTTAGTGCAGTAACAAAGACAATCTTTTGCAGCGGCAAAACAGAGACTGCGTGATATTAACATTTCATACATGTTGTTATAACCCTCCAGGCTCCCTGTCATATATAACTCTAAAACTTACTTCTTTGACTCTCCGGAAGCAGTCTTTGCATGGTCGGACGAGAGGTCCCGTCTGAAACCGTGTTCCCCGCCACCAATGGAGTCTGACACTTCTAAAGGCTTGCAGCGGAATAGATCATGTAGGACCAAGTTGAAACGTCGACATCGCTCCGGATCGGAGCGATGCTCCTCCAGCCCTGAGCAAGGGCACTGATTGACCCTCAACTTCCTGATGTCTTGAGGATATTAGTCTGCATGTCCATAGTTTTGAGTTACTCCGTCTACTGTGTACCCGACGACGGTGGACCCTATGCACTGCGACGGACCTCCATAGACACTCGTCCCGCACGGTTGATGTTTTTAATGGGAGGGGTGGAATCCATGGGGGGCTGGGGGGCTCTGGGATCCCCGTTTGGGGTCCTGGGTTACTCCTCTCCGCGACAGATGCTCCTATTTCTTGGCAGTATCGGGGGTGGATGGGTTGTAGGGGGGGTTCTTTGGGTTTCAGAGTTAGGTTGTCTTGTTGTTTACATGCGCATGTGCACTTCCCTATTCCCACTTGGCATGCAATCACTCACAGATCCCACTTACATTCATGGCAACTCAGGCAGCGGTAGCACACTATGTATATAGAGATAACTCTAATCACTAGTATATGCAGTAGACCTTTGTACTCTACTATTCCTATGTGACTCTTAGAGTATATCCATTCATATCCCTTCCCTATGTATATAGAGATAACTATAATCACCAGTCTCTTCTTCGTGTGACTTTACATCTTGTACATTTGAATTTTTTTTCTGTGTGTATCTTTTATGTAACGCATGTAATCCTAAGTCGTTATGTTTTGCAACTGGTTTTTATGTAAAGAGCTCTGACACCTTCAGGTAAAGTTTGCGCTATATAAAATCGCATTAAATAAAAAGACCTGACGGGGGTAACATGGAACGTTAGAGGGTTGCTTAATGAAATTCAACGGGGTCAGTCCTAAGACAGTCTAAACGCTATGGGGCTGACATACTTCTACAAGGAATGCATATTTTGGGCAATAAAGCCGCCTTTCTCGCAAGATTCGGGTATCAACAGGTGTTTCATGCAGGCTTCACCAGGGGCTCCCACAGAACAGAAATTCTTATTCACCGCCAAGTTCCCTTTATTCATACCAAACACTGGACTCACCCCGGCAGGAAATTTGTTTTTCTTTCGAGAACATTGTACGGGGATCCACTTAACCTGGGCAGTGTGTACGCACCCCCGCCTCTTGGGGCCATGTTTGTAGAGAAGGTTACCTGACTGTGGGGCGAACTTCCTGAGGGCCTGTCCCTCTTGGGGGCGACTGTAATGATACTATGTCACCACTTGATCGGAAACGGGGATCTGGGGTAGACCCCCCTGCGTAGCCACAAAACTATCATCACTCGCCAAGGCGCTGGGTTGGGCGAAATATGGCGGGCATATCCTCCGGCTGTACATAGATCTGCCAGAGTGTCTCATCTTCTAAGAGGGTTGTCCGATCACTCTCAGGTGTCGGTAAAACTCCTCCTACAACACCGAAAGCCTCCCTTTCGGTGGCGATTGTCTCCCTGGCATCTGAGGGACCCCGACTATCAGGAGTTTTTACACACAGCGATTCTGAAATATTTTGCCCTAAATACTGACTCAGGCCCTTAGGAGCATCAGTGGGCTGTAAAAAACATAAATGCATGCTGCCTTTAACTATAAAAAAAGAACAATGTACTTGAATAGTAATTGAGGAATTGCATAATAGTAACGATTACTGTAAAGAGTCCGGGCAGAGTGTGTTGCTCAGTTGAACTTTTTGGGGGCTTAGACAACTGTGTTTGATTGTGGGGGAACAAACTAAGTAGAATGAGAGTGCTATTCCAAATACTGGGTGCAAAACTAGAGATACTCTTATGTTGATACTCCTTCAACAGTCTAAATGGTCACAAACTCCATTATTCTGCAAGCTTGCTTGGCTTGGTTTTCTTTGCAATAAATCAGTCTTTAGGTTTTTTGAGAGAAGTATTGCACTCAAGTCTTTTTCAACAACAGTATGCCGAAAGTCACATTATCTGTATTGTTTCCAAACACACATTTAGACACACCGGGAGCTGGTAAAACTTTCTGAGGGGATTGGATTCAGAATTCACATGATCCACAAGGCTGCTACAGCCGCAAAGAAGTTTGGACTAAAATCCGCAAAGAAATTTGGTAAGGCAGTCAGAATTGTTTCAAACATGCCTCTTTAACTTTTGTCTTCTTCTTTTTACATCCCATATATAAGCAACATAGGATTACACGTTGGATCTGTTAAACTGTGACTTTCATAGTTGGCACAAGGCACACTGGTTTGTTTAGTGGATGATTGCCTAGACTTGCACTCGCTCTTTCAGTTTATTGAAAGTAATGGCTGGTGTACAAACATTGAGGAAGTTTTTTGTGTCTTCCTTTAAAAACCACTATTTACATGCGGTATATCATAATAAACGTGGTAAGTTATGAAGTAGATTTGCTCCTGTTTTAATTCTTTTATCTTTAATGCAGATATTTTGGTCACGACTCCTAATAGACTTGTCTATTTATTGAACCAAGACCCTCCTGGAATCGACCTTGCCAGGTAAAAACCCCCATTGTATCTTGAATGATTTCTCATAAATCGCAGTCATTTCGTCTGCTTCCTTTACCCATGTAACTTGGTTGCTATATACTGGCGTTTTTTATGTTTGAGGGCCTAAGGCAGTGAGCACTGACGGACCATTGGGGTTATGGCAGTTGTTGATATGCACCACTTCACAATCACAGTTATGCTAAAATAGTTTGCAGTGGGTATTTTTGCCTAACTATGGTGGACAAAGCATCTGCCAAACATTAGTTTATGTTCGAATTTAAAAAGCTTATGTTGCTGCAAACTTCAGTTATAGACTACATATTCTGTTTTTTACAGCGTTGAATGGTTGGTTGTCGACGAATCTGACAAGTTGTTCGAAGAGGGGAAGTCTGGTTTCAGGGACCAGCTGGCTTCCATTTTCCTAGCATGTACATCCCACAATGTGAAGCGAGCCATGTTCAGTGCAACATTTGCTCATGACGTAGAACAGTGGTGCAAGCTACACCTAGATAATGTTCTCTCTGTATCCATTGGAGCAAGGTGAGTGAAGAATGGCCAGTCTCTGGTTGCCCACTGTCTCTTTGTGCAGAAACAAACAAATATATATCTGAACCCATTGTATAAGTCTCGTGAGGATATGTCTTTATTAGTTTACAAATTGATTATGTATTAACGAATTGGAATCTAAATTAATGTGAAAATTATGCAAGTGAAGAAGGTTATCTTTAATATTATATTGTTTTATTGTTTTCAATATTTTAACTGAAATGTAGAAAGCCCTTGGATTAAGCTGTAGTTGCTATCATTTAGAAATTGTTTGGAAGTTATCATTGAATACAAATCAGCTTATCAAAAATAGTGCTTGAATAATGTCATGCCTGAAGATGGACATTTCTAATCTGTTATTAGTCACTAATATGCGCTCAGCAGTTTAGGCTCCAGTATTTGACTTTAGTTTGACAGTTTATTTTCTCTTTGTTTGATCACAACTTATCTGATGCCTCATAGTTTTATCCCCAAGTATAGGGTATTGCCACCAAATACCTTGAGGTTATAATAAAAATGTCATGAACTGAAGTTTGCTGAATAAAGTTTTCAAATTGAAGAACATTGTTTTTGGACTTTTTAATGGTACAAATGTAACTGTGTTGCAGTAAACCATTATATATTACAAATAGCTGGGCATTTTTGTGTGTTTCTAGGAGATTTAAAATTTGCAGTGTAACATGTACTTCTTAACTTGCATTTCCATTTTACCTTTAGAAACTCAGCAGTGGAGACTGTAGAACAGCAACTTTTGTTTGTTGGGGCTGAGACGGGAAAACTGCTGGCAATGAGAGAGCTCATCCAAACGGTACTTTAATTCTGTTTTTAACGTAGTAATGTCTCAATATGAGATAATATTCCAAATCCTGTCACTGATCCTCTTTGCAATTCTTGAGTAAAACCCTCCGTTTCCGTGCCGTAAGGCTAGCAGATGTTCCCTTCAGGCGGACTCTCTGTTCAGCTTCTATTCTTTGCTCTTCCCAAACAGCAGTGATGCCTTTTCTCCATCATATAATTGTTAATAGTGTCCACCTCCGCCCAACCTCTCACTTCTGCTCATAGGGTTGACTCAGATCATTCTTTTTGAAGAATCAATAGTCCAATTTCTTGGTCTGCTGGGTACCCGCCATCTAGTTTGTTTAATGTCTGTCATCGATGATACTTTTTTTATCTTTCGTACTGCTACTCGTGACGTTCATCCTTGTTATGAATAACTAACAGAAGAAACTTCACACATAAATATAGTCCTGAATCATTAGTCCTCAAATTGCCATGTGTTACGTTTTAAGTCTGGCCTTTCTTATTGTTTGCGTTGACTCTCCAGACTAATGATTTTTAAATGTGACAAAGGTTTTTTAAATGGTATATAATATACGCAAGGGCTTTTGGTCATTGTCCGTGGTGTACATCCATTGGTCTTCTACATTATTATGCACCCTTTGATTCCGCTCACCACAGCAATCAGGAGGGGCCAGCATACTTCAGCCATTAGCTAGACATTCACAAAAAGAAAGAAAATAAACTCACCCTCCATAAACGGGAACCGTTTTCTCAAAAACATTTTGAAAGCCTCTCATGCAGTCTGCTTTCTTTTCTTAGGGATTTACACCTCCAGTACTGGTATTTGTGCAGTCCATTGAAAGGGCAAAAGAGCTTTTCCATGAACTTATATACGAAGGCATCAATGTTGATGTTATCCATGCAGATCGAACCCAGCAGCAGGTAGGAAATGTGTTGTTTCTTCCTGGTAGTTTTTTTTTTTTAAAGTTTTGTCTACTTGAATTATTAAAAAAAAGACTTCATTTGCTTAGTATGAATGATCTGCTCCTTTTAACCAGTAGAAGTGATCTGGGGACACAGGTATTTTATTGTGTAACCTGTCGAAGAACTGGTAAAGACAACCACTCACAGCCAGAAAATGTGTGCATCGAACCAGTTACTCAATGACTTAATTGCTGGACATATTATTAATGCTGCAGCTGGAAAGATTTTTGAAAGCCTGTATTATTTAAGGTTGTCTTGCAGTGAGGACATGCACAATATTTATGCGGAAAAGTGATTTTTGAGTGTTCTTAACATGTACAAATCTGTGCTACTAAGTTGATACTTTGATGTTGTAAGAGAGAACTAGATGCATTGTATGGATTGTCCTGTGCAAACATATGTTTTTGCATGTTGGGAAAACATCAATGTCCATCTATATTCTCTCCTACAACTGAGGTTTGTGTATATAAATCAGGTCACAGTTTTCTGAGGCCGTGGTTTATAAAATTATGTCTTTATTGCATTTTTAAGCCACAGAATTCATATCAAAGCAATGCAGCACTATATAGGATTGCATCTCATTTGGGTGCCTCAGACGGGAGAGAGGAGTGTTGCAAGGGGGTGGTGGACTAGGGGAAGTTTGCACTTCAGAGAGTTCATTCATGAAGACTATAAATCACCAAGATTTTGCTTAAAGTGGCAAATTTCCCCCTCTTCCTTGAACTGGAGATGTACGTTTTCCTGTAGGAGATTAACAGAGGTGGTGTACCAATTTGTCCACATTGCATGAATAAGCGTGGCATCTTGTATTTAGCTCCTAACGTTTCCTGTGTGGAGATGCTGTACGTTGTCAGGGTTCCACCTGAAATCTTGGTTGCAAGATAGCGTGGTGTTTTATAGCCTTAGATGATGATAGCTTTTTTAATGGGATGTGTTCCTGTAGAAGAAGCCAGTGTAGGTCACGGGGTGGTACTATCATATGTGCAAAGGTATTTGATGAGGGCAATTTGACAAGAAAAGCTGTGGTTCGAGGCATGTGGGTTGCTGAATTCATATCTGTGCATAGATCGCCGCCTAGTGTTGGGTCCGGATGATCGCACATTGTTGTCCTGGAAGAGTCTTCGAAATATCACGAGATAGGTGGCTCCTTCCCTGGACTACAGTGCGCATGGGCATAGACTCCATCCTCAGATTGTTTTTTTCCGCCATTGGGTTCGGATGCATATTGGTTCAATCAAGTCTGAATCGATATAAAAGTTTCTTAAGGCCAAAAGGCCTTTAGTTTTTTCGTCGGTATTGTCTTGCGATCGGTGCCCAGTTATGTTCCGGCTCAGTTCCCGAGTCGGATATCCAAAAGAGCAGCGTGCTTTTCGACGCTGAAGGCCCGGTCAACGCCAGAGGCCTTATCGACGACCCATCATGGAACGGAGCCCGTTCAAGAGATGTTCCGTGTGCAACTCCAAATATCTCCACATCGACGTCCACCCGGTGTGCAACAAGTGTCTGTCGCTGGATCATGATGAAGCCAGCTGCATGGCTTGTTCCCGTTTTCGATCCAAGAAGACGCTTCTGCATCGACGCGCTGCGCGCAAGGAAGCCCAGCAGACTGCACCGGAGCCAGTGGACATCTTCGATGCCGGGGATGATGAAGGAGCAGAGCGGGAGGTTCGAGAGAACCTGTCGGATCCCGCGTCGGAGGTCGACTCCAGCTACGACGCTGATGTTGAGATGCTCGATGCGGAAGACGACGTCGTCGACGAGGTAGGAGACTACGATGGGGCCTTTGGGGCCATGGAAGATAGCTCGAGCGAGGAGCTATGCCCACAAACTGACACTGGGGCCGAAACGCTTCTTAAGGCTCAGGTCGAGGGATCGCCACAAGGCCTTACCCAAGATCTTCCAAAAAGTTCTACGGCCCCGCCTTCGGGCTCGGCTTCGGACATGTCTGTGGAACCGCAAACATCGAAATCAAAACCGAAAGTGAAAGCTCCGGTATCGACGCAACGAAAAGCACTTGTGACTACATCGACAACGAAAGTGCATATTGCTTTGGTCGGCTCGAAGTCCTCGGACCTGTCGGCACCGAAGAAGCAGAAGAGCGTTATCGACCCAAAGAGACCGCTGAAGGGCGTAGAGACTAAGTCTAGCACGCCGAAGGAAAAGGTCAAGGTAGTCGACACGAAAAAGTCGGCGCCGAAGACAGTCAACACCGACAAAAGACTTGGTGATCAGAAGGTTCGCAAACCTCCGCGTCGGTCGGACAAGGCCAAGAGCGGTACAACCCCCGAGTCCACGCCTGGTGGTGCCTCGAAGGATTCCATAGAGTCGACGCAGCCGTCCGCCTCCTTCTCGAAGAAGGTGACAGACTCCCTAAAGCGCATCAAGGACAAGGCTTCGGCTGTCGGGCCTAAGGATCCTCCACCTTCGAAGCCTGCCGATAAACCACAAAAGACGTCGCCGCCCATCCACTTCACGCTGCCACCGAAAGTGGTGCCGAAGGCTTTCGTCCCTAAAATGGCCGTCGACGTGCCCAAGAAGGTGTCCGCGGTGCCGAAGCCTACAACTGTGGTCCGGGCCGCAAAGCATCGACAATCCTCGTTGGAAGAGCAACAGGAACAGTTTATCGATGCCGAGACAGGCAGACTTTCTCTTTATAAACGAAAGATCGCCCCGGAACAGCCAATGGAGTCCTATAAAATACCACTAAAGAAGAAGGATTCTACTACAACACCTGTTCTTGTAGAACCTGTATCTCCACGTGGCCATGATGTCTCGCCCACTTATTCAGATGTGTACACTGGGGAAGGTGATAATGACGAATACAGCTATCCTGTGGACACTGATCCAGATGATACAAATGAATCCTGGGCAGATGCTGCTGACCCAGGTGATCCACACACTGCCCCAGACACTCATGTGTATGCTGTGAAAACGTCGCCTACTGAGGATTCAGCAGCGTTTAATGCCCTCATTGAAAGGGCAGCCAAGAATCATGACGTCCAGCTTCATGCTGACCCCATTGAAGTAGACTTTCTTTTCGACACTTTTTCCGCCTCAGAGAGGACGGTCAAGACTCTGCCTATGTTGAAGGGTGTCTTGAAGCATGCTGGGGAAATATTTAAGGAGCCTACAAGAGCCAGGGTGATAAACCCCAGTTTTGAAAAAAAGTACAAACCTGCGCCTGTTGACCCTACTTGCATTATGGGACAGTTGCCGTTGGACTCTCTTGTTGTTTCTAATACCCGGAAGAGGGCTAATTCACAAACAACGGGTGATGCTCCTCCCCCAGATAAGGAATCTAAGGTGTTCGAGGCATCAGGGAAAAGGGTGGCAGCTCAACCGGCCAATATCTGGCGCATTTCAAACACTCAGGCACTCTTAGCCAGGTATGACTGGGCCCATTACGACACACTTGAGACCCTGTAACAGCACCTACCAGATGAATATAAGGAGGCAGCTGAGATGCTCATCCAGGAAGGGAAGCTCATATAAAATGTGCACTGGACGCAGCAGACACGGCGGCCAGGGCTGTTAACACTAGTGTAATGTTGAGACGACATGCCTGGCTCAGAATCTCCGGGTTCAAGCCAGAGATACAGACCACTATTTTAAATCAGACAGTAAACCCTGATCATCTCTTTGGCCCAGAGGTGGACACCACCTTGGAGAAAATCAAGAAAGACACAGACTGCAAAGTCTATGGGGGCTCTACAGTCGCAGCAGTTCAGGGGTGGTTCTTTTCGTCGCTCAAGCAATAGAGGTGTTTCCAGAGGCCAGCTGTCCCAGAACACACAGTACTATAAAGGTGGCGCGCAAACCACATACACCAAACAAAGTAGAGGTGGTTATCGTGGAAACCGCGCCAAAGGCAGAGGTCGTGGAAACAACAACTCCAGGTCCTCCGCAACTAACAAACAGTGACACCTTGTCACTGCCCCCCGGCCATACAACACCTGTCGGGGGGAGACTTCAACAGTTCCTGCCAGTCTGGAAGTCCATCACCACAGACAGGTGGGTCACACAGCTTATACAGTCCGGTTATTGTCTGGAGTTAACATCCACTTCACCCAACATACCCCCAAGACACCGACCTATGTCCACAGAGCATTTGCACTTATTGCAGCAGGAGGTACTCGTCATGCTGCAAAAAGGAGCAATCGAGCTTGTGCCTGTGGAAGAAAGGGGCACAGGAGTTTACTCACTGTACTTCTTGATACCAAAAAAGGACGGGTCCCTCAGACCCATACTCGACCTCAGACCCCTCAATCAGTACATTCTGTCGGAGCACTTTCACATGCTAACACTGCAGCAAGTCCTACCGTTGCTCAGTCAGGGAGATTTTCTCGCAACATTAGATCTGAAGGATGCGTATTTTCATATTCCGCTGCACCCGTCACCCAAAAAATACCTCAGGTTCACCATCCAAAATCAACATTACCAGTTCAAGGTCCTACCTTTCGGAGTCACCACGGCACCCAGGGTGTTTACAAAGTGCCTGGCGACAGTTGCGGCACACCTACGGAGACAGTCCATTCACGTCTACCCTTATCTGGACGACTGGCTAATCCAGGCAAAGTCGGCCCAGCAGTGTGCCGCCCACATGTCCCCCACCATTCACCTTCTTCACGATCTGGGATTCTCACTGAATTAATCCAAGTCCCACCTGCAACCCGCCCACATACGGCAGTATCTGGGTGCGACTATAAACACTCTGGCAGCCAATGCACAGCCAAATTCAGTGAGGGTCAGCAGCATTCAATCGCTGATACAGAAATTCAGACCTCAAAACTCGCTTCAGGCACGAGTGTTCATGCAGTTGATATGCATGATGGCCTCCTGCATCTTCATAGTCCCGCACGCGAGACTACATATGCGTCCGCTTCAGGAGTGCTTAGCACGTCAGTGGAATCAGGCTCACAGACAGAAACTAGTGTTGGTAACCGGTCGTGCATACAATTCTCTGAATTGGTGGAATCCACAAAACCTTTGCAAGGGACGACCGTTCCAGGAGGCTGTGCCACAGATCATTCTGACGACTGATGCATCTCTCCAGGGTTGGGGAGCTCATGTACTCCACTACACTGTGCAGGGACTATGGACAACGCAGCAGAAACAGATGCACATCAACGTTCTAGAACTGATGGCTATCTTCATGGCGATGAAAGCATTCAAAGTACATTTGTGCAACAAGGTCGTGTTGATCCGGACGGACAACATGACGGCCATGTACTACAAAACATAAAGTGTGGAGGGTCAAGGGGAATATTTTACCACCTGTCTGCTCGCTCCCCTGCTGACACAATGCAAAACACACAACAGAGCAGACCAGTTCTAGAGATGGTGTGTGACTATACCAGTGACTGTGAAACAGTTGGATGCATGTGTGAGCAAATGCTATTGAGAACAAAATGCAATTCAAGACAAAATGTTATTGAAAACAAAAGCTACAACAATTCCCATCAGCCCACCCTTATGGTGGAGTTTACGTCATGTGGGAATTACTGATCATTCCATACCACGTCCGACCATATAGTGTTGGTGCGGAAATGGATGTCAGTAGTCTAGCCATGATGTTCATCCTAGACTAGTGTGAATAAAGTGCAGTGCTCAAGTAATAGTGACAATTAAAATTGACTACCCAGATTCTGAGAAACATTGAAACAGAAAACTATGTGTCAAAGATTAAAAACACGCCGAGTAGTAAGACTACCCTGTGGCGCTGTGCAGAATGGTCTACATGTTTCAGCCAAAGGGGCATTGCCCCGGCTTTCTTCAGGACCTTAGACATGGAATAGCTACACCAAATGCACGTATGCACGCATATCTTCTTCCCAGCTTTGTGTGGGTGAAGACCTCACCTCACCCAGCGACCGCTCGGGAGTACGAGGCCCCGCTCCGTCCGTCGGTGCCCCCGATTTCAAACCAAGCGGTTTGAAATCGGTGGGACCGACGAACAGAGCGGGGCCTCGTACTTCACCCACACAAAGCTGGGAAGAAGATATGCTTCTCTCCCTCCAGTGGGCAATTGAGCGTTCAAAGTTCCTGGTAGATATGTAACTTTTTCAAGTACATTTACTGTTAATTTTCACCCAACACATCACGTGCATTTGCAGTAACTATTCCATGTCTAAGGTCTTGAAGAAAGCCAGTCACTGGTATAGTCACACACCATCTTTAGACCTGGTCTTCTCTGTTGTGTGTTTTACATTTTGGCCATGTACTACATCCAGAAGCAGGGAGGTACACACTCTCCACAGTTGTCTCATCTGGCTCAGAGCATGTGGAAGTGGGCCATTCAAAGGAATATCTTCCTCATGGCGGAAAACCTCCTGGGCAAGGACAATCAGATGGCGTACCTGCTCAGCAGGTACAGCCACCAAATGCACGAGTGGGAGATACATCCATCAGTACTCCACCCGTACGTCCAAAGGTGGGGTCATCCAGAGATAGACCTGTTCGCCACAAAGGGAAACGCCAAATGCCGAAGCTTTGCCGCCAGGTTTCCACACCCACAGTCGCAGGGCAATGCGATATGGATGAACTGGTCGGGCAAATTTGCGTACGCTTTTCCCCCAGCACCTCTAATACCGCTGGTGGCACGCAAGCTGAAGCAACACTCGATGACTCTCATACTGGTTGCTCCGACGTGGGCACGCCAACCATGGTACACCACGTTTCTGGAACTATCCATGGTACCGCATCAAAGACTGCGCCTCACACCCAGGCTTTTGACGCAGAGCCATGGTGACATTCAGCATCCAGATCCGCAACAGCTCAACCTGGCGATCTGGCTCCTGAGGTCTTAGAGTTTGGCTACCTCAACTTACCTCCTGGCTGTATGGACATAATCAGGGAGGCAAGGAAGCCCACCACCAGAGCATGCTATGGGGCGAAATGGAAGCGGTTTGTCATTTATTGTGCAGACTACAACATCAACCCGCTAGACGCATCTATTCAAAGCATCATTTGTTATCTCTTACATCTATACAAATGTAATCTGGCATATGCTTCCATTCGTATACATTTATCTGCAATGGCGGCTTATCTCCAAAACAGGCAGCATCTCTCCCTTTTCAGAGTGCCTGCCATCAAAGCCTTTCTGGAAGGACTCAAACGAGTCATTCCTCCAAGGACCCCACCAGCTCCCGAATGGAACCTAAATGTGGTCCTCATGAGACTGATGGGTCCACCTTTCGAGCCACTGCATTCATGCGAGATTCGGTTCTTGACATGGAAAGTGGCTTTCCTGATAGCGATTACCTCGCTACGACGAGTTAGTGAACTCCAGGCACTAACTATCCAAGAGCCATTCATACAGATTCATTCCAACAGGGTGGTGCTTCGCACTAACCCTAAGTTCCTTCCTAAAGTGGTTTCACAGTTCCATATCAACCAGACTATAGAACTACCTGTGTTCTTCCAAAATCCTGAGTCAGTTGCAGAGAGAATGCTCCACACGCTTGACGTCAAAAGAGCCTTGATGTACTACATTGATAGGACCAAAGATTTTCGGAACACGAAACAACTTTTTGTTGCCTTTTCGCCACAACACAAAGGCAACCCCATTTCCAAGGCTGGTATACCCAGGTGGATCGTTAAGTGTATTCAGATCTGCTATCAGAAAGCCAAGCGCACTCTAACGATTCCCCCGCGGGCCCACTCCACCCGGAAGTTGGGCCCCTCCATGGCTTTCCTTGGAAATATTCCTTTGGAAGACATATGTAAAGCAGCCACATGGTCTACCACACACACGTTTACAAAACACTACTGTGTAGATGTGCACTCCAAACAGCAGGCAGCTGTAGGGCAGGCTGTTCTAAAAACACTTTTCTAAACTGCTGCAGCTGGCACAGGCGGCCGCCGTTAATGGAAGGACTGCTATGTAATCTATGCACAGATATGAATTCAGCAGCCCACATGCCTCGAACCGAATATGCTACTTACCAGTATGCGTCTGTTCTTGGCATGTAGGGCTGCTGAAATTCATATTGCCCGCCCTCCTCCCCAGCGCCTGCAGCACTCACAATTACTTCTAGCATGGTCATCATTCACAAAGTTTCACTCCATCTTTGCCACAATGGCTAAAAACAATCTGAGGATGGAGTCGATGCCCATGCGCACTGTAGTCCAGGGGAGGAGCCAACTATCTCGTGATACTTCGAAGACTCTTCCAGAACAACAATGTGCGATCATCCAGACCCAACACTAGGCGGCGATCTATGCACAGATATGAATGTCAGCAGCCCTACATGCCAAGAACAGATGCATACTGGTAAGTAGCATATTCGCTATGAATCTCTTCCATCAACGCTTTACCATCAGTTTAACAGCTATTCTAAAGCCCGTTTCAGAAAGGAAGGGCTGCGCCTTTCCAGTTGGCGCCAGGTATTTCCTCTGTTTCATGGGATGTGGGGAGCAAGTAATGTTGTAATCAGTGGAGATACTAGACTTACGTACAGTTAACATCCATAGACGTGATAAACTGTGAGATACTTCAGGGTATCAGAAGATATGGAGTTTGATATCCCAGGATTGAATCATTATCTTCCAGTTTTCATACAGGGTGATGTGTAGCTTACATTTCTGATTATGGTACTCTTACAGAGCGCATTTATTCCCTTACAGCATTCTTGTGTTCTTTCAGACTAAGAAAAAACGTAGTATATTGGGCTACTAGGACATGCGCTAAGTTTAAATAGGTCATTAGATTTCCGGGTTGGTGATCAGGGCTGGTTGTTTGTGGAATATTAGGGTATTTTGTGATTAGGTCAAGAAGAATAGGATCCCACAGTCTGATGTGATATGAAACTTTGTTTATTTTTGGCCATATATCACACAAAAATCAAGTAGGCTATTCAGTTTGTTTGTAGCAAACAATTATGGACCCAGGAGGGCCCAAGAAGGGTAGAGAGGTCCTCAACCACGAGGTAAGAAGGGACATATCCTCCCTATTTAATACTCACTAAACGTAATGGGTGTCCCTTCAGAAGAACGCCTAGTGTTGCTTAGGTGTCAGGCAAAGTTCTTGTGAAAAAAACAAAGGATCTACCCTCATGGGAAAGTATAGAAGTGTCCTCCAAACTACGTGTCTCCCCTCAATGGTGGAAAGCACACCGCTTTGTTTAAATACCACGGAGACGCGGTGAGGCAGTGTCCTGGTTAGGAGGTAACCTTGATATTTGTGTGACTATAGTGTTTTTATTCTTCCCTCCCACTCCACTAATAAAGGCTACTTTAGGAGTGAGGAGTTTTATCTTTATAGTTACACCCCCTTACACCTTTTCATAAGTGCTCCCTGAAACATGGTAGAGCCCACCCGACTTTTAGGAAATGTGGTGAGCCCGATGATGAAGCATGTCACTACTAGAGTGAGTGCTATATAAAGAAAAGGCTATGTTCGAGGCATATGAGCTGCAGAGTACACACTGTGCATAGATCGCCACCTAGTGTTGTGCCCGGATGTTTGCAGTTGTTTTTGTCCTGAAAAGTGTTTGGAAGTCACAGGATAGGTGTCTCCTCCTTTGGACAATAGTGTGCATGGGTATCGGCTCCATCCTTAGATTGTTTTTTTCCGCCACCGGGCTCGGATGTGTTTCCTGTGCTCCGTGTTGGAACCGATTTTTCCTTCGGTGCGCAATCGTCACCAGCATCGACAGTATTGTTTCGAACGCGTTTCCAATCGATGCTGCTCTTCAAATCCGAAGTCTTCGATTCCGGTCGTCAATGAAGGCCTTCGGGCCTACCTAGGACTCATCTTCCAGCTCATGGAAAGGACACCATTTAAAAAGTGTCCTCGATGTGAGACGAAATTTCCCCACACCGATCTATATGAGGTGTGCAACCTTTGCCTCTCACCGGAGCACGAGGCCAGAGACTGTTCCACTTGTGCCTCTTTCCGCTCCAAGAAGACGATCCAGGACCGACTAGCTCGAAGAACAATGGCTCACTCGTCAGCTTCGATCCCAGACGATATCTTCGAAGAGGGCGTCGACGTCCCAGAACAATAGCAGGAACATGGCGTCGACAGTAACTTCAAGGCCGAAGATTCAGACGTTGAGGTCATCACTCCGCACAGAGGGTCGTAAGTAAGAACATCGACCCGACCCTTCCTCGACACCTTCTAAAAAGGCTACGGTCACACCCTCGCCCTGGGCCCGGGTGCACACCGAGACACTGCTTCCCTTTGAGCTCGGCAAAGACGTCTAATAAGCATTTAGGCGACTCGGGCTCGAGTCAGCCTACCCGTAAGGCCAGCGCACACCGAAAAAGAAAGCATAGTCTTCCTCCACGCCAGCTGCTTCCACATCTAAGCACTCCGCGCCGAAGACTAGCACTGGCTCCTCTGCACCAAAACCACACTCGGAGCCGAGCCAAAAATTGCCACCCGACTGCCACACTTCGGAGCCGAAAAACCCTCGGAGCGGACAAAACCATCGGAGCCGAAAAAAACACCAGATCCGAGAAAACCACCGGAGCCGAAAAAGTCAAATGTTCCATCGGCTAAAGACACCGCTAAAGAACATGTTTCGAAGATCCAAAAACTGGTCGAGTAACTCTTAGTTCTAAAAAACGACCATTGGACGCGCCTGCTACTGCTCCTCATCCAAAGAAAAAGGACATTGCAACCTCTCCTCCACCTCCTTCTCCTCCACCTCATATCCCTTCACCACCTCCTCCCGTACCACATCACTCCCCTACACCTTCTCCTACTCCGTTAGCAGACGATGATAACAGGGATGACACCTCTTATGACACTGGGTGGTGCAGATAGTCAGCCACCAGATCATTCTAGTCCTCCTGGCTCACCTGACCCTTGGGACAACTATAGCACCCCAGATGTCCTTAACGTCCCACAAGAGGATATATATCCCTCCAGGCCTTCCCCACCAGAGGACAATGTGGTATTTAATCAACGATTACATAGGGCTGCCCAATACCGTGGGGTTGACATACATACTGACCCAGTAGAAGAAGACTTCCTCCTTGATACGTTTGACAACTCACAAATGTCCACTTCGATTTTACCCATACTTAAAGGTGGTATTAAGCACGCGCCAGAAGTCTTTAAAGACCCAGTTAGGGCTCGAATCATCAACCTCAGAATTGAGAAAAAATATAAGGCTGCCCCTTCAGATCCAGCCTACATTAAAGGGCCTGCATCATTAGACTCCACTGTAGTCTGTAATGCACGCAAAAGAGCAAATTCACAGACATCAGGCGAGACTCCGCCACCAGATAAAGAATCTGAGCTCCTTGACGCATCAGGTAAAAGAACAGCATCACAGACCGCAAACATTTGGCATATTGTCAATACCCAAGCATTACTGGCAAGATACCACAGAGCACATTATGATGAATTAGAATCAATAATGCAGCCCTTCCAGATAAATACAGAAACAGGGCACATGAGCTTATACAAGAGGGTAAAAACATCACAAATACCTCTATTTGTTGTGCACTAGATGCAACAGATACTGCTTCAAGGGCAATTAATACCATTGTCCTGCTGCGTAGACATGCTTGGTTACGCATCTCGGGTTTTAAACCTGAAGTACAAAGTGCCATCCTCAACCAACCCTTTGATGAGCAACACTTATTTGGGCCTAATGTGGGCGTTTCTCTTGAAAAAATGAAAAAAGATACTGACACAGCTAAATCTATGGGAGCCTTGCAGTCGCAAGCTCCCAGACGCTCCTTGCCGCTCATCTTACAGAGGCACCACCAGGGGATACTCCTCAGACAGTCCCTCTACTTCTTACAAAGCCCCTACATAATCCACCTACAATAGGGGCTACCAAAGAGGTGGTTACAGAGGTAACAACAATAAGGGCAGAGGCAAAACCAACAACTCCCACTCTGCCTCCACCCCTGCCCAATGACTTCCCTCCCCTTCCCCCAACACATTCCACTCCAGTTGGGGGAAGACTACAACAATTCCTACCAGTCTGGACCAACATCACATCAGACAGGTGGATGCAAAAAATAATTGGCAGGTTACTTTCTAGAACTAACATCTACCCCCCCCCCCCCCCCCCCCCCCCAACATACCACCCAAACAGCGTCCAATGTCACAGGAACATTTGATACTACTCAGGCAAGAGGTAACATCCCTCTTACAAAAAAACGCAATAGAACCGGTTCCATTGCATCAGCAAAACAAAGGAGTTTACTCCCTGTACTTTCAAATTCCGAAAAAGGATGGATTTCTAAGGCCCATTCTCGACCTCAGACCACTAAACCTGTGCATACAGTCAGACCACTTCCGTGTGGTCACACTCCAGCAGGTTCTTCCTCTCCTTTTACAAAACGACTTCTTTGGCACTATAGATCTCAAGGACACATATTTCCACATTCCCATTCACACAGCTCACAGAAAGTACCTCAGATTTGTACTAGACAATCAGCACTATCAATTCATAGTACTCCCATTCGGAGTCACAACAGCACCAAGGGTGTTTACGAAGTGCCTTGCAGTAGTCGCAGTGCACTTAAGAAGACCTCATATTCACGTCTTCCCATATCTCGATGACTGGTTCATAAAAGCCAGCTCATACGTCGGTGTGTACAACACACTCACACCACCATCCAATTACTCCATGACTTGGGGTTCACAGTAAACCACACAAAGTCCCACCTGCAACCCTCCCACGTACAACAATAGCTAGGTGCCACAGTAAACACCTCCACAGCACTAGCTTATCCTTCTCCTGCCAGGGTAACAAATATGCAAGCTCTTCTAACCAAATTTAAACTACAACACTCTCTTCCAGCTCGAGTGTTCATGCAACTCATAGGAATGATGGCCTCCTGCATATTCATAGTGCCTTATGCAAGACTACAGATGCGTCCTCTTCAAGAATGCCTAGCACAACAATGGAACCAGGCTCAGGGTCAATTAACAGACTTGGGGCCCGATGTAGGTAAATCTAATTTACCACTTCTAAAATATAGAATCATACCGATTCGGTATTTAAGAAGTGGTAAATTAGAGGGGGGGAAATGTAGGTAATTCTGATTCGGTAAATACCGAATCTGTAAGATTCGGTATTTACCGATTCTGTAAATACAGTCGGTATCCCCCATTGATTCCTATGGGCCTTGAAGCCCATAGGAATCAATGTGGAATACCGAATCGGTATTTACCGATTCGGTAATTACCTATTCTTGCAAGGGTGCAGGGGGTGTCACTTTGACACCCTCTAGCACCCCAATTACAGGCTTGTGTGCCATGTGGCACACGTACATGCCCTATGGGCATGTCTGTGTGTCACATGGCACAGGTGTGCATGCACAGATGTGCATGCACACCTGGATTCGGTATTTTACCACCCAATTGGATTGGGTGGTAAAATACCGATTCTTTAAGCCCTATGGCACTCTGACATGTGCCAGCTACATCTGCATTTACAGAATCAGTATTTTACCGAGTCTGTATTTACCGATTCGGTAATTTTACCGAATCGGTAAATACAGAATCGGTACAATACTGATTCTGTAAATGCATGCCCTACATCTGAAAACCCTAATACCGGTCGGAAACTGCCTAAATCGGCCGTTTCCGACCGGTATTAGGGCTCCTACATCTGGCCCCTAGTGTTGGTAGACTGTCGAACGCACCGCTCTCTGCAAAGGTGGAACACCAAAAACCTTTCCAAAGGGCGACCGTTCCTAGAGCCAGTTCCTCAGATAGTCATGACAGCGGACGCATCGCTCTCTGGCTGGGCAGCCCACCTACTGCAGCACACCATGCAAGGAAGGTGGACACCGCAACAGAAGTTACTCCACATCAACCACCTGGAGTTAGTAGACATTTTTCTAGCCCTAAAAGCATTCCAAAAGCACATATCGGGCAAAGCTGTCTTAGTCCGCACGGACTATATAACAGCCATGTACTACATAAACAAACAAGGAGGGACACACTCTGCAACTCTCTGTTAGCGCAGCAGATATGGAGATGAGCGACAAATAAAGGTTTTAAAAAAAAAAGATATGGAGATGGGCTATATCTCAGAACATCTTCCTCTTAGCCCAACATGTTCCAGGGGTACAAAACACCATAGCCGATCTGCTGAGCCGACAGACACAACAGATCCACGACTGGGAACTTCATCCACAGGTTCTTCACCCGTTCTTTCAGATGTAACGACAACCTCAAATAGACTTCTTCGCCACCCACGATAACGCCAAATGCCCAAGCTTCGCCGCCAGGTATCCACAACCTCTGTGTCCAAAGGCAATGCAATATGGATGAATTGGTCCGGCAACTTTGCGTACGCTTTTCCACCTCTCCCACTGCTTCCACTAGTGGTGCACAAACTTCAGCAACATTCCCTCACTCTCATTCTAGTTGCTCCAACTTGGGCCAGACAACCGTGGTACACTGCTGCAACTTTCTGTGGTACCGCACCAAAAGTTACGCCTATCTCCATGCTTCCTAACCCAGAACCATGGAGAGATCAGACACCCAGACCCAGCTCAGCTCAACCTAGCGATCTGGCTCCTGAAATCCTAGAGTTTGGTTATCTTAACCTTCCTCCGGACTGTATGAACGTCATTAAAGAAGCTAGACGTCCCACCACTAGGGCATGTTATGCAGCGAAGTGGAAATGTTTTGTAATATACTGCCATAACAACTACATCAATCTTCTAAATGTGTCTATTCAACACATCATAGGATACTTATTACACTTGTGAGGATGTAACCTAGCGTACACATCTATTAGACTGCATCCTGCTGCCATTGCAGCATACCTACAAAGTAGACAACATTTATCACTCTTAGAGTACCTAACATAAAGACTTTTTATGGAGGGCCTCAAAAGAATAATTCCTCCCAGAGCACCACCTTCACCTGTGTGGAATTTAAACATTGTTCTCACACGGTTAATGGGACCTCCATTTGAACCTTTACATAAATGTGAGTTGCAATTCTTAACCTGGAAAGTTGCTTTCCTAGTAGCTATTACTTCTCTAAGAAGAGTTAGTGAGCTACAAACCTTAACCATTCAAGAACCTTTTCTGCAAATGCATCATAATAAGGTTGTTCTCAGTACCAATCCTAAATTTCTTCCAAAAGTCATTTCACCCTTCCATCTCAATCAGTCTGAAGAGCTGCCAGTATTCTTTTTGCAACCACAGACAGTCGCAGAAAGAGCTCTTCATACTCTAGATGTCAAAAGAGCATTGCTTTACTACATTGAAAGAACACAATCCTTTCGTAAAAGCAAACAACTTTTTGTGTCTTTCTCACCACCACACAAAGGTAACCCCATATCAAAATCAGGGATAGCTATGTGGATTGTCAAATGTATACAAATTTGCTACCACAAAGCTAAATGTTATGTTATGTTATGGGCAGGGGCTTGTAAAGCGCACGGTCACCGAGGGTTTCATGGCGCTGATGTTGAGTGATAAAGTAGCGTCCTGGTAGTTAGTAAGCTAGTTTAAACAGCCAGGTCTTCAAGGCCTTTCTGAACCGTAGCGGATTGTTGCAGCTCCTGATTGACAAGGGAAGCAAATTCCAGACTTTAGGCGCTAGGTAGGAAAACCTGCTGCCTCCCTGTCTCTTGAGTTTGATAGTTGGGGTGGACGGAAGATGTAGGTGGGAGGAGCGGAAGTTGCGGTTAGGAACATGCTTTATGATCATGTCATTGATAAATTTAGGGCTTTTACAGTGCAGTGACTTGAAAACAAGGCAACTAACTTTGAAGGTGGCTCGTTGCTCCATTGGCAACCAATGGAGATTTTGCAAACAGGACCGGGCTGATTGCCATCTTGGTTGTTTAAAAATAAGCCTTGCCACCTGATTCTGTACTATTTGGAGCCGGTTGAACAGATATAGTGGCAGGCCTGTGTAAAGAGCATTTGGAAATCAAGGCGGGACAAGACAAGTGCTACTACTGCCTGCACAAGGGCTGGGTGGGTCAGTAGGTGGGAAATCTTTCTGGCTCTCCTCAATTGGAAAAGAGAGGTGGATATCACAGAACCCACTTGACCTTCGAGATAGAGGTCGGTGTTTATAGTAACCCCTAAGCTCTTCACAGAGGGCGAGGAGGTAGGAAGAGGACCGAAGTCTTCAGGCCAGAAATGTGGGCCCCAGCTGGTAACACTTTTTTCCCTGGCAGTACCAATTCGGTCTTGCCAGGGTTGAGTTTTAGATGGTTAAGATTCATCCAGTGTTGGATAAAAAGCAGAGTGGATTTAAATTCAGTGGCCGCATCCGGGGAATCCAAGTGAAAAATCAGCTGTAAGTCGTAGGCATAGTTAAAGACAGTCACCTTCCTGTCCTTTAGTGACTGGAGCAGAGGCTTAAGGTACAGGTTAAACAATAGCGGGGATAGGGCAGAGCCCTGTGGGACTTCACACGATATGGGTACTTTAGGGGCAGTAAATGCGCCAAGGCGAACTGATTGGGTTCTGCCTGTAAGGAAGGATTTAAACCAAGTTGTAGGCAGTGCCTTGAATACCTGTCTGTTCGACTTGGTTCATTAAGATGTTATGGTCAACCGTGTCGAACGCCGCCGACAAGTAAAGGAGGACCTGCGCCTGGGAGGCCATTTGTCCGCATTGTCTCTAAGTGTGTCCAGGACCGCGTACATTATCTATTCTTCCTAAAGCCCACTCTTCCAGAAAAATAGAGGCTTCAATAGCATTTTTAGGGAACATTCCCCTATATGACATATGTAGAGCAGCCACATGGTCTACACCGCACACATTCACAAAACACTATTGTGTAGATGTGCAAACCAAACAAGCTATTGTCGGCCAGGCTGTACCCAAAACACTGTTTCAAACTACTGCAACAGATACGGGTAGTCGCCGCTAAGAGTGGGTAATGCTATACAATCTATGCACAGTGTGTAATCTGCAGCTCATATGCCTCGAACGGAAAATGCTACTTACCAGTATGCATCTGTTCTTGGCATGTAGACCTGCAGAGTTACACACGCCCACCCGCCTCCCCGGCTGTCTTTATCTGTTCCAGTATTATCTTAATTAGATACAGCTTACATGAGCATCCTTCCTGTTTCTTACAAACTCCATAATTTCCCTACTGGCGAAAAACAATCTAAGGCTGGAGCCGATGCCCATGCGCACTATTGTCCAAAGGAGGAGTCACTTATCCCATGACTTCCAAAGACTTTTCAGGACAAAAACTGCAAACATCCAGGCCCAACACTAGATGGCGATCTATGCACAGTGTGTAACTCTGCAGGTCTACATGCCAAGAACAGATGCATACTGGTAAGTAGCATTTTCCATCTCCCTTCCCACCCATAGACACTGGTTGGGTATAGATTGAACTTAGGATCATTCGGTATACCCCACTGGAGATAAAACCACCAGGTACAACAAGAACTTTGTCTGACCGCTAAGCAACACTTAGTATTCTTCTGAAGGGACACCCATTACGTTTAGTGAGTATTCATTTTGTTTTACATGCATTATATTCAAGATGTAAATATGTTGGTTCTCATAACTTCTGTCAGTAAAACTGCAAATAACAATTTTTTTGTTTTTTCTGTAGAGAGATAATGTGATTCAGAGCTTTAGAGCAGGAAAGATTTGGGTCCTTATCTGCACCGCACTGTTGGCCCGAGGTATTGACTTTAAAGGTGTAAATATGGTGATTAATTATGATTTCCCAACCAGTTCGGTGGAGTACATTCATCGCATAGGTAAGCAGGTGCTACTGAATGAAATAAAGCATTAGTCAAAACTGATCTTCTATTTTTAATAAATATTATCTTAACATACTGGGCGAAGTGCAAAGCAGGGGTGGAAATGGTGTATATTTTTAAAATTGTCTCCCAGAAAGGATGTTCCATGGTTGTTAAAAGTCCATTGAGGGGCGTGGCCAAGATGGCGGGGTGAGCGGACGCTTCCTCCCGTAGCTCCTCCGGCCCAGCTCAGCTCGAGCCCCGATTCCTGCGCTTCTCTCCCCCCGCGGCTGCACTGCGGGCGAGAGAACTGTGCCGGAGTTCTTGGGGCACATTTTGATACCACCTTGACTTCTATTGCCCCGGGGGAAGTCCCCGAAAAGTTTGCTCAACGATCGCTCCGGGGAGCAGAGCTTGGGTCGCCCTGAGGATAAGGGCCTGGAGGCGGAGCATATCGCGGCGCTGTCCGCGCGCCTCGGCTGAGCCGAGTGCTGAAACGCTGGAGACCCCGGGGAGCGGACTAGACGGACTCCGCGGAGTGTGGAAGCTTCCTGGCCGGCGCCCATGTGGCAAGAACCATCGCTGGACGACGACCCCAGCCTGGCGACGGCGATCCACCCCCCTGCCATGGGTGTCGGTGTGTGACGCCTTGCGGACCCCGAGCCTGGAAGTGACGGACGACGGAGTCTGAGCGGGGCCCGACCCGGGCGTGCTGGCCGGTGTTCATGGGGGCACTGGTTTCGCTCCTTCCCGACCCATTGCTGTTTGAGGGTCGCCCATAGACTTGCTGGCCTAGGCTGCCCTCCCGGGTTCCGCCCTCCCGCCATCTTGTCTTTGTGGAGTTGCAACTGGTGGCCCTCGCCCGCGCCCTCGTCATACGGGCGCCTTGGTTCCTCCTGGTGCCTACACATCTGCTGCCCTCCCTGGGAGCACACAGCTGAAAGCCTCCGTTCTGAACATTGCTGACCACCCTGACTGACTCGATGGTCGTCTCGCCCTGACCCGGGCCGCCATTTTGTCGCCTGTGACGCACCACCCTTGTCCTCGGTGAGGCCTTCCATTTGGTGCCCTCGAGCAGTTGGGCACATCCACAGCGGCTGGCTCTAGGCCTCGTCCACCGCGGAGGCCAAGATGACTGGGAGACGAGGAGCGGCACGGGGAGATCGCACTCTGCCGGAAATGCTTAGCAGGTCCCAGCAACTACGCGACAGGACGCAGCCGTCCCCGGGGTCCTCCCGGGCCTCAACGGACGCCACCGGAGGCGAACCACCAGTCACGAGGTACTTTATGGAGGACTTATTCAGCTCCCTCAAGGAGGAATTCCAGACTCTCAAGACCGAGGTGGCCGGAGAGGTTCGTGAAGTGCGTAGGGAGGTGGAGGGCCTGGGTGAGCGGGTCGAAACTGTGGAAACGGCGGCCCAGCGTCGCGACGAAGAAATAGTCCACCTCCAGCAGGACGTCCTCCGCCTTCGGGAGCAGTGTGTCGAGCTCCAGGCCCACTCGGAGGACCTCGAGAACAGGTCCAGGCAGAATAACATCCGGGTGCGAGGCGTTCCGTCCGCGGATGAGGGTGCGGACCTAGTGGCCTATCTGCAGGACCTGTTCCGCGACATCTTGGAAGAAGGAGCGGACTTCCAGATCCGCATCGACAGAGCACATAGGGTGGGCCGCCAGCGCCAGTCATCGGCGCCCCCGCCTGATATCCTGGCATTCCTCCCGGATTTCCCCCTAAAGGAGCGCATCATGACGGAGGCCCGCAGGAAGCAACCGCTGTCCTTCCGAGAACGACCCGTGGCGCTCTATCAAGACCTGTCCGCCATCACACTGCAGAAGCGCAGGTCTTTCCGCATCGCCACGGACTTTCTACGAGAGCATGAGACGGCCTATTCCTGGGGTCACCCCTTCCGTCTTATCTTTCGATGGAACGGGGTGCTACATCAGCTGCGCTCCCTACAGGATGTCTGTGGGGTGCTGGGACTCACAGCTGCGGAGGAAGAAGGAGCTACGCCCGCATGGAGGTGCCCCGAGCGGCGAGGCCGACGGAGATCGAGGAGGCGCCCATCGTCGGCGACGGTGAGTCGTCCTGACTCCCCTACCATCAGGGCGGATATGGCGGAGGCCCTGAGGACTGCGGCCAGGAACTTGCCTGACTCTGACGGCGTGGCCCAGACGGCCTAACTTTACTCCGGGGGGAGAGATTCTTAGCTTCTATGATGCTGGGCTGGGGCTGGGGGTTAGGGGGGAGCGGTTGGAGGTGTGTGGCTGGACGTCCACTTGACTGTTTTCTGCAGACTTGCCCTCTTGGGCTGGACTGAGACAATGGGGTGTTTTTTCTTGTTTTTGGTTTTGGCTGGTTGCCATGGGTTGGTTTTGGGGGGGTTTAAGAATTGGTTTGGTGCTGGGGGGGTCCCGTTCCGATACTGTCCGAACACTTGCGAAGCCGATCCTGGCCTTCCCTGCTCCCCTGCCCCGCGCGCCCCTCCTGCTGATCCCCTGCTTGCTGCATAGCGCTTTGCTTCCCCGTGAGCGATGCCGCCCCTGAAAGTAGTGACCCTTAATGTTAAGGGTCTGAATAACCCTGTAAAGCGTAGGGCGATCCTTTCCCTGCTAGAGGGGTCGCAGGCGGATATCTGCCTCCTGCAGGAAACCCATTTACTCTCTAAAGACTGCCATAGGTTGCGCTCTGCCAAGTTCCCCACGCAACTCTTTTCCTCGGCTGCGACTAAGACTGCGGGGGTGGCCATTCTTCTAGCTAGCTCCTTCAGGGGTGAGGTGTTATATAAACATGCCGAGCAGAAGGGGAGGCTTTTAGTGTATCGCATGCGCCTGGGAGGTGTTGCCTTTACGGTTGGTTCCGTTTACAGCCCGAATGACCACCAGGATCGTTTCCTGGACTCTGTATTAGTGGACGTTACTGCCTCGCCCGACCGCCATATTATCTTGGGGGGAGACCTGAACAT
The DNA here is from genome assembly GCF_964263255.1 of Lissotriton vulgaris. Lineage (NCBI taxonomy): Eukaryota > Metazoa > Chordata > Amphibia > Caudata > Salamandridae > Lissotriton > Lissotriton vulgaris. The sequence goes on from NC_141687.1 coordinate 254,620,717, forward strand.
GGTCTTCGACTCCACTCTGGATAGGTCTGCCCAGCGCTTTCCGCAGACGGGGGAGCTTTCTAGGGCGGTGCAGGACCAGATTGCTGAGATGGATCTACATGACCTCTGGCGAACCATGCATCCCACCGACAGGGACTACTCATATTTTTCCCACGCACACCGCACTTATTCGCGGTTAGATTATCTCCTGGTGAGCGGCCCGCTTCGCTCGGCCGCCATGGCGGCGGACATCGGGGTCTTGTCCTTGTCCGATCACGCGCCGGTTTCCGGAGTTTTTGCTTGGCCGGCGGCCCCCCCCCCCTCCAGAGGGATGTGGCGGCTTCGGGACACGCTTCTCCATAAGAAACTGGTGGTGAAGCGAATAGAGGTCATCCGAGAGTACCTGACCCACAATGACAACTTCGATACGTCCCTGGCGACGCAGTGGGCGGCTTTGAAAGCAGTCATCAGGGGGGAGTTTATCTCCATTTCCTCGGCGGAGAATAAGGAGCGCCAACGCAAGAGGGAGGAACTAACGGCGCAGGTCAGGGAACTTGAACAGGTTCACCGCCGGACGGGGGCTCCTCGTGTCTGGAGGCAGCTGAAGGCGGCGCGGAAACTCCTCTCTGCGTTGGACCTGGACCGGGCGGAGTATGCGGCGTTACGCTTGAAGCATGCCTATTACACCGGCGGAGATAGGTGCGGTAAGCTCCTGGCCCATCGGCTCAGAGCTGCGCAGCAACGCAACGTGGTAAAAGAGCTAATGGGAGTAGATGGGGTCCCGGTTTCCGGTGACGCGGAGGTGGCGGACTCCTTTCGCGCCTTTTACGAGGCGCTGTACGCTGCAAAGCCCTCCCCACCGGGAGAGGCTGAGGCCTATCTGGACTCCGTAACCCTCCCGACCCTGGATTCCGCCCAGGCGGACCACCTGGAGAGGGATATTCACGTGGAGGAAGTCATCTCCGCTATTGCTCGGCTTAAGCACGGCAAGGCTCCGGGCCCGGATGGCTATACAGCCTTGTTCTACAAGACCTTCTGTCCCACTGTCGCGCCTCTCCTGACTCGCTTGTTCAATTCCTTCTCCGACCCGGGAGCTATCCCGCCGGACCTTCTCTCAGCGACTGTGTCGGTTATTCCGAAACCGGGAAAGGACCGGACTCTATGCGGCTCGTACCGGCCCATCTCTCTTTTGAATGTGGACCTCAAGCTTTACACGGGGATCTTGGCGGCCAGGCTGGGTCTACACCTGCCAGGTTTGGTGGGGGCGGACCAGGCCGGTTTTGTACCCGGTAGGCAGACGGTCGACAACACCAAGAGGGTGACGCACGTGCTAGAAAAGGCCTCACGCGTCCCGGGGGAGCGGATGCTGCTATCGGTCGACGCGGAGAAGGCCTTTGATAGGGTTCATTGGCCGTACCTCGAGCTGGTCCTTGGGAAACTGGGGATCGGCGAGAAGTTCCGCACTATGGTCTTCAATTGTTATAGGAGACCGTCAGCATCTGTGCGTGTCAACGGACACAGCTCCAGCAGCTTCGCCATTGAACGCGGCACGAGACAGGGTTGCCCCCTTTCGCCGCTCCTGTTTGCCCTCTATATGGAGCCGTTTGCCCAGAGGATTCGCGATAACCCGGACGCTATTGGGGTGAAGATGGGGCAATACACGCATACTGTCAGCTTATATGCGGATGATGTTTTGCTGACCCTGGATGACCCCAGACGGTCGCTCCCTGCCTGCGTCCAGGAGCTGGACTCCTTTGCCCGCGTGGCGGGCTTTAAAATGAATATGACCAAGTCGGCTGCCCTGAACGTGTCGCTCTCTGTCGACACCAGGCGGGACCTCCAGCGTCTTTTTCCTTTGCAGTGGTCCTCCTCCACGGTGCCTTACCTGGGTATTTTGCTTGCTCCCTCCCTGCCTGCAATGGTCGCCGCTAACTATTCCTCTCTGGGCAAAAAAAGTCAAAGACAAACTCGGCCGATGGAACAAAGGCCTGCTCTCGTGGCTGGGCCGTATCGCAGCGGTGAAGATGACGATACTGCCTCAGATCCTGTATCTTTTTCGCGCTCTACCTCTCCAGCCTCCTGTAGGTTGGATACGGCAGACGCAGGCAGATATCTCCCGCTTTGTGTGGCAGGGTCGTAAGCCGCGGATGAAGCGGGTTCTCTCCATGCTAGCCCCGGAGGCGGGGGGCCTCGGGGTCCCGGACCTCCGGAAGTACTTTCAGGCGGCGCAACTTCGTTACTTGGTGGAATGGAGCCGGTGGGAATCGGACAAGCATTGGCTCTTTCAAGATCAGGCGGTTGTGGGCCGTACCCTCCAGGAAGTCCCGTTCCTGCGGCGCGCTCACCGCCCGCCTAATCTCTACGCCTCTTTTATCACCCGGGTTCCGCTGAGAGTGTGGGACGCGGTGTGTGAGCTTCGTGAACTCACCACTTTTCCATCGCCATTCACTCCCATAGCTGGCAATCCAGACTTCACTCCGGGTCTGGAACCGGCAGCCTTTTCCCACTGGGTGAGTGCGGGTTGCAGGGTGCTTTTCCAGATTTACGGGCCGGAGGGGGTGCTCCCCTTCCAGCAGCTCCGACAGGAGTTTGGCCTGACGGAGGGGGACAGACTGCGTTATATGCAAGTCCGCCACTGGGCTCTTCAACCCTCACTGCGCGACGTCGCTGCCCGTTCGATTACGCCCTATGAGCGGTGGCTGGTAACCCGGGCCTCGGATGCCAAGCTTATCACCGACTTGTACAAGTTTCTCCAACCCCCGCCGTTTCATTACCATAACCCAGGGAGGGAGCGTTGGCACAGGGAATTGGGCAGGACCTTGAGCCACAAGGAGTGGGACAAGATTGCGTATCGGGCGAGGCACTCTGCGTACCACACTGGGCTGACGGAGACCTTTACTAAGGTGTCCACCTATTAGTATTACACCCCGGAGAGGCTTTACGAGATGCGCAAGATGGGTGATAAAGGTTGCTGGCGCGGCTGCGGACAGGAGGGCACCCTCACGCATATTCTCTGGGAGTGCCCGGTGCTGTCGGCCTATTGGAAGGAGGTCCTGGATGAGGTAGATAAGCATTTTGAGATCGAGCTCCCGCGCTTCCCCGCGTATGTTTTGCTAGGCCTCCCCAATGACCTGATGTATCCGCTGAAGTCCCGTAGGGGTAGACAGATTGCGATTGCGCTAGGTTCCGCGGTCCAAAACATCCTTGTACTCTGGCGCACCCCTACGGCCCCCTCCATCACCGGTTGGCTACACAGGCTCTGGCAGGTACTGGGCGTGGAGAAGATGTCGCTCACGGTGGCTGGGAATGTTGACCAGTTTGAAGAGCTCTGGCACCCCTTTTTGGCACTGCTGTCCACGGAGTTCCGCGAACTCACATGTCCACGGTACCTGCGGCTCCTTAGGCTGACACCGCCGGCGGCTACAGCGGAATGAATGTGCGGGTTCGGGGGTCTGGGGCTGGGGGTGGGACGCGGGGTCATATGCTTTTAATGCTGATTTTCGGACGGGGATGTTGGGGTATTGTTTTCTTCTTTCTCCTCCTTTGCTTTTCTCTTTTTCCTCTTTTCCTGGGGACCGGGGGTTGGAGGGATGGTGCGCTTTCTTTTTACTGTAATGCGGGACGTTATTCCAGCTCTGCCTTGCTTAGGGAGTGGGGGTCTCCTGGGGGGTCATTCACATTACCTTATTGCCTTATAACTTATGCCTTGTTACCCTCTGGGTTCCCTGCCTCCCTTCTTTTCTTCTGAACCGCTGTAACGTTCCGCTTCTTGTACTGTGTATAGCTTGACCTCCTATTCCCTTCCCCATGCTCTTTTTGTACTTTAATAAAATACTTTAAACCTAAAAAAAAAAAAGTCCATTGAGTGTAAAGAGGCACCTAAATATAATCATATTACCGAGAGAAGGCCATGTGTAAGGCTGTGTATCAGGACATAGAGAATGAAGCAGATATTACATTGATTGGATGCTGCAAACTAAGATAATTTAACCAATGGGCAAAGTGGTTTCCTCATGTTTTGTAAGGCACCCAGAAAATAATATATCATTATATTTTTTTCCTCCAGGATAGCTCTACACGCAGTTTAGTTTGAATTTATTACTGCTTCATGATGTTTTGTATTTTTTTTTTTTTTAGCTAGTTTCAGTTCACTTTGTAACTTAGGGCCCTTCACAGTTCCTGCTTGAGGCAATATATGAATTTTCGGGTTGCAGTGCTCTTTGTTTTTTAAAATACTATATATCAACTTTTTATTTTGCCTCTAGAACGTTTAAGTGTACACAGAATACAAAACAATGTGATAATCCTTTCTTTGTTCTGGCAGGTCGTACCGGAAGAGCAGGGCATAAAGGGAAGGCAGTTAGTTTCTTCACAGAAGATGATAAACCACTGCTGCGCAGGTAAATAAAAATGTGTCTGCCTAGTGACGTCCATGGTATTTCTGATAGTGTTTCCTTAGGCATGCTTTTAGTTATGCTGTCATCCAGCACATAGCCATAGCTCTGCAGTAAAGCACCGTAATGACACTATTATGGTTCAGAATGCATTGGAAGTAATAGACAACCCGGATGTGGCACAGGGTAAATAAGTAACCATCTGCCCCACCCAAATCACTATGCATATGTCTTAAGAAGAAGGAATGTCATATACTAAAGGAGGCATTGAGGAGGGACCTGGGAGGAACACAGGTGTGTCACTTAAATAAAATGTTTGTTCTCTAGCATTGGATCTTTTGTTAATTTACATTCATGGATAATTTCCCATAATCAAACTGTTTTTTTCCTGGTGACCGTCAAAAGAGCAATACTAAAAAATTGCATCGAAAAAGCAATATATGCATTGTCACTTTAGTAGCACGATTATGTCGTTGGAAAACACTCAAACTACAGGCAATGAGGTGATATTGTATCAAACTCCCTTCTTGGTGTGCTGCTCAGATCTTCATTTTTGCACGTTTTCTGGATTTACAGCTCCTTTTGCACTATCTCAAACCAGTGCCTTTGGAATTTGGGCCCAGGAAAGCAAAAAGGGAAAGCTTGTTTTTTGCCAAATAATGGATGAACCACACCACCAAAAAAGGCTCTTTCCAACGCATCTAGTTCATTTGGAAAATGCAGGCTGTTTGTGGAAGACCCACACACTGACTGCATTTATTGCCTCTATCCTCTCCACCAGTTCTCAAGTATGCCTCCATCAGGGCCATCCAGCTGATATTCCCAGGTACAGATGATCATCTCAAACCTCCTCTCATCTTTCAACGAGACTCATTAAGGAATTTCTCAGGGGGTCTGTTCAGGGCATTTTCACCTGTGATAGCTCCGGCTTCTCCATGGAAACTGAACACCACCCTAGTTACGTTGATGAACGATCCCTTCCGATCGCTACATAAACTGACATAGTTTGTATCATGGAAGACTGGTTTATTGTTGGTGCTTACATCTGTTAGGTGAAATTCATGCATTCACTGTCAAATATCCATTTTAGGTGTTTTGTAAGGATGTCGCCGATCCAAAAGTGCTCTCACTTTCACTTCTATTAACCTTATTCTCGAATCGTTCTTTCAAGATCTTGCTACAAATGCAGAGCACTGCACTCCATGGATTGCCTGCAGCTGCCCAATTCCAATAATAAGACTGTTCGTGGCCTTCAGTCACCCACAATGAGGACAGCTGCTTTCAAAGCAAGTAGTAGTAAGATGGTGTGCTGCAGCTATTGGTTTTTTGTCACTCTAAGTCTGGTTCTCGCTTGCAATCTAGAGTGTCAGCCCATTCTATAAGAGGCATTTTATCCACAACAGCTGTGTATGATACAGTGTCTTTGTTGGACATCTGCAGAGCAGCAATGTGAAAGAGCTCCCACATTTTCAAAAGATGGTATTTAAATTCGGACTCTACTCATGTCCAGGCAGTTTTGTCATCTTTACCATAAGGTGAGCTTCTTTTATGCTTCTCCTTCATCTTATTAATTCTGACTTATTGCAATATGAATCTCATGCATAACGTGTTTACTGGATGCTGCTTGCTTTTCTAATTCAATCATGTGTCTATTAAGGATCAAATGCTGGATACATTATTTACCTGTAGCTCCAGTTTTCTAGCATTAGTAACTTTCAAAGATTCAAAGGTGACCCTCCCTGAGCAGAGGCTGGGTGGTATAGAAATGGGATATATGTGGAGTTCAGTGCCTCTGACCTCTTTTGCTGGAGGTTGAATCTTTTCCACTGAAGTGATTGTGCTACTAAACCAACACTCCTCATGATTTTTCAATGCAATTCTTTTGTACTGCTGTTTGAAGCTTACCATGGGACTCCCAGCTGCACGACAGGGAATGATGCAAGTTTGTGAATCTAATAAAGGGACCAATGCTGGAGAACTCATCTTCGTTGAATGTGGGTGGTACTGTTGTCGGAACAAGCTTTGACGTCAGGTAGAGGCAATGTTACTTGCAGCCTCGGCGTCGCCAGACTCTGACTGCGAACAAGTCTGTGCCTATGCCTCCCTTGACATTAACTGGTGCTCCAAGTTGTGGCAGGAGTATCTAGAATGGTGGGGACAATGCTTTCTTTGCTTCCTCTAGCTATAGTGCCCTGTCTCACTATTTCCTTTGCTCGCAGGTTCTCAAGCTTCCCTGTGAGACTAATGCCTTACCTGTTCTCAAGGGCTCACTTTTTCAGTTTTTTTTACAAAATTCAATTCATTTATTGAGGGTGTAGCATGGTAGACCAATCAGGCAAACGCAATGAGAGAGAAGCATTTTTTTCACATCTGTATGAGGGATATTTCACAATCAGATTTGTCATTTTCGTGAAAAATTGTATCTCAAATGGCAAAATATGGAGAAATAAAGTATGACTTTAAAGATGTCTTAACAAAAGTTAACAAGCATTTGCAATGCAATGGTCTCGGCATCATTAAAGGTAGAGCTATTGGCATTGCTCATGACATTTTTTTTCTTTAAATCAAAAATAAATGGGCATTGTCATTAACATTGCCAATACACAGCACTCTGCACTCAACAGCACACAATGCTCTGCACTCACTACTCTGCACACTCACTACTCTGCACACTCACCACTCTGCCCTCACCACTCTGCCCTCACCACTCTGCCCTCACCACTCTGCCCTCACCACTCTGCCCTCACCACTCTGCCCTCACCACTCTGCCCTCACCACTCTGCCCTCACCACTCTGCCCTCACCACTCTGCCCTCACCACTCTGCCCTCACCACTCTGCCCTCACCACTCTGCCCTCACCACTCTGCCCTCACCACTCTGCCCTCACCACTCTGCACTCACCACTCTGCACTCACCACTCTGCACTCACCACTCTGCACTCACCACTCTGCACTCACCACTCTGCACTCACCACTCTGCACTCTGCACTCACCACCCACCACTCTGCACTCACCACTCTGCACTAACTCTGCACTCTGCACTCACCACTCTGCACTCACCACTCTGCACTCACCACTCTGCACTCACCACTCTGCACTCACCACTCTGCACTCACCACTCTGCACTCACCACTCTGCACTCACCACTCTGCACTCTGCACTCACCACTCTGCACTCACCACTCTGCACTCACCACTCTGCACTCACCACTCTGCACTCACCACTCTGCACTCACCACTCACCACTCTGCACTCACCACTCTGCACTCACCACTCTGCACTCACCACTCTGCACTCACCACTCTGCACTCACCACTCTGCACTCACCACTCTGCACTCACCACTCTGCACTCACCACTCTGCACTCACCACTCACCACTCTGCACTCACCACTCACCACTCTGCACTCACCACTCTGCACTCTGCACTCACCACTCACCACTCACCACTCTGCACTAACTCTGCACTCTGCACTCACCACTCTGCACTCACCACTCTGCACTCACCACTCTGCACTCTGCACTCTGCACTCACCACTCTGCACTCACCACTCTGCACTCACCACTCTGCACTCACCACTCTGCACTCACCACTCTGCACTCACCACTCTGCACTCACCACTCTGCACTCACCACTCTGCACTCACCACTCTGCACTCACCACTCTGCACTCTGCACTCACCACTCTGCACTCACCACTCTGCACTCACCACTCTGCACTCACCACTCTGCACTCACCACTCACCACTCTGCACTCACCACTCTGCACTCACCACTCTGCACTCACCACTCTGCACTCACCACTCTGCACTCACCACTCTGCACTCACCACTCTGCACTCACCACTCTGCACTCACCACTCTGCACTCACCACTCTGCACTCACCACTCTGCACTCACCACTCTGCACTCTGCACTCTGCACTCTGCACTCTGCACTCTGCACTCTGCACTCTGCACTCTGCACTCACCACTCTGCACTCTGCACTCTGCACTCTGCACTCTGCACTCTGCACTCTGCACTCTGCACTCTGCACTCTGCACTCTGCACTCTGCACTCTGCACTCTGCACTCTGCACTCACCACTCTGCACTCTGCACTCACCACTCTGCACTCACCACTCTGCACTCTGCACTCACCACTCTGCACTCTGCACTCACCACTCTGCACTCACCACTCTGCACTCACCACTCTGCACTCACCACTCTGCACTCACCACTCTGCACTCACCACTCTGCACTCACCACTCTGCACTCACCACTCTGCACTCACCACTCTGCACTCACCACTCTGCACTCACCACTCTGCACTCACCACTCTGCACTCACCACTCTGCACTCACCACTCTGCACTCACCACTCTGCACTCACCACTCTGCACTCACCACTCTGCACTCACCACTCTGCACTCACCACTCTGCACTCACCACTCTGCACTCACCACTCTGCACTCTGCACTCTGCACTCTGCACTCTGCACTCTGCACTCACCACTCACCACTCTGCACTCACCACTCTGCACTCACCACTCTGCACTCACCACTCTGCACTCACCACTCTGCACTCACCACTCTGCACTCACCACTCTGCACTCACCACTCTGCACTCACCACTCTGCACTCACCACTCTGCACTCACCACTCTGCACTCACCACTCTGCACTCTGCACTCTGCACTCTGCACTCTGCACTCTGCACTCTGCACTCTGCACTCTGCACTCTGCACTCACCACTCACCACTCTGCACTCTGCACTCTGCACTCTGCACTTTGCACTCTGCACTCTGCACTCACCACTCTGCACTCACCACTCTGCACTCACCACTCTGCACTCACCACTCTGCACTCACCACTCTGCACTCTGCACTCACCACTCTGCACTCACCACTCTGCACTCACCACTCTGCACTCTGCACTCACCACTCTGCACTCACCACTCTGCACTCACCACTCTGCACTCACCACGCTGCACTCACCACGCTGCACTCACCACGCTGCACTCACCACTCTGCACTCACCACTCTGCACTCACCACTCTGCACTCTGCACTCACCACTCTGCACTCACCACTCTGCACTCACCACTCTGCACTCACCACTCTGCACTCACCACTCTGCACTCACCACTCTGCACTCACCACTCTGCACTCACCACTCTGCACTCACCACTCTGCACTCACCACTCTGCACTCACCACTCTGCACTCACCACTCTGCACTCACCACTCTGCACTCACCACTCTGCACTCACCACTCTGCACTCACCACGCTGCACTCACCACTCTGCACTCACCACTCTGCACTCACCACTCTGCACTCACCACTCTGCACTCACCACTCTGCACTCACCACTCTGCACTCACCACTCTGCACTCACCACTCTGCACTCACCACTCTGCACTCACCACTCACCACTCTGCACTCACCACTCTGCACTCACCACTCTGCACTCACCACTCTGCACTCACCACTCTGCACTCACCACTCTGCACTCACCACTCTGCACTCACCACTCTGCACTCACCACTCTGCACTCACCACTCTGCACTCTGCACTCACCACTCTGCACTCTGCACTCACCACTCTGCACTCTGCACTCACCACTCTGCACTCACCACTCTGCACTCACCACTCTGCACTCACCACTCTGCACTCACCACTCTGCACTCACCACTCACCACTCTGCACTCTGCACTCTGCACTCTGCACTCTGCACTCTGCACTCTGCACTCTGCACTCTGCACTCACCACTCTGCACTCACCACTCTGCACTCACCACTCTGCACTCTGCACTCTGCACTCACCACTCTGCACTCTGCACTCACCACTCTGCACTCTGCACTCACCACTCTGCACTCTGCACTCACCACTCTGCACTCACCACTCTGCACTCTGCACTCTGCACTCTGCACTCTGCACTCTGCACTCTGCACTCTGCACTCACCACTCTGCACTCACCACTCTGCACTCACCACTCTGCACTCACCACTCTGCACTCACCACTCTGCACTCACCACTCTGCACTCACCACTCTGCACTCACCACTCTGCACTCACCACTCTGCACTCACCACTCTGCACTCACCACTCTGCACTCACCACTCTGCACTCACCACTCTGCACTCACCACTCTGCACTCTGCACTCTGCACTCTGCACTCTGCACTCACCACTCTGCACTCACCACTCTGCACTCTGCACTCTGCACTCTGCACTCTGCACTCTGCACTCACCACTCTGCACTCACCACTCTGCACTCACCACTCTGCACTCACCACTCTGCACTCTGCACTCTGCACTCTGCACTCTGCACTCTGCACTCTGCACTCTGCACTCTGCACTCTGCACTCTGCACTCTGCACTCTGCACTCACCACTCACCACTCTGCACTCTGCACTCTGCACTCTGCACTTTGCACTCTGCACTCTGCACTCACCACTCTGCACTCACCACTCTGCACTCACCACTCTGCACTCACCACTCTGCACTCACCACTCTGCACTCTGCACTCACCACTCTGCACTCACCACTCTGCACTCACCACTCTGCACTCTGCACTCTGCACTCACCACTCTGCACTCACCACTCTGCACTCACCACTCTGCACTCACCACGCTGCACTCACCACGCTGCACTCACCACTCTGCACTCACCACTCTGCACTCACCACTCTGCACTCACCACTCTGCACTCTGCACTCACCACTCTGCACTCACCACTCTGCACTCACCACTCTGCACTCACCACTCTGCACTCACCACTCTGCACTCACCACTCTGCACTCACCACTCTGCACTCACCACTCTGCACTCACCACTCTGCACTCACCACTCTGCACTCACCACTCTGCACTCACCACTCTGCACTCACCACTCTGCACTCACCACTCTGCACTCACCACTCTGCACTCACCACTCTGCACTCACCACGCTGCACTCACCACTCTGCACTCACCACTCTGCACTCACCACTCTGCACTCACCACTCTGCACTCACCACTCTGCACTCACCACTCTGCACTCTGCACTCACCACTCTGCACTCACCACTCTGCACTCACCACTCTGCACTCACCACTCTGCACTCACCACTCACCACTCTGCACTCACCACTCTGCACTCACCACTCTGCACTCACCACTCTGCACTCACCACTCTGCACTCTGCACTCTGCACTCTGCACTCTGCACTCTGCACTCTGCACTCTGCACTCTGCACTCTGCACTCTGCACTCTGCACTCTGCACTCTGCACTCACCACTCTGCACTCTGCACTCTGCACTCTGCACTCACCACTCTGCACTCTGCACTCACCACTCTGCACTCTGCACTCACCACTCTGCACTCTGCACTCACCACTCTGCACTCACCACTCTGCACTCTGCACTCTGCACTCTGCACTCTGCACTCTGCACTCTGCACTCTGCACTCACCACTCTGCACTCACCACTCTGCACTCACCACTCTGCACTCACCACTCTGCACTCACCACTCTGCACTCACCACTCTGCACTCACCACTCTGCACTCACCACTCTGCACTCACCACTCTGCACTCACCACTCTGCACTCACCACTCTGCACTCACCACTCTGCACTCACCACTCTGCACTCACCACTCTGCACTCACCACTCTGCACTCTGCACTCTGCACTCTGCACTCTGCACTCACCACTCTGCACTCACCACTCTGCACTCTGCACTCTGCACTCTGCACTCTGCACTCTGCACTCACCACTCTGCACTCTGCACTCACCACTCTGCACTCACCACTCTGCACTCTGCACTCACCACTCACCACTCTGCACTCACCACTCTGCACTCTGCACTCACCACTCTGCACTCTGCACTCTGCACTCTGCACTCCGCACTCACCACTCTGCACTCTGCACTCACCACTCTGCACTCACCACTCTGCACTCACCACTCTGCACTCACCACTCTGCACTCACCACTCTGCACTCACCACTCTGCACTCACCACTCTGCACTCACCACTCTGCACTCACCACTCTGCACTCACCACTCTGCACTCACCACTCTGCACTCACCACTCTGCACTCTGCACTCTGCACTCTGCACTCACCACTCTGCACTCTGCACTCTGCACTCTGCACTCTGCACTCTGCACTCTGCACTCTGCACTCTGCACTCTGCACTCTGCACTCTGCACTCTGCACTCTGCACTCTGCACTCACCACTCTGCACTCACCACTCTGCACTCACCACTCTGCACTCACCACTCTGCACTCACCACTCTGCACTCACCACTTGTTAGACGGACCGGGAGGGTCGGCCGAGATTACGGGGAGAGGTCTCCAGGGAGAGCCGTCTCCAACGACTGTACAGATAAGTAACTTCCCCCCCACAGACAGACACCACACAAGATTGAAGGTTAACGAGACTTTATATGCAATTCTTAGGTTACGTTGGTATGATACAAGGAGGTCTGGACTCAGGGGTCCCCTCGATTCGAGTCTGTGGTTGAGGAAAGGGGTAGCGGGACAGTCTTAGTTACCGGTGAGTTCAAAATAGCTCTCAATCCTCGAGCTCGGCGTTCTTGATGATCGGGCCGTGGAGGAGCCAAGCAGGTCCCGAGATGGATGAAGGAAGGACGACGGTCCGCGGCGGAGCCTGCAGGTCCCGGTGAAAGATGACGGTTACAACGGTCCGCGGCCACGCCAGCAGATCCGGACGACGATGAAGAATGAAGGTTACGACGGTTGTGGCAGCGCCAACAGGCAGGACGATGGTGCACAGGACAGAGCTACGGCAGCGCCAGTAGTCCGTCCAGGATGAGTTCCTCTTTGCGTCTCTCGACTCCAAGATACAACTGCCTTCCTGCTCTGGAGCTGCCCCAGTTATAGGGCTGGCGTGCTTTGATGTCCGGACCCTCGCACTTGGAGGTCGGGAGGTCCGGGATGAGGGAGTCCAGACACCCAGCAGGGGGGTGGAGCCAGCGCCCGGGGAGGCGATGGGCGAACGGCACTTGGTGGGGGAGAGCCATCGACACCTCCTTCTCCCATTGACTTGCCAAGTAGCCCGCTCACCTCCTGGGTGGATGGTGGTGCCGGGATGTCTGAGGCCTGGCCAGGCCCAGGGTTGAGGTCGGCCGGGGGCCAGGCGGCCACGTGGTGAAGTGTCCAAGATGGCGGCCCGGGCTGGGCGCGTGGGCCGGCAGTGGATCGGGCCCACGAGGTCGACATGCTCGAGGGCAGGGGTCCCTGAGGGGACGGAGGACGTGCAATGGTGGTGTGGGGTGCTTGTGTGACCGGGCTCGGGCCTGGTCGAGCCGGGGGAGAGCGGCCCTTCGTGTGGCCTGTCCAACATGCGTCCCCCCCAGCTGAAGGCGGGGAGAGTCACCCATCCTCTTGGGGACTCTCTTCGTCGAGGCGGAAAAATCGGGACAGGCCATCCGCGCTGGCGTGGTCGGACCCAGGCCGGTGTTCGACTGTGAAGTCCATACCCTGCAAGGATATGGACCAGCGTAGCAACTTGGGGTTTTCCCCCCGCATGTGCATCAGCCACTGCAGGGGTCGGTGGTCGGTCTGCACCCGAAAGTGGGTGCCGAAAAGGTAGGGCCGGAGCTTCTTGAGGGCCCATACCACAGCGAAGGCTTCCCTCTCTATGGTGCTCCAGCGTTGTTCCCGTGGTAGGAGTCTCCGGCTGATGAAGGCCACCGGTTGATCAAGGCCCTCGGTGTTCACTTGGGACAGGACCGCCCCAATGCCCTGGTCGGAGGCGTCCGTCTGGACGACGAACTCCCGGCTGTAGTCTGGGGCCTGGAGCACAGGAGCGGAACACATGGCGGCCTTCAATTGTTCGAATGCCGCTTGACACTCGGGGGTCCAGTTCACCTTCTTGGGCTGATTTTTTGACGTGAGTTCGGTGAGGGGGCCCACTATGGTACCATAGTCTTTCACGAACCTTCGGTAATAGCCCGTGAGGCCCAGGAAGGCTCGTACCTCGGTTTGGGTGATAGGGGGCTGCCAGTCCTGGATGGCGGCAATTTTCAGTTGTAGAGGGGCCACTAGGCCGCTTCCCACTTGGTGTCCGAGGTAGGTCACAGACCCTTGTCCAATTTGACACTTGCTGGCCTTGATCGTGAGGCCAGCTCGCTGAAGGGCTTGCAGCACTGCTCGGAGGTGGTGGAGGTGCTCGGTCCAATGGTGGCTGTACACAGCGATGTCGTCTAGGTAGGCGGCGCTGAACCCTTCGAGCCCCGCCAGGACCTGATTGACGAGCCGTTGGAAAGTCGCTGGGGCATTCTTCATACCGAAGGGCATGACCGTAAAATGGTAATGGCCATCGGGGGTGGAGAAGGCAGAACGTTCTTGTGCTCGGGGTGTGAGGCCGATCTGCCAATAACCTGCTGTCAGGTCGAAGATGCTAAGGTAGCGGGCAGCTCCTATTCGGTCGACCAGTTCATCTGCCCGGGGGATGGGATGTGCGTCCGTTCTGGTGACTTCATTCAGGCCCCGGTAGTCGACGCAGAACCGGAGTTCTGGTGTGGTTCCGGGGGCGGCTGCTTTGGGGACCAGTACGACCGGGCTGGCCCATGGACTGTCTGAGGGCTCGATGACCCCGAGCGTGAGCATCTTAGCCACTTCCGCCTGGATGCAGGCCCGTACCCGATCAGGTACGCGGTAGGCCCGGTGGCGGATAGGAGGGCTGTCTCCGGTGTCTACATCGTGCACACACCAGGAAGTGACACCTGGGGTGAGGGAGAACAGACTGGCGAACCGTGACAGGAGGGCTTGGCACTCTTGGCGTTGTTCTCTGGTGAGGGTCTCCGAGAGTCGGACCCCATCTACGGAGCCGTCTTGCTCCTGGGTCCGCAGGAGGTCAGGGAGAGGCTCGGAGTCGTCTTCAACCCCATTGTCCGTGGCCATCAATAGGCTGAGTTCTGTTCGTGCAAAGTGGGGTTTCAGTCTGTTGGTGTGGAGGACTCGGAGGGGGTTCCGGGAGGACTCCATATCGATCAGATAGGTGGCAGGACCCTTGCGCTCGATCACCTTGAAGGGTCCCGTCCATTTGTCTTGGAGAGCGCATGGCTCCGTGGGGGACATGACCCATACCTGTTGTCCCGGTTCGAATTCAATGGATGAGGCGTTCTGGTCATACCATTTTTTCATGTCCTCTTGACTGGCCTCTAGGTTGGCTTTTGCTAGGTCTCTGAACCGCCGGGACTGGTTGCGGAGGGTGAGGAGGTACCGGAAGACATCTGGAGGGTTCTTGGTCGGAGGCATCTCCCAGCCTTCTTTGATCAGGCTGAGCGGCCCCCGCACTGGGTGCCCATAGAGCAGTTCGAATGGGCTGAAGCCTAGGGATTTCTGTGGGACCTCTCGGTAGGCGAAGAGGAGGCACGGCAGCAGCACATCCCACTGGCGACGGAGGGGCTCTTCCAATCCCCCGATCATTCCTTTCAGCGTGCGGTTGAACCGCTCAACAAGTCCGTTCCCTTGGGGGTGATAGGGGGTCGTGAAGCGGTAGGTGACCCCACACTGTTGCCAGAGAGATTTCATGTATTTAGAGATAAAGTTCGTGCCTCTGTCGCTGACGACTTCTCGGGGGAACCCCACACGGGAGAAGATCCCCATCAGGGCCCGGCCGACCACTGGGGCTGTCACGGTCCGGAGAGGAACAGCCTCAGGGTAGCGGGTGGCGTGGTCCACTAGCACCAGAATGAAGCGATGTCCTTGTTTTGTACGCGGGTCCAGGGGTCCCACAATGTCTATTCCGACCCTCTCAAATGGGGTCGTGACTACGGGAAAAGGTTGCAAGGGGGCTTTTAGTTTGCGGCCGCTCTTCCCACTGGCTTGGCACGTGGGGCAAGATCGGCAATGCTGGTGCACATCGTTCCTCATTTTGGGCCAGAAGAAGTGGGTCACTAGGCGACTGTAAGTTTTATCTTGTCCTAGGTGCCCTGCTAGGGGGACATCGTGGGCCAGGTTTAACAGGAAGTCTCTAAAGCAGAGGGGCACTACTAGTACTCGGTTGGCCCCCAGCTCGGCGATTCGTTGCTCGCTGTATAACAGATCATTGTCCCAGTAGACCCAATGAGTTCCGGAGGTGTCCCCTGCGCTTTGGGCGAGCGCTTGTTGGCGGAGTCCCTCAAGGGAGGGACAGGTCTTCTGTTCCTGGCGAAATTGTTCTTGTGTGGGTCCCCCCTCTTGGGCCCACTGGTCAAGGTTAGCGAGGTCGGAAGGTTGAGCCGGTTCGAGGGGGGTGTCATGGTCGGGGGTTTCGGCTGGGGCGACCGGAGGCGGTGGCGCCGGCCATTCTGGTTCTTCCGGGTGATGGTTGGCACGGGCGGCCATGGACCGGGTGGTGACGCATGCCCAGTCCGGGACGCCCAACATCCCCAAGTGTTCTTTTCGCTCCACAGCGGCCCACGGGGAGCTCTCCAGGTCATTCCCGAGGAGGCAGTCCACGGGGGCGTCGTCTCGGACCGTCACCTTCAACATGCCGGAGACCCCTCCCCACTCAAAAGGGACGCAGGCCATCCGACACAGACTTTCCGAGTTGTCGGCTAAGCGTACAGGGCAGAGAATGTTCGGTAGATATTGTTCTGGGGTCACCAGGTGACAGCGGACGGCTGTCACACTGGCCCCGGTGTCCCGAAGGGCTTCGGCCCGTTGTCCATTGATGCTCACCCATTGGCTGTACTTCTGGGTGTTAGCGGGTAGGGGGACCCGCGGGACCATGTCTCTTCCCCCTAAGCACGCGAGAGTCATGGCGGCTGGCTCCCACTCTGGATACTCTTGCTCGTCTGTTTCTTGTTCCTCGGAGATCTGTTCTTCCCCTAGTGCTGCGGCGGCCACATGGCGGGGTTTTGGACTCTGATACTGCGGGCAGCTTGGGTCGTTTGCATAGTGGCCGACTCGTTGGCATCGGTGACACGTGACGTTTGCTCTGTACCCCGGTCGCGCCGGGGTGTTGCCCCGGTTGGCCGGGGGGGTGGTGCTGGTAACGGGGGCGGCCGGAGTGTTGTCTCTTCCCCGCCCTTGGCCTCCTCCTCCTCTGGGTCGGTGGTGACCATTGTTGTTCCTGTTTTGCTCGTAGGACCCATTCCGGCCCACTCTGGTGATCTCCCACCGGTCAGCTTCGGCTGCGAGCTGCCGGGGATCGGTTAACTTGCTGTCGAGGAGGTGTTGGCGTAGTTCAATGAAGCAATTGTTGGACAGATGCTCCCATACCATCAGATTGAACAGTTGCTCGTAGGTCGTGACGTTGTTCCCTTTGATCCATCCTTCGAAAGCTCGGCTAAAGTACGTTACATAGTCCACCCAAGTTGTACCCGGGATGCGTGTGCAGTCTCGGAACCTCTGACGGTACATCTCGGGCGTGAGGCCATAGCGGGTGAGAAGGGCCGCTTTCATATGGTCGTAGGAGGTCATCTGGTGGTCTGGGAGCTGTAACAGGGTATCGCGGCCCTCATTGAGGAATCTGCCCCATAGGCCGGCTCCCCAATCGTTTCTATCGATCCGGTGCGCAGTCATAGCGATTTCATAGGCCTTAAACCATTGCTGGATGTCGTCCTCTCGAAAATATTCTCGGACAACATCCTTGGGGATGTGTACTTTTTTCTCCGTGGTCCCGGGGGTGTGTGGTCTCTCGGGCACCCCCAACTCTTTATTCTGCTTGCGCAGGTTGATCTCGGCTAGGTTCCGTTCGTGCTCGTACGCTAGTTTCTTTTCCTCGAGCTCCCTTTGTCTCTGTTTCTCCTCTCTTTCTTCTCGGAGACGTAGGTGCTCTAAGGTTATTTTTTGTTCGGCCAACTTGAGTTCTACGTCCATCTTGAGTCGGGCCATTTCTAGCTCGTGTAGTCGGGTTTTTTCTCTTTCTTGGATCTCGTCTGGCGAGAGACCGGTTCTTTGCCCTTCAGGGGCCGTGTTGCTTTTTTTCGCGGTGCTTTGCTCAGGCGTTTCGGTATCCCCGGTCTCTGCCCAAGATTCTAGGGCATGCTTAAAATCGTCCTTGGTGCTTAGTCCGGTGGTAGCGATACCTAGTTCAATGCAGAACTGCTTTAGTTCACGATGGCTGTACTCCTCTAGTTTTTCCATTTGGAACTTCTCAGTTGATCCGCTCTCTTTAGTTGTCATTGTGGTTCGTTGTGGGGTGAGCTACTCTCTGTACGTATGCGGTGATTCGGATCGCGCCGCTGGCCACCAATGTTAGACGGACCGGGAGGGTCGGCCGAGATTACGGGGAGAGGTCTCCAGGGAGAGCCGTCTCCAACGACTGTACAGATAAGTAACTTCCCCCCCACAGACAGACACCACACAAGATTGAAGGTTAACGAGACTTTATATGCAATTCTTAGGTTACGTTGGTATGATACAAGGAGGTCTGGACTCAGGGGTCCCCTCGATTCGAGTCTGTGGTTGAGGAAAGGGGTAGCGGGACAGTCTTAGTTACCGGTGAGTTCAAAATAGCTCTCAATCCTCGAGCTCGGCGTTCTTGATGATCGGGCCGTGGAGGAGCCAAGCAGGTCCCGAGATGGATGAAGGAAGGACGACGGTCCGCGGCGGAGCCTGCAGGTCCCGGTGAAAGATGACGGTTACAACGGTCCGCGGCCACGCCAGCAGATCCGGACGACGATGAAGAATGAAGGTTACGACGGTTGTGGCAGCGCCAACAGGCAGGACGATGGTGCACAGGACAGAGCTACGGCAGCGCCAGTAGTCCGTCCAGGATGAGTTCCTCTTTGCGTCTCTCGACTCCAAGATACAACTGCCTTCCTGCTCTGGAGCTGCCCCAGTTATAGGGCTGGCGTGCTTTGATGTCCGGACCCTCGCACTTGGAGGTCGGGAGGTCCGGGATGAGGGAGTCCAGACACCCAGCAGGGGGGTGGAGCCAGCGCCCGGGGAGGCGATGGGCGAACGGCACTTGGTGGGGGAGAGCCATCGACACCTCCTTCTCCCATTGACTTGCCAAGTAGCCCGCTCACCTCCTGGGTGGATGGTGGTGCCGGGATGTCTGAGGCCTGGCCAGGCCCAGGGTTGAGGTCGGCCGGGGGCCAGGCGGCCACGTGGTGAAGTGTCCAAGATGGCGGCCCGGGCTGGGCGCGTGGGCCGGCAGTGGATCGGGCCCACGAGGTCGACATGCTCGAGGGCAGGGGTCCCTGAGGGGACGGAGGACGTGCAATGGTGGTGTGGGGTGCTTGTGTGACCGGGCTCGGGCCTGGTCGAGCCGGGGGAGAGCGGCCCTTCGTGTGGCCTGTCCAACACCACTCTGCACTCACCACTCTGCACTCACCACTCTGCACTCACCACTCTGCACTCACCACTCTGCACTCACCACTCTGCACTCACCACTCTGCACTCACCACTCTGCACTCACCACTCTGCACTCACCACTCTGCACTCACCACTCTGCACTCACCACTCTGCACTCACCACTCTGCACTCTGCACTCTGCACTCTGCACTCTGCACTCTGCACTCTGCACTCTGCACTCTGCACTCTGCACTCTGCACTCACCACTCTGCACTCTGCACTCTGCACTCACCACTCTGCACTCACCACTCTGCACTCACCACTCTGCACTCACCACTCTGCACTCACCACTCTGCACTCACCACTCTGCACTCACCACTCTGCACTCTGCACTCTGCACTCTGCACTCACCACTTTGCACTCACCACTTTGCAATCACCACTTTGCACTAACTCTGCACTCTGCACTCACCACTCTGCACTCACCACTCTGCACTCACCACTCTGCACTCACCACTCTGCACTCACCACTCTGCACTCACCACTCTGCACTCACCACTCTGCACTCACCATCGTGTTAAGCATGCACTATAATTGACGCCAAAATAGTCACATTATCTCCTAATAAACAAAAAAGCCTTCAAGATGAAATAGCATCCTATGTAAGTGGCGTACAATACAAAGTACGACAAAGTGGGTGTAGATCTTGGTTTCAAAACATGAGCGAGTTAAGTGGGGTGTCTTAGAGCCGAGATTGTCAAATACTTTCCAGTAAAGAGATATATGTATAGATGTGAGTTCTACCGAGCGGTGGGGCGGTTGGGAGGTGCTTAATAGCTTAGTTTTAACCCAAAAATATATTTGCACAGAATGAAGCTATAGATAGCTGAATGAGAGTAAGTTGTAAAGAAGCAGGCCACGTCCTGGTGGTTAAAGTAGGAATATAATAGCAGCTCGATTGGCTTCGAGGTGATTATTGATCATTAGTAATTGTGTAACTATGACAATAATAGTTGTCCTAATTCCTGTGCTACCTCATTGACCGTGTTCATTTTTCCCCAGGCTTGCCCTATCACACTCTGCCCATCCTCCCCTTTAGGTCACAACATGCCTCGTCCACCCACTGCAGGACAATGTATTATCACCCGCAGCGTGAAACAGAGTCAGGTTCGAACTAAGTATCAAAGCAGCTGCAGAAAAATATTGGGTTAAAAACAGAAGTTATGATGTGTTCGCGCCAGGCAGCTGATAATGTGTCTTTGCTCTGATCACACCAGAACGGAAACCAATGTGCGCTCTGCCCACGGCTGCTGCGCAGAGGAAACCCCGGCTCATGCGCGGTCTTAATATAAAAAAACGCGCGCCTCTTACAAATGTCCTTGGTATGACAGTAAGTGTCACTTAGAAGAACTTTAAGCGTTATGTAGTTGTGTGCTGATATCCTTTTCTGTATAGTCTCATTTTATTTTATTAAAAGCAAACATCCTTAATGCTCACAGCATACATGCACAGTAATTTAAAAAACAAGTCGGTATCTCAGGGGTCGGGTCAGGTAAATCTAGGTGAATATGTGGTCCCTATGTGATGGGCTTGTCCGTTTCTTTTTATGCACACCGAGTAGCATAGCTAGTTTGCCGAGGTGCTCGGCTTCTTATGACTCACCCGGGCTGTCTCTTCACGCGACGTGAGGAGGAGCCGAAGAAAGAAAACAAACACTTGCATCGTCATCGCGCGCTCCGTTGACGGCCACAGCCCCGGGTCTGCCGCGGCCGGTCCTGCAATAATGGGCATGGCGCATGCGTAAGCCCGAAACCTTCCATTGGGCACGGCGCATGCGCAAGCAGTGGGAGGTATTGCTAGCGTCTCAGCTTCCGAGGAGGACAGCGCGTTCGCGTGCGCGTGGCCGGCGCAAATCGCCTTGCGCGCGGCCAGTGCTGTCGTCCTGGGAAGCTGAGCCGCTAACAATAAGGTCTCTGGCGAGAGCGAGCTTCGCTCGCTTCTAGCCGAGACCTAAAAAGCCGTCAATCGTGATGAAAAATTGGGTAAGAAAAACCAAAAAGAGATCCTCTTAGAACAAGCCAGAAAATTAACTGGGGCTGTGAGGCTAACAGCTATTACACTGCATGCTGGGAAAGGAAAGCTGCTGACTACTGAAAGAAACAGTCCGGTTTACTTGCAGATTCTGCACATCTGAACCGACTGGCATCTTTTTCATCTTAATTTTTCTCTTTCTCTGCATGTTGGCTGCAGGTTATTTTGGAAAATGTAGCACATTCTTTTGTTAGGTGCTGCAATGTGGTCTTACTGCTACCAAAAAGTTATTTCTACACAAGAAAAATGTAGTAAAAGCTAGCCTGACTTGCGAATTATGGAGGTATCAACATAATATGGATGTTGAGGTGCCTACCTCCAACTACAGATTGACTCGGTTATATTCAGAATTAAGTGTTCCTTTTTCCCCTCGTGTGTGGGAATATTCTACCCCCCTTGTTATAGGGGCCTCAAACTGTTCAACCCATGTCCACTCTTATCATTCCATCCCTTTGTGTGCCATGACACAAGCGCAGTGCATTATAACTTTCCTTTTTAATGTCCTTCACTTCGTCATTTGTCACATCCAGTGAGCATTGACCAACAGGGCAGTCCAATAGTCCTCTCCTGGTGTACATCCCTTGCCCGCCATCCTATAAGACCGGCTCCTGATCATCATGGGGCAGTGTAGAGGTGCCCTGGCCAGCAGACGATTATATGGTTTAGCGTCGTGAAACCTTTTCTGGATCCACATGCTGTGCATCATGCTGCCATCTAGTGGTTGGGTCCAGAATAGTCCTTGTTTTTAAATTTTTTATTTTTTCATTTGGGGTGTTGTCAACCACCATTTAGTGGCAGATACGTCTCCTGTGTGACGTCAGACGGCGCCCTGGAGGTTGTTGTGCTTGGTAGCCATCTTCAGAATTATTTTCCGCTGTTGAGTCTGGAAGCAAGACGGAAAGCTCCAAAGTTTTTCAGGACTAAAATCCCAAAGAAGAAAAAAAAGTTGAGATTTTGAGTGGTAAACCAACATCGACCATCCACATCGTAACCGGAGAGCAAGGCTTAGCTCCGATAATGACAACCCCAATACCGAAGACATCAAGGGTCGACAAATGCCGAGGGAGGGGCCATAGAAAATACCCCTTTCAAATCTGGCCTCGAGTGCCACCATAAATTTGCACAACGCGACCCACAAGACGTATGCATACTCTGCCTGCCCAAAGACCACAAGGACCTAGGTTTTTGCAGTGATGAAGAGGACCAGGAAGTTCTAGCAGAATCAACACACGAAGGATCGGACGTCGAAATTCTAGCGGGAGACTCCAAAAAAGACCACACCCACTCAAAGATGGTGAAGGATACAGAGAAGAAGAGGGATAAGGTAAGACACCATACACATCCGTTGGAACCAAAGGGCCACGACAATAAGGCACAGCCTAAGGCAGCCCTGACGCCGAAGAAATAGGCGATTGAAGGCCAGCCGCGATACAAAGAACTCCACGGAACCCTACCAAGGGATGCCGACAAGGGAAAATCTCACATGGCGTCGAAACAAAAGGGTCGAACACGGACCCCCGAAAAGAACCGCGACACAGTCTAAACCAGGGGCAAGTGCGAGCAAGAAAAGAACATTTCTGGCCTCCGACACCGAGAGGGTACTGGAAGTTGAGTAGTAAAAGATACGGCTCGATGCCGAAATGGTGACGCTCCTCCAGAAAAAAGGAGTTTAACGCCTCACTCAAGGAATCAGAATTCCTAAGATCCCCGTCGCCGAAGCAGACAATGTTGACGCCGAAGGGGCAGTAAATGCCGATGGGAAAGAAGAGGAGATTCTCGAGCCATCTCCAAGCCCTGAACCTCGCAATGAGGCTCTCGAGGAAGACATCAAGGTGCCAGAAGACGAGGATGCCTCAGAAAATTTTGAGGACACATGGAATGACCTCGACACTGAAAGCCCAGAGGAGGAGATATGCTGTTATCCCACCTGGCCTCCCCTACATGGAATACAAACAGGTGGGAAAACATATTTCTAACAATTCACTAAAGCACCATCTAAAGGACTACAGACTAAAACGCAGAAAAAAAGAATCCGAAGATGGCTACCACGCACAACAACCTCCAGGGCGCCAGCTGACGTCACACAGGGAACGGGACGTACATGGCACCAAATGGTGGTCGATGACACCCAAGATGAAAAAAAAAAAAACAAGGACTATTCCTAACTCAACGACTAGATGGCGGAATGATGCACAGCATTTGAATCCAGAAAACTCTTCAAGCTGCAAAACTACTCCTGCTGGTAAGTAAAAGGAAGGCAAATGTATGGACATGGTAGGCAGAAACATGGAAAAGGAAGCAGCGACGGGCAAACTCTAATGCCCTGCTGAACAGATACGGTCTCCAGCAATGGAATGGCATAGAGGAGCTAGTCAATCAGCTCCCCGAAGAGGACAAGAAAAGAGGTAAATCTATAGTCCAAGAAGGCAGAAACATCTCTAACACATGCCTCAAATCAGCGCTCGATCCTGCAGAAAGATGTGCACAGGCACCACTCTAAGAAGACATGCCTGGCTTAGAATATCCGGTTTCAAGCAGGAGGTTCAAAAGACCATATACAGGGGAGGCACTTTTTGGAAAAGAAGTGGATGAATCTCTCCAGCAGATTAAGAATGATAACAAAACTGCAAGAGCCATGGGAGTCCTACAACAAAGAGGTTCCTTCAAACGAGGAGGGTTTAACTGAAGAAAGCCCACAGGAAGAGGACACAAATGTCACATCAACAACAGGGCAAGGAAATGGTCAACAAACAAACAAGCCAGCAAACAGGATACCAAGGTTGGCAACAACCACCAAAGCAGTCCTTTCGAGGAAGAGGCAGGGGCAGAGGCCAGCCCTCTAAAGGAAGAGGAAATGGCTCTAATTGACTCCTGCGAAAGAAAAGACGTGCGAACACCATTGGGAGGCAGAATATCACAGTACCTACAATAGTGGGGAAACATCACCACAGACAAGTGGATATTAAATTTGAGAAAATACGGGTATTGCGTAGAACTGACAAGGACACCACCAGCAAACCCGCTAAAAATAAAAGGGTATCTCAAATCAGAGCTCATACAGTTAAACTCAGAATTCAAAGACCTTCTTCAAAATCAAGCAATAGAAATTGTACCAGAACAGGACCTTTTCAAAGGGACCGCTACCCGTATTTCCTAGTCTCCAAACAAGACCTATCACTAAGACTAATCCTGGACCTAAGGTTCATCAACACATTCATCTTGACACTGCATTTCATAATCACTAGACTCCAGGAAATAAACCTACAAATTCAAATAGGAGATTACATGGCAATAATAGATCTCAAGGACACCTACTTACACATCCCCATGAACAAAAACCACAGACAATATCTCTGGTTCCTTCACAAGGGAACACACTACCAGTTCAAGGTACTCCCTTTCTGGATACAATCAGCACCACAGGTATTCACCAAGTGCCTAGCCACAGTCTGGGCACACCTGCAAAAGGATGGAATGCACGTCTACCCTTACCTGGACGACTGGCTCATAATGGCAAACACAAAACAACACATCTTAGCCATGTCCAAACACAATCCACATGCTCCAAGGATTAGGATTCTCAATAAATCACAAGAAATCCTCCATAAAACCAGAAAAGAAAAAGACTTTCTTAGATGCAAGACTAAACTCACAACTCGCACAGGTTTGCCCTACGCAAAAGAGAATAAAAGCGATCAAACGGGAAACTTCCCTCTACTGGACGGGCCAATCTCAGACAGTGAGGAGAGTCATGAAACTCATGGGCATGATCCTCATGCCCGCCTACATATGCGCCTCTTCCAGGAATGGCTTCCCAAGAACTGGTCACAAGCCACAGGGAGTTGGGAGGATTTAGTGCTTGCTATGCACAGGCTGCAAACAGAAATACAATGCTGGGCATCCAAAAACATAGCACAGGGGAGACCTTTCAAAAACCCAACTCCTTCTGTGACAATCACTACGAACACATCCCTCAACGGATGGGGGGTGCACCTCAAACAACTGAAGGTACAAGGTCAGTGGAACTCAACAAGCTAACACAACAGATTTGGCAATGGGCAATTTCTCAAAGGATCAATCTGCAAACAATACATCTGCTGGGAGTATACAACACTACAGCAGATCTTTTAAGCAGACAGAACAACTGCTCCCATTAGTGTGAACTGAAGCACAAACAGTACAATACATCTTCAAACTCTGGGGAGATAGACCTATTTGCGACAATACAGAACAAGCAATGCTAGTTCTTTGCCTCGAGGCTTCCTCACCACCTGTCAAAAGGGAATTGCCGGTCACTAGATTTGTCAGGGACATTTGCATATGCATTTCCACCAATACCTCTAATACAAATTGTTCTTGAAAAAGCAAGACAACCAGGGACAAACTTAATTCTCATTGCCCCACATTGGGCCAGACAAACATGGTATTCAAGTTGGCTAGAACTGTCCAAGGGACACAATCAAAATCATAGCAGACAAGGACCTACTAACAATGGAACAGGGCCAAATCTTTCACCCGGAGCCAACAACGCTACGCCTAGCGGCCTGGCACCTGAATACGTAGAGTTTGGCCACCTCAACGAACAATGGAGATTCTAGGGTAGGCAAGAAGACAAACTACAGGAAAAAATGCTATGCCACAAAATGGAAGCAGTACACTATTTGGAGAACAGCTAAAAACCAAATGAACTCAATCAATACACAGGAAACGGTGATCATATATCTAACTCACCTTCTTGACAGTCAGATCAACTACTCAGGCATAACGGTACATCTCGCTGCCATCGTAGCTTATACCAGAGAAAACTCATTCAAAAGCTTTTTCAGAACACCTGTCATAAAACGGTTCATAGAGGGGTCTAAAAGAAATGCTCCCCCTAGATCAGCTCCAGTCCCTATGTGGAGCTTAACCCTTTCGATGCTCATGACGAGCTCAGCTCGTCATGATGCACAGTTGAGCTGTGCTGATGACGAGCTGAGCTCGTCATGACACCAGCAAAATGGCAATTTCCAGCACAGGGGGGGGAAAACGCCTAGCAGCCAAGGTGTTAAATACAGTGCTCACAAAACTTATGACAAAACCATTTGAACCCATGCATAAGGAAGACCTCAAACACATCACTTTAAAGACAGGATTTCTTATTGCCATCACATCCTTACTGAAAGTGAGTGAGTTACAAGCACTAACCATGCAAGAGCCATACATGGAAATCCATAAGGACAAGGTTATTTTAAAAACTAACCCACAATTCCTACCAAAAGTGATATCCAAATATCACCTAAATCAAAGTATTCTCCTTCCGGTCTTCTTCAAAGACCCAAAAACAAAAGGGGAAAGAAGCCTATGTACCCTGGATGTAAGGAGGGTACTACTGTACTATACTATACACAGAAAACAGAACAAACTCGTTAAAGCAAACTGTGTGTTGCCTACTCACATACTAAAACAGGGATGCTTGTTACAAAGGCAACAATTGCACTATGGATAGTCCAGACCATCCAACTATGCTATACCACTGCAAACCAGGAACTAATGGTACAACCAACAGCTCACTCAACTGAAAAAAGGGAGCGACTCGGGCATTTATGTCCAATGTGCCCATAGAAACTGTATGTGCAGCAGCTACATGGGCAACACCGCATACTTTCCCCAAACATTACTGTGTGGACATACAATTAAATAAGGAAGCAGTAGGACAAAAGGTTCCCACAGCCTCCCCAAAAAGGGAGAAACCGCTACGTAATCTGATGCACAGCATGTGAATCCAGAAAAAGGATTCAGGCAGCAAAAGAAAATGGTTACTAACCAGTAGGAGTAGTTTTGCAGCTTGAAGAGTTTTCTGGATTCACATGCGACCCACCCGGCCTCCCCTACAAGGAATACAAACAGGTGGGAAAACATATTTCTAACAATTCACTAAAGCACCATCTAAAGGACTACAGACTAAAACGCAGAAAAAAAGAATCCGAAGATGGCTAAATGGTGACGCTCCTCCAGAAAAAAGGAGTTTAACGCCTCACTCAAGGAATCTGAATTCCTAAGATCCCCGTCGCCGAAGCAGACAATGTTGACGCCGAAGGGGCAGTAAATGCCGATGGGAAAGAAGAGGAGATTCTCGAGCCATCTCCAAGCCCTGAACCTCGCAATGAGGCTCTCGAGGAAGACATCAAGGTGCCAGAAGACGAGGATGCCTCAGAAAATTTTGAGGACACATGGAATGACCTCGACACTGAAAGCCCAGAGGAGGAGATATGCTGTTATCCCACCTGGCCTCCCCTACATGGAATACAAACAGGTGGGAAAACATATTTCTAACAATTCACTAAAGCACCATCTAAAGGACTACAGACTAAAACGCAGAAAAAAAGAATCCGAAGATGGCTACCACACTCAACAACATCCAGGGCGCCAGCGGAGGTCACACAGGGAACGGGACGTACATGGCACCAAATCCTTTCACCTCTCCTTTTGCGCGCAACCTGTGGTCATTGCTAAAATAATTTTGATTTGTTCTAAAATAAATACCTTGTAATTGATTACAGAAATTGGCGCTGGTTTCTTGTGTGGTCTATTAACTGGTGTAAATGCATAAATAGGTATTTTGTACATGCAGTAATATCTCTTGGAGGTTATTCGATAACGGAGTTGTATAAATTGTCTATGCAACAGAAACTGTGAGTTTCTCAATTGTTGGTCACGGACCACTGTTTTCATTCCCGTATTGCGCCCAGGTCCGGCTTGACTTTAAGGGCTACCTCATTATCTATAATGACAAGTATGGAGAAGGCCTGTTTTCCATTTTAGGGTTGAGCCTGCATGCCTACATGTAGTAGTGCATGCGTCACTCTTGTGGGACACTGTTGTTAACAAAAAGGGATTGGGCCCACCCATTGCTCAGCATTTGTTGGGTTCGCAAGGCTCTCTTCTTTACATCTTCGTAATTGGTCACTGCAGGCCAAGCATCATTTCTGTTCCTTTTTCTGTGGAGCAGGGGCCAAACACTGATTGATTCAACTTAATCAGTGTCCATGCGCTGCTCCCGATGTGATAGAGGTACTATTTTGTTATTTTTATTAACTTCTGGTGCCCTAAAAACAGAAAACATGTAACTGGCAAAAACGTGCCCAGCAGGAAAAACAAGATTGCCAACTTTATTTCCTATAGTTAACTCTTTACTTTTGCCAAGTCTTCTTTTCTCACTTTGTACTTGTACTTTGTTTTTGCTCATGGGTGCAAGCTGTTATCAAAAGATGATGATTATCTTGTTCTAAATATTGCAAACCGGCATTGTTTCTTTCTAACGTGTAATTTCCTAAATTATACTTTGACACACAGTCGTGCAGTACACCACAATCCAATCCTGTTTAATCTAATCCACCCCCTACACCAGTCCAATCCTACCCCACACCAGTCCAATCCTACCCCACTTCAATCCAATCCACCCCACTCCACTATCCAGCCCCACTCCAATTCACTCACCCCAATCCAGTCCACCACATTCCAATACTCCACACCAATCCACCCAGAACAATCTTCCCCACACCAATCCACCACAGTTTCCCCCACTCCTACACGCCCCACTCAAATCATCCACCCACTTCACCCCACACCAATCCACCCCAATTCAATCCAACCTACGTCAATCCATTCCACCCCACACTAGTCCAGCCACCCCACTCCAATCCACCCCACTCCAATCCACCCCACTCCAATCCAGTCCACCCTCCACCAACCCACTCCAGCCCTCTCCAGCCCAGCCCTCTCCAGCCCAGCCCACTCCAATATAGCCCACTCCAATATAGCCCACTCCAATATAGCCCACTCCAATATAGCCCACTCCAATGTAGCCCACTCCAATGTAGCCCACTCCAATCCAGCCCACTCCAATATAGCCCAATCCAGTCTGCTCCACCCCGCCCCAATCCAGCCTACTCCAATCCAATCCTATACACTCCAATCCAATCCAACCCACCCCACTTCATTCCAACCCAACCCACCCCACTCCAATCCAACCTCTACCTCACTCCATTCCATCTCACGCTAATCCAATTTAATCCGCCCCACTCCAATCCACCCACCCTTCAAACTCAACCAACCCCGTTCCAATTCAATCCAACCTCCTCCAGTCCAATCCACCCCACTCATATCCAGCCCATTTTAATCCACCCCACTCCAATCCACCCTGTCCCACTCCAATCCACTCCGCCCAATCCATCCAATCCACTCCAATCCACTTTCACTCCAATCCACACAAATCCCATCCAATCCACGCAACCCCAATCCAGTCCACCCTACCCCAATCCAGTCCACCATACCACAATCTAATCCACCCCACCCCAGTTCAATCCACCCCACCCCAGTCCACCACACCTGTCCACCCCATTCCAGTCCACCTCTTTCCAATTTACTGCAATCCGCCCCAGTACTCTTCAACCCACCCCACTCCAATGCACCCCACAAAACTCCAATGCACCCCACTCTACTCCATTCAACCCTACTCTATCCACCTCACTGTACCCCAATCCAATCCTCCCACCCAATCAATACACCCAACCCCAGATAAATCCACTCCAATCCAACCCTGACCAAACCAGTCCACCCCACTCTACTCCCCCATTCCAATCAGCTCCCCCACTCAAATCTACTAGTCTAATCCACCCCACCCAACTTCAATAAAATATAATCCACCCCACTTCACACAATTAATTTAATTAATTCATTTTCTAAAGCGCACAGCTACCCAGAGGTTTCCCCGCGCTATCAGACACGAGCAGAATGAAAAGAGACAATTGATTGAATAACCAAGTTTTTAAGCATTTACGGAAATTCGCAGAGATGGTTTCATTCTGAAGTGACATTGGGAGCAAATTCCACAGAGAAGAGCCCAGGCAAGAGAAAGACCGACCACCCATTCGTGACAATCTGGTCCTGGGAACCAAAAATGTATCCTGAGTGGAGGAGCGAAGGAGGCGCGGTGGATGGTAGGGATGAACTAAGACGTTCAGATACTGGGGTGCTGTATCAGATTTGATTTTGTGCATATAGCTCAGAGCCTTGAATTTAATGCGGTTCTCCAACCTGAGCCAGTGAAGGTCAAGGAGCGAGCTTGAGACGGAGGCCATTCTAGGAACCTGGCAGAGTAACCTGGCTGCCGAGCTCTGCACCACCTGAAGTTTACGAATCACCTCCTTATTGGATCCTAGATACAGGATGTTGCCATAGTCCAGCCTGTAAGTAATAAGAGCCTGTACCACAGTTCATTGCGTGGGACCAGGCAACATCCAAAGGATTTTTTGAGCCACTTTGGGATGGTGAAGCAGGTTGAGGCGACCTTAACTGCTTGATGCTTCATTGAAAGCTGGTCGTCCATGATCACACCTAGATTGCGGACCTGTCGCGCAGGTTGGGGAAGAGCACCCATTTGAGGAGGCCTACGCTGGTGGCCCCAGAGATCTTTGTTTTTCTCCAAAATTAGTACTTCTGTTTTTTCGCCGTTAAGTTGGAGAGAGGATGATTTAGATGCCTCTTTAGTAGAAAGGGAGAAGATTAGCTTGGTGTCATTGGTGTAGGAGAAAATAGACAACCGAGCATCTTCAGCAATCGTTGCCAGAGGCCTTACATAGACATTGAACAGTAGTGGGCTGAGAATTGAGCCCTGCTGTACTCCGTGGGGGGAAGCATGGGACTTAAGAACTGGCTGACGGAGAGAAAACCCAAAAAGTACAATCAGCCAGAAAATCAGTGAGCCATTTGAGTGCTGCACCGACAACGCCCAGTGATTGTAAAGCTTTTAGTAGTATGGTATGTGACACTGTGTCGAAAGCGGCACTCAAATCAAGCAGTACGAGTGCCACAGTCCACAACTCCACCCTCTTCCAATTCATCCCACTCTAATCCAATCGACCCCACTACAGTCCTATAATTTCAATCCAGTCCGCCCACTCGAACCAAATTCGCCCACCCTAATCCAGTCCACCCCACTCTACCCCCCAAATGGACCTCTCCTACCCCATTTCAATCCACCCCACTCCAATCCAACATACACAGTCCACCCCCTCCAGTTACAAACACTATTGGTTGAAAAGCAAGACTGACTGGGTTTGTCACTGGTTGAGCTGTTTGTCTTAACCCTTTCAACTCTCTATTTTCATGTTTTAAAGTTCGTGAAACAAACATTGATGTTTTTGAATCTACTACTCGTCCCAAGGTCTTACCTGGGTTTCATTTTCATTCTGGATGTTTCTCAAAACCAGATTATGTTTGTTGCTGCATTCATTGCTAGACCTAATGGAAGAGAAATTGTAGTTGTAAATATTAAAGCATATGCATAAAGTTATGTTACTGTATGTTTAGCTGTCGGGTGTCAATTTGACATAGAACTACAAACAGGTTCTTTTTAGGCAATCCTTTTTTGAATCACTTTTTTAGATTTTCTGAGACTCTCCGTTTGAGATAGTGTTATGAAAAAAATGGGTAGAGTTTTAGAATGAACATCCTTAAGTAGGTGCTAGCACTATGTATTGCTAGCTGATTCCACTGGTCTGAGCTGATAACAGTCATATATCAAACCTAGAAAATTGGACAGGGGGGGGCGGAACTGTGCGGAACAGGAAAGCACATACTTACTCTTTCTCCACTCCTGCTGCTTCTTTTTGATGCCCTACTGAATTTTAAAATATCGTAGTATTAGATTGGTCTTTTCTAGTAGTTCAAGAATCATCCTGACAAAATATATTTAGATCAGATTGCCTCTAAATCTGAGGACAGCAAGTAGTCATCTGTTGGGAAAATGCGTTTATACTATGCGTGCAAAGTAGCACTTGGGTAGAAATCCTCACCACTGTACCACTGGTTTTCTACTACAGTTCCCTTATGTGCTTGCGCTCTTGAGATAATACGCTTATGCTGCACACTCCAGTGCTGTAGTATTAAAGACCCTGCATTCTCTTTTTCAGCATAGCTAATGTTATCCAGCATGCTGGCTGCCCAGTGCCTGATTACATCAAGCATTTCCACAAACTACAAAGGTGAGTCATTTCTTCCATGACTGCTTAAACATAAAGAGTGCAGCATTTGTTGCTGTTTGCCTTTAAACCCCATGTGCATTGTTAGCAAAATTAAAATTGCTTTTGTTAATAGACTTTTGAGAGCAGTGTAGAAAAAAAGACAATATGGCTATATCTTGTTTGAATGCAGTTTACAAAAATGTATGGTAAGAAGTAGATTGATCTTTAATATATAAGTGGTATGAGCGGTCCAAGCATGGTCTCCTTTCCGCTGCCAAAGCCTTTCTGAGAAAGCATGTCATGCACATTGCTTGGAAGTGGTGCATCGGCAAGTGGTAGTCCTAGTCTACCCACACAATATTGTAGAACAAGGCCGGTCATTTTTTAAAAATATTATCTTCAACCATGGATCGCTTATTTTACATTTGCTTTCTGCCTCCTTTTTGACTTCAGTAACACCATCTAGTAACATCTGTTTTCTTTTCAGCAAACAGAAAAAGAAGTTAGTGAAGAACCCTTTGAAAAGGCAAAAGATCCGTACAACTCCCGAGTACTTCTTGGAAAAAGCTAGGCGAAAAAAGTATTTATACACTTTTTTTTTAATGCTGCTTTTATATAAATCCAGTATTTTGAAATGTATCAGAAATGAGAAACGTTACCTTTAAAAACTAGTATAGAACATCCTATTCCCTCTTTGGATTCCTAATAATTTGTAACTCTGCATCCTGATGAAGATCGAAAACCTAAGTTATCTTGAATAAAAATTGTACAGTTGAGAACTGCATGCACTGCCCTACATCAGTTCAGACGCCTGCTACTTGATTGACCATCACCTAGGAGAAAAAATGGAACCCATAATAAATATTACGGGCCTTATGTATCAAGCCTTTTGCGATTCGTTAAGGCTGAAATTCGCAGAATTTCGGCCTTAGCGAATCGCAAACGGCCTTTTTACCGATTTTGAAACGTAAGAAACATTAGCAAAATAAGGAATCACAAAAAATTGCGATTCCTTATTTTGCTTAAGCATTTAAGGAATCGCAATTTTGCGATTCCTTAAATGCTATGTATGAAGCTTTTTAAACTTGCAATTTCAGGTTTAGAAATCGCAAATTACCACCAACTTGTAGTTGGTGGTAATTTGCGATTTCTTGTAAATATGCACAATTGTGCATTTGTGAGGGTGGCATATGACGCACATACATGCCCATTGGGCATGTATGTGTGCCATATGCACACACATGTAATTTACAGGGGTGCAGCAGGGTGTCCTTGAGACACCCCTGCACCCTTGCAATAATTCTCAAATTGCGATTAGCAAATTGCGAATTCGCAATTTGAGAATTATTTCGCAATCATTCCTATGGGCCTACTGGCCCATAGGAATGCATTGAAAATTATTCCTTAATTGCGAATTCGCAAAATGCGAATTCGCAATTAAGGAAGATTAAGGAATCGCTAATAAAAAGCGATTTTCTTCATACATACCATTTTGCGATTCCTAAATAGCGATTCCTTAATCGCTATTTAGGAATCGCAAAACGGAACTATGATACATATGGCCCTACTTCATGTACACCAGGATCTCTCAAATGTGACAAAAGAATCTCCAAATATTCCCTCAACTGCTCTGGTTTAACAACCTTTCACACTAGCCCCTGCCACCCTTCTACCCAATCTCAGCCAAATAAGTCATTGGGAGAGTATCAACATTGAGACCACCTGGTCAGTGCTAACAGCATGGCCCACCAAACTCAAAAAGCAAACATTGCAGCCTTAGCTGGAAATATCTGCTGCCTCATCAGTACTTTCATACTAAGAGGTCACTTCTCTTGCACTCTAAAACACACCGTTGTTTTCCCCCACTGTAAGAAAGAAACCAACCCGATGCCTCCCCTCCAAGAAACTGTTTACCCATCTTGATGCTTTATTTCCTGATGAAGGTCATTGAAGCAGAGGTAGCCAACCAACTTCAGAACTACATAGAATTCAGCAATCTGCTTGCTGACACAGTCGGGATTCTGTCTGCTAAAAGGTTTTGATACCACAGTGATGGACATCAGAGTAAAAGTGTTAACTTGAGTGACAATCGCAAAACGTTCTTAAACTGCACGGCATTCTGGTTTAAATTTACTGACAAACTTGGGAATGGTTTAAATCTTTCCTACAATAACAAAAGCTGCAGATAAAACTCTGTATACATATAAGACTACCACTATTGTCTATGGTGTTCCTCCAAGGATCAGCATCCCTGACCCTCCTTTTAGATTGTGGCCTCTAGTCCACTGATCAATATGAACGTCTTTAAATGGCAGTTATACGCAAACAACACACACCTTCTAGTAGACCTCAGCAACAACTTTAATACTGAAGCATTCACTGAATGCCTTCTCCTTGTAAAACACGGAATGAACTTCAGCGGCCTTTTCCTAAACCGTGATAAGACGGAAAGGTTAATGCTAAATGACGAATCAACTACTAAATATCTCCTGGCCTCTTTCACTTGACCGGTCCCTTGCCCCAGTAGACATAGTGGCATTTGTTTGATTAACAACTTTCAACTCTGGAATGTAAGCAACCAGCGAATCTGCCAAGTATATGCTGTATATGCTTTATCTAAAATAACCTTCACCTTCTCATCCAACACAGAAAACTCCTGTTACAAGCAGTCTCTCTAACAGTACAATATTGTATTGCAATATACCTAAATCTCACAAAGGCTCTGCAAAACATCAGCATGTTCAAAACTGAGCCATAGGGATCATTTTTGGATGGAAGCAAAATGTCCATCTTTCTTCCTGCAGGCCACAGCTATATTGGTTAACTATGGAACAAATAATAAAACACACGGTCTTCTGTCTTATGTGAAAATCCATCAACACACAAACACCTGAGTACCTACCATATCTCTTCAAGTTCATCAACCATCACTGGTTCTACGCACCACCTCCTAGTGCAAACTGATCATCCCAAAGTAGAGGCTGACAAAACTCTGAAAGTGGTTGGAGGAACACTCCAAACAGCCTTCCTGTTGAGATTAGTTCTTTGCACGGCTACACATCCTTAAACCACTGCTAGCCTTAAAACAATACCTATCCATCAATGCTACTACAGAAACCTTAGGAACTCGTACTCTTCCTCCTACATCCTTTCATAAGCTGTCATGCCCATAACAGCTCCACTGCATGAATTCATGAACCCTTCAATTTTCTATAAATAGAATAACGTCAATTGTATCTCATAATCACTTTCAGAATGTCTCAACGCCACTCTCATTCTCAGTCTATGCCTCCAGTTTGCCTCCACTCGATCGTTCCTCTCTCCTCCTTTAAACAGGTCACCAAAATAATACTTGTATTTACTTTTATCAATGTTCAATTTGCCTTTTTTTTTACCTCTGATTTATACATTCCAGGGCTCCAAAATCATTTAATTCTACTCGACCAAACTGGAATGCACTTGACCTCTTTCTGTGAAGGCAAGCCAATGTGATTTAAAAGCATTTTTATTGCTCATTTACTTTGTGAGCAATATGCGCCTTTAAATCATGCTCTCTTGTCACATTTCCTCTGCTTTCAGAGACCGAGATCAAGTCAGATTATTTTCCTACTCGCCAGAAAGGGCGAGTAGGGCCTAAAAATAGCTCACCCTAATTAAATCTGGCTCGCGAGCGTGCGTGTGGATTTTTCGAGCCTTGCGTTCTATTCCATCCTTTAAATAGATTCGTACAAGGATACTTGTAATATGTACTATTGTCAATGTTTATTTTGCCACCTTAAGAAACAGTTTTTTTGTCACATATAAATATTGCACATAGAAGCTGAACCCCTGGCAATAATAATAATCAAAAATTTACCTTATGAAGTTGGCAAAATTTGCCGTGCACCCATGTCAGTGGATCCTTGTGGGAATGTCAAGCATGTTTCTCCCACGTCCTTGAAAATTTGGACCATCTGTGGACTTCCAGCATAATGCAATGCCCCTGTAAGCTGTACTCTCAGCCAAATTAGAAAATCTGTTGCCAGTTTTTTCAATATCTGCCTAACATGCTAGCTGAGCAACCAGATTGTCCCTCTATTTAATGTCTGTCTGTTCACTGTTTTCTCCAACTCTGATGCAACCCCAGCCAGAAATGAGCACTCCCTGGGCAGCTCCAGACCATGTGTGCATCAACTAGTGCACATCTGGGTCAGCTTAAGTTGGTGGTTTGCATCATCGTGTTAAAACTATGGGGTGTAAGGTATGTGTAAATAGTTAAATGCATTCTTTTAAAGCAGGTGTTTCTGGAGATTGTGTATCGGCATTTTAGGGCCTGCTCCCATTCTTTTCCATGAAATTGCTTATTTATTATGTTTTCCCACATGGCGCACAGAGATAGTAAGCTATCTGAGACGATAGAGATCATTGCCTTGTAAAACCAAAAAAAAAGTTGACGACCATTACAAAAAGTAAGTACAATCTGCAGTAGGTCGTGTGGGAGGCTCTAGGTGTGGTTCTCCCAAGAGGTGACGCAAGGCCAGCACTAATGCTCCATAGACAAAATAATTGAGTCCCGGGAGGCCACTCCAAAGTCCTGCTCTACAAGCGCTAGAGCCCCTCCTTCTCTGAGTAACTGTTCCCCAGGGTATCAATCTCCATCCATCCATTCACTCAGTCGACAGCCAGTGAAATTTCCTCTCTTCAAGAAACTCTCTCCTATCCCCCCGTTTAAGTGGGTAGCCCTAACAAAAGTCGCATCTGAGCATATAAAGGGTTGCACCTGATCTCATTGATCTGCTCTATGCAGCAATGGAGCGCTGTGGTGAGAAGCTTCGGTTTCCAAAAAGGGTTTTGTTCCACCACCAAAAGTGCAACCAGGGCCCCTCATTATGCAGCTCACCAAACTCCCATGATTCTATTTAGTTCGACCCTGCAAGCTGTCTTGCAATTCAATCCATGCAATGTGCTGCCAATTAATATATCTCATAATCAGGAACTCCAAGCCCTCTACTCCATGTTAGCTGTTGCCGTATATGCAAAAAAACGCTGTGGCGTGTCCTGTCCCAATTCAGCTCCCTGAGACCAACTTTCTTGTTTCTGTGTTCCTTATACTTTTTTCAGAAATCTTGAAGTAGATAATCTCCAGTTTCCAATCAACTCGCCCCGTATTGAAGGGTTGGATAACTATCTCTTGTTCTTGTTTGGAATGCATGTAGATGCATAACTCCTGCTCAGTACAGGTGTGGAGTACAATGCTTTTAGAGGTCCTGATGAAATCGGAGCATCTTGCAAAGCAGATTAAACATGCCGACATAGAATAGACACAGTGGCTTGGAAAAGGCCTCTTTGAGTCATGTTATGCTTTTAACCATGTCACAGGACCTCTCTTATTAAAGAATCAGGCTTGGGTTCCCTGAAGTTATTTTTAAACCTTCTCTGTCCTAATATTCATAGAGAATATCAAAGTGCTCCCTCCCACTGCGAGGTTGAGCCCACCTGCAGGTGAGTTCCTCACAATGAAACATGCCACGTGATCAGCCGGTGGGCGAGGATTCTTTAAGAACACATGTAGTGTGCCTAGTGAGCACCAAGGAGCTGGGCTACGTGACTGCTTGTTCTAGGAGACACCCTAATGTATATAAGTTTGGGAAACTTAGGCCTTTCCCACATAACTCTTTCCTTTGCCTCTCATTCGTTTTGGTTTCAGGCAGTTAGCCAGTACTTTACTAAGAATTTTCTCATCTAAATTTAGCATGGAAGGTGGCCTATAAGCCACTACATCCAATGAATGGCCAGATGGCTTAAGTATGGAGACAATTAAAGCTAATGGGGAAATTAACCACATTTCAATCCCTCTACATACATTTCCGCTAATCACCAAAAGAGATGTTTACGTCTGATGGAATTCCACTCGCAAATCATCTTGAGATTTACCCCATTGCCAGCCCATATATAAGACATGGCAGGACTGTGAATTCAGTTGTGCCATAGTTAACTCTGTCGCAGAATTTGGTTTTATAGACAGCTATTATTTATGTTAGTAATGTGGTGTGGACATACATCTGTGTTCACTGTATGTAAACCTTATTAAAAATGTTAAAACAGATTCCTTTCTTCCCTCACTAATCCCCAGTAAACAGCAGAACATTTACTTCACTTTAGATGGAGTAAGGCCTCCATTTAGTAAACCAATCACAAAAAAGTTCTTGCATTACAAACTAGCCATTGTTTACATTTGCCCAGTCAAATGAAGGGCGTCAGCATAACCAGTACGTTGCATCCAAACCTGTGCTGCCCATGCTAATCAACAAATCTCTGCCCTACCCAGACCACATTCCATGCATATGAGATGGCCATTGATTTGATCGATACCATGACCTCTTCTGATATGCATCAATAATGTCCTCTGGGAATACATTCACTTAACACTATAATGTTGGAAGCTCATTGTATAAAAGAGGCTGTCGTAAATCAATCATTTTTAAAGACCTTTTCCCATTCCACCACCAGTTGCTGGTTGGAAAGAATACTGTTATACAGGTAATGAAAGTACAGATGCATGCTGCAAACAGAAAATGTTTCCTGTAGCATCAGTTTACAGCTAGTTCAGTTGTAGTTTTACTTTGCTCACCCCTGACAATATCAGAAAAGATCAACACAAAAACCTTATACACACTTACACACTTCATGGGAACCGAGACAGTGAATGCTAGATCAAGGGGAGTAGTCTGAGCTGTATGAAGTCATTCTAGTTGTTCATGAAGCTGAACCAATGATTTTGAAAAATGGCAGTAGTGTGCTCTGCATGCAGATCTACAACAGAACAAGCTGCATCCTCATAGTTACGTATAGGTAACCTTTTATGTTATTTGGAATACTTCACATACCTTATTAAGGAAATATTGTTTAGATTCCGAGCCCACAAACAGTGACTCTTGTAGTTAGTCTGGGATGTATATAATTTACATAAAATCTATGTTCTAAGCTTAATCATTTTGGGATTGTAGACACTACTTGAAATTACTAGCAAATTTCAAATTCTATTACAAGAAAATGGTGTACATGTGCCCGACTGTGTGTCTTCTCTCTCTGCTAGTACTCCCCTACTATGACATTTTCAGCATTAAATTTGTCTATTCAACATGTCTGGTTACTCGTAAAGCAGTCACATTTTGGCTATTTGTTTTGATGAAAAAAATGTAGGCCTGTGTGTTGAATATAGGATAATGGTATGCAGGAATTTTGAACGGAAGGACCTTTTAAGAAAAAAAATGATCGCTGCAGCATTTATCACCTTCCATTTTGTTATTGCACATTCAGTTTTTTCTGAAAACCTCTATTTTGTGTCTCATTCACACTGTATAGGCGCACACACTAGTCCTTGGTTGTGATTGTTGATTCTATATTTCTGCTAATAGGAAAATCATCCAGCGACACATTGAAGAGAAGAAAAAAGCCTCTGAAAAGACCAATATTCAAGTGGCAGTTCAGAATTCCTCAGATGGGTAACTCCACAGATCTGATAATCTGCTGATGAAGACTCGTATACCAAAAATGAGACTGCACACTTGGACAAATATTTTATGCTAGTCAAAGAAATACAAATGAAACCGTGGAAAGAAGGACCATCGATTATTTATTTCTGCACCTGCAGGACAGTCACCAATGGTAGCCAGTACAATATGTAAATGTACAAGAAGCGGTAGACCTTGAGTCATTGTTTACATTATTCTAAATCTTCACCTGTCAGAGACTATGTTGACTGTATTTGCAGTTTATAAAAAAAAAAAAAAATTGCAAAAAAAACTCCGTTGTATCTACCATTTTTTAATTCCTGTTTTTCTAATATCTATGGTGAGGAGATTTGGGACTTCAAGCACAGAAGAGATTGATTCCTTTAATTATGAGTTGTTATGTTATGTTTTAACATTTTGATTAAGTGCAACAGCTGCCCCAGCAAAGAGGGGCCCCGGCACTGAGGATCCACAAGTACCATACCAATAGCAGAGAGAGAGCTGAGACAGGAAGTCCTAAGGAGAGGGGAACAGATGGGTCATAACGGCTTTCCGGAAGGCGGACAGGTTTTCCAAGGAGCGAATATTCAGTGGCAATGCGTTCCAGAGTTTAGCTCCCAGAACCCTAAAGGAGCGACCACCAATACGGCACCGCTTTGTGCGGGGTACTATCACTAGGTGTTGGCCTAGTGAGCGCAGACTGCGCTGTGGCACATAAGGTGTTAGAAGCGGGCGCAGGAGTTCTGGGCATCTGGATTTGAGGATCTTGAATGCCAGGTGAGGGTTTTAAATTGAATACGAGATTCAATGGGAAACCAATGCAGCTTTCGAATGGTAGCTCTGACAGAGCATCTGCGGAGAAGACCCACCAAGGATCTTGCTGCCGAGTTCTGAACTCGTTGCAATCGCGCTATCTCCGCTTTGTTTGCGCCCAAAAATAAAACACTGGCATAGTCCAAACGAGAGAGGATTGTGGATTGTACAATGAGTTGCCGGATTTTAGAGTCAAAGAATTTGAGTATCGGGTTAAGACTCCTCTGCAGGCCCACACAAGTAGCTGCCACTTTTTTTGAGTTGTTCTGGAAGCTAAGCGAGGAGTCTATCCAGACTCCCAGGTTTTTGACTAAGGATTTAGGCAGTGGAATGGTGCCCAGAGAAGAGGGCCACCAGTGCTCGTTCCAATAGCTGGTATTCCTCCCAACAAGCAGCACCTCCGTCTTACCTGCATTGAGCTGCAGGCAATTGTCCGTCATCCACTGGGCTACTGCAGCCAGCCCACTCCTGAATCTCGAGGCCGAAGTAGATGGTCCTTCGGTGAGAGTGATGACCAGCTGCGTGTCATCTGCATAAGACACAAGCGTGAGGTCCCACTCCTTAGCCACTACCGCAAGTGGCTGCACATAGAGATTAAAAAGGGATGGGCTAAGTGCAGAGCCTTGAGGGACTCCCTGGCCGATGTAATGGGCCTGGGAGAGAAATGGGGGAGCCAACACCGGAAGGATCTGTCCTTCAAGAATGAGCGGAACCATTCCAGGGCAGGACCGGTAATCCCTACTGTCGCCAGACGATGTAACAGAATGTTATGTGAAACCGTATCAAAGGCTGCGCTGAGATCTAACCGGATCAGCGCAGCACTCTGACCGGCATCAAGGATTGTCCGGAGGTGTTCAGTCGTGGACAGGAGGGCAGACTCAGTACTGTGGCCCGGCCTGAACCCGTTTTGTGATGGGTTTAGGATGTTATTTTGATGCATATATTGGGACAATACGTTGCTAACATGAGCCTCCGCAAGTTTAGACACCCATGGGAGCAACGAAATGGTCCTGAAGTTTTCTAGTTTGGAAGGGTCCAGAGTAGGCTTCTTGATAATTGGGCAAACCCATGCGTGTTTCCAGACAGTCGGGACATTGGCCGAAGAGAAAGAAAGATTAAGTATAGAGGCCAAGGATGGTAGAAAGTGTTCTAAAGACTCAATGAATTGAGCCGGCCTCATGGGATCTGCAGGAGAGCCAGACTTAACTTTCCTGCAGAGTTTAGTTAAATCATCGTGCGAGATTTCTGGTATAAGCGTCAATGTGGTGCCATTAATGTTGGAATTAGTGGAGTTAAGTGGGTCTAAAGAATGCTGCGGGAATGACCTATATATTTTTTGCACTTTTTCTACAAAGAAAATGGCAAGGTCCTCGCACTGCTGCGCGGAGGTGATACTGGAGACAGGGGTTCTGCTACTCTGCAGTTCTTGCAGCAATTTAAAGATACATTTGGTGGGATTCGGGCTAGAGTTGATTTCTTCTGCGTAGAAATAAGCACGCGCGGACCAGATAGCTTTGTGATAAAGTTTTTGTTTCGCCAGATAAAATGCTTTATCCCTATCTTTGTATTCCCTTCTCCAGATTCGCTCGGCTTTTTTACTATCTTTCCGCATGGATCTCAAAGTATCGTTCTACCATGGGTTGGAGGGGGATCTGCGCCCCTTAGTCCATTTAGCTGGAATGAGGGCATCTAATCCTCTGGTAATCCAGTCATGGAAGGCGGCGTACGCCATATTGACATCCATATTAGTCTCATAATGGAATGCTCCTAGAGTAGAGTGGAGGTCCTTGGTTGTAAGTTTATGCCAGGGCCTCTTGAAGCGCCGGGTTGGCTCGTCCTTGTTGAACATTTCCCTGACCATCATAGTAAATTTGATTAAATAGTGATCTGTCCATCCCATAGGTTTGGGCACATCTCTCCTAACCTCCGGGATATTAGTAAAGACAGGGTCTAATACATGCCCAGCCAAGTGCGTAGCATTCTGAATTAAAAAGTCTAGTTGTAAGGCCGCAAGGTCCGCCAGGAGATTTTTGATGGTAGGGTCATGAGTCAAATCAAAATGGAGGTTTAGATCTCCTAATATTGTGAAGTTAGCCGAACCCACAACCAAGGAGTTGGCCACCTCAAGGAGAGCTTTGATGAACTTAGAAGCAGGTCCAGGGGGTCGATAGATATAAAGCCCTGACAGAGCAAAATGTGGGCCCATAATGATCTTAAATTGAGCGCTTTCACAGCCACAGATATCTTCCTTGATAAAAGAGCAGCTATATTGATTTTTATCGATGACTGCTATGCCGCCGCCTCTAGCGTCTCTATTTAAGGTCTTGATCAAATAGCCGTCTGGCAACGTGAGGTTCGGTAGACTGGTCATGTCATCACGAAGCCATGTTTCACATAGAAGAAGAATGTCAGGGTTCTCATCAAGGAGGAGTGTGTATACCTCTAAGTGGTGTTTTGCGAGAGACCTAACATTCAGTTGGAGGACGGTAATAGGTGTTTGTTTGAACGAGTCTGACCTGTGCCCAGATAGGCAGGGACTAGGTGTTGTGAATTCACAAGATTTACATTGTAAGCATGTCTGTTCAAGGTGGCCTGATAGCTCATCACAGGTCTGGCCAGGGTTCTGGGCAAGTAGTAGCTCCCTATCATAATGGCGAATTTCCCATAGAACTTGACCAGGGGGACAGGCGAGAGGCGATGTCTTGGCGATGACGGGCGCAGACGGAGTTGCCTTTGGCGCGCAAACGGCGCGCCCGCTGCGCGTCCGGGGAAAGCACATGGTTTATAGAAAGGGGGGGCCGGGCCTAGCGGTAGTGGGCGTGGCCGTAGGGCTCTCTTTGATGGCGGCAAAGAAAGATTGTTGATGTGACCCGCGGCAGCGCTAAAATCCGCTGCGCGGAGAAGCCAATGGTGTGATAAGTAAATAATAGGTGCCCAGGGAGAGGAGAGGTAAATAAAAACAGTCTCACGGTTGATTTTATTAAAAAAATGCAGACAAGCAATCTCCCGGCTTCCGCCTCAGGAAGTAGGATTATCTGGCTCGCGCTAGTGATCAGCGCTGCTTAAATGCCTTTGGTGGGGGCGTGGCCTAGCTGTAGTGGGCGTGGCCATAGGGCTCTCGTTGATGGCTGCAAAGAAGATTGTTGATGTGACCCGCGGCAGCGCTAAAATCCGCTGCGCGGAGAAGCCAAGGGTGTGATAAGTAAATAATAGGTGCCCAGGGAGCATTATTTTTTATATGTATCATCAAACAAGCTATGTACATTATCAGTAACAGGTGCATTGCATTATTAACTGATGTATACTAAAAATGATCCTTTTTTAATGCTATATATTGTTTTGTAACTGCATCTTTATAGCTGTAATTGATCGCTGTGGTGGTTTTGTTGAGAAAGGGTATAAGTTAAGTTGTTGGAAATCTAAGAGACAACAGAAAATCAATGAATTAGGAATGATTGGAACAGTGTGTAACCACTGGGAACTTAAATGGGTAGCTTTCAGTTCCAGCTTTCTTATTTCTTCTGTGACTTGAGAAGGGGATGAATCTCATCGGAAGATGTCATCACCCTGCTTTGACTGATAACAGGTAGTTTGTATTGGAAAATATGTAATATTTATACCTGTTTCAGTGAAGCTACACTCTAAATAGGCTGGGAACCATTTGACCTTTTTCTGGGTGTTGTCAATAGTTCAACATAACATATTTGTACTCCTTTTGTAATGAAAATAACTGAAACAGTATGTCCGAATCCTGCTCTATAGAAAAGGGGCTAAGAAACAAATCCAACAGATATGGGATCATGCAGGTATGCAGAAAAACTGATGAAATGAGAGTAGCAGAATAGGAGCTTAAAGCAACTTCAGTTGCAGGAATATCACGACACTGATCTAAGGACTTTATTTTGTAGTGCACCTTCTCAAAGAGACTAGACATTAACAGAAGCCATTTTGACTGGGATTGAACTTGAAAGTGGAGAA
This sequence comes from Lissotriton vulgaris, assembly GCF_964263255.1. NCBI lineage: Eukaryota > Metazoa > Chordata > Amphibia > Caudata > Salamandridae > Lissotriton > Lissotriton vulgaris. The sequence goes on from NC_141687.1 coordinate 254,665,673, forward strand.
ACAACTTAGAGCTGATTCACTCCACGTTGTGAGTTATCATGTCTGAATATCAGAGTACATATGTGTATGTATATCTGCATGTATGTAGGTGTGTGTGTGTGTGTATATATGTTTCCAGCATTTGTTGCAGTTGGTACACCTGTTCTGCATAATCCTGCTACCATGAGGTATATGGTGTCTCCTCCCTTAGTTGGTAATGCACATGTGTACCAACTCCCTGTTAAATTGCTTTTTCCTCCATTGAATTAGTGTGTGCTACCAGGGTTCCAAGTTCAACCCCTTCCTTATGCACTCGTTCAGTCCTGACCAGGCAATTCAATTACGATACTCTCAGAGACCTGGAAGAACCTGGAAGAACCGGGGTGGGGGGGGAGCTTAAAAGCCTTTTTTGCTCAGCGGCGTCATGTTTGGAGACAGACTGTGAACAACTACTAACTGTCAGGACTTCGGGGCCTCCTCGGACCACATGCCCCTTGTCGATGGCAGCGTTTTTGAGAATGCCCATAGGGTGATGAAATGGACACCCTTCCAGAACCCTTCTCCAGTGCCACTTGAAGTTCCAGTGAAAAGATCGGCATGAGGTGTGTAACCCCTGCCTCTCCTTCAACCACGACAAAAACACGTGAGGCCTACCTGACCCTCCCCTCAAAGAGAACTCTTCTCTATTGAAAATAGAGAAGGTGGAAACATCCGAGGATGCACCAGCAAGCCTCCAACAATATCCCTGATATCTTCAGGGAACAGCCCTCAACTGATTTCTAGGAGAGTGAAGACAACAGTGATTCGGGCATTTTACTCCATCAACCAACTCGTAGCCCAGAGGCGTTATTCTTTTCAAACTCTGAGGAAGAAGACGAACCCTTCTCCCGCCCCCTCACCCTCTGGTCTCCGAACAATGAGGACTGTGAGTATAGAGGAGTTTGATGCGAGGCAGAATTGGTTGTTTCATCATTAGATGGTAAAGATCTCCAAGGAATAGCCTCCCAAACCTCCAGAGACTTTGCCTCGAAAAACAAAACTCACCATCAAGGAAGAGCTTGCTTTGGAGTCGCTCCCAGGCATAAATGAACAAGAAAATAGGCACTAGCACTCTCCTACATGTGCCTCATTTTCCTGCTCCTCTTCCCCCACTTCCTTCTCCATCACCACCTCTCACACCTCCACCAGCACATCCATCACCATACCAGTCACCACCTCCACATTCATCAGAGGATTCCCCATGCTCCTCTCATGTAGAAGGCAGACCTTTACACACCACAGACACTTTTGATGCTAGATTCTAACAGGGACCCACTATTGACCTGTTGAGCGACTTTGATGTCGATCCCCTGGTTAACCCTGATTTAGATCATTATCGGATAAGAGCATCACCCCTGGATGACACAAAGGCGTATCATGAGGTGATATAAAGGGCAGCTACTTTCCACAAGGTAGACATACATGAAGTCCACGAGGAAGATGATTTCTTTGTGGAGACATTTCCCAGGTCAGAAAGGACAGCACCGTTCTTCCCTATTCTGAAGGGTATGTTGAAGTTCGTCGCATTCACCTTAAACGAACCCGTCGAAGCAAGGGTGGTGGCACCCTTGGTGGAGAAAAAACACCAACCTTCCCCCAGTGACCCAGATTACATAAGTGTCCTGTTCATTCAAATGTGGTACACCCTGCCCGGAAGTGCGCTAATGATCAAGCAATTTGTAATGCTCTCCCGCCTGATAAGGAGTGCAAAAAACTCGATGCTGCTGGGAAAGAGGGTGGCTGTGGGAGACACCACTCCGTTAGCCTTCTCTTCCGATGTGACAGGGCTCAGTGGGAAGAGATGCTGAAGCTGGTGAAGCATTCCTCAGACGAGTTATGGAAAAGTGTGGGGGGGCGGGGTGGAGAGAGTGTCAGTAGGAACAACTAGCTCCAATGCCACTCTCCTCTGCACTCTAGATACTGCATCTCGTGTGGTCAGTATCCGCGTCCTCATCAAGACTCTTTAACTCTGGTTTTATGACTCATTTCTTTTATACAGGCTATTGAAAAACATTTACACCTGCCTACATCCATTGACCAGCAGGGGAAAACGTAAATACAAATCATACAACACAAAGATAAACAACCCAATCACGCCCCCCTTTTTAGGTTTCGCTGGGGAAAGGAGCCGTTAGGCTCCTCCTCCAGAGAAATCTATTAAGTACAGTAAGCACTATGGAACACGCCCCCCCCGTCCCATTGGCTAGCTCCATAAATGGAGCCTAGCCATTGGACGAGGGGCCTGTCCATCAATGCCGGACCAGACACGGGGGCGTTCCCGAGATTCTTTGGCTTTTGCCGACGTCACGCGACGCCGGGAACGCCCCCGAGTCTCCTCCGGCCGGGCCGTGCTTGCTGCTGTCCTGGGCATCGTGAGTGTTTTTCCCCGGCACGTTCTCCCGCCGTTCGTGTTCTCTCCCGCCTCCCTCACGCCCCCTGTGTCCTCTGTGTTTTTCCCCGGCACGTTCTCCCGCCGTTCGTGTTCTCTCCCGCCCCCCTCACGCCCCTTGTGTCCTCTCCCGCCCCCTCCCGCCGTCCGCCACTGCTTTAAATCAGCCCCCGCCTGCCTGCCTAAGGAGAAGGGCCGCTGCGCTGCCCGCAGCGACCCGCTTCGGTGCCCACCCAGGCATTTGCCCGATAAAATCAGCCCCCGCCTGCCTGCCTAAGGAGAAGTGCCGCTGCGCTGCCCGCAGCGACCCGGAAGTGGTTGGCCGGAAGTGCCCGCCCCCGCAGCCCGGGGGGAAGAAAGAAGAAGCCTGGCAGCCGGTTTGCAGGGCTCCCCTGCCGCGCCCACACACCATCCCTCTGGAGGCAGGCCCCGGGCAGGGTGTCATGGAGCGGCTTGCTCCTGAGAACGCCTGCTTCACTGTTTGCACCCCACCCCAGCCTCGCCCTCCGTTTGTACCTGTCGTGCCAACACTCCGCACCATGGCACCCGACAACAGTCCCGGCCTCCTGATGGAATGCCTCTTGGCGCAGGGCTGCGCCTGTCCCTGACGCCCAGCGTGTCCCTGGAGCCAGGGCGTCGGGAGCCTGTCAGCTGCCTGGCACCAACCAGTGGAGGCCGAGACAGGTAAGAGCCGATACCTCCAGCGCCGACAGAGCGGGCATCGCTCCGGATATATTCATACTTTAAATGGCGCCCACCGCAGGCTGAATGTTGATATGCTGCTCCCTTTATCGTGGGTGCTACTATCAAGGAAATAAGATCCGCTATTGGTTGAAACGTGACTGACAGATCTCTGCACCCTGCACTGTACCCACCAGGCTATCTCTCTGCGTTGATTTTGGCCGAGAGATATGCTTGTTTCTGATTCATTAAGTCATGCAGTGTTGCTCATAAAATGCTTCTGGTGAGCGATATCTGGAAATGTCTGTCGAAGTTGCACCGTGACGCAGGTATTTTAAGTACTTTGGTCTCGGAGGAATGTTGGTTTGCCCTCAGGGGGCAATTTCGTAAAACCTCAAAGTACTAATGGCTCGGATCTCGAGCTCATATCGGTGTTATTAAGCATGCTTCTGGTGAGCGATATCTGGAAATATCTGTCGAAGTTGCACCGTGACGCAGGTATTTTAAGTACTTTGGTCTCGGAGGAATGTTGGTTTGCCCTCAGGGGGCAATTTCGTAAAACCTCAAAGTACTAATGGCTCGGATCTCGAGCTCATATCGGTGCTATTAAGCATCGCATCCTTTCACCTGACAACAGAGAGGCCGGTTGGCTTTTTGTGTAAATAGCGAAGCTGCATAATGGATCATGGCTAGAAAGTTGTGTTAATTTTGCCTTGAAAGATGGACACTGAAACACGACTTCGTCCACACCAGCGACGCACACCGAACCGGCCTTGAGGTGGAGTCAGACTCCGCGCTCTTTCAATCGTTGCCCTCTCTGCTGAGACTGCAGCAAGGGTGCCACTGTGGAACAGTTGCCATTGTTTTTTTTTTGTAAAAATAGGACACCGTTCTGTATTGTACTGTGGCATCTGTCCAGTGCTCACCACACTCCTAAATCAGGCCAAGGGACTGTCTGAGACAGAAACTTGCTGTACATTGTACAGTGAGCATATGTTGGCAGGCGCACTACGTTCAACCCCCCCCCATCGTGTGCGCCAGCCCCGGCTGACTCAGCTTCCCGGGCACACACACAGCTGCACTGCACCCGAGTACTTCACAGGTCTTTAAACGACCATTTGCTTGTTCATTAGGCTGTGTTGTTTTTTCACCCCTTCTTAGAGCCCCTGTATCTCTTCTCTACCTACTGCTGGAAGAATTACACCCTCCCCCCGATTATTTTCTTACCCCCCGCCCCCCCCCCCCCCCCCCCCCCCCAAATTTGGCTCTAGTTGCGCCTCTGGATGTTGGCAACATGAGGTGAAAAGTGCAATGTTCTCCGCTAGTCAGCCACCCACTTGCCCTCCCCACATCCGCCGTTCAATAGCAGCCGCCACTATCAGTACCCTATACACATATCAGGCTACGAGTAAAGAATCATTATGTTCGTTTTGTATTTAGAGCATCCTTCAAAGACAGCGGACTTTAAAAATCTTGTGCAGTATCAGAACACATGTTGAATCAGTGCAGACAGGTAACTAGTCCCGCGTGGGAAGATGGGTTCCTTGACTTAAACGTATTCCTCTGTGATGCAACCACAGGAACATGCTCTTTAATTGGGTGAAATAATACAGAGTTTGAGCCCCTGCTGCACCCTGTGTGTTTGGGACTGACAGATGTATGGACCCATCAAGGGGAAGAAGAGATATTCACAATAAACCAGTCCACATTCTACCCTGTCCTGCTGACGTGCATAGCTAACCACGGCGACTGCCATTGATTGCGACACAGATGTGCATGTCTAAGTAAACTGTGGTGTCTCACTGGCCCTTGGCATTGTCTGCTTTCTCAACACTAGAATGCACAGGTGTGCATGTAACAAAAGGTACATTTGACACGTGCTGGATGTATCCAGTGAGCGCATAGACTTATTTTGTTTCTTTCTGTTTATTGCGCATTTTCTAGTATTTTTCTTGCATTTGTTTTACGAAGCCTTGGAGTTGTCACTGGTGTACTGTGGACGATGTTAAATGATATCATTTTTGTTTCAATTTCACTGTTGGTTAAATTTCTTTTTGTGTAATTAATGTTTGTAAGCGAAGGAGGCAAAAGACCATGCAGAATATTGTACCTCTACCTTTAAAAAAAATGTTTCATGCTGCCTGGTGAAGAGATACAGTGGAAGATATGGAAGAATGTATTTGTGCACTATGCGCCTGTGTGTGGTACTGCTCTTTCTGTTGAACAGAAGAATTCCCTTCTTTTACATTGGCTAGGCCCAGAAGGGCAAGAGATCTTTTAATACTTGCCTACCCTGACAGCGGATCAAGCAGGGGAGTTGAATGATTTTGAGATATGTTTTAAAAAACATGATCTGCATTCTTTGCCCAAGACTTCAACGTTTCTCGAAAGATATTATTTTGGCGGGAGCATGCAGAGAAAAAGGGGAGAATGTTGAAGAGTAGATAACTGTTTTGAGAAAACTTGCTTCTACGTGTAATTTGGAGTGGAATTGAGATGAGCATTTGAGGGACCAATTTATGTTGGGATGCAGCATTGAAAAAGCAAAAGAGGTTTGCTGGCAGAAGGGCAATCCTTCTTTGTCAGAGGCTCTAACAATTGCTAAAACATGCAAATATAGTCGGAGGAACTTAAAAAGGGAGATGTTTGAAGTAGCAAAGATGAGGAGGTACCTGTTGGGCAAACCTATAAGAAAGGGAAGGAAAGTGACTTACAACAGAGCAAAGGCTAATAAGCTTAAGGGTGATTAGAAATTCTAGGGAACATATAGATGCGGCGAGTATGGTCATGTGGCCATTAACAAAGATTGTATTGGGTGGAAGGCCAAGTGCAAAAAGTGTGGACAGAAGGGTCATGTATCGAAATGTTGTAGAAGTGGCAATATTAAAAAATAGGTCTAGGAAGCTCTGTACAATGCAGAGAGTGATGGCAAAGAGGACAACATTGTTTTACAAGGTATGGATGTTGAGGATGATGGTCCTTTCGAGTCAGTTTGTATAGATTGAGCAGTCATTTGCAGTCTCTGTGACACAGGAGCCAAGATTACCCTTATCCCGACTGAAGTATTTCTTAGGAGTTTGAAAGATCAGGTGGTGCTACACAAACCTGACATTTGCCAAATAGGTTATGGGGCTGTGAGAGCTGTGTGGGCTGTGTGGGCTGTGTGGGCTGTGTGAGCTGTGTGGGCTGTGTGGGCTGTGAGAGCTGTGAGAGCTGTGAGAGCTGTGAGAGCTGTGTGGGCTGTGAGAGCTGTGTGGGCTGTGAGAGCTGTGTGGGCTGTGAGAGCTGTGTGGGCTGTGAGAGCTGTGTGGGCTGTGAGAGCTGTGTGGGCTGTGAGAGCTGTGTGGGCTGTGAGAGCTGTGTGGGCTGTGAGAGCTGTGTGGGCTGTGAGAGCTGTGTGGGCTGTGAGAGCTGTGTGGGCTGTGAGAGCTGTGAGAGCTGTGAGGGCTGTGAGGGCTGTGTGGGCTGTGTGGGCTGTGTGGGCTGTGTGGGCTGTGTGAGCTGTGTGGGCTGTGAGAGCTGTGTGGGCTGTGAGAGCTGTGTGGGCTGTGAGAGCTGTGTGGGCTGTGAGAGCTGTGTGGGCTGTGAGAGCTGTGTGGGCTGTGAGAGCTGTGTGGGCTGTGAGAGCTGTGTGGGCTGTGAGAGCTGTGTGGGCTGTGAGAGCTGTGTGGGCTGTGAGAGCTGTGTGGGGTGTGGGCTGTGAGAGCTGTGTGGGGTGTGGGCTGTGAGAGCTGTGTGGGCTGTGAGAGCTGTGTGGGCTGTGTGGCCTGTGTGGCCTGAGAGAGCTGTGTGGGCTGAGAGAGCTGTGTGGGCTGAGAGAGCTGTGTGGGCTGAGAGAGCTGTGTGGGCTGTGAGAGCTGTTGGCAATGTAAATAACAATGCCATTTATTTATAAGTAAAAAAAAAAAAAGAAATGTCATGAGCAATGCCAATAACTCTAACTTTTCCAAAGGCGAAACCATTGCATTGTAAATGCTTGTTTCCTTTTCCCACCACTTGTAATGTAGCTACAGATCACTTCTTTGAGCCGTCATACTTCTTAAGTTATGGGTCTCCTATTCTGTCTCTCTTTGCCATTGTGAATGTGTGCGTTAGCCTCTACGTTTCTGCATCTTTTGGGGCTGTCAGTCTGTGTACTTTTAGGTATTTAGGCCAAGTTAGTTTAGTATATTTATCAGGCTTCAGGCAGGGCGCCCAAACATCTCTGCCCATCTCTGTTCGGTTTCCAATGATCATTTTTCCATATCCATTTTGTCCTCCATTTGTGAAGCCATTGTTTATGATCCAGTGTCTTGCTCGTCAGAATTGTCTCAGCATTCCCCTTGGTGATTTGAGACCATATTATAGTTTGTCTGCCCCTAGTTATATGTGCGGGAAGCAGTAGAATTGGGCATCACACATTCTGTCAATGTCATCCAGTACTTCCTAACAGTATCCCTCGAGTTGTGAGCAGTGCCATAGTAGGTGTTAGAGGGTACCTGTTCCTCCACAGCCCTGCTAGCAATCTTTGGATTTGGCCCTATTCCACTCGTACCCATCTCGGAGGTGTAGTACCAGTAAGAGGTTATTTTTATTATGGTCTCTTTGATGGCTGCACTAGCTGACGCAACGTTTGTTCTTTGATAAACTGTCACTATTGCTCTTCATTCAGGATCCATTCCCAACTCTCCTACCTCTTTTGTCCAGGTGACTTCCTATGTGTCTGTCCCCTTAACAGTTGTTTATATATTATCTCTGATAGGATCCACCTACAACCTGACTTGATGAACCACTTGTCAAATAATTGTAGAGAGCAGCTAGCTGCTTGCTCAATTGACGGATGTGATACTCGACAGTACCTGAACCTCGCCTCCTCAGGCAGGCTGTAATCCAGTTTTACTTGCTCAAAAGGCTTTAATCCCTTCCAGTCATTTATGTCCCCTACCCTTTTGCAACCTGACCTCTGCCATTCAATGAAGTATTTTTCCTCTAATGCTTGGGTGAAATCCGGGTTACCTATAGTTGGAGTCATAGGCAATGGGATGGTATCCAGGCCATGTTTGATAACCCCTTTATCCCATGCTGACATAGTTGCCCCTGTGAGTGGTGATGATTCTAGACCCCTTGGTCTGTGTTTCTAGGGTAGCCAGATGCTCTTCCAAATAGGTGCTTTCATCAAGGCTTCTCACTTTTGCTCTTGTGCCACCCTACAATAGAGCATGGTTGCTCCATGTGGTAGTAATGTAATATGTTTGGGATGCCTATACCCCCCTCCTTAACTGGTCTATACATTTGTATGCCAGTTTTTAACCCAGTCCAGATACAGTCGTTAAATAGTTGTATGTGTTATAACGCTCCTGGGGTCAGGGTGGGGTGGTAAAAACGGTAATGCCTGCACCACGAAAAGGAAACTCAGTAGCATAGTCATCTTTGCTGATGTAGGGCCTAGTCAGGACAGTTCTACGCCATTTCACATCTCTGGTTTTAAATATGAATCACCGAGAGGGTACAACCGAGAATCTTACAGCAGCAACGAGAGGTTCCAGTAAAGGGGCCTCCAACTCGAAGCCCTGACTCCCCCAGATCATGCAACACCTGTCAAGGGCAGGCTGCAAGATTTCCTTCCTCATTGGCAGGAAATCACATCAGAGAGGTGGGTCTTAAAGGTGGTCTGCACGTCTACTACCTAGAATGTCCCAAACCCCCTCTCAACATCCCACCATGAAACAATACCCTAAGTTGAGGACATCACAGCTTTCTGGAATACGAGGTCCAAGCGCTCCTTCAATACGGTCCATTGAACCAGTTCTCCATTCATCCCACCCCCTTCACTACTTATGCTTCATGGTAAGTCGCCATCATTATCAGTTCAATGTACTTCCATTTGGTGTCACCACTTATCCAAGGGTCTACACTAATTACCGTCCACTAGTCAGTGCTCTACACGAATTACCTTCCACTAGTCAAAGCCCACGTAAGGAGGGGAGGCATCCTCGTTTACCCCTTTCTAGACAATTTGTTTATTAAGAAAGCAGGCTAGCACCAGTGCCTAGCTCACACCCAGGCTACCATTTGGGGTTTACCATAAATACACCAAGTCCCACTGCCAACTTCTAAGATCCAGCACTTCCTGAGGCTAGTTCTGAAATCCTTTACAGGCTTAACCTACCACAACCTACAAGGGGTCTTAGCGTTTCAGAAACTTGTGCCTCTTTTTCAGCCATATAATTGTTTCACAGAACTTTCATGTGCCTACTACGCATGATCAACAACCATACATTTGTAGAACGCGCTACTCACCCAGGAGGGTCTCAAGGTGGTGGGGGCCCTGATGTCGCCGGTGGCAGCGATAGAGAGCGGTTTCGGTGCTGTGGTTGCTGCGGAATCCGGATTGGGACGAACCTAGGGTGTTATTCTCTTCGAGGAAGCGGGTCAGTTGTCTGTTGACGATCTTCTCAATGACCTTCGCCGGGAACAGGAGAAGGGAGATGGCCCGGACGTTCTTGAGGTCTTTAGGGTCTGCCTTGGGTTTCTTGAGTAGGGCGTTGATCTCTGCGTGTTTCCAGCTTTCCGGGAAGGTGGCGGTCTCGAATGAGCTGTTGAAGATCTTTCGGAGTTGGGGTGCGATGATGGAGCTTGCTTTGTTGAAGATGTGGTGGGGGCAGGGGTCTGACAGTGATCCGGAGTGGATGGTGTTCATGGTTTTGATGGTGTCTTCGTCGTTGACGTGGTTCCAGGAGATCAGGAGGCCGGTGTAGCTGGGGGGCTCTGAGTCTAGGGAGTCGGGGGTGAGGGGGTCTGGATGTTGAAGCTGTCCTCCTGTATCCACAGCCGGCTTCAAAAGTGCCCATTACAACAGTGCCTTTCCGCCCAATTGTCGCAAATGGAGGATCTAGGGTTGGTAAAGGCCAGCGCACATAACACTCTGCAGTGGTGGAACAGTACCAATTTGTTGCATTCGTGAGCACAGGGTACCCATAAAATCTTACACCCTGCAAGTCATCTCAAAAACAACTATGTGGGGGGGGGTCAACCATCATGGCCGGGAGGATACGACTCCGAACGGCTCCGCATAGAGCCACGTAAACCTGGTCTTGGCGCGTAGCACTCTGTGAAAACATCTTGAGATGCTGTTACACAACACGCTGTGACAAGAGGATATGGACAGGAGCGCCAAGCGGGAGTGTCAGTTCTGAGCCCGGACCGAGACTGCTGCACGACGGCGGAAAATCCAAAATGGTGGTGTGCGCCAACCGCTAATTGCATCCGGCAGCCATGGTGGGGTGCACAGAGTGGAGCCCATCATGCGATTTAGACTACTTGATGGCTGATTTACTAACGCCGGGGCGGAGAAGGGGCTCGACCTGGGCCCTGGCGAGGCGGACAGGGCTTCCATTGCTTCCGCAAGCCGGGACGGAAGACAGCTGAACGCGCAGTACTCTATTTAGGTGGGATCACGCTGATGTGAAGAAGAGGGCAGGGGGGCTTTGGACTTGCCCTGCAACTGCAGCCTGAACCCCAGCTGGGAATACAAGACAGAACATGCCTGACCCTAGCATGGCGTCTGAGGGCCCCAGACACTGCGTGAAAAATTTGGAGCCGATTCTTCACATCTGGCCTAAGAGGCTTGGGCTTGGCAGTGGGAAGTGTGAAACTTGTGCCTCTTTTTCAGCCATATAATTGTTTCACAGAACTTTCATGTGCCTACTACGCATGATCAACAACCATACATTTGTAGAACGCGCTACTCACCCAGGAGGGTCTCAAGGTGGTGGGGGCCCTGATGTCGTCGGTGGCGGCGATAGAGAGCGGTTTCGGTGCTGTGGTTGCTGCGGAATCCGGATTGGGACGAACCTAGGGTGTTATTCTCTTCGAGGAAGCGGGTCAGTTGTCTGGTGACGATCTTCTCAATGACCTTCGCCGGGAACGGGAGAAGGGAGATGGCCCGGAAGTTCTTGAGGTCTTTAGGGTCTGCCTTGGGTTTCTTGAGTAGGGCGTTGATCTCTGTGTGTTTCCAGCTTTCCGGGAAGGTGGCGGTTCGAATGAGCTGTTGAAGATCTTTCGGAGTTGGGGTGCGATGATGGAGCTTGCTTTGTTGAAGATGTGGTGGGGGCAGGGGTCTGACAGTGATCCGGAGTGGATGGTGTTCATTGTTTTGATGGTGTCTTCGTCGTTGACGTGGTTCCAGGAGATCAGGAGGCCGGTGTAGCTGGGGGGCTCTGAGTCTAGGGAGTCGGGGGTGAGGGGGTCTGGATGTTGAAGCTGTCCTCCTGTATCCACAGCCGGCTTCAAAAGTGCCCATTACAACAGTGCCTTTCCGCCCAATTGTCGCAAATGGAGGATCTAGGGTTGGTAAAGGCCAGCGCACATAACACTCTGCAGTGGTGGAACAGTACCAATTTGTTGCATTCGTGAGCACAGGGTACCCATAAAATCTTACACCCTGCAAGTCATCTCAAAAACAACCATGGGGGGGTGAGGGGGGGGAGGGGGGAGGGTCAACCATCATGGCCGGGAGGATACGACTCTGAACGGCTCCGCATAGAGCCATGTAAACCTGGTCTTGGCGCGTGGCACTCTGTGAAAACATCTTGAGATGCTGTTACACAACACGCTGTGACAAGAGGATATGGACAGGAGCGCCAAGCGGGAGTGTCAGTTCTGAGCCCGGACAGAGACTGCTGCACGACGGCGGAAAATCCAAAATGGTGGTGTGCGCCAACCGCTAATTGCATCCGGCAGCCATGGTGGGGTGCACAGAGTGGAGCCCATCATGCGATTTAGACTACTTGATGGCTGATTTACTAACGCCAGGGCGGAGAAGGGGCTCGACCTGGGCCCTGGCGAGGCGGACAGGGCTTCCATTGCTTCCGCAAGCCGGGACGGAAGACAGCCGAACGCGCAGTACTCTATTTAGGTGGGATCACGCTGATGTGAAGAAGAGGGCAGGGGGGCTTTGGACTTGCCCTGCAACTGCAGCCTGAACCCCAGCTGGGAATACAAGACAGAACATGCCTGACCCTAGCATGGCGTCTGAGGGCCCCAGACACTGCGTGAAAAATTTGGAGCCGATTCTTCACATCTGGCCTAAGAGGCTTGGGCTTGGCAGTGGGAAGTGTGTCTCGCCAATTACAAAGTGCAACCAGGCAGCCGGCTAAAAGTTCCTAGAAAGCAACCACCTGAGTCCAAGCAAACGCCACCAAAGAGCCCATCCAAACAGAAGCCTTGAGCCAAGAGAGAGAGATTTCCCTCACCACGACTCCCGCAATCAGGCCAACAGCACAAATTGTTTGGTGCGGCACTCCAGTGATTTTGCTCTGACTAGGCCTGGAGAGTGGCAAGAAGGAGAGGATTCTGTGGCTGCAGGGATGGCACTTACCCAGGAGGATCTGCTGGTGACTTTAAAGGAGTTCAAGAGGGAACTCAGAGAAGACTTCAAAGCTGACATTGGCGCCTCATTTGATGCCTTCAGAGCAGAGATTGGAGCAGAGATGGGAATTAAACTAGTCACACTTCAGGCAGATGTGGACTCAGTTGGTACCCGCACTCTGGACTTGGAGGCGAACTGTCAGGAGCTCCAAGGCTGACTAAAGCCTTTGGAAAAAGGCTTTAGTCAGCCCAATTGAATGCTAAAATGCGAGGACTTAGAAAACCGCTCATGGAGAGACCACATAAGGGCGAAAGACCTGGAAGAAGGAAATGAAGGGTTGGTCCTGGGCTCGTTCCCGGTGGGTCTCTTCTCCAGCCTCTTGGGAGACAACTGCTATGGGGTGCATCTGGAATGTGTGCACAGGGTGGACCCACGGCAACAGGGAGAGAACAGATGCCCAAGGAAAATTCTGGCTAAATTTAGCTCCTTCTAAACCAAGGAACTGGTCCTCAGGAAAGCCAGGCACAGCATTTAAGTTACTTTTCAGGGCGTAACCCAGGCCACACTGGCAACAGTTCAGTCTGATTACAGCGGCCTTCAGGAGATCGCCAGATAAAATATGGATGGACTTACCCCTTTGGGATAACCTTCTCCCTCGGCAACAAACACCAACATTTCACTGAAGTGGAGGGGGCGGCGGCCTTATTCGGCCTCGAGAAATCACTACAGCAGCAAGAGGCAGCCATAGGGAGAGGTCAAGCAGAGTAGCCACACCTGGCCCTTGGCAGACGCCCAGGAGGGGTAGCAAGACGGCAAAACATTGACAAAAGGCCTTCACCCACGATCCAACGCAATGCTGGTCGGTCCCCCCTCAACTGTGGAACAAGTAAAGACTCCATCCCGAGAATGAAGTGACATTGTGAAAGAGCCGCCAGTTGCCCAGGATCCCAGATCTCAGGATAAAAGAGGAGGGAGTGTCTCGATCTTCTAACACGGAAATAAATCCTAATCCTTGTTCTTTTTCCTTGACTCACTTCAACTTGCAAAATGTTTTCTCTGTTGCAACCTGTGTCCGAATTTTCATGAGCACAAGGCTTTCGGAGCGGGAATGGACTCTCCCTGGAAGTCACCAAGAATGAAGCCTTTCTATTGGTTCGGGGACTTCTTAGTTAACAGTTACTGTTTTAGTTCAGTGTTATTGTTTTTAATGTGGAATCTAAAATGTGTGGGTAGACGCTATAGAATTTGTGTCCTTACGGGGAAGCTACACAACACTATTTAAATGGCAGTTAATTGTATGTCATGAAATGTAAGGGGTCTCAACTCCCCAATTGAGCAGCAACGTTTGTGGAAATTTTTGGGGGACCATCAAGTGAACTTGGGAGCGTTACAGGAAACTCATCTTAAAAAAGGGAAGACCACCACTTGAAACACAAAAATTATCCATTTATTTTTTGCTTTTATAATGCTGCGAAGCAGATTAGTGTAGTCCTTCATTTTTACTCTGCGATTCACTTTTAAACTCACAACATCAAAACAGACTAGGCGGAGAGGTTTCTGATGCTCAGAGGGGTTCTGATGGGATGACCTTGCACCATAGCTGCGGTCTATGCTCCCAATGCTGGGTAGTCGGAATTTCTCCTCACGTTCTCTCTACCCTGGAGGGCTTTGCAACAGGGGACATTATCTTAATGGGAGACTTTATTCTTATTTGGGACCCCACAATAGACACTACCCACTTGCAGAGGTCAAGGGGGGAGGGAGGTTTAGTAAATCGCTTAAAGCGTCTCTGCAACAAATGGGACTGATAGATACCTGGAGGGCCCTCAATCCCTCAACACACATTTACTTTCTTTTCCCATTCCAACAGATCGTACTCCCAAGTTTGACTATGTTTTTGCCAGCCAATCACTCCTACAGAAAATCTTGAGTGCCCATCTACACCTGATAAGCCTCTACGACCACTCCCCTCTAGCAATCTTGCTAAACTGGCCAGCTCCAAGCTTCAAACTTGCTAGGTGGCACTTCACTAATATTCTCTGCTGGGATAGGCTTTTCCATGATGACCTATGGAAGTCTATTAGAGACTTCTTCGCCACAGATACCACCCACTTGAACAATTGGGACGCCTTCAATGCAGTCATACGGGGAAAATGCATCGCACTGGCCACCTCCCTGAAAAAGCTTCAGACTGAGGAAAGACAGTCACTGGAGAGGGACCTGCGAGATGCGGAGAGGGCGCACAAAGACTCCCCGTCCGTTCAGTCCCTGCGGAACGTCACTACACTAAAAGGAAAACTTCAGCCAATCTATACCAATAGAGCAGAAAAAAACATTGTGCACTTTCAATCCCAGGGATACGGGGGGAATGACAAAATATGCCCTCTGTTGGCCTGACAGCTTAGAGCAGATGTCTCCAATCTGAGAGGCGCAACCCCCATGGGGGCCTTGGAGTACTGGGTAGGGGGTCTTACATTCCCCAGCTTCACTTGTGCCTGCAATTCAAAATGTTTGCTTTACTTTTGGAAAAAGACAGCTGTTCTGGTACGGCTAATTTAGATCATTATCAGCTGAAGGTTCATCAATTGAGTGTCTTGTGTGTGAAAATCCTTCGTGCCAGGATGCCTGCTGGCCTGAATTAAATACAAATGAGTGCTATTTTTTAATCTTCAAATCTGAAGGGTGCTTGGGATCTGGTTCTGACTTCCATTGATGCAATCACTCCAAGCTTTGGGATGACAAAGATTTGAGTTTTTTGAGTGGTAGTGTAAAGAGATAACAAATGGGCTATTAAGTGCCTGCTTTTAATTGTAACAGCATTTGCACAGCCCTTAGTACACCTAGGGAGGTGTGGAAGGGACAGTTATGTAAAAAAATAAATTGCATTACGTATGCACTGGTATTACTAAAATCTACATTTTGGAAGCACCGTTTTATTGTAAAACATTTTGAGTGTTTTGTAACAGTCTATCTTTCACTGTGTTTATTGCAAGTATAAAATTATGGCTTACATATTCACAGTGCTTTCTGTCACATGCTGTGACCACGTAACACTAAAAATAGACATCACTATTCTCCACTGCACAATTCTGCCTATGTTAGTGCTAAGCAACAAGTTTTGTGCAAACACAAGGGAAGAGGACAGGAATACAATGTATTTAATGAATACGGTGCAATCCTGCTCTTTCCAATTGGCGTAGGGCAGTGCAGCAAGAAGCCGTGCGGGGCTGCCCATTCATCATAAATGAAGCCCTTTGTTTTTAGCTACACCTTTGACTACACCCCCATGCTCCCTGACCTTTGGTTTTCTAAACACTGTTTGATGCTATTTCCCCACCGTAAAAGTGATTTGCTGTGGAAATTGGGGGCGTTTATGGTTGTCGATAGTTGTGAAGAGTACCAGGTTCTAGAAATTTTTGTCAGAAGTCGTCCTTATGCCTAAAAAATGTTGACAAGGGGTCTTGGCATCAAAAAGTTTGAAGACCTCTGCCTTGGAGCGAAACAAGAAAAAGAGTATGATAAACAGATAATCGACGGCAATGGCACCATACACCTTAGTGAGGAGGGAAAGGCAAAGGCCTTCTGCAACTTCTACCGCTCACTCTACACTGCAGATCCCCCTACTAAAACAAGACCAATCCCAGTACCTGAACTCACTCCGCTTAGTTGACCCAAATCACAGAAAGAGGTCCAAAAGTCAATAGACTGTCTTAAGCGCATGAAAGCTCCAGGTCCTGATGGACTAACTGCCCAGTTCTATCGAACGTTCATAGCCAAACTAACTCCCCACTTCACAGACCTCTTAAATGCCATAGCAACGACCCAATACGTTTCTCCATCCATGGGGTAAGCTTTCATCATGATAATCCCCAAGGTAGGGAAAGACCCCCAATCATGTGCTTCATACAAGCCCATAGCACTGCTGAATTTAGATGTCAAACTATATTCTAAGATTCTGGCCAGTAGGCTAAAAGATATCTTACCCACTCTCATTCACCCTTACCAGTCGGGTTTCATTATGGGTCGTCAGACTCCTAACAACTTATGCAGGGTATTCAACCTAATTGACAAAGTCCAGAGGAAACGTATACCGACAGCCCTCCTTTTGCTAGACGCAGAAAAGGCCTTTGATCGTGTGGATTGACCCTTCTCATTGCGCACCCTACGCCACTTCGGTTTTAGTGAGGACTTCCTGGGAATGGTGAAAGGTAACTATAGGTCCCTTAGATCACATGTTCTAGTAAATGGAGTAGCTTCAGATTTCTTCAACCCTGCACGAGACAGGGCTGCCCCATGTCCTCCATGCTCAACATACAACTGCTTATTAAGGGTAGAGTAGTCCTCATTAGGACGGGCAACATGACTGCTGCTATATATTACACACAGAAACAGGGTGGCGCACACAATTTTCCTCTCTACGGCCTGGCACAGAACACCTGGCATTGGGTTCTCCGCCACCACATCCACCTGATGACCGAATACCTTTGGGAGATGGAAAAAACCTCTCGGAGCTGCTCATCAGGATAGATCAACTACTCAACGAGTGCGAACCCTACGCATAAGTCCTGCTCCACTACGTTCGGTTCTAGGGCACTCTTCAAATAGGTCTATTTGCCAAATCCGAAAAGACAAAATGCCCAAGCTACACAGTTGTCATAGTAAGACATTTTTCTGCTGGATATTTCTACTTGCAGATGCCTCACCTGTTGAACAATCGCTCTATTTGAATGTGATGTTTGGGCTCCGACTATGAATGAAGATCATGGCATTCCTGCCTCAGCTTGCACACTAAGGGGATTAAGGAGTGGAAGGCCAAACTTTTCACGGCACAGGCCGGTGACAAATAATGCTGCATACTCCGATTTTCGGGCACCAGTGTTCCAGCGATGTTTCTCAACGCTATGTTCAGCATCTTAGCACGAGCAACAACCCCCTCTTACACGCCTTTCATCGGCCCATATGGCCTGCTTAGGTTGATGCCTATTGCTGGGGAGCCATTAGGAACCACACCTCCACCTCATGCCGTCGGGCAGGTATACTCTGCTTGAAACCCGTGCAGCGAAACTCTGCCCTGACTCTACCATTGACACCGTTTTGGGTTAAACTCCAGAGGCCATAAATCCCACCTTTGCCAACGGTGCCAGACTCAATGCTGTCGGTTCAGGATCGCGCCATTGCAGAATCAGTGCCACTACCCCAATCTGGAAGAGATGCTCAAAGGGTTTTAGAGGAAGAGGCATACCACCATGAAGGCATGTCCTATGTACAAATGATTGATGAGCTCTTCGGCTTCGACTCCGATCCTCTCAATTTATATTGGAAACCTCTGATCAACCAGCTGACATGGTTGGCATCTCCTTAGCCGGTGGTCTTGGTAGCGCCCCGGGAATTGAAGTGAAGTGCCCTTTGAGGCTCCCTCCCCCAGAAATTGTGTCCTTCCACACAGCAGTGAAGAAAATGGCAGAGATGCTAGACCTGTCACTTCCCTACACTGACACCAAGACTAATGTCCTCATGGAGGTCTCCTACCTTCATCACTGTCCTCTGAGCCACTGGTCCCTTTTATTAATGCCTTCTTGGAACATGTCCTGGTGGCATGGGAGAAGCCTGCTCCAGTGACAACAGTCAACATATTAGGACAAGGCACTATTGTCCAGCACCAAACGACCCACCCTTCCTGTGCACTCGCCCATCTCCAGAGAGCCTAGTTATTCAGGCTTCTTATTTTTTGGGACAATTGTCAAGGACTTTTCCTACAACACTGTCAGACAGGAAATCCAACTGTCTGCTGGCTTGGGGCAAGGAAGTTTTCTCAGGTGGAATTATGGCATCAAAATCTTTGTACGTCACACCTCCTAGCAAGGTATACACTGTGGGACATGGGCGCATGGCCCAACTTGTCGTCCTCCAGGACCCTTATGATATCAAGTCCTATTTCTTGGAGTTTATTAAAGATGCTCAAACAAAATAAGAGGGTCAGTGGAATAAGAGTAAACCACAAAATGGAGCAAGAGGTTGAAACTGACCTGACTTAGGTTAGCTTAGAAAGCCCTCACTCACCGACTTGGTCAGTGACATGCTTCATCATCGGGCCCCACTAAAGAGGCCGAGTGCCTCTTTAGTGTGCTGCGACGCCAGAATTACTGCGGAGCAGGTTAGTTGTGTAAAGGCTTTCAGTGAGAATGAAGATAAAAGTATCTCAAGTGTATCAAAAAAACTTTATTTATAGATCACTAGGACACAGTTTAAAAATTAGTTTGTGTCAGGAATTAAGTCCAAGATTGATTTTATGGTTAATTCCAGTTACAAATAAGATCAGACATGTTTCTGCCTCAGAAACGGTGTTAGTTTACCAGGTATTCATCAGGACTTTTAATTGTGCTAAACCCTGGTGGTATGAGCACTCTAAGACTCACCCTTACCTAGGGGCGTGAAAGTGAAAAAGGTAAAATTGTGAAAGTGCAAAGGGAGAGCAAATGCCCACTCCCTGTTACTCCTAGTTTAGGAGGCTTACCAAAAACTGGTTTCTGCACCTGAAAAGGAAAAAGACACAGACATACATAAAGGACAAAACGAGACGTTAAGTCGCTGGTCTTGTTCACATACATATATACATGGTGCTCCAAAAGTGTGGTAGGGCAGTGGATGGCAAATATTCATTACGGTTATCACCAGCCTCTGTACCCTTTGGAAACTAATAGTAGAATTTGGGGGTGTTGTGAGCTACTGGTGAAACTAGATCAAGCCAAGTAGCTAGAGAGGTTAAAATCAGAGGAGTGATTGCTCCAGTTTCAGATCAATGGACCAAAGGTTGCGGATCCGATCGTAGATTTCGTTAAAAATGTCTCACTTGTAAAATGATTGCGATCTGCACCATGGGTCACGGGAGGGGGGTGGAGGCGTAATTGGCACACCCTAAATGCAGGAAAGAAAATGAATTGTCAGGTATGTACCCAAGGGTTACTTATCTTAATAGCGCCGCTGGAAAATGTCAGCCGGTGGAAAATATCAGCCCACTCACGCCCTCGACGCAAGGCACCCTCTTGGAACCTGCGACTCCCTCGTACCGGACCCCGACGATAGACTGCGGGGCCGGTGAAGGAGATTATAAACTAAGCTGCGTGAAGCGGCTCATTTCCGGGGTGGGCGTGATCACAAATGCTGATGGGCGTGTTAGGCTTGCTTTCACCAATCCCCGATGTTCGTTTGTTATGACGATGCAAGTGGGCTCGTTTTTGGGCGTGGTGGAGGTTTACGTGCTAGGAATGCTTTAACCCCTTACTCGGCTTGGCGAAGTGAGTGTGATATTCGCGCTGTGTCGTTTGAGTTCGGTAGTTAAAACTGACAGCGATATTAGGAAGGTAAGGTCTCTGGTTATGAGCTGGTCATATCAGCTAGGAGTTAGACCCAGGCGGAGAAACAAGTAAGATATAAGGTGTGAAGTATACACGGCACTGTGAAGCCATTTCGGACCATCTCAAGCATTAGATTATTTGTCTAAAGCAGTTTCAGAAACTGATGATTGTATACACATTAATCAAACGTCATTTGAGTACTGAGTACCACGGGATCTCGTCATTTAGCCCAGTAAGGTGGGTCCCCAGCCGGTAGACCCACCGTTGCTCTTTTTCAAAGAGTCGGTTAGTGATGTTATTGCTCCCTTCGATTTGTTCTATCACTGTCCACCGTAGGTCATTGGTGGTATGATTGTTGTCTAGGAAGTGTCTACTCATTTTGGTAGTTGTCTTTTTGCAGCTAATATTGCGCCTGTGCTCGCAGATACGCTGCTTAATCTTTCATGTGGTCATCCCAACGTATCGTAAGTTACAAGGGCAGGTGATTAGATATATCACATTTAGTGAATTGCAGTTCGTGTGTACTTTTTGCGTCCATACTTTTCCATGTTCTAGTGTAAGGGTCTTTGATGGTGTCATCAGATGACACATGCTGCAATCTGAGCACAGGAAGTGTCCAGTTATTTTAGGTAGACCCCAAGAGTCTGTCACAGAGCGCGCTCCCAGTGGTGTCTTCTCTTTGGGGCGTGTATGTACAAGCGCATCTTTCAGACTGCGTCTCTTTTTTAAAAGAAAACAAAGGTTTTTCCCATGTCTTTTTTGCACTTTTAATGATTTTCCAATGTTTGTTAACAGTTTTCTTCATGGAGTTTGAAAGGCTGTTATATGTGGTCACACATGTAAGAGGAATTTCTACCGGGGCATTGATTTTGTCTTCTAAGAGCGCATCACGGGGTTGATTTTGTGCTCTCTTGTAGCCTTTATTTAGAATGGTTTGTGGGTATCCTTTCGTACTTTTACAGTGAGGTCAGCAGATTGTGTCTTAAATTCCTGTATGTCACTGCAATTGCTCCTGAGCCTCAGGTATTGACCATACGGAATTTTCTTTCAGGGGGCGAGGATGAAAACTGGTGAACTCAAGCAGATTAATTTTGGCTGTAGACTTGTAGTGCGTTTTAGTTGATAGGCAGGTGCCATTCAAGATAATGATCACATCATGGAAGACAATGTTTGTTTTGCTTACGGTGTGTGTGAACTTCAGGTTACGATCCAATGTGTTGATCCAGTTTAGGAAGTTCTCAAGATCTTTATCACTACCCTCCCATAGCAACAGAACATCATCGATGTAATGTTTCCATAACAATATGGATGGGTGAAAAGGTCTGTTTGATGGTAGAATATGTTTGGCTTCAAAATCAGCCACATACAATCCTGCTACACTGGGAGCAAAGGTACTACCCATGGAAGTGCCTGTGCTTTGGAGGAACAGTTGTCCCTTTAAAGAGAAAAAATTCTCTTTAAGGGCAATCGTAGCACATTCCATGATGAATGCCTTGGATGTCTGATAATTCCAATTTATTGATTCCAAAGCTGCTCCCAGGACTTTGATGGTATCGTCCTGGGGGATACTAGTATATAGACTTTCTACGTCGAGAGTTACTAGTGTCACGGTGTTCTCAGCAAAGGAGATCCCTCTCAGAAGCTGTAGAAGGCTTTTGGTGTCCTTGAGATAGGTAGGTGTATTCTGCACTATGGGCTTCAGATAGTAATTGCATAACTGTGATAATGGCTCTAAAATAGAACCTATGCCAGAGACAATAGGTCGTCCGGGGGGTGGTAGTCTGTTTTTATGCAGTTTTGGCAATGTATAGAAATAGGGGATGACACTGTTGTTGGAGTTCAGAAATTCAGCTTCATTTTTAGATAGTTTTCCGTTCTCCTCCTCTCTTTTTACTATGGTAGTGATCCTTGTCTTAAGTTCACTGGTGGGGTCTTGTGTCAAGGGGGTGTAATTCTTTCTGTCAGCCAGAAGATCTAAACACATTTTCTCATAATCTGTTGTATTCTGGATTACCATTCCGCTGCCTTTGTCCGCTGGTTTGATGGTAATCGTGTGATCGTTTTGGAGATTTTGGAGGGCTTGATATTCAGCAGTTGTAAAATTCCCAAAAGTATCAGGTTCTTTGTATGTTTCTAAGTCTTGAAATACAGCCTGTTCAAAGGCTATAATAGCTGCTAGTACCGTATGTGGTGGAGGGATAAAAGAGTTTACTCTTAAACCTGTATCTCCTTGGCGTGCTGCTTCATTAGGATCTTCTTTATTTTCAAAGAAGGATTTGAGCTTCAATTTACGAAAAAAGCCGGCACGTTCGCAATGAAGTTTGAACTTGTCTGGGCGTGAGGTGGGAACAAAACCTAGTCCTTTTTCAAGGACTCTTGTTTCGGTTGTAGTCAAAGTCTTGTTCGATAGGTTTGTTATGAGGCTTGTTGTCCGCTCGTTCCCGGCTGGGGGGTTTTGCTGCGCGTGTGGTTGCCCACTGCATCGGTCTCCTCCCAAGTGACCCGGTTGGCGCCTCTGCTCTTCCCTCTTCCCCTCCGCCCCCTGTCTAAAAAAGGCGGTTGATATTGGTTCTGGAAGTTAGTTGGTGGCATGAATGCTGTGTTCCAGCCCATAAATGGATAAGGTGGTTGTTGAAAGGGAAATTGATGAGGTCCTCCTCCCATATGTGGGGGCAGTTTCTCCACCTGGGTCTAACTCCTAGCTGATATGACCAGCTCATTACCAGAGCCCTTTCCTTCCTAATATCGCTGTCAGTTTTAACTACCGAACTCAAGTGACACAGCGCGAATATCACACTTACTTCGCAAGCCGAGTAAGGGGTTAAAGCATTCCTGGCACGTAAACCTCCACCACGCCCAAAAACGAGCCCACTTGCATCGTCATAACAAACGAACATCTGGGATTGGTGAAAGCAAGCCTAACAGGCCCATCAGCATTTGTGATCACGCCCACCCCAGAAATGAGCCGCTTCACGCAGCTTAGTTTATAATCTCCTTCACCGGCCCCGCAGTCTTTCGTCGGGGTCCGGTACGAGGGAGTCGCAGGTTCCAAGAGGGTGCCTTGCGTCGAGGGCGTGAGTGGGCTGATATTTTTCACCGGCTGGCATTTTCCAGCGGCGCTATTAAGATAAGTAACCCTTGGGTACATACCTGACAATTCGTTTTCTTTCCTGCATTTAGGGTGTGCCAATTACGCCTCCACCACCCTCCCGTGACCCATGGTGCAGATCGCAATCATTTTACAAGTGAGACATTTTTAACGAAATCTACGATCGGATCCGCGACCTTTGGTCCATTGATCTGAAACCGGAGCAGTCGCTCCTCTGATTTTAACCTCTCTAGCTACTTGGCTTGATCTAGTTTCACCAGTAGCTCACAACACCCCCTAATTCTACTATTAGTTTCCAAAGGGTACAGAGGCTGGTGATAACCGTAATGAATATTTGCCATCCACTGCCCTACCACACTTTTGGAGCACCATGTATATATGTATGTGAACAAGACCAGCGACTTAACGTCTCGTTTTGTCCTTTATGTATGTCTGTGTCTTTTTCCTTTTCAGGTGCAGTAACCAGTTTTTGGTAAGCCTCCTAAACCAGGAGTAACAGGGACTGGGCATTTGCTCTCCGTTTGCACTTTCACAATTTTACCTTTTTCCCTTTCACGCCCCTAGGTAAGGGTGAGCCTTAGAGTGCTCATACCTTCAGGGTTTAGCACATTTAAAAGTCCTGATGAATACCTGGTAAACTAACACCGTTTCAGAGGCAGAAACATGTTGACTGATCTTATTAGTAACTGGAATTAACCATAAAATCAATCTTGGACTTAATTCCTGACACATAAACTAATTTTTAAACTGTGTCCTAGTGATCTATAAATAAAGTTTTTTTGATACACTTGAGATACTTTTATCTTCATTCTCACTGAAAGCCTTTACACAACTAACCTGCTCCGCAGTAATGCTGGCGTCGCAGCACACTAAAGAGGCACTCGGCCTCTTTAGTGGGGCCCGATGATGAAGCATGTCACCGACCAGCCGACCACCGACTAAGTCAGGTCAGTTTCAACCTCTTGCTCCATTTTGTGGTTTACTCTTATACCACTGACCCTCTTCTTTTGTTTGAGTACCTTGACCGGGGATTAAGAGTGTCTTTAATTTCCCTATCTCTCTTTTTGTTGTTATACACGTTTATTAAAGATGTCCAGAATGCTTTGCACCACATCATTAAGTCCAACCTTGACACTGTGGACTCGGAGACCTGTGCTATGGGGTCCTTATAGCAGTCTGTCATCATGCTTAGCTTTACAGTTTGGGGTTCTCCACAAATGTGCAGACCACCCTCATGGACCTACCTATTTGGCAAAAATGCAGAGTCCACTCTGGAGTGATTAAAGGGCTACGGCCAGATTCTTAGGCCTTCAACACCCTGAACCTCAGCGCAATTATCAACTATTTCATAGCTTTTGAGGTTTCTCCAGAGGGTTCAGCTTCATCAAGACAGTCTGCTCACACACAGACATATAAGCCCTAAAACCCTCTGATCAGACAGTATAGTGACAGAGCTAGAGGTACGAACAGCGCATGCCTGCACCCAGCTTCCTCCTCCTCTTTCTCCCCCAGCACCACAAGGAAAGCAGGCCTACACACCGAGAGCCTGTGGGAGGCCAGGTGTCCTCCTTTCTACAAGCCTGGAAGGCACTTACTGTGGACCAGTGAGTACTTCAGATAATAGAAAGAGGGTGTACCATTCCTTCAGTCAACTCCTTCCTCCACCCCAACCCTCCCCAGCCAAAGAAAATCTTTTCATATTGCAGCAAGAAGTAGCAGCGCTCCTTCTGAAAAGAGTAGTGGAGATAATGCCAGAGCAGGAGATTGAGCAAGGATGCTATTAATTGTCTTTCCTTATTCCCAAGAAAGATGGCAGCCTGTGTTTGATCTGAAGTCTCAAGGCACTGAACCTTTACCAAGGAAAGGAAAGGAGAAGTTCAAGATGCTGTCGCTAGCTCAGATCCTGTTGGCGTTGGAAGTGGGTAACTGGGTAGTCACACTTGTCTTGCAGGATGCGTATTTCTACATCCGGATTCTTCAGTCGCACCGGAAGTACCTGTTTTGTAGAGAGTTTCACTCATTGACAATTTACAGTACTCCTGTTTGAAATCAGTACCTCAAGACTTCAGCAAGCTGATGGTGATGGTTGTGGCCCATCGCAGATTGTATGGTATTCCAATCTTGTACCTGGACGACTGACAACTCAAGGCTGAGTCGCTGAAGTTGGTGTCATGCCCTCTGCAGTGGAGAAGTGTGGCTCAATGGTTAGAGCGGCAGACCCTGATGCAGAGGTCTAGCCCGGAACCAGGGTTCAATTCCCCGCCTCGGTAGGTCTTGGGCTCAAAATTCCACGGACCTGATAATTCTCGCCTCGGTGCCTATTCTAATCATGGAGTCCCACTCTGCAACTCTGGGCAATAGCTTGCTTAATCTCCACAACGGCCCCCACAACGCTAAGGATGCCTGGCCTCCACCTTGGGGGTGCCCAGGAGTGGACGCCTCACAGGGTAAGCCAGGATGGGTTCCACAGCGGTATTCGTACAAGCGCCTTGAGACCCTTGCGGGTGAGTAGTGCGCTATACAAGTATCAATTTACATTTACAATTTACATCGATAACTCTGCTGCTCAACCTGTGCTTTTCAATAAACCAACCCAAATCTCTTCTGGAGCTCTCCGAATGGCTCCTGTTTGTAGGGCTGGTTCTGGATACTACCCTTCTCCATGCCTTTCCTCAAAGGATCCCTGACATCCAGAAGATGGGAAACGTCCTTTAAAACTAAGCCGGAATCACGCAATGCCTTTTCAGTGCTAGCAATAGAACAAACACGAACACCAAGCATTTGTTTAGCACGCAAGTCTTTACAACGACTTTAGGGGGTTGCATTGGTGGAGTGGTGTTTGATTTTAAGTCCAACACCTTCCCTGCTGTTGTGCAGACTGGAGATGGAATAGTAAATCATAATATTCAAAAGTCCAGCGCCCCCTAAGGCAAGTCATTGTGACGACTTGCGTGCCGCGTTTGTCCTAATGCAGGAGTGATGAATGCATGCGTGCAAAACACATGCAGGATTCCGTCACACATTCCCAGAAGATGGTTTTATCCTCCATGGAGGGTGTAAGACTTCCATTCGTGATTGTCAGTCAGTCAAATATACTTTTATTGATTTGTTAAAAATCATAAAAGGGTAGCGAACCATCGTAAAACATTGCGCTTAAAATGAACATTCTAAAAACATAAAAGAGAAAAACAAGGCCTTAGATTCATGACCACAATTCAAGAACTAACAGGTATAACAATGCATTGAAAAAATGTGAGCCGGCAGATTATTTATTGGCTGCCTGGCTTGAATCGATTTTGTCTAGTTCCTTTGCTGCTATTTTCAGAATTTTATGGCACTACGGGACAGGGGAATTGACGACCCTCCAAGACCCCTGATGTCTGCAGCTCTACATGTTCTCATCTGCTCCTTTAAAATGTCCCGAAGAATGAATTTTCGAGTTTTCAGTAAGAAAGGGCAAATACATAATAGATGTAGTAGTTACTCCTCCCCTTGACCGCAGAGGCAGCATTCCTTGGATGGCCATATTTGTTTCCATTTTGGGCTTAAATCCTTTGAGGGGAATGATCCCATTCATAGCAACATAAAGTAGTGCTTTTTGTGGTGGGAGAAGTGTTCAATCAGTTACTGTTGCGGCTTCAGCTTCTCATAGGCTGGTATCACAGCCCAGGCGTGATTTTTTTTGCGAAGATCATTTTATCTGTTAGAAAAGAGACATCCACTTGATTGCAATATTCACCACTCTTTTGAATCCAAAATATGTTGCTGGGGTTAACCAGGCCTCCTCTAGCTGTAATGCCGACAAAGATTCCTTTAGGATTGTCGTGGTTGAATTAGCTAGTCTTGCTTGATTTTCAATCTCAAAGCAACAGTGGTTTGCTAGGGTGTTGTCTTCTGCCTCCCTCATCCTCCAATAATACTTTACTAGGGCACCTTGTCTGGCCATGATCTGATTTTTTTAGTCTGAATTCTAAACAAATTTGTTCCTATGAGGTGTGTAACGGTATTAAGAACAGTCTTTTAAAAAAATGTTGATTGTGCTGTGTGAGAAGTTTGCCTGATATATGATGCTCACTAATTCTAGTGATCACCTTGTATCAGTCCAAGCAACCCTTATGGTGATTGGTTGTAAGTCAGCATTATAGACCAGCTATCCTAGTAGCGTGGACAAAAGCAGTCTTTAGGCTAAACTCTGAATGGCATGTAAAGCCAGCTGTTTTACCACATATAACCCCTTGAATACCAAGTGAAAGGACACCACACAGGTTGTTATGAAAATAAACAGATATTTATTAACTAACATACACCTCTGAACTCTTTATGAGGTCAGAGGGCTAAGCACATGACAATACTCAAAAGGAAATACGAGTTCGCACAGTATTTACAAGAACGCCTGAGGGGCGCAACAAACCATATATTAAATAAATGGAATGCGATAGTCAATTAAAGGAATGGAGCTGTCCAGAGGCTGTAGGATCGCTGGGACCACGCTATACTAACTTGAGGTAAGTGATAGGAGGCCCACGGAACGCGTGTGCAGAGTGTGAACTCACACGCGAGATGCGTACAATCATCTATGGACAGTACAGTTTAAAGAAAAGGTGAGTACGGACGTCCCTGACTAGATAGGACTAAAACGACTGTGGAACTGGACACTAGGAGAGTCAAGCTACCCTTGAGCACCGAAATGCTCGTGTTACCTCACCCACAGGCTGCGGGTGCATAGGTGCCAAGTCGTGTTGGGTTCTGGCGTTGAAGTCTATGGAGCCTGGAGGAAAAGATGCTGCAGGCGGTCAGTGACTGGAGTGGAACCAGGAGTGGGACCAGATGTCGTCGTCGTGATCAGGTGAAGGTGGATGCTTGTCTCTGCAGCCACGTGGACCAGGTGGTGTCTTCGACGACCAGGATGGAGGCACGAGCTGTCCCACGCAGGCCCTCGCTGTCGGCGGTGTTGTTTCGGGATTCGGGTTCAACAGGCCTTGGCAAAGGCAACCCACGCGGTGAGTGGAAACGGCGTCTGGAGTGGACCAGGAGGGTCCGGAGTGCTCCTCTTTTGGAAGGGAGCAAGGGCCTGTCTGGAGCAACCAGACCAGCAGCAAAGTTGTCAGAGTTCGTCGTCTGAGAGGTCACTAGCCAGCCGGCAAGTGACCAGACAACGCGTCGAGCAGCAAACAGGCAGAAGGGCCCCACGCAGATCTCGTGGAGGCTGGAGGGCTGATCTTCGTTGCAGGAGCTGCTCGGGGTCGGGGCTTCTCAAGTCCCAAAGCACTTGGACGAGGATGCCTCGGAAGTCGTGCTGGAGCGAGTGCTGCTTCTTTCAAGATGGCCGGTCCCACCTGTCTCGTCGCACCCACGCGTCTCAGCTGTGCTGCTGATGTGGGTAGAGGTCGGAGAGGTCTGGGAATCCGGGTCTCGTCGGGCTCTGAAGTCTGGATCCTTGCAGGAAGACGACAAGGGGAAGTCGCTGTACGCTGATGGTGCCTGCTGGTGCAGGGTGGACACTCCTTGCCCACAAGATATCTTCAGTCTTCTGTGGAGCAGAACGTCGAAGTCCAGAGTTTCTTCTTGGGAAGTTGTTCAGGATAATCTGATTTGGAATGGGACCAGCCCCTACCTTTATTCGGCTAAAGGGGGCTGCACTACGACTAGGTTCCTCCTCTGGGTGGGACCAGGAAGGGGGGTGGTTACACCCCCTTGCCTTTGTCCGGTCTTGCGCCAGCTCTGGGGCTGGAGTGCCCCCGGAACTGGTTCTGACCGGTGTATGCACGGGGCACCTTGTGTGCCCCAGGCATGTCTCATTCCTTTGAGCCCTGTCCTACCTAATACACAAAATCCTGTCGGGGGTGGTGCTAGCACCTCCCAAGGCAGGAAAACCCTTTGTCTCAGCCTCCCTCGCTGGAAGGACTCCCAGCAGCAGGAGGTCAGACTTGTGTCTGTGGTGGCAGCATCCATTTTGTGATGCTGAGGCTCGAGTTAACTTTAACCGGGGTTCACAGTTACATACATGTCGTGTCCCTCTAGAAGGGTGGAATGCTAGCCCCGTCGCCAGAATTGGTGAGGGGTTAGTATTCCAATTCGTATGACACCTTACTCGACATGTTTTGATAATGTTATACCAAAGTTAGCATTTGACCGTGAGGTTCATAATGCACTTAAGAGTATATGGTATAGCGTTATCATGGAACAGCTATTAGGACTTTGTTCCGCAAGCTGCAAACGGGCTCAGCTCATGCCAGAGCACCATCTCACATAATTCCAAGCACTCTGCCTTCAGGATTGATAAGGCCTGCCATAGGAGTGACTGATAGAAATATATGTGTCCATGTTAGGTTTAGATATAGGAATACTATATCTAAAGCAAAGGGTGATTACACCACCTTGCCCCAGCTGTCGTGCAGACAGTTGTGTCAGATTTGGACGGCCAGCCAGGGGTGGCATAATACATGCTGCAGCCCCTGGTAGGCCCTGAGTGCACCTACGCCCTGGGTACCTAATGTACACTGTACAGGGGCTGACAAGGTGACTCAGTATCCAATTAGATATGTACCTAGAGTACATGGAATCCATTTTACAGAGAGAGCAGTGGGCCTGGGGTCCTGAATAGCAGGGCCCCAGGTCAACTAAGTCGAAAAACCAGCAAAACACCAGGCAAAAAGTTGGGGGCAACCATAGTCAGATATCCACCTTCCTACATGCTGTATTTAATGTTGTATCATCTTTAGTGTTCAGGATTTCCGAGCCATACAAGAGGGAAGGTAGAAATTTTGCCGCGATCATTTTTAACAGGTGACTGTAAGAGGAACCTATGAGCTTTTCCCTCAAGATTTTGAAGGCAAATAACAGTTGTTTGGATTTCGTACATCCTTGTTCCACGTGTTGCTTGAAGGTGAGCTTGCAGTCTAGCTGGAAGCCTAGATATTTGTAAGACGCTACGCGGGCCAGTGGTTTCTCGCCCAATTTCCAGGAAAAAGTGTGCCTTTTCAGTATTTTATTATGTTTATAGAAACACATAACTTTTGTCTTTTGATGATTAATCGTAAGTTGGTTCAAGGTGGCATAGGCTCCTAGTCCCGTAATCAATTTCTGCAAGCTAACAGGAGTTTGAGCTAGCAACACCATGTCATCTGCATATTGGAGGCACGGTGTCGGTACTTTGCCCAAATTTGGGGAGTCCGCTGGGATTAACTGGAGGCACTTATTGAGATCGGAGGTGTAAATGTTGAACAGACAAGGCGCTAAAACACGACCTTGTTTTAGCCCGTTTAATGTTGGAATCTTACCAGTTACGCTGGACCCATCTTATTTCTTGATTTGGACCCACGAATGAGAGTAAAGATTGATGATGGCGTCCAGGAGTCTGGGCGGGACCTCCCAGGCTTCCATTTTAACCCTTAGGGTAGCTCTTGAAACTTTGTCAAAAGCCGATTTGAGGTCTACAAGCAGGGGTACAGAGGCCTTGGTTTTGCAAAGGCTTGACTAGAAGGGTGATAGCAGAGATGTTCGTGAGGGTGCCCTTCCAAGCCCTGAATACAGTTTGAGTTTGCGTATATGATATTAGGTTTGTCCGACCGACTCAAGCATCTAACTCTACCAGAAGGTTAGATGCACAATCAACCTGTAGTTGGAGGGATCCGAGCGGGAACCCGCCTTGTTGATTCGATTAAGAATGCTTCCTCTCCAAGACTCAGGGATCTGACTGCTGGCTATAGCTTTGGAAACCAGCTTTGGCATAGCCAATAGGTCTCGCTTTTGGGACCTTATAAGTATTTATATATGCAGCACAATGTCTTAGGTGCAACAACATGAACTGTTGCATGGTTTAACACTTTTAAGGCCTCAAAGGCTATGCCAATGCTTGTTACTTCTGTTATTTTGTACACACGGACAAAGGTCTGATCTACCGACCATCTGTCAGACTACCTTCAGCTGAGGCAACAGTAAGCCCACAGTTCTTCAAGGTGGGAATGATAGGAACTTAAAATGTGGAACGCCTGTACGGACACACAAATATTAAGATAAAGGAACATGACAAGATGGCAAAAAGGAAGGAGGCAGGATCTATAATTTGTCATAAAATTGTGGTCTTGTAGTCCTGGTGCCTCACAGGGAGCCTATGGTAAGAGTATATCAGGCGTACACAGTATTTGTTAAAATACCCCTCACACACCAAACGGGCCCTTGGTGTCATGCTTCATCATTGGGGTCTTCCCGCCCCGCTGCGGGACGGGACGTGCTACGACTAGCGACTACGCTGGAGCACTTAGATATTGTAAGTGCTATGTGAAGTGTATTGAGTGAGTGTGAGTATGGTCAGGAGCGATATATAAAAGTGAGATTTAAAAGAATACCTAGCCTTATGAAAGCAAAAAATTCTTTATTAGAGATCCCTCTGTCACTTACTAAGGTACATGGAACTTGCATTAGTTCAAGAGCAGTCCTCGCATCCTCCCTCATCCGCGGCTTCCGTAGTTTGACACGGAAACCGCGGATGAGGGAGGATGCGAGGACTGCTCTTGAACTAATGGAAGTTCCATGTACCCCTCTTCCAGTCCGGCTCATGGGGCACTGACTCCTATTTATTCCAGCCCACGACTCAGATATACTGACAGGGCTATAACTGTTCAATATTGAATGCCATTTTGCAGTTGTATTATAATCTATTTTCCATTCACCTGTATATACACATAGCACACATTGTTGCCAACCTTAAGCAGTGACAGAGGGATCTGACCCTGTCCTGACGAAGAGGCAGTCAGCCTTGAAACATGTTGACAACACCAGGAGAACTAGCCCATTGTTAAGCTAGATTGTCTCCGCCACACTATTTTTAACGTTACCAGCCTATGACGAATAAATAATTTTTTGCTTTCATAAGGCCAGGTATTCTTTTAAATCTCACTTTTCTATATCACTCCTGACCCTACTCACACTCCCTCAATACACTTCACATAGCACTTACAATATCTAAGTGCTCCAGCGTAGTCGCTAGTCGTAGCACGCCCCGTCCCGCAGCGGGGCGGGAAGACCCCGATGATGAAGCATGACACCAAGGGCCCTTTTGGTGTGTGAGGGGTATTTTAACAAATACTGTGTATGCCTGATATACTCTGGCTCACAGAATACCTTCTAGAGGTGGACCTTGTTGTTTACTTATACCATTAACTGGAGGAGGTTGCGCCCACCGAAGTGCTTTTTAAGCACTACCTCTTCACTCCACTTTTTGATTCTTTGTTTGCCTGTGGTAAGAGCCAGCATGTAGGACAGACAATGACACAAGCCAATGGCAATGGGTTGAGAGTGGGCAGGGCTTCAATTCGCTACTCTTCTACAATAATTCTCACGGACCAGTGCATGCGCGCTGGCTCAGGCTCGACCTCAAAAATTACATTTAAACTTGCAGTAGGCTGATTTAGGGCAAGGGTTCGCGCTTGCAAAGCCATTCAGTAGACATTCAACTGTGTAACAGCAAAAAACTGGTTGCATTTCTCAGTAGCAAGTATTTATTAAACTTCACAGCCACAAAACACAAAGGATGTAGGGAGCAGAAGATAGTATTAAGTTACTCCCTGAACCATAAGCCTTTACAAAATGTAGTTCTTGAAAAGAATGGAAAGAATATGGCAAGGACCCTGGGGCAGCATTCCAACAAAATGCGGGCTGCTAATTGCCAAGAAGAAAAAACAGCAAAACTGCATTCACAAAATGTGAGATGCTACCAATAGGTCTCACCTTTGGGACCTTGTAAGTGTTTAGCCATGCAGCACACTAGCCGAGGTGCTGTGCCACCAGGGATTGAACAGCTATACAATTACTACACACTGGGTCATGCAGTCTGACTCAGGAATGCATGTTTGCTTGATACACAGAATCAAAAGTGTATCAACCAAACTGCAGTTTAAAATATTTTGTAAAGGACGCCCTGCTGCTCCTTAGCCTTTCAATGGGGTAGAATAGTGGCAAACCGAGAAAGGGGGGGGGGGGGGGGGAGGTGCAGAAAAGGAACTTACAACAATGAAATGGAGAGAAAGAGAGAGAGAGAGAGATATGGGGTGTTGCGTTAAATCAAATGTCCTGTTCCCCAGCCATCTAAATGAAGAGGTTACTTTATTTCAGACCCCTAGTTCAGCACTATTTTCAAATTGTCCTATTTCAAATGCCGGCAAACATACAGTGACTTTGTTATTCAGCTCTCCCATGTCATTTTATGTCTGTATGTTGTGATTTTTTCATCAGCTTTCCCATGTTATGTTTTCGCTGTATTTCGTGTATTTTTTATTCAACACTCTCATGTCTTTTTTCTGCTGTATATTGTCTTTGGTAGATCAGATTTTAAACTCTGTGGGTGCTAATTATCTTTACGAGGTTATGTCTTATATATGCCCTTTTACCGACAGGGTGATATGTTGAAAAGTGAACTGCACAGCTGTGTTATGTTTTATGTAGAGGTGCCAAAACCAACCCCTGCAATCTCACACAGGTCAATGTAGGTGTGCTGAAATGAAACCCAACTTGAAGACGCAAGCCCCCAAGAGACGCCATATCTGTTGGTGCACTGAGTAGTGTTAGGGCCACACATGTGGAAGAAGCAGGCTAGACAAATGTCAAGTAACAATAACAACCTGTCTTGAAGCTAAGTGAAGGGTGTCCAGAGACATAAACCAAAGGCACACATCCATGGGGTTTAAAGGCAGTGCACGGAGACCATACAACCTGACAGCAGAGACGGATTAGGAAATGCCAAGGTAAACATTTACAACCAGCCCTCACTTATTCAGATACACAGTATCACGGCCATGTAACAGTAAAAAGAAATGAGAGGTTGTTTTTTAATGTTTTAAAATTGTTATTTTATTAGGTGATAATATAACATCTATTCTTCTGTCAAAGTCTCACTCCTGCTACTGTCTCTAAATGTAAACAAGCGTGAAAGTGAATTAGCCAGCGAGTGGTGTGCGTGTGCGCGCTGGGGAGAGCAGTCTGCTCTTTTTCTAAGCACACACTCATGCATGTGGCGCGCCGCTGCGCGCTCCTGCAAGCTGTATTCCGATACAAGCACGAGTATGTGCTTGGAAAAAGAGCTGTACGACCGCTAAAGGTCACCTATGTAGCGCATGTGTGCTATGTAGGCGAGACCTAAAAAAGGGAGTCAGGAGACAGGACCCAAATGAGGGGTCCTGCCGAAACAGGGGATTTGGTAATTCGTTCAGACCTGAAGCTCCCTCAGATTTTAATTTTTTTATAATTTTTAGAACTTAGTTTTCTGAGAACAGCACAAAATCCTCAGGTGATTCATGGGTTATAATGTCGTTTACTTTACCTCCACCATCGCCCTCCTTCCATGTTGGTAATCCACTATTTGGGGCTAATGGTGGTGGAGGTTCATTATATAAGAGTTCAATATGGGATCTCCATGTGGCTTCCAATATATCCGAATTATGATGTTGATTCCGGCCATTGGTTAGTTGGTTGATTTGTTCCCAAAAGAGTTTGGAGTCCCTAAGTTTAGAAGCATAGAGAAGTTTTGCCCAAATATGTTCTTGGTACTGTTTTTTGGCCAGTTTTATGTCCTTTTGTAACTTCTTTCTTGGTTTTGAAATTAGAAGCAGGAGTTCCTGGTGGTGTTCTGGTCCCCGTGATCGTAGTTCGTCTGAGGTACTTATTTAGTTGTTGTTTCTGTTTCCTCTGTTGGTGAACCAGGCTGCCCCTTTTAGGCTTCCTGCTTTGTGGGCGTGAGCATGCTTGGAAAATTTCTTGTTAATTTCGTAAATAAAAGACTCCCAAGCTTTTATGGTCAGTGTTTCGGAGTTTTATCTTTCCAAAAGACTGCTTTATGTGCTTGTGATGTCCTCAATGTTATCCTTGTTCCAACTGAGGCGTTTTAGGATATAGCATTGGGTTAAAGATGATAGCGCCTTTACTTTATCCGAAGTTGCAATAGTTTTTAATATAGTAAAGGATTGCTGTGATTGTCTTGTACCTTCTAAGTTTACTGGCTTCCTGTTGTCTCCTGAGTTGGCACATGAGGACTCTGCAGTGGTTTCAACATGGGTGAGGTCTGTTGGGACACCATGCTGGTCTCCCGGGACCATGCATGATTGTGGTTTGGTGGGGGAATGAGATGAACCATCACGGAGGGATGCTCTTCATCACCATCAAACGGGGGCCATGCTAGTGAAGACTGCCTCTACTCTAAAGTGGAGGCTCATCTTGAGGATCTGGAGATCAGTGTTCTCAGGTCTCCAGAGGAGCAAGGCGGTTCATATCAACCTGCTAGAGCTGTGGGCAATTCGGGTGGCACTCAAGGCCTTCCTCCTATCAATCCAAGGTTGGTCTATCCAGATCTCGACAGACAATAAGACTGTGATATGTGGCATAACGGCCAGAGCTGTCGACTTTGATGCTGGGGAGACATGTGCGAATCTCGGCGTCAGCTCAATAGCCTGTGATGCTGGGCAAATCCCTTAATCTCCCCATGCCTACCAAAAAGGAATGTGTCCTTGTGCAAAACGGGTGTGCATGCAAAGTGCTCCAATAACTTCTGGTCGCTATATAAAACTGCAAAAAAAGAAAATGTCACAGGATTTGGTAAACTGCCAATCACCTGTGGAATGTCTTAGTCATCAGCTTGAGCTGGCCTCATCTTGCCAATCACGAGTGGTGCTTTCTTCCAGAGGTAGTCCTGGAGATCTACACCAAGTGGAACACTCCCCTGGTGGACTTATGCACCTCCTTGCTGAGTGCCAGTAGTTCTGCACCCTCCACTATCTGTTGAAGGGAGTTTTGGGGGGCATGTTTCAGTTGAGGTGGAACTTTCAGCTGCATTACACATTTCCTTCAATAACCTTGATTCCTCATCTGTGGAAGATTCGCCAAGACCAGGCCCGTCATTCTAATTGTCCCGGATTGGCTGAGAAGGGTATGGTATGCAGATCTTCTGCACTTCTCCCTGTGTGCCCCGCTCTTGTTGCTTTCCAGTGTAGATCTCTTTCAGTTGGAGGGGATGGTGCTGCTACCCAATCTCTGAGGCCTTCACTTTTGTGCTTAGAGAGAGAGAGAGCAGGGACATGTAAGCTCCTTTCAGCTGCCACCGGAGGTGGTGGACGTCATCCTGTCAGCTTGTTGCCCCTTTGCAAAATGTGTTGATTCTTGGAGATGGCATAGTTTTGTTTGATGGTGCACCAACAACAAAGCTGATGGACATGATTTTCAGAAATCCTCCAGTTTGCACTCTAATTCAGCCAAGGTGTGCAGGGGCCACAGGGAAAGGGTATTTACCTGCATTGATGGTGTTGCTCCATCTCCTAGACCAACCTTCCTTGTACAAGTCACCTAATGTGACGTTCCTTAAGGGGTTGACAGGTCTATATCCTCCTACTCCCTTTTGTTATGCACCAGTGGGACTTAAATGTTATTTTAATGTTCTGTTCAAGCCCCTTTACAGTTGCTGGTTGCTATTGTAAACCAAAAAAGCTATATTTTTTTATTGGGCATTATTTCTGCAAAACGGGTCAGTGAGTTGTAGGCCCTGAGGGCCCTTCCACAGTTTATAACCTTTGTCCCGGACAAGGTGGTGGTGTGAACACGGACTGCTTTCTTTCCAAAAGTGATTACTCCCTTCCATCTGGGTCAGTCCATTACCCTCCCCTCCTTCTGTCCCCTACCCCATCCCACAAAGGAGGAGGAATGGCTGCATCACCTGCACTCTAGGAAGAGGTCAATTTTTATCTCAACCATATTAGAGACATCAGATTAGATGGCCAACTCTTTGTCAGTTACTGTGGAAGTTGAAAAGGAAAGGTGGTACTCAAACTGGTATTTACCTGCTGGAGTATCCTTTGTTAAAAAAATAACCAGCTGAAGGAATCCTAGTTTTCTCCCCAAGAGCCAAGTCCTCATCTTCTTCACTCACAAGAGGCGTTCCTATCGCAGCCATCTGCAATGAGGCAGCCTGAGTGTCCTCACAGACGTTTTCCAAACATTACGGATTGGACTCTGAAATGCATGCGAACGTGCTCTTTGCCAGGTATGTGTTGTATGACTTTGAGCTGATGGTGGTTTCCGGTCTCTGCACTGGCACTTAATTGTCAACACCGGTGCTTGTGACAGTCTGCCACAAGTTGACGCTGTCTGGCCAATTGAAAGATGATCACAACAACAGTAAATTATTAACTCATTGTACATTAAATATGACTATTATCTACTGCCCAAGCCATTCTTATAGCTTTGGTGTCATGAAATAGTCTGAAATGTCACACTTGTAGGAGTGTGATGTTAGGAGTTGTGCTGTTACTATCTTTGGCAGCATTTCAGGGGCAATGTGTGGTGCTCGCTGCAGGGGCCTCCTGACAAGAGACCTGGCACTTACTTTAATTTCTTTTTTTTTTAAACAAATTAAGTACTGTTTTCTTATTTAACCATTCTTCAGCTCATCTCTGGCGAAGTTAGTGCTGGGGAATATATTTAACAGGTGAGGAATCTGCAGACAGAAGTATCTATGTGAAGAAAAAGTAACTTAACTTCAGTAACTCATTACTAGTTGGTATGCTATCTACCAGCAGATTCCTCACTGATCCTACCCATCTGCCCATCTTATGAATGTAAGTACAGGGATTGCTTAATAAAGATCCAATTAAATGTTTGGTACTGCACTTTATCTAATCAATGTTTCTCCATCTGTTCACGCAAAGGCTTGGAAAGAATAGACAAGAAACTGATGTCATTGTGCGCGGGTGCTATGTTGCCTTGGTGGTGTCTCCCAACGTAACTTCCACGGTCAATACAAAGTCAGCACACCCTACTGGTGTCGTAGAGATTTGAACTTTTCCAGAGCCAGTCAAACTGGGATTAATCAACAAGTGAGGAATCTGCAAGTAGATAGAATATACACCAGAAAAAATATTATAGAGTAATTGAATATTTCTTTTGTTTTCATAATAACTTGCCAGAAGAGAGTAGGATGCCAAGCCATAAGCCAGAAAAAGGTGGTGAGTGAGTTCAGTCGAGAAATACATCGAAGTTAACAGGATCCCCAGCGGACTGCGTATTTTTGTGGTACCCAACTATGATAACCCGGTCCCAGGCTTATTGGAGGAGTGGCTGTCAATAAAGAAGGGGACCTGTATGATGAATATGGCAAACTGGATTTGGATAGAACACAAAATGAGCTACAAAAAAATAAGGGAAAGATATTTTGGGTCTAATAGGGGCTGAACAGTTTGATATTCGAATGAAAGACATAGAAAGTTTCATGGATAAATGTGAACAGGGCATAAAGTTGAGGAAAAAGATACAATTGAGATTGTAGTGTACAATGTTACCATTGAAATATACGTTGACCTTCTGAATGAATGTAACGACAAAGGCATACTTGACTATGAGGAATACTGGTACCTTGAGAATGATCGCCCAGTATTATCATGGGTTTTTAACTGTTACCTAAAGTACATAAGAGTTTAGATAAACCACTGGTACAACACAAAGTTTCCTTAATTTTAGCTTGTTGGACAAAACCGCCATGTATCTAGATCACTTCCTGCTACCTTTTGTACTGGAACTAAATTCCTAATGCAGGGACAGTACACCTTTCTAAAAATGGATTGAAGGGATACATAGGGAACAACAAATCCTCATGATAGCCCTGAACGTATCCTCTCTGTATACCTTTGCTCATTATCACTACAGCAGCTGCGTAATGTGTAAATTCACAGAAAATAGCAAGTTATACATTGGCAAATTAACCATCTTCAAAACATTTATTTAAAAGTACTTCAACAAGTTAATCTATGCCATTCGATGTTGTGTAATTTGATCTGTATATGTCAAACCATACAAAAGAATTAAAACCTAGCTTATGCCAGCAAGGTCCTGTCCACTCCCCTGGGCCCTCATTTTATTGCACATATCAAAATAAGAGAGGGACAAGGAGCGTGATCAAGGTACAGTACCCACGCTACTTAGGAAGGTTTGAGATGTGTATCAACAAAACTGGGGTACTTGTTCCTGTCTGGAAGGAATTAAATAAAATGGTTGGAAATAGAAAAATGTGAGAGGGGTTTTCCTTATCAGGAAGTGATGCCCTGACACTCCCATATGGGTGTCATGCTTCATCATTCGGGCTGTATGTTCCTCCTGGGGCCAGCGCTGTAATGCCCCATGGGCCCCGCGAGAGGGCTCTTTGTCGGATATTTTTATAGTAAACAGCTGTGATGATGCATGCAGGTGTGTAGAGTTGACAAGTGAGTGTGTCTGTGATTTAAAACTATCTAAAGGGTGCCCGGTGATGAGTTTGTTGAGGGGTCCCTTTGGTAGAGTTAAAAAATAAGTAAAATATTGTCAGTCGAAGCAGGGTTATGAAGCACAACTGTCTGGTGAGTGAAGTATAAAAGCCTTGTGGTTTATACTTGGTCAGGTCCAAGGACTGCCAATATTTTGCTTTTTCCACTGAGACAGCCGGCCAAACTGACATGGGCACTTAAAAGTGCACATACCACTCCTCCTCCCCCTCCCATGTTCCGGCCCTCCCAGCACACGCCGGCTCCTGCCACCAGCTGATAAATAATACAATAGTAGCATGTCATTTTATTTTTCAGCTGCAGGCTCTGAGCCAGTGGGGCGACGCTCCACCGCCATTGCGGCGAAGCTGCCCCTGGATATGCCCCTGATCTAAATTGGAATTTACACATCGACTTCTGATGGTGAGACTTACAGTGCCTTTCATTTCCATCAGTGAGGTAAGCACTTCTTTGCATCCTTAAGGCCCTTTCATTCTAGCATACTTCTGCATGTTGATTTACCAATGGTTCTCACCTCACAGGTCGTTATTAACTAGGACAGAGATGCTTTTTTTTACCATTGCTCAAGGCTGTTTCATTCAGGTAACTTTGTTACCACTGTGGCGTCTCCAACAGCCTCCCTCTCTTGTTACCTCTGTTGTTGATAACAATGTTTTCCTTTCCTATGGCAGACTAAGTTGGAAAGCAGATTTCATACTGCATCCCCGACCCCAAGCATAATACACTCTGTTTAGCAACTGAAGCTGGATGGAGTGAAAACCTGCCTGTACTGCAATCGCTCTAGGCGCCCGCATTGCCTACTCCTATTCTGTGTCATCTAGGCTGCCAGGATGTCACTCCCATCTATCTCTTATCCTACTCAGTGGTTTTGTTAATGATGGTTTTGGGCTTGATTGATATTGATTTAGCATTTATTCGTTCAACCAGTAGTCTGTGTTCTCGGGAGAGGGACCTACTCCTCCACCTCTACCAATCTCTTCTTGTGTTTATATATTGTTTGCCTGACCTGTAGAATTTTAAACACCTGTGTCTTGGCTAATCCAAATTCCTCTTATAATTCCTCCCATGTCTTCCTCTCGGAGTCCTTCCATATGTTCCCCGCCTTTGATATTTCTATTCTGTCTCGTGACTGGAACCCAACAGTGTCCCCACTTCTCTCTGGTGGTAGTTGTCCAAGAGCGTGGTTTCATCTGCAATTTTACCCAATTCTACTGACCCTAATGCCTTCCTCCAAGCCTAGTCCACCATGCTGATGGGTTGTGGCCTTTTCTTTTGAATTTTTCTGCCACAAATCAGCACAGGATATCCTTTGTGTTCTATTATTTGCTAAACAATCAGATAGTCAGTCTCCCACTGCATGGCAAAGGCTCAGTCGTTCCTCACCACCAAGAGCGATGTCCAATAACATTGCTGAATATCCAGAAATTCTACACCCCCGTCATATACTCCTCTATGGAGTATATCTATTTATATGCTTGGGGTTCTTCCGTCCCAAGGCAATATGTGTCCCATCTCATCTGTTTTTGACAAGGGGTCATCTGGCCCCAGGAAGGGGCATTTGTCGGAGCCTAAATGAATCTTGGCAAGGACATCATCTTAAAGAGAGCAGCTTTTCCCAGTAGGGGCATGGTAAGTCGCCTGCAGTGCTCCCTAATACATGTATATATGATTATCTTTAGATTGTGTTTATAACTTTCATTTCTGTTCCTAATGATAAATATGCCCAGGTATTTGAACCCTGATGGGAATACCTTAAACTGGCATATCGACCCAGGTGCCAGAGTCCATGCTGTGAGAGGGTACCCTATGAATCAATCAATCAATCAATCAATCTATTTGTAGAGCGCGCTATTTACCCGTGAGGGTCTCAAGGCGCTGAGCGGAGGGGGGGGAGCTTCGCTACTGTTCGAAGAGCCAGGTCTTGAGGAGTCTTCTGAAGGCGAGTTGGTCTTCGGTCTGCCGTAGGTGGGTAGGAAGGGTGTTTCAGGCCTTGGCGGCGAGGTAGGAGAAGGATCTGCCGCCTGAGGTTGTTCGTTGGATGCGGGGGACGGCGGCGAGGCTGGCGGAGCGGAGCTGAGGGGTCGGGGTGTGGAAGCGGAGTCTACTGTTCAGGTAGTCTGGTCCTGCATTGTGGAGTGCTTTGTGTGCGTGGGTGAGGAGTTTGAAGGTGATCCTCTTGTCGACGGGGAGCCAGTGTAGGTTTCTCAGGTGGGGGGTGATGTGGCTGCGGCGGGGGACGTTGATGATAAGTCGGGCGGAGGCATTTTGGAAGCTCTGTAGTCGTCGTATGTGTTTGGCTGGGATTCCGGCGTAGAGTGCGTTGCCGTAGTCCAGCCTGCTGCTGACGAGGGCCTGTGTCACCGTTCTTGTTTCGGTCGGGATCCACTTGTAGATCCTGCTGAGCATGCGGAGGGTGTTTTAGCAGAAGGAGAAGACGGCGTTGACCTGTTTGGACATGGAGAGGGAGGAGTCGAGGATGAATCCAAGATTGCGTGCGTGGTCGGTGGGTGTCGGTGCTGTCCCCAGAGTGGTTGGCCAGCAGGAATCGTCCCAGGCTAAGGGGTTGGGTCCGAGGATTAGGACCTCCGTCTTGTCCGAGTTCAGTTTCAGACAGCTGCTCCTCATCCAGTCGGCGATGGCCTTCATTCCATCGTGGATGTTGGTTTTGGCGGTGTGTGGGTCCTTGGTGAGGGAGAGGATGAGCTGAGTGTCGTTGGCGTAGGAGATGATGTTTAGGTTGTGGTGGCGGGCCACTTGTGCGAGGGGGGCCATGTAAATGTTGAACAGCGTCGGGCTGAGGGAGGAACCCTGGGGGACGCCGCAGATGATGTTGGTGGCTTTGGATCGGAAAGGTGGGAGGCAGACGCTCTGGGGTCTGTCGAAGAGGAAGGATGTGGGCCAGTCGAGGGTCTTCTCTTGGATACCGGCTTCTTGGAGGCGTGTTTTTAGAGTGCGATGGTAGACCGCGTCGAAGGCGGCCGAGAGGTCCAGGAGGATGAGGGCAGATGTTTCGCCCTTGTCTAATTGGCGCCTGATGTCATCTGTGGCGGCGATGAGGGCTGTCTCGGTGCTGTGGTTTCGTCTGAAACCGGATTGGGACGGGTCCAGGATGTTGTTGTCTTCGAGGTGGCGGGTCAGTTACATGTTGACGATTTTCTCGTTGACCTTCGCCGGGAACGGGAGCAGGGAGATGGGCCGGAAGTTCTTGAGGTCCTTGGGGTCCGCCTTGGGATTTTTGAGGAGGGCCTTGATTTCGGCGTGCTTCCAGCTTTCCGGGAATGTCGCTGTTTCGAAGGAGATGTTGATGATCTTCCGTGGTTGGGGTGCGATGGCTGCGTCTGCCTTGTTGAATATGTGGTGTGGGCACGAGTCTGTCGGTGATCCTGAGTGGATGGAGTTCATGACCTTGCGTGTCTCGACGTCGCTGACGTTGGACCAGGAGGTCAGGCGGTTGGTGCTATTGGTGTTCGGGAGAGGGGTGGAGTCTGGCGTGGTCGGGTCGGTCGTGGTGTTGAAGCTTTCGTGGATGTCGGTGGTCTTGCAGTGGAAGAAGATGGCCAGTGAGTCTCACAGTTCCTGTGAGGGCGGGATGTCGTTGGTGTTGGCGCTGGGGTTGGAGAGTTATTTTACGATGCGGAAGAGCTCTTTGCTGTCGTGTGCGTTTTATCCAGGCGGTCTTTGAAGGAGGATCTCTTGGCTGATCTGAAGAGGTGGTGGTGTCTGCGGGTGTTTCCCTAGAGTATGCCCCATATACCTTGAGCATTCTGAGGACCGTCTTTATGGATGCATCTGGGTTACCCAGGTATTATCTGCATAGAGTAAGATCCTCGAGTCCCATTCTTCTGTCCACTGTAACCCCCTCATCAGGGCATCTCCTCTCACCCAGCATGCCATCGGTCCCACCACAGAGGCAAACAGGCACTGTCTAGTGCTCCTACCCAACAGAAACAAATCAGATAACTGGCAATTGACCCACACTCTTGCCATGGGCTTAGCATATAATAGGTGAATCAAT
The DNA here is from genome assembly GCF_964263255.1 of Lissotriton vulgaris. Lineage (NCBI taxonomy): Eukaryota > Metazoa > Chordata > Amphibia > Caudata > Salamandridae > Lissotriton > Lissotriton vulgaris. The sequence continues at coordinate 254,708,881 of NC_141687.1, forward strand.
GAAAAAAGTCCTTTCCAAAGCCCATCATAGCAAGGACAGCAGAAAACTCCACTCTACTGAATAAAATACTGAGTGTAGAGCGAGCAGTGTAAGGAAGAAAGTATAGCTCAGTCAGTCACATAATTGACAAGAAACAGTAACAGGTCAAGGTCAAAATAAATATGTCATCCCATAAAGACCACAAATACACTGAAGTTAGATAACCAAATATTCAACAAAGCTTAGTATTCAAAAAAGATTAAATTATTTTATTTATTAATTATACTTATTTTCACTATTTTCTTTTAATTATACCATTCAGATATTCAATAATATATACATTAAGCAACAGTTCATGAAGAGCAGTACAATAAAAACTTAGACAAATTGATGGAGGCAAGGCGTTAGAAAAGACTACGCGCGTTTCGGCGTTATCGCCTTCATCAGGTCACCGTCATATTGCACTGAAAGGAAAATCAAGACAGGATAGAACTTATAAATACAAAACAGTAGTCATCTTGGGAAACATATAATCATAAGTGTTTACCGACCTAGAACAGTTTACTAAAAGACCACATAAAGAGAACATGATTGTGTATAATACATTTTAGTGACTCCAGTACTACACCTATGTGTATATATGTACAGAACAACATTAGGATAAGAGATAAAAATATAAATATATATCGATATACAGAAAAAGACTTCAATAATACAGCTTGGCACGCATCAGAGTTATCAATCACATATACATCTGGATATCCCAATAGAAAAAGAGGGGAGGGGGAGGGAGGAGGAAGTGAGGGGGAAGGGGCGTTGGACAAGGAGAAAGGGAAAAAGGGAAGGGAGGGATGATGAAAGGGAAGGTCTATATATAGAATATGGATACATTGACACAATTTAGTCCGTACAAAGAATTTCAATAATATATACACAGATAGATTGTCCTGTCAGAGGGAAGGGTAAAAGGAGGGGAAGGCAAGAAAGGGGTACAATTAATAGGTTAAAGGCACAGGTTCTTGCTAGGAAGGACAATATAGTGCTAAGGACTAAGGGTACCATATAACAATATCAGGTAGCATGTTCAAATAACAATATTGCTAGATGCGTTGCAGTTGATCAATATAATGCAATAATCCTATATCATCCTGCACATTGGAAGTGATAACAGTCACTAGACCCATGTGTATGAAAGGTGGCCTTCTATACGATACAAAAACCAAGCGAGCAGTACCACTGGTTTTGTCACCGACCTGGTGGAATATAACGTGCTGTGCAGTCTTCGAACATTGTCAAGTGGCCCTATACATGGGCATCTGCAGAAATTTTTCCGGGGGGGGGGGGCTAACCTGGCAAACGAAGGGGTGTGGCTAATGTTAATCAATAGGGGCGGGGCTAAAATGGCAGACAATCAGGATCAGTTAAAGCTCAGGCCAAACTGACGAAAATGGTGATTTCTGCATTTGAAACTGGACAACAATTAGAGCACACATATGAACCCTAATATTACCCCCTGGCCCCTTAAAACTCATACATTCCCAGATCCCTTATAATTAGCCCCCTGGCACCCCAAAACCCATAACCCATACCCGCCCTAACCCCTAAAATCTTCCCCCTGGCACCCCAAAACCCATACCCGCCCTGAACCCTAAAATGTCCCCCCCTTGCAACCCAAAACCATACCCACCCTGAACCCTAAAATTACCCCCCTGGTATCCCAAAACCCATTCCCACCCTGAACCCTAAAATTACCCCTGCCCCCCCAAAACTCATACCCACCCTGAACCCTAATATTACCCCTGGCACCCGAAAACCCATATCCACCCTGAACCCTAACATTTCCCCTGGTACCCCAAAACTCATACCCACCTTGAACTCTAAAATTATACCCGCCACCCCAAAACCCATGCCCGCCCTGAACCCTAAAATCTTCCCCCTGGCACCCCAAAACCCATACCTGCCCTGAACCCTAAAATTACCCCTGGTACCCCAAAACTCATACCCACCTTGAACTCTAAAATTATCCCCGCCACCCCAAAACCCATACCCACCCTGAACCCTAAAATTACCCCAATGGCATCCCAAAAGCTGAACGCTACGGGGCAGATTTACAAGCCCCTTGCACCACTTTTGTGTCACTTTTACCATGTGAAAAGTGACGCAAAAGTGGCCCAAGGGGCTTGTAAATCTTAACCCTACAAGCTTATACTACATTTGCATATTCGGAGGCGATTGTCCTCCTTGACGTTTCCATGCATGTAAGTCTAAAACACAGTAACCTAGATATGCAGCCAGTAGGTAATGCTGTTGATGCTGTAAAAAAGTTACTGGAACTTACTTAAAAACTGCTGCCTGCCCTTCTGATACTATTCAGTGGAGTCGGGCTGATCAGCAGCACTGTCGTCCTGGCATCCAGCCCCTCCTGAAGGTCTCACTTTCTAGATAGCTGTGGGTCAAATGTCTCCTGGATTCTCCTTGCCTGGGCCTCCTCTGCTTCTTCGTCTGTGCCCTTGGATGCAAAAAGAGACAGATCCATGGCCCTGTTCACCATTTATCCGGTGAGCAGCACCGTGGATGTGTATTCCATACAAGTGCACAGACAGCAGGGTGAAAGGGATTGCAGTGCAGGTGACACGTTTCCTTTGTAAAGTAATTCCTGCTGGCGTCATAGCCCAAGGTGTGCTGTCTGTGCACTTGAATGGAATACACATCTATACAAGTGCACAGCCAGCAAACCCTGGGCTATGATGCCAGCAGAAATTCCTATACAAAAGAAAAGCATCACCTGCACTGGCCATCCCTTTCCCCCTGCTGTGCACATCTTCCCACTCCCACCCCATGACGAGACAGCTAGAAGTGGTTATTTGTCATTCTGAGGGGTGTGTATTTTATAAGAATGTGTGTGCCTGGCTGAGACAGCTTCCTGACACCACACATACACAATCAATCAATCAGGTCACTTGTAAAGCGCACTACATACCCGTGTGGGTCTCAAAGCGCGAGGGGGGTGGTCTGCTACTGATCGTAGAGCCAGGTCTTGAGGAGTCTAGGAGTCTTCTGAAGGCCAGTAGGTCTTAGGGCTGCCGTAGGTTGGTGGGGAGGGTGTTTCAGGTCTTGGAGGCGAGGTGAGAGAAGGATCTGCCGCCGGTGGTCGTTCTTCGGATTCTGGGGATTGTGGCGAGGTCGACGGAGCGGAGCTAGCGGGCGGGGGTCGAGAAGCTGAGTTATCTGTTGAGGTATGCTGGTCGGGTGTTATAGAGGGCTTTGTGTGCCTGGATGAGGAGTTTGAAGGTTATCCTCTTGTTGACGGGGAGCCAGTGCAGGTCTCTCAGGTGTGGTGTGATGTGGGTGCGGCAGGGGATGTCGAGGATCAGACTTGCAGAGGTGTTCTGGATGCCTTGTAGCCGTCTCAGGAGCTTGGCTGACGTTCCTGCGTAGAGGGCATTTCCATAGTCTAGCCTGCTGGTGACAAGGGCCTGGGTGACTGTTCTTTTAGTTTCGATGGGGATCCACTTGAAGATCCTGCGGAGTATTTGGAGGGTGTTGAAGCAGGATGAGGAGACGGCTTTGACCTGTTTAGTCATGGAGAGGGTGGAGTCGAGGATGAGGACATCCGTCTTGTCTGAGTTCAGCTTCAGCAGGCTGTTCTTCATCCATTCGGCGACGGCCTTCATTCCTTCGTGGAGGCTGGTCTTTGCGGTGTGAGGGTCTTTGGTGAGGGAGAGGATCAGCTGGGTGTCGTCGGCATAGGAGATGATGTTGAGGTCATGCTGTCAGGCGATGTGGGCGAGGGGTGCCATGTTGATGTTGAACAGCGTCGGGCTGGGGGATGAGCCCTGGGATACGCCGCAGATGATCTCGGTGGCATTGGAGTGGAAGGGTGGGAGGCAGACACTCTGAGCCCTGCCGGAGAGGAAGGATGTGGTCCAGTCCAGGGCCTTCTCTTAGATCCCGGCGTTGTGTAGGCGTGTTCTTAGTGTGCGATGGCAGACCGTGTCGAAGGCGGCTGACAGGTCCAGGAGGATGAGGGCTGCTGTTTATCCGTTGTCTAGCAGGGTCCTGATGTCGTCGGTGGCGGCGATCAGGGTGTTTTCGGTGCTGTGGTTGCTGCAGAACCCAGACTGGGACGGGTCCAGGATGCTGTTCTCCTTTCGGTAGCGGGTCAGTTGTTTGTTGACGATTTTCTCGGTGACCTTCGCTGGGAATGGGAGCAGGGAGATGGGTCGGAGGTTCTTGAGGTCCTTGGTGTCCGCCTTGGTTTTCTTGAGTAAGGCGTTGATCTCGGCGTGCTTCCAGCTTTCCGGGAAGGTTGCTGTCTCTAAGGAGATGTTGATTACTTTCCGGAGATGGGTGCGATGGCTGTGCTGGCTCTGTTGAAGATGTGGTGGGGGCAAGGGTCTAACGGTGATCCGCAGTGGATGGTGTTCATGGACTCGCTGGTTTCCTCGTTGTTGATGCTGGTTGAGGAGAGCAGGCGGTTGTTGCAGGTGGTGGTCGTGGGGACGGTGGTTGTCGGGGTGGTTGTGGCGTTGAAGCTGTTGTGGATGTCGGCGATCTTGCGGTGGAAGAAGGGTGGGATGTCATTGGTGTTGGACAAGGGGTTGGAGAGTTCCTTCACAATGTTGAAGAGCTCTTTGCTGTTGTGTGTGTTGTTATCTAGGCGATCTTTGAATGATGCCCTCTTGGTGGATCTGATGAGGTGATGGTATCTGCGGGTGGCGTTCTTGTTGGCTGCTTAGCTGTCCAGTGTTTGATCGCGAATCCAGTTCTTCTCCATTTTTCCTCATGTTCGTTTGGAGGCCTGGAGGCCTACGGTGAACCAGGTGGCTTTCATGCTGGTGTGGCTGTTGGAGGGCGTCTTGAGTGGGGCGAGGGTTTTGGCGCAGTCATCGATCCACTGCCTGAGGTTGCGGGTGGTGGTGTCAGGGTCGGTGTGGTCGGCGGGTGGGCTCTAGGTGAAGGTGGTGGTTAGCTGGTCTTCGGTGGCTTTGCCCCAGGAGCGACGGGGCATCTGCTGGGTGCGGTGGAGCGTGGTGGGCTTCCTGAAGGTGAAATGGATGCAGCGATGGTCGGTCCAGTGGGGTTCGGTGGTGTGGTCGAAGGAGACATGGGGGCTTGCGGAGAAGATGGCGTCAAGCGTGTGGCCGTCGGCGTGGGTGGGTGTTGTCACGAGCTGTCTGAGTCCGAGACACACACAGCGGCACCTGAGTACTTCACACAGGTCTTTAAACAATCATTTACTTGGTAATGAGGCTTTGTTGTGTTTTCACCCTTACTTAGAGCCCCTGCATCTCCACTCTGCACATGGCTTTGGCTGGATGAATTAGCTCCCCCCCTTCCGAAATTTGAGGGAGACGAGTTGCCGTGAGGTTTAATAGAGGGGTGAACAAGGGATTGAAGATGCTGAGTGGTGACCGTGATGGGGCAGACATTTAATGACGTTTCCTTTTCAAATGGGTTTATTGTACAAACTTACTTTGACAGACTCACAGACAGCAAATGCTGCTGCCTTTCCATGGCGTCTGAAGATTTTTATCTGGAAGTTGGGTCGACGAGCTGATCCGGTTCTTTTCTTCTTTTATGTGGTGCTGATGAGTGGGTTGCAGGGCGCCTGCACTTGTCGCCTCTGTCATAGGTAGCCCCCTGCTTCCATCTGAATGCAGAGGATCACCGCCCCCCCCCCCCCCCCCCCCCAACCGCGGGCACCTGGAGGGGTCGCCGTGATGTCTAGGGTGACCAACTGGCATTGGTGCAAATTCAGGACAGTAAGTGTACAAATTCAGGACAAAGGGTCAAAATTCAGGACAAAAATTCAGGACAGGAGGTCAAAATTCAGGACAAAAGGTAATGTTTACAGACACATCAGAGAAGGTTGCGCAATAATATATAAGTAAGTAAATAGACAACCACTAAAGTACAAGTCAAAATAAGTTAATATTAGGTTAAGACAATGGTGCACTTCATGGTTTGTCAGTATACGCGCAGCTTTAACCAAATGTGCAGGTCTTTTTGTGGTAACAAAACCGCCGCCACCTTTCCAGCTCCCAGAGAAAACGCCTGATGCCCAGTCCAGTCAGTCTGGCCTTGATACCACCGTCCAATGGCGCCCCTAATCTTCACATAGAGCTTCTCTCATGTGTATTTAATTTCTTCTATGGTGCTACTCATCCCAAGTATGTGGGGCAGAGTTTTAGAGTGCGTTACAACACACATAATATATAGAGACAATCACTCATATAAATGGTAAAGTCAATGTATAGAAAATGTTGCTTAAGATAATGGGGCTTACAATGTGTAATCATACTTTCATCAATCATTCAGTCTTTCACCATTCCTTTTGCCCTTCCATCTGTGTGTCCATCCATGTCCATATTCATCCATTTACAAACCTATTCATCACTTTTCCTTCCATCCATCATTCCACTCATTCATCCCTCAATCCACCCTTTTACTCTTCCATCATCCATCCATCCACCCTTTCACCCTATCCATCCGTACACTCCTCCATCCACTCTTCCACCCATCCATCCATTAACTCATCCATCCGTTCAGTCATCCATTTACCCATCCCTCTTCCTCTTTCAATTCACCTTTCACTTAGCCATCCATCCTTCCATCCACCCACCCATCCATCTACTTATCCACTCATGAATCCATCCATTGAAACTATCATTCATCCACCCTTTCACTCATCCATTCACCCTTTCACTCATCCATCCACCCTTTCACTCATTTATCCATCCTTTTGTCCATCTACCCGCCCTTTCACTCACTCATCCAGCCTTACATCCACCCTTTCACTCATCCGTCCATCCATTCACCCTTTCACTTATCAATCCACCCTTTCACTTATCAATTCATCAATCCATCCATCATTTCACTCATCCATCCACCCATTCACTTGCCCGTCATCCATCCTTTAACTCATCCATCCATCCATCCATCCATCCATCCATCCATCATTTCACTCATCTATCCAGCCATCCATCCACCCATCCCTTCACTTGCTTACTCACTCACCTTTTCACATTAATTATGAGACCCATCAATAACTCCACCCTCGCTGTAGTTCCTAAAGCAAGGGGTGGGGCAGGATTCACTATGCCCCTGCACATAGGCAATCTGAAAAAGTGGAAGGCATGAGTCATGCATGATGCACAGTACCCTGACGTGGGGCGACTGTGACATGGTGTTGTTTCCAGAGCTTTAAGTGGGATGATAAAACTAGGGGGGTCTCTTCAAAAGGGTGTTTGATGTAATAAAATGCGTGGCTTAAAACACATAAGCTAAAGATCTGTGCTTAATATAATGTGCCGCCTGACTGGTATTTTTGTTGCTTCTGTCATTGCATCCAAATATATAATACAACAAGTAACGTTACACTTAGAACAAGTAACGTTACACCTACAACAAGCCAGAACTATTGGCATTGTCAATGGTTGTTAGTTGCATAACATTTTAAAAAAGCAACCATGGCTGCTATACTATAACTATAATCCTTTCCTTTCAACTTCTTTCACCACCTTCCTTTGGTTAACTGGATTCTCACCTAGCAGCAGCATGGGCGTTCTTGCACTTCCATGTGACCGAATGCCCTGCCCTGGACCGAGGCTGGAGGAGGCCACCACATGCTGTGCCAGCCCAGACTGACCCATTGTCATTCTTTACATTCTTTATGGGGCAATCAGCCCCACACAGAATGACAATGGGCAGGTGGGGCTCAGAGGGGTGCGATGCAGCCCCATCAGGGAGCTGAGGCCTTTTGCAGGGGAACAGCTCTGTTGCCTGCAATGCCTAAAATTACAGACAAAAGGCGTCTGTAAAAGGGATCCTCACGGACAACGGACGAGCCTCCGGGATGCATTTGTGCACATGGGCGTGCGCAGGGGGGGGGCAAGGAGAGGCGGGGGAGGGGGGCAAGCGCCACTCCTTGCCCCCCCCGCGAAGCGCCACTCCTTGCCCCCCCCCCCCCCCCCCCCCCCCGCGGACGCCCATGGCCCTGTGCGTAAATCTGGTGACAATCGTCCCACCTCTCTGCCATTCATGCGCATTGTTGCCAGGTGATCAAACAGATTACTTGAGAGACAATCGTACAGTTAGAATCACAAATAGTTACATGCAGCAACCGTTTGCTGACTGCACACACATGCTCAAACTCTACATGGAGTGTTTTTTGCTGAATTTTATTGCTGGTGTTTATAGTCTGCACACTATGTTGTGTTTTTGACTTTTTAACTGTTTTGGTACTGCTGAATGCCTTACACATTTGATCTAAAATATGCCTGTCTGCTCTGTATCGTATTTACCAGTGGCTGAGCTCAGGATCTAACAGGTTAGTGACTTTATTAACTGTGGTGGACTTCCATCCACCTGAGTAATAATTCTCTTTCTTACAACAGACCTAAAGAAATCTAATTTGCAGTGGTTTTCATACACAGTCCATTACTATAAAATTAATTGAAATTATTGAGTGTATTACTTCTCCTGAGACTATTTGAGTAGGGTGAGTAGGGTGAAGCAAGAGAGTGCTCTAACAAGCAAAAAAGGATAGCATATTTTTCCTTCCTTACCAGAGCATTGTAAATATAAATTGATACTTGTATAGCGCACTACTCACCCACAAGGGTCTCAAGGCGCTTGTAGAATACCGCTGTGGAACCCATCCTGGCTTTCCCTGTGAGGCATCCACTCCTGGGCACCCCCAAGGTGGAGGCCAGGCATCCTTAGCGTTGTGGGGGCCGTTGTGGAGTTTAAGCAAGCTATTGCCCAGAGTTGCAGCGTGGGACCCATGATTGGAATAGGCACCAAGGCGAGAATGATCAGGTCCGTGGAATTTTGAGCCAAGACCCGCCGAGGCGGGTAATTGAACCCTGGTCCGGGGCTAGACCTCTGCATCAGGGTCTGCCGCTCTAACCATTGAGCCACACATTCATGGTTTGTTTTAGGATTCTGATAAACCGTGTGAGGCTGGTGCTCTCTGAAAGGGCTACTTAAACTATGACCATTGAAGCTAGAGTTGCGGTGGATGCTGAGAGGGTTGCCCGCTCTAGAAGAGAAACCACACACGGCGGAACAGTGGGTACTTAGTGGCAGCTCTGGCCAGGAGGAGCTATGGATGCTAAAGGGCAACCAAGCCCCATAGAGAGTCCTTACCCTGGGTGGGTAGTAGTGAGTACTTTGAGGGGGAGCTCTGCATTTCAGTAGCATTGGCTGCAGAAGAGCAGTCAAGCCTCACTCCTGAGGAGCAGTGGGTGCTGAGAGGGTAGCCTAGCCACACACCTGCAAAGCTGTTTGTGCAGGGATCAGCCCCATCCCATTTCAAGGACCAGTGGGTGTTAGGGGTAAACAAACACTGCTATGGAACAGTGGGTGCCAAAGTGGCAGTCTGGGACAGCTGCACCCCAAGAAGCAATGAATGTTGAGGGGCAGCCAAGCTTCATCACACCCGCTGCGCTGAGGGGGCTGCTCATTCCCAAAGGAGTTGTGGGTGCTGAGGGGGCAGCCCTGCTACTCACAACCAATGCTAAAGGGCATTCAAGTGCCATCGCTTAGAAGGCAGTCTGCACTCTCCATCATTCCCTGCAGAGCTTTGGGTGCTCAAGCGCAGCCCGGAACTAACCCTCCAATCAGGGCTGATACTAGGATTTTGGGTACCCGGGCAGAAAGGGAATGTGTGAGGGATCTCTTATTTGCATACCATTTGACATAACAGAAAGTGCCATCACATCATTTGCTAACAATTGTCTAGGAAGCCTTTGGACTTTATATGAAGCAACTTTGCATGTGTGAATATCCATAACCTAAAAAAACGAAATAATAACCCTAATAGAGTAAGTACATACATTTTTACTTTCTATTAAGTAGAAATGTATGATATTAGTCACCCTGTGTGGACAACCTTGGCCCAGGTGTCTCCAAAATGTATATCTTTACTCCAGTGTTAACAATTATTTTCCAGATTAGTACAGTAATATTTATGTATCTTGGTAGTTTATATATAGCATAGACCTAGTGGAAAGGCAGCAGCGAGCTGATACAGACATGTTTTAGCAGGGGTAGCGGATTTGTGGACTGTTACTGCTTCATAGTGTTGTGTTCTTTAAAAAAGTGGATACAGGGATAGCGTCCCAGATCCCCAGTGCATATATGGAGATGGACCTTTGCCTTGGTTTTAACATGTTTGCACTTTGTCTCACATTTGAAGGTGTTTTGGCTATGATTGCGCGGAGACCCAGTGAGATAGTGAGCTTGCCATCCAAATAAACATAGGTGCCAGATTTTTAGAAATTTGTAGATGATACAGCTGGTTTTGAAGGTGGTCCGGGCTGGCAATGGGAGACTGTGGAGTTCGACCAGGGTGGGGTGAGGTGGTCCTATTTCTTCAGGTTGCGAATAAAGTATGCTATAGGATGTAGGTTGCCCTCAAGATGGGCCAGTGTGGATTAAAATGTCAAGATTGCTTTCCAGTAACTCAATGCAAGATAAGGTGTGTGGCGCAGAATACCCTTCAGCAAGAAATATACGAAAGAAGTAAACCTATTTAAATTAGATTGACTGATATTAAATGCATCACTATATTCACTGTAAAATTAAACAATGGGATATGCTAAGATTATTCTCAGATCAGACACATTTACCGTTGTATTTAAGAGATTATAAAGCACACTGATGACATAGGAAAAGATCAACAGGGTACTGTACAAACAAAGCATTATTATTTAAGCTTTTCTCCTACAGTGACTAGCATTCTGGCTTTTCCTAGAACATACTTACATTGTTGTATGTGATCCCACTAAATGCAATAATAAGTAGGCTAAAAGGGTTCAGTAGAATGTGCACTGAGCTGTGCTAAACTCGTATTTATAACCTCTGCAACCTTTAAAAGTTATTATACTAATTATTAGCAAATACTTAGGAATTTCAATAGTACATTTCATTTAGTAAATTAGTGTGATGCAGATTCAATTCACAGTTTTCAGATATACATTCTTTCACACAAATACAATGATTTTTCCAGCATACTTCCAAATGCAATTGGACAATGCTGTAAGCCCTGTCTCACTAAATCTTTCCTTGAGCCTCACAGTGCTGTATAATGGCTGCAAGGCCCAGGGGAGTGAGGCCAGTCCTCTAGGGTTGCTGGCTAGCCTGTATTATATCAACATTAACACTATCTTCATGTCTAAACCAGAAGACAAATTATATGTTTCCAGTTGGCCTGTAATATACCAGAATTACCACTATCTTCATGTCTAAACCAGAAGACAAATTGTATAACTGTGCAAAAGCTTGGATTTTTTCTCTGCTTTTTATAGAAGGAGCAAGGCTGATTTTGTATGATTGGTCTTCATCTGTATTACACTTAACAATGCCATCCTGGAATACTTACTACAATAATTACCAGAGGCTGAAGTAGTTTCAAGCATTCTACCCTTCACTTTTTCTTCATGTGAAACTTTCTAAGTGGAATGGGCTTGCCCAGTTGTGGGTGCCTTAGATCACTGAGCCTGTCAGTCAAATGGTGCTGAGGTATGATCATTGACACTGGTGATTTTGCACAAGAGTAAATCTATCAAAAGACTATCAACTGTAGCTGATTAAGTCCTATCAGCCCACCAGATGGCGGAGCCTCATCATGTAGGACTCCAGTACCAAGGTACGTGTGCAGTCGCCCGGTTGTAATTTAGCGACGCATCACTTAACCATGGTATGGTCACCACAGTTGTTAGACCAAAGAGTGAGACTGATATGTGCAGTGCAAGAAAACAAAATAAAGTGAGGTGTGTTAAAATGGCTATCAGGGCAAACAAAGACCTTTATTAGCGTTTGCCTAGACGTCAGATTAAAAATAGTGGAATAACAGTGTGAAAAAATCACTGTTTAACTTGCTTAGTAGAAAACAAAGTAAGATGTATAAGGGGCCAACATGTTTCTGTCGTAATGTGAAGGGTCACTGGCATTCGTCAGGGCCAAGTTAGTATCTGCTACTGCAAGGGCACTATAATATGTGCTGAACTTAAGGAAATTAAATGAACAACAAAGTGAACATTATAGAACCATCATACGACATCTTCTCAGTATTGTTCTGGTGATGCAATAGGTCTTTCCTGTATAAGAACAAGAAGAGGAAAAAAGAAAAAAAGAAGAACAGTGTAGCCATTACATATATATCCTGCTCAAAATTGAATCTACATCAACCATTATGTAGTGGATGATATGTCTGTGCAAAACCAGTGAAAACTCCAAATCCCCTCAGACTGGACCATCACTAATTAGTAACAGTCACATGTAAAGTGTATTACATCACGTAACCCAGGGGTTGAAATAATGTACAAAAGTTTAACACTTACCCAACTGTGTGTGGGAAGTGGACCTCACCTCACCCGGCAACTGCTCGGACGGATAAGGCACCGCTCTAAACATATAAAGACAATCTCTGTAAAAGATGCGTGTCAAGAGGATACTACCTCAGTGTATTGTTAGAAAAACCCACATACTTTCTCATCTGTCTATCACACGAACCCCACCGGTGTCTGAGGTGGCCACATCTAACGACTAGGTATCTAACCCCCTCCAGTGTATTCAAGGGGAGGCTCATCAGTTGTACTAGGACAACTCAGTATCCCATCTAGACTGATGGGTGATGGTGTTGGTTAATGCTGTTAAGAACTAGTGAATAAGTAACCACCTATTCTTAAACTGCTGAAGTGCATCTAAACAGCAAAGTAATGGTATTATCTAATGCTGTTTAAACATAGTGAAATAGAATCCCCCTATTCTTGTCTTGTTTAATAAGTGGAGGAATCCTACCATAAACATTTGACCTCTGTAACCCAGTCCCTTCTTACCTGTCCGTCGGTACCTTGCGGCTGAATAACGAGCCGAAGGGGAGGCACCGAACGGACGGTTTGGCGTCTATTTATAGCGCCACTTGATCAATAATTGGGCTCAGCTGAGTCCACTTGCAAATACGCTACAGTTGCGCGATGCAGGACTGCTAAACCTGCGCGCATGCGTGCAGCGAAGCTGTCTATCGGCGCGCATGCGCGAAAACGAGTACGGCTAGTACCGCGTACAGCGCATGTCCATTAGCACAGCGCTTCAGCAAGTGGCGAGACGCTGCCTGTAGCTGCATCGCGCATGCGCATTACAGCCACAATACAGCTTTATTTATCGCGTGTTGGTAAAGGAATGAGGACGCGGTTGTGTGCTAGATGACAACGCGATGTGATTGCTGAATTACCGGGCAGGGGCCCTTAAGAAGCAATCTTAGTTAGTGATATTTAAAGTTTAAAGACCCAATAGTTGGTAACAGAACCCAGAGAGCGTCAATAAGCCCTGCTTAGCCAAACCGGCGGTGACTAGATATAATCCTGGGATCTAGACCTAGTACTGGTAAAAACTTTCAAGGAAACCTAGACCCTTCCTATGGATGATGATTCATAATGGGTGTAGGTCAATAGTAAATGTCTGATATAGGTGTCTACTGTGAAGGTCAAGGGTAGACCAATAGACTGCATATAGCTTTGGAACCTGAAAATAGTTAGCGGAGAGCCTAGTGTGATCAATGCCACAATAATGTAGCGGTCTCAAGCGCTAAACATAACTCGTCGTGACAACAAAGAGCACCAAATGGCAAGTGGTCCACTCAGATGGATAACCATGGGATATTGTCGTTCAATCCATTGACGTCAGAGTGCAATCTGTGAATCCACCGTTGCTCCTTAACAAAAAGGAAATGGGAGACATTGGTGATATGTGGTGGGATGTATGACTGTTCCAGCACTACCCAGAACAAATCCTCAGGTTTGTGTTTCGCTTCCAGGAAATGATTTGTGAGGCCTGTAGATTGCTTCCTACATCGGATTGTGCTTTTGTGTTCGCTGATGCTTGCCTTGATCATCCGCGTTGTATGGCCCACATACTGTTTATTACAAGGGCAGGTGATCAAATAAATCAGTTTTTCTGAATTACAGTTCGTATGTTTTGTCAATTTCCATGGTCTATTGGTGCCAATGTCTACTGTTAAGGTTTTGCGTGTCTGTGGACAGGCAGCACAATTCCCACAAGGGTTATGACCTTGAACTGGATTTCTGTTCCAGAGGGTATTAGCAGTTTGTCTCAACTCGGTGCGAGGTCTGGTATGAACCAGATTATCCCGAATAGAGGGCCCTCTTTTAAATGCAAACAAAGGGCGAGGTATAGTGCCTGCTGCTGTATTCAGGATCCTCCAATGCTTAAGTATTGTTTTCTTCACTTGATTGGAAGATGTGGTGAAGGTTTGAACCATAGTCATCTGGTCTCTTGTAGTCTCTGACCTCTTGTGTTGCAGAAGTGCCTCACGATTGTTGTTGAAGGCTCTCTTCCGCGCTCGGCGTATTAGATGATTAGGATAATGCCGATCTTTCAGATTGAGCGCTAGTTCTTTTGCATGTTGTTCGTATAGGGTGTTAGACGAACAATTTCTTCTCACCCTGAGAAATTGACCGACAGGTAAATTCTCGCGAAGGGATTGAGGGTGAAAACTCTGATATGACAAGAGCGAGTTGCGTGCCATCGGTTTCTTAAAAAGCTCACTTTGTAGGCCTCCTTCTGCCGGAAAGATCTGGAGATCAAGGTACGCCAATTTCTCTTTGCTGCTCTCCATGGTGAACTTAAGGAACTGATTCCTAGAGTTTAGCCATGTGTGAAAGGATGAAACCTCCGTTGGCGTCCCTCTCCAGATCACCAAAATATCGTCGATGTATCGTTTCCACAGTACCACCTGGTGGATAAAGGGGTTACTGTGGTTCAATACATGATCTTGTTCGAATTGGTGCATGTATAGGTTTGCCAAGCTAGGCGCAAAGACACTACCCATTGAGGTCCCTGAGACCTGGAGGTAGAGATCGTTTTGGTATTGAATTTTTTTTTCCATCATTGCGATCCTCGCTCACTCCATAATGAAAGCGACGGGTGTAATAGTGTCCATTTGTTTAGACTCTAGGAGGCTCCTGATGCAGTCCAATGTTTCTTGTTGAGGAATTGACGTGTACAACGATTCAACGTCGAAGCTCACCAATAGGTCTGTCTCAACGTTGAATTCCACATCGGCCAAAAGTCTAAGTACATCACCAGTGTCTTGGAGGTACGTTGGTGTTTCCTTCACAATAGGTTTAAGGAAGAAATCGACAAAAGTAGATAGAGGCTCGAGTAACGAACCTATGCCCGAAATGATGGGCCTACCAGGAGGCGTTCTTTGGGCCTTATGAATTTTAGGAAGGCAGTAGAAGTACGGGGTGACCGGATGTGTAGTGATTAGATATCTTGCTTCATGAGAAGTGATCCACCCTTCTGCCATTCCTTCTTCAACCAGACTCTTGATTTCATTAGAGATTCTGGGAGTTGGATCTTCATTGAGGAGACGATAGGACTTAGTGTCATCAAGTTGTCTTTGACAGTCTTGTTGGTAAACTCTAGTGTCTTGTAGCACTATAGCTCCGCCCTTATCAGCCGGTTTGATAGTAAGAGATCTATCATTTGACAGAGTAGCAAGTGCTGATTTCTCCAGATTGGACATGTTGTGGAAGGTTTTACGTCGTTGTTCGATATTCATAACGTCATGCGTCACTGCTTGTTCAAAGGCTAAGACATTAGCTGGTATTTGTTGATTCAAAGGAGTAAATGTCGACTTAGGTCTAAGGCCAGTGTTCTGTTCGCCTTGGTCAAACATGTTAGACTCGTTCGTGTTGGGACTGGATGACTTGAAAAAGAAGTGCAGGCGTATTTTCCTGTAAAAACTTTCAAGCTCGCACCTCAATTTGAACAGGTCACCTGTGTTGGTAGGGACAAAACCCAGCCCTTTGTTGAGGACACTGTTTTCAGTTGGTGTAATGGTCCTTGAGCTCAGGTTTACTACTAAGTCGCAGCTCCTGTTGTTGGGCCTGTCTTGTTGGGCTGTGGAGCCCAATTCACAGTCTGTTGGCCTCTCCTTTTGCCGCGGTTTCTGCCTCGGCCCTGCCATAAAAAGACTGGTCATAGTAGAATGCCGGATTTGGAGGATACATAGGCATGGGGTGACCCATCGGTGGGGGGCCCATTGCCCCCGGATTGTAGTTCCATGGGCCTGGAGGCCACCACTGTCCTGGGTTGGGGTACTGTTGTCCACCCCGGCCTCTATAGGGTCTGCGTTGGAAACCTCTGCCTCGTGACCCGGTATTAGGGCCTGTGTTGGAGTTCCCTTGGTCACTAGAGCCAGAGTCCGAGCCCGAAGAAGAGTAATTTGACCCATATCTTCTCCCAACAAATACCAGCTAATGTCTTAGCCTTTGAACAAGCAGTGACGCATGACGTTATGAATATCGAACAACGACTTAAAACCTTCCACAACATGTCCAATATGGAGAAATCAGCACTTGCTACTCTGTCAAATGATAGATCTCTTACTATCAAACCGGCTGATAAGGGCGGAGCTATAGTGCTACAAGACACTAGAGTTTACCAACAAGAATGTCAAAGACAACTTGATGACACTAAGTTCTATCGTCTCCTCAATGAAGATCCAACTCCCAGAATCTCTAATGAAATCAAGAGTCTGGTTGAAGAAGGAATGGCAGAAGGGTGGATCACTTCTCATGAAGCAAGATATCTAATCACTACACATCCGGTCACCCCGTACTTCTACTGCCTTCCTAAAATTCATAAGGCCCAAAGACCGCCTCCTGGTAGGCCCATCATTTCGGGCATAGGTTCGTTACTCGAGCCTCTATCTACTTTTGTCGATTTCTTCCTTAAACCTATTGTGAAGGAAACACCAACGTACCTCCAAGACACTGGTGATGTACTTAGACTTTTGGCCGATGTGGAATTCAACGTTGAGACAGACCTATTGGTGAGCTTCGACGTTGAATCGTTGTACACGTCAATTCCTCAACAAGAAACATTGGACTGCATCAGGAGCCTCCTAGAGTCTAAACAAATGGACACTATTACACCCGTCGCTTTCATTATGGAGTGTGCGAGGATCGCCATGATGGAAAAAAATTTCAATACCAAAACGATCTCTACCTCCAGGTCTCAGGGACCTCAATGGGTAGTGTCTTTGCGCCTAGCTTGGCAAACCTATACATGCACCAATTCGAACAAGATCATGTATTGAACCACAGTAACCCCTTTATCCACCAGGTGGTACTGTGGAAACGATACATCGACGATATTTTGGTGATCTGGAGAGGGACGCCAACGGAGGTTTCATCCTTTCACACATGGCTAAACTCTAGGAATCAGTTCCTTAAGTTCACCATGGAGAGCAGCAAAGAGAAATTGGCGTACCTTGATCTCCAGATCTTTCCGGCAGAAGGAAGCCTACAAAGTGAGCTTTTTAAGAAACCGATGGCACGCAACTCGCTCTTGTCATATCAGAGTTTTCACCCTCAATCCCTTCGCGAGAATTTACCTGTCGGTCAATTTCTCAGGATGAGAAGAAATTGTTCGTCTAACACCCTATACGAACAACATGCAAAAGAACTAGCGCTCAATCTGAAAGATCGGCATTATCCTAATCATCTAATACGCCGAGCGCGGAAGAGAGCCTTCAACAACAATCGTGAGGCACTTCTGCAACACAAGAGGTCAGAGACTACAAGAGACCAGATGACTATGGTTCAAACCTTCACCACATCTTCCAATCAAGTGAAGAAAACAATACTTAAGCATTGGAGGATCCTGAATACAGCAGCAGGCACTATACCTCGCCCTTTGTTTGCATTTAAAAGAGGGCCCTCTATTCGGGAAAATCTGGTTCATACCAGACCTCGCACCGAGTTGAGACAAACTGCTAATACCCTCTGGAACAGAAATCCAGTTCAAGGTCATCACCCTTGTGGGAATTGTGCTGCCTGTCCACAGACACGCAAAACCTTAACAGTAGACATTGGCACCAATAGACCATGGAAATTGACAAAACATACGAACTGTAATTCAGAAAAACTGATTTATTTGATCACCTGCCCTTGTAATAAACAGTATGTGGGCCATACAACGCGGATGATCAAGGCTCGCATCAGCGAACACAAAAGCACAATCCGATGTAGGAAGCAATCTACAGGCCTCACAAATCATTTCCTGGAAGCGAAACACAAACCTGAGGATTTGTTCTGGGTAGTGCTGGAACAGCCATACATCCCACAACATATCACCAATGTCTCCCATTTCCTTTTTGTTAAGGAGCAACGGTGGATTCACAGATTGCACTCTGACGTCAATGGATTGAACGACAATATCCCATGGTTATCCATCTGAGTGGACCACTTGCCATTTGGTGCTCTTTGTTGTCACGACGAGTTATGTTTAGCGCTTGAGACCGCTACATTATTGTGGTATTGATCACACTAGGCTCTCCGCTAACTATTTTCAGGTTCCAAAGCTATATGCAGTCTATTGGTCTACCCTTGACCTTCACAGTAGACACCTATATCAGACATTTACTATTGACCTACACCCATTATGAATCATCATCCATAGGAAGGGTCTAGGTTTCCTTGAAAGTTTTTACCAGTACTATGTCTAGATCCCAGGATTATATCTAGTCACCGCAGGTTTGGCTAAGCAGGGCTTATTGACGCTCCCTGGGTTCTGTTACCAACTATTGGGTCTTTAAACTTTAAATATCACTAACTAAGATTGCTTCTTAAGGGCCCCTGCCCGGTAATTCAGCAATCACATCGCGTTGTCATCTAGCACACAACCGCGTCCTCATTCCTTTACCAACACGCGATAAATAAAGCTGTATTGTGGCTGTAATGCGCATGCGCGATGCAGCTACAGGCAGCGTCTCGCCACTTGCTGAAGCGCTGTGCTAATGGACATGCGCTGTACGCGGTACTAGCCGTACTCGTTTTCGCGCATGCGCGCCGATAGACAGCTTCGCTGCACGCATGCGCGCAGGTTTAGCAGTCCTGCATCGCGCAACTGTAGCGTATTTGCAAGTGGACTCAGCTGAGCCCAATTATTGATCAAGTGGCGCTATAAATAGACGCCAAACCGTCCGTTCGGTGCCTCCACTTCGGCTCGTTATTCAGCCGCAAGGTACCGACGGACAGGTAAGAAGGGACTGGGTTACAGAGGTCAAATGTTTATGGTAGGATTCCTCCACTTATTAAACAAGACAAGAATAGGGGGATTCTATTTCACTATGTTTAAACAGCATTAGATAATACCATTACTTTGCTGTTTAGATGCACTTCAGCAGTTTAAGAATAGGTGGTTACTTATTCACTAGTTCTTAACAGCATTAACCAACACCATCACCCATCAGTCTAGATGGGATACTGAGTTGTCCTAGTACAACTGATGAGCCTCCCCTTGAATACACTGGAGGGGGTTAGATACCTAGTCGTTAGATGTGGCCACCTCAGACACCGGTGGGGTTCGTGTGATAGACAGATGAGAAAGTATGTGGGTTTTTCTAACAATACACTGAGGTAGTATCCTCTTGACACGCATCTTTTACAGAGATTGTCTTTATATGTTTAGAGCGGTGCCTTATCCGTCCGAGCAGTTGCCGGGTGAGGTGAGGTCCACTTCCCACACACAGTTGGGTAAGTGTTAAACTTTTGTACATTATTTCAACCCCTGGGTTACGTGATGTAATACACTTTACATGTGACTGTTACTAATTAGTGATGGTCCAGTCTGAGGGGATTTGGAGTTTTCACTGGTTTTGCACAGACATATCATCCACTACATAATGGTTGATGTAGATTCAATTTTGAGCAGGATATATATGTAATGGCTACACTGTTCTTCTTTTTTTCTTTTTTCCTCTTCTTGTTCTTATACAGGAAAGACCTATTGCATCACCAGAACAATACTGAGAAGATGTGGTAGGATGGTTCTATAATGTTCACTTTGTTGTTCATTTAATTTCCTTAAGTTCAGCACATATTATAGTGCCCTTGCAGTAGCAGATACTAACTTGGCCCTGACGAATGCCAGTGACCCTTCACATTACGGCAGAAACATGTTGGCCCCTTGTACATCTTACTTTGTTTTCTACTAAGCAAGTTAAACAGTGATTTTTTCACACTGTTATTCCACTATTTTTAATCTGACGTCTAGGCAAACGCTAATAAAGGTCTTTGTTTGCCCTGATAGCCATTTTAAAACACCTCACTTTATTTTATTTTCTTGCACTGCACATATCAGCCTCACTCTTTGGTCTAACAACTGTGGTGACCATACCATGGTTAAGTGATGCGTCGCTAAATTACAACCGGGCGACTGCACACGTACCTTGGTACTGGAGTCCTACATGATGAGGCTCCGCCATCTTGTGGGCTGATAGGACTTAATCAGCTACAGTTGATAGTCTTTTGATAGATTTACTCTTGTGCAAAATCACCAGTGTCAATGATCATACCTCAGCATCATTTGACTGACAGGCTCTGTTGTTATTTAGGTAGTTATACAGGGGGTATTAGCCTGTTTGGTCGTTAAACACCTCCCTCGGACCCTCCCTTACGAGTTGTTTAAATAGTGCCTTAGATCACTGGCCAAAGGACACAATCTGTAATTCATTGAAAAGCCTAGCAAGGCTGAGACCAGTCTGGAGTTGCTTGCATTACTGTTGAGAGGGATTGTGACATGGCTGGGCTGTTCCTATTTGAGCAGCAGGGGCGGTGGGTGAGATTTTAAAGTGGTGGGGCGCAAAATGATTTTCATACAGCACCGTAGCGAGCGATCGCAGCGAGCGAGCTCGTACCCTAAAAGGGGGGTTACCCCCCTCACCCCCCAAGAAAATTTTGGAAAAAAAGAAGAAAAATCGTGCATTTTCAAGCAAATTTGAGAAAGTAGGAAGGTAAATAAAGCAATTGTGAAAGTGCAGTTATTACATTAATAGATGGCATAACATAGGTAGCTGCTTATTCAGTATAACCACAGAGCTACATTCATTCCGTCCTATTACGCTCAGGTGCTGAATTCAGACTATAAGACTTTCATGGAAATCTCAGCTCTAAGAGTAGAAGAAGTTGCACAGCAGTGTAATGGTTGCCAGGCTCGTTCCGCAGAAAAGTCCACAGTCTTCCCCTACGGCCCTCCGACTCTATTAGACTCTAGAGTAACGAATGGCACGCAAGGGGAAAACAGGGAAACAAAACAAGGAAAGGCGGGGGAAGAAAAACAGGTCTTGAGCGTGGGAACCTCTTTGTGAATTCTTGAAGAATAGGCACTGGCAGGCTGTAAAGGAAGATGTTACACTCTATTCTTATCTATACCAGAGAGAGTACGAACCAGCACACACTTGTATATACAACCTACACAGCTTTCAGTCTTGGTTCTAGTAGACAAATGGTTAACATAGGTTGTACCCCTGTGCAACAGAAGGATAAGATTATGAGCACTATGGTCCAACACAATGTCAGTATATACAATGATAAGGTATGTATGGCTCACCACTCTATTCCCAGAGATGAGTAAGAGGAGTGCGTATTCTTCTGTAGGTTATACGTTCAAAGAATAATCTGCCAGGAGAGAGTGGTCATAAAGGTCACATGAAAGTCTTACAATATACTGAATATAAAAGAGGCAGTGCAACGCGCTGTTACCGTGATTCTGGTTGAGCTGAGCTTTGTACACACACTTCACATAGATCCACGCAAGTACCCCAAACATAAATGGTATAAAGGTTTTCGCAATTTGCCAAGCGGAAAGGTTTGATAGGCAACACAAGCAATGAATCGTTCACCCTGCGGGAGACCGGTCCGTCCAGTGAACAAAGGTGAGCAAATCTGTGTAGTTTCCAAATAGAACAAACACTACAAAACTTTTAAAAACAGAGATAACAATGCA
Organism: Lissotriton vulgaris; assembly: GCF_964263255.1. Lineage (NCBI taxonomy): Eukaryota > Metazoa > Chordata > Amphibia > Caudata > Salamandridae > Lissotriton > Lissotriton vulgaris. The sequence continues at coordinate 254,730,688 of NC_141687.1, forward strand.
TTTCTTACCTCAATCAGAATTTTTTGTATTCAACAAACAAGTAGCAACATTCACTTTTTGTAAATGAAATCTGCACGTCTGTCTTTCAGTGTAGCAAACTTGACAATTACTTTCATGTTGAAGTCCGGTATCTTTTGGACTAGCTTGCTCTCTACAGATAGCATCGCCAAAGCATTTAGTCTTTCCTCTAGCATGGTGTTCCTGAGAAATGTCTTAATGCGCTTTAAGGCTGAAAAACATCGTTAAGCTTCTACTGTTGTCATTGGAGTCGTAATCACAATTTTTAGTAAAGTCACTGTCTCTGTAAGTGAGTTTTCCATATGCAGTTTATGAATTAAACTCAGCAAAGTCAAGGCGCTTGTGGCCTTCCGGTACACAGGCATTCTGTAGAGTACAGTTAACTCAGTTCTCAGCTGCTCTTTTTTGAGCATAGGATATGCTTCCACAGCCTGATTCAGAGCACGCTCAGGGAAGGATTCTTCATATTGTGCAAACTCTTTATTTTGCAATAAAGTGGCACTCACCAAATGTTTTGTGAATGAAAAACGTTCTTGTGCCTGCACAATTACAATGTCACATATCTCCTTTCCAATTCGAACCAGAGAGGTGATGTTTTGTCTGCAGTTTGCAAAAAAAGAATGCTCCGGCAGTTTGCTCTCTAAATCGTCAACCCCATCTCTCACTTTCATAATCTTTTGTACAAATGTAGATGTATTGGCTTTCACAGAGACAGTATCTATGTCTTTTCTTTGCGACTGATCTTATAACACATCAACATGAAACATTATGTCATGAAATAAAAACAGTAAGAACTGAAACTCTTTGTCTTGTAGTGTTCTAATAAAGCCATGGGCTTCATTCTGACTTGTGTGATCAAAGTCTTCTCTAGATGCTATGACGACAAAACATTTCTCAAGGCCCTCCCTCTGTTCAAAGATTAAGTTGACTGTATGAATGTGAAAGTTCCAACGAGTTGAGGATCCCCTTGGTACGCTTTTGTCCACAATCTCATGAAGGGCTTCTGTTCTTTTGGGGGAACGTATGAAGAATGCTGCTATGCCTCCAATATCCTGAAAGAAATCTTGTGTCTCTCTGATCTTTGGTACCGCCTGTTGCATAATAAGATTGAGTTGGTGGGCGTAACAGTGCACAAAATGAGCATTAGGGTACACATCTCTAAGTCGTTTCTGTCCTCCACTAAGGCTTCCACTCATTACGGACGCACCATCATAGCTGTGTGCGATAAGTTTTTGTTTTTGAGGCAGGTCCGGGAAAATTAAGTCCAGTTGACACAGTATTGCTTCAGTGATGGTTGCTGCACCAGAGTCTCTTAAATGCGTGAAGCCATAAAACCTCTCCACAACGTTTCTGTCACGGTACCAAAACACTAACACGGACTGTGTTTTAGTGGCCACATCAGTGGTGTCATCAGCCTGAATAGCCACAAAGTCTGTGTTTCGCAACTCTTGCACAATATGGCTTCTAATAATTTCGAGCATACAGTCAAGGAGTTCATTTTGTATTATATTAGAGGTGCCCTTAAAGACTGTAGCAAGGAGCCAAGATGGCGTCCAGGTCGGACGCGTAGTCCCTCGGCTCCAAGGACCGTCACCCTATTTTTACCTATCCTGCCGGTGATCCTGACCCGAAATGGCACACCGTGGAAGTAGGCGGACCCCGACGGCTTGTGTCGAAATCCCGAGGCTCGTGCTGCACTGCAAGTGGGTGAACCATCCGACGGCAGTTCGCGGCCTGTTACGGCTCTGAGACCGGGACCTCGAGTGGATACCGAGGCCGGCTGCCAGGTGAACAACAACGGCCTTCAGTGACTGATGTGGTCCGGTCGGAACTTTTTCTCGCTGAATGACCGAGCCTTCATTCATTGCCCCGCTGGACTGCAGGTACAGAGATAAGTGTGCCCGCCGGCTCGATTGTTTATGCCGTTTGTCTGTGTGACAGTGAGCCTCGCCTTTCGGCTGCCCAGTGACTGCTTGTGTATTTTCCCGCTGATTGCGGGCGGCTCCCGGACTCTTTGCCCCCTTATCATCGTATGGGTCGGCATTTCTACGATACAACATCTGTGGCCCACCTCGGCTCTGCCTGCCTCCCCCGGCCTCCTGGGGGGCATTATGCTTGTTGTGAGTAGCCTGGCCTGAGTTGTAGCGTCCCTACTGAATACTGTGGAGGACGTACTCGAGTGCAGCATTGAAATGTTTGTGCCGCAGTGTGATCGCGGATATATGAAGCAGCGGACTATGCCTGGAAGGGAAAATGGAGATGCTTTGTGCTACAGTGACTTATTGGCAGCTGTTATTTCCCTTCACCGTGATGTGGTGTATTCTGCTCGAGCCCTGGCCAGTAAGGTGGACGGCATAGTGTGTGCACTGGGATGCTCCAAAATGGCTGACTCGCAGGTCCGCAGTGACTCTCCTTTCTCCATGCCCGCCGGCGACAAGATGGCTGCCTCTTGCGCCCCAAGCCTCGGGAAGCCTCACGTTGTGGCTGGTTTTCGCCCGGGACAACGAGCAATTAGCGACTCGAATCCGCGACAGGAGTGTTCTCCCCATCTCATGCCCCCTGTTTCCTGGGGCTCGCATTGGAAGGAACCGAACATTGAGACTTTCTTCCCAGGCCTGACCACGCCTTCTATCATGAGAACTGTGTATCTTGTGCTTTTCTTGGGATCGTTTACTCTGCTTGTACCTGGACCTATTCTGTGCTTGTACCAGACTGGCTCCTTTGATTCGTTGTCCACGTCCCTTTGGGGTTTCATGGTTCGCAGTGGTGGAAAAGAGAGAACAGGCCAGGGGTGAACGCTTATTCTTATGGTTTGGTAATTTCCTGTTGCTGACCTGGGCATGTGGGTGGTGTGTTGCTACCTTTGACTACGCTGTGTGTCGATTTTGTGCCTCCAACTTACTCTGATTGTAATGCTTAACATTATCGGACTTTCTACTTTGTGCTGTTACTGACTTTGCGGGACGGTGTAGCCGGGGGACGAGTGGTGGGCTCCTCCCCGCCTTTCTTTATTTACTGAGAGTTATAGATTAGGATTCTTTTCTTACTCTCTATATTTCGGGACTCCTTTTCATGGGCGACAGGCACACTGCTAGAGGGGGGTAGGCCGTAGCCAGCTGCAGGGGTGCAGGGCGGGGGGTGGACGGGGGAGTTTTTTGTTTTATTATTTTTGGTTCTATGGGCCTTCTATTCTTTTTCTTTCTTTTCTGGGTATAGACGTTTCTTTCTGTGGGGTAAGCAGCGACTCTGGCATTTTATTACGTTGTGCATTTGTCTATCCTGCTCCTACGAGGCCGGAACCAACTCGTTGTTCTGCGATATCCTGCTCCTGTCTATCCTTCAGAAATAACTTTTAAAATTAGACCTCGGTATTCTGTAACAGATCCTTTGCGCCTTTCCATGTTGAAATGTACTGTATTTGCGAGCCTTCGGGCTCTTTGCTGGACTGCATGTGCGATTTTCTATCAATAAAGGTCTTCCAAAAATCTAAAAAAATAAATAAAAATAAAAAAGACTGTAGCACATGCTAAATGTGTTTCCAAATCCTGGTCTATGGTTCACATTAAATCCACTAGGACTAGGAAGATCCCAGGTTTTGAGGAAGTTTCTGATTCGTCATGGCCTCGCAATGCCAGTTCGAAAGCACCACAGAAACGAATGCCATCAATGATCTTGGATAGATTTTGTCTGTTCTTATCAACAGCTTCATTGTGTTTTTGAATGGATTTGCGATATGCATCATTTATCTGCTGCTCAATTGGTGCGTCTTCCCCCAACATTCCCAGTCTTGTCAGATTTTCCAGATGATTTCTTGTGAGCGCATGCTTCTTTATTTTTTCAGAGATAGGCTTCAGGTCAACTAAGCCTTGCCGTGTCCAAGAAAAGTCACCGCCAAACAGCAAGCAGGGGAAGCAGAACAGAGAATTTTTTAAAAGGCACCCTGTAAGCCAATCAGCTTTTGTGTACCAGCCATTTGAGAATGTATGTTTTGAAATTTTTTCTCTGTCCTGGGAAGTTTGCTGTAGGTTTATTTCAGGCTGATGAGGTCCTAATTGCTTTATCTGTAGTTTTTGTTCAAGTGGCCGTGACTGGAATGACCTTGCAATCAGCTCTTGTACTGTATTCATGATGGTGTGTTGCTGGCCTTACCAATATATATATATATTAAAGAAACCTGTCAATAATCAAAGTACAACGTATAAGGTGCAGTGCAATAATATGAAATTTCAGTACAAATACAAATACATCTCCAACAGCACCCCTTCCCACAAAATGACTGCTAAAATACAGCCGTACTGCCTCCTGCCTCTCTGTGCCGTAGTGGTTGCTGGAGGCACTGAAAGAGACACTGCTTGAGGGCCTGGAGAGTGACCAGATACATAGCCCTAACTCCCATGTAAAAAAATATATAGCATCAGTTTCCTTACCTTTAACACTGGTGTTTGCTGGGTTGTAGCCGGGGTGAGAGAGCAGCAAAGGAGGTTGGGGTCCTCTTGTTGTTTGCTGATAAACCTGTCAATAATCAAAGTACAACGTATAAGGTGCAGTGCAATAATATGAAATTTCAGTACAAATACAAATACATCTCCAATAGCTCCCCTTCCCACAAAATGACTGCTAAAATACAGCTGTACTGCCTCCTGCCTTTCTGTGCCATAGTGGTGGCTGGGGGCACTCAAAGAGACACTGCTTGAGGGCCTGGAGAGTGACCAGATACATAGCCCTAACTCCCTTGTGGGGACTAGAAAGGTGCAGCATGAATGCTCTATTTTCTATAGAGGGTGAGCTGTCCTACGTGACCGAATCCTGGCCGCCAGCATGGCTGCATTTACACATCCTGGCAGATAATGGATACCACTAGAAAAAGAAAGGTGCCAGCATCTAGAGACTCAACAGAATAAACATATTAACCTCAGGGTGTAAGTTGCTTAGTTAAGGTGAAAGTGGCTGGCAGTTGCTAGGTCTCAATCCACAGGCATAGACGTGTGATAAAGAGTTGTTACACAGAGAAAACAGGAAGGTGGGGAAAGAAGGAAAGGTGAAAGCTGTCAGAGAAGAGCTGAGAACTAGATTTCGAACAGTAGACTAGCCAGAACTTCTAGGTATCTACTTAATGTTTTTTAACTGGACATCAGCTTCTTGTTTCTCCGACTGAAACGATTCTGGAGCTTGACCACTATATCTGTTAGATGCTGACACCAAGATTACCATTTTGAGGAAATTCTGTCTCATCGACACCTATTCACTGACAAACCTCGAGTGCCGAACCAGGTTTTATATTTACAGCATAACCAAAGATAATGCAAATAACCACCATACAGTTTAATTCCATGCACAATTTAGATCCTGACTATTCATTGTGGAAATGCAGATTGCCCACCTGGATTCCACTATGGAGGGCGGTGAAGGAGCAAACATGAAATATTTTTTGTGTAGAGTGATGGAGTGGATTATGCCAGCCTAGTCAAATGGACATTTTGTTGATTCGTACTTCCCAAGGCAATGGGGCGAATTTTGCTACTCGTCCCCAACTGAGATGATCCCCTAAATGTGTCTTAGCCTGAACCCAGCATTGTCTTCATCTCAAGATGCTACTCAACTCAAAAGATGTGTCGATCAGAGTGATTCTCCACCAATGCCCTCTTTCAGATTAGAATATACACGTACCCAGCAGAAAGTGTTTCTTGCAAGAGGCTCATCACCAGAAAATGTTTTAACCTTAAAACTAAACTTTTCCAATATTTGACAGCAAAGTACTTGTGAAAGAAAACACATAGGCACCGATTATATGAATTGCAAAGCATATTTCCCACGTTTTGCACAATTATCAGTGATGTGTTGTTCCGCACCATGATTTTGCAATTTTACCAGTTGGAAAATGTAATTATCTTTCTGCCTTGGCACGGGGGGCCTGTCAGTCAACATGCTCCCCTACCCCCTCCATCCTCCTGACTCTCGTCCCTACTCATCCTCTCAACCTGCATGTGAGCCCTTGCAGACATTTACTATCCACTCACAGCAAGTTGTAAATGTCTACATAAAACTCTCCTGAATTGGGACTACTACGCGGAATTCTGCCTGGTACATCCAGGTCCATACGCGTAGTCTCTATTCGAAGGGGTCTAACTTGTGATTGCAGGAACTCTACACGTAAAATTCCTTGCAATTCATATACGGGCTCAAAAAGCTACTATAGTCCAAAAAATACTAGAATTCTAAGTGGCAGGTGTTCAAATGATTTACATCGCTGTGAAGATGCTGTAGCACAAGGGTGCAGGCTCCACAAACTTCATGACAATTCCACATTTTCTTAAAGAGTCATCATCCAACTACCACATTAGGGCATTTTCCCTACTCTAAAGAAATACATGGAACATTTCAAACTGCAGCTGCAATTGCAAGGAGATCAATGTTTTGTGTCAGTCAACAACCAGCGCAAACCATTTGCAAAGTAATGGTGGTGCATTGTTGCCCACTTCTGCTTTGTTCTTGAAGATGCCAAGCATTAGTAGACCTAATGTCTCCCACATGACACTGAGTCTCACTTCTGAAGCAGCTGCATTCCATTCCATAACTCTTGTTACTGTTACCCAATTGGATAAAATTCCATTTACTGGGATCGGAAAGAGAAAGGGCTTTGTGCACCCTCCTGAGATTCAAACGTGTGATTTATGGGCACCAGATGTCAGCAGCAAGCAAATAACTCCCTGATCCATCTCTGCTGCTCTACATCAAAACTGTGCATCACCCAATCACTAACCGCCTTATGAATATTAATGCATCAGGCTGGGGGTCAATCTTTGCTTATAGCCTCAGCCCATACACGCATTATAAATTCAGTGCTGGAGGAACCACATCTTCAGTTAATGAGCACTGGAGCACTGGAGCAACGAATATTAGCACATTTAATTTAAATCTCGAGACAGGGTATAATAAAAAGAAGCCTGGAATATTCTTATTCAACAGCCATCACATCCTTTCGGTCTTCTCACGGATGCCTTCTAAAAGCATCTAACAAAGATCCTCCGAAAACCTCAGTCTTGGAGGCAGGTATCAGAGAAGAGTCTTTTTGCAAATCTTCCATTCCAATAGCATATTGGCTTCTCTGACACTTTTTGTAAAAGCTTGTACAGCATCTATGAGGAAAATTAGGTAATATTTGATATATTTATTAATTTATGTTTTGTGTAGCACTTTATATCCCAGAAAGTGTTAGGGGACACACGACATGGGTTACCCACTGCATATTCTTCGACCAGAAGGGGAGCGGCCTGTACTTTATGGTGATGGATTTAGGCCCAGATCTCTGTACTGGGGTGAATGTTTGACATTGTTTAACATTCTGTCCATCAATCGTTCTTTTTGCATTTGTACTTTATCCCGAGCATCCCTTTTCAGCCACAACCCTTGTTGCATCTGCAAAAGGAGCATGTTTGGCCCCAATAGCCCAAGTCCTAATAGAACCTTTTTATTTCTCTTGTTGCCCTAACAAATGGTGCATGAACTTGTAAAAAAAAAGACTAAATATTTCAGAGACAATTTTTGAAATAATAAAACCGTAAGTTTTTCCCAAAGGGAAATACATTTCCACTTGTATTTATTAATCCCCAAATATCCAAGAGTACAGAATCATACAATGCATTAGATCATTTTTTACAATAAATCTTCTTTCCCGTATTTGAGTATAAATGCAATTTACAAATTTAACAACTAGCAATTTGCATCAACCAGCGAAAAATCTTGATTGCATATTGGGTTATTCGTCTAATTATTAAAAACATAAAATCAGATCTGATTAGCATTGTTGTGTTCGATTCAGCAGAAATTAAACTGTGCACCGGGTTTAACTGTTACAGACCTAACCTTAATGTACAGTATGAATAAGCCTTTTGTCTAGCACCAAGCGGGAAATTGCTAAACATTGGAATGGATGGAATGCACTCATTTCCAGACCATTAAGTTTATAGGGCCCATCAATGACACGCCGGTGTGTGGTCGCGCAGCCATTCATGCTCAGCATGGACCGTTCCGGCCCACAGGCTAGTTCGAGACAGATCACTTTGCAACAAATTTGCATGCAAAGGAAGATGGAATACCACCCATACACCAACCAGCCCATGTCTAAGGCATATATGGACTGTCTAGTATGGGCCCTATTACTAGGGAAAATATGGGCCCCCCTTTATTCCTATATTTTATCATTAAAACAGCAGCTAGGGCCCCTATCCAGTTGCTGCATACTGCTGCCAATGGACAATAACTCAGCAGTCCAATACATAAACAGACTGGGGGGACCAGATCCAAAATCGTATCTTGCCATTGAGTTTTGGCAATATTGTCTCCTTCCTTGTATCTCGGCGACTGCAGAATGTCTTCCAGGTTTCCACATCATAGTGGTAGATTGGAACTCGCGATATTTCAGAGACTCCAGTGAGTGGAAGTTACATCCAATCATCTTCCAACTGCTTCAGGATTGATGGGGCCCTGTTTGCGTCTAATCTATCCACACAACGGCTGAAATTCTTCTCCTGGAGACTGGATCCAATAGCTCTGTCTACAAATGCCATTCTCTAGGACCGGAACGGCCTATTGAACTATGCCTTACCCCCCTTCCTTCTAATTCCCATAGTTAGTCAGCAAGCGAAGCCGATTCTGATCACTCCCCTGTTGAGATCTCAGCCTTGGTTTCCTGTCCTTCTAGTGATGTCCTGCGGCTATTCATGCCAAATTCCCAGATCTACTTATGGATCCTTCAGGCCTTCGACACCCCATAATGATGCGCGCTCATCTTCTTCTCCTAGGCATTTCAGTGGCTGCTGGACCCTATCTGGCTTTTCGGAACATACCGAATCCTTTATCCTCCACTCACAAATGTTACGCCTCGGCATGGTGGTGATGATTGTTTGATTTGGTACAACAAACTGAGCCTGGATTCCCCAGGGGCCTACATTTCCAAATTCATCATCTTCCTAGCAGAATTGACTTCCTCAAGACTGCCTTATTCATCAGTTCATAATCATCACTCTAAAATATCTGCAGGACACTCATTGGTTGACGGAAAACCCATAGGAGGTCATCCTCTGGTAAGTAGAGTCATTAGCGGTATTCTCCTAGCTAATCCTCCACATCCAAAATATTCCTACCTGTGGGGTGTGAATACTGTTCTCACATTTTTGCAAAGAATGGCCTATCAACTCCAATCTTTCTCGGAATACCTGTCAGTGAAATTGACAATGTTCTCTTTTCTTGTTCCCTGTAGGAGAGTCTCGAAAGTGAAAGCACTGAATCTGACAGCTAGAGTGTTTCTCCTCCCAACGGGATCTCTTTTACTTGTTCCAGACAGATGAATTATTTTATATTTCCAAACTATCCTAAAATGTGTATTGTCCAATGTCTGAAAGAGTATTAGGACACACTTGGGAACTTTGGCAATCCATTGGGGGGGGTCAACTTTTAATCTCCCTTCAGAAACCTTTCAATCCAGTATCTTCAGCCACTGTAGCGAGATGGGTAAAATAGCTCATTTTCCAAAAGGACGAAGCAGGACGGGGAATCCCTGAGCTAATAAGAGCGCGACATAAGCGCATTGGCAGGTGAGGAAGTGTATGTACTAAAAGTCACTCTACCTTGGACCTCATATGTGGACCCCTTGGACACAAAACTAGAAATATGGATTTCCGGATTGAACCATTCAAGAATATACAGCAGTTGGCATTGCCAAAATCCTTAACGAAAAACAGGGAGGGAAGTAAGGGAGGAACATGGAGGTCTTTTCTGGGAGCTTGATTTTTTGGCCCATGATACATATTAGGTTTTAAATAATGGAATGTAGTCCGAGGGAGCATTGCCCGAATAGTTGAAGCCTATTGGAAGGGAGGGTTCCTCTGGGTGAAGGGGGGTATGGGGATTTCAGGGGACACGGAGGGGAGGGGGAAGAGGGAGGAGGGCGGGGAGCACAGGGTGGGGAGCAGAGAGGGGAAAAAATAAATAACAAATATGCCTCATCACACTTGTTTAATAAGGTGCCTTACTAATACCTAGCAAAAGATGCCCAAGCCTACGATAGGTAATGTAAAAGACGGTCGTAAGATCCATTGTATCTCTTGGAATTTGAATGGTTTGAGGTGCCCGCGCAGGCAAAGGTTGATTTTAAAGTATTTCGAGCTCTCACCAGCGCAGGTATGTCTGTTGCAGGAGACCCACCTAAATCCAACGGAGTTACAGTTTGTTTTTTCCAAAATTCCTTGGGTACAGTGTTTCTCTTCTTCACAACAATCAATAAGCAGTCGTGGGGTACCAATAGTGGTAAAGAAGGGGGTTCCCTGTAGGATCAAGTCAGTTCAAACAGACCAATCAGGCAGATGGATTATAGCCCTTCTGGACTTTGAGGGGGTGGAAATGACTTGTTCATCTTTCTATGGCCCAAACACGAATAACCCTGCCTTTCTAGTTAAACTACAAGAAAGTTTAATTATGGTAAACCGCCCCCTTGGTAATAGAAGGTGATTTCAATGTCAGGCTTGAACCAGTTAAAGATAGATCCAACTTGAGATATGCAATAGTAACCCCTAAATCACGTAGGGTCATGAAGAATGTTATATCTAATATTAACCTAGTGGATCTTCGGAGATGTAAGATCGGCGATGCCCAAGGGTTTACTTTTTACAGTAAAAAGTATCATCATTCCTCAAGGATAGATTATGTGGTGGTCAATAAAGAAGCTCTCAACAATGTTATCAGTATATCGATCCTGCTGAGCCATCTATCTGATCACGCTCCCCTCTTATTTGTATATTCATTGGGTGGTAATTGTTCTCAATCAAGATGGACGTTGAACAGAGTAATGCTGTCAGACTCAGGAATTGTTCAATCCATTAGTAAATCCTCTCTAGAATTTTTTCCATCAATCTAGGATCTACCTCAATAGATCATGTATGGGACGCCTATAAGGCTAGTTTGAGAGGTACACTACACACCCTAATAAGTTCCAAAAATCGAACAAAGACTATGGAGCTACACGCCCTTGAGAGCAAGATATCCGCTTTAGAGTTGGAAAGAAGTAGCATAAATCCAGAAGATCTAGAAGAACTGGAGGAGGTTAGGCAGGACCTTAGGCCCCTTTTAGATCTGAAATGTAAAGCCTAATGGCAAGCCAGAAATATGGAAATCTTTGAGTATGGGGAAAATGCAGGGGCCCTTTTGGCTTGGAAGGCGAGGTTGGATCGGGCAAAGAATAATATCAATGAACTTATCATTCGTAGCAGTGGGAATAAATCAAGTAATCCGGAGGAGATTAAAAGATTTCTTCTATAACTCTTCTCAGATTTATATAGGGAAGATCTAGATACTCCCCAGAACCAGATATCCTGGTTCTCACTGAAACCTCCAGGGATGCGCTCGATGCTCCTATAACAATAAAGGAGATCAGGAACCAAATAAAGCAATCAAAAAATAAAAAAAGCTGCTGGTCTTGATGCCCTCCCCAATGAAATATATAAACTGTTACAGGATGATTTTTTACCAGTACTTCATATGCTATTTAATTCAGTTTATTGCTCTACTGGGGTGATGCCTAGTTCCTGAAGGGAGGCCACGATAGTCCTAATATTAAAGCCAGGAAAGGACCCTTTGTTGGCCGACTCTTACCATCTGATCTCCCTGCTGAACGCCGATTATAAGATCTTTATGGGCGTTCTAGCAGGGAGATTGGCGAAACTGGCACCCAATTTAATTAATTCCGATCAGAAGGGCTTTATGGTGGGGAGAGCAATCCAGGAACAAACTCAACTGTTGATCGGAGAAGTATTGACCTAGCGGAGATAAGGGCGGATCCCTTGGCAGTAGTGGCTATTGACGCTGTTAAGGCCTTCGATCGGGTGTGTTGGAGGTATCTTTGGGGGTCCTAGAGGCCATGGGTATGGGGCAGGTATTTGTGCAGACTGAAAAGCATTGTTACCTGGATGCATCTGCGAAAATTCTTTTGAATGGTTCCTTGACCCCAAGTTTTCCTATCCAGAGAGGGACAAGGCAGGGGTGTCCCCTGTCCCCCCTCTTGTTTAATATTTATATCATGCCTTTAGCTCAAACTATCAGCATGGATAATATCATCATTCCGTTTAAATCATCAAGCTATGAGTGCAAATTGGCATTGTATGCTGATGATGTAGTTTACACCAGCGATCCAGAGTTTGCCATCCCACAACCTGAAAACAGTTATGGTTTCATGGTACCCTGCTAATTCGGCTAAGATCGAAGTGATGTGCTGGAATAACTTATACCGAGCTGGCCTCACTAGCAATGAATTTAGATACCTAGGTATTAAAATCGTCAAAGACTTAAACAAATAACCCTGATAAATTTGGGGAAAATTGAAAAGGAGATTGATTATCTTTTTTGCCAAATGGAAAAACCTCCCTTTGAACATCTATGGGAGGGTAAATCTTGGGAAAATATCTGTGCTTCCAATATTGACATACATTTTCAATGAAATTCCTTTAACTTTTCCCCCAAAAAATATAAATAGGATTCAGGGGAAAATTGGTAGTTTTATATGGGGCCATAAAAGTGCTAGGATGTCGTGGAAAAAGCTTAGAAGGAAGCTCCTTAAAGGCGTGTTGGCCCTCCCTTAATTGGTATTTGATGCCTTTTCAATTTAAGGGCATTAGGACACTGCTGACTAGTTTAGAGGAAACTGCGTGGGGTAGAGTGCTCAGGGAAATGGTGCTGGCTGAGGGAGGTAGTGGACAATTTCTAATTTCTAATTTAAAATATTTCTAAAGCGCAGCGTACACCTTGCGGTTTCTTGGCGCTGGGGGGATTGGCAACTGAGGGAGAGAGACCAGAAGAGAGGAAGTGGGGGTGTTTTAGGGGAGTTTAAGAAGGGAAGGCCTTCTTAAAGAGACAAGGAGGGTTTCTATGTAAATGTGGGGCCCCAAGGTTTTTTAAACGGTTCTGCCTAAAGGTTTTGAAAACAGCCCTGACTACTTGGTATAAAATCAGGCGCATCTGGGGTACAGGTTATTTTTCTGACTCTGCCCCTATTTGGGATTCCCGAGGGACCCCACTTTGTCTGTGCGATAGCTTGGCTACCCCGATTAAAAGTTCTTGTTTGGTGAGGTGGTTGGATCTGGTGGATTCAGACGGGATCCTCCCATGGGAAGTTTTACAAGCCAAGATAGGCCCTCTTTTTTCCAGGTTCAAGTTTCTCCAATTAAGATCATGGTACAAGGCAGAAGTAGGCGAAATCACCGGGAGGTGGGAGCCTGAGCAGTTACTACAAGACCCCTGGCCTAAAAAAAAAGAAATATCTCTTTGGTATGCAAGATTCCAAGAAGCAGAGGAAACCAAGGTCCCCTCCTAAATATCAGTTTGGAATCAAACACCACTTGCCCATGGTATTAAAGAATTCTTTGAACCATCACTCAAGACTGTATAAATATATAAGCCTGCCGGTCTGAAGAAAATTCATTTTTTTGTGATTAACAAGCTTTATTATACTCCGGCCAAGATCGCCAAATTCGCCCCTGACCCCGCCAATGCCAATGATATACACATTTTTTTTTTAATGCCCGAAGCTAAGTGCTTTTTGGAAAAATGTGGGAGATACTTTAACATCTATTTTTTTAAATGAACATAGAAATAGATCTTCAGTTGGTGATTTTCAGTAAGAACGATTCCACCAGTGGGGCGCTCCCACAGGACCAAATAGGCTTGCTGTTATATCTTTTGCTTTTGGCGAGGAGGGAGATCTGCATTACATGGAAGGCTACAATTCCTCCGGGGAGGGAAGACTGGCTTAAAGCCGCCCTCAACATGGCACGCTTAGAACAAGACGGTAGAGAGGGAAACCCACTTAGTATCTGGCTTCCATTGTTAAATTGGGGTCGGCGACTGCGGCTGATCAACGATTAATGGATTAATGTAGGTCCTGCCCTTAAGTCCAATGATTACACCAGTCCTCAAATACGTGAGGAAGGCCCGGCAGACCTAGACGGATGCAGTGATCAGAAGGGCGCTCAGCAGTAAATGAAAAATAGGCTTGTCAAATCTGTTAATGTCTTTGGTGAGCTGAGGACAAAAAAAAAAGTATTCTCCCTGCAACTTGCAACTTTAAAGATCTCCAGGATGAGATTGTGAGGAACCAATTATTAAATCACAATCGTAATATGCAAACCCAAATTGGGAAATCGTAGTGCCAGTAGCAAAACGGATTGAAAATACTTCTGCTTATGTAACGGTATTGAATCCAAACGCATGTAAGGGTGAGTGTGAAGAAGCTACAGCTAAAGAGATAAATAAATATGGTGTACACCAATAATCTGAATAAATGTGTGAACGTATCCAAAGAACTGGAAGTTAAGGTTTAAAAAAATCCATATTACAGATGTAGCGATATCAGATACCTTATTTGATCCATTGTACAGTAAACAAAGTGAGATGTTATTGTTGTAAAACGTTAGTACATATTTCACGTGTATGCAAGGCAGGAGAAAACAGTGAAATTAAGAACATTGACAAAAAATAGAGTTGGTACTCTAGTGAAGAGGATGATGTTCTAGTTGTGAGTGATGCAATGTAGATTGGCAATTTTGACAATATGAATGATTGTAGTGTGCTGAGTGTGGTAGAACCATATAATCCACCTAAATGCAACATACCTCTTTTTTTTTTTTTTAAATATGTTTTTATTGCAGAGTTATAAACAAAACTTCAAGGTCAGGTGACCGTTCTACCGCTAACATTTCAAGGCACTGTACGGTTTTGAAATAGTACACAGCCATTCAGCCCACATCCCGGAGGCTGGGCGGCGCACCAACAGGTCCCAACAGGAGTTCCCCACGTGCTGCTCAGAGGGACAACAGGTCAACAGCATAATTATGTATCTGCTTTTTGTTACCTATCAAACTCCCCCCTCCTTCGCCCCCCCCCCCCCACCGCCAAACACATTCAGTCACTTCGTGTGTGCGACAACTGGGCCCTCAGTGCCCGCACTGTCAGGTCTATGCAGGTGCGCTTCAATGACAGCCGTCTGGTAGCGCCTAGCATCTTCCACTCAGCGTCAACACATGCATGCCACCCTACACCCCACTCCCTGGAGGAACAGTCAGCCCTCCCTGTCGGAGGTGCCCCCCTTGTTACTGCTGCGGTGTCCTAGTAATGCCCCCCCAAACCTCCCCCCCCCTACTGCCGCTGATGTGGGTTGTACCTATGGGTTCTGTTAAGAGATCTCGCTGCCTATCGGGGTCAAGCATTCGGCCGTCTAAGCCTCATGGAACCTCCCTTTCCAGATGTCCCTCCTCTTCGTCCTCGGTTAAATAGTCACTCAGAGCCTGCACAATCATCTCCCAAGCCCTTGCCATTTCTAAGCTCTTCTCGTTGCCAGTTCTCGTGGCCTGTCACATTCTGATCGCACTCTCGCATCTGGACCATTTCAACAGCTCATTCGACCATCTCCGAACAGACGGGCCCTCCCTGGATTTCCAGCGCCAAGTAATCTCTCTTTGTGCTAGTATGAGTCCCAGGTCAATAAACTTGCTCGTGATTTTAGTCTTTGTCGTGTGTGGGAACCAAAGCAACATGCACGCAGCCATATCGAACTCCACCTCTCTATCAGTGACTGCATTCAAAAGCCCGCCCACCTCAGCCCAATATGTCCCCAACTTCGAGCAGCCCCACAGCATGTGATCTAGCTCAACTTCAAGTACCAAGCATCTCGGGGAGGCTGCATCCTGCACCTGAAAGTGCCTTCTAAGTTTCCCTGGTGTCAAGTATGCTCTATGCAGTATGAAGAAGTGTACCTGTTGGAAACGGGCATTCCTGCAACCCTTCCACGTTCTCTCCAAAATGTGGCCCCAGACCGTGTCCGGTATGGGCTTACCTATGCTTTCCTCCCATTTTCCCTTCAGCGCAGCGAGCGGTTCAAGGCCCTCGTTCAGCATTCTCGAGTGGATGCAAGTCACCGCCTTGACTGTGCCCGCGGCCATCACCACATACTGGCAGGCCATGGTCGTGTCCGGTTCCGCCAATCCCCCCCTCCAGTGTTTTTGTATTGCTGCTGTCACTGCAGCATGCAAAAGGTAGCTCCCATCCGGAAGACCAAACTGGTCCTGTAATACGCGAAAGGGGGCCAGCACCCCGTCGGCATACAGATCCCCCACCACCTGCAGACCCAGTTCCTCCCACTCCGCCAACGGAGACCAATCGCCTCCATGCGGTAGCGCCGTCAACATTCCTATGGGGATCTCTGGGGCGTATGGGCGTGCTGCCCTTGCCCTCTTCAGGCTCCTGTGCCAGCACATCCGAAGGGTTTTCTCTTCAATGGTGAGATCGCCCTATCCCAACTTCTGCTGCATTACAATGTAGGACAGGATGTGCCTAAATGCAACATACCTCTTTATGGAGTGAACGAGGACATGTTGGCAGATTCATGTTCCCCATATACACTAACTGATTGGAACATGCGGAGATTGTTTAATAATGTGAAGCTAGATCAACCAGATGTTAGTCCAGTTGGTTTTTGTAGTGTGAAGTTGGCAAAAGGTTGGCATACAGGTTTATCATACAGAGAGTTGTACCTAAGGAAAAGTATATGTTTGAAGAAGGGAGGAGTACAACTTGGTTAGAGAGAACTGGATATTTAACTGGACCCAAATCATTCAGATGGTGATGAAAGAAGTTAAAATTGACAAATGGAAAAGAGAATTTTCTGAAATATTTTGTGCCGGTTTGGGTAAGTGGAAGGCATTTTCATTTTGAAATAAGGGGCTGCGGTTAACTTTCACAAGGTAATAGGATTGCCTTTGACTTTGAGAGGTGCATTGAAAACAGCATTGCAAAGGCTATGTGAGGAAGGAGTAATAGAACCTATAGAAGCTTCTGATTGGTTGAGCCCAGTTATTTTGGCTCAAAAGTCTGATGGAAATTACGCATGCACATTGATTTGCCAGATTTGAAAAGTTGCATTTGGATAGACTGACACACCCATGTGAATATTACCCAAAAGTTACAAACTTAATAGGTAAAAGGTAAGGTATTTTCAAATTGTACTTCATCATGGTTCTAGGGATTTAACATCTTTGCCAGATGGAGCGTATAGATACTGAAGAATGTTACTACCAAAGCTTCGTGGGTTTGCTTAATGATCTGCACATCTATTGATAAAACTCAAGTCGAGTAAAAATAACGTAATTTCCGCTGTGCAGCCATAAAAGCACAATTAAAAGAAGATATACATAAGCACCAAGCTTCTATTGCACAACAATTTTGGCATTGTAAAGACAGGTACAATATACTTAGGGAAGCCAGAAGAGCAATAAATTTAATAGTTATAGGGTATTTCATAACCCATGAACACACATTGCACGATGATCAACAACCTTAAACACCAATTGAAGACATGGCGGATATAATCATGGCTTAAAATCATTTAAAACCAGTACAATAAATAAGAGTTAAAAACAGTAGAAAAAGTCTTAAAAAGCTAAAAAAAGAACCTTCAAATCAAGACTCTCATGGGAGAATGTTCAAATTTAGATTAGCAGCATAGTCATTAGATGGGCACGCTTGGATTGTTCCTGAGCTCTGTTTCTCTATTTTATTTTTTTAATTTATTTTATTTTTAGCTGTTTTATAACGCGCTCCATTACTACCAGAGTGTCCTGGCGCGATACCTCTATGATACCTCTATGCATGCACCACATTGCAAACAAGAATCTAGATGGGTGTGACTCATTTTTTAGTAGCCTGTAGGCCTCAGTGTATTCTCTAATTCCCATATTTCTACACAACTGGAGCACCCATTTGGACCTTGGCCTTCTAAAGGCAGGGCAGAAGAGGAGATCGTGAAGTTCAGTCTCTTTGGTCAACATACACCCTGGACAGTCCAATTTGGGGGATCCCTTCCATTTGTTTGTAAAACCTCTAAAGGGGAGCATCCCGTGTCTAAATTGCAAAAACAATTTCTTAGCAAGAACTGGTTAAATATTATCAAGTGCTGGTTCAAGCTTATATTGGTGTTTGACATTGAGAAACCTGGAGGTCAAAGTGCATGTATTGGTTCTCTGCGAGAGTTGGACTAATTTATGTTCTTTAAAGGCGAGCTGAAGGGTCTTTTTAGAAATAGAGGAGCACATCTCCTCAGGCGTCAACCACATGTTTCCCCTCCCCAATGTGTGGGATATATTACGAATGTAGGACAACCACTGGAGATTCCTTGCTCCTAGAATAGACATAACATCCTTCAGTTCCTCTCTATAGTTTAATAGCTCAGGCGTACTCCATAGGCACCACCAGTATAAGAGCGGACGGGAAGCAATTATATCACTAATCGGGCCAATACCGAGGTCCATCCTTAGAGGTGTTAAAGGAGTGCTTTTAGGTAAGCTCAAAAGTTGTCTAAGCAAGGTATTCTCGTTATAGAGAGTGCATGAGAACTGCACAAGCCCCAGAGTTCAGCTCCATAGAGTGGCGCTGCCCTTGCCTGGGTTTTATACATTTCTGTAGATGGTCCTACCACTTTAGGAGTTCATTTGTTATGTACGTTTCGTATACCCCTTATAGATTGTGTCAGTTTTAGGCTTGCTTTCATTACTTGGGTCCCCCAATCTATCTTGTCCTTAAGGGTAAGGCACAGTAGTCGAAAGTAGATACCCTTTCTAGGGACTTGCCTTCCATTTGTGGCTGTGGGCAATTGCTGGTATTTGCATGAAATACCATATATTTTGTTTTTTGGAGATGTATCTCCAAATCCCTCTTCTTACAGAAATTACAGAACTCATCCAATACCCCCTGCATGCCCATTGGGGTTTTGGACAGTAGCAGCGTATCAACCGAGAACATTAACGCGGGTATTTTACGATTCGCTAACCTTCGTGAGTCTATATCTTGTATTCCCAACAGGGAATCAATTAAGCCGTTCAGGAAGAGGGAGAACAGGGTCGGCGCTAACACACAGCCCTGTGTCACCCCTTTCTCTACCGGGAAGGGAGCTGTAATTTCCCCTTTCTTACCGTATCTAATTCCAGCATACGTATCCTGGTGCAGACGCTTCAGCTGGTGTCATAAATAAACTGGGGCTCCCATATCCTGTAGGAGGCCCCAGAGCTGATCACGCTGCACCATGTTGAAGGCACATTTGAGATCCACAAAGGTTAGGTAAAGGCTGCTACCCTCCAAGATCAATGTTTTCCAATGGTTCAGTTGCTATCTGAAAAGCTGGTCAAAGGTTGACATTTTGCTTCTAAAACCAGCCTGCAAAGGTGTTAAAACATTATTTTCATCGATCCATGATTGCAATCAACCCAGGAGAACATTGGCAAATAACGTTTGGGTCACGTCAACTAAACTTATTGGACGATAATTTGCAGGGTTAAGCCGGGAGCCCTTCTTGTAGATAGGGATCATTTCTGCACCTGCCCAGGTCGGGGTTAGCACCATCCCTTGAAGGATAGCGTTAAATAATACCCATAGGTAGGGTACCCACACAGATCTTTCATTCTTAAATAAGTCACCAGGGATTCTGTCCAGCCTTGGTGCTTTTGCTGGAAGCATTTTACCCAATGCTACAGTGACCTCCTTTATGGTACAGGGATGGGCACTAGTGTCCAGGGGAGTATTATAAAATATTGAATCCCTAACTGGTAGAACTCCATCCGAAGGTCTAGAATATAGGGTTTGGAAATGTGACCTTCAGACTTCCTCCCCCAGGTTCGGTTCAATTGCCGAGTTGCCATCGGGCTTCACAGTTCTCACCAGGTTCCAGAAGCCCCTCATATCTCTATTATCTAGGGCTTTTTTAATTTCTTCCCATTTCTCTATCTCCCATGATAACTTTGCTTCAACTATAATTTTTTTATATACAGCCCTGGTTTCTTTGGTACGAAGGTTGTCCTTATCTTTAATCGCTAATAATAGAGGGCGCTTAGCATCCCTACACGCTTTGTTGTACCAGGTGTGTCTATTTTTGGGGTCTGGACGATTTTTACTTTCTACATTATAGAAATGCACTGCGAGTTTAGAGAACATTTCCTTGTGGTTCTTGCCTATTTCCAACAATGAATCTAAGCCTTGATCATTTACAGACATTCGAAAGTCATGTTCCAGGTGGGGAGTAATTTGTTCATACAAAGTGGCCACTTTTTCAGTTGACTGTACGAATGTTTCCCAGTGAACTCTTCTACCTCCTTCAATCGCTACCAAATTTGGGGGAGAATGTACAGGCAAGTTCTGATATTGCTCAAGTTTTGGCAGTGATATTTCTAGCACCAGCGGATTATGATCACTTTCACAGCGAGGATTACGACTACAAAATCTACAATTCTGTTCCGTAACTCCACATCTACCAGTATGTAATCTTCTTGTAAGTAGGAGTGCCCGGACTGTCAGAAGGAAACCGGCCATTACATGCCCTAAGCAGGTTACTAAGAGTAAGAGAATTCATCTGCAGGACAATGGGAGTCCAGCCCCTTACCTGATATGTATTACATTCTGGGATTGACCAGGCCGAATCATCCTCACTAGTGATGGTGGTACTTAAACCGTTCAGTGGTTCAAAATGACATTTAAAATCCCACCCAATGATTATATGTGAAGGCTCCGGCAAGGTGTGTAAACATGTTTTCCAAATGATCGGGCGTGGCTTGAGCACCGATGGGTGAGGCGGCTTGAGCTGGTAGCTCCGTGCCCGATCCCCTAAATATCCTGACAAACTCGATGAAAGTTGCTGAAAGTCAAGAAACGAGTGTCGGAACATCAGGACACGAGAATCCGACTGACATCGAAGCGATCGGTGGCTCCTGAGCGACCCAGGCGTGAGTTATGATGCCGGAGCGGCTCTTGGAGATGCAGCAAGATGGCGGTGGGGGACGGCGAGTGAGGATGCGCTGAGTCGGCAGACCCGCTGACTGAGCCGGCAGGTCCAACTATAGGGAGCGTTGGACCCTGTGGAGCGTGCCCTGGCACGCCGGCGGCGAAAACAGTGATATCGGCGAGCGAAGCACCTTGGCGACCGTAGTGTCCGGAGAGCTGCGGGGACGA
This sequence comes from Lissotriton vulgaris, assembly GCF_964263255.1. Taxonomy (NCBI): domain Eukaryota; kingdom Metazoa; phylum Chordata; class Amphibia; order Caudata; family Salamandridae; genus Lissotriton; species Lissotriton vulgaris. The sequence goes on from NC_141687.1 coordinate 254,751,739, forward strand.
CCTGGACCTAAAATGGCGGCCGAAAGGCTGCCTGATCCTTGTGGGGCAGGCCCGTGAAGCTGCGCACCGGAGGGCCTGCAGCTGACTGATGAAACGGCGGAGCCGGCACAGCGGTGTACAGCCCTTAGGCGCCGACGAGAAGTCGGAGATCTGGTGAGCGGAAGACCGCCGAAGGGCAGGTCAGTGCGGTGCGGAGATCATGGGCCTACTAACGAGACAGCCCTGGGCTCCAGAGTTCTGGAGTGAAGCCGCGGTACAGAACGGGCGCATGAGGACCGCCTAGCTGAAGAACACGACGAGTTGCCGGCTGCAGTGCCCCATAGCAGTGCCCGGTAAGTGTGGTGCCGTGGGCCTGGACCCGGTACTGCGGAGGTGGGGGCGGAGGACGGGTCCGCAGCGCCGCACGAGCGCAGGCAGAGGTGCGCAGGCACGAAGCAGCGGACCCAGGGCAGACTGAGAACGGGGCGCTGAGGGGCAAGAACTAACTCCGGGATGAAACGCGAGCAAGGGGACAAAGAACGCCCCGGGCCCATGAGCGATGCGGGGGTCCCTGGTGGAGGACGGACACTCTGGAGGCAGATGAGCAGGGGCCCGGTGGTGAATTTGAGCAAGAGGAGGCGCTGATGAGGACCTAGCAGTGTGCGCTGCACTGGGGGCCAGGAGACAGCCGGAGGGGCAGCTGGCGAACTCTAAGGCCTAGGTGCTACAAGGGTGGGTGGAGCAGTTTAGGTGATAGGGCCCAGTTCAGTAGACGACAACGGACTCTGTGTTAACGGAGGAGTGTGGCCCTGCAGGACTTCAATGAGGGGCTTCCGTACTGTTGAGGGGTGCTTCCTGGTGACTGCTCCTACATTGGTTGAACCTGAGGTGGCGTGGACTGTTGGAAGCTGAGGGCTACGACGCTTACGATCAGTCTGCTTAATAATACACAGGGTATCAGTCCGAGGACAGGCCCATAGGGTCCCTTGAGCTGGGAGTAGTCGTCATACAGGACGGAGTATCGACCTGCTGTGCTGCATGAAGCCAAAAAACAAGAAAGAGGAGGCGATGGAGCGAGACGATGATCGTGGAGTGGGGGACGAGCCCGGGGAGGCGATGTCGGAAATAGGGCTGCGTCAACACCTTGATAAGATCCTGGAAGCCATAGCGGCGACGAAGAACGCCTTGCAGCAAGACATTGCACAGGTCGCAACCGGGCTAGGCCTCCTGCGTGCAGATCACTCGAAGTTGGTGCATAGGGTAAAAATGAACGAAATAGCCATCCAAGAACTGAAACTGGCGCAAGTGGCTGTGGAGCGCAAGCTGGATGATGCACTGGGACGTTTAGCGATGTTGGAAAAAAGGGCTGAGGATTCTGAAAGTAGAAACCGACGTAATAACATACGCGTAGTGGGCCTGCCGGAAAAAACAGAAGGGGCCGACATGATTGCTTACCTGCAGAACTGGCTCAAAACAGAGGTTGCGCCGGAGGGACTGTCTCCCTTCTTCACACTTGAGAGGGCGCATAGGGTGCCTGCTCGGCAACCGCTGCCTGGCCGTCCTCCTCGGCTGGTATGGCCAAATTACTCCACTATAAGGATAGAGACATGCTGATCCAGAGGGCGCGCATGGCAGGGCCCTTCAAAGTGGGAAATAACACAGTCACAATATTCCCGGATTACACGCAGGAAATAGAGACACAGGGCTTCTTATCTGGCAGTTAAGAAAGAGCTCAGGGAAGAAGGGATCCAGTACTCATTAATATTCCCGGCAAAATTGAGAGTGATTGTGGATGGCACGACTCAGTTCTTTTTGGCGCCTAGCAGATGTACAACCAACAGGGTCTGCTTACGCACGTCATGGCGCCTGGGAACCTCAGAGGGCAAGACAATTGCAGAACGTCACCATATGGGATCTGGGGCGGTGGGGCTTGAGGCGAGGGCCGCTATCTGTTGGGGCCGAGTTACCCTTCCACTGCCCTTAAGGCAACCTGTATTGACTACTGCAGTATAGAATTGTGTGATTTGTTGTAAAAGTTTGGATGGGGGCTGATAACATGTTATTGGGTCCTGTTCTGGGGGGGGAGGGTGTTGAATGGGGTGTTGTTACATGGGGCAGTTTCGATGGTGTGGGCGGACAAAACATGGGCAGTTTGCAGCTGAGAGAAGAGCACAATGGGGACATTACCTGAATTGAGATGTATCACATGGAACGTAAGGGGTCTGAATACAATGACTAGGCACCACAAGGTACACGCATATCTAGTGAGGAGGGGAATCCACATAGCCCTACTGCAGGAGACACATCTCACCAGAGCCGAAGGTCAGGCGCTGCAGCGCAGGTGGAGGGGTCAGGTGTTCAGCACAGCATATTCTGCATTTGCTAGGGGAGTGCTTGTCTGGGTGAGAGCGGGTGTCCCTTTCCAGGCCACGAGACACGTGTTGGATCCTGAGGGCAGATACGTAGCGGTGGAAGGGAGGCTGCACGGTAGGGACATTGTATTATGTAGTGTTTACGCCCCAAATGTAGACCAAGCTCGCTTCTTTGAGAGTCTGTCAGGCACTCTAGCACTCTATTTGGCTGGTCCTGCGGTGGTGGGTGGGGACTTTAATGCAATTAGAGATGTTGAGATGGATAGATCACATCCTCCTCTAACCAACTCCCCAGTTCGGAGAGTAGCCAAAAATAGATCTGATTGGCAAAATAGGTGGGGGCTGGTGGATGTATGGCGTACGCAACATCCCTGGGACAGGGATTATTCCTTCTTTTCATCCATACATGAGCTTCATGTCAGGATAGACGCAATCCTCTGCTCTCACTCGATTGCCCATGTGGCAGCACACTCTGAATACCTCACGAGAACTATATCTGATCACATCCCGTTGTTGATGTCGATTAATTGGCTGCGAGGTAGGTCCGCGATTCCGACGTGGCGATTACACCCGGAAACCTTGGAGGTTCAAGTCTTTAGGACGGAAATAAGAGAGGGCATTGAACGTTACTTTGAGGAGAATCAGGGGACGGCCTCTACCAGAGCAGTGGAGTGGGACGCCTTTAAGGTGGTCATCAGGGGACTATGTATCAGTAAATACTCGGGAGCTAGAAAAACGGTACTTGAGAATGTGACAAAAGCGGAGGAGAAACTGAGGAATTTGGAATAGCGGAGGTCGGAGCAGCCAATGCTGCAGGCGCAGCTCCTAGAAGCGAAGGAAGTGGTTGCAACTGAAGTTGAATGGTTACGAAGCTTTGACTATAAGGGCTATTTTGCGAAAGTTCATGCGGAAGGAGATAAAGTCGGAACACTGTTGGCAAGTCTAGCGAATCCAGTGCCGAAAGGTGGCCCGATTGTCATGACTTGCCAGATGTGCCTGCAGAACCACAAGTCCCATAAGGCTCAGCGTCTGGGAGGAGCCGGAAACACTATTTAGGAAGTCACAACACCTCGCGGGTCGTACGTGATTCGTTGCATGAATCTGGACCCGAGTCAGTGTTTGGTTTGACTCTTCACGGAGGATCCACAGCGTTCTCGGCTGAGACGCTGTTGTGGCAGTATTTCCTGTTTGTTCCGTTCTTTCGTTTCGTTCGGCGGCCGCCGAACGCATTTCTTTTGGATAAACACCATTACCGTGGACAGAAGCTTCTGCGGTATCTGGCTTCTCGTGTTCTCGGCTGAGACACGAGCTTCTGCTAACTGGGAATTAGCGTTCTCGGACGAGACAATGGTGGTGCAGGCTCCTGCTGTTGGGAGGCCCTTACTTCTGGCGGCTGCTGGATAATTGTAAACTGAATCTTCGTACTCCCTTGAACTGTGGCTGAAGTAGGAGTTTCCCGGATTGTGCTTTTGGAAGGGACAAGTAGTTCTGTGGTATCCGTGAGTATCGGAGGAGACGCTCCCCGTTACACTGAGATTGGAGAATTCTATGTTTGCTATTTTGACAGTAACTTTAAGAACTTGATGTTCGAGACTCTCTGTTTTTTCCTGGATATTGATACTTTAAAGGAAGATTAGTTATTCACTCATTCTTGGATATTCCTTGGTGCAAGACTGTTGCCATTTATGACAGTTGCTGGAACAATCTTTCTTGATATTACTACCCTAATTATTGGTTATTGGAGAAGGGTTGTTTTCTTTTTATTATTTCTGGTTGGGAAGGCTGGAAGGTATGTCTGAAACATTGAGTGGTATGACTTTTATCCCTTGTGTGTAGAATGTATGAATGATCATTTTGTTCTGGTTTTTGTATTATAGAACACTATATTAGCGTATAGAGAGACGTATCTGATACTTACCACGAAGGGAGAAGGACAGCCTACAGCTAGCTGCTTTTGGTACGTGATATACTAGCGAGACTCAACTGAGAGTAGTTAGAATTATATGCACTCACCTCTGTGTTTCTTTTTTCTTGTTTCAGCATCCCTTCCCGTTCCAGCCCTTTCCTTACCTTTTCCCTCGCCTGATTTCCTTTATGCTCTGTGTATGTTATCAGTCAGAGTGTAGGGAGATCTGGAGGTGGACCCCTTTCAAGTATCATCCTGATCCCGAGGAGGCGTCACCATGACAGAATAACATACCCAAGTATATCTTCCTCCGGGTCAGGGGTGTTTAAAAGATGGCTACAATGGATGATGTATTACAGGCCTTAGCTTTGGTACAACAAGAATTGGAAGCATCACGTGCAGAAACAGCAGCCTTAAAAGAAAGGATAGATAGACAAACTAGGAACCCATTTGATGTATCGGCTGGTGGTTCTCAGATTCAAGTGACAGTACCTCCCCCCATACCTCTGGCTAGTCCGGAGCGGTATGCTGGAGATCCTCTTAAAATACAGACCTTTTTGACTCAGATAACATTGCATTTTTCATGTAGACCGGCTTCATTTCCTACTAATTTGTCAAGAGTGGCTTTTGTTATTTCATATTTAACCGGGGATGCAGCCAATTGGGCAGTGCCGTTAGTACGCAATGATGATCCCCTGTTGGCAGACTGGAATGATTTTCGGAAAGAATTTGAAAGAGTCTTCGATAGATGAGCAACCACGCTTAGCGCTGATCGGGAACTTTTGGGTTTGCGACAGGGCAGAAAAGAGCTTGTATCATACATGACCACCTTCAATAGGTTAGTAGTAGAAACCTCCTGGCCGGAGGAAAAGAGAATGGCTTTGTATTATCAAGGTTTGAACGAGGACCTGAAGGATGTGTTGGTGTAGATAGACCCTCAACCCACCAATTGCACTGATTTAATCAACCTCACATTGAGATTAGATCACCGTATTTCTGAGAGGGGCGGAGATCGTAAGAGAGGAGACAGACCAGGAGGTGGGTTGGAACTAACGGGACATACGGGCACTAAGGAAACAGGTCCCGAGCCTATGGAGATTGGAGCTGTTCGACCTCCTTTGACTAAGGCAGAGAGGGAGAGTAGACACGCTCAGGTCTTTGCATGTACTGTGATAGAAAAGGGCATTATGTTAGAGAATGTACTTTGAAGCCTAAAAAGAGAAACCCCTTCTATTCCGGTAAACAAGTAGCCGTCATGAAGGCAGCCATAGTTCCTGAAGCTCCTCTTGATTGTATGAAAGTTCTGCTAGATCGAAGTCTAACCCAAGAGTGTGGAAGATACCTTCCTTGGAGGTTTCCACCCGAAAGAGCACAGAAACCCACATAGTATTGTCCATGTTCTTAAACACGGAGCACCAAAAACACCTCGTATCGACCATGATCGATTCCGGAGCAACCGGAAATTTTATAGATCAAGGGCTGGTAGATAGATTGGGGTTAGTGAGAGTGCCAACATTTAAACCAGATACAGTCCTGGCAGTAGATGGCACTCCTTTGAAATCACGTCCCATCGTAGCACACACTGAAATCCTGGAACTCACCATTTTTTTTTTTTTTTAACATCATTTTTATTGCAACACCAATATAATTGTACAGTCAAGATAAGCAGCAATATAATTTCACTGTGTACAAGGGTAATATTAACCAGTCTTTCAGTTATCCGGGAGGTCCACCCTTTCCTCTGGTGCGGGTGGCCTTATCCATGGGCGCTTCTCGTATCACCTTACATTGTCTGTCAGTGGCAGTAGGCAAGCACTTCTGGGTTGCTTTTGTGATTTTCACCCCTCCCCCTTCCCCGATTTCCGTTCCCCAACAGCCCGCCAATTCCAGCTTCCATCCCACCCTCCCCCGTGGTCGCTCTGCACCGTATCAGCGGTATAAAAGTGCCTGGTGCGTTGTAGGAGGAACAGACATTCGCTAAGGTGTGCTCTCCTGTACAGTGACAGGGCTTGCCCCATCTAGCTCACCCTCGCCCTCCAACTCCTCAGCGTCCATGTCGCGGAGCGCCTGCACCATAATTTCCCATGCAGTTGCCCTCTCCAGAACCTTCTCGTCATTCATCCTCCATGCCACCTGGTATCTCAAGGTACTTTCACATGCGGCCCACCTCAGGCATTCCCCATACCACCTTTTATATGTGGGCCCCACTCTCGACTTCCAGTTCCTCGTGATCTCCCGCTTGGCCAGAATAAGTCCCAGGTCTATAAATTTGCTAGTATTCTTGTTTCTAGGCGTGTGCGGGAACCAATGGAGGATGCCAACCGCTTTAGTGTACTGGATATCTCTGTCCGTCGCGCTGTTAAGGGCCCGCCCAACTTCCTGCCAGTAGTCTCCCAGAGAGGGGCAATCCCATAACATGTGACCCAGGTCCGCCCCGACTGTATTACATCTGGGGCAAGCAGCGTTGTCTACCCCAAAATACTGTTGTATTTTCCCCGGTGTGAGGTATGCCCTGTGAATGACATAGAAGTGGATTAATTGAAACCTGGCGTTTCTCGAGCTCTTCCGTGCTCGCCTAAGTAACTGGCCCCAGGTCGTGTCAGGTATCTCCACTTGCAGGTCCAGCTCCCACTTGGCCTTCAGGGCCGTCAATGGTAGCAAGGCCTCCCGCTGCATCCTAGAGTACAAGCAAGTGACAGCCTTAAAGGTCCCCGCCGCCATCATCGTGTATTGACAGGCCATAGAGACGCCCGGCTCCTGCAACCCTTCCCCCCAGTGGGCTTGCATAGCGCCTGTTACCGCTGCATGCAACAAGTAGTCGCCCCTCGGCAGGTCGAAACGCTCCTGCAAGTCCTGAAACTGCAGCAACACCCCATCCTCATATAGATCACCCAGCATTTGTATCCCCGCCTCCTCCCAACCTAGCAAGCGCGACCAGTCCCCTCCATGCGGGAGGGCCGTGACCATTCCCAACGGAATTTCAGGGGCATACATACGGCGGACTCCCGCCCGCTTACGGGCCCGGTCCCAGCAGAGTCGAAACGTCTGCTCCTCGACCGTCAAATCTCCCACCCGGAGCTTCTGGTGCAGAGTGATGTACGCCAGAACATGCCGCGGGGTACCATCTACTCTCGCGTCTTCAGGGCCTCTATACACTCTCGCAACCTCCTGAGTAAAAATCTGGAGCTGCGCAGCCAGGTAATACCCTTCAAAATCCGGCACCGCCATCCCTCCTTCATCCTTGGGGCGCAGCAGAGTGTCGAGCGCTATGCGCCTCCTTCCCGTGCCCCATAAGAACGCTATGACCAGAGATCTCAGGCGTTTAAAGATAGAGCTCGGGATCCACACCGGAAGTGTCCTAAAATAATAAGAAAGCCTGGGTAGGGCCACCATTTTGAGCAGGGGGATCCTACCAGCCAGGGATAATGGCAGGGTCGACCAGAAGTCCATGGACCCCCGTAGGGCATTAATACAGCGGGTGATGTTGCCTTCCAGTAAATCAGCCGGGGCATGATAAACATAGACCCCCAAATAATGCAGGCAGCGCGGCTCCCATCTACGTTCTTGCGCAGTGAGTGGGCATGGTTCTCCTGACCTCAGGGGGAACAGGCAGGATTTAGGCCAGTTGACCCTCAGGCCCGACAACCGGCCGAACCGCCCTAGTAGTCGCCGTGCCCCCTCGAGCTCGGGGCCCGCATCGGCCAGAAACATCAACAGGTCATCTGCGTATAAAGAAATGAAGTGCGGCTTGCCCCTAAACGATAAGCCGGCATAGTGGCGGCCCAGCCTGGCCTCCACGGCGAAGGGTTCCATCGCCAAAGCGAACAGGAGCGGAGACAGGGAACATCCTTGTCTGGTGCCACGCCTGACCGGGTATTGCCTCGAGATCAGAGTACCCACTCGAACTCTCGCTACCGCGTCAGTGTACAGGACCTTAGTCCAGTTTATGTATCCGTCCCCCAGTCCGAAGCGTCACATCACCTCATACAGGTAACCCCACTCAAGGCTGTCAAAGGCCTTCTCTATGTCAATGGAAAGGACAAATGGGGAAACGGCGCTCGGCCAGTCCGCACCCATCAGTCTCGTAAGCCTACGGATATTGTGGGTAGTGTTGCGTGTCGGAATAAAACCGCACTGGTCCTTATGAACAAGGCCCGCCATGTGCACCAGCAGTCTGTTGGCAAGAATTTTACTCAGGATCTTGTAGTCCGTCGTCAACATGGACAGCGGATGGTACGAGGACAAAGCCGCACCCTCTCTGCCCGGTTTTAAGAGCGGGATCATGAGGGCCTCACTCATGGAGGTCGGGAGCCTACCCTTCGTCTGAGCTTCATTGTATACCTCGCGCAGCCGCGGAGCTAGGTACTCCAGATATTTACTGTAGAATTCGATCGGGAGCCCGTCAAGTCCCGGGGTCTTGTTCCTGGCCATTTGCTTTACTGCACACCCTATCTCTCCAAGAGTGATGGGCCGACCCAGCTCTTCCGCCTCTGAGTCCTCCACCCTAGGTAGTTGTAAGCCGTCCAAGAACTCTCCTAGCTCATCCGCCCCTCCTGTCTCACCACTCTCATAGAGCCCCTCGTAATAAGTACGAAACTTATTCAGGATCCCGGGTTGAGTATGGCAGGGCTCCTCCCCCACCTCCTGGATCATCATGATCGGCCTGCCCCTCCCGACTGGGTTAGCGAGCCATGCCAGCATAGACCCCGCCTTATCGCCCTCCGCATGTGCTCTCGTCATGTACGCCTTATGGTCAAAGCTGCGCAGCCGTTCCAGCTCTACAGCCAGCCCCTCCCGTGCCCCACTAAGCCCCTCCTGCAACTCAGGGTGATTCGGGCGACCCTTCTCCAGTTCCCTCAGCCGCGTTTCAGCCTTATCCAAATCGTCCATCAAAGTCTTGCGAGCCCCAGCCGTGTGCCCAATACAGTGTCCCCGCACCACCACCTTAAACGCATCCCACTCTATCGCCCTCGTGGAGGCCGAACCACTGTTCTCCTCAAAGTAGCTCTCAATGCGTTCTCCCAGAGCCTCCCTAAACAGCAGATCATCCAGGGTGTCGGGTTGCAGGCGCCATGTTGGCACGCAGTGAACAGTCACCATCCAGTTCAGAGATATCAACAATGGGTTGTGGTCCGATAGCGTCCTGGCCAAGTATTCCGCCCCACCCACTGCAGGGAGCACGCATGGCGAACAAAGAAACGCATCTAGCGTTACGTGCAGATCATGCAGGTGCGAGTGAAAAGAGTAGTCCCTAGTAGTGGGGTGCAACGCCCTCCATGCATCCCTGAGGGCCCAGCTCTCCTGCCATTCCATCCTGCGCTTGGCGACTCTATGCACTGGGGACGCGCGCAGTGGGGGATGGGACCTATCCAATAACACATCCTCGACTGAGTTGAAATCCCCCCCCAAGAGGACCTGCCCTGCTAAATAACCCGCCAGTTTGCCCGAGATTGTAGACAGAAATGCGGGCAGATCTACATTAGGGGCGTACACATTGCAGAGAGATATCACCCTGCCTCTCAGCCTCCCCTCCACCGCCACATACCTGCCCTCCGGGTCCACCAATGCTTTTGTCACCTGGAAGGGGACCCCCGCCCGTATCCAAATCAGTGTCCCCCTTGCAAAAGCTGAGAACGTCGTGTAAAACAGCTGCCCCCTCCAGCGTTTCTGCAGAGCAGCCCCCTCTTGCTTATTAAGATGCGTTTCTTGCAGGAACGCTATATGAACCCCTCTACGCTTGAGGTATGCCTGGACTTTATGCCTGCGTGTCATTGACTGCATACCCCGCACATTCCAGGACACACATTTCAATGCCCCGGTACTAGCCATCCCTCCCCACACAACTGGACCAGACAACAAAGAACAATGTCCTCGCATGTCCCGCGACCACGGGCCACCCCACCCACCCTCTCCAAACAGGAAGCCAAACCCCTCCAACAACAACTACCCCCTGAGCAACCCCAACTGCTCGCAACGCCCACCCCCCCAGGACAGGCCCCCCCGCAACTGGAAGTACCCCCATCCAAACCAACACTCCCAACCACCCCTCAAAGAAAGGCAGTAATGGCCGCAGTCTCCACTGCGGTGACCTTAGGGGCCAGTAAGGCGTGGCTCGATGTGCTAGATCCTCAAAGCAAATCAACCCCGCGCACTCCACCCCACAATCCCCACATTATAGCGCCCCAAGACCTCAAGTAGCAGCGTTCCACTGCCACGGGCCCAATGCCCCGGTGTCCAACCAGCGAGTCCACTCCACTAGTTCAGTTCAACACGTCTCAAGTATCTCCTCCGAAGTCTGCGGCGTCACAATAGGGCCCCGGGCTCCACCAAATTCCGATTGTCCCGTCTCCGAGCCCGTGCCGGGGTCCTCTGAGCCCGTACCCTTCCCGGACTGGCTTCTGGTCCTGGATAAGTCCGCTACCGCCTGTAGGGCCGCCTGCCTCTCCGCCTCAGTCTGCGACACCGAAGGCTTGCCGGTTCTCCTGCGGTTCCTCCTGATCCGTTGGGATTTCCTGACCGGTTGCGCCACCTTAGCCTCCTCCTCCCTGGCCTTAGCACCGTCCGTTCCCGCTTTATAAGTGTCCCACCAGGTCCAAGCGTCCGCAGAGGACGTAAAGAAGAGAGATTGTTCATCCACCACCACTCTCAGCTTGGCGGGGAACAGTAGAGAGTACTTGATGCCTTCATCGCGGAGCTCCCGCTTAAGGGACAGAAAGTTCGCCCTGAGCCGCTGCGTCTCAAACGTATAATCCGGGAACATAGTGACCCTGCTGTTGTCCACTTGAAAGGGCCCTGCCTCTCTCGCCCTCTGCAAAAGCCAGTCCCTGTCCCGGTAATGGAGCAACATGAACACCACTGGGCGAGGTGGGAGGCCTGAGGCCGGCGGGCGCGCCGGAACCCTATGCGCCCGTTCCAGGGAGAAGAAGGGGGACAGTCCCTCCGGCGCCACCTCCGTTCGCAACCAGTTATCGAGGTAGCCCACCATATCGTCGCCTTCAATTTTTTCCGGCAGGCCCACAAGGCGTACGTTGTTGCGCCTATTCCGGTTTTCCGCATCTTCGGCCCTCCGTTCCAGCACCTTCAAGCGGTCCATCACCTCCGACATCTGCGCCTTCACCGCTGCATGGCCCGGGGCTAATTCCTTAACCGTGATCTCCACGGACTTCACTCTGTCCTTAAGTTTATCATGGTCGGCCTTCAGGAGGCCCAATCCCGTCGCCACCTGAGCTATATCTTGTTGCAAAGCGTCCCTTGTGGTGGCGATGGCCTCCAGGATACGGTCCTGCATCCGCTGTAGAGCCGATTGGTCTCGATCCGCTCCTTCCGCAGCCTCTGTATCGGTCGCACCTTCTCCCTTCTTATTTGGCTTCCCCATCTGGGCTGGCTCAAGCGGTGGTCTCCAACTCTGTCCCTGTTTTCTCTCCGCACGTCGCCGGGCTCTGCCCACAGGAAGGGTCCCTGCAGCCGCAGCGGAAAAGCCTGTCCTTTTCGTGCCCGGGGCGCAGCCCAGGTCTCCGGATCCAAGGCTGTCTCTAGGGATCAAGGTCTCCGATCCACCGCTAGCCCAGATGGCGCCAGTCGTGCTCAGAGGCCCGGGGCACCGTCACTGGGTTATAGCCACACTGTCGCCTCCACTACCAAGGGGCGGATCCCAATCGCCCGGGGTGCGCCCAGGGTCCACTCCAACACCCAGGGAGGGGTGCGATGCAACCGCTAACACCTCCGACCTGTAGGGGTAGCAGCTCTTAGGGGGGCTCCGGCCCGGCGACTCCGTCGTCTCCGTATCTCATGCCACCGCCGCCATTTTAGGTCGAGGACTTCGCGCCTGAGTCCAACTTTCTGAGTCGGATAACTGGCTTGGAATGGCCCGGTGTCGTCCTCCGTGGGCACCGGACCCTCCGTGGTACCTTCCAGTGTCGAATGATATCAATTACGTCGGGGTCCGATCAGATTTTCAGGATATTTTCCGGGATCGGGCGCGGAGCTCCGAGCTCACGCTGCCTACCTCCTCGGCATCCAAGCCACGCCCCCTCCTGGAACTCACCATGCCTGGGAATTCAACAGACCATATTGAAGGAATTGTGTTGAATATTATTGAGGCTCCTCAATACGAGGTGATCTTAGGCATGCCGTGGTTGTGGCAGCACAATCCTTCCATAGATTAGAAACGGAAATCTGTTTGTTTTGATTCAGAAGGTTGTGTGTCTCAATGTTTAAAGTCATCAGTGCCGCACGTTTTTTCTTTGCCTCAAGCCTTTATGGTTGCCACAGCTGCTGAGAAGGAAGTGGTGTTGCCCCAGGAATATGCAAGATACCAAGAGGTGTTTAGTGAGGTAAAGGCAGAAATACTTCCACCTCACAGGGATTATGACTGCTGGATTGATTTGGTGGAAGGGGCAGTGGTGCCTTCGTGTAGGGCAGAGGTCTTCAATCTGTGGGGCGCGACCCCCAGGGGGGTCGTGGAGTCCTTGGAAGGGGGTCGCAGTTTCTGTCAGAGTGCAGTTCCTGGCTTGGGCTGATCGAGGGTGCTCACGGTGGAGGCCTAATTCTCACCGAGGTGTGAAATACATCAAAGCCTCATTAACAAGTAAAAGGTCTTTTAAAGATGTGTCAAGTACTGGTGTGGCTGTGTGTGTGTGTGTCCCTGAAGCCGTTTCGAGCTGGGAGAGGAGGGGAAGTGGGGAGGGGGGGCAGAGGGGGCCCTTTGAGGTCAATGGATATTGCACGCCTGGAGCTGTGGGTCCCGTGACACGTCCCTTGCCCCCAGCAGGGAGGCACAGAGATGCCCTCCCATGATCGGGAAAGAAGGAAGTAGATACAGAGAGATACTGCCCCTTCTCCCCCCACCCCCCATGAGAGAGGCACAGAAAAGGTGGGTGGATGAATGATGGGTGGATGGATGGATGTAAGGATGAAGGATGGATGAATGTGTGAAAAGGTGGGTGGATGAATGATGGGTGAAATGAAGGATGAAAGGGTGGTCAGATGAAGGATGAATGGATGGATGAAAGGGTGGATGAATGGATGAAAGGGTGGTTGGATGGAAGGGCGGATGGATGGAAGGATGAAAGGGTAGTTGGATGAAGGATGTATGGATGGATAAAAGTTTGCATGGTTGAATGATAGATGGATGGATGGATGTGTGAAAAGATGGGTGGATGAATGATGGGTGGATGGATGATGGATGTATGGATGGAAGGATGAAAGGGTGGATGGGTGAAGGATAGATGAATGAAGGATAGATGTATGGATGTAAGGATGAAAGGGTGGACGGATGAAGGATAAATGGATGGATGAAAGGATGAATGGATGGATGAAAGGGTGGATAAATGGATGAAAGGGTGGATGGATGGAAGGATGAAAGGGTGGACTGATGAAGGGTGGATGGATGTATGGATGGATAAAAGATTGCATGGATAAATGATAGATGTGTGAAAAGATGGGGGGAGGAATGATGGGTGGATGGATGGATGAAAGGGTGGACGGATAAATGATGGATGGATGGAAGGATGAAAGGGTGGATGGATGAAGGATGGATGTATGGATGGATAAAAGGTTGCATGGATGCATGATGCATGGATGGATGTGTGAAATGGTGGGGGGATGAATGATGGGTGGATGGATGGATGAAAGGGTGGGTGGGTGGATGGATGGATGAAAAGGTGGATGGATGATAGATAGATGTATGGATGGGAGGATGAAAGGGTGGATGGATGTATGGATGGATAAAAGGTTGCATGGATGAATGATGGATGGATGTGTGAAAAGGTGGGTGGATGAATGATGGGTGGATGGGTAAAGGATGGGTGTATGGATGGAAGGATGAAAGGGTGGATGGATGAAGGATGGATGTATGGATGGGAGGATGAAAGGGTGGATGGATGTATGGATAAAAGGTTGCATGGATGAATGATGGATGGATGTGTGAAAAGGTGGGTGGATGGATGGAAGGGTGGATGGGTTAAGGATGGATGTATGGATGGAAAGATGAAAGGGTGGATGGATGAAGAATGGATGGATGGATGGAAGAATAAAATGATGGATGGATGTGTGAAAGTGTGGGTGGATGAATGATGGATGGATGTGATGAGGTCTAACAGGCGCATTTATGGTTGTCAAAAGTTAATGATGAGGAGTACCAGTTTCTAGAAACTTTTGTCGGAAGACGGTCCTTACCCCTACAAAGGTTTTACAAGGAGGTCTCGGCATCAAAAAGTTTGAAGACCTCTGGTGTAGGGTGTATGCTTTGTCCGATCGGAAACAACACATCTGAGGGCTTATCTGGAACATTTTTGTTCCATTGGATTTATACGCCCTTCGCGTTCTCCAGCATCCTCTCCGCTTTTCTTTATTTTGAAAACGAATGGTGAGCTGCGTACTTGTATCGATTTTAGACAGCTCAATAAGATCACAATCAGAAATCGATACCCGCTTCCGCTCATTCCTGTCCTGGTAGATCAGGTGAGAGAGGCAGTAATCTATACACGTTTGGATCTGCGGGGGCCTATCATCTGGTCCGTATCAGGGCAAGCGATGAGTGGAAAACGGCGTTTAAAACCCGATTTGGTCTGTATGAATAACTGGTAATGCCGCTCGGGTTGTGCAACGCCCCGGCGGCATTCCAGTATTTTTTGAATGATATCATGAAAGAGTATCTGGACCATTTGGTTGTCATCTACATTGACGACATTCTGATTTATTCAGAGTCCCCAGCTCAACATGTTAACCATGTTCTCTTGATTTTACAGAGCTTACAGGAGAATAGCTTGTATTGTATATTAAGCAAGTGTGAGTTTAATGTGTGTGAAGTAGAGTTTCTGGGAGTGATTCTCAATCCAAGAGGGTTCAGAATGGCGGGGAGAAAGGTGGAAGCGGTCCAGGAATGGCCGGTTCCTATGAATGTGCGAGATGTTCAGTGTTTCCTGGGGTTTTCAAATTACTACAGGAGGTTTATTTCTAATTTTTCGCAAGTAGCTTCTCCAATAACCCGTCTGTTGAGAAAGGGTACTCCGTTTTGTTGGACACCTGAAGCCATGAAGGCTTTTGAGCAGTTGAAAAAAGCCTTCAGCACTGCTCCTATCTTGACGCATCCACAAATGGATGTGCCCTTCATAGTGCGTGCCGTCGGCATCTCTGGGTTGGCCCTTGACTGGCTGTCATCATTCCTGAGCGATAGAACTCAACAGGTCTGGATGCCCCCCTACTCGTCGGCCCGAAGAGACTGTCAACTGGAGTCCCGCAGGGTTCTACGTTAAGCCCTTTACTGTTTAACGTTTATATGACCCCTCTACTTTATCTGGCGGAACATCTGGGAGCCAAGATAATAGCCTATGCTGATGACACTCAGCTGCTATTCACATGGCCTAAGGGTGTGTCCGATCCATCAGCAGTCCAGCATTGTCTGTCGGAAGTTTTCAGGTGGCTTGCACAAGTCCAACTTAAGTGCAACGAAGACAAGTCCGAGGTCTTATTCTTCGGCTCCTTCCCTGACAATTTTAAGGACCAGATTTGGCCCCCGGACCTGCCCTGTCCCAGTGCGACGGGAGGCACAGCTAAGAACCTGGGGGTCTGGTTCGGTCAGGATCTAAAGTTTGCGGATCACATAAAAAAATTGACCGGCATTTGCTTTGGCACCTTGCGTGCCCTGAGGAAATTTTTTCCTCTTGTGCCTAGGGCAGCCAAGGAGTCTGTCCTTCGAGCTCTGATTTTATCCCGGCTCGACTACGCCAATGCTTTATTCAGTGGTCTACCTGCGTACATGGTTCACCGCCTGCAGGTGATACAAAACGCTGCAGTATGTCTGCTTTTCTCTCTCCCTAGGAGGTCAAGCGTGCGTAGCCACTTACGCAGTTTGCACTGGCTACCAGTACCACATCGAATTCTGTTTATAATTCTTGTGTTGGCATTCAGAGCAGTTCATGGCCAGGGACCAACATATCTGCAGAAAAGGTTTTCATTCTACACTCCCAACCGTGCCCTTCGATCGGCCAATCTATGTTTACTAACCACCCCTAAATTCAAATATGCACGTCTGGGAGGTCAATCCATTTCAGTTAAAGCCGCCTCTGCCTGGAATGCTCTCCCCCTTTCCCTCAGAGCCTCGCCAACCATTACTGTGTTTAAGAAAGATCTCAAGACCCATTTGTTCAATGCCCCTCTCTTATAGTTCATCCAGGTTTTGCTCCAGCACTTATGTTCTCAATCCACTCACCGCGCCAGGATACCCCGTGGTAACAGAGCGCACTATAAAAGTTTTAATAAACATAATAAACATAAACATAGTGGAAGCAGACGCATCCGATGTGGCTATTGGGGCAGTGTTGTCTCAGAAAGATAAACAGTCTAGTGCTGCTGTCCCAGTAGACCTTTTTAAACATGATATGGAAAATTGGGTCCCGTATATCACTGCCCTGGCTAATGCCATTGCTTTGGGAGCAGATATCCCGGTATCTTGGAGAGGGGCAGAGATCCTCCCAGTACACAAGAAAGGAGATAAGTCTAGTGCGGCGAATTATCGCCCCATTAGCCTCATCGACGCACTACAAAAAGTAATGGCCAGGTTGCTGTTAGGCAGAATACAGTCATGGGCGAGGGAAGAAAATATCTTGTCCCCACTACAGGCAGGCTTTAGAGCCAACACAAGCACTATCGACCAGGTAGTCAGATTCACCATGATTTACTGGAAGACGGTGCATCTAGGAGGAGGTACATTATACGCTGCGTTCGTAGATTTAAAATCTGCGTTCGACCTGGTCCCTAGAGATAAGATGTGGTTGGCACTAAGTAAAATGGGAATGCCTCCTGACTTATTAGACTTAACGATTAGGTTACATAATCATAATTTTGCGAGAGTGAGATGGGGATCCCAAAGCCAAGTAACGGAGTCATTCCCTGTTACACGGGGAGTTAGACAAGGGTGCGTCTTGGCACCAACCCTCTTTCTCCTTTTCATTAATCAGGTAGTGGAGTTCCTTTCGTCTGTTTCATCTGATGCCCCTGTATTGGGAGGGACTAAATTCCCACTTTTAATCTTCGCCGACGATACCCTGATTCTGGCCAAAACCCAGGTGGGGTTGCAAACTGCCATTAATAAATTCACGGAGTTTTGTAATCTAAATGATCTGGAGATCAATGTCTCGAAAACCAAGTTTATGGTATTTACAAAATGCAAACCACGTAGGGGTTATGTTACCATGAACGAAGTATCTCTAGAGCAAGTATGGGTAATGACCTACCTAGGCGTATCTATTGATTATAGATTGCGGTGGAGAGAACAGATTGAGGCTATGTGCCTCAAACTAGCTAGGTTATCAGGGTGTCTCGTGAAGGAACAGCGTTGCTCCCTCACGAAAAGAGTACTTCCTGCCACGAAAATCTATAAGGCCAAAATTAGTTCGGCCGTTCTTTATGGCTCTGATCTATGGGGTCATGCTGATCTTGCACCACTAGATAAAATACAGAACAAATTTTTCCGAAGCTTGGTAGGTTTACCGCCCTCAACCCCAACAATCCCACTATTGCTCGATATGGGCTGCCATTCTCTTAAAAATCAAGCTCTATTTAGAATGGTTGCTTTATGGAGAAGAATTTGGTCTACCCCAGAATTGATAATGTTTGCTAATGAGCTTCGGGAGGTTCAACTATCTTTTGGCTCAGGATATATACACTGGTTCAAAAGTATTAAAGCAACCCTCCTTAAGATGGGTCTACCATTACATTGGTCAGATCCAGGTAATCAAATCTTTCCCTCAAAGAATGAGTTTAAACAGTTGTTCTGGTCAATTGTTAAAAATGATATGATTTCACTTTCAGCTGGTTCTTCACTTACCAGTTCCTTCTTGCTTTATAAAGTAATTCCCCAACTTGAGACGTATTGGGATAACATCACCAAAGGCCTAGATAGAAAACTCTATCATCAATTCAGAGTAGGCACCTTACCAATTAGGGAATTTACTAACAAATGGCAGAATAGTCTGAAAATGTATTGCCCCTTTTGTTTAGAAGTTAACGAAACTGAGAGCCATTTCTTATTCGAATGTCATGCCTATCGCGCACCCCGCCTGAAGTGGCTCAAACCAGTCTGTCGACGAACAAAAATACGGGTGTGTAAAGAAGCAATACACATTCTAAGAACTAATACAGCTGAGTGGGTGTCTATTGGTTTGGCAAAATATCTTGGATGGGCTTGGGTAATCCGAGCAAGGTATATCAAAGAAGCTAGCAAATAGCGTCCATTATTAATTTAACTAGATTATTTCGAAACTGAAATTGACTGATTATGATCTGGGACATATTGCCTGTTATATTCGTTGGTTCTAACATTGTGAATAATGGAAACTGTTCCAGATATTGTTGGTATGGTTTTTTGTTGATAACTGCTAAAGGAAAAAATTTATTAAGTGGTTATTTGCTTATATTAAGGTTCATTCTTTTTAAATTTTTGCTTTTGACTAATATCATTCTCTTCTTTTTTCTGTGAATTTTTATGTATGTTATGTCTTTTATGAAGGAAAACTTCGAAATAAAGACTATAAAAACTGAAACTGAACTGATAAACAGTCTAGACAGTTGCATCCGGTGGCGTTTTTATCGAGAAAACTCAATTCCGCAGAAGCAAACTACACAATAGCAGAGAAGGAGCTTTTGGCAGTGAAGAAGGCTTTCCAAGAATGGAGGCATTACCTGTGGGGAGGGCAACATCCTATAACTGTGTATTCTGACCACCGCAACCTCCAATTTCTGAAAACGGCACAGCATTTGTCTCAGCAGCAGATGAGATGGATGCTTTTCTTTGCGGAATATGAATTCACAATAACATTTCATCCGGGAGCTGAGAACAGGAAAGCAGACTCTTTGTCTAGGCAATCGGATTCGGAAGGACACCAGAAAACTGATCCAAGGCCCATCCTATCTCCCGAGGTGGTGTTGTGTTCCATACAGGTGGAACATTTCTTGGAGGCGGTTGCTAAACATCGTTCTTCTCAGCAATGAAAGGAGTGGGCTGATGAAAATGTACAGCGCTCTCTTAAACATGGTCTACCCATGTTTCAGAATCGACTGTTCCTCCCTGTGCACGCCCTTTGGTTAATGGCTTTCAACTGGTGTCACAATGCAATGGTGGCAGGTCACCAGGGACATCAAAAAACAGTTCACGCATTACAACGTCATTTCTGGTGGGAAGGCATGACAAAGGATGTGAAACTATGGATAAATCAGTGTGAGACATGTACACGTGCAAAGAGTGATCAATCAAAAACAACAGGATTGCTCATGCCACTTCCTACTCCTTCCAGACCATGGCAAGTGATCAGTATGGATTTTGTGTTGGGTCTACCTTTGGATAAGGGTAGTAATGCCATCTTGGTGGTGGTGGACAGTTTCACAAAGATGGGACACTTTATTCCCTGCAAAAATCTTCCTACAGCTTCGCAAACTGCACAGTTACTGCTGACTCAAGTGGTTCGTCTCCATGGGATAACCTAGGTCATAATATCCGATAGGGGTCCGCAGTTCATCGCCCGGTTCTGGCAAATGTGGTGTTAAGCGTTGAACATTTCTGCTGCTCTATCGACAAGCTTCCATCCTCAGTCCGATGGACAGACAGAGAGGCTGAACCAGACTCTTAAGAAGTATTTCCGCTGCCATGCTGACGAAGCAGCGGACTCGTGGGTTTCTTTGTTGTGGTTGGCTGAACTGTCTTACAATAATGCCTGGCATTGTTCCACAGGTGAGACTCCTTTTAGGGCCAACTCAGGTTTCCATGCCAGTACTCTGCCTGTGACAATTCCTAGTGATGTGCTGAATCATCCCACAGTGGGTGGTCAGGTGAAGGCCCTTCTGAAGATTCACCAGAGGGTACAAGCCCATTTGGAGAAGGCCAAGGTAACCTACAAGAAATGGGAAGACCGTCATCGTAGAGAAGGTCCGGTTTATAAGGTGGGTGATCGGGTATGGCTCTCCACGAAGAACATTCGCTTCCGTTTCCGCAGTATCTTCCATCCTCGTTTCATTGGGCCTTATACGGTGGTTCGCTGTGGGAAACCCGGTGGCTTACAAACTGCGGCTCCCTGCATCCTTGAGAATCCATCCAGTGTTTCACTGTAGTTTGCTGAAGCCGGCCCGATCTGCTTGATGCAAGTTGGTACCTCCTGTGCTTCGGGATGGAAACCTGGAGTATGAGGTGCGTCAGATCTTGGACTCCCGGTATCGTCAGAGTAAACTCTGGTTCCTAGTTTTGTGGAAGGGTTATGCTGCAGAGGATAATTCGTGGGAGCCGTGCTCAGGTGTCCATGCCCCCAGTGCGATGCGCAGGTTCTATGCTCGTCATCCGGAGAAGCCCGGTGCTAAGAGGCGCTAGGGAGGAGGGTATACTGTCATGACTTGCCAGATGCGCGTGCAGAACCACAAGTGCCATAAGGCTCAGCGTCTGGGGGGAGCCGGAAACACCATTTAGGAAGTCACAACACCTCCCGGGTCGTACGTGATTCGTTGCATGAATCCGGACCCGATTCAGTGTTTAGTTTGACTCTTCTCAGAGGCTGAGACGCTGTTGTGGCAGTATTTCCTGTTTGTTCCGTTCTTTCGTTTCGTTCGGCGGCCGCCAAACGCATTTCCTTTGGATAAACACCATTACCGTGGACAGAAGCTTCTGCGGTATCTGGCTTCTCGGCTGAGACACGAGCTTCTGCTAATTGGGAATTAGCGTTCTCGGACGAGACACTGGTGGTGCAGGCTCCTGCTGTTGGGAGGCCCCATCGTCTGCGGCTGCTGGATAATTGTTAACTGAATCTTCGTACTCCGTTGAACTGTGGCTGAAGTAGGAGTTTCCCGGATTGTGCTTTTGGAAGGGACAAGCAGTTCTGTGGTATCCGTGAGTACCTTGCATTCTCGGAGGAGACGCTCCCCATTACACTGGGATTGGAGAATTCTATGTTTGCTATTTTGACAGTAACTTTAAGAACTTGATGTTCGAGACTCTTTGTTTTTTCCTGGATATTGATACTTTAAAGGAGGATTAGTTATTCACTCGTTCTTGGACATTCCTTGGTGCAACACTGTTGCCATTTATGACAGTTGCTGGAACAATCGTTCTTGATATTACTACCCTAATTATTGGTTATTGGAGAAGGGTTGTTTTCTTTTTATTATTTCTGGTTGGGAAGTCTGGAAGGTATGTCTGAAACATTGAGTGGTATGACTTTTATCCCTAGTGTGTAGAATGTATGAATGATCATTTTGTTCTGGTTTTTGTATTATAAAATACTATAATAGGGTATAGTATAGTGATACCTACAACGAAGGGAGAAGGACAGCCTACAGCTAGCTGCTTTTGGTACGTGATATACTAGCGAGACTCAACTGAGAGTAGTTAGAAATATATGCACTCACCTCTGTGTTTCTTTTTTCTCGTTTCAGCATCCCTTCCCGTTCCAGCCCCTTCCTTACCTTTTCCCTCGCCTGATTTCCTTTATGCTCTGTGTATGTTATCAGTCAGAGTGTAGGGAGAACTAGAGGTGGACCCCTTTTAAGCATCATCCTGATCAGAGGAGGCGTCACCGTGACACCGATCATGAGAGTGGAATCGGACACTGGTCTACTGGTCTACTCACAGGCAAAGGTGCTTTCCCGGTTCCTGACTTACTATGAATCTCTGTGTGAGAGTAAGCTGGAGGCAGGGGAGATGGACATAGAAGAGTATCTGGCAGAGATTCCACTGCGAATTTATTTGATAAGAGGAGCACTCTATAGATTACCTGAAATTTTATATTGTTTTTGCAAAAATTTTAAAATTTAACTCAGAGGTGTTGGTGAAGGCTTTCTTTTAGCAGTAATATTACCGCTTTCAATAATATATATGGTTGCTTCATTGTATGGAATTCACATGCTGTAGAGAAGATTGAGTTATTGTATTTTGTATTTCATTTTCACAGGCCCCCGAAGAAGAGCTTCATTGAGCTCGAAATGCATTGGGCACAGACAGAAAGAAATGTTAAAGTTTTAAAGAATTGACATCTAATTTTTGAAATGTGATAATTTTTGAAATGTGTTAATGTAAACATCTGTGTTGATTTAATAACAGATTTTTTGTTGTCAAACTCATGTAAAGAGTTGAGAGAAAAACATTTGCTTACTAATGTACAAATATAATCATTTTTTGAAACAACTTTGAGATTGTTTATATGTTCAGCGGTTCCCGCTAAAAAGCAACAGTGCGCTAAGGTTAAGTGTTGCATACACTTAAGATAAAGAGATTCCACTGCCCCAATTGGAGGAAGACCAAGCTAAACTACTGGGGCAGGGCATAATGCTAGCTGAGATCTGGAGTGCCATTAAACATATGGCCTGGAATAAAACACCAGGACTAGATGGTCTGCCCATAGAATTTTATGCACAATACATAGACATTTTGGCACCCCGTTTGCTGGAGGTTTACACGGAGGCAGGGGAGCTAGCCAGAGCTAGGCCATCTGCCAAAGTCAATGCGAGAAGCGTTGATTATCCCTCTACTAAAACCGGGGCGGACGGACGTAGATGTGGCTTCATATAGGCCATTATCCATGCTGACAGCTGACATAAGATAATGAGCCGAATATTGGCGTCCCGTCTCCTGCCGTACATGACCACGCTGGTACATGCAGACCAAGCAGGGTTCATCCCGACTAGGAATACTGTTTCGAACATATGGAGATTCCTGCGGGTTCTTGCTGATGGCCACCATGACTCGCGATCACCGGCGGTCCTTTCTATAGACATAGAGAAGGCGTTTGACAGCCTGGAGTGGGCATTCCTGCACAAGGCTTTGGAACGGTTTGGATTGGGGGACCGGTTTGGAAACTGGACGAGAGTATTGTATTCCTCGGCGACGGCCAGGATACGACTGGGAGAGGTGATCTCTGCCCAGTACCCAGTTCTGAGAGGGACACGGCAGGGGTGCTCATTATCACCACTGCTATTTGCGCTCGCCATCGAACCCCTTGCGATTCAAGCACGATCAGGACTAATTTACTGGGGGCAGCAGCTCCAAATCATACCGCAATATATATCTCTGTATGCAGATGATTTGCTCCTCTTCCTGGAAAATACGGAGGATGCATTACAAGGAGCAACCTCCTTGCTCGAGCACTATGGAGAGGTATCGGGCCTTAAGGTGACCTGGGGTTAGACTTGTCTTTTCCCGATCCGACCTTGTTTGACTCCGCCGATCTCGATTGGTGAGATCATGTGGGAGCCGACGTGCCTCACCTATTTGGGCAGATCTATCATGACAGCGTGGACTTGCTGGAGGGGAACGTAGGGCGCTGTATAAGGGCCCTGAAGGGATGTATGGTGTTCTGGTCGAAAAACAACAATGTCCCAACTAGGTGGACAATAGAGGATTGTCCTATTTTAGTGTTAGTATTAGGGGTATAGTGATTAAACAGGCATGCTGTGAAATCGGCGGGAAAGGCAAAGGTACAATGAGATGTATTTTAATTATCGATACACATCAGTTTCGCACTATAGCATTCAGGACAATCATAGGTTATAACAGATTCTATATAACTATTTGTAATACTGTCAAAAGGCTAGGAATGTAATTATTGAGACTTGTCACGATGTATGTTTGGTAAAACTATGTTTTAGATTTATTCACTTAATCAGTTTACAGTTCATAATTCATATCAAAAATTGTTAAAAACATATCACAATAGACATTTTAATAATACAAAAAAACATGAAATACATAATAACAACAAGAAGAATCAAAAAGGTTGACGCAGCATTTCGGCTTTCTTTTAGTACACCTTCCTCAGGACTGATTCTTATTCCAAATGGAGTTCGTTGCCCATATGGAGAATGCTGGTTTAGCGAAAGGTCCTTTATAATTTTGGACGATTAACAGATCACAGGATGCTATTGGTGTTCTGGTCTACACTTCCTCTATCGGTGGTAGGAAGAATAGCCTTACTTAAAATGGTAGCGCTGCCCAGATTGCTTTACTACTTCCGCACCTTACCAATTTGGATTCTACCACGAGTATTTAAGGAATTACTGTCACTGACCATAGGCTTCTTAAGGGGCACAGGAAGACGACGAGTGGCGCTGACGACATTGATGAGGCCTAAACTAGAGGGTGGATTGGCTGTTCCTAATTTTCAGCTCTATTATTTGGCGGCGCAGCTGCAGGTGCTAACACAAGGTATTGCGTTGGAATTCAGAGGCCCTGACCATAGGCGTAGACGGGGGATACAAAGACATGTCCTATCCTACATAGTCCTGCAGCAGAAGCTTGACCTGAGGGACCTGACTTTGGAAGAACGGACGCTGAGGCTCTGCTGGAATAGAAGCCAGCGCAAGGCCGGGGTGACCCATCCGTATGCGCCGGAGATCCCGCTGGGAATGCTGATGGCGCTTCCACATGGGGGGGACTGGACCCCCCTCTCAGAATGGGAACACCTGGGCGTCCAAATGATCGGAGATTTATACATGGATGGAGAACTAATGCCCTTTCAGGCACCAAGGGATATGTATAACCTCCCCGAGGGTGGCTTCCTGCTGCATGCGGCGGTCACGGCAGCGATTCAGAAGCACTGGAGAGGTGGACAAACTGAGCCAGAGACCGCATTGGCTTGCCAATATGTCGTAATGGCTGCAGGGACCGTTAAGGCGGTCACATGCCTCCAAGCTAGGATGCTGCATGACGGATTGCGACCATTGGTGGATCTAAAAGCAAAATGGGAGGCGGGTATAGACCGTCCGATCCCAGACACAACATGGGAACACATTCTTAAGAGGGCATGGAAGGGGAGCAGGAATGCACGGTTCCAGCAGGTACAATTTTTTATACTACATCGTGCGTACCTGACTCCGGGTAGGATTAGGAAATATTTCCAGGTCCAGGATGCGGCGTGTCCCAGATGTTTTGAGAGGGATGTAGAACTGGAACACATGCTGTGGCACTTTCCGACTATAGGGAGTTATTGAGCAGAAGTAGGCGACCTCCTGAATGCAATCACAGATCGACAGCTGGACTACGATATAGCTACTTGCTTGTTGCATTGGTTCCCACATACAGCTAAAACTAAAATAACTAGCAAATTTATTGATCTAGGTTTATTGTTAGCTAAACAAGAAATAACTTGGCACTGGAAATCAAGGGAGGGGCCATCGCGCAAGCTCTGGCGCACAGAGTTTTGTAAGTGGGCAAGCTGTGAGAGTGTCGTCAGGCTCAGGCAAGCTAAACGTGTTGACAATGACAAGATCATGGGAAGCCCTGGTCCAGGTTTTACGGGAACCTCAACTGGCGGAGGGGGAGGAATGGGGATAACAGTACATGTGGTAATCAAATAAGGTATAATGAAGTGAAAGCTATCTATACAGCTGGTACTGTGATGACTTATGAGACTCTGAACATGCCCACACCAACGAGAATACGGGGGGGGCTAGGGGGTAAGATGGGAGTTAACTTGGGGACATGTTTGACGGTTATGGATGATGTGATACTTGTTTTACAATGTATGATGGCAGAAAAACAATAAAATATGTTCTCAAAAAAAAATGTGGCAAATGATCTATCACTTTGATATTACAGCCCAGATGTATGGCAACCCAAATACAAAGGCCACCTGAAGGTCTCCCCCCTGGGTCCCTGAGCAGCTGGAGTAGAGTATGCAACATACCCCAATCTATATAAATTCTTCCTTGACCAGGTTTCCTGGAAAAGGCATAACTCCTGTGTGTCTATATAGGCTCCCAAATCAGGGTGGTCCATTTTTGAGTTAAGACCTGCAATATTCCAGGATAGGATCTTAGAATTCTATGTAGAAGACCCAACCTGGTGTACTCCCTGGTGAGTCGCAATAACCTGTTTGTTGGGCTTAGCCTCATCCTGTGTAGTGTGATCTAAAATGCCTAGAGGGATATCTGGTACTCCAAGGGTACCAGCTAATGGAATGGTCTTGTTGAGATTTTTCGGTGGGTTGATCACTACTCTCAGGACTATCTGGGAGTTGGATATCCGTTAGTAAGTTTTGAGCGAGATTCAAACTCTTGAACCTGGGTGTTAGTCAATCAACCAGGTCCAGGGGGCTAAATCGATTACTTACAGGGATGTTAAATATCTCTTTGTTACCCCAATCGTGTCCTGTTTATAGCACAGGGTCAAGACTGATTTGCATATGGCCATGTCTGAACTGGGGTGGCTCGGTGAGCAAAATAACCATGGACTAAACCCAGATCTGTGACTGGGGGTGAATGTTTTGCCAATGTGCAACATTCCGTCAATCATCTTGACCTGGGTTCCGTGTTCACTACGTCACTGGAGTCAAGCTATCCTGGATGATGAGGGCTGAAAGCCCGAAACCGGTCCTAGGATGCTTGATTCCTGTCCAGGGAAGTCATGGCCTGGCAGTTCGGTCTGGACTGTTCCCATGAGGGACAGGGTCAAGACTGATTTGCATATGGCTATGTCTGAACTGGGGTGGCGTGGTGAGCAAAATAATGATGGATTAAACCCAGACCTGTGACTGGGGGTGAATGTTTTGCCAATGTGCCACATTCCGTCAATCATCTTGTGTGTTTTGCTGTTCACCCTTGTGGGAAGGGTATGCCCAGATGTGGGTTCCGTGTTCACTACGTCACTGGAGTCAAGCTATCCTGGATGATGAGGGCTGAAAGCCCGAAACTGGTCCTAGGATGCTTGAGTCCGGTCCAGGGAAGTCATGGCCTGGCAGTTCGGTCTGGACTGTTCCCATGAGGGACAGGGTCAAGACTGATTTGCATATGGCTATGTCTGAACTGGGGTGGCGTGGTGAGCAAAATAATGATGGATTAAACCCAGACCTGTGACTGGGGGTGAATGTTTGACAATGTTCAACATTCCGTCCATCATCTTTTTGTGGTGCATTTTCACCCTAAGTGGGAAGAGTATGCCCAGACGTGGGTCCTGTGCTCACTACCCACAGGTGTCAAGCTGTCCTGGCTCCTAGGAGGCTTAGTTCCGGTCCAGGGAAGATATGGCCAGGCAGTTCGGTCTGGAATGATCCCATGAGGCACAGGGTCAAGACTGATTTGCATATGGCTATGTCTGAACTGGGGTGGCGTGGTGAGCAAGATACCGATGGATTAAACCCAGATCTGTGACTGGGGATGAATGTTTGACTATGTTCAACATTCCGTTCATCATCTTTTTGTGTTGCATTTTCACCCTAAGTGGGAAGGGTGTCCCCAGACGTGGGTCCAGTGCTCACTATGCCACTGGAGTCAAGCTATCCTGGCTGATGAGGGCTGAAAGCCCGAAACCGGACCTAGGATGCTTGATTCCGGTCCAGGGAAGACATGGCCTGGCAGTTCGGTCTGAGCTGTTCCCATGAGGCACAGGGTCAAGACTGATATGCATATGGCTTTGTCTGAACTAGGGTGGCGTGGTGAGCAAAATAACGATGGATTAAACCCAGATCGTTGACTGGGGGTGAATGTTTGGCAATGTTCAACAATCCGTCCATCATCTTTTTGTGTTGCATTTTCAACCTAAGTGGGAAGTGTATGCCCAGATGTGGGTCCCGTGCTCACTACGCCACTGGACTCAAGCTATCCTGGCTGATGAGAGCTGAAATCCCAAAACCGGTCCAGGGAAGAAATGGCCTGGCAGTTCGGTCTGGACTGTTCCCATGAGGCACAGGGTCAAGACTGATTTGCATATGGCTATGTCTGAACTGGGGTGGCGTGGTGAGCAAAATAACGATGGATTAAACCCAGATCTGTGACTGGGGTGAATGTTTGACGATGTTCAACATTCCGTCCATCATCTTTTGGTGTTGCATTTTCACCCGAAGTGGGAAGGGTATACCCAGACCTGGGTCCAGTGCTCACTACGCCACTGGAGTCAAGCTATCCTGGCTGATGAGGGCTGAAAGCCGAAACCGGTCCTACGATGCTTGATTCCGGTCCAGGGAAGACATGGCCTGGCAGTTTGGTCTGGACTGTTCCCATGAGGGACTGGGTCTAGACTGATTTGCATATGGCTATGTCTGAACTGGTGTGGCGTGGTGAGCAAAATAACTATGGATTAAACCCAGACCTGTGACTTGGGGTGAATGTTTG
This sequence comes from Lissotriton vulgaris, assembly GCF_964263255.1. NCBI lineage: Eukaryota > Metazoa > Chordata > Amphibia > Caudata > Salamandridae > Lissotriton > Lissotriton vulgaris. The sequence continues at coordinate 254,780,077 of NC_141687.1, forward strand.
ACAATGTTCAACATTCCGTCCATCATGTTTTTGTGTTGCAAATACCCAGAGGGACCCTGAAAGTAAGTAGATTAAGATATTTGTGGTCTTTATGGATACAGAGATGTGAGGAGTGTGTTTTCTCTTTCCTTGGTGAACTATTTTTCAAATGGCCAGAGGTAAAGATGGTGAATGAAGTGAGAATGGATTATATCATATCTGTTCTTGAGATTATCTAAATAATGGAAGGAATTCCTCAGGAAATGTTGACTCATAACGATCCCCAAATTGTTTCAGGTTCCAAATCGGATTTTCTGATAAGCCTGGGAATATCTCAGTTTGGTATCATTTAAAAGAAAATGGTAAAGTTGAAAGATTCAATACAGTGTTGAATGATTGTCTACATTTGTCTGTGAAGAGTGGTTAAAGATGGAAAGAAGAGTTAAACAAAATTTTGCGGAGTTACAGGTCTACTCAGCAATCTGTGATTGAAAAGTCACAATATATACTATAACGTGGAAAGGATGGAAGGTAGGAGTGAGGAAGCAGTGGAGAAGGAGGAGCATGCGAAGAGGAGCAAGGTTGGAAGAATATGAGGTGTTAAGAAATGGAAATGTTGTCTTTGATTTATCTGAACAGGTTGATGCATTTCATCAGTTATATTTCTGCGTAGAGTTTTTGTTTTATATAGAATTCTGGGCTTCTTCAATTTTAGTGTTGTTTAGAATGTCCTCCAGATGCGGAATGTGTCAAGTCCTATATTTGTTTACAGAAATACATTGTGTTTTCTGTGGAATGTCATAAGATATGAGAGAAAGGATTCCGTTGTATGTCAGTTGTTGTGAGTGGCTGGTGGGGTCTTGGATACTGGGATTTGTTCGTATTACATTAAATAAACAACTTGTTTCTACAAGTGTGGAGTATCTTCTTTGCATTCATGGTCTAGCCTAGCCCCTCCTCACAGCCATAAGTGCTGAGAGACAGCAATTAAATATTTTCAAGCATTTGCAGCAAGAATTTTCAATTCTATTAGGGACACTGAGGCAAGGCTTATGCTTCTCTTACTTTACTGAAGAATTTCCGCAGCCAATAAAACAACAGTAAAAACACCAAACTACATTTCCCAAAAACCCTTCAACTAATCAGGGCCTGTAGACCCTGTTTTACAGCCAAATTACGAGACTTCTCATCTTTCTTTCCGAAATCAAACAAGTTCTTTTGATAAATCAAGTCCAACAACCAAACAGATGTAGCAAACAATTCCTCAGGGATCAAGCCAATGCTCCAACAATTGAAAAAGAGCAGAGCACATGTAAATCACTCGAGGTCACAGTTGCCAACACTGTTAGCACAGACATTCAACCCTGGAAACTTCTAGCTCTGTTTCTGCTCTGAACCTGCAGAATCCAAAAGAAAAATGGGGCACACTCCATCACATAGTACGAAAATAAACTCCTAGGTTGGAAACAACAAACAATATACGAATTTCCAACATTGCAATAGAACTGCTCTGAGTGGGAAAATCCTCACCTCTGTGTCCTTAATAGAATTGAAAATTCTTGACGCCAATGTTCAAAAAATGTTTATTCTATGTCAGGGCAGGAGGCTCAGATTATGCTTGTTCAAAGATGATCCACCACCACAGAGGCGATATTTACAATAGGCCTAGAATAAAATATTTTAAAAGTAGAGGCTGTTGACCAATCCATAACCCTCATGATGTCCACCAGACGAGAACCCAACATAAAAGATTTTGAGGCCATACCCCCCTATCAGACATGCTCACATCCACGCCAGCAACCATTTTACCCATTGTCCTAACGTGGCCATGGCTGCACGACTAAAAGGCTACTTCAATGCGATCAACAACTGCCCCATAGTGTCATGCTTGAGCAGTTGAGTCACCAATGCGTAAGCCTTAAGACATTAAACAACATATAACTGCAGAGTGTCTGAGAAACTGGGATAAGAAATACATTTGGAAAATGTCTGTGTACACCTGGAAATCTAAAAAAAGACTCCTTCTGGAGTAAAAGTTCTACCTGCAACATGGAGAATCTTCAGGAAGAGATGAGGCAAAGCAGAAGAGTCAACTCGTCCAGTAACTGCTTACGGGAAAGAAGAGAATTCTCAGGCCTATTCCGCAATAAACGTAGTACCACACCTACATCCCACAGATGAGAATAACAAGGGATAGAAGGATTAGATAGATGGATACCCCGCATGACCTTGCAAATCAGTGGATGTTCACCAATGGGCTTACCCCTCCACCCCCCACCAACAAGGGGAAGATTGCTGAAAGAAAATAGTTTATAGACTGGTAGGTCATTCCTTCCACCGCAAGGGAGGAAAGAAAATCCACTACATGGGATAGGTATGCCCCCACGTGATCAACGTGTGAATCACACCAACTGACCCACTGACGCCACATTGATGTGTAGAGTTTATGGGTGTTGGAAGGCCAAGACTGGGAGATAAAGAACTAGGCCTGTCAAAGGGCCAGACAGCCTCCAATGTCCGCTGAAAGACGCCTTGCCATGAGTCGAAGAGCCTCTTTGCAGCACCAGAGGATGAGGCCTCCATGAGGGATAAGTCAGGAGGTCCGAGAAGGGAGGAAGTTGAACTGGAGGGTCATACTAGAGGTCGATCGGAGTCGGAAACCACAATTGGGTTCTCTATAAAGGGGTCACAAGAACCAAGTTCACCCTCTGAAGCAGCACAAAAGCCACCACACGAGAAATCATCAGAAACAGAGGGAAGGCATACATTAAGCCCTGACTCCAGTTCTGTAGAAAGGCATCTGTCACTAAGGCTATAGGTTCCCGCCTCCAGCTAAAAAACTGTGAAAGCTGTGAAGCAAACCGATTGATCTGACAAGGACCAAATAGGTCTTGAAGCCACTGAAAGAGAAGAGGGGGAAGCTTCCAATTGTTTGAATCTTGGAGGATCCAGAAGTTCCGGCACCATAACACGTTGGAGCGGCCATGAAGATGTCCCACGATCACCGAGATAGTGTGACGTAGGCAAAAAATGCCAGATGTCCTTAGTAATCTCTGATAACATGCGCAAACTGGTGCCCCCCAGTTTGTTCACGTAACTCACAACCGACACATTGTCCATCTGCATACGGATGCAACCCGCAAACTTCTGCAGGGATAGAGCTCTGGTGGCAAAGGAGCCTGCCAATAGTTCCAGGCCATGGATGTGAAACCAGAGCTCCTCCCTTTACCAATGGCCCTCGGTGGAGATCGATCCGCAACAGGTTCCCTAGCCCCATCTGCTCACATCTGACTTGATAATGACATCAGGCTGGGACCCGAATATCGCCCTGCTTCCATATGGCATGACCACCATTCCATCTCTTCCCTGGTTTCCTGGGTCAACAGAATTATGTCTGTGTAGGACAAACCTTTCCCGAGGTGAAGAATCTTGAGCTATTGGAGAACCCAATAATGTAGGGGAACCGAGAAGATGGCCTGAATAGAGGAGTCAAGAATGCCCATCACTCGAAGGATCTGCCACGAGACCCAAGTCTTGGACAGGAGAGATCTCAATTCTCACTTGATGTCCCTGAATTTCTGAGAGGGCAACAATAACTGCACCATCAGAGTATCTATCTAGAAAGTCAGGGATTCTACTGAACATGAAGAGCTCAACAGAGACTTCTTCACATTCAAGAGCATCCCCAGACGCTGATGCAGAGGTATAGTCAGATTCATGTGGGACAGGAGTAGTCCCTCTCCTGAGTCAGAATCAGAAGATTGTCAAGGTAAATGATGAGGAGCAAGCCACACACACATAAGTACCCCATGATGGGCTTCATCAACTTGGTGAAGCACCAAAGGAAAGAGCTGAATACTCATGCTAGCGGTCCCACCACTGAAACTGGAGGAAAACGCCTGTGTGGAAGAAAAATTGGAACCATGATGTAGGTGTGCTTCAGGTTGAGTCGGACCATCCAGTCACCTTTCCAGAGTAGGTCTCTGAGGAGGTTGATACCCTCCATACTGAAATAACAATAACACACCCAATTGTTGAACTCTCTGAGGTTTGGGACCAACTTGTGACCCCCTACTCGCTTGAGAAACAAGAAAATGGTATTGCAGAAACCATTTGGTGTTGAAAAGAGGAGAATGTAGGCTTTTTTTCAAACAGATCTCGGATTTTCTCAGCAACTACTACATGATCTGAAAGGGGAAAAGACAGTGGGTGGGGAGGAACCTGCTGAGAGGGAGTCCCATAGAATTCTATCTGATAACTTTGTACCGTCTAGAGAACTCAGCATTCCTCAACGGTCTGGGTCCAATGGTGAAGAAAGAAACTTATCCAACCCACCAAAGAAACTTCTGACAGCGATACCAGACTCACACGCGATAGAGAGCTTCTATCCAGTTGTGCGCGCCTGCTTGGAAGCCGCTTAGCAGAATCAGGAGCGGGATGGATAAAAAGGATGTACCACTGCTGGATTCTTGCCAGTCATGATTTTGGCGATCAACGAATCCATATTGGAGGTTTTGTAGGAAAGCCTAACAAAGCAACGTCTGTAACAACTGGTCCTGCCAAAAAGGCCTGAGTTGAACACCCTTTTTAGGGACGATTAGACTTTGTCCAGGGCCATGAAAGTATTAACAAATGTACCCTGGTTCTTGGTAAAGGAATCATCCGTTGGAGATGAGTTCTGCCTCTGCCAAGGCCAGCTCTGAAAGTTTTAGGTCTTTGTGCATAAGGACTTCCTATGGCGTTCTGTGGATATCGCACAGTTAGCATTTCCAACCTGGCTAATGGCGCACTAGGTCCACCCTGCAAGGACATTAGGATCAATGTGGACACTAGATTGTTGGCATCAACCACTATGTCCAGGGTCTTCGCCAGAGACAGCTAGTAAGCAATCTTGGTATGACCGCCAAGCCTTGTCGATGCCCTAGTTTGTGTCCTTAGAGAACTTCTTAAAGAAAGGAGTCATGTTTGTGTCGATCTCAGGTGTGTCGGCCACTTTTTTTTCCTGAGTTGGGCAGGGCATTCAGACCTCCTTGGCAAACCCTTTGTGGAGGAAGGCATGCATGTATGAGGCCACCTCAGGGCGAGGGGTCCAGTCATTAGAGCTGGGGCGAATAATATTTTCTGGGTTAAAGTACAGATTATCACCCTGAGAAGTGTCTTGGGTAGGGCAGGCAACGGTCCAGTCCGTCTCCTTTTGGAGCAGGAGTGGGAAAGAGTAGAATGTGGGAATCATCATCCCGCTGTTGAACGCTAGGGTCGGGATAAAAGGGGAATTGGACATAACAGCACACAGGGCCCCTGAAAAACGGTATAAGGAGTGGGAGAGAGGAAAAAAAGAAACCAAAAACATACAACCCACCTCCTTCATATATAAAATAATTCAAGGTATATCTTTGATAATTTTTTTCCCCTTATTCAAATGTAAGCATATATATGCACTTACATATTTCTCACAGCAAAGTATTTCACAGGCGCGCTACCCTTGCTTTACCTACCTGAGACCAGTAAGAAATGTTGGACCTACTGTCTGGAGACGAGATGCTGCCCTCTAGCAATTCCAAAATATTGTCATCTATATACCCCTGATTGTACCCAATATATCCACCCCACTCCTCTTCCCTTATTTTTCCTGCGGTTCATATACATAAATCTTTGAGTCTGGACTAGTTTCTGTGCTATGGATTTATCTGGCTCGTCCCAAGTCCTGATTTAACCTCTACACTTATTGAGAAGTACATGCTGGGGGAATAACTAGTTGACGCCCTAGATTCCTTTGCTCAGACCTCAGTGAACAAGGCCTTGGCCCTGCAACCCTTTGCCACTGCAAATACAAAAAATGCTTTGATACCAAGCATTGGAGTAAAACCTGTCAACCTCAAAGTAGGAGATTTTATTATGGTCTAAGTTCAAACAGTGCAGAGTAAAGGAAGCCCAACATTCAAGGGTTCTTACAAAGTAATAGAGAAGAGCACCAATTGTGTGAACATATGTAATGGTGAGGTATGGCATTTAACAAAGATTGACAAATGTAACTCTACAAGTGTGAAGGTGGAAGTGTGGGAGATAGAAAGAGTTGGTTGTGGTAGTGTGATGGTAGGAATTAAACTAAGTTTGATACTAATATAAGAAATGTCAGAAATACTACAAATGATACTAAAGAGGAGGAGGAGCCAAGATGGCGGACGGGACGGACGTGTAAGCTCCCGGCTCCGCAAGTCGTCCGATCCTGCATCGATATCCTGTCTTTAATCCTCCCCTACACCGCGTCAAAACGGAGACACACACGCGCTGAGGCTACTGGCGTTCCTCTGAGGTCTCTGCCTGCTGTTTTGACGGTGAACTCCCACCGTTTGCCGACCTCCGATGCTGCCCCTGGAACCTGTGCCGATCGCCGCCGCTGGACGCGGCTGGATGTAGTCGACGGGACGAGCTGGGAAGGTACCGATTTTTGAGGGAGTGCGGCCGATTGCGGAGGTGGACGACACCGGCCCCTTCCATTGTGGTGAGACTCCCTGTTGGGACGAACTGGTTACTGGCGAGACGGGAGCCCTTCTTGCAGTGCTTCCCTCTGCTACGCTGATTACAGGCTGGACGGAGTCCATCTTGGAGCGCCTTCTCTGCCACGGACCGCCCGCACCAACAGTAGGCGAGGGGGCTCTCATTTTGCGCTGCCCCCGGACTGTGAGCCGCGCTTCCTTCGGGGGCTCGCACTGCTAATTTTCTTGCCAGCGAAGTCGCCCCCCTCCCTCCATTGTGGGCTCACTGCATGGGTAGTAATGACACCTTCCTTTCAAAAAGAGATGGTAGTTGTTCCCCTGTCCCCAGCACGCGATGCCCTGCCTGTCCTCAAGCTGGAGGCTGATCCGAGGGCGCCGCCGAGCAATGCGAGCCGGCTGATATCGCGGAGGGACCTGACTTGTGGCGATATCCTGGCTGCCCTTGCCGACTTGAGGGAGACATGGCAGCGAAACGTCCGAGAGTTGGAGCGAAGGATTGAGGAAGCTGCACCGGATTTAGGGAGACCGCGGTCGACTGGCCCCCTGCTGCCGCTAATTACTCCTGACTTGGATGCAATGTTGCAGTATGAGAGTACAGAGGAACGACATGATTCTGGCTACAATGTTGGGTGTTTCTTTCCCGATGAGGCTATAGATACAAAGTCTCCTTCCACTTCGATAACTGGAACTTTGCCTACGCAGTCGTCACTATGGCTTCACTTAACGACTTCCCAGTTGCTGACCTCCCTCGCTGCCCTTGCCTCCGTAGCCTCTTATCTACATGGGTGGAGTGTGTGTCATCATGTGATGGAAGGGGCGTCCGTCATTTTGGACACTGAACTTGCTGGTGATTGGGGGCACTCATTTCTTCCTCCTCTGCGTCTTCATTGTCGGGAGCGGCCATCTTGCTCCTTTGTTCTGCCTGAGGGGTGCTCTCAGCGGTGGCCATGCTTGGAGGGATTTCAACGTTCAGGCCAGGGCTGATGGTGTTCCTTTCGTTGGTTTTGCCCGATCGGCTGGCGGTGACCTGGACTGGAACGCTTTTTGATATGTTGGATGCGTTGTGTGTGATGCTTTCCCCCATTTAAGGTTGCAGTTGCTATGTCCTGCTTTTTACTTTTGTTGTTGGGGGTGGCGGTTTTGTGCGGGGTGGGGGGTCCGGGTGTAAACAATTCTGACTCTCCTTTGATGCGATGTTTTCCAAATTTATTGCTACATATGGCGTGGGAGAATTTGTAACGGCTGGAGAGTCCGGGAGGCTTGGTATTAGTTGGGCTCCTCCCCACCTTCCTCATTTCATGGGAGTCATAGATTAGTCTATTCTTTTCTTACTCCCTATATTTCAAGTGTTATACTTCTTCCTTTTTCTTTTTTCCTTTCTTTCTTTCCTTGTTCTATATTTCGGGTTTATTGGGCGACAGACACACTGCTGGAGGGGGGGTAGGCCGTAGCCTCTGCATGCGTGTAGGGTGGGGGGTTGGGGGATTTTTTGTTTTCTGTTTCAGTTTCTATGGTGCCTTTATTTTCCTCGTTGTTCGTCTTCTTTTCTTTATTCTTTCTTGGGTCCGTGTCGGGGACAGATGAGGGTGGGTGGCGGTGGACACTGGGTGTTACGTTAGGTCTGATACTTCTGCTGTAGAAACTTTAAGCCGCCATTCCGCCTGGGGAACTGGATTTTTGGGTAATCGGATTACTCGATACAATTGTTGGTATTGTCTATCTCGCCTGCACGGGCTCCTTCACTTAGTCTGCTGTTTATGTAAAATTACAATGTCGGACTTTAATAGTTGCAACAAAATATAAAACAAACCTTCACTGATCCTGGACACGGTATTATGATGATATACAGTGTAACTGTTACATGTCTGCCTCATGTCATAATGTGTTACTGTGTCGCCGTATTGCATGCTTTGGTGCTTCAAGTATTTTCGTGGCCGGCCTGACGGTTGTGGGCCCGTATTTGTTCTCTTATTGATGCACAATAAAGGTTTACAAAAAAAAAATGATACTAAAGAATGTGAACAACACAGGGAGATCGATGTGGAACAGGAATGTGTACCATCCACAAGCTCTACAGGGAATTCTGCTCATCTGGATAATGTGAACAGTAAAGGGGGAAATGTATTGAAAATTACAAGATGCAGAAGGAAATTCAATGATTTCATGACATTTCTGAGATGCATTATAAAGGAAAATAGTAATGTGACATGTTTGGGATATTTAGCTTATGTGTTTTACATTATAACTGTTCTGTTATTACAATTGACATGATTTTGTTGAGGGTTAAATGGAATTAGGTGGAAGGTTTTAATTGTGTTTTTAAAAAAAGGGGAAGATGTGTGGTATTGATGGAATTTAGGAATGCTGTCCTTTCATGTTTGAACGGCACAAGAGGTAACAGAGGGACGTTTCTCTCTGTGTGCTCCTGGTTGGGGTATTAATAAATATATTGTACAGCAACTTGTGCCTCAACATGCTATCTTTGTGAGAAGTTTGCCTGGCATATGATGTCCACTATTCTAGTGGGCACCTTGCACTAGTCCAAACGACCCTTATTGATGGTAGGTTTAAAGTCAACCTTATAGAAAGCTATCCTAATGGTAGCTGTGGAGAGCAGCCTTCAGGCTAAGACTTAGAGGCGAGTTAAGCAAGTTGTTTTACCAGTTTATAATCTCTTGAATGATCAAATGAATATACACCACTCAAGGTATATATCAAATATGTATGTATTTATTCTAAACAAAACCCCCCTAGTCTCTTTATGAGGCTAGAGGCAAAAGTACAATACAAGAACTTTAAATAACACAAAGTAAATAGCACAGTATACGTTATGCCTTAGGGGCCTCACAAACCATATACTAAAATAGTGGTATAAGAACCACGTGTGAGATAGAAGCTAGGCCTAGGGCCTGTAGAACTGCTGGGGCAACCAGGAACCACCCAAGGTAGGAACGCAGGAGGCCCACGGGGAACGCATGCAGTGACTAAACACAGCCGCGGATCACCTATTGACTTCTATGGAGGAAATATAAGTTACGTTTTTGAAGATTAAGGACACTTAGGGACGAACTACGATGGAACCCTTTCAGACTTATACACTTCGAGAGTCAAGACCCACGGGAGCACCGGAGTAGTCATGTTACCTCACCCAGGGAAGCCGGGTGCATAGGTGTGTTTTGAGTGTCGGGTTTCGTCGTTGATTCCAATGGAGAGCTGAGAAGAAGTGCTGCAGGCGACCAGAGGAAAAGTGTCCAGATGGATCCAAGGGTGGATCGGAGATCTGAAGAACCTAAAAGCAGAGGATACAGAGTCTGGGTCACTACTCAGTGACCAGGATGGCGACAGGAAGATGCCAGCCGATGTTGGGTGTTTTCAGTTGAAAGAGGTGAAGCTTGATTCTTCAGCCATGAGGTCCAGGAGGCGTCGATGATAACCAGGAGCTGGATTCGAGTTGTCCCACGAAGGATGTCGAGTGCTGCAGCATCGGTATCCAGATGAGACCCAACAAGCCTTGGCAACAGCAACCTACGCAAAACTGGCTTCGGTGCAGACCAGCAAGGTCTGGGGGACTCACCCTTTGGAGGGGAGTCACAGCACATCTGGAGCCATCAGGAAAGCTCAGAAACAAAGGATTGTCCTTCGTGGAGACCCACTAGCCAACAGACTAGGGATCACGAAGGAGCCTTGAACTGCAGTGAAGAGAGGGGGCTTACGGGTCACTCGTGGAGTGCGGGCCTCTCAGCTTCGGTGCAAAAGGTGCTCAGGGCAGGGACTTCAAGTACCCCAATGCACAACTTCGGGAAACTTCGGGAAGTAGGTGCAGTGGCAAAATTGCAGGATGTCCAGGAGTTCTGTCCCACGTCTCTCGTGTCGGCTGCATGACTCAGAGATGTCTGGAAGTCCGTGTCCTGTGTCGCAGATTCTTCGGGATCCGGCGGGAGCCTCAAAAATGCAGACCAGCAAGATGCTCTTCGGTGCCTGTTTGAACAGGGAGGTTACTCCTTGACCTCAAGGGAGATATCTTCCATCTTCCAGTCGATATGGAATGTCGAAGGTCCAAGACTTATGTTTCAGAGTTTCTTCCAGGGTAATCTAAAGTCCTAGTGACTGGGTTCCTATACTTAGACCAAGTTTAGGGGTTGGACTAACTCCAGGGTCCCTCCTATGGGAGTGTCTGAAAAGCATTCACTGAATGCAACCGACCCTGCCCCAATACACTAAAGCCTGTCTGCGGAGGTGCTAGCAGCTCCCTGGACAGGAAACCTATTGTCCAGGAGGTTTGTCCAGCAGCAGGAGGGCAGACTCGTGTCTGTGGCAGCAGCATCCATTTTGTGATGCTGAGGCTCGTTTAAACTTTAACAGGGTATACCAGTGTGTACATGTCTTCTCCCTCTAGAAGGGTGGAATGCTACCCCCGCTGCCAGAAATGGCGGGGGGTAGTATTCCAAAGTGTTTGACACCTCACACGACATGTTTCGATAAAGCCTAACCAAAGTTAGCATTAACCGCGAGGATTATAATGCACTTAAGAATATATGGTATGGCTATATCACAGAACAGCTATAAGGAGGGATTTCCAAAATTCTTCAGAGGGACTCAGCTCATGCTAGGGCACCCTCTCACACAAAACCAAGCACTCTTCCTTCAGGATTGTCAAAGCCTGCCATAGGAGTGACTTTATATTTGTCTAAATGTAAAGGTAGATATAGGTATACTATATCTAAGTAAGGTGTGCTTACACCACCTTACCCAGGCTGCAAGTGCAGACCTGTGGTGCAATTTTGGAAGGCTAACCAGGGGTGGCATAATACATGCTTCAGCCCCTGGTAGGCCTCTGGGGTACCTATCCCCTGGTGCCTAAGGTACCATCTACAGGGACTCACAAGGGTGACCAGTAACCAATCTGGTACATACCTAAAGTACATGGTATCAATTTAGAGAGAGAACAGGTAGGCTGTGGTTCTGATTAGCAGGGCCACAGCCAGACTAAAGTCGAAAAACCAGTGAAGCACAGCAAAAAGTGGGGGTAACCATGGGAAACAGATCCTACAATCTTTACAGAGAGAACACTACGCTTTGGCAGCAGCAGCAAAGAAAGAGAAGTCCTTGTGGGTTGGCTGTATTATAGAGTCTGATGGGCTCTGATTGGTTGAGGGGTATATGAAAAATTTAGTTTGGTGTTTTTTCTGTTGTTTTATTGGCTGCTGAAAATTTGCAGTAAAGTTAGAGAAGCATAATTGGGATTTTCCCAGCCTTGGTGTCGGAAAGGCAAGATTTTACTAAAGACATGGAGGCGAGTATTATGCAATCTTTTCTTGCTTCTATTCAACAGCAGCCAAGCAAGATAAAAACTACATTTCCCAGAAAAAAACTGATAACAGTAATAAAAAACTGTGACATCACAATAGAATAGCCAATGGGATATCAGAATAACTATTTTTACTGAGAGCAACAAGTGAGTTAATCAATAAAAGGCATGGAAAGAAACCATAATACTGAATAAAAGGTAACCAGCACAGTCAATAAGTCTGTGAAGCAGTTCAAAAGAAGGGGAGGAGCACAGTAGTGACCCAGGATGAGCGTTCAGTGGAATGATTTGGTGAACTGTGTCGGAGAATATAGTCCAGTCGAATTAGGTGGAGGTAGCAGAGGTGGAAGGTGGTGTTGGCACCGCAGAAAAATAAACCAGAGAGGGTTGATGCAACAGTGGTGGGATAATACTCGCCTCTGTGTCTTTAATAAAATGTAGCCTTTCTGACACCAAGGCTAGGAGAATCTCAATTTTATTACAAGACCGGAGGCTCATATTATGCTTGTTCACAGCATTGCAATAACAGAATCAGAAACATGATAAAAAGGTTTACAGTAGAAAGTGCTAACAGTATTAACGTTTGACCAATCTCCAGATTTGAAAATGTCGTACGAACTAGCAACTGTAGAAAAGGCCCTAGAGGCAATAGCTCCTCTGGCCGAATGGGCGCCAAACAAATCAATATCAATAGCAGCCAAGGACATGATCATTTTAACCAGCGGGCTTAGATGGGTGAAGAAACAGGTTTGTGGGGTTTCTGGAAGGTAATAAGCAGTTAAGTAGGAGAGGAAGATCTCAAATTTGCAGTTCATGTAAAACAAGTTTTAATCAATTTCCTTCATATAGTGTTGGTTGAGAAGGGGAAAAGGGATATTGAATTGTCGATAAGTTAGTTTTGGTACGTCTGTCTACCTGAAAGGAAACACCGAAGGGTGACTAGTGAAACGAGGACACATCTAATGCGTTAACATCTGAAACACGTTTCAATAAAATGAAACATAAAGCATTGTCAACTTTGCAGATAACTGTTTGAGAGAAAGAAACACATTATCTTGCCATGAAATGAACAATTTAAGACCAAATTAACATCCCACATTGCGTTATATTTGGAAACCGGAGGTTTAACATATCTTACTTCCATTATTAGTTGACAGATCGAGATGAGGAGCTATGGCGGTGACCAAGATGGCCGCTTAGGGACCCAGCTCCGCCGACTCCACTCGCCTGCCCCGCTGTCCTGCTATTGATCCTGAGCCCCGCACAGACACTCCTGTGAGGGAATAGTAGAGACGCCCGCCGGGGGTCGATCGAGCCACCTCCGAGCTCGGACGACGGAGTTACGCCGTCGTGAATATTGCGGCCTACCCCCACTACAGACCAGGGCCTCGCATGATCCTGTGGCCGCTCTTCAGGTTCACAACATCGGCCGCCGGGGACCGGGTGGGATCGACCCGGCCGCGAGACGTGCTGTGGGCGGCTTGGGGTGAGCGGCGGGCCCCCACTGAGGAGGGCCTCTACCTGGATGGTGGCGAGGGGGAACGTGGACATGAGGCTGCCCCCCCTAATATTTGCCTGCTATATCACCGGTGGGGCCCAGCTAGGTCATTGCTTGTGGTCTACCCGGTGGGCGCAGGGACTGCGCTGATTGTCTTGTGGACACGCTCGGATCGAGGCTGCTTCTGTCTGCCGATAACTGATCGGATTTGCTCCCCGCTGGCCGCCATAGATAATACGCCTGGGAGGGCCAGGCGTTGCGTTGCACTGTGGCCTGGCCTGGGAGCACTGACTGGGGGCATTACCTTGGGGGCGCGAAGCGTGAGGCCCGGAGATGGAAGAAATGAGGCTGATGGTGGTGAGGAGTGCATTAAAGTGGCGACTGAGCTGATCTCCCCGGCTGGTCTCCTCAGTGATGACTGCGGCTGTGGTGCCATCTTTGTTGGAGGCCTCTGCGCCCTCTGACACGTAGATGTGGAGAGCTGTGAGGGGCCAGATGAAGAACAGATCGGAGGATATGAGCAACGGCCGGCTGTTTCGTTTGGTCTGACTGGGTGGTGTGCGAGGTGTGACACCCCCATTGTTGTATGTCTCATACCGGCGGTGAGTAAACTGTGGTGGAGGTGCGGTCCTGAACAAGAACACGAGCTCCTGGGCGCTTATACACTGGGGGAAGTGACCCTGGTTATTGACTGGATTTTGCCGGTTGAGGTCTACGCGCAGCGTCTGGAATCGACCCTTAATGTGTCTGACATTCGGTATAGGTGGTGTACCGCGACCTCACTGACTGCGTTGAAGAAGACGTGCGCACTATCAGGAGACAAAATGGCGACGAGAGCGGACCAGGATAAATCCCAACCTAAACCCCCTAGAGGTTCCAGGAATATTTCATGGCAGCCATCACCGGGGTTCGGACTTCTCTGGGCCAGAAAATGGAGGTACTAGACAATAAGCTTGATACCGTGACAATAGAGATGGGATTGATCAGAGCAGACCTCACAAAGGCGAGTGAGAAAGTCAAATCGCTGGAAATTAAAACAGCTAGCCTAGTAGACGATGTGAACCTGTTGCAGCAAGAGATGCGAGATCTTAAGGCCTCGAGGGTTCTCACCGATCGCAAGCTTGATGATTTGGCACGGCGCAACAACGTTCGTATATTTATTTTATTTTATTTTTTAATTTTTTTTCAAAGACCTTTATTTTGATCTTCCATGGTACACAGCTTCCAGCCTACAACCCACCGGGCTGGCTGCGCGGTACGTAGCACATGTATTGCTTCAAACATTACACAGCCCATTGCCGTCATCCCGGGGGCACGGCGGCGTGATAAAGTGCAGGTGTCTCACGGTTTAGAGGAGGATAGTGAAGGTCTAATTTTCCCTTTTTGTATAGCCATTTAAACAAAAGCATGTTTCAAGTATGTAGTAAATGAGGCCCAACGATTGAACAACCCTCCCCCCCAAACAACACAGTCACCCCATAGAGTACTGGAAGTCCATTTCTGTACTGGCGATGCATTTAAAGTTCCCAACTCCCAAGCATCTGGAACCACAAGGTCGGAAAGGTCATTACATATCTTCTGTGCGCGCTTGCATGATGGATGGAGGCTCGCAAATGCCCCCCCCTGAAATCGTTCCAGTTGGACCATACTTCCACCCATTTTCGGGGACACCCTCTCGCCACATACACAGTCTTTTCCTGTAGCATACACCAGTCCATATCACTATGCCTGCCTGTAAGTTTAGGTGGATAAGGACTACCCCAGAGCCTGGCAATGTTCCGCTTGGCTATCATTTGTCCGAGCATAACCCAGAGTCTCCCTTTCGGCGGCATGTCTGTTGGCTCCCATATATTGAGTAGACATCTCTTGGCCTCTGGGCGAATCTCCACCTCCCATACCTCCTGCATACACTGCACCACCCTTCTCCAATATCTTTGAATCCTGGGGCAATCGCCCAAAATACATGGTAGAAGGTACTCGTGCCACCACATCCCCTCCTGCAGAGTACCGTGTCAGCCCTCCCCATGAGGTGTAACCTTGTACAAGAGATATATACTCTATGTAGTATCTTCAGTTGGATGAGTCGCAGGCGGGCCGATATCGCGACCTCCCGCGGTGAAGCCAAGGCATACATCCACTCCTCTTCATCTATCCCAAGCCCGTCAGCAACCCATTTCTCTCTAAGGGGAAGGAGCATGTCAGGGGGGTGATTGATTAGTTTTTTGTATGTGAGTGATATGGCGTGTTCTGCCATGTGCCCATCAAGTATTCTATCCTCAAGTGGGGAGGATTGTGGTAGTGTAGTCTCTGGTGGGATATTAGCCTGTAGGGAGTGTCTCACCTGTAAATATCTATAGTATTCAGTTGGCGCCAGCTCGTATGTGTCCCGCAAGTGGGTGAACGCGTGGATCCCTTTGGGGCCCCAGATATCCCTGATATGGGAGATTCCGATCAAGTCCCAATTGTGGAAGCCCTTAGTACGTCCAAGGTTGCCCAGTTTTTCGGAGGCCAAAGTGGCGTGGCCATTGTAAGGACTCCTGACCATCCGAGCTTCTTCTGGGCAGCGTGCCATACCTGTACCGAGTGTAGTGTAGGTCCGGTGAGTTGGCGTGCACCCCGTTTAGAGTAAAGTGCTATCTCGTAGTTCCCCCCGGGAAGCAACCATCTGTCCATACCGTAGGCAGGGTCATTCCCATCGCCATACATCCCTTGGTTGATTGCTGAGAGGTGGGCTGCCCAGTAATACTTGCGAATGCCTGGGAGGGCTAAACCGCCATCATACCACCCCAGCGTCAGTTTGGTCAGTGCGATCCGGGGTGACCCGGCCCAGAGGAGGTCGCGCTGTGCCACCTCAATTGCTGCAAAGTATGTGTCAGGGACTGAGTCTGGATAATTTGTAGTGCATAAAGAAAGCGTGGCAACGCTAACATCTTAAATAGGGCTGCCCTGCCCAGTAGAGACAGTGGGAGGTGTTGCCATGATTTGGCCTCCCTTTGGAGCCGACTTAACGGCGGCTTGAGGTTTAGATCATATAGGAGGGCCTTGTTCGTGGTTATGTACACTCCCAGGTATTTGAACCCGTCCTCTGCGACCGTGATAGGGCACGTGTCAGGGAGCCTCGGAGGGGCACCATCTAGGACGTAGAGATATGACTTGCTCCAGTTGACCCGGAAGCCAGAGTTGCGACCGAAGCTCGCAAATATATTGAGTGCTGCCATGATCGACCTGCGCGGTCTGCAAAGGTACAAGAGTATGTCGTCGGCGTAGAGGGATATCTTGTCCTCCCACCCTTCCGTCCAGACTATGCCCTTCAAATAAACGTCTTGCCGTATCCAGGCTGCGAGCGGCTCAAGGGATAGGGCAAAGAGAAGAGGAGAGAGGGGGCAACCCTGTCTTGTCCCTCTCTCAAGTGTGAAAACCTCAGACACCTTGTTGTTTACCAGTACCTGCGCCAGGGGTTCTGCATATAGGAGATGCACCTACGCTATGAAGTGAGGTCCAAAGCCAAGTTTACGCAGGACCGCGAACATATACGGCCACTCTAGGGTGTCGAATGCCATGGTGGCGTCCAGAGAGACCACCACTGCGTCCTCCTGCAGCCTGTGGCGCTGCCCCAGCACGCCATGTAACCTTCTGATATTGAGGGCCGTGTTGCGATGAGGCATGAACCCCGATTGGTCAGGGTGGACCAACGAAGGGACAGCGGTTTGAGTCTATTAGCTAATGTTTTGGCCAGTATTTTGGGCTCCGCGTTGAGGAGCGAGATAGGTCTATATGACGCACACTGGTCTTTAGGTTTCCTTTCTTTCGGTATCGCCACTATGGTCGCTATGCGCTGATCACGAGGCAGCACCTCTTTCTCCCTACTCTCGTCGAACATCGGTTTCAAATACTTGCTGGTGACGTCGGGTTTCAGCTTGTAAATCTCTATGGGTAGACCATTAGGTCCTAGAGCCTTCCCAGGGCGGGGGTCTCCTATTGCACGTTGTAGTTCGGCCTCAGTAAGCGGACTATCCAGGGCCTCCCGATTTTCATCTGACAGGGAAGGCATTCGAATATCGGTTAGGAGGTCTATAGAGTCCTCCTCCGGGCGATCTGACTCCCTCCTGTAGACCCGTTGGTAATGTCTCGCAAACTCTTGCGCTATCTCTCGAGGTTCTGTAACTACGGCCCCTGACTCTGTGCGTATTTCCGGCACCACCCTACTGGCCTTCTGTTTTCTCTCGAGCCAGGCTATAAGTTTCCCGGCTTTGTCGCCTTGATCATAGAGTCTACCCATCTTGTGCCGGGCCATAGTTTGAGCTTCTTGGGTTACCAGTGCTCTGTACTCCGCTGCTTTCAACTGCAGTTTGTGACTGACTTCCCTGTCCCCAGTTTCTAGCGCCTCCCTTTCTAGGTCTTCGAGATCTACCTCAATTGTTGTGACTTGTCTACTTTGTTCTTTCCGTCCAGTCGAGATGGTTGAGAGCACCTCCCCCCTAATCGCGGGTTTAAATGCCTCCCACAAGGTGACGTGAGAGTCAACCGAGCCAACATTATTGTCAAAGTACTGTGTTATGGAGTTGGATATCTGCTTCCTAAAGTCCTCGTTTTTTAAGTGCCATGCGTTTATTGGTGCTATGCAGCCCTCACTACTGTTCCCCACTGTTATGTGTGTAAGGACCGGTGAGTGGTCTGAGATGCCCCTAGGCAGAAGCGTTGCCTCTCGTAATGTCATGTCGTTTTGTAGCACAGTAAGGATGTAATCTAAGCGCGAGAAGGAATGGTGCGACCCGGAGAGGAAGGTAAAGATGGAGCAGGCGCCAGACATCCGTGAGTCCGAAGGCCTCAAGGAAGTCCGCTAACCACCTCTGTCCCTGGGGCAGATCTCTAGGGGGCTGCCGATCTAGGGTCACCCGACACCACTGCGTTAAAGTCCCCACCCAGCACCAATAGACCATCGGGAAGAGAGAGGAGTAGTGTGCCTAGGTCCGTGAAGGCCCGAGTTTGAAGGCCAGGCGGTATGTAGACAGAAAGTAAGTTGAGTGTGCGGCCCTCCCACCGTCCAGATATAGCCGTGAAGCGTCCCTGTGGGTCAGTTTTATTGAAGTCTATGTGGAGGGGCAGTGAGCGACGCAGGAGGATCCCCACCCCCCTGGAGCCGGAGGTGAAGCCAGAGTGAGCTGCTAGAGTGTAGCCCCACCTGTTTAGGGCCTGACATACATTCCCCAGCCAATGAGTTTCTTGCAGTAGTACCATGTCAGGCTGGTGTCGTTTGATGAACCGTAGGACTATAGTGCATTTGAGTCTGTCACCTAACCCGTTAACATTCCAGCTAAGGACTTTCAGACTCATCTCCCACCTCCTAGCCATAACCGTTGCTGAGTGTGGTGCCGCGTCCCACCACCCCTGTGCTGCGTCTGCCTACCTGACAACCTAGTGCGTGTGACCGTGAAGGATCCCCAATTCTCCACCCCTCCCAGGTTCCCACCCGGAAGGTGTATGCAGTGCCGCTGATCGAGAATCTATAAGACCATTGATTACACTCAAATAAGACATTGTTCGCCTGTACTCTGGTGACAGATCCAAACCTGACAGTGCGGACTACTTGTGACCGTGAAACTTCTTCAACCCCCAAGCCCCCCAACAGTCCCCCCAACATGACCGATTAAAGCAGACTGTGCAAAGCATTACAGTTGTAGAACCCCCTAGACCCCCCCCCCCACTCGGTGTTCTGGCACCACCCTTCCCCGAACAACAATCCCCCCCTCCCTACCCCCTGCTCCGTGGGTCTTTGAACTACCCACCACCCCAATTAGCAGAGCGCCTGTCGCCCAAACCCCCCCCCCCCGGAAGAGAGGCGAACCCTCCCTGAGGAACTCGTGTGGAAAACGTGGCTGGCTCACTCCCCTTTCGCCAACCCATGCTGCCCTTGTGAGTCATTAACATATGTTCGAAGCACACAGAACACTGGCTTGAGGTCCCTGAGTCCCGTATCGTCTATGTGGACCACCCAATGAAACAAACCCCATGGTAACACTGAATGTAATATACGTTACTGTTTGAAGATCAACGGCAGCAGTGTTACGTCATCATCCGATTGCATTGTCTCGGACTGAACCCCAGCGGGGGCTGTTTGACCTGGAGCGCCAGGACTTCTGGCTCCGGTCATCTCTGTCTTGTCTCCCAGCCCTGGAGCCAGGGGAGGAGGCCCCAGGGTCTCTCCAGTTGGTGCTGACTCCTTCAGCCCGGGCCCCCGGCGCTGCGTTGTCCAACCACTCCTGGGCCACCGCCGGTGTGATGAAAAAGTAGGATTTACCACCGACAGAACTTTTAACTTATCTGGGAAGAGCATCATATATTTGAGTCCTCGCTCCCGGAGTGCCGCCTTGATCCCTTGGAATGACTGACGTTCCTGTTGGACTTGTAGCATGAAGTCAGGGAAGAATCGTATCGTTGCCCCTTTGTAGTGCAAGTCTCCTTGTTGCCTGGCGGCTTGGAGAATCGCGTCGCGGTCCCTGTAACTGAGCACTTTGGCAATAATTGTTCTCGGCAAGGCCCCCGGTTTTGGCTTGGGGATCGGGGCTCGGTGGGCCCGCTCGATGGTAAAGATGTTGGACAGTCTTTTGGGCTTTAGGTGTTGCAGGATGAGGTCCTCTAGAAACAGCTCCGTACTGTCCCCTTCCAGTTCCTCCGGCACACCCACCACGCGGATGTTACTTCTCCGAGCCCTCCCTTCCTGGTCCTTCAGCTTCAGCGCCATTTTCTGGTGTTGGTGGATGAGCTTGTTCACCATGTCCTCCAGGCGTTTTTCTGAGGTCTGTAGTGTCTTTATGGCCCCTTCATTAGACTTGGATCTCTCAGTGGTTTTCCCTAGGTCTTCGCGTAGTAGGTTCACTTCAATAGAGATCTTGTCAATTTTCGACTCGAGGTTGGCTCCCAGTGTCTGGATGGCGGCCATGATGGCGTTTAGGGACGGTTCCGCCTGCTCCTTTGCATCCTTTACCGCTCCCCCTGGCTGCTGTTGCGTGCGGGCCACTGCATATTGGTCCATCTTATTAGTTTGGGTCCCTGTTCCTCCCTTGGGGGGGCCGCATGGTGAGGCCGGGCCCTTAGTGGATGAGCTGGAGCATCTGTCGTCCGTGACAGCGGTTGTGTGTGTGTCCGAGTCAACTCAGGATGTGACCCGGGAGCGGCCAGGAACCACCGGAGTCAAACACCACAACGGGATACCGATCCCGGACGCTATCTGCTCCTCACACCGGTCGGGCAGGCAGGCTCCCGCGCGACAAGTGTCCCTCGGCGTTCCAGTACCCAGCCGTGAAGAAGCCCCGCGGGTCCGAGTGCAGCACCACACTCCCAAGCTTGACAGCCAGCAGGACGCCTCCTATTCGCAATAGCGACAGCGTGAACTGGATGGCCTCGGCCCAGCTTCGCGAGGCCTGCTCCCAGCGTTCGCCCCGCAGAGAGAGAATCAGGTCTTGTAGCGCCCTCGGGCTTCAAGGAAAGCGCAGGTGACCATATGCACACAGTTTGCTGCCCATTCACACCGCGTGCCTCCCCGGGCAGTGGTCACTACGCACCGGCCTTGTTTGCTGTCAATGCCTCAGCCCTGGGCCCCAGTTCAGGTGTCCCAGGAGGGGTGTCCGTGAGTTCAGGGGCACCTCTCTGTCCTCCCCGTGCCTCACCTCCTCTGCGACGTCTTGGGAGCAGGACCTCGAGTGAATGTCTTCTCAGGGTCATGTAGGTCCGTGCAGTCCGTGTGGGGGGTCCGATGTGTTATGTGTCCCTGGGGAGCTATTGTTTGTTTGGGCCTTCTCCTCCAGGCTGCCCCTGCATGCAGTTCGCCCGTATGTCCGTAGTCTCGACAGGGGGGCCTCCGCTCCGTTTCGAGCAATAACGGGCCACTGCCAGTCTCCCCAGCAGTGCCGGCCGCACCTCGGGCCTCCTAGCAGTCCCACCACTCCTCCGGCTCCGCTCGCGGGCCAGCTAGTGCAGAGGGCGCCTCCCGGACACCAGCCGCCTCCCTCCAGGCTCCGGTGCACTCACCCGGCCCCGCGGCCGTCTCCACCGGGCCTCCTAGCAGCCCCACCACTCCTCCGGCCCTGCTCGCGGGCCAGCTAGTGCAGAGGGCGCCTCCCGGACACCAGCCGCCTCCCTCCAGGCTCCGGTGCACTCACCCGGCCCCGCGACCGCCTCCACCGGCAGGAATCCTCTCCGCCGCACCGTCCTCAGGACTTGCCTCAAAATTTAGTCCCCGGCTCCGGGCGTTACTGCAGGCCGCAAACACTCAGCACGGCAGATCTCGGCGTCGGGGGGTCAGCTTGCGTCGCGGCTGGAGTCTCCGGATAGCGGGAACCTTCCGGTGTCCTGTATGGCCTTTTTGCGCCATTTCTGGGCAGGAGAAATGTGCGGATGTGCAGGGGAGATTCGCCGGACCACGGAGCACTCCTAAGATGCGGCCATCTTAGCTGGTCGTCGGCCACGCCCCCCCAACGTTCGTATATTGGGGGTGCCGGAGAATTCGGAAGGGCAAACTCTAGATCTATTTGTGGAAAATCTTATTCTTAACCACCTGAAACCTAAGGGTCTAAGTAACTACTTCACAGTTGAGCAGGCCCACAGAGTTCCGGGAAGCAGGCCTAAGCCGGGGCCCCTCCCCGTCCTCTGATTGCCCGAGTTCTGAATTTTCGGGACAGAGATGTGATCCTTCAGTCGGCACGGAACGGAGCTCCGCTAAAATTCGAGAACGCTACTCTCTCCTGGTTCCCGGATTTCACTCAAGCAATGCAAAAACAGAGACAGTCAAGTCAAGTCAATAAACTTTATTCGGTTGTGCGAATTGACAACCATAAAAGCATTTACGCTACATGTAAAAATAACACGATTAATACATAGAAATAAAATACAGTTGTAAAATAAGCAGGTGAAGACAAATATACAACAAGCATTCAGAATATTTGGCGGAGTCCATTGTAAAAAAGAGGTAATAGCAATTCATATATTATTTTTATCCTTCCATACTATTTCTAAATTTTACTGCCAATTTTAAAAAACTACATAAATACAAGGAATATTCACAACTTAATAACTGTAGAAAGTGCAGTGCAGGACGATATTGTGTAAAATTTAGTTTTTTTCAAACAGGGTTTTAAATATAGATTCCTCGGTACAGTATAAAAGGGACAAAAGAAAAGAAAGTGTGCCAGGTCTTGCGGAGACATGTCGTCGCAGCCGCAAGCCGGCAACACTTGTCCACGGTGAGATCCCCTAGGTACAGCCAGCAAGAAATGAAACAAATTAAACCTGAACCTGATCAGTAAGAAACGGTCATAGCTGGACAATTGCCAGGATAAATAGGGTTCCATGAGCAAGGTGCTCTTTACTAATACATGATTACGAACACTTTCTTTTTTGAGCTCACGTGATTCCCTATCTTGAATTCTGCGATCAATAAAGGCTTTCTTGAGGAGCCAAGATGGCGACCTGAACGGACGCTCGATTCTCGGCTCCGCAAGCCGATATTTTTTGCACATATATCCTGATCTTTAATCCGGACTTACACCGCAGCGGACCATAGCCACTATTGTACAGACATTCCCGGTTCCCCGCCGAGGTCCCTACCTGCTGGATTCCCGAAGATATCGTCGCATCGGGCGGTGTCCCCATGCCCGTGCGCTGAGACCAGTGCTGCTCCTGGCCGCCGTGGACCTTCAGACCGGCATGCGTTTGCTGTGTCCGGGAAGTGGGGATCCACTCTTTGGAATCAACGCTGTTTGATGGGTCGGACGGATTTACTTTGCATCACCTGCGCCACAGCCCTGCGTGATTAGTGTGAGAGGGTCCAGCTCTCCTTTGTCGTTATCGTTTCACCGGCTGGGGCTGCCCTGCGCCGTCCGAAGTAAGTGGATCCCCCCAAGACTGCCCAGACTTGCACCGCGGCGGCAGTGATTCTCCTAGCGCAACGCTCCGGAATCGAGAGGCATCTCCGCCCGATCCCGGACTCACTGAGACAGTCTTTGTCCTCCTCCAGTATTGCGCCCCACCAGACACCGAAAATGGCGACTGCCCTTCTTGTCGAGGAGACTACCCTCCTGCATCATGCCAGCGACCCCCTGCCAGATATTAAATGGGACGTGGTGAGGCGTGCATGGCCTCGCGCTGCGGAGCAGCATAACTTGCAGACAGAGCCGACCTGCCGGGATGTCCTCATGGCACTAATCGAGCTCAGGGCGGAATCGCGTGCACTAGCTACCATGATGGGAGGCAACGCTACATGGCGGACGGAGTGGGTCCGACCGGCCGTCTCGCAGGGATGCACTGACTCGGCTCTGACGATCACGGAGGGGGAAGTCGTGGGACCGAGTGCTGACACGGAGGTGCGGAACGCCAGCCTACACCGCGGCTCCCGTGATTGGCAGTCCGGCATTGGTACCGGGGACACATTGTTGCACATGATACTGGAGTCTGGGACCTTGCCTGTGGAGAAGTTACTGTTTCCCCAACCTCCATTCACCCGGCAACTGTATCCCCCTGAGCCTGCTGCTTCCCAAGTGCCTTTTTCCCGGCGATGGAAGGTATGTCCGTTTGTGTATATGGGGGTGCTTCTCCTGTCTGCCTATGGTGCGGCTGCCGCCTGGGGACCTCCATTTTGTCCCCGTCTCCTGTTTCTTCATCGACTGTGGCCATTTTATATCCCGGCTCTGTGCGGATTAGGCTTTCCTCGGCTGATGTGCTCAGGGGGACTGTTGCGCTCTGGCCAGGGCTGAAGAACTTTGGTTGTAGATCTGGACTGATGAGCTAATGGGGACTCAGATTGGAACATCTTCGACTACGCTTTGGATTGTGCACACCGTAACGTCCCACCCCGTTTTCATTGTAATTAAGACTGTTATGGTTTCACTATCTTACGGAGTGGGAAGAGACTGTACGGCGGATATGTCCGTGAAAGATAATGTTGTGCCCGCCTTTCGCTTTCTAATCTATGCTGCCATGTTGTTTCTTGTTTTCAGAGGGGGCGAGTCGTCTCCAGGGACTCTATTCGGGGACGTACCTAGGATCGGGCCGGGGCCTCATTGCTTTTCCTTGTTATCGGTTTATGGACTGGTCGAGCTGAGATTGTCACTGTTTGAGCATGGGACTGCCTATTGTATGATTTATTCTCAGATTTGGATTTGATTTCCCCGCCTGCAGTTCTGCTTGTTACAACTGTTTTGCATGTGATACTTTTGGCGGGGGGATGCTTACGGGGCCGGTGGGGACCGGGACCATATTGAATTTGGCTCCTCCCTCCTCTTCCGGGAGTTGGGGAGTGGGATGTCCTTTCTCACTCTCTCTATTCTCTTTCCCACTTGGGGGTACTCTTGGGGCGACAGGCATGCCTATTGGGGGGGGGTGGGCCGTGGCCTTCCGTTGGTATGCAGGGTGGGGGGATGGGATGTGTTTTGTGTTCTTCTTTGTTCTATGGCCCTCTTTTTCTTTTTCTCTCCTTCTTCTTTTCCTCTGCGTTTCCTCGCTTCCTTGGGGTCGGGGGTCAGTGTTCTTGAACAATGATAGCTATCCTGGTCTTTTCTTTGCCTCTACCCTCTTCGTAGTGTTATAATTTTGACCTCGACAAAACTATAAAATTAAACCTTTTTCTATCCTCTTACTATTGCTCGCGGCTCCACACGACACTCTTTGCTTAGAGATGGCTTTAACAGCGTTCTGTTCTAATAATTTCCTTTTTATCCTTCTATTGTATGTCATAGCGGCCGGCCCTGCGGGGTTGTAGGCAGACGCTGTGTATTGTGCATTTGATAAATAAAGGTTTAAAAAAAAAAAAAAAAAAAAAAAAAAAAAAATAAAGGCTTTCTTGACCGTTATAACATCCTGTTTAGTGATCGATTCAGGAGATGAAAAGAGATCAGGGCGATCTAGATCTGCAAAGCACTTAAAAAGATACTTTAACCAGGGGACCTTCATCCTGTTGACCCATGTGAGTGACTCTCTTAAGATAAGCTGGGTTAGTGGAATGTTATCATTTAACCAACAATTCATCCAGCATAACATGGGGTTAACAGCAATCTTGTCACTTACGTAAGAAACCCCCAGTTCCTCGTGCACGGAAAAATTGGCCGTGCCCCTA
This sequence comes from Lissotriton vulgaris, assembly GCF_964263255.1. Lineage (NCBI taxonomy): Eukaryota > Metazoa > Chordata > Amphibia > Caudata > Salamandridae > Lissotriton > Lissotriton vulgaris. Next base: position 254,805,465 of record NC_141687.1, read on the forward strand.
GGAACCCTTAGTACTGATTTCAAGAAATTATTCTCAGCAGTCTGTAGGGGATCCGGAGGAACATAACCCCAAATTTCACTACCATAGCACGCTGTGGAGATACTCTTGGCTTGATAAAGTTGGAGTAGGGCGGCAACTGGACTATTGCCCACTTTCTTAGAAAAGTCCATTATTGCCGCGTTTACCCTAGTGACTTCTCCCTTCTTTTTTTCAATCACGGGACCCCAGTTTAGTTGACTGTCAAAGAGGACCCCGAGATAGGAAAATGTACGTGTGGTAGGAATACGTACACCATTTACATTTAAGCAGTTTACTTTTTTACTTCCCTGTCCAACCTTCATTATGTATGATTTAGAGTTGTTAATGCTTAACTCTCTTGAGGCCATAAAAGAATGGAAGGAATCTAATAGGGTTTGAAGTCCGTTTGCTGTTCTTGATAGGAGAACTGCGTCGTCCGCATATAAAAGGACTGGCAGCCCCCTACGTCCTATATACGGAAAGTCCGTATTGGTGCTTAAAAGATGCTCTTCCAGATCATTTATATACAAGTTAAAAAGAAATGGGGCCAGGATGCAGCCTTGACGGACACCACGATGCACCCCAAAGTCTTTGGTCACATTCAGGTCTTGAGTGAATCTGACATTTGCATTGGTGTCCGAGTGCATATCATTTAACAAATCGACCAGGTTTGGGTCCACACCCATTTTTAGCATGGCGTCCCAGAGTTTTCCCCGGCTCACACAATCGAAAGCCGAGGAAAGATCCATGAACGCCATATGGATCGTTCCTCTTCGGGCCTTAGTATACTTCGCGATGATGAGATATAAGTTTAAACATTGTGAGATCGTAGAATGACCAGGCCTGAATCCATACTGGATTGAAGATATTATATTATTTTCTTCTGACCATCTGACCAATCTATTCAATATTACTCCTCCCACAACTTTAACCACGGAGTTTATTAAAGATATTGGTCGATAGCAGGCAGGGCTACTGCGGTCTCCTTTTTTAAAAATAGGTACGATAGTGGATACCCCCCATGATTTTGGGCATCCACAGAGCACAGCAGCATTAAGAACAGCTGTAAGGACCGGTGCCCAGAGTGTTTTACAAGATTTGAAAAGATCAGGGGGGAGACCGTCAGGTCCAGGGGCCTTGTTGTTCGATAGGCCTTCTATGCCCTTGATTACCTCATCAATTGTGAAGAACAAGGATTTTTCACTAATTTCTTTTGGACTACATTGTACCTGGAGGCCGTTACCTTTAAAAATGGAGCTGAAGTAGTTAATCCAAACTTCTTCTGGGATATTAGTGCCTATACTTGAAATGCTGGAATGATCAAATAAGGGCTTGTTAATGATCTCCCAGAACTTAGAACTGTTTTTTAGTATCTCTGGATCTAACAAAGACTCCCAAACGTTTTTCTTGACAGCACGTTTGCGAATGGCAAGAGACTTTTTATACTCAACCCGCAACACCCTAATGGTTGAGGGATCTCTCGGTTTTGTTTTTAATGCTTTCTTAAGCTCACGACTGGCCTTCGAACAGTTACTGTCAAACCATTTTGGATTATTGGATAAATTAGCTATCCTCTTAGTAGGTAACGTTAAAAGTGACTCCACCTTTTTAGTAATCTCATTGAAGGACATCAGAATTTGTAAAGGTGCTGAGGCAGTAGATGTACACGTTATCAGATCATGGTGGCATACATTAGTAATAGAAGAATAAAATTGCTTACAGTCCACCTTTGACCACTTTAAACGTCGCTTGCCATTAATACATTTAGTAGTACCACAGTCCTTTCGAGTGATATGTTTTTCAAATAAATTCACACCCATAGTTATACATAAAGGATTATGATCGCTAAATATGCTTGGAATAATCAAAAAATCCCCAACAAAATTAACAAATTCTGCCGATAAAAGAATATGGTCTATATATGACCCTGTGGCGTGACCTTTAAAAGTAGGGGTTGAAAATACAGTCTGTTCCTCAACTATTGACATAGCAGTAAAAAGGTTATATTCATTCACTAAGTCATTTAAGCATGAACCCCTTCGCGAGTGATCAAAGTGTAATCCTTCCAGTTGGTTACAGCCCAAATGACCGGCAGGACTCAGGTTAGGATTCCCACATACATGAGTGTTAAAATCACCCGCTATTATCTTAAGGCGGGGAAGGGAATCATCTTTGGCCCTTAGGAATTCACGCAATGACTCAATATTGCAATCACCAGACTGACTCACTGCATTGTAAAAGTTGACCAAAGCAAAACTTGTACTGCCCCTCTTAAATTCAACAACCTGGATATTATTATTGCCAGAGTGATGTACAGTTTTAAGGCATATTAGTGACAAATTAACAAAGATTGCCAAACCCCCTTTAGCTCTACCACTAGATGAAGGAACTGCCGAGATTATAAAGCTCTCATAACCGTCAATGTATATATTTTTCCCCACTACCCAGGTTTCTTGGAGACAAATAACGGGGTAGTCTTTAACAAAAGATAACCATTCTACATTAGACAGTTTATCCTGCAGACCAGCTATATTCCAGGATAATAGCCCCTCTTTATATTTAATTGGTTCGTGTTGTGATATAGCCACATTTCCACGTGCAGTTTGAGTAATAGGTGTTAGGCCTATACAGCAGCGAACCCGGTCTGTTCCGGGGTTAGCCGAAGAACAAGCTTGACGGCAGGCTGGGTTTATATCAGTGGATAAACCTGATATATCTGATTGATTCCTGCCATCCCAGCCCCCATCTAACCCTTGGGGAATATCTACGAGGTCTATAACTTCTGGCGTTCGGTCGGTGGGGAAGAGGTTAGTTGGTGTGTCAGGTAGTCATTCCACCCCATCCAATCCCCCCTCGTCTGAGAAGATGCCATACCTATTCGAGGTGGGGATATTAAAGTGATTATTAAAAAGATGAGTAGGGTAATATTGATCTGGGAGGGGTGGCCGTGTTGGACGTTCCCTTCTATCCTGACTATACCCCCAGTTGTTAGTTGGGACCTCAAAACCCCAGCCTTTTGATGTCGCTGGCCATATAGGCCTTGTAAAATTATGAGTAGGCTTAGGATAGGACATGCTCCGCTGTTTTTTGCCGAAAAATTCTAGGGTGAGAGGAATGATAGTACCTCTTCTGCGCTGCGGCGGCAAAATATTTGGCAGGATGTTTGGTAAAACTGCAGAATTGGTAAAGTTTATAATAATGCAGTCGCCCTTGAATTTTTTAGGGTTTTGACCTATCCAAGGGACTCTTCTGGCTGACTTAATGTCTCCAGCTAGCTGTTGCTTCCCCCACGGGGCCAGCTGCATATTACCTGATAACCAGTGCAGGGCCTTACTTGTTACTGCCGAGGGGGATTCTAATTGATCTGGGGCTAGTGGGGGGACGTTAGCCAGTACCAGTACTAGTGGAGCCGCGTCTTCCAGAAACTGTACCGTGACTTCTTCTGTAATAGGTGTAGGTATTACAGGCGGAATTGGGGGTATTATAACTCCTGGCAGTAGGTGATGTGTCACTGTAGTTGAGGGCTGTTCCTGTGGATTTGCGTGTATAATGTTTGAAGTAGTACCTCCCTCAGATGAAGGAAGAAGAGCCTCTTTTACAGGAAAAGCTAGACTGGTAACTGTGTCTGATATATTAGACACAGCTTCTGCTAACTTTTTTTGATCAGCACCTAGTTTCTTTATATCAGCAGTTAGCTTGTCCAATTTGGTCACTACTGGTTTAATTAAGATTTTAAGTTTAGTGTCAATTAGATCAGCTAACCTTGATAATAACTCCTCATCCATATTATGCTTCTCAGATTCATCTACTTTCCCCCTGCTTTTATCCCTACTTCTCACAGGTGACACAGCCCTCTTCTTCCCTAGAAGAGCTCCACCACGGTATAATTGAGTTTTTCTACATTTTCTGATGGCACGTGGCGCATGATCTAGAACTGGGGGATCGGCTTCATTATTTGGCTGCTCACTCTCCTGCACAATTTGATCTTGGTCTAGATCAGTGTCAACTACCTGACAATCCAAATCATTAGCCCGAGCTATATCTTGACCTTGTGTTGTGTGAGTACTCAGGTTTGAAATGCCATGTTCTAGGGTGTCAGAGTCTAAAACTGCACTTCCCTCAACCTGGGAAGGTATATCAATCCAGGGTGAATCAGGTGAAGAACTTAGCGGAGATAAGTTAGGGGACAGGCTAAGACCTAACGATTCGCGCCTCTCGTTGTTAATCTTAGAGACTACTTGTATCATATAGTTTTCTATTGAGTTACCTCCCACCGCTAAATTCTTTTTAGGCATTCTTCTTAAGTGAGTAATAATAACCAAGTAACAAGAATGTTATAGTGGATGATGGTATATCCAGGAAATAAATATAAGTATAAATAGTCTTACTGCAGAACCACACTGAATGAAGACAGTACAGGCAGAGTAGCGTGTCCAGTCCAGTCTCAGCCTGTCTCGGACTGTCTAAGACTGTCCGCCCTTTGTCCGGGCTTCGTCCGGCGTCCCGCACACGCGTCCCGCTATGCGTCTGGGGCACGGTTTAATAGGAGGAGCAGGGGGCGGGAAGAGACTCCAGGTGCGCTGCGTTAGTCCTGCGCGGAACCCTGGGTCTCGCAGTCCCAGCCCCTGTCGAAAGCGCCTCACACTCTCCTCGGCGGCGGTGATATTTCCAAAGTTCCACTCAAGCACTGTAGAAGGCAAACGAACAGGGTGTAAAGATAAAAGTCACGGACTCTGCACACAGCTGCGAGCGGCACCCGCGAAGCGGGGGCCGCGAGCTGTTTTGAAGGGGCAAGCCAGGCGATGCAAACGGGGAGGAGCAGGGGCGGGAAGAGACTCCAGGTGCGCTGCGTTAGTCCTGCGCGGAACCCTGGGTCTCGCAGTCCCAGCCCCTGTCGAAAGCGCCTCACACTCTCCTCGGCGGCGGTGATATTTCCAAAGTTCCACTCAAGCACTGTAGAAGGCAAACGAACAGGGTGTAAAGATAAAAGTCACGGACTCTGCACACAGCTGCGAGCGGCACCCCAGAGACAGAGTTTCATGGCAGTAAAGCGGAAACTGAGGGACAAGGGTATAAAATATGCCATGATGTTTCCGGCCGCCTCAGAGTGTAACTCAATGGGAGGGCTTGGTTATTCGATAAACTGGAGGTGGTGGCCAATTGGTTGGACAATACTTTCATGCCTGGTGCAGACAGTCAAGATCTAGAATAAGCGGAGGAACAGTGAACATGTTCATATCGACTAAATTGGCTTAAATAGTCGTAAGCTGTTGCAGGGCTGAAATGGGATTGTAAATATTCCCCTGTTTATCTATTATGTCTTAGAATGATACATTGCGGGGGTGGCGGGGGGTGTGAGTGGGGGAGAACTGGGTAGCCGGTCTTCCCGTTGGCCCTCCTCTGTTTTCTACCTTTAGTTAACATTAGATTAGATTAAGGGCGACAGGCACACTGCTAGTTGGGGATCTGCGCTATGTACATGCAGGGGTGCAGGGTGGGGGGTGGTGGGTCTAGTTTTGTGAGTTGAATGGGGGGGTCGATTTGTTTTTTTTTAATTTTCCTTATTTTTGCATCAGGTGACAGTATCCTAATTTTACATATGTGGTGTGGGGTAGATGTCGAGTGCTAACTGGCGGATCCGTGGTGAAAGTGTTGAGCTGGAATGTCAATGGTCTAAGGGACAAGATCAAATGTGGGATGGTGAATCAGCTAGTTAGGAGGCACTCCCCGGAGGTGGTGTTGTTGCAGGAGACGCACCTAGTTGGAAATCGATGTATGGCCCTGCACAGAGGTGGATACAAATTAGTTGCGCATTCTGGGTTTACGTCTGGTTCCAGGGGGGTTGGCATTCTACTCAAAAACTCTTGCCCGTTCGAGTTGCAGGCCACATGGTCGGACCAAAGGGGCAGATATGTTGGTATATCGGGACAACTAGGGGGTAGGACAGCAACCTTTTTATCTATCTACGTACCACCAGGCCTTCAGGCTGACACCTTCAAAGATTTGAGTTTCATTTTCCTCACTCTACCCTTGGATCTTCTTGTTCTGGGGGGTGACTTTAATGCCTTGTTGGATGGTGGCGTTGATAGATTTCCTCCACGGGCGCGGTTAGCGGCGCAGGGGTGGCTCCCTGACTTTCTTGAAGCATTGGGGCTGGTAGATTGCTGGAGACTCCGTAACCTAACTCAGAGAGTATTCACCCACGTCTCGGCTGCAAACAATAGCATGTCTAGATTGGACTACATTTTGGTTCCGGCGGCCATGGCACACACCATTAGAGAGGTAGGGCACCTGGGGAGGGGCATTTCCGACCATTCCCCCGGTGTGGCTGCAACTTGAGGTGGGACAGCCTGCAGTGGGTAGAATCGCACCGATTAATGCATGGTATTTGCGGACCCTGCCACCAAAAAGGAGGTGCACCAGGTATCAGAGCATTATTTTCAGGATAACCTAGGTACGGTAGACTCAGCACAGTCCCTTTGAGAGGCATACAAGTAGGTGTTGCGGGGGACGGTCCGTTCTTTGATTGTGGGAAACAAAAAGAGGCACCAGGCCGCTGTGGTTAAAGTGAAGGCAGAAGTGATGGATTTAGAGAGAAAGGTGGCAGATAAGGTGACTCTAGAAGACATGCATTTGTTGAAATTGAAACAAGATGAATATAAAGGTATTTCTAGGGAACGAGCTATAGCACAAAACAACGATGTGCAAAGCCGAATATATGAACATGGCGATAAGGCCGGTAAATTAATCGCTTGGCTCGAGCGTGGAGAGAGTGCCTCTCGTCTGTGCCGGAGTTGGAGGGGTCAGGGCCTGACAAAGTCACAGATCCACAGAGGTGTATGCATCGGCAAATGGCTTTACCGAGATAGCAAATGGAGAGATGATTAGAGATATAGCCATGCCCACCCTGACAGAGGAACATAGGGGATACTTGGGCTCACCCATTACAGACAACGAAATTGCACAAGCTATTAGGGGTATCAAGTCCGGGAAGGCGCCAGGCCCCAATGGACTGCCTATAGAGCTATATAAACTGACTGCCAATAAAATCACTCCCCATATGCGTGCCATCTTCCCAGAAAGTAGGGACCTGGGGCAATTGCCATATGATCAACGGGTGGCGAACATTGTCGCTATCCATGAACCGGGCAGGGTCAAGACGTCCCCTTCCTCGTATCAGCCTATTTCACTTCTTAATGCGGAACCCAAGATACTGGTGAAGTTGCTCGCCACTAGATAGGTCAAGGTCATCACTCCTCTGATACACCCCGATAAATCTGGCTTTATGCAACGTCGGAATACGGCCCTGAATCTGCGTAGACTCCATGGAATATTGGGAGGTTCTTTAAAGATATTAGAACCATCTGTATCGGTGTCCCTGGATGCCACCATGGAATTTGATCGAGATGAGTGGGCTTATCATTTTGCCATTCTGAGTAAGTTGGGCTTCGGCCCTGAATTTATTGGATGGGTTAGATTGTTGTATGCCGCTCCGCTGGCCAAAGTGATTGTAAATAACTGCAAATCAGCCGACTTTGTTCTTGGAAGGGGCACGAGGCAGGGATGTCTGTTGTCCCCACTCCTTTTTGTGTTAGCACTGGAGCCGCTTGCGGCATGGGTCCGATGGGACCGGTCAATATGCGGGCTGCGGTGGACGTTGGACTTGGAGGATAAAATCTCGCTTTACGCAGATGATATTTTGTTATATTTAACAAAACCCAGAGTGTCCTTGAGTAGTTTTCTAGATGTTCTAGCGATCTTCAGCAGATATTCTGGGTTTGCCATAAATTGGACGAAATCCGTTTTATTTGTCATATCCGGTGACCCGCCTGTCGTCCCACAGGCATGCCCTATTAGGATAGAAAAGGTGGGATATGAATATATAGGATATATATAACGTTGGATCCAAAAGTGAGATATGCCAACAACCTAGTACCTCCCCTGAATCGGCTTAGAAGGGACGTAGAGCGATTTATCATTACTTGGTAGGGCGGTTCTGTTTAAAATGATAGCTCTGCCCCGGTTTTTGTATATACTTCAGAACTCCATGGACCCTGTGCCTGCGGCTTATTTTCGGGAGATTGAGGTGCTTCAGCAGCAGCTTCTGTGGGACAGCAGGGCTCGTATAGCCTTTGTCAAACTCACTCTTCCCTGGTATGATGGTGGAATCGGGCTGCCGGACTTGAAAAGATATTATTGGGCCGCTCATCTCGCGGCAGTAAATCACGTGATCTATGGCTCGCCTGGAAATCCTGGCTGTGCAATGGATCGAGGACTCTCCCCAGGGGGAGACATAGTCAAAGCTCTGTATGCCAGATCAGGGAGATTTGCTTTTTCGGGCCCGACGGCGCATGCGGTGCACGTTTGGCACGCGGCCAACAGAGGTTTGGGATGGGAAGGGAAATTAACTATGGCCACTCCCCTGTTTAACTCAGAGAGGCTTGGGAGTCTGTTGCGGACCAAGGGGTTTGACAGATGGGACCTCATTGGTATCAGTCAGATTAAGGATGTTTGGGGGAGGGGCGGTGTACAGACCTTCGAGTCCCTCCAACAACAGTATAGCTTGCATTCCAATTAACACTTTCGATACCGCCAGATTAGAAACGCAGGGCTTACCCATGTCCCGTCAGAGGCAGAGCTCCTGGAGGCCTCCCCCCTTGAGGACCGAGTATTGGACGGAAACCTCCCTATCAAGACTGTCTCATTGATCTACAAGAAGCTAATTAATAATATGGAAAACCCACTGGGTAGTATTAAAGATGCGTGGGGTGCAGACGGGTTGGAACTTGACAATGAGGATTGGACAGAGGCGGTCTCTTCCCCGAGAGTAGGGGCTATCCAGATGAGGCTCAGGTTGGTGCAACTTAAAATCCTACACAGATCTTACGTTACTGGACCACGGCTGGTTAAGATGGGAAGAGTGACTAGCGGGGATTGCAGGAGAGGGTGTGGTGAAGTGGGCACGTTCATACACATTTTATGGCATTGTGATGAGGTACAAGCATACTGGATGAAGGTGCATGATATTATGGGAGAAGTGCTGAGGATGGAACTTCATCCGGGAAGCACGTAGATGTATTTTAAATGTGTGGTAACCCACTGATTTAAACTGTTATCGGAAACAATGGGTGACTTTGGGCATGGTGGCGAAACGTAACATCGCTCATTTGTGGGGAGCCAGTCAGCCACCGCAGCCTGTCAAGTGGGTTCAAGATCTGGACTGGTGCATGTTTAGGGAGAGGGCGGTATACATAGCCAGGGGCTGTCCCGAGAAGTGGGGGAAGATTTGGGGGACCTGGAATAGTCACCGGGGCGGCATATGTGTGCCCCCAAGGACACTGAGGAATGAAGCAGCGCCAGATTCCCTGTGATCCCAAATACTATATATATACTGTAATGATTAATTGCATGATCAACAGTAATGCCCTTCTCATGTCATCAAGATTCGCTCACCTGATGTTGTATTGTTTATGTTTTGTTTAATTCAATAAAAAGTTTTATAAAAAAAAAAATTGACAGACCAAGGGGTGTTCTCCAGTGGGTCTTCCATCCATTTGGAGATGTTCAGCTGAAATGGCAGATCTATAATTATTGATTGTACGATAGGCCTTTCCTTGAGAAGCTAGTGAGGCTAAGAAATTTACAACCAGAGTTACTTCTGCTGGAAAGGGATCTGAATTCCTGTTATATATATCAGCTACACCAGGCCAACCAGGCTGACTTGTAGAGTCTTGAAGTGCCGGGGGCCCAAGATTGTTGAATGAGATTGATAACCTCCTTTGAAAGTCCTGAGGTTCTCCAGGAAGACCTGAAATCCTCCAGGCGATCAGAAATAGAGAACCTACAAGAACCATGTTGTGTCAAAGTCCCTGAGGGTTGAGAAGCAAGTTGGGAAAGTGAGGGATCCAGACAGTGAAGTCTGATGCCAACTCCAAGAGAGTTGGGTGCCAAGGTTGAGCTTGCCAAAATGAAGCGATTAGAACCAGAGATGAGAATTGTCTGCAAGCCTACGCTAGGAGTAGTGCAATCAATAGAAATGGAGGGAAATCGTGGAGAAAAGTCTGCGGCCAGGATTGGAGGAAAGCATCCGTAGCCAGAGCCTGGAGGTCTGGTCTCCAACTGAAAAAGGAAGAAAGTTGGAAATTGAGGCGAGAGGCAAAAAAAAGTGATTGACATGTTGCCAAAGATGAAAAAAAACGATTGAACACTGAAGGATGCAGTTGCCAATAGCTTGAGTCCTGAAGATGCCTGGAGTACCAGTCCGCTACAACATTCAAGTTTACTGGGAGATAAACTGCTGTGACTGAGAGATTCAGTTGAAGACAATACTCCTAAAGATGTTTGGAGAGATCTGCCAGAAGTTTGGATCTTGTGCCTCTAAGTTGATTTATATATATGACCGCTATTAGGTTGTCCGATCGTAACCGAATGGTGCCTTCTGCTTTGTCTTTTGTAAAGGATTGGATGGCAAAGGAACCTGCAAGCATCTCTAAACTGTTGATATGCAAGAACGACTCCCGACGAGACCATGTACCTCCAGTTGAGTACTGACCGCATCTTGTGCCCCAACCTGTCCGATTTGCATCAGATTATAAGACAACATCTTGGGCGACAGAGAAAATCGTTCTCCTGTTACAGGTGTCTTAGTGAGACAACCACCAGAGGAGTTCTTCTTTTGACTCTTGGTCTAAAGATACGTGGTCTGAATAAGCGAGACCTTTGTGGCGATATCAGATTTTTAATCTTTGAGGGCCTCAATATTGAAGTTGGCCCGGAAAGATTGCTTGAATCAAGGAAGCCAGAAGCCCTACAAGATGGGCTAGGGATCTGAGATAAAAATGTGTCAAAGTTAAGTAATGGCAGATCTCCTTCTTTTATAGTAGTACATTTGTGTTGAGGGAGTTGTAGATTAGAATGTGTGGTATTTATCAGGAAACCTAGGAATTCTAGTTGTTGAGAAGGAATTAGAGATTACTTTTGAATATTGATTAGAACACCTAACCGTAGAGGAACATTTTGGGAAAGTTATAAATGAGAAAGAAAAACCTTCTTATCCTGGGCCATAGTCAAAAACTGTTGAGATTTACGGTTAATCTGAATCCCTAAGCTCTGAGAAAGGCTTCAACTGGTTTGAGAATCTTGGTGAAACACCAAGGAGAAGGTGAAAGGGCAAAAGGAAGAGCTTTGAAGTGGAAAAAGGAAGGCCCCCACTGAAAATGGAGATATTTCCTGTGAGAGGAATGCACTGGAATTGAAAGGTAAGCATCTTGAAAACCTAGTCTGACTCGCCAGTCGCCGTGAAGTAAAATATCTCTGAGGGGGAGAATAGTCTACATCTTGGAGTGGTGATACACTAAGAAGTTGTTGAAACTCTGAGGTTTAGTACAAGTCGGAATTTCTTGTTCTTTTTTCAGTACCAAAAAGATGTTGCTGAGGAAACATGTGGGATTGAACTGGATTTGTTCGATAGCCTGCTTGGAAAGAAGAAATTGTATTTCATCTTGAAGCAGAATGGTTTGATCCTGAGAAAACAGAAGAGGACGAGGAAGATGCCATTGTACTGGGGATGGACAGAGTTCTAAAGGATATCCCTGTTTGTAATATCCAGGGATCTGTGGTGAGAGGACGCCATGCATTTAGACAAAGTGCTAATATGCCTCCTATGGGAGGAGGGCCAAAACTGGAAACTCTTACCTGAGTATTGTTCTCCTTTGTTCCTATATCCCTTATAGCAGATGACTCTGGAATGATCGGTATAGAGCTGGGGTTTGTAACCAGTATGGGTGTCCACTTACGATTGCAGATCGGAGGAACCTCTGTTGAGAGATTGTCACCTTGTGGGATATCAGCCAGCAAAGCGACTCCTACTTTTTCCGTCTTAGGCAAAATCCCAAGAGGAGAAGATTTTATTAAGGGAGAGTTGGGCCTTATCCAAAGTGGCAAAGGTGGAAACAAATTCCTCCAGTTCTTTAATAAAAGAATCTCTAAATAAAAGGCCTTTAACGTGAGGTCCTTCTTCCTTGGTGGCGAGACTAATCAATTTGGGGTCTATTTTCAGAGCCAAACTTTTACATCTTTCCTGTGAAATGTGGGCGTTGACATTGCCCAAAATGCATATAGCACATTGGGCCAGGTTGGAAAGGGTATCTGGATCCACTTGTGTGCGCTCGATATTTGCCTCCTCGGCCAAATCCAATATTCTGGTCAGAGGACCAATCAAGTCTAGAATTCTGTCTTGACATGGGTTTTTTTCTACATATTTAGTTAAAAATTAACATGTTTGGGTCACTGGCAAGAGGGATGGATCCTCTGATTCTATTAATTAATAGAATCAGAGGATCCATCAACATTTTACGTGCCATCCAAGATATCATCATCATCAGTGTCTTTAAATGGTTAACTTGGAGAAGGGAAGATGGGAGGCGCCAAAAAGAAACCTGTTGGGTGGGAATACCAATATTTACTGAAATGCCTTTGAAGGACCCCACAGGGGTTGCCACAAGTTTCTTGCCCTTTTTTCAATCAATCAATCAAAGACATTTATAGAGCGCACTACCTACCCGTAGGGTCTCGAGGCGCTTTGGGGGGGGGGGGGGGGGGGGGTGCCGCTACTGCTCGAACAGCCAGGTCTTGAGCTTCTTCCTGAAGGAGAGGTGGTCTTGGGTCAGGCGCAGGTCGGCAGGGAGGGAGTTCCAGGTCTTGGCGGCCAGGTAGGAGAAGGACCTTCCTCCTGTAGTGGCTCTGCGGATGCGTGGGACGGCGGCGAGGGCGTGGCTGGCAGAACGGAGGTGGCGTTTGGGAGCGTAGAAGTTGATTCGGTTGTGGAGGTAGCTCGGGCCTTGGTCGTGGAGAGCTTTGTGTGCGTGGGTAAGGAGGCGGAAGGTGATTCTCTTGTTGACCGGGAGCCAGTGCAGGTCTCTTAGGTGTCTGGAGATGTGGCTGTGTCGTGGGATGTCGAGGATGAGTCTGGCTGAGGCGTTCTGGATGCGCTGGAGTCTCTTCTGGATCTTGGCGGTGGTTCCGGCGTAGAGTGCGTTGCCGTAGTCCAGTCGGCTGGTGACGAGGGCCTGGGTGACGGTCTTCCTGGTCTCTGTGGGGATCCACCAGAAGATCTTCCGAAGCATGCGCAGGATGTTGAAGCACAACGAGGAGACGGCGTTGACTTGCCTGGTCATGGAGAGGGAGGAGTCCAAGATGAAACCCAGGTTGCGTGCGTGGTCCGTCGGTTTGGGTGCGGTGCCCAGGGCGGGGTGCCACCAGGAGTCGTCCCAGGCGGAGGGCGAGGAGCCCAGGATGAGGACCTCCGTCTTATCTGTGTTCAGCTTCAGGCGGCTCGTCGTCATCCACTCGGCTACCTCTCTCATCCCTTCGTGCAGGTTGGCTCTGGCGGCGGCGGGGTCGTTGGTCAGGGAGAGGATCAGCTGGGTGTCGTCGGCGTAGGAGATTATGTTGAGGGAACTTCAGTAGAGGAAGAAAGCCTTTTCGACAAGGAAGCTTCTAGTTTTTTTTTAAACACACAGCATAGAAACAACAACCACATAAAGGAGTGAATCCTTAAAATGGTATTAAATTATCTTTAAAACCCTGAGTTTCCTCCCCCCTCATCAGACATAATGGCTGAAGAAAAGGGGGAAAATAACCTTACTATTATAAATACAGGTAAAAACCCCAGGAAATACAATTAAAGAATGGTAATTTTAAATATTGCTTACAAAATGCTAGAAAATGGTTAATTGAGCAGGCTTAAAGGGAATAGAATCTTCAAGAGGGCGCGGTAAAGGAGAGAATGGGGCGTGTGGAAAGGTAGGAGTCACCCGATAGAAAGGTTTACAGTGTGGGAGGAGCAAGGCAGAGAATAGTGAACTGCTAGCAGTTGAGAAGAAAAAATGCCTTTGGATACAGCAGCCAGGACAAAATATTAGGGTAACCCAATAATCGCCACAAGCCCTGGGTACAATGCGGTAATGAAACAAGTGGTCTGTGACTGCTTTAGAGAAGAATAAATTGTAGTTTATCATGTGTGTAGCTTAATAAGTCAAACATTGGTAAAGAATACCAAAATGAACGCAACACCATACCCTGCTGTCGAATATAGCATTGTTCAAAACATACAGTCAATGTAAAACACGAAAGTGCTAAGAATTGTTTAAGTTCAGTATATATAATTTCATATACTTGAAACAGATCAAAATTAATTTGACAAAAGGAAGATACAAAGGTTGCTCAAAGAAGGGGAAAAGAATAGGTATGCTTGTGATGGGTAGGGAAAAGTATATAGTTACAAATATTCAGTTTAAACATTTTTAATGTTTTGGCAATGGACTGGTAAAGAGACCAGTACAGAAAGGCCTGTCCCAAAAAGATTATTTATTAAAAAAAAATCTGCCACTTGAACTTGGCAGAAGGGATTCTTTGAGGCGTGCGGCGCCCAGTTTTTTTCTTTCAAGGTCTTGACAGATTAATTCAGATGTCTTATGACCTTGGTACAATTGAGCCACGGTTTTAAATACCGGTGAGGACTTCACAAGGTGGGCCCTGACGAGTGGATTTCAGCTCACTACGATTGGAAAACCCTGACTGAGCCATTAGGTACTCAATCTTCAGTGTTATACCTGAGACGCCTGTGTGGCACCAGGATTAGGTTGCCCCCACCCCTTTTTCATCCTGAATAAGACTCGCAGCGGAGGTATAAGTTGCCTTCTATGCACAAGCCGAGTCGAACGTTGACACACCCCACCCACCAATGGCCTGTATCACATCCCATCCCCTTCGCTTGATGTTACATTTATGCATTTACAAAAAACTATAAAAATGTTATGAATAATCTGTTTGGGACAGGCCTTTCTGTACGGGTCTCTTTACCAGGCTATTGCCAAAACATAAAAAATGTATAAACTCTGACTATTTGTGACTATTCGCTTTTCCCTACCCATCACGAGCACACCCATTCTTCTCCCCTTCTTTGAGCGACCTTTATATCTTCCTTTTGTCACATTAATTTTGATCTGTTTCAGGTATATGAAACTAAATATATTGAACTTAAACCATTTTTGGCATTTTCGTCTTTGGGTAAAGCAGAGTGCTTCTTGAGGCAGTGTGAGGAAAGCGACCTGAAGCGGCATGCTGAGGAGCGCAGAGCGCTTATAACGGAAACACTCGACAAGAAACAAGTGAGGCAGGAAGCACGTGCGCTCATGAAAGCTAAGTCGAAACCTAATAACAAAACAGCAAAACTGGCATATAAATAGAAAATAAGTAAGCAATAACCAACAATATTAATGAACTGTGAACGTTATACTTATCCTGACTGCGAGCAGCAAGAGAAGAGGATTTGTTGCTCTCAGTCAAATTAGTTATTGGGTTACTCAATGACCCATTGGCTGTTCTATTGTAATGTTAAAGTTTGTAGCCCTGTTACCAGTTTTTTTTCTCGAAAATGTAATTTTTATTAGGTCACGTGCCTAGCGATACACTCCGCAGCAGTGTTCGCGCAGCGGGAGTCCTTTTGACAGGGTTTTTGAAATGGACCCTGGAAATGAACATGCTTGTGCGTGGTTTTTTCTTTTGCGGCATGATATTGGCCTTTGCGTGCATGTTTGTTTTAAATCTCGCACACAATAGGCCAGAGGAGGGCGCATAGCTCTGTCCATGGCCTATTGGTGTGTATTACGCACATTTCTGCACGTAATAGACACCAAATGGCTTGCTGTGGCGCGCGCGTGCACCACTCGCGGCTTTATCTGGTTTACGAAAGTAAAAGTGATCGCTTTCCTTGTTCTTCCCTTTCTTATCTTTGTCTGTTTTTGTGGGAAGGACTTCTGACACAGTAACAAAATCAAATAATCCCATTTGTAGAAACCGGAGCACTTCCCCTCACATGTAGGCAGCACGCACAGATTTAGTATTTCATGTATAGATTTAGTATGTGTACGTTTTTAGGCACCCTGAGCGGAAATGCTGTACAGAGGTCACCTGTAGCAGCTCAGAGGCTGTGTAATGGTTGGGAAGCAAGAACGAGTGTGCGCGCGTTGAGAAACCGTGATCTATCATGACTGGGGTGATGTTGGAATGCAACGGGGTCTCCTAGCGAGGGGAAGGGGCTGTGGAAGGCGGGCTCTGTGGGATCACAGGTGTGAAGTACTGCCGGGGGGCTGGTGCTGGCTGTGTAAGTTGGGCCTCACAGGCTCCCATTCAAAACGTTCTTCTGATGGCCAATAATGGGTGCTATTGGATTGGGT
The DNA here is from genome assembly GCF_964263255.1 of Lissotriton vulgaris. Taxonomy (NCBI): domain Eukaryota; kingdom Metazoa; phylum Chordata; class Amphibia; order Caudata; family Salamandridae; genus Lissotriton; species Lissotriton vulgaris. The sequence continues at coordinate 254,821,721 of NC_141687.1, forward strand.
AATAACTCGTATCCTCGGTGTGTCTGAACTATATGTTGGTGGGGCTTATGTTGTGCACCGATCTGGCATGTATATGTATAAGATTACGGAGAGGGCCCGGCGTATACATGCATCGGAGTGCGGAGGGGGGCTGGACTTGTACATGCATAGGAGTGCGGAGGGGGGGGGGGCGGCCGTGCACATGCATAGGAATGCGGAGGGGGACCGGACGTGTACATGCATAGGACTGTGGAGGGGGGGCCACGATGTGTACATGCATAGAAGTGCGGGGGGAGCCGGGTGTGTACATGCATCGGAGTGCGGAGGGGGGGGCCGGATGTGTACATGCATAGGAGTGCGGAGGGGGCTGGACGTGTACATGCATGGGAGTGCGGAGGGGCGGCGGACGTGTACATGCATAGGCATGCGGAGGGGGGCCGGGGCGAGTGTGTGTGAAATGTAGAGGCAGGAAGCGGCGCCCTGAATGTTTGGCTCGGGGTGCAGCGGGGGAAGCCAGCGCCTCACCCATCTGTTAGCAATTGTGGGTTTTCGCCCTGCTCAGCAGAACCATGGCTTTTAGCAGAATACACTAAAGTGCAGCTCCGGTGGCATTCACCCCACCCCTCTTTCGCGTTCTGCTGAACTTGTATTTTATTTTACACTTTTATCTAATGAAGTCTCATGTCTTTGGGTGAATTCATTTGAAACGCCCCTCCCCCCCTTTTTGCTCAAGCAGGGCCCTACTCCCACGCAAATACACATTCTTGAGGAAATGTACAGCCACTTTGTAACCCCTTCACCCACTTGATGATTTATTGAGAATTCATTAACTGCGCCAATTACAAACCTGCAGTGTTTCTCACCCCAAAAGAGAAATAGCCGCCTAGCCTGGATTCCTGTGTGCACTCCACCTCCTCGAAGAGGTATTTCAGCAGCCTCGGACACTCTTTGGATGCCTCATCTACCTGGCGTGGGCCCAGAGAGCCCTCTACCACGGTATGAAGACATTACACCCCTTATACTCCGTAATTTCACTTAAAGCCCCCGAACTTGGAGATAGACATATGACTCCACCTCATTGGGACACCACATTTCCATTCCTGGACTTGGCTTTTAAATATTATTTTATTTAACCATGTGCGTTGGTCCATTGGGCCAAATTAGAATGAAGGAGCACTACAACTCCCAGCATCCCTGATACGGTAAATGAAAACCGAGGATTGGAGTCACCCGGTCGCAACCAGTGTGGTACCCCATAACCTGAGGAAGGGTGAGGGGACTCGTGCCCCTTACTCCTGTAACTAACACCCGAGCAGGAGTGAGGCCTATCTAGAAATGTTTACGCTTAATGTCGATAAAAGCAATTTTTCTGTTTTTGTACATAATTCCTCAGTTGTCCACATGGAATTTAAGAGGAGGGGGTGGGAGACTGCGGCAGCAGAGTTTGGATAAAAGGCATCTTGTCAATGCTTCACTAGGCCACTTCTCATCCTGCCCAACACCCACAAAGGCCTCTTAGTCGGTATCCCCTTATATCCATGACATCCCACTCCTCAGACCTCCGGTGATCCCTCCCCGCCCACTCCTTCTACTGCCAGGCTGCCCCGGGACACCGAAGGGGGCCACTTAGAGGGCGGCCACCCTTAGTGCCACATGATGGCACAGGCCCCCAGCAACGGTCTAGTGGCAGGGACCTATCGGGTCCCCGGATGACGTCACCTCGGGCGATGTGTTGATGTGTTGGGCCAAGGGGTGCTGCATCATGCGTAAATTATATAATGCAGCATCTAGTTTACTAGTTCTGTATGGGACCATCATTAGCAACAGCAGCTGCTTATGTGGATAGCAGTATAGCCTCTCTTTTAGTTTGCCCAGGGTTGGGGCGTGCAAGGTCAGCAGCTTGGCAGCCGGAAACGGAGTAGAGAAAAATCATATCCAGGACGGAGCAATGTGTACTTGGAAGTCAAGCACACTATGTTTCAACTGAACCCTGACACACTGTTGGGAATAAATGCAGGTTATGGGCTACACATTAATAGGCCTTTCTGTGTGCAGGGGGCGCGAGTGAGCCATTCCCAGGAGGGTGCGATTGGCCTTGACAGTGTTGAAATGGAGGGGATGGAGCACTAATAGGGCCATTTCCAGAGCACAGTTTGCAGTGATAGTTGAGAGGTGCAGGGACATTACGGATACAGTTCACAGTCCTGTGGAGCGGCAGAACTGATAGGGGATTTTGGTTGCTGGGCAGCACAGTTGTCCAGAGGAGGAAAGGACATGTCCTTGCTTGAGCTGAGGGAGGCCTCTGAATGAACAGGCTGTAAGTAACTAGGTCTATGGCGGTGGGGTGCCCTGGGGGGACTGTGGCCACACCCAGTGCTGTGGCGGAATTACAGGGCAATACAAAGGCTATAAGGTACAGTAAGGGTACCCTCTACAGGGGCACAGTAAGGGTGCGAAAGCCTAAATTCCACAGGGAGGTCCTCACGTTTGGACCCTGGAGGAGCAACGGGGCTTTGAGGTTGATGGGATTCACCTGTCCAAAGTAGGAATAGACCTATTTCTGCTTGAATAAGGCCAAGCATTGGCAGCAGCAGGTTGGAAGTGAAAGGTCAGTATAAGGTGGGGGGCCCTGGGGCGGCAGTGGCCACACCCAGCACCATGGCGGAGTTACACGGCGATCCAAAGGCTGGAAGGTACAGAAGGGTACCCTCTACAGGAGCACAGGAAGGGTGCGAAAGCCAATTATCCCCCAGGGTCCTCGCGTGGGACCCTGGAGGAGCGACGGCGCCCCGTTAGTCCTTCGGATGGTTGTGGACCTGAGCAACCGGGGGTTGCCTGCAACTCTAACACCCCCGCGGTTAATACCACTGGGGTTTATGGCTCATCAGGTGGGCAGTTGGTGAAGGGCTGCCTGACCCTGGATTCACCCGTAAGATAACCCATCATGTTGGCATATTGTTATGCAAATAAATCTGCAACAACTTTTTCCACCAAACAATTGTGTTGTGTCTGTTATTCAGATAATTGTTGTAGGAGGGCTGGGGCATGGGCCGATGTTGGCACTAAGCCAACACACAGGAACTTCAGGGCAAAAAACTAAGAGTAAGGGAAAGAATTACAGATGCGAAAAAATTTACCCTTTCCCCACCAATCAGATTTGGATATAAAAGTGAGGTTTCCGTAAGTAAACAAGAGAAATTCAGAGTGGCTCGGAACATCCAGAAAATTAGTTAGTTGGAAAGAGGGACATCGTGAGATGCAAAGAGACACATGCAGGTCAGTTGTGACAAGCGAGTGACTTCCACGTTGACAGAATGGGGTGGAGGCATCGGGCACAGTGGGTTGTGTGCGGGCTCTCCAGTGACATACGGAAAACTAGGAAAAGGATGTGGACTGTGGTGCTACTGCCAGAGCTGCCGATTTTGGAAATGGGGACCACGTTTGAGTCTACATTACACAAAATGGGGTTTTACCCATGCAGTCACGGGGACCTGGGCGCTATGTGGTACATATGAAACAGGGGGTCCCCGCAAGAAGATATATAGTACTGGATTTACAGAATTCAAAAATCCAATCAATTGCACGTATTCATGAAACTTTGCACAGTATTGTGATTTATTACCAACACTGGACACCTCAAATGATAACAATTACTGAATATTAATTGAGCAATTAAGAAGACCCAAGAGAGGGAGAAAGGAAAAAGGAAAAAAGGGGGTGTTTAAAGGAGTAAAGTACAAAAAGATTTAGTCATATTAAGTCAAATAAATCGGACAATGACATACAAAAATTAAGCATTTCAGATGCAACAACCGAAATTTATGGACAAAATTAATGCAACTTTTAAGAAAGACATTCTCCGGTAACAACCATATCAATGGAATTGTCAGGGACTTGAACCGGATGTCAAGAGAACACAAGCCGTCGACGTTTCGACCCCTGTATTGTAGGTCAAGTTAGGTCCTTAGACGGGGTCCTCATCAGGACAAAAACGGGAAAGGGGGTGATGGGGCAACGATATCATGGGCAACAGGCCCCAAAGGGCTCTGCTGAAGGAACTCGGGTACACCACTCAGAGTGTGTGCCCGAATACAGGGGTCAAAACGTCAACGGCTTTGAATTCTGTAAATCCAGTACTATATATCTTCTTGCGGGGACCCCCTGTTTCATATGTACCACGTTTGAGTCTAGGCATCAGCTCCACATCCTGTGATTCTGGGCAAATCACTTAATCTCTCTGTGCCTGAAAAAATATAATGTGACCTGGTGTAATGCAACAGTTGCACATCTCAAGCGCTCAAATCCCTTTGGGTCGAGGCCACGCTATATAATACTGCAAAAAGGCGCCCCCTGGCTATGCAAAATGTAGTGATGTGCCCGACACTCCCATAACTTTAAGACATTCAAAGGCTTTTGGCTGACAGGGAGCAGTCCAAAAATAATTTTAATTGCAAAGGATGCGGAGCCTGATGATCACAATGTGGATTATGTTTTTTTTCTTTCTCCAAATGAGGATAGCTGTGCTGTGGGATTAAAACAGACTAATGAAATATGCTCTAAAAAAATAAAATCAACTGTATTCAAGTAGTCCTATTAACTGTTGGTCAGCCAAGTCCTTGATATGGCTAAGGCCAAGCAGCTGTGACCCTGGTGATGGGAAGTGTAATAAGGTAAATATTGTTTTCAATAGCTTTATGAAAGTATATCTTGTTTTGTGTGCTGTAGATGTTCTGGCACTGTTTGGAAGTCCAACAGGTGAGTAATTAGTGATAAATGGGTATGTCTGTGCCTTTCATGCAGTGTGATGTTTACAGAACACAGAAGCAAACCTGCACATACTTAACCCCTTTGCTGCGTCGAACGTTCAGCACCCCGTGCTGAACGTTCGAATAACGAGCGCTGGCCCGTCGGCCAACGGTCGTGCGCAGCACTGGCAAGGTAGTGCTCGCGACGACCATTGGCCGACGGCAGCGCTTAAGGGGTTAATAACAAGCATTTACAATGCAATAGGTCTTGTATTCTTAAAGTTTGAGCTATTGGCATTGTAAATGACAATGCATTTTATTCGTTTATTTTTAAAACCTGCAATCTGTGCACTAACACGCACTTTGAACGTATAGTTCTTGCTTACGATGATAAAGGCTGGCAGTAAAAGAGACTGCCAGCCTTGCTTCTCATAAGCATGGACTCTAAGTACAAAGTGCTTGTTTACACACCGATGCAAATGAATAAAAGGCATTGTCATTTACAATGCCAATAGCTCAAACTGTAATAATGTGAGACCTATTGCATTGTAAATGCTTGTTTGGCTTGGCTGCTGTTAAATAAAAGCAAGAAGAGACTGTACAATATGAGCCTCTGGTCTTGTAAAGGCTGCCTGTGCTGACGGAACCTTTCTCCTCTGCCAACAGTGGGTGTCGGGCAACCCGGCCCACCCCACCACCAGCAGAGCAGTGGGTGGTGAAGAGGTAGCCAAACCCCACTGCAGGGCAGTTTAACTTTAAGGGCCATCCAGTGTCACCCCAGGAGAGCAGTAGCTGCTGACGCTGCAGTCTTGTGCCCTGTAAGTCTTATTTTACTGTTACTATGTATTCCGCGCCTGTAATTTAGACCCGGGTGGTTCTCCCGTGAGAAAGACTGCTCATCAGACTCACTGTCAAACTGCAAGGTAAAGTGTCCTAGGCCTGCCCACCGGAAGTGACGTATTCCTGACGCAGAGTACAGCCCGGGTGGCTCTCGTCGGCGGAAATATAGTCACTGACAGCGGTCTGTTTTCTCATGGGTCTGCCAGCTGCTTCAGCTGCGGATGTCGTTTACTGAGAGGAGCAGGCAAGAGTCGGGAGTTCGTCAACGGGCGGAAGGCGGTCTGTGTCAGAGGTACGTTGGTCCAAGGCAGCGGCCGGGCTTTCTCGGCAGGTACCATGAACACTGACAGCTAAAGGGAGCTGCCCCCTTGCCCTCCGCCTGACACCGATACAGGCCTGTCACAGTGATGGGTTGGGATTGTGTTCTTTGTCCCGCCTGCTGCACTTATCTCGACCAGAGAACTGCACCAGGCGACTGCCTTCTGCATCTCACACGCTGTCATGGGTCCAAGGCCTTCTACGTGTCGGTGACATGACATGCTACATATTCTTTGAGTACTTCCGTAGATTGTCAGCTGCTTGCTTCTATATTGACAGCTGATTCTTACTTCTGCTTCATTCTTACATGGGATGCAAGAGACGTGAGGTCTCTGCATTGGGTATGCACAGGACTCTCTGTGTCCTGAGGGACACTTGTTTTGGACATAGAGTGTTTCATCCAAGTTGACGGCCGTTTTAAATGGCATGGGCTTTGATGAACTATGAGTGCAGGCCCCCTTATAATTGGGTACGGGGCTGCCGGTGAGCTACACTGTGGGTAGCCCGGGGAAGCATAATCCAGAGATGTCTAACGATCCTCCTTTGGAAAGAAGAGCAGTGTTGGATGAGGTTTGTTGAGTTAGATGGTGTATCTGAGACGGGGGCTTTCACCCATTGTAGTTAGCATTTTGTCGATTTCCAAAAGGTTCCAAGCTACATATGAGTGTTCCTGTTGATACATTGGGTGAGTTAATAGGGGATCGTAGTAATAGTAGAATCGTAGAAACCAGGACGTAGTTTTTAATCTTGGCTTCCCCACTGTATGAAGATATGTGATCCTTAGCCAATTCCATTTGAGTGCTCAAGTCGCTTATTTCCCAAATGTAAGAGGGTGTATAGGGCAATTTAATTGTTGATGTCTGTGTATGTGTCCATAAAACACAGCAAAATATTAATTTGTATTACCGAGCCATTGCAAAGCTCCTCACGTCCCCTTCAGTGATGTTATCCCTATCCATCTACCTTACCGGTTCCCCCACAGTTCGCAAATATGTGAATTGGGTTTTAACACACGCCTGCTGTAACCAGAGTGTTTTATTGAACTCTGCTAAACGAGGGTGAATACAGACTTAATAGTAATACATATAATCGCCTTCACATATTCTAGTTAGTGTAATGTCCTTTCTTTCCCCCCACAGGATGCACAGAGACAGGTGATGGTTGTTAGTCTCTTTTATTTAAGGTATTGCTTAATCGGAGCTAAAGGGCGCCGAGCGTCTATTGCTGAGCGCTCCGGTCGTCAACTGCCGTTTCTGCCGTTCGCGCCTTCTCTCTCCACTCTACTGCGCATGCGCGCCTTTCCGCTCTCGCCCACGGCGTAACGCGTCATCGCGTATACGTCCGTCGACTAGAGCGCACACCACATATCTCCCCCCTTTAACAAAAACAAAGTTATAACATTTCTCCCCTCAGGTGAGTGTCCTCCAGTCGTGAACAGTGTCTATGTGGGGCACCGGGGAGACGGCACCAAGCTAGTGTCCATCCATCACAAAGTCATTATAGCGAGAGGGCGCTACAACTGCCCTTCCGCTGCGGGTGTGTCTTACCGGCACGTTCTCTCTCAACTCAGTCTCTTCTTGGGACACACCAACCTCTCTCACTTCTGTTCTCAGCTCTGCATTCGCTTGCATTCCTCCTCCGTCGGTCGGCCTGGCTCCTGGTACAACCATTTCATTGTCTTCGCCTGCGTCTTCGCCTTGGTTGTCTATGACATGATCAGGATAGGGTGTGACCTCCGTGTGATCCATGTCTCCTCCTACTCCTTCAGCTTTGGGCCAGACTAGTATTTTATTCACTCTGGCCATGCGCTCTTGTGACCAGACCTTGCCATCGCTGAGGAGGGCCGCTCTGCCCCTCACTTCCTTAACTTGTAGCGGCTGGCTGAATTTGCTCTCGCCCTTCTTTTGTAGAGTGGGCAGTTTGATCCTAACCCACTCCCCTTCTTCCAGCGCTGTTTCTTTCGTGCTGCGTCTTTTGTCATAGTGCGCGGCATAGATCTTCTGGGCTTTCTCAAGATTGTGCTGCACCACCGCAGGGGACCACTTGCTGGTGATGGTCTTCTCCCTCCATGCTACGTTGTCCCTGGTGAAGGGATGCCGTCCTCTCAGCACTTGGAACGGACTATACCCCACCACAGAGGGGGTTATCCGATAGGCCCATAGCATGTTCATTATTTCCATCTCCCAGTCCTTTCCTTGCGATATGGCTGCTTGGATGGAGCCCATGAGCACCCTGTTAAACCTTTCAACCTGGCCGTTGCAAGATGGGTGATACACGGCAGTGTGTTTCCCTACGATACCATTTCTCTTCATGTATCTCCCCCACTTGTCCGATACAAACTGCGGTCCATTATCGCTGAGGATGGTTTTGGGTATTCCCTCTCTGAGGAACACTGAGGTTAGGAACTTCAAAATCGTATCCGTGTCCATAGACTCTTGTATGTCCACTTCTGGCCACTTGGAATACTTGTCAATGAGTACGCAGATGTACTTGTTCACCCCTTGATTGTCCAGAACGGGACCCAAAATGTCAATGGCCACATCCTCCCATGGGCCTTGCGGGGTGTCGAATCTCCCCAATGCTGGTCGGAGTGGGCGGAGCACCTTGTCCGCTCCTTGGCATTGTCCACACTCCCGCACTTGTCTCTCGATGTGGGCATCCATGCCTGGCCACCAGTACATCTGTTTGACCAACGCCTTGGTTTTCACTATGCCCAGATGTCCTACATGAAGCAACTTCAGCAGTCTGGGTATCATTGTCACTGGTGGGACCACTTTTTCTCCTCTGTACAAGAATATCCCCGAGTCACTAAGGGACAATTCTTCTCTTATCTCAAAAAGACGTCGGACACCTTCCGTTAGCTTCTTCTTGTCCGGCCACCCCCTCGTGAGATGTTTCCTCACTTCCTTCTTCTCTTCATCGAGCTCGTAAGCCGCCTGCCATTCCTGCGCACTGATCGATGTTTCGTGATCTTCCATACTGGCCACCATCTCCTCCGTGTCCGGGGCCTCTCCGGGCGCCTCTTCCATGGCTGATGCCCTGCTTAGGTAGTCAGCTACCTTGTTCTGCGTGCCCGGCAGATATTCTACATCGTACGTATAATCGAGCAGCTTCAGAGTCATTTTCGCTATTCTCGGGGTGGCCGTGTCATGGCCCGATGACGTCAACACTTTGATGAGTGGCTTGTGGTCCGTTTGTAGTCTGAATCTCGTGCCCCACACGAACTGACGGAATTTGTTCAACGCCCACGTAACAGCCAGCATCTCTTTTTCGATTACGCTGTATCTTTGTTCCGTCGGGGATAGCGCCCTGGACGCGAAGCTGATCGTTTCTTTGTTTCCATCCACCCTTTCCTGCGCTAGTACTGCCCCCAAGCCCTTGTCGCTTGCATCGGTTGTCACGATAGTCTTGCCCATGGGGACGTACCCCTGCAAGGGGATGGCATGGCTGATACAGGCCTTGATGGACTCGAATTCGGATTGGGCCTCCCTGTCCCATTCAAATTTTGTATTGTGCCTGATTAGTTCTCTCATCCTATGCGTTTTTGTGGCAAAATGGCTGACGAACTTGCTATAATACTCGGCCATTCCGAGGAATGACCGCACCTCCTCTTTAGTTGTTGGGGCCTTGGCATCTTTTATCGCCTTCACATTTTGCTCCTTCGGTGATATGCCGTGCGTGCCTATTTCGTGCCCTAGGTAGGTCACTGAGCGAGACCCGATCTTGCACTTGCTCCACTCCGCCGTCATTCCTTTGCTCTGCAGCACTCCTAGCACTTGATGTAGTTTCTTGTCGTGCTCACCTTTGTTAGAGCCCATCACCAGGATGTCGTCTTGGAAGTATTGCACTCCCGATATGTCTTTAAACAACCTGTGCATTAGCTTCTGGAAAACGGCCGCAGCGGATGCCAGGCCAAAGGGCATTCTCTTGAATTGGAAACACCCAAAGGGCGTTATGAATGCTGTGTACTTCCTGCTCGACGGGTGCAATTCTATTTGGTAGTATGCAGACGTGAGGTCTATGGTGGAAAAATAGTTGATGCCTTTGGTTCTCGCTAGCATCTCCTCTATCCTGGGGAGCGGGAACCTTTCCACTATGAGGTTTTTGTTGAGCTCCCTCAGGTCCACGCAGAGTCTGACCTTTCCGTTGGGCTTTTTAACTACCACCAAGGGCGATAGCCATTCCGCACTGTCCACTGGCTCAATGATGTTTAGGTCTTCCAACTTCCGTAGTTCCTGGCGCACGGCCTCACTCGTGGATATTGGTATATTCCGTACCTTATGCACTACTGGTACTGCTCCTTCCTTAAGAACCATCTTATGCACGAACTTGTCGAGTTTGCCTACCGTGCTCTCGAAAACCTTGGGGTATGCAGCTTTCCAGTCTTCTTCCCTCGAGAGGGGCCATTCGTCCGTTAGCAAGATTTGTTCTTTTCCTCCAGGATTTAGTATGATGCCAAGATCACCTGCGTCTCTCCATCCTAGTACCGATGGGCCCTTCTCCGCTACGTACAGGGTGCACGTGGCCACCCGTCCTCTAAATTCGAACTCCAAGTCCCTGCACCCTACCAGTGGGATGGAATTCTCGGTATACGAGATGGGTCTGATGTCAGGCGGCCACAGGTCGGGTCCTATGACTGGCACAAAGTCCTCTTCCCATATTGACCTTTGAACAATGGTCCAGGGGGACCCTGAATCCACGGCTACATGTACCTTGACGCCCCCGATGAGCATGTCGGTGCGGGGCTTATCCCTTCGCTTCCCGGATACATCTAAGACTTGATCTTCTATACACAGCACTAGGTCATCCTCCTCTGGTCCTTCTTCATCACTCCCGTTGGCCTCTGCTGTGTCGATGCACTTGACCGTGGATTTCGACCCTTTCTTGCGACAGACTTTCTCGAAGTGCCCAGTCAACCCACAGAATGAGCACCTGGCGCGAAACGCGGGGCACCGCCTGTCCTGGGCCGTGTGCGCCGCACTGCCACATCTGTAACACGCGAATTTCGCCCCCTGGTTGGGACGAGGCATCTGCTTCCCAGATCCTCTTGTGTCCTTCCTCTGGTCTCCGTAAGCCGTTTTGGGCTTGCTGGATTGTGGTGCCTCGTCGATCTTGTTGATCATTTGCCTCGGCCCGCTTTCCCTTTTAGCCGCGTCTGCTCCTCTCTTCGACATTTCCGCCTTTTTAACCATCGCCACTACTTCCTTCAGGGTTGTCTCATTCATCGCCCATAGCTTGTCTTGGACTGCTCTGCTGGTGGTGTGCATCACAATTTGGTCCTTGATGTACTCATCCTGCAGGTTCCCATACCTACACGTGATCGCAAGCCGGCGGAGCGCTGCCACATAGTCGTCAATGGATTCTCCTGCCTCTTGTTTTCTCTGTTGGAAGTTGTATCGGTCTATCGAGACGCAGACTGCTGGGCGGTAGTGGCTGTCTAGGTCGTCCAATGCATTCACAAAGACATCCGTCTCCGCTGCATCCCTGTCTTTGGGCACCAGGTTCTTAAACACTCTTACCCCTTCTGGGCCTAAGTTGTGGAGCAACAGTCTCTTCTTCCTGTCGGGTTTGTATTCTCCTTCACTCTCATCTTCAAGGGCCTCAATGTAATTGAGGAAATATTCTTTCCAGTCTTCCCATTTTAGTTGGGGTTCACCTGGTCTGGTTAGAAACGGGACGGGCGCCATGAGGGCTGACGCCTGATTCGCCATTCTGGCTTCACCTCTAGGTCTTCCTTCCTGGGCCCTTTGGGTAGGTTCACCGGACGCTCCTGCGTTCTCTGCCGTGTCACCTTGGCCCCTGGGGCTACCTGGGGTATTGTCCCTTGCAGTGGGCGCTGTTTGAGCTGCCTTCCCCCCTTCCTCTAGCTTGGGTGTGTCTCCCTTGGCTGCCAGGTTGCTGCCTGGGGGCTCCTGGGGTCTTGGGTGGCACTGACCTGCCTTGGGAGGGTGGTGGTCTGCTCCTCGCTGTGCTGCTGCGCTGCTGCCACGCCCTTGCTCCTCCTTGTATGTTCTGTGTTCTCGCTGGGGGGTTTATCTGTTCTCTTCTCGGTACACTGCCTTGTGGTGTCCAGATCCCAGCCTCGTCGCCACTGTAATGTCCTTTCTTTCCCCCCACAGGATGCACAGAGACAGGTGATGGTTGTTAGTCTCTTTTATTTAAGGTATTGCTTAATCGGAGCTAAAGGGCGCCGAGCGTCTATTGCTGAGCGCTCCGGTCGTCAACTGCCGTTTCTGCCGTTCGCGCCTTCTCTCTCCACTCTACTGCGCATGCGCGCCTTTCCGCTCTCGCCCACGGCGTAACGCGTCATCGCGTATACGTCCGTCGACTAGAGCGCACACCACAGTTAGGCTTCTTACTTGCACTTCCTCAACTCTACACATTAGCCGTATCCTGAGCAGTCATGTAACCTACATGGATGTTCTGTAGAAAATCATATATCCCTGTTGCCTAAATAGATGGGCCTTTCTATAGAACATGTTGATGCCCCCTTCCTCTGATCAACCATAGACTGGCTCTCTTCACCAAATAATAACAATTCTCCTTTTTCATGACCGAGGGAGTTCTGTTCTGCTGATTCACTCTCTTTTAATTACAGTAGGGATCTCACTTAGGGCCAGATGTAGGTAGGCGTTTACCGGGTGGTAACGGCCGAATTCGGCCGTTACCGACCGGTAAAAGCAATTTGACATGTAGGTCCCTGTATTTTACAGACTCGGTAAATTTACCGATAGGTATATTTACCGAGTCTGTAAAATACCGAGTCGGTATTTTAACGGAATAGGGAAAATTGACATGTAGGTGGGACTCTTCTGAGTCCCACAAGCATTAAAAAATCGGTATTTTACCATCAAATACTACTTGATGGTAAAATACCGTTTCAGGTGTGCATGCACATGTGTGCATGCACACCTATGCCATATGACAGGCAGACCTGCCCTTAGGGCAGGTATGCCTGCCACATGGCACCCGAGCCTCTTTTGGGGGTGCCAGAGGGTGTCAAAGTGACACCCCCTGCACCCTTGTGGCTATCGGTATTTACCGATGTGGTAAATACCGACCGGTAAATGCCCGTTCATTCCTATGGGCTTCAAAGTCCATAGGAATGCATGGGCATTAACTGGTCGGTATTTACCGCATCGGTAAATACCGACTGTTTCCGATTCGGTAATTGCACATCTGCATTTACCTACATCTCGGTACTTTTATTTTCCGACCTCTGAAATACCGAGTCGGTATGACTCGGTATTTAAGAGGTCGGAAAATAAAATTTACCTACATCTGGCCCTTAGTGCTGTTATTTGAGCCCTGGGATTTAAGTCTGCAAACTCTCTTATCACACATTTTGTACTTGGGCTTGTTGCCCAAAAATAGGAGCAGGGAGTAGATCACAGTTTACACTTGGAAGCATATTTAACACATTTCTGTGCCAGAAATGTGGGACCTCCGCCTTAAAAATTCTATGCAAGATGATTTGAAGAGTATCTTTTTATGTATTGGTTTCCAGTGTAATTGCCCAAGTTAATCTGCTTGATGGTCACATTTCTTTTGGTGAAGTAAAGTTCTCATAGCAGAATGAATCATCTGAATACTTTTGTTCTGTAGTCCCCGATATACTGTATTATCAACGTCATGATGCGATTGAATCAATGGATTACTGAGTAAGACTCTTGAAAGAAAAATACAAATTGGAAGATGTGGTGCAGGTCCCAGAAATGGTAGTTACAAATATCAAGTCACTAAATCTTATTGCTGTCATTTATGGGTCCTGCACCACATGTTACCCTTTTTTCATCTTTCTCTCACACACACCCACCCTCCACTCTGCAGCCCCCATCCTCCTCAACCTGTCTGAGGCCTTCAACAGCGTTTCTCACCGCACACTAATCACCAGACTACACGACGCCCGCATACAACGAAATGCCTTAGACTGGATCAGCTTGTTCCTCACCGGAAGCAGCCAAAGGATCCGACTACAGCCCTTCCTCTCCACGCCCACATCACCTGTGGAGTCCCACAGGGGTCATCTCTGAGCCTGATCCTCTTCAACATCTGCATGGCCCCTCTTGTAGACATCGTCCGACGACACAGCCTCCACATTGTATCCTACGCCGATGGCACCCAGCTCATTCTCTCCCTCACCAAAGACCCCTCCACTGCAAAACTCAACTTCCAGAGAGGAATGCAAGAAGTGGCGGTCTGGATGACCAACCGCTGCCTAAACGCTGAGAAAACAGAAGTCCTCGTTTTTTGAACCACCCCTTCAGCATGTGACAACACCTGGTGGGCCACCGCCCTCCGAGGCCCAGCTACCCCCTCACCGACGCCAAGAACCTCACTAACATACTTGACTCATCACTCACCATGAACCAACAGGTCAACGCCGTCACCTCCAGCTGTTTCAACACCCGTTGCATCCTCTGAAAGACCTTCAAATGGATCCCCCACCCACGAATCGAGGAAAACAGTAACCCACGCACTCCTCACCAGCAAACATGACTATGGCAATGCACTCTACGCCGGCATCAACATGTCCCTACTCCGCAAACTGCAAACAATACAGAACACTGCGGCCAGACCCATCCTCTGCATCCTCCGGCACAAACACATCAGCCAACACCTGCAGCGACTCGACTGTCTCCCAGTGGAGAAGTCACCTTCAAAATCCTCACTCACGCTTACAAATGCCTGCACAACAGCTGACCCAAATACCTCCACGACAGAATAAACTTCCACATACCAAAAAGAAACCTGCAATCATCCAACCTTGCTCTGGCTGCGACCCCGCGGATCCACAGAGGCAGATCAGGCGGAATATCATTTTCCAACATCGCAGCCAAGACCTGGAATGAGCTACCGGCAGACATCAGACGTGCCCCGTCCCTGAACACCTTCAGAAAGACCCTCAATACTTGGCTCTTCGGCTGAACCCCCCCACCCCCTCCGTACCCCTTCAGCGCCTTGTGACCCTCACGGGTGAGTAGCCAGCTTTCAATCCCCTGATCGATTGGTTTACTCAGCAGTGCTTTGCTTTAATCTCGTAACAACTTTGGTAAAACAATATGAGAAAGCTAGGAGTCCAATATGGAGTTGATTGCCCACTTGATTTTGTTGCTCTTATAGACTATTTCTGACTTCTTATAACATGTTTAATCACCAAATACCACTTAAACATGGCTTGTTGGTGAAGTAGGAAGACTGTTATCAGCTGTACTTTCCTGATTAACTTTGATTGTAACGCCTTTATAATTTGGAGCGTATCTATACTCTTCCCCCAAATAACTGAAAGGATCTCCTCTTTGAGAGAAGGTGTTCCAAACTTGATTTATTGACTGCACTGAAATTGGAAATGGTGTTCATGTTGATGTGTGCAGATGGGTATTCAGAGGCACGTGTGTACACTGTGTTTGTGATGAATGTAATAAAGATTTTTGTTTTTGTTTTGTTAACGTGAACATTTCATGGTAGGGGTTTTGAATAGTTTGATGCAACCTGTTACTCCGTTCTTGCAGCTGCTATTTAATTAGGAAGAGTCTATTTTCAGCCACTGTTAAATTAATCAGGTCTTTCATTGAGACCTCAGCTGAATGAATATTTCATGATGCTATTGCCCTAGTAGTACGTTTTCTTACACTTTACACTGCTTGGTTGTATTACTTTTAATTAAACTCTGCAAACCTTTTTCTTCTTCATATATGATTGTAAGTAAATATAACATACACATCTCTTTATTGTTTATTGATACAGATCTCTCCTAATAAAAATGTGGCTTAAATCGAAGAATTGATTAAAACCTAGTTAATGCATTTGCTTCTCATTTACTTTAAAGTGGCTATTGAGCATCCAAGGCTGATCATTGTATTGTCAGTTTGTTAGTCATCTACTTGCGCAGTTTCCTCTTCTTTATTTGTTTCGACTGGTTTTAATGTCACATTCGTTTGTTATCCTAATGCGAATCTTGCCTTGCAGAAAAGGGTAATTTTGCTCCTTTTTTTGCTCTTTATATGGGTTCTATACCAGACAATTACTGAGTAAAATATGTGACCGGTAGACAGTATAATTCATTGTAATGTAAACAACCCTGTCGGTCCCCACTTCCTTCCTCCGTACAAACTATAATCCATCTCGGAACCACTAATGCAGGAGGGAAGTAGGACAGTATTGTTTTGTTTAGGCTAATGGGGTTTGAATGTCGTGTTTATTTTAAAGTTTGTATGTTGTGCTTATGTGGTGCAAGATAAGGGCTCTTAAGATGGTAAGATTCCCTGTCTGTAACTCAGTGTACCTGACTGCCTGATCAGGAAAAAAGCAGGGCACCCAGGGCATATGCTGAAGCTAAGGTCCCTTGAATTGCTGGAGGGCTTGTAAACATTGAGGCTTGAAGAATAAATGTTATAATCTGGAGAGCCAGTAGATTAGGGACCTCTATCTAACTTTGAATTTCCACTCTGCGTGAGATAAATTGTATGTCGATTTAATATATCGCTAAGGCTCGTTATAGATTTTTTGAACCAAAGTGCGATTGATAGGGGGGGGGGGGAATCCTTTTTCTTACAAAATACGGTCATAAATTGTTGCTGCACTTAGCATGCGAGTATCAGTTTAGTTGTGCGAGATCATCCACCCCGGGTTATCAAGGCATATACCCAGAATAGTTAAGAGTTTAGTTGGCCAGTACTGGAAGTCCCAGTGCTCTCTGGCAATGTTCCAGCATCTCATCCCAGAATGTCTGGATTACTACAAATTACCACCATATGTGGAGGATCGAACCCTTCTCTTCCACACATCTCCAACACTAATCTGTAGCAGTATGTTAGTTGTGCTCAATGCGTTCAGACGTCCTATAACATCTGTACTCGATCCTACTTACTCTAGTAGTTCATTCTGGAGTGTCTTGCTAAGCTATGCTGTTGGAGATCAGCCCTTTGGAACTCTCATATTTACGGATTAATTTATTACAGTGGTTCAAGGGTCTTGTAGCACCCGTAGACATTGGAGAGGAAGTAGGAGGGAGAGTGTGCAGTAATGAAGTTGGGAGCACTGGAATCAGTTTGGTTGGAGCTTGCCTATGTCAGATTTCCACTTAGAAAATCACTTAATCTAGTCTTAGTTGAACATGTCAGTTAAAGTCCTGTTATTTCCCCTACGTTCACTGTCGGAAATGTCCACCCTTCATTTCCATTATAAATGAGAGATTGAAGTGATGGGAATGTGGTACACTCCCCCTTCACTGCTACTTGACCCCATATTTCTAGGACCGTTCCCACCAGAGTGGCTTGATTGGCGTAGCATGGGTCCTGTGACTTTTCTAACCAAGCTAAAAAACAGAAGAGAAGCGCCACCCTCTATGAATCCGGGCACCCAGCCCTCCTTTTTCTTTGAGCACCATTAGGACCCTCTCAGATGTTTTGGGGATACCTCCTCTACATACAAATGCCAAGAGATGACGCCACATCAAGTGACTCCTAGACAGGTCGATACTTTCTAGGAGCTGTGTGGAGAGATGGAGAACCATAGTCAGTACATTCATTTTAAGAACATTAATACGCCCTAACCATAATCTGTAGTGGAGGGCACCATCTCCTCGAGTCCTCATAAAGTTGTTTACGTAGGGCTGGCCAGTTGGCCTTTCTCCAGCTTTGTAGGCTCTTGGTTAAACTGAGGTATCTGAATGAGTGGGTTTACCATCTGACTAGTGAATGTAGTTGTAGGTACAAAACGGAACGATTTTTTTTTCTAATCTCTACGAAGCACAAGAAGTATCAAACAAGTCCAGCTTCTCTAGTATCGCTGGTACTTTGCTCTCTGGTTAGGTCAGGTTAAGCAGGACATCATCCTCAAAAAGACAGCCCTTGCAGTTTTCCCCACTTAACTAGTTTCCGCCTGATATCACCACAGGCCCTAATTTTCTTTGCCAGGAGTTTCACTACTAGGTCAAGCTAGATGAGGGAAAGCAAGCATCCCTGCCTCCAACCATTTTCCAGGGGGAATGCCAGGTCCTCACTTCATTTACTCCGACTGCCACTGTGGGAGACTTGTATCCTGCCACTGGATGGCCTCACTCCGGAAGAACATAGAAAGTCCAACTTGCCTCCCTTCACCGCCGCACCCAGGGAAATCATCAGTGGTGTCTCTCAGGGTTCATCTCTCAGCCTCACCCTCGTCAACACCTAAACGATTCCCTTGGCCAACATCGTGAGATCCCACGGACTCAACATCATATCTTCCGCGGACTATATTCAGCTCATCCTCTCCCTCTCCAAATACCTCACTGCCACCAGAATCGGCTACCACAGATGCACGACGAGCTTCTCCAGCTAGATTAGAGACAACTGCCTGAAGCTCAACACTGACACAACAGAACTACTGATTTTCTGCAACAACATCACTCCCTAGAACAGGACCATGGCCAAAACCTCAGCATCATCCTTGACAGGAAGCTGACCATGAAATCCCAGATCAATGCCGTCTCCTCTGCCTGCTTCTTCACTCTATGCGTTCTACAAAAAATCTTCAAGTGGCTCACCCTGAACACTAGCAGGCAGCACTACTGCAATGATATCTACACTTGGATCACTTCACACCTCCTCCAGAGACTGCATACCATTCAGAGCCCCGCAGTTAGACTCATCCTCAACCTCCCCTTATGGACCCACATCACCCCTCACCTCTAGGTACTCCAGTGGCTCCCAGTACAGAAGAGATGAAAGTTCAAACTGCTGACCCACACATACAAGGCCCTACACAACCTAGGACCTGACTACAAGAACCACCATCTGAATTTGACCGACCAGCCAGACGACTAAGCTGCTCCTCCAGTTCACCCACACTCCAGCATCAACAGAAGCACGAGCGGAGGGTGCTACTTCTCCTTCTTCATATCGAAAACATGGAATAGCCTCCCCCTGCAGCTCCTGATCTCTCCTTTTCTACTGGAATTCCAAAAAGCATTTCATACCTACCTATTCAACTCAATGGAAATTGAAAAAGCCAGAATTTTCTTTCTATTGACCTCCTTCCTAATGTGCAATACGCATAATATCATTACATCCTTGTCTCTGCTTGATGAATGCTGTCTGATTCGTTTCTATCTTCTAGCCTGTTAACTAAGACATTTTGTAAAGATTTTCACATCTGTTTTTAAAAGGTCATAGGCCTGTGGGCTGTGCTGTCGCTCTCATCGTGCCCTTACCTGGCCATTAGGATTATGTCCACTTCTAACATGGTACATGTCAGACCAGTATCAATAGCAAAGTTATCAGAGAGGGTAGCCATCACCATACTCATTCGAGTGGAAACAACGTTTTTATAAAATAAGCCACCTAGGCTCAGTTTTTTGTTTTTCTGCTTAGGTTTCAGAGCCTCCTTGCTTTCAGAGACCTCTGTGGTTCTGTCTAAAGTTTTGCTCATTTCTGCTGACAGCATTGCCAAATGACATCCCTTTAGGAAGGTCTATATGTCCTCCATTCTATCTGATCTTTAATGTAGAGGAAGAAATTCCCAAATGCCTGTCGGCTTGTTGTCCACATTTTATTCATCCTCCCATTCTAGCAATGTTTGTTTTGGCTAGGAATATATCCTTAAAATGATCAAAAGGGTTATTTTCTTGTCTCCCTTCTCATGGAATAGCTTTCCATCTTCAGCAGAGATGTCTGCTTTGTTGGTCTTTTGGGCCCTAATTTGGCCACACCAGGTGTCTTTGAGTCTTTGTAATTGGGCTTTGCTTGTTCCTACGTTTCAGTTCCTTCAAACCCAAAGTGAGATTATTTTCTATCCCTTTCCTCTCCCTTGCTAGTCTTGATTCTATACTTGTGGCCATTGAGGTGACATTAGTTAGAAAAAATCAGTGATTGCTTTGCCTGAGTGGCTTTATATATTGGGTCTTGTAGGGTCACACTCTTCAGTCTCCATTTTGTCCCTCCCTGCGATCTACTCCTTGCCTCTCTGAACATATTCAGGTGGGCTTGATCAGAGACGGAGGTAGCTGAGATGTTGGCATTTCTAGGGATTGGATCGGTGAGTTTGATACCAACAGGTGGCCTAATGGTGAATATGTAATGTGCACATGAGAGGTCGGGACCAAGACCAGGTTGGAGTGTTCTCCTATTGTCCGCTCACATTAACATCCGCCAGTTGTTCACATAGAGTTTTCTGTAGAAAGCAGTCTGGGCTGCCTATTTGTAATAACTCCACACCTGGTGACATTTGTTAAGGACATTCAGGCCCTTCTGGTTGAGCAACAGTACTTAGAACAGACAGTAATGCACCTGCCTATTTCTGCTGCTAGGCTTTGTATACAGCAAAATTAATCTTCTAGGCCTCATTACTTTTTGATGTCCCAGTTATCTCTAATCTCTTTTCCTCCTGTGTCTGACCAGCTGGGGCTATATAATCATCCCTCAAAATTTATGTCTTTTTTTAAGATTGGACTAAGCTTTCAGGGTTAGGGGGTTGGAGTGAGGGAAGCGGGTTGTACGAAGTGAACTTTTGATGAGTTATGGGGCATCATGTACTATAGTACTTGGGATTACGGAGTATACTGCTCTAGGGTTTTTTTTTTAATTTCAAAATATTATATTGAAAATAAATTTTACATATACAAAAACAAAACATTTGTCTTATTTCTTGGCAGTTCAGACAATGTGTACTGTTGGCATGGTGGAGCCGGAGAGAGAAGAAAGGAGAGGGGGGGGGGTATACTGCCTCAGGTGTTCATCAAGGGCTTCCCACATGTCTTCTTTGGCTGTATGGTTTGCCGCCTTGTGTTTGGCGGTGATGTTGTCTGCCCCCCGTAGGAGTGTTACCCAGTTAAACCAGCGTTTGAAGGTGGCTTTGCTAGTGTTTTTCCAGTTCCCCAGGATA
Source organism: Lissotriton vulgaris (assembly GCF_964263255.1). Classification (NCBI taxonomy): domain Eukaryota; kingdom Metazoa; phylum Chordata; class Amphibia; order Caudata; family Salamandridae; genus Lissotriton; species Lissotriton vulgaris. The sequence goes on from NC_141687.1 coordinate 254,842,465, forward strand.
GTTTTCACCGCTGCCGTCAGCAGAACGTCGACTAGTTCGCGTTTTTCTTTGGATTCGAGCTGTGGTGCTAGGAAGGCGGTAGCTATACCCGCTAGGCCTCGTTGTGTCTGGCATCCTATGACTGTGTCTATGAGGTTGTGCACTTTGTTCCAGAATGTTTTGACTTTGGGACAGTCGTATATCATGTGGGCTAGGTCTCCCCTTGCTTTATGGCAGTTCTAGCAGGTGCTGCTTCCGCTTGCCCCCACTGTTTCTAGTTTAGCTGGTGTCCAGTGTAGTCTGTGTAGTATCCAGTATTTTGTTTGTGCCAGCTGTGGTGTTACTTTGTTTTTTGACGCTGATGTCCATACTCTAGCCCTATCCTCTTCATTTAGCGGTCTCTGTATTGTCTCCTCCCAGAATGCTATTGTTTTGTTGTTTATAGTTTGTAGATCTGCGCCGTTTGGTGGGACAAGAATAGTTCTCTCTCACAGAGAATGGTATAAAATCTGCTTGGCTTTCAGCTTTGCTCCCTCAGCCCTAGTGTCCCGCCAGATGCCTGTCCCACCAAGCCTAAACCATGTGCCACCTGGACCGCACAAGGCTCATTAGCTCTTCTTCTGCACTTCCAGCTCTTCTTTCAGTTCATTATGCATGGGACGTGAACTGTCTTTTGTTCCAGCTTATACTTTTTCTAGGTGTTCAGGAATATTACTTCAGTTGTTGAGGTCAGGTAGGAAGACTGTGATTTATGACTTCGCCTGACAGTCTGCCACTTCTGTTGACAATTTCCCACCCTGTGGGGGAGGTATGAATGGGGAAGGGGAGGTCCCAGAGGGATTACCCTCGTCATCAACTCTACATAATTTGCTGCCCCTTTTATTGTGAATTGCAGGCATAAGGGTTACACTACTGCAATGTAATGTGCTGTTCGCTGAGTAAGTCAAAGTTCCTCTACTTGCACTACTCTTGACATTTTTTTTTCTCCACTGCCGGAATCTTGCCCTGTAACTTGCACTTCGTATTGATCATTCATTGTGTGCTCAAGAACCTCGACTCTCTCTCTCTCTCCAGGTTTAGAGACCACTCCTATCCTCTGGTCCCTCCTTAATACATCCCATCTCCTGGTGGATTTTCTTAAGGAAGTTGTCCATATAGTCCTTGGTAACTCCAGATGAGCTTTCCATTGCCATGTTTGTTGGTGGGTAAGTGGGGGGCATGAAAGGAAGGAAAGGTGATGCCTGGGATGACAAATTCATGACTGAGCCGTCTTTATTTTGTCTTCCTCGGGCCATTCCTTTGAACAGCAGGTCTCACATCAGTGCTCAGATAGTCGACCAAGCTAGGGCACATTCATGTGTCATCATTCCTCTGTCAATAAATATGTGGGAATTGCTTATGTGTATCCTTGTTTGGGGTGTTCCTCTGTTACTCCTGGGCATACTAAGCTCCATATTCAACCTGCATTCGCCTTGTCTCTGGTTTTGGGCTCTATAACCTTACCTCTGAGGCGGAAGCCGGAGGAAATACGCGCTAATGTTTTAAAACTGTTATTTTGTGTTTGACATATTTTAAAACTTTGTTTCCTGCCCTGAGCTCTGTGCTGGGCTGCTTGCCATTAAAGTATTCCACTTTCAGCGGACTCTAGCGCTGCTTCGTGGAGTTTGTTGTCATCTGCCGCCATCGCCAGCCGCGAGGCCACGCCCACCTGATAGGCCACGCCCACCCCTCCCGCCTATAAGAACGCGCTGAAACACGAGTGCGCTCTCTATAACCTTACCTCTGAGGCGGAAGCCGGAGGAAATACGCGCTAATGTTTTAAAACTGTTATTTTGTGTTTGACATATTTTAAAACTTTGTTTCCTGCCCTGAGCTCTGTGCTGGGCTGCTTGCCATTAAAGTATTCCACTTTCAGCGGACTCTAGCGCTGCTTCGTGGAGTTTGTTGTCATCTGCCGCCATCGCCAGCCGCGAGGCCACGCCCACCTGATAGGCCACGCCCACCCCTCCTCTCCCTAAATGTGCTTCCCACGCAAGCGCAGCGGACGAGCGCAGCGGGAGCGCCGTTTGCGCGCCGAAGGTGCGCCCGTCTGCGCCCGTCATCGCCAGACCATCGCCTCTCGCCAGTCCCCCTGCTCAACTCGTACCACCCAAACTGCAGTGCGATAGAAAATCCCTCCTCGCACTTAAACCAGACTCAAGATGCAACACACTTGAAGGCTGCTTTGGACAAACAGGTCTGTACTGCAAGTCGTGTTTTTTGACACCCTCACCCGGGCTAGCTAGCCACAATACCACTGCTTATAAGCAATACACCATTTCCATCCTCCAACTTATGTTAGATCCCTTGTGAAACACCACGCCGAGGTGTTCACCCTTATAACAGAGGAACATCCTGACATCATGTTTATCTGTGAAACCTGGCTCCACGATGATCAAAACAGCATCCTAAATCTCTCGCTGCCCGAGGGCTTCTCCATAAAGACCATCAATAGAGACTCCAGGGGGGGGATAGCTGTTGTCTACAAATCGTCTTACAACTGCACTTTTGAAAAGGAAGCCATTTGGGGCTGTGAAAGCGCAAGATTTAAAATCTCCACTAGTCCCCAGTTCACCCTCTCCGGACTATATATCTACCGGCCCCCTGGCCCCACTGCCAGGTTCATTGAGGAACTCCTAGATGTCGCTCACACTCTAGTGATATCCTCTCCCAATTTTACCATCCTGGGAGACCTTAACTTACATTTCGACTCCCTGACCGACCATACCATTAAGAACCTTCAGGCAGACATTACAGCCCTTCAGCTAAACCCACTCATCCAAACTCCCACTCACTCTGCCGGGCATTTACTGGACCCTGTGTTTTCCAACCTCTCAGCTGCCTCGGCTGCCCCCCCTAAACCCATGGGGTGGACTGACCACTCCCTTATCAAATTCTCCCTGAAGATCAGAGACTCGATTGTGAAAAACACCTCCAGTTCCCGATACAAGAGGCCATGGCATAAACTGGCACCTAGTGACCTTACTAGTAAACTAGGTAACCTCCACCTTAACCTCTCAGACGGAGACATTAACTCCGCCTACGCGGCCTTTCAAAATTGGATTAACCTAGGACTAGACTCCCTAATACCAGCAAAATGGACTAAAACCCGTAACACGCCATCTAACCCATGGTACAACTGACGTAAATAATTAATTTACTCTCTTAATTTCTATGCAGGTAAGTACTTAATCAATAATAACTCAGATCGGATGAAAGAAGACAGAGTCCGTGGTGTTGGAGTTTCTAAGGGTTTTATTCCTCATAAAGGAATGGTCGTGACCAGGATATCATGTTCTGACCACCACAGGGGTGTCAGAAGGGATAGAGCAAACTTTATTGACATTACATAGCTTATATACTTAATTCACATCATAAGTAATGGTGCAAGAGGCGTAACAGCTGAGAGAAGACAAGATAACAGTATACACGTGGTACTAGTACGTAATCAAGAGGCGTGAACTAGGCGTGAGCTGGAGGTGTGTACTAGAAACGTCACTGATAGGTGACGCAAGTGGGTGGCACCAAGGGGTGGTGCTAACAGAATTGTTGCAATGTCAGCAGAAATCGGAAGCTTGGATGCGCGCGCAGCTGCATGACGTGTGATTGACGGGGTGCAGGGGACTTGACATTTACACTGACGGAAAGAGACAGAAGTCTGGCATGTCAGATCAACTTGTACTTTTATCGTATCTGATATCTGATGTTTAGGAACCATACTATCTGGGCGGAAAGGTCTCTAGGGCAGAAGCTATTCTATGCTAACGGTGGATGCGTGTATAAGCGCCTAAGTGTCTGCATGAGAGGCGTGGGGGCACGGGGCCTTCCATGGAAGCATGGTAACAGAGGCTATGAATTACTTGCACTGAGACAGGTCGGCCCTTTGGCTCTGCAGCTGGAGAGGATGTTTACTGGAGCTAGTAGGCAGGAATGCATTCTCGAGGAGCGGAACAGATAACTCGAAGTTTATAGTCAGTCTTGGCAGAAAGCAGGCTGAGCTGAGCGCGAGGGGCCGCGCTGGGAGTAAGTCAGAGTTCACGGGTACAGAGGTAGCCTGGGCAGAGACTGTCAGAGTCAGGAGCCAAAAAGAGGCTCGATGGCAGAAATTCAGGGCCTACTCTGTCAGAGCAGGAAAAACATGTAAAGTGTACTACAAAAAGACGGTGGCATAGCATACTTAGGAACGGACTATATAATCCATTCAGGGTGGATCTGAAAGAGGACAAGTTAACGATGGACGCAAATGTATTTGCGTCTTCATAGCTGGCACAGGAGGGAAGTTACATGCACTTTAAGCTGGTACATGGAGTCGGTGGGGTACGCGCTAGGGAACATAACATGACCAAAAATTTATATTTCCTCATTCCCTCCTTGTTCCCTACGGACCCTTCATGATATATCGATCCTCATAAATCGATCAGATTGTTCTTGTAACATCATTTGTTCTTCTTTCTTTCGTTTACGTTTTGAGAGAAAACTGGAATGTTCAATACATGACGTGGCACACAGTCCACAAATCGCTGGCCCACACTGCAGGCACAGGCAGCAACTGAATACTAGGACTAGGCCGATGCCTAGGAAGGATAGGATCTTCCATCCCCAAGCTGTTAACGTTGTCCAGAACCAACCGGACCAAGTCCAGGTGCCTGGATTCTGATGTATCTGATTTGCAATTTTATGGAGACGTGTGATAGCTTGATATACAGATGGTGCGTTTTGTGGTATGAAAACACAACAACTTGACCCGATGACCTTACAGGCTCCACCTCTATCTGCCAAGATGACGTCAATAACAAGACGGTTCTGAAGGACAACAACCCGCATAGCGGACTGCTCTTCTGTTAAGTTACCTAAGGCGGAGGCAGTCTCATTTACTACTGCTTCAAGTGTTCTAGTTAATCTGCGTATTAATTTACTATTCTGAACAGGTCCTAAAAAGAAAAAGAATCCTGTATTAAAATCGGTGTACTGTTCCCATGCCGTCTCTGTGTAGTCGACAAGTGGAATATCTCTTCTGGGTCTATTCTTTACTAGATTGGTATTTCTATGGTAATCAGGGGGAGCTAGGAAAACAGGTGGCAGAAGGAATGCAATGTAACAGGTACCATCCCAATCTGGAGGTAGACGTATGTATGCGGTATGACCACAAACAAAGTAAGAATGACTAGTAGCTTTGAAGGACGATTTTCCATGATCACTGAATTCGACCACGGTAGTGCATTTACTATGACCTAAGTGTACTGAACCTTTCTTCTTGATACATAATTCACCGGTGACTGGCAGTACTGACATAGTGGGTATAACAGGTGCGTCTTCAGATTCAACAGTAAGAATCATGAGGCTAATTGTATAGTTACCTAATCCATATACTTCATTTTCTAGATCAGTTCCTATTCTAGTGGGGAGTCCCTCCTTATCAGGGAAACAGACGTCAAGCAGGACTAAGTTCAGGTTTCCCCAAACCCAACCCCCATCGAAAACAGCAATATCAGGATCTAAGGAATTAATTATTTTAAACCATGCTCCACAGGAGCCATTGTGAGTGAACGGGTACGGAAAGAGGGGCAGAGCTCCCTTGTAATTCTGGTAGGGAGGGAGTCGGCCACATATCCAGCAATTTGTAGCATTGTTAGTTTGATGAGAATGGTGTAGCATACTAATGAATGTGTTGTTGCGCAGCGCAAGTCTGTAGGAAAGCTCGTGCGGAGGTAACTCACTAAAAGTGTGTTCAGCAGATACATTATAGACAGATTGTTCACGCTTGAAAATAGGGTAATAGATAGGTAAAAGGATGCTCGCAACAATAATTAAAATACTCAGAATAAACATGATTAATAGTGTCACTATACAGTGACTACGAAGTGATTTACAGTATGTACGTTTCTTTGCTTCTCTCTCTCTCTCTCTATCTCGATCTAGGGGATACATGTCAGAAACTATTTAACCGATTCACCTAGGGGAGGACTTAAACAATTAAACTGTCTGACTTGCTAGATCGTAGTTTCATGCGATAATTTTCTTGAGGAGTTTTTTCTCGTTCAGATTCTGTAAAGTCTTTTGGTTCGACACAGTCTTTGGTGGGGGTGGACGAGTCTCGATCAGGTTTCAGTCCAAAAAATTTCTTCACATGACTCGTGTGTACCCACCCCTTTCTTCCTTCGATTTTCACGGCCGTCCTTGTGGTGAGAAGAACGGTCTTCGGGGACTTCCAGCGGGGCTCCAGCGGACTCTTTCTGTCGAAGTTGCGAACTAGCACAATGTCGCCAGGACGGACGTCGTGTGGCTTTACATCAGTGTTGTCAGGGAAGGCTGCGGCAACCTGTGAACTACATGATTGGAGTGCAGACATCAAGGAGGCAAGGTAATCTGTCAACATATTACAATCAACATCAGTAATCTTTTTCGGAATGGGCGTCCCCCACATATTCGGTGGTCTGCCAAAGACCACCTCGTACGGGGATAGCCCTGATCTCGAATGGGCGACCATTCTCATGTAGAATAGTGCCACTGGCAGGGCGACTATCCAGTCGACCCCTTTCTCCTGACATATTTTGGCAAGGCGGATCTTTAGTGTCTGGTTATGCCTTTCTACAAGGCCTGCTGCTTCGGGATGTCGGACACAATGGAACTTCCACTTGTATCCTAGTAATAAGGAAACTTCTTTCATTAATGCAGATGAGAATGGCTGACCGTTATCTGAGTACACGACACGAGGCAAGCCGTATCGTGGGAAGAATTCACGAACCAACTGCTTGGCAGTGGTCGGAGCAGTGTAATCTGGGACTGGGTATGCTTCGGTCCAGCGGGACAGAGCACAGACAACTACGAGAACATATTTAAATCCTCGACAACGGTCCATCTGGATATAATCCATCTGGAGGACTTCAAAAGGGTGATCGGGAGGATGAAATCCACCTTGCTCTACGGGGACGCTTTTACCTGGATTGAACTGACAACAGATCATGCAAGTACGCACTTTCTGTTTTGCGGCTGCTCGTAAGTGTTTATTGTTCCAGAGATTTTGTAAACTGTCTAACATCGCTTTCTCTCCTAGGTGTGCTGGGCTATGTGCTGTATTTATCATGACTTGAACCATAGAGTCAGGGAGAAACCATGTAGATTTTCCCTTCGTCATCCAACCTTGATCTGTCTGGATCCCTCCTAGTTCAATCCATTTCTTTATTTCTTCTGGAGTAGCATGTGTCTGAATATCAATAACATCTAGTGCGGGATCCCTGACTATCATACAATTTGTCGGTCCTATTGTCTTTGTCGTATCAGTTGTCTGAGTGTGAGTCAGTGCTGTATGTTTTGCTGTCTGGTCTGCCAGGTCGTTACCCTGGGAAACAGAATCTGTGACTTTAGTATGTGCTTTACACTTCATGACGGATATGGCTGAAGGCAGGTGTATTGCTTCTAACAGTGCTTGAATGAGGGGGCCATGTTGTATTTTGGCACCATGAGAGGTCAAGAAACCTCGTTCTTGCCACAGCATGCCGAAGTCGTGTACAACTCCGAACGCATAACGGGAATCAGTGTATATGTTAACATTTCTGTTTTTGGCTAGAATACAGGCTCGGGTCAGAGCGATGAGCTCTGCCGCTTGAGCAGACAGTGTATCAATACGATGTGTTTCTTTAACTTCAGTTTCAGTGGTCACGGCATACGCGGCCACTAACTCTCCTGTACTTGTTCTCATACATGAACCATCCACATAAAGTGTCAGGTCTGGATTTGTTAATGGAACATCTGTTAAATCTCGTCGGGGCTTTGTTACTGCATTAATGATCTCTATGCAATCATGCGGAGCTGGATCTGTCATAACTGTAGGTAACAGTGTTGCTGGGTTCAAGATACTGCAGCGTCTAATTTCTATGTGTGGCTGGAATAGTGTCAATTCGTAACCTGTCAGTCGTGCTATAGTCAAGTGTTGAGTCTGGGTTCTGTTTAACAGAACCTCTACAGAATGTGGGACTTGTACTGTTAACTGATGGCCTAAAACAATTGAGTCGCTCTGTCTTATTGCTAACGCTGTTGCTGCTACTGACTTTAAGCACGCAGGGAGTGCCTGGGCTACTGAATCCAATGTACTTGAAAAATAAGCGCAAGGCTTATGTGAACCTGCTTGATCTTGAGTGAGGACAGACAATGCTGTACCATCACGTTCTGTAACAAAAAGTGTGAACGGTTTGCTGTAACATGGTGTCGCTAAAACTGGTGCTTGGCATAATGCTTTCTTTAATTCCTCAAAGGCTTGTGTGTGTTCCTGAGTCCAAGGGAGGACAGTCGAAGTTGCTGCCTCCTGCGTTGTTAACTGAATGAGTGGTTTAGCTAGAAATGCATATTGAGGAATCCATTGTCTGCAGTACGAGGTGAGGCCTATAAAGGCCCGCACTTCCTTTTGTGTCTGTGGTCGTGGCATATTTACAATTAACTGAATGCGATCGGGAGTGAGCTGTCTCCCCACTTTGGACAGCAAGTGACCCAAGTACACAACTTGCTGAACACAGAATTGCAGCTTCGAAGGAGACACCTTGTGTCCCTTGTCGGCCAGGAAATGTAAAACTGTCAATGATGCTCGTTCACATTCGGGCTCACTTCGTGCGGTGATCAGTAGATCATCGACGTATTGCAGTAAAGCGGTGTTAACTGGCATTTGAATACAATCTAGTTGTCTTTTCAGTGCTTGACTATAGATGCTGGGGCTTTCTGTGAATCCTTGAGGTGCGCGGGAAAATTTGAAACTTCGTCCATTTAAACTGAATCCGAAGAGATATTGGCTCTCCGGATCAATAGGTACACTGAAGAAAGCGTTCTTGAGATCGATTACAGTAAAGAACGTTGCTTCTGAATCAATAGCAGTCAATAGGGAAGAGATATCGGGGACCACAGGATACTGCGGTACAATGCATTTGTTCAGTTCTCGAAGATCAATCACCAGCCGATATACTGGCGGTGCATTGGGGTCTGTACGTTTAAGAATTGGAATGATAGGTGAATTACAGACATTGGAGTCGGTCTCTACGACCACTCCCTGGGCAATAAGCTCTTCAATGATTTTCAGTAAAGCCACTACAGCATCGGGTGGTAACTTGTATTGTCTGATTCTGGGTAGAACAACTCCTGTCTTGAGTGTAACACGGTATGGAGTGATATGCATACAACCTACGTCAGCTGGGCCTTTTGCCCATAGGTGATCTGGTACATTTTTCAATCTGACATCAAAATCTCGTAAAACATAATGACCCTTAAAATCCCGTAGAAAGAGTCTAACTCCCTCCGGGGAACAGCATATTATAGCTCCTAGAGCCTTCAGCGTTTTAATTCCTAACAGATTTTCTGGGCATGATTTCGTAAGTAACAAGTCTGTAACTCGGGATAATGGACCCACAGCCAACGGTACTGGTTCCGATACTTCATTTACAATAGGCTGTCCTGAAAAACCAAGGGAAACATTCTGTGAGCCTGAGAGGGGTGCCCCTGGGACTTCATTGTGACTGATTGTAGTGCGACTTGCCCCTGTGTCAATTAAAAACTTTCTGTCTTTTCCCAATACGTGACTATGTACATAAGGACCTTCTTGATCTACAGGAATTTCAATAAGAGGCAAACCACCTTCCCTCTCTAGGCTGTTTCATGTATATCGGGGGTAATCTGGATATGCAGATTGGGCATACTGGTACATCTGTTGTGAAACTTGCTGAGTCGCGGCAATGGGCTGTGGCTGTGGTACTGCTACTGTCTGCGCTGTATGAGATGGAGCATGCATAGGCTGTGTATTCTGCATTGGCTGTACATTTTGTGACGTCTGTTGCTGGACCTGATCTTGTCTAGGCGGATGCGGTCTTTCTTTAGTTTTACCTGTTGAGATGTTATGTTTCAGGACTGGGCATTCATGTACGTAATGACCTGGCTGTTTACAGTAATTACATGTCCCCTTAACGGGAGCTGTAGTATGACTTGTCTGGGTCCCACCTTTTCTCTGACCGTCGGCTGGGACCGTCTGAGCTACTAACATTTTCATCTTTGTGTCTTTCATACGTTTCTGTTCCTGATCTTGTTCTTCTCTAATTCTATTCTGATGATATTGTAACATTTGTAACATCTGGGATGGCGTATTTGCCTGCCAAGTACTTTCAACTTTGTACACTCTATTTTTAACTAATGGTAGGGAATTCTCGACTAATTTTGATACGAAAAGGTGTGGATATGACTCGCTGCTTGGTTGTAGGCCACTATTTATAATGAAACATTTCTCGAATCTTGAATAGAAGTCACTAGTATCTTCATCATGTTTCTGTTTACAGGACGAGATGGCGTCCCAATCTTCCTTTCTAGTTGTCAATAATCTTGGCAAAACCTGTACTATTAATCCGGGTAATGCTTTAGTCCTGTCCCCAAGGCCTAACCCTGGGATTCGTTTGCTTTCTTCGTCTTCTATTTCTGCCCATGCTATCTTTGTGTCCCCCACCTCCCAATCTTTTTCCTTTAATTTCTCGTAAATGCCCGTGGGCAACAGTACTTTTAACATTTTCATAATATCATCATACGTGTAATCCCCCATCAGTAACATGTCTTTAAGCTCTCTGTGAAAACCTGCAGGGTCTTTATCGTGACACGGAACTAATTTCTTCATTTCTAACAGTTCTAACTTAGTCAGTGGTGTGTGAACATACACACGTTTCAAGACGTGATCCGCACCCATAACTGGGTGTACTTCTCGTAAGGGGTTCTGACTTTCAATGCCACTCAGGCATTGCATGTGATACGTTCTTCTTTCTGGAGGCGGAGCGGGAACATATTCAGAGCTTATGAAGGTGTTGTATTTATGCCGCTGTTCTAGAATTATTTGTATTAACTTGGTACTGAAACCTCTCCATCTATCCATGAGTAGTGCTTCTAATGTTTCGTGTAAGGGACCTGGGTCGGAATGGTGGTTTCTGTACTTGATGAGGAGGTGTTGAATCATGTATACACCTGCTATTTTCTGCTCGTCTGGGGAAAGGTTCAAGAATGTCTGTGCTAATGTATCATCATGATATATGTCTGGGTTTTCGGCCCATAACACGGCTGACCGGGCTAGTTCCTGTTCATCCATAGAATTGAGTACATGGTACCCCATTCGGTCTCGAAGTCTTTTATCAGTTTCCTGGAACTGATGTTCAGAAGAATTCGGGTTTGTTAAAGCAGAGAGAAAAACTCTCTTGTTTTCCGGACGGATGCCTTTCCTAAGGTAGTTTCCCTTACCTACATACGCTATAGTATCTGTAGACCTTCCTGGTTCTGCAAATTCTTCTTCCTCCTCGGAGGAAGCTTTGTCATTCCCTTTCTGGTGTGCCGTTATCACTGCCCTTCTAATTTTCTGGTACATACTGGCTATGCAAGCCCCCCTGTCATGTTTTCCTTCGGCTATATTTTGACCCCACTTTGTTAGTGCATCTAATTCACTTTGATCTGTCTCAGGCCTGTCTCGTTCTCTTATTAGACAATTTATGAAAAATCGTAATATCTGTGCTTGAATGTCAACTTTCTGTTTATCCATGGCATCCTTGATACTGTCAGGGTCTTTCCCTGTCTGAACAAACTCATATATTCTATCTAGCCGCTCCTTCATTCCTACATAGCATAGCAAGATATCAGTGGCAGATCTTAACCGTAGTGATGCCAATATCATTAGATCGTTTTTTCCGGGTACTGGATCATATCTGCAAACTGACATGTTTTCCTTTAATGCGTCAAGGCGGGGGGACTGGAACGTAGGGAGACTCTGCGTGTCCCTGAAATTGAATCTGCGTGTTGATGGCGGGGTCCGAAGACCCGCAGTCGCACCTCCTGAAGCGGATGCTTGGGCATTATCTCCCTGCGGAGTCTGGATCTGAACTTGAATTTGTCGTTTAGTAGGATCAGGTAGGACTTGTTTCGGTAGGTCAATCTTGGGTGTGGGAAGTGGCGGAGCTGGCGGAACAGGGGAGGTCTGTCGCGGTACTGGCGGAACATGATCTGGGGGCGTAGTGCCACCCCCGTCCCTGTCAGTGGGCAGGGCACGAACAGGCAGATTGGCGTAAGCTGGTGCTACATCCTCTAGATATGAATTTAGGAATATGTCTTTAGTAGTTTTATGCATTACTTTAGTTGGAACTAATGGTGGCGGTAAGTTTTTCGGTATTTCTGAAAGGGCCTCAGGTGTACCTTCGGCCGCAAGATACATTCCGTTTACAAGATTGTTTCGGACACGGTCTATTTGTTCTGTTTTTACTCGGATTCCTTCAATAACTAATTCATTTTCTTGGGCTTTTTCTGAATCTTTAAGTCTGTCCTCTCTACGGAGTGCTTTCTCAGCACGCTTATGTGATTCCTTACGCCAGAATTCTATGGCGTCTTTCTGAGATTGTCTAGCTTTCTTTTTCCATAATGCTTCTTCTACCTTCATGATGCACTCGGCATCCCATGTTCCGGTAACAGGCCATCTGTGTCTTTCGTCTAGGTGCTTGGTGTAATCGGCCCATAAATCTAGATATAATATGGCGTCTATGCCATGTTTGTTGTACATAAAGTTACCTGGAGTGTCCCTAGGGGGAATAGGAATTTCTTCCTCCAGTATCCCTTTCCTAGTTCCTATCTGCTTTAACTTGTTGAAAAACGGCATTTTGCTTACTTATTACTGAACACTCGATCCTTACTACTTAATACTGGTTACAGCTACTTTATACAAGAAACACAAAAAATGCACATTAAACGGTCACATTCATACCACGACATTAATCACATAAGAAGACATTTAAAACATAGATGACTACCCCCCTATACTGGATGTACTGCTCAACAGTACAGATACACTGGTGTAACAGTGCAGAAATTCGGAATACTAGATATACTGCTAAACAGTACAGATACACTGCCTAAAAACAGTGCAGACCGGACTTGTGTACCCAAACCCGTCTAGATACGACCCAGCAATGGTACTCACCGGGAAGCACGGAAACAGAAGGCCTCGGAAAACTCGACTGGACTCGACTCGGTACTTCGGGAAACTTCGGAAAACTTCGGAAAACCTCGGAAAACTTCGGAAACCTGGTGGGCCTCTTGACACCTCGGACCTTGCTTCTTTCGGCTAGGCTCTGGTCGGGATCCCCTGCACTCCTCACCGCCTCGTCTGGGCACTGATCGCAGTCTTCGTCACCTCCTTGGGTCAGAGGGAGATGCAGGAAATCCTGCCGGTACGCGTAGGTTCCGTCTAACTGACGGCAGGGGACAGAGCTTGCAATGCGCCAACCGGCGCGTGAGGTGGGGGAGGGGTCCCTGTTCGGGCGCCAAAATGACGTAAATAATTAATTTACTCTCTTAATTTCTATGCAGGTAAGTACTTAATCAATAATAACTCAGATCGGATGAAAGAAGACAGAGTCCGTGGTGTTGGAGTTTCTAAGGGTTTTATTCCTCATAAAGGAATGGTCGTGACCAGGATATCATGTTCTGACCACCACAGGGGTGTCAGAAGGGATAGAGCAAACTTTATTGACATTACATAGCTTATATACTTAATTCACATCATAAGTAATGGTGCAAGAGGCGTAACAGCTGAGAGAAGACAAGATAACAGTATACACGTGGTACTAGTACGTAATCAAGAGGCGTGAACTAGGCGTGAGCTGGAGGTGTGTACTAGAAACGTCACTGATAGGTGACGCAAGTGGGTGGCACCAAGGGGTGGTGCTAACAGAATTGTTGCAATGTCAGCAGAAATCGGAAGCTTGGATGCGCGCGCAGCTGCATGACGTGTGATTGACGGGGTGCAGGGGACTTGACATTTACACTGACGGAAAGAGACAGAAGTCTGGCATGTCAGATCAACTTGTACTTTTATCGTATCTGATATCTGATGTTTAGGAACCATACTATCTGGGCGGAAAGGTCTCTAGGGCAGAAGCTATTCTATGCTAACGGTGGATGCGTGTATAAGCGCCTAAGTGTCTGCATGAGAGGCGTGGGGGCACGGGGCCTTCCATGGAAGCATGGTAACAGAGGCTATGAATTACTTGCACTGAGACAGGTCGGCCCTTTGGCTCTGCAGCTGGAGAGGATGTTTACTGGAGCTAGTAGGCAGGAATGCATTCTCGAGGAGCGGAACAGATAACTCGAAGGTTATAGTCAGTCTTGGCAGAAAGCAGGCTGAGCTGAGCGCGAGGGGCCGCGCTGGGAGTAAGTCAGAGTTCACGGGTACAGAGGTAGCCTGGGCAGAGACTGTCAGAGTCAGGAGCCAAAAAGAGGCTCGATGGCAGAAATTCAGGGCCTACTCTGTCAGAGCAGGAAAAACATGTAAAGTGTACTACAAAAAGACGGTGGCATAGCATACTTAGGAACGGACTATATAATCCATTCAGGGTGGATCTGAAAGAGGACAAGTTAACGTTGGACGCAAATGTATTTGCGTCTTCATAGCTGGCACAGGAGGGAAGTTACATGCACTTTAAGCTGGTACATGGAGTCGGTGGGGTACGCGCTAGGGAACATAACATGACCAAAAATTTATATTTCCTCACAACGAAAATCTTCTAACCATGCGGAAAGACTGCAAAAGGGCTGAACGCCAGTGGAGGAAAGAATAGAAGGACACCGACAAAGCTGCCTACCTGCTAAAATTGAGGTCATACCACAAGGCGGTGCGCACCACCCGTGCTTCCTTCTATGCGGAAGCAATCCGCTCCAGTGAGAATCCCTCAAAAACTATTTTTGAACTTGTTCAAAAACTCCAAGATAGTTCTAATCCTACCCCGGGCATAACCTCCGCACAACAATGCGATGAACTTGCCACCTTCTTTACGGAAAAGGTAAAGAAAATCTACACCTCCTTCCCTCAGAACCTCCCGGATACCTCCAAACCACGTGAGCCTTCGCCAGACAGTCCCAGTTTGTCTCTCATCCCCAGTTTAACATCTGACGAACTTGCCAAACTGTGCACCAAAGTCAAATCTGGCTCGCCCACAGACGCCATGAGACCCGCCAAATTCCTAGAATCTCTCGAGTTCTTCCTCCCTCCTCTGACTACCCTACTTAACCTATCATTCTCCTCAGCAGTGGTCCCCACATGTTGGAAGCAGGCCTGGGTCTCTCCAATTATAAAAAAAACCCACCCTAGACCCATCACAACCAGAAAATTTCAGACCAATTTCATTGCTTCCATGGGCCTCTAAATTGGCGGAAGCCCATGTGAACAAGGTTCTAGCCAACTACATGACGCAACACCAAATTCTAGACCATCACAAAATGGCTTCAGGCCAGGATTCAGCACCGAATCCGCCCTGCTGACCACCATCGAAAACTTACGGAACATCCTGGACGCCGGTCAAAGTGCTGCGCTGATTTTACTCGACCTCAGCGCAGCCTTTGATACGGTCTCCCACTCCATCCTACTAAAACGTCTCGAAGCCATAGGTATCAAAGACCTTGCTCTAGAATGGTTCCGATCATTCCTAACAGACAGATCTTTCCGGGTCTCTGCCCCCCGTTCACATCCCAGCCTCACCCCATAGAGCAAGGCGTCCCCCAGGGATCGGCGCTCAGCCCGTCCCTATTCAATCTTTATGTCCAGCCTCTCGCCGAAATAGCAAAAGAATGGGACCTGACACTAGTGTCGTACGCCGACGACACCCAGCTCGTCATCTCCCTGACTGAGGGCCCCTCGATCTCAGCGGCGAGATTCAAGAACGGGTTAGAGGCAGTTGCTCGCTGGATGTCACACAACTGCCTCCAGCTGAACGCTGGCAAAACAGAGGTGTTGCTTTTGGGTAAAAACCCTGACTACTGGACTGATCACTGGTGGCCGTCCGCACTGGGCCCTATTCCCCCCCCCCCCAAAACCGTGGTAAAAAACCTTGGTGTCTGGGTGGACGCATCTCTTAACTTCCAGACCCACACTAAGAAACTGGCTGCCACCTGTGTGGGCCTGTTGAGGAGCCTTCATCCTATCCTTGGCTTTTTTGATCACCATACGCGCCAACTGATAGTTCAATCCACCATCCTGGCTCGACTGGACTACGCCAATGTCCTCTTTCTTGGCCTTAATAAAGCTGAGATGGCGCGGCTACAACGTATTCAAAACTCTGCCGCCAGGGCAGTTGTAGGCCTCCCTTGGAGGTGCTCTGCAAGAAACACCATCCAGAAACTACACTGGCTGCGCATGGAAGCCCGAGTCCAGTTTAAAGCCCTCACTACGGTTTTCAAAATTCTCAAGACTGACTGTCCTGGTCTCTTGCGTCCACTCCTAGAGCCCTACACCCCTCAGCGGGCCCTACGCTCCTTGGGTCAAAACTTGGTTGTTACCCCACGTATAAGGCTAAGCAGAATGGGCGGTCGCTCTTTCAGAGTCCTGGGGGCAAGGCTCTGGAACTCCCTTCCACTTCACATTCGCTCCATAACTAACCTGCTGGCCTTCCGCAAAGCGATCAAAACATTCCTATTCTCCCCATCCTAACCTCTTACTGCCCTTCCTTTCCTTCTCCCCCCTCAGGTTTTGTTATAGTTTAGCGCCGGGACGCCTCGTTGCTGGGGCAGCTGTTCGCGCTCAATAAAACGTTATAACATAACATAACATAAAGGAAAAGTGGTGGGTTGAAGGGACTCTGTTGTACATTGATTCTTCTTGTAATATGGCCGACTGTAGTCTTTAGTCTTCCTCAGCCTTCCTGTATACCTGTGTGTGTTCTAACCTGTACCAGAGGGTTCTACCAGTGTCAGTTGATGGTCTGGTCAGCTGGCGAGGTTGTATGCTCAGCTGTGTCTTACAATAAATCTACATGTAATCAACTAGAAGTATCCTGTCATCTATGACCATCCCATTTACAACAGACTCCACTTTACCAAATCGTAGGCTCCCCTAGGCAGCACTCTCTTCAGTCATTACAGATATTTATCCTCGCTGCATACAGCTCTCCCATTAGAAGTGGAACCCTGCATGACCATCCTGCCCCTTCGACCGCGGGGGTGAGCCCGAAGCCCTTCTGCTACTCTAAGCCCAGGCATTTTAGTAGGGTTTCATCCACTCTTCTCACGTTATTGGTTAGTGTGGATTTGTTAGGCTTGTTGTGGTGCCGACCACCTTCTGCTCTGCGAGTGTCCCTGATGGCTGTAAGCCTGCCACCCGGTCAGGCAGCAAAACTCCGAATCGGCCCCACAGACAAGCGGGTCAAGAAGCCATATCCATTTTGCTGTCACCCTCCTGCAGGTCCAGTTTCTGCTCCATTGGATAACCACTTCAGAGGAAGAGCAACCCTTCTTGCTTATCTTGTCCATGTCTGGTCTGCTGTCCTGCCCTTCTGGTATTCCTTCTTATTCGGTGGTACCTCTGGTTGTATTGTCTTACAGCCCTTTCACTCAGAACTGGGCTAACCTTATGTCCCTGGCCCATCCACAGGTTGCATCACTCCACCGGTACTTGCCAGGGCAGGAGACAGCTAGCAACTTCTCACAGCTGGCTTCCAAGTTAAGGTTTTATAAGGTCACTCTTTCGCTCTCAACGGAGCCCAGCCATTTTTTCCCTACCACCCTCCCTTGTGTAAGGTGGTGCCCCCCCCCCCCCCCCCCTCTTCTTACCTCCCCCCTTCCACTGGCCCTAAGTGCTATGACTATCCCATCTACGGGCCTTTAGCATTTTCCGGTGGCAAATACCAACCCATGTTGGAGTTGCCGAAGTGTCCACGGTCCTACGCTGTCTAGCACGGCGGTGGATGGCTGCTGATAAGTTTTTGTTGGCTGGACAGGAGCAGAAACTTACCTAGTGACGTCTTATTCCATGCACAGTCAAGCCACTCCCCTCTTAATTCTAATCCTTTTAACTTTCTTGCTTGGACCATTTGAGACTGAGAGAATGGAAGAAACAACATTTTTGAGAGGTGACCTTAAAAGTTAGCTAAAATATTTCTTCGAGGAAACCTGGTAAAACGCATCTAAATAGGACCATTCCGTTGTTAGTCCTTGAATCTTTAAATACTTTTATGTTGGCGTGTAAAATGATGTTGACTCCCTATTTGAATGGATAAGGAAACTGTCAATGTCTAACAAGAAAACCTGCCAGTGTTCGTGAGAATTGTGTAAAAAGTGTTATTTTTAGTCCATATTAAGCATTAAAAACAGGTGTTAATTAACACCATAGCAAATGTAGAGTTCAGTGTCAAAACATTGGCTAGTAATATGAACACAGATGTTTTCGTGGTCGTTGAGGTCAGTGATGCATAAGCATCTGTGAAGCCTACGTTAAGTATATGTTTAGGAAAAAACCTTACTTTGGAGCAAGCATTTGGAGCAAGCATTTGTCAGCACAATTTCCAGTCAACAACATTTTAAATGTTGTTTTTGGCCTTTCAATGGTATGTGTCTAAAGATCTTACAGTGTTTATTGTTTTGGCTTTTTTATCATTGTATTTAATCATAGAGGTCACACTTTACCTCTATTTTATCATGAACATACCTATTTTCAACCTATCGATGTTATAAATACGTTCATGTAACTAGTTAGACAACAATGAAAAAATATGTTCATTCACCAGTTTAACCTGGCCTTATTGAGGCAAATGTATGTTTTCTTCAAAAGGGTGCTCCTATATGTCTTCAACAAGGCTACGATGACAACAAGAAGCATTCTCTCGTTGTGGTGGGTGAAGTCAATCAATCGAGAGGGGCCTGTGTGTGTGTGTGTGTGTGTGTATATATATAGATATATATATATATATATATATATATATATATAGATATATAGATATATATGTATGTGTATATATATATAATTACCTACTGGCGGTCGCCAGTAGGTATATATAGTTAGAATTTTCAAAAGTTCCATAGAGAAAAAATCCTATGTCTAATAACTTTGGCGTTTGTGGACGGAATCGGCTGAAATTTTCAGGAAAATGGCATATATAATATTCACAAGAGTTACCTTAAAGATAGAGAGCCCACCACGGGAAAATTCTGCTTCAAATTTTATTCAAGGCTTTGTTATTTCTGCCCCTGGTACCCAGTACGATAGTATCCTTCTACTCCCTGCGCAGGCTTTGCACTTGCCGCAGGGGTAGAAGCCCCTCATTTCGTTCGTGTACCTTGCTTGGGTTTCTTTTTTTCAAAGTGACTTATTACTAGTGAGTCTTTCAGGGATCTCGCCTTGCGGAAGGTTACCTGGGGTTTAGGTGGAATATCTCCTTTGATTACAGGATCAGTTAGGAGGATATGCCAATTCATGGCGAATAACCTCCTGAGATTGTGGCTTCTACCCCTGCGGCAAGTGCAAAGCCTGCGTGGCTTCTACCCCTGCGGCAAGTGCAAAGCCTGCGCAGGGAGTAGAAGGATACTATCGTACTGGGTACCAGGGGCAGAAATAACAGCCTATAAAGAAATTCCTGACATGCAGCACTCCGTACGCTGTATACTGTCTTGTTTGCCCATGCGGCCTAGGATACGTAGGCAGCACCATCCATTAACTAAAGATAAGGGTCTTGGAGCACCAAAGAGCGATTGATAAAGTAGATCCCTCCTACCCTGTCGCAAGACACTTCGATGAGGCACACAATAGAGCAGGGGTCTCCAACCTTTTCTGCAGTGAGAGCTATTTCTGATCAGTGAAAATGGTTGTGAGCTACTAAAGGCCACGCAACGCGCGCATTTTTCCAAGCGAGAGCGCTTCACACCCAGCTTCAGTTATTTTAAGCTGAATTTCTTTGGAGCCCATACTGTTGTTAGATACGTAGTAAGCAGAGGCACCACTCTGTGCAGCCTAGCCCCCAATACTTGTATTGTTTCATTGTACCAGTTTTGCCTGTAAGTCTGGATCTTCCATTACTTCTTAAATATTATTATAAAACCACATTTAAACACTGGGCGCTCTAAAGCATTACTTTTAAATGTTGACAGTATCAGTGGTTTTGTGAAGTTTTCTACTGTATGACTATAAAACGTATTGACTCCTAGGACTTGTTAGCAGATGCCAATGCTGTTACTTTTTTAAGTAATTGGCCAGGAGTTTCCTTCGGGTCTTCGAGTATTCTGAATAAGGCATCCACATAGGAATCATTTTCTTTCATGGTAAATATCTCCTTTGCTTTAGGAGTAATGTAGCTCCTACCCAGCCTTCAAAGCTCCGAGAAAGGCCATGCACTCTCTGCACATGCCCACCCTGTTGCGTTTTTTTGCAAACCTTTATATAAAAAAACTGTCCCTTTTCCACCATGCCAATGCTCAACTCTCTCTGAAAAAGAACTTCACTAAGCGCTAGAACACATGGCTCGACTTGGTAAAGGCCATTCTCATAAAATACACCGTTATTGTCTGTTCACCAACATCGTGCTTTATATCTGCCTTCGTTTGGCAATCAGTGTATTCAAGACCCTTTGATTTTAACCTCGGGTGCCACCACTATTTACTATGGGAGGCAGAAGTAAAGCACGGTGGCATCCGACATTAAAATCAAACAGTCAGAACCACTAGTGAAGACTAAGTACCAGCAGCACTCCCTGCAGACCGGAGGTTCATCCTGACCGCACAGAGGGAGACAGACACCAACACAGCGACAGAGAAGGACTACAAAGCTGTTCTGGGTGCCTGCCATGCTGGAGTGGGTAAACTTGCAGCTCAGGATGATGAGTGATGTGAGTAGGCAGAAAGGAGATGCAACACTATATCATTAATGCTGACCTCACAAGCAGAGTCCTCTGCGCAGAGTACAGTCCTGTGTAAAGGGAAGAATTGGGACTCATGGTTATAATGATGCATTCTTTTGGATTATTCTTGCAGCGCTGCTCAACAGAGACCAAAGGTTATTTAAACTGCGAGATAAGGGTATTTCTGATAGTCTGATTAGTTGATCGTCCTACCCCGAGCCTCCATTAGGGTTATGTCCTCCTCTGGATCGGTTTCACCATGTGGGTTTTGGCAAGCAGGGAGACAAATTCTAAACCGAAATGGCCACTATGAAAACAACGGCGCAAAATAACAAATTACATAAAGGAATCTCACTGAAAGGGAGAGACTCCTTTGCCTCCCTAGGCTCGGTCAAAATGAAACAAGAGAGTGCGTCGCCCATGAAGAAAGTTGAAGCGCGACAAATGAAGTGGCAAGGAAAAAGGCCTTGTATGGACTGAGCCGCTTTTAGTGACTATTATGCGAATGGAAATAAAAATCAAGGTGTAGTGGTTAGTAAAAGAGGCCCCGTGCATGCAAGGACCTGTCTTGGATTTTAACATTGCTGCCCTCCTGCTTTATTAATGAAGGCGTTGTACAGCACGGTAAAAGTTCAGAGCATGTAAGGCCCTTTGATTTTGACCTCCGCTACCACCGCGATTTACTTTTGAACACAGATGTAAAGCACGGTGGCAGCCGACTTTGAAAACAAAGGGCCTTGCATGCACTGGGCCGTTTTTTACTGACTACTACGCGCACGCAAATCGAAAGCTTGGTGTAGTCACTGAAAGCGGCTCAGGCTCAGCGCAGGCAAGGACCTTGAATTTTAACGTGGTCTGCCACCGCACTTGACTGTGGAAGGCAATGTAAAAGGCGGTAGTGGCCCAGTGAAGGAAAGGGCCTTGGATTTTAAACGTTGACTGCCACCGCGTTTTATTATTGAAGGTAGATTTAAAACGCGTGGCAGCCGACGCTATAATAAAAGGGCTTTGCCTGCACTGAGCCTCTTATACTAAATATGCGGGTACTAGAACAATGGCTTGCCTACCTGTGCAGCTAGCTACTCGGTGAGGATCAGCGGCAGATATCAAGCCCTGTGCCGGCATGGAAAAGGCGCCTGACGTGCAGAGTGCAGGAAGAACGTCACGTTCTTCGGCTCGGTCCGGGCCGCCCCGCCCCATCTAAGCTCAGTTCAGCCATTCTGAGCAGCCGGTTTGGGTGAGGGCGGGCAAAACACACCAACGTAATAATAAAGTAATGCTCAGAATGAAGCCTTATTAGATACTGGTGCGAGCTACTCCCGGGGGTCGGCGAGCTACCGGTAGCTCGCGATCGACCGGTTGGAGACTCCTGCAATAGAGACAGAAGTAAATCACAATATTTCGGACTGGACAGTATACCAGCAAGCGTTCGGGTGGAGACAGGCTAAAACAATTGAGACGTCTGGAATCCAGATACATAATAGACCTGATGATAAAAGCACCACTAGGGCTTAACAGTGGGGGAAGATCTGGCTGCACATTTAGGTAAATAGGCAAACAAGGCAACAATCATGCTCCCAATTGTAGAATGAACATTGTGAAAACATTTGAAGTTGCTGCTATAGACACAGTAATTTGGAGGAATGTGTGCCTTAATGACAATATTAACAACTGATTTCCGAATGTGGTATGCTAGATCTACTATATATACTGTACTTACCGTCTGGTTGTGAAGAATTTTGAACAATTTTAGACCTGAAACTTCGAAATTTCATAAATTATGGACAATACCTGAATCAGTTGAATCTGAAAAGTTTATGGGCTCATGAACTTTCTAGTTTTCTTTAGGAGATAATCTGGCATTGTGAAACTGTATGGAAAGGAGTGGAAACTCGTATAATGAGTGCTGCACTGTTTTCAAACGAAAAGAAACCCTAATTATGTGAAAAGAACAGAGCTATTTTGAGTGTAGGATAATGTGTCAATTTGAGTCTGTACATGAAGTGAAGGACGGAGGCCAATTTATGGCTTAACATCAAGTGGAATAGGTATAGAGATGGGTGGGGTCTCGCGGTGATACATGCCCTCGATCTAGGCGGGGGCCACATGCCGATCCACGGCAATACACCTGCGTTCCATAATACAGCATGAACTAAAAAGTGCGTGATAAAAGTATCTGAATGCATAGCACAGCACGTACTATATGGGATAGTCACCCTGCTAGCAGTAACGTTGGTTACCTGTGATGCGGAAAATTGCTTCATGCTAATTGTGGAACCCTTCAATCACACGCGAGATTCCAAATCCCCAAAAAACCCCGATTTAAGCTCTTCTCCGGGGTGATATGCCGATACACCGCAATACACTTGAGTTCCACAGAACTGCAAATTGCGCAGTCAGCGAGTATTTTGTAAATAACATTACGCTGTTTAATTGGGAAGATTTGCTCATTTAAAGATGGCGCGCCTGCATGAATTGATGATGACCTATTGCGTTTTTAATGCTTGTTTTTAATGTCACAGAATAAATAATAGTACAACACATCCACCTACTCCTCCATTTGGTCATTCGCTTTTTTTATAACTAGATCTCATTTTATCTATCCTATATCTGTGTGACGTTTGAACTCAGATTATACAAGTTATATTGTATGTGTGTGAAGTTTGATCTCCGATTATGGAAGGTGCATTGTATGGGTACATGTTAATTGTCAGGCATCTTGTGTTACTTAACAACAAGTTATTCACATTGCTTGCTGCATACATAGGAAAAGGAGAGAGCAGACATGGTATGGACTGTGAGAAATTAAAGGTCCTCCATCTGATCCACTGTTTTTGTGTAGAACAAGTAAACATTTGCAGAGATGGCCATAGGGCGTATGTAGCATGAGTTTGCATATACTCTGGACAGGCTGTTAAAATTAGATTGTCTGTGAGTTTGGAATATATCAAAGTCTTTTTTAAGCTTAATGCTTATTTATGGAATAGTACTGTCATCATGCAGTACTTTAACCTATACAGTGAAAATTTAAGATGGTATTCAAAAGAAGTTGATTGGCGTACATCCAACCTTCGCCTACTCCTCAGTTCTATACTGATTTTGAGATGATGGCATTCAGGTGGTAAGTAGTTATATCTTTACATATTCCACCTGACCTCTGAGGAAAGATCATGGCGTTATGTCTGCTCAATTAATTGACTAGGTCTAGCACAACAGTGTGGGTTTTTTTTAATCTTCACCTTAGCAGGAGTTGGCAGCCCCAATTCAAGTATGTGGTGCCACAAGTTCATTTTTGTGCCACTGCCTAGCCCACAATGAAATATCTACAAATTCCTGAATTATCCTATAAATATATTAATTTTTTCAGTATACTCCTTGTCACTTTTCTTACAACTGAAAGGTACCACTTTGTAGTGAGTCCTAGATAGCGTTAACTTAAGTGTTCAAGCAAAGAAAAAGGACTGTTTCAGTAGGCCTTCACCAGGAGACCGTAAACAGATTGCAAATAATTCATTAGATAGGAAGGTACAGTTCAACAAAGGTTGTTCCAAAAATATTACAACCTTGCTTACTAAAAATCACTAAAATATTTATTACAGCAATAGGCTTCAAGATCGATAAACATAGGAGTAATTGATGTATAAGGCTTTAGGAACGCGGTCTTACTACAAAGACGTATGTTTTAAGGTCCATTACAGTTTTGGGAGTAGAAGATAGTTCAGGTCTGATGCCTTCAATGGATCTAAACTCTGGGTTGAAGCACGGTTGGAGGGTACAAGGCCGTTGTGAAGTAGAGACTGGGTCTTCTATCATAATTAACATGAACTCCCCCGCCCGGCCATCCAGTGAGGGCAATTGGCAAAGAAACCGTGTTCCCAGCTTAGTCTTGAGACTTTTCTGGGATAAGGTATTTTATACTTAGTCAGGTCACAAACTAGTCATCAAAATTCTATCAGTACTTTGAGCAGAATATACATAGTGCCTTAATATACTTGCAATTGGAGATAAGTTACCTACTTTTCATTTACATTGGGAAGTTAACAAACTGTTAGCATTCAACAGTCCTGATTGCAGTAGTCCTGGCGCCATTAGCTGTAGGCCTGACTAGAATTCTCCAAATGTCCTGGTCTGCGGTTTAAGGAGTGGAGTTGTCTGGTGGGTACGTGGAATGTGAGACGGTGGTTCAGATATTCTGGTCCTGCATTGTGTAGGGCTTTGTAGGCTTGTATGAGGAGCTTGAAAGTGGCTCTTTTGTTCACTGTGAGCCAGTGGAGTTCTTGCAGGTGTTTGGTGATGTGGCAGTGGCAAGGGATGTTGAGGACCAGTCTGGTTACGGCGTTTTGAATGTTCTGTAGTTTCCTGAGAAATTTTTAGGTGACACCAGCATAGTTTCCTCCTAGCGAGTCTGCTGATGAGGTGTGCATGGGTGACCGTCTTTCTGGATTCGGTGGGGATCCATCTGAAGGTCTTTGGAAGCGGGCAAAACATGTGGGAGAACAATAAGGAGACCTCGTTGATCTGCAGTTCAATGTGAGAGAGGAGTCCTGTATGATGCAGAGGTATCATGCGTGGTCCATGGGTGTGAATGGTGTTGTTCCAAGTGTGGTGAGCCACCAGGAGTCGTCCCGAGCGGAGGGGTGTTGGTTCTCAGGATGAGGATTTCAGACTTTGTCTGAGTTGAGTTAATGGCAGCTGTCACTCATCCAGGTGGCGACGGCCTTTATCCCGTCGTGTACATTGTCTCTGGCAGTGGGCTCGTTGGTGAGGGATAGGATCAGCTGGGTGTCGGCGTAGGAGACTGTTGAGTCCATGGTTCCTTACAATGGCTGCGAGTGGCGGGGCGGGGGGGCATGTTGACATTGAACAGGGTGGGGCTCCGGGATGAGCCGTGGGGTACACCAGAGCTGCTCTATCTGGGTTCTGAGAGAAACCGTGGTAGTCTGACTTGCTGTGTTCAACCAGTGAGGAAGGAGCAGATCCAATGCAGTGCTTTGTCGTGGATGCCAGCGTTGTGAAGTCTCATGCTTAGGGTGAGATGTGATATGGTGTCATAGGAGGCAGAGAGGTCCAGGAGGATGTGGACTGCTGTTCCTCTCCCTCCTTGACTGGGGTGGATGTTGTCGGTGGCGGTGAGAAGGGCAGTCTTGGTGCTGTGGTTGCTTCGGAAGCTAGTTTGGGAGATGTTCATAACGTGGCTGGCCTCGATGAACTCTGAGAGTTGGGCATTGAAGGTCTTCTCGATGACCTTGACTGAGAAGGGTCGCAGGGAGATGGGTCTGAAGTTCTTGAGGTCTGTCGGGTTGGAGTAGCTCTTCTTCAGCAGGGGGTTGATCTCGGCGTTTTGCCAGTTGGTGGGGAAGGTGGCGGTCTTGATGGAGCAGTTGATGGTGCGGCAAAGCTCGGAAGCAATGGAGGTGGCGGCTCTATGGAAGATGTGGTGCGGGCAGAGGTCCGAGGGGGCCCTTGAGTGGATACTCTTCATGGTCTTGAGCGTGTCATCCTTGATGAGCGGGTTCCAATTGAGCAGGATCTGTTGGGGAGGCTCTGTTGTTGAATCTTTCTAAAATACACCAGTCCAAGGATGACTCGGGTGGCTGATATAAAAAATATTATACGTTTGTCTCACCAACAGATGCTATTTTCTGTGTTAAATGTTTTGCGGGGAATGCCTTTCTACTTGTATCTTTCTTATGGGATAAGATCCTCTGTCGTCCATAATGAGACTGTTCACCTTTCTTTTACTTTTTCAACAGTGTGATCTTTCATTCAACTTGTGTACGAAATCCCTTGCCACTGAAATCACA
Source organism: Lissotriton vulgaris (assembly GCF_964263255.1). NCBI lineage: Eukaryota > Metazoa > Chordata > Amphibia > Caudata > Salamandridae > Lissotriton > Lissotriton vulgaris. The sequence continues at coordinate 254,868,932 of NC_141687.1, forward strand.
CCTATGTGACTAATTTTGAGTTTTTTTTACTCTGTGAAATTGGGTCCCAACATTTGAAGGAATTGATGCAGAATGCCAGTGAACAGCAAGTTCACTGTCTTATATTGGTTTCTGGGCGATAAGGAGCACAGGCATGCTCGGATGTTCCTTTAAAAAAAATAAAGGGAAGTGGAACCCTCACCGACACTAGTTGGCATGCCTCTTCATAGGGAGGGCATGCCTATACAAGGCAGATTCATACTGAGCTCTTTTATTTTATTTTTGTGTGAGACAGTTTTGGATATAGCTGTCTTCTAAAGTACCCTTAATAAATTAAAATGGTTTCCGGCCATGTCTCTTCTCAATTTGTTAGTAGTAGCAAGTCTTACATAAATGAGTTTTTATAAGCAAATGTTTCTGGGGATAGGATAAATTATGAACACCTCCCTCATCACTGTTAATTGTCGAGATATTTCTGGCCCTATATTGAATTATTGGTGTCCTAGGGCTAGATCCAGCGGTAATTTCATTGTAATTTCTCAATGCAAAACAGCATTTACCTCTAATTTACTGCTTTAAAGGAGATGGAGACTTGCCACCGTGTATCACTTCCAGGAGACTTTACATAAACGTGAAAAATCTAAATGTAATGAATATTGAAGCCAATAAAGAGAATTGTGTGTATTTTTAAAGGGTTTTATTTTCTAGTTCAATGTTAAGATTCTCTGACCCTTTATTCATTAGTCAAATATCAATCAGGTTACAGAATTGAAATTAGGAAAAATAGAATTAATACAGAGCATATTATAGCTTGCATACAAAGCACTCCATAAAGGAAGGGAATGAGGCATCAAATGTCAGTCAGAATTCTTTAAAGAGTTCAGGGAAAATATATTTCAAGAGTGAGTTTTGGAAGGCTAATTAATAATTGGCAAAAATCACCCATAAAGAGAAATAAATGCATAAGACAAATCTTTTCAAAACTAGTTCATTAGTCAAAGCATAAACTTAGAGTTTTAGCATCTAAATCTAAACCTGTTCCATCAGCTGATCTTTCTCTGCCCTGGTCTGTTCAATCTGTCTCTCTCCCTCTCCGTTGTCTGACAAAAAGGCTGTTCCTTAATTTTATTTCTTTTTTAAATGCCCCTCCCTCACAAGTCCACAGAGGAATGGGATCTGCCTTGCCAAAAATGATGTGCAAGGCTGGCCTATGTCTCTCTGCCCCCTCCTCGCTCTCTCTCCTCGGACGCAATCTCCACCCAGGCTGCACCTAACCCATATGATGTCTGGTCAGATTTGCTCCTCTCCCCTTCTCTCCTCTAAGACCAAAGGCTTAAGGCTGACACGCCCCCTATGGGGCCATTTTTTATACTCTAATTCTTGGCTGACTATACTAATAATGTTGCAGTTTCAGTAGAAACTCTCACTGTGATTGGTTATCATAGATGACATGAGGGTCTCACCATCCTGTTCTTATTGCAAATCCAAACCATACCAGTTCTGACAATAGGGGCATAATGCAAAGAACAAAATATATAACGTGTATCAGTAAGAACATTTCTTGCAACAAAATGTATCACTCAATTTCCCTTCTCCCTTTCACATAGCACACAGGGATTACACTTTCCCACAAATACTGGTACATTGGCACGAAGACAGGAGTGTACAGTTCATTTTGGCCTTGACCAATGTGTCTTCACTTGAGGCACTTGATGCAGCTGGAAGAATTTTCTGCGCATGCGTCTCACATTCAGCACACTGCTAACAATTCTCAGCCATGCTGGATTCCTAGGCGGTCATTTTATATTGGGCCCAAAATCAAAACAAACACAAAAAAATATTAATTTATTAAATGAAACCTATTGTTTACCTCCCCCCATACTAGTACCCTGTATTAGTTATTACCTAGCAAAAGCTATTAGTTTAAAGCAGCTTTTCTATCCTTTGTGCACAACATGCAAAAATGTGAAATGTACAACATAGAATAAACCTGCACCAATGCAAATTTTCAAAGCACAAACAGTTAATACATACTCATACCAACATACTCAAATTTGTTCGATTGCTTATCATGCAAAAAGCGTTTGCCACACATGTAGTGTTGGTGCATGGTTGATTAATGCAAAGATGTATTATGAACTGAGTATGCCTTGTCTAAATATTCAACAAAGCCAACGTCTCTTGAGACGGGAACAGGGACTAAAGAGGCCACAGTGAGCCTTCTAAAGGAAACTGAAATCACGAGTTTTCTACACTGCAAAAACACATTTTAATTCAGCACAAGCATTTCAGACTGAAAGCATTTTGACCAGGCCTCATTTCATGTCTTTCACTTTGCACGCACCAAAAGTGCCCCTTTTTAAAAAGCATTTGACTAGGCCTCATTTCATATTTCATGTGCCATGTGTTTTCACTTGCACCAAAATCTGCGTGCCATTTTAAATGCAGTCTGTCTGAAACATAAAAAGGAGCAATGCTTAATCTTGATGAAATCTAGCTCTATCAGACTTTCCCCCTTCAGTTTCTCTTCACTGACCCTATCTTATCTTATGTGGTGTCATTGTAAAGGAAGAATGGAGGAAACATGGTTACCAGGATAAAGAGTTGTGGTTTTAGAACTTCGATCACACATCTCAAGTTGTTGTAAATGGCCAGATAGGCGCACCGTTTTTTGATTTCGCATCACATAAAACATTTTTGTGGTGGAGGTTTTGCTCCTCCTTTTACCTGCCCTAAGATTACTCTCACGCCCATTGCAACCTATCCAACTCTTGTGATTATCACTGCAAATCCACACCTGAAGTACTCCAAAGAGAACTAAAAAACTGTTCTGTAATGCCTACCTAGGAACATCAGTTAATAAGTTATTAGCCTGCTGTTGATACTTTACCTTTTATACTCTGTTAATAGGAGAAAAATAAGGGAATGTGTAGCTCCTTAAATATATAGTCAGGCCATCTTGCTTAGTTAGTTAGGTTATCTTGCTTGGTTAGGGCATATGTTCTGTTTGGGTGAGTGTTGCCTTCATTTCCTGGCACCTACAAAGACCGATTTTATAAGTTTGCATCTTTATTTCTTGTGATCAAGTGTCTGTCCGTCTCTGCCTCCTTGTACACTCTAAACATGTGGCACTGACTGTTATATTCTAGCATTGTGTCATTCCTAGTTACGATTGCCATGTTATGGAGTGCTGGGAAACTCTAGATCCTGGGAGTGAAGGGAGACCAGGACACGGTTGGAGGTGAACCTGGAGAGCTACTGGGGTTGTTCCTGTTATCATTAAAAAATGATGATCTACATAATTCAAGAGTGTCTGCGTATCATAAAATGGTGGCGAGGATGACTTTAAGGAAATAGGATGGCGTGACGAAAACCACAACTAATTCAAATTTATGAAAACAATATTTGCAAGGAAATGCAACACCGGGGCTCTGTTGCAAGCAACAGTTGACACGCAAGAAGTGGTGCGTTCAAATGACGAAGTTCGTTTGAGGATAAGATAACTGTGAATACTGGAAAGAGGAAAACAAGATAACGAGAAGCGTTCCTGTGTTTATTTTTTACATCCGCTAACCGTTTGAAGTGACATGGCGGTGATTGAACCACGAGTGCCAACCCTGAGCAGTCTGCATTGTGACCGTTTGTCCTGGTTGCCAGAGAGGAGTTCTCTTGACAACTCATCCGCGTGGAGAACACAAAGTAGTGCTGACGTGAGTAGGAAGCCCTGTGCATTGTGGGGTGTGCAGTGATGTGGACTAGGAAGCCCTAGTGTATTGTGGGGCCTTCCTTCATCACGTCGATGTGCCGCATTTTGGGAATTGCTGCTTACGAAGCTGGTCGCAGACGATCAGAGCTGGCACTCTTTAAGTCACGAACATGCCGGTACAGTAGACTGATTCCAAGTTACTGGCACGTTTACTACCATTGCGACATGAACACTGAATCTGCCTGGAAGTAAGCGGGTGAGATTAAAAGGGGGTACATTACTGCATTTTCTCTTGCCATTATTACACTTCTTTAGTGTGCATTTGCATTATATAAGAATATCTAAAATATATATAGAGCGATGCACTGACTGAAGATGGCCCTGCAAACTTTCCCTCCTCCACCTTGTTTTCTGCAAGAACCTGTATCATCCCTTATGGAGAGGGATGATTGGAAAGAGTCATTCTTGGCTTACATTGAAGCTATTGGGGGTGATGTTTTTATTACAATGAGGAAATTGGCCATATTAACCCCTTCCCTGTGCTGCGAATTCCGCTGCGGTGCGGGGGGCGAGGGGGTGAGTGCGACGCTTCGATGCTCATGACTGCACCACGCCGTCATGAGTCACGGGCGGCGTGTGCTCATGACGGCGTGGTTCCGTCATGACCACGCCCGTTCATTAATTCGCCTGCACAGGCTGGGAATTAGTGCTGCATGGGCGGAGCGGCAGCGACATGACGCCTCCACGCCGTCATGAGCACATGCCGCCCATGGGTCATGCCGCCGTGTAGCATCCAAGGAGTTAAAAAATTGTCTATGTGTTGAGGGGTGAAAAGTACTTAAGACATTACCTCCAACAATGAACAGAGAAAATGGGGGTTCAGGTGATGAAGGCGATGTATATGAAGATGCCTTCGCAGCTCTGGAGAAGAATTATGGCAAAAAGCTGAGCGGCATGGTGGAGAGACACATTATTTTCGCATGCACAAGAACCTGGGGAGTCAATTGCACAGTATATCACAATATTAAGGACATGCAACATGAAAATTCAAAGATCTGAGAGATGAGATTATGGGAGACCAAATAATTAAAAGATGATCTTATCTCAAAATCCAGGAGAAGCTGCTTGATTTAAAGGATCCTACTTTGGAAAAAACCTATTGTAATTGCCAAATGCATACAGTACTTCTAGATATGTAAAGGAGTTGGGAAGAGCTGCTTCTAAACACCATTTATACGTGGAAAAAGTGTGTGGAATTGGAACACTTAATGATCAGACTCGCAAGGTGAAACGTATTGGGGAGATCAATACGAAACAACATGTATTTATAAGAAAATTGTGTTTTACATGTGGTAGTGAGAGAGACCCTGCTGAGGCAAAAAATTGTCCAGCTAAAGGCTGAATAACATACTGATGATTTGTACCTCTAAGCTGACACCTCCCCTATTCATAGGAATTTTAGTCTATATCTGTTTCCGTCGGTATAGTCTATTGTGTAAACAGCAGGTCTTCTTTATGGACAGGATTTGTTCTCTCAGTCTGGGATATTCAAAATTATCCACTGACCAATCTCATGCTTTTAATACCTGCGTGACTACATTCTGAAGATGCAAACTCTAAATTGGATACTTGAAAACTCTGAGCGTGAAAATCGAGTCCGTGCACTCCATTTTACTGCTTCCTTCTGACCTATTATCTGAGTATAAGCTAAGATTCTATTGTTCTTTATTGAAGTGGCTCTTTTTTCACGGTCTGTTCACAACTCTTGCCCTGTACTCCTAATCGCTGTCCAGTGTTGGACTTCAGGTTTGCATTGTTTCTCTAAAATGGTTTAATTAACGTAGTCCTCAGTCAGCCACATCTTTTACTCGATTTGTGTTCTGGGTTTGTATTTTATTTTTGCAATGTATGTGTTTTCTCCAGATAAGTCTTTGGTGCCCAACACTATATAAGTCACGATGGTACCAGTTGTTTTCTTGTGAGTATAAAGCAGTTGTATGCTAATGTTGCTTGCAGGACCCCCTGGAATAAACCTGTTTAAATACAATTTATGTATCCTGAGACAGGAAGAGGAATAAAGAACATAAAGTGGTGACGTGCTGCTCGTCAAACGAACGTATTAACAACTTCATAAGGAAAAGATCATTTTTAAAGGTCAGTTACTTTCTGTAATCCTGCAGCCTTATGACTATACCATTCTAAAGAAACCATTCACAAACTATACCTGCTGAAAACCCGTCTAGATAATGACAAGTTTGGAAGATCCAACTATTTGCACTATTTCGAATTAGTAGGTTGGACTGTGCAACATATTTAATTGGTATGTTTATAAGTGGATATACTGTATTTTATTGAAACGGATATATGCGTGTATGTAATGAAAGTTTAAGTGAATGAATGTCGTCTGCACTAACCTCCAACAAACCTTCAACGGTGAGCACACGATCTGCTTACTTTCAACAGAACCTTGTCACATGTGCTTCTGTGCGCCGTTCCAGGCTGCCTCCTTTCTTTTGTCAATGCACGTGATCTGATTACCTTCAGCGTTGCCTTGTCACACTGCCTTCTCACTCCAAGCTGCTTCCTCCTGTTAATCTATGCAAGACACTTCTACAGCGATGTGCAGCGTCACACGTTTACACGCATAGTAAATTGACTGTATGGTTGCCAAGCAACATTGCAAACCAGGAAACCATTCAGGGAATTGAACATACACACAGATTTATGAATAAATACACACACACACACACCTAGAGTCTGTATAAAAGAAGCCACGATGTATGGATTCTTTTGAATAATATATTTGAATAATATGACTCAAGGCAAAACAGTTTTGAAGCACTAACACCGCAAGTTCCCTCTTCGCATGACAGCGGTGACCACTTGCAGGGCGTAGCACTTTACAGATGACAGGAGCCAAGGTAGGACTGAGGAGTTTAATCCAAGTAAGTCTCATTCAGCCAGCGGGGCAGCCAGCAACAGACTAACTGCCACTCTTGAAACCTACATTGCATTCCGTCCCACCCAAGTTCTACCCACAGAATTAAAAAAATATATATATTTTTATTTAAACAAGAAAACTCATAACCAACAATGAGCTAGTCACTAGACTTTCAGTATTGTGTTACATGTCATGAAGGCAACACCAAGCCGAAGAAGTCTCAGCCGAAATATAGATTTCCAGGATATCATTGATCACAATCCCCCTCACACCTCAGTCCATTATCATCTGGTTCCTTTGCCTTGATGGTGGTATTGGTGTACATATCATGCCTCTGTATTCGTTCCATTTCCCCCAAACCTTAGTCCATTTACCTGGACAGCCCCTACTTTCATATTCATTTTTTTCGGCTATCATGCACCAATCCATAAAATTTTTCCAGTCAGTCAACTCTGGGGACGCTTGGCCACCTCGTACCCTTTCAATATTTTGCTCCCAATGGTACCCAAATGTGTTCCATACTAGTAAGGTCTGTTTCGCTCCAGATGTTTAGGAGACACCACTGTACAGATTTCTGCATCACTGCAATGTGTACCTCTCACATGCAAGATATCATCTTTTCCCAATATATGAAAGAAGAACCTTCCTGTCCACACCTCCTAATACAACTTGGGAGATCGGGTTTAACCATTTTTACCAACGTTGTGCTCAAGGGTGGACATAGGATCTATGGAATACTCTTAATCGTATCCACCTAAACCGTGATCTCATGGCTATTTCCTTGGGGCGAGGCTAGAGCTTCCATCCAGTCCTCTTCTTCCATCTGCCCTAGGTCTTGTTCCCAACGGGCCCGTAGGGTCAGAAAGGATCTGTTGAATGAATCATAATTTTACGATCTATCAAAGACATCTCCTTCTCAAGACGTTCGTCAAGTACCCTTCCTTCCAGTGGAGAGGAATCAGGAACCCTCTTTCCCTTGGGATTTTAGCCCTTAAAATATGTCTCACTTGCAGGTATCTAAGGGTTTTTGACGGTGCTAACTGCTATTCTAGCTGTAGTGTTGCGAACAATTTAATGTCCCCCTTTGCCCATAGATCACCCAGCCTGGAGAGGCCAATCAAGTCCCACTTCCTAAATCCCCCATGCTTTCCTAAGAGTCTGAGACATGTCGAATCCCACAATAGTGTCATCCGAGTGAGTCTACACTTCCACCCAAGAGCTATAAGTGTCTCTTTCAAAATCTTCAATGTAGTGGCGGTTGGCTCTGGAAAGGATTCTGCCTAATTGCCTGCATAAATAGCCCTCAAGTACCCAGCTGATTGCATATAATGGCGGTCCATTTTATATGCGGGGTCCTCCTGAGGGTAGTGTACCCAGTGATTGATCACTGTGAGTTGGGCTGCCCAGTAGTACTTACGCAGAGCTGGGACTGCCGCTCCCCATCGTACCATCCAGTGCGGCTCTACCCAAAAGAGATTAGTGAAAGTGATCTCCAGTGCTGTACATCACCATGCAGATTACGGAGAGAGGGTTCTAGGTTGTGTTCATAAAAAACTTTAGAATCTCTAGTGACGTAAATGCCCAGGTATTTAAATCCCTCGATTTACTATAGATATCTCACTTCCTATAAGTTGGGACGGTGGGGCTTCAGAGAGGACATATAGAACTGATTTTCTTCAATTAATCGTATATCCAGAGTGCTCTCTATAGAGTTCAAATATATGCAGAATCCTATGGAGGATTGTCTTTGGGTTTACTATATATAACAGGATGTCATCTGCATATAACGGTAGTCTGTCTTCTCAGTCTGGTGTCAATTTTAGCCCCTTGATTGTGGGGTCCCCACTAATCCAGACCGCTTATGGTTCAAACACCAGAGCAAATATCAATGGGCACAACGGGCATCCCTGTCTAGATTCCCCATAAAACTCGAAGAGCCTTAATGTATTATTACTGACAGTCCCCTTGGCATGTGGGAGGGAGTATAGTAGCTGCAGCCAGGACAGGAATTGTAGTCCAAAGCCTTGCTTCTCTAGCACCGCATACATAAAGGGCCATTCGATGGTATCAAAGTTCCATTTGGGCGTCTATTGAGGGCACTACGTGTCTTCTTCTATTGTGGCCGCTCTACCCAGGACTCCATGAAATCTTCTCAAATTCAATGCCATGTTTCTGCCTGGCATAAACGTGGACTGGTCCGGATGAATGAGGGTGTGCCTAAACTATGTCAATCAGGCTGATAATAACTTGGCCAGTATTTTCACTTCTGCATTCAAAAGTGATACCGGTCTATAGGAGGAACACTCTTCCTTGGGTTTACCTAATTTGTATATAACCACTATATTAGCTATTCTGTTGCTAGTGCACCCAGACCACGACTTTCCTGAAACATTCAAAGGAGCATAGGGGCAATCTTTGACGATGTCTGTTTATATAGTTCTATGGGTATGCCCTTAGGGCCTCTACTTTTCTGGATTTTAGCGTCCCAATTGCTCGAGTAATTTCACATTCTGTTATGTCTACCACTAGGGCGTCTCTATCGTCCTCTACCAGCTTTTGTATGGGTAAATTAAGTAATCGCTCCCTCCGGTGTGACCGAATGTGAGGCCTTTAGACCTGACTATAGTATGACGCAAATTCTTTTGCAATATATATATTTTTTTTCTCCCTCTCCCTGCTTTGCCTCATTTTACCATCCCCCGTTTAATCTCATAGCTCCATTTTGCTGCTCCCTCTCTTCTGTCTAACCAGGCCATCAATTTTCCTGCCTTATTACCCACTTTACATAAATTATATACTAACCAAGGTGCAGGGTTTTAATTCTCAGGGACTACTTGCGCTCTATCTTCCTGACTGTTGCCTGTCGGCCTGAATAGTTTCAGGTGGTGGTGCCACAGGAAAGGGGAGACCCTCCCAACCCCTCAAGAGATGTTGCGACACAACACCTATACTTTGAAAACAATTTTCTATGCACACACAATTTCAATTTAAACACTGGGTAGTGTAGTTGTTAGTCCGGTCAATACATCCATATAAATTATTGTCCACTTCTTCTTGTATGAGCAATTTTTTTCTTTATTGCTCGAGCTACACCGCGCCAGCCGACACGTGTTTCGTCAGAGTATAGATCGCGCTGACTCTTCAGGGCTCTCTTCTATTAAGGGCGTGTGTTGTATTTCGACTTGACCAGTGATAATTCCAACCCGGTAAGGGTATCTTTGTGTACTGTGTAACTTGAGATCTTCACTTATGTCTGTATGAAAAAATTAAAACATGTTCCGTGCGCCGTATCAGTTAGCTTAGCGGAACAGGAACAATCCTTTTGTTTAAATGATTAATGCTGTTATGCCGGCCAAATTTCTGCGTAATAGTCGTCGTGATATAGATAATTCTCAGTGATTTCACCAGAGAACGTCTGAATGTCCCTGGACCTTCTGTTCCGCCTGGCCGTGAATCCGGCGTCTCCCAGCAATGGTGTTTCCGAATGCCATATAAATTATGTTGCATTGCACGGTGTTTAGCCTTGGCTGCTTCTTCGGTTGTATCTCTAAATTCCTTCTGCTTAAGCCGAAGGCAATGTTGCAGTGAATTGTTATTGTTCTGTAATAATTTTGCTTCCAGGTCTTTTAACTCTAATTTGGCACTTTTTTTCTTTCTTGTGGCCTGCTATTGGGGAGATCCCTTGTCCCCTAATGACTGTATAATATTATAGGCTTACCACAAGATATTGGCAGAGTCTAGCGTACTCTTGTTTTCTACTATGTAATTATCTGTGGATTTTAGTGCGGATTTGATGTATTTTAATATAGTACTCATTTAGTTTCCCTTGGTAAGTACGATTGGTGGAGCCTAGGTTATAATGTGCACACCTTGGTGAATGATCGGAAATACCACGTGCAAGGTAATTTGGTTCATGGAAAATTGGAGTAAATGTGTCAATGTAAAGATGTAGTCAATACGAGAAAGGGTGCTGTGGGCACGTGAGTGGTAGGTGTATTACTGTGTTGTGGGGTTGAATGTCCTCCTAACGTCTATAAGGCCTAAGCCTGACAGGAAGTCCCTTAGATTAGTCCCTGTTTGCTCCTGTGGTCGTATTGGCCAGCGGTCTACCTCAGAGGAGAGAGCAGTGTTGCAGTCTCCTCCCATTATCAAGTTGCCTACTAGGAGTTTAAGTAATAGCGCCCTCAGTTTCGGAAGCAGCACTGTCTGTAATCGTGGTGGGACATACAGTGAGATTAGGTTGAATAACTGCTCTTCCCATATCTGCAGCTATCGTCATAAATAATCTTTTGGAATATAAAATGGAAGGATGAACGTATAAGGATACTGACCCCTCTAGAACCCCTGTTGTATCCCACATGCACGATCAGTTTGTACCCCCATCTATTTCGTGCTCCTTATTGTGTTCCTTGAATGTGGTTCTCCTGCAACAGGACCACCTCGGGGCATATCTTTTCAGGTATTGTAGGACTGGGAGAATTGTAAATCCTTTGGATGACCCTATATGGCCTACTTAGCCTCTGTTCCAGGGTGTTTCTAACCCCTCCCTGCATGGATCCCAAATGGAGGTGGGGGGAGGGGAAGGGTTAATCCCCATCCCCCACCCAGCAGGACGGGCTGATCCACCCACAGAATTATCCCTGCGAGCCCAAACAAAGACCCAACACAACTTTCCCCTACAAACACAGAACCAAAATAGGATTATAAACTACCAGCAGCCCGTCCCGACGTTGTCCGGGGATGAAATGCGAGTCAATTTGGCGCTTGACAAAGCGTAGCGCCGACCCTCTTTTTTTGGGCAGCCCCCTCTGACAACGTGCAAAGTTTGAGAAATGGGGAAAGGTTAATCCGCGTGAAGCCTGCCTCCTGTGACAACGCCGAGGCTGACAATGTGGCAGCGCGTGAAATGTACTGTGATTGTGCGCCTGCGAAAGCCGCGCCCCTTTCTTGAAGCTTTTTTTTTTTTTTTTTTTTTTTTTCTTTTTTACCCTTCCAAGAAGAACCTGAAACTCTCTAGGAAGAATGGATTGCTGATTTTAAAATGTACATTCTAGCATCTTGTGGGGTAAGGTTTGCTGATGATAGTAAACTGACCACAATATTAAACTTTCACGGCAAAGAAGGTCTAAGATTTTTCACACTTTACCAGAACTACAGATTCGGGAATGAAGTGGAAATATGACACCGTATTCAAAAACTTTAAAATAATTAGACATGTATTGTGGAAAAAAGCAAATATCATAAACTAACACATGAACAACTTAGTGTTGTACATACTAAACCGTATATGAGCAGAGGGAATATAAATGTTAAAAATAAGTTTAAGGTAACATAAAAAAATAGTTGCCAATGACAAGTCTTTACCTATCACTGCAAAAAACATAAAATGCAAAATCTGGGACATTATGTTTCCTGATGTAGAAGCATGGAAAGTAATAATTAAGTAAACAAGATGGATGTATGTGTAAGTGACATGACATTTAAAACTGAATAGTCTTATCTGCTCAGTTTGGTAGAGGAAGTCACACTGATATAATGAGAACTTATTGTATGACTATTATAGATTGTGCTAGGGAAAGGCAAACTAATATAAAGGATCCCAAGTTCAGGATAGAAATAGATTGTGTCAAACGTTAGTAAATCTGGTGCTTGTTATACCATGATATCATCAGATTTTGAGAAATACTTTGATCTAGAATCCAGATAGAAACCCAGTGCAGATGTGTAGGGTTATGACAGTAAATATGTGGATTGTTTTTTCTTTCTTTTTTTCAGATTTTTTATAAACAACATAGTATTTAGGGACAGGTAGATTTGTCCAGGATTTATGTAGCAAATAAAGCATCACCTTTGTTGGACTTAATTAATTTAAGCTACATTGGTCATGCAACTTCGACCAGTGGAAAAATTAAAAAACTGTATGGGTAAATCCTATCACAGAAACAAACCATATTTTTATTCGGAGGTTTTTACAGCCAAGTTGGGATTTTAAGAAGAGTCCAAAGCAAAAGTGCATTAAGTTAGGAATTTACCATTGACTGCAAGAGATGCTGTTTAAAATAAAACTGAAAAAATTGTTAAATAAAATAATTCAAGAAATTGAATCCTTAGATTGGTTGGCGCCCATAGTAGTGGTGCGAAACTCCGATCAATCGGTGGTTGTATGTGTTGACCTTCACGAGCTGAATAACTCTATTGATAGATATCCATTGCCAAACTTTAATGAAATGTTTACTATTCTAGGAAAGACTAGATGGTTTTCTACTATAGACTTATCATCTGCATACCATCCGATTGGATTATGCTGAACATCTGGCATCCTTTATTTCATCTTTTGGAGCATTTTGGTATAGACACATGCCATTTGGGTTGGTGTTGGAAATGGCCCTTTTTGCATGGTTATCTCCAAACGTATTGCTTCTTCCTCCTATTTTTTTAATGACCTGTTTGTGTTGGTTTTAGGACCCTGGGAACTTTAGCACTGATTAGCAGTGGTAAAGTGCATATGCCCTCTGTGTAAATTGTGTTATGGATTAGTGTTTCCATGATTGGATATTTGATTTACTTGTTGTTCCCTAGTAAATCTCACTGGGTGTGCCAGGGCCTGTAAATCAAAGGCTACTAGTGGGCATGCAGCACTGATTGTGCCACCCAGTGAGTCAGGGCCGGACTGGGAACTGAAAGCAGCCCTGGCAAATTTTGCCAGACCAGCCCCCGTCCGGCGCGTAGCGAGCGAGCGCAGCGAGCGACCCAGACCGCTTGTAGGAGGGTTTGGGGGGGGGTTCTCCCCCCAAGAAAATTTTGGAAAACGACAGACCAAAATGGTGAATTTTACAGCACATTTTTCCTTACGTATTCAATTGTATTAACTTTCAAAGCACAGTAAATAGTAGATGATGACCTTAAGGTGCACCAGGTTACCCACCCAGTCATATGTACCCATAGACATTGTTTCAGAGAGCACCAAAAATAGACACAGTTCGGGAATCAGAGAGAACAAAGTAAAAGTGAGACTAGCCCCCGCATGGGTGTGTAGCAAGCAAGCGCAGTGAGCAACCACTACTGGGGGGAGTTTGGGGTGTTGAACTTGCCAATTCGGTGTAAGCCAATTTTACCATGATTGAAAGGAAAGCGCAAGCACTTTAGCACTGGTTAGTGGTGCTAAATTCACTGAGCCCTAAGAGCCAACAAAAATGGCATTTTTTGATGTAATAAAGCAGATCAACCCAGATTTTAATTTGGTGGAATCTGAGGCCGACAAGGACTTATCTAACCATGTCTCAGCAGTCAGTATGAACAATATGTATCTAAAAAGCATTTTACATGTGCTAATGGTGCTGGGACTTTTTCTGAGATAGCTTCCTTCTATATCTCCTTGGGTACCTGATGAAAAGGATGCAGTTTAGAATGCAGGCATTTATCATCAGTTAGTGTCCTTTCCAAGTTCAATCATGGGATTAATTACTTACATTGTTTTTCAGTCCATGAAGAAAATATGACAGAGTGTCTTAATGTATGGGTCTTTTTTTACCAGAAAATGGCAGCCCATGTCCAACATATATTTTGGTGCACAGAAGAACTACTCAGGCACCCTTATAAAGCAGATATTTCTGGATCTATGTGTTAAATCTAATGCAAATTTCTCAAGCCATCCTTGTTGAATCATTATACATCGTTAATACAGTAGTCAGGGTAGAAACAAAACACCCAACAGACCTTGAGCATATAATCAGTTCTACCCTCTTACTTGAACCATACTGAAACCTGACCTACTTCCCTTTGTAATAATAGATGTAGTGTTTTTGATGGTTAATGTAAAGCTTCCTTCTCCATACAACTTTAAATTGGCAGCTGGAAAGAATATGTACAAAATTGGCAACATTCTCTGCTTGAATATTAAGTCTATTAAACCATGTGCCATGTTTTAAAAATCATATCCATGTGCCTTTGTACACCAGAACCACGCCTTATCACTGCAGCACAATTTGTTCCTAGTCTGGCTCCAAATTGTTTTTCTTCTATGCTCTGTGTGCTACAATGCCTTAGTACCCAGAGGCTGTGCGGGAAAGGCTCTGACAATGTTCACTTGCAATTCCACGCCTTCCTGCCTTTATTTAAGCAGAGAGCCTTAACTGTTGATTATAATACATCTCCTTTCACATCTTCAATTGCATTTTTTTCAGATGAGCCAACCAAGTAACTTTATGAAATTTGCATGCAGAATATATGCTTAAGGCTAAAGTCACTTAATTAGGTTTTATGCCAATTAACTTTGAAAGCACAGTATTATTAAATCTTAAATGCAGAGTTGGTAATTAAACACTATTCAGAACTCGAGTTCATTTGCTGCATGGCAGTCACTGGGAGATTTGCTGTTATGAGCTTGGTATTTTAGCACAAAACACAATGATTTGAATGGTGTCATTGCTTGTTATATAGCAAATGCTGATCTCCACCATACGTTTTCAGGTGAATTAATATAAGTACCTTATCTCAGAGACTCTGGCTGGTAAGAATGAAACTCAGTTAGGGGTGGCCATTGGCCAGGAGTAGCAGCTCCCACCCCTGGCTTGCCCTTGGGTACTCATGGTGTGGCACTGCCTTTGTTGGATTCTACCCCTGCACCAGGGGTAATGAAGAAGGCAGGAGCAGAAATAGAAACTACGGAATGTTTTAAAGGGCCTATTAGTGTGTGAAGTGCCCCATACCTGAAAACTTTAAAAACTTTTCACTATAAGAGAGAGGAGGAGAAGGGGCATAAACAAGGAGAGGTATGGCTAGCAAGTAGCCTGAGAGCCACACTTCTCCCTATCCTAAAAACTCTAGCAAAAGCTTCAGAGGCTATCACTAATTTCGTAGGGAGGTTGCTTGCAACCCGCTTTATGGAAGTCAGTAATGTAGAGCCTCCACATACAAGCTGGAAGGCTGCTCTGTGCAAGGGTTTCCAGCTCCCCTTGTCTAGCACTTTGAGGATAGCTCTTTCCCGGGTGACCATGTGAAGGGAGCCAATAGACACACACTCACACCGTGTGAGGTAGCAGTTCTAGCTTCCACATCTTGCCCTTGCTGCCCCTGGGCCCTTAGGTGCAAGTAGGACTAGGAGGCTGTTGAAGGGCTTGGGCTGGGATCAGAGATCAACTCTGTGATGTCATCAGAGGATTGGTGATGTCATTTGCCTAACACTGCGCCTTCTGTAGAGAACTCTGTGCAGCTAATTTGTTCCAGATTGTAATGGATGCAAGGCAGACCCAGCCTTTTCAGCTTTATTAGGCCAAAAAACACTAATGCTATTCAGCTGGATAATCTGTTCCTTAGACATTGAAAACAAAACATCATAGAACACACAAGAATTGGGTATTATGAAACAGCAAGACTCTTTCGAAAACTTCTGTCAGACTGCATACTGGGAACTGTAGCTACTGTACCATCACTGTGGTCCGATTGCATCTTTTAGAAGTGAACCATCCGCTGAACAGCAAAATGTGCACATTTTACCAGCGCAAACTCCTTTCATGTGAAATCCGGACATTAAAAAAAAAATAGAGAAGTCACGAACCAACTGAGCCAGTGTCAAGGGAACTCACTGAGGGCTCCCAGAAATGTACATGTTAGCCTAAGTGGCAAGTGCCAGTGGCAACAACACCAGTGGCAAACAACCCAAAAGGACTCAGTTGTGTTAAACAAACAAAAAAACACACTAGAAAGCCCTGTTGTTTGCTTAAAATATATTTGTCAGCACAAGCCTTGTGCTTAAAAATATATTTTAAGCAGACTTGCTGACTCCAACCTTCGCCCAAGTTACAGCCCCCAAGAGTCAAGCAGCACAGCGCCACCAAAGGGAGCAGCACACATATCCTGCCTGCTGGCTCTGAATATTTCAGCTGGCCTGACCCTGCTCGGAGTTGGACACACACACACAAACTCCACCGGACAAAAAGAAAACCCATTTATACAGAATATGACCTGAGGTCATGTTTTAGGTCAGTGCTGCACTGCTGGGGAGGAACCGAAGGGCTGCCAGTGCCCTTGCTCAGCATCCTGTGATTCTGGGCAAATCACATAATCTCCCTGTGCCTAACAAAATGAATGTGTATGTCTGCAACACAACTGGTGCTCATGTAAAGCAGTCTGATACCTTCAAGTTGAGGTTGTGCTATATACAACTCCAAAAAAAAGGGCGACACAAAACCTTGATAAGTGTGGCTCTCAGTCTTTGATGAGACTATACAGTTATCTGAATCTGCAATGGTATACTGAGAGTGAGCTTAGAAGTGTATGCACTATCAGGCATCTGTCTCTTTGCCATTGTGAATAACACATCTTACAAACCGTAAAATGTCAATAGAGCGGTGGCAGATGGAGAACATTCCAACAGCTGTCGCATGCACATCCTCCCCGCACTGCACTGAGTTAACAAAGGAAGAGGGTAAGCTTGACTGCCACAAAGGGCAAAAGGTTGAAGGGAGGTGGGTCTATCCACGAGACAGTATGCAAAACAATGAATTAAACAATACATCTTACAGTA
Organism: Lissotriton vulgaris; assembly: GCF_964263255.1. NCBI lineage: Eukaryota > Metazoa > Chordata > Amphibia > Caudata > Salamandridae > Lissotriton > Lissotriton vulgaris. Next base: position 254,886,083 of record NC_141687.1, read on the forward strand.
TCATTTGAATACTCTACCTCTGATGGACACTAATAAAATCATCCACTACTTCATGGACGGCTAACGCAAACATTCAGAATATAATTAAACCAACTGGTGCAATTTACAGTACCCCTTCACAGATACATTGATTTACAAAGTGTTTTGCAGCAAGCTCAAACTACTGTATTGTTTAATTTAATCTAGTTTTATATGTCCCCGTCTCATGAGCTTGGGTATGTACCAGCACCAACGTACGTTAAATAGGCCAGCTTCTACAATTAATTGGGTATGCCTTATGAGCTAGTAAATGCAGTGTGGCAGATTTATACTACCAATATCAAAATACTGATTTTGACAACCAAAGGTTTGTGAAAGTAGGTATCTATAGGGAAGAATTTTTGATATTTAACTCCACATATATGTACCTTGACAATATATCCTTATACTTCTTCAAAGTATTTAGATGTTGAGTTAAGAATGCTAAATCAATCCCTACCTATTTACTGTAAGAAAGTAGTAGATTATTGTTTGTGGTGAACTGCCACCCACCTAAAGGAAGAATAACACTAAATTGTCAGGGTGAACCCTAAAGTCATTAATTTCACCTGAGCTTAACCCCAAGGTGGCTATTGTACAGAGGAGTAATTATGCAGTATCAACACAGTAATAAAGTTAAAATATGAAACAAAATTACTGAAAACATTGTAGAAAAATTGAGTAAGTTTTAATTATCAAAATTACACCAAAACAACAAACATTCATCAAGTGGATCCAGAGATGCCAATTTCTAAAGGCTTAACTTCTTTGATGCGTTGGGCAGCCCCCGGACATTTGACGTCACAGTGGGCATGTGCGGAGGATTGCCGGGGGCTTTCCGAACCGCACACGTGTAATTTTTTAAGTCCGGCGCAGCGAAGAGGATACGTAAAAATAGTACCTAAAAGTACAAAGCACCCATGATAGCAATATAGAAGTGGTCGGCCTAGACCTAGGCGTGATATCGGGGAGATCCCGATGGAGCGTTGGTGAGATACACCAAGCTACTTCATCCAGGTCAAAGGTTTTACCGCCTGACTTCTATCGGAGCTGTAAATCCTCCAGCAGGGCAAGCCTGAAACCCTACCAGAGGCAGGTGCAATACAATGGACATTTTTACTGTGAGGACCCCCCCCCCCCCCCCCCCCTTCCCACAACCAACAGATCTAGAGGTCTTGGAAGTCCAAAAATGGTCACAGACCCAACTTTGCAGGGTTTCTATAGAAGCTCCTCTAGGTCACCTCTAAGGCTCTGAGTACCTAAAGGACAGCCATTAGGGGCCAGGAATAACTTCAACAGAGGCCACTAAAAAGGTCCAGTCCATATCCAGTTGGTACTGGCCAAATGGTCATTCCTTGAAAAAAGGCCTCTTGCAGCTTGTAAAGTCCGAGAACATAGAAGTCAACCTCATAACCCTTTGGCATCTGCTTCTTTGACCTCGTTGCAAGCGAGATAAGGTCTAGCCCTTCAGGGCTTCTTTCAGATTACACTGATGGGCCTTGTGTCCTAACACAATTTAAAACTCGTGCTTTTTCTTTCAGTGTAGGATGTTGTATAATAATATATTCATTAGGAAACACTGCTTCAAACTGGGATGGCATCTCCTGGGCCATTAATATTTGCCTTCTGTGCATTCCGTTCAATTTCACCTGTCACATTTATTTTCTCAATGGTACACTCACATGAGACTTCCTGCTTAGGATAAATATAGCTCCCATGTAATAAAGTAGTGGACTCTGCACTTTTGGAAAACGTCATAGGCTTCGCTCCAGATCTTGCTACAAATTCTGTATATTTTGATCCATTTAAGGTGAACAACAAAGTTTATTGTAAAACATCACTATGCCCATTTTTATAGTGGAGAACCCACCCAAACTTTCCGGAAAATGTTGCCCAAGCTAACTCTGTGGCCCCTGGCCCGGTGCAGTTGATTTAAATATATTTGCCAGGGTTGATTTTAGTTCCTAGACAAACGGTAACCACGGTGCGATATTTATCAGCGCTACAGTCTTTAATCAGCACAGTAGCATGACGTTTCCCAATATATTTATGACAAAATATTTAAAATGGAGAAAGAGGCAACTCGCTGAAATATTAATCATGCAGAACTATCTGCTCTGAAATGATCGAGCTCGCAGAATTCAGCTTTATTCTGAAATTAGTGAAGTCACACTCAGGGGGCCAGGGCGCTAGAAGTGCGCTGTGCTGCCTGCGTCGGGCCAGGGGTTAAACAAAAAGGTATAGGCCAAGGCCCTGGACCTGGGCCAGGAATTAGTATTTTTTTCTTACACAGTTAAATTACTCTTTTTTTAAAAATGTACTTGATTTTAAAAAAGAGAAAGAACTATCCCTGTTTTTTTTAAAAAACCGTTTCCTCAAATAATCTTCATCACTGTAATAACAAATGTATTTGACATTGAGACTGTCATACCTTATGGGAAAGTCAAAGTACATTCGATGCAGCGGCCTCGTTTGCTATTTAATCTCCGTGCCTCTGCTGCTCCTGCTTGTCAGCTTCACGGGATGCCAAAAAGATGTCACACAGCACTGAATGATGGTACCGTTAATGTGCAGCGCTTTCACTTGTTGCTCCGATCCCGCTGCACAGGCCGACTTTGCACAGGCACAAGAAGAGTATTAGAAGCCTCGTCTGAGTAACTGGGACAATGCTGCAGGGGGTGGGTGGGGGGCGGGCTACACCTTTTGTTTAGTCCTGTCACGCCCCGGTCCACTGCCGGGCCCCGGGGAAAGCAGAGTCGCAGACTAGTCTTACCCCGGGGTCTTTCGCGCAGGGGATAGTCCAGGCAGGGGAAGGGGAGGAGCTAGGGGGTGGGTACTTAAGCGCGGGGGAGGAAGGGATCTTCCTCTTTTCCGCGCCTGGCACCATCGGGAGGGAGCTCGAAAAAGAGTTGTAGTTAGTGCGTAGCTTGAGGCCTAGTGCTACTTTTAGGAATTGTTCTCGGAGCTGTTCTTACGACAGCTGGGTTTTGTACTTCTTTCCCTTGCTTTTGTTGCTGATTTGGCCGGGATGTCCGGGGTGTCTGCGGAACAGGTCCGTGAGGCCTTGTTGCTGCTCGCTAGGGCCGGCCGCGATGACTTGATTAGGCCCGGGGTCATGGACCAGGCCTGGGTGGGGGCCACCAGAGGCACGAGGGCTGCCTCGGCGGGGGTGCAGGCGGCGGTTTTCGCCTGCCTGGAGGACGATCAGGTTCAGGAGGGTGGCTCGGGGGCCAGGAGGGGGGGGGGTGTCCCGAAGGATACTGCGCGGGGCGGGAAGCGCCGGTCGACTTCCACTCGCCCCTTCCCCCAATTGGAGTTTTTGCCTGGGGCCTCGGGGGCGGCCGCGCGGGCCGTGCCAGAGGAGCTTCCGCTCCAGGGTCCTCTGTTGGCGCCGGACGGTGCTGAGCGGGGGGTGGAGCTAGGTGACGCCCGGGCTGGGCCCGCGCAGGGCCTGGTCGGGTCGGAGGGTGACGGCGGGGCCCCCGGGGCCTTGGTTCGTTTGGATGGGGCTTCTTTTAGCGGGGATGGGCCTGGGCTGGACCTGCGGGTGTCTGGGGGCGGCCCGATTGACTTGTCCCGGGGGTCTAGGGCGGGCACCCAGGTGGGGTTCTTCCCCAGGGGGGCGAATTTTTTGGCCACGGCCAGCCGCTCCCCCCTCCGATTTGGGGTTCAGTCTCCTGGGAAGAGAGGGCCAGGGGAGAGCGTATTTTGGAGCAGATACAGGAGGTCAGGTGGGCCGAGGAGACTAGGGCCCGGGTTGGTTCTGTGTGGGGCCCCGACATTGAGGGGCCCCCCACCCCCACCTCGGAGGAGGAGAGGGAGGCGGAGAGGCGGAGAGGCAGGAGGAGGAGATTCGGCAGGCGAGATTGAGGAGGTCAGGCATGGCCGCCCACCCTACTGGGGGCGCGGCCGGGGTAGGGACGGCCAGCACGGCTTTGAGGCCCGATGGTGCCGGGGCCCTGCCAGGTTCGAGCGACCTGGGGGGCGGGAGGGGATCCAAGTCGGCAGTTGTCGGCAGAGCCAAGGGGGGCCTAGCGGGGCGCAACACGGCTCCGAGACGCACGTCAGAAGCAGTAGGGCAGTCCGCGGCGGCTGTCCCTCCCCCGCGGGATCGGGCAACGGGTTCTGGTGGCGCCACCGTACAGCGTGGCCGCGAGTGTGGAGCCAAGGGAGTGAAGCGTGCAGTGAAGTGTGTCTCGTCTGAAGGTGTGGATCAGGAACCGGTGCTTGAACTGGATTACGGTGCTGAGAGCGAGGAGTTGGAAGAAGGGGAGGTGCGGGATGACCTGGAAGGCGTAGGCCGCGCAGCGGGGGGTGATGACCTTGGTGTCTTGCAGGTCGACCCCGGATCTCGGAAGAGGACTGGACCAGTGAAGGCCCGTGGGAAGGAGTCCAGAGAACGGCCCCCGGGAGCGGACGGAAGCACTAACAGGTGAGAGTGCCTGGTGGGCGGCTTGGGATGACGCACCCCGGGGTGGGGAGGGGAGGAAGCGGGCCTGCCGTTCGGTGGGAGTGGGGGATGGGTCTGTGAGGGAGGGGGGGGCGCCTTCGGGCGGTCCACCTGAGGATGGTAAGAAGGTGGATGGTAAGTCGGTAACTTTGGGGGTGCAGACTGACAAGAGTGATGGGAAAGATGAGAAAGGGGTGAAGGTCCCGAAGAAAATGCCGTACATGGGGCTGGCAATGCCGTTGGGGTCACATTTGTCCGAAAAAATGAGGGAGAAGATCTGGAAACATGCACCGGGAGGTTCAGGCGAAGGAGGGTTCCAAGGAGGAGGAGTGGGAGTTGACGAGGCGGCCTAGAGTGCCGATCACCATGGAGAATTGGACTTCGGCTTTTCTGATCTATGCTAGCGTGTATTGTGTGAAGTATCTCGACCGGGCGATTGCGTTGTTCAAATACATGGACATTATCCGCAAGGCTCAGATGCAGTTTGGGGGGTTTGCTTGGCTGAGCTATGACGAGGAGTTCCGGGCCCGGGTCAGCGCCGATCCGGAGAAGAGCTGGGGGGAGGTGGATCAGGAACTCTGGATGCAGTGGATGGCGTCGTTGCACTCGTCGGCCTCTACACATACGGCCAGCGGTTTACCGGTGTTGTATCGGTCTTTTCCGACGCGTCCCGCCCCGCCCAGGGCGGGGCGGGGGCGGAACTGTGCCCAGCACCATTGTGTCCGGACAGCCGCCCAAGCCGGGGGGGGGCCTCCACAGGAGTGTGTTGGAGCTACAGTCGGGGTTTCTGCTCCAGGTACCCGTGCAAGTTTAAACATGAGTGTTCTAAGTGCGGAGGGAAGCACCCCATCACTCAGTGCCTCTCGCTCGCCACCCCTTTGAAACAGTGGCGGAATGCCAGGGGGCGAGGACAGCCTGGCCCGAAGGGCGCCTACTCCGGTTAAGGTGGAGGATATGGCCCCGTGGCTCGCGTGCTACCCTGACCGCGAGGCCGCGGCGCGGCTCTTTTGGGGTTTCACCGAAGGCTTTCGGGTGGGTTATCAGGGCCCCAGGGAGCGGCGGTGGGCCGAGAACTTGAGGTCGGCGAAGGAATTGCCGGGTGTGGTGGCTGCGAAGTTGAGGAAGGAGGTGTCGGAGGGGAGAGTTGCAGGGCCGTTCCTAGACTGGCCGCTGCCGGACCTGATTGTCTCGCCACTGGGGGTTGTGCCGAAGAAGGAGGTAGGGGAGTTCAGGATGATTCACCACTTGTCCTGGCCGGAGGGTAGGTCGGTGAATGACTTCATTGCGGAGGAGGACTCGAGGGTGCTGTATGCGTCGGTGGACGATGCGGTCCGGATGGTGCGTTCCTGTGGTCCCGGGGCGGAGCTGGCGAAGTGCGACATCAAGTCAGCTTTCCGGCTCCTGCCGATTCACCCGGCGGATTTCGGGCTCTTGGGCATGCAGTTCGGGGGTGCCATCTATGTCGACAAGGTCCTTCCCATGGGTTGTGCCATCTCCTGTGCCTTGTTTGAATTGTTTAGCTCTTTTCTGCAGTGGGTCATGGTGAGGGTGAGTGGGTGCCGCGAGGTCACTCACTACCTGGACGATTTCCTCTTCCTGGGAAGGGCGGGGTCGGGGGATTGTGGCAGGGCCCTGTCGCGTTTCCAGGCCTTGGCGGTGCAGTTTGGGGTGCCTCTTGCGCCTGAGAAGACGGCTGGTCCCAGCTGTTGCCTCACTTTCCTGGGGATCGAGTTGGACTCTGTTGCATGGTTGGCGCGTCTGCCTGCGGTTTAGGTGAAGGAGATTTTGGAGTGTCTGGAATGGGCAGTGGGGGAGAGACCGATCCCTTTGCGGGCGGTTCAGAGGCTGCTGGGTTTCCTTAACTTTGCTTGCCGGGTTGTGCGGGCGGGGCGCACGTTCTGTCGGCGGCTCGGCATGGCCATGTCGGGGGCAGTGCTTCCGCATCACCGGGTGAGAATCTCGCTGGGGGTGCGGTCGGATCTACGGACTTGGATCGCCTTCTTGCAGGAGTTCCATGGAGTGCCCTTGGAGTTTGATGAGGAGAGGGCGGTGTGGCAATGCCAGATCTTTTCTGACGCGGCTGGGTCAGCGGGGTTTGGAGTGTTTTGGGATGGGCGGTGGTGCGCGGAGAGCTGGCCGGCCTCCTGGTTAAAGCAGGGCAGGAGTATTGCTTTTCTCGAGTTCTTCCCTTTGCTGGTGGCTCTGGTGGTGTGGGGGGATGACTTTCGGGACAGGACAGTGCTTTTCCACGTGGACAACATGACGGTTGTGGACCTTGTGAATAACCAGAGGGCGAGGGACCTGTGAGTGTTGAAGCTGTTGCGAAGGTTCATGCTGGCGTGTCTGCGATTGAATGTGGTGTTTCGGGCCAAGCATGTCCCTGGGGCGAATAATGACATTGCCGATGCTTTGTCTCGTTCGCAGTGGCAGCGGTTCCGACATCTGGCGCCGGGAGCGGACGCCTGCAAGACCGAGCTGCCGGCCGGCATATGGGCCTTGGGGGAGTGAGGATGATTGGTCTGGTGGAGGGTTCGTTGGCACCGTCCACGAGGAGGACATATCGGTTGGCATGGTCTGAATTTAGTTCTTTCATGGGCTGGTTGGTAGATGGTGTGGTGAGTGGGGAGTCGGAAGTGCTGGGTGGTGTGAGGGGCTATGTGCTCGCCTGCATGGACCGGGGCCTGACTGCTGCTACGATTTCTGGAAAGTTGGCTGGCATTTCCTTTTACGGTATTCTGTTTCTGGGTTTCGACCCCACCAAGGATGTGATACTGGCTCGCATGTTGCGGGGGTGGGGCCGGGAGAGGGGTGTTGGGGGGGGCCGCCTGCGGGAGGCGGTGACGTTTGACCTGTTGGTGCGACTGGTGGGGGTGTTGCCTGAGTGTTGCTATGACGGGGCGGAGGTGGGCTTGTTTCGCCTGTGTATGGTGTGGATGTTTTTTGGGGCGTTCCGTGTGTCTGAGTTTCTGGGCACGAGGCGGGGGCCCGGGCGGCTGTACGAGGATGTGCGGGTGGATGCGGGGCGTCTGGGGATTTGGCTGGGACGCTCTAAGACTGATCAGATGGGCCGTGATACGTGGGTGTGGCTGAACGAGGCTGGTGGGGCGGTTTGCCCGGTGCGAGAGTGGCGCTCCTTCTGCGGGGTGGGAGGCCCGCGGGGAGGTGAGATTTTTCAGCATGCTTCGGGTGCGAGGTTGTCGGCGGGCCAGCTGTTGGCGGTGTTGAGGGTGGCTTTGGGTCGACTGGGGATGAATGGTGCGGGGTTTGGTACTCATTCCTTCCGTATTGGTGCTGCCACTGCAGCGGCTCGTTTGGGTTGGTCCTGGGACCGGATCCGGAGTATTGGTCATTGGAAGTCTCGCTGTTGCGAGCGGTATGTGAGGAAGTAGCTGGGGTCCCAGGCAGGTTGATGGTTTGTGCTTTCTGTTTTGCCCGTTTCTAACATCTTTTTTCTTCGTAGGTTGCGTGGGTGGCCCGGGTGGTAAGACGGTGACGTGGATCGTCGGGCACTCCTTTGTGCACTGGGCATCCAAGTACGCTGACCAGCAGGTTTACGGACGTAACCTGGGACTGAGAGGACAATTGCACGAGGTGAAATGGTGGGGAAAGAGCGGAATGCGATGGGGGGCACTACTGCCCTGGCTCGCGAAGATGGTGCCCCAAAGGGGCTGCCCGGATTTGTTGATCATCCATCTGGGCGAGAACGACCTGGTGCAATTGTCTGGACTGGCTCTGTTGCAATTGATGCAGAGGGACTTGGATGTGCTTAAATCGAGGATGTCGGGGGGCCTGCATTGCCTGGACGGAGCTGGTCCCCCGTAAAGTTTGGAGAGGGGCCATGAAACATGGGGCCATTGAAAAGGCCCGGAGAAAGTTGAATCGGGCAATGAGACTCTACTGTGTTGATAGGGGGGTGAAAGTCATCTCACATCCTGGACTTCGCCTGGAGGAGCCTTTAGCCTTTAGGGAGGACGGTGTGCATCTGTCTCGTCTGGGGAATGCATGGTATATGATGGAACTGAGGGATGTGGTGAGCAAGTTGTGGAATGAGTCGATCTGGTGTCGGAGGGAGTGACTTGGCGCTGACGGACGGACGGCCCCTTGGTGGGGGGGGTGGGGCAGTGTACCGCCCTACAGGGGGTCCACTGGGTGGCAGGTTCCGAAGGGATAGGGGGTCAAGAGCGGGCATACCCATCCCTTGGGGGGGGAGACTTGGTCAGGACGGATCGAAGTTGGTTTGAAGTTGGCAATGGCTGGGGGCTGGAAGGGTGATTGACGGCAAGTGGAGGGTGTTTGGAGCCGCTAGGGCTCAGTATTGACATGAATGATTGAAAACGAATGGGGGGGATGTATGAGTGGGGTGTTCTGTTATTGTTTACTGTTCTATTGTTATGCGCAGTTCTGGTCTAATAAATGGCCTTTTACGCCTATAACTGCGTGGTCTGTTTATTGCGCGATGCCGGGCCCCGGGGAAAGCAGAGTCGCAGACTAGTCTTTCCCCGGGGTCTTTCGCGCAGGGGATAGTCCAGGCAGGGGAAGGGGAGGAGCTAGGGGGTGGGTACTTAAGCGCGGGGGAGGAAGGGATCTTCCTCTTTTCCGCGCCTGGCACCATCGGGAGGGAGCTCGAAAAAGACCGCCCACCCACCCGGCAGTTAGAGGTGGTTCGTGGGTTGGCTTTGTTGCGTTGCCAGTTTAGGCCAGAGCTGCGGTAGGCAGGTTCCGAAGGGATAGGGGGTCCAGAGCGGGCATACCCATCCCTTGGGGGGGGGGGGAGACTTGGTCAGGACGGATCGAAGTTGGTTTGAAGTTGGCAATGGCTGGGGGCTGGAAGGGTGATTGACGGCAAGTGGAGGGTGTTTGGAGCCGCTAGGGCTCAGTATTGACATGAATGATTGAAAACGAATGGGGGGGGATGTATGAGTGGGGTGTTCTGTTATTGTTTACTGTTCTATTGTTATGCGCAGTTCTGGTCTAATAAATGGCCTTTTACGCCTATAACTGCGTGGTCTGTTTATTGCGCGAATTGCCATTGGGAATCTGATTGCGTCGGGCGGCACAAGGTACAGGCAGAGCCCAGGGCTAGAAATAATTTCATTATGGGGTGCTGCCTTACCTCGACACGTTTTAGACAAACTCTGGCTGAGTTCTGGATTGCTCCTCTCGACCTGCCCTGGGCTTATGGGGTCACGAGCACGTTTTATTGCGCGAGCCACGGCGGCAGAGACGTCTGCGCACGCCCCTATTAAGCATTGCACAATTGGTTCTCCAATGCATTTATGGATCATTGAAGTACAGAATCCACTCCGCAGAGATTGGTGATAGTTGTGCTTTTTTATGTCCTCATGGAGCACGGAACCAGGGGACACGAGGGGTAATGAATGATTACTGTGAGTGAACTTCTCTGATTTTCGCCCGAACAAAAATCGGCCCCCAGCAACAAAACCGGCCCCTGGCCAAAAAACCGGCCCCGCCCCTGGCAGCCTACCGGGGAATTGCCCGGTGCCCGGCCTTGCAGTCCGGGCCTGCAGTGAGTAGCCCCGAAAAGGTAATTCAGACCTGCCAGTGCAGAGTCTACAAGTGGTTTGTAACTGGCATGTCGACTTGGCCAGTGCACACACTTGCCAGTCCCTAACCTTCCCTTTTTCTTACATGGCACCCACCCCTAAGGTAGGCCCAAGGTACCCCTATGGGCAGGGTGCAGTGTATGTGAAAGATAGGACGTGCCCTTGTGTGTGTGTGGCATGTCCTGATAGTGAAAAACGAAATTGGCCGTAATTCACTATTTCAAGGCTACCTGTTCCCCATAGGACAGAATGGGGAGTTTGCTTATAACATCTTATAAAGGTAACTGGCCCAGGGAATTGGGTAGGAAAATAAGGTTTAGTATGCCTGAACTCAAAATCTAAAGATGCATCTTTTAGTGAAGGTAGTTTTTACATTCTGTTTTTGAAAATACCACTTTTTGAAAGTAGGTATTTTCTTGCTTCCTCATCCCGGTTGCCTCTGCTGGAATGTAGATTGCCTGTCTGGGTTTTGGATGACAGAAGGCTGGGGAGCAGGAGTGGCTCCAGATAGTCTAGGTGGGTCAGGAAAGGGCTGAATAGACCTGGGCAGCAATTGGGGGAAAGGGGAGGAGATTTCCTTGCACCTAAAAGGGCCTGGTCAGCCTCTGACAATGCCATCTCCACCTCCTGCCACAAAGTCACACCAGAGAAGGAAGAACTGGTTCTGGCTGGGCACAGACACTCTCTGCCAAAGAGATCAAAGGATTTTGGGATATAAATATTGGGGCCCAGACCCCTGATCCTTAGAACTCTTTTGGACCAAGAAGACTGCCAAGAAGACGAGCTGGAGAAGCTGTGAGGGGGAACTACCACTTTGCTGTGGGCTTTGCTGTGTTGGCCTGCAGTGGCTGCTACTGTCTTAGGCAGTGAAAGGATTGGACTGAACTTTCTGCAATCTACTTTGTGAGTTTCTCCAAGGGCTTGAGGTAGAGCTTGCCTCCTGTTCAAGAAGTCTCAGGAACAGGAAAGACTTCAAGCTCTACTGTCCTCAGCTCTGGGGACTGTGTGTTTTGTGCTGCAACAGAAGAAAAGCAACCCGACGACGTCTACGACTCCACTGCCGACACAGTGTCCTGAAGGCACCGCAGAGGGCAGCGCCGCAATGCTGCACCGCGACCCTGGTCTCACCGATGACGCCTGCTGGCGCCGCTGCTCGCACCCTGGCCTATGGGCACAGCACTCCGCACCGCCTCGCTTCACGACAATGTCTTGGTATCCCGGATGCCGTCGCTCCACGCCGAAATCGCCACCGCTGCTTGCACCATGGTTCGAGGGCACCGTTTGTAAAGTTACACGACGCACCGCTCTCATCCCGCACTGCAACCTTAGCCTCCGACGCCGGCACCATCGACTCCAGTTCGTCAGCCGACGACCGCACTCCAGCAGCGACTACACCGCTGCTAGCACCATGACTAGCACGGCATTCACTTTGCACCGTGACCCTGGTCTCACCTGTAGACTTCACACCACAGCACAGCACCCGACGTCTGCCGATGCCAGCGCCCCTGACTCGAACAGAGAGATCATCGATTTGCAACGTGCGTGACTTCAAAGGCCCGATGACTCCTGCACAGACTTCTGGAACCAATGCCTTGTGGATGCCGAAGCTCAACGAGAGGACGCCGACGCCTGTATTTCTAAAAGGTACTGTTTGCGGTTCTTCCCGACACAGTAGCTGGCCCGCAACACCTCTGTCAGCCAGAACTGTTTGGATCTGTTTGCTTACGATGACGTGATAGCCCAGGACAGAGCTATCGACGTCAAGGAACTGTTTTTCAAGCATATTTTGATAACCGAAGATTTTTAAGTACTATGGTGTGGATTTTTATATTTTTTTGGTCTTGCCTTCAGTATATAAAACATTGGATATTTTTCTTAACTGGTGTGGTGTCCTTTTGTAGTGCTTACACTGTATTACTGTTGGTTATGCACAAACACTTTCCACACAGCCTATAAGATAACCCTGACTGCTCTTGCCAAGCTACCAAGGGGGTGAGCAGAGATTATCTTCAGCGTGTAACTCCCTTGCCCTGACTAGAGTGGTGGTTTATACCTGGCTTTGGCACGTGCCCTAGCCTACCACAAATCCAATTTCTAACACTTGGCATCTGCATCATCAGTATTTCAGTGATTAATGTAAGTTATTTGGGGATGTACCTGGGGCATGCTATTTTAAAGATGCGATCTCATTTGTTTGCGAGGGAAGAAGAAAATCCACATAGTATACCAGAGAAGTTTTAGAATTTTTGCATTTATAATGGTCTACCTGTTAAAACTGAAAAGTACAGACTGAAAGTGAATAATGTAACTTACATAGGACACACTGTTGGCATAGATGGCTTACAACTCAAACCTTAGTTAGATGACAACATTAATATCTTGGGTCCTTCTAAAAAAAAAAAAAATCTTAAAGAAGATCAATTTTGGGTGTAATGAAATGTTACTCCAAGTTCATAAAAAAATAAAAAAAATTCTGATAAACAAAAGATAAGAGAATTGTTAAAGAACAGTAATAAATTCAAATGGAATTAGGAATGTCGACTATAGTTACTGAATATAAAATGTGAAATTGAATTGGTTCCACCATTAGGAAACTTAAATTTACTGAATAAGACCATGACCATGACCATGACCACGACCACGACCAAGATCAGAGTCTATGGATTAGGTCCTGTTGTAAGCTAAATTCAGAATGGAGCATAAGTGGTCATTTCATATGCCTCACATACTCTATCAAACACTTAACAGTGATATTGTGGTACATAGAGAGAAATGTTAGCTTGATTGGGCTTTCAGAAAGTTTGTTTGGGGAATACTATTCATAGTACAGACTGCCCATCAGCCATCGATTCCTGTGTTGTCCACCAAAGTATTTGATATATCTGCTAGAATAACTGTACGGTTGGTAAATCTAGAAGTATTTATTTTTATTATGCAGTTTGTAGATGGTGATGACAACAAATGTACTGATGTATTGACAAGATTTAAAATCAAGCATGATTGCTGTAATTACTGTAAAAAATGGCTTATAAGAATTTTGTTGGGTGGCAGCCATAGAATCCATGCAGATGGGAACCATATCTGTATAAGAAGCCAGAGCCATTTTACAAAAATAGAATATACTACACATATAAAAACCTAATCAGCAAATACACTTAGTAAACTTAGTGAAAAATGGGTCGCCGATCTTGGCACACTGTAGGACTCGGACTGGTAGGAGACCCTGCAGTAACAGATAAGAGGCCATGAAGGCTAATCCCAATTAGGATCTTTCTATTCACAAATCCAGATGGTGCATTCGGCAGGACTGACTCCATTCTTTGCCTTAGGGCTTGTCCCCTCTCTGCAGTCCTTTTGGGACATGATCAGGGTAGTCTGGAATAGAGACTGAATGTATCCATAGAGCAAGATTAGTAGCTCTTCTTATTGGGCATTTGGTGTCACAACATACCACCAGATATGACTGTGCTATGTAATTTAACCCTGATTGGCGTGAGACATAATATTGCCGGCTTTTATGGTGATGCAGATACACTCCCTCCCCCCACCTTTTCCAAAGATGAAATAGTAGATGAGGACCTGGACTGGTGCATGGACACAGAAACAAAATAGATTTATTAGAGAAGGGGATGTCCAATGAAGTACAAGGATATTTGCGACACTTCGGGAGATTTCCGTGGTCTAAACTGGCACATGGGCTGGGTAGGTGAGAGGAGTGAGCACCTTCCTCCTTGCATAAGACAGTGTAGAACTGTGGAAGCCGACATGCTGTCCTGTTGAGCCTGCTAGCCTGAATGCCATATCGCTGCCATATTGCTGTGAAACTAAAGTGTTTTCCCAATATGAAGAGAGATCTGTTTACTTTAAGCATTAAGTTCATGCTACCTATTCTTAATCCTGAGCAATGGCAGTGTGTGAAGTGTTATGTGGATTTTTTAAAAAAAATAATTCTAAATTTCCTAAATTTTAGGATAGCTATTAAACTGCTTTTAGACTTTAGCAAATCTCACACTTATCTAGAACTGTACAGCTGCCTGGTGGAGGCAAAGGACCCTAAAGAAATTACCTAGAAATTAAACACTGTCTTATTCTAAATAACCCTGTTCACAACAATATTGTAGTTAGGGCTTTAAGATGCTCATTGTGACTTTCATGTGTTTGTCAATTCATTGAGTTTCTAATTTGGATAATTGTGTTACTTTTACACATTGTGCTGAGTCTATATTTTAAAGGTTTTAAGATAAAATACGTTTATTGTCGTAATTGTTTTTTGTTTTTCTTTCCCATTTAAGTAAAGACATCATTTTAAAATATGACCTTGTTTTTCTAATGCTGAAATAACCCTTTCATATGATTTAGATGTCAAACTAGGGAAACATTTTGACAAGTTGCATTTCTGTATTTTCAGGCTCATGTTTCCTGTTGCCGGTGGTATAGGCCCTCCTCAAGGTGCGTGTGCATGCCTGCAACCATTCTTTCTGTAGCAGTCCTCTCCTGCTTGTTTTTACTTTTCACAACACATGGCTTCCTACTCAGGATTTGAGACTAGCAGACTGCGTGGAGTTGATGATTTGAGTTACCACATAACATAGTATCTCCATTGCCTTGCAAGTTGCTCGTAGCTGTTACTCATTGCCTTAAGATGCTGCTATAGGAAAACCAATAATCACACCATTTCAATAGTAGCAAAGGAGCAAGAGTATTTAAATCAAGCAAGAAAAGACTCTTCTTGCGTAACAAAAGTATATGATTAAAAGGTTGGGTGTGGCTGAGCAAAATTAAATGCACAAGTCAATTTTTTGTTGTTGAAAAGTATTGCATAAAAACAACCAAAATCACTGAATCCCTGGGCCTTTGCGATGCATGGCGGATCTAGCACCCACATGTTAAACAGTTCATGCACCACACACAGGCGCGCATGGATGCCATTTTCATTCTGTCTACGGATTGCACCACGATCCAAGACGTCCGAATACTCCCGAGAGGTTTCTCCGACCATTCCCCGCTGCTCCTTAGTACAGGGGCTCCTCCCCCTTACTCGTGCCCAGTTTGGCGGTTGAATACTTTGTTCCTTCAGGACAAGGAATTCAAGAAAGTGGTGGGATCAGAACTGAAGCAGTACTTCACCACCAATGTGGGGTCGGTTTCTTCCCCGGGGTACCCTGTGAGAGGCGGGCAAGGCCACTAGTCGTGGATGAATGAATGAAACACAATTTATAAGGCGCAAGACCACATCCAATGTCCGCGGCAGGCCCAGCTTCTGCAAATTACCTCACTGGAGTCGCAGGCACTGCGCCTTGAGCAATCCCCCCCCCCCTACTGATGGCAAAACCGCTCATGAGCGGCGCCTCACGAGCATACGAGCTGAATTCAAGCAGCTCTCGTTGGAGGCTGCCAAGCTCCTATGGAGATCTTCCATAGCCAGAGTTTATGGCAGGGGTGACAAAAACTGCACAATCCTTCATAGGCTCCCCACGTATCCCAGAGTGAACCGCATCATCCCAGAAATACTGGATCAGGAGGGGTTGACGCAACGGTCCCCGGTGACTATGGCCGGCGCTTGTGCCGCCTTCTACCATCATTTTTATGCCAAACTAACCCCGGTACTGTCGCTCGGCGAGCTGATGGATGTGAGGGGTGCCCACCTCCCCCAGCTGGACTCTACTGCTCGAGCTGATCTTGACCACCCAATTTTCCACAACGAGATTAATGAGGCTATTGCTTACACCTCATCGGGTAAGACTCCTGGCCCAGATGGCCTCCCCCAGGATTACTATGCAGCATACCCAGAAGCCCTTGTTCCCCGCCTTGCTGACTTATATGCCGTGGCATTGGAGAAAGGTTCCTTCCCGCCCGAGACGGACATGGCCACCATCTTGTCCTCCCGAAGTCACAACCGCCATCTCCTCACTGTGCTGACTACCGTCCCATCTCCCTCATTAACACAGACGTTAAATTGTATGCCGCAATCCTTGCCCAACGGTTGAAACCCTACCTTATGTTGGTCCACCAGGACCAATGTGGATTCATGCCCCAGCGAGGCAATAGATATTGCCTCCGGCGGCTCCACTTGGTCCTGGCCCACCGCCAGGTGCTTTCCCCTTACTTGGCGCTCTTTCTCATCGATTTTGAGAAGGCGTTTTACTCCGTGGACTTGACATACCGTGACGACGTGCTAGCTGCGGTGGGTTTCGGCCCTCGCTTCCGTCAGCTGGTTGGGGTTCTGTATCCCCGGCCCCAAGCTCTCGTCTTGGTCAATGGGGTTCTCTCTGACTCCTTCCCCATTCAAAGGGGGACGAGACCGGGATGCCCCCTCTTGCCCCTTCTCTTTGCTCTGGCAATGGAGCCTCTAGTGACCTTGAATTGGTCCGAGAGTCTCGTTCGAGGATGGGAATGGCCCAACTCTGAAGTGGACAAGATCGCTCTTTATGCAGACGATGTCCTGCTCTTCTTAACCGAACCCGCCCAATCAGGTCCTCGTTGTCTCCAGATCCTGCGCTCTTTCGGGCAAACCTCCGGCCTCCGAATGTATTATTCATTATTATTATTTTTTTTTTAACTTTGTTTATTGAATGAAATCACAGAAGTGTTGTACATGATTGAACGACACATTGCATAATATCATCAAAAAAGTTACAAATCAACATCAATCAGGAGTCCTCAAGATGTATCTCCCATCAATCTCTCCTGTCTGTGCATTTCCATTTCGATTGTGGGCGACACACATATATCTCCCCTGTGTTTGTTCCAATGGGACCACTTCCTATCCCATTTCTTACGGCACCCTCTTGCCTTATAGACCTCCGTCTCTGCCAGCAGACACCGGTCCATTTCTTTGCTCCACAAAGTGACATGGGGCGGGTTTTTGTCCCCCCAACTCCTAGCCAGCTCTCTTCACCAGTGTGTAACACAATGTAGTGAACTGTTGTTCGATTTCCGTTAAGTCAGTGGCCTCCCAACCTCCCAAATGTTCAGTAGTCCGAGTTGTGGGGTTAGAATTATTTCTTTTCCTACCGCAGTGGACATATGCACTGTGGCTCCCTCCTAGAGGGGGCGTACCTTGGGGCAACTCCACAAGGTGTGATAGAATGTGGCTTGCTGGCCACACCCCTTCTACATCTATCGTCAGGTTTAGCCCCTATTTTTGCCAAAACTGTCCCAGTTATGTATGAGCGGTGAAGTATTCTAAGTTGGATCAAGCAGAATCTCTGAGTGATGGCCGCCTCGCGTGGCGACATCAGTGTTGACTGCCATTTTTCGTCTTCCATAGGGCCTAAGTCTTATTGCCAGTGCTCCCTGAGCCTTGGGAAGCTATCTGGAAGATTGTTACTCAATTTTTTATAGGTTAAGGAAATCGCCTTTGACCTGAGAGGTCCATCAAGCAGGCGATCTTCCAGTGGGGAAGATTCCGGTAAGTCCGTAAAAGACAAAGGCTGCCTGCAACGCGTGTCTGATTTGTAGGTATCAGTAAATTTCCCCCTGAGCCAATTGATATTTATCTTAAAGCTCACTATAGGTCAATATTGCCCCTTTTTTGACCAGATCTCCCACTGTGGACAGCCCAAGGAGGTCCCATTTATCAAATCCGGGCTGATATCCTAGCCTCCTCAATTTCTGAGCAAACCAGAGTGGCGTAGCCAACGATAGTCTGTCCAACCCAGTCGAGACGTGACTATACGCCAAATATCCAGCGTGTATTTGGTAGGTCCAAAAAACCTCCCTTTATTTTTCTTATCAGTGGTATAGAGGGCACCCAAATAGCCCGAGCGGTCAGTCTGGTATCTATCCAGGGCATACGCTGGATCATCTAGAGGGTAATATATCCAATGGTTGACAGTCACCAGGTGCGCCGCCCAGTAATAACGCTGCAGGTCTGGGAGGGCTATGCCCCCATCATACCAACCTTTTGTCAGTTTTTGCCTAGCGATCCTAGGGGCTTTCCCGTCCCAAAGCAGTGTGGTGATCTCACCCTCAGCCGCTCTGAAATATGAATCTGGGACCTTGTAGGGGCAGTTGTGGAACATAGAGGAAGCGCGGAAGGGTCAGCATCTTAAACGCTGCCTTCCCCACTAGTGTCAGGGACAGGGACTGGGTCCTCCAATGCTTAACATCCGCATGCCATCTAGCCAGAGGCGGAGCCAAATTTGGGTCGTAAAAACAGGTTGGGTCCGAGGTAACAAAGATCCCCAAATATCGAAAACGGTCAGTGGCTACCGTTATCATACACTGTGCTGGGACACCTCTCCCTTCAGCATGAAGAGGACTGATTTGTGCCAGTTTATTGCAAACCTAGAGTATTTACCAAAGTTTGTGAATATGTTGAAGACAACACTGATCGATCTATATGGGGATGCCAAATAAAGAAGGATATCATCCGCATAGAGCGATATGCGGTCTAACACATCGTTTGCCCAGTGCATGCCACGTACCATCATGTCTCTACCTATCCAGGGCGCGAGTGGCTCCAGTATGAGGGAAAAAATCAGCGGGAAGAACGGGCAACCTTGCTTCGTACCCCTACGGAGCTCGAACATCCGATAAGGTAAAACAGTTCACTCTCACTTGTCCTAATACTCCTGTATACAAGAGGCGCACCCAAGCCACAAATTTGGGGCCTAGCCATGCCCTTTGCAACACCTAGAATAAATATGGCCATTTTATAGAGTCGAACGCCATAGAGGCGTCAAGAGACAATATCGCCGCGTCTTACACTTTTTTTTTTTTTTTTTTTGTCGTCTAGCCATGACGTTGTGTACCCGTCGCAAGTTGTTACGCCTTTGCATAAAGCCAGACTGGGACTAAGGAGGTAATAACTGTTGCCAGTCTATTCGTCAAGACTTTCGCTAATATCTTCATCTCCACATTTATCAATGAGATCGGCCTATAGGAGCTGCAATCATCACTTGAATGAATTCTAATAAGTCAGTCCTGGTCCCACTCCATCTCTCCAGAGAGTGCTACGACTGACAGTCCATGATACTGCTTCAGCGTCAGTCTTTTAAATATCTTGGGATCTGGGTTGCTCTCCTCCCAGAACTGGGATGGTTCCTCAATGTCACCCCGCTCGTGAAAGAAGCTAAGGCGGATCTCCATGGATGGCAGAAACTACCCCTGAACCCCTTGGGGAGGGTCGCCTGGTTTAAAATGATGATCCTTCCCAGGTTTCTTTATGTCCTCCAACACCCCCTTCTGTTTCCCACGGGCATGGTTTCTGGAGATGGACACTATGGCTACTAAATTCCTCGGGGGAGGGGGGGGGGGGGGGGGGGAAGGTAAGGCCCGGTTGGCGTTAAACACTTGTCAGATTCCATCATTCAATGGGGGCATGGGGATGACACACTTATACCTATACTACCTGGCAACTCGTCTGCTGATTATACATGACTGGTTCAATGGAGGCTTGTCTGACCCGGCCTATGCGCTTGAATTAAGTGAGCTCGGCCTGCCCAGAATCCAATCCTTACTGTACGGGGAATCCATCCCATCCACCTTGCCTGACGCCACACGCTCCGCGCTCTTAGTCTGGCGGGCTGCTCTAAGACATACCCAGTAGACACACAAATTCACCCAACATATGCCTCTATGGCATGGTATATGGCTCGGGGAGGTCAGTGGGTTACAGGGGTTTTGAGCATGGGATCTAATAGGGATCTCTCAGCTTGGTGATGTGTGGGCAAGCAGCCATATGCGCTCTTTTAAAGACCTTCAGTCCAGATATTCCCTGCACACCTCACAATTTTACAAATATCTACAACTGAGACACACTCTCCACGCACACATACCGGATGATACCAGGATCCCTGAATACAGTCCCCCCCCCCCCGAAGCACAGACAATGCTATGCGACTTGGGGTAGGGAGGTATTTCCCGCATCTACCGGACACTGATCAACAGCACCCCGACCTCACTAGACTGACTCGGGGACCAATGGGAAGAGTGGGTAGGTCCTTTGGCGAGGAGGACTGGCGGGATGCCCTCATGTCAATCCAATTATACTATTTGCATACGGCTTACTTAACCCCAAAGCACCTACATCGAGCCGGCATCTCCCCATCCGCCTCATGTGTGAGATGCGGTCAAGACCTGGCCGACTTCTTCCACATGGTGTGGGCGTGCCCCCAACTAGCTCCGTTCTGGAGTGAGATCGAAAGCGAACTGATCGAGGTCCTGGGGTAGGAGGTTTCACACGATCCACGTCACTCCCTTCTCGGGATTACAGAAGGACTACACGGGTCCAGAAATGAGAAATTACTCTACAGCACAGCCATGGTTGTGGCCAAGCGGACATAGCCGCCTCCTGGAATCTTCCCACACCACCAAGTTCTGAGAAATGGCAAGGGGGGGGGGGGGGGGGGTGGATTGGTTCGCGGCACAAGAAAACCCCATGTATGAGGCATGGGGGTGTCCTAAGAAATACCGGAGGGTATGGAGCAAATGGCTGGGTGCAGTGGTGTAGCTTGAACTCTATACATGACGTTTGTATTTACTGCTGCAAGGTGTGGCTAAAAGCAATGTTTTGTTGTTCTTTTAAGTGTCTCGCAACACTATTAGTACTATATAATGTCGTATTGCTGGTGCTTGTTCTTTGTAAAAACAACAATATTATTGTAAATAAAAAAATAAATGACCAAAATCATATTCTAATTGAAACTTTTTTCATATAAAAGAACACAAACATTCTACAGCCAAGAATACTATCGCTATATAAATAGGTGTATTTATCACAATTCTACATGAACTCTCTATAAGCTTATCCTAGAGGGCTTGTGGCTGTTTAGTTTATCAGCCTACTACTATTTTGTGCAGACAGTAATCCAGAGTTATGGTGTGCAGAGGAATTTATCAAAAAGTAAGTCAATTCGAGTTTATCTCCTAAGTGATAATTTACACTTAATTTCGTTTGTAGTTACTAGATAACAAACCATAAAACTATGTGGATTCATACTGGGGAACGCAAACAAGCAAAATGGTTACTACTTTGTAATGTTTGTGTTGCATGATATTTACAGTTCCTTATGGTCTGACGTAGCCACTTTAGATCTACGCTACGTTCTTATGTGCTTGGATTGATTGACCTGATGGGACAGCAGATGTTCACTGCTTTCTTTCTTCCATAATTTAAGTTGTGAAGTTCAACAACATGCTATAGAGCTAGAAAAGTCTAAATAGTTTGCTGGTTTTCAGTGGGCATGTAGAAATGCTATGGAGACATGACCCAAACTCCTAGCTTAGTTGCACATACTGACCTAACTCAGTGTCTCAGCAATTTTCTTTCGTGGCATGCCTTTGGTTTCATTTGCAGATTAGTACTTTGCAATTGTTGACAAGAGGCTCCGAGACAAACCAGTGATTAGCATTTGAGTAATGTTCTTGAGGGCAAAAATACAGTTGTTAATAGGTTATTGTGCTGAACTAGAAGGTATTTTCAGTAAGGCAATCTGTCATTTGTTTCTTTTTACTGGCCAGAGGTGAGAATAGTAAATAAATGTAACTTTGTTTTGGACAGTCGTTGCAGTTAAAAATGAGACAGTTCTTGTTGTAGCTTTAGACAAGCATTCTATGTGTTGAAGAGGGGAGGTTACCAGCATTTTACAAGGGCAACTTTTGCGGCCTGCTAATTGCAGGCATTGTCTTCTCACATCTCTTCTGTTAATCCAAGAGAACAGCCCTTATTTCCCAGTCTCTCATTTGATCTCATTGGGCACCTTTGCTCACATTGATTCAGTTGACCACAATATGCAGCCCTTTACCCATCACTTGTATTAAATCCAATGACCGTCGTTATCCGATGTCTCCCTTCTCCTACTCCAGCTGTCTCTCTACCTCTCTTAGTCAGAAGAGTGTTGAAAATATGCCCAAGGCAGCACGAGTTGATGACCGAAGTTTTTATTAGGTTTCTTCAACATAACCTGAAGTCAAAGTGACAGTTGAAACTGTCAACAGAAGGAGAATGGGAATGGAATGTTCCACTATCACAGGGGACAGGGGGAAAAGGAAAGGATCAAGAGGTAATGAACACGTATATCTCATACAACTGCCCACTGTAAAGTCCGTGAACATGGCATAGTGATTGCGTGTGCTCTTTGGGTCATAGAAAATATATCCTAAAGGAAAATTACAAGAGCTCAATTTGATTCCATTGACCACAATATGCATCCCTTTTTTCATTACTTACATTAAATCCAATGGCAGTCGTTATCTCATGTCTACCTTCTACTCCAGCTGTCTCTCTCCCTTTCTTAATTAGAAGCCTTTCTTCTGCACCATCTTCTGATAATCTCATAATCTATCTATTGAACTCTGAACAGTCTTTTTCACCTTTGTCAACTGTGGACATAGTGCCACCATCACTCCCAGAGAAGACCTAGCACTAGCTTTTCTTGGTACTAAGGATGACTGTGGTCTCAACATGTAAATGGAGTGTATATAATTTGGTTTGATGGTAACTGGCTGAGATGCAGCACATGAGTAGTGGAGAAGTGGAGATTGGGTTCATGACCTGGAAAAATACATTGATGAGGTCCCGGGGATGCCTGTGGAAATAAGAGAAGATATGATTGCCATGGAAGGATTTTTAGGTGGATGTTTTGTATGGGTAGACATACGTGTTTCTTTATAGGTCTGACATTTGGCTGCAATACCTCAATTAAAAAAAAAAAAAAAAAAGTTTTTATTAAACATAAATAACAAATCCAAATATTAAGACCATCATGCCTTGGACGTCTGCAAGTCAATTTCGGCGAATGTAAGTTCCAGCGTTACAGAATCATGAAGGAGTGTGAAAATGGGCTCATGGTGCCTCAATGTCCTCACAAATTGGATCTATTTCTGGCGGTGTACAGATATCCCCTCGGTAAGCATTCCAAACCTCCCATGTCTTCCCCCATTTACGGGGCCTCCCCTTGGCCACATAGACTGCTTTCTCACGAAACATACACCAATCAAGGTCTTCCATCCACTTCCCAATCTGAGGAGTTCGGCTAGCGCCCCATAGTTGCGCAATATTTCGCTTAGCAATCATGCAGGCGAGAGTGACCCAAAGCTTACCAAGACTCATGAGGTCGGAAGACTCATGAGGTCGGAAGGCTCCCATACATTGAGTAGACATCGGCGTGCCTCGGGTGCAATCTGTACTCCCCACACCTCACTCATTTTCTCATGGATTTTGGTCCAATAATTATGAATCTCTGGGCACTCCCACAAAATATGCATAAAGGTACCAGTCACGCCACAACCCCTCCGACAGTCTGCATTTGAGGCGAGCCCCATGCGACACAACCCTGGGCCCATGGTGTAGGACCGGTGAAGGATCCTAAGCTGCACCAACCGAAGTCTCATGGAAATCGCCACTTCCCGCGAGGATGACACAGCTTCCCCCGTCCATTCCTCATCATCCAAAACCAAACCATCTGCAGTCCATTGTTCCCGGATTTTCACCAGGGGATCTTCAGTGTGATTGACCAATTTCTTGTAAACCAGAGAAGTCGCCTTGGTGGGAAGAAACCCATCCAGGATTCGATCCTCCAGCGAAGAGGCCACCGGCGGCTTCACTTCGCGAGGGTTAGCCGCCGCCAGTGCATGCTTAATTTGCAAATAGCGGTATCGCTCGCTCTCATTCAGTTGGTGTATGGCCTGCAATTCCTCAAAAGTCAACAATCCGTTCTTGTCCCACATATCTCGGACCTGCGAGATAAAAATCGGGTCCCAGCGATTGAAACCCTTCGACTTCCACAGGCTGCCCAAAGCTTCCGAGTTCCACAATGGCGTGGCCATTGTTAAGACACCCTCACACTTGAGAGCACGGTTGGCCTCATGCAACACCCGCGCCGAAGCAGACGTCGGACCCAGCAGAGAGAACCTGCCTCGCCTAGCATACAAAATCCAGGTGTACACAGCCCCCGGCAGCTGGCCACGATCCATGGCAAACCATTGGTCAGCTGGGGAGCCATAGATCGCATGATTGATAGGGGCCAACTGAGAGGCCCAGTAATATTTCCTAATGTTGGGCAGTCCGATCCCACAGTCATACCAGGGTAACATCAGTTTGGATAATGCGATCCGCGGCTTCCCAGCCCAGAGGAGCTGTCACTGCAAAGATTCTATCTCGTTGAAATAAGAGGGGGGCACGGGATCGAAAAAGTTCTGCAAAGAGTATAAAAACAGTGGCAGCGCCATCATTTTAAACAGAACCGCCGACCTAATAGGGAAAGTGGCAGCTCCTTCCATTTTGCGATATCCCGGCGGAGTCTGGCCAAGGGGGGGGGGGGCAAATTAGCCTCGAAGCTTACCTTAGAAACCCGAGAGATGTGAACTCCAAGGTAGCGGAAACCTACCAGTTCTACTTTTACCGGACAATTCTCTGGCACTCAAGGGGGGTCACCGCTTAACACAAAAAGGACCGACTTCTTCCAATTAATGGCAAAACCGGAATATCTCCCGTAGATCGCTAAGATATCCAAAAAAACTATTAAGGACTGCCGGGGGGAGGTCAAGTACTTAAGGACATCGTCAGCATAGAACGAAATGTTGTCCTCCCAATCCGGAGTCCAACGCAACCCTTTAATTGATCTGTCCCAACGTACCCAAGCCTCAAGTGGCTCCAAGGCCAGGGCAAACAAGATTGGCAAGAGGGGATCTCCCTGATGGGTGCCCCTCCCTAGTTGAAAATCAAGGGACTTGTGGTTGTTCACCACAACCCGGGCCAGTGGAGCCGAGTATAGGAGACGGATCCATCGTATAAACTCCGGCCCAAAACAGAGCTTCTCCAACACTGCAAAGAGATAAGACCATTCCACTCTGTCGAACGCCATTGTGGCGTCCAGCGACAAAAGCACTGCTGGTTCATAGATGCGATCGGCACCCGCCACCACTCCATGGAGTCTACGAAGATTAAGAGCGGTGTTACGGCGCGGCATGAAGCCGGACTGGTCCGGGTGCACCAGCTCAGAGATGACCTTCACCAACCTATTAGCAAGCAGATTGGCCAGGACCTTAGGCTCTGCGTTTAAGAGGGAGATTGGACGATAGGAGGCGCAATCCGACCGGGGCGTGCCATCTTTATAGATCACAATAATATTAGCGATGCGTTAGTCATAAGGGAGTACACCGTTTTTCCTACTCTCAAGATACATATCATTCAGGAACGGAGCCAGACGGTCAGCGTGAAGTTTATAGAGTTCAGTGGGAATACCATTCGGGCCCGAGGCTTTCCCGGAGTGAGCCCACCGGATAGCCATCGCGACCTTGTCATTAGTTATGACAGAATCCAAAAATTCCCTTTTCTCGGCCGACAAGACGGGCATTGGAATGTCTTGAATGACTTCTGCATTCTCTTCCACCGTGTACAACCCCGCCAAGGTATAGACCTCCTCATAATAACGGGCAAACTCATCCACTATGAGCTGTGGATCCGTAGTGACCCCCGAGCCCGCGATCTGCAGCTCCGGCACTAGACGTGATCCCCAGTCACCCTTCTCCTGCCATGCAATCAGTTTCCCGGCCGTATTGCCGTGTTCATAAATTCTACTTTGGGTGTTAGCGTGCTGTTCTCTCGCCCCATCGCACACCAGTAGTTTATACTCGTCTGGAAGGAGACCGAGGCGGTGTATATCCCCCGGATCCCCTGTAGTGGAGACCTCCCTTTCCAAGGCCGATAGCTCCTCCTCAATCCTGTCGATTTCCGCCCTGCTCTTCTTTTTCTGCCCAGAGATTAGGGAGAGAGCCTCCCCCCTAACTACAGTTTTGTAGGCCTCCCAGAATGAGCAATTAGTCAACCGTCCCCGCTTTTCTCGGAAGTAGCAATCGGTGGTACGCACTAGCTCTCTTTGGGTAGTTGGGTCTCTCAATCGCCAGGCGCTAATCGGGGCGACCCTAGCCACATTACTTGGTCCGACTTCCAGTTGTAGCCAAATCGGCGAGTGATCAGACACACCTCTAGCCAGGTGACGTACTCCCTGAACAAACATCGCCTGCGACGCAGGCACTAACACATGGTCGATTCTAGAAAAAGAGTGGCGCCCTGCTGACACATGCGTGTACTCCAAGTCACCGGGGTGTCGAAGTCTCCACCCATCAACCATACCCGTTCCAGAAACAAAATCCGACAACCATCTGCTTGAGGGCAGTAACACACAGGAGGGGTACCTAGCCAGCTCCCCATCCATGACAGCATTAAAATCACCCCCTATTACCATGAAACCAATGGGCAGCGACAAAAGTAAGCTGCTCAGGTCGCGAAAGGTGTCTGTCTGCAGTGCGGGGGGGAACATATACAGAAAGGAACGTGATGGTCCTGCACTCCCAGAGTCCCGAGATGCCGACATAGCGGCCTCGATTTATCAGACCAGGTAGCTTGAATGGTGAACGGAAAGGAATTTTTTACAAGGATCCCCACCCCTCTGGAGCCCGCGGTAAAACCGGCATGTGCCACCAGTTTATATCCTTCTCTATGTAGCGCCATACATCTCTTCCCCATAAGATGTGTCTCCTGGAGCAGGACCACATCAGGCGACCAGCGTCTGATCAACTGCCCCACCATGGCACGTTTCATCTTGTCTCCCAAGCCATTCACGTTCCAACCGAGAATGGACACACCCAAGCCCAATCTAGCTGAAGCCATACTCATCCCCCGAGAATCCTGAAGCATTACGTGACATCCATTGCATACATTGGTCATAAACAATACACAAGTCAACAAACAAAAAACCCCACAACCCGACGCCCCCACCCTGCACCCCTGCATGCAACATATGCACATCCCCAACTAGCAGTGTGCCTGTCTTCCCCAAACCTAACTACAGAATCTAAACTTGGAAAACTGAGGAGGACCTTACAACAGGCCACCAACCTCCACTGTCCCAACTCGCATACAAACCCTATCAATAGTGTACCATAGGGAACCACAAAAATTGCTAGCAATGTCAATGGGGAAAAAAAGATCGCCCCAATCAAACCAGCGCCCCCGCCACTATAGTCCACTTGACACGCTCAAAGAAAAAAGGGGGGGGTCATTGTTCCTCGTT
The DNA here is from genome assembly GCF_964263255.1 of Lissotriton vulgaris. Taxonomy (NCBI): domain Eukaryota; kingdom Metazoa; phylum Chordata; class Amphibia; order Caudata; family Salamandridae; genus Lissotriton; species Lissotriton vulgaris. Next base: position 254,913,136 of record NC_141687.1, read on the forward strand.
GCTCATCGGGGTGTCCCCCTCCGTGCCCCGCCCTTGGGCTTGATCCAGCCAGTCCGCTGCAGCAACAGGATGATCAAAAAAACAGGCTTTGCCGTCGCTCTATATCCGGAGGTGGGCAGGGAACAGCATAGAGTACTTGATTTCCGAGGCGCGCAACTGCCTTTTAATGTCCATGAATCCCTGCCGTTGTTTCTGGACTGCCTGGGTAAAGTCAGGGAAAAAGAGCAAAGAAGCGTTCTCGTATGCCAAAGGTCCGGAGGATCTTGCTGCCTGCAGGATAGTGTCTCGGTCTCGAAAGTTCAAAATTCGGACAATCGTAGGACGAGGAGGCGCCCCCGTCTTCGGGCGTCCCCAGGGACTCTGTGGGCTCTTTCCCCGGTGAAAAAGTTACTGAGTCCCTTGGGTTTTAGATGTTTCAGGATGAGAACCTCCAAGAACAGATCCGGGGCCTGTCCCTCCGATCTCTCCGGTACGCCAAGAATGCGAACGTTATTGCGCCTCGCTCGTCCCTCATATTCATCCAGCTTGTGGGCAAACTGAGTCCGAGACCTCTTCAGATCTCTCACCTCCCGCTGGAGTTCCGAAGCATCATCCGTGAGACTCGATATTTTGATCTCTAGTAACTTGACCTTCTCCGTGGTTTTGGTTAGGTCAGCTCGGATTAAGCCAACCTCGATAGTTACAGTGTCCAATTTGGAGTCCATCTTACCGAGGGAAGACTGGATCCCGGTAATCGCTGCCATCAAGTCTTTCAGTGTAGGGTCCGCCCCGGAGGAGTCACCCTCCTGGCCACTCACTTGGGCGCGTTTCTCGTCCACCGGGGAACCCTTGGAGAAACTATACTTTTCCAGTCTGTTGGACTGGACCGGTCTGGTAGTCCTCGATGTTTTTGGGGGTAGCCTGTCGGGGGTCCCCCCCTCGCCGCCATTATCGGTTTCTGTACGGGCCCCAACTTCGCTAACCGAGCTAGGCCTGAATATCGCAAAGTCAATCAATGCCAATTAATTGCCGGTTGCTCCGCAGCGGCAGGGGCGCACTGTGAGATAGTTTGAGAGGGGAACCCGGGTGCCCCGCAAATGCGACACGACTTCTGTGGAACGAGTGCCACCTCGCACTTCCGGTCCCACTCGCCGCTGTGGCGTGCCCAAAAATTCCAGACGATGCCGTTGAGTCATTGGAGCGCCCTAATCATTCGAAATTTCGACCAGTGGCTCAGGCGCCGGTCCCCCACTCGATGGTAGGGACTGAGCTCAGGATGATGTGCCGGTTGGCAAGTCAGGATGTGGCGGCCGGCGGAGCCGATGCTCAAGCGGCCATCTTGGTCGTTGGCGTGGCTCCTCCCTGCAATACCTCGTTTTAGTTACTAATGTAGACGTTTTCTGATTTATTAGAGCAGTGATTAGTATAAAGGCAGTTTACTACACATGAGTATCCACTTTACAGTGACCTCACTCTGCTCGGATTCTGTGAGCCATACGTTTTTATAATCCACATACCTCTTTCATTTTGTGTTGCTTTGTTTTTATAAAATGGTTTAAAAAAACTTACCATAGGTCAAATCCTCTCTCCTGTTTCATATTTGTAGACCATCTTCCAACCCCATCCATTCCTCAGAAGGTTATGCCACTTTCCTGTTCTGCCCTCTGATTACAGTAAACAGCCCTTTTCCGAAAGCCCTCCAGTAATCTCAGTACCATGTTATTCTCCGGTTCTCTCCATTGATCATGCGATCTTCTTCGGCCTCCTCTCATTGCACTTTACAGACCTCTTGCACTAACCCTTATCATCAAACACAATATACAGCTCTTGATACCTTTACCTTTAGCTAACAGCACATCACATTTTGTCTTTAAAACAGAATGCTCTAAATTGTCTAAAGCAGTTGGTTCCCATTTGTATATCTATCACAGCTTTCATTGGTCAATGAACAATTTAGAGGATCAGATGTTAAAGCGCTGACTGATCTTTATATATTTTCAATCAAGGTATGATGCCCATGCAACAGCAGCAGCAAGGGTTTCCAATGGTGTCGGTAATGTCCCCAGGCATGCAGGGCATGATGCAAATGAACTTTGGACCACAGATGCCTCCAGGATCAATGTCCATGCAGGTACATCCATCATTTCTTTCTTTTGGTCTGCTTGTCTATAGGTGCACCATTTTTTTGACACACTTTACCCACAATTCTGTGGTAGCCCTGTCTGATTCCATTCACCAAAATACTAATGATCCTGCAGTGAGTATGCTCGGCATTAAATGCCACGTGGAAGTTGGCGAATACAGGATATCCCCTGCCTCTCTTCCACTATTCTATTTCATTTGGCTTCATAGTGAGTGAACGTTAATCTTGTGCTGCTGTTTCGAAATCCTCCCTATGTACTGTTCAATAATGTGTATTATTCCAGTAATTGCAATGATGTGCATCTGTAAAAATGCATTGCTTCAGTGTCTAAAAGGTTTTGGCATTTGCTTCAGTAGACTATACAGTTTCATAGATGCTAAATACACTATTTTGATTATGTCAAAGTGCAGATTACATTTTTTTAGCATTCACATGTTTTTGCTTTGGCACCGTTCATGAACATGCTGTAGTAATTTTGCTGTATCTACTATTAATAGACTATTTAAATAGTGGCAGACAGGGACTCATTTATGATGACATGTGCAATCACATGTTTTAATAGGCATGTTTCATCAATATAGTGTAGCATGGTGAGTTTTGAAAGGGTCCGATGTACAGGCGTGTAGGCAGGTGTGATTTTTCACGCCCTTTGCTTCTATCCATTATTGTTTCTGAAAAGCGGACATTTTGTATTAAAATAAAACCCAAACAATTTTTAAAGAATGTTTTACAAGCTTCACAGATCTATATTACACTATTAAAACATTCTTTAACAGGGTGGCATGCAAATGGGATCCATGCAGGCTCCAGGCATGCCCTACATGGGACAGAGTCCTTACATGAGGATGCGCCAGCCAGCCCCTCAGTACTCCCAAGATATGCAGAAGCAGTTTGCAGAAGAGCAACAGTAAGTACTATTTGCCAATAATTTATTGAAGCTCGCCCTAAATAGTTTTTTTTTCTTCAGACCGTTTCTTTCAAATTGAGTCCAGGATCTTCTATTTATGAAGTTTTGTTGAATGTGGTTGGGCTTGCGTAGGGTAAAAATATCATTTTCTGGGATTGTTTGTACACCACACCAACATCACTACTCCTTCCTACATATTTATGTTATAAAGGGAAGCTGTTTGGTACATAGCAAATGTTGCTGAATATCATCTAAAAAAAGTCATTGTTCAGTTTCATGGGTATAAGGTCCATGTGCTTGGTTGCAGTTACAGCTTGGGTGCCTTTCCCTATTCGTAGCCATTGCCTGATTTGCCTGGCTGCTAATGTTTCTTTCTCAGTTTAATAACAGTTTGAGAAACAAAGTTCATGTTAGTTCACGCTTTGCTGTGTGTATGGCAATACATCAGGCATATTTGTTATGGAAAATGTGCTTTTCTAAACAATTACCAGTTTGGAAATCTGTGAATTTAGATATGGGATCTGAGCTCTTCTCCAGCTTGACCTTGCTTTACCTTCTCTTGACATACAGTTTGTATGATCTACACATTAACAGTTCTTACTCTCTGGTAATGTTCCACTGAGTCTTTCCTGGGTCTTCAAAAACTCTTATTTGTTTGTCTCCAGTGCATCTGCTGCGAGACTGTTCAACAGATGCATGATTACATTACCCTTGCCCATCCCATACTAATGCACATATATGTTTTTTCTTGGTCTTTTAAAACTTTTTTATCGCCCCATCCTGGAAGGCTGTCCAGGCTTTCATAACTTCTTATAGCTCGTGTGCAAACCAATAAACCTTGTTTGAATCATGGTCTCCTGCTGTGTGTACTCTTCCACTTCATAGCGTTTGCTTTTTTAGTGTTTGTGTTACGATCCGAGTGCTTGTGGTCAATAAGTAGGAACACTATTATCAAAGAGACCTCACAGATGTTGCGTACAGTGCAACTACTTTTCTATTGGCTGCATCATTTCTCTTGCACTTCTTACATCAGTTTCCCCTTGTGTAACCCAGTGGTTCTTAACCTTTTGACTTCTTAGGACCCTGACTGGATTACTATTGGAAACCAGGAACCCCTGGATTTATCAATTTCTACGATTCTAACTGCACAACAATACACAAAAATATAGAAACGCATTCTCAAATAATGAAGACTTTTGTATTATTCTCAATCCAATATAGGGAAAGCTATCAAATTGACAACTTTTTATTTGTATATACTTTATGAATATTAATTTTGATATTTAAATTTGTAAAACCTGAAGCAGATCTTCAGGGGTTCTTGTACCATAGCTTAAGAACCTCGGACGTAGGTAGTTTGAGTATAATCCAGTCACCCCTCACCTTATTGGTGACTATGAAACCCCCCTCTAATCTTGTGCAGCATATCTTCTATATCCTAGGTGCCCAATTTTGTAACTTTTGATACATTTCGCTGGCTATTTTTAATCCCTCACAAAGTATGAGCCACATGACCGATATTTCAATCAATTATAAATAGAATGTCATGCATCGTACAAAACCAAGAACTGATCCGACCAGCGTCGAACTAAGTTTACTAAACTATTTCTCTTTGAAATAGTTCAACTAGTTTCTGATAAGCAAATCCATGCTTGCAAGAACAGTTATTATTTAACCCGATTTCTAAGAACCTGTATTTGTTTTTTTTTTATTCACTCCAAGAGTTTACTTGTTTTAACCCTGTGCAAATAAAAACATGACTGACCTCTAATGGGTTCTACATAAATGTACTGCAGCATGATAAACTAATAGTGAAATACAAGAAAATATATACTAATAGGCAACAGTTTAGTTGAAGAACATACTGTTGTTGGGCAGCTGTTTGAAGTGATTGTGCTTTCCTGTGTAGCAGAGGAGGAACAACTTTTTAAATAGAACAATACAGTAAACTGGAGTCCTGCAGTTTGAGTAATATATTTTTTTTGTAATATGGTGTCCCTACCCAACATGCAAATATGCAGCCACTTATCAAAACACAAACCAGGAAGTAAGAAATACACAACCAATATATATTAGTCTTCGGATCTGAAAAGTTTGGTTAAAAAGCAGTGTAAATACACGCACAGGTTGAGGCTGATTTCTAAAAGACAAAATCTCCCGCTTCAACAGCCTCCATCTTGGACCGTCCAACTATGCGTTCTCATGCGTATAATTATGTGAAAGTGCCATTGGAAATGGTGAACGCTAACCAAAAATATATCTCAGCCTAGGAAATTATGCTTGGCCTTCACACTTCATCTGATACAATATGGGGTATGACTCCTGGAGAAACTACATTATCTCACTGAAGCCTCTGGATAAATAAAGACTTAAGAAATAGCAGCTGGATAGGCAGATAGGAATCGCTTTATTTATAGGGAACGTGGGTGACTCCTTATCACACGAAGTATGAAGTGGAAGGACTGAAGCATAGGAGACATGTTTCAACTTCCTGCAGAAGAGGTCTGGTTCCCTTTTGAAATTAGGAAAGCACAGTTTGTTTTGTTCATTTTCTGATTTTGGATGGGATTGACACTTTCAAAGCTATATCTTAAGGTTGGGTAACAGTAAATATCCCTTATTCATGAACAATATGTCCTATGAGATGAATGTGTGTTTTACTGATGTATGTTATTTTTAACGTTTGTAAGAGAATCGTGCCTGCAGTAAGGCTTTAAATAGTTTAGAGTATGGGAAGGAATTTATACGTGCTCAGAATATCTGGGGAAATTGTCTACGTGGTATGGTACTAATGGAATGGAAACCACTGCATTCTTAAATTATCGAAATTTCATGATGTTCAACAAGCAGTCCAAAAAATTGTAACTATCCCTCCGAGTATCTAGACTCATTAAGTACCAAGTTAGGTTGTTAAGCTGAATGCCCACAGCTGCGATCATCCCTTCTGAGGTGAATAGAATGAGTAACTTTAGGTTGGTTTGAAAAACCTAATATTGAAGTGTCAGTAGACCATTACATTTGTGATCAATGACCGACATTTGTTGTGAAATCAAAAAGAGGTTTAGCAACTGTTGCTCCAATCTTGAAAAGATTGGCATAGGGCATAGTATATTCGGAACTGTGCTTTCAGTGGACTCAATTTTTCACTTGGAAAGACCAATTGGACAGCTGTTGGGCACCATTTGGAGGGGAAACAGAGATTTGCATCATATAGGCTTGTTGGAGGTTGTCCAAAATATATTTTTGGGTATTCAATTTTGACTTAGTTTTCATGAAGTCATGATTGATGGGGACAACCCCTCAAACTAGTTCCCTATGTGCTAGTTAACACTTGACAGATATTCATTGTGTAAAGGGTACTACAGTTTAATTGCCAGTGAGGATTGGCATAGGATAGTTATCGCTATTTTGAAGGCAAAATGGGAGAGGGCACTCCCTGTACCATGCTGCAGATGGCATTGTAGAATCGTGCTCTGTCTTGTAGTTTTCGTTCTATGTGACAAGCTTATTTCAGTTTTAGCCAATTGAAGAGGCTCAAAAACTTGTTCCTGAGCATTCGCATGCCATTGGTCAGGCAGTGTCAAATACATTTTTCTTAATTTTTGCTAGCTGTTCACGGCAGTCAGTACACATACATACAAAACTAATGAATGACGATGTGATTATTTTAATTTTGTATATTGTCTTCTACTTTAGGAAACGATTTGAACAGCAGCAAAAAATGTTGGAGGAGGATAGAAAACGGCGCCAATTTGAAGAGCAAAAGCAGAAGTTACGACTCTTAAGCAGTGTGAAGCCCAAGGTATTTTCTTAATTATAAATGATGCCTGCTTTTGTTTCTGTACCCCTCTGTGTTATGAATCTGTTAAGTAGCAATGTGGCAACTACAGCAGCCACCGAATACTTGGTCAAGCAGGTTTCTTTTATTTGGCAGACAATAGGTAGGATGTTTAGTTGCTAGGGATGAAGTCCGTTTATCAGTGCTTGGCAGAAAGGAATGGGCGTTGGCAGCACAATATTGCAGCAATGACAAAATCACTGAAGTGGTTCAACTCCTATTCAACAAACCAATTCCAGTTTGTAAAGATTGGAAACGCTCTCCTTCGAAACCCACTCCTGCTCTATTTGTCGTACCTGAGGGGTCTTAATTTGTCCCTTAATTCTTGAAACTTTGAGTGGCGTTTTGCTGAGTCATTGGATCTCTTGTAATCCGGAAAAAATAACTTTCAACCAACTAGTCTAACCCGTTATCAACCTTGAGGCTTTTTCAGTGGCTATTACCACTGTGACTCTCTTGGGTTTACCTTAGTATCCATGCTACATCTTGACTCTCATATCATGGTCATGGTTAAGGGTGCTTGACATCACTGTAGTGCATCATTTATATCCAGCTCTAGCCTTGAGGTAGTAGCACAGTATTTTACCATTAGTTGCTGAGAATATGATGATGCTCTCCATGCTGGAGGTCCCAAAATGATTCTAGCACCTTTTAAAGCTGTTTTACATTCCACGGTGCATGTTGTGGCATGTTCCTGTAAGTGCTTTATTCCAATGGCTGTTCAGAAGCCCACTGCACTTACAAAACTGCTTACATCATCTATATAATCCTAGGCATGTATTGCTCAAAATGTAAAACATTTTGATGACCAAGATTTAAGAAGCAAAAATGACTGTGCAGTGAAAACTGCACTTTTGAAAGTAAAGTAGCCGAAGCTGTTCATTTTCAGAAATAATCACTATTTCTGGAATGCCCTCCCAGCTCACAGAGTTTTACATTTTACATCTTGTTCAAAAGAAGTCTCAAAACAGGATTAGCTCTTCTCTGTTGAAAAAACTGATGGGCATATCTTTTGATGACTCTCTTAATGACAATAAATGGTATACACCAGAATATTTTCACAAATGCAGTTGTTTTTTGGTTGAGTCTTTCCGACACAACTCAACTCAATAATATTGATCTTAAAGTCCAACTTTAGCAATAGTTATTGATGGCTGTTGTTTCCCAGTGTGTCTGATGGTATTTTCTTTTCCTCTGTCTTCAAATCTCTATATCTCCTGTATTATAAAATATGGTGATTTCTCTTCTTACAACTGCTCCTTCAGGAGTATTCTGATATCTATATTTGTACTTGCTGTAAATTGTAAAGTACTTCGATAAGCCTCCTGTGGCATAGTTCACTCTATATAAAAACGGAATAAATAAAATACCACAGTTAGGTACTCTGTGAACAGGCGTATAGCTCCCTAATAGTAATGTTATTTAATTTAAATGATTGTTATTGATAATTAAATATATAGATGGCAACAGAATAAATGTGTGTATATCTAATGTTAATGCATTGTCTCTAATTATCTTAAGAACTTTAGCTTAATCCCTTTTGGGTCATCCTCTTCCCCTACTAAGTAATCCCCTACCTTGTACCAAGGTCTCAACAAGTCCTTTTAAGCACATATCTTAAGAGGAAATACAGAACTGTTCTGCTGCACCTAGTTTACTGCAATGCTAAGTCATTACAGAGACTGTGGTTTTTGACCTTTTGGACTCAAAAACATGGATGTAGAAATGTATAAAATATCTGCTTGTCCTAGGACATGATGCTTCAGATATCTACTTGTCCTTTTTAAAAGCCAGCTTGTTCCCTTGGGAGCCACTAGGTGAAAAGTTATGGCTGTGTTTTCATTATGTCCTCATTCTGACAACCTCTTTGATTATTCAAGGATCTGAATGTTAGCAAGGCTCTGATATGGCCACCTTTCTGCAACTTTACATACTACGCGGGCTGTAAATGGGCGGCATGCAGTAATTTCAGGGTTGGAATCCCTTGTGACCTTTTGCACATCCACCAACTTTTCTCCCGTCGCTTCAGACACTGAAAATTGTTTGAATTTACTTCTGATAAAGGCAGGTGTAAAACTTTATCCAGAGTGGGGGGAAAGATGCGTAAGGAAAGGGAATTTGCTGTTACTCACCATATTTTTGTACATGTAAATTTACTCATGCAAAAATGTAGTTCACAAACGTTTGCTATGAGTACAGGTTCCAGGCGCACTTCTGTAAACTTAAGAATTCCTGAAAGTTGTAAATCTGCACCAATGCAGTACATAAACCTGTGGGTGCACCTTTTTGCCTTTTTTTTTAACTTTCTTTAACAACTCGGTCACTGGTTTATAACTAAGTAGGTTAATTTTAAAAACCTGTACCTTGCCTAGCTGTGGCTCAGAGTAGTTCTACTATTTCCATGTCCTTCTATTTAGTTCTTCAGAGAGCCTCAGGTGGGTAGTCCATTAGAGAGCACGTTGATAAGTATGAAAAAATATATAATAGAGTAGATGATCAAACTATTCATTAGAGTTTACTCTGGAGCCTTCAAAGAGTCAGTTGAGAGCCTCTGGTTCATTAAAACGAATCTTAAATCTACGTATTTCCTGATATTGCTGGTCCTCTTAATTGTGACCTGCAGATGTTGTTTCTGGTTTTATAGTACCCTTATGATATTGAGAAAATGAAAAGTTTAACAAGTCACGCCTCTCTCAGCACAGCAGCCCCCGTATCCTGAAATGGCCAACACAACATTTCTCTTCATGTTGCGGCCAGCCAATCATAGCGTAATCTCCTGCAGGAATTCATAATAGCGTTTCTATTCCTGCTGGAGCGATTGCCGTCGGTGGGGATAAAAAATTCCTATCTGTCAATCAGATCGCTCTATTATTTGAAGTTGCAGGACTCTTGTTTGAGTCCCATGATACAAACCATTCAGATTTACGAAGCTTTGAAGCTTAATTTCTGAACGGATTTACACCAAATAACAAACCACACTTTGTGGACCAAGATCTAATTTTCTGCCAAATTTGGTGTAATTCCCGTCCAGTTGTTATCACTGTATCGCTGTTCAATTGTCCTATGGAAAATTGCATGGGGAAGTAGCGTTTTGTGACCTCCCACTTTTTTCTCTGCAGCCTCTTAATGGATCACTCAAACTTTCCAGGAAGGAGCTGAAGTGCATGAACAATTTTTTGGGGAAAGTGTTGTGAAGATGGGGGCGCTAGAGGGCGCCAGGCAAGATGGCCGCACATACGTGAGGCTCCGCCAAGACCGTGAAATATCCTTAATTTATCCTGCGATTCCAGCTTCTACACCTTCCCACCCTGACGGGTATCCATAGCTGCTGCGGAGCGGTGAGCGGAGAGGTGTCCTGCAGCCACTGAGCGGGACGCTGACCGTCTTTTCTGGCGGAGCGGCGCCGTGGCTGGCTCTGAAGGCGGGAAGCGGTGCGGCCTGAGACCGGCGGCAGGCTAGCGGAATTACTGTGCTCCCCTCGCTACACGGGGACGGACGAGGTGCCGGTGCCAAGAGCTGGGGTCCGTGGGAGAAGGCCCGGACGCGGAACAGTGGAGCGAGCGTGTCGAGGCCTGGAGCTCGGCCCAGCTGGGAGCGGTGAGTGCGGCGGGGCGCTACGCAAGCCCGGGGCTGCGGAGGTGACTCCGGACCGCGTTAGGCCGCGCTGGGCGAGCCTCGACTGGCGGGGACGCGGGCGGGACGGCCACGCCGACAGTGGGATATTGGGGAGCACACTCCTGGACGCTGCACATGAGTTGGGGGTCGCTGCCTACACTACGGGCTGCTGAGTGCGCTGCTACGAGGCCTGGAGGTGAGGCCTTGGCTGCCATTGCACAGAGCTTTGGATCCCAGACAGAGGTCACATTTTGAAAGCGGCCGGTGTGATCTGGCGGGTTCTGGCTACCCTGTTCTTTGCATTGAAGGCCCTGCACAGAGCGGGACGCTAGGGTATTGCCCTTGAACTATAACTGCTGGACTGGTCGCAGGACCTAGAGACACAAGATGGGCTGGCCTGAGCGTAACCAGCCCAAGCTCAACTTTGATGCGAAGAAAACAGCATTATCCAACTCGCAGGGGCCGGCGGACAATGACCCCCCTGGGGCGGTTGGGGGCACCCCTAACCTCGAGGCCACTTTAATGACGATGCAAAAGACACTCCAATCGATAGAAGGCACCATGGAATCGGTTAACCATAGGTTGGACCACATGGCAACGCAGTTTGACCGGCAGAACGAACGCATGGGCGAGGTGGAGCTGAGGGTGTCCGCCACTGAGGATGGGCTGGCCACGGTGACCACGGAAGTGTTTAATATGGAGCGGGTGTTGGCGGTCATACAGGCTAAGAATGAGGAATTGGAAGGGAGGTCCAGACGCAACAACATCCGCGTCACAGGCCTGCCGGAATCAATGAATGTGGGCAGAATGGAGGACTTTATGGAGCGTATGCTGGTGGATATTTTTGGGGCTGACACGCTATCGAAGGTGTTCAACGTGGAACGCGCGCACCGCTCCTTGGCGAAGAGACCAGTACCGGGGGCGCAGCCTCGACCTATCATTGCCCGCATTCTCAATTACAGGGACCGCGATGTTATCTTGCGCCTTGCCCGGGAAAAAGGGACTGTGGAGTATCAGGGTAATAAGTTGGAATTTTATCCGGATTTCACTGTTGCGGTGCAAACAGAGCGTAAGGAGTTCGCTTCAGTAAAACAGCTTCTACGAGCCGAAAATGTTCCTTACGCCATGCTGTACCCGGCTAGACTTCGGATTGGGCCTCCCTCAGATAACAAGATTTTTGCCTCTCCTAAGGCAGCCATGGACTACGCCAAGAAACAGAAAAAACGTAAAAGGGATTCCAACATGGCGCCGGACGGCGAGGACGCTCTGCAGGAGGAGGTGGCGTAAGTGTGCTCACGATTGGTCCTTGCTAATGGCGGACGATCACGGACTGTTGCACAGCTTCCTGATGATGAGTAGGCCCAATCTTGACATGCTAGGACACTGATTGTGTGACACTCCCCTTTATCAGCGAGCACCTATATCTATATTGTGGTTTGGGTTTACTGAGACTAGATGATTCCGCATTCCTTTTGTTGCATTTCCAATAGCCTGGGTCTCATGGGCCGATTTGCGCAGGGGGGTGACTGCGTCAGGGTGGGCCTGCATTGTGCCATTAAGTCCGCAGCTGAACTATCTGTGGGTTCTCAAGCACTGTGTTGAAGCGCACTACTTTTTGTCATGTACTGCGAAGGGAGGGCGATGGGGATGAAGCTCTTCTTCTGACAGTGATTGAGGGTTGTTACACACTGCAATTCAGGCTCTTTTTGCTGCTGTCGGGTGGGGGGGAGGGGGGTGGGATGCTCACATATGTTCACGGTCTGCTCTTCGTTAGCTCGCTAGCGAGAGCTGGGCGACTCTGCGCCCCCGTCATAAGGGAGATCCCTACACATTAATGGTTGATTTGTTGGGGCTTTGGGGTTTCTGGGGGAGGGGACAGCTTTGGCAGGTTTGGGGTGCTGAAGTGGGTGGTGGGGGGTTGTTGGGACTTCGGTTTTTGAGCGTCAGGACGATTTGTGCTCTATATTTTGATCCGGGGTTGGGTGGGGCGGAAATGAACTTGAGTCATGTTTGGTTGCTGGGGGACGATAAATGTACTATGAGTGGGGCACTGCACCTTTTCAAATGCTCTCAGGCTATACTTGGGTTCTGGATTCATGAACAGGGGGGCTAAGCTGACCTACATTACCTGGAATGTGAGGGGACTAAATCGTCCACAGAAAACTAGGCAGATGCTGGCCTTTCTAAACAGGCACACGTGGCTTTCATACAGGAGACTCACCTACGGGGAAGGGCGGCTGAAACAGTGGGCAGGTACTCGGCTGGCCTCCGACTATTCAGCATATGCTCGAGGGGTCATGATTTTGATCAAGAAAAATGTGCCCTTTGTCTCAATACACGAGGAAATAGATGAGGAGGGTCGTTATATTATTCTACATGGTAGGCTATGTGGTACGCTGGTTACGCTCATCAATGTCTATGGCCCCAATGCTGATGACCCCGACTTCTATGTCCGTTTGTGGAATAAGGTCTATCTGTTGCCACCGTCGGCTATAATCTGTGGGGGGGATTTCAATGTCACTTTGGATGGAGTATTAGACAGGAAACAGGATAGACCGTCTGTCCGCTCACGGATGATGAATGGGCTGAATGTTGTTCCATGACTGGAAGCTTTGTGGCCAACGGCAACTTTCGCCTGATACACTATGTTTCTACATCAATGGTACTACACCCCAATGCAGCTGGTGAGGTTTGGTCTGCGAGAGACGTCTCAGTGTGTTCGATGCGGGGCGGATGGGGCGGACTTTGTACACTTGGCCTGGGGCTGTGCACAGGTGTATGATTTCTGGATTGCTGTGACAGATGCCCTATCTAAAATGACATCGGTTGAGGTTCCGCTTGATATCCGTCTCTGCCTGTTGGGTATTGCATCGGGAGTGCCTGCTAAGGTGAGACGATTGCTACTATTGGCATTACAGATTGCTAAACGTAGAGTAGCTATGGCCTGGGGAGGGAGGCGCGCACCGGAGATATGATTGTGGCTGCAGGACATGGCGTATTGTAGGGATCAACTGGTATGCTATCATGAGGGGCTCCCTGCAAATTCGCGCCCTCGCGATATTTGGAGCCCATTTACGGCGTACATCTTTGGATACAGACGGAAGCTCTAGCAGTGTGCCTGATGGCTCCCTGATAGGGGAAGACGGTTCGGGGTAAATTGGCGCTGGGGGGACCACTGTAGAGGCGTGATGAATATAGGTTGCACTTTCTCTAATTTACGGACTATCGTTGGCTGCCTCCCTGTGGAGTCGTGGGGCAGGGTGGATGTATGGTGCCGCCATGCTTGGCGAGCAGTTGTTAATAAATGGGTGCCTTTGAGATGCGGTTCCTTGAAGTCCTACACAGCTAAATGGTGTATGATGCTCGCTCTGAACCCTAAAGTATTATGTGCAGTTACTGGAACCTGACTCGCGGGGTGTGGGGTGGTGGGTGGTTGGGATGTTGAATTGTTAACTGTATAAAACATAAAATGAGACCACATCTCTTGTGTACATTGATGTTGTAAGATGCAAGTAACACCTGAAGAGCGGAAGGACACTATCTTTGCATTTCCATTATGGACTGTTCGATATGGCGATATATTTGTTTCTTTTTCATCACCACCAAGTTGACCGGCCCTGCCAATGGGTTGTAGGCTGGTTGCTGTGTACTTGTAATCTTTGCAATGAAGGTCTACCAAAAAAAAAAAAAAAAAAGTGTTGTGAAGATTTATCACACTGCGCCAAAGTTATTAGCAAAGGGATTCACCTTCTGGGTTTTGGAGAATAGTGGGCCATGGTGCAAAGTACTACCAGCAGTTCATCTGTACCTGCTCAGGTTTTGCCAGGGGCAGGGTGCTACAGAGAAGGAGAACCGGCTCATAAGGGGGACTTGGGGACAGTACAACAGCTCCCAAACGGCAGCTTGGATCGTGAGGGGCCTTGGCGCAAGGGGAACAGCCGGATATTTGGTCCCCAGATAGGGCTGGCGGCTCTGGTGCAGAGTTGTTAGGTCGGTTGGGCCGGATGAACAAAGTTTATCCTCGCAGTTAGCGAGATACACCTGGCAGTGGCAAAATTAGGACCGCTGGGCCACTCACAAAATGAGTCTCAGTGATGCTGACGTCCCTCGATGGCTGCTTGATTGTGGTGCAGTGAGAATCTGAACTGGACCCTCACTGTTGGTGCTTGGTGCTGGGCGTCCGTTACCCCGGGGATTGGTGCTGCATGGCTCTGGTGGGTCCTGGTGTCTTCACACTCGTAGGGAGACATATCTGACCCTCCCGAGCACGGCCGGTAAGCTGCAAGGCGGTGGCCTGGACTCTACTTGTCGGTGCCTGCGTACTGCAGGGGAGTAGCTCCTGTATGCCAAGGGAGTCTTAGGTGATTTTCAAAGGACTGGCAGGCTTTGGTAGGTCTCCAGCTTGCCGGACGAGTCACTATTATGACTGTCGAGAGTTGTGAGCAGGCAGGGATTCACCCCAAAAAGTCTGCAGCTCTCCTGTTGATCTTGTCTGGCAGTAACTCTTTCTCCTTCTTCTCTTGATCCATCGAATCTGAGTTCTTTGGTTAAGGGGTGCCACCTAAATACTCAATTTAGGGGCCTTAAGGAGAGTGACAGTGGGCTGACTATCTTTAGGGTGTCAACATCCTTGATATGACCACTTCTTGTGAGAAGTGGGCATAACCCTGACCCTAGAAGTGCTGGTTTACGTTGGACACCCCTCCTAATCTTACTAATTAGATATGTCCACATATGAATTATGCTGCACCCTGCCTTTGGGTTGTAAGGCCTGCTGTAGGGGTGACTTATCTATACCACATGTAGTGTTTTGCAGGCAGGGTACACGGGGTTATGTGCCATGTCAACTCTTCATTTTTCTCTGCACCAAGACACGCAGGCTGCAATGGCAGTTTGCATGAGCTTGGCGAGGGTCCCTTAGAGTGGCATAATTCACGCTGCAGTACTTGGGGACGCTCTCAGTGCCCTAGGTACCAGGGGTGCTATTTACCAGGAAATTACATGGAGCTTAAAGTGGTACCAATTGTGAAACAAAAGGTTCAGTTTAGGAAAAGAACACTGGTTCTGGTAAGCTGGTCAGCAGGACCACAGCACACTTTCAGTCAAAGTTGCATCCGATACCAGGCAAAAAGTGTGTGTGTGTGTGTGCGGGTGATGTCGGAGGGGGTGGGGGTTGGGGGGGGGGGGGGGGGGGTGGTAGGGGTAACCATGTCAAAAAGGGCACTTTTCTACAATAGCAAAGTGCGACCACTTGAGAACATACTTAGCTTTTCTAGAACTGTGGGTTAAAATTGTTTGTTTTTCAAAGATTTTAATCTCTGTTTCAGACTGGCGAGAAAAGTAGAGATGATGCATTGGAAGCCATTAAAGGTAACCTGGATGGATTCTCTAGAGATGCAAAAATGCATCCTACTCCTGTGGCACATCCAAAAAAGCCAGGTATGATGTTGTATTTCTGAGTACTGCAGCTTTCTTCTAGTGTATGGTCTTTCTTTATGATTGCCGCCTTTTTCCTGACTCTGCAAAATTAGAGCTTCACTATCAGTGTGCCAGTACCAAGGCGAAATTCATTTAGTATGTAGGTTGTATCTTTTAAGGTTATTAAGACTATCTGACAGTGCAACTCCCTAGTTGCAAGGGACCTATTGTGGGCTCATCGAGAGCTCAGTCTACCCACTGCTTAGCATTGGCTGATTTTATTCGCACTCTGAATTGCTTGTTTCTTATTTGATGGTTGTCCCAGCTTGTCATTCTTTTGTTTTTCCTTTCCTAGAGCTCATCTTTTTACCATCTCTCTGATTGGCGGGCTTCCAACTTTCCACTGCTTACTTTATAAAAACGAACTTTTTTCTTTTTGGTCTACCACTGTATGAGTTTTCCAGCTCTCTCCCTTTTGCCTTCTGCACCCCCAAATACCTGCCCGAGCTGCTGTCTCCCTCGTGTGCTGCAAGACCTGTCTTGTTTGCTATTTCTTCTTGTCAAACTCTCCAGTTCTAAGTGTTGCTTTATCTCTCACATGCTTCTCCTCCAACCCTCTGTTACTTGTCCCTCATTTCTGCTCCTCCCTCCTCCGCACCTGCTCCACTTTGCTCCCACCACACTCAATCTAATGTGCTTCCCCACCCGCTCAGTTTAAATTTTTTTATTTTAGAGGTCTCGCGAGCAAACTGCTGCCATCCCCTTTGCCTTAAAGCGCTTCCGCACATCTACAATTTCATATTTATTTATGCATACATGATGACGTGTGCATGCACCAGCAAAATTATGAGTCAAAGTTGCTCCATTGTGTCTCATAATTTATTTATTTACTTTTGGCCATGCTGCACAACATCTTGCCGATGCATTACCAAAAGGAGTTGGCCAAAGCCAATAGGCCCGAAGATCAGGCATATTTGCTTTGCACATTTATTTTTTCACACCACTTTTACTGCGGTTAGCTGTAGTCCAAGGCACTGAAATCGGCATTTATAGAATGTAATGTATGTATGATAGACGAATGAAGATCGCATTGTTTTAGGTTTCTTTCATCAAAAGACTAATTAAATGAATAAAATGCTGTGTCACTGGCATTTTCGTAGTTGACTATCAACCTTGTCAAAACAACTTCCGTAGAAGTACACATTATTCCTATTGCAGCTTCATGTTACAGACTTGGGTTATAATTTGAATTAGTTTCCCATTGTGGGTGTTTGGAGCTGAGTGAGGTTGAAATTTAAAATGTTAATTCATTGTTGAGTGGTTTAGTGTTACCAAGTCTTTGGAACTGTGCAATATCAGTTAAACTTGGAACTGTGCAATCCCAAAATCTCAGTTAAACATCCTGTAGTATCAGTTCTGTAAAGCAGTCAATAGGGATTCAAAATGCAATGTTTATATCAGTTCATCTCATGAAAGAAAAAATTCTATTGGGCATGTATTGTATCATTTGACTTGATGTCTGATTTGTTTCTTTCCACAAGTGAATTCAATATCAATAACCTCGTGGAGATGCTTTATATAGCTTTGTGTTGTCCAGGCTCCCACCCACACCCTTTAGCAGATCACAAGGCTCTGCTAATCTGGGAGCACAACAAAACTGTACTTTAGTGGGGGTTAGTTACATACCAGGCTATGGAGAAGCTGATGATTGGTGGAGCTGAGATTCCAGAAAGGAGCATATAGGTTTTTACTTCTGCTTCAGAGACTAGAGTCCATCGATCCCATGTTCAAAATTCACTCAGCTAATCATATTTGTGTGTCTGTATTGTTTTCCACTCGTTGTAGTTCATGTGCATGAGAAAAAGTTGTCCTTTCTAATGATCTGATAATTGTAACCGATGGAATTTCCCATCCAGGATGCCTTGTGTCTGTGACAACCTGCTTGAAACTTTTCTCGTTAAATCCATGCATGTCTTTTTTTCTGGTTTAGGGAATCCACAGTTATATCCTGTCAAACGCATGCACTGCTAGAGCAATTATACCAAATTGGGGTAAAATATCTATGAAAAGCTGTCCATTCAGCAAAACCTGTGTCCTCTCACCTCACTGACGATCTGTTGCCATTCATTTATGTTGTACACAGAAAACTGTCTTATGATTGGAGATACTCTCCCCATGAAATCTACTCGGCCTCTTATCTTTCACACTTTCTCCCAGTTTGGAGATCCCAATTGTGTCCCATGTCCGAAATACCCTGAGCTTCCCAATTTCCTAAAGATGTATTCCTCTAAAGGGAGGAGGGTGGGGGGTTCGCAAGTGAATCGTGCTTCCCACCCCGTCCGTCTCTCTGATCCTTTCCAGGCTTCTGTAGTCCTCTGAATTGCTGGTAATAACTGCTTTAACCCCCTGCCTTCATAAAGGTAGTGTAAGAATGTGTGGGTATGAAATTGGCATCTTTTTAGTGCATAGGTCGGTGGTCTCCATGTAAGTGACCTCCGTCGTTGATCACTAAGTGTGCCACCCGGTAATATGCCCTTTTGTCTGGAAGAGCTATTCCCCCTAATATACTGATTGCTCTGGAGTGTCTGTAATGCCACTCTTGGGTGTCCTACCGTTTCATTGTAGCGTTAGGACTTCTCCCTCTATTGTGGTGAAGACGTCTTTTGAAGAAGTGTTTTGGAGGATAGAAAGGAGTTTTGGTAATGGTATAATCATATACATGGTGGCCCTCTCTTGAAGCGTTGGGGGCAGTGATCTCCATCTTTCTAAGTCTCAATGGAAGTCCTCAAGTATTCTCCAATATTACGATCAAGGCATATTCGAGGTCACGTATACGCCCAAATATTTGAACCCCTCGCTGTCTATACGGAACTGTGAGGGCAAATAATAGTGGGGTTGGGGGCATCCCTGTCTTGTGCCCCTTTCAGGGGGAAATTCAGTGGAAATCTCTTCATACACTCTCACTCTAGCCACCGGGTCTTTAAAGAGAAGCTCTATACATGCCAAGAACTCTGGACCAAACCTGAATTTCAGTAAGGCATAAGTCAGGAAGGGTCAATGAAAGGCACCAAATGCCTTCTTGGCATCTAAGGACAGGAATAAATTAGGGTCCTCTCTTGATTGCTCTGTCTCCAACCAATTGTAGAACCTGCTGAGATTAAATCTGGTTGATCTCTTTGGCATAAAACATGATTGGCTTTATGGCGGAGTAATGTTTTCACAGCTAGTAACCATGTGGCAACGGGTAGTCCCTGGTTTTTGCTTGCCTATAGCAGCCAATACTTCCACTTGGGTAATTTCTTCTTCTAGGGCCAGTGGGTCATCTGGTGTCAGAGTGGGGATTGTCATTCCATCGAAGTAGGCCCTAATCGGGACCATTTTCTTATGCCAACTAAAATATCAATATTGAAATTTTTAACCCCAGCTTCCTTTTGTTGGTGTTTTTTGAGATTTGGAGATCAGCAAATGGTTGGGCCTTATAAAGGTCAGCTTAGTATCGTGCAAATGCTTTGGCAGTCTTCTGCGCTGTGGTAGAGGAGTCGCCACATTCACTCTGCATAGTGTGTACCCATCAAGCCTCTACCTCCTTTCTGCCCAGCCACGCCAGTAGTCGCCCCGCTTTATCATCTATATAATATAGGCTGCTTTGGGTGGACAGGATCAAGGTTTTCGCCTCTTAGTGTGCCAAAGCCTGAAATTCCCTGCGGACTGTTGAGATGTTGCACATAATAGAGAAATTCCTCCAGTTTTCTCTTTAAAGCTTCTATCACTCACACCTCTTTCTTCTTTTTGTGCGTTATAATGTTTTGAGCCCTGTCTCGTAGTACAGTTTTGTATGCATCCCATAGCGTGACAGCTGATGACACAAATGATTGTTTTTCTTAAAGTATAGTTCCGCATCCACTCTGATTTCTTGAGCAATTGTCTCGCATCTCAATTCCCAGGCATTCAGCCTCCATCTCGTCTTAGATCTACGAGATCGTGCCTCTATCTTGAGCCAGAGAGGCGAGTGGTTTGACAAACCCCAGGCCAGGTAGTCTGTCCTCTCTATCTCCTCTACCTCTCCTACGGGGACTAGATTATAATTCAGTCTGGAGAATACTTTATAGGTACCTGAGAAGTATGAGTATTTATGGTTTCTGGCATGTTGGTGGCCCCAGAGGTCCATGGGTTCCAGGGTTGTCAAACTATGCCAGCTCTTTCTTCATTCACTATTTTTGTAGCATGTTATTGTTATTACAGTGAACTACCAAATTCTGTTTACATTGGAAGCAATCAAAACATGACCATGTCCTGTAGTGTCCTCTAATGAATTATGTTTTTTTTCACCTTAACAAAATGTTCAGTTGTGAGACCAGTGTTTGAATAAACTTCAGCAGGGTTTGTTTAGCATGGCACATTGTTAATGGTGGAGCCTGGAGTAATCACTTGGTGATTGCAATGTTTGTACACCCCACAGCTAGTAATCCAAACCTGGTTAGGTAAACCAGGTTCTTCGGTAAACCCAGGCCTACTCCTAGTAGCTATTGCCCAAAGCAGCTGGGGGATCCTCTGAGAAATGGTTGTAAGGTATTTAGGTGGCACAAGGAAAACCTTAAGGTCAAGCAACCAGTCTATAACATTCTGAAGCCAGTTTAGTGAAAAGAGCTATTTGGAGCTAAAAAAAGTAAATAAAAATGACAAGAAATGGATAAAGAAATATGAATTCCTCAACGTAATGTAAACTAAAACAGATTTTGGAAATCTTGGCGGTATAGAAGCCAATGGCAGTCTATATGCATTACTTAAAGAGGAGAGCAAAAGCCACTCTTGCACCAAAAATGAAACCTAGTTAATATCGCACTGTACTCCCTCCAACAGGCCAGATGGGACAGGGTAGCTGCATTGCAGCCTGATGCTCTCAATTGATTCACTATTCCAGCCAATCTTTTGGAGTGGGTATAAGCAACCGATCTAAGCGGATGACAGATACACTTACTGCCTTGGGGCCACAATCAAAGTTCAGATTTTGTGACCTGGGGGAGGTCGTTCAAATGCTCCTTATCCTCAAATGGGGGGAATAAGGAGGGCAATTTTCCCTCTAATCCCACTAATAACGTGACAGTTTCTTGGGAGCAAGGTCATACACAGTAGTGAGAGGCAGCGCTCAAATACTCACTCCAGCTAAGGTTATAGCACAGGTTTCCATCCTATCAGAACCCAATGGCTAGTGATAGTTAATAGGCTGTTGTCTTATCTTCAGAAGTCCCCACATCAAGCCAGTCTTCTTTTTCAGTACCTCTGGAGCGTTTTTTTTTTTTAAAAGCCTTTTATATAGCGCCTGGGTTCGAGGCATGTGGGCTGCTGAATTCATATCTGTGCATAGATCGCCGCCTTGTGTTGGGTCCGGATGATCGCACATTGTTGTCCTGGAAGAGTCTTCGAAGTATCACGAGATAGGTGGCTCCTCCCCTGGACTACAGTGCGCATGGGTATCAACTCCATCCTCAGATTGTTTTTTTCCGCCATTGGGTTCGGATGTATATTGGTTCACTCTAGTCGGAATCGATATAAAAGTTTCTTAAGGCCAAAAGGCCTTTAAGTTTTCATCGTTATAGTCTTGCTTTCGGTGCCCGATTCTTCCAGCTCAGTTCCGAGCCGGATTTCCAGAAGAGCCGCGTGCTTTTGGACGCTGAAGGCCCAGTCGACGCCAGAGGCCTTATCAAAGAACCATCATGGAACGGAGTTCGTTCAAGAGATTTCCCGTGTGCAACTCCAAGTATCCCCACATCGACGTCCACCCGGTGTGCAACAAGTGTCTGTCGCCGGATCATGATGAAGCCAGCTGCATGGCTTGGTCCAGTTTTCGATCCAAGAAGACTCTTCTGCATCGACGCGCTGCGCGCCAGGAAGCCCAGCAGACTGCACCGGCCATTGTGGACATATTCGATGCCGGGGATGATGAAGGAGCTGACCAGGAGGTTTGGGAGAACCTGTTGAATCCCGCGTCGGAGGTCGACTCCAACTACGACGCGGATGCTGAAATGCTCGAAGCGGAAGAAGTCGTCGACGAGGTAGGAGACGACGATGGGGCCTTTGGGGCCATGGAAGATAGCTCAAGCGAGGATCTAACTCAAACTGACATTGGGGCCGAAACGCTTCAGAAGGCTCAGGTCGAGGGATCGCCACTAGGCCTTACCCAAGATCTTCCAATAAATACTACGGCCCCGCCTTCGGGCTCGGCTTCGGACATTGCTAAGGAGCCGCACCCTGCGTGAAAGCACTGATGCCTCCATCGAAACCAAAAGTGCGTATTGCTTTGGTCGGCTCAAAGTCCTCGGACCTGTCGGCACCGACGAAGCAGAAGGATATTATCGACCCAAAGAAACCGCTCAAGGGCGTCGAGATGAAGTCTAGCACGCCGAAGACAAAGGTCAAGGCAGTCGAGCCAAACAAATCGGCGCCGACAAAGGGCTCGGTGATCCGAAGATTCTCGAGCCTCCGCGTCGACAAGACACGGCCAAGAGCGGACCGACCCACGAGTCCACATCTGGTGGTGCCTCGAAGGATTCCGTCGAGTCGACGCAGCCGTCCGCCTCATTCTCCAAGCAAGTGGCAGACTCCTTAAAGCGCATCAAGGACAAGGCCTCAAGTGTCGGGCCTAAAGATCCTCCACCTTCGAAGCCTGTCAATAAACCTCAGAAGACGTCGACACCCATTCACTTCACGCTGCCGCCGAAAGTGGCGCCGAAGGCTTTTGCCCATAAAATAGCCACCAACGTGCCCGAGAAGGTGTCCTCGGTGCCGAAGTCTACAACAGTGGTCCCGGCCTTGAAGCATCGATAATCCTCGTTGGAAGAGCAACAGGAGCAGTTTATCAATGCCGAAACAGGCAGACTTTCCCTTTATAAGCAGAAAATCGCCCCGGAACAGCCAATGGAGTCCTATAAAATTCCACTGAAGAAGAAAAAGGACTCTACTTCGACACCTGTTCTTGTGAAACCGGTTTCTCCACGTGGCCATGATGTCTCACCCACTTATGCAGATGTGGACACTGGGGAAGGTGATGAGGATGAATACAGCTATCCTGTATACACTGAGCCAGATGATACCAATGAACCCTGGGCAGCTGCTGCTGACCCAGGTGATCCTCACTCTGCCCCAGACACTCCAATGTATGCTGTAAAAATGTCACCTACTGAGGATTCAGCTGTGTTTAATGCCCTCATTGTAAAGGCAGCTAAGAATCACGACGTCCAGCTCCATGCTGACCCCATTGAAGTGGACTTTCTTTTTGACACCTTTTCCGTCTCAGAGAGGACTGTCAAGACTCTGCCTATGTTGAAGGGTGTCTTGAAGCATGCTGGGGAAATCTTTAAGGAGCCTAGGAGAGCCAGGGTGATAAACCCCAGAATTGAGAAGAAATACAAACCGGCGCCTGGAGACCCTACTTACATCAAGGGACAGTTGCCATTGGACTCTCTTGTTGTTTCTAATGCCCGGAAGAGGGCTAATTCACAAACGACGGGTGATGCTCCTCCCCCAGATAAGGAATCTAAGGTGTTTGAGGCATCAGGGAAAAGGGTGGCAGCTTAAGCGGCCAATATCTGGCGCATTTCAAACACACAGGCACTTCTAGCCAGGTATGACAGGGCACATTACGACACACTTGAGACCCTGTTACAGCACTTGCCAGATGAATACAAAGAGGCAGCTGAGATGCTCATCCAAGAAGGGAAGCTCATATCAAATGCTTCTATTAAATGTTCACTAGACGCGGCTGACACCGCAGCTAGAGCTATTAACACTAGTGTCATGCTGAGACGACATGCCTGGCTCAGAATCTCTGGGTTCAAGCCAGAAATACAGACCACTATTCTCAATCAGACAGTAAACCCTGATCATCTATTTGGCCCAGAGGTGGACACCACCTTGGAGAAAATCAAAAAGGACACTGAAACTACTAAGTCCATGGGGGCTCTACAGTCCCAGCAGTTCCGTGGTGGTTCTTTTCGTCGCTCAAGCACTAGAGGTGTTTCCAGAGGACAGCTCTCCCAAACCACACAGTACTATTAAGGCGGCACGCAGACCACATACACCGAACAGAGTCGAGGTGGATATCGTGGAAACCGCGCCAAAGGCAGAGGTCGTGGAAACAACAACTCCAGATCCTCCGCCACTAACAAACAGTGACGCCTTGTCACTGCCCCCCGGCCCCGCAACACCTGTCGGGGGGGAGAGTTCAACAGTTGTCGCCAGTCTGGAAGTCCATCACCACAGACAGGTGGGTCACACAGCTTATACAGTACGGTTATTGTCTGGAGTTAATACCCACTCCACCCAACATACCCCAAAATACCGTCCTATGTCCGCCGAGCATTTACACTTATTGCAACAGGAGCTCCTCATCATGCTGCAAAAAGGGGCAATCGAGCTCGTGCCTGTGGAAGAAAGAGGCACAGGAGTTTACTCACTGTACTTATTGATACCAAAAAAGACGGGTCCCTCAGACCCATACTGGACCTCAGACCCCTCAATCAGTACATTCTATCGGAGAACTTTCACATGCTGACCCTGCAGCAAGTCCTACCGTTGCTCAGTCAGGGGGATTTTCTCGCAACTTTAGACCTAAAGGATGGACATTTTCACATTCCACTGCACCCGTCACACAAAAAATACCTCCGGTTCACCATCCAAAACT
The DNA here is from genome assembly GCF_964263255.1 of Lissotriton vulgaris. Classification (NCBI taxonomy): domain Eukaryota; kingdom Metazoa; phylum Chordata; class Amphibia; order Caudata; family Salamandridae; genus Lissotriton; species Lissotriton vulgaris. The sequence continues at coordinate 254,937,716 of NC_141687.1, forward strand.
AACATTACCAGTTCAAGGTTCTACCTTTTCGGGGTCACCACGGCACCCAGGGTGTTTACAAAGTGCCTGGCGACGGTGGCGGCACACCTGAGGAGACAAAACATTCACGTCTACCCTTATCTGGACGACTGGCTCATCCAGGCAAAGTCAGCCCAGCAGTGTGCCGCCCACATGTCCCACACCATTCACCTTCTTCACGATCTGGGATTCTCATTGAATTACCCAAAGTCCCACCGCTACCCGCCCACATACGGCAGTATCTGGGTGCGACGATAAACACTCTGGCAGCCACAGCACAGCCAAATTCAGTGAGGGTCAGCAGCATTCAATCGCTGATGAAAAAATTCAGACCTCGACACTCGCTTCCAGCGCGAGTGTTCATGCAGTTGATACTCATGATGGCCTCCTGCATCTCCATAGTCCCGCACGCAAGACTACATATGCGTCCGCTTCAGGAGTGCTTAACACGTCAGTGGACTCAGGCTCACGGACAGTTGAAAGACCTAGTGTTGGTGACTGGTCGAGCATACAACTCTCTGCATTGGTGGAATCCACAAAACCTTTGCAAGGGACGACCGTTCCAAGAGCCTGTGCCACAGATCATTCTGACAACGGACGCTTCTCTCCAGGGTTGGGGAGCTCATGTACTCCACTACACTGTGCAGGGACTATGGACACCACAGCAAAGGAAGATGCACATCAATGTTCTAGAACTGATGGCTATCTTCATGGCAATGAAAGCTTTCAAAGTACATCTGTGCAACAATGTTGTGTTGATTCGGACGGACAACATGACGGCCATGTACTACATTCAGAAACCGGGAGGAACACACTCTCCACAGTTGTCTCATCTGGCTCAGAGCATGTGGAAGCGGGCCATTCAGAGAAACATCTTCCTCATGGCAGAACACCTCCCAGGCAAGGACAATCAGATGGCGGACCTGCTCAGCAGGTGCAGCCACCAGATGCACAAGTGGGAGATACATCCATCAGTACTCCACCCGTACTTTCTAAGGTGGGGTCATCCAGAGATAGACCTGTTCGCCACAAAGGAAAACGCAAAATGCCCAAGCTTTGCTGTCAGGTTCCCACACCCACAGTCGCAGGGCAATGCGATATGGATGAACTGGTCCGGCAAATTTGCGTACGCTTTTCCCCCAGCACCTCTAATACCGCTGGTGGCACGCAAGCTGAAGCAGCACTCGATTACTCTCATCCTGGTTGCTCCTACGTGGGCTCGCCAACCATGGAACACCTCGTTTCTGGAACTGTCCGTGGTACCGCATCAAAGGCTGCGCCTCACGCCCAGGCTTTTGACGCAGAGCCATGGCGACATTCAGCATCCAGATCTGCAACAGCTCAACCTGGCGATCTGGCTCCTGAGGTCTTAGAGTTTGGCTACCTTAACTTACCTCCTGACAGTATGGACATAATCCGGGAGGCAAGAAAGCCCTCCACCAGAGCATGCTATGCGGCGAAATGGATGCGGTTTGTCATTTATTGTGCAGACCACAACATTAACCCGCTGGATGCATCTATTCAGAACATCATTTGTTATCTCTTACATCTGTACAAATGTAATCTGGCCTATGCTTTCATTTGTATACATCTATCCGCAATGGCTGCTTATCTCCAAAACAGACAGCACCTCTCACTTTTCAGGGTGCCTGCCATTAAAGCCTTTCTGGAAGGACTCAAAAGAGTCATTCCTCCGCGGACGCCACCAGCTCCCGAGTGGAACCTAAATGTGGTCCTCACCAGACTGATTGGTCCCCCTTTCGAACCACTGCATTCCTGTAAGATTCAGTTCTTGACATGGAAAGTGGCTTTCCTTTATAGCGATTACGTCGCTACGACGAGTTAGTGAACTCCAGGCACTAACTATCCAAGAGCCATTTATTCAAATTCATTCCAACAGGGTGGTGCTTCGCACTAACCCTAAATTCCTTCCTAAGGTAGTTTCTCAGTTCCATATCAACCAGACTATAGAACTACCTGTGTTCTTCCAAAATCCAGAGTCACTTGCGGATAGGATGGTCCACACACTTAACGTCAAGAGGGCCCTCATGTACTACATTGATAGGACCAAAGATTTTTGGAAGACTAAACAACTATTTGTTGCCTTTGCGCCACAACACAAAGGCAACCCCATTTCCAAGGCTGGTATAGCCAGGTAGATCGTTAAATGTGTTCAGATCTGCTATCAGAAAGCCAAGTGCACTCTCACCATTCCACCGCGGGCCCACTCCACCCGAAAGTTGGGGGCCTCCATGGCTTTCCTTGGAAATATTCCTTTGGAAGACATATGTAGAGCAGCCACATGGTCTACCACACACACATTTACAAAACATTACTGTGTTGATGTGCACTCCAAACAGCAGGCAGCTGTAGGGCAGGCTGTTCTAAAAACACTTTTCCAAACTGCTGTAGCTGGCACAGGCGGCCGCCGTCAATGGAGGGACTGCTATGTATTCTATGCACAGATATGAATTCAGCAGCCCACATGCCTCGAACCGAATATGCTACTTACCAGTATGCATCTGTTCTTGGCATGTAGGGCTGCTGACATTCATATCGCCCGCCCTCCTCCCCGGCGCCTGTAGCGGCTGCAGCATTCACACATACTTCTAGCATGGTCATCATTCACATAGTTTCACTCCATCTTGGCCACAATGGCTAAAAACAATCTGAGGATGGAGTCGATGCCCATGCGCACTGTAGTCCAGGGGAGGAGCCACCAATCTCATGATACTAAGAAGACTCTTCCAGGACAACAATGTGCGATCATCCGGACCCAACACTAGGCGGCGATCTATGCACAGATATGAATGTCAGCAGCCCTACATGCCAAGAACAGATGCTTACTGGTAAGTAGCATATTCGTTACACTAGAAAACAGTGTGTCCCCGCGCTTTATGAACATGGACTGGACTGATACTGGGAAAATAGGGGGAGAAAACTGATGGGGGGCGAAAAAAAGAGGCTCATATTTTCGGGAACAGATATGTTTTTAGTTTTTGGCGGAATTTTTTTTCTGATGGTTCCATTCTGAGTTCAGTGGGTAGTGAGTTCCATTGTTTGCTGGCCAAGTATTTAAAAGATCTACTGCCCATACGTGCCCGGTAAATTCTGGGCACTTGAAAGAGCATACAGCCTTGGGATCTTAAGAGTCGTTTGGGTTGATACTTGGTCAGGAGTTTTTGGAGGTATATTGGTCCTTTTTCTTGGGCAATGCGGTGAGTCATGCACATTGTTTTAAATGTAATGCGCTCACGTATGGGTTACCAGTGAAGGGTGGCTAAGGCACGTTTCCCTGATGACCTTCTAGATAGGTTACGTGCCAGTCGGGCAGCTGCGTTTTGAACGCGCTGAAGACCTTTTTTGCTCAAGCCCATATACAGTGAGTTGCTGTAATCAAGATGGGGTGTTACTAGAGCATGGATCAGAGTTTTCCTATTAGTTGCATAGAGGGAGTCCAGGGTTTTGCGTAGAGTCTTAAGGATTCCGTAACATTTGCCTGCAATCCCTCTAGTGTGGTGTTCAAGGGACAGAGTAGAGTCTTATCTGACCCCTAGGTTTTTCACCTGCTCGGAGGGCTTTGGTATGGCGCCAAGTTCAGATGGCCACCATGCAGACGACCAGATGGACGGGGTCTTCCCCAACACAAGAAGCTCAGTTTTATTTGCATTAAGGCATAGACAGTTGGTATTCATCCATCTGACTAGGTCGCTGAGGCATGACGAGAAATTAGCTGAGGCTTCCTTGGGCTGTCGAGATAGTGTCACCACTAGCTGAGTGTCATACGCGGATGACACTATCTCGACCCCATATGCCTCAACTATCTTAGCCAGGGGTGCCATGTACAAGTTGAATAGTGTAGGGCTCAAAATTGAGCCCTGCGGCACCCCATGTCTGAGTGCTCGAACTTCCGATTTGAAAGGAGGGCAATTGACTTGGAATTGCCTATTAGCCAGGAATGCGCGCATCCATTCGTGAGCCAGGCCATCAATTCCAGCCTCGTTAAGGCGTGAGAGTAGTATGGGATGGGAGACGGTGTCAAATGCCGCGCTCAGATCTAATAGAAGGAGCGCAGCTGTCATCCCCTGATCTACTCTGCCTCTTAATAGCTCCGTGGAAAAGAGAAGAGCTGATTCAGTAGAATGGTATGTTCTGAATCCTAACTGCGAGGGGTGGAGATGGTGGCCTTCTTCTAAGTGCTTTATCAGTTGGGCATTGACTATCTTTTCCACCACCTTAGCGCAGAATGGTAGGAGCGATATAGGACGATAGTTGTCCAGTTGGGTTATACTGAGATTGGCCTTTTTCCTGATAGGGAAACCTGCGCTGTTTTCCAGTCTTGTGGTACGTGGCTCGTCTGGAAGGATAATTTAGCCATATGGCTTATATGGTTTACCAGTAGTTCAGTCTGGTTTTTGAAGATCTTGGGGCGAGCTACGTCTTTGGGGGAGCCTGATTGTATGCTACGGATGATTCTCAGCACCTCCGTGTTATCTGGCACAGAAAATTGATTTAGATAACAGGTGTTATTTGGTTCAGCATTAGTAGCATGGTTAGTAGTTGTGCCATCCATGACCTTCGGAAAAGTTTTGTAGATATTCTCTACTTTTAGGACGAAGCAGTCCGCTATCGCTTCACAAGTTGCTGTAGAGTGAATATCTAGGGCTATAGTCCTATCGGCTGAAGTGAGTTCTTTGTAGATGACAAAGAGTTCTTTGGTAGAATTATCGGCTGATTCAATTCTTTTGCTAAAAAAGTTTCTTTTGGCTATTCTAATCTTTTTATGATAATTTTTTTATATTGATTTTGTATTCAAGTTTGCCTGTTTCATCATATTTATTACGCCAGATGCGCTCTAGCTTTTTGCATTTTGATTTGATAGCTTTTAAGTCCGCATCAAACCATTGTGCCGATTTAAGACATCTTACAGGTGTCTTAGTTGTCCAAGGTGCAGTTGCATCTAGCGCTCTTGTTAGCCAATTCTCGTAGTCTGTCAAGGCCTCCTCGATATTTTCTTTCAGAGTGGGGCAGCCAGCCTTAAGGGCTAGTTCTAGATCAATTTGTTTAAGTTTCCCCCATTGTCTGCGCTTAGATGTTGTCTGCTTGGTTTGTTGGGGGTGTTTATGTTGTCCTGGGAATGTGAATTTAATCAGGAAGTGGTCTGACCATAGTACCTGGATAGGAGTTTGGACCACCAATCCCTCCCAATTCGCAAAGATCTGGTCAAGAAGGTGACCCGCCTTGTGGGTAGGTTTTAGGAATTGTAATTTAAGTTTAAACATTTCTAAAGATGTAAGTAATCCTTGTGCATCTTTATTATTTTCGTCTTCAAGATGGAGGTTTAAGTCTCCTAGGATAAGGAGTTTGTTGTAACGTAGAGCAGACTGGGTGATGACCTCTGTCAGACTTTCTATAAAATTTATGGCCCCTCCTGGTGGGCGGTAGATTAGGTAGCCATTAAAAGTTATATTAGGCCTGTATTTAATCGCGAAGAAAGCGGCTTCGCTGTCTTTGATCGTAACCATTTCCAGGGTGCATATCAATTCGAGTTTATGGATAATAGCAATACCCCCTCCCCTTTGTTTATCTCGGTTGATTTTTAGTATGCCTTAGTTTTCGGGTAGGGCCTCTAGAATATCTGGGGTGGACTCCTCATCTAGCCACGTCTCAGTCAAAAAAAGAACTTCTGGTTGTTCTGTTAATAAATCGAATATTTCAAATTTGTGTTTTCTTTGCGAACGACAGTTGATCTGAAACAATGTCGGAGAGTTTGTCTTGTGTTCGTAATCATTGTTGTTCTTAGGATTTTGAGAACAGGTCCTACAGCTTAAGGGCATCATTTCAGCCTTCCATGAGTGTTTGCATGTTTTCCTAATAGGTGGGCAAAGGCTTTCTAGCTGTTCTTTAGAATATGTGATCATTCTTGGGGAGTCTAGAGGAATTCGGGCAGGGGTTTGTGCCCCTGTTCCCGGTCGGCCACGGACGGGCACAGACGGGCTAGCCTCTGGCGCGCCATCGGCGCGCCCGCTGCGCGTACGGGAAGGGGTGTTCATTTTATAGTGTCTAGGCCCAAATCGCCCAGACACTAGAGTGCTGTCCTCGTCCTCTCCCAAGATGGCGCCCGAAGTCTGCGCCTGGAGGGAATGAGGGCGAAAATCAAGAAGAGCCCGAAATCGGCTTCCTGAGGTTTCAGGGGACTCTGGAGGTAAGATGCGGCAAGATGTGGCAGTGGGGGGTGATTAAAACAGCACAAAGCAATTCGAAATAGTTCTGGAAATATCAGCGCTAAATAAACAAATACAGTAATACATTTTAAAAATGAGAGCCCTAAACTCCCGGCCTCTGCCTCAGGAGTCCTTGTTCAAAGTAATGGACAGATTGTGGTATGCTCTTTTATAGAGTGTAGGCCCAAATCGCCAAGACACTAGAGCGCTGTCCTTGTCCTCTTCCCAAGATGGCGCCCGAAGTCTGCGCCTGGAGGGAATGAGGGCGAAAATCAACAGGAGCCCAAAATCGGCTTCCTGAGGTTTCAGGGGGACTCTGGAGGTAAGATGCGGCAAGATGTGGCAGTGGGGGGTGATTAAAACAGCACAAAGCAATTCGAAATAGTTATGGAAATATCGCCACTAAATAAACAAATACAGTAATAAATTTTAAAAATGAGAGCCCTAAACTCCCGGCCTCTGCCTCAGGAGTCCTTGTTCAAATGTTACTGGAAATATAACTGAGAATGCCCAGCTCTGGGGGAAGGGGGTTCAAAATGGCCAGGACCCATGCCTCTTTATGGAACGGTCTGTCTCCTTTTAGGGAATTTCCTAGTAAATTGAGGAATTTTTCATAGTAAACCAGTCCAGTCTAGTTGTGAGCTCAGCTTGCATCGGTGGGAACAGGAGCCAACTTGGCTTGGACCAGACCATCATCAAAGAAAAACCTCCCTGCAGAGCCCTATTTACTATAAGAATGTTCCTGTCTGCCCCTTTTTGTTCTCCATCTGTTGTCCATGACAATTCCATCCTTTTAGATTCGGAGAGGACTACGGTGATGCGCACCTAATCAGCAGACTGGGAAACTATGCAGGAATGTGAATTTGGCTGAACCTGGGTACCAGATAAAATGTTGGCTTATGTATGTGAGGAACTATGAACAGAACAAGCATGCCTTCCTTACTTTTCTTGTAGGTGTCAAAGTCACATGCCTGCAAGTTGACACCCTCCACAACCTGATATAAATATATCAAGTAAACATCACAAGAGCATGAAAATTCCAAACACTGCTATAGAAGAACTGCTAGTCACCACTGCCTAATCCAAGTTAAGACTATACATCCTGCATCTGTGGTATTGATCTTCAGGGGTCAGTTTAAGCACTCCTCTCTGTGCTCAATGCCCAAATAGCAGCTATCAATGTACTTTCCTGCTTGCAAAAAATATAAATATAACAGTTACAAAAAAACTATCTGTGATATTTAAGACATTTGGATTGCTATACATTAGACTCTATTTCTGGTTTTAAATCACTTTCAGCTTTGATATTCCAAAGGAAATGCTATCTCTACATCACCGTAACATCCAGTGACCAAGTATTATGGAAACCTGCACACTTCACATCAGAGAACAGGAAAGTCTGCTTCAGAACCCTCTATTCTGCTTCTGAAGCTCAAACATACCTTTAGAAGCCTACATCAGCTTCACCGACGGACAGCTCGGCGATGGCATCCATGACGACTTAGAAAATCTTCTCCCGATGTGATTTTGGTCACGTTAACGTCGCCTGCAATAACCACTGTCACTGTTTCGTTACCGTCTATGTCCTCATCACGGGTCAGGCTCCATTATCATCGACGCAGATTGTCTCTTCAAAATCGTCGTCATCGAAGAGCCATTCCTCGACAACAGTACATTTGTTGGCGGCGCACCTCTCGTTGTCTACCTCATCGGCGGTCATTTTGTCTTCTTCATCGTCGATTACCATGTCGACGGGACGACCCTCGTCGACGGCAGAGGTAACTTTGATTGTATCGACGACGGTAGCCACTTTGCCCGCATCGACAATTCTCATCACCGACGATACATCGTCGACGACGGTGATTACGTTGACGAATCAAGATTTGGCTGTGAAGCAGCCCCTGACGACGATAGAAAGAAAAACCTAGGATAAAGCAAAACCATTAACACCAGAGTTAACTTTGCCTAGTCGGGTGCAATCACTCTTAACCTCTCACCTTTTGGAAGAAGATGACCAGAAAGAGGGATCTGAGGATGATAGCCTTTTTGGGGCATCACTAAGCCCATCAGAACTTAATGGTAATTACCCGGAGGATTCTGATGAGGAGGATTATTATGACCAACAATACTACTATTCGCATCAACGACCGCCGCAACAAGATGTGATGTGCCTTCCTTCTAATCTAGTGACGGATTTGCAATTCATGTTAGCAGACCATAAGAGGAGATTGCCTCCAGATTCCCCTCTCCAACAGGCTCCTCCTCTGGAAGTACAAATTCGCTCCCCTATTCCACAACAGGGGTCTCCAATTATTTTTCCATCTCCTCATGTACTTCTGTGCAACAGTTGTCATTCTCTGAAGAGGAAGTAGAGAGGGAAGAAAGTGAAATTCATCAGGATCAGTGGGGCTCTTGCATTAGTCCCCCACCAGCATTTCTATCTCCACCCCAAACGGATTCGCCTCCGAAGATATAGGATGTCTACATAATCTCCTGGAGAGAGCTGCCAGTGTTTTGAACTACCAATGCCTGTGCATCAACAGGACTGCTTCCTTTACGACTTCAAAGAACTTTCCAGGAAATCGGTAAGGTCTATGCCAATAATAGACTATATTTGGAAAGGGAGCCGAAGAATAATGCAGAATCCAGCATCTGTTTCACCTGTGTTGTTAAGACTTGACAAAGTCAAAGCTCCTGATAAAGCTCCTGCTTGCCTAATAGGTCTTCCAAAACCAGATATGGTGATCTTGAAGGCAGCACAGTGACGATCTAAGAATCCATCAGCCCCCTGACAGCGCCACCCGACATGGAGGGTAGAAGGCTCGATAACATTGGGTAACGTTTTTCGACAATGTAAGCCTTAACAGTCCGAGCTTCCAATTCCCTAGCTTAATTGGGCCGTTAAAATAGGCAAATCTGGTCGGATGTGGCAGCCTTTGTTTGGATAGAATTCCACTAGAGAGGAGTAAGTGAAAAAAATTCTTCTAGGAGGCGAGCGGTCCACCTCTGAAATAATAGACTGCCCTATAGATATTGCGTCCACCGGTTTCCACCAGCGAGCTGGAGCGGCTGTCCTGAGACGTCAAGGATGGCTTAAAGCTACCTCATTCAGGCCTAAGGTGCAAACAAAAATTTTAGATTTACCTTATAACGGAGAAGAGTTATTTGGCAGCCACATCGATGAAGCTTTACAAGCGATTAAAGAAGACACAGAGCTAAGTCTTTAGGTACTTTGCAGTACAAGAAAATGCTTTTTCGTGGTGCCCGAGGAAAGGGTCACCAATCCTACAGAGGAGGCTACCAACAGTTTCGCTACTCTGCCTATTCTTCCTTCACTCAGCAATCCAGGCCTCAATTTTTCTTACCACCAGCGGCGGCTTACATGTCCTCCTTCAGAGGTAAATCAGGATGCCAGGGCAAGTATACCAATTGCCACCAATGACTTCTCCCACCTGTCGGTCTTCACTCTGCCCATTCCACCCACGGTGGGAGGCAAAATATACTTTTATTTTCCTCATTGAAAGGAAATATCGGTTCAATGCGTTCTACATCAGATTCAATTCAGCCAATCTCTAGAATTTATAAAGATTCCTCCACTAACTCCTCCTCTGCCTCGTTTTAAAAAACACATCTTTTAAAAATTGAGGTTACCCCTATGTTGCAGAAAGGAGTTATAGAAAGAGCCCCCCTCAATCAAGAGGAAGATGTTTCTACTCCTGTTTCTTCTTGATTCAGAAGAAGTCAAAGAAGTGGAGACCGATTTTGGATTTAAGGAACCTGAACCAATTCCTCAAAACAATCATTCTTTATGATCTCTATTCAGGATGTGTTACACCTCCTCAGCGGAAACCATTACATGTTGTCTCTGGAACTCCAGTATACATATTTTCATATACGCATTGTGACAGGGAGAGAGACAGAGGTCGAACAACCCATTCCCTGGCATATTCTCAGCTCACCTGAATGTTCTCCTTCTACCCTGCAGCCCAACGCTACTGAAGAAGCTCAGAGCCAACAGGAAATCTGAGGAAATCCGAGCCAACAGGAAATCTGAGGAAATCTGGTGGCAGAAGCAAGGACGCTTATCACGTGACACCCTTGCGACCAATCACCGAGAAGGGAGGACTTTTTAAACCCAGAGAATAGGAGGAAGTTTGGCTGCTGGAGAGAAACCTGGTCGGAGAATCCTGTGGAGAAGACGGAACCGAGGTAGAGGACATCTGTAAGAGACGAGGGGATCAGCCCAGACCCACGTACTTCCTTAGCATCAGTTTGGAGGTCGAAAAAATCCCTGAGGCTTTAGTCATTCCTCGACGAGGCGCCTCCATCGACCTGGAGAAAGAGGGCGAGACATCACTGAGCCGACTGGGAATTGGAGATCCGGGTTTACGGACAGTCTGCAGCGACGAGGTAAACTCAACACTACACTGCGGATTACCACGACAGGCGCACCGCCCGCCACATTTCTGGAGAAACGTGGCTAAGCCAGGTACGGGCCATATCCCTGGTAGGAGAGAGGGAGGCAATCTGGGTCTGAAAAAGAACTCTGCTCTCGCGTCTTAATTCACTTGACTCACCCCCTCTTCACCCCTACAGTCACTTATTTTCTAACTTGACTCCTAGACTTTAGTCAGTCACTTCTCTTTCTGTCTCTCCGGGATTAATGCTTGGCACTTTGACTCCTAACGCACCGCGTGAAAACATTTCTTTTCAATCATACAACAGGGTGTTACCCAGGTGGTTGTTCTAGGGACATGGTGTGGTGCATACACCCTTATCAGGTCTAAGTTTTGTTTTGTGTCGCATGGGCACGGGTGATTTGAATCACTAGAAGCCCGATGTTTATTTTCCATAAATAAAAGAGGAAAACAAGTTTCCTTACCTGGCATCTTCTATCTTTTATCCAAGGGGTATCCTGGAAGACATCGTGGACTCCCTCGCTGGACCGGAAAAACAAAAGAGAAAAAGAAGACTAACTACAAACAGAGAATTTGACTCATAAAAGAGAATAATTAGACATTCTGTTATTTTGTTATTTCAAGCCCCCAAACAAAAAAACCCTAATTGCTGAGAGACAATAAAAACAATCGATTTCAAAAGTAGTTATTTTTTTTCAAGTAAAGGTTCTGCAACGGTTACACTCATATACCGAAAATACAAGAAGTTTCTCAGATTCATAGTGGCCTGCAGGCGCTATCAGTTTCACGTACTACCTTTTAGACTAAAGTCTGCTCTTAGCATTTTCACAAAGTGTCTAGTGCCAGTTGCAGCATATCTGAGGCAACATCATCAAATTTTTCCTTACCTCGACGACTGGCTTATCAAGGCCCCCACTTACAAAGCAGCAAGGCCGTCTACCAAAGCCTGTCTGCAACTTTTTAAGATATTAGGCCTCACTTTAAATGCGGAAAAGTCGATTCTGCAACCCTCCAGTCAGCTAGTTTTTCTAGGTGCCATCCCGTCCAAAACCAGGCATATCCCACATTGGAAAGGCAACAGAGGCTAATATCTTTGGAGAAGCGTGTACAAAAAAGGTTTCTTTCCGTAGGCCTATACAAATCTCTCCTAGGTGTGATGTCCTCCTGTATTCCCCTCATACCTCATTGTCGTCTCCAGTTGTGTCCTCTTCAAGATGCGTTAAATGAACAGTGGGTTCAGATAGAGGGCACATTCGACGATCTAATCCGAATTACCCTTCACATGATCGCATAACTAGATTGGTGAACACAACCTCACCAGTTATCGCAAGGTTTGCCTTTCCTGTCTCATGCGGCTCTTCTCGTGATCATAACTGATTCTTACAAGACCTGCATGTCAGCGGAAAATGCCGGCCGCCCTCATCGAGATCTGCATATCAGCCTTCTCGAACTGAGAGCAGTTTTCTGGCACTCCAAGCTTTCCTGCAGAGAATATAACATGCTTTGGTGCTTGTCAGAACAGACCTTACCAGGACAATGCACCACCTGAACAAACAAGGAGGAACGAGATCTCTCCTGCTCTTTCAGGAAGCTCAACTTATCTGGCGCTGGGCGATTCAGCACAAAGTGTCAATAAAAGCGGAGTATTTTGCTGGAAGGCAGAACATCATAGCGGACACGTTGAGCAGACTGAAAACGACTTGCCACAAGTGGGAGTTAAATCAGCACACCCACGACAAATTTTCTTCAAGTGGGGCAAGCCGAACATAGACCTTTTCGCAACACCAGACCACGTGAAATGCCGGTACTTCTCAAGTTGGCGTCACCATCCGGGTTCTTGGGGGGAATGCCTTTTCAGTAGCTTGGTCCGGCATATTTGCTTACGCTTTTCCACCCATTCCTCTCCTTCCAAGAGTACTAAAAAGTTAAAGACCGAACCTTGCAAGGTCATACTAATAGCCCAGCTTGGCCTCGCCAGCATTGGTACACAGAACTTCACATTCTCAGTGCAACCTCTGATCCATTTCCATACCTATTGACTATGAACCAGGGACAAGTATGTCATCCAAATCCCAGTTCTCCGAAATTATCAGCCTGGCTCTTGAGTCACAAGAATTTCAGCCTTTAAGGATCCCACAGCAATGTAGACATGTGCTTGCTAGGGCACGAGCAGATAGCACTAACAAGAGTTATACACTCAAATGGAAGAGATTCTGCATCTAAAGTTCATCCTCTCCATTCATCTCCAGGGGAAATTTTACATTGTCTCCTATTTTTGGCTTGCTCCGGCTTGGCCCACTCATCAATTAAAGTTAATTTAGCTGCCATTTCCAGTTTCCGGAGATCGGAAAATGTTCCACCTTTATGGTCCAACAGGCTGGTCAAACAGTTCTTCCATGGTCTGTTCAGAATGTTTCCTCCAGTTTGAGTTCCTCCTCTTAAATGGCAGCTGAATGCGGTGCTGGCCCAATTAATGGAACGCCTGTTTGAACCTATACCCAGAGCGGATATAAAGTTCTTATCCTGGAAGGTCGCTCTCCTACTGGCTCTTACTTCAGCAAGAAGGGTTAGTGAACTCCAGGCGCTTACTACCCAGGAAATTTTCCTACAATTCAAACATGACAGTTATCCTACGCATTCCTAAGGTTCCGTCAGACTTCATCTTAATGAACAAATCGTTTTGAAATAGTTTTTTCCAACTCCACAAACTTCAGCGGAGTGTGCTCTGTACTCACTGGATGTCAAACGGTGCCTAAAATTCTACCTGAACAGAACAAAACCCTTTCATAAATCAAATCCGCTTTTTCTAGCGTACTGTGCACCTAGAAAAGGTTTCCCTCTTACTAAACGGAGAATTTCAAGATGGATATCGAGTGACGTTGTTTTCTGTCATCAACAAGTGGGCCAACCTTTGCCATCAAAGGTCCTTGCTCATTCCACCAGAGCCATATCCACGTCTACGGCGCTGTTTGCAGGTGTGTCCCTTCCAGATATCTGCAGAGCAGCAACCTGGAGAACGCATCACATCTTCACTAAACACTGCTGCCTGGACTCTGAGGTTAAACGAGATGCAGCAGTGGTTCGCAGAAACCTCTTTCAATAAGGTGAGCCTCTTCTTTTTTTTTTTTTCTTTCTTTTTTTTTTTCTCTCGTTCCTTCCCACCATCCTCTACTATCACACATTTTCAGTGACTTCTTCTCTGTATTTATACGTTAAATGATATGTACGTATATCTATTTATGTGCCGAAATGTATAAATGTATACCTTTATTAGGTAGCTATGTTGACCTGTATTTCTCTATATATGAGCAGGAGATAGTATTTCGTGTTACTCATTGTTTATATATGGCATGAAAGTGTGTTATTTACTGCTCGCTACTCTGATTCAAGCATGTGAATCTATGAAAGTTCCAATACTGGAGTAAGGAATACATTACTTACCTGTAACTGTATTTCTCCAGGATTGGAATCTTTCATAAAATCACATGCGGCCCACCCACCTCCCCTGTAGAAGGCTCACTTAAATATCTCAGATTTTTCTTTTTGTACGCACTTGTGCTTGAAACTCTGAGGGACTATAGCTTCTCTCAGGAAGGTTCTACAGGGTGTTGTCAACTGATTCACTGGTCTAAGTTTTAGTCCTTTTTATATAAAAGGACAAGGATATGTTACAAAAATGTTAAGGCCTAGGGCCTTATGTTCTATGCCTAGTAGGACATTACTTTTAATAATACAGAGGGTTCCCAACTCAATGACGGGGAAATGATTCAAGCATGTGAATATATGAAAGATTCCAATACTGAGGAACTACAGTTACAGGTAAGTAACTTGTTCCACACTGTTTGAAGAAACAACAAATGATGAAAGTTAATTCCTTATCACAAATTACATTGATGTACCTTTAAGTGCTTCGGGTTCTGAAAATAATTTAGACTTTTCCACATTCATGCATAAAATAAATTAGACTATCGAGCCTATTCTAAGCCTGAATTCCCACTCCCATTTTTCCCCAGTGTATTTCAGATGTCTTGGAGAAATATAGGTCATTGTTTAAATTCTGTATAGTGGAATAATACATTACACCTGAAAAGATAAGTACTCCGAAGCAGTGTCTAATATTTCCTTAACAGGCTGCATGCCCACATTCTCTTACAGGGTGTTTATTTTATAATTTTATGTAAGTAAACTGGCGTATTTGTTTCCACTGGGTGTGGCTCACAAACCGTTTTGAGAACTTTAGAGGCATGTGCTGAAAATATTCAATTAATAGATTTTGCGACGCTGCTCAGTTCCCTTATATCGACATAATAGTAATATCTTTGGTTCCATAACCTTCCGGCTTTTGGAATGTCTTAATACTTGATGTCTGTTGGTATTCAATCTGTAATGCTCTCTGCCCTGAGCTGCTGGCGCAAAAGCAGTCATTTGTAAATTCAGCCTCAGAGTGGTTTTATACCAATGGAAGTTTTGAAATACTTGCCAATGTGACTTATTTAGAACAGCCAGTGTTTACTATGTTAAAGTTACCTATAATACAATGTATGGCTTGTGATCATTAAACAGTTGCCCATTGAGGAAAAAACATAAAGGCTGCAATCTATTCAGTAAAAACATATTTCTGTGAATGAATATAATTATATCCGTGCATTCATATTGAATCTCCTTTATTTTTTACTATTCAGTGAATAGGAATATTGTATGTAAGAATGGTACCGTTCTCTCGTGGTGGGGGAATGGGGCACCTGAATCACAGATGTGATCTAAAATGTTGAGGAGGTATTCAGTACTTTAAATGAAGTGCTGCTGAGAGAGCCAATGACATTGCTATACAATGCAGCAGCATTTGACTCCGGTTTAAAAATGAAAGGCAACCTGAACTATCGGTATGTACTGCTCAGAGTTCTCATGGTCTAAAGTGTATTTCTTAAGCACAGATCCTAATCTGACATACCCTTAGCTTGTTTGAATGCATGTACTTCAAAAGGTAAGCATAAACTATTAGTTGCCATAAGGAAAGAAATATGAACATTTGCTTTCCTTAAAGTGTATGGTAGATCTTTGAAAGTTTCAGATTTTTGTGTTTACGTTAGTAATGTATGTTCTGTAATGTCCGTGATCAAAAACAGAATGATTTGTCTTCTTTAGTTCATCATCTTAGTTTGTTGTCCGTATTCTCGTCATCATGTTGTCTTTTGTAACATTTAACTTCTGAAATTGTGTTTTCCTTTTCTGTTGAATCCCATTGTCTTCTTTGTTCCATCACCTTTATCATTTTCCATTTTGCAGATTGTCCCACACCATCTCGTCACCATGTTTCTGTCTCTCAAATCCCTGCTTTTCCTGATGATGAAGAGTTCAGTGACTTTATGCAAGGGCCTGTTAAAAGCCCTTCATTTGGGGTTTCTTCCCAACCTACCCAGGCATTCAGTCTGCGTTCCCAAGCTGGGGAGATGCTGTCGGAGCAGGCTGTGAAACTTACCCAGCCTCCCCCTCCAGCACAGATTCAAGGGTACTCGAGTCCACAAGGCTCCATTGGGCAGGTTCCTAAAATTTCTACCTCCTCACCTGCACATTCTGTGCAAACAGGTAACTCATATTTTTATAGTCCAACAATTCTAACATGATTTCCCCTGCATTTTAAATGCTCTCCATGTGACTTGCCTCACGGTATGGAATTGAATCCGGTTAGGCAGTATGATCATAGTCCCTTATTTAAAGGTGATGATCTCAATCAATCTAGCTCACCCGCATGAACTTTTTTTTTCATACATTTTGTTTGATCAAGTTGAGAAGAGGCTAGTATTTGTTGTTGCTGACTAGCATAGCCTCCATTTGTGATGAGGCTAAATGTGCAAAAAAACGTTTTGTTGAGTGTCCCTCTCCACCACTTTTCCTGTAGCATTATGTGTTCTTCTCAGACTTCAAGTCAGATGAGATGCAGCACGTCAATTGAATAGGCTATTAAGGCCACTGCAAGGTTATCTTAGCTGCCAGATATACATGATTACATTTCCTTTTGGGGGCCCTTCACCTTTGTTACCACACATTCAAGGTGGTACATTCTATTCTCACGGAATTAGAGCATGCACTGACAGAATTGTTTTGTATTGCTCTGCAACTTCCAACATTGAATGGGATAGTGGGAAGGCTTGTGTGCTCAGTCTGTCTAGATTTCCATGGTGCAGATGACGTGCCAAAGCCATTTCTGGAAGGAGTGACATTCCCATTTGGCAAAGTTGAAAATCTCCAAGTCTATTGCTGTGTGTTTCTTTGAATGAGTATGATAAAGCTGATCTTCTGAAGGTTCACACATACTTGTGTAAGTGAAGAGTGCCCAATATGTGCACGCTGAGTTCCTCAGTCAAGCCCCATTTTATATTTATTCACCTTGGTTTGAGTCCAAATTCAGTAGACCTATTTTAATAAAAAGCAAAAGTGCATTTATTTCTTTGTTGCCAGATCGGTGGATGTTGGGAGGGCAATATATACATTATATTTAAAAACTGATTAAAGATTTCTTATAAATGATCAATTTTGGACATCTTGTCTACATTTAAAAGCAACCCTAAAGTAATCAATACATGATGGTAATTTTTTAGGCCCTTCGTTGGAGCTGAACCTTTTAACCTCTGGTGACTTAAGTTCACCCGGCCAAAGACTGTTTAGCCTTAACCCCTCGGAATCTTTGATACAAGTAACACCCAAAGCTGCATCCTCAACTCCAAGTGAAAGTCTTCCCAGTTTATTGTCCCACAACTGGGGGGATTTTGGCAGTCCTGTTGCTGCAGAAGATACAAAATCATCAGACCAAAACCAACCAGTGAAGGAGAGTGGTGAGCTGATTACATTTCTGATACTGGACAACAGCTTTTGACTAACAATCTTGATTGGACTTGAAATAAAATCAGCCATTTTTGCTTCAGCACACGTTCTTAAGTATTAACTAATATCTATGCCGGATGCTAAAGCTTACTTCAAATTCATAAGTGCTGCTTTTGCAACTCTATTTTTAATTCATCTTCTAACAATCGCTTTTATTAATCTTTCTCATTTCCAGACGGCAAAGCATTTTTCAATTTCTGTTTTAATGATCTCTCACAAGCAGTGAATCACCCAGAAATCATAAGTACAAGGTGCTATAAAATGAATTTGGAATGCTTTTATGTGTGTCGCCTCTACTTTTCAGGATTTTGTTTTACAGTCTATTGATGGTTGTGAGATACTTATCAAAATAATCTGGCTAAGTATACATTCCATTTGTCATTATAACACAAGCTATAAATTGAGTTGAAGGACATCTTTCTACTTGTGAGTCTTTATTTCTTGAGTGGTCTAATCCATGGGAACTTCAACCGGCTCTTCCTTCTTTTAAGGCACTCTGTCCCCGGGTATTGCCCACTCCAGGTTCTAATTTACATACACACATTTTAACCACCCCATTCCTTTCTCGTGCCTATACGACAGAGTGAGATTCCCTGAACGGTTTTACCAGACCTGTTTGGGAAAATATACAGTTTCCTAACTCATGTTCTCATAGCTGTGTTGGAAAATAACAACTCTTTCCGTTACATTAAAATGCTTTGAATAGCAGGAAGTGGAAAGGATGTTAACATTAAAGAAGAAGTAGAGGTTCTTGTTGGAAGAAGGTATTTGGCTTTGTCCTCCCTGGGGAATGTGTGTGGGGCTGCATAACCACCTAATAAATAGTGCTTAAGTTAGTGCTACCCATGAATTCGCACTTAAAAAAGCAGAAAATGACACACTACCAAATACATGCCCTGCCCGTTTTGTATCCTGATGCTGTCACAGATTTGCCTTGACACACCAATCTCTAAATTCCTGGGAATAAATGACAGCGGTGTAGTTTACACAACTTAACCAGACACCTATACCTTTATTGCTATTGAAGCGACTATAATTATACTGGATGAAATGTGGTATCACAAAACAAACTCCTTCAAGTTTGATAGTTGCTGTGGAAAAGTTTACATATTTACATTAGACAGCCTGAGGTCTACTCTTTTGAAATTATATCTGCATGCTTTGATTGCTTTTAATCTAGATCATTGCTTTTATTTGACAGGAAGAAATATTTCCTCAGAACCGTAACTTTAAAAAAAATACTTGGATACTATATTTTTATACAATGATGTTAGGAGTCCGTATTCGTGTTTGTGGTACTCTTGTAGCCAAGATACAGCCATCTTCATTGTAGCAGAAAAACCATTGTTAAGAAATGTTTTATAACTTTTTGTCCTTTAAAATTTAAAATACTAATAATGGCACTCATTTAATTCTCCTATTGTCTTCTCTAGTTAGTTGTAAATGTGCTGGTCTGGCCAAGATGATTGAAACACAGGCAGTAATTGTAAACTCTTTGTATTTTGTATGAAGATAACTAGGACCATTGTTCTGTAAAAAGTAAAAAAAAAATAAAAAACAAAAAAAATAAAAAACAATCTAACTCTTAGTTGAAATTGGATCCGAAACTTGATCTCAGTTCAGTGTAGTAAAACTGATGACAAATATGTTCCATGCCTTTCGGCTGTAAACCAGGCAAGCTTTGGAATTCTAAACCACTTGTAGATATAGCATTTAAAATGTGATGGGCTATTACTACAACGAATTGCAATAATCCACTACTACTGAAAAAGGTGCCTTAACTATCACACAATATTTATATTGGACATTTCAGCTTGCTCAAAGGTTTGAGCTCTGAAATTCCTTCATCCATGTAAATAAATATCAGTTCATAAATGTCAGTGAGCATACAAAAGCTGTACAGCTTCAGTGCAAGCGTTCTACATCAATGACCGGTTACGTTGTAAGTAGTAGAAGAAGCAGTGACTACTGCTTACCTTGTTCAAATCAGTGTTAAATCCATAGACCATACCTACCAATTCCAGAGCAGATATAAAATACATTGCAGGCGGCAGATTAATATCATTATTACCTTGAATACCCAATCTTTTACCTTGAATATCCAATCTTTATCCGCAAGAAGGCTCTCTGGTGCAGGAGGAAAGAGTAATCTTGCATTTTATATTTATGAATCATTTTCCTAAGTTAGAATTGAGAAGGATGCACCACCTCACGTCCTCCATGTAATTTCCTATAAAAGGGTTGGAACAAGATATTGCATTTTACGCCCTCCATTGGACAATTGCCCAAAGATTTATGTCCCATCTGCATATGGACATCTGTAGGGTTTAATTAAATTGCTCTACATGCTTACCTCAATTTTATTGAATAAGGGACCAGCCAGATATTTTTAGTTCACTTAGTGCATTTGGCTATCAACATACAAAACTGAATATTGTCTTTTTTGTATCCATTTCACATTGAACCATTTACAAATTAATGTGCTTTTTATAGTAGTAACATTATTGAGATAATGAGCTGGACCCTGTTTTGGGGCCGCTCATAGTTGAATAAATACAAAATTCTAACATCTGCACCTTGTAGCTACTGTCTCACACAGCCGCTGTAGCTTTTCTAAACTGTAAGACCCCTGGATGAATTGCGTTTGGTGTAATGAACAGAGGGTGTTTTTCTTCATTCACAATAGTAGCAAGCATGGAATGTGCTATCCTGAATTGCTTTCTCTGTATCTCTGTCTTGGGCGAATAACATAACAGTTCAGCAGACCAGTTCAGCAGACCTTCATCTTTTTCCCTTCTCTTTGGGATTTAGAAGTGCTTTTGCTTACAAATTGCATGTTTTTTTATCTATTTATATTTGATTGCAATTGGACTGCCGTATAAAGACTAATAGACATAAATGGCCTTGTCAGAATTTTGACCTGTGGCCTCAATGGCTCTTTGCAGTATAGATCGTGACAATTTTGCTACCTTAAATTGATATATTTTTACTTTTTATGTCTAATTTTCTTCCACCTACTTCTCTTTTTTGCATAGGTGTTGCGGTTTTTCCTTCTCAGGATCAGATCCAACCGATGGCGGCAGCTTGGCTGTACAATGACAGTCTTGTTCCAGGTAAACGAAAAAAAAAAGTTGAATGCTGTCCCACCAAATCAATTAATTTCACATATATTTAAATTCCCTTTTTTATTGTATTACCACGATGAACATTTCAAGTTTTTACAACACTACATTTATCTTTTTGATTATTTTAAATGTGTTGAGCAACTGGATTGTGAGTAATTTGTTTTTACATTTTGAAACATAGGTGTGTCTTTATCTTCTGATTCCTAGGCACGCTCATGGTTTCCACTCTATATAAACACGGCCACTGGAATTATGAGTCGGGAAAGGGCCAAATTATGTGGCATTGTTGAGTAAATCATGCTGCAAGAAAAGCCAAATTATGCTATATTATGTTGTCATCTTTGGGTTGAAGCCTACCAGACAGCACATCGGTTTGGTTTGCTAACAACATCTTGGAGACTTACGGAAAACTTCCCTGTGAATTTATTCCACTCATTGCTTACTATTGGCTTTGTTGTTTGTAACATACATTCACTTCCTTTCTGTTTGCTGCTTTATTTGTTTTAGGTTGTGCTGCTGGAGTTTATCCCTTCTGTGGCCCATACCCTATTTACTGTATTCTTCCACCAGTGCCCTTTCTGTAAACAGGCCTTTCAGTCATGTTCTTATTTTTTCGTATTTGCTGTGCATTCAAAGACCGAGGTTAAATGTCAGGCTCCGGCTTCCGAGGGAGCTTGGTGTTTTCTATTTTTCTCTGACTTCAAAGTGAGAGGATTTATGTGACAACCATGCTAGCTACTGGGTGTGTGCTAGAGGATGGCTGTTTGATGTTGGTTTTCTTTTTCTGGCACACCACAAAATTTAAATGAACTGTGCAAATATTTCAGAATATATCCGCACAAGGGAAGAACATTTTGGGTCATTCTGAAGTATGGTAGAAACTTGATATGTTCAGTTAATTGATGACATTTCCACACATCGTTTGTGTGTTGTATACTATTATTAGTACAACTGTATGTCTGTGAAAATGTAATAGTCATGTCAATTGAAGATGTGTTGTCTGTAAGAACAGTGTGCTACTACACCATGCATACTCCACTTTGCCCCACTCTTCTCTGTACTACTCCACACTGTCACTGCACTCTACTTTGCACTACTCCACACGGTCACTTCACTCTACGCTATGTCACTCCACTCTACAATCAATGCATTCATCTGCATCACTCCACTCCACTATACTCTATGGAAACTCTACTCTACTACGTACCACTGCACTCTACACCACTCAAGTCTGGGCCAATCCACTCTACTGTATTTCACTCTACTCTGCAACGCTGCACTCTAGGCCACTGCCCTTTTCGCCAATGCACTCTCTGTACCACTCCATGCCAGTGCGCTCAATGCCAATCCACTCTGACACTCTAATCTACTCTGCACCACTGCACTGTAGTCCACACCACCACACTCCATGCCACTGCACTCTACCCTGCCCGCTACTCGATTAAGTGAGCTATGGCCCAGAGTCACATGATGCTGAGCTGACCTGGTGCCGCGGAACGAACCATGAGCTCATGCTCCAGAGTCAGCCGCTCTGGCCGCTACACTACACCTCTGTCACAGAGCTACACCTCTATGCCACTGCTCTCTATGCCACATCAGTGTTCTCTACACGACTATATTCTACAAAACTCTATGCCACTGAACTCTATTCTACTCTGCACTACTGTACTCTACGCTACTGACTGCTCTATATGCCACTACACTGCACTCTCGGCCACTGAACTCTATGCTCCTCTACTGTGCTTCACTCTACTGTGCTTCACTCTACTGTGCTTCACTCTACTGTGCTTCACTCTACTGTGCTTCACTCTACTGTGCTTCACTCTACTGTGCTTCACTCTACTGTGCTTCACTCTACTCTGCTTCACTCTACTGTGCTTCACTCTACTGTGCTTCACTCTACTCTGCTTCACTCTACTGTGCTTCACTCTACTCTGCTTCACTCTACTCTGCTTCACTCTACTCTGCTTCACTCTACTCTGCTTCACTCTACTCTGCTTCACTCTACTCTGCTTCACTCTACTCTGCTTCACTCTACTCTGCTTCACTCTACTCTGCTTCACTCTACTCTGCTTCACTCTACTCTGCTTCACTCTACTCTGCTTCACTCTACTCTGCTTCACTCTACTCTGCTTCACTCTACTCTGCTCTGCACCTCTCCGCTCTCCACTACTGCACTCCACGCCACTCTAACCTACTCTGCACTACTGCACTCTACGTCACTGCACTCTACGCAACTTCACTGTACTCTGAAACAATCTACTCTTCGCCACTCTATTCCACTCTATGCCACTGCAATGTGCCCGGGGCCAATTCACTCTGCACCACTTTACTCTACGCCACTGCTGCTCTCTACGCCACTGCTCTCTATGCCAATACACTCTACACCACTTTTCTCAAAACAAATGGACACTTACACCACTAAACTTTACGCCAATTTACTCTGCAGCACTATACACCTCTATACTCTACAAAACTACGCCACTGCACTCAACTTTGATATTGCACCCTGTCACTGACCTCTAAGACACTCTAGTCTACTCTGAACCACTGTACTCTTCACTAATGCACTCTGATAATCTACAGCACTGCATTCTCTGCCACTCAACTCTGCGCCACTCTACTCTGCCCTACTGCACTCTACTTTGCAGCACCCTACTGCACTCTACGAAAGTGCACTCTGCCACTTCCCTCTACTCCAACTCACTCTATATGACTCTAATTTACTCTCCACCACTGCACTCTGCGCCACTCCAGTTTACTCTATTCTGAAAACCTCTAATCTACTGCACTTCACACGACTGCTATCTATAGTCCGCCATTCTACACCAATCTACTTCATGCCACTCTACTCCACTTTGCTCAAAACTAATGCACTCAATGCTATCCCCTCTACACCAATGCATTCAACGCCACTATACTCTGCAACACTCTGCCGCTGCATCACTATCCACCATTGCTCTCTAAGTCATTGCACTCTATTCTACTCTGCCCCACTCTACTCTGCACTAATGCACTCTATGACACTATACGCTGCAAGACTGCTCTCTTTGCCACTGCTCTGCACTCTTTTCCATTCCACTCTACACCACACCACTGCACTCTATGCCACTGCACTGTACACCATTCCACACTACTCCACTTTACTCTACGCCACTCTTCTCCACTCTGCACCACTCTACTCTACATCATTGCACTCTACACCACTCCAGTCGACGCTGCACCAATCTAGACCACCGCACCTTATGTCAAACTTCATTGCTGCACTCCACGCAGCAGCAATCTGTGCCGCTGCATTTTACACCAGTGCGCTTTAATCTGTACCACACCACTTCATTGTAACATGCATCAATCTACTCTACGCCACTTCGCTCTACTCAGAAACAATCCACTATGCACCCCTCCACTCTACTATGCACCTCCACTCTATGCCACTGTACTGTACACTGCTTTACTAAAAAACCAATGCAATCTATCTCACTGCATTCTAAACCATTCTTTTATACTCTGCATCACTGTACTCTACGCCGCTATACTCTACTTTGTAACATTCTATGGCACTTCACTCTACGCCACGGACTGCTCTCTAAGCCAAAACACTGCACTCTCTGCCACTGAACTCTACGCCACTACACTCCTCTCTACACCACTCCGCTCCCTTTTGCACCACTCCGCTCCCTTCTGCACCACTCCGCTCCCTTCTGCACCACTCCGCTCCCTTCTGCACCACTCCGCTCCCTTCTGCACCACTCCGCTCCCTTCTCCACCACTCCGCTCCCTTCTGCACCCCTCCCTTCCCCTCTGCACCCCTCCCTTCCCCTCTGCACCCCTCCCCTCCTCACCCCTCCCTTCCCCCCTGCACCCCTCCCTGCACCCCTCCCTTCCCCCCTGCACCCCTCCCTTCCCCCCTGCACCCCTCCCCTCTTACGCCCCTCCCTTCTGCACCAGGCTCCTCCCTTCTGCACCAGGCCCCTCCCCTCTGTACCACTCCACAACCTACCACTGCAGTCCAAAACGATCAACTCTGCTCCTCTACTCTCTGCGCCACTTCACGCCACTGCAATCTACTCTGCACCGCTCCACGCCACTGCTCCTTATGCCAATACGTTTGATGCCACTGCACTCAAAATCAGTAGACACTACTCCATTGCACTCTACAGCAATCGACTCTGCAGCCCTGCACTGTACGCCACTATACAACACTCTACTCCACCTCACTTTATTCTACAACATTGGACTCGGTCACTGTACTCTATGCCACTCTATTCTACTCTGCACCTCTACTCTATGCTACTCCCCAATAGTGCACTCTGCAATGCTCTCATCTGCAACATAGCACTCTCTGCCACTGAACTCTACTGCACTTTAACTACTGCACTCTACGCAACTCTAATTTACAGTGCACCACTGCGCCTCTCTACTCTATACCACTCTACTCTATGCCAATACCCTCAACTCCACTCTACACCTTCACCACTGCACTATACACCTTTCTAGTCTAGTCCACTCCACTCTACGCCTCTTTGCTACTGCACGTTACACCTTCCAGTCTAGGCCTCTCCACTCAGCTCCACTTCACTCTATTATGAAACAGTCTACTCTAAGCCACTGCACTCTATGCCATAGCACTGTACGCCGTTGCACTCTACACTGCACTACTCTGTCATACCACACTACCCCACTCTGGTCCACTGCACTCTACGTTCCTATACCCAGCAACATTGTACTCTACGCTACTGCTCTCTACACCATGCTACTCAACCCTACTCCATGCCACTGCACTTTATGGTCCTGCACTCTATGCCACTCTACACAATTGAACTCTACCCTGCACACCTCCACTCTGAAACAATCCTCTCTAAATCACTGTATTTTATGCTGCCGCCCTCCACCCTACTCCACTCTACGTCACTGCAATCTACTCTACTGCACCTTGCGCCACTCAACTGCCACTGCACTCTACACCACTTTACTCAATACCAATGCACTGTACGCCAATCTGCTTGGCACTACTGCACTCTACGACATTCCTCACTGACACTCCACAATACTCCGCTCTGGTGCTCTACTCCATTATACTCTACTCCACACTGACACGCTGCTCCACTCTATGACACTACACCACTGTATTACGCTCTACGGAACTCCATGCCACTCTACTCTATTCTTTGATACAGTACTCCATCCCCTCTATGCCACTTAACTCTTGACTCCATTCTGCTACACTACTCCTCTCTGCTACACTACTCCACTCCACTGTACACCAATCTACTCCGTTGTAAGCCACACTACTCTACAACACGTTACTCCACTCTACGCAACACTATCTACACCACTCCACTTAGCTCTATGCCACACCATGAGACACTACTCATTTTTACAACACTGTACTCTGCTCACTCCACAGCACTCTCTACCACTCTAGTACCCTCAACCTCACACCACTCTGACTCTACGCCACTCCATAACACTCCACTCTACTCCACTCCAATTTCCGACACAACACTCCACTCTCCTTTACACCACTTACGTCTAGCCATGCTGAACAGCAGCCACGCTGGTGTACAACATAGCTAAAACATATTGGCAAAGCCAATAGCTCTTGCTAGGTGAGATCTACTTTGTCAATGCTTGTTACACTTGTTAACACTGCATGGGCATTGGTTGCACCTCAGTAGGACCAGTTTAACACCCAATTGTCCAATAAGCAACAGAACGATTATTAGTGAATCATTACAAAGGGTCTTCTGCTGCACGGCAACACGTGTTGCTACATTTTTAGTAACTTTTAAACTGTTTGAGCTAGAAACAATTTTGGTTTTTGGTTAAAATCTCCAGATTATGCTGCAGATTATGGATTATGTTGTAAATCTGTAACTATGCGAAAACGCTGCAGCCCCACAACCACATAATTCCAGTGGCTTTGTATTTAAAGATGCAGAAAACGGTCAAATATACTTTTCACCTAAAAGCCTCTCAGTTTGGTTGCATTTATTAAGACTCCAGCAAATATTGGCAGAACAGAGCAGGTAGCACTGCAAATTCTGTTACTCTTTTAGTAAATTTGCTAAATCATATTGCTGCTTTTTATCTGGATGTTTTTGTACTTTTATGTGTGGACATTTTGATTCAAAGGGGAGTTTGAGGTAGGGAATTGCATGCTCTTAAGTGTGATTGGCGTGGCATGTTATTACATGCGTTTGCTGCACGAGTAATTCTAAACCGCAAGCATTGCATATCCCGTCATCTAATGGCTGGAGTCAGAAATTACAAGTCGTTTTTCTTCTAAATCTAAAACCTTCTGGTTGTTGATTTCGGCAGCAAGCTAAACCCTTCTGGTCTTTAATTTCGGCAGCTTCAATACACCTCATAATATTAGTAGCCTTCAAATCGAGTGTAATGTTTGGACTTGCTTTCGTGATATATTTTTTCTAGCATTGGAGATCCTTCAAAAATGAGCTGCGCCAACCGGTAATTAGGACTGAAAGCAAAGAGCTTACTGAATCCTCAATATTCAGCAGTTTTGAAGCCAATAATTTAGCTACCAGTTTTTCATTAAAGTGTATGTGTCTGAGTTGTGGCGGGAGAAAGCCACTGAAATTCAGGAACCGGCTGAGCATCAGGTCTGGCTTGGCACTAAGAGGAATGCGGAGAAGTGTGGCTCACTGGTTAGAGCAGGCAGACCCACAAGCAGAGGTCAGACCCGGAACCAGGGTTCAATTACCGAAGCGGCAGGGTCTTGAGCTCAAAATGTCCATGGACTCGATAATTCTCGCTTCGGTGCCTGACCTAATCATGGGTTCACACTCTGCAACTCTGGGCATTAAGCTTGCTTAATCTCAACAACGGCCCCCCGCGGAGGGATGCCTGGCTTTCACCTTGGGGATGCCCTGTAGGGGCTATCTCACAGGGAAAAGCCAGGACGGGTTCCCAAAGCAAGCGCGGAGATACCCCTTCGGGGGTCGAATCTGGCGCTATATAAGAATATTATTATAATAATAATAATAATAATAATAATACCATGAATTGAGCCATGCAAATATTTGTCATCCAAATCCTGCTACCGAATTTTTTGTATCTCATAAATGTTGAAAAATTTAAATTGTGCTAAACTAAAGGCACCAATACCAAGACTCTTTAAAATAGAAAATACTAACGTTTATTGAGTATTCGTATGCTATGTAGCCAGGAGTGCTCTGCACGCTGGGATTTTGAATCCAATAGGTAAAATACTAAAATTAAAGTACAGTCCCAGAACTCTTACTGATTTTGATAAAGGTGGGAGCTACTTGATCACTGACTTTCACAACCAGCAGCGACTGATGTGCTTTCAAATATGGATCAGGAAAAGATTAAACCACATTAATCTATATGTATCTGGAGTGTTGTCAGCTATCAACTTCAGTAGAGATTGTAAGGAATGCTTTTGAAGAGTGCACAGGCTCCAGAAGGTTATTGGAAAGCTTTGCTACTCTTACTTTGACGCATGCATTAATACTACACTGCAAGCTTTTTTTAGAGGTTTTCAGGCTGCCTCTCTGGGAGTCTAACCAGTTCCAGTACACAATTCTCACCTGATCAGTTTGAGTATGCTAATACCGTCAATTCCTGTGCTTTAACACAGACGCTTTAAATAGCTATCTATGAAGTGATATTGAAAAAGATTCAATTAATGATTGACCACTGTGCTGGTATGGAAGTTAGGAATGGATTGAAACTGTTGCATGTGTTTTCTGGGCTCCATCCCTGAAGTCCCACTTTATGTATAACTTCTACAAATTGAGGCGTGTGTTGAATTAACCCACACCGCTTAATTTCAGGCCCAGCCTTCCTTGGATGCTTTCTTGCCGCTCCATCCTTAGAAGGCGGCAAGATTGCCCAAACTTATGCCATGTCTAGTTCAGATGTTTCTGTGATTAGTGGATATGGCTTAGAGAGGCATCTGACAGAATCTGTTTTAAAGTCATGCCTTCCATCTCCAGCCTTTTGGGGCTGAATAGAGTTCACACTCCCTGCTAGTAATCACCTTCCTCTTATTTTAAAAAGTATTTCTCACGCTGTTATCCTTTAAGTACTTGTATTGGTATTGTCTTTAAATTAGCTTTTGCCTTCTCCGAGTCCCAGCACATAAGATCTCTCTTCACGCGGTGCTCTGTTTTGACACGAACGGTAGGCATGCTCCCAGTTCTCTAATCATAAAACAGCTTAATAATGGAATTTAAAAGATACCTCTTTTTGATTGTTTCTGATGTGAGGCCAAAGCGCAATCGATCGTCTTTCCCTTGTTGGAGACTGTAAGTCCGTGTACATACACTTTAGGGAACTAAAGACTGCAGAATCCCACTCTGAAATTTGCCCCACGCCTCCTCTGCAAGGCAACCATCCTACTGTGAGAACACTAGCAAAAACCGCAATCCATTCTGAGCCAACTCACAACATGACTTCTAGGCAGAATAGGGAACAGAGGAGCAGCATGCACAGCAGATCTTAGCATATTATTGCTGTCATTGCTCGCAATCAATCAATCATACCATTTGTATAGCGCACTACTCACCCGGAAGGGTCTCAAGGCGCTTGGGGGAAGGGGTCTGCTATTGCTCGAACAGCCAGGTCTTGAGTTGTCTCCTGAAAGCGAGATGGTCCTGGGTCAGCCGAAGGTGGATGGGGAGGGAGTTCCATGTCTTGGCCGCCAGGTAGGAGAAGGATCTGCCTCCGGCGTTGGCTCTTCGGATGCGTGGTACGGCGGCGAGGGCGAGGCTAGTAGAACGTAGCTGCCGGGTGGGCGTGTAGAAGGTCAGGCGGTCGTTGAGGTACTTGGGGCCCAGGTCGTGGAGAGACTTGTGTGCATGGGTGAGGAGCCTGAACGTGATCCTCTTGTTGACGGAGAGCCAGTGCAGGTCCCTCAGGTAGTCGGAGATGTGGCTTCGTCGGGGGATGTCCAGAATGAGTCGGGCGGAGGCGTTCTGGATGCGTTGGAGTCTTTTCTGTAGCTTGGCTGTGGTTCCGGCGTAGAGGGTGTTTCCGTAGTCCAGTCGGCTGGTGACGAGTGCCTGGGTGACCGTCTTCCTGGTTTCGGTCGGGATCCAGCGGAAGATCTTGTGGAGCATGCGTAGGGTGTTGAAGCACGATGAGGAGACGGCGTTGACTCGTCTGGTCATTGAGAGGGAGGAGTCCAGGATGAAGCCCAGGTTGCGTGCGTGGTCTGTTGGCTTGGGAGTGGTGCCCAGGGCGGGGGGCCACCAGGAATCGTCCAAGGCGGAGGGCGATTGTCCCAGGATGAGGACTTCCGTCTTGTCTGAGTTCAGTTTCAGGCAGCTGTTCTTCATCCATTCGGTGACGTCTTTCATCCCTTCGTGTAGGCTAGTTCTGGCGGTGTCGGGGTCTCTGGTGAGGGAGAGGATCAGCTGTGTGTCGTCGGCGTAGGAGATGATGTTGAGTTTGTGCTGGCGTGCGATGGCTGTAAGAGGTCTCATGTAGACGTTGAAGAGGGTGGGGCTGAGTGATGATCCTTGCGGGACGCCGCAGATGACTTCGGTGGCCTCGGATCGAAACGGGGGGAGGCGGACTCTCTGTGTTTTTCTGGCGAGAAACGAGGTGATCCACTCCAGCTCCTTCTCTTGGATACCGATGTTGCTTAGGCGTTGAACTAGGGTGCGGTGGCAGACAGTGTCGAATGCTGCGGAGAGGTCCAGGAGGATGAGTGCCGCTGTTTCCCCGTTGTCGAGCAGGGCTCGGATGTCGTCGGTGGCTGCGATGAGGGCAGTCTCGGTGCTGTGGTTGGCTCTGAAACCGGACTGCGAGGGGTCGAGGGATCCGTTCGTCTCGAGGAAGGCGGCAAGCTGTCTGTTGGCGATCTTCTCGATGACTTTGGCAGGAAAAGGGAGGAGCGAGATGGGGCGGAAGTTCTTGAGGTCGGTGGGGTCCGCTGTTGGTTTCTTCAGTAGGGTGCTGAGCTCTGCATGCTTCCAGCTCTCCGGGAAGGTGGCGGTGTTGAAGGAGGTGTTGATGATGTTCCGGAGTTGGGGTGCGATGGTGGATTCGGCCTTGTTGAAGACTTGGTGGGGGCAGGGGTCAGTTGGAGATCCGATGTGGATGGTGCTCATCGTGCGGGCTGTGTCTTCGGTGGTCACCGTGGTCCAGGTGCGGAGGGTGGCGGTGGGGGGCGTTGGTTCGACGGTAGGGTGCGTGGATGGTGCGTCGAAGCTGTTGTGGATGTCGGCGATCTTGCGGTGGAAGAACGAGGCGAGAGTCGCAGAGATCTTGTGAAGGAGTGATGTTGTTGTTGCCGGTGCTGGGGTTGGAGAACTCCTTTACGATGTTGAAGAGTTCCTTGCTGTCGTGGGAGTTGTTGTCCAGTCGTTCCTTCAGAGATTTCTTCTTGGTGGTGCGGATAAGCTGGTGGTGCTTGCGGGTGGCGTGTTTGAGGGCGGTCATGTTGTCTGTGGTCTGGTCGGGGAGCCAGGCTTTCTCGAGGGTGCGGCAGTTCTTCTTGGAGTCCTTGAGTTCGTCGGTGAACCAGGAGGCCTTGCTTCTGGGTCTGCTGGGAGGTTTCTTTAGTGGCGCGAGGTCGTCGGCGCAGGCGGTCAGTCACTGCTTGAAGTTGTGGACTGCTTCGTTGGGGTCCGTTGTGCTGGCGGGTGGGTTCTAGCTGAGGGAGGTGGTGAACTACTCCGCGGTGATCTTGCTCCAGCTCCTGTGTGGAACCTGTTGCGGGTAGTGGTGGGTCGTGGTTCTTCTGAAGCTGAAGCTCGCACAATTCTTGCCCGCTGCTTAGCAAAACCGCAATGAGCAGAGGCAGCATGGTGGATGGCCAGCATGTAGAAACTGGCTATCAGTAAGGTCTGATGACCTCACCCGTCAGTCTGGGATGTATCTGCTTTGTGAAAATACTCACCCCTTAAAGCTAACCGGAGGATCATGGAAAAGAAAGCGAGAAGGTATATTCTTACACAATGTGAGACTCAACCCTGTGGAGTGGCTGGGAGATGGAGGTATCCCACACATTTTAAGAGCTGTAGATATTTTACCTGTGAATTTAATAGCTGTGTCTGTGGTGTATGATGCCGGTAGAGATTGCATTGGACACCTGTTTACAGAAGACCTATTCAAGGTGGCAATGGAGTGAGAGCTTCTTCCTCTCGCTCCGTGCCCATCTCCCAGAGCTGTCTGTCCCCTGCCAGTCACCGATGTTCATCTCCGGGTTTCTTTGGTCCTCCTACACAGGGACATCCCCGGCACTATACAATTGTTCTGTTGGCCATCTCCTACAGACAGGAGGCACGAGGGTCACAGCAGATGAAGAAAATGACGTCTGAGCACCCCTGGCAACAGCACTGAGACTATTTAGGCCCATCCCAGACACTAGCTATCCCTTCTGCTGCTCAGATGGAGGCCTCCCCTGGCCAGAAGAGATTCCGGGACCAGAGCAGGAGCCGGTCTGACAATCTTAAACTTTCATCAGAACCAATAGTGTGCATCGCATGCAATTCGCTGCTTCCTCCTCGGTCCCCCTCCCCACCCCCCCAGCCTACTGCAACAACTCCCAAGGAGAGCAGGAGAGACCAATGCAATTATTGTGGTTTTATCCAAAGGCGCTGCCTTTTATTCACATAATCACATAGAATCATTGCGAAACGACAATCCTAGTTAAGAAGAAGACATTGTTATGAGAATACAGGACGTAAGATCAGCAAAGACCTACATTATTGTTTTGAGAATGCAGGACATCAGGTCAGCAAAACAGTTCAGATTGTGCATGCAATAAAATGTGTCTCCACCTCACATCACAGCTGAACACTTCAGGATGGAAAAGGGCTGAAGTCCCCTTATCTTATCAATCGGGGGCAGTGCTTAATTTGTGCCGGTGCTAAGCATCGGCACGTATTTCTCAGGGCCGGGTCTTTAGAATTTAGAGCCATGGGTATGCTCCAAAGGAGAGTTGCAGGTGCCGACTTTTTAATGGTGGCATTTCTTTCGTTGCATGAGCCTCAATCGGAGTCGGTCAGCTGCGGAGAAAGGAGTGAAGAGTTGACCAGTGCTGTGGTTGCAGGCAGCTTTAAGGCTCTGCAAGGACAGGCAGGCTCAGTACGAATTGACTTCCGGGGCACTCATCGCAGCATGAGAGCTGATTGACTGTGCACACCCACAATGCATCTGGGTGTGCATTGTGCCCCTTCAGCCTACATGATGTTTAGAGATTATAGGGGTTATCAGCATATCCTGCTATCAAAACCTGATAAGATGTTATGTTTTATATGTTATTTGGTATTACATATGATAT
This sequence comes from Lissotriton vulgaris, assembly GCF_964263255.1. Lineage (NCBI taxonomy): Eukaryota > Metazoa > Chordata > Amphibia > Caudata > Salamandridae > Lissotriton > Lissotriton vulgaris. Next base: position 254,970,663 of record NC_141687.1, read on the forward strand.
GTAAGCGTGTACTCTTTGGAAATATTAGAAGAATTTTAATTAGAAAAACTCAAATATTTATTTATTTATCATTCCACAGATATTTGCTAGATGTATTTACTGTAAGCCATATTTACAAAAATCTTTATGCAGATGCTGCATATTGATGACACAACCAGACTTGGCTCGAGGAATGAGTTGAAGTCACCATAAATCAAGAACTCTCCTCTCTAACCTAAAATTCCCATGCACCGATAGCATCACTAAAGCGACGCCCATATCGATCTGTCTGCAGGGCCGTTTCTAGGTCTTTGGCAGCCCTAGGCAAGAATTGACAAATGCCGCCCCTCCCTTTTACTACCATCACTCTCTCCCCCTGTAATCCTGTCTGTCGACTCTCGTGCCCCTTATTCATAAAGGGAAGGTCTTATGTTTTTAAAGAAGGATAGCACTTGTGTTGACTCTGACTGCAAACAATCATATTTATTTACATTGGTAGAATTTCTGCAAGCATACCACTTTATCCTTTACATTTCTTGAGGTGTTTGAAGGGAGGGGCATACATTTGAGGGGAATTCCAAAACCGGGATTTCATGTGAGATAACATATGTGGCATTCTGAGTAGGTTTCACATCTATCCACTAACTTCCCATGGTCAGCCATAGACATGGATTATTCTGAGTGAGTGTTGGGGGAAGGACCTGACCTGTCTTTGAGAAACGGGTGACAAGAGTCTGGTTTTGACCGTATAGCATGCGGTGAGGATACATTCCTACACACCGGCGTTGCTTGTGAGTGGAGCCAGGTTGCTTTTAAATGAAATATGAACTGCAGAGTTATGTTGCACAGTGAATTACCTGTGCAGAAAACTCGTGATATAGTCTGATTCGGTTGAGGCCATTAACTTTAATTGGTGAAAGAAACCGCAAATTGTCCCTCCCTCATCAGCAGGAGGTGTGATTTGCAACCAGTGCTTAATTTGAGCTGTGGTTTCCGGTGCTCAAACCGGCACTTAATTCTCAACACCAGCGCGGACAGCTGCTACAAGGTGGCGCTGTCTGGCAAATTGGAGATGACCACAACAACAGGTGGGTATTAAAATGGCTATTACCTGCCTCCCAAGCCATTCTTATAGCGTTGGGGGCCTGAAATAGTCTGAATAGTCACACTTGTAGGAAGGAGTGTGATGGTCAGTACTTGTGTTGGTTCTGTTGCTGGCGGCATAGCAAGGGCTATGTGTGTAGCAAGCTGCAGTGGCCTTCTGACGATAGCCCTGGCACCTATTATTTTACGAATTGAGCACTGATCAGGGGTTTGTAAAGCGCACCTACCCACCTGTGTTTGGCTCAAGTTGCTTGGGGGAGGAGGGGATGTCTGCTCCGTTGGTTGTTGGGGTCATCTGAAAAGCCAGGATTTCAAATCCTTCCTGAACTGGAGCAGTGTAGGGCGTTGCCGGAGGGGGAGGTTGTTCTAGGTCTTAGCTGTGAGGTAGGAGAAGGACTTTCCACTCGTTCTGGTCTTGTAAATGCATGGGATGGTGGCCAGAGGGAGGTCAGCTGATCGGAGGCTTCTGTTGGGTGCATGGAAGGAGAGGTGGTTGTTTAGGTATGCTGGTCCGATGTTGTGGAGGGCCTTGTTTGCATGCGTGAGGAGCTAGAAGTTTATTCTTCTTTCAATGAGGAGCCAGTGGTGATCGCAGAGTTGTTTGGTGATTTGGTTGTGACCGGGGATGTCTAGGATTAGTCTGGCTGAGGCGTTCTGGATGCCCACGCCCTCCATCAAGGGCATCTAGGGCGCGCATACCTTAGTAGGAACTTCCCCTCATCTCTAGAGGGATAGACAGGCAATACCCACCATTCCATACCAACACATACGCCAGGGCACTGCATAGTGCTCCGTCCCTGCCCGGGGTACCAGTCACCAGGCAAATCCCCCAAAGTGAGGAACACCAAGCATCCCGGTGTAGGGTAGTAAGGTCCAGGACAACCAGCAGGTCCGTACCCCCCCCCCCCCACCCCCGCCTGCCCAGTACCCACACAAAGCAACACCCCTCCATGGGGAAAGTTCCGTAAATCAGTCCACATTTGGGGTAGCTCCCTTTGCTGCTGCAAGAAATTTGGCCAACTATGCCATTATCCAGGAGTGGGTGGGTGGGTGTGAGGTTGGGTGTGAGAATACTGTGAGAAGGATACCGGTGTGCAGTGGAGGAAAACCAGATCAATCCTTTGTCTTGCAATGCCTTGTATGCTACGTTCCCAGGCAGTGCCCCCGATGACGTCACTGGGAACCCTCCTTCATGGCGACACCGATGAAGGTTTACCACTTTGCTCAAGCCCATGGAGCGACTAATGGCTTCCCTCTTCTATTTGCAGGGGGCGCCTGAGCAGTAGTGGTGTGGCCACAAATCGGGCCCACCGAGGTGCTAGGAACCAGCAAGTGGAACTCATCCAATCCCCCTTTGGCAGACAGGCTCGCAGCCTGGGTTCAGCGCCGATGTCGTACAGCAAGGTGTGCTTATGGGCACACACGAACTGGGCAGGGGGCCGAGGCCTATCACACGGAGGGAGCTCCCTGCCATTGTTTTATCCCCGTGTGGATGGCATGAATGGAGGCCTTGATCCCTTAGACAGCACAGACTGCCCAGTTAGCAGTCAAAAGCTGGATCCAAACGCTGCCCTTTGTAAGCGAGAGCCGCCTCACCGGCCGCTCATAAGCATCTGGCTGATTTCAAATATGGGACTCTGACGTGTACTGCCGTGGCAGGCGTCACTTACCTTACCCACAGACCTGACTTGACCGCATTCTCTCGGGTACAGACGGGGCCCATGGACGTCAATTCACCAAAATGACAGGTAGTGGAAGTGTCATCACACGACCTTTGACCCCAATTATATCACAGGAAGGGGCATCATTTGACCTTTGTCCTAAGATTAACCTAGGAAGTGATTTCACCAAAATTCACAATCCTAAAATAAGTGCTGTATCGATTATTATTATTTTTTTTACAAAATAAAAAGACCGTCATGCTGTGTCGTATTTATTTGCTAGAGAAAATGACTGCTTTCCTTGCCCCCTCTCCCTCTTTTATCTCTCCCCCCTCTCATTTCAAATCTCTCTCTCTCTCTCATCAGATTTTTATATTGCGTATTTCTCTTGTCTTGTTCTGTCGTTTTCCTCTCTCTGATGTCATATCTCATATCACCACTGTCCAGGCCCATCTCTTCCTCTTTACTGCCATCTTGCCTCGTGTTTCTACATGTTGTCATCTGCTTACTCTTCCTTTTCTAGATCACTTGACTGTTTCACCTTTCTCCCTCTCACATCTGTCCCTTTTTTTACCGGTCTCCTCCATTCCCCACCTGTTTCCCACCTGTCTGTCTCTTTATCATTTGACATGTTTCCTCTTCTCTCTCAGCTAAATTCCTCGCCTATCTTCCTTTTTACTCTCACCTTTTTCTCTTTTATTTGTCCTTCCTTCATACTTCCCTTTCCAAGCTGTTGGTTTATACCCGGTCTGCTTCTCTTTCTGCCAATCTCTCTCACCTGTCTGTCTCTCCTTGTCTCTTACCTGTCTGCCTCTTAATTGTATCTCTAAAAGGTCTCCACCTCTCTCTGGCGACTATGATCTATTTTCCACCTGCCCATCCTCCCAAATTCTCTCAGCTGTCTCATTCGAGTCTGCCCTTTTATTATTGGTCTCTTTTTTTGTCGCCCTCACTCACTCGGAGCTGTTTGGCACCAGCCTGTTTTTTGTTCATCACATCTTTTTCACTGGCTGCCTTCAACTCTCACCTCTTACCCATCTCTTTCAGTGGCTGCCTTCAACTCTCACCTCTTATCCTCTTACTGGTTTTCTTCTTTCATTTTCCTCTCCTTCTTGTATGTCTGTTTCACCACCTCCTCACCTCTGTAATGCATATTTCTCTCAACTGTTTTCTATCTCTCCCAGCTCTGTATTCTTTCTCTTTCATACACAAGTGCGCACACGCACCTTCTCATGTATTACATTACTTTGTAGTGCCCTCTTTCTCTCTTCCATTCTTTCACCATTCCCTGGTGCTCTCTATGAGGCTTTATATTTTCTTTTCCTTCCAGGGGTAGCTAGAGAAATAGACACCCTTTTCCAAGTTTGTTGTTTTTTTTTTTTTTCATGCCCCCATGCACAGGTTGCAAATTTTAGGGCCCCCTCACTGGGAAGCCATAAGGTTACAAATAGTTTAATAGGATAGCATTTTGTAATACTGAATGTGCTTTACATGGTTACCTTTTCTACTGGCAACCGCAAGTAAATAAAGCTCCGAGAGCCCTGTTTAATTTCAGTTCCTTGCACTGCATTTGCTACCTTTGCGGCTATGGGTCACAAAGGCAGCTGCGACCCCTGGCCACCCCTAAATGACGCAAACACAAGGAGATGATGGACGGAGCGCTGAAACTTTTCAGACACTCACAATTGTTTAGATCATTTCGCCACCTCAGTTCAGACACCGCCATATGCAAATCAGTCGGACGTGGGTCCCTTGCTCACTTTGCCCCTGGTTTCAAGCTAGCCTGGCTGATGAGGGCTGTTAGCCAGAAACCGGTCCCAGGATGCTTGTTTCTGGTCCATGGAAGACATAGCTTGGTAGTTCAGGCTGGACTGTTTCATGAGGCACAGGGTCAATACTGATTTGAGTGTCTGAAACGTTTCAGTGCTCTGTCCATCATCTCCTTGTGTTTGCTTTATTTGCCCTAAGTTTGCAGGGTATGCCCAAACTTGGATCCCATGCTCACTTTGCCACTGGATTCAAGCTAGCCTGGCTGATGAGGGCTGTTAGCCCGAAATCGGTCCCAGGATGCTGGTAAGCCGTCTCAGTAACAATATTACTTCAGTCTTCGCTTCTTGCCAATCCCCTCCATCGGTAACAACGAATGAGGACTCAAATTCACTTGTGCAAAGTATTTTATTCGACCATTACACCACCATGGCGCGTTTCGGCCTGTAAAGGCCTTGATCACATGACACGGCTGCAGAGTAAATGACCATATTTAAAGTGATGAGCGAATAAACCCGTGGTGCAAACTACAGTAAACAGAGAAGACATACTTTTGAAAGCATTTGTATCGTCTTTGCCCAGGAAAACTGCAGACCTATATGTACACATCTGATAAAATTTCGATGTCCGGTGGAAACCTCAATCTACTTTAGTACATAAATATACAATCTATATGTTTCTGTCCAATAGGTAAAGACCATTTGGATACAGATTTAATTAATTAATACATAGTGTAAGTATTTATTAAAACATTAATAGTCTGTGTGGTCTTTGGTTTTTTTCATTCATGGTACCTGTAATCATGCATATTAACTTGTCATTTTCTCTGTGACTTTGACCACAAACCGTATAGCCCAAGTGGGCCAACTTTTATCGCTTCTATATTTTTAGTATTACATTTAAAGTGCATTTGAAACCTTAAAGTGCCACCCTAAAAACCGAACACTGTTCGTAAGAGCTAACTTGAAATAGTGATGTTTAAAATGATGGGACTTAGCAAATTGCATATCGGGACATGTGTTTCTAATGTATTCCAGAAATTCTGAGATTACCTTACTGGTAGAAATACTAATCATGCCTGGATTTTAAAGGCAAGTATAAATATCCTCACTGGATTTATGACCATGTGGGATTTGATGTCCAGCTCAATGATGTAGCGTGTTTCAAGTTTTCTTAGTTTTGCCTCCAAGTCCTAAAATGGGCACTGAGTCTACAACAAAGTATTTGGAGATATTCTAAGTTGTTGTTGTAGATGGCCTTGAAATGTCGTGCAACCGGATATGCTGGGTCTGAATTAGTAATTTCCCTCAAGTGTTGAGTATTCTCTTGTGGACTTGCAGTTTTATTTTTCCCATGTATCGCAAAACCACAAGAGAACTCCAATACATATATTTCACCTAGGGTGCTATTTTTATTTGCCTTGCCAGCCGTGAGGGGAACGGCTCACCCTGTGTTGGCTGAAACGGAGGGAGGGACCGGTTAGTGAGGCATTCCAGCGAGGCATTCTGACGCCATGAGGGGAACGGCTTTTGGAAACTCCAATCCCCAGAATCCCCTGCGAGGCGCAGGACACTGACGCTGTAACTGCGACGACCTGCAGCAACAAAAGCGCTCCCGCCTCACGCAACGCGGGACGCGCGCGGACGGCGCCCGGGAGAAGCCCGGGACAAGGGCGGACCCGTATTTGCCCGTCATCGACAGGAGAAGGCAGGGCTGCGCCCCCCCCTCTAACACCGGGAATACAACACATAAGGACAAAAGGTACTGTTTGGCCATTGAAGGGGCTTGAGGACTGTAAACAGGGAACATTGACCTTCTGATTGAATTGTTCTTCCGCCAGTGTGTGGCCGTGGGTTTTAATTTGCGCAGGAGTTGTTTGACACCATAAGTTTGGCGCAAAATGGGGAAAAAGGAAGTCCATGGAGGGGGGAGCGGCAACTTTATTAGCTAAAAAAGGGAAAAAGGCAAAAAATTGCCACTAATTGCGTTCTTACAAGAATTGAAGCCATTGTTAATGAGTGTGAAGATGTTCTAGTTGGGAACTCTAGTAGTAATATAGTGGAAAATATTGATACTCTTTCCGAGGTCTTAAAGCATTCTCAGAAAAAGGTGATCGCCGCCATTTTTAGTAAGAAAACATTACCTAATCTTCCCACTTGTGAAGTGCATAGCTCTCTAGAAGGCTCTGTGGAGATATTTACCTTGACGGAACCCCCCAATAAGATACTGGAGCATTCCAATCAAATGGCCCTGCAGGGGATACAAACTGAGAGAGGTATTACTTGCTCAAACAGATTTGCTGTTTTAGAAGGAATTTTAGGGGATTTAACAACAGACTCAGTGCATGGAAATAGGGAATGCGAGCACCCTAATGATGGCCCTTTATCGTGTACCAAATGCAGCCTTTCTAATAAGGAATTCTTGCAGAAAGTTGAAAGGGATTTGGCCTCCGTAAGAAAGATGATGGAGGAATTAATACGGAAAGTGGACTTGTCTAGGGTCACAGATCCCCCATTCATCAACATCTTCCCAAGCGGCTATAGCAACCAGGGGATTCTCAGCTACTAAATCAATTGCAGGAGCGGGTTCATCCTCGAGGGGGAGTATAGCTCAAGGGCCCCTTGGCACGTCTATTCCATCAGGGCATACTAGTGCTAGCTCATATGCAGAAATCATGAAATTACGGTGAGAGAGACAAGTGTACGGGTCCGCACCCTGTGGGCAATAGAAGCCCCCCTCCCCCCGTTAGAGAAAGACGGAGTGTGAGAGACGACCCTGGCATGCCATCGAATAGCACCTCCCTTAGAAATCCAGCGACAATAGTGTATATGACCAAGGTCCCTAAACTCAGCAGTAATTCTGGCCATGGAAGTAGCGAATCCATTCATAATAAAGCAATCCACATGTGAGGGGTTGCAGGTCAATCATCAGGGATGATTAGGGTAAAAAGGATTTCTTTGTTTAGCTCCTATACAGATTGTATCGAGTTGTAGTTAAACAACCCTGTAATTGCGGAGAACCTATTAACCCTTGAGTTCCGTACCTCCCCCCCCCCCCCTAAGCATTCGGATATCCAAATTAGACGCTTGCCACTTTGGTCCATAGACAGGGGACGGGACGAATCTGGCCTTAACAGAATAGATTGACTATTTGAGGCCAACAACCTGTATCGCCCACTAGAACTACAAGATATGGGAGAGCAAGGGTGCACTCCATGTGCAAATAAATTAACTTCAAGATCCCGTAGCGGGGAAGGGAAGGGACGGATTAATCATGGTGCTGCAGCAATAGTGGTTACAAACTCTAGGGTGATTCAGCTCCTCTCCTGGAACATAGCAGGTCTCCAAAAAAAACTGGGTATCACGGAATGGAATGAATTCATCGACAAGTATGAAGTCTGCCTGTTCCAGGAGACTTGGAGCATGACTTCCCTACATAAGTCAGGGTACACCACCTTTTTCATCCCCACCACAAGCACAGGGAAGGGCCGGCCATCAGGGGGTCTTCACATATGGGTTAATATTGCATTGAATTGGGCTATCACCATGCATAATTTACCTTCGGAGGACATTTTACATCTGACAATCAAAGGTCCTCATAATGGTAATAACATGGAGCTATTCAATGTGTGCACAAGAGGATCTGCTGGGGCCCAAGTCTCAGCTACCATAGCAACCTTGGAGATGGAACTAGCTGGCATTCCCCTCCTTGCTAACATCATCGTAGCAGGAGATCTAAATTGTACATATGAACCCCTAAGTGGGGAAGATTTCCTGGGAACTAATGATGACGATGTTAAACAGGCTATTCCCATTTTAACTCTGGCCCCAATTAGGAAATGGTCACCTAGGACGATCCAAATTAATGCTCTAACATTAGAATACAACTTGCGAGCATTGAATGGTAGGACACGCTATGATTCAAGAGGGGCCAATACTTATAATAGGCTTAGTTGTCCATCACGCATAGATTACATATTGCTTGACACCCGTCTTTATGGTGATCTATTGGACATGGAGGTAAAGCAAGCCCAGGATAGCGATCACAACCCCTATGTATGAAAATTAGGTGGGGAATCACCGAAAAGTTGTCTAATGCCCGCTATTACAAACAAAGGAGGTAGTCCCATCTAATTGTAATCGCAGACTGAAATGGCATAAGGTAGCAAGCCAGGAGGATAAATTATCCAGTATTAGGGAGCTCATAGAGCAGAAGAGTATAGAGCTGGAATTGTTTAATACAGCCCAGGGAAAATGCAGGATTTGCATCTGAATATATTTTATAAAAATGCAATAGTGAAGCTGGGATCGTTTTTTACTATTAAGGAGTCCAGAATGCATACAAGTAACCCAGTAAAATCTAGTAATCTCTGGTACACAGCTTTGCGCAGAGAAAAGAGGAAGGCATTAACCATAGCCCTCCGCAAAAAAGATGTGATATTAGTAAGACTAGCCAGAAAGGAGTACACCAAAACTAGCCCTAGCAAAACGGGATTGGGAGGAACAACACTGGCAGGAGCTCAAATCCGCGGCCCAAATGAAAGACTCAAATTTATTCTGGGAATTAATTAATAAAAGTAGATAAGACACGCACCACGCTTTTGTAATCGAAGAGAGCCAATTTGTCGCCTGCTGCTGGGGCTTCGCTTTCTGTACCATCAAGCGTTAAAAAGTAATCAATGGTGCAAATCCTGATAGGAGTTGTCCCCCTGCGCACCGCGTGAATGATACCCAGAAATGGGTATAATAAAGTTAATCCAAAACCCAAGAATGGTTTTCGTTTGTGTTCATAACATTCGTATTGAACGCGCTTCTCTAACTTTATTAATCAGTACTAACATGCATGCACGCTTACGCGCTTCTAACAGCAGACTACCCGGGCTACCCGGTCTCCTTCGACCTTTTAGACTCCCGGCACATTAGCTAACCGCGTAATCTACTTGCTTGACCTTAATTTCTCTTTCCGCGTTTAACTAGCGCTTCTGATAACATTGCATGATATCACATTGCACGTGCACTTGATTGGTACGCTAGGTTACTTTTCTTAAGTGGCTCGCTTAAGGTTTAACTCCACTCTGTTTTATGATTAGAGACATCACGTCACTCACGATTAAGCACAAAACACAATGTCACACTGTAAACTTCAGTGGGTGTTAACCCACTTTGTCTTCATTTGTTTTGGAGTCACTGTTGTTTGTTTAAGATGACAGATTGCTATTTAGTCAGGTCACACTTGTTTTTCACCCAGTTTTTTAACCACACAGATACGACTTATCGTGTATTATTTGTGATGACGGTCATATTAAGACAGTTAGGATGTAGAGGGTTATTCCCCATAATCAGCCCGTTTATTTCTTTGATTTTCAGACATTTCCCCTGATGAAGGGTTTATGAAAGGCCCGAAATGCATAGGGATGGACGTTGAAATATGTTGGATGTACACATTTATGAAACCATTTCTGTGTACCAATGAATAATTGAGTTTGACAACAAGAAGAAACTAATGAAAAACAACCAATTGTGTAAACAACTCTTGGGTTTTGGATTAACTTTATTATACCCATTTCTGGGTATCATTCACACGGTGCACAGGGGGACATCTCCTATCAGGATTTGCACCATTAATTAATTAATAAACCCAACAGAAGGGGAGTTGACCCTATCCCAAACCACATTACAGAACATCAATGGTACAGCCCTTTTCTTAACTTATATTGTGGCGAGGGAGAACCATTGACCCCATAAAGTGTTCCTTCAGGACCCGGACCAGAGAATCCTGTTCTAGTAGAACCCTTTTTAATCCAAGAGGTTCACCTGGCTACCAAGAGTATAGCCCCGGGAAAAGCCACGGGCTCTGATGGCTTGCCGGGGATCTACTCTTATATGATCCTATGCTTTGGGCCAATTTTATCTCCCTTTTGATGAATCTGATTGCAAAGGGGCTATCTATTCCTGATTCGTGGAAGGGGGCTGAGGTTGTAACAATATATAAGAAAGGTGCTAGAGAGACCCTGCCAGCTACAGGCCGATTAGCTTAATCGACGTTGTTCAGAAAGTAGTTGGCAGGGTCATTGTCTCTAGGATAGGGTCATGGCTGGATGAAGGGAACATTCTTTCATACTTTCATTCGGGCTTTAGGCAGAGGGTGGGCCCGATGGACCAGGTATTTAGATTCTTTGCGGTCTACTGGACAACAGTGTCCATCGGGAAAGGCAGTTTATATCTGGCCTTTATAGACCTAAAGACCGCCTTCGATCTGGTGCCCCACGATAAACTTTGGCAGGTGCTGCAAGATCTGGGCCTTCCCATCTATCTTCTTAAATTTATTAAGAAACTCCACGAGGGGAATTACGCTAAAATCAGATGGGGTAATCCGGGACAGATGGCAGAGAGGGTGGCTGTGAACAGGAGGGTTCGCCAGGGCTGTGTGATGGCCCCGACTTTGTTCTCTCTCTTTGTTAATGGGGTGGTAGACCATTTGAGAGAGGACCCATCCGACGCTCCAGTCCTGGCGGGGGAGAAAACACCCACCCTGCTCTTTGCCAACGACACCCTTTTGATGTCTAAAACCCCAGCGGGCCTTCAAAAACTGCTGGACAGGTTTAGCTTGTTCTGTGTGGAAATTGGCCTAACCATTAACACTTCCAAAACAAAGCTAATGAACCTGTCACCGTCAAAAAGATTTAGGAATAACATCACCCTCAATGGAACTCCACTAGAGGTGGTTGAGGCGTTTGACTACTTGGGAGTTAGGGACAACAACAGGATGAAATGGAACTTCCATATGGCCAAAATGCTCCTCAATCACAAGCGAGTCTCAGGAGCAATCTTAAGAGAACAGCGGGGGTCTACTAGTAGAACAATTGCTCCGGCCCTTGTGGTGTATGAGGGGAAAGCACTGTCTTCAGCAGTGTACTGGTCCGAACTCTGGGCGTTCGAGAATACTACTGACCTGGTCCGATCTGAGAATAAGTTCCTTAGAGATCTGGTTTGTCTCCCAGTTTCTACCCCTTTAAAGCCCCTTCGTCAGGATATGGGTAAGCGCTCGATCAAAGATATAGTTCGCCTTCGCCCATTACTATTCTGGGTGCGCTTGAGAAGGACACCTAAACTGGCAAACTATGCGGTTGTCCTTGACAAACTTATTAAATTAAACAGCTGTAACAAGATCATGTGGTTAAGTAAACTGAGACAGCTGGTCTTCAATTTGGGGCTGGGCGAAACCTGGACGAGTCAATGTCCACCACCCAAGCAAACTATCAAGAAAATATACTGGGATTGGGTGCAGGCAGAGGAGTTACACAGCTCTAAATGGGGTCCCTTAATCGAACAGTTTCTAGAGCATAAACCTGTTAGGAAGTTCTAACCTTTTTTCGACTTCATTCAAAATCCCAGAGACAGGACACTCTATTTAAAGCTGAGGTTTGGGACCCTCCCACTCAATGAAATTACAGAGGGTTGGAAAAAGTCTGGTTCTACACACGTTCCCTGCCCAGGGTGTTCATCTCCTAGAGAGTCATTAGCCCATTTTCTGTTTGCTTGTAAAGCCTACAGGGTGGCTAGAAGAAGATGGTTGAAACCAATCTGTAAAGAGTTGAGTTTCAGGTACGATAGGATGGCTCTGATACCACATCTTTGACCATCGTGTGTGGGGTAGCAAAGTACCTCGGCAGTGCCTGGAGATGCGCACAAAGCTGTTAAAGAACAATATGATATAGGCGACTGCGGCATATGCAGATTGCTGTTCCTCAATTATACTGCTGTAGCACTTTAGGACTCTTGGTTTTTATTGTATATATGTTTTTTTATTGTATTTATTGCCTTGTATTTTGGCCATATGTATTAATGGATTCTTTTAATGATTAGAAAATGTACATATTTTTATGATAAATATTTTTATCGATAAAGTACATACAACAACGATATTTCATAATCTGTTTTGCAGGTAAGGAGCTTTCTAATGGTAGTAGGCTCGTCTCTAAATGGTGTTTTGTAGGTTGTCTTGTTTACACCAAACCTACATGCACGACTGGTAATGCATTTTATGAACCCCTTTCTTTGTGTTAACCAGTTAGTTACTGTTTTGACTTCAGGGCTGCTTCTGACTAGGGCATCACTCATGGAGCTTGCCCTTCTAAATGTGATGCTTGGATTTCTGGGTAAAAGACCTCCTAGTACTAGAACGCTTAAAATAATGGTCCAGTTTTCGTTTGTTATGCAATTTATTTTGCTATTTATTATACGTAAGAATTAACCTCATATTCTGATTATTCCTTGGGTCTTTATGTTGTGTTGTTACTGTGCTTGGCTCTTTATTAGGTGTGATGGCCAACAATTCTGATCTGTTTAATGCTCTGGTTTTCTGATTGCGGTATCAATTGTATTTTCAGAGTAACCTCTGGCTAAAAACCTGCTTTTGCTGTCGTTTTTGGCTCTGACCAGATCAATATAATTGCTGCATATCCTCCTAATTCTAAGCCTTTCCCCATAGGGGATGCTGTGTATCAAATGCTTAGGATGGAAACTTGTGGAGTGCAGTATGGTATTATCGGCTGTCTGTTTACAGTACAATCTTGTTTCATTTTAGTAATCTGCTATATAAATACCTCTTCATCAAGGAAACATAATGATTGTCTACTTAGGGTAGCCATAAAATGCAAATTAAGAGTTGTTAATATTAATTTCTGAAATAAATTTGCGTGCACTTTCTTCAGTGCGTCGCCATATCACAAACAAATAGTCAATGTATCTTAGCCAAACAGATCTTTTGACTGGGGAGAATGTTTGCATTGTCAGCATTCCGTCCATCATTTGTTTACTGTAACTCTTAGCTAAACAATAACATGCTCATCCAATATTTTCTTAAAATCCACTTTGAGGACCAGCTCCTCCCATCATCTCATGTGAAGGCAGGCATAACTGGGCGAGAAGCTTGGCATCGCAACTCCCTAAATTTGTTGAAATACCTGATTTTGGGACATGAATGTGGCGGGGTCAGAGAAAGGGACCTGAGACTGGATCGAGTTAAGTAGGGTTTTATTTTTATAAATGATTTCTTTTTCTTGGTAGATAGTCTTTCTCTCGTCAAGGTTGTGAGGTCCGTTGTTGCCACGGTGTTCAGGTCTTGCTTCTGAGGGGTGCTTCTAGCTGGGCCGCTCGTTGGGTACTTGGATGGGAGCTAAGCGTCTGCTGGGCGGTGCTTCTCCTGCGGGTGGTATGCGGAGAGAAAAGACAGAGGGGTACCGTCAGGCAACTGTCCTCTATGCATACACCAGGGGGCCCGGGAAGTGAGGGATCACCGCTGCTCTAGTGAAGTCACACGATGTATTTACAAATCGGCTTAACACGAGTGCTCTATAGTGAGGAAGGTGCAATAAGTGAGGGGGGGGAGGATTGACCAAGGACTTTCAGGGAAGTGCTCCGTAGTGATTAGAAAACGACACAGGCACTATTTCTTAGTGGAGCCTCCCTACCCAGCTCGACACCCTTTGTCGTACCTGGGAGAGCCACATTCCTCCGTGAGTGTGGCTGGGCGACTCATGGGGACGTTGGCCTCCAGGCATGTCCGCTTCTTCCGTACGTCTGCTTCTCAGTCTGCTTTCCCAGTCCGTCTTGCGTTCTCCTTCTCTCTGCACTCGTTCCTCCAACTCCTCACAAACTTCCTGCTCTGTGTCGTCACACGCCAAGACTCTGGCTTCCTCCTTTTTCTCCAGTCCGATCGCTGCTGCGTCATCCCAGGGCGAGGCTTCCAGCTCGGAACACGCCCACTTAAAGGAACCGTCCTCGTCCTCTCTTTGACTTCCCGAGAGCGGCTCCCTGTCCGTATTCAACTCGTTCTGGTGTAAGTGGAGATTTGTAGAATCCGCGACCCACCATTCCTTCGCAAAGGCTTGATTTTCTATGAGTGGGGTCCCCCTGCTGCAATTAAGTAATTATTTTCTGAACAGAACAAGATCATACTGACTAACATCTTATTATGCTGGTAAAGATACATTGATCTAGAACCTAGGAACAATTCTATAGCCCTGGTACCATCTTGATGGAGGGTAATAGTATATAATGCTGTAACATCTAAAGACATTAATGGATAATCCGAGTCCCATGTACAGTTATTATGTCTGAGAAAGTCACTAGTATCCTGGATATAAGAAGGCAGTGATCGCACATGTTCCTGTAGAAAAAAAATCAATGTATCTGGAGGTATTTTCTAAGCGGTTTTTCTCGTGCTCAAATTATAGATCTCCCTGGTGGCATGTTTGTGTATTTTGGGGATAAAGTAAATTACAGGCATGATAGGAAGATCGTTCTTCAGATAACTAGATTTGTCCATACTTAGGAGGACTGTACTTTTCCAAGCTAGTAGTTTGGAATAAAACTCATTCCACGAGGCACGGTTATCTGGATGTTTCTTCTTTTGTAGCACTCTTGGTCGTTTAGTTGTTTCATTGCTTCTTCCATATAGTCCCCTTTTGGCCAAATTACTATATTGCTCCCTTTGTCTGAATTTCTTTAGAAGTTGACAATATTTGCAGTTCTGGTAGTTGTATCTATTATGTGTACTTGATATTTGATAGTTATTTTTTTCACTTTAGAGGTTACATGTTCATTAAACATGTCAGTGATCAGTGGTAGATTGACTATAATTGTTTGTGTTGCGGAGGAGATGATATTTTTGAAGTTTCAATTTTCGAATAAACTTTTTAACGTCTATTTGCGTTTGAGCGTAGTTGAAATTGCTCTCAGGGCAGAAGGATAAGCCTAACGATAATAATAGCACTTCAGCTTCTTTCGGGGTTATCTATGACAAGTTGATTACTCTATTCGTATTGTTGGTTTTTCTATTTATTTGCACTTCCACTTGTTGTTTACTGGTTTCTTGTTGCTTCGGTCATTTGCGGCATTGCTTCCGTCTTTCTCTCCGCTTTTTGTTTCATCTTTGTTTTGCTTTGTGTTTTGTATCTTGGGGCTTAAGGTTTGGCATCTGTCTTGGTGCAAAAAATCTAGTTCTTCTGCCAGAGAGAGCTTTGGATACACCTGACCTGTACCCCCTTTAGACTGCTCCGAGTCTGATTTGCTCTCTATCTCAGTACTTATATCTGATGCGGATGTTGAAATTTGGGCGTGTGTGCTGGTACTGGCATTTAGATTTAGCCCTGGTCTTTGAACACCTTTTCTCACAGCTTTTAGAGTGTCGTATTTCCTTGAGAAATTGTAGATTTGTCCATTCTCGTAGTCCAGCTTGTCATTCTGGAATTTAAAAGCTTTTCTTTTTTTGATGATCTCCTTTTCTTTATGTAGTCTCGTCAACATTTCCTCCAGATATTTAGTAATTGTATTGGTTACTTCCAATTTGTTAATTTCCTCATTTAACTCACCGATCTGTTTTTGTAAGTCAATCCGGTCAATTTCAGCATATTTCACTAGGATTGGTACAAGTTTTTGTGAAGATTCCAAGTTACATTCTGCCCATTCACTTAGCATATTCGGATGAGGGTTTTCAAAACTGGGAGTGATCATAATCCGCAAGCCCCTCGGTATTCTGCCAAACTCCAAATATCTGTGTAGCTCCCACCATTTAGCTTGCTCATGTTTCATGAGTTTTTACAATTTTTTTGAACATGTCCCTTATGTCCGTCAATCCCCCTGTGGTCTGACTGCTGTATGCACTCATTTGATAGACCCCTTGGAGAATCGCTGAACATTTCATACGCCGCTGCTTTCCGAGTCCGCAGCGCATCGGCGGGCACGATGTAAATTAGGTAAGATTTTTGAATATTACAGTATCTGCAACTAGCTTTACTCATTTTCTGGACACCACTCTACCGGACTCTTGACGGTCCCCTATCTCTTATATAGCTGGCGTTTTACGTGTCCTCCGATCCGGGTCCCTTCGCTTTTACAGATTGTGGATACTTTTGCTGTCTGGGGGCTGCTCTGGCTTTCTCCTGCCTGGAGACGTAACTGGTTTCAGCACAACGCCGGACTTGGCTTCATGTCGCTCAGCCCAATCAGAGAGGGGGTTCGCAATTACAGAGTAAGCTGTCTCGGTAACAATATTACTTCAGTTTTCGCTTCTTGCCAAACCCCTCTGTCAGTAAAAACGAGTGCGGACTCAAATTCACTGGTGCACAGTATTTTATTCTACAATTACACAGCCATGACTCGTTTCGGCCTGTACAAGCCTTGATCACATGACACGGCTGCATGGTAAATTACCATAAAGTGACATATGTATGTATGTGTGTGTGTGTATGTATTTATTTATAAAGTTTTATATAGCGTGAACAAGATCCCGAAGGATATCAGAGCGCTTTACAAAAGGATGGAAGGAAAGACATAAATCATAAATGCAATAGCGAAAAGCTTGAATTATCCTGTGGTGGCAGAGCCTCAAGAAGCGCCAACACTTTCCTCCTGAAACCCCTCTTCCTTCGCAAAAAGAGAACTTGTCACCAAGCCTTCTCCGGCGCTGCCCCTAAGATATGGAACTCTCTTCCACCGGAAGTACGCAGAATCTTCAACGACTGCTTTCAAACTGGAAGCCAAAAGATTCTTAATGAACAAATTCTTACCCTAAATGGGCTAGACTCACCTGCTCGAAGTTATTGATCCTAAAACCATTGTACCATCTTTTGATGCTGCTCTTCTTTACCTCATTGTGTGCCCTCTTTCGTAGCCCGCTATATACCTGTTTATTATATTACTCTCGTTAAATCATTTGTCTTGTAAGTGTGCAATTATTCCTGATGTGTATATATCTATATCCGTGGTGTGCAGAACAGGTGTGAGACCCCATGCATCTTTGTAGATCACAAACCTTGGCCAGGCTTCAAGGATAAGTGCACTCGCTTGGTGAGGGATGGATTGAAATATTATATTATGTATGAGGTATATTTCTTGTATATATGCTCACTGGGGAGCTAGCATACTGGTTAGAATACTGTCACTTTTTGTTCTGCATATTTATTTTTAGTGAATTGGTCTTTTTAATTACATTGGTCTTGTATGCCTACTGGGGTTTTTTTTTTTATATTCTCGGAGAAATTAGATTTTGCTTGTGTTGATTAGAGTTGATTTATTAAGCTATAATTACAAATTGCATTGCTGATCTAGGTGTAAACTCAATTTTTTTTGTCCCTTTTCGGTGCACATTGTTGTAATTCCCCTACCAGATGAAATGTACCACGCACAATTTGAACTTTGTAAATATTTTTGTAATGTGACACATTATTAGTCCTTAATGAGATTTCCTTTTTAGAATTTTGTATACTGTAAAATGGTTGATTTTGGTTTCGGGACGATATGTCATTGGATTTTTCATCTCATTTTCATATTATAGGCCTACTCGGGCTTTTATGCTCCAATCCTCACAGAGGAGACATGAGACCCTTCTCGTGTTCACAAGTCGATTTATGTGGCTATAATGATGTATTGCAATTGTGAATTTAGACATTTATTTTAGTCTTCATTCACAGTACATTGTTGCTGAAATTTCCAGGGTAAATGTAATGTATGTAAAATGTGGAATTTGTGAACTTTTTTTGTGTTGTAAATGGATTATGCAGTTAACCATGGGAAAAGGGCGTAGGAAGTGGGGTGAAGTGGGTGCGGCCCCCCTCCCCCTCCCCCCGGGTGTCATCACTGAGGGGGGTGTGACAAAAGGGGAAAAATAAGTGTTTTAACCACACATTTTTGCCATTTTCTCAAGCCGGGGGTGACCAGAAATGTTCCGCTCCGGATACCACCTGACCTTGCTACGCCACTGCCATAGGAGATATATTATCAATCCACAATGTTTTTTTCATGTATATGCACACTTGAAAATAATCGTGATTTTAATTTTCATGCTGATTTTTTATTTGGCACATTAGTCCTTCTTCTGTGTCTGTACCTTGTGGTGAACTTTTTTTTTTTTTTTTTTTTAAACCTTTATTTATAAAAGCACAGTACACAGCGTCTGCCTACAACCCCGCGGGCCGGCCGCTATGACACAAACAGGATGGACAAAAAGGAAATTAGAGATAGTACGCTGTTAAAGCAATCTCTTGAGCATACACTGTCATGTGAAACATAGCACCATATCAAATAGGATAAAAGAAGGTTTAATTTTATGATTTTGTCGAGAAGAACAACAACACACAAACACATGGTATCATACTGGCAAGGGTCGTAGGAGGGGGGATAAAGCAAAAAGATAAAGGAACACATCTGGCAAGGGGGGGCGAGCATGAAGGGGAAAAACAGAGGAAATACGGAAAACTGGAAACGGAACGTCAATCATGGAGAAGAGGGGAGAGGAGCCTCATAATCAAGTGGAGGGGAGCAGATATCTCCGCGATACGAATTCCACTGAGCCCAGACCCTGGACCATTTCTTGGGACGCCCCCGTGCCTCATACACGGTTTTTTCTCGGAACATGCACCAGTCCATGTTCTCCTTCCAGGCACTGAGCAATGGTGGTCTAGGGGAGCCCCAGAGCTGAGCTATATCTCTCTTCGCGACCATGTTGCCCAGAGTGACCCAGAGCGTCTGAGCAGCGTTGCAATCTGAGGGCTCCCACACATTAAGCAGACCACGTCGTGCTTCGGGAAGGAGGGGGATCCCGGTGACACGACCCATAACATCATGCACTCTAGACCAGAAGGCCGCGATCATTGGGCATTCCCACAAAACATGAAGGAAGGTACCATCCATACCGCACCCACGCCAGCACCGTCCATCCGAAACTAAACCCATTCGTACCAGACGCATTCCGGTCACATACACACGGTGGAGGATCTTAAGCTGGACAAAACGAAGCCGAGCAGGGATAGCCACCTCCTTAGGGGAGGATACAGCGGACTGCCAGTCCTCGTCGTCGAGTTCGAGCCCGTCAGCTGTCCAAGAAGCACGAAGTTTCTCAAGTTGGTCAGCCCTGTTGTTGACGAGCTTTTTATATATTAAGGAAATCGTGCTATCGGGGACATGGCCGTCCAAGACACGATCCTCCAAAGGGGATGACTGCGGAATATCGGTACCAGGGGGAAAAACTGAGGACAAGGCATGTCGAACCTGCATATATCGGAAGTGCTCCCTGTCGTCGAGCCGGTATTCCAGTTTCAAAACAGCGAAGGACTTCACAGCGCCCCGCGCCCATAGATCCTCCACCTTACTAATCCCAATCATGTCCCACTTATCAAACCCTTTCGTCTTCCACAGGTTGCCCAACCGATCCGAGTCATACAGTGGCGTCATACGCGTCAACTTACCACCCCAGCCCGTGGCCACAGTAGCATCCCTCCAGGCCCGTACCGCACACTTCGTTGGACCTGTAAGGAGCCGAACGGGTGACTTTGAATACAAAGCCCTATTAAAGTTGCCGCCGGGCAATAACAGTTTATCCAGAGCAAAGGCGGGGGCAGGTTCCGAAGAATACGTCGCATGGTTGATAGCGCTCAGGTGTGAGGCCCAATAATAGCGTCTAATATCCGGCAAAGCAATACCACCATCGTACCATGAGAGGGTAAGCTTGGACAATGCAATACGGGCACGGCCATCCCAAATCAGTTGTCTCTGTAGACTCTCGACCTCACGAAAATAACGAGCAGGGACAGGGTCGAAAAAATTCTGCAGGGCGTAAAGAAATCGGGGGAGCGACATCATTTTGAAGAGCGCCGCTCGGCCCAATGGAGACAGGGGCAATTCACGCCACCTTCGTACGTCCTGCTTGAGTCGGCGGAGCGGAGCATACATGTTCCGTTCATAGCGGACCGAAGAGACCGTAGAAACATAGATCCCCAAATATTTGAAGCCGTCCGTCGCCACCAATATGGGGAACCTAGGAGGCAGAGGCGGCAAAGCCCCGGCTATAACATAAACACAGGACTTGGTCCAATTGATGACTAATCCAGAGTTCTTACCGAAGGACGTAAGAACGTCGAAGAGGACGTTAAGAGACTTTTGAGGGGAAGTGAGATAGAGGAGGATATCATCGGCGTACAATGAGACGCGATCCTAGAGATCTGGCGACCACCGGATCCCCTTAATCGAGGGTTCCCACCGAAGCCACGCCGCAAGGGGTTCAAGCGCGAGCGCAAATAGAAGCGGGGAAAGCGGATCACCCTGACGAGTGCCACGACCCAATGGGAAGGGGTCAGAGCATCTGCCATTTATCACAACCTGAGCCAGTGGTCGTTCGTAAAGGAGCCTGACCCACGGAAATAAAATTAGGACCAAAGCCAAACTTAGCGAGGGTCGCCCAGAGATAGGGCCACTCGATGGTGGCGAAAGCCATTGTGGCGTCTAGGGAGGCCACCACCGCCGGCTCCGCGAGAGTTGCAGCCCTCGCGAGAACACCATGGAGCCTACGCAGGTTAAGGGCCGTGTTCCTGTGCGGAATAAAACCGGATTGATCCGGATGGATCAGGTCGCAAATCACCTTCAACAACCGATTGGCCAGAACCTTGGCCAGGATTTTGGGTTCCGCGTTTAGCAGGGAAATGGGGCGGTAGGAGGTACAACGGTCACGAGGCTTGCCATCTTTATAAATGACCACTATGGCAGCTAAGCGCTGCTCAAGTGGGAGGCTACCAGCCTCAACCGCATCGAGAAACATGTTGCGCAGATGGGCGGCCATCTTATCAGGGCAGAGTTTGTAGAGTTCGATGGGCAACCCGTTCGGGCCCATCGCCTTACCCGAGCGGAACGATCGGATGGCAAGGGCAATCTCATCTACGGTGAAAGGGGCCTCCAAAACAAGGCCATCTTCCTCCGATACAGTAGGCAGAGCTATGTCACGCAATAACAGCCTGGAATCGGCCTCATCACGATCACTAACAGGAGTATAAACCTTCCGGAAGTGGTCCACAAAACAGTCAACAATCTCGCCTGGGTCGGAGACAGTCTCACCAGATTCGCGAACAATAACAGGCACAACACGACTCGCTCAGTCAGCCTTATCTAGCCATGCCAGGAGTTTGCTAGCTTTGTCACCCACATCATACAGCCGGCCCAGTTGATTCGCGCGCATTAACTTAGCAGCATCAGTGACACAAGCCTTGTAGTCAGCCTGTTTCAATTCCAGAGTGTGCAGCAGTGCAGGCGTGTCGTCCCCACCCAGCTCACTTTCAAGGGCAGTGATCTCAGTCTCAAGGGCCAGAACAGCCTCCCTTTTAGCCCTACGCTCAGCAGC
Organism: Lissotriton vulgaris; assembly: GCF_964263255.1. Taxonomy (NCBI): domain Eukaryota; kingdom Metazoa; phylum Chordata; class Amphibia; order Caudata; family Salamandridae; genus Lissotriton; species Lissotriton vulgaris. Next base: position 254,992,343 of record NC_141687.1, read on the forward strand.
AATGAGAGATAATGCGGAACCCCTGATAACTGTCTTAAAGGCCTCCCACAGAACAGTAGGGGAGGTGACCGAGCCCACATTCTCATCAAAGTAGCAGTCAATTGCCTTCACCATATCGGAGCGGAGTCGGGGATTTTGGAAGTGCCAGGGAGGGACAGGGGGGATCCTGTTGCCGAGCAGACCACCCACCGAAATCCTGACCACCAAGGGGGAATGGTCCGAGATACCCCGGGGAAGCTGTCAAACGTCCCGGACAGTGGACAGAGTGGAGGCCAACATAAAGAAATAATCTATACGAGAGAGGTTGCCATGTGCACCAGAGTGGAAGGTATACTGCAGGAGCGACGGGTGTAGCGAACGCCAAACATCCACCAGACCAAAAGTATCTGCCATCTCGTTGAGCCACATCTGGGATGGCGGCAGGACTCTAGAGGGCAGCCGATCAAATTCGCCAGACATAACAGAATTGAAGTCCCCGCCCATGATCAACAGTCCATCAGGGAGACCAAGAAGAGTCTTGCCGAGGTCGGCGTAGGTGGTAACTTGCAGCCCCGGGGGAATGTACACAACCACTAGCACAACTTGTTTACCCTCCCACCGCCCGGAGACAGCAGCATACCGCCCCTGATCGTCCAATATAACATCGTCAATAGCAAGGGCTAGGGAGGACTTCACCATGATACCCACTCCCCGGGACCCAGAGGTGAAACCAGCATGTGCGACCAATCGGTAGCCTCGACGGTCGAGAGCCTTACAAGCATTACCGATTAAGTGGGTCTCCTGAAGGAACACAACATCAGGGGCATGTCGCCTCAATAACTGCAACACAATGCCACGTTTGATTCTGTCTCCCAACCCGTTGACGTTCCAAGAAAGAACCTGCATCTCACCCCCCCCATAGCAGCAAAAGCAATCCGCCCCAACCCTCCCCCACAACCCCAAGTTCGGAATATTTGCGATCAGTGAAATACCATGAAAAAGGGAACGTAACAAACAAAACGAAACACAACCAAGTCCCCAAGAACCATCCCCCAACCAAGAACCCGTTACAACACCCCCCACCCTGCACCCCTGCTGACTAAAAAGCCACCCCAAACTGCAGTGTGCCTGTCGCCCCATCTGATCTACACAAAGAACCCCCCGAGGAGGAAGGGAGAAATCACCCGCACCCGCACCTCCACGGGCATAAACATAGAGCCCACAGTTAATTTACTCTGTAGAGTTCGTAGTCTCAAGTCGGACCTCCGGGGGCCCATATCACTCCTGGGCCGTCGCACCACCTTCCGCACCACCAGGGCCACCGCTCTCAGAGTCATCTGTCGGCAACGAGTCCAACCAGTCAGCAGCACGGTCCGGCTGATCAAAAAAATAGGCACGTTCTCTGAACTCAATCCGCAATCGAGCTGGAAACAACATGGCGTACTTCAGTCCTCGGTCCCTTAGACGACGCTTCACTCCGAGGAACCCAGATCGCTGTCGTTGCACTTGGGGAGTGAAATCAGGATAGATGGAGATAGTTATTGTAGTATTTCAACGGGCCGTGCTTACGGGCGGCCTGCAGGATAGCGTCTCTGTCTCGATAGTGAAATAGCCTTGCGATGATAGGCCTCGGCGGGCCTCCTGGCTTCACTTGCCCTCCTGGGAAACGATAGGCACGCTCCACGGCAAAGAACTTGCGGAGTCCAACCGGAGCGAGTTTAGCAACTAAAAGTTCCTCGACCAGTAAATCGATCGAGGCAGCACCATCACTTTCCGGCACTCCAACTAGGCGTATGTTGTTCCGCCTGGCCCTATTGTCGTAGTCCTCAATGCGTTTGAGCAGTAGATCGTGCGAGGAACGCAGATTCCCGATCTCGGATTGCGCCTCCGCCATGTCAGTCACCAGACTCGACGCCTTCAGGTCTAATGCCTTCACCCTTTTGTTCGTCTTGGCCAGATCGGCTCGAATAAGAGTGACATCCACAGCCACCGTGTCTATCTTGGATACGATGGCTTCGTATTGTTGACTCATATCAGCCTTAAGTCCAGAGATGGCAGCCAATAGGTCCTGAAGTGACACTTCAGAGGAAGACGACATGTCCGTTTGAGGGCCTTCAGAGCCCACACTGGTGACACCGGGGGAGCCTCTCGGCTGGGTGTAGCGCTCGATCATATTAGACTGGATCGACCCCCCCCCCCGGGTTACAGTCTTTCTGCGTTTTTCCGCCTCAGGTTTTGTCGCCATGTCGCAGTCAGCGGCGGCCGAGGGCACCAAAGTTCAGCGGGACGATGATAAGTCCAGAAACTCTGGAGTGCAGTTCGAAGAGTGAATATCACAGGCCTCCGTGCCAGTCCAGAGGTGGAAAGCGTTCACTGTGAGAGTGGCAGGCGAGGACAAAGTAGGAGGAGACCGAGACGATGAGGCCGGAAACCGAAAGTGAAAGTGGCTCACCACCGGTGGGCCAAATGCCAGGGAGCCGTTGTTGTTGCATTACAGCTCGGCCATGGCAGGCAGCCGAGGCCCCGGTTGCGTCAGTGGTTAGGCCAGAAAGTTGAAGGTCCGATTTCGACCAAAAAAGAATCGACAGCATCAGTGAGAGTAGCACTTCAAAAGCCCGTCGAAGTGATCAGGATAGATAAAGAAGGGCGGCGCGGGTCTCGGGAGCTCTCTGCTCACGCGACCATCTTGGATGCCCGCGTAGCTCCTCCTCTGTGGTGAACTTTTTAATTGGTTCTGGGTAAATTGACAGTCACCCGAGATCAAGGCGGTTTATGCCGAAACGCGTTGGGTGCTTGCGTTGTCGATGCACGAAATGCAAAAATAAACTTACACTGAGCAACTTTGGAATGCACGTCTCCTTGAAGACTAGGCTTAGTTTGTGTGCAAGAAAAAAAAGTGTGTGTGTGTGTGTATGTGTGTATATATATATATATATATATATATATATATATATATATATATATATATATATATATATATATATATATATATATATCTCTATATCCTACTGGCGGTCACCAGTAGGTATATATAGTTAGGATTTTTTTGAATAGGGATTTCTGAAAATTCTATGTTGAATAACTTTGTCACTGACCATGTCATGAATGATGTAATATGTGACATCATCAGCAGTGGATTGCGGGTGCGCGATATATAGTTAGTGCAACTAACTATATATGCGAATTTCAATGGTTTTGTGTGAGTAAAATAAGGTTTTGTAAATGCTAATCCCTAACTATATATGGTCTATAACCTATGGTTTTTTCAGTGAATATATATATATATATATATATATATATATATATATATATATATATATATATATATATATATAAGAGAGAGATATTTGTTGCCTATTTTTTACATGAGTGTCGAGCATATGTATGTATATAGAGAGAGAGATATATGTTGCCTACTTTATACATGAGTTTGTCGAGCATCTCCCTTCGTTCAACAGACACTGGTCACTTTTGATCTAAATTGCAGTCAGTAAAATGAGAAGGTGATTGTCTCTTGGTAGTAATGGGCATTTGTTCACTATATACTAGCATTAGTCAGGCTGAGGGTATTGAAGCAGTACGTTATTGGGTAAACGCAGTATTCCATTTTATGAGCACAAGATGATTTTAAAAATGATTGAGATTTACCTCACAAACAACTATTTCATGTTCAATAAGGAGGTTCTCAATATCGATAAGGAATGGATCACTTGACCGGAGTAACCAGGGTTTGCAATGTATGTAGGTCATAGGCGGTATATCTTGGTTCTCCGCCAAGTTGAAAACGTGACAGCATCATCATTGGGCTTATTTTTGTATGCTTACCTCCTTCCGGAGGAACCACTGGTTATTGCAGTAGTGATCAGAAAAAGGTGAATTCTAGTGTTCTAGTGAAGTTGATTAAAAATACAGGGACCTTGTATGTCCTAGACAATATTTTAATGGGTCTGGAATCAATGTGAATAAAAACAGTGTGGTGTGTGGGATGACGGGTTATCAGTCTAACGCACTCTTAGTGTCCAAAAAATAGGTCAACATGTTTCAGCCCTTGCATTCGCCCATGCAGGTCGGTGGGGGCTTTCTTCAGGATCTCGAGAAAGTGATGGTAGCTATGTAGAATGGCAAAGCAACCTGAGTAAACTGCTTATAGTTCACTCTTCACAATTAAGGTAATTTGGTACCTGTTAAATAGAGGGGAGGGAAAGAGGGAGAAATAGTAGCTAACAATTAAAAATCTTTGTGTATTTATGAACATACTATTTCAGTAATATGTGCTGTCTCTAAAATTAGCACACGTATGTTCGCGGTGCACTATGAAGAGAAGAAGTAACTATAAAATGGCAATTCTTTTTCCTCCTTATCTGGGGTGAAAGATGCTTGATAATAGCTAACCCCATTTGACCAGTGTCGTTTCATGCGATTTAGAAGGGACTGTCTAAGGAATACATAGCGATGTGGCATAGCTAGGAGCCCAGTAATAGGGGATGGGGTGTACAGGCTGTTCATGAACCGGTTAATGTGAATCTGTATCATTTACAAAACAGAAACCCTGCGAACGCTATGTCTTGCATTTGTCGAGACTGATAAGACCATGAAACTTATCGTTATCGGGTCTGTATTTCAGTAAAGTTACGTGTGATTAGTGAGAAGGGGTCGTGCTATTAATGAAAGGAACGCAGGTTTCAGAGGCGAGCTTAAACATGATTGAGATTTGCCTCACAAACAACTATTTCATGTTTAATAAGGAGGTTCACCAGCAGTTACATGGGGTTGTGATGGGGGCATGCTTCTCTCCCAGCCATGCGTGTATTCATGTTGGTTGGTGGGGGAGCATGTCTTCAGGACCCTCCACAAAGACTTAGTTGACGCTCATGTTCTCCATTGGTGGAGATTTATTGATGATGTTTGTTTAATTTGGAGAGGATCTATGGAATCGGCTAAAGAGTTCATTGAGACCATCCATAATAGCACCCTGAATTTAAATTTTACTGCAGATATTAGAAATGTGAGTGTGCAGTTCTTAGAAGTAGAGTTATATGTTAAAGACCACTCCATCCACACTAAACTCCACAGACAGAAAAAGGACTGCAGGAAATTCTATACTCCATGCTCGCAGTTCTTACCACAACCACCTCATTTAGAGTATCCCCTATGGGGAGTTATTAAGAAGCAGACGTATTTGCAGTTCAGAGGCTGATTTACGTAACAGTCAGTCAGAAGCTTTCCAGTGATTCAGAGCTAGGGGCTATAAAACCAAAGATCTAAAAGCTGCACTAAATAGAGCCAACAGTCACAGTAGGGAAGATTGTCTAGCTGCCATTACCACCTATGCACTTCCTCAGCATACTACTACAACGGAGCACACTTGTTGTTCCATGAATTCAGTAAGACTGATTACTACTTTCAGCCGACAAGAGAGACCGGTGTGTATGATCATTTATAAAAACTGGCCTATAATATTGTCAGATATTACTATGTCACAAATTGTGCCAGAGCTTCCCGCTTTAACTTTTAGACGAGCACCCTCAATGAGGGATGCCCTTGTTAAATCTAGTCCAGAGGTGACTGTCTCCAACACATGGCTGTCGGCACGGTCAGGGTTTTATAAGTGTAGCTCGTGCCGAGCATGTAAATTTGTCAAACCATTCTACATACCCTACTGCCTTTGATGCCAAACCTGTCCGGATACAGTGACACTATACCTGCAGGACTGATTTTGCAATCTATATTTTTGAATGCTCATGTCATCTCAAATATGTTGTACAAAACAAAGTTTTCAATAGAATACTCCAACATTTACGAGCAATAGTTAACTCTGATCCAAATTATCCAGTGGTTCGCCACTTCAAATTAGTTCACAGTAATGATCTCAAGGATTTGAGTTACTATGTTGTAGGCTCAGTACCTAAATCTATCAGAGGTGGTAATCGAGAAAGGAGATTACGGCAGCTAGTCAAAGTCAGAGAGTCTTGTATAGCACACAGATCACCGTTAGCTCTCAAGACACTTGCAGACCAGTCCACTACCTGAATTCTATCTCATTTAATTTAGAGAACGGCCATGTGTTTAGTTTTCTGCAGAAACGTCGGTAGTCTGGGATGGACAAGAGGTGTGTCGGGAGCTGAGTCCAGAGGTGGGGTGCAAGATAGGTAAAAGAGCGGCCACCATTGCGCATAGTGCGAACCCGCAGAGGGATTAAAAGAGGTTTGGAGCTAGATCTCAGGGTTGTGGTATTTTATCAGTTTTTTTCCAAGATAACCAGGGCCAGTGCCATAGAAGCTTTTATGTGTTAAGCACATGATTTTACACTGCCCTCTCTTCCTAATTGGAAGCCAATGGAGTGTTTCAAATTGGGACCGGACGGCGATCTAGGAGGCAGATCCAAGATTAATCTGGCTGCAGTGTTCTGCAGAATCTGTAGTTTGGAGAAAAGAGCTTCATTTATAGAGGCCAATAAGGCATTTCCGTAGTCCATGCGACTTACAAAAAGGCCCTGCACCAGTGGCTTCCGGTTTTCAATTGGTAGCCACTTGAACATTTTTCGTAATTTCCGTAGGATGGCATAGCAGGTGCCCAGTACTCGGTTCACATGGGCTTTCATGGAAAGCTTATTGTCCATGGTAATTCCCAGATTGCAGACTGTTTGTTTTGGAGATGGACAGGGGCCGAGAGTCTGGGGCCACCTGCTGCTTGACCAGTTATCTTCGGCCCTGCCGAACAAAATTATCTCTGTTTTGCTGTTTAACTGTAATTTATGTTGGCCCATCCAGCTGTCGATGAGGGTCATACATTTTTTAAACCGGACCATTGTGCCAATGTGATCAGCAGCTGGATATCGTCTGCATATGAGACAACCTCAAACCCGTAGGATATGATAATCTTGGCCAATGGGGTGACCTACAGATTGAAGAGCATAGGGCTCAAGATAGATCCCTGGGGAACTCCAATACATACTGGTCTGCTACACACAGCCAGGGGACCTAGGTGCACGGTGGTTGAGCGGTCCATTAGATCATTTTTAAACCAGTCCAGGGCCTTCCCTCGGAGACCCCCATCTCCCAGAGCCGCTGTAACAAAATGTCATGGGAGATGGTGTCAAAAGCGGCCGACAGGTCTAAAATAACCAGTATAGCTGATTCTTTTTTGTCCAAGCCCGCCTGATGTTATCTACCACTTCAACCACCGCCGTTTCGGTACTATGTGCCGCACGAAACCCTTATTGAGAAGAATCAAGAAGCCTATGGCTTTCTAGATGACTTGTTAGTTGTTGTTTACCAGGGCCTCGAGCTTTCCCAAAATAAGGCAGCAGTGAAATTGGGCGTAATTGCCTGGTTCACTGGCATCTAGAGTGGGCTTCTTTAAGATGAGTCTGACTTGCGCTATCTTCCTGGTTCTTGGTACAGCAGCTTGTTCCAGAGACATATTAAAGATCTCTGTTAGCCTTGGTGTCAGCCGTGAGTCTATTTTCCTCTAGATCCGGGGGGGGAAGAGGATCAGCAGGAGAGCCATATTTAATTTTGACGACAACTTCTGATACCTGTTCACAAGTTACTGGTTTAAAATTAGTCAGCAGAGGTACCAGTGAATGGTTCTTCTTAGCTGGATGCGTGGAAATGTTATTTTCTTGGGGGAAGGATCTATAGATGGCTTTTACTTTATCGTCAAAAAGAAAGATGTTTTTTCGACCCAGTCCTGTGTGGGAATGACAGAGGGTTGGGTAGCATCAGGGGTGGTGAACTCTTTCAGGATTTTATACAGCTCTTACTTTAATTGGCAGCGTTCTCAACCCTATCAGTTAAATAACGCTGTTTAGTCTGTTTGATAATATTTAGGTATGAGCAGTGGGTTTCTTTATATTTAGTTCGATCACTGGCAGAATGTGTTTTTGTCCAGAGATGTTCTGTGGCCCTGTTGGACAGTTTCTCAACTTTTAGTGCTGCAGTGAACCAAGGGGATGGTTTGCTATTGGTCTTAACTCTTGACATAGGGGCTACTATATTCAGAGTGGATGTTATGGCATGTTCAATAGCCTTTGTTGCTTCGTCTATGTTATCTGTATCAGGAAGAGCAGCAAAATTAAAATGAGTAGAGAAAGAGGCAGGACTAACCTTCCGCCAAGGTCTAACAATAGCACTAGTCTTATCACGACTCACCATAGAGTCCTCCATAAGAAGACTAAAATGTATTAGATGGTGATCAGTCCAGAGAAGCTGTAGCGGCTGACCGACTACGAGCTTAGTTGAGTTTGTAAACAAAAGTTCTAGAGTGTGACCGGCAGTTGTTCTAGCCTTAATGTCTGCAATGATGTCATCAATTGGTCAGTGTCTGGGTCCAGCGATAGGTCGACATGATAATTAAAATCTCCAATAAGAATAAAATTGTTTGCGTTCAAAACAAAGGGCGCAATAAGTTCTGTTAACTCCTCTACGAAGTTGGCTTTGTCTCCTGGAGTTCTATAGATAAGGGTTCCTGTCCATGTTCTAAACGACTGCATTATAAATTAAAAAATTAAGATTTCTGCTTGTTCAAAGGTCAGGAAGTCTACAATAGTGGTTTCTAATTTAGCTGTTGTGGCACATTGGGAAGCGCTATACCCCCATCATACCAGCTCTTTGTTAATTTAGCTTGGACAATATGTGGCGGCCTTCCATCCCTCAACAGATTAGAGACAGTAGAGGCGATGGCCCTAAAATAAGAGTCAGGAAGCAGTAATGGTGTATTTTCGAGGACATATAGAAAGTGCGGGAGCGCCATCATTTTGTATAATGCCGTCTTGCCCAGAAGTGTAAGAGGGAGAGTCCGCAATACCTTAACGTCTCGCCTAAAGCGCTCTAACTGGGGATTAAGATTTAAAGCCAAAAATTCGTTTGGGTCTGAAGTAATATAGATACCCAGGTATTTAAATGCTTTCGTTGTAGTGCGGAGGGAGCAACTCGCAGGTAGAATGGGAGGAGGGCCGGTCAGAACATGAAGAACTGACTTGGCCCAACTGATTTTGTAACCAGACACTCTTCCAAACTTCTCACATACGTTCAGCAATTCTAAGATGGATTTCTTGGGGGAGGTGAAATATAACAAGATGTCATCCGCATATAGGGATATGCGGCCTTTACACGTGTTGGTCCAAGAAAGGCCCTTGATGGAGGGTTCCCATCTGATCCAAATTGCGAGAGGCTCTAGAATCAACGCAAATAGCAGCGGGGCAATGGGCAACCCTGCCGCGTACCCCTGCCAAGTGGAAAATCACTGGAGACATGCCCATTGGCCGAAACATGTGCCAAAGGCTTGTTGTAGAGGAGGCGAACCCAGGCACAGAATTTCGGACCGAAGCCGATATGGCGAAGCACGGCAAATAAGTAAGGCCATTCCACGGTGTCAAACGCCCTAGTGGTGTCCAATGAGAGAATGACCGCAGGTTCACGGATGTACGATGACGTGCCAGGACCGCGTAAAGCCTGCGCAGGTTGAGTGCCATGCTTCGGTGTGGCATAAAGCCAGACTGGTCCGGGTGCACTAAAGAGGAGAGGTGGGGAGTCCACCGTAGTGCCAGAAGTTTGGCAAGGATCTTGGGCTCCGCGTTTATCAATGAGATGGGGCGATAGGACGAACAGTCCATCGCTGGTCTGCCTGGTTTATGGATCGCGACAATCGTGGCAAGCCGTTTGATCTCTTGGCAGTTCTCCTGCTTCAAGACTGTCGAGAAACATCTCGAGCAGGAAGGGAGCAGAGGTCTGCTCTGTCTTTTTATATAGTTCCACTGGGAATCCATTAGGTCCCAGCGCCTTTCCAGACGCTAGTGAGTAAGTTGCAGTCTGTAACTCCTGTGTGGTGATATCTGCCTCTAACAGGAGCGTTGCCTCAGGGGAAAGACGGGGAATTGTCAGATCGTTGATGTAGTCTTATGCCTCCTCAGACGTGAACGACGCCCGGGTGGCATATAATTGCTCATAATGGTCAGCCAGTATGTCCACTATACCATCCGGGTCAGAGGTCACGGAACCAGTGAGGGAAGTCAGTTGCGCTATGACCCTGTTTGCCCTTTCCTTCCTATCCAGCCAGGCCAGCATCTTTCCCACTTTATCTCCCAGTTCATACACTCTATGCCTAGCTGCTTGGAGGAGAGTCATCACTGTCTCCCTCTGATACGCCACATACGCTGCCTGTTTAAGCTGTACCTCTAGGGTGGCTGCGGGGGATGGGTGCCTCGCCTGTTCTGTCATTGCGGCAGCTAATTCTTCCTCAAGGTTGTCTTACTCCGCCCTCTTTGCCCGCTTGTGACCTGTGATCAAAGCTATTGCTTGGCCACGGAGGACTACCTTATAGGCCTCCCAGAGCGTGCTAGGGGAGTCCACTGTGCCCACATTCTCTTGAAAGAATAGTTTGGTAGTGGCTGTGAGGTGCTTTATAATGGGGCGCACATGTAGAAATCCTGCATAAATCGGGAACATACGTTTTTTGGGAGCTTGATGATGTGTGTACTTGAGCAGCAACGGAGAGTGGTCTGATATACCCCTTGGGCGAATGAGTACCTCTTCTATTCCCGTCAAGCCATCTACTGAAGTTAGGAAATAATCAATGCGTGTTTGGCAGTTATGGACCACGGAGTAAAAGGTGTACTGGCGCTCGTCAGGGTGTTTATGTCGCCAACTATCCCTAAGTCCCATAGCTTCTGTGAAACCTAGGAGACGTTGTCCACGCTGTTTCCCTGATCTAGTGGGAAATCTGTCCTTCTCACCATCTATTATATCATTAAAGTCGCCCCCTATGAACAGTGTTGCCGCCGGTAGTGCTCGGAGGAAGGCTGTGAGGGCAGAGTGGGTTTGTGCATGTAGGGCCGGGGGGACATATACAGAAACCAGATTAAATAAACGCCCTTCCCAATGACATGTTAGTGCCCCGAAGCGGCCCTGATCGTCAGTTCGTTTCTGCTGTATTATTAGCGGGAAATTTTGTCTGATAAGTATCCCCGTGCCTCTACAACCTGAAGAAACTCAGCGTGTGCCACCATATGGTATCCACATCTATCCATGGCTTTAACAGCAGAGCCCATTAAGTGCGTTTCTTGTAGGAGCGCCACTGCGGGCCCACAACGCTTCAAATGCTGGAGTACCAAACCCCTCTTCACTTTATCTCCTAACCCTCGGACATTCCATGACATTACTGTTAAAGCTGAGTGGGGAGACCTAGACTCTTGTGAAACCTGTTCCGCCATTAGTCGTGTCAAAATGTGTCAAGCATGTATAGCCACAAATGCTACACATAGATCCATCGTGAAAGGAGAGTACTGCCCCAAGAACATTGCATTTAACAAAAAAACAAACATGTGTTCCCTTACCAAAAACTCCCATCCCCCCTCCCTGCCTAGCAAGCCTAAAACTGCCCGCCACCCCAACTCAACAGAGTGCTTAAGCCCACCCAGAATTGCAATAATTGCGTATCGGGGGTAGTGAGTTCCGTAAGGCTCCAGCCCTTCTTAAGACTCCAAGGCCAGCCTCAGTCCATAACCCAAAAACGGCACATTCCGGAAAAAAGTTGCATCGCTACACAGTTTGGTCCGGAACCTCAGTGCATCTGCAAAGTCTATTCTTCCTCTAATGGTGTCACCTGGTTCGATCCACGGCCACTGCGAGCCTGTTTCTCCGAATCTTCTTCCTCCTCTCTGCGGCGATGGGAGCCATTTCCTCGCCCAGCTCGGCCCGTCGGACTCCACCCCTCAATCCAGTCAATAGCCACCTCTGGCGTATCAAAGAACCAGGTCCGGTCCCCAGCCACCACTCTAAGCTTTGCTGGGAAAAGCATTGAATATGGTAGTTCCTTTTCGCAAAGACGTTTTTTAACGTCAAAGAAGCTTCGCCTACGCCTTGAAACAGCTGCAGGGTAATCAGGGAAGAAGTTCACAGTAGAGTTCAAAATGCGTATTGGAGGTGAAATGCGTGCCGCTTGCAAAATTGCATCCCTGTCTCTAAAATTAAAGAGTCTGGCCAGTACCGGTCGCGGGGGAGCCCCCGGTTTTGGTCTCCCTCCCGGTACCCTGTGGGCACGTTCCACTGAGAAGAAATGTGATAGTCTCTTGGGTTGTAGTTTAGTTTTAATCAGCTCCTCCACGTAGAAGTCCATCGCCTGGGAGCCTTCCGATTCTGGAATACCTATAATTCGAACGTTGTTCCGTTTTGCGCGTCCTTCTTGATGATCGAGCTTGTCAGCAAGGAGTTTGTTCTGTTTTTCAAGGTGGGCAACCGCAACCTGGAGCTCTGAAGTATCTACTACCAACGATTTGACCACCACCTCTACATCTTTCACTCTGTCCACCATTTTGTGAAGGTCTGCACGTAGCAGGGATACATCGGTGGATATTGTGCCAACAGTAGTCTGGACGTTAGCAAGAGCTCGCATAATCTCGTGCGTGATTTTTGAGGCTCCCTCTGCATCTGGCGTCTTATTTTGAGTGGAGCGTCCTTCCGGCGCGGTGGGAGAGTTTTTACCATAAGCATATTTGTCCAATTTTTGTCGCGCGGTCTGGTTTCTGGGACCCCTTCCCGCCATGGCACAGTCAATCGGGGGTAGTTCCTGGGGCCTAAGACCACCCGTAGCAAGAGGTACAAATGGGCTGGAGGAATGTATCGTCCTGTAAAAGTATGGCAGTATGGCGCTGCGCCACTCCTCGGGAAACTAAATCTGGTTAAGGGCTTGTACGCTGAAGACGGCAGTATGGCTGTAGGGCTTCATCCCCGGTCTGCGTAATTAGGACCCTCCTGGATAGGCCCTGGAGCAGCACCAGGCCACGTGGGGGACCGGGTATTGCATCCACCCAGGCCGCACGTCTACCGGACCTAATCCCGGGTAGAAACGGAGAGCAGAATAGATCAACGCACCTCTCCAAGTCGTCTGGTCGAAGCTGTGGGGGTGCAGGATAAGCCGGATTCTCTGGGGGCCGGTAGGGGATGATAGTCTGAGAAGGGTGCAGCAGCCGCATCCAGGCATGGGTCTCAAAATGGCCCCTTTCCGGTCGGTAGGGAAGTCGAGCGGCCCCAGGCAATAATGGCGTAGGGTCCGTGAAGAGAGTCCGGAGGCGAGAGGTCCTTGGGTGGAGGAGGAGGTGCGTCCAGAGTTGATAGCGTGGTGGGGTTTGTGCTAGGATCACAGCCGTTCAGCGCAGCGCGTCACGGCGACCTCTACGTTGGGCGTCAGCAGAACTAGAGTCCCCGGTCCAGTCGTCGGACCCAGGCCGTTCCTCTGTAGAGAGCGATTGCAGTAGTTAGGAAGAACGGATTTTCACCGGAGTACCTCCGGGTGTTGCCGCTCAGGTTCGGACGTCGGCTCCAGCCGTCTGAGCTCTTTAGTTGCCAGATATGTATGCGGATAGCTGTGAAGGACAAGGATAACCTCGGAGCTCAAGAAATAAGCGGCCATCTTAATCGATGTACTGTACTTTTATGAAGGATATCAAATGAATGATGACATCTATTGTTTCTTGCATTAGCCTAAGAATTAATGCGCACTAGCACTTTATGTGAATTCTATGGACTTTCTGTGCAGTATGGAATTGACTTCCATGTGTATATATATAATGATTTTTTGTTTACATTGGGACATTCTGAGCTCAACTACATGTTTATAGTGCACTTTCAACTTATATATTTAAGGAATGGGTATGGCTTCAGGCTGTTTTTTAAATATACTGTAGAACAACTATATTGACCCAATGTTGATAGGTTGCACATTTGTCGCACATTATCTAGCACTTGCACTTTATTATATGCACTTTTATATATTTATCAGCAATCATGATCCTAATACTTTGAAAGGGTTGTTTAGAGGCATTGTACATGATTTTAATACATTTGTACTTGTAAAGGCATTTCTCAAGCGCGTGGCTACCTGTAGGCATCCCAGCGCTGACATTTGACAGGTTTGTTCACGTAGAAAGTACCAAATGGAATCTGTGTTCGTAGTCCACAAGGTATTTGTCAGTGTGTCTTTATCATGAAATTAAGATATGCTATTTTATTGTATCTTTATATTTAATGGAGGCCCTAGGTGTCATCACTCATGTATGTTTTGTTGGTGCCCGTATAGTATTTTTTTCATGTTTATTGCTGAAAGTATGTGAATACATCAGGATTTCTATTGGTTGTTGCACTATATAATGATCCTAACTGGTCCAGCGCGTCATGTGATCAAGACCGCGGAAACGCGGTCAAAATGCTTCAGGCTGGGCACTCGCTACTTTATTTCCTGGATACACTAATTTTGCAATAAAGGCACTGCACTTATACTCCAGGCTTTGGTCCGTACTTGTTTTGTTGCTGAGGATGTGGCAGCACAAGAACTGTCACTCTCTCCCTCTCTCCCTCTCTCCCTCTCTCCCTCTCTCCCTGTCTCCGTCTCTGTCTCCCTCTCTCTCTCCCTCTCTCTCTCCCTCTCTCTCTCCCTCTCTCTCTCCCTCTCTCTCTCCCTCTCTCTCTCCCTCTCTGTCTCCCTCTCTGTCTCTCTCTTTCCCTCTCCCTCTCTGTCTCTGTCTCTCTCTTTCCCTCTCCCTCTCTGTCTCTGTCTCTCTCTTTCCCTCTCCCTCTCTGTCTCTGTCTCTCTCTTTCCCTCTCCCTCTCCGTCTCTCTCTTTCCCTCTCCCTCTCCGTCTCTCTCTTTCCCTCTCCCTCTCCGTCTCCATGTCCCTCTCCGTCTCTGTCTCTCTCTTTCCCTCTGTCTCTCTCTTTCCCTCTGTCTCTCTCTTTCCCTCTGTCTCTCTCTTTCCCTCTGTCTCTCTCTTTCCCTCTGTCTCTCTCTTTCCCTCTGTCTCTCTCTTTCCCTCTGTCTCTCTCTCCCTCTCCCTCTCCGTCTCGCTGTCTTCCTCTCCGTCTCCCTCTCCGTCTCGCTGTCTCCGTCTCGCCGTCTCCATCTCCGTCTCCGTCTCCCTCTTCGTCTCCATCTCACTCTCCGTCTCTGTCTCTCTCTTTCCCTCTCCCTCTCCGTCTCCATCTCCCTCTCCGTCTCTGTCTCTCTCTTTCCCTCTCCGTCTCCGTCTCCATCTCCCTCTCCGTCTCTGTCTCTCTCTTTCCCTCTCCCTCTCCATCTCCCTCTCCGTCTCTGTCTCTCTCTTTTTCCCTCTCCGTCTCTGTCTCTCTCTTTCCCTCTCCGTCTCCGTCTCCATCTCCCTCTCCGTCTCTGTCTCTGTCTCTCTCTTTCCCTCTCCCTCTCCGTCTGTCTCTCTTTCCCTCTCCCTCTCCGTCTGTCTCTCTTTCCCTCTCCCTCTCCGTCTGTCTCTCTTTCCCTCTCCCTCTCCGTCTGTCTCTCTTTCCCTCTCCCTCTCCGTCTGTCTCTCTTTCCCTCTCCCTCTCCGTCTGTCTCTCTTTCCCTCTCCCTCTCCGTCTGTCTCTCTTTCCCTCTCCCTCTCCGTCTCTGTCTCTCTCTTTCCCTCTCCCTCTCCGTCTCCATCTCCCTCTCCGTCTCTGTCTCTCTCTTTCCCTCTCCCTCTCCGTCTGTCTCTCTTTCCCTCTCCCTCTCCGTCTGTCTCTCTTTCCCTCTCCCTCTCCGTCTGTCTCTCTTTCCCTCTCCCTCTCCGTCTGTCTCTCTTTCCCTCTCCCTCTCCGTCTGTCTCTCTTTCCCTCTCCCTCTCCGTCTGTCTCTCTCTTTTTCCCTCTCCCTCTCCATCTCTGTCTCTCTTTCCCTCTCCGTCTCCGTCTCCATCTCCCTCTCCGTCTCTGTCTCTGTCTCTCTCTTTCCCTCTCCCTCTCCGTCTGTCTCTCTTTCCCTCTCCGTCTGTCTCTCTTTCCCTCTCCCTCTCCGTCTGTCTCTCTTTCCCTCTCCCTCTCCGTCTGTCTCTCTCTTTCCCTCTCCCTCTCTGTCTCTCTCTTTCCCTCTCCCTCTCCGTCTGTCTCTCTTTCCCTCTCCCTCTCCGTCTGTCTCTCTTTCCCTCTCCCTCTCCGTCTGTCTCTTTCCCTCTCCCTCTCCGTCTGTCTCTTTCCCTCTCCCTCTCCGTCTGTCTCTCTTTCCCTCTCCCTCTCCGTCTGTCTCTCTCTTTCCCTCTCCCTCTCCGTCTCGGTCTCTCTCTTTCCCTCTCCCTCTCCGTCTGTCTCTCTTTCCCTCTCCCTCTCCGTCTGTCTCTCTCTTTCCCTCTCTCTCTCCGTCTGTCTCTCTCTTTCCCTCTCTCTTTCCCTCTCCCTCCCTGCCTCTGTCTCTCCCTCTCCCTCTCCCTCCCTGTCTCTGTCTCTGTCTCCCTTTCCCTCTCCCTCTCCCTCTCCGTCTGTCTGTCTCTTTCCCTCTCCCTCTCCGTCTCCGTCTGTCTGTCTCTTTCCCTCTCTCTTTCTGTCTGTATGTCTCTTTCCCTCTCTCTTTCTGTCTGTCTGTCTCTCTCTTTCCCTCTCCGTCTGTCTCTCTCTTTCCCTCTCTCTTTCCCTCTCTCTTTCCCTCTCTCTTTCCCTCTCTCTTTCCGTCTGTCTCTCTCTTTCCCTCTCTCTTTCCCTCTCTCTTTCCCTCTCTCTTTCCCTCTCTCTTTCCCTCTCTCTTTCCCTCTCTCTTTCCCTCTCTCTTTCCCTCTCTCTTTCCCTCTCTCTTTCCCTCTCTCTTTCCCTTTCCCTCTCTCTTTCCCTCTCCGTCTGTCTCTCTCTTTCCCTCACTCTCACTCTCTTCCCCTCACTCTCACTCTCTTCCCCTCACTCTCACTCTCTTCCCCTCTCCCTCTTCCCCTCTCCCTCTTCCCCTCTCTCTCGCTGTCTCTCTCATTCTCTTGCTGTCTCTCTCATTCTCTTGCTGTCTCTCTCATTCTCTTGCTGTCTCTCTCATTCTCTTGCTGTCTCTCTGTCTATCTCTCTCTCTTTCTCTCTTTCTCTCGCTGTCTCTGTCTCTGCCCCTCTGTCTCTTTCTTTCTCTCGCTGTCTCTGTCTCTCGCTTTCTCTCGCTGTCTCTCCCTCTGTCCATCTGTCTCTCAAATGACATGGTCAGTGACATCGAAAATGACATCATCCAGTGAATGTGGTTTGCTTCGTTATTTAAATATGTATTATATATTTAGCAGTTTGCATTGAAGAATGAGTGGATATATAAATATCTGGATGGAGGATTTAGTAGCAGTGTCATTGACTGTTTACTTGACTACTTTAAAGTGTCTCACTAAATATATTGGATAGTGACTAAACTGTGTGAACATCTGTATCACTTTGTCAGTTGTTGTGTAAACTGCTTCTCCAATTGGTTACTACTTATTTCAAAGTCTATATTAGTTATTGATTAGTTAACTGAGTATTTGTATGGGAGAGTGAATGTGTGTGTGTGTGGTTCGGTGGGGGTTGTGTGACTGCCCAAGATGTGTGAATAGTTGATTCAGTAGGTATATGAAGTTAAAACTACATGTTATAACAGTTGTTTCGGTGAGTGAATATCTTTATGGGTGTGGTGATGAGCAAAAATCTCTCTCAATGGTACATGTCCAACAAAGTAGGTAAATAAAAGGCAGTGTATATGTCAGTTGTTGTTTTTATTAACAAGTATACATTAGACTCCGTGATTGTATGTGTGACTGTATGGATAACTGTATACTTGTAATAGTGATTTTATAACACACCAAGTATAAGTTACTATCTATATCAATAGATAAAGTGGTGTTTGTATAAGTGTATAGCTAAGTAAATGTAAGTATGATCCATGTTTGCATAAGTGAATAGGATGACTTCATAAGTGAATAGGATGTGTGCTGGTGTGTAATGTCGAGAAAGGTGTATAAGTATATTTGATAGTGTTCTATTGATCATTGACTGCATGTATGAGTGAATCTATAGGTAAATGATTAGATGTGTGTATTGATCTAGGAATCACTGAGTGGGTTTTTAGAAACATGTATTGGTGCGTCAATGGATTCAAATATGGTACTCTGTATTTTACAGTGAGTGATGAAAGGTTATACTAGTGTATGATGAGGTGTATCTGATTGTCACGTGGATGATGTCATTTGAGATGTCATCAGTCATGTCACTGACCATGTTATGAATGATGTAATATGTGACCTCATCAGCAGTGGATTGCCGTCGATCGAGATATAGTGAGTACAAGTAAAAATATCGGAGGAATTTCAATGGTTTTGTACGAGTGAAATGTTCAGCTAACTATAACACCCCTAAAATCTACCGTTTTTTCATTGAATTTCTAAGGTTTTTTCATTTAAATGCTAATTCCGAACTATATCAGGCCTGAAACCTATGGGTTTTTCAGTGAATTTCAAAGGTTTTCTAAATGCTGATTCCTAACGATATCAGGCCTGAAACCTATGGTTTTTTTCCAGTGAATTTCGAAGGTATTGTAAATGACAATTTTTAAATGTATTAATTGTTATATATATATTTTTTTATACTGATTTACTACATTTTTTAAACTATTTATTTTTAAATATTTTTTTTTAATTACATTATACATTACATTCCAATATATACTTTCTTAGAATGAATTACTTTAGTTTAAATACTTTGCAAATAGGCAATAGACTTTTAAGTACAGTAGTTACAGTTGTTGCAATGGGCAACACAATTTCAAACGCAGTGCAACATTGACCTCATTATGAGTTTTGTAGTTAAATGCAATTAGTTACTTTATGGATTACTTTTCTAACCACAGGACTGGATCCTAGATTCAGTCCTTGGACATCTCCTGTAAACAGTTGAGTAAAAGTGTTTTAGTTACAATAGTGATTTTTAAGGAATAATATTGTATTTTAAAAGTTGACACTTAGAAATTATTTCACATAGAATTACCAATGTTATCCTATAGGAGGAAATTCCTTTAGCAGGTAAGTAGTGCTATTGTCACTTTTTCTTACTCAGTGGTGGATCCTATATCCAGCACTGGTGCAACTTCTGTAAAAAGTTGAAAGAATGTGTTTGAGTCATACAGCCGATTTTTAAGGAATATTTTTAGTTTGTGAAAATAGACACACAGAAACTTTACTGGTGAAAACCAGACAATGGATTCCTATGGAAGGAAATATAAGTTACTTGTAAGTATGGTTAGAATTACTTTCTCAGGGTCAGTGTCAGGCTAAAAGATGCGATACAAAAGGGGATGGCTTGACAGTTCGGGCTGGACTGTTCCCATGAGGCACAGGGTCAAGGCTGATTTGCATATGGCCATTTCTGAACTGGGGTGGTGTGGAGTGCAAAAAAACGATGGATTTAGGCCCAGATCTCTGTACTGGGGTGAATGTATGACATTGTTCTGCATTCTGTCCCTTAATTGTTTTTGCAAGCAGCTAAAAGATGCAGCACTGAGTTCTCCTGATAACAGGGGAGTAAATCGGAATTCGTTGTTCGGATGATTTTAGGTGAATATTTAAAAGTTCCAAAACTCCACACTTAGAAGAATTTCCAAGTGAAACCAGTCAATGTTAGCCTATGGAAGGACATTCAAGTTACTGGTAAGTATGGTTAGAATTACTTTTCAGGATCAGTACTGAGCTCAAAGATGCAGCACTGAGGTCTCTCCTGATAACAGGTGAGTAAATCTGAATTCGTTGTTCGGATGATTTTAGGTGAATATTTTAAAGTCCCAAAACCCCACACGTAGACAATTTCCAAGTGAAACCAGTCAATGTTACCCTATGGAAGGAAATTCACTTAGCAGGTAAGTAATGTTATTGTTACTTTTTCTTACTCAGTGGTGTATCCTAGATCCAGCACTGGTGTATCTCCTGTAAACAGTTGAAAAAATGCGTTAGTCATAGAGGGTTTTTTTTTTTTAGTAATGTTTGTCGTTTGTGAAAATATACACATAGAAACTTTTCTGCTGAAAACCACACAATGGTTTCCTATGGAAGGAAATACAAGTTACTGTAAGTACGCTTAGAATTACTTTTCAGGGTCAGTGCTGGGATAAAAGATGCCGCACTGGGTTCTCTCCTGTAACAGGTGAGTACATCAGAATTCATAGTTCAGCTGATTTTAGAGGAATATTTGTACAAAGGTGAAGGAAGGGGGCGGGCCTGAGGTGACATGTGTGTAAACACGCCCTGTGGCGCGTTTTAAGTTACGTGATTAAGTGCCCTTGAATCCTGAGGTCCCCTGGGGGCCAACTAGTCTACCAGGTACCTCCAGTATGCGGCAGGAGGTTGCATTGCAGAGGTGTTCAGAGACCACGCCCCTTTTTACAACACTCTGAAACGCAGCTCTGTGGCGCATACTGGAAGTAGCTGGTGGGCTAGTTGGCCCCCAGGAGAGAGAGATTATATATTTCTTATTTTACAAATCTTCACAATATTTTCCCCAAAAAGTGTGCCGGTAATTCTAGTGTATGGAATGTTTCGGGGCGATCCGTCAAGTGGGGGCTGAGAAGAAGGGGTGGGGGGACAAAAAAGTGCATTTCCAATGTTAATTCCCATAGGGACTTTGAACACAACCACAGCCTGAACCGCTGGACAAAATGACACCAAATTTGGCTTAATGGTAGCTTTTGGTACGCTGATTCTGCTATCAGGTATTTGGTGTAAATCTGTTCATTAGTTTGCAAAAAATTGAAGGAAATCCAAATTTGTGTATCTACGACCATGAAGCATTCACGAATAATGACAAGCTTGTGCAGAGATCTGCAGTGCTCTGATTGGCTGCCAATGCTTCGCCCAAGCCCAAAAAACAAATACCCTAACCTCTGTAGCCTTGGTCCTTGGGTCCCAGAGGCAGGGCAAAAATATTTGCTAAGATCTCTGTCAATTTGAAGGAAAAAAACGTGGCCTCCCAAAACTTGCTTTTAATGACGTCATCAGGTTGTCCATGTCCCAGGGCATGTGTATTTTATTAAAATAAGGAGGGGGGAGCATGGGGCCCCACTCCAAGGGCTTATTTTAGCTCCGGTTACCACCACTTCTCCGAGACTATTGTTTATATCGAGCGGGTGTGAGGTCCCTGGGGCTCATTGTTAAAATTCAGAGAAGACGCACAAACACCCCCACACTCTCCTCCTCCTCCCCCTCCCCCCCCCCTCACCCCGACCTCAAGGACCACCACATCCCTGGGCATAGTTATAAAAAAAATTGGGTGGGGGGCACACTGACTCCCCCAGCTGCAGGTAACACCACCTTCCAGGGGGCCAGCTCATAAATAACAAAGAAGGGGGGAGCATGCCCCCCCTCTTCCTGTAGCAACTAATGGTTCTGGGGACCACCACCCACCAGAGCTGGCTCCTGCTATGCCCATCCGGGGACATAGCTGTTTGCTTTTGCATGGCAAAGCTTTCACTGCTCCTGCCACGCAAATGCAAACAGCTGCCAAACAGATCCCGCTTGCTGAAAGCACATTTTTCATCTCTTTTCCTGCCCACAGACATGCAGCAGGGAAAGGGATGAAAGGAGTGCTTTTGCACGCAGAGAGATGGTTTTCCAACAGCTCTCTCGTGCCTTAGCAAAGTCTGCTCCTGCATGAGGAGGAGCCAGCTGCGACCGCGTGGGCATTGAGGCTCCTTCTGTGGTCCCATAGCACACTAGGTGCCCTGGGTGGGCTCCAGGGAACCCAGCAATATGTATCTGGGTCCCCGGGGGATGGGGTCCCTTGGGCCATAATCAGCCAAGGGAGGTGGGAGGGTGGGCGCGGCCCCGCTCTCTCCCTTCCCCAATTGATTCTTAGCTGGGCCCTGGTGGATAAGGTCGCTGAGGCACAAATCAGCTCAGGAAGGTGTGCGGTGCAGCCCCTACACCCATTAAGTTGCGGCTAGAGCCCGGGTTGGGTCTCCAAGCCTTTCTTGCCCTTATGCTCATTTCACAAAAACTAAACCTCAAGGGGAAGTACTTACAAATCTAACCATAGCAGGTGCCCCCGTTGAAGCTCCACTTCTGTAAGTGACAAATGATCTAACCCCTGGGCATAGCAAAGTCAAAGCAAGCATGTTTTCTCAGCTATTCCATATTGATAAACGGTCTGAAATCCTTCGTGGAGGTGACTGCATCGTTGATCTATTGGAGCACAATCTGTATGCAAGTGTAACAAGTGGATTCTATGTTGTTCTGTCCCGGCAGGAGCAGAGGCCGTGGTACACTTTTTAAAATTTTTTTATTTTGTTTGTGAGTTGCTAGGAGTATGCAAATGTGCAAATCACTTGGATGCTTCCCCATTTGGCTACATCCACCTTAGTGGTATCAAAAGAGCTTCCTGTCATGCCAGGGTAATGGACAACTTAACAAGCGCCCCTGCAGGCCAAGCTTGGAAAAAGAGTAGGTGGGGTGTCTTTGTGGCCTAATCAACCACACAGCCACTGACACTCCCACCCACACAGACACTCACCCACATACCCAGGCACTCACATACCCAGGCACCCACATACCCAGGCAATCAGTCACAGACCCCTACAGCCACTCACACATTCACTCTAAGACGCATTCAGACATCCATGCACCCACTCACAGGCCCACTCAGACACTCCTGCACTCACAGACTGTCTCACACTCATGGAGGCACTCGCAAACCCACTGAGACACTCTCGTGCCTACTCACACTAAGACACTCAATCTGACACTCCTGTGCCCACTCACAGACCCAGTAGGATTATGCAGCCACTCCCAGACCCATACAGACAATCGCACACCTACCCACTCACACCCATTAAGACACTTTCTGGGGAAGCCCCAACCGTAATCACCTCTTCTGTCCTCTCACACCAATCCATATCCATCTCCCATTCTACAACACTCGGGGGGAGATTTGCACCCCAACTTCTTGCAACATTGCGTCTTGCCCCGCCAGCTGCAACCATCGGCCAAATATTTTCAAAGTGAAGCCAAGCCTCCGCCCCCTGCACTGCTAATAATAGCAATTTGGTGTTGGGAAGTACCTGTAGGGACACAGCCCGGGACATAACGCCGGTAACCCTTCGCCAGGATGACTGGGCACTCCCATAGAATATGGAAGAAGGTGCCCTCCTGAGCACAGCCCCTAATGTACTGCAAGGTGTCAGCTGTCCCAATCCTATGCAAAAGAGTGCTGGAGTAATGTGACCTATGCTGGATTTTAAGTTGGACTAGTCTGAACCGGGCTCAACTTGCAGTTTCCTGGGACCCTGGAGAGCCTCAACACAGTCGCAGTCATCAATTTCTCTGAGGTCTTCCGGCCAAGGGTTTCCTTGGACTCCCAGTAGGTCAGGGGAGTTTATCAAATTCCTATAAATCGTGGAAACCCCTGTATCGGGTATGGGTTCAGTGAGCAAGCAGTCTTCCAGTGGTGATGCATCTGGCAGGTATGTACCGTCACGAATATGTACATGCTGTGCATAACCCAACTGAAGATAGCAAAAATGTTCAGTTTCCGCCGACTCGTATTCCTGACGGAGGGCCTCAACCTTATCGGGGATCTATCTCTCCACACGTCGCTCAAATGCTCTACACCTTTTGTTGCCCATCGGGAGAAGCCTGTTAGAGTGCCAACTTCACGGAGCAGGTCACTATGCCACAGAGGAGTCTGCGCTGTCGATTTCTCTTTATAACCCAAATACCCATCAGCCTCCCTCCCAATCCTTGTGTGGTGGTAATTTCTTTTCCAGTTTCTAACGGCAGAGGACTGCCTCATAATCTCCCACTGTCATTATTTCCGTGTTGGCACAATAGACCGGTTTCTGTCTGAGAAGACCCAATTGTTGACCACCAATAGCTGTGAGGCCCAGTAGTATTTCCTAATGTCTGGAATTGCGAGCCCCC
The DNA here is from genome assembly GCF_964263255.1 of Lissotriton vulgaris. Classification (NCBI taxonomy): domain Eukaryota; kingdom Metazoa; phylum Chordata; class Amphibia; order Caudata; family Salamandridae; genus Lissotriton; species Lissotriton vulgaris. The sequence goes on from NC_141687.1 coordinate 255,015,974, forward strand.
GTCATAAACCCCCTAGGCGTTTGCCTTGTGCGATTCGTGGTGCTCTGCTATTTCCACAGAAGTAAACAGAGTTCATGTTCCACTTTTCGAAATAACTGCATCAAAATCGAATAGGGTGTGTTCTGGAGCTCATATAGGAGTCGTGGGAGGGTCATTTTATAGAGCGCTGCCCTACCTCTTAAGGATAATGGCAGGGTGCGGCAGTGTGTCACATCAGCGAGGAGTCTCTCTAATTTGAGGAATAGGTTTCGCTGTATGCACAAACGTTGATCACTGATCACGTAGATACCGTAAACCCTTGATCACCACTGGTGCAGTGCATTCGGTCAGGAGCCGCTCCTGGACCCCTGACAGGGGGATGATAATTGATTTTGACCAATTGATTTGATATCTGGAGTTGCTACTGAAGGGATCAAAAGTATTTAAGATCTTGGTGATGAAAAAACGGTCTTGTGGCATATAGTAAGACATCATCGGCATATGGGGACACGTTCCTCCCATCCTCCGTCTGCTCTAATTCCTTATATCAATGGGTCCTGGTGAATCCAGATCGCTAATGGCTCAAGTGCCAAGGCGAATATCAGGGCCAAGAGTGGGCACGCCTGCTGGATAACTTTGTGTTGTGCAAAACCACAGGACGTTATCCCATTAACTTGCACCTGGGCTCTAGGGGCAATTGAAGATTCTTACTAGGAAAATCTATGAAGTCACATTTTGGTCATATAGTCATTTACAATCATAACTTTTAAAATTATTGAACTCAATGGTTTATTCGTATTTTTATTCTATGTGATCTTAAGAGTTAATTGTGAATTTTATTATAACTATTGAGTTTTGAATTGTATTGCTAACTGTCATGGACTGTTATGGCTGAAAACAATAAAGATTTGATGCGATTTGTGAAGACTATCCTGTCTCAACTGCACAAGAAGTATTTCAGTTTTGCCTGACTGGCAAAAGTAATCCTATTTGCTGTAAATAAAAACCTTGACCACCTCCCGAGAGTATTTTTTTCAGTAGTTTTAGTGAAAACTTGGGAAAGTTGTTAGCTACCAAAAAATATAGCGGACTTACATTTTAAAAGTTTTATGTTAAGATTTTTATGTTAAGCATTTGCTTCTGGTATGCTATGTATATTGGGATGCCACTTATTTTAGATTGAAGCCTTTTAGATGAAATAACATATTTGAAGCTGTGATTTGTCATTGTCATGTTAAATGCATGAAACCTTTGGTGTTGTAAAACATAATGTGTCTTTGTTTTAGTTGCATTAAAATAAAGCAGAAAAGAACCATACAATAATACAATTATTCTGTATATTAATAAAATGTTTTCTGCTCTTGCAGATCTTTATAAGAGAATTTTGGAAACCACTATGACTCCCACTGGAATAGATACTGCTACGCTGTATCCTATTCTGTTGTCATCGGGACTTCCTAGGGAGACCTTGGGACAAATATGGGGATTAGCAAATCGGACCACTCCTGGAAAACTTACTAAAGAAGAACTGTATACTGTCCTGGCTATGATCGCCATTTCTCAGGTATAGAACTGATCCACTTGCTTTAAATAAATTATTGCATTTCCTCTGTTGTTGATACAAAAATCTTAACATTTTGCAGAAAATCATGAAATCCGTTTTAAAAAGGCTAAAATAATTGTTGGATGTGCTTATTGACCTTTGTGTAGGTGGTTTTGTATATTCTGTCTGGGCTATAACCATCAAGGCCGATTTTCCGAACTTGTAGCTCTCTGTTGCAAATATTAATATTTCTCCAGGTTTGGGTGTCTTTCATAGATTCACATGCTTGAATATTCCCTGTCGTCGAAGTGGGAGTCCACGATAAATAAAATAGCAATAAAATACTAATAACATATGTATGTAAAAACATAACACATGAAATGCACACTAGAAAAGGTAGTAAATACCCAGACCTAATTCCTACATAGGAATACATGGTAGAGAGAAAAAACACTTGTAACATATTCCTGTCATTATGTTAGTCCAAACGACAGCCAATCGGGCCCCAGCACCCCTCCAGAACCTTCTCCTCAGAGCTCAGTCCCTCAGATTTTCGTAGCACAAAAGTGACAAAAGAGTCTAAGAGGAGAAGAGAGCCTCTGAGGGGAAGTGTGTGGGTCACATGTGAATCTATGAAAGACACCAATACTGGAGAACCACCTGTTTACAGGTAAGTAACACTCGTTCTTCTCCAGTATTAGGGTGTCTTTCATAGATTCACATGCTTGAATAGAATAGTGAGCAGTAGTAGCTGCTAAGGCTCGAATAGTCCTGCAAAAGCATGGAAGAAAACTCAATGAGACAATAATATAGTCATACAAGTCATAACAGTAAGCATATAAAAACCATAATGGAGGAGGGAAGACAGAGGCTCACCTTAGTTAAAAAAGATTGCGAAGCACTGCCTGTCCCACTGCTGTATCTGCTTCGTTGATGGCATCCAGGCAGTAGTGTTTCGTGAACGTGTGCCTGCTGGACCACGTGGCTGCTCTCCAGATCTAATGAAGCGGCACACCGGCAAACAGGGCAGTAGAGGATGACATCGCCTTGGTGGAATGAGCCCTCACTGAAGACTGAAGAGGCTTGCCAGCTTTCTGATGGCAGAAAGCAATGGCTGAATAAATCCAACGTACAATAGTTGACTTGGTAACAGGATGCCCTTTGCGCATGCGTCCATAGGCATTGAACAGTTGATCGGACCTGCGAAAGGGGGCCGTCCTGTTGATGTAAAATTTAAGCCATCTTTTAATGTCCAAGGAATGTAAGCATTGCTCTGCCGGAGATTGAGGGTTTGCAAAGAAATTTTTCAAGAAAACAGGTTCATTAATATGGAAATCTGTGGGCACCTTAGGCAAAAATGTTGGATTGGTGCAAAGATCCACACAGTCCGATTTGAATTGGATGAAAAGAGGCTTAATGGGGAAGGCGTGAATATCACTCACGCAAAGTGATGAGGTCAGAGCAAGGAGAATGGCTATCTTCCAGGTTAGAAACTTTAAGTCCGCCCTGTGGATAGGCTCGAATGGTGCCTTCATTGTTTGAGCCAATATAACATTGAGGTGCCGGGTAGGAGGAGGTCGCCGAATAGGTACTTCCGTAACAGTCCTTTGAAAAATTGGCGGATGACTCTTGAAGAACAGAGCGAGGAGGAGCAATCCTGACGGAAACGAGAGATTGCCGCCAAGAAAACTCTCAAAGTGGAATGGGAAAGCCCTGATTGAGCCAGTTGCAAAAAGAACGGCTCCTTTTTTCACTGCGTTTTGGGTTACTAAGATTCTGCCGAGTGATTACAAAAAGAACTCAACAAGGGACTCCTACAGCGCCCTACATGTGTTTGTGGCTGATAATTTGGTGTTAAACTCTCAGATGCCGGATTGCCCATAGAGGCAAACAGAACTGACGGGGAGTTCTGTCTGCTCCAGGTTGTGAACCGTTTTTGAGTTCTATTCATATATCACACTCGTACGCTTTTGGAATTGATTTCTGAAAAAGGACGCTCCTCTCCATTGATTGACTGGAAGTCACGCTGTACGCACCTCCCCATTGATTGACTTGAGGTCACGTTGTATACATACCAATTGTTGGTGGAGCACATCATTTAGTGTTGGCTCACCCATGTGTCGTGCTGCCTTCCTACTCACTAGGTTCCTTTTGCCCGCCCCTGTCCTGTCCTGATGAAGACCCGTAGCAGAGGTGTTAACCCACCCCACCCACCAATGCGCCAGGGTCGAAACGTCAACATCTGCTCCCCCCTCCTTTTTACTTATTTGTGTGAAACCTGAATCCGTGCTTCCCGCCCCTTCCCGTCCATTGCACTTTGTTGTTGTTGTTTTTGTAATAACAAACTGTTTTGAGTTAGCTAGACAGGTCAGTTTTCTGCCATAAGGAATTGTACCTTATTCTCCATATTTGAATTGTCTAATTCTTTTATTTCACTTTCCTACCACACAAGCACTTTTCTTGCACTTTACTACTGCACCTGGCAGTACTTTCTCTTTTGAAATTCTGTACAAAGTATTTTTATGCAATTGTAAATATCTAAATAAATGATGATGTTCACAATGAACATTTTTTGGAACATCTAATTGGGTGCATTGTATCTATATAGACAAGAACAGATTGGGTGTTTCTTTTTCCTATTTAGGATTAATTCCTGTGAACCAGCATTTCTCAAAGAACTAATTTGTTTAAATTATGAAATTTAGATCTAGGACCACCTTTTTATGTTTACCGCTTGATACCCAGGTCCTATGATTATTTTGGGTGATGCCCATTATTCTAATGGCAAAAAGAACGGGAGCAGCTGAGCCGGAGTGGAATGAATAGGATGGATATTAGCACCTGCGCACCAATGACAGAATCTCTTCCACTTGAGCTTGTAGGTTTTAATTGTAGACGGAGCTCTGGCCTGAGCGAGAATGTCTCTGCAGTCTGGCGAAATATTCAAATTACCTCCCAGACCGCTCCTCCAGATCGCGAATCCAAAAGGTTCGATCAGTTTGGGAAGAAACTGTTCTCCTCACTGAGTTTGGGGCTGCAGTCTGTCAACACCGCCTGCCTTTTGGGCTGTTACACCCACTCTCTGTGGGATACGGTTGCGGAAGTGCTGCCGCTATGCTCGGTGGAGGGCCAGGCAAAGCTTACCCAAGCCCTAGCAGAGGGACGAATGAAGCATGCTATTCAATACGGTGTGGACTTGATACCACGGACTCGCTGGGTAGGGCGATTGCGACGACGGTGGCGGTTCGCCGCCACGCCTGGCTGAGGTCCGCCAACTGTTCGGGGGTTGTCCAAGCCTCCCTTATGGACATGCCCTTTGATGGCCGTCGCCTCTTTGGTGACAAGGCGGACAGTGCACTGGAGCTTTTCAAGGACTCCAGGGCTTTGGCCAAGTACTTGGGCCTCGGCCAATGCCAGCAAACTTCCACCTTTCGTGGCTAAGGAAGGGGCGCCCCCACACGTCCAGCTAGCCACAGGCCGCAGAACCAACCTCAACGCGGACGTGGCAACTGCCGTGGCAGTGCCGGGGGACACCGGCAAGGTCAGTCCACACCCGCCCCCGCAGCATCTGCCTCAAAATCTTCCTAGTCCGAGTTTTCAGGCCCATTCGACGCCAGTGGGGGGCAGGGTTCGCCATCACCTCCTCCACTGGCGCTCCATCACATCGGACAGATGGGTGCTGCAAATTGTCAGAAGGGGCTACTCCCTCCCCTTCGAGGCGACCCCTCCAGCCATGCCACCGCAGTACCACTGCATTTCGGGGGATCACTTGCGACTTCTGCAGGAGGAAGTTACGGCCCACTTGGCCAAGAGGGCCGTGGAGTGGGTTCCTGGGCCAGAAGTAGGACGTGGTTGCTATTCCCACTACTTTCTGGTACCCAAGAAGGGCAAAGGAGCCTATGCCCTATCTTGGACCTACGGAGCGTCAACGGCTTCCTCTGGAAGGAGAAGTTTAAGATGCTGACTTTTGCTCAGGTCCTAGCTGCCCTGAACCCAGAAGACTGGATGGTAGCGTTGGACTTGCAGGACGCGTATTTCCACATCCCCATCCTGCTGGCCCATCGGCGTTACCTGCGGTTCACGGTAAGCCACGAGCTTTTTCAGTTTACCGTGCTCCCCTTCGGCCTTACCAGCGCCTCACGGGTGTTCACGGAAGTGATGGCGGTGGTCGCAGCTCATCTGCGCAGATTAGGGGTTTCAGTCTTCCCCCTATCTTGACGATTGGTTGTTGAAAGCGGATTTGCCCCAGACAGTCTTCTCCCACCTCCAGACTACGGCCGACCTCCTGCACTCACTGGAGTTCTCCTTCAGCGTGCCGAAGTCACACCTGTGCCCCTCTCAGAAGCTCCTTTTCGTCGGAGCAGTTCTGGACTCAGCCCAGTTTCGGGTTTATCCTCCCGAACAGCGAGTTCGGGATATTCAGGGTCTGATTCCGATCTTTCAGCCTTTATCCCGAGTCTCGGTCAGGTAGACGCTGCGGCTCCTGGGGCTGATGGCCTCCTGCATCCTTCTGGTGCATCTCGCTGGTGGCGGATGCAAGCTCTGCAGTGGGACCTGAAGCAGTGGGGACAGCATCAGGGCAACCTGTCCGACCACGTCCTGATCTCGGAGGGCACTGCGAGACCGTTGCAGTGGTGACTCACGGACCGCGATTGGGTCAGCGGCAGATCTCTCCCTTCCCCAACCGGAGCACGTAGTCGTGGCGGATGCGTCCCTCTTGGGATAGGGAGGCCACATGGGAGAGAGGGAGATCAGAGGCCTCTGGTTTCCGGCGGAGTCCCGGCTCCACATCAACCGTCTGGAGCTGCGGGCGATCCGGCTTGCACTGAAAGCATTCCTTCCCTCTGTCCGGGGAAGTGTAGTGCAGGTGTTCACGGACAACACCACTGCCATGTGGTACTGCAACAAACAGGGCGGGGTGGGATCGTGGACCCTTTGTCAGGAGGCTCTGCGCCTCTGGCAATGGCTGGAACACCAGGGCGTCACCCTGGTGGTTCAACACCTGGCAGGTTCCCGGAACGCCAGGGCGGACGAACTCAGCCGCCGGTGCATGATGGATCACGAATGGCATCTGAACTCGGACGTGGCACAAGGCCTCTTTCAGCATTGGGGAGAGCCTTAGTTAGATCTATTCGCCACCGAAGAGAACGCGCAATGTCGTCAATTCTGCACGTTGGAATTTCCTTTTTTTGGATTTTTTTATAATTTTTATTTTTTTTAAAAATCTGTTTTTATTTATATTTACAACATTGGCAAGGAAATCAAAATAGATTAACAGCTGTTACAGTCAATGTACACATTCGCTTTGAAAAGTCAGCAATAAATTGTTCAATAGTCCGGCCGGCTGTAATAAAGACATTAGACATTAGATTTAACACATTTCCCCCACATGCCTCACAGGTCATCGTCAGAACTGTCTTCTTCATAGTCCGGTATAGGTTCACATATGTTCCCTCGGTAAACGTTCCATGCCACCCATATTTTGGTCTATTTTTTAGGACAACCGCGGTTTATGTAGACCGTCCTTTCGGCCATCATGGCTAGGTCTATGTCCTTACACCAGGCCGTTAGTGAGGGCAAATCCTCGGCTCCCCATTTCTGCGCTATATTGTGCTTTGCCACCATGAGCCCTAGTGTAGCCCACGTTTGGGCCAGGCGCGTGAGGTCATTGGGTTCGCACATGTTTAGTAAGCACTTTCGGGGCTCAGGAACCAGTGACAAACCCGTGACCTGTGACAGCGTCCTCAGTACCCTCCTCCAGAAATCAGCTATCTTGGGGCAGTCTCATAGTGTATGGAAGAAGGATCCCTCCTCCCCACATCCCCTAAGGCAGTATGGATGCTGTATTCCCCCCATTTTATGTAGGGTGCGTCTAGTGTGGTATGTGCGTTGCAGAGTTTTAAGCTGAACGAGCCAGAGCCGTGCTGGTATCCCTACCTCCTTAGGAGAGGCCAGTGCTTCTTGCCACTCCGACTAGTCTATGTCAACCATCTATTTTTCCCTCAGTGGCGTTGTAGGGTCCAGCAGGTTATTGTTCATTTTACGGTAAGTAAACGACGTGGCGCGTTTCTGCAGATAGTCTGCAGTCTTCCAGCAGGGAAGCCTAAGGGACCTCCGTACCCTGTGGTAGCGCCGCCAGCAGCGCATGTCTGATTTGCGTGTATCGGAAGGCCTCAGATGGAGTGAGGTCATGTTGTTGTCGGAGCTGGGCAAACTGAATCACATTTCCTTTATCTCACAGGTCGCCTTTTGTGGATATACCAATGTTGTCCCATTGGTCGACTCCCTTGCTGTTACGCAAACATCCCAATTTTTTTGTATCCCATAGCGGGGTAAGTCTGGTTAGGGTCCCCCTCCACCCAAGTTGTGTCTGTGCTGTGTGCCATAATGTAGCAGTGTGTTTTGATGGTTCTAATAATTTCGGAACTTGGTCTTTGTTGTAGAGCACTGAAAGCATAGCTCCTGTGCCCAGCTGGGCTCTGTCTGCCCTATAGGCTGGGTCATCTTGTGGGGCGTGTATCCATTGGTTAATAATTTTGAGGTGAGCCGCCCAATAGTACAATTGGACATTAGGGAGCACTAATCCTCCGTCATACCAACTGTGACTCAGTTTCGCCTGTTATGCGAGCCGGTTTATTGCCCCACAGTAGTGTGGACACTTGTGCAACTATTTGCTTAAAATATTTTACAGGCACTGGGTACGGCGTGTTTTCAAGGGAGTATAAAAAACGGGTTAAGGCCATCATTTTTAAATAATGCTGCTTTTCCCAACAGTGTTAGGGGTAGCAGCTCCCAATGTGCCACATCTCTCCTCAACCGCTCCAGTGGGGGCGTCCAATTTTTGGTGAAGAAATCTGCAGGTCCAGCTGTGATATGAATGCCTAGGTATTTAAAGCAACTATGGGAGACCAAAAGGGGACAATTTTCAGGGGGACGTGGCGTGGGTACCTACAGTACGTACAGGACAGACTTGGACCAGTTGATAGTGTAGCCTGAGACTTTCCCGTAATTGTCACAGATCTCAAGGAGCACTTGTAGAGAGTGTTCAGGGTCTGTCAAGTATACCAGGATATCATCGGCATAGAGGGATAGACGATCCTCCCAGCCTTCCACCCACCGTATCCCTTTCAGAAAGTGGTCTCCTCTGATCTGAGTAGCCAAGGGCTCCAGCACCAACGCAAAAAGGAGCAGTGACGGGGGCACCCCTGGCGTGTCCCTCTTGTCAGTGGTATGCTGTCCAATATGTGCCCGTTGGCCGTCACATGCGCTTGCAGGCTATTATATAAGAGACGGACCCAGGCGCACAATTTGGGGCCGAACCCTAGGTCGCTAAGGACTGCAAAAAGAATATTCCACTCCACCATGTCAAAAGCCATTCTTGCATCTAAGGATAGAACCACTGCCGGCTCCGTCGGGGCCTGTGCTTTGGCAATCACCCCATGTAGGCGCCTGAGATTCAGCGCGGTGTTCCTATTTGGCATCAAGCCTGATTGATCCGTTTTTTTATAATTTTTATTTTGTCAACTGGAAGTTAACACAGAAACAGAAAGCAGTATACATAATGTACAAAAAGAGAAAATAAACAAATATATCCATTACATTACATCGTTCCAAATTAATACAGATGAAAAATTAATTCCGTCATAAATAAAGACCCCCATATTGTCATAAACTTTACTATTGAGCGAAGATCTCTAGTTTTGGCCAATGCCTGTTCCATATCGTATATTTGTCTCACAAAAACCCACCATTCCATAACGGATGGTGGTTTTGGTGATATCCAGTTTCTAGCTATAATTAATCTTGCCAAAACCAATAGATTAGAATATAAGCTATTGTTTTTAAGATGTTCCGAACTATACCCCATCATAATCACCAAGGGTTGAGGCAGAACCCCTACCCCCAATTTCTGAGAAAGAACCCTCCCAACATCCAACCAGAAAGTATCTAATACTGGACATGTTACAAACATGTGTATAATGTCAGCTGCAATTAATTTGCATTTAGGGCATTTTGTGCGATCACTAATTATAGTGTTATCAGTTGGCCACTTAGCAATCCTCTCCGGGGTATAATATAAAAGACACAACGTGCGGTGCTGCTGCAGTCGCAAGTTAGTAGAGTGAACTGCCTTATCTATTATTCTAAAAGCTTCTGATATAGTATTGGATACTACTGTCTCCCCCAGCAGCCTGTTCCATTTATCCAATAATCTCCCTCGTCATCTATTCTAGAGCTATTTAGCCATTTATACACTCTACTAATCAGTTTCTTAGGTCCTACTGCGTATATATAGTCCCAAATCTCAGAATCTGCTATATTTTCCAATTTTACATCCTTTAAAAAATAATCACAACTCTGATAATATTTAAACCGCATATGATCAAGCAATTTATTTTTAGTCTGCAGTCTCTCAAATAAAATAAAGTCGCTGTGATCGTACAGATCCCCCAAGCTTTTAACACCACAAATTTCCCATTTGCTGCCCATTCCATCCTGAAATATCCATGGCAAACTTGGATTATACCACAGTGGATATTTACTATGGTAGAAAAATGTTTTTGCCAAGAATAATTGCACGCCATATATACATTGTCTCGTATTATCTTAAATGTAACCCTTTTAAAATAATTGGTCATTAATTCTGTACAGAAACATCCTAATCTCAGTAGATAATGCAAATTCATGACTAAAGAGAGTACTTGCTGAGTTAATGAAGCTCCAAAAACGAATAAAACATGCAGACCAAAAATACATTTTGAAATCCGGAAATTCCAATCCCCCTTGCCTAAAGGGCAATTTTAGCCGATCTAGTGCTCGTCGTGCTTTCTTACATCCCCATATAAAACTACTGAGAATTCCCTCCAATCGTTTAAAAAATAAGCTCGAAACCCGTAATGGAATGGAACGAAAAAAGTAAAGGAACTTGGGTAAGACCTTCATTTTTATAATATCAATTCTACCTATAATACCAATAGGCAGTTTGTGCAAATTTTTAAAAGACTTAGCCGTTTCTTTCAGTAACTCTTCATAATTCAAAGCTGTTTCTTTCAGTAACTCTTCATAATTCAAAGAAAAAATTCTATCAATAAGTGCAGCTTTTTTAACACCCAAATATGTAACCACCGAACAGACTCCCTGTAGTGGAGTCGTAGTTTTGTAATTAAGAAGAACCTGGGTCTTATTTACATTTAGCTTATAGCCTGAAATTAAATTGAACTTTTTAGCTGCCTCTGTTATTGCTCAAAGAGCTTTTGCTGGCTCTGTTGAAAAAACCTCTATATCTGCATATGCTATAGCTTTAAGTAAATTATTTCCAGCGTTAAAAGCCCGTTTTTGCTGATTATTTTGTAAGGCTTGAATAAACAGCTCTATATAAAGAGCAAATAGTAAGGGTGAGAGAGGGCACCCCTGACGAGTGCCACAGAGTATTGGGAAGGTTGAGGAATGCAGCCCTAAATATGTTAATTTAGCACTCGACTTATCATATAGGGCTTGTATTAGTCTTTTAAATTGGCCCTTGACCCTAAAAGCAGACAATGTAGCCCATTAGAAGCTCCACCCCACTCGGTCAAACACCTTCTCTGCGTCTAATATAATCATACTGAGTGGGGTGGATCTAATCTCTGCCACTTCAAAAGCAGTTATTGCCATACTGACATGAGCTGTTATGTCCCTCCCTTGAATGAATGAGTCAGTAGCGTGCCCCAGAATTGGGTGACATCCCCTAGTCACAGCAAAATTCCCATTCATGGGTTGTGAAATTTCAAATCTGAAAATAATCTCCTATTCTATTTACTCTTAGCATTTGAGAATAAGGAAGATGTCTCTTCAAAGAATCTTGGTGGAAACTGTTATGATGTAACAGATTGTTACGATCAGTTTATTTACGATAGATGTCAGTGTGAAAGGCGGAACCTATTCTTTGGACTTCCACATCCAAGAACGTGATTCTCCTCTCATTCATCTCAAGTGTGAACTGTATGCGTTCATCTCTCGTGTTTAGTTCTGTGATAGCTGCCAGTAGTTCAACTTCTGTGCCAGTCCATATAATAAACATATCATCAATGTATCTCAGTATGAGTTTTGTTTGTGATTTCCAGGATTCGCAGTTCAAAAAGATATTGGCATATACCGGCGTTGCCGAATTTCCCATGGCTGTGCCATCAAGTTTGGATCGCTAATTGAATTGTTGATATAAAAAATGTGTAATTTTGGTTTTCCACATCCTCATGTTTGATACATTTGACTTTCAGAATCCAGTCCCTGATGATGGCTCCACATGAGCCGAAATGCATTGGATGACATTTTGGGATTGAATATTGGATTTGTTTGCATGAGAAATTCGCAATTTACCATGAATTAAGGTTAAATACCAAATGGTTGAATAAAATCATTTGAAAAACGTAACTTCTATGGAATCGAATAGGAGATTATTTTCAGTTTTGAAATTTCACAACCCATGAATGGGACTTTTCCTGTGACTAGTGGACGTTCCCCAATTCTGGGGCACGCTACTGACTCATATTTTCAAGCACTTAACGGAGAGTGCACCCTAGAACACGCGACCATTGATTACGCTCTAATAAACACTGAGTGCAAGTGTGATCATATTAGTACCTCCCTTGAATGAACCCATGCTGATGACTGGAAACCAGATTAGGCATTATAGGAGATAGGAGATAGCTGATAAGCCAATATTTTCGCATGTATTTTTACGTCCGCATTTAGAAGTGAAATTGGCCGATATGACCCGCATTCCTCCGAAGACTTATGTTTTTTCAGAAAAGAAATGATTTGAGTCTTATTCCATGAATCTGGAATAGTGCCGTTATTACCAATAAAATCTATTACCTGATTAAGCGGTGCCAGCAGAATATCTTCAAAAGTTTTATAAAATTATAGGGGTATTGCATCTTCCCCTGCTGCCTTACCTGCCGGTAGTGCACTAATTGCCCTATCCAGTTCTTAATCTGAGATGCTTACATCAAGTAAGTCAGATGCCTCCTCCCCCATATTTTTCAGGGAGCTGTTCTGAATATAACTAAGAATATCCTCTTGTTTAGGATAAGATAGTGGAGTATACAGACTTTGATAGTACGAAACAAACTGTTCTAATATCTGTTGTGGTTGTTCATACAGAATACCATTCAAGCCCCTAATAGCCTTTATGTGAGACTTGGCCCTGTCATCTGCTACCTTGTAAGCCAGAATCTTGCCAATATTCTCCCCAAATTCATATTGTGTTTTACAATATTTGTTATAGCTTGCTACCACTTTTTCCCTAAATTTGCTCTTTAATTTCGATCTGAAGTCGATTAGACTAGATCCCAGTTGTTCCAATTATCCCAAGTCCCTTGCCCCACCCAAAGCAGCCTCTGCTTGTTGATCTTCTGCCACAATTATTGCCAGCATAGTCTCCTTAGCCTCTTTTCTCAAATCCTTATTTTGCTGTAAGACATATTGTTGAGTATGCCCTGTTATAACAGCCTTGCAAGTATCCCATATCACTGTGAGAGAGGCGGTTCTAGCATTTTCCTTAAAGAAAGCTTCAAGTGGTCCTCTAGTCTTATCTATGTATTCTTTATCTAATAGTAGATACCTTGGAAATTAGAAGTTTCTGAGTGCTTTACTCTCGTCACGGATTTTTAATATTAAAAGAATAGGGTTGTGATCTGAAGTCACTTTTGGGCATATTTCCATATCCGCTGTCCATAGAATTTAAGTTGTGACCCAGGCCATATCTATCCATGTATGTGTGGAGCAGAATAGTATGTATAACCTGGAACCTTTGGATATAGTGTCCGCCACACATCCCTAAAACACTGTAACCGCCCCAGTTCTTTGATTGCAGCTCTGGTGTTTCGCATTCTATGAAATCCCCCTGCTTAGCTGTATCAATTCCCTAATCCATAGTACAAATAAAATCACCCATCACCACCCGCTCCACCTCCCAATTCAACAATTCAATGTTTATCATATCAAATATAGTAGGGTCGTCTGTGTTAGGGTCATCACAACACAAAATACATACTTTTCCCCCTTGATCATCTGAGCTATAGCCCATCTCCCATTTTTATCAGACGCTTTCCTAATCGTTTCCCCCATGAACCTTTTGTGTTTTAATATAGCCACGCCCTTTATGGAAACACTTTGAGCTGTACTAACTACTACCTCGAATCCTAATTGTTTTAGCAAACCACGATTCTTATACGCCAAGTGTGTTTCTGTCAGCATTACCATTTGTGCTTTATGCATTTTTAGTTCCTCTGCCACTAATTGCTTCTCAGTCTTATTATTCAGACCTGCCACATTCCATGCTAAACAATTGAACCATGCCATGACGATAACACACTAATGCCTATTGTTTCAATCTCTATCATCCAAATACTCTTTGCACTCTCTTTGTTATCCTTATTATTTCTTATCCGCTTCAAGTTGGCTTTTCTCGTTTTTTTCCCGCCAACCCCCTTGACCACCACCCCCACCCACCCCCAACCCTCCATTGAAGGTTGACCCGCCCCCACAAGAGCTGCCATTGAATTGGCAGCTACCTGAGTTCCAGCCCCCGCGATAGCTCCCGAGGCACACACAAATGCTGGCGGAATTTATTTTTTTATGCCTGCTAGTTAAAGTTTTACCCCTAGCTGACCTTTAACAAATACTATATACCACCCCTAGCTTTTAGTACCACCCCCCCCCCGATTTTCTGCCATTTAAAAAGCGCTGCCTTCGCTTCCCTTTCAGACATAAAAAAATGTGAGTGCCCTCCTCGTATTACTTTCAAGCGTGCTGGTTCCTGTAAATAAACTTGTGCCCTACTATTTTTCAATGGATCAATCAATTGTCTAGGCTGCCAGCGCCTGTCCATTGTTGGTCTACAAAAAGCTGATCGAAAAAAATGTGTAAATGAGTCAATAGTGACAGGCGATCTAGGACCTGCTTCCAGGGAACCAGCCTGCCGGAGCAAAACGTTCCCAAAATAAATAAGAAAAGGACGTGGAAAACGGGCATCTTGCCTTCGTTTGCCAAGTGGAAGTCTATGGTCTCTTTGTATTTGACAATCCCAGTCCCAGTCCCGAAGGTCGGGGAAAGCCCTCTGCAGTATCTGCACTATGTACGCTCTGGAGTCTGACCCCTCAAGTCCTTCTGGAATCCCAAACAGTTTCAAATTCTGCCTCCTTTGACAATTTTCCAAGTCCTCTATTTGTAATTGCATTTTCTCCAACATCTTGTCATGTCGATGAACCCTACTGGATATCTTAAGTGTTGTTTCTTCGCCTTCAGCAACCCTAGTCTGTAAGTCTGTTACTTCATTTGCGAGAGTCAAAACCTTTGAGGTTATCTCGGTCATTGTTTTCTGAATACCTTGATTATCAGCCCTGACTTGGGCAAAGAATTCCTGAGTTTCCTCTCTTTGCTCTTTAAGAGATTGCAGAATTAATGTCAACATTGATGTTTCCCTTACTTGGGGGTCCTCGTCCCCCTCAGATGTCTCACCAACCTCGTCCCTAGCCGATGTGCTTTCTCCCTGCTGAAAGGAAGCCTCTTCTGATATTTCCACAGGGGTCCCTTCAACTGAAAGTCTAAGTGCCCCACACACATCATCAACTAAGCCTGCATCCGATAGCCTAGAGATCAGGGTTTTAACCCCTCCTTTTGCTTGCACCCACGTCGCATAGGGCTCCCAGCCCTTGAATTTTTAGTTTCCGTCTTTTTCTGGCTGCTGGATTGAAGACTAGACCGAGCAAGTGACTTCGCAGTTCCAGGTGTCTTAGACTTAGACTTGGTTCTTGGGAGCTTCTTCTCGCCATCCAGAGGGTTTCCGATTTGATTCGGTTTCATCCCTGTTGCTATTACTATTGCATGCCGCAAGGATTTTTCAACATGCTGTTTTATATTACTGTCATTGTTAATTACTAGAGACTCATCCAGGAGATCAGCAGCCGGAGTAGTAGTACCAGTGTTTTTCTTTTCCTGATTAGGTAAAGGGCTACCCTCTAAGTCATGCCAACTACTCAACGCTAAGTTCAGATCCTCCATCGAACTAACTCTTAAGTTCAGCACCTTGGGTGTTAATGCTGATAGCCCCTCTTCACTTACTTTATTAGCTCCCTTGAGCCCAAATATTAGCAGAATGTTCAGCAGTCAGCTCAGTTACCATTTCAGCCTCTAAAGAAATATCTGTTTCAGCCAGCACCGGATCCTGTCTTTCCTTGCCAATATCAGCAAAGCAGTTTTCTTCCACTCTCTTTAAGCATGTACTAGCTCCACTTTCGCTATTTGCTTCTACAAGACCTGGGGACACTATGAAACTTTGTTGCTCATTCATAGCATGCTCGACCATCTTTACCAGTCTATTGCCAGCGCTTGCTTCCATTAACCCCTCCGTCAAAAGCAGCTCCGACGACTGCTATCTTTGCAAAAAGCGCAAGATCGGCTTCCCAAGCTTTCCAGTCTCCCTTAATTGACCAGGAGCTTCCATTTTCTGGGTACTGACGCCTACATTGACCCCCACAGGGCCAGTAACACTTACCAATGTCCGGTTTGCTGCTCGGGTGCTCCTAGGCATGTTTTTGGGAGGTGCCATGGCTCCCAGACTCCGAGAAGCCACCCACAGTCGCAGTCCACAACCAAACGTGGGCTGGTAGCAAGATCCCAGCAGAGTTTGTCAAGCCACCAAACAAACAGCTACTCATACGGCAAGCGCTGTAGCCCAAATCGTGCTGCTATCAGCATCCGGTAAAAATGTGTATTCCCCCCACAGTGCTTGCTCCTCGCTGCTTGCACTATCAAGTCTCTTTTTCTGCAATCTGGCACCGAGATGTCAAGCAGTTTAAACACTCCAAAAATGTCAAAAGGAAAAGAGACCCTCTACGTGCACATCATTTTTCAGTGCCAGAGCACAGTTTCCCACTTGTCTCCGCTCCGGCAGACTTCCTCTCTCCAGTGTTTGGTCCCTGCATTTTTCTCCAGGCACAAAAGTGCTAAAAGGTAACGTCCGAATAAAAGACGGCGGTAGCTAGTTCAGAAAGGTGTTTCTATTTCAGCAAGTATTCGGTAGGCATTCAGCAATTATTTTTTCCCCTCTCATCTGCCTTATGTCCGCTCCAAACCTCTTGCTACAAAAACGCCTCAGGAGCTCCTCGCTTGCTGATGCTCAGAGACCGCATCAACCCGCCATCTTTCTCCTACCCGAGGTTGCAGTCCTATCCAAACCAATATTTTCTGGCCGAGCTCTGCTGTGACTGCACGTTGGAATTTCCAAGGCGGTACTCGCTCGGAGATGCTTTTCGTCCCAAGTGGAGTTGCGGTCTGTTGTACACCTTTCCGCCTATACCACTTCTGCCCAGAGTGCTGAAGAAGATCAGGTGCGACCGGGCCCAAGCCATCCTTGTGGCTCCGGACTGGGCACGAAGATACTGGCAGCCAGGCGTCCCTCCACAAAATCAAATCGGTATACGCCTGCAGGTGGAACAAATTTGTGGCATGGTGCACAGCAAAGGTTGTGGATTCTCTCTCTGCCCCCCTTTCAGAGGTTCTCCTTTGTTCTTTCTCTGGCCCAGCAGGGCTCTGCTCTGGGCACTGTCAAAGGCTACCTCTGCCATTTCCGCCTTCTTGAGGCTTCCTGATCAGCCTTCTCATTTCAAGTCCCCGGTTGTAAATAGATTTCTTAAAGGCATCACGCACATGTTGCCTCCTGTTCCTTTTGTGATGTCTCAGTGGGACTTGAACCTTGTTCTGACCTATTTGATGTGGGCTCCTTTCGAGCCACTTCACAGTTGCCCTCTTCGTCTTCTGACTCTTAAGACTGAATTTCTGGTTGCCATCACCTCTGCCAGGAGAGTGAGTGAGCTCCAGGCTCTATCTTCTAAGACTCCTTTCCTCTCTGTGCATCCGGACAAAGTTGTCTTGAACTCGCCCTTCTTTCCTGCCCAATGTGGTTACGGCCATTCCCATCGGGCAGTCCATCACCTTCTTTCTGCCTCTGCATCCTTCCAAGGAGGAAGAGAGGCTCCACCGTCTGGACCCACACCGCGTGCGCTCATTTTATCTGGATCGCACACGCCAGTTCTGGGTGGATAACCAGCTCTTTGTTGGTTACATGGGTGCTAAGAAGGGGCGGGCGGTGCTCAAACGGACCATCTCTCGTTAGGTCATGTTGTGCATCAAGGTCTGGTATTCCTTGGCAAAAAAGGATACTCCTGTTGGGCTGCGCGCCCATTCCACTCTGGCCACGGCTGCTACTACTGCCCTGGGTCGGAGATTCCTCTTGCAGGACATCTGTCAGGCAGCTACGTGAGCCTCGCTGCACACATTTGCTAAACACTATTGCCTGGACAGCCAAGTCCGGAGAGATGGCTTTTTCGGCCGTTCCGTTCTCCAGGACTTTCTGGTGTGATTTTGGTTCGCACGCCCACGACTGGGGTTGGTATTGCTGGAGTATCTATTCTTAGGTAAGGAATCTAACACTAACCTGTTTCTTTCAGATGCACAAGTTACTTACCTTCGGTAACGATATATCTGTAAGAAACAGTAGTTAGTGTTAGATTCCTTACCGCCCCACCCATCCTCCCCGTTCTGCGAACCGATATCTAGAGTTAAGGACATCCCTTTCAGGGCCCTAGTTTCATGGCACCAGTGTCGGTCTCTGGCATGGCTCTGCGTTCCTGGCGCCGAAACATATGTACAAGAGCTGACATCAGCGCCCGAGGGCTGCGTCTAAGTACTCCGACGTCATCCTGGCGATCACGACACCGACGACGGACGCGGAGCCGCAGACGACGCCTACCAACGCGCAGGGGTACTGCTACGCAAAACTTTCCGGATCCAGTCCCAGTCTGACGCCTGGGGATATTCTAAGGTAAGGAATCTAACACTAGCTACTGTTTCTTACAGATCTATCGTTACTGAAGGTAAGTAACTTGTGCGTTAATGTACATCTAGGAAAACCGTTGCATTTAGTATTACCCACACATAAAATGGAATTGAACTCCGCGGCCTCAATCTCCTCCTCGTAAATGATACAATTAACTCTTTAAGGAGATCTGCACACCTTGCCAAACTGTCCCTTTTTTGCATTTGACCCACAGTTTATCCCATACAGGACAACCTTTAAAGTTCCCCACATGGTACAAACTTCCACACCTGTAAAAAGTGATACCACTTTTAGTTCCATAGTATTTAGGATCACATTTTTTAGGTTCTGCAGCTTAACAGGAGTCATCTTGTTTTTCTTGGGAATTTATCTGGATTTTCACTTCGGAAACGTCAGCACCAGTATCCTGGATTCTGACGCTCTGGCCTCTTTTACAATCTTCTCAGACTGTTCAATTCCCATCTTGATCTCAATAACTACACTTAACAAGGATTCTGTACAAAGCCATAGCCTTTCCTGGATCTTTTTACTTTTAGTCTTCATCAGTATTTAGTCCCTCAATACCAGTTCATAGGTTAATGTTTCAAAAGCACAAGATCCTGCCAATGTTCAATACACAGATTCATATTCTTCATTGACTCCTCCTCCTCCTTTTGTACATGTGAATAAAAATGTAACCTTTCCATCACTGTGCTAATTGTCCTACCAAACTGCGTTCTCATTTTTTTATGACTTGGTCAAATACATTCATATCCCACGCACCCTCCAAAGGGGTAAGATTATTGAATTTCTTTAAACCTGCTCGACCTAAACAATGCTTTAATAAAGATAGATAGATAGCTTTAGCATAGATCTCCATCTGGTGTTGGGTATGGATGTTTGCACTTTGTTTTTGTTCAAAGAAGTCTTGTAGTCGTGAGGTAGGTGACTCTTCCTTTCGGTGATCGTGCGCATAGGCATCGACTCCATCCCTAGATTGTTTTTTTTCTGCCATCTGGTTCGGATATGTATTCCTGCGCTCCGGTACCGTTTTCGGACCCCTTCGGCGCGCAATCCACTACCCTCGACAGTATTGTTATCGATCGCGACCCGTCATTCAACGCGCATCGTCTTACTTCTGAAAGCTTTCCATTAGAAACCTTGAGGCTGGCCGTCGGGTCTACCCGTGCCGACCGCGTTAGCAGTCGACGGAACGGACTCCATTTAAACTATGTCCCAGGTGTTGTGCTAAATTTCCACGCACTGACTTGCACGAAGTTTGTAACCTCTGCTTGTCCCTGGAACACGACGAAAAAAGCTGTGACTCGTGTCTATTCTTCCGATTGAAAAATACACTTCGCGATCGTCTGGCTCGGCTCCACGAAATGCAGCACAAGAGCAACTCCATTCCCTACTTCTTCAGAGAAGATTCCGGCATCCAACCTCCAGCTTCGGAGCAAGAGGAAAAAGAGCAGGTCTCCGCGTCCAAAGCCGACTCAGACCTGGAGGAAGAGGAAGACATCACTGCGGGACCGCATACGTGAGTACAAATCCCCCTGTGCCCATTCCACGAAAGACAAAGGCTCCGGTCCTTCCTTCACCTCCGGGTTCAGGTCTGCACCAACAACACGTTTCTGATGCCCTGCCCTCCGGCTTGGCTCCGAAACAACAAGAAAAACCTTCGAGCCCCGCTCCAATGCCTACGGCTTTGAAACATAAGGGCACGATACCTTCTGGACCAAAGGTTCCACCTGCTACGCCGAAAGGCTTGGAGCCTAAACCCTCCAAGACCCAAAGATTTGGAGCCGAGACATTCCAAGTCCAAAGACTCAGAGCTGAGACCATCCAAAGCCAAAGACTCTGCGCCCAAAAAAGATTCAGAACCAAAATCTTCCAAAAACAGACTGAGATCTGAAATTCTCGAAAAACAATGACTCTGACAAGCCCAGAAACACCGAGCCCAAATTGCCAACACCCAAGAGCTCGGAGCCGAAATCTTCGGTGTCAAAATCTCCAAGGAAAGAGAGACACTTTCTCCAAAGAGCTTCCGTCTAATGAGCCAATTTTCGACCCAAAACAGAAAAAATTGGTTATAAATCATAAAACTCGACATATTCAAGCAACCATTCCAAGGAAACGGAAAGCTGACTTGCCAGACGACCACCATACCCCTCCTAAAAAGAGGAATATGGGCACTAACCCTTCTCCTCCTTAGAATCCACCTCCTTCTCATCCTCCTAATCCTAACTTGCTTATTACACTTATAAATTCTCTGATTAGGCCTATTACACCTGACCCACAGGATGAAGGGGACGAGGGTCAGGATGAGGACACTGATGCTTGGAATGATTACAACACTGACAGGCAATGACCCTGATTTATATCCCTCTAGACCATACCCACCTGATGACAACATTGGTTATCTTGAGCTCTTTAACAGGGCCGCTCATTACCATCGGGTAGAACTTCACAAGGAACCTTTTGAAGAGGATTTTCTATTTGAGACACTTTCTTCCTCCCAAAGAACAACTCCTACCTTGCCACTGCTGAAAGGTATGCTAAAGCATACAGACAAGGTCTTTAAGGATCCTGTAAGGGCTAGAATTATCACTCCTAGAGTATATAATAAATACAAATCCGCTCCTACCGATTATATTTATATTAAAGGAAAGCTACTCTTAGACTCTCTTGTAGTCTCGAACGCACGAAAGACAGCTAACTCTCAAGCCACAGGAGACACCCCTCCTTCTGACGAGCAGTCCAAGCTTATTGATGCCTCAGGCATAAGAATAGCTTTGCAGGCTTCAATAATTGGTGCATTGCTAATGCCTAGGCACTGCTAGCCTGTTATGACAGGGCTCACTATGATGAGCTAGAAAACCCAATACAACGCCTGCCTGACCAATACAAATACAATACAAATCCAAAGCTAACTACCTACTACACCTCCATTAAATGTGCACGGGACGCAGCAGACACAGCATCTAACCATAAAGGAAACATTTTTGCAAATACACTAAAGCGGTCCTTAGAACTAACCCAAAATTATTTCCTAAAGTCGCCTCTGCCTTTCATATCAACCAATCTGTTGAGTTGCCTGTGTTCTTCCCTCAACCAGATTCAGTGGCAGAACGTGCCCTTCACACATTAGATGTCAAAAGAGCACTGCTTTACTACATAGAACAAAGCCCTTTAGGAAAACTAAACCACTCTTTATGAATTTTGCTCAACCACATAAAGTCAATCCCATTTCAAAATCAGGCATTGCAAGGTGGATAGTAAAGTGCATTCAAATATGCTACGTCAAAATGTAAATGTGTTTGTATTTATATAGCGCCTTCTACCCAGAGGTCTTGTAGCGCTGTATTCATACTGCTGTGGAACCCTTCCTGGCTTTCCTGTGAGATGACCACTCCTGGGCACCCCCAAGGTGAAGCCAGGCATCCAAGCGCTGCTGGGGCCGTTGTGGAGATTAAGCAAGCTATGGCCCAGAGTCACAGAGTGGGACCCATGATTAGACTAGGCACCGAGGTGAGAATTATCAGGTCCAGGGAGATTGAGTCCAAGAGCCGCTGAGGCGGGAATTGAACCCTTGTCCCAGGCCAGACCTCGGAATCAGGGTCTGCCGCTCTAACCATTGAGCCACACTACAGCTTAATGCACACTAACAATTTCCCCTAGTGCGCATTCTACGCACAAACTATTGGCTTCTATGGCATTCTTAGGAAACCTACCCATAGATGACATCTGCAAAGCTGCAACATGGTCTACACCACACACATTCACAAAACACTACCCTGTTGTTTTGCTAACACATCAGTGTGGGCCAGGCAGTTTTACGAACACTATTTCAAACCACTGCAACAGCTACAGATTAGCCACCGCTTCAAAGTAACTGCTTCATAGTCTATGCTAAAGCTTTTATGCCTCAACGGAAAATGCTACTTACCGAGTATGCATCAGCTCTTGGCATATAGAGCTGTAGAGTCCTATGCACCCACCATCCTCCACGGGTACCCTTCCCTGTTGCAGTGATATCTTACATAGATACAATCTACTTGGACATCTCTTTTATTACATTACTAACTCCATCAACCCCTTTATGGCAAAACAATCTGGGGATGGAGTCGATGCCCATGCGCACTATCATTGAAATGAGGAGTCACCTACCTCGTGACTACAAGACTTCTTCGAACAAAAACAAATTGCAAATATCCAGACCCAACACCAGATGGCGATCTATGCTAAAGTATTTGACTCTACAGCTCTATATAGCAAGAACAGATGCATACTGAGTAAGTAGCATTTTCCTTTCCTCTTTGTTGAGCAGTCTTCATCCTCCAACACTTCTACATAAGCCAAAAACATGGGATACCATAGTTCCCGTTCCATATTTGGTTCTCCTGCAGCAGGCAGGCAATGTGGTGGAGATGTAATATTGGCCATTTGCAATACTGGGTTGAACAATTACAGGTGTGCCCGTCACTGTAAGTTCAGGCGTTCTACATAAGCTGCTTCAATAACACAGTAGCTGTGCAAACTCCAGGTATGCCTGTCATCGTAAATGCAGGGGTTTCAATAAACTGTTTAATTGTTTTTTTATTGAAACTTCATTCCATAGTTGCTTAAATAATTGTTGCTGTGCAGCATTTTTAAAACTTTCAGGTGTGCCTATGACCGTAGATTCAGGTCAAACACCACGCACTGGATCCAAACCTATAATCTAGCCCAATCCAAGATGGCCACCTAATCATGTGATGGTGCGTGTTTACACACCCTTCGCTTTTCGCTTCACAATAACGGCACGCACTGCATCGGCCTTCTCTGTGCCTGGCTACGCTTTTAAGTGAAATCCCCTGATGGGGATACTTGCAACCAACAGGCAACCGGAAGGTCGTTGCAGCAATCAACACTGCAGTGGTAACCGCCGGCATAGCAGTAGAACCTTGCCAAACGCCACGCAAGGCAAAGGAGAGCACTACCTTACTTTCTTCCCACTCGTTGCCAGTTTGTGTAGGAATGAATGAGTCTACGCAACGCGGGGTCATTTAAGTACATATATTTCCACAAAAGGAAGGCAGCTTGACAACCACCCGCAAGCTCCCGACAGCTTCTAAACCGCCCCACCAAGAACCTCCCCGTACCCGCATTCAAAGAACCTGCCACCCACCATCATTCCAATGTCCCTTAAAGCACTACAGTCCACTGTAGAGCCTAATTATGTGCAGAAAAATGTCGAGGCTGGCTCACTCACAGTAAGCAGTGGGAGAAGACGCGCCATGTCTCTTGCATCTATGGTGCCTCTTCCATACCAGCAGAACATAAGGCAGAGCAAGATTGATGTAGCAGCTCCCACATGAGCGAATAGCTAACTCTAACTCTCTGCTAAATAGACATGCATACAGCCCTGGGAAGACATGGAGGACCTTATGTTGCATCTCCCAGAAGAATAAAAGCAAAGGGATAACATCTGGTTGAAGAAGTAAAAACCTTGCCAACTCATGCCTTAAGTTGGCCCTAGACTCTGCAGCTAAAGCAAAGAGACAACTGGCAATCGACTCAGTCCTTCTGAGACATGTGGTGTCTGTCATCTGAGGATTTAAACCAGATATGTCCTGGAGGGGATCAGACTCAAAAGTCAATCCAGGTGTACAGACCTTCATTCAAAAGAGTAATCCCTCTGGACAGGAGAAGACAGGAAGCAGGCTTTCAGCACACAAGCGGAAAGACAAATTGAAGGCAACCAGTG
The DNA here is from genome assembly GCF_964263255.1 of Lissotriton vulgaris. NCBI lineage: Eukaryota > Metazoa > Chordata > Amphibia > Caudata > Salamandridae > Lissotriton > Lissotriton vulgaris. The sequence goes on from NC_141687.1 coordinate 255,040,103, forward strand.
TTAAGTATATACTCTGTGATAACAGCAACCAAAAACATTTTTTAGAGCTAGAGGGTGGAAATTCAAGGGTATCTGCCTCCAGTTCCTCACAGTGCCCCAGGATGCAAAACAGAGCAGATAAAGGACTTTGGAGTCCATTACCACAGACCAGTAGGTTCTGAATATCATATGCCGTGTTTTTTGCATAGACTTTGTACAAAAACCTCCATTAAATACCCCAAAGTACCAGTGGAACAAAAAGGAACAATTACACATCTTAACACCAGAGGTACAAGAGCCACTACAGATACATGCTATAGAAATGGTCCCTCACAATGAAAGAAACACAGTTGTGTCCTTGGTTTACTTTTTAATCCTAAGTCAAGAAGGAATTACGCAGCCAGGCACATTGGTTCCAAATGACAACCTTATAAGATGGTATTCCACTGCTAGCAATGGGAGATTATCTGGCATCAGAAGGACACTTATTTTCACATTCCCATACAACCCACACAAATACCATATTTAGGAGTCTTGATGCAGGGGGAGCATCATCAGTTCAAGGTCCTGCCATTTGATTTAAGTGTCTATATCGAGAGCTGCAGCATTTACATACACTTACCTAAAGCAACACTGTGCTTCATTAAAGAAGTCTAAAGACCACCCATTGGAAGGTGATACACATTAAGGTAAAGTGATATTTATGCCAAACTAATAAACTCCAGTAGATTTTCCATCAGGACAGGATTATAGAAGATACCTTGTACGTCTAACTAAATGTAAACTCTGGCAATTCGCTAAGGGGTCACTTAATAACTCTTGTGACTTATATGAAGGGAATGTACACTAAGAAGATCAAAAGCTTCATTGAAGGAGCAAAAAGACTCTCTTGCTCAGGCAGTACCTCACCCATAGTGGAATCTCAATTTGATATTAGCTGTGTTAATAAAAGCACTTTTATTTGCCCCTACACAAAGGCACATTCAAGCACTGTACATTAATAATAGTCTTTTTAGTGGCCATCACATGATTATGAAGGTTACCCGAGTTGCGAGCACTCATTGTTAAGGAGCTGTATATGTCCATACACAAAGATAAAGTGGTTATGAGGATGCACTCAAAATTCTTGCCTACGGTCATTTAATGTTTTCACATAAATCTTACTGTGAGCTTAATTACCTTTTTCCATTGCCCTTCCAATGCAGTAAGATAGCTTGGCACATGTGAGCTGTCCGAAGGGATATTCTGTATTACATACAAGTTTATCAGAATAGAATCCAACAAGTTTCCATAAGACACTCAACCGCTGCCCTACGTATAGCGGTAACAAAAACACTATTGCTAGATAGCATGTTTGAACCCTTGAAATGTGATTCACTAGCCTTTACTCTCCAAAGAAAGAAATGTGCTAAAAAGACCAATGCTTAAATGCAAGAAATATGCAGAGCAGCCATATGGTCCTCGGAGCATAACTTTACATGGCATTACTGTGTAGATTTTCAGTCATGAAATGAGGCTGCAGTGGGACAAGCAGTTCTTCACTATCTCTTTGTTTCCACCCCCTCTTCTAACCCACTTCCCTATCGGAGGTAACACCGCTATATAATCTTTGCAAAGCCTGTAAATCTTAGAACAGTTTTCACGCCTCAAAACAAACCTGTTATCTGCACATCATGGGATTTCAGAAACCAACATTGCTCTTGTCTGACTTGAGCTTTAAAAAGCTGGAATTCAGCCAGTTCACAACCGATTTAAGGCAAGACTTAAAAGAGCTCAAAGAGAAAGGAGCATTTTCATGAAAGGCCAAAAAGAGCAGAGTATCATCTGCATACGATACAACTGTCACTCCTGGGACTCAACAGTTTTAGCTAAAGGTGAGAGGTAAATATAAACAAGCACTGGCATAGCCAATAAGTCTCGCCTTTGGGACCTGGTAAGTATTTAATTATGCAGCACAATATCCTTGGTGCAACATCAACTGTTTCATGACTAAACACTTATAATGTCCCAAAGGTAAGACCTATTGGCTATGCATTAAAGTCTGCTCTTCCGACTTTGCCAACACTGGGAAAAGAGCAGCAATCAATCAAGGTCTTGCATTTGGGACCAATTGGCTTTGCCAATGATTTGTACTGATGGTGTATCAGATAAGTAGAGTATCCCTTACGATGGGCAGTATTGTTAAAGAGAAATGCATTTTTAAAAAGCCTATGACGTTGCTGGCCGAGTCACTTTGCAGGAAAGCGCACCAAGCATGCAAGAAAGCAACATGGGGGAGCAACCCACATGAGGGTGCACATCACAGGGGGGGGTGGGGAGGGGGTAGAGTTGAGCACAAAGGTGAGACAGCAACATAGAGCACGGTGCATTGGGAAGAAGAGAATCATGCACGGGACAGCTGAAAAAATAAAAATAAAACTGGGGTTGTAGACTGCACATACACATGAGAGAATACGGTAGGATTGCTTACAGTACTCAAATCACAAAGAAGTACCAGAAGATGCAGAAGTGCCCATTGGGCGGAAAGGTAGCACAATGAGGACCATCACAATGAAAAAGCATTCACGTCATCACATGATTACGACAGACGCTCACACTGCAATGCCCACCTCGGGAACTCCAATATTCAGGAGTAAAGGTACTAAAAAAAATCAGTGCAGTTGCAGGGAGTGAGTGGGATATATGTCCACACATGACCGGCTTATGAGACGTTCTACCAGGGGTGACCACCTTAACGCATTTGCCCTTTTCCTCTAAAACCTAGAGTGTGACGCCGAGACCCTGCCCACTTGTAACATCTTATGAGGCTAAACATGCTCATATAAAACATAAGTCGCTTTGACAGCATCCTGTAGTACTGCATAAGATATGCATAAAATAATGCTTGATATCAAACCATTTCAACTAGGCATGCATGATTACTGAAGCTCCCTTTTGTTAACACTTTGAAGATTTTTATTGTTGACAAATGAGGTATCCGGTTCACCCAACCTTTAGAGCTTAAGGGAGTCATGGGGCTATATTTTAATCTACCCTATATTGCAAGGCATGAGCTTTCATTTTCCTAACATGAGTGAAGGGACAATAGAAAATAAAATAAAAAGTACCCTATCACTGGTGTTTTTCTTCTTTAATACAGAATAAGCAAGATATCTCAAACAACTTGTTTGGCACAACAAAATAGAAATTAACATTATTGTGAAGTGCATCACATATAAACACATAAAATGTACCACTGTCACGTGATATTTGCAATTCTTCAAAAATCCTGGAAACTTAAAATGCCAGTTAGAACCTGAGTCAAGTATAAAGACCGACAGGAAATTTGGTGAAGTAATGTGTACATGGAGTGAGAGCATGCCCAACATTAAAATTAGTAATTGGCCCCATCGATTGAAACCTTCAATGGGGATCTTGCAGGTTCTGAATAAAGCCAACTCACCCACTTGTCAGCTCAAAACAGGCTGGAACATGTAGACCAGGTAGATGTAGGAGTACATGTATGTGCCAACTGCATCCGCACAGTTTTTAATCTGCCAAGTTGCCCTTAGACTAACGCATACACAAGGGTTTCACCTTCTGCCATTTTTAACTATTATGAAGATGCAAAAAAAAAAAACACCATTGATACATCAAAGTGCTCCCTTCGACAGTGGGATCAAAAAGGATAGAGTTCAGTTTTTAAGGCTGGATATAGGGATAAAACGATCCTGTTAGAGTTGGTTGGCATCTTTTTTGCAGGCGACTGATTCCCTGGAGAAGATGAGATAACCTACCTACGTAACCTTCTGTCCACCTTGTTTCAGTGAATATGCAATTACAATACAATAGTGTGATGAAGTGCACTTTTCTGATGAAACATGTTGCATAATATGCTGCGCCAACAGCATAAGGTGAGAGATTTGTACTTATATGGGCAAAGCCAACGACCACTCAAAGTACATCTTAAAGAATTGGTAACAATAGGTAATGCAGACAGCTGCACTGCCAAGTCCCACCAGAAAACATGGACTCGACAATGTACTTAAAAAAGCTTTATTTATCAAGAACCTACCAGCTATTATCTGCTCCACCCATTTCTTCCTGCACTTTAAGCCACTTAGTTATTCAATGTGTTGAACAGGCTGCAAAAAAGTATCCTACAAATCCCTGGGCCTTTGTTGCATTATGTATGCCTGTCAGCTTCTGCGTTTTACCTGAGTGCATCCCCATTTGATAACCTCTTGTTTCTTCACATCAATCTAACTCATTTCATTTCTGCTCGTAAAACCTCTTTTAATCCTAACGGCACCCCAATCAGTAGCCATAGCACTACAGGGGACCTATTACAAGTGGTACAAGAAAAACTAGGTACAGTCCTTTCCGCACCATAATATTTCACTACAATGCCTGGCAGACATCAGTGTACAGAGAACAGTCGCTCTCACCCCAAGACATGCGGCAGACAGCAGAGTGCAAGGACAGCCTGCCCCACTCAGTCCAAGATATTTGGGGACAATCGATCCGGCCCACCTAATGCACCCCATGAACCTTACAACTAGAGTCCGACACCAGTGCACAGGGGACTGGCCCCTCATGCACCCCATGAATCTTACAGCTAGAGTCAGACATTGCACAGAAGGCAATCACTCCCACACCATGGTCTGTTTCTACTACAGACAGACATCAGTGTACAGGTGACAGGAAATATATCATCAGAAATATAATGTATCAGAAATCACATGAGGCAGGCATCACTTATATGAGAGAGGCGTCCACTGTACACAATACAGGACTTCTTTCACGCCAGTTCCGTTCATCGCAGAAGAGAAACAGTCGACAGAGCTGCTCGAGGCACACTCCATGTCGCCACATTGGGGTATTTTTTGCCAGCTGTGCCATGCCCCTACACTGCTGCTTTACTGTAGAGAGCAGATACAGCATAAAGACAATCTGAGTGAGGGACTCAATAGAGCGCCCCCCGGACCTCCAGCTGTGAACCCTTGGTACAGCTAGCGGCTTCTCGCCCTCTTTATAAGGCGTCTCCCCTTTATCGGATCATCTCACATATGGGGTTTAAGCCCATCCTTCTGTCCGACCCCAGTTCTCTGCCATGAGGACACAATGTTTTGTGCTGACATTCCTTGTGTACAGTGACTATTCCCTGGTCTTAAATTCAAGAAAGGGCCAGGCAGCCTGGAATCCTTCTTAGAACTGCCCTACCGTCAGTCAAGCTTCGGGACCTTATTCTTGTGAGTTCTGTGACTGTGCTGGGAGTGACCCTGAATCTTCTACCCCGCACTCCTGTGGATGGCGGGAGCTTGTCAAACACCGTTTTCTATCCAACTGCCTTTCCTGGACTGGAGAGTGATTCTACTAAACGTAAACTTCACTCCTCAGACACTTTTTAACCGAGCTTTAGAAATGCCCGATTTGCTCCGTCATCACCCCTCAGAGTTAGCGGGTGACCAAGGGCTGGATTTAGGAACTTCACAGGTGTTCCTTACAACTTAGTCATTTCATGAATATCATTACTGCCCCACTCCACTCTACCAGAGCAGCAAGCCCATCCTCTGGGTCTTGGCGCTATTAGCAGAGTGTTACCTTACCTCGCTGTGACGTCCCACTGCGCCCCATTTTGTCATCGTCTGGATCACAAGGCCGCCCACACAAGTGTGCGGACAGTTGGTGGTAGGGAGATGTACTCGTTATGTTATTTTAAGGTTTTCTTGTATAGCGACAACATCTTTCTAAAGGATAACCCCAGCACTGAAACACTCCAGCCGATGTTACCTATTGTGTAATAAGACACCCTGAAAGTCACTGCTGACATAGGCAGGTCTTGAGACTTTAAAAAAAAAACCCAGCAGAAATGAAAACCAGTGGGAGGGGTTGGAGGAGTGCGGCAGAGAGCAGGGCGGCGCAGCGTTTACCTTGTGGAAGTGGGCGCGATAATTCATAACAGATGGCGCCGCTCGCTCACGCAAGGGAATCTCCAAACGTGCACGCGTTGCCATTTAAAGCAATGGAATGCGTGAACATTTTTATCCTCAAAACCGAATCGATCAAGGGGTCTCCTATGCAGCGCATGTGCGCTGCATAGACGAGACCTAAAAAGGGTATGGCTAAAAGCTGAACCTTGTGAAAATCCCGCATTCCAGGGGTTTTGCTGCAGAAGTAAAAGGAGGAAGGGAAACAGCCTGAGTATGGTCGCTAATGAAAGATTTAAACCATAGTTGGGCGTGGTCTTTAATGACGATCATTTCCAGCCTCTCAAACAAAATGGCATGTGAGACCGTACAATACAATCTCTCTACATGTGTTTACACATTCCGAGCTTCATTTTTTTTTTTTTGTCTTGTATTAAACTGATTTTACCAGATGTTTGCTGGAAATATCCAACTGCTTTTTTGTGTGCTTAATATTGCACAAGATATTCTAGTTTTATTCTTCCTGTTCGCAAACATCCTATTTCTTTCATATGTAAGAGCACCACACCAAGGATTTTAGTGGTTTATGGGTAGGCTGATAATGTAACGTACAAAAGGTGATGGGAGGCTGATTGCAGTAAGTCTAACCACTGGCAACAGCTCGGGTAGCACTCCAGCCCATAGTTCTTTTGCTCAACATGCCACCTCAGTTTGGATACAGCCTTATTCAAAACAGTCTTGTCCCGGCTCCTCATGGGAACAGTCCAGCCCGATCTGCCAAGCCAGGTCTTCCAGAATCAGAATTCAAGCAACCCAGGACCGGCTTCACCCTAGTAATGGGCTCCTCAGTCCGGTACAGCTTGTTTCCAGTGGCACAGTGAGCATGGGACCCATATCTGGTCATACATATGCTGCTTAGGGCGGTACATGAATCACACAAACGGCGATGGAAGGCTGCTTTCAGTAAGTATAACCACTGGCAATAGCCTGAGGTAGCACTCCAACCCATTGTTTATGATAATGTAAACATATATGTTTGAGGCATGTGAGCTGCAGATTACACACTGTGAATAGATCGCCACCTAGTGTTGGGCCCGGATGTTTGCAGTTTATTTTTGTCGTGAAAATGTTCTTTGGAAGTCACGGGGGGAGGTGACTCCTCCTTTGCACCATATTGCGCATGGGCATCGGCTCCATCCTCAGATTGTTTTTTTCGGCTATCGGGCTCGGATGTGTTTCCAGCGCTCCAGTTTGGAACCGAATTTCCTTCGGCGCGCAATCCTCACCCAGTTCAACAGTATTGTTTCCATCGCGCTCCACATCGACGCGATTCTTCACCACTTCGAAGTCTTTGATTCCGGTCATCGACGAAGGCCTTCGGGCCTACCTGGGCCTTACTCTGGCTCATGGAAAGGACGCCATTCAAAAAAGTGTCCTCTATGTGGGTCTAAGTTTCCCCACACAGATCTATATGAGATGTGCAACCTTTGCCTCTCACCGGAGCACGAGGCCAAAGACTGTTCTGCTTGTGCCTCTTTCCGCTCCAAAAAGACAATTAGGAACAGACTAGCTCGAAGAACTATGGCTCGCTCGTCCACTTCAATCCCTGACGACATCTTCGAAGAGGGCGTCAATGTGCCAGAACACAGGCGGGCTGAAGAAAGTGCCAGCTTCTCTGATGCCGAAGAATACGACGTCGAGGACATCACTCCAGCTCAATGGGCCGGAAGTAAGACCGTCGACCCCAACCCTTCTTTGACACCCTCAAAAAAGGCTTCGGTCACACCCTCACCTTCGGACCCGGGTGCACACCGAGAGACTGCTTCCCACACCCTGCCTTCGGGCCCGGCAAGGAAGCCTACTAAGCCTGCAGGTGGCTCGGGCTCGAGCCAGTCTGTCCCCGGTGCCGATCCCATACCGACACCAAAGGAGAAGCCATCTTCCTCAACCACGCCGACCGATGCTCTGACACCTAAGCACTCGGCGCCGAAGAGTGGCACTGGCTCATCGATGCCAAAACCGCACTCTGAGCAGAGTAAAAAAAACGCCTAAAAGTCCCGACTCGCACGCTTCGGAGCCGAAAAACACCCGGAACCGAAAAAATACGTGCCGGTAAAAGACATTTCGAAAGTTCATACTTCTAAGCCAAAGGACCGTAGACCAGCTACCAAGTCAGTGCCAAAAAAACCTCCGGAACCGAAAAAGAATCTGCCCTACACAGAAGAACTTTTTACACCAGATCCTACTCTAAAAACTCTTGTAAAGGATCCTAAGACTGGCAAACTAGCTCTTATCTCCAAGAAGAGACGTTTAGAGGCGCCTGCACCTCCTCCTCCTCCAAAGAAGAGCTACATTGCAACCTCTCTATTAAGGGTTCCTTCTCCACCACTTCCCCATTCTATTCCTCCTCCTACACCTCCTCCACCACAGCATTCGCCTACACCATCCACTCATCCAGATTGTGATGTAGATACAGACTCTGATGACACAGGTGGGGGGGGGGCACATGACCCAGCAGGGACCAATAGCGCCCCTCAGTCACCTAATCCATAGGATGATTGTAACACCCCTGATATGCCTTACGTCCCACAAGACAATGTATATCCTTCCAGGCCTTCCCCACCAGAGGACACTATAGGTTTTAACCTACTAGTCCAGAGAGCTTCCCAGTACCATGGGGTTGACTTCCACACCGATACTATGGAGGAAGATTTCTTATTGGACACATTTGATAATGCACAAAGGTCCACTGCCATTCTGCCAATGCTTAAGGGGGTCATTAAGCATGCAACAGAGGTCTTTAACCCCTTCCACGCTGATGACGAGCTGGGCTCGTCATGGCGTAGCCTCCTCGCACGCTGATGACGAGCCCAGCTCGTCACGTAACATGCGTTTTAGAAAATCTCAGCGTGCGAGCGGAATTCCGCTAGCGCGCATGAGGTTAAAGATCCTGTCAGGGCTCGAATCCTCAACCCCAGCATTGAGAAAAAGTACAAAGCTACCCCTACTGATCCAGCTTAAATTAGAGGCCCAGCACCCCTAGATTCCTTGGTAGTTTCTAACGCACGTAAACGTGCCAATTCACAAACATCAGGTGAGGCCTCCCCAAAAGACCAGGAATCTAAGCTCCTTGATGCCTTCGGTAAACGAACAGCGTCACAGGCAGCTAACATTTGGCGCATTGCCAATACCCTAGCATTGTTGGCATGATATGACCGGGCACATTATGATAATCTGGAATCCATAATGCAGCATCTACCAGACAAGTAGAAAAATAGGGCCAAAGAACTCATTCAAGAAGGTAAAAATATTACTAATGCTGCCACATTCACAGCGGAGCAGCACAGGGTGGTAGAAGGAGGCCTATTAAGGCGGATTTCATTGTGGATCCACCTACCTACCTTGATGTTCAGGATTTGCTCATGAGGCAATATACTACAAAGACCATGAGGCATGCAATTGCATGATCCAAAAAAACCGCTGTAGGCACATTGTAGCCTCCTTAAGATTGTTATCACTTTTTAGATAATTAAGATAACACTTTTTATAGAAAAACGTGAGTAGGGTTGGGAAGTTGTGCCCCGTCCTGAAGAAGGTACACCAGTACCGAAACATGTCGACGCACACCAGAGGTCTTGTCCCTAATTAAGACAATCAACCTCGTTTCTTGCACACCTTTTTAATAGCACCAGCTAGGGGTACGGAATAAAGTTTTTTCACATCACCCACTAGCCAGGTACTTTTTAACCCTTCACCACACCCTTCACTCACATAAATCCCTTCACTTGCACTCAACACACACCACACATAGTCAACCTTGTCAACGCTCCCGCGTAGTCGCAGGTCGTAGCGTGCCGCATCCCCTTAGCGGGATGCGAAGACCCCGATGATTAAGCATGACACCAAGGGGCCTGTTGGTGTGTGAGGGGTATTTTACACAACACTGAGTGTTCCCCATCCTTGTGGTGCACACTCGAAGTAGGATTCTTCTTGTTTATTTAGCACATATACAAAGACAGCACATCCATTTCTTCCTGTACCTCGACGACTGGCTCATAAAAGCCAGCTCATACAACCAGTGTGTGGAACACACTCATGCCACGATCCAACTGCTCCACAACTTGGGGTTCACAATAACCACACCAAGTCTCATCTGCAACCATCCAAAGTACAACAGTACCTCAGTGCCACAATAAACACCTCAACAGCGCTAGCTTATCCCACTCCAGTAAGGATAGCCAGCATGCAAATTCTTCTCACAAAGTTTCAGCCACAACACTTCCTTCCAGCACGAGTGTTCATGCAACTCATAGGGATGATGGCCTCTTGCATTTTCATAGTGCCCCATGCAAGACTTCAAATGCGTCCTCTACAAGAGTGCCTATCACGTCAATCGAACCAGGCTCAAGGTCAATTAACAGACCTAGTGTTGGTAGACGGTCGGACTCATCGCTCTCTGCAGTGGTGGAACACCTAAAACCTTTCCAAGGGACGACCGTTCCTAGAGCCAGTTCCTCAGATAATCTTGACAGCGGACGCATCGCTCTCCGGCTGGGGGGCACACCTACTGCAACACACCATGCAAAGCAGGTGGACACCGCAACAAAAGTTACTCCACATCAATCATCTGGAGTTACTAGCTATATTCCTAGCACTAAAAGCTTTCCAAAAGCAAGTATCAAACAAAGCTGTGTTAGTCCGCGCTGACAATATTACAGCCCTTTATTACATACAGAAACAGGGCAGAACACACTCCCTGCAACTCTCTCAACTAGCACAGGACATATGGCAGTGGGCTATACCTCCAAAATATATTCCTTCTAGCCCAGCATGTTCTAGGAGTACAAAATACCATAGCAGATCAGTTAAGTCGTCAGACACAACAGACCCACTAGTGGGAACTTCATATGCAAGTTCTTCAACCATTCTTTCAGATATGGGGAAAACCTCAGATAGACCTCTTTGCCACCCACGAAAGCGCCAAATGCCCAAGCTTCGCCGCCAGATATCCACACCCACTGTCCAAAGGCAATGCGATATGGATGAACTGGTCAAACAAATTTGCGTACGCTTTTCCACCTCTACCACTCATGCCACTAGTAGTACGCAAACTACAGCAGCATTCTTTGACCCTCATGCTAATTGCTCCAACATGGGCCAGACGGCCTTGGTACACCACACTGCTACAAACTGTCTGTAGTACCGCACCAAAAATTATACCGGTCTCCACACCTTTTAACACAGAACCGTGGAGAGATTAGGCACCCGGACCCAGCTCAGCTCAACCTTGCGATCTGGCTCCTGAAATCCTAGAATTTGGATATCTTAACCTTCCTCCAGACTGCATGAATGTCATAAAAGAAGCTAGACGTCCAACCACTAGAGCATGTTATGCAGCTAAGTGGAAACGCTTTGTAATATATTGTCACAACAACAATATTAATCCCCTAGACATGTCTATTCACCACATCATAGGATACTTACTGCATCTCCAAAGATGTAACTTAGCCTACACGTCTATTAGACTGCATCTTGCTGCAATAGCACCATATCTGCAAAACAGACAGCATCTATCTCTGTTCAGAGTGCCTGCTATTAAAGCCTTTATGGAAGGCCTTAGGAAAATAGTACCACTTTCACCTGTGTGGAATTTAAACATTTTTCTCACACGGCTAATGAGACCTCCCTTTGAACCATTGCACGAATGTGAACTACAATTTTTAACTTGGAAGGTTGCATTCCTAGTAGCTATTACTTCTCTGCAGAGGGTTAGTGAACTACACGCACTAACCATTCAAGAACCTTTCTTGCAAATGCATCATAATAAGGTTGTTCTCCGTACTAATCCGAAATTCCTGCCCAAAGTCATTTCTCCCTTCCACCTCAATCAATCTGTGGAACTGCCCGTTTTCTTCTCGCAACCACAGACAGTAGCAGAAAGAGCTCTTCATACCCTAGATGTCTAAAGACCATTGCTATACTACATCGAAAGAACACAACCATTTCGTGAGACCAAACAACTTTTTGTGCCTTTCTCACCACCACATAAGGGTAATCCCATATCAAAATCTGGGATAGCTAGATGGATTGTCAAATGCATACAGATTTGCTACCACAAAGCTAAACAAACGTCATCTGTTCCTCCTAAAGCCCACTCTACAAGAAAATTAGGGGCTTCAATGGCATTTTTAGGGAACATTCCCTTAGATGACATCTGCAGAGCAGCTACATGGTCTACACCGCACACATTCACAAAACACTATTGTGTAGATGTGCAAACCAAACACCAAGCTAATGTGGGCCAGGCTGTTCTCAGAACACTATTTTAAACTACTGCAACAGATAGGGGTGGTCGCCGCTAAGAGTGGTTACTGCTATACAATCTATGCACAGTGCGTAATCTGCAGCTCATATGCCTCGAACGGAAAATGCTACTTACCAGTATGCACCTGTTCTTGGCATGTAGAGCTGCAGAGTTACACACGCCCACCCGCCTCCCCGGCTACCCTTGTCTGCTCCAGTATTATCTTAATTAGATACAGCTTACATGGACATCCTTCCTGTTCTTGCAAAGCGAAAAACAATCTGAGGATGGAGCTGATGCCCATGCGCAATGTGGTCCAAAGGAGGACTCACCTATTTCGTGACTTCCAAAGAACTTTTTAGGACAAAAACAAACTGCAAACATGCGGGCCCAACACTAGGTGGAGATCTCTGCACAGTGTGGAACTCTGCATGTCTACATGCCAATAACAGATGCATACTGGTAAGTAGCATTTCCCTATAAGGAATAAAGTACGTCCTTTCATACATTGTTAGAATATTGTAAGTCATGTCCGAGTTCTATGACCTTATTAAGGAACTTGGTCTTCAGCCTTGTTCCTTTGTATGGTCACACAACTCCTAGGAGACTTGCAGTATTGTTATAATGTACGAAGGGTGCAGTTTATTCCACATATGTAACAGTATTTTTTGGTTCTGTTTTGTAACCGAAACTGCACTTCAAATGTTTTTCTGTCAATTAATTTCGGAGGCTTTTTAAAACATATTATAGTCTAAATAAGCAAAGATAACCATAACTTCACTTTAAATAATATTTTGTCCACTAAATTGCTTTTTTAATTTTTTTATCCTATTTCGCACGAAACTGTTTTTTGGATCTCACCATCTGGTTAAGGCTATGCGTCACTGCGCTTGACTTCAGCTGTGCAAACAGGGAATGACTCCAGTTCATGTCCGTAACTTGTTATGGGCTGGCAACCCCTTCAACGCATGGCCTTTAGCCATGTCAAGCAGGCGTTGGTTGCAGGGCACCATGTATTGCAGAACCTGCATCCACCTTTTTGTGCGTCCGTCCGCCACCCCCAAGGTGGAGGGAACATCCGCAAGGGCAGCGGCGTTCCCTCCATGCCAATTAGGATGTGACCGCCACCCTGTCGGTCACATCCTGTATCTTGAAGCAGCACCCGCCGCAATGTTAAAAATGCATGCATTGCATTTGCATGCACAAAGCGGCAGGCACCGCGCGGTGCCAGCCGCTTTGTGCATGCACATGCAGAGGGGTACCATAGGTACTCCCCATGTGCACCCCACCCATCCTTCAACCTGGGGGCCCGCAAGGGCCCCCCAGATGAAAAGGTCCACATGTTTTCTACAGCAGAAAAAACGCAGCGGAAAAGCATGTTTACACATGCTTCCTAATTTGGCTGACGGTGTCTTGCAGACACCGCCACCAAATAGCAGGCTACACCCGGCGGATCAGCGGCGGACAGACCTGCCGTCCGCCGCTGATCCTACCGCCATACTGATCTGGCGGGTGGTGTGTACAGGGACCGCGGCGGTGAATCCGCATCCTCCGGGCCGGTGGTGGCTTCCACCGGCCCGGAGGATGTGGATTCACCGCCATCCTAATCGACCCCTTAGTTGTGACCCTGTGTGGCGAATCTGAATAAAATTTGCATGAGTGGTCCAACTCGGATGTATGTTTTTTTTTCTTTTTCAAAAGTTTCATGCCGATTTGTCGAACATCACCAAGCTTATTAAAATAATTAAAAATGCCTTTTGAATAGAAACTCTGACCTGACCATAACCACACAGGCAGTCTGTGTGTATATGTATGTATATAGATAGTTAGATAGATAGATAGATAGATGTCCTTAGAAGTTTAGGACACTTTCTCATTCCTGTGATCGCTCTCGCTAGCTCTCTTCCTCTAGATAGAAATCATCAGGGATGTCTAAAAAGAAAAAACTTAAGAATAATCACGGCTCCTTTTCAGTCTGCCACTCCTGCACCCCTGTACCCCTAAGCCACAGACTATGTCTCTGATCTTATTACTGCCTTTATACTGATGCAATCCGTGCACCCTGATTCATCTTCAACGCTGCATCAAAATCTAGACTAGGAAATTGATTCCTAAGTTGACAGAGGTATGTACTCCCATCAAGTAATGATCCCAAATCTGGTCAGTGTGAACCACTAAAGTCACTAATAAACCTGAGCTCAACCTCCCTAGAAGCAACTGCAATGTGTAAAGTATTTTGCAATACAAAACTAGTATTAACGTTAAAATGCAAAACAATGAAAATCCCAGACCAAATTGGAAAACTGAAGTAAATTTTAATAAGCTAAATGACATAATTTCAATAAGGAGAACACAAGATCTTGATTTTCATATTTTAAGTAAGAAAATCGCCATTGTTAGTCAGTGAGCGGAGAAGACACGGATCTAAGCTCAATTGGAGGCTGACCATGATGGATCGTGGGTCAGATAAACCATCCGGGTTCATCCTAGTCAAAGATATTACATTGACATCAGCCCCAATCCACCAGTAAACCAGACTTTCGAGGTCTCCCTGGACCTCTGGGGAAGCACTTGGAGACTCACAGGGTGCCAGGCAGAGGCCAACAGGAGGGTCCTGACCAGGTACAGTTGCCACTGGATTGTTAGCCAGGTGCGAGCGTGTTTCCGACCACTATGCGAGATAGAGAGATAAAATGCATAGGGACATTTGCCAAAATAATTTCTCCTCTGCCAGCCGTGCCTTAACGTATATGTGAGCTCCAGTTGTCTCCTGGGGTGCTGTCAGCATTTATTGTGGTACATGGTGGAGAAAATCTCATCAGCAGTCCCCTGCTTATTTTTTTTTAAAATCTTTTTTTTATTATTTTCAAACGCAGAAAACAAACAAACACGAGGTCGGTTCAGTACATCAGCAGAGAGCTGCAGCATTCTACTGTACTAAGAGGCATCAGCACAGATTCAAAAGCAGTAGAAGTAACCACATCTTCTTGCGGTATATCCATCAATGCAAACTTAAGCCTTCATACCCCAGTCCTCTCCATAAATCAGGACCGCTCATCTTCGACACACTGAACCCTCCCCCAAGTCCAATGTTAAATTCCCCTCCCCCTCCATATCCTCCCCTCCCACCCCCCCACCGGTGCTGATAGGCGAAGACAAATACAATCAATAGTCAACTATACTATATGGTCCACTGGAGACATCATGTTAATGGCGTCCTAGAACAATTGAACTTATGGGAAGCCGGGTATCGCCTCACATAGAGAAATCATCATGACCAGGGGAGTCGGGCAACGAATCTTGTTCTGCAAGCAGCGCACTCATCTCCGAATCAGTATCTAGATCTGTCGCCTTCAGCTCTATCACTAGGGTCTCCCAAGCTTGCGCCGCCTGCAAAGCCTTGTCACTACAGGACCTGTGTGCCTGTTGTAATCTAACCTCACTTTCGCTAGCAGCCCATGTTAGCAATGCATTTTCCATCTAGGGTAACTAGGTCCCGCCTCAGCCTCCAATGAGATGTGATTTCCCACTTAGCCAGCAACAAGCCTAGGTCCATAAATTTGCTAGTCAGTTTATTTTTACTAGTGTGCGGGAACCAATGTAGCAGACAAGTCCCCCTCTCTAGGGTGATCTGTCGCCCCGTAACATCGCGGAGGAGGGCGAATACCTCTTCCCAGTATGTACTCAGGCATGGACAACCCCACAACATATGCATCAGGTCCGTATCTACTAATTTACACCGGGGGCATAGTGCTGTCTGAATGGAAATATTGATTAATTTTCGCCGGCGTGAGATGGGCTCTATGTAAGATGAAGAATTGTATCATCTGGAACCTGGCATTTCTGGTGCTTTTCCATGCTCTTTTAAGTATATGTGACCAGGCAGTATCAGGTATCTCCTTATCTATATCTACCGCCCACTGTTCTCGGTGTCTCTGCAGCGGGACCATCCCCTCCCCCAACATTCGCCTGTACAGGCAAGTAACTGCTTTATACGTGCCCGCATTCATCACCACATATTGACATGCCTCATTTGTCGGAGGCTTCGAGAGACCGGCGCCCCAGTGTTTCTGGATGGCGGTCACCAGAGCCGCATGTAATAGGAAATGTCCCCGCGGGAGACCAAAGGTGTCTTGTAATGCGTCAAAAGGCAATAACATGCCATCTCCAAACATATCTCCCACCATCTGGAGCCCCAGCACTTCCCATTCTGCAAGGGTGGACCAATCGCCTCCATGCGGCAGGGCAGTACACATACCTAACAGTATTTCCGGAGCATAAGGCCAGCGCACCCCAATTCTACTGTGAAATAGTTTCCAGCAATGCCTCAGGGCGCTTCCCTCCATTGACAAGCCAGTGGTTTGCAGTCTTTATTGTAATACAACATAGGACAGTACATGCCGCGGCACTTTCGGTTCAGTCACCCTCCCAGGGCCTCGAAATTCCTGTGCCACTGCCTGAGTAAGATGTTGAAATTGTGTCGCCAAGTAGTATAATTCAAAATCTGGAACTGCGAGGCCTCCCTCAGCCCTCGGGCGCATCAAGGTATTCAACGCCACTCGACGGCTTCCTGCCCTCCGAATAAAACCCCCCACCACAGAGCGGAGCTGGCGAAGCCGGGACTCTTATCGGCAGGATTCGAAAGAAATACAAAAGTCGAGAAAGCGCCACCATTTTCAATAGTGCCGCTCTCCCTGCCACGGACAATGGTAGAGTACCCAAGAATCGCATACTGCTCTTCAGTCCCCGCACAGCTCTGCCTATATTACCTTCGAAGAGGTCTTCCTGAGTGTGATACACATGCGTCCCCAAATAAGGGAGACAACTAGGTTCCCACATCAGGTCAGGTGGTAATGTAGGTGGTTCACTTGTCCTAGCTACTGGAAATACACAAGTTTTCGTCCAGTTGACTCTCAGGCCAGAGACATCTCCGAAGCGGCTGCGCAGGGAGCGCGCTCCCTCCAGCGCCTCCTCCGCATTGCTTAGAGTGAGATGTAATGGGATTGATCATCAAGTTGCAAACCTCGATACGCCCTTCCCATTCGAGCTCAGGCTGCTAACGGTTCCATCGCCAGGGCGAAGAGCAGTGGGGACAGCGGGCAGCCCCATCTAGTGCCACGCCCTACAGGGTACGACGATGAGATTGCTTTGCCCACCCTCCCCCTAGCGCTTGCTGAAGAATACAGTATTTCGGTCCAGCGGACATATCCCTCTCCGAGTCCAAATGCTCTCATAACTGAAAATATGTATGGCTACTCTAGACTGTCAAATGCCTTGGCAATATCTACCGAAAGTATCAACGCTTGCTCCTCCATTCCATAATCGCCATCTAATAACCGTATAAGTCTGCGTATACTGCTAGCTGTCTTACGGGTTGGAATAAAACCGGCCTGGTCAGGGTGAACCAGGCACTTCACAAAAGGGAGGAGTCAGGTAGCCAGCATAGAGAGAGGCCGATATGCCGCCGGGTCTGTCGGAAGTTTCGCTGGTTTAAGTAGGGGGATGATGATAGCCTCCCTAGCAGTAGACGGCAGAATACCACGTTGTTTGGCCTTCCCATACACAGCCAGCAATCTAGGAGCCAGGAAGTCGACATAGGTCGAGTAGAATTCAATAGGCAACCCACCACTGCCAGGGGTTTTGTTGCGCGCCATCTGTTTAATAGCGCAGCAAATCTCAGGGAGTGTAATGTCGTGGCAGAGGGGCTCCGCCTCCTCTGACTCAATGGTAGGTAGCTCCAAGTCCTTCAAGAAGACCTGCACTTCTGTCTCTCCGGGGCGCAGGCGGCTCGTATAGAGGTCGGCATAGAACGATGGAAACCGATCATTTATGCGATGTTGTGTGTACTCCAGCTTCCCCGTTGACTAGGTCAGCGCCAATATGGACGCGCATCTGGGGGCGGGGTCAGCTAACCAAGCCAAGAACGCGCCCACTTTATCTCGCACAGCGTGCGCACGGGCCAAGTAAGCTTTATGGTCGAAGCACCGTAGACGCTCTACTACTACAGCTACGTCCTCCTTTCGGGCCAGGAGCACCTCTCGCGTCACGTCACCACTAGCATGAGCTCTCTCAGCCTCTCTAAGTACCCGTTCCCCAGCCTTAATTTCCTGGAGTAATAGTTTCTGGACCCCTACCCATTTGGTAATGCAAATCCCGCAAACCACAGCCTTTAAAAGTATCCCATTCTAGGGCAATAGTCGTGGCCGTGCCCTCATTCTCCAGAAAATATTGTTCAATCCCCTTTCCAAGTTCCGCTGGAAAGGCCGTATCCTCCAATAATTCAGGGTGCCGTTTCCAAGTCGGAATAGTCAGGCACTCCGCAACCCAGCTAAAACTCACCAGTAAAGGGTTATGGTCTGAAATGGTTCGTGATACGTACTCGCTACTAAGCTCCATAGACACCAAGCTAGGGCTGCACAAGATCGCGTCAAGGCGCACATGCAAATCATGCAAAGCTGAGAAAAAGGAGTAGTCTTTATCATTGGGATGTTGCACTCGCCAAATGTCTATGAACCCCCAATGTTCCTGCCACTGCGCTCTGGTCTTCGCTAAGTTATGGATTGGAGCTGTGGGTAGGGGAGGGTGGGATCTATCCATGGCCACATCTGTAGTAGAGTTAAAATCCCCTCCCCATCAGTACCGGGGTCTTAAAATAATCTGCAAGGGTAACTGAGAGCTTCTCCAGGAAGAGTGCCTTCTCTACGTTAGGGGCATAGATACTACAGAGAGTGACCTCACGTCCACTCAGGCGGCCTCTAGCCACTACATAGCGACCCTGAGAATCTGTTTGCTGATCTATCAACTGAAAGGGAACCGCAGCTCTGATGCAAATCAACACCCCTCGCGCATAAGCTGAGTATGCAGTGTAGTAGAGCTGGCCCCTCCACCTGCGCTGTAATGCCAACCCCTCCGCTGCAGTCATGTATGTTTCCTGAAGGAACGCTATTTGCACGCCTCTACGCACTAAATAGGAGTGGACCGTATATCTGCGCTGCATGGAGTGGAATCCCCGGACATTCCAAGTCCCACATTTCACATCAGGTAATGGACCCATAACAGAGACAAACGAACCACAGGAGTTTCTCGATACCTCTGCACAGCACCGGCGAGTGCCCTACCAAAAGGCCCTTCCCTTTAACCAGAACAGTCCCTTTCCTCAACAAACCCGCCCCTCCCAATGCATCACCCACCCCCCCAGAACAGGCACTGACATAGTGAATCCCATCCAAACTAACCCAACAGCAGCATCAACTAGGTTAAGGCAGACTAGCTAGGACCATCCGGTGGAGATGGATAGAGCCTGGCACCTACTCTGTGATAAGCCAGAATATCGCCCAGTGTCCAGCTCCAAGTTCCCCTAAAACTAGTTCCCCGCCCCCCCCCCCCCCCAGACCCCCCACTACTCCCCACTCAATAACACGTGTAGCACGCCATCATGGAGTCTTAACTCTGATCGTTCTAAGGAAGTATCACCCTGCAGGATTCCTAACTAGGCCCGACTCCGCTATATCACAATATCAAATCTACTCATCCAGCAGACCATCCGCTGTTCTGGGAGTGACCAGTGGCAGATGTACACTGTCAGATGCAGATGAATCCGCCTCCGACTGTAGTTATCGGTGTCCAGGTCTGATCCTTTCGGTGAGGCCGACAGCAATTCCCCGGAGATATCCGTCACCGCCTGCAGCGCGCCCCTACGTTCGAATTCAGTCTACGAAGTTGATGGTCTCTGTAGTTCACGCCTTCGGGGCCTCAATCTCCGCTATAGACTGGGCAGAGGATCTCTTATCTGCTCTCTCGCTTCCGCTTCTTGACCATCCTTGCCTGCCCGATAGGATTCCAACCATGTCCATGCCTCCTCCGGTGTTTCATAGAAATAAGTTTTCCCCTCCAGAGCAATGCGCAACTTGAATAACAATGAATATTGAATTCTCTCCGTGCGGAGTTCCTTCTTGACCGCTTGGAAAGACATTCGGCGCCGCTGTGTTTCGATAGTCCGGAAACAGAGTAACTCTGCTATTGTCTACTTGGAATGGGCCATCCACCCGGGCCTTATGCAGAAACAAGTCTCTGTCTCTGAAGAGCAACAGGCGCGCCACAACAGGTCGAGGAGGGAGCCCCTGCTGCAGTGGTCTGGCGGGAACTCGGTGCGCACGCTCCAAAGTATAGAAGGAAGATAGGCCCTCCGGGGCCACCACTGTCCGTAGCCAATTTTCCAAATAAGCCACCATGTCGGATCCTTCAATCTTTTCCGGCAGGCCCACCACTCGTATGTTGTTCCGTCTATTCCTCCCTTCCGCATCCTCTGCCCGCCTTTCTAGCACTGTGATCCTTTCCAAGGCACTCGCCATATCCTTGGTTAGTGCGACTTGAGCAGGTTCGATCCCCTGAATCTTGGTCTCCACTTGTTTCACCCTGTCCGGCAGCTTTGAGTGATCTGCCCTTAGAAGGCCCAGACCAGTCGCCACCTGTGCAATGTCCTGTTGCAGGGCGGCGCAGGACTCCGAAATGGCGGTCAGAATTTTGTCGAGCTGTAATTGCAGACTTTGGTCCTGCGGTGACCCGGATGCGTCCTGTACATCTTGGGTTGGGCCCTCTGTGTCCGAAGGCTGTGGGTCCCCATCTTTCTTTCCCCTGGGCTTGCCCAGATTAGCAGTCTCCAGGGCCCTCCGCAGCAGGTGGAGAGTCAGGACAGGTTAATGCGTAGTAGGCCCACAAAATGGCCGCCCGGTCTCTCGATGGTAGGTTCAGTCAATACAGCACCACAGGCTTCTGGTAGTCACCAAGCCAGCGGTCACTTAAACCCTCTTGCCAGTTGTCGCGTGCACCCAGGTGGTCCCCAAGGGGATCCGCTTCACGTTCCAGGTCAACCCCTTCGCTCACCACTCAGTCAGTTCAGTGGAAGCTCACGAGGGCGCCGCCGCCATCTTGATGCACCCATCCACTGACTGCACGGAGCCAAAAAATCACTCCGTTCCTCCGGAGATCGCCGTTCAATTTCGCTGGGTCGGTTCCACGTCATATTCATGTCCCCCCCGTGGCTGCTCAGGAGGGTCCGGGGGGGTCGATTTTCAAGGTAAAAGCGGGGGTTCACGAGCGGAGCTCGGCGCTCACGCTGCCATCCGCCTCTGCATCCAAGCCGCCGCGCCCCCCATCAGCAGTCCCCTGATGACTTCAGCACCAACTTTCAACAAATCATATTCAATGGTCAAGAGTTTTTTTTCTTTAAATTGGTTTTATTATTTTGCACAAAATTAATAAATACCTTAAATGCACTACAATCAGTGTTGCATATTCAGCCGCATATGAAAACAATGGTTACTACACATCAAATCAATTATTGCAATAAATTATAAGATGATATGCAGGTTTGTTTACAATGTAGCAGCAAGAATAATTGCCATTGACAAGCGAATATAATATGCATCAGTGATTTTAGCCCCAGCAGTACCCTCAGGGATGTGTATGTGATTAAGTGGGCAAAGTAGAGATCAAAATAAGTTAGGACCTGAACATTTTTGTATGCAGGAAGAGATTTGTACCTGAGAGACACCAGGCACCTAATGGAGTCTTGTGTTCTCCTTGGTTGTTAGAGTTATTATCATGGGATCTCACATGGTTATGCCCACTGGCCCGTCTCCACATAGCATTTAGGTACTCTGCCCATTTAAGCAATTTCCTATTCCAGGCACACTTACCTGTGGTGCCTGCACAGATTTCTATCTCATGGCTATCTGCCTCTTGGTTAACATCCACACCAAGGCAGCACATCTGTCTTTAGTATTGAAAGACTATGTTCACGTTTAAATGCCCCTAAGATGTTAGTCTTTAATGAAAGTAGGTCATTTTTGCCTGTTAACTCTTGAACTAGGGCACATACCAATTTCCAGAAAGCAGCAAGATTTGGGCAATGCCAACATGTTGATAACTAAAGCCTCTGGTAGGTGATATCCAAGACATTCATCTAGGACTATGGGTTGTATCTTTTGCAACCTCTGTGTAGCACTTTAAATTGAATACATTTAAATTGAGCATTCCTTGATTCCCTAAATGTATATTCCAGCATCATCAGTCTTTCCTTAGATGTCAGCTGCCTAACTAGGTCTCTCCAAAGGCGCCCCATTAAAGGCCAAATATCTATTATTGACTGTTAGAGCAAGAAACGGTAAAGGGCAATCAATTTTTTCTCAGTCTGCTGATGAGTGATACGTAATGGTCAGGGTGCAGCAATATATGTCTTGCACTCGTGCCTCAACATTACTGACTGCTTGAGTAGGGCATCCAGCACCAGTGTGGTGCTTAGGCATCACTCTTGTATTTGCTCCATCTGGTTCTCGATGTACAACACTCCCTGATGAACACTCCTTTGATGGCACAAGTCTCTTCAGAGACCAGGCAGGCTCAGTCTTGAGAGCAAGGCAACAGCGTGCCCTCTCGAACTGTCATTGACTTTGCTTCACTTTCTCCAACAATTTTGCCCCTTTTGAGGCTTCGAAAGAGGTTTCCAGCAGAAGCCATGTCAGTCCTTGCCTCAGCAGCATCAGATCTCCTAGGGCTTTTGAGGCAGATGTCAGGGAGTTACCTGTCCTCATTCAGGGCCCTAAGAGCAACAAATTGCCAGTAGCCAGCCCTCCCTCCCCCCCCCCCATAGCTGCTGCAAACCACTTCAATTTGCCTTCTGTGATGCACAGCCGCTCAGTCGGAAGTCTCAGTCTCAGGACGTTTTACGTCAATGGGTGGCAGAACCATCACATCAGTCCGATGGGTGCTCCACATCGTCCAAAATGGTTAAGCCCTACCTTTCCTTTCCATCCCTCGTGGCATGCCTAACACCTCCAGAGGACGACTTGTTCATTCTACGAGGGAGAGATAGGCCGTCCTGGACAATGGAACCATAGAGGGGGTGCTGGCATCAAATGTCTGGACTAGTTGTTACTCCTGTTACTTCCTGGGGCCAAAGAAGGAATAAGGCTTTTGCCCGATCCTCTTATCGTTACCTTCTAAAGTTTTTCAAGGACAAATTCAAGATGCTCACTCTCACCCTGGTTCAGTCTACCCTAGATCCAGGAGATTGGATGGTGGCGCTGGATTTGCAGGAGCCCTATATCCACATCTTGTCCTAAAGTCTCCAGACGTTAACTGCGGTTTCAGGTATGACTTTAAGTTCTTAGTGCTTCCCTTTGACTTTATCAGAGTGCCTCGCAATCCACCTTTGTAGGTTGGCAGTACCAATCTTCCTATACCTGGACGAGTGATTGCTGAGGCAAGTTTGACTCACAGTCAAGGGCCACCTTCAGACAATGGCCTAGCTATTGACATCAATGGTGTTTCCCATCAATATGCCAGTTTCTCACTGGACTCATTCACAGCTGCTCCTTTATTTGGAGCCATCCTGATAACTGTGCTTTCCCAGGCCTTCCTCAACGAGTCTACGACATTTGGGTAAAGATCTTGATGTTTCAACCCTCGGCTTAGGTCTCAGTGATAGACTCTGATACTTCTTGGACTCCTGCATCCTGCTTGTGGACCATGCCACGTGGCACATGTGAACTCTGTAGTGGGATCTGAAGTCTCAATGGGTACAGCACCAAGGGAACCTGTTGGGTGCAATCCAGGTGTCAGTTCTGCAAAAGGTCTGCAGTAGTGGCTGCTGGACCTCAAATGGACTGTTGGCAGACCCCTTTCCCTATCAGACCCACAGCCAATGGTCATGATGGATACGTTACTGGGTTGGGAGGTCTCCTGGAGAGGTGGAGATCAGTGACCTCTGGTTTCCAAAGGAAACCAGCCTCCACATAAACTTGTTGGAGTTGTGGGCGATTCACTTGGCATTGAGAGCATCCTTCCAGAGCATCAGGGGGAGCAGATGTAGGTTCTCATTGACAACACTGCCAGGTGGTACAATAACAAACAGAAGGGGGACATGGGTGCTATGCTAGGAGGCTCTGCACCTCTGGAAATAGCGGAGTCATTGGGGCGCTTCCCTGGTCATGCAATACCTGGAAGGATGTTTCAACACAAGGGCGGACAAACTCTGCCAACGTGTCCTTGCAGATCATAAATGGCAACAGAACTTAAAGGTGGCACAGCGCATCTTCCAACAATGGGAAGAATCCTGGCCTGATCCTTTCACCACCGCAGAAAACGCACAGTTTCCATACTTGTTGAAGTTCCCAAGGTGGTTCTTTCTATGAGGCACCTTTTTGCTAGGAAAAGTTTTAAGATCATCAGGTACTACCGGCCCAGGGCGTCCCAGTGGCTCCAAAGTAGGTGAGAAGAGTGTGGTCTCCTGAATGTCTGGCCATGAGCATCTGCCCTTCGATTCAGCTGCCCCTCTGGAAGGACTTGTTGCAGCAGCAGGGCAAGTTCCTGGCCTGCACAACCTACACCTCTGTGCTTGGAGTCTGAGCGGCAAATGCTGTGGATCTCACTTCTGAAGTAGTGAGTATTATATTGGCAGCCAGACATCCCTTGACTAAACCAATCTATGCGTGAAGATGTGTGAAGTTTGTTCTCTGGTGTTCTTCCCAAAATTGTCTGCCCTATTACTGTTTTGTTTGTCCTTAGCCCTGGAAGGACTTGCTGGGTCAACAGTTAAGTTATTTAGTGGCTCTTTCAGACTTTTTTACGTTTATCCCCATCAGCCATCTTTATTCAAATCCCTTGTTGTAATGGATTTTCTAAAAGGCTGACCTTTATGTTTCCACCAACAACATTTGTGATGCTGAAGTGAGACCTCAATCTGGTTCTCACTTTTCTCACGTGCAAACCATTTAAGCCAATGCAAATCTTCCATCTCCGATTGCTTAACTAATAGGCAAAATTTCTAATAGGAATAACATCAACTGGTCTCATGAGAAAACTAAGGCACTGTCTCTCCTGCTTGGTATGTCACCTTCTTCCTGGACAAACTTGTGCTCAGGAGTCAGACTAAAGTGGCATTTCTCTCGGAAATTGTAATGCATTTCCATATAGGACAGTCCTATACCCTGCCAGTTCTCAGACGTGTGCAGAAGAAAATCCTCTCTAGCTGGATTGTCCTGTGTATCAAAAGCAGCTACAAATTGTTGAAGACCGCCCCCGGCAGGCCTATTCGCTTATTCTGTCTGAGCAAAACCTGCTACCACTGCGCTGGCGCACAGTGTGCCAGTCTCCGACGTCTGACCGGCTACTACCGGGGTGTCGGTTCACATGTTCATGAAGCACTGCTGAATGAATAACCAGGTCCGGTGGGAGGGGCATTTTGCCTGATATGTGCTCAGGATTTTCTTGTCTGGGCCTTTCAACAGCCCAAACCCTAGGGACATAGTGCTTTAGAATCTATTCACAAGGTGACAAATCTACGGTTAGATGTATGCCTTAGAAAAACAAGTTACTTATCTTCAATAATGCTCTATCTAACCACAGATTCATCACCAAGCCTCACCCTCCACCCCCCACCCCATTTTGTGGAATAGATTCTTCTAATTTATGCTAAAACAATTCCGTCTGAACGATTTGTATACTGGTACAATCTGATTAGAAAGGATCTGACCGATATCAGAAAGAAACCAACATCAGCGTATGGAGGTGGAGCCCCGATGTAACATTTAAGGCGGGATGGACCTGTCGTGGATCCGTACAAAATGACCTACCGACGCCTGAGTGAATTGCTGAATAAAATTTACCAGATTGAGTGTGGAGCCTGGATACATTCAGAAGACGAGAATCTGTGGTTAGACAGAGTATCCACGAGAAAGGTCATTACCAAAGGTAAATAACTTGTTCTTTAAAACAGCAAGTGAAATACTGGACTGTTTTTTTTTTTATTGTAGTATAAATTTAGCTAAACAGGCTTTGCTTCTTTTACATATTCTGACTATAGAAGTCAGTGGTTTGCTGACAAGGCAGAGCTCGCAGTGGGCACTCATTGCAACTCAAATGCACAACGTTTATGTTTCGACTGTTGATGTAATAATTAGTAATGCATTATACTAAAATTGCTGAAGCTGCTGCCAGCAGTGAGAGCTAATAATTGGTACTGATTTCAATTAGAATGTTAACCTTTCTTGAATAGAGTGTTGATTAAAAAAGTTTAAGAAAAAGTGACTATGCGTGGAGATCGCTGAACCACCTATTAGCACGGCGTAGCTATCAATGCTTTGCTTGCGTTTCAGTAGGCTGCCATTTAAATAATGATATGTGGCCTAATAACATTTTCAGTTGACAGTGAGGAGGTTGTCATTTATGTGGATTATGGAAAATATGTCTCTGGTCCCTATACAATATGTAAATATGAAATTTATACCACTGCATTGTTTGAAATAGAAGCACCCAAACATGTCAAATATGTACAGCTGGTGACTGAAACTCATGATCTGAGCATTTTGCAACATGACTGCGTGGTTGTTTTTATAAGTGCTATTAGAAATAATAATTGTGAGTGCTATGTTTGTCCTTTTTTAATGTCTACCACTAGAGAGGAGCAACTGCCATGAATCCTGACATTATCAATCAGTTACCAGCAGCACCTGTCCCTACGCTGGCTGGTTTTACAATGACCATGCAAACCCCACTTCACCAACAGCCATTGTTGTCCTCCGGACCAGCTACATCCAAGCCTTTTTCTGCTGCTCAGTCAGCCATGGGAATGAATGTTACAACTGCGTGTGGATCTTCGAACCAACATATACAACAGAAATCATCGGGGAGCTTCATGCCCTCTTTTCCTGTAAATCAGGTTGGTGCTCTTTTCCTAAACTGTGTTGCATGGTTCTGGGAGGCACATTGTGTTCAAAAGGTTCCTGAGCATGAATTAAGTTATTCTGGTCTTTTAGTGTTCTCAGATGTGGGCTTGAATGGAGGTCTGTGCACCTCCCTGGAGTAACTTGGCTGTCCTATCCATAATTCTTGCCAAATGTATTCAAATAAACATGTTAAGGTCTATGAAACTTTGCTAGCTCTCGAGTCTCTTATTAGTGTACAGATTGCACAATGCCACTTCCAATTTATAACAACAAATTAGCTAATGGGAAGTATGAAAAGATAGTCTGATCTTTTGACAGGAGCGTGGCACCCATGCCACTTCAAAGGCAGCCATGTTGTTATTGTTTAATTTTATAAGGCGCACAGCTACTCAGAGGTTATTAGTGATGTGATGTATAGACTAGTAAATATGAAGGAGATTGCCACTCCTCTCCAGGTTTTCCATTTGGGATGGGTGGATGGGGCTCGTGAAAGAGAAGCTGAGAGCATTAATAAAAAAACCTTCACGCTCTTTTCCTTTGCAAACTCATCAGTCAATCCTCCAATTTATGGTTTGTTTGAGATGGGGACGTGCATCCTCTCTGACCCTTAAGAACAACCCTAACTGCTGTCATTCCTTCACCTTGCTGTCCCAACGTTTATGCCTTTTAGATGCTTTCCTGGAATACCCATGGGGGTTAAAGTGGTAAGTGCTGCCTAGTTCCTCTGTCTTTTGCCTGCCACAGCAAATTAAAAAAAATTAAACTCCTACTGTCTCTCCCAACCGGAATGTGTAGGGAATTGAGTTGTGGGACCACACCCAGCAGGAAGATTCTAAAAGGGATACTGAATCCAGTCCTCACCCCTGCCATTTGTGGTCGACTTCAGTGGTGATTCCAACTCTATATGAATGAGCCAGACCTAGCAAAAATATTCACCCCACTCTGGGAGATGAAGATGTTATATCTCCATCTAGCAATGAGATTAGTTCCTCTGTCAAATTATTATACTCCTACTCTTACACCAGATAGGGCCCAATTGGAGTCTAACATCTAGAGAGACTGATTGCTGAAGAGGTAGTGCAGGTAGGGGATCAGCATCAAAGAGGAGCAAACAATTGGATGTTCGGTTAGAAGTAACATAGGAGACTTGTAAGAAGCATGGAGGAGGAGGAGGCAACCGGTCTAAAGGAGAAAAATGATATTGGGCCCCTGAGAAACATTTCTTTGTGTTTTAATAGGGAAACTGAACTTGTGAGCTTGACTGATCTTTATCAGAGCATTGTTCCAGATTTTAAATGAAGGAAACAATGTTGCCA
The DNA here is from genome assembly GCF_964263255.1 of Lissotriton vulgaris. Taxonomy (NCBI): domain Eukaryota; kingdom Metazoa; phylum Chordata; class Amphibia; order Caudata; family Salamandridae; genus Lissotriton; species Lissotriton vulgaris. The sequence continues at coordinate 255,068,337 of NC_141687.1, forward strand.
TTGAGGATGGCTTATGTGTACTGCATTTGGATTTGAGGCCAGGATTTGCTTATTTCCCAAAGATGTGGCCATTTTTTTAGTCTAGACATTTACTTGTTTTGTCTCTTTATGTGGTATTTCTATAGCCTGAACCTAGCCAAAAGACAGCAGGCCGATGTACATGGTCAAAGACCAGCATGAAGTCATCAAGTAATGGGAGAGGAAGCTGTGTTGTAGAGCGTTACTGCTTTGTGATGTAGAGCTCTTTAAAGAGGTGTGTGTGTGTAACTCTTTACTAAGATGTTACACTCCAGTGAGAGTGCACTCTCTTGATGGATACAGGGATTGTATTCTACATCTTTGGTGCATAGATGGAAGAAGGAGGGCTTTCTTGTTTTTTCTTTTTTACACTTGTTAGTCCGCAGTCTGATAGTGTTCTGGCTGTGGACGTGTTGAGAACCTCTGGAGATGGTGAACTCTTCTTCAAGATAAGAGAGGTTGCTGTTCATGATAGCTTTGTTAACAATGTAGCTAGTTTTGAAGATAGTGCAGGCTGGCAGTGGAAGCCAGTGAAATTCCATCAGGATGAGGTGGATGTGATCATATTTATCCAGACTCTGGCTGATATGGGCTGCAGTGTGTAGGACGCCACTAAGGGATTCTATTGTTGAGGGCATTACCACCATTCAGATGCAGGAGTATGAGTACTGAAATCGCTTTCTGCAAGAAATGGCCTGATGCTCTTTAAAGGAGAGCTGGTACCAGGCTATCTACATGTTTTTTGGCAGTTTGTTACTTAAGGGTGAGATTGGGCTCCAGGATGAGTCCAAGTGGCTTTGCATTCAGTGCAAGTTGAGATTTGAGGCTTTCGGGGTTCATGGATTTGAGCCAGGTGTATACTGTGCCTTGTTTGTTGTTTTGGGAAAATAACTGGAATTCTGTGTTGGTTGGGTTGAGCTTTAGGTTGGTGCTGGACATCCAGGGCTGGATGATGTGCAAGATGTATATGAGGCATTGGATGTCTAAAACAGAGGATACTTTCAAGTACATTTGTATCTCCTCGGCATATTGGTGAATCTTCATGCTGTTACCTGTGAAAAGGATTGTAGGTACAGGATCAACCCTCTAACTAATGGGAACCTGGGTATATAATTCATAAGCGCTACCACATACATGTAACATATATATAATAATCAAAAATATTATATAATAATGAGCACAAAATATTGATTTTTAGTTAACCTACAGCCACAATTAACTTCATTGGTAGTTCTATTGTGCATAAAGACATACACATAAGGTAATCCGCCCAAGATATAAAAAACACAACACAAACCAATAAGAAAAACTAAATATATGCAGAAGTAAAGTCATTTGTTTTTAAGGCAACAGACCCCCTCTTTAGAGTGATTAATGATATCAGCGGTTAACAGAAAGTAAAACGGTATGTCTGTTTATACTGTTGACTGCGTTTCAACCTACAACTGAATGTAGGGGTCTTATCAGGATGGAAAAAATTGTGATTTCCTAATGTTCATGTGCTAGAGAAATAGAACTTTAGCAGTGCTATGTGCTCATGTATCTCAGTGGCATGCCAAGGAACATGCCTGCGAAGTATGTCACGTAATAATGTACATGCAGGCACATCCACACCGAGAACCACTTGTGGGTTGCAGGTAAAACAAGGCGCAGTCGTTGGAGGGCTGTGGGAGCAGTAACCACTCCCAAAACAGGCCTTCGAGACCGCGCTCACAGCGTGCTGACAAGGCGTGGAGTGGCGCGTCCCGGGGAACAAGAAGTCTCCCCATTGGTCCCAGGACGAAGTAGTTCTCATTCACTGAGACCGAGGAGACGGGCTCCTTCATCCCCGGCCGTAGCCAAGTTGACTAAGTGTGCTTTACTGAGGCACAGGAACCATAGGGAGACTGATTACCTCTACCTTGGCCCTCCAAACACTGCGACTTGTTTGATCTGCAACCCATCAGTAGTACTCTGCATGGATGCACCTGTATGTACATTATTACGGGTCAGACTTCACAGGTATATTTCTTGGAATGTCCTTGAGATACATAAGCACATTGCATTGCTAATGCTTTATTTCTCCAGCATATGAACATTTAGAAGTCCTATTGTTTTCCATCCTGATGAGATCCCTACATCGAGCTGTGAGTCGAAACGTCGTCAACATTACAGACAAACTTGTTTACTTCCAGTTAATCACGGATACCATTAATCACTCTGAGGAGTTGTCTGTTGACTAAACAACTTTCTTTCCTTCTGTATATGTTTTTTTGTTTTTATTTGTGTTTATTTAACACTTAAGGCATATTACATTATAGGTATGTCTTTGTATACACACTAGAACTACCAATGACGTTAATTGGGGCTCTATGTTAACTACAAATCAATAGAAAAATTCCTTTTATCTTTTGTGTTCAATAATATTAATTATATTTGATTAATATATGGATGTTAAGTGTCTGTGGAAGTGCTGATTAAGTCTGAGGATTGTCCTTGTCACACACTTCTTGTTACCCTTTTCATACTTTTCAGTCCTTATTGAATATAATATTGCTATTGTGTGGTTGCTCATATGAAAAGCACCAAGACACTTCGTTTTAGATGACAAGACCTTATCAACCCCAGGATGACCTGGAGGTGCCCATGTGAACAAACTGGTGGTGGTAGGAAGAGAACCAATGAAGGACATTGCAGGCGAGTCCAATTTGAGGCTCCAGGGTGCGAATAGCGGTGGGATGGCTGACTGTGTGGAAGGCAGCTGAGCGGTCCAGCAGTATCAGAAGACCGGGGTCATCGTCCTCTTTTAAAAATTGAAGCAGAGTTGGTGTCCTCCATATGCTGGCAGATGTTCTATATTTTTTCACCAAGAAGAGGTTGATGACATTTCACTTTTCAGTGGAATGAGGACTAGGTAGGCCCATTGCGTGGTTGATGCAGTTCTTTTCCTCATAATTTTAATTCTGTATGTTGCCGATAACAGTACCTTTTAGCTGACTGGCAAAATGAGTAATATATTTAAATAGGAAAATGATTCATTTTCCCTTGCGACCATATTCTTTCAGAACTTGTAATCTAAATGCTTGTGTACTCCGAGTTACTAGATGTTATGCTTTGTTTTTGTAGGTGAAAAATCCAATGTTTTTCCCTGTCACCAAAATATATTGTTGTCGACCAAGTCTATTTGATTGCAGTGCCCTGGTATCACAAAAGTAACTTTCGTTGCCTCTGAAAATCACCTGTTGGGATGTTGCAAATGGAAATATGTTGAATTTCTGTATTTTCTCTATCTTGGGTTGGTGAACAGTGCTTGCATAGTCCAGTAGTCCTTTTCAGAAGCTATGGAGCAGAGTCATTGGTTTTGGGAACAGGGCAGTTAGTCCAGCTTCAAGTAATACAATTTATGGCACATCCACAAACTGTGGTGGCGCTCAGTGGGTAGCAGGGGTAAGATAAAGACTATTTCATTTTGATGAATATTGATCACTGAAATGAGATTCACTGTACTCTGGAATATACTCTTAGGCTGACAAAGTAAATTGGTATCATATTGTTTTCTCTCTGCAGACACTCAAGCCAGAAGAGGATGACTTTCAGGAGTTTCAGGACGCTTCAAAATCAGGATCCATAGATGACTCGTTCACGGACTTCCAAGCTGCTAATTCACAACTGCAGAGCAGGTAGAGTGATAGTATTACCATCTAAACAGAATGCTTGTTTGTTAATTGCTGTAAGCTGTTTGAATTTATTATCATGTATGTCTGCCTATTTTAGATTAGTCTTCATTGCTAGCATACACCTTTTGAAATGCACAAATTTCACCTCTGTGATAACTGGCAGATTTTTCACTAAAGTTGTCGTGATGCACAGAGTTTAGTGCCTTCTACGCATTGACTCGCTTCTACGCTTTAAAGCTCATGCAAGTCATACACTGCATCGAAGGGATATTAACTATTTGAATACTTCCTCCTCTCGATTTTGTGGATTCCTATACTAAATCTGATGGATGTGCTGTCGTGGCTTTCCAAATAGTATCTTTTTATTTATACCATTTTCTACTATTTTAGTGGCAATGTCCTTAACCGGGCTCTGCAATTGTTGTGAATAAATGTACAGCTGCTGTGTTCTGGTATTTATGTTGGATGATTTCAAAAGCTGTACTAGTCCAGTCAAGTCAGAAGAATTTATTGAGCACACATATCACCCGGGGGTCTCATGGCACTAGCGTAAACTCCAAGGGACTGGAGGTCAGATGTACCGTCCTTAAAGATGGTCAAATAGACGGGTTTTTAGTTCCCTACAGCAGTGGTTCCCAAACTTTTTCGACCCGCCGCTCCCATGACCAATTAGCCTCCAGGCACGGCTCCCCATTGCACTACTTTTTTTTTTGGCGTAGGGATGTAAGCCTGGTCTCTGTAGTCCTTCCATTTTAATCCCAGCCAAAACCAGCCAGGGACACCAGGGTGTCTCAGCGCACAGTTTAGGAACCACTGCTGTACCTGTTCCTCCACCATTTCAGATGAATATGTCCACTGGTTCCACTTTCCCTAGTCTTCCTATGCCTTTATTGTCCCTTTTTATTCACACTCATATCAACCCTCTCCCTCTTACAGTTCCTCAACGCTCTAGTAGCCTATCAAAACATAACTTTGTACACATCTTCATAGATATATTTTCAACCAATGTTGGGTGTCATTAGGCCAAAAATGCCATCCGTACCAGTAATACGGGAGGAACGCACACTGGGAAACAACTCGCGTATTAAGAGAGCTGGCATGTAGGCTAACAACTAACAGCTTGTCATCTCTGTTCTTTGTTTTATTTGTAAAAAAATATCTGGATTTTTAAAATGAATTATAGTAATGTACTTATTTTGTGTGAAAACAGTGTACTGCAAATGGGTGTGCCTCTTATTCACATGGGTAACGTTTCATTCCAGGCTCGTGTACAGGGGTGAGTTGCTCTTTCCGGTGAAATGTCGGGGTTTTTCTTTTAAAACCAAGAGAGCCAGCTTTGAGATACCATGTCAGATATATCTCCTGGCTGACCCTGGACCTCACTGGATGACCCCTGCAGAAAGGAGAAACTCCATGCTGTGATAACTGCCCACTTCTCTTACATTCTCAGTTCCTGAAATATTTCTCCTCCAAACCAGTTTTCTGCAAGCAAGAATTGACACGGAAAGGCAGGCTGGAAAAGCAATTTTTAAAAAACGTATGTTTACACTTCAAAGACTATCCCTTTACCCTGTTCTGCATCAGCTAAACATCATCTATTTCTCTGGCAGGGGTCACTGCAGGCTTTAAAATGAACTTTGGAAATACCCTCTTCGTTTTACTATACTGCTGGAATCAAAACATCTGCTCACTTTTGTTAAGCTAAATATCTGTAACAACTGCTTGCACTTGCCCCCCTATGAATTTAAATGAACCACAGCTCTTTAAATGTCAGGAGTTCCTCTTCCTCTCTGCCTCTTTTGGTTGCTGTTGTTGAAAGCTCCACGGTACTTGTAAAGCTGGCTCTGCGCCACTCCACAGGTCCAGGTGCTGCACAGATCGATGCTGTCACAGAAATAAAAGGATACACCTTCCAGATCCTGAAGTCTTCCGAAATAGTGCAAAAACCGTACACTTTGCATGTAAACATGAATGAGAACGGGCCCTCTGCTAGCCCATGGGTGTTTACAACGTGCGTGTCTTTTGAAGACACTGACAAGTAGGTTTTGTTTTCATCGTGATTTGATCATTCTCCATTCCAGTGCTTGCAGTGGAATCTGCGATTACAGCCAGTGAGAGAGAACATTGCCTTTACGGCTAACTCAGCAAGAAGATGCTGTAGTTAGCCTGCTATCCGATCCATGTGCGGATGGCACTTTCTTCCGGGGCTATGGGTGTTTTTATTCTGGGGGCGGCCTGTTGTGGTATGTGTCAGAGTGGGTTATATATTTTTCCAAACCACTTGCAGGCTTTAGCAGCAGAGAAGATTGCCTGCTTTAATGTCTCCTGCTCTCCGGACCGCGTCAGAAGTGCACTGTTTGGGAACCACTGCCCTACAGAATGACTTCTGGTTCACGATGGATAGGAGATGTGATGGAAGCTTGTTCCAGAAAGCAGGTGCAAGAAAAGAGAAAGCTCTACCCCCTTTCCTGGCAGTGCGGATTCTGCGAGGGGTAAGAAGAAATTTGGTACTTGACCTAAGCGTCCTGCTCGGTTGGTACCAGCTAAGTAGCTAGGCCCGGTACCAAACATGTTCTTGTGCACCAGATGTAGGATTTTGAAGCGGGTTCGCTTCCTAATAGGGAGCCAATGAAGAGTCTTTTGACTGGGTGCTGAAGGGGCTCCCGATGGAAGGTGTAGTAAAAGTCTGGCAGCTGTATTTTGCAAAACTTGAAGCTCAGAATAGACCTCCTCAGATTTACGGTGGTTAGCAGGACATTTCCATAGTTGATACGACTTCTGTTTAGGACTTGAAAAAATGCTTTCCTAGATTCAATAAGGAACCATTGAAAAATGTTGCGTAGATTACGCATGATGCCGATTGTGATTTATGTCGTTTTTGCACATATTGTTTTTTAGCTAATGAAGGTAGTTAACTTTGACTGGCATTGAAACTTTCCTACCTTTCTTGCTGTAGACATAGTCCCTTGCCACAGCGTGGAACCAATTGAAGATGGCGAGGGAGTGCCAGAGGAGGTTGGGGGGGGGGGGGGGGTGCAGGCTGAATGAAACAGAGGGCATTTGACGGAGGTAGAATGGGATGAGTCTGGAGTCAACATGGCAACAAATCCCTCTAGTGGTCCTGGACCTCATTAGGATGCGATTTATGCGACATGTTTCCTGGCGTGGTTTGCAGGGGGTTTAGGTGACCATGTGTGTATCTCATTGAATCCACGGCATGCCTGGCGGAGTGGGGGGTTTGCTTTGGGGTGTTTGAGGACAGGAGGGGGGGATGGGATTTAGGAGTTCTTATTTGAACCTCGCTATTTGGCTGTATTGGATGCAGAGAAATTATGCCCTGAGTCCTGTACTGGCCACCGGGAGGGAGGGGGGCCAGTTGACCCCTCACAGGGGCCTTTTGATGGACACCAGGTTGCGGCTGGATCTGTGAGGACTTTAGGAATACTAATGACTGTATTTGCAATGTATTTTGTCTTCCTAACGGCTTCTTTGCATTGCCCATGAGATTGTTCCTCTGTCCTTTTGTTATTTTCTTTGAAAATCAATACAAATCTGTTAAAAAAATAGTCCCTTGCTTCAGTGCAAGGTGTTCTATAGGCCAGGACCTATATGAAAACTTGTTTTTGGGAGTTTTCACGTATTTCAGACTCAGTTGCCCTGATCACTTCTTTGTTCAAACCCATCTGTTTGACAGTAGCTGATAGTTAAATTTACATTGATTCAACCTAGTTCAACAGGATCACTTTATTTGTCTTTGTATGTATGTATGTATGTTAGTTTGTAGAATGTGTGAGTGTAGATCTACAGGCTCTACATATTGCTATCTAGTGTTGGGCCCGGACGATTACAACTTGTTTATCTATCAATACGTTTGAGTCACAAGACCTATTGTGACTTCACCCTTGGTCTGCAATGCACCAGGACACAGTTTTAACCTCATTGTTTTCTTCTGCCATTTGGCTCGTACATTCCAGTATGCAACACCAATACTGACTTGTTACCTGTCAGTTTCTTCTGTGGCAGCTACTCCTACTTCTATCCCCGCAACCAGAAAAAATCAAAGTGCAAATTAAGAAGTTTTTCCTGCAACGCTCTAGATTTCTTAACTGTCGGACACAGGAAACCAATAGTTATCTCCCGTTGCACCATACCTGCCGAGGTCTGGCCTTCAACTGGCCTTGATCCATCTTGGGTTCTATTTTTCAGAAAGCACCAAGGGCATAGGTATAGATCATTCACAGGATGACTAAGCCTCCTGCAATGGCTGTTTTACCTTCTGCTGCAAGAAGACCCTCCACTGTCGGTTCACCACAAAATGCATCAGCAAGCTTCCCCTGAAACTCCCCACATCTTGCAACACGAAGACCTGCTCAGCGCAGAAAAAAGGGCATGTTATGTTAATGCATTAAGCGCACGAATACCCAGAGGCGTCTCAGCGTGAGGTCTGGAGTAGGCAGGTTCATGTAAGGCACAGGTCTCTATTAAACAGCCAGGTTTTTCAGGGCCTTCCTGAAAGCAAACAAGGTTGGAAGTGTTCTAATAAAGAAGGGAAGATAATTCCAGAGTTTAGTGGCTGCCACCCCAAAGCTTCTACCATTCCAGCTGAAAAATCTCAAATTATCTCCATGCTGGCCTATCTGACGTCCAGGCTTTTCAAGGAGGTGGTTCTTCTGTGATTCAAGGAGGTGAGAGTTCCCGAAAGCATGTTCACTGAGGCATCCGAGTAGAGACATCTTAAGGACTTTGGGGGCACCAGGCCAAACATCCCTGTTCAGAAAAACTGAGAATTGATTCTCCACTTTCAGCTCCTTTACCCCCTCAACGGCTTTGGTTACATCATTAACAACTCTGGCCAGCCCACATCTTTGCTCAACATTAGAGCAAACTGTTTCTCTCCAGCTGGCCGGCACCAGCGAAAACAAAAATTGTCAGTCTGAACCAGCATGTTGCATGTAGTGCAGTGGACTGTGTCTCCCTTTGAGCCGGTGCATACAGAGGGTGGTTCTTTGTTTGAAAAACCCTCCATTGCACTCCAGTTCCTGCTATGTGAGGAAAAGGGACTCTGTCACGTGGCAAAATCAGTGCCACCTGAAACAGCCGGGCCAGCAGCAGCTCAGTGTTGATGGTACAATCATGGAGGCAGTGTATAATGCGTACTGCACATTGACAAATGGCTGTCCTGCCACTAAATCGGAAAGACTAGTGATCTGACCAAACCTTCTACAGCCAGTCTGACATCACCATTCGGGTAGAAAGTGCTGCTGGGTCTTTTGTTAACTACACTGCATGTGCTGTGAGCGATAGATATTCAGAGTAATCGGTAGCAAGCTGTGATCACACCACCTAATCACAGAAGAACCAGACCATACCAATAATATTTGCTGCATAGTAATTGTCACATGCTGAAAAAAGACAAAGGCTAGTGCAGTCTTGCTGAGCCTGTACACTTTGAAAGGTTAGCTGAATCAATTCAGAATAAGATAGGTATTTTCTTTAAGTCTCTCTATCTCTCGGGCAGGGGCCGGACTGTCTGGACAGCCTGCGTTGGCATAAAATAAGAAAGTAAGTAAACAAACTGGTTATATTTTAACCGTAATCAAAAAAGGGGGGACTAGATGGGGCTTTTGGTAAGGTCTAGCATGCATGCCCGAATAGACCTAACGCAAATGGGGTATGCAGTTCCTCAGGGGGTCCCCATAAAGGTAAGTACAGAGAGGTAGGCAGTGCTACACTCCTTTAGGGACAACGTTGTCCCAAAGTGAGCTGGAGGGAGGGGAATACCTCCTCTCGGAACTAGGACCCTCACACAAACAGCCAGCTAGGTATCCTGCTTCATCATTCAATCAATCAATCAATCAATCAAAGCATTTGTATAGCGCACTACTCACCCGGAGGGTCTCAAGGCGCTTGTGGAGGGGGGGCCTGCTACTGCTCGAACAGCCAGGTCTTGAGTTGCTTCCTGAAGGCGGGGTGGTCTTGGGTCAGGCGGAGGTGGGTGGGGAGGGAGTTCCACGTCTTGGCGGCCAGGTAGGAGAAGGATCTTCCTCCCGTTGTGGCTCTTCGGATGCGGGGGACGGCGGCGAGGGCGTGGCTGGTCGATCGAAGCTGGCGGGTGGGAGTGTAGAAGTTGAGGCGGTCGTTGAGGTATCTTGGTCCTTGGTTGTGGAGAGCTTTATGTGCATGGGTGAGGAGTCTGAACGTGATTCTTTTGTTGACGCGGAGCCAGTGCAGGTTTCTTAGGTGTGCGGAGATGTGGCTGCGTCGGGGGATGAGTCGTGCTGAGGCGTTCTGAATCTGCTGAAGTCTTTTCTGGAGTTTGGCAGTGGTTCCGGCGTAGAGGGAGTTGCCGTAGTCCAGTCGGCTGGTGACGAGGGCCTGGGTGACCGTCTTCCTGGTTTCGGTGGGGATCCACCGGAAGATCTTCCGTAGCATGCATAGGATGTTGAAGCATGACGAGATGGCGGCGTTGTCTTGTCTGGTCATGGAGAGGGAGGAGTCCAGGATGAAGCCCAGGTTGCGTGCGTGGTCTATTGGTTTGGATGCGCTGCCCAGGGCAGGGGGCCACTAGGAGTCGTCCCAGGCGGATGGTGACGATCCCAGGATGAGGACTTCCGTCTTATCCGAATTCAGTTTCAGGCGGCTGTTCCTCATCCACTCGGCTACGTCTTTCATCCCTTCGTGAAGGTTGGTTCTGGCGGTGGCGGGGTCGTTGGTGAGGGAGAGGATCAACTGGGTGTCGTCGGCGTAGGAGATGATGTTGAGGTTGTGTTGGCGTGCCATGGCCGCAAGGGAGCTCATGTAGATGTTGAACAGCGTGGAGCTGAGTGAAGATCCTTGTGGTACGCCGCAGATGACTTCGGTGGCTTCTGATCTGAACGGGCGGAGGCGGACTCTCTGTGTCCTTCCGGCGAGGAAGGAGACGATCCATTCCAGTGCCTTCTCTTGGATTCCGACGTTGCTGAGGCGTTGCAATAGGGTGCGGTGGCAGACAGTGTCGAACGCCGCGGAGAGGTCCAGGAGGATGAGGGCCGCTGTTTCGCCGTTGTCGAGCAGGGCTCGGATGTCGTCAGTTGCTGCGATGAGGGCGGTCTCGGTACTGTGGTTCGCCCGGAAGCCGGACTGCGAGGGGTCGAGGGATCCATTCGTCTCGAGGAAGGCGGCCAGCTGTCTATTGACGGTCTTCTCGATGACTTTGGCAGGAAACGAGAGCAGCGAGATGGGGCGGTAGTTCTTGAGGTCGGTGGGGTCGGCTGAGGGTTTCTTTAGGAGGGCGCTGAGTTCGGCATGCTTCCAGCTCTCCGGGAAGGTTGCGGTGTCGAAGGAGGCGTTGATGATGTCTCGGAGATGGGGTGCGATGACTGAGTCTGCCTTGTTGAAGACGTGATGCGGGCAGGGGTTGGTTGGGGATCCGGAGTGGATGGAGTTCATCGTGCGTATGGTCTCTTCGGTGTTGATCGGGGTCCAGGCGCAGAGGGTGGTGGTGGGGGGCGCTGGTGCGGTCGTAGGGTGCGTCGGCTTTGTGCTGAAGCTGTTGTGTATGTCTGCGATCTTGTTGTGGAAGTACGAGGCGAGTGAGTTGCAAAGGTCTTGCGATGGGGTGATGTCGTTGTTTCCGGCGCTGAAGTTGGAGAGCTCTTTGACGATGTTGAAGAGTTCCTTGCTGTTGTGGGCGTTGTTGTCCAGTCGTTCCTTGAATGCTGTTTTCTTGGTGGTGTAGATCAGGTGGTGGTGTATTGAGTGGCGAGCTTGAGGGTGGTCATGTTGTCTGGTGTCGGGTCTCTGTGCCAGGCTTTCTCGAGGGCTCGGCATTACTTCTTGGAGCTCTTGAGTTCGTCGGTGAACCAGGAAGCTTTCTTGCTGCCGGGTCTGCTGGGAGGGGTCCTCAGTGGGGCGAGGTCGTCTGCGCAGTTTTTGATCCACCTCGAGAGGTTGATGGTTGGGGTTCGCTGAGGTGGCGGGAGGGTCATGGCTCAGGGATGCTGCGAGCTGGTCGCCTGTGATCTTGTTCCAGCTTCTGCGTGGAGCCTGTTGCTGGTGGTGGTGGATCGTGTTCCTTTTGAAGCTGAAGTGGACGCAGCTGTGGTCCGTCCAGTGGAGTCAGGTGGCGTGGCTGAAGGAGATGTCCTTGCTGGAGGAGAAGACTGGGTCAAGCGTGTGGCCGGCGTAGTGGGTGGGGGTGGTCACCAGCTGCTTGAGTCCGAGGTTGTCCAGCAGGGTGGTGGTGTTGCTGTCGTTGTTGTTCTCCAGGTGGAAGTTGAGGTCCCCCCTTTAGCACCCAAATTAACTATGGCCCAAAAAGATTTGGCATCCTTTGAGTGGAGCGCATATCTCAATTCCTCCCACCTTGCTTCCTCCCACTCTCTCTTGCCCCTGATGATCTCCTTTTTATACAGCAATCTAGTTGCCCTGATTTTTACATTATCTTTAGATTTGATTGCCGCAAAGAGATCCCTTTTTACTTTCTTACAGGTGCGATCAAACTAGGGGTGTGTCCTAAGCATGCACCGCTTATTTCCACTTGCAGGATAGAACACTTCCCCTAGCGTCACGGCTAACTGCCTGTGTATTTCTACGGCTTGCTGGGTCACCCATCTAGTTTATGCGAGGAATTGCGATCTGATATATTTTTGCAAGTCGGGTAGAGTCCACAAAATGGGGCCATTTAATCCTTCTCCTGTTTGTTACCATGAGAGATGGCATCACCATGGCAAGATTGGGGTCTGAGTTTGTTAGACCAAAAGACCCAGGCTTAAGGGTTAAAACCAAGTCATTATGATCACTGTCATGCCTTGGCACGACCCTGAATTCTTTCAGCCTATCCCAATGTTTTGCTTCCATCATGAGGTAATCAATGATGGAAGTTTGGTTTGCCCTATAAAACGTGGCTAGGCCTGGGGAGTCTGGATCCAATCTTCCATTGCACGCCCGCAGAGACATTGCAAGGGAGAGAGATTTTATTTGGAGCACCAGCGGGTCCATGCCCTGACCAGGGTGATCTTGGGGTCTGGTTGCGCCAGAGTGAGTCTACTTCGTCTTGTTCACACGACTCCAGACCGCCCAGAGGCTCAAACTGGCAATTGAAGTGTCACCACCTAGGATTATCGCAATTGAGGGGTCTAATGCCTGAATAAAGAGATCAAGCGCTTTAATTGTGTTTGATTCCCGCCCGTTCCTGACAGGCCTTGAGAAGATATTTATTATAGCTACTTGTTGTTTGTTTTGAGGTGTTAGTAAAACACACTGGATGTCTAGGGAATTTGTTTGCATTTGGGTGGCCTGGATACCCAGATGAGTGCCTATCCATATTGATAGCCTGCCCGAGGGGCGGCCCCTACCTGTAGAAACTGCCAGGATATCGTAAGTTGCAAAGGCCGGGCTAGTGCTTTCCTCTAGTGCCCAGGTCTCCTGCATCAGGCAGATATTGTGAGTGGCCATAAAGGAGGCCCACTCTGGTGTGAGCAGTTTGTTTTTTATCCCAGTTATATTCCAGGAAAGGAGTTTTAAACATCCTTGCACTGCCTTTTCAGAACCCTGTACGTACAGTTTCGCCCATCCCTCGTCAAAGAGTGGAATACTAAGTCCTCTCCGGTGGGGGGTAGGTGGGGCATTTTCCTCCAGAACCCGTTCTCTAATAGGCTCAGCATTAATGGTTTGTGGTGGGGAATTTCTCTTCAATGCGAGTCAAGCTACCTCCTCCAACACGCTAAACCTGTTCCAGTGGGGTTGCAGCGGGTGTATGGGATTATATGGAGGCGTGCCCTCCCCGGATGTTAGCCAGTGTTGCATTCTATTTGGTGGAGGATAATGGCCCCTATTAGGATTAGCCCTATTGGAGTAAGTTGGTCTCGAGTTGGGAGTAGGGTAGAAATATGACGGGTGTAGTGGGTGTATTACGGAATTTGACCTACAGAGTGGAGCATGACAAATGTGGTCCACAGCAGAGGTGTCCCTAAAGTTTATGATTACAACATATCCTGACACTGTTTTTTGTCCCCTCCCTATCCAATCTATTCTTCTAACTGCCAATATTTCTCCTGATACATTTGGGGGTAGGGGTCTATTTACATTTAACCATTGGAGGCACTTGTTTTTAGGTCTCGCCTGTCGATGCGCATGCGCATCGAGCAAGCGAGACTATGGGGGCTCATCGACTCTTTATCCAACTTGCAAGGAATCGTGGCGATTCCTTGCAGTGCCCGTGACTTTTAAGCTCAATGCGCATGCACATTGAGCTTAAAAGCGCGTGCACATGGCCCCAGCCGCCTGCCTTGCCTACTCTCCCGCCCCCTCACTTCTTGATTGCACGGCCGCTAGGCCGTGCCTCCCCTACTCCTCCTCCCCTCCCGTCTGTTCCCGCACTCCTCCCACACCCCCCTACTCCTCCTCCTACTCTCCTCCCCTCCCGTCTGTTCCCGCACTCCTCCCACACCCCCGCTCCGCCCCCTCACTCTCTCTGCCCGCCCGCTCTCCACTCCACGGCTTTCTTTCAGTTTGTTTACCTCCACGTTTGGATCTCCTCTGACTTCCAAGTAGATTTTGCAATAGCTGGCCCCTTGGAGGTTTTCTCTTGGAATTTTGAACCGAAGCAGCTTCCGTACCATAGACGTCCAATGCTTGGAACATTATTCATGCGTGCTGAAGGCAGATCTTCTTGGCGTGCTACCCTCTGGAATGCCCCCAAGTCATGCCTGGCAGGCAATGGTGCAAACAATCGGTATTTGGCACAGGGTGATTGAAGGTAAAAAGGGAAGCCCACGGAGATGCAGAGATGGCCCATGAAACTAAATACTTGATGCTTGCATGTCTCCTCTGCTGGGCCGCGCACACTGCAGCATCCTCATGCAGGCTACTCCAAGCCAAAGCCAGTCCGCCCCGCTGGGGGAAAACCAACCCCTCCAGGTGTGCTCTACGTGAACCGCTCCCTCTAGCCAGAGGGCTCCTTTTCAGCTGCTCAAGAGGTGGTTGGAAGAAGCCATTCTCTCCAAGGTAACCAATCTTTTTTGGGTGGGGTGGGGTGGGGTGGGGGTGTCAAAAGTGCTATTCTGTCACAATAACATTTTAGCATCATACCTTTTTGAATCTTATTTTTATTTTATTTTATTTTTTAAGAAACGGGTGAAGTAGCACAAGAGAACATGGCTCGGCTGCTTTTGATCGACGTGTTACTAAATGCGTCCTCGTGTTTCCTTGGCAGCTGCACGAGCGCGGCGTCGTCGCCTCTGCTGCCGCCCACTCTGTATCTGAGCCTGGGCGGGCTCCGCCGTCGCCTCTCCTTGGCCTTCTGCACTATAGAAACCATCTCCCGTAGAGGCCGTTTGTGATCTGGGCTCATTCCATCCTAGGAATGGCAGATACTTGCCCATTGGCTACTCTGCTTTCCTCTTAAACTTAGAACAGACTCTCCAATATACAGCTGACCCGTCTGATGGGGACCGAGAAGGCTTTATTTATTTTACATTTTTGTATATTTTAAATCCTGTCTCCCTGAGTTTACCGAACAGCAATATCCGTAAGGAACCAACCCCCATAGGAGGTTGACAGCCTAACCCTCACCCCCTCACTCTCACCCCACACCCTCACACCCTCACCCCCTCACCCCCCACCCTCACCCCCTCACCCCACCACCCTCACCCCCTCACCCCCCCACCCTCACCCCCTCACCCTCCACCCTCACTCACCCTCAACCCCTCACCCTCACCCTCAACCCTTCACCCTCAACCTCTCACTCACCCTCACTCACCCTCAACACCTCAGCCTCACCCTCACTCACCCTCACTCACCCTCAACCCCTCACCCTCACTCACCCTCACCCTCACTCACCCTCAACTCCTCACTCTCACTCACCCTCACTCACCCTCACCCACCCACACCCACCCTCACTCACCCTCACTCACCCTCAACCCCTCACCCTCACTCCCCCTCACCCTCACCCTCAAACCTTCACCCTCAACCCCTCACTCACCCTCACTCTCACTCACCCTCACTCAGCCTCAACTACTCCCCCTCACCCTCACTCGCCCTCAACCCCTCACCCTAACTCACCCTCACCCTCACTCACCCTCAACACCTCACTCACCCTCACTCACCCTCAACACCTCACCCTCAACCTCAACACCTCACTCACCCTCACCCTCACTCACCCTCAACACCTCACCCACTCACCCTCACTCACCCTCACCCACCTTCACTCACCCTCACCCACCTTCACTCTCACTCACCCTCAACCCCTCACCCTCACTCACCCACCCTCACCCTCACCCTCACCCTCACTCACCCTCAACCCCTTACCCTCACACAGTGCAATAGGTCTCAGACCATTTCAGTTAGAGCTTTTAGAAATGTTTATGGCTTTTTTTATTTGTAATTCTTTAGCATTGGCTACAGGAAACAAAAATGGTAAACATTTACAAAAAAAACCCATAAACAATTCTAAAAACACTAACTCTAATGGTGCGAGACCTATTGCATTTCCAATGCTTGTTTAAATCAGTCTCATTTTCTCTTTTCCCCTCACTAAGGACTGGAACTCCTGTGAGGGTTACCACATATGGTAGGGCTTCCGGGGGTAAGTTAATGGTTGGCAGCTGGAGAGGAGTAGCTTTGGATGGTACATTCCTGAACGTTGGTGTGCTAGTTCTACTCTCATTTTTACCCTCCTTAGGCTTCGATCTAATTTTATCAGTGTTGGCAGGTAGGTTTCCCCCTGCCTGGTGAGTTTGACCGTGTGTATTAATGCTAGGAGGTGGAGCATGTGCAGACTTGGGGATAATTAATGGGGTTGCTGCATTTTTAGACTGTATTAAGGGGTTATTAGGTGCGGCTACCCTGTCCCTAGGTGTGTTTTTCGGTGTATCACCACAGTCTGAGGGTGCTGAGTTACCCAAGGGATTAGCTGACTTTGTCGTCCCTACCCCCTTGTTGTTTAGGATAGTAACCAGTCTATCAAGCTTTGACACCAGGGGTTTAATATGGCTGACAATGGTCTGCTCCAAACATGCTTGTAAGTCAGCCATGATGTTAGTGACCCAGCACGGTATTCCTGATGTCTGATGCGACGTGTTAACAGTCGGGGTCACTAGATTGTGATTGGCCAAATTCTTTTTGCCCGATTTTTTTTTATTTTTTTATTTTTATTTTTTTATTTTTTTGGGAGGCTCTTTCTTTTTCCTAGGACGTGGTTTGCATACTATGGGAGTTTCCTTGGGAATAGGGGAAGTCAGAACAATACGTTGATCCTCAACATCTAAAGGGGTCTTTATAGGCGCCTGTGCGCAGGGCAATCCTACGTAGGACGATGTCGGGTAAGAGTTTAAATCCGGGCCATCGGTTACAATAACTGAACAGTCACCTCCCTGCTTTTGCAGACATAATGTGGGTGTAATTGATAGTCTTCTCTCGGTATTTTAGATTGCAGTAGCCACAACCCCAATTGTTTTTGCAGCATCTTATCAATTGCTGTTAAGCTGGGTAGAGGCTGTGGTACTGCCGCCTGCAGTCTGGTGTTTGGTCGTGTTGCTGGGGTTTTTGCTTTTTTGCCCAAGTTGCTCATTCTGTATGAATGGGTGGTGATGGGTGGAAACAATGAGCAGCTACAAGATCCCAATCACATTGGACTAACCCCTCAAAGTTATAGAATAAACTACTGTTATAGTATTTATATAGCCAGGGGGGTTGGGTCCAAGTAACAGAACCTTTTTAAAGGGGAACCTTTTCCTTGTTGGTCTCCTCGGCGGATGAAAGGGGGGTGGCCTGTCCCGTCCTCTGTCGTCCCCTGACGGCCACAGACGGCCTGCCCTTTGCCTGGTGCACGCCTGCGCGCGTCCCGCGGGGCTGGAAGTGTAGATTGCTTAGATCACCCCCGGTATCAAGGGGTAGGGTCCGCTTGTCTCGTGGGCTCCCTTGCGGCTCCTGGGTCCTGCTGCCGCAAAACGCTGCGTCTCCCGCGAAGCGGGAGGCGCGAGGTCAAAGATAATGCCCCCGGTAACAAGGGGGAGGGTCCGCTGGTCTCGTGGGCTCCCTTGCGGCTCCTGGGTCCTGCCGCCGCAAAACGCTGCGTCTCCCCAGCTGTTTATAATCTCCGTCCAGAGAGGGGCTAAGGAGTGTGAGTTTTTTTGCCAGTTGAGCTCGGAGGGGATCCTCAAGGTGTGATGAGAGCTTGGATCCGGTAGTTAGTTCAATAATTTCCATTTTAGTGGTGGGTACCAAGGTTAGCCAGTTGTTGGTTGATTGGCTAGGTGTGTTTATGTCTTCTTTGATGAGTAGCGGGTCTTCCTTTGAGGGACAAGAGTGGTCCATAAGTGCGAGCTCAATCTTTAATATTTTTTCGTTGAAGAAATTGGCAAATTTTTTACATAGGTCTTTGGAGGCCGGAATTGCAGAAGGTGATGGTTTGGATTTTTGCTGTCTGATAATGTTAAAGAGTTCTTTGGGGCGGTTTTTCGCATTATTTAGTGTGTCGCAAAAGGAGGATTTTTCATGTGAGATGTGCTTATTGTATTTCCTACGTTCCTTTTTGAGTAGCTCGAGGTGGGTTGTCGAGGGGTTGTTGTGCCAAAGTCTTTCAGCCGCTCTTAGTCGCCTTCTTTCCAGATTTAGTTAAGTGTTGAACCACGATCTCAATGGTAGGGTCTTGCTTTTTTTCTGTTTCAGGGGGCTATTTTGTCCAGCATGTCAGTCAGAGCCTCATTGTATTGAGGTAAGTTCTACTGTGGACGTTTCTCCTATGTCGGAGGGGAAGAGTGTACTCCATCTTTCTTCTAGTTCTTACAGGGGGAGGAGAGAGATATGTCTCGGGTTTCTTGTCCAGTGAAAGTGATCATTCACGCGAGGTGTTCGATGTGTTTTGATTGATTTGATTTGGAAGAGGATGAGATGGTCGCCTGACCAGTCGACAGGGAGGGTGTGGTCGATGGGGACTGTATCTTCATGGGCTATGATGGCATCCAGGATTAAGCTTTTGTCGTGGATTTGTTCAGTGAAGTGTTGGGTCAAGTTGTTATTGTGAAGGAGCTCATTTAAGGTTTGTATTTGAGAGTTGTTGGTCTCATTCCAGTGAAGATTTAGGTCTCCTAGTATTAGGTTGTTCGCGTTTGAGAGTGAGCAGTGTGAGATCAGGTCAGCCAACTGTTCACCGAATACGATATTGTTGCCTGGTGGGCAGTCGATGAGGTGACAGTGAAGCATTTTGTTATCCGATGTTTTGATAGTGGCTGTAAGGTACACCAGTTTGTGATATTTGCAGGAGTCGGTTTCTGTTATAGAGCTGTTCTTTTTATGTATGACTAGCTTACCCGTCGCGCATTGCTGCGATCTCAGCAGAAAGGAAACTTGTTATGATAACATTCAATTTACATTGTGTCATTTTTATTGAAACTTATTCATTTTAATATGGAAAACATTTTAAAGTGTTGTTCTAATTCTGTTTATTTATTAGAGTGCTTGTGGATACACGGTATTTTTTGTTTTTCCGTCTGGTGCGTACACGAATAAATCAGGTTTTCCGACGCTCGGGCTGGCCACATACAGTTGTCCATGTGAGAAGCACGGATTCTCCAAATCTAGTCCACACACTTGCAGCGATTGTCCTTGTGCTTTGTTGATGGTCATTGCAAAAGCGAGTCGTACCGTAAACTGTAAATGTTCAGTATTGGAAAGATTATCAGGGTCCTGGGCGGCCGGGCGGCCGATATTTAACACATTTTTCTTTCTTTTTTTGCCAGAAACCTTCGCAGGAGTGTACTCAACTTTTAACATATTTTTTTTTAATTTAAAAAAAAAAAAATTCCAGAAACCCTCGCAAGAGTGTACTCAACAACTTCCCAAAGTTTCATGGCGATCGGATGAATGGTGTGGTAATGCATAAAGGACAAACAGACCTACTTTCGTTTTTATATATAGATTGCGGTCCCTCCACCTCGCTGGTTGTTCTTGTCCTTGTTGATGATAGAGAACCCCGGGGGTACGAGCATATCGAAGATAGAGGAAGAGGATTCGTCCAACCATGTTTATGTGATGAACGTGATGTCTGTCATGTGTTAGGATGGTTTCTGCCAGTTCGGTTGCGTGTTTGTTCGCATATCTGCAGTTAATGAGCATGCAGTTAGCAACCTTCCTCATTTGGGGAAGCCCTAGGAATATTAGTGAGGTGCACTGGAGGTCTCGCTATTTTTGTAGTTGTAACTTCTCTACCAAATCCAGTGATTACTGGGATCACAGAACTGGGGGTGATTGTTGGCGCTGCTTTATAGGATTCGGCGAGATCTCTGTCTTTATTGGGAGTGCCAGAGATTGAGAGGGATGGGCCATGGGTGGAGGGGATGTTGCGGATGGATAAGATTTTGTTAATATTCTGTGTAACTATTTCTAGTTGGTATTCTAGTCGAGCCAGTCTTTGGTTTGTGCTCAGGGAGGGATGGGTGGAGGAGTTTGGTCTCTGTGTGACCATGGTCCGACCATTTGTGGTTGGGGGATGTTTTGTTGTGTTCGGTAGTGATAGCATATCTGTATGGGTGCTGTTCCCTGTGTTTCCGGTATCTGTATGGTATATGGAGGTAATTACAGGTATCTGTTGTGGTGGAGTGTTTCGGAGATTGTGCGGTGAGTTCGCTGGGTTTACTGCAGGAGGGGAGTTCGGGGTTATCATCAGCGGGTTGATTTCATTAGTTACTAGTTGGGGTTGAAGGGAGAGTGGGACACTGGAGGGGGTCTGATGTGTGTCATCGTGGGTGGGCCTTGTGTTGTGTGCGTGTATAAACGGGATGAATATTGCGGGCTCAGGGAGTCTTTGACTGGGATAGTGGGGCTGGGGGGGCAGTAGATTGGCGGTGGGATTGAGTGGGTGGATAGGTAAGATGGTTTTCCCCGTATGTATGGCTTGAGGATAGGGTTTCATTCGCGTTAGACTGGGATAGAAGGGTGAGGGCAAGACGTAGCGTTTGGAAGAGTGAGTCGAAAGCTTCCAGGTTGTCATTGTTGGCTTGGATCAGGATTGTGCCATTGCTGTATATGGTCGCAAAGGTGTTTTGCCTTTGCACAGGATCCCTGGAAACAGCAGACCGACCGGTAGGCTGGGGCCAGGTCAGTTCTTCTCTGCTGTGAGTCTTCTTTCGTCTTTCTTAGTAGGTTGAGGGAATCTTCCTTTTTGGTTTAGGGCTGCCCCTAAATACTGTATTTAGGGGGCATTTTGGGGGTCTCATGTTCAGTATCCAATGGAGTACTGACCTTAGGGTGACTACACCCTTGGTGTGCTCACCCCACGTGGGGAAGTTGGCATAATCTGTAACACTGATTGGAGAGTGCTTCCCATATGCACAATGGCGGGCACTGAAGAGTGGGCTTCACCTCGCCTCCCCACCTGAGGGGTGGGCATACCTTCTGGGCTGTTCTAATTTTTCCCTTCTATCTTCCAGCCTAAACTAACTCCGCTACCGTTGCCTAGCGGATCACAAGTGGTGGTTACATTTGAAGTTGGCAGAGGTCCTCTTCCACCACTGGAGAGAGCACTGGCTGGATATTTTCACCACTGGAATGAACTCTCAGTATCCAAGCTTCTGCACGTTGGAGTCCCCAAGGCAGTCCTCCTTTGGAGATACTTTCTGCCAGAGTGCTGAAAAAGATCAAAAGTCACTGGGCACAAGTCAACTTAGTGACTAGACTGGTTGAGGAGTGTGGTATCCAGAACTTCAGGCCATGGGCACACTCTGATTTGGCTGCCCCTTCGGGCGTACCTGCTGTCATACTCCTCCTGCTCCTCGATGCATGGAGAGTGAGTGGTAACAGTTGAGGGCTTTTGATCCTCCACATTAGGGGTTAATGTCATCCTAGCATCCAGGTGATATAGCAAATTGGCTTACATAAGACGCTCGGAGAGTTCTGTGGTCTGGTGTTCTTCCGGTGACATTCAACCCCTGAATACACAATTATTGGATGTTCTTCTTTTTTGTTTATCGTTTGTCTTTAGTCCAGCAAGGTCTTGCTTTAACAGTTATGGGCTATCTTTCTCTTATCGGGTCACCATCCCTCTTCTAGTCTTCTGTGGTAGTGAGCTGTTTTTTTTAAAGGTCTGGCCCACATTGTTGCTGTAGGACTTTAACTTGGTTAGTACCTACCTGATGTGAACACCATTTGAACCAATGCACAGTTTTCCCTTTCCTCTACTAACTATCAATAATGTATTCCTCTGGGGAGGAGCTTCGCGGGCAAGTAAGATGGCCGCGTAAGCTCGGAGCTCCGGAGACCCTCCGCATAAATCCTGACTGAAATCCTGATCCTCAGCGGTGGAATATTGTTGGTGAACGGTTGTTGAGACGGGACCCGCTGTCCGATTCAAAATCCGACACTCCTGGACGGAGTTACATCGTGCTGAAGATCTGTGCCAGGGACGGGCTATTGTTTCTGTGGTGGCTGACGACGACAACACCGTACCGCATGAACGAAATGCTGTGTGAGTGACTGCTACGCTGGCCCTACGGAGCACGCGAAGTTGCGGAGTGATCTGTCGCTGGCTGCTACACTTTGCGATTGCTTTGCATAGCCGGAGTGGCCTTGGTGTACCACCCTTTGTTCAGTTCCCCGGCTCCATCATGGCGGGCAGGGGCGAGCCAGACAGGACGGCGAATCGAGTTAGTAGGAAGACTACTCATTCCCAGTCGAATAAGATTGATCGCTACGCCCAACAAAGGAATTCACCGGGTGCGGCTGCCCGGCCAAAAGACTCATCGGGAGGGATCCCCAGACACGTCGGATCCGACACTTCGGGATGTTATGGGCACCATAGCTGGCATCAAGACGGTGATGCACAAACAGCAGGAGGTCTTGGCACATAAAGTTGACACTCTGGCGATCGAAATTAACCTGATTAGAGCTGATCTGGGCAAGACTAACGACAGGGTTAAATCGCTGGACATCAAAACTGCGAGCCTCACAACTGATGTCTCGGACCTGCAGACGGAGGTCCGGGACTTGAGGTCGGCCAACAAACTCTTCTCGAGGCGCCTGGAAGATTTTGACGGACGTGCCAGGTGGCAGAACGTTCGAATCATCGGTGTACCGCAAGGGGCAGAGGAATCGGCCACTGATCTCTTCGTAGGAAGACTTGGTACAAACTCATCTGGCCCCTGCGGGCCTCAGCCGTTTCTTTTCAGTTGAGCGGGCCCATAGAATGCCGGGGGGACTGCCCAAACTGGGCACCACGCCGAGACCCATTATAGCACGGCTGTTCAACTTCAGAGATCAGGACGTTATCCTGCAAGCCTCGAGACGGAATGGGCCCCTCAAGTTTCAGAATGCGGACATCAACTTTTACCCGGACTTCACTCGGGCGGTTCAGCGGCAGCGTCAAAGTTTCGCGGGAGTGAAGAGGCGTCTTAGAGACCTTGGGATGAAGTACTTAATGATGTTCCCTGCGAAACTACGCATCGAACATGACGGCCGTGCTGTATTTTTTGACCTGCCTGAAGTGGTGAGCGAATGGTTGGACACTTTGCCGCACAGACATGAAGAACGAGAGGAACACTCGGAGTGCGCCTCAGGAGGCCCTGAGCAACAAGAGTAGAACTCACTTTCATAACTTTGTCGGACGGTGGCCCTGTTGGCAACGGCCAATGTCATATTGCTGCACTTTACGATGTATATCCTTCCTCTCGTTATGGAGGGTGGCAGGGGGGCCTGTGTGATCTCCTTTCTCCTCTAGGGTCTTTTTGTAGCGTAGTTAATGGGGCGACAGGCACACTGCTGGTTGGGGGGGCTTCTTAGTCTGATGCAGGGGTGCAGGGTGGGGGGAGGTTTGACTGTTGGTTCTGTGTTTTTTCCTTCTTTCTCTTTTCCTTTTTCAAGGCAATGCAAAGACTGTTATATTTCTGTTTGTGTAACTATGAGGCCTGCCGGGAGAGGCAGGGGCCCCCGATTTGATGATGGGGGGTAGGAAACTAAAAGTGCTGTGTTGGAAAGTTAATGGTTTGGGTGATCGCATTAAGAGAGGGGTGGTTCTACAACTGTTTAAGAGATGTATGCCGGACGTTATTCTGTTACAAGAGACACACTTGGTGGGAAACACGTGCCAAGCGCTCAACAGGAAGGGATTCAAGATGGTGGCACACTCAGGGTTCTCCTCGGGATCCCGGGGGGCAGGGATCATGGTGCGCGCATCTCTCCCACTTGAGATTAACTCTAGCGTTGTTGATGAGAGGGGGCGGTACGTTGCTGTCTCGGGGAGATGGGAGGGACGGTCTCTGGTTCTGGTTTTGGTTTACGTCCCCCCTGGGTTGCAAAACAACACGTTTCAGGATCTTGGGGGTGCCATCTTGGGATTACCCGAGGGGCTGCTTATTGTGGGGGGCGATTTCAACTCGGTCTGCTCGGGGACCTTAGATAGACATCCACCCAGAGATCTCCGAAGTTCGCAATTCTGGCTACCCGATTTCCTGGACACTATGGGACTGATTGACTGCTGGCGGCTTATGCATCCTACCCAGAGTCAATACTCATTCCATTCGGGGGCACATGGTAGTCTTTCCAGAATTGACTATGTACTGGCTCTAGCGGCCCACGCGTCTGCAGTTTCTGAGGCCCGATTGCTGGCGAGGGGCTTCTCAGACCATTCCCCGGTCTGGGTGTCCTTCGATTTCGATATTGTGGTAACCGAACGGGTGGCCGCGGTCAATCCATGGTACTTCCGCAGCCCGAAGACGATTGGACTCATGGCCAAGGCTATTGAGCTTTATTTTTCTGAGAACGCGGGGTCGGTTGCATCGGCCGTCACTCTGTGGGAGGCATTTAAGACGGTCTTGAGGGGAGAGGCGTTCTCCCTTATTGCTGACGTTCGGAGACGCAGAGATGCGGATGTGGTGCGTATCGAAGCTGAGATTACAGATCTGGACTCCCAACTGGAAGTCGGCCCGACACCGGAACTACTCAATGGTCTCTCGCTTAAACAGTCAGAATATCGAGCTACTGTCTCTGACGCTGCCAAGGTCATGGGTAGAGAGCAACCGGGTAGGATCTACGATGTCGGGGATAAGGCGGGCAAGCTCATCGCTTGGCTGGACAAAAAGGAAAGAGCTAACCAGCTGGTTCCAGAAGTGTTGGGGGAGGACGGCTTGACTGTCACCGATCCGAGTGCAATAGTCGAGACGTTCGCAGACTACTTTTAGGCCATTTACACCTCGGTCTCTGACCAGTCTGAGACCGATTCCGGGGAGCTTTTGGCAGAGGTGGACCTCCCGTGTCTATCGGAGACGGACTGGGATGACATGAATAGGGGAATTTCCGCAGACGAGATAGCCCTCGCCATTCGCTCCATGAGGTCCGGCAAGGCACCCGGCCCCAATGGTATACCAGTGGAACTTTATCAGATCAAACCCGATGTCATCTCCCTGCCCCTGCGGAACATGTTTCTGGAGGCGCGGGAGAAGGGCATGCTTCCCCACGACCAGAGACTGGCCACCATTGTGGTCATTCATAAGGAAGGGAAACCCAGAGACCTGTGCCGATCGTATCGTCCCATTTCTCTGTTGAATGCTGAGCCTAAGATTCTGGCTAAATTGCTGGCAACCGTTTGATTGGCGCGATTGGTGACTTAGTGCACCCGGACCAATCGGGCTTTATTCCACACCGCAACACTGCCCTTAACCTTCGGAGACTCCATGGAGCCCTTGCTAGGGCCCACACGCTCAGGGAACCAGTCATCCTGGCGTCATTGGATGCCACAATGGCGTTTGACTCCCTTGAATGGAATTACCTGTGGGCAGTGTTAGCGAAGTTCGGATTTGGTTCGGAATTCGTAGGGTGGGTCAAGCTTCTGTACGCCAGCCCGCTGGCCAACGTAACGGTCAATGGTCGTGTTTCCGCATCCTTTGCTCTCCACAGAGGCACTAGGCAGGGTTGCCCCCTGTCCCCCCTGTTGGGATTCGAGGACCGAGTGTCGCTATATGCTGATGACATCTTACTGTATCTCACCTCTCCTTGTAAGTCGCTTATTGTGGTGTGTGATGTGATTCGTCTCTTTGGCCGTCATTCTGGCCTGGTTATTAATTGGTCGAAGTCGCACCTGTACGTGCTGAGAGGGGGGACGCCTCGACTTCCAAGGGACTGTGGCATACAGGTCGCAAGGCAGGGATTTAAATACTTGGGGATCTATATCTCAACGGACCCCAAGATACGCTACATGAATAATTTGCTTCCCCCCCCTCGTCCGTCTTCGACGTGACGTAGAGGGCTGGCGTAGACTCCCGCTCTCCCTTCTTGGGCGAGCGGCATTATTTAAAATGATGTCCCTGCCCAGGTTCCTGTATGCTCTACAAAATACCCAAGATCCGGTCCCAGCCAGTTACTTTAGGGAGATCGAGAGCTTGCAACGTGCCTTGCTCTGGGAAGGCAGGCCACGCATAGCTATTACAAAGCTTACGCTCCTGTGGTATGACAGGCGTATAGCATTGCCTGACATCCGGAGATATTATTGGGCCTCCCAGTTGGCACCCATTAATCACGGCCTCTACGGTCCAGCAGAAAGCCCAGGCTATGCCATGGATCGGTGGCTCCTGGATGACGGGAAATACCAAAGGGCGTTGTACTCGAGATCTCTGGATGGTCGAATGTCGGGGCCAACGAAGACAGCGGTGCACATATGGAGGGCGATCACAAAGTCACAGGGGTGGAAGGGTAGGCTCACGATGGCTACCCCTCTCTACGATTCTGAAATACTGGGTAAACTGTGGCACACTAAGGGATTCGACAAGTGGGACATGATAGGCATATCCAAGGTGGAAGACATGATAGTGAGAGGGGAGATAAAATCTTTTGCTTTACTACAGACGGAGTTCCAGCTGGGCGGAACGGAATATTTCCAGTACGCCCAGCTGCGTCACGCACTACTGGCAGTTATGCCGGAGGGCGAGCAAATCCCTGAATATTCCCCCTTGGAAGATAGGGTGCTAGACGGCCATATGCCTGATAGCGCAATTTCCCTAATCTATAAAAAACTGATTAATGTCCGCACTGACCTCCTCCTGGGGGTGAGAGACCAGTGGGTGCGAGATGGGTTAGAGCTCGATGACGAAGACTGGCAATGTGCGGTGTCCTCCCCCCAAGGAAGTTGCTATTCCTGCCAGGCTACGGCTGGTACAATTAAAACTTTTACACAGAGTTTATGTTATGGGTCCCAGATTAATACATATGGGCCATTCAGTGGATGGCCTCTGTAGGCGTGGCTGTGGCGCTCTAGCCACCTTTATGCACATTATCTGGGAGTGTAGTGCAATAGCCTCCTACTGGAGGCGGATACACATGATTATGAGTGAGGTGACCGGGGTGGAAGTTCAGGCGGAGGCCCGGAGCTGCCTCTTGAATGTCTGGGGCCCAACTGATTATAACAATGCACAAACCCAATGGGTTACCCTGGGAAATATGGTTGCGAAACGGGACATTGCACAGATGTGGGGTGCGGCAACAGCCCCAAAGGTGGTACAGTGGAAGGCCAACATGGATTGGTTCCGAGAGAAGACGGTGTATGTGGCCAGGGGTAAACCCAAAAAATGGCAGAAGATATGGGGGGCCTGGAATGAATTTAGGGGTGACATTTGCATACCGCCTGACATCGCCCCACTGGAGGAACGTTTGACCCCATAATCTATAACTCCAACACGCGTTCTGGTTGCATAGCCATCCTGTGTTTCCCCTCCCCCTATGGGTCTACATATGAGTACTGTTTTTGACTGTAATTGTGGTTATTGGGCCTAGCCGACTCCAAGATTGGGCTCTGTTGCACAACTGTTTCAATTGCCTTACTTCTTAGCACTAGTTCTGGTGCTTTACTTTCTTGTACTTGTTACTCATTATAAAAAACAGAAAATTACAACCTTGATACGTTCTGGTAACTTGCTCCTTGTACACTGGCCTTCTGGTTAATGATATGCTGCCTAGCCTCCGGGATGTATGGCTAAATAGCTGTGTGCACTGATTTGGAAATAAAGGTTTTAAAAAATAAAAATAATGTATTCCGCATCGCTGTAACATAAGCCAGGTGAGTGAGTGAGTCTACTCCAGGTGTTCTCCGTAGTACCACCACATACTTTGCTTTTCCCGGATAATCATGTCCTCCGGACAAAAGCAGCATTCCTGGCCAAAGTAATCACACCCTTCCACATAGGGAGATTCATCATCTTGGCAGCTTTCAGTGCGCCTCCATGCCCCTCTAAGGTGGCAGAATGACTCCACCACCTTGACCCTAGAGGGCTTTCCCTCTACTACCCTCTTTTGTTGACCGGACCAAGATTACTGACAGGAAGACAAACATTTTGTAACTTTCAAGAGAGCGAAAAACGGCTAAGAAGTACAAATGAGAACCATCTCCAGATGGATTGTATTATGCATCAAGATCTGCTATGGACTAGTAACGAAGCAGCGTCCGGAAGGTTTGCACACTCATTCCACCAGAGCGAAGTCCACTACCACTGCACTAGCGTAGAGTGTGCCACTGGTGAACATTGCCAGGCTGCTACATGGGTGTCTCTCTACACGTTCACGGAGCACGCCTGTCTGAATAGCCAGGTGCAGCGGGATGGGCACTTTGCCCAATCTGTCCTGCATGATTTCCTGGTCCAGGCCATTCCACAGACCCCCCACCTGGGTAGGTAATGCTTTAGTATATATTCACCAGGTTAAAAATCTGCAGTTGGAAGTCTCTATCAGAACAAATTGCTTGCCTTCTGATTCTAACTGCAGAGTCCTCAACGGTCCAACCTCCTGCCTGTTCTATAAACTGGACTCGTACAGTCCAATAATAAAATCCCAATCTGGAAGTCTGCACACTGCCACGTTCTGATGTTTTTATCTCTATCTGTGACAGTGGGGACAGAGATCAGAAAGAAACTGACTGTGTGTGGAGGCGGCTTAAATATATATAGGGGCTTTGATGCCACATCTGGAGTGGGATGGATGCAATGCAGAGCCGCATGATGTCACCTGTTGATGCGCAAGAGAATTGCCACAAAAGTTTCCAGATCCGGTCTGGAGCCTGGGGAAATTCACAAAGGGAGAAATCTGCGATTATATTACGCTACCAAAAAAGACCTTATCGAAAGTAAGTAATGTGTCCGTTTGTATCCAGAGGTGAGTAGAGGTAGCCACTTCTCTTACTCGGTACTACAAGATGTTTTGGTTTGTTACTTCAGACAAACCTCCTAAGAGTATTGCTTGGGAATCTATTCTAAGGTGAGTAATCTGCAAGTAGTAGTTTCCAACACAAGTAAAATTTGCTTACCTTCAGGAACAATTTTTCTGGTAGATACTGTTTACCATCAGATTCCTCACCAACTTCACCCTCCTCCCCTTTCTGAAGTAAATCCATTGGCCTTATAAAAAGATGCTGCCTTGGATATTCAACTGTAAGTATCCACCAGAAACATTCTTACTAAAGGTAAAGAACAACTTCTTCGGAGATTGTATTTATGTCAGAAGATATACTGACTATGATATTTTGATACCACACCAAACCAAACATATTGATTTCGATGCTCGGCTGTATTTATGTTTTGACTGACTGTTGTAATGCATTCAGATGTAGAGGACAGTTTAATGGTGAGGCTCAGTGAGTTACTAATCTTCCCTTAATCGTTTTTAGTGCTCCTTCTTTACTAATTCCACTGTCAGGAACAACCCCGCCGTCCTCCGCAGACAAATATGCTGCCTTTAAAGTTATTGGAACTGATAAGACGTCAGAGAGCACAGCAACCTTCCCAGGTAGGACCGCACTTCATACAGCACTGAAGTCTTATTTTTTTATTCAAGTAGTTTTATTTGAATGTTATCTTCGAAAATATTTCTATGACAGCTAATGGTTTGAATGTTAAGGGGAATTTTTTTGTTATCTACAGATACACATATATATGCTGTCTTGAGATACGTAACTTTATTAATATTCATGTCTTCAGTAGAAATACTTAAATATTCCATTTTGGGTTCCTTTCTTCTTTTCTGTTGTAGATTTTGAAGACAAATATCATGTATTCCGACAGTTGGCACCCCAAACAGAAAGTAAATCATTAGGTAAGGATTTTGTTTCAGTGTAACACATCTGTATGGATTGTGTAGATTTGTTATCAGAGTTTTTAATCCTTAATGTCAGATCAAGCATGTGGAAATACAATTTCTAGCTTAATGGAAAAGAAAAATGTTTACAACTTTCACATTTTCAAATGTGGTAAGTTTTAGGTCTATTTGGAAGGCATATTTCTTTTAGAATTGTATGGATCAATTTGATGGGCTGTATCTAACAGCTGTTCTGAGAAGCAATTGAATGTTCGGATTGTAATGCTTTCTTCTTGCATGGAAGTTGACCTTGCTAAAAAGTAGTTTGTCACGAAAGAGACTGAATATTTTTCAAAAGAAAACCAAGATCTTACATTGTTAAACAACAATTTGGGCAGCACAAGTACTCTTGAGGGCCCTACAATTCCTTAAATCCGGTTTTCCATTGGACCCTGCACCGCTTCCATTTTTTCCTGGGGGCAGAGGCCATAATTCCACCCATGAACCAGCTATTAAACTCCTCTCTCTCGTCAGCCACGGTTCCCACCAAATGGAAACAGGCAAAGGTTATTCCACTGCTAAAAAAAGACCCAGGCAAATGCCTCTGACCCTGCCAACTTTAGGCCTATCTCCCTACTCCCTGCTTTCTCGCAACTCCTAGAGAAACCTGTAAACCAGCAGATATCTTCCTTTTTTTTAAACTTTCTTTTTTACTAAACTTTTTATTTTCACTTCAGTTTCAGAAAGGTACACATATAAACAAAAACAAATTACAGCCGTCTCCAATGATTCAATACAGTATACAGGCACCGTGCACATAACCAGGTTCTTGATAGATTTCCCTCTCCCTCTACTTGTTAAAGACTTCTCTCTCGCACAACATCGCCGTTCTCTCACCCCCTCATTTAATTGGCGTAACCTTGTCCGAAGGCCCTTCCTAATGTCAAGGACTGCTTTCAGGGGATAATGATGCATGTGGTGGTTCACAAATATCCCCCGGGATTTGTTCCATTTCCCCCATATTCTTGACTATTTTTTGGGGCACCCCCTGTGGGCGTAAACTGCTTTTTCAGCTATCGCCGCCGTGTCCATATCCTTTTCCTATTGTGACTGCGTGGGTACCACCCCTGAACCCCAATTTCTCGCTATATTATGCTTCGCCATCGCCATCCCAAGCGTTGCCCACATATGCAGCCCCAGGTTTAGGTCTGTCAGTTGCCATATATTTAAAAGGCAGCACCGAGTCCTTACCCCTCCCCCCCCCCCCCAAGATCTCATGTATGACTTGCTCCCAGTAGGTTTGTATCTTCGTCTTCGCTCAGTCAATATTGTATGGAAGTACGTCCCAACCTGCCCGCACCCCCTGAGGCAGAATGGGTCTAGTGCGTGCCGAAGTTAATGTAATGTGGTGCGAGGGTAATATATACTTTAAGTTGTACTAGTTTTAAGTGAGATTGAATCGCTGCCCCCCCCCCGGCCGATGCTAGTGTGTCCATCCAGTCTGAGTCTTCTATGTCTCCCATTTCCACCTCCCACTTGCTGCGCAAAACTACCATAGTGTCTGGAAGATTATTAACTAGTTGACGGTATGTCTGCGATATCACTTTTTTATCCATGTAGTCTGTAAGGATTCTGTCTTCGAGGGGCGAAGAGTCTCCTAACTTAGTGCGCAGGGGGATAGCGTTTTGGAGGGCATGTCTGATTTGGATATAGCGGTATAGCTCAGTGTCTGCTAGCTCGTACTTCTCTCGGAACGCTGTGAATTGAATGATTTCCCCTCTTACCCACAGGTCACCAATTTTTGTGATGCTAATGAGGTCCCACTGACTGAATCCCTTGGTTTTCGCCAGGGTGCCTAGGCGGCGCGTCTCCCAGAGTGGAGTGGCCAGTGTAAGGACCCCTCCCCAACCCAGAGCCCTCTGTGCAGTGTGCCAAATTTTTATCGGATGGGCAGTGGGGCCTGTCAGTATGGTCCAGCTTTTGTTTGCGTAAAGGGCTGAATGCTGGACAATCCCACCTGCTCCCGGGTTCAATGTCTTGCCAGATCTTCCCAGGCGAGTCGCTATGCACTGCGGCGGTGTGAATAGGTCACCGCCTTCTTTCACTGCGGTTCCGAGGCCCCGGGGGATTTTCCGGCTGCAAGTGCTGTGCTGGTCTCACTGTCTGTTCCACCTGTGCCCCTTGCGGACTCAGAATGGAGAGCTTACCGTTGGCCGGCGTAGGCGCGGGTCCGCGGTCCGTGCTACCGTCTTTGCCGGATCGCTGCTGTCGTCCTGCGGCTTCCTGGCCTCCCCAGCTGCCTAGCCTTTTAAACACTTTAGGCCCCAGTTTTGGCAGTTTTAATAGGCCGCTCGTCCAGCAACTTCCTGGCCGCACCGGCTTTTGGGCCCTCAACACTTTAGGCCCCGGCTTCAGCAGTTTGAATAGGCCGTGATTCAGGCGGCGGCGGATCTTCGCACCTGCTGGGAGTTTCACGGTGCGGATAGGCTCGTTGGGCAGCGGAAGTGTTACGGTGCCAGGATTCAGGCAGCAGCGCTGTCTTGGGCAGGATATGTTGGCGGATATCGTGGGGAAATTTCGTCAGGGCTCTGAGGTCTACTAAGCTGTGGCCATCTTGGCTGGTCGCTAGCCACGCCCCCTCATATCTTCCTTTCTTGAAAAGAATTGCCTACTTCACCCTAGCCAGTCAGGCGTTCGCACTAACCACAGTACGGAAACCACTCTACTGGAGGTGGTTGACTCCATCCAGCTGAGTCTGGAGGCCGGGGAGAGAGCTCTGCTGGTCCTGCCAGACCGACCGTCTGCTTTCGATATGAATGAATGAATGAATGAATGAATGAAGCAAAATTTATAGGGCGCAAACTTAGCCCAAGGGCATCAAGGCGCCAGGCAAAGCAAAATCGAAACCAACAAGTCTCTAAAGGTTACCGGGTCCAGGGCTTAGAAGTAGGCCTTTCGGAACAGCCATGTTTTTAGCTCCTTGCGAAATAAGAGCAACTGATATGGTCTCGCAACAGATACTCCTGACTCTGCTCCACTCGATTGTTATCAGGAGTCTGGCCTGGAAATGGTTGGCATCTTTTCTCGAGGGGAGGGGGCAGGAGGTTTGGTCCCATCCTTACTCAGTTAAATACAAAAGTGGTTCTGTTGGGTAAGGCAAATCACTTTGACAATGCTAATAAATGCAAATTAAACGTTTAAAAACTCTCTGAGACACATATGCAATGAGAAAATGAATACTCAAGCAATCTAATAATCAACTTCATATAGCCAAGGGTTGATTTGGAACGAATTTATATTAGAATTCAATCATATTACATCTGAATTAATTCATTCAATGATGACATTGGATTCTTTTGAAAGACCGTCAAACAGAAGTGAAAGTTATGTGACAATTGGTGACAAGTGCTTAGTGCATGAAGGAATGTACAGTGAAATCGAAAAATACATATATACAATGATATACAAGGGTTAAATTGGCCAGAATCTATTTAACATCCAAGGAATCCTAGTATTCATTTAATGGATCCTGGAGTTTCTGGACCATAGGTGAGCGTCGACGTTTTGACCCTAATGTGCCCCAGTTGGTGGTCGCGTCTGGTCTTTTTCAAGACAGGTTGGTGGGGGTGGACAGTATGGTAATCAGGAGGACAGGTCTTTGCCTGATCAGGTACCACACTGTCAGATCCGATCGTAGTAGAGTTGGATATGCGGTCAAGCTCAAGAGAGTTGCTGCGCCATCTCGCTCTGCTTATCATCTCGCTGCCCATCCTTACTCAGCCACATCTTGTTTGCTAAAGGTTGGTGCCCCGCAGGGTTTGGCCTTGTGTTCGACCTTGTTTAACATCTACCTCACACCCCTGGCCTTGATGGTTGAATCATTAGGGGCCAAACTTGTGTCCTACGCAGGTGACACACAGCTGCTGTTTACGAGGAAGAACAAAGAGCCCTGTCCTGGTATGTTAATTAGTACTTGCTTCTCAGCTGTTTTCGTGTGGTTGACTGTAAATCAGTTGAAATGTAATGCAGGAAAGATGGAGCTACTCATTATTGGCACGGATGCAGAGACGCCGCTGCAGTTCTTTTGCTCTTTTGCGCCTTCTTCGTAAATTTGTATTATTTTTGTCTAGAGCTGCCAGACAACAGGTGATTCAAGCCCTGATTATATCCCGGCTGGACTACGGGGATGGCCTCTATCTGGGCATGACTAGTTATTTGCTGGACAGGCTCCAGCTTGTCCAGAAAGCAGCAGCCCGTACCATCTTTGAGCTCCCTCAGAATGCGTATGTGTCTCACCGCTGAGGAGTCACCATTGGCTCCCAGTAAGGAAAAGGGTAATCTTTAAGGCACTGCTCGTGACCCAGAAAGCCCTATTTGGGACTGGACTGGGGTATCTTAAATGCATGATTTAATTTTATGTCCCCCCTGAGAAATCTCTGCTCCTCTAATCTGCTGCTAGCTAACACACCCTGTATTAAAAAGGCTATGACAGGGGTTAAGGCTCTCTCCTGCCTTGGGCCTTCCTTCTGGAATAAAATGCCTCTCCACCTGAGAAACATTGAATCGACACACCTCTTCTGGAAAAACACTAACAACATGTCTTTATTCATGCCCGTAACCCTCCCTTCCCCCTCTGCTACCCTTCAGCTCTCCGCTCCAGAACACTCCCTGGAGTAACAGTGCACTCTGTAAATACCCCACGTAGACATATACATGTGGATATTCTGTACATTTCTAATACCTTCACTCTTGCAGGACTATCATTTGGCAACTATGATCTATGCCAAAAGCTTTTCATTGGATCCAGACGATAACCTCTCTTTCTTTAGGTTCAAGCAGAAGTCTCTTGAAGTAGAATTTAGATACTATTTAAAGGAAAGAATTGTATTGGAAAATTATAACTAGACTTATGCTTATAGTTAACATGAAACGATTAGCTACAGAACACCCATGCATCTTCTGCATATATATGTGTGTATGTGTGTGTGTGTATGTATATATATATATATATATGTATGTATGTATGCGTGTATATATATATACTGCATATATATATATATATATATATATATGTATGTATGTATGTATGTATGTATGTATGTATATATATATGTATATATATATAATTACTCCAACTCTCCTTTTTCAAGAAGTTCACCAGGGACTCAGCGGGACTTTCAAACAGGTAATTTTAATAAGGGCTTAGGCATGACCGGTTTCGGCGTGTGTCTTTTTCGAACGCCAATCGTCCTTCTGCAACGATAGCTCCCACATCATAGTTCTTAAGAGCTCCTCCCTCCATGTGGTGGTTGGTCTCACCTGGAGCCAATTATCTCTTGCTCGCCTCTGTGTTGGGGACTACCAGTCCCACGTTGCAGCGCGCTGGTAATTCGCTTCAGGTAGTTGGGGGCTTCACTGTTTTAAAACAAAGTTGGAATCTGCTTTCTCGTCCCATACTCTCTTCCACCACCTCCTTGGCTCAGCAGTCGACAGCACAGACCGGGTGTCAGCGTCACTCCGCACCCTCTGCGCACGATGATCCCAGCTGCCTTTGAACATAAATATATTCAATATTATTCCTAACCCTTCAGCAGAGTATTGGAGGGCGTGCGATCAAACAGTCTAGTGCCTTGAGATATGAATACAAAAGATAAAAAGATAGATATATATTCCTTCAACTCGTACACAGCATCTGTATTCCCTAGAAAAGACGAGCGTGGACCCAAGTATGTGAAGATTTTTTATTGTTTTTCAGCCAGCTCTGCCATTACGTGTTTCGGGCGATCCCGCCCTTGATCACATGACAACTCTCTGACAATTTTCACCGCCTTATAAAGTACAAGTGCAATTGGCAATTTTATAGACATGGACAAAATACTATATAGATATTTTTTGACAACCATTTGGCACCAAATAAAAATATAAATGTTGTTAATTAGCCAAATATTTGCATGGTGGTTATACAAGATATAAAACACATATAAAATCTATATTAATACCGGCTTCAATACATGTAACCCGTAGTAAAAAAAATCACTATGTACTAATCATCAACCATTTTTTTAAATAAGTGTATATCTAACCTTGTGGAAATAACGAATATCTTCATGTGCAAAACATAAACAATTATTCCCATGTACCAGATAAAAAACAGTTTATCAATGTCAAGTTACAGCATTGCATAGACCATGAAGCAGTTCATTTAAAGGGTCCCCTTTTATGTTGACATGTTTATGCATCCGGTTTCTGGAATCCATTCATGTGTCATACTTATAAATCAAAAACCAAACGATACTCAATTTGTAAAGTGCAAATGTGCTTGGGACAATAAATATGCTATATACATCAATGAATAAATAGTCAAACCCACAGACCATTTTAAATAGAAGTATAAGATACACTTTCTAAAATCGATGTCTTAAAGTTTGACCATAAATATCCTAAATATGTAAAAGATTGTCCTAAAATTTGCCTTTAAAAAATTGAATGATGTTACTAAAATATGTTCTACTTCGCTACTCATGGTGGTCAAAAGATAATGATTACAGGATTCAATTTGCCATATCATGCATATGTTGTAACATTCAATATTGTCATAAAAATGTATACAGATCTTCGCTGGTGTTAAGGCCCCTGGGATGCTTGGAATCAAACTCTAGAATATGATGTCTCCAATCTTCTAACTTTAGATTCCCTAGCCCCTCCTCTTTTCTGGGGGCCTACAGCATCTATGACGTAATATTTCAGGTGTTTGGGGTCATTGTTGTGGTTCATTTTAAAATGTCTTGCCACAGGATAGCTATCATCACTATTAACAATGGCACATAAATGTTGAAGGATTCTCTTGTGTGCCTGTAGCTCAGTGCTACCAATGTATTTCAAATTGCAGCTGCAATTCAATACATACACGGCATATTACGATTTGCATGTAAGATGTTGCTCTATACTACACGGTCTGTTATTAAATGCCGTAGTATAGTTTGTAGTATTGACGCCATATTGGCAAGCCTTGCATACCGCACACTTAAAGAATCCCTTCCGTGCTGATAGCCACATGCTTTTACTCTTCACTTCTAGATTGCTCCTAGTGAGTGAGCTGCCCATACTGTTGGTTTTCCTGAATGTGACAGCCGGATAGTTAGGTAACAATTTACCAATCACAGGATCTTCTCTCACGATCGCTCAATTGTTTCTCACAATGGCCCTAATCTGTTTTTCCTGACGTGAGAATGACAAAATCAATCTAGTGGGTTCTTCAGTAGCTACTTTGTTGATGTTTCAATCTCTATTTTGCAGCAAATCCGTTCGTGCCAAGGTTTTAGATTTGGCAATTGCTGCATCAATGACCTCAGACCTATACCCTCTCACCAGAAACCTATTACGACTTTCCATCTGCTTCTGATAAGTCGTCTTCTTCACTGAAAATACACCTAACATCTCCCCATAAGGAATACTTTTAATTAGATGGGGGGGATGAGCGCTAGAGGTGTGAAGGAGTGTATTTCCTGCAGTAGGTTTCCTAAAGAGGGTTGTTGACAATTTGTTATTAATCACCTGTAATTTTACGTCTAGAAATGAGACCATGTCTTTACTGATGTCACCTGTAAAATGTAAATTGACTGCATTGACATTCAATGAATCTATAAAAGCAGTGGCGCTCTCTGTATCCCCATCCCAAACTATAAACATATCATCAATGTATCGCAACCAAGTTATGACTTTAGTTTGGTATGTCTGCTCATATTGTTGCATGAGGACCAGCTCCTCCCACCACCCCATAAACAGGCAGGCATAACTGGGGTAGAAGCTGGCCCCCATAGCAACACCCTGGATCTGCTGTTACATTTTGCCATCAAACAAAAAAAGATTATTTTCCAGACAGAACAGTAACATCCTGAGCAGCATATTAGTATGTTGTGCATAGATGATTGATCTATTCATCAGAAAACATTCCACAGCCCTCATACATCCTTATTTCTGATGCATGTATATAAGGAGACATCAAGCGCTATCAACAAATATGAGGATTTCCACTCAATATTTCAAATTTTTCGTAAGAAATCACTAGTATCCTGCACAAATGATTTAAGATCCTTAACAAAGTCTTGCAGGAAAAAATCTATGTATCTTGATAATTTCCCCAATAGGCTATCACAGGCAACTATAATTGGCCTTCCCTGTGGTTTACTGATATTTTTATGTACTTTCGGTATGAAGTAAATCACCGGGATCGTTGGGTGTTCTTTCTTAAGTTATTTAAACTCCTCCCAACTTAACAGACGCTTGCTTTTCCAAATAACAGTTGTGAAAACAAAAGCTCCTGGGTGTCTTTAAATTTCGTAGGGGATATCTTTCTGTAACATTCGACATCGTTAAGTTGATTATGCGCTTCTTCCTAATATTCTTTAAGGGGCCAAAACATGATATTCCTGCCCTTGTCGGAATTTCGTATTATGACTTTATGATTGCTTTTAAGTTTGTTTATAAGTTGGTGATATTTTCTGTCATGATTAGTGTATTTCATTTTAGCATTATTGATGGTGATATTGAGCTTCTTTATCTGTGCCACTATTTGTTTGTTGAATACGTCAATAGAATCCCTGGCCATAATAGGAACGTATTTTGACTTTAGTTTGAAAGGGGTATGCGGTTTGACATTTGTTCCATCCAATTGAGACTGCGGAGTGTTCTCCATAATATCCACATTGCTATGATTACCAACATAGGGTTCCACCATGTCACTCCATTCCAAACTATGCAAGCCCCGCAACAAATATTAGTCCGAGTTCAATAACCCCAACATACCCGGTTTTTGTAATGGGATAACTTCCCCATTGGTATCTCCATGGTTGCCTCGTTGATGATGGATCTTTTTAAGTTTGAGCTTTCGTATGAACCTGTAGCTGTCCGCCCTCGTCCTCATGTAATTAAAATTCGATTCCGGACAATATGACAGTCCGAGTGACAAGAGCTGTTCCTCAACAGTAGTAAAGTCGATGCCCGCCAGATTTATGATGGTATTAGCCTCCTGGGTGTTAGTTTGTTTATTGATATACAATATTTTATTAGTTCAACTTGCCATTACAAATATGCTTACATATTGAGATACATGTGACATTCATGACTGGGTGTCTGGAATATCAATTTTATTCTTTTGGGAGTGAGATACGTCCTATGCAAATAATAAAGTTGCTGAAGCTTGAACCTAGTCCCTCTAGAAATGTGTGGGGGGTAACCCGCGCCTCTTCCCACTCTCGATCAGTGAGTTCCATACCCAAGTTGTGGGGCCAATATGATCAAAATTTAGAGCAGATCTATTAAGCTTTTATAGCTTTCCATCTGCCTCCTAGTGTCAATGCTGTGTGTTATGTCAGTCTCTTTGTTGACTCCTCTATACCTGTCGGGCTCCCCAGCTGGTGTAGCTCACCTACAACATTCCTATAAGCGATCAAAAGACCCTCATGGGCATCCTAATCTTTCATTAATTTCAGCAAATGTTTGCCATTTACTTTATTCATAAGTCTTCCTCTGTTGTCTAGCCACTGGGATTGATCGGGCCGCATCCACGGCCATTGTTATTTTTCACTCCATGCCACCACAGTTTGGATCCAGCCATAAGCATATCAGTCTTGTCCTCTG
The DNA here is from genome assembly GCF_964263255.1 of Lissotriton vulgaris. NCBI lineage: Eukaryota > Metazoa > Chordata > Amphibia > Caudata > Salamandridae > Lissotriton > Lissotriton vulgaris. The sequence goes on from NC_141687.1 coordinate 255,107,672, forward strand.
CTCCAATAGGAATAGCCCCCTTAACTGCCAGGCCAATACGTTCCTGAACTGGAAAAAAGGCAATCCAACACCTGTTTCACCCTTTGGTCCAATTTGAGGTGGCATGGCTTGCAAAATCACGATGGACTGAGATGTGTGCCGGAGTGATTAAGCATTTCACCCATCATTTTTTGTATACTTCACTGCTACACGGTTTAGTCAGTATCATTCTAAGAGCCATACTGAGTACGTAAAACTAGTGTTGCCTATACAATGGCTGTAATAATCTCAGCCATTGGATGAGACTGCTACAAAAAATGCCAGGTTTCCTGACCTATGCGTCTGGTTAATTTAGTTGTGCAAGAGTTAATCAACATCCACTCTCTTCTAAAGCGATGACCATTCTGTTGGGGATGGGTATCCATCACCCATCGTACCACACTACTACCCATTGAAGTGTGGCAGCTCTATGGTTATATTCAAAGTTTGGTACTCTCAGTCCACCATTCTGAGCCGCAGCTTCCGAGTCTTTAGGGTGACTATGCATCCATTCCTCATGCAAATACCAATGAGGATAGAGGGCCACTCTTGTGCGCATCAGTACAGATCTGCAATGGAGCCAAGATTATCCTACCAGCCCTGACTCGTGCACATGAATTTAACCCATTTAATCACTGTTTGTCCCAGTCAAATTTTATATGATACAGCAGCTAGTTATGCACAACTGATCGTGTCAAATACATTGCGTAGGTCGATGGAAACAAATCCATACCACGTGTACCTGCCATGGGCAGAAACATTTGCAACACCAGTTAATTGCATGCCACCTCATCCAATTAATTTTCTTCTGGGACTGCTGCTTCTCTGGGAATTGAAGCTGCTGCTTCTCTGGGAATTGTAATTCTAAATTGGTTCAATCACATGCCATTTCAAGTGGAGAGTGTGTGCAAAATGTATCCTCATGCTAGTTACAGAAAGACTTTCTGCCTGTTACTTGTTTTTGGTTCGTATAAATCCTAGCCTCACAAGCACTGGTGAGACTTTGAAATATAAGAGAAATAGCCTAAGAAAGGACAAAAAGGAGAGAAAATTGGACATATCACAAGCCCTTCCTCAACACCTCCTTTTGGAATTTCCATGCAAGTTGACATTCCCAGGTCTCATGCAAAAAACTATTATGGCTTAAATACTTCCTGCAGAGACCAACTGACTCTTTTCCAATATCCTGGCTTGCATTGCTGTCAACCACCGAATGAATCTAAAATATCTGTTTAGCATATAGTTCATTATTTCACACGTGAGTATACAAGAACCTTTTATCTAAAGAAATCAGATATCAATTTGAGATAACATGTGAGTGTCAAAGGTGTTATACAATTAGGACAAACAGCCCAATATTATCTGCACTTCACAAGTGATATTGCAGAGGGATGTACCAACAAATGTGGTTGTTACAAATGCACAAAAGACCCATGAAAAAGATCTGTGTTCTGGCTGTTCTCAACGTTATATTTTAACATGTGTCCCTCATTATTACAATTGACATTTGAAACAATTGACTCTGTCCTCCAAGTACAGTTCAAACCCCTAAAGTAAATGTTGCCCCATTTTTCGCTTAATATTGAGGGCCTTTATCAGAGAGGTGGTGGTGTAAAGCACCCAACATTCTACAAAACTAAAGAGGATGGTTTGTTTAATTTTTCTTTATTTGTCTAACCCAAGTAGCATTGGAGTATTAATAGGTAAAGTAGAATCTGAAAGAGACACGTTGGTGATAGATTCCCTACTTCAGAATATAGATTCCATACATTGGAATATCCCCAGGTGTCCGACTGGATCCGGAAAGTTTTTTTGTCCGCAGAGCCCCTGCGCGTCGGTAGGCGTCGTCGTACGGCTCCGCGTGCGTCACTGGCGTCGTAGTCGCCGAGATGATGGGAGGGCGGTGGCAGAGTCCCCCTGACTCGTTTGGTATGGCCGCACAGGCTTCCAGCGCTTCCAGGAACCTGGAAGTTGCTCACTGGGACGCTGGGAAGCACAAGGGGGTCGCTGTGGTTACTTACCCAAGTACGGAGGCCTGAGCTATGTGCTGTGTCCTTCCCGCCGTGGTCTGACGCAGTAGCTAGTACCCTTGTGCAGAGGGTAGGGTAGGGAGAGCCAGGTACTTCCGCCTACTGTGGTTAGCGCTCTAGTCGCAGGCGAGAGCAGGCATAAAGGACGCTTGGGCTGGCGGCTGCGCTGCGAAGAAGGATGGCGGTGGCAGTGTCCCCCTGACTCGTTTGGTACGGCCGCACAGGCTTCCAGCATGTCATTTTACTTCATTGCTTTTAAAAACTCTGGTGTGGCATTTTTAACTTGCTTTGTGGTGGAAACTGGAAGTTGCTCATGGAGAAGCTGGGAAGCGCAAGGGGGTCGCTGTGGTTACTTACCCAAGTACTGAGGCCTGAGCTGGGTGCTGTGTCCTTCCCACCCTGGTCCGGCGCGGTAGCTAGTACCGTTACCCAGAAGGCGTGGTAGGGAGAGCCTTGCACTTCCGCCTAGTGCGGTCAGTGCTCTAGTTGCAGGCGAGAGCAGGCATAAAGGTTACATGCCCCAGCGACCACGCAGTGGACGCGCTCAGCGGACGCGCCGAAGGCAAGCCCGTCTGCGGCAGTCTGGGGCCTGGGGCCAGAACCCTTGGCGGTTTTGAGGTGAAGAAGCAATATAAACGCCAGGAGTTATTTGCTCTATGCACTATCATGGAGGATAAATGTAAACATAGCATGAAGCTCGAGAATAATAACAAGAGATGCAGGACTTTGAGCAGTCTCTGAGTCTTGCCCTGATCAATTGTAGATCTCTAACAAAGCATAGAGCTGAGTTATTTCACTACCTGGTGGATGGTCAGGGGGACGTACTTTTACTCACAGAAACGTGGCTTGACGAGGAGTCTGCCCCGAAAATTATAGAGGCGCTCCCCCGGGGCTATGGAATCTGTAGAGTAGACAGACCCACAGGGAGGGGAGGAGGGATCGCCATAATACATAAACATACCATACAGTGCACCCTAGAGTCGGTTGACATAGCAGACAGTGAAGCTGTTTATTTTTCTGTCGCAGTTTCTAATAACTATGTCATAAAAGGATTTTTAGTTTATAGACCCCCATGGAACTCCTACGCGATTTGCTGCAAGTCTCATTGAACGTTTAATGCAGCCGGCCATTAGATATGAGAAGCTGCTCTTGCTGGGGGACTTGAATCTTCATTTGGACGATGTCTCAAATGTAGGGGCCCAGGAAATTCGCCAAGAGTTAGCAGCTTTACAAATGCTGCTAAAATCGGAGCGCCCCACTCATCAGTTGGTGCATCTACTTGACACAATTTTCACGAATTGGGAGACTCTAGAAATTGAACCCCCGGTACCTGTTATATGGTCTTACCATTTTTTGATCTCCTTCAGGGTAAAGGTGACTGCAGTCAAAACGCCGGTGAAGGTGGGAAATAAGGAGAGGCAAGATGGGCAGACCTTTCCTTTGAGATTTTAATAGGGCCCTGGTGCGCAGGGGACCTCCGGGCGGTCAGGAGATAGTAGGCCTGTGAGGCCCTAGACAGGCACATTCTGGAGGCGCTTGATAACCCTGCACCCTGGTCCAGTAAAGGGCCAGTGTGACAGATGAAATCTGCTACATGGTTTGGGGTTGAGTTGAGGGAAGCAAAGACCACATGTAAGCGCCTTGAGAGACCCTGGAGAAGAGGCTTTCTGTAAATACACAAGAGCGAATATAAAGCCAGCCTCAAGAGGAATCATGCCCTAATCAGAAAGACGCAGTCTTCCTATTATAAAAAGAGGATAGAGAGGACGGACCGTTCAGTCAAGGAGTTGTTCACGGTTTATAAAGAAATATCATCTTTATCTAGTTTAGAGGCACCCGTGACCGGATCAGTGGAATCTTGTAACCGGGTGGCAAAGTTCTTTGCTAATAAGGTGGAGAGGATTTACTCCACCTTCCCGGTTGCTGCCAGAGAAGGGTATGTGGCAGATGAAAGACCCAGCAGTATAAATGGAACAGAATGTCTAGTGACCTTCATTGTCCCTGATTGGGACACGCTGAGCAAGATAATCTGGCTCTCCCAAAGATCCTGCGCCACCTAGAGTACTAAGAGGTAGTGTTGAGACCTTAGAGCCATATATTAGACACCTGTTAGAACTATTTTTCTGCGCAGAAAAGGTGCCGAAAACATGGAGGGAGGCAGTGGTGCTCCCTTTGAAAAAAAAAAAGCCGAATATCAGCATGGAGCAATTAGACAACTTGTGCCCCATCTCGCTTTTACCCTACTTCGCTAAGATCGCGGAGAAGGTTAACAAGCAATTGACAGCCCACATTGACACCCACAAGCTGCTCCATCCCACTCAATCTGGTTTCCGCGCATTCCACTTGACGGAGTCAGCTTTGCTCTTCTCCACTGAGACCCTACGAAGACTTGTGGATGAGGGTCAGACAGCGGCACTAATCCTACTGGATTTAAGTGCTGCATTTAACACTGTAGCGCATCACACTCTGCTACAGTGTCTAACAAGGGGTGGAGGGGCTGGTAAGGTGTGGGAAAGGCTGGAATCCTCTCTTCAAGATCGTAGCTTCTAGGTGGCACAGGGACCACTTAGGTCAAAAGCCATTTGCCTGAAACAGGGGGGTCCCACAAGGGTCCAGTCTCAGACCGACCCTTTTCAATCTGTATGTGGCACCAGTGGCGGAGATTATCGAAAAATTAGGGGTGGAGGTTGTGTCGTACACAGACGACACTCAGCTGGTCATGGCTTTGACATAACCAGATGAGAGTGCAGCCAGTAATTTCACCTCTTGTTTACAAGAACTGGCGGTATGGATGGCCAATAACTACCTCAAATTAAACTGTGATAAAACCGAGGTGCTGATTGTCGGGAAGGCGCTGTCAGTGTGGACTTCGGCGTGGTGGCCTCAGACGCTCGGCACCCTACCCTCACCTAGTGAACAAGTCAGGAATTTGGGGGTATGGCTTGACTCCAAGATCTCATTTGAGTACCACACAAGACGAGTTGCAGGCATCTGTTTTGGCATTTTGCGGGCGCTCAGGAAAACCCTGGACCTATTACCTAATACAGCCAGGAAATCCTTGGTCCATGCCTTAGTTACATCAAGGCTGGACTATTGCAACATCCTTTATCTGGGAGCAAATGTTAGGTGTATCCAGAGGCTACAGCGCATACAGAATGCGCTGGCTCGCCTGGTGCTGATGCTGCCTAAGAGAGCTCCTTTTAAGAAGGCTCTGGAGACGCTACATTGGCTGCCGGTCAAGGAACGGGTGCGGTTCAAAGCCCTATGTGTGAGTTATCGGATTACACAGGTGAAAGGGCCCCGTTCTCTTCAGAAACTGCTAACTCCATACAACCCGACCCGGCATTTGAGATCCAGCGGGGCGGGACAGGTTAAGGCCCCTAAGATCAGAAGAGCGAGACTGGGAGGGGGTTCTATCCGCTTTCTGGCAGCACAACAATGGAATAAACTACCTCTGACATTCCGGTTGGAAACCTCAGAGCTGGCCTTTCGTAAAGAGCTGGAAACGCATTTATTTCCCAGGGGGTAGGCCGGGGTAAGGTTGATGGGGATGGGGATGGGGTGATATGATGGCAATGAGGGGTTTTGATAGGCTGGCACCTAGCGGGGACACACTAGCCTAGTGTAACCAGGTGCTTTATAAACTCCGTTATTATTATTATATGACGTCGCTGGAGCTACTTAGACGCGCCCACGCAGGCTGATGTCAGTTTTTTATTTTTCCATGCCAGCAAGTGCAGATCCAGAGAGAGCGGTACCCCATAGTCATTTTTTTGATTGAGTTTTTTGGGACTTTTTTGTCTGTTTTCAAGTATATATCAATCAACAGGTGCAAAGGAATGCCCGGTTTTAAGCCCTGCGCGGTGTGTGACCACCCCCACCCCGCACGATGTCGGTGACTGACCCGCACCATGAGTGTCTCTACTGCCTGGGCCCGACCACAACTCGGAGACGTGCCCTCACTGCCGGGCCATGGCTTTGAAAACTTTCCAGGAGCGTTCCCGAAAGTGGCTGGATGCCCAGGAGTCTGTTCCGTGCCATTCTAGGTCCCGGTACCGAGGGAGGTCGAGGGACCGGCTGCGGAGCCATCACCATCTTTCGAAGTCTTCGCACTTGAGTCTGGTAAGGCGAAGCACAAAAAGGCAAAGAAGCGTTGTCGCTCTTCGCCTTCCCCTAGACGGTCGCGTGACATGGCTAAGGGTGCAGGTGGCGTTGTCCCTGCGGCTCCGGCAGAGCCTACGCAGTTGCCAATGGCCTACCCGCCCTTTCCGGGTCCATCAGCGACTCCAGCCCAGCTCCAGGAGTTCGTGTCAGCCATGGCATGTGTCTTCAGACTGTCCGGCCCCGCCAGTGCACCTTTGGGCCCTGGGGGTCCTCAATCTTCGACGTTGCCGACCCCGATGTCGACCACTACGGAGTTGACGCCGAGGGACCCCCGTGGATCAAGGCCTGGATCCCCGTCCATGCTGGTTGGCCCTGTACGACCTCCACCGGCATCGCCGACGCAGGACGCAGAGCCGACTGACGCCGTCCCCGGCTCTCTCCCCGGTGTGGGACAGGTGCCAGAAGGGTGTCGACCAACGCCGATTCCAAAGCCGTTTGGGAATTTCTTTCCCTTTGTCCACCCACCTCCGTATGTTGCACCTCTTCCACAGGCTATGGAGGACGGAGAGGACTGGGAGGGGTCTGAGGACTCTCTCGCAGCCCAATGCGAATTAGACCCGGACTGGGATGAGGATCCGGGGGACGCAGGTGACCAGGATTATTCTCCGAAACCTGGCGCGCTGTTTCCTTCTACCGAGGCTACGGAGGAGGGTGGATCATATTCTATGGTGTTGCGTAGGGCAGCCGAGGCTCTCCACCTCGAGCTCTCTACTGTGGCCGTCAGGACTAACCTCCTGACATAGGTGCTTTGGCCAGCTTCTGCTTCTATGGAGACACTGCTGCCCTTTAACGATGCACTCTGAGACGTTCTTTTGGGCACCTGGTCCAGGCCCAACACAGGGGCTCCTGTGGACAAGAACGTGGCCAGACTCCATCGCCAGGCCAGGGGTGACCCTGTTTTCCTCTCCCAACACCCCACTCAGAGAGCATGGTTGTCCAAGCCTCTGCGTCCCCAAGCGCATTCCCATCCACACCCCCGGATAGGAATCCAAGAAACTGTACATCTGTGAACACCGCATGTCTCTTGGGCTGTTATTACCATTCTGTGTGGGATACAGTTTTGCAAGTGCTGCCTCAGTGTCAGGTGGAGGCTCGGACAATACTTTCCCAGGCTATTGCTGAGGGGAAAGACGCAGCCAAGTTCACCATCCGTTGTGGTCTTGACACTGCTGACTGGCTGGGCAGGGCGATTTCAACGACAGTGGCGCTACACCGTCACTCCTGGCTGAGGACGACTGGCTTTTCTGGGGATGTCCAGAACACGTTGATGGACATGGCCTTTGATGGCACTCGCCTGTTGGGCGATAAAGCAAATTGCGTGTTGGAACGTTTTAAGGACTCATGGGCTACGGCCAAGTCCTAAGGGCTTTCGGTCACTAGCACTCTTTCTGCTTTTCGCTCCTTTCGTGGCCAAGGAAGGGGCGGCTAAGCATGTTCGTTTCAGAGCCACAGGCCTGCGCAGCAACAGTCTCGGCACGGCCGCAGACGTGGGACACGCAGATGTGCGTCACAGGGCCAGCGTGCGCGTCAGTCCACCAGCCCCCTGCAGCCACTACCTCCAAACCTTCCTAGTCTGGTGTTTCAGGCCCACCAGACACCAGTGGGTGGCAGGATTCGCCATCACCTCCACGAATGGCGCACAATCACTTCGGACAAGTGGGTTCTGAAACTTGCCGAAGGGGCTACTCCCTCCCCTTCAAGACTACCCCTCCAGCCATGCCACCACAGTACCACCCCATGTCGGGGGATCACTTCCAGCAGAAAGTTACGGCCCTCTTGGCCAAGGGGGCCATCGAGCGCGTTCCAACGCGATAAGTAGGATGTGGTTGTTACTCCCACTACTTCTTGGTTCTAAGGAAGGACAAAGGCCTGCGTCCTATCTTGGACCTGCAGGATGTCAATCGCTTACTCCGAAAGGGGAAGTTCAAGATGCTCACACTTGCTCTGGTCTTGTCTGCCCTCGACCTGCAAGACTGGTTGGTAGTGTTGGACCTGCAGGACGCCTATTTTCATATCCCCATCCTGCCGGCCACCGGCGTTACCTGCGATTTATGGTAGGGCAGGAGCATTTTCAGTTCACCGTGCTCCCCTTTGGCCTTTCAAGCGCCCCTCGTGTGTTCACGAAAGTGATGGCGGTGGTCGTAGTGGGACCTGAAGTTCCAGTGGGCGCAGCATCAGGGGAACCTGTCCGACTACATCCAGATCTCGGAGGGCACTGCATAACAATTGCAGTGGTGGCTCACAAATCAGCATTGGGTCAGCGGTAGATCTCTCTCCCTCCCCAAACCGATGCACACAGTGGTGATGGATGCGTCCCTCCTGGGAAGGGGCAGACACATGGGAGAGGCGGAGATCAGAGGCCTCTGGTCTCCAGCGGAGTCCTCGCTCCATATCAAGCTTCTGGAACTTCAGGCAATCCTTTTTGCACTGAAGGCATTCCCTCCCTCTGTCAAGGGGAAGGTGATGCAGGTGTACAGACAACACCACCGCCATCTGGTATTGCAAACAAGGTGGGGTGGGGTCGTGGACCCAATGTAAGGAGGCTCTGCGCCTCTGTAAATGGCTGGAACGTCCAGGCATTTCATTGACGGCTCAACACCTGGCACCTTCTTTGAACTCCAGGGCGGACAAACTCAGCCGCCGGTGCCTGATGGATCACGAATGGCATCTTCACTTGGAGGTTGTGCAACTACTCTTTCGATAGTGGGGAGTGTCGTGGTTAGATCTATTCGCCACCAAAGAGAACGCGCAATGTTAGCGGTTGTTCGCGTTGGAATTTCCAAGGCGGCACTCGCTCGGCGATGCTTTTCTTTGCGAGTGGAGCTGCGGTCTGTTGTATGCCTTTCTGCCTCTACCACTTCTGCCCAGAGTGCTGAAGAAGATCCGGCATGACCGGGCCCAAGTTATTCTTGTCACCAGACTGGGCTCGAATAGTTTGGTATCCAGAGCTACTCAGTATGAGCGTGGATCCCCCGATCCGACTGCCTCTTCGGGAGGATCTTCTGACACAGCAGCAGGGGACGGTCCTCAACCTGAACCTGTCCAGCCTCCAACTACATGCGTGGCGATTGAGCGGCGACAGTTGATTCTGTTAGACTTGCCTCCTGAAGTCTGTGATGTCATTCTGGCAGCCAGGAATTCCTCCACTAAATCGGTACACGCCTGCAGGTGGAACAAATTTGTGGCATGGTGCACAGCAAAGGCTGTGGATCCCCTTTCTGTACCTCTTTCAGAGGTCCTTTTGTTCCTTCTTTCGTTGGCACGGCAGGGCTCTGCTCTGGGCACTATCAAGGGCTACCTTTCTGCAATCTCGGCCTTTCTCAGGCTTCCTGATCAGCCCTCTCTTTTCAAGTCCCCAGAGGGGAAGAGAGGCCCCAGAGTCTGGACCCAAAACGTGCGCTTTCATTTTACTTAAGTTGCACACAACACTTCCGGGTGGATGACCAGCTCGTTGTTGTCTATGTAGGTGCCAAGAAAGGCCGAGCTGCACACAAGAGGACTATGTCCAGCTGGGTTGTCTTGTGTATCAAAGCCTGTTATTGTCTAGCTAAAAAGAAATCTCTGGTGGGGTTGCGCACCCATTCTACTAGGACAACAGCAGCTACTACTGTATTGGGATGTGGTGTCCACCCTACAAGACATCTGTCAGGCAGCCACGTGGGCCTCGTTGCACACTTTTACCAAGCATTATTTCCTTGACAGTCAAGTCCGGAGAGATGGCTTCTTTGGCCTTTCTGTTCTCCGTGACTTTCTGGTGTGATCTTTGTTCGCAGACCCACCACCGGCGTTGGTATTGCTGGGGTATCTATTCTAAATATTGTTAAGTGTATAGAAAGATGTTTGTGGGAAGCAAAGGGATAATAGTAATTAGGTTTGTGAATAATTCCCACAGTTGTATTCAACATGATGGGCATAACGTAGTCTGCCTTCTGAAAAATAACTTTAACAAACCTTATGACCTGTAAATAAAGTTGTGAATGCCAAGTGTGGATCAGAGTCAAAATAATCTTTATTCAGTTATAAAAATAAAATTAAAAAATGCTCAATATGAAAACATCATTACAATACATCACAGATCTACTCTTATGAAAAATTATCCATACAGTATCTTAATCATACGAGACATCACCTAAAATAAAAAAATGCCTACCTCATAAAAATAAAAGGTTCAAGTAGATTTGAGATTCCTTAAACCAAAAATATCATATTACAAAAGTGCAATGTGCCAAGGTGGCTAAGACTGTGGGCAGGGCACTTATATTCATTACAGTCTCCACCAAGCCATCCATCTATTTAAATATGGTTACAGAAATGCTTTTACAGATATAGCATATGACGTATAACCTACAAATTTTATGAAATCACCAACACTTGTCACAATAAAATACTATTTCCCCTCTAGGATTCTCATTCTCACAGTTACATAGAAGTTAGACAAATATATTCAGTTTTTAAGAGCTGCAAGTAAAGCAGGACAAGTCTGAACCTCCTAATGTGTATAGACTTTAACAGTGGAATTAAGAATGTATTCCTGGGTGCATCATATACCTTACAGAAACAGAAAAAGTGCACACGAATTGCAGGTGCACGGTTCAAGGGCAGAGTTTATATAACCATTGCCGGGGTGTGAAACTAAAAAGTGGGCTATGTTGAATCCGAACCTTACCAGATAAAATCTTTGGGAATGTTGGAGTGTAAACAAAAGATAGGGTTCCATTGAATCCGTTGTTACTTATGTAAGATAGCCAGACACTGTATTCTTCACCAAATCTTGTCTTCGCCTTTTACATAGGGCTATATAATCTTGTTTTTAACTGCTGTTTAGAAACAGTGGAGCTATTCTGCGAGTTGCCAAAACAATCAGGTCTTCCTAGCATGGAAAATTGCTCCTTAATGTGTCTCAGCCATGGGATGCTATGTGTGTAATCAAGAGATAAACATTAATTTATTATCTCTTGATTAAGTAGGATTTCCTGATTGGTCCAGATGGAATACCATAGAATAAGTGGGGCTAGTTTAATACGATCGTGCACAGTCCATAAACGTAGCTCCATATCGCAGAGCAATATGGGGAGGCTGTTGGTGGGAGAGGCGGGGAGAGGGGTACAGACTGAAGCCTTCTCAGGAATTCGGTTTCTTTAACCTGTAATTTTGAGATGTTACAATAGCCCCAGACCTCAGCCCAATGTGTAACAGTAGAGCACCAGCATGCTTCATAGATATTAATCATCGCATCTCTAGGTTCGAAGCCAAACTTTCTGGCAAATCTGAAAAGGGCCTCAATGGTTTGATCAAACCAGGATTTTCTAACCTTTATCAGATGTGACCATGTGCCTTTACAATCAAAGGGGATGCCTAGATAGGTGAATGTTGGGACATCAGAGAGCTTTTCACCATTAATGTTGTGTGGTTATAATCTAAAACATATATTACCTTCTACTATTAAGTGATTTAGCAGAATTTGTCCTTCTGCCCATCTTATCCATAAATAGTGCTAATTATTTCAGCAGCCTCTGAGTGCCCACACCATTCCTTCACATTAGGACACAATCATCTGAGTAAAGTAGAGTGGGGAGCTTCCTAAAACCCACCCGGGGTGCACCTGTCCAGTGGTTTAGCCTGGTGTAAACTTATTAATATATATACAACACAGGAAAGGTACGAACACACAGCCTTGCTTCATTTTTATATGCGGGGGGGAGCAAAGGGGGGGGGGGGGCATCCCCAGTTTGCTCTGTGTTTTCTGCAACTAGCCACATCTTTATGCTATTGGGCCAGAAGGTAAACCAACGCCCCATACAATGCTGAGGTGAGGTCCAAAAGAACTAGGTGGAGATAGCACTTCTTTGACACCGTATATATTAATTGGCATGGTGACAGGATTATTCTACTGTTCTCGATGCCCAGGCCAAAGGAGACCGCTAGGGGATAATGGTCACTTAAACAGTTATTCAATATTGAGAAATCGGAGGCTTAAGAAATATTGCTGAGAAAGCGCAATGAAGTCTATATGACTACCTGTACCTCTTCCCATGTGTGTGATGTATCCAGTTGCAGGGCGAGGCACAGGATCAATAGCAAGGAAAAGAGAATACCTAGTCAATATAGAATTAAAAACATCTCCACATCAGCTAAGCTCGAAATGTCAATAATCCTCAGTGTTGCATCCTATTGCTCCACATGCAGAGTGCTTGGAGACTGAACACAACCTGCAATTATAATCACCTCCCTAGACCATGGCAAAATCCATGTTGGGCTCAATTAAAATCTTACTGAGAAACTACTCGAGAGGTTGCTATGTCTTTGTTACTGGATATAAAATTATGATGCACAAAATGTACAATAACCAGCATTTCCCTGGGCTTATGCATGTGAATAACAATTCGGAGGTGGGCAGAGTCAAGATACATTTTATAAATCTCCTTGTCCATAGAGGTTGAGATCAGTGTGAGCAAGCCTCCTCTATGATGCCCGACCCTCAGTCTTTGACATTGTCCACCCTTTAGTTTTATATTTTAAGTTTGTAACTTCAGTTCAACCATAGACCGAAGATGACCACATATTCAAGAGTCTGTCAACTTGCTCCTGGAGTGAGAACCGACTATATGTTGGTATTGCAAAAGGGCTTTAGGAAGACACTACATGGGTGGAAAATTTAAATGACTCTGTGCCGATAGGTTTATAAAAATAGCTCAATGGTACTGCCGTAATGCATCTATGGGAGGAAGGTGCTAGAGTCAGCCTTTCCAGCAAAATCCCCACAATGTGTATGCTCCTGAAATTGATGACTGTATAGGCACCTTACTCTTCCTTGAGACTGCATCCTACCCAGTAAACCTGTTGTATATTGATTGTATTACTGAATAAAGTTTCACAGTTGTATAGTTCTGAGATGTCATCAGCTAATGTAATTTTTATTTTTTTCGCTGATAGTTATCCTCATCCTTTTTAGGGTTTAAAAATGGGACATTTTTTAAATCACCAATGGTGTTGCTTCGGGCAGTAGCTGAAGAATCCTGTTGGTAACTCTTGAGCCCATGCTCTGATTTTTGCTGACCAGTTCTGTCTGTCCTTCTGAGCTATATTCACTATGTGGTGAACAGTTCCTCTTTGATGAGTCACCAGAGTGGTGCTTACTGTTGGAGGGTCATTCTGTGGTATATTGGAGTTAACAGAACCAGAATGTACTTTGTACTATGACCTATCTTGTGCAGCAGTTGTTGCTGCACTAGATATAACAGCATGTGAGGGTCTTTGTGCTTGTACAGGGTTGTAGAGGCCAGCACCCTTATCACTTTTCTTGATATTCCTTTGATCAACTAAGATTTCCAGTGAAAAGTCTATGCTCGTAAGAACAGCAAGGTTTGGGTCAAAGATTGTGGTCAAGGCTGCCTCATTAGTTTTGATATGTAAAGCAGATGATTCATCTCCATGAATACCCTTTTCTTTATTGCTGATTGGGTGTGTAATAGGCTTTGCCGTAATTGCAGTTTTCCTAGAATTTACAGGCTTTTTTAGAGCGTGTGGCAGTTTGTCTAGCTGAGTTCTTCACTTTTTTTGGTGGAGGGGGGGCTCGTACTTCCATTACAATCACTCTGTGAAATATTGATGTCCACTACAAAATCTTCATTAAAACACATGGATTTGGAGGTACAGGAGTAGTTTCATTGCTCTCATTGGAACAAGCTGCCTATGGATCCACCATCATACTCACAGCCGTTGGGAGGCTTTTTAGTGGCGCCAACCTCTCCTCAACGCATTCAATCTCAGTATTATTATTTGTTCCAATGGAATTCGTGAGGAAGTTCGTAATTGTGGCAGTTAGTGGGTGTTCCTCAGAGGACAATAGTGCAGACTTTCTTTTCACCTTCAGGCCTTGCCATTCAGTAAAGCAATATAAATAAAGATGACTAGTGAGATGTTGGAACTAAAAGAGGTTGCCCAGCTCAGCCTTGGGTAGCCATGGGCAAGTGCATACAGGCCCTCTCTTGCCCCAGGGGCGTCCCGTGCTGCGGGACATGTCCTGCACTTTTCAAGCGCGTTGCAGAAAGTTTTGGCCTCTCTTGCTCATGTGAGAGCTGGGTGACGTAGTACTCCCATAACAAAGTAGGAGCCTAGTGGAAAACAGTGGACTCAGGTTACCCTCCACTCAAAGTATTATCAACATAAAACCTGGTCCCAGCTATCATAGGCTTTCTAGAACATCACCTGCCTCCTACTGTGTGAAGGTATATCTAGTCCGCAGCGCATTTGCGTTACTAAACAGGGTGTGCCTCTTTCCTTACTAAAAACATCTGCGTGGCTGTGTCTACATATATATTCCTACCTCCCTTTCGATTCTCAGAGTGTAGTGAAAAAATGTGTGTAGGGATGGAAGGAACCTCATGGGAGCAACCACCAAGGAACTGCTGACTGGTACTCGTCAGTGTGTTCCGCTTATCATTGGCTCCTTCCAACCACAAAAGAAAATGTAGTGAATAAATGTGTAGGTGATTCGTAAAAACTCAAATGTGAACCTAACTGCTTGCACCTATAATCGCCCAACCCCCTGGGTGAGAGCACCGCTATTCATTGCTCCGCCCCACTAAAACTGAGCTAGATACCACTAGATAAATGGTATGCTTTATTTGCTGCTGGATATTTGCTTAAAACCAACACTCCGGTTGAGCCTCATTTTAACCTATATGAAGCCAACATGTTTTGTTGCCTGTCATTCATGGTCAGCAACTTCTTCTGGGCTAGGGGTTAGTGCCACACTCTGCTGATATTATCCAGCATTCAAACCTTGTGGTTGCCACTCAATGGCATACCTGCAGCCACCAATTTGATGGGCATGTGTATCTCCACGTCTGTCAATTCCGGTCGCAAACCGTCGACCGGACCTCCTCCTGACATGTGTAGTCTAGGGCTCCCGTTCCACAAAGGTAAGTGGCCTATCTCTTGTTCAGCCACTCAATACCCAGAACAATTTTCAGCAACAGTTGAGTCATATGGTAGTTGCAATTGTAGAACAGCATGTCTGATGAGTAAGTGGGTAAAGTGGCAGGTAGCCACTAAAACTGAGACCGTCACTTTGGCTACCACCCTTGTGGTTTTGTCACTGTTTCAAGTTGCATTAATCTGAGAGGACTCCTCAACCAGCGGGAGAAGTTACTGTGTACAGTAGTTGCAACAATAGGTGACTCTTACCAAAGCAAGATAGTTTTTATTGAAGCCCTGTCAAACCTGCAAAGGAAATATTTGATGATGATCCCCCTGTACCTTTAGCCATTACATCTACCACACGATAATGACTTGTACATTGTTCCTGCAAAATGTTGAAACAAGCAAAGGACTTGTGTGTGTACCCTGACAGAAGCGTAGTTTTAAGCATTCAATGTGCTTACCCTTCCCAGTTGCCATGTGCCATAGTAAAAAAATATATATATTATTAAAGCACTTGCAGTTGGACGTTTAAGAGAAATATTAGTGAACCCTACTGAGCTGTCCTTTGCCAGCTCCCTAGAAATACTGCCCTCCCGTAGTGGCTGAACAGCCAGTCTTCAACCATTCTGAAACGTTGCTGCCTAAAACATCTGGCTCCAAAATCTTTTGCCATCTGCTTCAGGACCATTGGCCACTGTCTCATTTGTGTGACACTGTCATCTATAACTATCATAACCTCATCAGTCCCCTTCAGTCGGTGACTATTAATATTTTAGACTACTAAACAGTTTATCAAGCTTTAAATTTTGATGTGCTATCTCCAATCCATTGTTGAAACTGAAGCATCACCAATGTGACTTGGAAGCTACCAACATCCAGGGTAATCCCCAGTGTGGTTTCAGACCTGAGAAAGGTACCACGGTGACCCTGTTGTATGTCCATAGTCTGAGAGGAGGCAGACAATCTTATTTTTGCTGCTCTATCAGTGGCGTACAACATTCCCAACTACACAGTGCTTTTCGATCAGGTGGATTCTGTGTTTGGGATACTGGCGTTGAAAGAGACTGATTTATAGCATTCCTGTCGGGGAATTATGATGGGGGTTTCAGTTAGGTAGTATTGAAACACTGTTTGCAGTCTAAGGTAATATAACTCACTTAATTTTTTTGGGTGCAGTGTCTATCGTGTAAATGTAGTAATGCGCTTAGGATCATCTCTCTCTTAGTTTCTATTCTCTTTTTAGTTTGTGTTGATTGTTTTGTTCCCCACCGGCCAGTGGATGTAGGTGGTGGCTATTGTTATCTTTGCTATTTCAAAATAATTAAAAGATTTAAACCATAAATGTTGTAATGCATCTCTGACCCTATCAGAAAAATCACTGAGATTATTCCTTCATTTTTGTCAACACAGAAGAAACCTTCAATAGACTCTGCAAAAACAAACCTCTAGGGAAAGTGATTAGAGGTTCATACGCATTAATACTGGACTTAATGAAGTTGGAATCGCGCCTATGGATGAGCAGAGAACCAATATTCCAAATAAAAAGCTTTTACTAATGTGTTAAGGTTAAGAAAGTAAATCCTGATCTTTGAAATGTTCCCTCCTCTGAAGTTAACAGATAGATGATGTGCTCCGCAGGTAATTCAAAAGGACTTTATTAGTAAATAAGTGCTAGATAATTAATTTGCATCATCAGTGCGTGATAACAAAGAGGTCTTCTTATGAGTTTGGGGAAAATATAATGTTTTTTTAATTCTTCATGTACCTCTGACATCGACAGGTCACATACCATCTTAAGCGATTGAGTCCATTACGAACCCACAACACAGAATTAATATGACAAAAAAATATGGCTCTTAAAAGCATTCATTGGATGTTTCTGTTGCACAGAAAACAATGGACTGTGTGTGGATGGGTATACAAGGTAACCTTACTGACAAAGCATATAAAGGCGACAACAAGCGTGAAGTGATTCATTCAGAGTTAACACAAATGGCACTTGTTCTGCCCTTAAAGCCAGATCTCTACAGATGTTGGTAAATTAATTCAGTTCACTCAGTGTTACATTATGCTTGCTGTCTGTGGGACTCGAGATTGAAGACAACACCACTTTCGTGAAGGGCTTGACAACTCTTCTTTGGCTGATATTTTTAACCCTTTCACCAGCTTGCATTTCAAATGGAAAAGTTTACGACCCAACAGTAAGTTTTTGTTGCTGTGCAGTGCTTGTCTGTTACTATATAAAGTAATTTTCTTGAAAAACAAACATTAATTTCACAAAGTTTTGTAATCTTGAAATATCTGGCATTTTATTTTGGGGCCACTTTATTAATTATGATCAATGCAGTTGGACTAAAACCTAAGCGTTCCTTAATCATCATGAAAGTGCATTTTGAAATGCTGTACTTTCCCTTTTCCTGGATTGATATCCCGATTCTGTCTCAAAATATAAACTAGTTTTATACTTTACTAAAAAAACAAACCTCCCACCAATATAATTTATGGTTTTAAAATAGTTTTTGGCTTTTTGAAAAAAATACTTGTATAATTAGTTTATTTTATTGATACATTTGTGAAATTGAGTGATTTGTATTCTGGTGTGTGTACAAAAATAATAGTACAAATTGATTGGGTGTATTTTCTTTTGGGTTTTCAAGACTAGAGGTGAAAGTAACCAAGGTTTTATGGTAAAGTTATACATCACAGTTTCAAGTGCTAATTTGCTGGGACAGATCCCTGTTCTTTTGCTGAATTCGATCCCCATTATAAACCCAGCAGATTAGCTGTTTGCCCTCAAAATGTAGGCATTGTGCCCTCAAAGCAAGAAAAAGACTAGTTCATCTCAAATCACTGGTAAATCGTTGGTAGAGAACCCATCCAAAAAGAGTACACTTGGAAGAAAAACACCTTTCCAGTGTAGATTTGCTAAATTATTTTTAATACTTTTTCACTCCTAAAGTTATTTTCATAAGAGTTCAGTTGCTGGTTGGTCAAAGGCTGTTATAAAAAGGCATTAGTGACTAACTCTTTTCCCCATTGTCCATCAACTCCAGGAGGACTTTGGTGCCCATATCACCTTTGCAACGTGGCTGGCGACATCCTGACTACTTTGTCCATCAAACCTGTCCTATTGTAACTTTTGCTGATGAATGGTTAAAACGGTTGCTGGAAATCATGGATGATATAAAATATTTTTTAACGTATTTAGGTATCACCTAAGTTACATTTAAATTGTTTGCATTCAGGAATCGTGTACTTTCAACCTGTGTCGCTTCAATGTCTCCTTGATCACTGCTATTGTTTTTTTAGCGCCAGGTCACCTCAGTTGAGGTACCTGCACGCTCTGTCTCTTATTATTATTATTATTATTATTATTATTATTATTATTATTATTATTATTATTATTATTATGAATGCTCACTGAAAGGTGAGGGCCACAAAATAAGACAAATAATTACTAAGTTTAAAATGCATTTTTATTGTATTGTCCATCTAACTATTTTCTTATTTTCATCTCATCAGGCGAAGGCTTTGCAGACTTCAGATCAGAAGGAACAGATGATGGATTCACAGACTTTAAAACGGCAGACAGCATTTCTCCACTAGACCCACCCTCCAAAGACACAAATTTCCCAGCACCTTTCCCTTCTCTCACTTTACAACAGAAGCCTCCTGCTCAGCCAAGAACTGTGGACCTTAAAGAATTGGACCTCTTTTCCTCAGTGAGTTCCTCCGGGGATCTCAGATCTCAATCATTCCCCACCAGCGCTACTCTTAGTTCAACAAAATCTGCATCCTTCCCTGCACCCCCATTACCACCATCATCTCTTCCTGTATCAATGACACCCAATAAGAGCTCAAGCCTAACTGACGAATTTGGAGATTTCAATCTTTTTGGTGGGTCCTCAAATGGTGGGCTGGTTACAGGACAGGATGATTTTGCTGATTTCATGGCTTTTAATAATAATACTGGCTCATCAGAGCAAAAGACCAATGAGAAGTGTAACACTATTAAACAGGAAGCTACTGTTCTACCAAGTTCCTCCTCTTCCACCTCAATACAAAGTGCCCAGCTTTCAACAGCAGACAACTCCAGCAAGTATGATATCTTCAAGCAGCTTTCTTTAGATGGGCCTGTACAGGGTTATGAGGAACTCCGAGATACTGCCCCATCTTTAGCAAAGATCGATGATGACTTTGCTGACTTTCAGCCCAACAAGTTCTCTTCATTCAACAATTCAGAAAAATCTCTCGTAGACAAAGTGGCAGCATTTAAACAGGCCAAAGAAGACTCTGCATCTGTCAAGTCTCTTGATCTCCCTTCAATTGGCGGAAGCAGTGTTGGAAAGGAAGATTCAGAAGATGCACTTTCTGTTCAGTTTGACATGAAGCTGTCTGACGTTGGAGGTGATCTTAAGCATGTCATGTCTGATAGCTCATTGGATTTGCCGACAGTTAGTGGCCAGCATCCTCCTGCAGCAGGTGAGGAATTGGTAAGATTGCTCTGGTGATCGTGATGATGGATGCATCAAAACACTCAACTGTCAAACAAATGTTAGTATTATTCTCAGTTTGTTTGGAAAGGTTTCTAAAGCCTTACCACATCTGAGTTTTTCTGGAAGCATTAATAGAGTACTTTGGTGATGTTGTATATCATAACTGCCCAAAACAGAAGTTGGGCGAAGCCAATGTGAGGGCATTGCACTTTGTTGTCCAGTAATATTAGAGGACTCTGTTCGGACTTCAGGGCTCTAATATTGTTGTGAAACCTTCTTCGCTTCCTACATTTAATCTCCATTTAAGAACAAACCTTCCAGCCAATGCAGTATTTTCTCTTTAATGTAGGTTGCAGTAGACTATTGTTTAGATGGCAGCCAGGGTTGTGATTTTCAGTTCTAAGATTGTTGTTTTTTTTGTGTCAGTTTGCCGAACTATGTTGTTTTCTGGCAGACTTGTCCTACTAGATGTAGACGCGCGGTTTGTCCGGAGATATTTATTTATTTATTTTTATATTTATTGTCCTCTCAGTATTTTTCAAGTTTTTGACTTCAGTATTCTTAGGCTTTGCCATACTAGAATATTCCATCTGTACCATTTCAGTATTACTCCAACTTTTCTGTTGGCTTCAGTTTAAACAGTGCCACTCTTGCTGAACATATGCTGCCAGTAATGCCAAAATTCTCAAGTGTTGCATCAAAATGCCCGTGTAATAGAACAAACATTACAGGTGCATGCCTTAAAAACTGGTATACTTTAGTCTGCGTTTCATAGCTTATTTAAGATATAAAATTTAGTGAGTGGGCACAATAAGTTTTCTCTGTAAAGGTGCACAGAGAAACTGATGTCAGTTGAAATCCATTCAACATCATCTGCCACGTAAATGATCCAAGTTTATATCCTTATCATAAATGCTGTATTTCCAAAGTGTCCTGTTTTCCTTCTATGCGTAAAAAGCCAAGATCATGTACGGTTCTATAGATGAATTTTTGTGGCCTTTAAATCCCTAGGAAACATGGTACCTATTAGGTGTGCACATGTTTGTTCTGATAATTAATTAGTCTTTGCTCTAAAAGACACCTTATAGAAAGGTTTGATATGTCTTTTAGATGTTACTATTTCAGCAATATTTGTATTTCTGTCCACTTCATTTTTGTTTTTTTGCAAACCGGACAGAACTTTGCAGTGTCAAACTTTCCTTTAGATCTATGTCGGCAAGAGAGAATTGGTGGCTAAGGTGTCTGTTTACATTCTTGTGACCATTCAAATAAAATCATCTTTGTTTTAATTTAAGTGGTGGCCACTAATCTAAAACACAAACAATCTCAAGCTAGACTGGCAACAGATTGCCCGCACCATGTAATTGTGTTTTCTTTTTAGCATCCTACCCCTCCCCTGGCCTTGGTTGCGGCCTTCATTTTGAATGTACCTGTTATTTTGAAAGCCAATGTGAAATATTGGCCAATTGTCACTAAGCCAGTAACGATGTGTCAAAGGTATAAAATAGATATGGCCAATTTTATAAACTAAGGTTGACCGATTTATCATATAGAGCAGTATTGATGCATTCCACATAGTGTACTGTCCCACAACCGCCCTGAAAGTTTATTATGAGAGGCATATTATATGTCACTGTCATGAATATTGCATTTCATATTCTCGTATCTTTTCATATCCCAGGAGTTTTCAATTACTAATTTCTAGATCATATTCAGCCTATGGTCCATATCCATGCAGTATGACATTACTCGAAGATTGATGCTCTCATTTACTCTACCTCATTTGTGTACTATAGTCATCTCTTTATGCAGGTAACAAAGTGAATAATCCCCTTCATGTTCTCAAAGTGTTACATTTATTACTTCAATGAAAACCTTTCGGCACATATCATTAATTCAAGGTTTTCTTGTATGTACGTTTGTGCGTATTGATCTGTTTTCAAGATCTCTTATCTCTTTTTCTAGTAATTAGGATTTCAAATAATAAAATCTTGAGTTTTTTCTAGTTATCGAAAGGCAAAGATCTTGATTTAATATTGCAGGAACATCCTGCACAGTACTTTCGTACCAATAGCAAAATGAGTTGTAGTTTGGTTCTAGGAAGCTCTCTGAGAGCTTGGGAACATTTTTGTGCCTAAATGCCCCTTGTAATGTTTTCTGCTTAATATCAAAACAATAAGAGGTTCAATATATATTTTATTTTATTAAATCGGTTTGAAAATACATATAATTCAGTAGACTGAACAACAGTTGTGATTTGCCCATTGCAAGTCTGTTTGTGTTTTGACTTCTAGAGAACATACTTCAGTCCAACTTTGTTGACCACTAGGCCTATTATCATGCTCCTTACATCAGAGGATTGTTGGAGATGTTCGAAGTAGAAGACTCTGTGCTGGTATGGCAATTGGCCATTTCTTCCCACCCCTAGTATACCTCATTGACTTCTACATTTGGTTTCCTTTGCTTAGTAACTCTTGATCGCCTTGGAAGTGTGTATTTAGCTTATACTAGGGGTGGAAACCTCCGCTGCAAGGGGATTCTCTGCTACTACATGTGTTTTTGAAGGCTATTAGGTTGTGGCTGACTTCATATAAAGATTTGGCATGCTTGCAATGGATAGTGTGTATCTAATGAAGTCTTCATCTTATGCTGATGGTACATGTCTACCTTTGAGTATTTAATGTAATACTACAAGAGCGCTTTTAAAGACTAGTCTTATTCTGGACTGTTTTTCTATGTCAGTCATGTCCATTGTCTGTACTCAATCATGTCTTGGGAATTATGTGGTCTTTTTCTCAAAGACTGTGAAGTTATCCCAGCTATTTGGATCTTCTGATCATGGTCCTCCAATTATGAGGTCAAAAATCAGCATAAAGCCTTCCTCTCGCAAGTGAAAATGTTCAATTTCCCAAAAGTAATACGATAAACTAGATCAGTATTGTCAGCTCAGACTATCTGATTATCTTTTTGAGTTGACATAGCAATAGAAAGTGAAACCCATCTGTGATCACAATTTGTTGATTTGTGAGCAAGGAGTTGCATTACAGATGCCATTACGAAGTCTCTTTTTGCCCTCTAATTACTAATGCAACAATAACCCTGCTGATTGTATCTATCCAGTGAATCATCTTGTCTCTTCCTTAGACATATTAGAGAGTTCTATTGACCTATCTTGCGATCGATATCATTTGGATTATTGCGATCAGATTGAGAGATTGATATTGAGATTCTAGTGTTTACCTGCTGATTTAGAGCACCTGTGAGGTGTTCTAACCTTCTCACTCATGTTTGGGACCTAGCCCCATACCCCCTCAGGCATGGAAACTTCAAATGTGTTTGCTCATTCAATCTCTGGCCTCTTGATATTGCCTAAAACAGCCAAGAAGCTTTGTTTGTTTAAAGATGCACTGCCACATCTTTGCAAAGGTTTATCTGTATACAGGGCCACTAGAATTATGTGGCAAGGGAGGACCAAATTATGTGGAAGGATTACCTAAATTAGGAGTCCAGATTATGCTGCATATTTTGTGATAGTATTACTTCATTATTTTTTTTAACATGTGTTAACACTGTCTGGCAAAGGTATCCGCTCATTAGTACCTGGTTAACACAGCAACAAGGTGACCTTTCAACTTTTTTGAAGGTCCTTCCTCTGCACGGCACGTTTTTTTAGTAACTTTTGATCAGTATGAGCAAAAAAATTAAATGTTTAAAAGCGTTCAGATTATACAGTAGATGGTAAATTGCGTTGCAAATTCATTGAATATTAAAGTAAGCGGAAAACTCAGCAGCCACAAAAATGCAGAATTATATTGGGCCTGCGTACATGCCGGAACTTTTCCAGCATATCCTGCACTTCATTGTTCATTATGTGCTCCCACTTGAGAACAAGATGTCTTTTAGATACTTTTTAAAACTAACCCCTCCTATCCTTCACAATCACCTTGGTCAATAATGATTGGCATCTTCATGACAAAGGATGTTGCATTGTACAGATTCTGCTACCTTCTCCTCCAAGCAAGTATCATTAATAGTTATAAGCTATGAATCCTCTTGTCCGCCACAACCAACAGACACCATAATTTCAGTGTCCCGCCCAGTGCTCTTCTTTTAAGAAAAAAAACAACTTTTTATTCACACAACAGTAATAAAAAATGCACAGCCAAACTTAGTATATGGCACAATGACCCTAAACAGGATTCCCCCAACCTGGCACTTCTCCCACCGGGTTCTCTTGAGCTGATCTCTCCCCAGTGACCCCTTAATGGCTGGTCTCGCCCCAGTAGTCCAGTAACAGCCTGAATCGGGCTCAGTGCAGTCTGTTACCCCCAAAAGTCATACGTGAACTCTGTTTGTGGTATCTTCCAGTTCCACCCTTGATGGTATAAAAGGTTTGTAGTAGTCCTTTCCTCGCTCCTCTGGAACAGATCTGATGGCCCGCTGCACTCTGACAGGCAGGAGGGATGGCAAACAAAATGATTCCTAGGGGTCACCATTTAGACCAGGCATAGTCCTACAGCGCAGTGACCCTGATGTCCTAACGCAGGTGAGGGCCTGACTGCTGCGGCTCCATCATAGCGCGTGTTTGTTGGACTCATTTGAGTCAATACAGGAAGTCCCAATGGGCACACATACCTGAAGCGATGTCCTTCAGTCCCTGGAACATAGTGAACCTTTCTCTTTCTGGACTGTCTTCTCCTGCAGGGCTAGGCAGACTCCTTCCCTCTTTTAGCAAGCAGGCAGGCTCCTAGGTACAAAAGATCCTCACACTTTCTTTAGCAGAGTGTATAGACTTCAAGAGTTATACCTTCACCCCTAGTAGACTGTCTCAGGCAGCCACCAGCTCTTGTCACACAGAAGTCCTTCAAATACTCTCACTTCTTTGTTCCAGTTCCAAGTCCTTCATGACTAGACAAAGTACGTGGGTTGGCTCCCTTCAGGGTCTGGATCGCTACCCACCAGCCACAGGAAGGTAGGCAATAGACTTCCACTCTCTGGAGTAGCTGTCCTCGTCCTCCAGCTGTGTCCTGTCAAGCCTAAGGAATTATTCTTTATACCCAGGGTGTCCACTGTCCTTTATAAAGGCATGCTTGGTGTGCCCCTCCAGGTCACTGGAGAGGTCCAGGACTTTGCATAGTCAAGGACATGCTTAATCCTCTGTTCACCCACTTGGCTTAACATGATGCGAGGCTCAAAATAAGAGTTATGATACCAGATACGCTCATGGTATCACAATGTGCCTGTATACCAAGCAGAGGACATTGCTGCTCCAATACAAATGTATTTATTATGTAAAATCTTTGTAACTTTTTTTTTCCTACTGAGAATATATATAGATGTGTGTATGTCTGTTTATTTTTATTTTTGTAATGTATACCACCCCCGTTCCCCCATCTTCTGTGTTAGTGGGAGATTTAACTGCTTATCACATTAATCAGGACTCCCCTGGTGGAGTTCTAGGATTTCAGGTAAGTAACCTTTCGTGCACAGTTGATGTAGAGCCGTTAGGTGGATTTAACTCAGTTTCTTCATAAGAGGATTAAACTGAGACAGAGGTATGCTAGTCAGTTTTGTAGAAATTTATAGCTCACTCAATTCACAATTGTTGTGATCAATATGGGACCCAGCTCTATCTCTTAAAATACTGTTACACTCCCCTCTACTCTGTTAATTTGAACTTCTCCTCATTTCTTTATTTGTGTTTGAATCCCACAAAAGCTTAATCGGTTTTAATTTGCAAATTTATTGATAAAAATATTTAGAATTCCTGAGTGACCAATCCATCAGGCGAACATGAAGTCTATTTAGAACTGAGCACTCTGTGTGAAAGGGCGTTGCGTAAATCTGAATATGTCTGCCAAGTCAAAAATGTAAGCTATTTTATTATTTTATTTTTTATTTAAAGTATTTGTATAGCGCAGCTGATACCTTGCAGGTTTCCTGGCGCTGGAGAATACTCTAACTGAGGAGAACAAGAACGAGTAGCAAGCGGGAGGAATTAGGGAAATAACCAGGTCTTGATCCGTTTTCGAAAGGGAAGGAGTTGTGAAGTTTGGCGGATGTCGATGGGCAGACTGTTCCATAATTTAGCCGCTGCGACCCTGAAGGATCTGCCCCCAGTTCTGACTTTGTTGTATCTGGGCACTTTTACCAGACAGGCTGAGGCCGATCGCAGGGCTCTGTTAGGAGTGTACCACGAGAACAGGGCTTGCAGAGGTCTGGGCCCGAGTCCATGCAGAGCCTTAAAAACAAGGCAGAGGGGCCTTGAATGCCACACGCTGCTTCAGAGGTAGCCAATGTAGCTTGGCTAAGGCCGCTGTGGCCGAGGATCTCCTAGTGAAGCCGATCTAGCAGCGTAACTGGAGACTCAAGTAGCAACGCGTTACAATAGTCGAGGTGACTGAGAATAGTACACCTGACTATCAATGCCCGAGCTTGTGCAGGGAGGAGTGGCATAATTATACGCAGGGAACGTAAGAGGGCTGAGCAGGTCCCCACTGTTTTTGTGACCTGGGTTTCCATACTCAGCTTGTTATTGAGCATGGCTCCCAGGTTACGGACCGAGGTTACTGGCTGTGGTTTGTCCCGTGTTTCTGGAGGCTAGAAATCGCTCGGGAACTGGCGAGGTATGTAGTTTCCAGCGCAAAACAGAACCTCAGTTTTAGAGGAGTTAATTGTAAAGAGTTCTTATGCAACCACCCAACCGTCTCTCTTAGGCAGTCGTGGAAGGAAGTTAAGGAGATGGAGTCTTCTCCCTCCCAAGAGAGAATGAGCTGGGTGTCGTCAGCATAGTTGATCGTTTTTATCCTGTAGGACTTTATTAACGTGATCAAAGGCTTAAGATACACGTTGAAAAGGATGGGACTGATGGAGGAGCCCTGGGGAACTCCCTGGGGCACGGGTGCAAATGCGGATTGGAATGGGGGAACGGATACAGCCTGTCTCCTGTCCCGCAGATAGGAATGAAACCATAGCAGAGCAGTGCCATCCACACCTGCCTCACCGAGTCTCTCCAACAGCGTCCTGTGGTTGACCGTGTCGAATGCGGCAGACAAGTCCAGCAGTATCAAAGCTACTGGCTGGCCCATGTCTGCACGCATACGAAGATCCTCCATGGCTGTCAAGACAGCTGTTTCGGTGCCGTGGGCTGGACGGAAACCGAATTGGAGGTCATCCAGGATGTTGTTCTGCTCCAGGTGAGTGGATAGACAGGAGCTGACCCATCGTTCGGCGACTTTTGCTGGAAATGGCAGGAGGGAGATGGGTCAGTAGTTTGATAGACAGTCAGGGCTCAAGGAGGGCTTTTTCAGGAGCGGGGTAACGAGAGCCTGCTTCCAAGGGGTAGGAACATATCCGCAGTGCAAAGATTGGTTGCATATACTGCGCAAAGTGCCGAAGAGATCGGTTCCAAAGCTTTTCCAGATTTTTGGAGGAAGGGGGTCAAGAGGGGAGCCCGAGGTGATTCCGAGCACCAGTCTTTCAAACTCGGATTCAGGAATAGGGGGGAATTCCCGCAACCTAGCCGTAGGGCTGGAGCCTGAGGGCGTCGAGTCCTGGATGATGGTGCTAGCTCCCGGGCTGTTGGAACTATTAACACGAGTTTCCTGAATTGTAAATATAAGGGCCCTCTTTTAAAAAGAGACCATGGTTTATTGAGCCTACTAATGTTATGGACTAGTTTAAGGACCATGCATATACTGAGATTCTTGAGGTTCTGTTCAATCCATGACCCCTCATCAGCACGCTCTGGCTTCCCACAACCATTTTAAGTCATTATCTGTTTATGAACTTTGTGAGGCAGTGCCTCGCTTTTCTCTCAGGCTGCTTATTTTGAATTCAAGCATTCCCTTGCAGATTCAGGATTTGCAAATAAAAACGTCTTTCTCCTTCCTTAACCAACAGCCTAGCTGAAAAAAAGCCTAATCAGCCAGGGGTATCTTCTTTCTTGGCAAGCCACAAGTCCAGTCTTTGCATCAGAGTCTCATAACTCAGTTTTGGGGAAAAATACCTTAGAGCTGTCCATTACCATATTTATTTTCTTCTCCACTGTAGCCAGTTTGCAAGGTCTTGAGTTGCCCTCCTCAATTAGCAGTGTGATAATACCTTGCCTTCCCCTTTGCCAGATGATTCTTGGTAGGTAAATGTGCAGCATTTAGGATAGAAGTGTCCACTACACCAACAAAAGCTAATCTTTGAAGAAATTTGTGAACCTGCGTTTTGGGGTCCATTATTATAGGCGTGGTGGTTTCCAGAGATTCCAATTTCTCTGTGGAAAATGGAAGAAGAACCTCTGCGTTTTCCTAGTTCTGTATTTTGTATTTGTACATTGATTTTTCTTTCTTTGACACGTTCCTAACATTAGTCTTCCTTGCCAAACTTTTTTGTCCAGTGAGGTCATTTTATTCATTATTCACTTTATAGCTTCCTTCAGCTCGTTTTAACAGGCTTTATCAGTGACTCCTTGTATATATGATTGACCCTCATTTTCTCATTGATCATCATCAGCACGGATTATTTCCACCAAAAAGCAGGAGTCCCAAGCATTTCTTCGTTTACCTTACATCGGGAACAGCCTCTAGTGCAGGCTACACAGGCAAATTACACTAATTTTCTTTAAAAAAAAAAGAGTTTTTAGAACAATAGTACCCATTTAAAAAACCTCTTTCACAAACCTTTTTTTAAAGTAAATGAAAGGAAAAGAATAAAGGCAATGTAACCATATAAGCTGAAGTAATGTTAAGCTGTAAATCAACACTCTATCCGTAAGGGCATCAAACCTTCCAGTGTCTTATCATGCTCTGTATTTAGCATTTGTTTGGCCTTTTTTAGCTTTTTGACCACAAAATCTTTCAAAACCTTCATGAAAGTACTTCTTTCAACATTCTTGGAAGATAGGGTATTTTTCTGTAATTACCTTTTTTTTTAAATTCCATCTCTTTTTGCTGATGTTTCAAATGTGGCAGAACATGGTCAAGACATATTCCCATTGGATTTGTATTCTCTGCCTGCCAGTTTCTCACTCCCCCAAAAGGTGTGAGCACTGTCATTCCCTCCTCAGGCCCTCTTTGAGAGAACCAGAAAAGATCTCTCAACAAGGACACAGGAAGAGAGTTGAAAACATCAGGAATCTCCCTGGAAGAAATTCGGAGGGCAAGAAAGGGCTGTCTGCTCTTCTACCAGTGCTCCCTTTTTCACTTTGAGGACTCCCACGGGGAAGCGGGGGGGGCTGGGATCCAAAAAGAGATACCATGGAGAGAATCGACATTACCTGTCGACAATCCAAGGTGCCAGGGGTATACAAATGATTTGCTTCTTCATCTAAAAGGTTGTGTTCAGATAAGGCACTACCCCCCTTTTCCTCCTCTCAGGAATCTACGGATGGAATTGATCTTAGTCTGTCACTGCTGGATCACTTTACCCCTCTTCCAGAGGATACGATCTTGGGGTCTCCTCTATACCCTTAAATCAGGGTCTCCATTAGACCCTTTCCCCCCTGGTTTTATATATGGTATCTAGTATGGTGGCTAAACATCTGCTTAATAGAGAGCTAATATCAGGTCAGTTTCCAACAGTGGAAGCGGGCATCAATTTGCTCAATGTTGAAAAATCCTACCTTGGATCCCAATGATACAAAAAATATAGACTTATGCTGGGGCTGCTGAAAGTAACGCATGCAATGGCAAGATAAAAACCATTGCTTCTTTGCTGTATTGTGCCATGCATCTTCCTAAGACCAATTGCACTTCTCTTAATGAGACCACTACAGCAATTTCTGGAAGGTGCCAGTTGCCAGGCAGGTGGAAAGACAAATTCACTCTGTCTCAGCTGCAGCTCATCCCTTCAGACAGTGATGCTGTCTGGTGATTTATTTATAGATTATGTTTTATTACTTTTTGGGCAAAATTGACTTCTCCCTTTCAAGTTGCGTGCTCTTATGGATCATCTGCTGGTCCAGGGAACATAGTCTTTGAAAGAAATGACTTGCCACTTCAATCTGCAGGAACTGAGGATGGTAAATCTGGCCATGAAAGGTTTCCTTCCCTCATTCAGGAAGCATTCACTGCTTGTCCATATAGAGAATACTACAACCAAGCATTGCCTGAACAAGCAGGAAGTAACGGGAACCCAGAGCGTTTTTTTTCCCCAGGAAGCTCAAAACCTCTGGAGTAGTTGATAGCCGAACTTGAGAATCACCGGAGTCCACCTCGTTGGGGTTCAGAATGCTCAAGCAAACTCCCTGAGCAGGTCGTTGCTGGACAACCGCTAGTGGGTCATAAACAGTTCAATTTTTCAAGACATCTTCTGTAACTAGATAGATCGCTTTTCAGACCCAGAGAACAAAAAATGCCCAGAAGTTGCCTCAAGATTTTACTGACCAGTAATGAAGGGAAATGCCCTGTGGACCGTTTGGTATGCCAAATTGCTCTGCACCTTTCCACAGACTACCCTGATCCCAGCAGTAATCAACAAGCAGATATACTCAAGAATCAGGATGATTCTAATTGCACCACTGACCACCTTCACCTGTTTTAACTATTGCAGAAGAGCCTGCCATACAGATCGGATCTTCTGCATAACTCTGGGGACCAGATTCTGCATCCCAACCTGCGATCAATGCATTTGGTAGCCTTTCTCCAGAACTCATCCAATATGGACACTTGAACTTCCCACAAAATTCAATGGACTTTTTGAGAAAATCTAAACATACATCCACTGGAGCATCCTACCTTTTCAAATGAAGGCGATTCGGTATCTGGTGTTTTTAGTACAGCTTTGATTCTACTACCGGTCAATTAGAGCCTTTTTACCATATCTTCTTCATTTGGCCAGATAAGGCTTACAGGTCTCTTCAGTAATAGTTCACCTATCTGCCACCATGGCCTTCAGAAAATGTCCTTCACAAACTTTTTTTTTCCCCCTGAAAAACCCAGAGGTTAGTTAAGGACTTCCTGGAGGGTGTTAACGTTTCTCCCCCTGGTTCAGAGAGCATCTCCTTCTTGAGAGTTAAATATTGTCCTTTTTAGACTCTCAGCCAGTTCATAAAGCCTCCTTACAGTTACTCTCCTAGAAGGACACTCTCCTTGTAGCTATAACATCTTCACACAGGTTCAGCAAAATACAGGCTCTATATTTCCTTGAATGGTAATAAGAACGTATCCAAAATTCCTTCCTAAAGTAGTTTCAGATTTTAATGTGAAACAAACCATTACCGTACCAGTGTTCTTTCACACCCCTTCTTCCCTGGCAGAGAGATCCCTCTATTCTCTTGATGGGAGAAGAGGTCTGACATTTTTTTTAGATAAAACTAAGGATAGTGAAAAATCCAAACATCTGGTTTTAATTATCATTATACAGTTTTGGCAACTTCAGTGTTCTCTCTAGATAGATTGCTTCTTACATTCTTCTCTGCTACATTAAAACAAATTCAACTTTGTCAGTTAACATAATGCCCATTCAACCAAGGGTAAAGCAGATACTACTGTATTACTGAGAAATAGCCCCATTTCCGATATATGCAAAGCCGCTATCTGCATATCTGTTCCCCCCTGTAAAATACGCTAGTATCTTGATTCAGATTCTAGAACAGATGCACAAGTAGGGCAGGCCTCCTTCAGAAACTTCTTTGCGTTGTCTTCCTTCATTACCTTTGCTTCCTCCTTTTTAGGGGATGGACTTACGATTCAGCTAAGTGCTTACGGTTATCAGTTGAGATTCTCCGAAGGAAAATGAACAGTTTCATATCTATAATCCTAGTTCTCCTTCAGGAGAATCTCCAATTGAAATCACAAGCAACCCACCCTTCTCTCCAGTAAAAGGGAAAAGTTGAATAATGTTCTGCATTTAATACAATCTCTTTCTGACATTGTAAAGAAAGAACTGAGGCAACTGCCACTTACAGTGCATGATGGGATACTGGAGAACTTGGAGCCCTTGGACAGTAGAGCCTGCATTAAATGCTGATTTATTTTTTCAGTTCTAACATACAACATTATGGCCTTCCTGAAGTAAGGTGAAGATGTAACACAGAAATGTATACTCTAAGAGGTATTCCAGTTTCACACTATTCATGGTGCTGGGAAGTGACTTAAAATAAGTAGTTGCTCTTAAACTCAAAGATCATTTCTTTAGGCTGCAGTAGAGTTCCAAAGCTAGAACACATCTGCAATAACGTGTTTTGGCCGATAAACTGCGGGAATATTATCATCATATTAGGAAAATCATTGAAGTATTTGGTAAACCATGGTTGCAAATTACTTGCATTCTGTTTCCTCATGTGACCGTGGGGTTTAACCAACGGGAACAGCAACTCACATCCTCTTAATTTATGCTTTCTTGGCCTGTTTTCTCATTTTCTTTCAGCACATGCAATGTGTTTGAAACGGATCACAGCATGAGTTTTTTAAACAAGTTGAAGTATCTGCAAGCCGCCTTTGTCAGCATTTTGTTAACAGTGAATGATAATAGCTGATCTCACCATGATTTCTTATGTATATAACCATTGATGACATTAGATGATATCAACAGTGTTTTTTTCATCAAATGTTGTCATTTTCAGAAGTTTTTCAATGAAAAGGTCTCTTGCGTTATTTAAAGATCTAGCATTCTTCACTTTGTGTTCTAACTAATGTCCAAATGAAACCTTTGCTTACTCGGGCATGGCAATTTTGAATATACATTTCCATTCGCTTTCTCATTTTAGCAAAGCAAACACTCCCAAATGCCAACACATTACTAAGAAAAGTTCTAGAAAGAATGTTCAGTTGCAGAAGTTGCATGGTCAACTCAAACAATACACTGCAGAACAAAAGAAAGTGTAATGCATCCTCTACCCCTAGCATTATTCATTTATTAGGTCAAATGGTCCAATCCTCAGGTGTTTATTTAAATTAATCAATATGCTGTTACAGTGCCAAGCTAAATATTTTAATGGAAATTTTATTTGTACTCGCTTTCTCTTTTCAGCATGATTATTCTCCTTTCCTTGTTTTTCTGTGTTTGTCAAATACATTTCCTAATATTGTTATCCTATGTTACATGTTTGGACAATTTAACCTCTGTGAAAACGACTGAATTGTAATTGAAGGAGAACTCTTTATGCAAAATACCAAGCTCATACCTACTAAATTGCAAGCAATTCAAACTGCACCACCCAATAACAGTCCCTTTTATAGTTTGGAATCATTTTTGGGAATGGCACAAGGCACAGTTGCATGAAGTGTAGGGATTAGGTATAATAATATTTTTGTTCGGCTTATAACTAGAAAGCTGACTTTTGGCTCCTTCCTGGCCAACACCATAGGTGAAACCTTTTGGTGCATAGAGACACTTGGAATGTGGAATATTACTTATCTTGCTATTCAGCTATTGCTGCTGTTTTTAGTGGCAAAATAGTTTTGTGAAAGATCTTTTGCCTGATCTTCATGTAGGTTAAATGATGTAGAGGAAAAAAGTGGAAGCCTGCCAAAGAATCCACTGATGCCCTTGTTTCGTATAACGTGTTTTAGCATAGGTTCATTCTTTTGGATTGAGTGGTGCAGTTTTTCCTTGGTTTTAAAAGTAAATTGTGGATAGTATAGGTGGGAAGTAGCAAGGGCATTCCATTGTTAAGGGTGCAAGAGTTCTCCTTTGGTAACTAGACTGGTATTCTCTATTTGTTCAAACTCAAAACTTTCTCATGAAGGGACAGTATCCCTTCTCTTTCTCCTTCACCATTTTGCTAGCCCTCACTTTGTTGTGCCAGCTATTTTAAAAAAAAAGATACGAATAATAAGGCTTCGAGCGGATGGTGAGAGAGGCAGAGTGTTGAAGTTGTAAACGGAAGTAACATTTGTATCCGAGTCTTATTCATGAATGTTTGGTTTGACACATACTGCATCGTAGTATGAATATTTATATATTTAGAAGCGATATTGTTATGTTACATCCTCACTAAAGACGATCACAAATAAATGATCAACTCAAGTGTGGGAAATTTACTTTTGTTGACCATAAAGCAGCAGTGTTTGAAACTGACAGCCTCTTGAAGTAGATATGGTTGTAAAATGGTGAAGGCTAGTAATTTAGTGGTAGAACATTTGTGGATTGGTTTCATCATGAATTTGTTTTACAGCGACTCTCTTCCAGCTCCACATGAACGGGGATACTGTCTCTTTAAACTTTGCTATGCTAAATTTACTACTTTAAAAGTCGTACTAATAATGTTGTCTGATTTCTCTTTACCTGCGCACAGAAACCCTTTGAGTACTTGTTATTATGGCTGTTTCCTTACTTTGTTTTGCAAAATTTATCTCTTGGCTATTTTAATTGTTTCTGTCCAGTTTTAAACGTTGTTCATCTTTAAAATTGGCTAATCATGCCATCCCAGGGCATTTAAAAATACAAATGCATTTCAATGAAAAAAAAAATAATTTAATTGAAAGGAGAATTAGAGCAAGAAAAATCTAACAAACGCATTCCATCATAATTTGAATAATTGGGCTTCAGAATTCCAGTTCAGTCTAGTTAAAGAGGTGGGCTACGAGCAAAGGTTAGGTAAAGAGTTGGGCATTTGGTAAAAGATTAGGTTTCGAGGCATTTCTAAATGTGTGTTTTTCTGTGTGTGTTTCTTCGAAAATAAATGCATGTAGTCAGTTAAAATTTAGCTCAGCCACCTAGTTTCAATTGAATTGCTCCTTTTGAGTACAATTATCAGTATTTGATTTTTTTCATTGAAATGGGTTTCAAGATAAAGATGTCTCTGAAATGTGTTAATGTTCAAATAATTAACTACCAAAAACATTCCAAGGAAGGGCTCTCCTACTCTTGTATTCAAAGGGTTAGTGCATATTCTTCATTCCTGAATCTATAATGTTGCTTTTGTTTGGCAGTATTAGAGTTTTCTGTACATTTCAATCTTTTGGTTTTTGGGGCTGCTTTATTAATTAGTCTGATTTGTCTACACAATTTCCTGTGTGAATGTGCCTTCTAAAATCTGCTTTGGTAGCTCTTGAAAACACTGACCTGCATGCATCTTCTAACTGACTTCTTGATTAACTCTGTATCACTATCTTTTGTGATCTGTAAGTCCTAAGTGTATTAATAAACATTCTCTTGGCATATTTGAACAGCTTCAGGGTGTGTGTAGTTATTTATGATAACATTGATGCATTGACCTTAAAGAAATACAAAGTTTAAAGTCATGGTATCCCCTTTTTTGCTGGTTGTACCAGGTTTAATTTCATTGATCAAACTGAAGTGAATGTTGCAAAAAATGTACTGTGCATTTTTTTCATGTGTATTCGAAGAATGTTTTTTCTGTTGTTGATAAAGTGTATAAATAGCCGGTTGCCTTCATTGTATGCTATGAGCCATGCAGTATGTGTCTACAGCTTGTTATTTTGCATTGCTCATGATAAATTCAAACTAATAATGACATGCGTTATAGTACAGGGATTATTGCGATTTAGTACACATTTCCTGCATATTCATGCCTGATGTTCAGTTGAATTAAGTAAATCTTCCTTTACAGCCCTTTGTGAACCTGTTTATCAGGTTATAACACCCGAAAACATTGGTAAACTTAGTGAAAAAATCATCACACATCTTGGTACCAGAGCATGTTTTGAATAAGTCCTTTTCAGGGCAGTTGCATGAAATGCAACACTAGAGAAATACAGATGCAATGCCAGACTCCATGCCAAAATTAATCCCTAATGACCACTTCAACCATGTGCTCTTGTTTATCACATATACCTGTTCAGTTTCCAGTTATTAACATGCCAGACGCACAAATACTTGATTTACTATATTAACGCCCCATTCCACCTAAGAAATTTGTTTGTAGTTTTGTGAAGGAAGTTTGAAAACATGCATTTCTCACTTTCCACCAAATTATCCAGGTTCTCCTGACAAATCTAAGTTTGGACAAGGCTTTCCTTTGTTTTGCATGTTCTTAGGTGAGTAGGCACTGACACTAAACGTCTCATATGGTACTATGAAAACGGGTCCTTCTTCGGCACCCTAATCTTATGGTTTCTACTCTTCACAACGAAATAGGGTTGTGTTACTCTATTTTCAAATTTGTAGTATTTATTGGCAATATTAAACAAACATTGCATAAAGCGGCCTCACAAATTATATGCATCATTTTGTATCTCTCAAAATGTCTTCTCTCAATGTTATTCAGCATGATCTACTTTATTTCATCATATTGCTATCCTCCCCAACACCCAGTTTCAGAACTAGAAAAGAACTGTTGTCCCATTTTTAAGGTGGGGTTGCCTTACAAATGGAGAACCAGTCGGCACAAGGTATGTTAATTTGCCAAGAACACAAACTACCCCTTTCCAACACCAGTACAACCCAACAAAGTCTTTCCCCACACTTTCAAGCAGGAAAAAGCATGCACCTAACCAAACTCCAGTGGTGTGATAATTCCCCTTCCAGCCAGTTTACCTCATAACTGTTTGTAATCTTTCTTCACCCTTCCTAGGAAGGTTCTTCTTGACTCCTCTGCCTTCTGTTTAAAACCAAGGCCTTGTCCCGGTAAACCGTCTGCAGCTTTGTGGAATGTTTCGGAGAAGTAGTAATTGTTAGTCCTTTCTATTGGGCTTAAGTCTGGGACATGTGTTAACTGGGCAAGAATGAGTGCAAGCTCCCAGGTCATGTTCCATATTTTTATCTCTTGGCAAATTGTACAAGGTGGTTCTGTTACTAAAATTTTGGTTTGAGAATCGTTGGCAGTAGGCTGATACACATTTGCTTGCAGCCTCTGGTAGCAAACTGTGCCAGAATCTCCATGGTAGCAAGATCACTGATGAGCATCTGTGTTGGTGATGCATTGGTTGTGATTCTAGTAGACACCCCTCCCCTTTTCAGCTGTGCTAGTTTTAGAAGCTGGGCTAGGAGTGGTACTGGTCGTTGCAGCAGGGGCTAGCTGAGTGATAGATGTCACTCAGTGGGAAGGTACAACCCACCCAAGGAAGGGAACACAAATACAGCTCCAGAGCATTAATGTCCATAGGGAATGTAGAGGCCAGAAACAACATGGGTAATGGCAGCAGGTTTCTTAGAGCAACCATGGGCTTACCCAGTGGAAGAACAAGGAAAGCAAGCGGCATAAAGCTGCTCCAGGGAGTTCAGCCCTAGAACTTCCTGGAGCATCAAGAGGGGACAGCTGAAGGAGGGATTAGACAACCACCGAGCACCCAGGCCTGAGTCAATCTTGAGCATGATCGATTCAAGCTTGACAGATTTAGGTAATTTGTATGTTTGAAGGTTGTGGAGATGTGCACCATACCGTATAGGGTGGTAAACAGAGATTTGAGTAAAGTACTGCCCACAGCAAGGAATGTATTGGCGCCTCAGTAGATTGCAAATTTGCTTTTAAGAGTCCTGCAGGATCCAATCTCCAGGGCATCTGCAATGAGATTGTCTTACCCCTCATCTTTGAGTCCAAGCCCCCCACTTACTAAGCGAAGGGTCAGGCCAACGATGGGAGATAGTGGTGGGAAACCATTGGGGTTTTCCTGGTGAAGTAGTAGGCTCTCTGTAGTACTAAAGCTCCAGGGATGAACATTCCCTTCACTAATTCACCCAGGTGATCGTGTCAGAAGTGGAACGTGCCCCTTGACGGACCAGTCAGGTTAATTTTGCAGTATACTTGTCCCTTATGCCTGGCAACATAGTTTGTTACCCTGCTCCTGGTCCACAGGGAAGGGACACATGGCAGTGTCAGGTTAGCAGTCCATCTGTGTGGTAAACCGTGCATCTGTCGATTCTACGTCTTTGGTTGACGTGGCACAGGATGCTAGAAAGGCTACCTACTCCTGCAGCATCAAGGTAGTCCTCCTCTACCACCGTTGAAGTTAGTCTAAGCATGCCTGGAATTGGTGCCGCCATGTCTTCTGCTATCCTGCTGACTCATTTCCTACACCAGTCCACTGGCTTAAACTACTGCTGGGACACACAGGCTGTGGGTACCAGCACCCCGATTGGACAAGTATGGACGCTGCCCACATTGTATTGCTGGCACCTCCTTGATGCATGCTGAAGGGGATTAACACCAGGACAGCAGCCAGGGATCAGGACATCCCACACTCATGTTCGCTTAGGGTTCTGCCTGCACCCATCAGATGTCACCTGGTTAGTCAGATGATCCACAGGAATAATGGCTAGGTGAATCTTGCGTAAGAGCAGTGTGTAAAGCCACATCCATTTTGTGCTATAACTCGAGCATTTTTGTCTCCTGCCACCTCTGTGTTGTCCTTCGCATTCGTTCAAATAGCACCAATCTCCAAAACTTTTTTCAATCTTTCTTTTGTTGCTTTCTCAAAATTGATTTATTCCTTTTTCTTTCATTGTTATTTTTACATTGCACTTGCTCTTTGGACTCGTCCTGAAGGTGATCTCTCCTAAAGAGCTTCTTCTAGTTCATCTTTTTTGTCTTCCCAGACTCATTATCAAGCAATGTAATTAAATTTGTGTTTTTCGTGCCTGAAATACGGTTTACCGGTCTCGAAGTCCAACATATATTTTTCCACTAACAATGAGTATTTTGATAAGTGATTTATTTTGCTAAATGCCCTTTCTTCTACAATTTTATTTGCTCTCTCCTTCTTGGACTTCTGGATTATGCATATGTTCTCTTTTTGAAAATGTGTCCAGCTGATTTTGAATTTTGAGATTGTGTTCATGGGCCTCCCCTACTTCTTACCACAACTTAATCAGTTGTGGTTTCTTCAACATTCAAATTACCCATATATCCTCAAGGAGCATGCAACTTCTAATCGATGTTCTTCACACAAGCCCATTGGGCGTCTCCGATAATAATGGAATGTCCTGCTGTGAATCTTCAGTAATTCTACTCTCATCGCTAGAAAATGTTAATCAAACTGATAGAAAAATATTTACTTTGGAACACTATGTTATTGGTTATAGATGAGATCTGAGGGCCTTCTCTAAGTACATAATTTCCCAATGGAAGACCTGGGCCAGCAGACCAATTATGGAACTAAGCTTCTGTAGATGGGGATCTCTGTGTATAGTCATAATCTAGTGAATAGTCCCGCCCATGTGCGTGGACCCCGGAGCAATCAAATATAATCTCTTAAAGTGTCGAAAAAATGCAGAACAGCACAGACACTTAAGAGAGAATTAAAGACCGATAATGCAGCCTATAAAACCAGGCTACCCTGTCCAGTACTTCAACTAGAAATTCCACCAAAAATCCACAAACAGCAAAGCCTGTCCAGATTTCCCTTGCCTCAACTGCAAGAACCCTTCTGGAATGATAGAGAGGAAGACCTGGACAGACAAGCCCCATAGGCTACCATTATGGGGCTCAGAACAGGATACTGTGCCTTTAAGAGAACTTTCCAGAACTTCACAGTATCCCAGAATGCACTGCAGGTCCCTTTTACTTTCAGTTCTTTTTTCCGGCTCTTGCAAGCAGGACCCTGGAGCATTGAGCTCTCCCTTTTCAAGGGTTTATTGGTGATTTTTCACTTTTGTTTCAAGTTGAGTGCTTTCTAAAGTACGTTGGTGCCTTTCTTCTTGGTTATTGCACCCTTTTGATGTCAAATATGCCTGCATTATTTGACAAATGTCCGGAGTGCTCCAGGAAGAAGGCCAAATCAGATCCCCATGAGGTGTGTATCCTCTGCCTTCCCTCTTCCCATGTCCCAGAGGAGTGTGTGATTTGTCAGGGCTTCTCTGGCAGGACCCTGAAGGACAGAAAGAAGATCAGGCTTCAGGGCCTTGAGGAAAGAAGGCTGAAGGCGCAAGGTGGGTCTAGAGGGGCTTCCTCTGCCAGTGCTGAGGCCTCTGGGGGGCTCCCCAGGGGCAGGAAGACCAGCAGGCGAACCCATTCTCCGTCTGGGTCGATTACACCGACTACGGCGTCGAGAGGGATGACTGCAGTCTGTTCCCCGTCTTCTGGGGCGAAGCGACGTCTACGCTCGACGTCGAAGGAACTGAACAGACCGCCGTCAAAGTCTCCTGTGACTATTTCGTCGTCATCATCGTCTGACTCATCGTCGAGTGATCGACGTCGAAAGGCCCGGTGTCGGCGCTCGCAGTTAAAGCGACACTGCCTTTCGCCGTCGGCGAAAAGAAGAAGATAGTCGTCGAGGGGATCCTCTTCGTCGAAGAGAAGATCGCCGTCGAGGCGCAGGAGGTCGCCGTCGAGGCGAAGGCACTCGCCGTCGAGGGAGAGACGCTCGCCGTCGAGGGACCGACGCTCGCCGTCCGGTCGCCGTTCTTCGTCGCCGTAAAGACGTGGTAGGAGGTCTGGCACCATGGGAGGTTCGCCAACGTCCCAGGCTGGAAAGGAAGGAGGATCACCGGGTTCGGTGTACTATGTGGTGTATACCCCTTCAGAGGCCGGTTACACCCCCGCCTCTATTACCGAGGGGGCTCCCTCCGAGGGCCCCTACTCCTCCTCCTCTACCACCACTTCCTCAACCTATACCTCGACCTCAGCTGCCAGCAGACAAGCCGCCTCCGGTCCCTCCGAGGTCGGACTCACAGCCCAGACTTTCGACCCCTCCCAAGGGGATCCCTAAGCCGAAGGCCCCGGCCAAACCAAAGTCGCCCGCTCCGGTGGAACCGGCGGATCGACCGAAGCAGAGGAAGTCACGATCATGCTCCGGACGGAGAGGGAGATCAAGGAGTCGACGTACATCCTCCACCAGGTCAAGACGGTGCCATAGGAGGCGTGGATATAGGTCCCGCACGGACTCCTCCAGGTCCAGGACCAGGACCTATTCACCGACCTTCTCGGAATCTCCAGGGACAAGGGTGTCTCCGGTGGACGACATCAGCACGTTCCAGGATGTTCTC
Source organism: Lissotriton vulgaris (assembly GCF_964263255.1). Classification (NCBI taxonomy): domain Eukaryota; kingdom Metazoa; phylum Chordata; class Amphibia; order Caudata; family Salamandridae; genus Lissotriton; species Lissotriton vulgaris. Next base: position 255,148,125 of record NC_141687.1, read on the forward strand.
CTGAGGGGGGCGGCAAAATTGGGAATCACGGTGACGGCTCCAACACCCACGACGTCCGTGATATTTGAGACGCTTCACAAGAAGCATTTGTCTCGCCCTCTACTGCCACTAGTGCCTGGTTGGGTAGAGCCTGCGGAGGAGCTGTTCCTCACGCCAGCGGTGGTGAAGGCCGCTCCCTCCCGACTTCTGAAGAAGTACAGGGCTCCGGATTCGGACCCGGCTTTTCTGCGGATAGATACGGTGCCGGACTCTGTTATCAAGACGGCGGCCAGGAAGTTATATTTTACCTCCCCGTCCTCAACCGTACCGCCCGATAAGGAGAGCCTAAGGATCGACTCAGCTGGTAGGAAGGCTTATGGGACTGCATCCACAGCCATGTAGGCGTCCAGCGATGCGGCGTTGCTAGGGCGGTATGACCGTGCCCTGTGGGAATCCCTGCAACAGTTCACGGAACTTCTGCCATTCTGCCACGAGACAAGAGGGAAGACTTCCAAGAGATACTTAAAGAGGGGATGCTGGTTTCAAACCAGATCATCAGCGCGGCTGCGGATGTCTCTTTTGGCTGCCCATGGGTACTGTCATGGGATCAACCAGCGGCGCCATGCTTGGGTCAGGCTCTCATCACTCAAGCCGGAGGCCCAGCAGCGGGTGGCCAATCTGCCCTTTCTAGGGGAAAACCCTGTTTGGAAAGCATGCCGATGATGAGATGGCCCGCATGAAGGCGGAGGCAGAGACCCTGACGGCTGTGGGCTTGGAGAAGCCCAAAGAAAAGAAGGCCTACCGACCGTTCCAGAGACGGTTCGGTGCACAGGGAAGAGGACGAGGGCAGTCTTCGGGATAGCAGCAGCAACAACAGCAGCAGTTCCGGAGACCCTTCCAGAAGCGCCAGAAGGGTAGAGGGGGACAGCAGTTCTCTACAGCGAACAAGGGCCCGGCCGGGTCTCGACCCTGAGCGGTTACTTACCCTACATCCGTTACCCACTCCGGTGGGGGGGAAGCGTTCAATTTTTTCTGGCAGAGTGGAGAAAATTACTCAGGACAAGTGGGTGCTGAATATTGTTTGCAATGGATACAGTCTTCGGTTCACCAGCCTGCCTCCATCCATATCTCCGGTCAGCTCGCAGTTTCAACTGCTCTAGCTCCAGGCGGAGGCCGATATCCTGTTAAGGAAAAGGGCGATAGAAGATGTACCTCTGTCTCAAAGAGGAAGAGGTCTGTACTCCCGGTTCTTCCTGGTTCGCAAGAAGGACAAGAACGAGTTCAGGCCCATTCTGGACTTGCCACAGGCAAACAACTGGATTCGCAGAGAAAAGTTTCGCATGCTGTCGTTGCATCAGATTTATCCTCCGTTGCAACAGGAAGACTGGCTATGTGCAATAGACCTACAGGATGCGTACTTCCATGTGCCCATGCACACAAACACGGGAAGTTCCTGCTATTTCAAGTCGGCACCAATCATTATCAGTACACAGTACTGCCTTTCGGGCTGAAGTCTGCGCCCAGAACATTCTCGAAGTGCATGGCAGTGGTAGCAGCACACCTAAAGAAGAACAAGGTGTTTGTCTACCCGTACCTGGACGATTGGTTGATCAAGGCCTCCTCCTTCTCCGAAGCTCAGGCACATTTCCAGAAGACGTGCGTTCTCTTGAACAAGCTGGGGTTGCACATCAACATGTCCAAGTCTGTCCCGACTCCGGTCCAGTGCATTCAGTACTTGGGAGCCACCATCAATACGCTGTCAGCAAGCGTGTCTCCTTCGGAGGAGCGAAGATTATCACTCCTTCGGAAGGCTCAGGCTCTTATGACCACTCCATCTACAACAGTGAGGACGGTGTCTTCTCTACTGGTATCGATGGCCTCTTGTATCTTCCTAACGCCACACGCACGTCTGCACATGAGACCGCTGCAGGTGTGCTTGGAGGATCAGTGGGATCAGAGGAAAGGGTCTTGGGATGACAAGATACGACTGTCTCTGCATGCTCTTCAGTCTCTGAAGTGGTGGTGTTCAGCAGAGAATCTCCTCAGAGGGGTTCCCTTCCACAAGGACATTCCCACTAAGACTATCGTGACGGATGCTTCTCTCCAGGGCTGGGGAGCGCACTCCGGAGACTTACAGATTCAGGGAACGTGGTCACCGACGGAGTCCACGTATCACATCAACTTCCTGGAACTCAGAGCTGTTCACTTGGCACTGAAGGCCTTTCATCCATCCTTCCAGACCAACTCTCTGCTTGTACAGACGGAAAATACGACCACGATGTATTACCTCAACAAGCAGAGGGGCTCAAGATCACGCACTCTGTCGCAGGAGGCGCAGGCGATCTGGCGATGGCTTCTGGCAAGAGGACTGACGATAACGGCTACCCATGTACCAGGTGTGCAGAATGTTCAGGCGGACGCACTGAGCAGACTAATTCAGGAAAACCACGAATGGGTCATAGACGACGAAGTACTAGGATTAGTCTTCGCAAGGTGGGGGACTCCAGACATAGATTTGTTCGCCACCGCCGAAAACAGTAAATGCAGAGACTTCGCCTCCAGGTACTACCAGCAGGGAACGCTGGGGAATGCGCTATGGATCAACTGGTCGAACAGCTTTCTGTACGCTTTTCCACCCATTCCCCTGATTCCGGCGGTGCTCATCAAGCTGTCCCAGTCCAGGGTGCGGATGATCCTGATTGCCCCGGAATGGCCCAGGCAGTGGTGGTTCACGGACCTGCTTCACCGGTCTCTCCTTCCTCACATACGGCTGCCGTGCAGGCCGGACCTTCTCACGAAGTTCGGGGGGCAGATGTTGCACCCCAACCTCTCGTCTTTGAGTTTGGCGGCATGGCTCCTGAGATAGTGCAATATGGCCATTTGAATCTACCTGAAGATTGCATGGACATACTGAAGGAGGATAAGCGACCTTACACTCGGACTTCCTATGCTTACAAGTGGAAGAGGTTTTGCATCTGGTGCAAGTCCAAGAATTATGACCCGACGACGTGTAAGGAAGAGGTCATCCTTCCATATCTTCTGCATCTGGCGCAGTCTGGACTTAATATCCATTACATTAAGGTCCATCTTGCTGTGCTGACTGCCTACAGGAAATGCCCTTCACAGACTTCCTTCTTTCAGATCCCTGTGATCAATGATTTTTTGGAAGGCTTGAAGAAAGTGTTCCCTCCTGTCTGGGTTCCTTCGCCTTCATGGGAATTGAATGTGGTGCTGTCCAGATTGATGAAGGAGCCTTTTGAACCTATTCATAAGGCTTCGTTGCAGCACCTGTCCTGGAAGGCGGCGTTCCTCGTGGCCATTACATCGGCCCGCAGGGTGAGTGAAATTCAGGCGTTGTGTTGCCAGGAACCTTATACTGTATTGTGTGGAAGTGTGGCTCACTGGTTAGAAGCGGCAGACCCTGAAGCAGAGGTCGGCCCGGGTCCAGGGTTCAATTCCCGACGCGGCAGGGTCTTGGGTCAATGTCCGCGGACTTGATAATTCTCGCCTAGGTGCCTACGCTAACCATGGGTCCCACTCTGCAACTCTGGGCAATAGCTTGCTTAATCTCCACAACGGCCCTAGCAGCGCCAGGGATGCCTGGCTTCACCTTAGGGGTGCCCTCTCACAGGGAAAGCCAGGACGGGTTCCCCAGCGGTATACAGTGCCAGGATGCCACGTGATGTGGTAACCGTGCGCTTTACAAGTATACACACATTTACATTTATTTCATGCTGCTAAGGTTGTTATGCGAACTCACCCTAAATTTCTTCCAAAGGTTATATCTGATTTTCATGTTAACCAGACCATAACTTTACCTACGTTTTTTCAGAATCCTTCCTTCAGCGGAAAGGTCGCTACATTCCCTGGATGTTAGGAGGGTGTTGAAATTTTATCTGGATAAGACCAAGGATATTCGTAGGTCAGATCAATTGTTTATAAATTATGGATCAGTCGGGACCGGTCTTGCTACCTCTAAACAGTCCATCTCCAGGTGGATTGTGTCCTGCATACAACTGTGTTACCAAAAGGCTAATAAGACCTTAGGGGGTAAACCTAAGGCTCATTCCACAAGGGGCAAAGCTGCCACGACTGCTTTGCTCCGTAATGTTCCGATTGCAGAAATCTGCAAGGCGGCCACTTGGAAGTCGGTCCATACCTTTGCTAAGCATTACTGCCTGGACACTGATGCCAGTGCAGACGCTCAGGTTGGGCAGGCTTCGCTGCGAAATCTGTTCGCACAATAGTGGTGTTATTTCTCGTTTCTCCACCGCCGCTTTGGTGTGGGGATGGGCGTGCCAATCTATTCACTAGATTATGACTATACACAGAGATCCCCTACTACAGAAGGAGTAGTTTCTGTCGTGTAACTCCAGTTCTGTAGTAGGGGTATCTCTGTTAAAGTCATAAGCGCCCGCCCTCCTCCCCGGTGGAGAGAGATATTCGTGTAAGGATTGCTACAGGTCTGACGTGTTACGCCTTCAAAAAGAAGTGAAAGTAAAAGGGACCTGCAGTGCATTCTGGGATACTGTGAAGTTCTGGAAAGTTCTCCTAAAGGCACAGTATCCTGTTCTGAGCCACATAATGGCAGCCTATGGGGCTTGTCTGTCCAGGTCTTCCTCTCTATCATTCCAGAGGGGTTCTTGCTGCTGAGGCAAGGGAAATCTGGACAGGCTTTGCTGTTTGTGGATTTTTGGTGGAATTTCTAGTTGAAGTACTGGACAGGGTAGCCTGGTTTTATAGGCTGCATTATCTGTCTTTAATTCTCTTACGTGTCTGTGCAGTTCTGCATTTTTTCGACACTTTAAGAGATTATTTTTGATAGCTCCAGGGTCCACGCACATGGGCGGGACTATTCACTAGATTATGACTATAACAGAGATACCCCTATTACAGAACTGGAGTTACGGGACAGAAACTACTCCTTTTTTCTAGTAGTGTAAAATTTCCATATGGTGAGAGTTCCTCATTGGGAACAGTGAGATTGGATATGCTTAGTAGGTCCCCAAGATGCACAACGTCCGATTCCCTTCATGGAAGGGCATCAACAAAACATTTGGTTGCCACTAAAGGGTTCATCATTATCAGTATATGAAACTTCTGCCGAAACTCTGTACCAGGAGAGCTCAGCAACGTACTTTGTAGAAGCCTTCCTTCTACTGTATGGAGCATTATCCTAATTAGAAAACTGACATGGGTACAGTCTGTAACCCAGACTCTAGTGAATCTTGGTCCAGTGTGCGAAACTCATCAAAGCCTATGCTTGTCAGCCAGTCAGAGGGAATTGGTGACCAGAGCACCTAGTTAAAGAAATTGCAGTTGCTAGCACTATACTAAAAGGCCTCCAGTGATGGCCTCCAGAGGTAAACCATTTAAAAGGTTCTCCTATTCAGACCATTATTGAAAAAATATCCACATTCGATTTGTCACAAAATGAGCGTGGTCCACTGCTTCAGATATGAGACATGGTATTTGAATTTCGCAAGACGATCTGCCAGATCAACTTTTTAGCTTTCAGTGACTTTTTCTTTTTTTAGTCCAAGGGCTCTCTCTCAGATTCTCACAGTGTGAAGTTGAAGACCAGAAAGAAACCTAAGGTCTCTTCTGGCTGAAGTCTCCGTGCAGCACCCTACACCCCTGGTTCAGCTCCTGCTATCTCTAGCAGTTGCCAGAGGATCAGCTTATGACACTAGTCCCTATGATTCATCCTGTGCCATGGCCTCCATCCAGATATCAGATCCAACTTTGTTTAGGTTGAATGTGCTGGGCCTTCTAGAAAGGTCTACCTTCTAGGGTTCCTTCTTGTATAAAGGATCACTTGAGGGAACCAGACATCATTCGTGGGATCACTGGGATCTTCAGACAACTAATGCTATCATGCTGTTGGATGCTTAAGGTGATGTCTATTGTGACACTGGTACACCTTTGTGGCCTCCCTGATTCTTTTATCTCTCAACGGTCTTTGAAACTGTCTCCCAATCCCACTGTCTCTCTGAGCCAGGTTTTCAAGATTGAGACTTCAAGTAATGATTCTCTTTCCTGACCGGTCGTGCACTATCAGTTTCACTCCCTCCTTCTCAATGGTCATTCGGGCCTCTTACTTAACGAGGCTCTGAGGTTCACAGCTGAGCCTTACTCTGTGCAACACACACGGCAGATTATACTTTTGCTGTCTTTATTCAAAATATTGCATACATCTTACTCACAATAGGAACTGCCAGCCCCTGCCCTGAAGAGAACTCTGGCAACCGCACATTCTTAGAACATGATGACATTATTTAGAATACTACATACACCCTCCTTTAATACATTGAATGAAAAAAGGAAAGGGACGAAATTAATGAATTATGCAAGTATGCATGCATAACCTCACTAATTAATTACTGCAACGATTATTTACATGTGAAGTAATTAATGACACAGTAACGCTATACATCAAATTGCATACTAAGAGAACATATTAATTAGAGCAAAGAAAATCTCGGAGGTAAGATAATCCTTTATCCAAATTGGAGGATGAATCTTTCTGTTGTTGCATCTCTTGTTGACATCGTCCAAGCGGCAGGAATTCAAACTCTCACTTGAACTAAATCCCGTTACTTCTTGAACACTTACTTTTACCCTTTACATTTATTGCATGATTTACCACCAGACAATTTAACAGTACATCTTCTTACTTCCTAATCTGCAACAGTCCTGTATACCTGGACAACCCTTTCAACCCCTTGTTACTAAACTTTACACTTGCCTTTTCATACACATACAAATTAGCCTTGGGCGCCCTTCAACTAAACTTAACATCACAAACACTCTTCTGCTTCATCCAGCATACCTTCATCAAGGACAACTCTTGCCTTCACACAAATATTTTACAGTTTCTTGGGATATGTCACTCCATGCACAGACTATTCCAAATTTCACTTTGTCTTCAACGCTTTTATCTATACCAGGCCATAGACTTCCAGCCTGATTTTTCCATTTAGTGTCGCTCATTCCAGCATGACCTTTGAGGGTCAGAGACAAAATCCTTTCACGCAATGCACCAATAATAGAAATTCCATCTAACCAAGATATCTCCTTTCTCAAACCATTTTTTCTCTGGGCCTCAATTTCTCATATGCTACTCAATTCGACAAATGACTTCAGTCCTCTAATAATGTGGCACACTAATCCTGTTTAGAAGTCCTGTCGGAAGTTGCATCACATACTACAGATATAGAAGCTCCAACATCATTGGCATCTTCTTTACACATCGTCTATCTTGCGCACAGGCAACTATGTGGACATTCCACTGAAACCTTATTTTCACCTGCACATGTTACATATTGAAGTTGTATTCGAACAAGCGATCTTGCCATTTAGCTTTTCTTGGAGTGGCTTTGGCACAATTTTTAGCTGATAACAGATCTACCAGTGGTCTCAGATCCATATGTATTATGAAGGATCACCCAGACTTATGTTCTAAAATAACATATGCTAAAAAACATGCTATTGTATACTACTCGTTTTCAGTATTTCATAATGGTCAGTAAGCAAATACCACTGTTTCAGGCTTACCATTTCTGAATTGGAGTAAAACTGCCCCAGTCCTATATTACTGGCATCAGTAACTAGAAATGGAAGGTATTCAATGATATCAAAGCTGGTCCAGTTCAATCTTTTTTTTATGTTAGTCTTTCAAATTCACGTTCCCCATCACCATTCCACTCCTACATCACATTTTTCATTAACTTTCACTAAAACTGTTTTTTTTCCTGAAAATGTAGGTGCAAACTTTGTGTAATACTCAGCTAGTCCTAGCAATGATCTGGGTTGATACTTACAAGTTGATCCTTATTCCCAGGGCTAAGGGCATCAGTAATTACTGATACAATTTTCGGCTTTTTGTCCCATTCTTGTGTTTACACTCACTTTCATCAACGTTAAAACTTACATTCCTACTCATACACATCTGTGCAAAACGTCCTTATTTACATTTACAGCATACTTTCCCTGTAGTTGGACAGTTTTCACTAGACCCAAATAAACATTCAAAACACAATTTGAACGCACTAATATATTCAAATAGGTGATGTTGAACTTGCTACAGCGTTCGCATCCGTTTTCTAAGTCATACTGCACACGCCCTTCAGAGAATTGGTATCCTGTGCCAATTGTTTCAACTCTTGCAAGGTGGATTCAAACTGCTTTGTAATTTTTGTAGACTTCTCTGATGTTAGTTTCTCAGTTCACAGTAGTTTTCTTTGCAACTTTAAATTTGAAGATTTGTGAACAAGGGGGTTGGTCTCTAATGATTTCATAATGAAATGATATGTATTGCTTGTAGCAAGCAGCAAGTGTATGCAAACCTGGACTAGGGTTAGTGAGTCAGTTATTTATTCAGGATAGAATGATTAGTTGGGAAGAAGTACAGGCCAGATGCCCTGAGCGGAACAAGTTACTTACCGATAGTCCATTGTTTAAACAAATTTAAGGTAATATTACGTTTTCCCCCTTCTAAGGCTGCCTCAGTTATTTTTTCAGCAAGGCAATTGGTACCGCCTGTTACGATCCCAAAACTAATCTTCCCCAAATAGATACGTTTTTTTTTAAGTTGCTATTGAAACTCAATGCTCCTTCTCTAGCCAAGAGTGGCAACTAATATCGACTACAGGCAACAGGGCATTGAGAGCCGCAAATTTTAAAAGAATGGAAGAATGGCCTTTCTTTCTCAATGGTTGGCTTATTACAACCCTAAGGCTTTAAATAGAATGTATACTGGAGTGGAAAACAGGTGTTTCTGGTGTCTTTCCCCTACATAAGGGGGATGGTGGCATATATTTTTCACCTGTCCTAAACTTGAGGCGTTTTGGGGAAGGAATTTTGGCTACTTTAGCCGGGCAATTCAGAAACCGTTCTTACCAATAGCAGAAGCTGCTCTATTTGGGATAACAAACCAGGGGGTCATCTTATCTAGATGGGAGGGGTATTTTTTAGCTATTTCTGTTAGTTGCTCGCTTTTTTGTACTTTTACAAAATTGAAAATCTCCGGGAGCCCCGCATTATGAGAAATGGTTAAATAAAATGTGTCGCACCAAAAAGTTTGAGGAAGCTTATGCAAAACGTGTGGGGTCACTAAAAAAAAAATCTGCGATCTGGGGTTTCTTTGCGGAGGTTGGTGTTTAAATTGCTTGAAAATTTATATTTATTTATTTTTGTTTATAATATTGAGGTAAAGAAAACGATATTTCTGTGTCTATGTATTTCATCACGTCCATTCTCGTGTTATTACTGTGTATACATTTTGTTACTTAACTTTGAAGTTGAAACTCCTTTGCTCTGCTCAATTAAAAAAAAAGCAACAACAAAAAACGAAGTGCATGCAAACCTGAAATAAATGCTCCAGCAGGCTCCTCGGGAAGTTGATCTCTTCCTAAAAAATGGTGACAAGCCACTACTAATACTTTTGCCAACATTTATGCCAAATTATTTTATTTAATTCAATGCCCTCTTCTTCTGAAGGTTCATTTCATGAAATGGATGGTAAGTGTTTTAGAATTCTGAGCCTTTCAGCACTTAAACAGTGTTTTAAAATCAAATGTTTTCTTTGTACGATGAAAATGTCACCACCTTTTGCTTCAATCTATGCATCAAGACCCTCTTTCCATTTGTCCCATTCGAGTTTGGACTGTCCTAAAACTACCCAAAAATGCATTTGGCGAGTCTGGTAATGTGAACGTTCGTCAAATTCATTGGCTTCAGAGATGTCGCCAATATGAAGTAATCATTGCACTGGAGATTATTCAATGAGCACACCCAGTCGCTGTATTGTACAACTTCCGGTAAGAGTCAAAATCATCAACTTCTGCAGGGATTGAATTAGTTTAAGTTATAGAGATCCAAGATGCGACAGAGCACCCTTCCCATTTTCACACAAGGAGGTAATGAAAGAAGCAAATCCATTCCCTTTCATGGGGCAGAACCACGCAGCTGTTTCTAAAAGGTGGGACGTTTGTTGGGATACAAGCTGAAACAGAGGAGGTCATGGGGTATATTCATTCTTCACTACAGAAAAGACTGAAGTACTTGGTTGTCTAGGTCCATTTGTGGAAGTGGAAGGGACTCTTTTCACCTATTGGTGAGGAGAGCCCCCCCCTTGAGATGGTGTTCCTTCTACAGGCAGTCACTTGTAACTCTTGGCCTCACTGAGGCTGTAGTGGACAAAATATGTTCTTGACATGTCTCTTCTTTCCATCAGCTTTCCGAGGAAGATTAGAATCCAGCTGATTGATGGGTTGTAAGAACTCTGGAGCCTTGGAACACTGGGAGGCCCTTACCAGTTGGAAAAGTGGCAGCCACATAATCTGTTCTGCTGGAATATCACTAAGCAATTCAGTCATTATTCTGCACAGCTTGTAATGATGAAGAGCCCTAACCATTTTGGGTTCAGATAAGTAAGGAGAGTTTAAATGCTTTCTCCTTTGTCTCCAGGGTCAAGTCCAAGGACGTGCGCCTTGACTACCATTGCACAGCCAGACCTGAATTCATAGTTTTGGTAGCTATGTTAAGGATGTCACTCTACATTTTCTTTTCCCGGGTTACTAGGGCTCAAGAAAGGTTTCTTTCACCACCACAGACTGTTCCTCAGGATTGCTGAAAACAAAGGCTGAACATTCCTCAGGGACCCCCAGATGGTTACCAATGGCTTAAATGCCAGGCTCAGAGAAAGGCTTTGTCCATATGGATGGCCAGGGATTGTCTTAGTTGGAAGGTTATTGTGCCCATCCATTTATACATTTTTTAAAACACTTATTTATAAAGTGCTTGATTACTCTTTGGGGTGACCTGCTGCTGAAGATTTAAGGCAGTGCTAAGGCAGCAAAATTACTGGGATAATAGCTAAGCTTTGAGAGTTTTGCAGAAAGTGAAGAGCTGGAATGTATACTTACATGTACCTGTCCTAAAGGAGCACAGGACGTATCTCCTTTTTGAAGGTGTTAAACCAGAAGCGGAAAGTGCCATTTGTTTTCAGTCCCATCCCCTCGATCTTTGCTAAGATCATTGCCGTACGTTATGATATAATAATTTATAATGCGCACAAATCACCCCGTCACGGGTATCTCGGCACAGTCATAGATTAAGGCTAACAGAGCCAACTAATTAAAACAATATTGTTTTCAGTCTCTTTCTAAAAAGAGGGTTATCTGAAAATCGAATGTGCAGCAGTAGCTCATTCCAATAATGAGGGGCTAGGGAAGAGAATGACCTGCCCCCAGAATGTGACTCTCTGACTCGGAACAGTTAACAAGGTTTTATCGCTGGATCCGTGAAGTCTCGGATGGCAATTGTGAGAAAGTCTCAATGCGAGATAACTGGGTCCTTTTCCTGTCAAAGCCTTATAGGTAAGGAAGCACATTTTTAAAATAACTCTCTTACGGACAGGCAGCCAATGCAAGAAACGAAAAAGGGGAGGTGATGAGGTCCTAGATGGAAGATTACAAATGAGGCTGTCACCGTATTCTAAATGACCTGTAGTTTTGATCGCAGTGTCTCATTCGCTGACGCCAATAAGGCGTTACCATAGTCCAAACGGCTAGTGAAAAGAGCCTGCAACAAAGTTTTGTTCGCTGTGATTGGAAGGAGTGGAAAAGCTTTCTTCAAAAGTCGCATCATTCGAAAGCAGAATCCTGTAACTGAACAAACCTGATCTTTCGTAGTAATAGACTGATAAAGACAGTCTCCCAAGTTCTTAACAGCCTGTTTAGGGGCAATGCATAGTTTCCTGGGCTACCAGTTGGAGTTCCATAATTGTCGGGCATAGCCAAACCGCATAATCTCAGTTTTCCCAGCGTTCAGCTGGAAATAGTTCTTCATCATCCAGGTAGCAATTGTTGTCGTTCTAGCTGAGTAGTGCTGAATTTTATGCAGAGTATTCACCGTTATCCAGTGTAAGAAATTAGAATATTATTTGGGTTGGCTAACTAGCCACTTCAGGATTAATCACAGCTTCTGTAACCGTGAACCCTCAAAGTCTTTAAATTAGCCTAAGAAAATCTCCCCTGGTACTATATCACAGAATGGGCTGGTTTAATTTAGGGCAATGTGTCCAGTATTTTTGCAGCACTAAAACAGTACTAAAGTGAAACTTAAAAGCAATAAAATTACCAAACAAAAATAAATTGAGTAGTGTGATAAACAAAATTCTACTAAAATTATAAAAATTCATTAATTAGAACTGGAAATATGAATCTTTAAACTTAAGTAGAAATGGCTCTAAAAAACACAAAGCGCCAATGATCATGGTAGACGAGATGAAGTATAGGTCGGATGTAACAACCAGGTTTGTCCTGGTCAAATATTTCATCTTCTGACTTATTCTTTAAGTGCCAATCAATTACAGGAGTACACTTTTAAGTCCCCCAGTTCCTCAGGGAAGACACTTAGACACTCCCAGAGTGTCCAACAGAAGGCAACTGCAGTGTCCATTTGCCACAGATTAGCTGGGTACTTCCAGGAAAAGGGCTCTTGCAGCTTGTCTTTCCGTAGCCAAACAGGAGTTCATACCAACTGACCCTTCGATTCCACTTCCTTGTCCTGGTTGAAAGAGGGCGAAGTAGTTGTTGTTGTTTGCTTTACTGCAAACCGGCCCAAAATGAAATCTATCGGAGCAAATCCAAGAAGGTGAAGGTCTAAACTTGGGCTCTAAGCATGTAAGGATTGGACTATGGTACTCTTGGTACCCTGCAATATCTAACACAAAAATTCAGTTTGACGCAGGCACTGTACCCACAACAAACCCAGAGACAGACGCCTGGGAGTACTAAAACAGGGCGCATTAGCAAACAGACAGGGAGAACACAAGAATTGTCTTGGCATCCTGTTCTTTCCCTTTCAAGTGCACCTCAAGTGTTACATGTGGCTCAACAGACCTGCCAAGCAGGGTTGAACTCTGTGCTGTCTAAAACATGCCCACAGCCCACACTATGAATATTCTGTGGAATTCAGAGGAGTCATCTTTGCTCACTCATGTCAGCCTATTGTTTGCTCCTGAACGTATTTCACACCTACTCCAGGTTAAACATGGGCTGAAAGATGGCACAGTCTTATGCTAATTAGCCTCCTGACATTTCAGGCCAGTAAAGGATAACTTTCTGAAAGATACTTTTCTCTAATGTGTTTTAAGAATCTGACTACACCATCAGATTGTATTTTAATATTATTAAAACAGTGGCTTAAATATGTTTTTAGCTTGTCCTATCCCTTAGATACTGCATTAGTATTTTATTCTGTACTCTAGTTTTCTACATACGACAGCTAGGCCTGCCACATTGAAAACAGCTTCTAGGGCCTTGTCAATATAGGCACATGGTAACATTCAATTTCTACATACCCCACTTTTAAATACCATGCCCCCTACCTAATGAGCTGGAACGCTTACTTTGGATGATTTATTATTATTCAAAAAGGAGGTTTTTAACCTATCAAATAGGTTTAGTTTAAGTAGTTGTACTGCAGGTTTTACACTGCAGCTGCCAGCCTAGATTGGTAGGCTTGAAGCCATGTTTTCTTATCACGCTAGTGGATGGCAGAATGCATGCTGTAGTCCACACGTGACAGTTTATGTATCATGCCAAAGTTAAATACACCCATCAGGGATAAGCCACTTTCTTCATGTTTTAGGGTCGGAGCACAAACAGTGGGCAGTGAACATCAGTGCTCTAGTGTGCCGAGTCTTAAACTCAGCAATAAAATAGCATCCAGCAAAAGGTGAAAAATCTGGAGTGACCATGCAGAAAAAGCAAATTTCCTGCACCCATGTTTAGATGTTTCTTATTTGACGGCATTCAGGAAGGCAACAGAATCTACATTAACATTCACACTGAATACCCTGTGTAAATTTGACCTGTTGTTGAGCAATGCAAAATCCTTTCTGGTTCCCATCCAGAAGGTCTCAGTTCAAAGTGACAATCCAAAACTCTTGTGTCACGAAATTCTTCCACCTTTCAGAGATGGTAACTGCTAGTCAACTATGGGTCGCTTTTAACAAGTGACAGTCAGTCAGTCAATCACTTTTATTCGATTAATAAAAATCAAAAAAAGACACAGAATACAATAATCACAATCAATACAATACAATACAATAATTACAATCAATTAGAGATAAAAATATGAGCATATCAAGTTTAAAATGAACATATCTCATGTGTTCACTAAAACAATTTAAAAATATATATCTTTTCATTTAAAAAATTTCCATTTGACAATCGGCTTCAAGGTATTAAAAGGCACCAGCACTATTAAGAAGATTCAATTGTAATTGGTCTGAGCTGTAAGTTAAAACGCTTCTTATTAATGCGAACACCTGTTACTAGGAAACTTGCTACGTGAAATGTAACATGTGCACTAGGTAAAAGTTGTAAAAACAGGAGTACTGGCCTGACCTGTAAAAAGCCTGCCTCCCGCAAAATGGATAACAGATATTTTTTCCTAATCTGGGCATAATGTTCACAAAACATAATAAAATGGAGTGTGTCCTGTGCAGAGAACTGGTCGCAATCGCACGGATTTGCGTGTAAAGGCGTATCCGAAGTAGGATAAGAACCCAACATAAAATGTATCAGATTTAAACGAAATCTTGTTAAGAGGAAGCGATGAAACGGTCTAGTTACAAAAACAAGGTAAGGTTCAGGACCTGGTACAGATATAAGTGCGTAGTTCCTTCTGACAAGCGTTTTTCTCATCTCAGTCTCCTCCCTCTCTGCCGTGAACAGGTTTACCAGAGTAGATTTAATCTCCATGAGATCCTCTTTTTTGATGCGTTCTGGGAAATAAAAAAGCTCAATGCGCCCCACGTTCTTGAGCATTCCTTTGACATGCCAACCATGGGATTCTGTAAACTCTGTCCAAGGCAATCTTTGAGTATCAAATGATTTAAGGAGATTTCATGGTTAAGCCAAGTTTCTAACCAGCAAATTACAGGTGCATATTTTATGAAGTCTGTTACATACCCTGTGCCTAGCTCTGAGTGTACTCTAAAGGTGGGGGTGGACTGGGGAACAGAAAGCAGGGATCTAAAAAATGTATTCTCGACCTTCTGGATGTTATCAGGTTTTCTGTAACCCCAAGTGAAAACTATGATAGCAAGGTGATTTCAGCGCCTTCTGAGATTCCAGTAATCCTACATAAAGGTGGTTCCCCATGCCAATCTGCATGTACGCCCCATGCAGGTCTGTTCTGTGGAGCACTGGGATCAGCTTGGATAATATAAGCATGTCACAACCCAATCCTCCTATCCTTGTTTCTTCCACTCAGACATACATTGGGTTGTCACGAACATCTGCTAGGTTCCTCACATCCTCTTGGAGCATAAGTTGGGGTTACATTGTGAGAACTCCAAGCCTTGTGGAACAAGTCGGCTAATGATTGCATGTAAACATGTTTAGGCTTTTAAAGCATCTTCCTGCCATTGAATGTCTCCTTACGAGTACTGGAAGACAAGTTGATGATCCACATAGACATTACCACTGCCCTCTTTTGCATAAGGAAGGAATAAGGCACTCACGCTCCACATCTTTGCCGGCTGACTGTAATTCTGTTGGAGTGGGCTCTAAAGCAGGTCATCTTCCTTCAATTCTTGCATTTTGTGGAGAGGGAATTGCTCCAGGAAGTCCTTGACCGCATCTTCGAAGCCTAATGTTGAGCTCCATTATACCCACTGCTACACAGATGCAATGGGCCGTGTTCTTTGATGGACAGGGAGATGCAGTTCTCTGTGGAAAGCCTGATTCTGTACTGGAAAGTGTCATTTATGAATAGTGTTCCTTTTACCCCTTTCTTTGTGCCGGTCTAGAAATCCTCTATGTGAACATTGTATATAAGTGGCTCATGTTCTCACATTGGCTATTAGTGGAGATACTACCCCACTTAGATGCTTAGTCGATATCAGGGCGCAGATGGACACTTGTTAGGCCTGTTTACTAGAGCTTGGAAATCCTTGAAATGTGGTTTTCAGCCCATCAGTCTTCATGCTTAGATCACCAGTGCAAAGGTCTCATCTGTAGCCTTTCACATTTGTGCTGCTTTTACAAATGGCTGTAAACAATATGACTCATTCATCCTGCTTTTTGTAAGCTTTGCTCTCTTGATGTTTCAAAAAAAGAAGCAGAGTTAGTCCAGAAGCTTAAGGAGGCGAATTTGCTTGAGGGCTGGTACATGTGTGCTCTAACATCCCTCTGTATTCTGGGGCTGTGAAATGAAGAAGAGCAGTACGACAGAGTAGGGGGAGAGATACTCCTGATATTCTGGTACTCTTGGTGCTTGGTTTCTCGCCTGTTCACCTATTCATATCCTTTGCATGTGGGGAGTGAACAAGGGAGTGGTGAGGTTGTGTGGTGATGTTCCCATAGGGAGGCCTATCTTTGCATAGAGAGATTGGAGACGTTGAAAGGAAGCTTTGTATACGGAAAATGATTGCTGTTCTTGCCTGCAGCTGCATGCATTTCTCAACTAGTTATTAACAAGCATTGGCAAAGCCAATATGAATATGCGAAATGTATTGGCTTTGCTATTTTATTTTTTAGCTATGTTGCAAATGGCTGAAAGTAATGTAAAAAAGCTGTCTGACATAGCCAGCGTTGTCTGCGTTCTAGCACTTTTCTTTCAGTTATACAGCACTGAAGCTAGCGCTGCTGTATTATTGACTGTGCCTATGCTTGGTATGGATATGCTTGGTATGGAATGCCATGTGGTAAATTATAAGTATTCATATAGTTTTTACGACGGCTGAAGTGCTAATGTAATAGTATGGAGAATGACCTTGCCAAGGTCTTAGTGTGTTCAGATACGGAAGCATTTTAGGGCCATACAAAAATGGTGAAATGTGCCATATAAATGCAGTGAATGTAGCATAAGTTGTAGGTAGACGGAAAAGTCCATAGGTTACAGCTTTTATTACAGTGATTCTATAGGCTATGTGTTACTTTAGGTGCAATAGTTACAAAAGAACTAGGAAAGGACTCCTGACGGCTTGTTTAGTTGTAAAATAGAGCTATAATCCAGGTAACTGTACTTGTGACTGATTGTTTAGTATTGAAATATAGCAATAATTGGTGTTTAGTGGGTTTCCTAGACCTTTTGGCCCCTGTGGGACTGCACCTGCTGCACCATTCAAATCATGATGCTAGTACCTGCAAGGTAACTGCACTTGTGACTGCTTATTTAGTAGTAAAATATAGCAATAATCAGTGTTCAGTGAGTTTCGTAGACCTTTTGGCCCTGTGCTACTGCACCATTGAAATAATGACCCTAGTACCTGCAAGGACAAAATGAGGAAACCGTTTATATCCAGAAATATGTATTCTTAAAAAGGCACAGTTGCAGACTGAATACATAATTATTGTGTAGCTAAACATAAACACAAAAGTTTTCATGAAAAGGGCCTTTAAATCCAACACTCTAAAACGAGTTGCCACGGGTGTCATAAATAAAGAATATGCTTTACACATCAAAGTGAATACCAAGCATTGTTAAATTGTGTTAGTGTGGCTGGCTCTGCCCTGTGAAAAGATCTTATCCTGTGCTTAAGAGTGAATGTGCCATAGACCGTGTAAATTGCCTAATATAACCATACATGAGGCTGACGCTGACACTGAAATGCGGATTTGTCCTTTGTTACTAAAAAGGCAGTTTCACAAATTAAATAGACTCACCAAAGAACAGGAATTTTGCAAAAAAAGTGAAAATATTCGGTGCAGCAGAAGAACGAGATTTTGAGATGGCTATGTCTAAAATATTTTTTTTTAAAGGGCACAACAAGCTCTATGGAGCATGGAGAAAGTACGCTGCATTCCTCTTTCCTATAAACACTCTCAATTTGAAGTGCGTCAAAAGCAAAATAAACACGAGGCTCCCACGAAAACACAGCTTGACATGCAACCTTGGTCTTTGAATGCCCAGCAAATGTGACGAGACAAGAACAATATTTCGCGCTATATAAAACTCTGTAAAATAAAATATTTAAAGGCCTGTCTATTATAGAAAACTAGTTTGTGGAAGAATGCTGTAAGCATGGCTTTAGCATGGGGAAGTGCGAACTCTAGTTGCAAAGCCTAAAGTAAATAAAGCCAGCAAATGTAAAGGCAGAAAATGTGAGTTACAAACCACAAAGCCAATAGCAAGCCATGGGCAGGATCCATTCTCAGGTCCACTTTCTGAAATTCCACAAGATATCTTTGGCATTGCCAGACAGCTAAACTGTCTGGTAGGGGGCGACCTAGAAAAGGAGATCAAAGACTAAGAATAGCGGTATCACCATGAAAGTAACATTTTCTTACTTCTTAATTCAACTTTTTTGCATTATCAACCTATGGAATTCCCGCTCCAGCTAGGTCTTACTCTAACTACCGTTGTGAGCTGAAGCTGCCTCTCAATGTGTCACAAACGAAGCTGTGTGCAGATGGATCTGTAAATACATGAACGTGTCCAGCCTTGCAAAATTCTGTCCACCCACCCCAGTTATCTCTTTATCGCTAGACATTAAGAACTAGAATGTGGTTCACACAGGCTACTATTTGCGCGTAGAGGGTTCCTGCTCGTCAAGCATACAAGTCTTGTGTTTTTTTTTTACTTTAACTTGTTGGCTTCTGCTGTAGTTTCATGACCCAAGCCTACTACAGATGACAATTTAGAAGGCTGACGACCCTCGTGAAACCCCTTTGAGGAGTTACCTTCTATTTTCTCCTTCTGGAAATTGTTCCAAGGTTCGTATGTATTTCTCAAAAGCTAGTACAGACAAGGTTATCTGAACCATTTCTAAGGAAGAACTAGATCTCATTGGAGAACTTTAGGAAAAACAACTGAAGCGACCACTTAATAGGTACGAGTTCTCTTCTCTCTGCCCTTATCATAGTCCGGTGACACTTACTTCCATGGAGTTGTTTATATTAGCACTGTATTGCTCAAATGTGCCTTCCTCCTATCCTCTTACTACATCGAGTAACAAGCGTTGGCATATCCATTAGGTCTGGGAGAGATAGGCTAATGCATGAAGTGACTGCACATTAGAACAAGACACATGGAAGGGAGTTAGCGGTAATGTACAGTGCTGTAGTTGTAAATTAGCCCCTCGTGCAGTTCAGTCCAAGCACTTGTGTGGTGGTGGAAGGACACACTCAAACATTTAATCAGGTGAGAGATGAATACTCCACTATACCCAGCAACAATGTGGCTGATAAAGCCCAGTGGCTAAAGAGGCTGCTAAAACAAAGCCAGTCGTTAGAAGGGGTTAGCCGTACACCCACGCTATGTATATTGTTAGTAATAGGGCTGTTTGACAGCTGTGCAGTGAACATCCAGACCTAGAAGGGGGCAGGTGCACTCATTCACACACACACACCCACACACACACCCACCCACACACACACACACACATATATATATATATATATCGCTCAGTTCTCCTATAATTCCCACAGGAAAGACAGCACTCTAGAGGGTGGCAGGTTAAACGGGTATTTTAATCGAGTAACAACAAACGCGTTTCGGTGTTTAGCCTTCGTCAGTGTCAATGACACTAAACTCATGCACTACTGATAAAGCATTTACAATTTCGTGGCAACATACAAGGGACTGACCCCTCTGTGTCAAATAAGACGCCATCTTAGAGTATGTTACAAATGCACATAAAAGCACAGTTTTTCAACCGAAGATCGGTTCATTTAGGATGCAGTGGGTATACAATGATGCTAAAATGAAAATTACACAATTCTCTATACATGTATATAATATATATATATATATATATATATATATATATATATATATATATATATATATATATATATATATATATATATATAAATTCTGGCGAGACCAGTCAATTCAGTACTATCTGAATTCCTAGAACCTAATAATCTGCTTCACCCTACACAGATGGGCTTTCGGCCCCTACATGGGACAGAGACAGCGCTCCTTGCGGTAGCTGAATAACCCAGGAGAATCCTGGATCAGGGTGGCGTAGCGGCTATCATTCTCCTGGCTCTCAGCGCCGCATTTGATACCGTCAACCATAACATCCTGCCCTCCAGACTCAGGAGATTAGGAGGTTCAATTGCATGGCTACAATCCTTCCTAGAGGACAGAACTTTTCAGGTCTTCGAAGAAGATGCTCTATCTAAGGGTATGGTCCTCAAATGCGGTGTGTTTCGGGGATCTTCCCTGAGCCCTACTCTATTTAAAATATATATGAGATCGCTGGCTGAGATAGTCCAGCATTTGGCATAAAAATTGTGACTTATGCTGATGATACACAATTGGTTATGACCTTAAACCACCCAGAAAATTCATCGGCGAGTTTGGGCCCTCGTTTGTAGGAGGTTGCCAAATGGATGGAGCTGTCATGTTTAAAATTGAATGGAGATAAACGGAGCTCATGCTCCTAGGCAACTCCCCACCAGCCAATTTAGGGTTACTGTGACAAACTGTTTTGCCCCTGCCCCACCACCTAAGAATCCGATTAAAAGTCTGGGAGTGTGGCTGGATCGCTCCCTGACCTTCAGACATCAAACAACTAAACTGTCTGCAACATGCTATGGCATTATGCGGATGCTTCGGAAAGTTCTTCCTCACCTCCCTTTCCTCGTAAGAAGGATAATGGTCCAGGCTCTGATTCTTTCACGCATGGACTACGGGAATGCCCTTTATCTAGGAGCTCCTAAGGCCATGACAACCAGACTACAGATCATTCAGAAATGCGCAGCCCGTTTGCTCCTAGGCCTCCCATATCGACAATCGGCTAAGCCTGCCTTGAGATCACTACACTGGCTACCAATAGTGGAGAGAATCAAATTCAAAGGACTGTGCATTGCCATAAATCGTTCTGGGGAAAAGGACCTGTGATCAATCTATGATCATCCCACACCTTCCCAACAGAAGCCTCCGCTTTACAAACATGCTGCTCGCCACAGTGCCAAAGATAAAGAGAGCAAGAAGCGGCGGCCCCTCTTCTCTTATAATGTGGCAGGGCTGTGGATCTCCCTTCCCCTTCACATACGCCAGGAATCGAATCATCTGGCATTACGGTAATTAGTGAAAACTTGGCTTTTTAAAGTCACAGCACAGTAAGAAGGCCGCCTTGGTCTGCGTCTGCATACAGAGCTGGGATTCCTCAGGGTAGCTATGCACTCTATAAATGTTTCTTTCATTTCATTCATTATATATGTGTAATATATATAAAGGAACGCCAATCCTTCTCACAGTATGCCAAATACTTAAATTATGTTGGTAATTAAGTGATCTCCTAATCTCTACCCTGGGCATTTCCTGGGGTGCTTAGCTGATGGATTCTCTGTGTGTTTATACATTTGCTGTTGCATCTTTCAGAGAAAACAATTGGCTGCAAGACTACGATGGTTTGCCGTACTGTATCACCTGCTCTCTTTGGATAAGGTCACAGTGATCCCGCAAAGGGGCTCTATTGCACTAAACCATACTAGCACTCTGGGTCTGTTAGTCTTTGGCCAAATTTCCTGTGAAAGATGATTACCCTCTAAAACAGTTCATCACTTGGAGGTTGGACCCAGTTTTCCCGTACTTCACTATTAATGGCTTGAACAGTATACAAACACTTGAGGAGACTAGATCGCTCCGTTTTTTGGTTGTGTTTTTTTTATGCAGTTTTATATAGTACAAACTCGGCCCAGGTGCATTGGAGTGCTTTGCATGGGCACCAGTTACCTTACACGAGGTCAGATTCATTTTATTTTTATGTGCAAGGAGGGTAAGGAATTTGCCTAGAGTCACAGGATAGTTAGCCAAAGCCGGAACTCTTGGTTCCAAAGTCAGCAGCTCTGGCCGTAACGCCGCACACTCACACCCACACCTTTCCATACGCCTGTTCCTCAGAGAATAGGAAGTTGAAGGTTCTGCTAAGATTTTATTACCAAGCAGTACCAGAAGTTGGACCTGGGCCTTTGGCACAGAGCGTTTCAAGTTATATTTTTAACGCAACGTGTTTTATTGAGACAACTATTATTGGAAGCAAGCATGAAGGTTTTGAATTGCTTCTACATTTTATAAGCTGCTATGATTGCAAAGTATTGTCGACATTTTGATTTGTAGTAAGAGAATTTGGAAGAATCGAACTACATTGATTATTTTTTTAAGTGGATGAAAATTTGCAAAGCGGCAATAATATCACCAGGAGTGCTTATTGAGTCTGCTCATTCTCCGTTGGAGCGGTACAAAAGGGGGAGGTAATGGACGGAACATCTGAACCAATCAAACACTCACACCCAGTCAAAAGATCTGGGTTTAATCCATCACCGTTCTTTAGCCCACTCTGCCACCCCAGTTCAGACATGGCTATATGCAAATCAGTCTGACCCTGTTCCTCATGGGAACAGTCCAGCCCGAACTGCCAAGCCATGCCTTCCCTGGACCGGAAACAAGCTTCCGAGGACCGGTTTCTGGCATTCCAGCCGGACTCACGTCGGAGCATACCCTGCCACACTTATGGCGGCCAAAAGCGGTACAAAAGGGGGTGGTAATGGACGGAGCATCTGAACGTGCTCACTGCGCCACTGGAGTCAAGCTATCCTGGCTGAAGACGGCTGATAGCCAGAAACCGGTCCTAGGACGCTTGATTCTGGTCCAGGGAAGACATGGCTTTGCAGTTCGGGCTGGACTGTTCCCATGAGGCACAGGGTCAAGACTGATTTGCATATGGCCATGTCTTAACTGGGGTGGCTTGGTGAGCAAAATAACGATGGATTAAACCCAGCTCTGTGACTGGGGGTGAATGTTTTGCCATTGTGCAACATTCCGTCCATCATCTTGTTTGTTTTGCCATTCGCCGTTGGAGGGCGCTTTTTTTCAATTGTACATACACCTCATGGATCAGGAGGTATATATTCACGAGCACCCAAGAGGATTATACAGAATAACTTTTTATAAGAAAAACTCATGAAAATAGGGTGTGCAACCGAAAAAAAATTGTCATTTTTTTTACTACAAGACTGTTTCATTTCCTTGTCCTCGTGAGAGGCGTGCAGTCCTCCATGTTTTAGTTGGACACTTCTTACTAAGAACGCTCCATTTAGGATAAGTATATCCATAAGTGGTTCTCATGATATATTGAATATTGTTGTTATTATCCTGCTGGTTTTTATATTGCAGGGAGGGATAACCAATTCATTTGTGCCCTGATGAAAGCCATGGACCCTTGGGCCTTGAATTGGCTGAAACGTGTTGGCATGCATAGGATCATAGGACCATTGAATCCTGCGGAAACCCTTTTTCCTGTTTTTAATAACCACTATCTCTCCACATTAAAGGGATACCTGGAGGTTATGGTGGTCTTTTAATGTTTAAAACCCCCCTGCCTTTTTCTCGTAAGAGCTTCCTGAAAAACGGTTGAGCCCATCCTGGCCTTTAGGAGCCAGGGTACCTCTATGATGTAGCATGAAACTGTTAGAGTGTGTGAGGGGAATTTAACAAAGAGGCTGTGCTCCCAATAGTTGTAGTAGCAAACCATTGTACCTCCTACTGAGAACTAGGCCACTACAGTATTATTTTTCCCTTTTTTCTGGTTGGGTTGGATACTATGTTGATTGTGGCCCTCATTTCTCTACCCAGGTGTTCCGTTTGGCTAGTTACCTGATAGTCCTTAAGCGTGGCTGAGTCCTGTGTGCCTTCAGCTGTCTCCAATTTCTGTAGCTTATCTTCTAGTGTTTTGAGTCTCTGCTTGATATGAGTACTTCTGCTTGCTTCGCTTGCAGCCCCCCCCGTATTAACGCCTTATAGGTGTCCCATACTGTGGACATAGTGCTCACAAAATTCTCATAGAGCTCAAAGAATCTCACTGTCTCGTCTGTAATTTCTTCCTGGAAAACCACATCTTGCAGCGACTCCCTTGATGCGCCCTATGATGCGGTCCAGGCAGGGCCGGACTGGGAACCAAAACCGGCCCTGGCAAAGTGCTCGGTGCCCCCCCCTGGGGGTGGGGGTGCGACCGTGCTCTTTGCCAGGGCCAGTTTTCGTTCGATTTTGTTACAGGGCCGTTTTTGCAGCAATGCTGCAAAAACGGCCCTGTAACAAAAACGGCCCCGTAACAAAAACGGCCCCCAGGGGCCCAAAACCGGCCCTCACCCTTGCGGCGCACCGGGGGATTGCCTGGTGTCCGCAACGGCCAGTCCGGGCCGATCCAGGGAGCGCTACTTCCAGCTGTACCTAAGAATGATCTGGTAGTGTTCCGGCTTGATGTTTGATAGCAGTAGTCCAGGCACTAATTCCACCTAACACCAACAAATAGTCCAACCGCTATCGCATGTTGTGGAATGAGGAGTAGCAAGTTCCCTCGCGGGTGTCCGTGTGTCACGCAGGCCAGACCTCTACCAAGTGCCCCTCACATAATACATTGCAAATCTAGTGGGCAGCTCTGGGATGTGGCCTTCTGCTGGTCCCAGATATGTCTGCCTGTGCGTCTAGTATAACATTAAAGAATTTCAGCAGAGCCAAATGTTTCTGTCTTGAGTAATGGGTCATAAAAGAAGTGGTCATCTGGGTTGAGGCCATAAGTACTGGACAGTGTGGTCGGCTGAGTGTGCATGAGTGTCTGCACAATAACGTATCTTCCCTTCCAGTCTGTTCGGGTTTTGAGAGGGCAAATTGTTGAGTTGCATGAGTTCAGTGTCTATCCGGTTGGTCAGGTGTGTCTCCTGTAGGTAGCTCACATCTATATCATGCCTGGTGACATTAGCCAATACCAGTCTAATTTTCCTAGGGTGATTGAGACCACAGATATTCCATGACAAACGTGTAACCGTAGGCATGTAAGTGGGTGTGATCCATGTGTTCAGTGACATAGCCTTGCTAGCAAGGTGGGATTCGCCACATCCTGCTGTTTGTACGTGTTCTGTCTCTAGAGTCAGCGTGCCATGCAAGAACATCAAAACCCCATAGTTCTTCTTCCTGCCCACCCACTCTGGATATCCCAACGTGCCAGAGGCCCAGCTACACCCACCCCCCTCCAGAAGTGGGAATTCTATATTCTACAATAGAAATGCCTCTCGCAACAACTATGTGAAGTAGGGGGCAATCGCTGTGGTCGCTCATCGAACATTTATAGTCCTACACACTCAGCAAGTCAGCCAACATGAAGGGGGCTTCGTAATATGAAAGGGGTACAGCTTACGCTCCACTATCTAGGGGAGTTGGTGGGCGGCCGTAGCTGGGCCACAATCTCGAGCATGGCTTGCGGTAGCGTGATGTCTAACAGTTAAGTCTCCATCGCTGTGTGATTCGCATTTTCATTCCCTTGTACTTCACCTCTTGCTGTTCTCTCGAACTATTGTAAAACGTAACACCTAAACCATGATATGAAAAACATTAGACTATCTTAGCAGTATTAAAGTGGGAAATGCATTGAATAGTGACAAGTGGTGTGAGGTGTCTTCAAAATGTCTTTCCTCTCTGGTATCCCATCTTTGCATCTGTTCGTACTCAGACTCCTCTGTCTTCTTCTTGAGTCTCCAGATTGTCTGCACATTTGTTATGCCCTGCGGCATTCAGTCCTATGTTCTTCTGAGCTGCCATAGATAACTAGCTTCTTGTGTCTGCTATACCATCACAAGTTTTATGCTGAAATCTTTTTATTGAATTAGATACTAGGGGATAACATAACATAACATAACATGTGTTTTGTAAAGCGCACGTTCACCACTACGGGTATCTTGGCGCTGAATAACAGATGTTTGTTGTTACCCAACTCAATGGTACTCATTTTATCGACCTCAGTTGGATGAAAGGCTGAGTGGACCCGCCGGGATTTGAACCTGTGACCATGAGGTCGAACACAGGCCCCTGGAGTAGACGCATTAGTCCACTGAGCCACCAGACCCGGCTCATGTATACAGGTAGCACATCTGGGGAAAAAACAGTACAAGTAGAACATAAGAAGAGTATTGGCAGGATAAACGGGTGTCTATTGGATGTTAGAACACACTACCTTTCTCTATCATGAGGAGAATATCAGTCACCAAAATGGTCTAATACAGATGTTTATATAGATGTTTGGATCGTCGGGGTCCGGTTCTGAGGGTATCACAGGTATACTGAGGGTGCCTAGCGTCGAGGGCGGTGTGCCAAATACGCTTCCACCCCCCTCCCGTGACCCATGGTGTACACCCATTACACCATCAAAGTGCAGAAACCTTAATGTTGGAAGCCTCCTAAACCAGGAGTTACTAGGAAGACAATTTCTCTTCCTTTTTTTTGCACCTTTTCACTTTCTTTTTCACTTGCACGTCCCTAGGTAAGGGTGGGCCTTAGCGTGTCCATACTGCCAGGGTTTAGTACACTTATAGAGTCCTGATGAATGCCTGGTAACTTTACACCGTTTCATAGGCAGAAACATGTTGACTGACGATTTGGAAATAACCACACAATTAATTGTGGACGATTTTCCTACACATACATTTTAATACGTCCTAAGTGATCACATATTAAATCAATTTTGGATACACTAAAGACATTTTTAATCTCCTCACTACCATTTAGTTTATTTTCACTGCACGCCAAAATCCTGCTCCGCAGTAGATCTGGCGTCGAAGCACACTAAAGAGGCACTCTGCCTCTTTAGTGGGGCCCAATGATGAAGCATGTCATCACCAGGTGGTGAGTGAGGGCTTTCCTAACCGACCCAAGTGAGGCAGTTTTTTCAATTCTTTTTGCTCCTTCGTGTGGTCTTGCTAAACCATATGACACTCTGCAGACGAAGAGCAACATTCACTAAATTGGACAGATCTCTGATATTCTTAGTATGGGCAGCAAAGAGGAGCAGACTCAGCTTGGATATGCTTGAACTGAACTTGAAGATGGGAGACCTAGGATTTCCGAATGTTAAATTATGTTACCCGTCTTCCTAGATGCAACATTGACCGATGTGGATAGAGGAATTTGATAAATAAGTACTGTGTAGGCCTCCACATGCTGAGTAACTTGACATATGGTCGCTGTAGCCATCCAAGCAAATAGGCCATGAGATGCTGGTACGTAAGTGGAAAGAGGGGGGTGTAATGTGCTATACAAGGAAGAAAGTTGATCACATTTGCACAGGCCTAGGAAACGTTTAGAATTAGACCAGACCAGTTTTTAAAGTATGCCAATTATCAAAATGTACTAAGGAGCAAGCCAGTATCAATTCAGTTTTGATTAAAAACCATAGAAGTAAAAAAATACAATCATAAAAAACATCAGTAAAAAGAAGTAAACACTCTGGTGGGAGACTATTGAACAGGGTAGTGGAGGTACTGCATCCTATAATGGGCCACATATTGGAGGCTTTCAATCTTGACACATATTAGAGGCTTGTCCTGTGCCTCCTCAGCATAATAGTAAAGCCAAAACGAGTAAACATGAGACACTAGCATTCATGGGAGCAGCGATAGCAAAACTTTAAGTAGCCATGATTGGTTGCTCCCCCGAGGGGTCCCACTAAAACAGCGTGGAAAAGAGACAAGACAGAGAAATTCCATTAGAAAGTCACAAGAAAAGAAGAAAAAGCAGAAGATGAGATAGCAGAATGGTCAGCGGTGGTAAGTAGACTGGTGGAGTAGCAAAGGATTTGAGTGGACCCCTCCTCGTACCAAGCGGAGGTTGCAGTATCCAAGAAAACAATTCTGATGGGAATAGGGCAAGTCGGTGGTCAAAAGGGATACCTTGAGGGGCATTTGTGTTAATTTGACTGATGTGGATGTGAAATGTGTGTGAAAGCAACCGAAACCTGAAATAATGTTAGAAGAACATAAAAGGTTTATTTAAATGGTGTGGATATTGGCAATATCTATGATGTTATGATTTTAAAAACAAATAAAGCTAAAAAGTAATTTTTTTTTAGAATAGCCCTTATGAGGATCAAAAAAACATCCATTGTATTTCATAAAAAGATAGCCTTAGTATCCCGCTCGGGTACATATCGACCATTTGAAATAGCCCTGGTGAAAAAGGCACCTGTTCAGTTATTAGTCAACAGCGTTAGTAACCTTGCACAATTCTTTTTTTTTTTTTTTTTTTGAAGATGTATTTTTTTCCCTGCCATATCCAGTTCACTCCCTATGTTAACAAGCAACATGTACTTTTGTTGTACTGTCCTTGCATTCTGACTCTCTCTGCACCTGGTCGTACATCCTCAGTTATCTCTGTATAGGTGTCCTCGGGGAAAAAAGGGGGAGGGGGAATGGGGGGGGAGGGGGGCGGGAGGACAGGGGGGGGAATGAAGAGGGTGGGGGGAGCATGGGAAAGAGGGGGGGAGGATTTGGGGGGGAAGAGGCAGGAGGGGAGGAAGGGAGGGGGAACGGACTGAAAGGGCGGGGATGATAGTCTCTGTTTAGTTAATTTTGCCACTCTCCGTCATTTTCTGTAGTCGCTGTGTGAGACAGGCTGACATCATCACCTGATTCAAAATCTAGTAGCATTGCATTCCATTCCAATGAAATGGGGTGCCTACGTAGACCTCTACGCTCCTCCCTCTGTAATTCGGCACTCTCTGCCTTACCCCATCTCAGCACCTCTCCACGGCAAATGTCTGGTTCTGGTGGCCTAGCTGATTTCCATCTCATGTTTATTGTTCTCTTGGCTAGTAATAATGCCATATCGGCGAAGCGGGATGCTACACTCCTCTTCTTCTCAGTTGGGCCTAGTCCCAGTATACAATATTCCATAGAGGTGTACGGTCGTGTCGGAGCCACCCTGGCTAACTCTTTATGTACCGTAGTCCAAAAGTACCCTAATTTTGGGCATTCCCATAGCATGTGCAATAGGTGTGCGTCGTCCGCTCTGCATCGGGGGCACGTGGCCGCAGCAGCAGGAAACTTGGTGTGTACCCTATGTGGAGTGAGGTATGCTCTGTGTATAATCATCAGTTGAATAAACTTACATTTTGGGTTCCTTGAAACCTTTTTAGGGAATTTGAGAATCTTCTCCCATTCTTTGTCTCTAAAGGCTCTTCCCATGTCTCCCTCCCACCGTTCGCTTGTGGGCTGAAGGGAAATGGCTCTACCGACCCTGATGCTATTCGTTAACCATTTGGTCAAATGGCTACCCGTTCCCATTAAATATTGCATAGTAAGCAATGGATTCGTGGATGGTTCCGCACCAGTCTGTGCCCATGTACGTGTCACATAGTGCTTAACTCTGGCAAATAATATAAATAACCTCTCAGGTGTCTGATGTGTTCTGTTAAATTCCGCAAATGTAAAGATGTCGCCATCCATAAACAGGTCTCCCACCTGCGTGACGCCTGCGTTATGCCAGGCAGCTAGGTCATGATCTGTAAGTGCGTGCAACCCAAGTGGAATCCCCAATAGCGGTATCGTAGGACCACATGACGTCATCGCATTCGTATATCTCACTGCTTTCTTCCAGCAGCCAATAGCGAGTTTAAGTAGAAGTGGGGCCGTGTCAGATATTTTAACCTTTGGTAACAATAGTTTATGGATGGCGCAGTTGCTCTGTCCGCTTCTGTCATATTTATCTCATGTAGATTGCGGCCTGCCAGCCAGTAAGCTAGCCATTGCAGTTGGCATGCGTAGTTATATGCCAACATATCCGGCAATCCCATGCCTCCCTGGGCAGTCGGTAGTTGTAGCTTGGCGAGACTAATGCGTCGTCTACCCGAGCCCCATACAATTTCTGTCAAGATAGTATTTATCGTTTTAAACGTACTTGCTGGAACCATAAGTGGCAAGTTCGTAAAGAAATAGAGAAGACTGGGTAGGACTACCATCTTAGAGATGGCTACCCTTCCGGACACCGAAAGTGGCAGCATGTTCCAGAACTGTACTTGCGCTTTCAAAGCGGTGATTGCTCCACCCAGATTTCCGTCCAACATGTCTTTCGTGTCTCTATATATTTGCACCCCTAAGTACCTGAAGGTTGTTGTCGCAATCTGCAAGCAGTATGGGGTGAACCGTAGTCGTGCGTCTCGACCCTCGGGCCAAACCAATATCCGTATGATTTGGTGTCGTTTATCGCAAGGCGTGATATTACTCGGAAGGCCTCAAAAATGTTTGGTATCGGGTCTAGACTGTCCCTCATGTCCCCTATGTATAATATGATGTCATCCGCATAAGCCGATACTATATGCGTCGTGGCAGTCCTCCATATACCCCTGTGTTGTGCACAAGTCCGGAGTTTATGTAATAGTGGTTCCAGCGCTAAGATGGAACAGTAGGGGTGATAGCGGGCAACCCTGTCTGGTGCCCTTTTCAATGCTAAGAGGGCGGGATATGCATTTATTAGTGCGTACCCTTGCCGTCGGCTGTGTATATAACAGAGTCCGAATTTACTTCGTGTTGCAAACATGTAATCCCATCTAAGGGAGTCCAATGCCTGTTTCAGGTCTAAAGATATACAGCCCTCCACACCCTTCACTGCGTCTTCATGAAGCATTATCTGGCTAAGCCTTTGTAGGTTTATCGCCGTACACCGGCCAGGGACAAAACCGCATTGGTCCGGGTGTACTAATTGTGGGACATAAGGGGCCAACCTCATCGCCAGAATTTTACTAAGAATTTTGTAATCTGTGTTTAATAGCGAGAGCGGTCGGTAGTTCGCAAGGTTTTGCTTGTCTCCACCAGGTTTTAAGAGGCAGACTATCAGTGCCTGTAACGTCGTGGGTGGGAGTGCATTAGTGTTCAGTGACTCTAGATAAAGCACGTGTAAATGCGGCACAAGAATGTCCGCATATGTCCCTTAAAACTCAGCCGGTAGGCCGTCCGACCCTGGGGTTTTACCTCACGGTAGCGCTCGGATCGCCTGCCTTATTTCTGCAACCGTGATGGGGCAGGCAATGTCAGTACTCTGTTCCGTCGTGAGTCATGGGACATCGAGATCCCTCATAAAGGAGTCAAACTGCTTCTCAGACAACGGCGTATGTCGCCCATATAATACCTCATAATATTCCTGAAACGTGTTGTTTATGCCCATTTGTGTCCGGACCTGCGTGCCCCTTTGGTCAGTCACTTCCATAATGGGAACATACATGGGTGCATCTCTTATTAATCTGGCCAGTAAGGGACCTGATCTATCCGCTTGGGCAAGTTGTTTGCAAGTGTATTCTTTATAGTCTAGTATTCTCAATTCCTCAAGCAATTCAGCATGATGAATATGCACCTCTTGAAGCTGCGTACGTTGCTCATTCGTGCCCGCTTCTTCGCTCTCTAGCATCGCCAGCCTCCCCTCCTCTCTCCTCAGTCCCTCTAGTACTGTGTGCCTCATGCCCACTTTCGTGCTCATGCCAACGCCTCGTATTGACACTTTGAAATCGTCCCACTCAACCTGTCTCGAGCTAGCTTTGCCAGTGTTGATGTGGAAATATTATGTGATAGCATCTGATAGCGTAGATCTAAAGACCGTATCTTCTAACAATTCCGGCGATAGGCGCCATGTTGGTATAGGAGTAGGGATCTTACCCCAATGCATCGTGACCTCTGCTGGATTGTGATCTGACAACGTCTTCCCCATGTGTTCAGCAGACACCATAGACCCCAACAAGGCCCTAGAGCAGAAGATTCCATCTATTCTAGTGTGTAATTTATGAGGTGGAGAATAAAAGGTGTATTCCCTATGCAATACATTTTTTTTCTCCTGATATCAGTCAAGTCCCAACCGTCTGCCCACTAATTTAGCGCTTCCGCTTGTTTCCTACTCTCCGCTGCATGGAGAGGAGGATGGGATTGGTCAAGGGATACATCCAGTACCGCATTACAGTCCCTCCCCCTATAATCCAGTCATACTCCGACCAATCAGCCAGTACTGTATTAAGCGTGGTGAGGAATGTTATCTGGTCCGTATTAGGCGCATATATACTGCCTAGTACAACATGAGTTCCGTCTAACGTCCCCCTCACAAACACATATCTAACCTCTGTGTTGATTCTTTGCTCTATCATTTGAAAGGGAATAGAATTCTTGAGCCACACTGCTGCTCCCCTCGAGAATGCGGAGTAAGTGGTGGCAAACAATTGGCCTTTCCATTTCTTTTGTAGTTTAGCACCTTCCGCACCATTAAGGTGGGTCTCTTGAAGACATGCTATATTCACCTGCCTCCGGTGCAACTGCGCTAGGATTCTATGCCTCTTGTGTATAGATCCCATACCTCGTACATTCCAGGTGCATATCTTATATGTGTTAGGAGTCTTTATGGCAGGGTGCATTGGACTCATACGTCGAACCCAGTACAAACATCGTGTAGTGCATAGTATCAGAAATCATAAGTGCCCCCATTGTATCTAACTTCCTAACCTTAAGGTCTCCATCAAAACAGATCTTGAGACCAAACATCAATGCCCAACGTGGGCAACAAAGAAACCAAATTGTGACTGCGCCCTGGGGGGTGTGGCGGGCACACTCACTCAACAAGTAGTCGCTAACAGGTACAGTGGTTTACCCTGAGCCTAAAAAAAAGTACCCTGCTCATGTTTGCCCACCCCCGTCTCACACATCAGTATCATACATTACCAAACGTTGCTTCAGCAGTTATACTTATAAGTCATTCGCCTCTTGTGCTGTGATTTTCGGGAACAATTGCACACTAGTGACAGAGCCCGACAGTTCTGTGTGTGAGTCCGAGTAACAGCCCGAGTTCATTTTGTCTGTGGCATCATGTGCTGCCAGTGCATCTGTTGTAAGTAAAAGTTGTCGCCAAGGTCGATCTTGAGTCGTCAGGACCCTTCGTCTAGTCGCATCAGTCAGCGCAGTGGGTTTGCGTCGTGTTGTGGATCGGACCGTGTCTTGGTGTGGTGATCCCTCTTCCTGATCATCCTCCATAGGATCTTGTGTGCGTGTTGGCGTAAGTGTTACCTCCATCCACTCCGAAGCCTCCTCAGGAGAGTTAAAGAAATAAGTCTTATTACCGTGGATAACTTTTAAGCGGTCCGGGAAAAGGAGTGCATACTTCAGGTTATGGTTGCGCAGCCTGCGCTTCACTCCCAGAAAAGTCAATCTGGTCTTTTGGACCGTAGGCGTGAAATCTGGATAGATAGACACCGTTTTGTTCTCAAATTTCAATGGAGCTTTCTCCCTGGATGCCCTTAGAACCTTGCGCCCTCTGTCTTTATAGTGTAGGAGGCGCACAATCAGAGGTCTCGGTGGGGCCCCCGGTTTTGGAGGTCTCGGAGGTATCCTGTGCGCCCTTTCCACACTGTATAGTGGGGTAAGATCTGTAGGCCCCACCATTGATTTTAGCCAGTCTTCCACAAACTGCGTGGGATTCCTCCACTCACTGCGTTCTGGCACTCCCAAAATGCGAACATTGTTGCGGCGCAAGCGTCCTTCCGCCTCATCCACTCTGTCTCCTAAGTTCTTAAGCTGCCGTTCCATGTTTTCAAGCTTCGTTGAGTGTTCGGTTTGCTGCGGAATCAGATCGTCCAACGCGAGTTTGTGCTCCTGTACCTTCTCAGCCAGTTTATTGTGGTCGGCTTTCAGAAAGGACATTCCCGTTGCCTTAGCATCCATCCGTGCTTCCAGCGCTTCCCGTGAGGCACGTATTTCTGTTAGTATGAGGTTTAGCTTAGCCTCCTGAGTGTTCTTGCCCGTTGGTGGAATAATTTCATTATTGGAAGAGGCCAGCGGATCTTCAGACCCGATAGATTGTTGGTCAGCGTCCGCCGCAGGGTCCTGGTGCTTGAGTTTCCTACCCATGGCTGTGCGTGGCAAGTGCGTCGTGTTCAGCTATCCGTGAAAGGCTCTGCGTCCTGTGGCGGCAGTATACATGTAATGTAATGTAATGTAATGTAAGTGTGCACTTTTATAGCGCGACTGTCACTCCAAGGAGCATCCTGGCGCTTATAGCCCGTTATCCAGTGTAAGAAATTAGAATATTATTTGGGTTGGCTAACTAGCCACTTCAGGATTAATCACAGCTTCTGTAACCGTGAACCCTCAAAGTCTTTAAATTAGCCTAAGAAAATCTCCCCTGGTACTATATCACAGAATGGGCTGGTTTAATTTAGGGCAATGTGTCCAGTATTTTTGCAGCACTAAAACAGTACTAAAGTGAAACTTAAAAGCAATAAAATTACCAAACAAAAATAAATTGAGTAGTGTGATAAACAAAATTCTACTAAAATTATAAAAATTCATTAATTAGAACTGGAAATATGAATCTTTAAACTTAAGTAGAAATGGCTCTAAAAAACACAAAGCGCCAATGATCATGGTAGACGAGATGAAGTATAGGTCGGATGTAACAACCAGGTTTGTCCTGGTCAAATATTTCATCTTCTGACTTATTCTTTAAGTGCCAATCAATTACAGGAGTACACTTTTAAGTCCCCCAGTTCCTCAGGGAAGACACTTAGACACTCCCAGAGTGTCCAACAGAAGGCAACTGCAGTGTCCATTTGCCACAGATTAGCTGGGTACTTCCAGGAAAAGGGCTCTTGCAGCTTGTCTTTCCGTAGCCAAACAGGAGTTCATACCAACTGACCCTTCGATTCCACTTCCTTGTCCTGGTTGAAAGAGGGCGAAGTAGTTGTTGTTGTTTGCTTTACTGCAAACCGGCCCAAAATGAAATCTATCGGAGCAAATCCAAGAAGGTGAAGGTCTAAACTTGGGCTCTAAGCATGTAAGGATTGGACTATGGTACTCTTGGTACCCTGCAATATCTAACACAAAAATTCAGTTTGACGCAGGCACTGTACCCACAACAAACCCAGAGACAGACGCCTGGGAGTACTAAAACAGGGCGCATTAGCAAACAGACAGGGAGAACACAAGAATTGTCTTGGCATCCTGTTCTTTCCCTTTCAAGTGCACCTCAAGTGTTACATGTGGCTCAACAGACCTGCCAAGCAGGGTTGAACTCTGTGCTGTCTAAAACATGCCCACAGCCCACACTATGAATATTCTGTGGAATTCAGAGGAGTCATCTTTGCTCACTCATGTCAGCCTATTGTTTGCTCCTGAACGTATTTCACACCTACTCCAGGTTAAACATGGGCTGAAAGATGGCACAGTCTTATGCTAATTAGCCTCCTGACATTTCAGGCCAGTAAAGGATAACTTTCTGAAAGATACTTTTCTCTAATGTGTTTTAAGAATCTGACTACACCATCAGATTGTATTTTAATATTATTAAAACAGTGGCTTAAATATGTTTTTAGCTTGTCCTATCCCTTAGATACTGCATTAGTATTTTATTCTGTACTCTAGTTTTCTACATACGACAGCTAGGCCTGCCACATTGAAAACAGCTTCTAGGGCCTTGTCAATATAGGCACATGGTAACATTCAATTTCTACATACCCCACTTTTAAATACCATGCCCCCTACCTAATGAGCTGGAACGCTTACTTTGGATGATTTATTATTATTCAAAAAGGAGGTTTTTAACCTATCAAATAGGTTTAGTTTAAGTAGTTGTACTGCAGGTTTTACACTGCAGCTGCCAGCCTAGATTGGTAGGCTTGAAGCCATGTTTTCTTATCACGCTAGTGGATGGCAGAATGCATGCTGTAGTCCACACGTGACAGTTTATGTATCATGCCAAAGTTAAATACACCCATCAGGGATAAGCCACTTTCTTCATGTTTTAGGGTCGGAGCACAAACAGTGGGCAGTGAACATCAGTGCTCTAGTGTGCCGAGTCTTAAACTCAGCAATAAAATAGCATCCAGCAAAAGGTGAAAAATCTGGAGTGACCATGCAGAAAAAGCAAATTTCCTGCACCCATGTTTAGATGTTTCTTATTTGACGGCATTCAGGAAGGCAACAGAATCTACATTAACATTCACACTGAATACCCTGTGTAAATTTGACCTGTTGTTGAGCAATGCAAAATCCTTTCTGGTTCCCATCCAGAAGGTCTCAGTTCAAAGTGACAATCCAAAACTCTTGTGTCACGAAATTCTTCCACCTTTCAGAGATGGTAACTGCTAGTCAACTATGGGTCGCTTTTAACAAGTGACAGTCAGTCAGTCAATCACTTTTATTCGATTAATAAAAATCAAAAAAAGACACAGAATACAATAATCACAATCAATACAATACAATACAATAATTACAATCAATTAGAGATAAAAATATGAGCATATCAAGTTTAAAATGAACATATCTCATGTGTTCACTAAAACAATTTAAAAATATATATCTTTTCATTTAAAAAATTTCCATTTGACAATCGGCTTCAAGGTATTAAAAGGCACCAGCACTATTAAGAAGATTCAATTGTAATTGGTCTGAGCTGTAAGTTAAAACGCTTCTTATTAATGCGAACACCTGTTACTAGGAAACTTGCTACGTGAAATGTAACATGTGCACTAGGTAAAAGTTGTAAAAACAGGAGTACTGGCCTGACCTGTAAAAAGCCTGCCTCCCGCAAAATGGATAACAGATATTTTTTCCTAATCTGGGCATAATGTTCACAAAACATAATAAAATGGAGTGTGTCCTGTGCAGAGAACTGGTCGCAATCGCACGGATTTGCGTGTAAAGGCGTATCCGAAGTTGGATAAGAACCCAACATAAAATGTATCAGATTTAAACGAAATCTTGTTAAGAGGAAGCGATGAAACGGTCTAGTTACAAAAACAAGGTAAGGTTCAGGACCTGGTACAGATATAAGTGCGTAGTTCCTTCTGACAAGCGTTTTTCTCATCTCAGTCTCCTCCCTCTCTGCCGTGAACAGGTTTACCAGAGTAGATTTAATCTCCATGAGATCCTCTTTTTTGATGCGTTCTGGGAAATAAAAAAGCTCAATGCGCCCCACGTTCTTGAGCATTCCTTTGACATGCCAACCATGGGATTCTGTAAACTCTGTCCAAGGCAATCTTTGAGTATCAAATGATTTAAGGAGATTTCATGGTTAAGCCAAGTTTCTAACCAGCAAATTACAGGTGCATATTTTATGAAGTCTGTTACATACCCTGTGCCTAGCTCTGAGTGTACTCTAAAGGTGGGGGTGGACTGGGGAACAGAAAGCAGGGATCTAAAAAATGTATTCTCGACCTTCTGGATGTTATCAGGTTTTCTGTAACCCCAAGTGAAAACTATGATAGCAAGGTGATTTCAGCGCCTTCTGAGATTCCAGTAATCCTACATAAAGGTGGTTCCCCATGCCAATCTGCATGTACGCCCCATGCAGGTCTGTTCTGTGGAGCACTGGGATCAGCTTGGATAATATAAGCATGTCACAACCCAATCCTCCTATCCTTGTTTCTTCCACTCAGACATACATTGGGTTGTCACGAACATCTGCTAGGTTCCTCACATCCTCTTGGAGCATAAGTTGGGGTTACATTGTGAGAACTCCAAGCCTTGTGGAACAAGTCGGCTAATGATTGCATGTAAACATGTTTAGGCTTTTAAAGCATCTTCCTGCCATTGAATGTCTCCCTACGAGTACTGGAAGACAAGTTGATGATCCACATAGACATTACCACTGCCCTCTTTTGCATAAGGAAGGAATAAGGCACTCACGCTCCACATCTTTGCCGGCTGACTGTAATTCTGTTGGAGTGGGCTCTAAAGCAGGTCATCTTCCTTCAATTCTTGCATTTTGTGGAGAGGGAATTGCTCCAGGAAGTCCTTGACCGCATCTTCGAAGCCTAATGTTGAGCTCCATTATACCCACTGCTACACAGATGCA
The DNA here is from genome assembly GCF_964263255.1 of Lissotriton vulgaris. Lineage (NCBI taxonomy): Eukaryota > Metazoa > Chordata > Amphibia > Caudata > Salamandridae > Lissotriton > Lissotriton vulgaris. Next base: position 255,185,724 of record NC_141687.1, read on the forward strand.
ATGGGCCGTGTTCTTTGATGGACAGGGAGATGCAGTTCTCTGTGGAAAGCCTGATTCTGTACTGGAAAGTGTCATTTATGAATAGTGTTCCTTTTACCCCTTTCTTTGTGCCGGTCTAGAAATCCTCTATGTGAACATTGTATATAAGTGGCTCATGTTCTCACATTGGCTATTAGTGGAGATACTACCCCACTTAGATGCTTAGTCGATATCAGGGCGCAGATGGACACTTGTTAGGCCTGTTTACTAGAGCTTGGAAATCCTTGAAATGTGGTTTTCAGCCCATCAGTCTTCATGCTTAGATCACCAGTGCAAAGGTCTCATCTGTAGCCTTTCACATTTGTGCTGCTTTTACAAATGGCTGTAAACAATATGACTCATTCATCCTGCTTTTTGTAAGCTTTGCTCTCTTGATGTTTCAAAAAAAGAAGCAGAGTTAGTCCAGAAGCTTAAGGAGGCGAATTTGCTTGAGGGCTGGTACATGTGTGCTCTAACATCCCTCTGTATTCTGGGGCTGTGAAATGAAGAAGAGCAGTACGACAGAGTAGGGGGAGAGATACTCCTGATATTCTGGTACTCTTGGTGCTTGGTTTCTCGCCTGTTCACCTATTCATATCCTTTGCATGTGGGGAGTGAACAAGGGAGTGGTGAGGTTGTGTGGTGATGTTCCCATAGGGAGGCCTATCTTTGCATAGAGAGATTGGAGACGTTGAAAGGAAGCTTTGTATACGGAAAATGATTGCTGTTCTTTCCTGCAGCTGCATGCATTTCTCAACTAGTTATTAACAAGCATTGGCAAAGCCAATATGAATATGCGAAATGTATTGGCTTTGCTATTTTATTTTTTAGCTATGTTGCAAATGGCTGAAAGTAATGTAAAAAAGCTGTCTGACATAGCCAGCGTTGTCTGCGTTCTAGCACTTTTCTTTCAGTTATACAGCACTGAAGCTAGCGCTGCTGTATTATTGACTGTGCCTATGCTTGGTATGGATATGCTTGGTATGGAATGCCATGTGGTAAATTATAAGTATTCATATAGTTTTTACGACGGCTGAAGTGCTAATGTAATAGTATGGAGAATGACCTTGCCAAGGTCTTAGTGTGTTCAGATACGGAAGCATTTTAGGGCCATACAAAAATGGTGAAATGTGCCATATAAATGCAGTGAATGTAGCATAAGTTGTAGGTAGACGGAAAAGTCCATAGGTTACAGCTTTTATTACAGTGATTCTATAGGCTATGTGTTACTTTAGGTGCAATAGTTACAAAAGAACTAGGAAAGGACTCCTGACGGCTTGTTTAGTTGTAAAATAGAGCTATAATCCAGGTAACTGTACTTGTGACTGATTGTTTAGTATTGAAATATAGCAATAATTGGTGTTTAGTGGGTTTCCTAGACCTTTTGGCCCCTGTGGGACTGCACCTGCTGCACCATTCAAATCATGATGCTAGTACCTGCAAGGTAACTGCACTTGTGACTGCTTATTTAGTAGTAAAATATAGCAATAATCAGTGTTCAGTGAGTTTCGTAGACCTTTTGGCCCTGTGCTACTGCACCATTGAAATAATGACCCTAGTACCTGCAAGGACAAAATGAGGAAACCGTTTATATCCAGAAATATGTATTCTTAAAAAGGCACAGTTGCAGACTGAATACATAATTATTGTGTAGCTAAACATAAACACAAAAGTTTTCATGAAAAGGGCCTTTAAATCCAACACTCTAAAACGAGTTGCCACAGGTGTCATAAATAAAGAATATGCTTTACACATCAAAGTGAATACCAAGCATTGTTAAATTGTGTTAGTGTGGCTGGCTCTGCCCTGTGAAAAGATCTTATCCTGTGCTTAAGAGTGAATGTGCCATAGACCGTGTAAATTGCCTAATATAACCATACATGAGGCTGACGCTGACACTGAAATGCGGATTTGTCCTTTGTTACTAAAAAGGCAGTTTCACAAATTAAATAGACTCACCAAAGAACAGGAATTTTGCAAAAAAAGTGAAAATATTCGGTGCAGCAGAAGAACGAGATTTTGAGATGGCTATGTCTAAAATATTTTTTTTTAAAGGGCACAACAAGCTCTATGGAGCATGGAGAAAGTACGCTGCATTCCTCTTTCCTATAAACACTCTCAATTTGAAGTGCGTCAAAAGCAAAATAAATACGAGGCTCCCACGAAAACACAGCTTGACATGCAACCTTGGTCTTTGAATGCCCAGCAAATGTGACGAGACAAGAACAATATTTCGCGCTATATAAAACTCTGTAAAATAAAATATTTAAAGGCCTGTCTATTATAGAAAACTAGTTTGTGGAAGAATGCTGTAAGCATGGCTTTAGCATGGGGAAGTGCGAACTCTAGTTGCAAAGCCTAAAGTAAATAAAGCCAGCAAATGTAAAGGCAGAAAATGTGAGTTACAAACCACAAAGCCAATAGCAAGCCATGGGCAGGATCCATTCTCAGGTCCACTTTCTGAAATTCCACAAGATATCTTTGGCATTGCCAGACAGCTAAACTGTCTGGTAGGGGGCGACCTAGAAAAGGAGATCAAAGACTAAGAATAGCGGTATCACCATGAAAGTAACATTTTCTTACTTCTTAATTCAACTTTTTTGCATTATCAACCTATGGAATTCCCGCTCCAGCTAGGTCTTACTCTAGCTACCGTTGTGAGCTGAAGCTGCCTCTCAATGTGTCACAAACGAAGCTGTGTGCAGATGGATCTGTAAATACATGAACGTGTCCAGCCTTGCAAAATTCTGTCCACCCACCCCAGTTATCTCTTTATCGCTAGACATTAAGAACTAGAATGTGGTTCACACAGGCTACTATTTGCGCGTAGAGGGTTCCTGCTCGTCAAGCATACAAGTCTTGTGTTTTTTTTTACTTTAACTTGTTGGCTTCTGCTGTAGTTTCATGACCCAAGCCTACTACAGATGACAATTTAGAAGGCTGACGACCCTCGTGAAACCCCTTTGAGGAGTTACCTTCTATTTTCTCCTTCTGGAAATTGTTCCAAGGTTCGTATGTATTTCTCAAAAGCTAGTACAGACAAGGTTATCTGAACCATTTCTAAGGAAGAACTAGATCTCATTGGAGAACTTTAGGAAAAACAACTGAAGCGACCACTTAATAGGTACGAGTTCTCTTCTCTCTGCCCTTATCATAGTCCGGTGACACTTACTTCCATGGAGTTGTTTATATTAGCACTGTATTGCTCAAATGTGCCTTCCTCCTATCCTCTTACTACATCGAGTAACAAGCGTTGGCATATCCATTAGGTCTGGGAGAGATAGGCTAATGCATGAAGTGACTGCACATTAGAACAAGACACATGGAAGGGAGTTAGCGGTAATGTACAGTGCTGTAGTTGTAAATTAGCCCCTCGTGCAGTTCAGTCCAAGCACTTGTGTGGTGGTGGAAGGACACACTCAAACATTTAATCAGGTGAGAGATGAATACTCCACTATACCCAGCAACAATGTGGCTGATAAAGCCCAGTGGCTAAAGAGGCTGCTAAAACAAAGCCAGTCGTTAGAAGGGGTTAGCCGTACACCCACGCTATGTATATTGTTAGTAATAGGGCTGTTTGACAGCTGTGCAGTGAACATCCAGACCTAGAAGGGGGCAGGTGCACTCATTCACACACACACACCCACACACACACCCACCCACACACACACACACACATATATATATATATATATCGCTCAGTTCTCCTATAATTCCCACAGGAAAGACAGCACTCTAGAGGGTGGCAGGTTAAACGGGTATTTTAATCGAGTAACAACAAACGCGTTTCGGTGTTTAGCCTTCGTCAGTGTCAATGACACTAAACTCATGCACTACTGATAAAGCATTTACAATTTCGTGGCAACATACAAGGGACTGACCCCTCTGTGTCAAATAAGACGCCATCTTAGAGTATGTTACAAATGCACATAAAAGCACAGTTTTTCAACCGAAGATCGGTTCATTTAGGATGCAGTGGGTATACAATGATGCTAAAATGAAAATTACACAATTCTCTATACATGTATATAAATATATATATATATATATATATATATATATATATATATATATATATATATATATATAAATTCTGGCGAGACCAGTCAATTCAGTACTATCTGAATTCCTAGAACCTAATAATCTGCTTCACCCTACACAGATGGGCTTTCGGCCCCTACATGGGACAGAGACAGCGCTCCTTGCGGTAGCTGAATAACCCAGGAGAATCCTGGATCAGGGTGGCGTAGCGGCTATCATTCTCCTGGCTCTCAGCGCCGCATTTGATACCGTCAACCATAACATCCTGCCCTCCAGACTCAGGAGATTAGGAGGTTCAATTGCATGGCTACAATCCTTCCTAGAGGACAGAACTTTTCAGGTCTTCGAAGAAGATGCTCTATCTAAGGGTATGGTCCTCAAATGCGGTGTGTTTCGGGGATCTTCCCTGAGCCCTACTCTATTTAAAATATATATGAGATCGCTGGCTGAGATAGTCCAGCATTTGGCATAAAAATTGTGACTTATGCTGATGATACACAATTGGTTATGACCTTAAACCACCCAGAAAATTCATCGGCGAGTTTGGGCCCTCGTTTGTAGGAGGTTGCCAAATGGATGGAGCTGTCATGTTTAAAATTGAATGGAGATAAACGGAGCTCATGCTCCTAGGCAACTCCCCACCAGCCAATTTAGGGTTACTGTGACAAACTGTTTTGCCCCTGCCCCACCACCTAAGAATCCGATTAAAAGTCTGGGAGTGTGGCTGGATCGCTCCCTGACCTTCAGACATCAAACAACTAAACTGTCTGCAACATGCTATGGCATTATGCGGATGCTTCGGAAAGTTCTTCCTCACCTCCCTTTCCTCGTAAGAAGGATAATGGTCCAGGCTCTGATTCTTTCACGCATGGACTACGGGAATGCCCTTTATCTAGGAGCTCCTAAGGCCATGACAACCAGACTACAGATCATTCAGAAATGCGCAGCCCGTTTGCTCCTAGGCCTCCCATATCGACAATCGGCTAAGCCTGCCTTGAGATCACTACACTGGCTACCAATAGTGGAGAGAATCAAATTCAAAGGACTGTGCATTGCCATAAATCGTTCTGGGGAAAAGGACCTGTGATCAATCTATGATCATCCCACACCTTCCCAACAGAAGCCTCCGCTTTACAAACATGCTGCTCGCCACAGTGCCAAAGATAAAGAGAGCAAGAAGCGGCGGCCCCTCTTCTCTTATAATGTGGCAGGGCTGTGGATCTCCCTTCCCCTTCACATACGCCAGGAATCGAATCATCTGGCATTACGGTAATTAGTGAAAACTTGGCTTTTTAAAGTCACAGCACAGTAAGAAGGCCGCCTTGGTCTGCGTCTGCATACAGAGCTGGGATTCCTCAGGGTAGCTATGCACTCTATAAATGTTTCTTTCATTTCATTCATTATATATGTGTAATATATATAAAGGAACGCCAATCCTTCTCACAGTATGCCAAATACTTAAATTATGTTGGTAATTAAGTGATCTCCTAATCTCTACCCTGGGCATTTCCTGGGGTGCTTAGCTGATGGATTCTCTGTGTGTTTATACATTTGCTGTTGCATCTTTCAGAGAAAACAATTGGCTGCAAGACTACGATGGTTTGCCGTACTGTATCACCTGCTCTCTTTGGATAAGGTCACAGTGATCCCGCAAAGGGGCTCTATTGCACTAAACCATACTAGCACTCTGGGTCTGTTAGTCTTTGGCCAAATTTCCTGTGAAAGATGATTACCCTCTAAAACAGTTCATCACTTGGAGGTTGGACCCAGTTTTCCCGTACTTCACTATTAATGGCTTGAACAGTATACAAACACTTGAGGAGACTAGATCGCTCCGTTTTTTGGTTGTGTTTTTTTTATGCAGTTTTATATAGTACAAACTCGGCCCAGGTGCATTGGAGTGCTTTGCATGGGCACCAGTTACCTTACACGAGGTCAGATTCATTTTATTTTTATGTGCAAGGAGGGTAAGGAATTTGCCTAGAGTCACAGGATAGTTAGCCAAAGCCGGAACTCTTGGTTCCAAAGTCAGCAGCTCTGGCCGTAACGCCGCACACTCACACCCACACCTTTCCATACGCCTGTTCCTCAGAGAATAGGAAGTTGAAGGTTCTGCTAAGATTTTATTACCAAGCAGTACCAGAAGTTGGACCTGGGCCTTTGGCACAGAGCGTTTCAAGTTATATTTTTAACGCAACGTGTTTTATTGAGACAACTATTATTGGAAGCAAGCATGAAGGTTTTGAATTGCTTCTACATTTTATAAGCTGCTATGATTGCAAAGTATTGTCGACATTTTGATTTGTAGTAAGAGAATTTGGAAGAATCGAACTACATTGATTATTTTTTTAAGTGGATGAAAATTTGCAAAGCGGCAATAATATCACCAGGAGTGCTTATTGAGTCTGCTCATTCTCCGTTGGAGCGGTACAAAAGGGGGAGGTAATGGACGGAACATCTGAACCAATCAAACACTCACACCCAGTCAAAAGATCTGGGTTTAATCCATCACCGTTCTTTAGCCCACTCTGCCACCCCAGTTCAGACATGGCTATATGCAAATCAGTCTGACCCTGTTCCTCATGGGAACAGTCCAGCCCGAACTGCCAAGCCATGCCTTCCCTGGACCGGAAACAAGCTTCCGAGGACCGGTTTCTGGCATTCCAGCCGGACTCACGTCGGAGCATACCCTGCCACACTTATGGCGGCCAAAAGCGGTACAAAAGGGGGTGGTAATGGACGGAGCATCTGAACGTGCTCACTGCGCCACTGGAGTCAAGCTATCCTGGCTGAAGACGGCTGATAGCCAGAAACCGGTCCTAGGACGCTTGATTCTGGTCCAGGGAAGACATGGCTTTGCAGTTCGGGCTGGACTGTTCCCATGAGGCACAGGGTCAAGACTGATTTGCATATGGCCATGTCTTAACTGGGGTGGCTTGGTGAGCAAAATAACGATGGATTAAACCCAGCTCTGTGACTGGGGGTGAATGTTTTGCCATTGTGCAACATTCCGTCCATCATCTTGTTTGTTTTGCCATTCGCCGTTGGAGGGCGCTTTTTTTCAATTGTACATACACCTCATGGATCAGGAGGTATATATTCACGAGCACCCAAGAGGATTATACAGAATAACTTTTTATAAGAAAAACTCATGAAAATAGGGTGTGCAACCGAAAAAAAATTGTCATTTTTTTTACTACAAGACTGTTTCATTTCCTTGTCCTCGTGAGAGGCGTGCAGTCCTCCATGTTTTAGTTGGACACTTCTTACTAAGAACGCTCCATTTAGGATAAGTATATCCATAAGTGGTTCTCATGATATATTGAATATTGTTGTTATTATCCTGCTGGTTTTTATATTGCAGGGAGGGATAACCAATTCATTTGTGCCCTGATGAAAGCCATGGACCCTTGGGCCTTGAATTGGCTGAAACGTGTTGGCATGCATAGGATCATAGGACCATTGAATCCTGCGGAAACCCTTTTTCCTGTTTTTAATAACCACTATCTCTCCACATTAAAGGGATACCTGGAGGTTATGGTGGTCTTTTAATGTTTAAAACCCCCCTGCCTTTTTCTCGTAAGAGCTTCCTGAAAAACGGTTGAGCCCATCCTGGCCTTTAGGAGCCAGGGTACCTCTATGATGTAGCATGAAACTGTTAGAGTGTGTGAGGGGAATTTAACAAAGAGGCTGTGCTCCCAATAGTTGTAGTAGCAAACCATTGTACCTCCTACTGAGAACTAGGCCACTACAGTATTATTTTTCCCTTTTTTCTGGTTGGGTTGGATACTATGTTGATTGTGGCCCTCATTTCTCTACCCAGGTGTTCCGTTTGGCTAGTTACCTGATAGTCCTTAAGCGTGGCTGAGTCCTGTGTGCCTTCAGCTGTCTCCAATTTCTGTAGCTTATCTTCTAGTGTTTTGAGTCTCTGCTTGATATGAGTACTTCTGCTTGCTTCGCTTGCAGCCCCCCCCGTATGAACGCCTTATAGGTGTCCCATACTGTGGACATAGTGCTCACAAAATTCTCATAGAGCTCAAAGAATCTCACTGTCTCGTCTGTAATTTCTTCCTGGAAAACCACATCTTGCAGCGACTCCCTTGATGCGCCCTATGATGCGGTCCAGGCAGGGCCGGACTGGGAACCAAAACCGGCCCTGGCAAAGTGCTCGGTGCCCCCCCCTGGGGGTGGGGGTGCGACCGTGCTCTTTGCCAGGGCCAGTTTTCGTTCGATTTTGTTACAGGGCCGTTTTTGCAGCAATGCTGCAAAAACGGCCCTGTAACAAAAACGGCCCCGTAACAAAAACGGCCCCCAGGGGCCCAAAACCGGCCCTCACCCTTGCGGCGCACCGGGGGATTGCCTGGTGTCCGCAACGGCCAGTCCGGGCCGATCCAGGGAGCGCTACTTCCAGCTGTACCTAAGAATGATCTGGTAGTGTTCCGGCTTGATGTTTGATAGCAGTAGTCCAGGCACTAATTCCACCTAACACCAACAAATAGTCCAACCGCTATCGCATGTTGTGGAATGAGGAGTAGCAAGTTCCCTCGCGGGTGTCCGTGTGTCACGCAGGCCAGACCTCTACCAAGTGCCCCTCACATAATACATTGCAAATCTAGTGGGCAGCTCTGGGATGTGGCCTTCTGCTGGTCCCAGATATGTCTGCCTGTGCGTCTAGTATAACATTAAAGAATTTCAGCAGAGCCAAATGTTTCTGTCTTGAGTAATGGGTCATAAAAGAAGTGGTCATCTGGGTTGAGGCCATAAGTACTGGACAGTGTGGTCGGCTGAGTGTGCATGAGTGTCTGCACAATAACGTATCTTCCCTTCCAGTCTGTTCGGGTTTTGAGAGGGCAAATTGTTGAGTTGCATGAGTTCAGTGTCTATCCGGTTGGTCAGGTGTGTCTCCTGTAGGTAGCTCACATCTATATCATGCCTGGTGACATTAGCCAATACCAGTCTAATTTTCCTAGGGTGATTGAGACCACAGATATTCCATGACAAACGTGTAACCGTAGGCATGTAAGTGGGTGTGATCCATGTGTTCAGTGACATAGCCTTGCTAGCAAGGTGGGATTCGCCACATCCTGCTGTTTGTACGTGTTCTGTCTCTAGAGTCAGCGTGCCATGCAAGAACATCAAAACCCCATAGTTCTTCTTCCTGCCCACCCACTCTGGATATCCCAACGTGCCAGAGGCCCAGCTACACCCACCCCCCTCCAGAAGTGGGAATTCTATATTCTACAATAGAAATGCCTCTCGCAACAACTATGTGAAGTAGGGGGCAATCGCTGTGGTCGCTCATCGAACATTTATAGTCCTACACACTCAGCAAGTCAGCCAACATGAAGGGGGCTTCGTAATATGAAAGGGGTACAGCTTACGCTCCACTATCTAGGGGAGTTGGTGGGCGGCCGTAGCTGGGCCACAATCTCGAGCATGGCTTGCGGTAGCGTGATGTCTAACAGTTAAGTCTCCATCGCTGTGTGATTCGCATTTTCATTCCCTTGTACTTCACCTCTTGCTGTTCTCTCGAACTATTGTAAAACGTAACACCTAAACCATGATATGAAAAACATTAGACTATCTTAGCAGTATTAAAGTGGGAAATGCATTGAATAGTGACAAGTGGTGTGAGGTGTCTTCAAAATGTCTTTCCTCTCTGGTATCCCATCTTTGCATCTGTTCGTACTCAGACTCCTCTGTCTTCTTCTTGAGTCTCCAGATTGTCTGCACATTTGTTATGCCCTGCGGCATTCAGTCCTATGTTCTTCTGAGCTGCCATAGATAACTAGCTTCTTGTGTCTGCTATACCATCACAAGTTTTATGCTGAAATCTTTTTATTGAATTAGATACTAGGGGATAACATAACATAACATAACATGTGTTTTGTAAAGCGCACGTTCACCACTACGGGTATCTTGGCGCTGAATAACAGATGTTTGTTGTTACCCAACTCAATGGTACTCATTTTATCGACCTCAGTTGGATGAAAGGCTGAGTGGACCCGCCGGGATTTGAACCTGTGACCATGAGGTCGAACACAGGCCCCTGGAGTAGACGCATTAGTCCACTGAGCCACCAGACCCGGCTCATGTATACAGGTAGCACATCTGGGGAAAAAACAGTACAAGTAGAACATAAGAAGAGTATTGGCAGGATAAACGGGTGTCTATTGGATGTTAGAACACACTACCTTTCTCTATCATGAGGAGAATATCAGTCACCAAAATGGTCTAATACAGATGTTTATATAGATGTTTGGATCGTCGGGGTCCGGTTCTGAGGGTATCACAGGTATACTGAGGGTGCCTAGCGTCGAGGGCGGTGTGCCAAATACGCTTCCACCCCCCTCCCGTGACCCATGGTGTACACCCATTACACCATCAAAGTGCAGAAACCTTAATGTTGGAAGCCTCCTAAACCAGGAGTTACTAGGAAGACAATTTCTCTTCCTTTTTTTTGCACCTTTTCACTTTCTTTTTCACTTGCACGTCCCTAGGTAAGGGTGGGCCTTAGCGTGTCCATACTGCCAGGGTTTAGTACACTTATAGAGTCCTGATGAATGCCTGGTAACTTTACACCGTTTCATAGGCAGAAACATGTTGACTGACGATTTGGAAATAACCACACAATTAATTGTGGACGATTTTCCTACACATACATTTTAATACGTCCTAAGTGATCACATATTAAATCAATTTTGGATACACTAAAGACATTTTTAATCTCCTCACTACCATTTAGTTTATTTTCACTGCACGCCAAAATCCTGCTCCGCAGTAGATCTGGCGTCGAAGCACACTAAAGAGGCACTCTGCCTCTTTAGTGGGGCCCAATGATGAAGCATGTCATCACCAGGTGGTGAGTGAGGGCTTTCCTAACCGACCCAAGTGAGGCAGTTTTTTCAATTCTTTTTGCTCCTTCGTGTGGTCTTGCTAAACCATATGACACTCTGCAGACGAAGAGCAACATTCACTAAATTGGACAGATCTCTGATATTCTTAGTATGGGCAGCAAAGAGGAGCAGACTCAGCTTGGATATGCTTGAACTGAACTTGAAGATGGGAGACCTAGGATTTCCGAATGTTAAATTATGTTACCCGTCTTCCTAGATGCAACATTGACCGATGTGGATAGAGGAATTTGATAAATAAGTACTGTGTAGGCCTCCACATGCTGAGTAACTTGACATATGGTCGCTGTAGCCATCCAAGCAAATAGGCCATGAGATGCTGGTACGTAAGTGGAAAGAGGGGGGTGTAATGTGCTATACAAGGAAGAAAGTTGATCACATTTGCACAGGCCTAGGAAACGTTTAGAATTAGACCAGACCAGTTTTTAAAGTATGCCAATTATCAAAATGTACTAAGGAGCAAGCCAGTATCAATTCAGTTTTGATTAAAAACCATAGAAGTAAAAAAATACAATCATAAAAAACATCAGTAAAAAGAAGTAAACACTCTGGTGGGAGACTATTGAACAGGGTAGTGGAGGTACTGCATCCTATAATGGGCCACATATTGGAGGCTTTCAATCTTGACACATATTAGAGGCTTGTCCTGTGCCTCCTCAGCATAATAGTAAAGCCAAAACGAGTAAACATGAGACACTAGCATTCATGGGAGCAGCGATAGCAAAACTTTAAGTAGCCATGATTGGTTGCTCCCCCGAGGGGTCCCACTAAAACAGCGTGGAAAAGAGACAAGACAGAGAAATTCCATTAGAAAGTCACAAGAAAAGAAGAAAAAGCAGAAGATGAGATAGCAGAATGGTCAGCGGTGGTAAGTAGACTGGTGGAGTAGCAAAGGATTTGAGTGGACCCCTCCTCGTACCAAGCGGAGGTTGCAGTATCCAAGAAAACAATTCTGATGGGAATAGGGCAAGTCGGTGGTCAAAAGGGATACCTTGAGGGGGATTTGTGTTAATTTGACTGATGTGGATGTGAAATGTGTGTGAAAGCAACCGAAACCTGAAATAATGTTAGAAGAACATAAAAGGTTTATTTAAATGGTGTGGATATTGGCAATATCTATGATGTTATGATTTTAAAAACAAATAAAGCTAAAAAGTAATTTTTTTTTAGAATAGCCCTTATGAGGATCAAAAAAACATCCATTGTATTTCATAAAAAGATAGCCTTAGTATCCCGCTCGGGTACATATCGACCATTTGAAATAGCCCTGGTGAAAAAGGCACCTGTTCAGTTATTAGTCAACAGCGTTAGTAACCTTGCACAATTCTTTTTTTTTTTTTTTTTTTGAAGATGTATTTTTTTCCCTGCCATATCCAGTTCACTCCCTATGTTAACAAGCAACATGTACTTTTGTTGTACTGTCCTTGCATTCTGACTCTCTCTGCACCTGGTCGTACATCCTCAGTTATCTCTGTATAGGTGTCCTCGGGGAAAAAAGGGGGAGGGGGAGTGGGAATGGGGGGGGAGGGGGGCGGGAGGACAGGGGGGGGAATGAAGAGGGTGGGGGGAGCATGGGAAAGAGGGGGGGAGGATTTGGGGGGGAAGAGGCAGGAGGGGAGGAAGGGAGGGGGAACGGACTGAAAGGGCGGGGATGATAGTCTCTGTTTAGTTAATTTTGCCACTCTCCGTCATTTTCTGTAGTCGCTGTGTGAGACAGGCTGACATCATCACCTGATTCAAAATCTAGTAGCATTGCATTCCATTCCAATGAAATGGGGTGCCTACGTAGACCTCTACGCTCCTCCCTCTGTAATTCGGCACTCTCTGCCTTACCCCATCTCAGCACCTCTCCACGCCAAATGTCTGGTTCTGGTGGCCTAGCCGATTTCCATCTCATGTTTATTGTTCTCTTGGCTAGTAATAATGCCATATCGGCGAAGCGGGATGCTACACTCCTCTTCTTCTCAGTTGGGCCTAGTCCCAGTATACAATATTCCATAGAGGTGTACGGTCGTGTCGGAGCCACCCTGGCTAACTCTTTATGTACCGTAGTCCAAAAGTACCCTAATTTTGGGCATTCCCATAGCATGTGCAATAGGTGTGCGTCGTCCGCTCTGCATCGGGGGCACGTGGCCGCAGCAGCAGGAAACTTGGTGTGTACCCTATGTGGAGTGAGGTATGCTCTGTGTATAATTATCAGTTGAATAAACTTACATTTTGGGTTCCTTGAAACCTTTTTAGGGAATTTGAGAATCTTCTCCCATTCTTTGTCTCTAAAGGCTCTTCCCATGTCTCCCTCCCACCGTTCGCTTGTGGGCTGAAGGGAAATGGCTCTACCGACCCTGATGCTATTCGTTAACCATTTGGTCAAATGGCTACCCGTTCCCATTAAATATTGCATAGTAAGCAATGGATTCGTGGATGGTTCCGCACCAGTCTGTGCCCATGTACGTGTCACATAGTGCTTAACTCTGGCAAATAATATAAATAACCTCTCAGGTGTCTGATGTGTTCTGTTAAATTCCGCAAATGTAAAGATGTCGCCATCCATAAACAGGTCTCCCACCTGCGTGACGCCTGCGTTATGCCAGGCAGCTAGGTCATGATCTGTAAGTGCGTGCAACCCAAGTGGAATCCCCAATAGCGGTATCGTAGGACCACATGACGTCATCGCATTCGTATATCTCACTGCTTTCTTCCAGCAGCCAATAGCGAGTTTAAGTAGAAGTGGGGCCGTGTCAGATATTTTAACCTTTGGTAACAATAGTTTATGGATGGCGCAGTTGCTCTGTCCGCTTCTGTCATATTTATCTCATGTAGATTGCGGCCTGCCAGCCAGTAAGCTAGCCATTGCAGTTGGCATGCGTAGTTATATGCCAACATATCCGGCAATCCCATGCCTCCCTGGGCAGTCGGTAGTTGTAGCTTGGCGAGACTAATGCGTCGTCTACCCGAGCCCCATACAATTTCTGTCAAGATAGTATTTATCGTTTTAAACGTACTTGCTGGAACCATAAGTGGCAAGTTCGTAAAGAAATAGAGAAGACTGGGTAGGACTACCATCTTAGAGATGGCTACCCTTCCGGACACCGAAAGTGGCAGCATGTTCCAGAACTGTACTTGCGCTTTCAAAGCGGTGATTGCTCCACCCAGATTTCCGTCCAACATGTCTTTCGTGTCTCTATATATTTGCACCCCTAAGTACCTGAAGGTTGTTGTCGCAATCTGCAAGCAGTATGGGGTGAACCGTAGTCGTGCGTCTCGACCCTCGGGCCAAACCAATATCCGTATGATTTGGTGTCGTTTATCGCAAGGCGTGATATTACTCGGAAGGCCTCAAAAATGTTTGGTATCGGGTCTAGACTGTCCCTCATGTCCCCTATGTATAATATGATGTCATCCGCATAAGCCGATACTATATGCGTCGTGGCAGTCCTCCATATACCCCTGTGTTGTGCACAAGTCCGGAGTTTATGTAATAGTGGTTCCAGCGCTAAGATGGAACAGTAGGGGTGATAGCGGGCAACCCTGTCTGGTGCCCTTTTCAATGCTAAGAGGGCGGGATATGCATTTATTAGTGCGTACCCTTGCCGTCGGCTGTGTATATAACAGAGTCCGAATTTACTTCGTGTTGCAAACATGTAATCCCATCTAAGGGAGTCCAATGCCTGTTTCAGGTCTAAAGATATACAGCCCTCCACACCCTTCACTGCGTCTTCATGAAGCATTATCTGGCTAAGCCTTTGTAGGTTTATCGCCGTACACCGGCCAGGGACAAAACCGCATTGGTCCGGGTGTACTAATTGTGGGACATAAGGGGCCAACCTCATCGCCAGAATTTTACTAAGAATTTTGTAATCTGTGTTTAATAGCGAGAGCGGTCGGTAGTTCGCAAGGTTTTGCTTGTCTCCACCAGGTTTTAAGAGGCAGACTATCAGTGCCTGTAACGTCGTGGGTGGGAGTGCATTAGTGTTCAGTGACTCTAGATAAAGCACGTGTAAATGCGGCACAAGAATGTCCGCATATGTCCCTTAAAACTCAGCCGGTAGGCCGTCCGACCCTGGGGTTTTACCTCACGGTAGCGCTCGGATCGCCTGCCTTATTTCTGCAACCGTGATGGGGCAGGCAATGTCAGTACTCTGTTCCGTCGTGAGTCATGGGACATCGAGATCCCTCATAAAGGAGTCAAACTGCTTCTCAGACAACGGCGTATGTCGCCCATATAATACCTCATAATATTCCTGAAACGTGTTGTTTATGCCCATTTGTGTCCGGACCTGCGTGCCCCTTTGGTCAGTCACTTCCATAATGGGAACATACATGGGTGCATCTCTTATTAATCTGGCCAGTAAGGGACCTGATCTATCCGCTTGGGCAAGTTGTTTGCAAGTGTATTCTTTATAGTCTAGTATTCTCAATTCCTCAAGCAATTCAGCATGATGAATATGCACCTCTTGAAGCTGCGTACGTTGCTCATTCGTGCCCGCTTCTTCGCTCTCTAGCATCGCCAGCCTCCCCTCCTCTCTCCTCAGTCCCTCTAGTACTGTGTGCCTCATGCCCACTTTCGTGCTCATGCCAACGCCTCGTATTGACACTTTGAAATCGTCCCACTCAACCTGTCTCGAGCTAGCTTTGCCAGTGTTGATGTGGAAATATTGTGTGATAGCATCTGATAGCGTAGATCTAAAGACCGTATCTTCTAACAATTCCGGCGATAGGCGCCATGTTGGTATAGGAGTAGGGATCTTACCCCAATGCATCGTGACCTCTGCTGGATTGTGATCTGACAACGTCTTCCCCATGTGTTCAGCAGACACCATAGACCCCAACAAGGCCCTAGAGCAGAAGATTCCATCTATTCTAGTGTGTAATTTATGAGGTGGAGAATAAAAGGTGTATTCCCTATGCAATACATTTTTTTTCTCCTGATATCAGTCAAGTCCCAACCGTCTGCCCACTAATTTAGCGCTTCCGCTTGTTTCCTACTCTCCGCTGCATGGAGAGGAGGATGGGATTGGTCAAGGGATACATCCAGTACCGCATTACAGTCCCTCCCCCTATAATCCAGTCATACTCCGACCAATCAGCCAGTACTGTATTAAGCGTGGTGAGGAATGTTATCTGGTCCGTATTAGGCGCATATATACTGCCTAGTACAACATGAGTTCCGTCTAACGTCCCCCTCACAAACACATATCTAACCTCTGTGTTGATTCTTTGCTCTATCATTTGAAAGGGAATAGAATTCTTGAGCCACACTGCTGCTCCCCTCGAGAATGCGGAGTAAGTGGTGGCAAACAATTGGCCTTTCCATTTCTTTTGTAGTTTAGCACCTTCCGCACCATTAAGGTGGGTCTCTTGAAGACATGCTATATTCACCTGCCTCCGGTGCAACTGCGCTAGGATTCTATGCCTCTTGTGTATAGATCCCATACCTCGTACATTCCAGGTGCATATCTTATATGTGTTAGGAGTCTTTATGGCAGGGTGCATTGGACTCATACGTCGAACCCAGTACAAACATCGTGTAGTGCATAGTATCAGAAATCATAAGTGCCCCCATTGTATCTAACTTCCTAACCTTAAGGTCTCCATCAAAACAGATCTTGAGACCAAACATCAATGCCCAACGTGGGCAACAAAGAAACCAAATTGTGACTGCGCCCTGGGGGGTGTGGCGGGCACACTCACTCAACAAGTAGTCGCTAACAGGTACAGTGGTTTACCCTGAGCCTAAAAAAAAGTACCCTGCTCATGTTTGCCCACCCCCGTCTCACACATCAGTATCATACATTACCAAACGTTGCTTCAGCAGTTATACTTATAAGTCATTCGCCTCTTGTGCTGTGATTTTCGGGAACAATTGCACACTAGTGACAGAGCCCGACAGTTCTGTGTGTGAGTCCGAGTAACAGCCCGAGTTCATTTTGTCTGTGGCATCATGTGCTGCCAGTGCATCTGTTGTAAGTAAAAGTTGTCGCCAAGGTCGATCTTGAGTCGTCAGGACCCTTCGTCTAGTCGCATCAGTCAGCGCAGTGGGTTTGCGTCGTGTTGTGGATCGGACCGTGTCTTGGTGTGGTGATCCCTCTTCCTGATCATCCTCCATAGGATCTTGTGTGCGTGTTGGCGTAAGTGTTACCTCCATCCACTCCGAAGCCTCCTCAGGAGAGTTAAAGAAATAAGTCTTATTACCGTGGATAACTTTTAAGCGGTCCGGGAAAAGGAGTGCATACTTCAGGTTATGGTTGCGCAGCCTGCGCTTCACTCCCAGAAAAGTCGATCTGGTCTTTTGGACCGTAGGCGTGAAATCTGGATAGATAGACACCGTTTTGTTCCCAAATTTCAATGGAGCTTTCTCCCTGGATGCCCTTAGAACCTTGCGCCCTCTGTCTTTATAGTGTAGGAGGCGCACAATCAGAGGTCTCGGTGGGGCCCCCGGTTTTGGAGGTCTCGGAGGTATCCTGTGCGCCCTTTCCACACTGTATAGTGGGGTAAGATCTGTAGGCCCCACCATTGATTTTAGCCAGTCTTCCACAAACTGCGTGGGATTCCTCCACTCACTGCGTTCTGGCACTCCCAAAATGCGAACATTGTTGCGGCGCAAGCGTCCTTCCGCCTCATCCACTCTGTCTCCTAAGTTCTTAAGCTGCCGTTCCATGTTTTCAAGCTTCGTTGAGTGTTCGGTTTGCTGCGGAATCAGATCGTCCAACGCGAGTTTGTGCTCCTGTACCTTCTCAGCCAGTTTATTGTGGTCGGCTTTCAGAAAGGACATTCCCGTTGCCTTAGCATCCATCCGTGCTTCCAGCGCTTCCCGTGAGGCACGTATTTCTGTTAGTATGAGGTTTAGCTTAGCCTCCTGAGTGTTCTTGCCCGTTGGTGGAATAATTTCATTATTGGAAGAGGCCAGCGGATCTTCAGACCCGATAGATTGTTGGTCAGCGTCCGCCGCAGGGTCCTGGTGCTTG
The DNA here is from genome assembly GCF_964263255.1 of Lissotriton vulgaris. Lineage (NCBI taxonomy): Eukaryota > Metazoa > Chordata > Amphibia > Caudata > Salamandridae > Lissotriton > Lissotriton vulgaris. Next base: position 255,203,662 of record NC_141687.1, read on the forward strand.
AGTTTCCTACCCATGGCTGTGCGTGGCAAGTGCGTCGTGTTCAGCTATCCGTGAAAGGCTCTGCGTCCTGTGGCGGCAGTATACATGTAATGTAATGTAATGTAAGTGTGCACTTTTATAGCGCGACTGTCACTCCAAGGAGCATCCTGGCGCCTCTAGCCCGTAGCCAGATGGAAGGCCGGAAAATCAGCTCACACATCTATCTCATTTGAACAGGGCACTGTGTCTACACCAGGGTCATACAGACCGAGTCTGGAAGGTTGAAAATCCAGGTTTTCAGAGCCTTACGGAAAATCTTCTCCTCGGAGATTAGGCGCAGGTTGGAAGGGAGTTTATTCCAAGCTCTTGCGCCCAGCGTTGCGAGAGATTTCCCTCCTCTAGTTGAAAGTCTGAATTTAGGGGTCTGTAATAGGTTCTTGTTGGCTGATCTTAAGGAGCGTGTTGGAGCATAATGTTTGAACCAGGGAAGGAAGTATTTAGGTCCTTTGTGGTGATATGCCCTAAAGGTACATGTTGTGCTATTGTTGACACTATCTATTGTGCGGGCTGTAACTCCGTGTACTCTGTGCCAGACTAAGCCATCAGGGTCACCAGTCGCATCTGCACATTCACTCATGGCGACCAGGCAGTGCCCACTGCGCACTGTGCTCGCTCGGCAGTCCGAACCACCTGGTTCCGATAAGAGGGGATGGTGGGGGAGGTCCTCCCAGGGCTGTTCCCAGGTTCGTCTGTCCCTTTGCGGGTAAGGTGCACCCTCAAGGCAGTATGAGGGGTCTAAAGTATCAAGGCCTGTGTGAGTAGGGTGCAGTACCTGCGTGAACGTTAGAGTCCAAGAGGCAGACGTTCGAGTGGAAAGTCACCAACTAATGGCGAAGTGATAGTATGAGGCAGTCCAGTATTCCCTGTGCCCTTAATGGTAGCTGTAGCATGGCCCTCCCAAACGTAAGAAACCGGGCTGTATCATGTCTCTATGTCCAGATCCGCAGTGCTCTCAGTGCGCAGTTTATTTCTGCCCTTCTCGCGCCCCCGAGCCCGTGGGGAGAGACCCAGGGAAAGCCCCTGTCAGCGCGAAGCAGCGCAGCTCCGGACAAATTGGCGTCCGCCCCCTCGGCTCCGAGGGCCAGCGTAGTGTCTCCCCTCCGGATCGGCGTATTGGGGCCGGTATGGGTCCCGGGGGCTTCTCCCGTCGGTGCGCTTCCCTCTACTATGCCGCGCAGCACCGCTCACAGTGTGTGTCTCCTCAGAGTCTAGCGTCGCAGAGCCGCCCTCCGTATGGTTCCAGCCGTGTGCAAGACTCCCGGCTGCGGCGTTGCTGGATTCCGCCGTATTTCACCTCCGTGTATTAGCTAGTGTAGGCGAGCTCAGAGGCTCATGTGCTGGCTCCTCGTCCCCTAGCAGGTCGCGATGTACTCAGTACCGGACGCCAGGTTCAGCGCTCGCCGCCCTCAACAGACCCTGACCGGCTCCTCCCCTCATTTCAGAGCACGGCTTTCGACATGCCACAGGGCCGCTCGGGTCTCGGTGGTGGGCTTCCCTTGCAAGAGTCGTAATCACCGCCAAACCGCCTCCGCTTGTGCCCAAGGATATCGTAAGCAGTTGGGCAAGGGTGGGTGTGGAATGGAGCAGGGCTCACAGGATAATCAGCCTATATTTCAGGGCTCGGAACGGAGCTGGCTCAAATCACGTCCTCCATGCTTGGCCCTCAGCCACGCCCCCCTCAACCTTGCACAATTCTTAAGCATTTTTCAACCAGTGTGGGCACGGGTTCGGGTGGGTGGAGGGGTGAAGAGAATAGAACAATTATTCAGTTGCACTGCACGAAGCCTGACGGGGCTTCATCGGCGCATAAATTGAGACAAAGCTCCATCTCGTCAACACACATCTGTAATGGTTGTTTAACAGGAATGTAAACTATATCACACCTTTTGCAGGTATTATTTATTGGATGCATAATTTGGAGTAATGCTTAATTTCACCAAGGCGGTGTCTGGAACATGTTAGCCTGATGTTTAAATGTATGCTAATTTCTTCTATCCTACAGTAAGGGTCATATTCAACAAGGTCCATAATCAGTAAAACACCTTACTCTAAGGCAGTGGCCACAGGAATCAGGTTGGCTTATCCAGTTTGCTGCGGGCAGGGTTTTGTAGATGTACAACTTTCTCACACCGCTTCAGATTTGCAAAGACAAGGGTTTTCCCCTTGTCACAAACCCAAACAACCCCAGAGCTTTACACAATACCTTAAGGACGCTTCCATGTCACTGATTATCATCTTCTTCTGCAGGCCTTGCCTTCATCTCGGGTTTGGTACGACTGAGCAATAGAAAATGTGATGAATCCTCGAACCTTCCACTGACAGTGGGCCTTTCTGGGCGGCAGCTCTTGGGATCACCTCTTGGTAGCTTGGGTTTGCCAACTCCTCCAGTACCATTTCAGTGCACAAGTAAGAAGGCCTACGTATTGACAGAAGTCACCACATCTCCATTGAGCACAACCGCCCTAAAAAAATCGATGCACATCCGTATTAAATTTCCTTTGCTTTTATGGGTTAGGCAGTCCCAATATTCGAATCCTACTAGTCTTGGTGGATTCAAATATAGGTTCCAAATTTGCAAAAGTTGGAAACGCAGTTTTCAAATTTAAGGTATGTCTAATTTATTTCACTGTGTATGTCTAAGGATGCCACATGACTTTCTATGGTGGATACTTCAGATCCGTGGATCTTGTCAAGTAAGACTTCTTTTTCCTGCTTAGTATATCTTTCAATGGAGCCTTAATCGTGGCTTTTCCACATGAGAAGGAATCCTCTGTGCCCATTGGGACCAGGTTCTTCCTCCCATGTACTCTTAAGGTGAGAAAAATTCTTCTTACTGAGAAGGAAAAATCCTCTGCATGGTGATGGAGTGCACCTCTGCCCTGTGCGCCCAACTGTACTGATGTCTGGATCCCTAACTGAGATTTTTGTCAAATGCAAATATGAATCATGACATAGGTCTTTCTCACAGATTGCAGTCTTGTTGGCCCAGGAGGGGTGTTCAAAGCGGTACCCTGGGGTAAAAGGGCACTGTCTTTACCATGAGTTAAGTAGCACGAGCGTGCTGTTGGCAGCATACCGTGTAGTGACCAGTCGGAGTGAACAGGTCCTTTTTAACCTGTCACTGGAGTAAGGCCAGCAGGCTCACTCATTTAAAGTTCCGCTGCTGTGTGCTTGACCCACCACTGTGACCTACATCGGTTTGGTGTATAGTGTTGCGCAGTGCATGTGTGGAGAACATGCTTTGGATGTATATGTGGCTTTGAATGGTACTATACAGGAACAATGCAACCCTGCATTGTATGTATGTTAAATGCATGTGCTGGTGTATGTATGCCTGTAAGTGGTAAAGAACCTGCAGGGTGTAGTGTTGTGCATGTATGTGTGCCTGTGAGTGGTGCAGTGCACGCAGGAGACAGTGCTGTGCAGTGTGTGTCTGTTAAATATATGTGCTGGGTGTATGTGCGCCTGTAAAAAGTACAATGCACAGAGGACTTTGGGTTCCATCTTTGCAGACCCAGGGCATGAGGAGAGGAATCTCCCCTGACAGATCTGTGTATTGCTGCAATCATGTAAGCTGTGAGAGACACACTGGAGAAGGGAGAAACAAGCTACCCCAGTGCACTTCAAGGGTTGATCTCTGAACGAGACAGAAGTCACAATGATGGGGCCTGGACACATCTCAGGCAAGAGAATGGGCTCATAAGAGAATCATAAAGAGTTGCCCAGGATAGTTAGTAGGCTGGTCCTCTGGGACATCAGGAGTAAAATGTCTCAGCCCCACAGCTGGTCCTAGTAACTTCTGCTTTTCCCGTGACTGTCTGAAAGGGGATCTAATAATGTTTTCAGGGGGTTGGCTGCTCTCTTCACATGGTACAGTGGTTCAGAAGTCTGCAGGGCATTATCGCAGACCTTTCCCAGTACAGTTCCTTGTTGTACTTTGATGGAAGGGTAGTCTTGAGTCTGCTTTGGGCGTCTCTACCTGCCTGTCCACATGGGCTCTTTCAAAGATCAACTTTCCACTACACCACCATGGGCCCGGGGTGCGACCTGAAGTATGCTTACCTTCAGAGAGGTTCTTGAATGCTCGGGGTGAGCTCCATGGCACTGTTGCAGCCGAACAGGAGCTGTCGGGCTTCAACGACCTGCACCACTTGCTTGTGCAATCTAAGAGACTAGTTATCTTGAGTTTGATGGGCTCCTCTGTTTGTGTCCGGGCCTGAAGGGCCAATCAAGCCATCACCCCTCTCTGGTAGCTTTCACATCAGCCAGAGGAGCCTGCTCTGTGTTCCTCTGGACCACATATCTGTTTTGTTTTTGAAGCAAAGCGAAGCTCTGGAAGCTGTTTTCATATACTTCAAATCATGAGGAAATTTGCTTCTACATATTTCTACCTAGACCTCTTTATTATTCTCCTTAGTGTAGTGATTGCATTGTTGGCCATCAGAAGGGCCTCCAAAGCTTCTGTTTGCCACCTGTCAATAGCTTTTTTTTATGAGGGATAGTCTGTTGTACATCCCTTGTATGCATTACAGACCTTCCAGATCTGATTACTGCATACTCTACCAGAACAATGGTCACACCATATTGGCGAAATGTATACTGCGCTCTCATTTGAAACTAAACATTTTAAGGTAAACTCGACTTCTCGTTAACACGTTTATGGTCGTTTAGCCAGTGTGCAGACTACATGACACACCTTGTGTAGATATTGTTTATTAAGTGAATCATTTTGAGTAATGCTCAATTTCACAAAGGCAATGTCAGGTACATGTTAGCCTGAAGCCTAACTTTCTGCTAATGTCTTTCTTCCTCAATTTACCATTTTGGCTTATTCTGGCTAGAGACTTTCTTCCATTGGTTGGTAATGGGAGCGAGACAGGCACAAGGATAAGAAATTATGTTTATGGTGATAACTGTATTTTTAGCTTTACATTGTGCCTGGTTACCAACAGACCACTGTAGAAATCCTTTCACCATAGGTCACGTCTCAAACTGGCTGTCTTTGGAGGATAAGTCAGTTGAAAGTGTGACTCAGCGTGGCATTACTGGGTGCGCGCAACGGTATGCATATGCTATGCTCCACCTGATGTTTGGACATTTTAAGCACTTCACAGCTAGGTGCTGACATATTCCAGATGGTACTCATAGGCTAGAGCTTAAGACTGTAGGATTGACCATAAAAGTAACTATCTTTTTTGCAACCAGTGAAAAAATGTCATTCATATTTTCGTTCATCTCAAAACAGGTTGTACCCTCATAACGGTTAATTATTAAACAGAACAATAAGGATTAGAGATGGTGTTAAAATCCTATTATAGTGCATATTGATGAAGAAGATAGTGCAGTGTATGGCACTTTACCTGAGTTGTATTTTTACTGTGGCGTGTGCTTGGTAAAAATATAAAACATTAATATTTTTATGATAACCGGTAGAACTCAAAATAATTTTTACCTTGTGCATTAGTGCAAGAACTTCTAAAACATCATCTTTACTTTGACTATCTCTTTACTCAGCAAATTTCCCCATGGAATGGTCATCAGATCCTCTGAAGTTTTTCCAATTAAGCCCATCCACTTACTAAAAATACACTTCCCGGTGCGTAATATACTTACTTTTCATCCTCCATTTTTCAGCTTTATGAACCTCATCTGATTTCTATAAATGGACCTTCCAGTCAGAGGCCCTAAAAAGGATAAACTGCGCATTTCCTGTTGGACTCCTGGGTTTCCACCACTTCCCCAGTCAGAGATATCAGTGTTCGAGCTTTAGCTTAAATTTGCAGGCTCTTCGCTTTAATTTGCAGGCTCTTCGCTTTAATTTGCAGGCTCTTAGCTTTAATTTGCAGGCTCTTAGCTTTAATTTGCAGGCTCTTAGTTTTAATTTGCAGGCTCTTAGCTTTAATTTGCAGGCTCTTAGTTTTATAATGTTGAAGCTAATTTGCAGCTTTTGATTGGATTTTTTGTTTTTGAATCCTTAATTGTTTGAGCTTGTATAATCTTTGATGGTCATGTTTCAAGTAGTTCCATGCTTATAACCGGGGTAAATGACAAAAATATAATTTCAGTGCACCTGCCGTGAAAATATTACATTCGGAATTGGCAGGTTTAAGTGGAACTCTGGTATATCATTTGCCTCTTGACAAGAGTGACCCGGTAACACACGTCCGTGGCATAGTAAAACATTATTTCTAGGGGAGTAAAGGAAGAGCAGGATGCAGCAGTACAACACTGAGAAAGAACTTTGACCTGCTTTTAAGGCAGAAGATGAAAACTCTTGGACAAAATTATTTTAAAAAGCCCAACCTCCTAAAAAGTGTCATTGTTGTAACGTCATCATTTCCATGTATTTTGCAGAAAGCAATGTGCAGTAGATGCCATCAGCAATCGCTAATATCACAGCAATTTCTCAGCCAAAAAGTCTTATTAGCCTTATGAATGAAAATAAATAACTTATTTACCAACCGACCGCTTTTCGAGGCATTGTCTCTCTGAATTTAGCCATCCCCATATATGGATGGAACACATTTCTATACACCTTTTCCCTGGCTCTTCATTTCAAAGGGTCTTTTAGAAGTTTAGAGAGAGTCCAGGCTCTTGCCTGGCCTTGTAGTGCTTGGAACCGTCTTATTCCCCCTTCTCTTAGGGGACAGAGCCTGCCACCCCAGAGGAAAGGAGAGGATACCCCACTTCATGCCAATGCTTAAATGAGCTATGGGTCCTTAGAAATTAGCACCTACCAGGACGTCCTCCATCAGAACCCTGTATAAAAGCCAGTAGCGGCAGGTGTCACTGGGCATTGGCGTAGAACCTCAGGCTGCTATGTTGACTAGGTTGAATATGTGATGTCGTCTTCGTGCTCCCTGGCTCAGATGAGTAGGTGGATAGCTGCAAGCCCTACCTTGTGGCCATTGATGCCTATCAGAAAAGGTCTGGGGAATCCTTCTCTACATCTGAGACTGCAGAGAGATGTCTGACAAACCAAAGCATGTATTCCCTCTGGAAAGGCATTCCGCCAATTTCTGGTGTCTTCGTGGTCTTTGCCAGGCTGATGCACAAATCTTTTGGGCCAGTGGCATCCTGGGACATAAAACCTCTTTTTGTAGATTCAATCAATCAATAATGGTATTTATAAAGCGCACTAGATACCCGTGAGGGTCTCAAGGCGCTGGGGGGTGGGGGAGGGGCGCTGCTACTGTCCGAAGAGCAAGGTCTTCAGAAGTCTCCTGAAGGTTAGGAGGTCTTCAGTCTGCCGCAGGCAAATGGGGAGGGTGTTCCATGTCTTGGCGGCAAGGTGGGAGAATGATCTGCCACCGGTGGTCACTCTTCGGATGTGGGGGATGGTGGTGAGGGCGCGGTCAGCGGAGCGGAGCTGGCGGGTGGAGGTGTAGCGACTGAGTCAGATGTTGAGGTATGCTGGTCCGGTGTTGTGGAGTGCCTTGTGTGCGTGGGTGAGGAGTTTGAAGGTTATTCTCTTGTTGATCGGGAGCCAGTGCATGTCTCTCAGGTGGGGTGTGATGTGGCTGCAGCGAGGGATGTCGAGGATCAGGCGGGCGGAGGCGTTCTGGATGCGTGGGAGCTGTTTCAGGAGTTTGGCCAGTGCTCCTGCGTAGAGTGCGTTGCCGAAGTCCAGTCTACTGCTGACGTGGGCCTGAGTGACCGTCCTTCTCGTTTCGGTGGGGATCCGCTTGAAGATCCTGCGCAGCATGCGGAGGGTGTTGTAGCAGGAGGAGACGGCGTTGACCTGCTTCGTCATGGAGAGGGTGGAGTCGAGGATGACCCCTAGGTTGCGTGCATGGTCGGTGGGTGTAGGGGGTGCTCCTAGTGCAGTCGGCCATGAGGAGTCGTTCCAGGCCAAGGGGGTGGGTCCGAGGATGAGGACCTCCGTCTTGTCAGTGTTCAGCTTCCGTCGGCTGTCTCTCATCCAGTCGGCGATAGCCTGCATTCCTTCGTGGAGGTTGATTTAGGCAGTGTGGGTCTTTGGTGAGGGAGAGGATCATCTGGGTGTCGTCGGTGTAGGAGAGCGTGTTGTCATGCTACGTGGGCACTTGCATTTGTATCGTACCATGGATCTGTAATCCTTAGATGAACTATGTGTGTAAGGGTTCGATCTCAGTCACTTCAGAGTCTAAACTTCCTATTATAAGCATTGGAATTCAATTACCATCTGTGTGCAGTAGCTGATACGTTGGAACAGCAGCAGGACATTGAAAACATTGGCAAACGGGCCAGTGGAGGCTCGGGCACGGGTTAGGAGTGGAGCTCAAGATACACAGGTCAAGGAGGAGGTGTCCCAGGAAAGGTTCCTGTCTGGTATGTAGTATACAGCCTGTAATATATACCGATCTGTCAAACCATGGAAAGACTTCCCATCATGTTTCTCAAATTGTGCCGTGCATACTCTGGCCCCAGCTGAGTCCCGCCCGGATCTTTTTTCCTCTTTAAGTATATCCATGGAAACAAATTCCCCGTTCGTTTTTTGAGTTTTATTTTATTTGTATATATTCTGATGTCTTGATTGATTTTACAAAGGCTTAGCTGCTAATCATATTCGGTTTAACTGAAGCACATTGTGAAATCTGGCCACACGTTGAGAAGGAAAAGGGCCAGGACCTTAAAGTCAGAAAAATACCTTTGTGATATCTTCATTACCCTTACTCTGTATGCTTTTTCCCATTAACAAGGCCCTGTTGATGAGTTCTTGCCCATCTTTCATCAACAACAAAAACTTAACGGGGCACTGGTGAGAACATGCATTCACAATAGGACTGTGTCGTCTTACGGATGCCATTCACCTGCAACACACAATACTCAAAGCTCTATAAAAACAGTAAAAAACCTCAGTTTCTTGCCCTGCTTCTAGATGGCAGCGATACCCATTGGTTGCTGTTGGCAAATAGTCTACAGATTAAGAGTAATATATTCACCATAAAGGTAACTGGAGATGTTAAGCAAGTACAAGGATAAAGTAGTCAGCAGAAGTAACACATTCTGCCACAGGAGTTTTCCATCAATTTGGAGACAAAAAGCCTTAATTCTTCCATTACTGAAAAAACCCAGCCTGGATCCTACAGACCCAAACCACTATCATCTAATTTCCCGTCCCCCTGCCAGCTAAAATTGTGGAAAAAACCCTTAATATGTCGCTGTCCCAGCTCATCCATGAAAATTATCTCTTGGTCCCAGCTCAGTTTGGATTCAGACCAGGACGCAGTACGGAAATAGCCCTTATCAAAGGTACAGAGGAGATCAGAGCTGTTGTCAATCTTGCAGACTGAGTAGCTTTTCTTCCCCCCGGATTTATCTGCAGCCTTTGATACAGCCAATCATAAGATCCTATTAACATGCAGGGTGAACTCTGAATCGTGGACAAAGTTCTGTCCCTACTTACCTTCTTTCTCTCCAATATGGAACAACTTATAGCACTGGGCAACTGCGAGTCTTCACGTGTTTTCCTCCCATGAGGGGTCCCGCTGGGATCCTCGCTTAGTCCCACTTTATTCAACATCTATGTCTCCGGACTAGCTGCGATAATCAAACATTTTGACTTCTCGGTCACGTCATATGCAAGATGACACTTAAATTGTGGTGTCAGTCTGGACATATGGCCTTGAGCTGTCCTCTCGATTTCTGGACTGCATGAGAACAGTCAGCTCTTGGATAAATAGTCACAATCTGAAGCTCAACTAAGGAAAAATTGAGGTTATCATTTTTGGCAAGCTTTCACTGCCCTGGTCCCCCTCCTGGTGGACTGATGACCTAGGCCCTCTTCCCATCCCAATGCCTAAGGCTTAAAACGTCGGCATAGTTATCAATAACAAGCTGCACCTTGTCGCGCAGGTTGCAGCGATTGTCTCCACATCCTTCTACACCCTTAGGATGATAATGAAACCTCTTCCTTTTATTCTGGCCAATTCCAAAAAACTAGTTTTACCACCTTAGTGCGATCTAAACTGTTTTTTAGTTTAGATTTAGTAAAGCTATGAGCCTTTAGGAAAAACACATTTGTTAGTGTTTCCCTGGTTTGGAAAGAACCACTTCCCATATCTGCTGTGGGTGAAATATCTGCAATAATATAAGGGTTAGGTAGGGCAATACCTTAAAATAATTTCCCCTGTAAATCTGTTAGGCCAGGTGATTGATACAAGCTCACACTCTGTATTGCCTCCACCACTTTAGTCTCTGAGATGGGTGCCTGTAAGAAATTGGATTATTAAATGGGGTGGGTGACTACCCACCTCAAGGAATAATCACAACCCTTATCAGAGTGAACCACTAAACCACAATATAAACCTGAGCTCAGTTCTCTAGTAGCATTGCACAGTGCAGACAGGCTGCACTTCGATGTAGTGTGTAAAATATGTATGCAATACCAAAACAGTCATAAAGTTGAAATGCAAAGTTATAAAAATCCAAAACCATATAAGAAAACAGAGTAAATTTTACTAAGCAAGTGGCACCAAATTGTCATGCTTCATCATCGCTCATGCTCCTCGCTGGGCCGGTGCTGCAATGACCAACGGGCCCCGCAGGGGGGCTCTTTTCTGGAATTCTTTTGTTGCTGCTGGTGTGAAGTGTGAGGTGTAGTGTGAATGTACTGTAGTGAGTATACTGTTGTGAAGTGAGTTTAAAATTAACTAGAGTTAATCTCATGTGGAGCTCAGGTCTCTTGTACACATTTCCGCCCATGCCACTCTGCACAGAGTTCCCAAGAAAATCAGGGACGACCAGGCCCAAGCCGTCTGTGTGGCTCCAGATTGGGCATGGTGAGTCTGGTATTCCAAGCTTCTGCAAATGAGCATTGATTCTCTGATCAGACTGCCCTTTCTAGAGGATTTTCTGTCCCCGAAGGAGGGCAGGATCCTCCACACAAACATGTTGACTCTACACCTTCTTGCATGAAGACTGAGCGGCGACAGTTGACAACTTTCGACCTTCCTCCGGAAGTCTGCAATGTTATCTTGGCAGCCAGGCGGCCCTCCACCAAGATGGTATGCGCCTGCAGGTAGAACACCTTTGTATCTTATTGTACAGCAAAGTCTATTGTCCCTCTGTCTGCTTCCCTTTCTAATGTGTTACTTTTTATTTTGAACCTTGCCCTGCAGGGCTCTGCTCTGGGCACCCTTAAAGGGTGTCTGTCGGCTTTGTCTGCCTTCTTGAGGCTGCTAGACCAATCCTCCTTATTTAAATGACTCATTGTACATAGAATCCTGAAGCGCCTTGTACATATGTTTCCACCTGCCCTTTTGATTATGCCTCAGTGGGATCTTAAGTTGGTTCTCACCTTCCTCATGTGCGTTTCTTTTTAGCCCTTGCATAATTGTCAGCTCCGGCTGCTCATAATCGAAACAGTCTTTTTAGTGTCAATGACCTCTACCAGAAGGTTGACTTAGCTGCAGTCTTTATCATCCAATCGTCCCTCTTGACAATATTTCCTGACATGTTGTGCTTCTCATTAGGGCCTCTTTCCTCCTTAAAGTGGTTACACCTTTCCATGTGAAACAATCTGTCACTTTGCCCACTTTCTATGCTTCTCCACATCCCTCTAAAAAAGAGGAGTGACTCCACTGTCTGGACCCAAAAGCAGCTTTGTCGTTCTCCCTTGACCACACAAAAGAGTTCCGGGTGGATAGCCAACTCTTTATGGGGGTGAGAAACAGCACAAGGATGGCAGTAAGGGATTAAGCGTTGCACCACCTGTATACACACCTGAGTACAAATATATTCCTGTAAAGAAGCTGCCCACCTCCTGAGCCCACCGCCACAGAACTACAATTAGATAAGTACAAAACAAGCAAATAGAGAGGCAACTCAGACCCTGATAAATGGTATATATCAAAGCAACAAAATACAACACATGTCCTTCAATAATGTGAGAAAAGTCCAGTTTTAATGGGTCTTCTTGATATGATAGAGTAAACATCCAGTATTCACAATATGAGATGACCAGCAGTACAGCTAAAAAAACAGCCAACTGTCATCATATCAAGAAGACCCATTAAAACTGGGCTTTTTTTCATATTATTGAAGGATATGTGTTGTATTTTGTTGCTTTGATATATACCATTCATCAGGGTCTGAGTTGCCTCTCTTTTTGCTTGTTTTGTCTTTATTGGGGGATACGATGGAGCGAAGAAGGGTCAGGTGGTGCAAAAGAGGACCATCTCTCAATGGGTTGTCCTCTGCATCCAGAATTGTTACTCTGGCAAAAAAGCAGCCTGCTGAAAGATTGAGGGCTCGTTACATCAGAGTTAAGGCTGCTACCACTGTGTTTGCAGAGTCCCAGTCCTAGACCTTTGTCAGGCAGCAACATGGGCACCCCTACACATGTAACAAAAACATTACTACATAGACAGTCAAGTCCGCAGGGACTGCCATTTCAGCCATTCAGTGCTGCAGGATTTCCTAGCCTGAACTTGTGCGCAGTCTTTCCTCCGGGGATGGTATTGCTTGGGTATTTATTTAACGGTAAGGAATTTACAGTTAGGTGTCTATATCAGATGAACAAGTTACTTACCTTTGGTAATGCCATATCTGGTAGAGACATGGCCTATCCGCAGATTTCTTACCGACCCACCCATCGTCCCCACACTGAGGACATGTTTATAGGGTCAGGGCTGATTCCTTTCAGGGCCCTAGTTTTCAAACACACAAATGCCTGTACACTTCATGGCTCCGCTCTTCTGACGTAGAAAGTCAGGAAAAAGTAACTGATTTCAGCAGGCTGAGATGGCGCCTATATAGTTGACGCCTCTTCTGGCACGACCGACGACGCCACGTGGAGCCGACCGACACCACCTACCAGCGCGCAGGGGTATTGCTTGAAGAAAAATCTTCCGGATCCAGTCTGATGCCTGGGAAATTCCAAGGTAAGGAATCTGCAGCTAGATCATGTCTCTACCAGATTAGGCATTACCGAAGGTAAGTAACTTGTTCAACGGGTCAAATTGCTATTTTTTAAACTGCTACATTCAGGCTGCACAGGGTAGAATTGAAACCATGTTCGCAATGCAGTGGATGGCCTAATAGATGATTCAGTCCACTAATGACATTTAACTTGCAGAACCTGGGTACACTTTGTACCCTGATACTTGGGACTACTGGGTAAGTTAAATATACCATTTGGGAATATGCCAATTCAACTATGTTTAAAGGGGTAGTACAGTTACAGTTAGCAGGTGTAGAGTGTACAGAGTTCTACAGGCAGCAAGGTATGGTGAAAAGTGCGGGGTGATCAGACAGAAAAGGTGGATTTCCTACAGTGCTGTGTGTCTTTCGGGCTGGTGCAATTGGTCAAAACTGAAGTCCTTCCAGCCAAGCATTCTGCTGTTCCCCAAGTCTCATGCTCCCATCTTTAAAGCCTTCTAGACTTACCTGAAAATCCTTTCTTTTTTCCTGTCACTAACGGTCAGTTTCCCATCAAGCTCCGTATTCTTTCTCGATTTGTTTAGTTTTAGAGCCCTAGCCAATAGTGTGTGAGCCTTTGTCACATGTTTGCATTCCCTGTAGTGTAGAGCAAGAAGTTCCCCTTCTGATTTATTTAATAATCATTTTATCAGTTGACCCTTATTGGACAGTGCCTTCCTCAAGTCCACTCTAGTACCCTGCAGTTTGTGAATTCTTCCATCTGCTTCCATGTATGATGAAGAAGGCAATCCAAGACGAAAGTTACTGAGCTATTCACTAAACCAACAAGGATTTGCAATGCAATAGGTCTCTCATTAGGAAAGTGTAAGCTATTGGTGTTATAAATGACACATTTTTTTTATATGTGTTGGCTTTGAAAATATATAAATTAACAGCATTGTTATTCACAAAGCCAATAGCTTACACTTTCCTAATGAGAGTCCTATTGGCTATGGCAATTCTTGTTGGTAGTAAGCAAGGACAGTGCTGTTGAGTGGTGATGTGGTGGTGCCCCTGAGTGATGTGGTGGTGCCCCTGAGTGATGTGGTGGTGCCCCTGAGTGATGTGGTGGTGCCCCTGAGTGTTGTGGTGGTGTTCCCCGAGTGTTGTGGTGGTGTTCCCCGAGTGATGTGGTGGTGTTCTTGAGTGATGTGGTGGGGCTCCGCGAGTGATGTGGTGTTGGGGCTCCGTGAGTGATGTGGTGGTGGGGCTCCATGAGTGATGTGGTGGTGGTGTTCCCGAGTGATGTGGAGGTGTCCCCGAGTGATGTGGTGGTGTCACTGAGTGATGTGGTGGTGCTCCTAAGTGATGGAGGGGGGAGTTGGAGTGCTACTCGATCTACGAATGTTCTGTTCCTAAGGGTCTGCATCTTGTTCACGTTCTGAACACAATAATATAATCTTGAACTGGGTTCTGAAAAAAGAACAACTTGTTTTTCTGAGGTTTTTTTAAACCTATCTGCCATTCCGGGGCTCAATATGTTCACAGAAGGGTTTAGACATGTTTAATGCAAAAACCACAGTTGATGGACTGGGGTGATGTGGAGTGCAAAAAAACGATGGATTTGGGCCCAGATCTCTGTACTGGGGTGAATGTATCACCTTGTTCTGCATTCTGTCCATCAACTGTGGTTTTTGCATTTAGACATGTTGCATTTAGACATGTTTAAGCCTTACATACTGTCTTTAATGACTGGGACATTCCATATGGGCTTGTATTCCTTATTCAAACGGTACACTTCCTCTACTGTCAAATGTACACGGAGTGATGTGCGTGCCAACATACAATATTCTACTATCAATATATACTGAATAATAACCTGAGCTGAGGCATGGAATGAATTTGTGACGTGCAGTGCAATGGTTGCAAGATTTTTGGATGTATGACCTAGCCTGCTTGAGTTATAGGCTGGTGTGCTTCCTTAAGGACTTGTATACATTTTAGAGGCATGTTAAGATACCCACTCTAGCACTTCTAGTGCCTTGTTTATTTTTTTTGGAAAGTTTTATATAGCGCTGCCTACACCTGGAGGTATCGGAGCGATTTACATGAGGAACAATAAAATATAGTTACAAGGTTACAACAATAAAATAAAGTAATACAGTTACATCCATAAAATAGGGCACAGTGAAATTACATCGAACCAGTCCTTGGGGGATATAAGGAGAAGGGGGAGAATCAAGAGGGTGGAAATATAATCAGGACAGAGTGGACCAGCAATGGAAGATGGAGATTCAGGGGAAAACAAGGTACGAATAAAGAACAGAGATGAAGTCATCGAACCAGATGGGGGTGTAGAAAAAAACATGAGCGTCCAGAGCCAGGCTCCCTCAAAATGTCGGAACGCAGAGGCAAAGGAGCGGTTCCAAGGGTGAGTGCAGACGAGAGTCTCGAGGTCGGAAATACGATGAGAGGGGTGTTGGCGAGTCATGGAGGGGTCGAGATGAAGGCAGAGGGCAGTCAGGGCAAGTAGGGAAAAAAACCAATGGCCTGCTCTGGAACCAAAGAACAGTCGATGCCACCAAGATGGAGGACCGCGGCTAGGAACACCAGTCAGATCAATCACAAGATGGTGGGCTTGAAGAATCCAGGAAGAGAAGAACGTGAGCGGTGGGGGACAAAGGGACAGCTGAAAGCAAGCTCTCGGCATTGCTGTGGCGAGGGGGGGGGCGGTGGAGCGGCAGCCTTTGAAGTCTGATGCGAGGCATAGACAACTGGTGGTGCGCGATGTGCACGCAGGTAGGGCCGCGGGGGAGCGGCAGCCTTTGAAGTCTGATGCGAGGCACAGACAAATGGTGGTGTGACGTGGCTGGCGATGGCGTGCACGCGCATACTCACATGAACTGTACGCTATCCGCAAGTTTGGTAGAGTTTTTGAACTGCCTACTATAATCTCGCCTATCTATCCCTGCGGGATAGGATAGTCGAGACCTAAAAATCTAGCTCGACCTCATATGAGCCATACAATACTGCAGATTGAGGGTACCTAAACTGGAAAGCTTACATACTCAAATGATTCAAAAATTGCAGGATATAAACCAGTTAGGCACTTTATGTGATGGACCTATTATTTGGAGGAAGTTGTATAGGCTCCATTTTATTTTTATTTCAATACCCTTTTATGTTGGCAAATGGTCACTGCCTATTTATAATTATACCCAGTTAGACTACTGGTATTTATCAATGTGCCAATAGTGCTTGTCTCAGATTTGATAATACAGGTAGTGCAGATAGTCCTCTTCCTCGATCATTGATTTGTGAAGTAAGCTTGCCAGCCAAGGTTGTCACTAGCACTTCTCTACCAACTATCGATCTGCTACAAGCCTGAGATTTTTAATAAAAATTACAGTTCATTTTGATGCAAATTAACAGATCTCAGTTCATTGGTGCAATGAAGGGCACAATACTGAGGAAGACTATTCTGTCCATGAAGGTAAGAAATTGCATAAAATAGAGGATTTGTCTTTTTTCGACGTAACAAATGGGTAGAGGCGTGATCTCTGCTGTCACTCTGGACCTCCTGTATAACTTTGCATAGGGAATGATATTTGCCTACTTGTGTCAACATAGTGGCAAATCCTCCCCCACAAACCCTTCTACCTTGTGTGGGAGGACAGAAGAGTGGGCACTCTGATGCTACCTTGAAGGTAACCGCCTCCCCAAGCAGATGTTGTTTTACCAGTTTTCTTTTGTGTCCCACAGGTACACATGTAGAGTCCTTAATCTGTATCCCTAGTTAGTACACTTTTGGGTACATGTCCTGGCAGAATTGGACTGTCAGTGTGGGTGGGTCATGAGGAGGGGGATTAATTGTTCTTGTGTTTCTCTGTTTTTCTATTTTACCCCGATATATTTTTTGTGTCTGTATTCCATATCCTGTTTTCTACACCAACAAGGGTTCACTGATATGCGGGCAATAACTGATAAGCCACTCCATAACCACCCTTACATGGATCGTTAGGGGCCTCAATAACCCCTGCAGAATTCAACGCAACCTTAGTTTGTTGACCGCCTCTCTGCTGGCCATTCCTAGGGTGAAGACCGTAAATTGGGATGGCAGAAGAGTTTTTCATTTGGCCTCTAAACTCTGGACCACTGCCTTTTGCACTGAGAAGCCAACCCAATAGACAGCTGTTTAGAAAATCACTAAGAACATGTCTGTTTGCGTCCTAGCCTCTGCCTGTTCCCTCTGCTCAAGATTTTACGACGGCTCTAGCGCTAGGATGCTTTGGCATACATGCGCTCTACAAAACCTTAATTTAATTTCGATATCTCACTTTAAGAGTGGTCACTGACATTTTGGCTGTTCATACCATGAGTTGTCTTGATTTTTGGCTTGTTAACCCTTACGTAAGCTCTAGGATCAGGGGAGTCGGGCACCTGGCTAGGAGGATCTCGGACCACTCTGTGGTCCTCCTCCAGCTGGACATCCTTGCACTCTCCACTAGTTATGGGCAGTGACGGCTGGGCCCACAATTTCTATTGGACAAGCTGTTATATGAAGAATTGAAAACATAACGGAATATTTTCAACTCCGATTGTGCTCCGTGGATCACATTGGGGTGGTCTGGTAGGCTTTTCAATTAGTGTTATGCAGTAATTGCATGACTACGCAGTAAGGTATACTGAAGTTCCTTAAGTCAGACCTGTCCCACCTGGAAGGTGAAATTGGAAACCTAGGATCACTGCTCAGTACTACAACACATAATGTAGCGGACACGGAGTGCCTGATTAGGGGGAAATATACACCATGCGTATGAGGAGGGTGAATGACAAGGAAAAATGTAGGCAGATACGATGAAACAACCACGGCAGCTAACATCGAACTGTGTGTCTCCTGAGGCGGAAGCCGGGAGCTAGCTGTAACTTTTAAAAAAGTTGAGTGTCACCACTTTTACTTGTTATTTTAAATACTACAAGAGTTTTCTCTTACCCGCACTCCTCTCCTCGCATCACCGTGCAGCGGATCATAGCGCTGACACGGAAAACGACCATAACAAAAGTCAGTTCCCCCCATTACTGGCATGAATTACGGCCATGCCCCCTTTTCTGAGGCCACGCCCACCGCCTTCCCTACTTAAAGCGCCGCTGATTACAAGCGACCTTTAGAACTGTGTGTCTCCTGAGGCGGAAGCCGGGAGCTAGCTGTAACTTTTAAAAATTTGAGTGTCACCACTTTTACTTGTGTTATTTTAAATATTACAAGAGTTTTCTCTTACCCGCACTCCTCTCCTCGCATCACCGTGCAGCGGATCATAGCGCTGACACGGAAAACGACCACAACAAAAGTCAGTTCCGCCATTACTGGCGTGAATTACGGCCACGCCCCCTTTCCGAGGCAACGCCCTTTATCGACAACTTCCGAGCCTCATAAAAATTTTCCTTTTCAGAACGCGCAGCGGGCGTGCGCACCGTGCGAGTCGTCTGCGTGCCGAAGGCACGCCAAAGGCAAGCCCGTCTGTGCCCGTCCGTGCCGGGACCGGGCCAAGGGCCAGAACCCCTGCCCAAAGTCTACGACAGGGACGATTAGCCTACCCCAAATCCACCTTGATGGAATTGCGTACGACAACTAATACACATTGTGTACAACATTGCCCGTACTCAGTCCTGGAGACCACAAAACTCATCTGTCCTCACTGTAAAATTAAGCTACATATAGCTAACGAAAAAGTCAAGACGATCACCACCACAGCTGCTAAGCCCACAGAATTCTCCGCTGCACTTATTAACGCACGCTCTTTGGTAAAGCACCGGCAGGAAGTATCCGACCTCATCCTGGACTACAACTTTAGACTGTCTCTTTCTAACAGAGACATGGACGGATGAGGCATCTGACCCAGATATGGCAGTCGCTACTCCCCCAGCCTATAAAGCCTACCGCCTAGATAGCCATCTAGCCATCATAGCCCGCGACCACGTAAGTGTGAGAATATCAAATATCCCTTCCACCTCCTGTGAAGCCCTTCAATTTGATCTTAAACTCATCCCGTTGTTTCATTTCAAAGGAATGCTCTTATATCGACCCCCAGGCGCACGTACCGGTTTCCTAGACAACCTGGGCCCAATACTAGAAGCCTTGGGGATGGAAGACTCATTTACAGTTATGGGTGATATGAACTTCCATCTTGAGAATACCTCTGACAATGACACACGTACATTGATATCAGACATGGACACCCTGAGCCTCAGGCAACTGGTCACCACCCCCACCCACAAGGCTGGCCACACATTACATGGTATCTTCTCGAATATGGAAGGCATAAAAATAACAGATACCTTACCAATGCCTTGAACCGACCACTAAGCCATTCTTATAAGAATACCAGTCAAAACGAACAGAACTAGACGAGAACCTACAAGGAAACTAGAAGCTTTTAAGGTGTGGAAAAACATTGATCAGACAGAGCTAACCGCACTACTGGATAGGACCCGGCCCCATCTGTCCACTGACCCCAGTACTGCCACACATCAATTTCAGGAGTGGCTGGGCACTGCTACTGACTCCTTAGCCCCGATCAAACGGCCTTCAAGAAACAGAACAACGCCATCGGCTCCGTGGTTCACAGAGGAACTGCGCATAAAGAAACATTGCAGAAATAGGGAGAGGCATTGGCGCAGATCCTACAGCTCAGACAGTAAGGCTAGCTACAAGGAAGCACTTGGGCAGTATAAAGCCCTCATTGTCGAAACTAAGAAAAAGTTTTTCACAGAACAGATCGATAACGCTAACAACTCCTGTAAAAAAACTGTACGAGATCACCAAGATCTTAGCGGGAAACACGCCGGACCTATCCCCGCCACTATCCCAAGTCTTCTGTGACTCATTGGCCAATTTCTTTTTCACTAAAGTGAATGATATATACCAAGCATTTTCCGCTAAAACGGTAATCATCTCACACGAGCCTAACAGTAAGACTCAACACACCGAACTGCTCCAGTTCACAGACATTACAGAACTACAAATTAAGGACATAATTGCTACCATCAAATCAGGATCAGCATTCGACCCCTGTCCTCTCAAAGTCGACTTATCCGCAGCCTTGGACACGGTCGACCACAAGATCCTGGTCGACCGTGTCGAAAAGATGGGCATTCGCCACATGGCAAAAAACCTGCTCTCCTCCTTCTTGGCCGGAAGAACTCAGGTGGTCACATTGGGGCATTTCCAATCAGACAAGCTGTCACTGCCATGTGGGGTACCGCAAGGCTCATCCCTAAGTCCGACACTATTTAATATCTATGTGTCGGACCTGGCCGCCGTCATCAAGGCCCGTGGGATGAGCCTTACCTCATACGCTGATGACACGCAGCTTGTGTTGGCCATCAATGGGGATGGAGAAAAGGTAGCAGAAAATTTCCAAGGGGGCATGAGGGCGATTGGAGACTGGATGGCCTCCAACTGCCTAAAACTAAACTCCGAAAAAAACGGAGGTGGTCATCTTTGGACATCTCTCACCCAGCTGGTCGACTACCTGGTGGCCCGCTACGTACGGAACCCCCCCTAAACCAGTTCCTACTGTCAGAAATCTTGGAGTGACTTTTGACGAGAACCTGAACTTTATGGCCCACGCAAACAAAATAGCAGCCACTGCCCACCATAAACTCAGGCTGATTAAGAAAATTATGCCATTCCTACCAATTGCAGCCGTTAAGACACTAGTAAGCTCCCTAGTGTTGTCCTCCCTCGACTACTGCAATGGCCTATTTATTAATACCCAAGCCAGAGTGACCAACAAAATGCAGACGATCCAGAACGCTGCAGCCCGTCTTCTGTCAGGAACACCGAAATTCATGCCAATCTCCGAGACCATAAGGGACCTCCACTGGCTCAGGATCCGGAACAGGATTAAATTCAAAACGCTTTGCATAGTATACAAAGCACTGCACAACCACGGCCCACATTTTCTTAAATCCCACCTAAGATTCCACTCATCCACAAGATCGCTCCGTTCCAACAACCAAAAACTTCTGCTGATACCACGAACCAAAACAGTCACTTGGGGCGACAGACGCCTCTTGGTGGCTGCCCCTAGACTTTGGAATTCTCTACCAATAACCATCAGAGAAAGCCCGTCCTTGATGCAATTTCAAAGAAAAATAAAGACCTGGTTGTTCGTTCAAGATTAGCAGCCGACTTAGTCTCTGGGAACTTCACGCACAGTATCTAGCGCCGAGACGCCTACGGGCATTTGTTCGCGCAGTACAAATTGTAAAAATAAATAAATAAATCTTCATTGAAATTACAGATCTCTCTGGAGTACTGCATTACACAGCTCTTTCGATTATTGACACTTTCTCAGTATACTTCTCAGAACTATGCTGCTCTGTAGGCAATTGCTCCCACGAAAATATCTACGACTATTTTGATTATACTGCCCTGACTTGGATTAGTGTTACTCCCCGTCAGATCCGGCTGAGCCCTAAGAGGTCATCAGAGGTCTCCCTCTAGCCCATATTCCAGGTTCAGCTGAGTTACAGGAGATTTGCGGTAATTCTGGCACCTTGTCTCCTTGCATTCTTCACGGAGGCCAAGGAGCAACGGGTAGACATTGACTCTGTCAATCTATCTCCGCCTCTATGAGGCGCCAGACATCGCATTTTAGTTTGTGTACTTAGGCTCACTGTGCACGCTATTGGTTCAGCCCATCCCCATACCGTCTGCCTACTGCTGTTGAATCTGACAGTGCAGCCCCTCTGCTGCTCTAGTCACTACTGGGGTCCTCGCCCCATTGGCAGGTTGAAACTATATACAGTGTAGGATACACTATACATGCGAGGGTAGGCTTGCGGAGGAGTATGGAAATATCTTCCCCTGAGCTTCCACTGACCAGTCATCCACTACAGCCAATCACACATGAAGCAAGAGCGATCTATCCAATGCACTTCCTAGGACTTCTGACATGGGTAGTCTATACACAAATGGCAGCTTTAAGACTCTGGCAGACATAATGGCTAGTTTCCCTTGCACACCTTGACTTTTTCTTACTTTATTTCATTCTTTACGCCGATGTGTCTGCACTCCTGTCCTTTCACTCGTAGCCAGTTGCCTTCAAATCCCTTGACCAATTTATAGCGAGGTTTTCTACAAAGCAGCTTGTTGTTCTGTTCTATCACTAGCCATTAGACGAGGCCTCTGGTACTACTTGCCTGGCCTGGATTTGGGGGCGGGCAATGATATGGGAGAGACTCTGTCTGTTGTGACTTGGAGGTTCTGTTATACAGACACTGGCCTGCTCTCCCCAAGCAGCAGGCTCGGTATTACTCACTTTAAATTCTTCCACAAACGTATTACACCTTCCTGCAGATTTGGAAATTTGGTCTTCGGGCAACCTCAGACTATGCCAGATGCTGGGCGCCAGAGGTGGATTTTCTGCATTTGGCATGGAAGCGCAGCTCTGTTCACGACTCTTGGGGTGAGGTCATCTCTGTAGTGCCTAACATGAGTGACTGTGCGGTTCCAATGCATCCCAAGATTGCTGTTCTAGGCTGCAAGGTGTGTGTGTATGGGGGTGAAGTGGGGGGTCCCTACTCCCTTCTCCACACAAAGTGTGTTGAGGTGGGGGAGCCCTACTCCACACAGTGTGCGGCCCTTGCCTGCTGGTGGCCAAAAGACGGTTTGTTGCGAAGATGGGATAGGAGCAGAGCCCCCATATTCAAATCATAGCTGAAATCACTTATTCAACGGCGAAGGCAGTGAATGCAGTGGTGGTGTACCCTGGAATTATGTGTGACTACAGAGTGACACCCTCTCCTTGTCCCCACTTCTAGAGGAACTAGCGTAACCATGTGTGAAGAACCAACAAAACAATCCCTGACTGTTAGGTAACCAATGTCCTTAATTATTGGACACCTGGCATGGTATCTCGGCAATCACGGGTAACACCTATTTTTGATTAGCCACAGACTTGCACAGGTCCTGAAGAAAGCTGCAGGGCCTCTAGACTCTTAGTAAACATGTTGACTAGTCCATATGGCAAGTCACTTATTGCTTGCAACAATCATTGACAACAACTCATTTGCTATCCCGGTTTTTAATCCAGTCAAGTTACCGATCAATAAGGAATCTGAATAGGATTACTGAAGACTGCTTTAAATTATTTCTCCTTTTACCTCCTTTTACTTTCAGGCCCAGGGAGACTTATTTCAACCCACATTAACTGTAAAAAAATAACAAGCATTGGCAATTCCAAAAGGTCTTGCATTTGCGGGAGTTAGTGCTATTGGTGTTGTTAATGACAATGTCTTTTACTTATGCGTTTTTGGTTTGGAGTGGATGTGTGTGGTGTGGAGTGTAATTATGTAGGTTGGATTGGAATTGTTAGGTGTGGAATTGTGTGTGGTGGAATTCTGTGGTGTGGAGTGGATTTGTCTAGGGCAATTATGCGGTATGGTGGATAGATAGGGGTGAGAGCTGCACAGATAGACAGGAAGACATAGAGGGATAGGAAGTTTGTGCACAAAGTGGTGAAAGAACTCCAGACAGAGGAGCAGAAAGAGTCACCCCAAAAAGAGGAGGAGAGTATGAGATTGAGGGGCGGAAACCTTAAGAAAGGCACGGGAAAGAAACATAAGAGGGACTAGTTGCTCTTCCCAAAGAATCCTTATTGACCTTAAAGTAAGGCAGCTGCTCAGAGTGGCAATGACCACCCACCAGCTGACAGCGGGTCACCAAGAATGGGCACCAGACAGAGAAAGATAAGACTAACTTGAGAGGTTAAGTTCATTACATGGCATGTCAATGGGTTAAAGGGCCCCGTAGACAAAGATTGGTTCTGAAGTATCTAGATGTATCCCCTGCTCAAATTTGTCTGATTCAGGAGACACATTTAAGTCATGCAGAGTGTAGTATTATATTCCCTAAATATCCCTGGGTAAAATGCTTTTGTTCCTCTGAGCAAACAGTCCACAGCAAGGGGGTGGCCATATTGATAAACGAGGGAGCTGGATGCTCTATTAAATCTATCCATTCGGATCAGTCAGGGAGATGGATAGTGGCCTTATTGGACTTTGGAGGCCTAGAGTTAACATGTGCTTCCTTTTATGGCCTTAATATTGACGATCTGAAGGCAATCTCGTCTGCGCCTGGACGTCGCCAGTCGCCAGGACCCCTGTTCTGTGGTATCCCAAAGATTAATATATTCCTGCAACTGTTTGTTTGCCTTACAAACTTCAAAACCGTGTGTGCACTTTAAGTGGCACTATGATACTCCACATGTGCAGTGTTTTGAAAGCGGCTTTAAAGTGGAGACTGGCTCTAGGGCACTCCAACAAGTTCACAATCCGACACACATTATTATTCACTCCCTCAATTGCAGATCACTCACTAAACACCATGCAGAAATATTGAACCTTCTTTTAAACCACTCCCCTGACATACTATTTTTACAAGAAACCTGGTTAACATCTGATTCAATGGCTATCCCCGTCCTGGCCATACCTAACTGATATTTGATGCAGACGAAGAATAGGCCTCTTTGGAGGGGTGGAGGACTGGCAGTCATATTTAAGTCTGTGTTTGCCTGCACTATTTCCCCTTAAACAATTCCGGATTGTGAAAGCACTCTGTTTAGAATAACTCTCTCACAATTTTACTTTCTCTGGACTTTTAATATATCGACCTCTGGGTCCTGATATGGCCTTTCAAGAAGCCCTAGTACACACTGTCTCCACTCTCGCACTGGGATCAGCAAATTTTAATATCGTAGGCAACCTGAATTTACATCTTGAACTCACCAGCTCCCGTGAAATTGCTAACTTCTTGGGAGATTTGGAGGCTTGCCAACTGACTCAGTTGGTGAAGGGACCGTCACTCTCTGCGGGTCATTTACTTGACCCTATATTTACAAATCTCCAATCACTGGAAGTTAATACTCCCCTTCCCATGTCCTGGACGGATCATTTTCTTATATACATGCGCCTTTATATGCCAAGTGTCCCCTTGGCAACCCCTAGACAATCTTATTTGAAGCGACCATGGCACAAACTAGACACCGCTGCTTTTGCCTCTAAAAGGCGTCCCGTCCAGATTGGCCTACTAATTTAGAGGAAGCGGATAGCGTCTTCAGGGGTTGGATCAATAACTCGCATGATCTTTGTGTCCTTATGAAAATGACAGGGACCAAGCCTACACAAACCCATGCTTGGTTCAATGAGACTCTTTGTATAGAAAAGAAAAAGTGTAACATTTTGGAAAGAGCCTGGAGGCGGACATACAACGCTGCTGCAAAAACAACTTACAGGACTGCAATTAAAGTCTACCATAAATTAGTTCAGAAGACAAAATCTGTGTTTTACGCTAATTTGATATCTTCTAGTCCCAACCCCTCTAAAACCATTTTTCCCCTGGTGAAGGAAATGGTGAAACCTCAAGTAGGGACATCCAATACTATATCTTCTAACACTCAGTGCGAGTCACTAGCAGAGTATTTTATCAAGAAGGTGGAAGAGATTTATGGTACTCTTGACACTAGGCAGGAAGCTCTAAAATTTCAGAAGTCGTTAATCCCTTAGCCATCTCTTACTCTCTATCTGCTCTTCCGCTTATGTCCATTATAGACCTGGATGCCCTAGCAGTTAAAGTTAAATCAGGCTCTCCTGACGATCCCCTAAAGCCTGATGTTTTTAGAAAGCTTCAAAACTGTCTTATGACTGAGGGCAGGGAACTTATCAATAAGTCCCGTACGCGGGTGGAAATCCCTAAATCATGGAAACATGCCATGGTCATCCCCTTATAAAAAAAAAGCCCACACTGGACCCATCTTTATTAGAGAACTTCCGGCCTATTTTGCTGCTCCCGTATCTAGCTAAGATTATGGAAGCTCATGTTAACATCACTTTGACTCGTTATTTGGAGGTCAATGAGATTTTGGATAGCTCTCAAAACGGTTTCCGATCACAGTACTGAATAGGCTCTTTAGGCAGTTACCGAGCAACTGTGGGCCAGCACTGATTCTGTTGGATCTTTGTGTAGCCTTTGACACTGTCTCTCATGAAATTCTGCTTCAAAGGCTAAAGGAGATTGGTGTCAAAGACAAGGCACTAACTTGGTTCGCATCCTTTCTATCTGAGTGTTCGTTCCAGGTATATGCCCCCCCTATGCATGAAATGAAATGAAATGAAAAGTAAATTTATAGAGCGCGGTTGCTGCCCAGAGGCGTCCATGCGCTAGAGGCCAGAGTGGATTGCTTGACTGTGGAAAAATTGCGGGAAGTTAATGAGGGGCATTAAACAAAAAAGTCTTCCGCTGTTTTCGAAAGGAGGAGAGGTTAGAGTTGGACCTAAGATGAAGAGGAAGTGAGTTCCATGTCTTGACGGCATTGTAGGTGAACGTCCTGCCGCCAGCTCTTGCCTTTTTTATTCTGGGGACTATGGCCATACATGCCTGGCTAGAGCGGAGGTTTCTGCTGGGTTGGTACTGTTTTACTAGGTCCCGGACAATCATCGGTCCTGTGTCCCAAAAGGCCTGGTGAGAATTACACATGGCCTTAAAGGTGATTCTTTGTCGCACTGGTAGCCAATGCAGACTGTTCAGTCCAGGTTTGGCTGACTGTCTGCGCAGCAGCTGGAGCAGTGTGCGAGCCGCACAATTCTGAACTATCTGTAGTTTGCGCAAGATGTATTCCGGGCGCCGAGATAAAGGACATTGTTGAAGTCTAAACGGGACTGAATCAAACCTTGAATGGCCACCTGCTTTGCCTCTGCAGGCAAAAGAGGGAGGACTTTCTTCAACATCCTGAGAAGTCCGAAGCAGGTAGCCGAGAGTTTTGTAGCCTGGGTGTTAAAAGAGAGGGTTTTGTCCAGCCAAACCCCAAGGCTCTTAATATTGTCCTTAGGTATTGGGGGGCACCTAAACAAGGGGGCCACAAGGAGTTGAAAAAGGTGGTTTGTGGGACCCAGGAGCATCAGCTCAGTTTTGTCCCCATTGAGCTTAAGGGAAGAGGAAGTCATCCATCCCTTTACCTCCTCTAAGCATTTTATTAGCCCACCTGAAGATGACAGACCAGCCTCCTGCGCCAAGGAGACCACTAGCTGGGTGTCGTCCGCGTAAGAAATAATTTTAACCCCAAACAGACGGACAACCTCAGCTAGTGGTCTCATGTAGATGTTAAAATGCAGTTAATGCATCCAGTACTCATTCTTTGGGATGCAGAGTCCCCCAGGGCTCCGCCCTGAGCCCGACGCTATTCAATGTATATGTCCCCCCCTCTGGCCCTGTTGGCAAAAGCACGTAACTTCTAAATGGTATTGTACGCTGATGATACTCAATTGGGCTTCACTGTCTTGTAAAAACAGTGATCTCGACCAACTGAAATTTCACAAGGATCTGTTGGCCATCTCTGACTGGATGGCGGACAACTTCTTAAAACTCAACACTTCCAAAACAAAGGTGCTCCTGGTTGGGCATAACACACATCAGTGGGACAGGCAATGTTGGTCCACAGCACTGGGCTCCCCTCCCCTACCTAAAACGGTGGTTAAGAACTTAGAGGGGCAGATAGAAGGGGTCCTGTCATTTGAGCCACATGCAAAAAAAGTAGCTGGGCTATGTTTTGGTCTTCTTTGTGGCCTTAAACCCATTTTAGGTTTTTTGATGCCTCAACTCTGCAAACAATTGTTCAATCTGTCAGGCAGTCGCGATTAGATTACTGCAATGGACTGCTTTTAGGGGCAAATAAAACCGTGACCAAACCACTTCAACAGGTACAGAATACAGCTGCATGTGCCATTTTCGGTTTACCCAGGTCCAATCGCACTTCCAACCATCTTTGTCGGTTGCACTGGTTGCCTATCGAACAGAGAGTTAAGTTTAAAACCCTCTGTACCACTCATAAGATTCTTCATGGTCAGGACCCCCAAATTCCCAGGGTCTGTGTACTACCTATGTTCCCTCTCGAGCCCTCCGCTCTGCCAACCACCATCTGGCCCGCACTATTCAAGTGCATGGGCGTAGAGCGGGGGGGGTGGCGGTCCTTCAGGGCTTGTGCCCCGATCTTGTGGAACCCTGCCCCTCTTGCGGTTCCGAGCACACAGGGTCACTGGACTTTCAGGAAACTGATTAAAACCTGGCTCTTTTCCACCATCTATCTCTTTTCTCTCCACCTCCAGTCTGTCTGCGCTGGGACGCCTCGTCACTGGGGCAGCCATGCGCAATACAAAAACACTCAACATAACATAACATTTGTAAATTACAGTTTAACCTGCTTGAAGTAGTTTGCCAATAATAATTGGAGGCCATTTTAATGTTCCCTGAAAGATCGATCCAATCAGAGTCACTATGTGGGGGGCCCCCTGAATACGACTTGCATTGAAAAATATGTTACACGATTTGGAGCTCTTGGATGTCTGGAGGGTAAAGATGAGTGACAAACAGGGGTTTACGTTTTATAGCAAGAAGCTTGGCCTTTCCTCTAGAATCGACTACGTTCCAACAGACAGGTCAAGTTTGGATAATATCACTGGTATAACTGTTTTGCCCAGTCATGCTTCAGACCATGCCCCGGTATTGTTTTCCTTTGTGGGGAAAAAGGCATAATTTACATCCCAGATGGACACTTAAAATGTCTATGCTGTAAGATGCTGATATAGCGAGGGCTCTAAAATCGGCCACTGTTGACGATTATGCTTTTAATATGGTTCGACCTCCATGGATACCATTTGGTATGCCTTTAAAGCGAACATAAGCGGCGTCTTGCATAGTCTTATCTGTTACAAGAATAGGGGAGCGGCTTGGGAGCAATGGACCGGGGGGTGGAATTATTTTATTGGAGGAAGAGTGGTCTTGGCTTGACCATGTAAGTACTGAAAGTCTCTCTCAAGTCAAGAGAGTCTTGGAAGATGCCCATCAGGATTATAGGGGTTGGTTAGACCACAAGTGTAGGGCACAGTGGATGACTAAACTATGCAGAACTTTGAGTATGGAGAGAGGGCATGTGCCCTCTTGGCATGGAAAGCCAGAGTAGATCGCATCAATGATCAATGAATTAATAATAAATGAAAGCGGAGAGAAGTCAAGTAGCTTGGAGGACATGCAAGCCTGCCTTCTCTCATTATTCTCAGAACTATACAGGGACGAAACTGTCCCCAACCCAGAAACCCTTCAAACTTGGCTGAAAGGATAATCTCTGCCAACGTTGACAAATGAGAGTCGTGAAAGCCTAGACGCCCCAATCATCCAGACCGAAATCAAAGACTAAATAAGCAAGTGTAAAAGCAATAAGGCAGCAGGTACTGATGCGCCTCCTAGTGAGGTTTATAAACTCCTCATGGATGAATTGGTTCCGATATTGGGCATTCTATTCAACTCAGTGTATAGCTCGGAAGGTCAGGCACCAAGATCCTGGAAAGAAGCAACTCATTTTGAAACCTGGGAAGGATCCTTTAAAAGCGGACTCCTATAGATCAATCTATCTGCTGAATGCCGATTATAAGATCTTTGAGTGTTCTTGCGGGGAGATTGGTCAAGTTGGTTTCTCAGCTGATAAACTCGGACCAAAAACGTTTCATCCCCAGGAGATCTATCCAGAAGCAGACGCAACAGCTAATTGGTAACATTGACTTGGGAATGGGGCGATCGGATCCCTTGGCCGTGGTGGCACTAGACGCAGCCAAGGCTTTCGAAAGTCTGCTGAGTATACCTCTGGGAGGTACTTAGGCAGATGGGTTTTTGGTCCTATTTTTGTTCAGACCTTGATTGCTATTGGGGAGCCTCTGCAAAAATTATGTTAAATTGTATGTTAACTTCTAGTTTTAACATTCAAAGAGGAACTAGACAGGGCTGTCCTATCTCTCCATTGTAGTTTGACGTTTACATAGTGCCATTGGCACAAGCTCGAAGATCAGATGTCTTGATTTCCCCCTTTAAATCTCAGCAATACTGTAGCAAGTTAGCTCTTTGTGCTGATGATTTGCTGTTATATACCGACAATCCGGGGCGGTTATCCCTAGAGTTGAAGCATTGTTGGAAGAATTTTGCTCATTATCAGGATATCTGGCTAACACCACCAAAACAGATGTGATGTGTTGGAATATTGATAGTTGAGAGAGTATCACGAGTAATGAGTTCAAATATCTAGACATTACCGTTGTTAAAGATCTTGATAAAATCTCTCGGATTAATCTGAATAAGACCATAAAAGAAGTGGACCGTCTATTTGCAAGATGGAAAAATCTCCCATTAACAATCTTTGGCAGGGTCTACTTGGTAAAAATGGTTATTCTACCCACGTTGACATCTGTTTGATGTGATTCCTCTTGAATTCCCTGGTAAAGATATTTGTAAAATCCAAAGTAAGATCAGAAATTTCATCTGGGAAAATATGGATTATTATTATGTTTCTTATATAGCGCCAGAATCGACCCCCGAAGGGGTATCTCCGCGCTTGCCTTGGGAACCCGTCCTGGTTTTTCCCTGTGAGATAGCCCCTACAGGGCATCCCCAAGGTGAAAGCCAGGCATCCCGCCGCGGGGGGCCGTTGTGGAGATTAAGCAAGCTTAATGCCCAGAGTTGCAGAGTGTGAACCCATGATTAGGTCAGGCACTGAAACGAGAATTATCGAGTCCATGGACATTTGAGCTCAAGACCCTGCCGCGTCGGGAATTGAACCCTGGTCCTGGGTCTGACCTCTGCTTCAGGGTCTGCCTGCTCTAACCAGTGAGCCACACTGTAAGATTGTCATGGAAAAAGCTGAGACGCAGGCTTACTAAAAGAGGGCTAGCTCTTCCAGATATCAGTTGGTTCTCTGTCGCCTTCCAATTTAAAAACATCAGGATGT
Source organism: Lissotriton vulgaris (assembly GCF_964263255.1). Classification (NCBI taxonomy): domain Eukaryota; kingdom Metazoa; phylum Chordata; class Amphibia; order Caudata; family Salamandridae; genus Lissotriton; species Lissotriton vulgaris. The sequence continues at coordinate 255,234,375 of NC_141687.1, forward strand.
TACTTGTAAAACCGGAAGAGTCATCTTGGGGGAGACTATTGGGGGAAATGGTGAAGTTGGAGGGTGGAGGGGAAGGCTTTCTCTATAAATGTGGGACACCTAGGTTTTTCAAAAAGATGCGCCTGAAAGTACTCGGGGCATTCTTTAGTCTCTGGTATAAAGTCCGATGTAGATGGGGGATTGGGTACTATTCAGATTTTGCCCCAATTTGGGATTCCCTGGGACTCCGCTATGCTTGAAGGACAGCCTTGCAATCCAAATTAAAAGGGGGATATCAGTATTTGGTCAGAGCTTCTATCCCCTGATGGAGTGTTCCCCTGGGAGGTTTTAAGAGCGAAGGTTGGAAGCAGCCTTTCTAAATTTAAATATCTGCAACTAGCCTTCTGGGTTACTGCGGAAAAGGAGGATAAACAGGGAAACTGGGAGACGGAGCAATCTTTGCATGTAGTACATGTTAAAAGAAAGGAGGTTTCTATCTGGTACAAGAAGTTTTTGGGGAAGATTTGGAACATCCGCCGCAGTATACAGTTTAGAATCAGTCTCCCTTTGAACCTGTGATTGAAGGCCTGTACGAACCCTCCTTGAAGCTCCTTTATAAAGGTTAAACCGGCCAGCCTAAAAAAGAACCATTTCTTTGTTATTAATAGGCTTTATTATGCACCCACAAAGATCGCTAAGTTTGCACCACTATCCTCCCCCAAATGTCCAAGATGTAATCTTATCAATGTTTATGACATCCATATTTTTTATGTTTGTCCTGAACTTAGAGCTTTTTGGAGGGGGGTGGGTGACGTTTTAAGCGGTATTTTTAAAATTAAAATAAAGGTCAACGTCTCCTTGGTAATATTTGGGGACGACGGAGTGCTTGGAAAGAATCTTCAGCAGGTTCATTGAGGCTTGTTGTTATACCTGGTATTAATAGCCCAAAGAGAAACTTGTATTAAGTGGAAAGAACCGTAGCCCCCAATGTGTGAGGATTGGTTAAAAGCTATGTTTGCCATGGCTGCGTTTGGATCAGGAGAGAGAGACTTAGAGCAGTGTGAACATCTGGCAGGCCCTACTATCTTGAGGTAAGGAGTTGAATATGGTATAACTCCTTTCTGGTAAAAAACGGTCCTACGATTACACCAAGCTTCCAACAAAGGGGGCTGGCTTGGTTTGGCCTAAGCGAACGCAGCAGCCGTAGGGTGCACATATTTGAACTACGGCTTCTCTTTGAGAATTGCAGATGCTTATTGGTGAGATGAGGACAAAAAAAAAAGACGGACTAGCGAAAAAATATGGTAAGGGGTAGAAAAATAATATTAGGAAAAGATAGAAGGATGAACGTATTGGAGAAGAAAACAGATGGCACAAGTAAGTCGAAGCCAAAGAAAAAAATAAACAAGGCCTCACACAGGAAGAATTGTGAGGCATGCCATAAGTGTTTACAATGGCTTTGGTCACACTAGACTATAACACTGAACAAAATCCACCACTAGTCAAAGCTGTAACGCAGCATCTTGGCCCAGCTTTGGCGCTCCTGCGTTCTGTACATGTGCCAGCTGTTGCTGAGCACCAATAGGAGGAGCCTACCATGCTACTTTCTCCCAGGCTGCAACAGAAAGGGGCATATTCTGAGGGAGGGTTGGGTTTCATCGGTGACGAAAGGGAACACCTACAAGAAGGAATGGGCAAGAGACTGACACTACATACAGCAAACAGAGCATGCGCACGAAGCATCGATTATTAAACACAGAAGTAATCAGCACTATTTAAATACAATTACACATTCTCCTGACATCAAAGTTTGTGGTAAATCATCTGATATACTGGCACTATTACCACTTAGCATTAATTAAAGTCCTTTGACTGTGTTGGCATGTGTAGTCTATGGCACTGGTGTCCAGCCATTAACAAGTCATTAACGACTCCAACGTGACTATCATACACAGTCTAAGGTAAAATATTATTTTTCTATCAGTCATTAATGTCCTTTAATAATTTTGGCATTTGCAATGAATGGCATGGGTGACCTTCCAAATGGCCATGCCCTTTACAATGCTAGCCACATAGTCTCTATTTCACAGATGTGCTAATACTGCCAGTCGTTTGATGCCCTCACACTGCCCAGCACATGGCAACTAAGCTGTAGGGTGCCCATTAATTACCACTGATATTGATATCCTTCTAAAACTTGGAAATGCAGTTTACCCCTCTGTGGTCCGTGCCTGGCACAGTTCAGTAATGCTCTTGATGGACTATGGAGTCCAGTTATGATGACTGCACATGGAATAAGATGCCCTGTTCTGGATGTGATATCTTCAGTTTTGTGTCCCATTATGGTAAGCACGCATGGACTACAGAGTCCAGCTCTGATGAGTACGCGTGGAGAACAGAGCACAGCTCATGTGAACACGTGGATCATGGAGTCCAGTTATGGTGAGCACACATGGTGTAAGAAGCACAGCTCTGGTGTGAACGTGTGGAATACAAAGTCTATTCCTGTTCCATACTCCAGAGTACAAAAAAGCCCAGTTTTGGTTGTCACTTCTGCCGTTGTGTCTAGGTCCACTGAGCGCACCTGGGGTAAGGAATCCAGTTTTTGATGTTACATCTGAAGCCTTCTGTCCACTTGTATCCAGCACACATGGAGTAGCGAGTCCAGTTGTGATGTGCTCACATGGAGTAAGGTGGTTGGTTACTAACACCGCATATGAAGTCTTGTGTCCATTTCTAGTGAGCACAGATAGACTATGTACTCCAGTTCTGCTGAGCACACGTGGAATTTGGAGCACAGCTATGGTCAGTACACATGGATTATATTGTCCACTTCCGGTGAGTACACAAGTATAAATTCCAGTTCTGGATGTCACACCTGCAGTTGTGTCCAGATCTGGTGACAGCACGAGGAGTACATAGTGCAGGTTTGGTGAGCACATGTGTAGTAAGGAGCACATGTTGATATGGTGCCTAGTTCTGGTGCGTACACATGGAGTACTGAAACCATTAATGGATGTCACACCTGCAGTCTTGGGTCCATTTCTGGCGAGCACACAGAGTAAGTAGTCCAGTTTTACTGAGCATACATGGAGTATGGAGTTCAGTATAGAGTCCAGGCCTGAATGAGACATCCACAGGCTTGTGCCCATGTCCGGTGAACACAAGTGACGAAAGGACTAGAGTGATCAGACATCTCCAGTTTTCCTGGTAGTTTACTGTAAATGTTGCAGTTTCAGAGAAGGAATACTTGAGAAACTTCATGTGATCCCATATAGAATACTACAGCACTTTTCAAGAACCATTTGAGTGAATTAGATGCCGTGTTTTAAAGTTGTATATTATTCTCCCCTCTTTAACACACAAATACTCATATTGGCCCCTTTATTATGTTATGCTAATTAAATGTAATATAGAGCTCGACTCACCCAAGGGCATCTTGGCGCTGCCTACTGGTACAAGCAAGCACAAACCGGAGAAAGGTCACTTAAACTAAGTAAGCTTTCAAGCCTTTTCTAAATTGATAGTAATTAATACAGAGTCGAACGTGAAGAGGTAAGTTGTTCCAATAAAGCGGAGCCAGGTAAGAAAGGGCTCGCCTCAACATCTGGACAGACGGATCAGGGATACACTCAACAAGGCTTTATCTAGAGATGTTAGGCTTCTGGTCGGTAAGTAGCATTTAAGTTCCTGCTGGAGATATCTAGGGCTTTTGCCCCTTAAAGCGTTATAGGTAAGGCAGCAGATTTTAAAAATACTTCTCGGTCTTACCGGAAGCCATGTAAGGCTTTCATCGAAGGGGCTGGAGGAGCCCCTGACGGATGGTCAATATTTTCACAATTATTCTGCTAAATTGGCATTGTTGAAAGAAAAAAAATAAACAAGGCCTCACACAGGAAGAATTATGAAGCGTGCCATGAGTGTTTGCAACGGCTTTGGTCAACCTAGACTATAACACTGAACAAAACCCACCAGTAGTCAGAGCTGTAACGCAGCATCTTGACCAAGCTTTGGCGCTCCTGCGTTCCGTACATGTGCCAGCTGCTGCTGAGCACCAATAGGAGGAGGCCAGCATGCTACTCTCTCCCAGGCTGCAACAGAAAGGGGCATTTTCTGAGGGAGGGTTGGGTTTCATCGGTGACGAAAGGGAACACCTGCAAGAGACTGACACGACATACAGCAAACTGAGCATGCGCACGAAGCAGCGATTATTAAACACAAGAGTAATAAGCACTATTTAAATACAATTACACATTGTCCTTTCATCAAAGTTCATGGTAAATCATCTGATATACTGGCACTATTCCTACTCAGCATTCATTAAAGTCCTTTGACTCTGCTGGCGTGTAGTCTATGGCACTGGTGTCCAGCCATTAACAAGTCATTAACGACCCCAACATGACTATCATACAAAGTCTAAGGTAAAATATCATTTTTCTATGGCATTTGAAATGAATGGCATGCGTGACCTTCCTGAATAATGTGCATCTCCTCCTTCTGCTTCTACTTGCCTTCACTTCATTTGTGGCATTCTCTTCTTTCCCAACATCTCCCTCTCTTCACCCTCTTCATCTTACAAACATGCTGTCCAAACAAGTGAAGGCTGGAGCCAACTGGTTCAATGTCATTTACCCCCCAATTTGTCGAAATCATCAGCAAAAAGTTTCAAACACAACACCCTTGAACAATTTCCCGCTTCCCTTTTTGTTGACCAATACCATAGGGGTAGTTATGGGAGGCTCAAAACCAACCTCATGTTCTTCACCTGCAACATGTCTTTCTGGTTCCCAGTTATCAATAACTCCCTCAACGTTACTTCCTCCTTCTCAATCCCACAGGGGCTCCAACTAAAAATATCCCCCTCTGTTTGTTTCGATGGTTCACTCACTATCTCCCTTTACAATAACAGTAAAGTCCTGATCCAAGCCAAAGACACTTATATCTTTCTTTTTGTCCACCTATTTCTATCCCTGCTCTCCATCCCTGGCATTCCAATCCCTCCAGACTCCTCTTCTAACTCCTCCCTCAATTATCTCTTGCCTCCACTTATCCACCAGAACACCATTTCACAGTCTTCATCTTCCTCCTCCCTCAGTACTTCCTCGACTCACCCTACCCTCCAGGACTCCAGTTTGCAATCCTCCCTTGGGCCCCTGGCAGTCATGTTCCCTTCCTTCACACCTGCTTCTCCTCCCCCCTACCCCACCTTCCCTATCTGGGATACTTCCCTCAACACTCCTTCCAAGCCAATGGTCTACTCCCTCATTTGCACCCAGCCTACGCACCTTCCCCACCTCTCCATCTTCTCTCCCCCCGACTTTCTGCCTTCCTATGACCCAGTTCTATCCTCTCCAAACCTGTCCGCTCACTAAAGACCTCACCTTTCTCTTCCTTAGTCACTACTCAATACACCTATTTTACTCTATGTATGTCCAGATAATTCTCTCTCCATCTCAGTAGCACCGATCATTACCTCCAATCAACATCTCTTGATGAGTCTCCCCTCATGCTATATTCCTGCATCCACCCCCTCTCCATTCTCTCCCTCTCCAGCTCTGCTCTCCCTAGAAAATAAACTAGGACTTCTCATCTCTTCAGTCTCCCAGCTTGAAACTTCCATCTCCCACCTACGTACCAAAATGTCCACTCTCCCCAACTCCCTACTCCCCTATGCGAGCACTCACTTCCCAAAACTCCTGAGGAGTACCCTGCTCGCACGTCCCAAAAAAGCATCCCACAATCTGTCACCAACTGACATTTCCAACCTATTGGCTAGCTACAATTCTTCCAACTCCAAACCCAAATGCCTTCTCCTCTCCAGCTAATGCTAATCACTGCACTATTCCGACCATCTCCATCTCCTGTACCAAACATCAACCACCTTCAATTCAATCCTTCAATCCTCCTATTCTCAAGAACATTATCCCTATCTCCCTATCTCCCCTAAAAGCCCCGACTCCCCCTTCACAGTCCTCTCTGAGGTTTGTTGTCTGCTTCACAACTGTAGATCCGCGAACAAACACAAGCGGGAAATCCCAGACATTATTAATCTCTATAGCCTGGATATACTTTTCCTCACTGAGACCTAGCTTAATGACACTTCTCATTCTTCTTTCTATCTTCTGCTTCACATTGACTATTCCATTCTCAGGAATGATACAGTAGATAAAGTGGCAGGAGTTGTAGCAGCTATCTTCAGGAACTCCCTTCAGCTCAAAGCTTTTCCCAGAAGCTCTTTCCGCTCCTTCAAATGCCTTTCTCTGGAGCTTCAAATACAGCAAAACTCCCCTGTCAGGTTTCATACCATCTACCACCCGCCTGGTGAGAGCTCCGCCTTCACAGAGGAATTCACCGACTTCGGGAGAGACCAACGCTCGCAAAGCGACAAATAGATTTTTATTGGAGATTTTAATCATCACTAGGGCAATCTGGAAGATTCAGCGGCCAACAGGCTTACCACTTTTCTCTTAGGAAATTATCTTGTTCAACATAACACAAAAGCGTCTCACTCTAAGGGCTCCATCCTTGACCTTGTTATCTCCAAAGCAGCTATGCTAACTGCTGTTGACGCTATACCTGTACACTGGTCTGATCACTTCCTCGTTCCCTTCTCTCTGCATCGATCTCATTCTGTTACTCTTGGCTAACCTAAAAGAACAACTACCTTTTTCCGCAACACCAAAAGCAACGACCTGACCACACAATGCTTCACCAGCCTATCAGCTGCAATTGATAATGTTGCTTCACTGCTAAGTAAAAAGAAAAGACCCACTCCTTCTGCTCCGTGGTTCAATAAAGCCTTCTACGAAGAACTATGGAGGCATTCGCCTTCCACCACCAATCTATCCAATCTCCGCCTCGCTAGATCTCGTTATCACCAACATATCTTCCATGAAAAAGTGATGCTCTCAGAACCCTCCTCGATTCTGCCAAAAACAGACCTAAAAAGTTATTTGACCATATTAAAAGCACCAACATCTCTCCCACCATATTTGAAGACCACCCCCCCAATATAGCTGAAGAATTTGCAGTTTTCGTTGGTGAAAAAGTAAAATCACTTGTGGATCAGGTTACCTATCCGACCCCCCCTCCCCCGAGGACCGCAAATCCTTAGTTCCATGGCAGAACTTTGACACCATCACCGAAACGGACCTCCTTGAAAGCATTCTAGAAACTAAAGCCTCTAACCATTCCATCTACCCCATCCCCAGTGACCTTGCCATCAACTTATACACCCACACACTCTCCTACTGGACCAGTCTGATAAACCTCTTCCTCAACCGAGGCTCCCTTCCTGCTGCCCTTAAAACAGGACAGGTTACTCCACTTCTTAAGAAACCCTCTGCTGATGCGAAAGATCTTAACAACTTTCGCCCTATCATCAACCTCACTTTTTTTTAAACATACTTTTATTGAAACACTTTGACAGAGTAAAGGCAGGATCACTTACAACTCGTATGGCATTTTGTTTTTGTTCTCATCTTATACATAATACATATGTGACCACGTCATACCGACTGGTTATAGATATTTATCGTCAGTCTACCACTGATCCGGCCATACAGGTATTTTCACATTCGGGAGTAAGAACTTGACAGCGAAAACAGTAACCAACCATGTGAATGCCTCTGTCTAACTAAACTGGTCCCAGCCTCCATCCCTCCCTACCCCCCTTCCTAGTCTGCCATTCTTGAGTCATATGGCCATCCACTAGATGGAGACAATGGTATCCCATGTTTTCCTTTGTCTGAGATCCTTAAGAGGTGGTCTGTGCGGGTCTATCTATATTCCCATAAAAAGAGGAAGAATCTCATCATGTTGGGGTGCGTTGCGTAGGGGTGAAATCTAGTTGTTTAAAGACCTCCAACATAACATCCCATTCCATAGAGATAGGCAGTTTGCGTAGTCCCCTTGCCTCCTCCCTATGCAGTGTTGCACTCTCTGCACTACCCCACTGTATCATGTCCTCTTGCCAACTGTATAATGTCGGGCATCTAGGGGATTTCAATCTCATAGTGAGGGCTCGAACTGCCAGCAGAAGGGCAAGGTCCAGGAAACTCCGTTGAACCTTTTGTGTTTTTTTTATGCCTACAGAGCCCCACGAGACATTCCAGGGCATTGTCTTGAACCGTCATATGAGTGACTACCCCCAGATTGTGCCGAACCCTATTCCAATAATGTAATATACACAGGCAGGACCATAGCATATGCATGAAGTCTGCCTCATCACTCTTGCAACGGGGGCAGTTGTGTTGGGCCTCTAGAAACATCCGATGTATCCTTTTCGGGGTGAGATAGGACCTATGTAGTATCATTGTTTGTATAAATTTCAATTTAACAGGGCGAGACACCTTCCTGGGGTGTTCTAGCTTACTCGCCCATGCTTTATTAGTAAGTTCTAAACCAGCGTCCTCAGTCCATTTCGTCCGAAGTGCTACATGTGTTATGCCAGCGTGCGCCCTGATACCGGTATACAATCACTTGATAAGATGCCCCACTGCCCCCATGTAAAACAGCAGATTAACCAGGTCATGCTGTGGGGGTTCCCTGCGCTGTGTTGCCCAGGTGTTCCTGATGTAGTGTGAAACAATGGCGTGTAGAATGTACTGATGGCCAAGTGCTCCAGTAACCTGCACAAAGGTGTTGTGGTCCAGGAGGTGGCCATCGCCAAAAAAGGCACCTACCTCCTCCACCCCTGCCTTCGTCAACGCTCGTATTCTAGCCCTCATAAGTCTACCCCTGGGGACGGGAATACCCAGTAATGGTATATTTACAGCATAGGGGGTCACCCCTGAAGTATACAGCAGTGCTTTCCTCCAAAATAACAGTGCTGTCTTCAGTAACGGGGGCACCTCTAGGGGAATTTTAGCTTTGGGTAAAATCAAGGAATGTAGCCTACCCCGGTCAATGTCCCCCAGCGTATATCCAATTTCATGTAGGTTCCTCCCTGCTGTCCAGTAAGATAGCCATTGGATTTGACAGGCATAATAATATGCCCTAAAGTCCGGGACACCCAGTCCTCCCCTGCGGGATTCCAGTTGAAGTTTCTGAAGGCTGACTCTCCGGCGACCCGCCCCCCCATATAAGTTCTACTAATATAGAGTGCAAGAATGGATTGCGGAATATGGATTGGGGAACTACTATGGGCAAGTTAACAAAATAATATAATAAGCGAGGAAGTACTACCATCTTGGAGATGGCGATTCGACCCATCACCGAGAGAGGTAAAGACGTTCAAAAGGCCACGCACGATGGCAGGGCCGCAATGGGCTTCAAGAGTTTACCCTCCAGCATATCCACCTGTGATCTATATACTTGGATTCCCAGGTATTTGAATGTAGTGTGGGCTACAGGTAGAGTGTCAGTTCCAAATTGTACTTCAACTGGGTGTGGTTCTTCCCGGATAAAAGAAAAAGGAATGTGATTTTATTGAGTTAATAACAAGGCCCAATATCTTCCCAAAGTCTGAAAGAATAGTGGGGAGGGGCGTAGCGTCAGCAGACAAATCACAGAGATATAAAAGGATATCATCTGCATATATAGAAATAAGGTGGGCCGCGCCATCTATGGGAATAACCAGCCGTTCTGCTGATTGCCTCAAAGTTATTGCTAGGGGTTCCAAGGCGAGTACAAACAACAGGGGGGGACAATGGGCATCCATGTCGTGTTCCCCTGTGAATCGTATACTCCCTAGAAATATGCTGGCCAGTATGGGCCCTCGCCGTGGGGGAGGTGTAAAGGAAGTGCACCCATTTAAGATAGCCGTCCTGGTAGCCAAAGCGATGTAGGGTAGTGAACATGTAGTCCCAGGTTATAGAGTCAAAGGCCTAACGCTATGCAACCTGCCGCCGGATAGGCGGTCGGGGTAGCAGTCATAACATAGTGTAGCCGTCTAGTATTAAGATACTTGGTACGATTCAGTAGGAATCCACATTGATCACTGTGTATGAGGGTGTTAAGATAGGGCTGTATGCGGTTCGCAAGGGTTTTACTAAAAATGTTGTATTCAGATGCCAGGAGAGATAGAGGCCTGTAATTAGTAACTTCCGTGCCATCACGTCCTGGCTTAAGTATGGGGGTGACCAGGGCCTGCATAGTGGTTTGTGGCAGATGACCAGCCTCTAAAGCTTCCTTATATACCTCTTCTAGTTTGGGGACCAGGGTATCTGAAAAATGTTTGATAAAATTCTATGGGCAGACCGTCTAGGCCAGGAGCCTTATTTCGGTTTAGCCCTTTAATTGCAACACATATTTCTTGTTGGGTAATAGGGCCTGCCAGTTCTTCTTGTATGTCTGCCGTCAGGGAGGGGAGTGTTAGATTTTGCAGAAAATCCGCTATAGAAGTGCCGGTGTCATGCGCTGAGGCTGCGTAAAGGCTACTGAGATAAGTGCAAAGGGCTTCGTTTATTTCTTTTTGCGTGTGGGCCGAGGTACCAGACGGTGTGTGGATATGCGTAATAATGGGCGGTTCCGGTCTATCCTGTACTATTCGGACTAGTAACGTCCCAGCTCTATCTGCTTCTGAATGTTTCCGCTGTATAAAAGCCCTGCGATCTATACCCCTTAATGTTTCAAGTGTTTCAGCATGATCAATACGAGCGCTCTGCAGTGCGTCCCTTTTACCAGGGTCCGTCGCTGCTTCCTGCTCCAAGGTGGCCATCGACTCCTCCACTCTCAGTAACTTCTGATGTATTTCCTGTCTGGCCCCCACTACCTGTCCGATTGCAGCTCCTTTCACCACCACCTTCAGTGCATCCCATTCAACCAGGTTAGAGGAAGCTGTGTTCCAGTTTTCTGAGAAATAATGCACAATGGTGTCCGCTATAGTGGTGCCGAACGAGGCATCCTCCAGTAACTGCGGTCCTAGTCTCCAGGTTGGCACGGGAGTTGGTACTCTACCCCAGGCGAGTGTAATCTCTAGAGGGTTGTGATCCGAGAGGGGTTTTGCCAAATATATCGACTGGCGGACCTGTATGGCTATGGTTTTGGAGCAGAGAAATCTATCTATCCATGTGTGGCTTTGGTGGATTGGTGAGTAAAAGGAGTTTTCCTTATGTGTGGGGTGTAGACTGCGCCAAACGTCCGACAATGCCCAACCCCTAGACAGGGGTTCAGCATCTCTGCTAGCTTGCCTACTCCAGCACCGTGTAACGGGGGGTGGGATCTATCCAAGCGGTACAAAAGGGGGTGGTGATGAACGGAGCATCTGAACCAATCAAACACTCACACCCAGTCAACAGATCTGGGTTTAATCCATCACCGTTCTTTAGCCCACTCTGCCACCCCAGTTCAGACATGGCCATATGCAAATCAGTCTGACCCTGTGCCTCATGGAACAGTCCATCCTGAACTGCCAAGCCATGCTTCCCTGGACCGAAAACAAGCTTCAGAGGACCGGTTTCTGGCATGTCAGCCGTCTTCAGCCCGGCTTGCTTGAATCCAGTGGCAAAGTGAGCAAGGGACTCACGTCTGAGCATACCCTGCCAACTTATTGTGCACAAAGTGGTACAAAAGGGGGTGGTGATGGACGGAGAATCTGAACCAATCAAACACTCACACCCAGTCAACAGATCTGGGTTTAATCCATCAACGTTCTTTGGCCCACTCTGCCATCCCAGTTCAGACATTGCCATATGCAAATCAGTCTGACCCTGTGCCTCATGGAAACAGTCCAGCCCGAACTGCAAAGCCATGCCTTCCCTGGACTGGAAACAAGCTTCCGAGGACCGGTTTCTGGCATTTCAGCCGTCTTCAGCCCGGCTTGCTTGAATCCAGTGGCAAATTGAGCATTCAGGATCACCAACCGACCCATGTCCCTACCACATTTTCAACAAAGCAGACTCCATTATCGCACCCCATCTCCGAGACGTCATCAACTGCTCCCTCAACTCCGCTACCTTCCCGGAAAGCTGGAAACATGCCGAACTCAGCGCCCTTCTGAAGAAACCCACAGCAGACCCCACTGAACATAAGAACTACCGCCCCATCTCGCTCCTCCCATTCCCTGCCAAAGTCATTGAAAAAGCCGTCAACAGACAGCTCGCCGCCCTACAAATATTGAACTTTAACTTGAACTATCAAAACCTAAAAACCTTGGTCCAATCTTTGATACTTCCCAGATTGGACTATTGCAACTCACTCCTTTCTGGCCTCCCCAAATCCCACCGTTCCCCTCTAAAATCCATCCTCCACTCAGCAGCTCACTTCGTATATGGGGCTAAAAGAGATTATCACATCACACCCTTACTGTTGTCTCTTCGCTGGCTTCCTATCGAAGCAAGGTCAATTTACAAGTCTGCCTGTATCACCCACAAAGCCTTGCACACCTCTACCCCATTCTATCTGGCTAATAAATTAAAAATCTCTGCAGGCTCCAGACCTTCACACAATGTGGAAAACGTACTGCTCGAACCTCCTGCCTTCAAAAGGAAAGATTTATGGCTTAATCCTTCACTGGTAATGCGACCAGGATCTGGAACTCACTTCCTCCATCCCTCCGAACCATCACCTCTATCCGGACCTTCAAAACTGATCTTAAAACTCTCCTCCTCCAAAGGCACTTCCTGGAATAATTCAACCCATTTCTTGACCCTTACGGTCATCTAGCACTCCCATGAGGTCAACTTTGTCAATTTGTATTTTACTCCTGCTTTTAACCTAACACTGACACCTTTTATTTACTTTTTACAATATAAATAGGCAAATAGTTAGATTTGAAACTGCATATATTTAACTTGTTAGCGTGCTCAGTCTTTCTTGAGTACCTTTGTAACTGTATTTATGCAACTTGTTAGCGTGCTTAGTGTATCTTGTGTACGTTATGTAGCTTACCTGCTTCTTTTGTAAAGCGCTCTGACAGCTTTGGGTAAAGTTTGCGCTATTTAAATAAATAAATAAATAAAATATAGACCAGGGCATTTTTGAACAGTGAGGCTGAGGCGTCAGGATGGAGGTACAACTATGGACAGGGCAGAAGCGGTGATGGGGCAGTAGCAGTGACAGGCAGAAGCAGTGACAGGGCATGGTAATGGCGAGGCAGAAGTAACACGAGGAACTATTTTTTCACTGAAGGGTTTATTGAAAACAGCCTGAATATAACAAGTAAAGAAGACTTTCACAGTAATTTAATGCAACAGTCAGACTTTTAGGAGCAACAGTACATAGTAAGCCAGGGGAAAGCCGGAGACCCCACAGGGGTTGTAAGTAACACTGGAAGGAAATAGGCACTCTAGGTTGGTGTGGTGGTAGTTATCTTAGTTCAACATCCCTATACATAGCTCATCATTAAATAAAAAACACACATTTACCTGGGGGTTCTTAGAGCTGTAACTGGTAGTACTGCTGTGGCTTAGGGTGCCCCACCATCCCCAATCCTCTGAGGTTACACAACTGGAACATGTGTCTGTAAACCCGACCGTGCCTCTGTTGTGATAGTTGTGACTGAATCCGCTATACATTTTTGGCTAGGCAGATAGTATGCAAACGTCTCTGTGAGATCAGTCTGTATATAAAGAAATGCTGAAATAAAGCAGGGCTGGCTTTAAAGTCTATTATCCTTTCAGATCCTGATTCCTTATCTCATTTTCTTCCTGGGTAGCCAGCAGCACTTGAAGCATGCTGTAGATTGCTTTTGATAAGGCCTGTAGGAGGAAATGGCAGCCATCAACAGGAAAGGATGCTTGCATGCCCTGGGGCAAGCTGTCCCTTCCCATTCAAAGTAGCAGGGCAGACAGAAAGACAATGCAGATCTGGAAGGGACAGGCCCCCAATACCCAAGTGTAGGGGTGGCCAGTGCTTTAAATGGACCAGTACTCGCCAGTACTAAGTACCGGCACTTCAACATTTTCTACTCTTGAGTACCAGAACTTCTTCTTAAGAGAGTACTGGTACTCCTGGGACAGCAAGCCAAGCTCAGGGAAATTGGCATGCACAGAAAGAAGCACAATGGGCTGACAATGAGTCGGTCCATTTTCCTGAAGCACTCTGATCGAGTGCTAATTTACCCCCCACAATGTGCTAATTGAGCGGCAGCCCGTGGACATTCATTCATTCAGAGCTGGCAGGAAGTTTTGGAGGGGCCTGATTCACACTGTGATTACTGACCGTGTCCACTCAGGTTCTGTGGAGTCACTAGCACTCTAGCAGGGACAGTTTAAGGATTGTGGAAGCCTTGGGCCAAACGTATTTTTGGGGCCCCTGTTGGGTACAGTTTTGAATTCCTGATTCAATTTCAGCTCGTTCATGCAGTCTTTGGCCAGATCACTAACAGGCACATTCGCCCAAATTCTAAATGTCTTTACATCAAATATTCAGGGATAGTGATATGTGTTTTCAAAATTGTAACACAGCAGTAGCTCACAAATTATGCTGCAAATAATCTCTATGACACCCTTCTATTTCTCATATATGAGGTCCTGTTTTGACCTAAAAGAAAGTTTTTTTTGTATGGACATTGAATAAAACAGAAACATTTCTCTGCAAAACATCTGTAATGGTCTCTCATATATCGCCCATAATACAAATAAATTAAAGGAAACATGGTATTTAAAATACATTATTTAAAAATTACTACACGTCATAAGGGCAAGACTCTCTGAAGAGCACAGCTGGCTCTGACTGGGGCCCCCCTGAAAGACTGGGCCCCCTCCCTGAAAGACTGGGGCCCTGGGCCATAGACCACTTTGCCCATGCCTTAAAACGTCTCTGCGCTCTAGGTGTGTAATCTGGGCCTGCTAACAGGCATATCTCCTGACTCTAGGGAATTCGGAGAAGGCTTCCTGCTGGTATAGCAGAGTAGGGCAGCACTTGTTTGGAGCCAGACTGAGGAGGAAGGTAGTGATAGTGATGCTGTGCAGAGCTGGTGGGAATCAAGGTTTAGTAATGTGGGCAGAGGCGAATGTAAGCTTTTCTAAAGCACATGCAGTCCTGCCAAGTACCACACATCAGGCATTAGACTAGCGCATTTCAGTGCAGTGATCCTCATCACCGCACTGAAATGCAAAGTAACGAATTATAGTGCCTCCACCGCTGTCAAACTGGAGTGCTGTTATAATGCACTATGCTGACTGAAAGCTGCAGTGGCAGCACGCTGCTCCCGTTGGGCTTGGGGCAGGGGGGGATGGCTGAGCTGCTCACAGCTCTAGCTTCTACTCCGCCACAATATAATAGGACACCTTACACCACGTGGCATTACATTCAGTGACATCGAATGTACCCTTTTGTACATATAAGGGAAATGGAATACTCAAAATATACCAGAAATGCTTTAGTATCATTATGCACATCTGCACACCAATTCGATCTCAATCACATTAAATGCGTGCCTCTGGCTGGGTCCCTTAGCACTGCAAATAGCTCCGCCCCATAGCCCCGCCCCCAAGCCCCACCTCTAGTCCACATCTCAATTTGGTGAGTACCTGCACTTATTTCTTTCCATTTAAAGCACTGGGGGTGGCCCTGCATTCACAGCCCTCAGAGAGATGGTCTCTGATTGTACTTAAAGAAAATGTCCCACGCCAGAAAAATACAAGGAAACACTTGTTGACGCTTTAACATATGAAATTTAAAAAAACAAGCACAGGTGGGCGATGGGAAATGCTCTCGCGCACAAGGGTCACACACGCACACCTGCAAACAGACACACACACACACGGAAGCACAAAAACATGCACCGATACAGTTAGACACACACATCGATACAGGGAAGGACAATCAATGACACAATTCCACTTACGTATACAAAGAAGCACACAAACCGAGGAATGTACAAACTAGATTATATTGAAGCGCACATACAAACACACATGCAAGTGCACATGCACATTGCCAGTGCCAGGAGCAAATACTAGTACTCGAAAACACACATGCAAAAACACACACACACACACACTGCACCACAATTTCACCCAGGCTTACTTACCAATCACCTTCCCATCTTCACCCCCCTCATCCCATCTCTCTCTTTATGCCTCACACACACACACACACACACACACACACACACACACACACACACACACACACACACACACACACACACACACACACACACACACACACACACACACACACACACACACACACACACACACACACACACACACACACACACACACACACACACACACACACACACACACACACACACACACACACACACACACACACACACACACACACACACACACACACACACACACACACACACACACACACACACACACACACACACACACACACACACACACACACACACACACACTGTGTTCTCATACAGTACAGCACATCATAAACATTACTGTGATGTGAAAAAAACAGACAAGTTAATTATAAATATGAACATTAGACCTGTGTTCACCAGGTTTCAAAAGGACCTTAAAACATTACTGGGCTCTAATTGAATTTTTATTTGTAATTCGCTTACACAAAAACTTTTGTTTGCTTGAACTATTACACAATTGTTACAGAATGTTTAAAAAACACTTTTCCATTGCATATAAAAATATATTGTGAGTTAAAAGGGAAACCAGGAGGTTGCAGTGAATGGGATACATTCTCGTAATTTAAAACAGTTGACAGAAAAAGCTTAAAAATGCGTAATGAGAATAACCTAACATGCCTAACTGTAAAGCGGGACATTCAGCCCTTGAGGCATCTAGGCGCTCAATAGGAGCTATTTCTTGTATGCCAACTCAACTGTACTCATTTCATTTTATTGATCTATAATGATGAAAGGTTGAGTGGACCCGCCTAGATTTGAAACTCTGGTCAGGAGGGCAAAAAGCGCTGTGGCGTGGATGTAATAGCCCACTGAGAAACTAAATGCCGCTAAAATAAAAAAACAGTTAATTAACTTAAGAATAATCATTATGTGAGGAGGTAGATTTCAACCACAAATTCCACTCCTAAGTCTGTCTGTGTCA
Source organism: Lissotriton vulgaris (assembly GCF_964263255.1). Lineage (NCBI taxonomy): Eukaryota > Metazoa > Chordata > Amphibia > Caudata > Salamandridae > Lissotriton > Lissotriton vulgaris. Next base: position 255,251,276 of record NC_141687.1, read on the forward strand.
GGTTGAAATGTCCTGGCCTACCCAGATCTAGGTCGCATATTGTTTTGCTCAGACTGCATGATTCAGACGTAAGGTTTTATCCCACAAAACACAGATCTAAAACTAAATCCTTCACACACAACCATAAACGAACAGCTCTTATCAGGGTCGGATTGGGACTGAAAATCGGCCCGGGCACACAAACAAAATTGGCCCCCATTTGCATAATGTCTTTCCTCAAATCACTGCTTCAGCGTAATTGCATTAAAAAGGAGGGACGGGGGTTAAAAAAATGCACGCATTAGTTTACACTAGTGAAACACACCTGAAAACAAGTGAGGCCACTTCTACTGAGGCCCCCTGCCTCGCTCAGTATGTGCACACATTAATGGGCCGGCCAGCGAGACAAAGGGAGTTATACCTCTGCCTGTTGCTAAACCGGGGGTGGGGGATCGGCGGTGTTGGTGGCAAGGGAGGGTGGTAATAAGCGCCCATCTGCCTGCAGAAAGGCCACTCAGCCACCCACAGGGCCACTGGCTGTATTGCGAAAATAGAGACACCGCCAAAATCAGCCCCAGACTGCTCAAAAAAGCAGCTCACAGTAGGAACTCAGACACTGGCCCCTCGGGCATTGCCCGAATGCCCGCGTTGCCAATCCGAGGCTGGCTCTTATCCAAACCTATGTCTTTATCTGTCGCCCGAAACCAGCCAGATGTAAACAGTTACATGCTCGTTTCAACACCAATTGGTGATTGCTAGTGTAACGAATGTGTAGTGTCTGTCCTTGCAACAGTGTTTGCTTTTAAGAAGGAAGAGCTGTCCCAGTGAGGGGGCAGCAGTTTGGGGTTACATCAGTTTATTTCCTGCTCAGTGTGTGCGCCGCTCTCCTCCCCCTCCCCCTCCCTGTTGTTTGCACTCCGTTTACTCGCTGATAAGAAGGGGATGAAATGTATAGGCCCAGGGAGGAGTGTCCTGTCTCATCGCAGAGCACACTGGTGTCAGGCAGAACCCTACGTGGTCCTGCCTCATTAACAAAACAAACAACATGTAGACCAGTGGAATGAACGGGGGCTTTGAGGGGCACTTTGATGTGCAAGACATTGCTCTGAATATTTAATAAAATCATGCTCCGGGAACAAAAGCGTAAATTCAGTCCCCAGGAGCCATTGTGCTCCTCAAACAGAAGCTGTAGGTGTGCTTATCCAACAAAAGCTGCATGGGTGGCAAAAGCATGTAATGTTAAAAAGTTTGTTTACACATGCATCCATAGAAGGATGAGACTCATTGCGGGGGGAGTTGGGACGTGCAAGCATGGGAGGGGTGGTGGGGTGGGCAGACACAAACAGGAAATGCAGCTGGTGGGAGGTGGTAGGGGGACGGCACCGCAAGCCGAGTCAAAAGGAAAAGTAGTGCGCCGAAACTAATTGGCCAGAAGTGAACTGATCCATGTAACAGGGCCAGCCTCCAGGGCAGGAACAAAACAAGGTGGGACAAATATAAAGCTTTTACCAATGACACCAAAGAAATTTTTTAAGGCAGGCCAAGGAACGAATGAAAGTGATGGACGTGGTTAAAGCCCACAGAAGTAGATACAGAATGTCAAGAGACTGTGCAAGCATGCTGCCTAGGTTCAACCTTAAAAGCCAACTTATGTTTTTTGCTTGTAGTGGAGTGAATATATGTTTGTAGTGGAAGTATGTGATTTGAATTTTAATTGCTAGGTGTGGAATAGTGTGGGTGGAATTTTGTGGTGTATAGTGTATTTGTGTATTGGAAATATGTAGTATGGTGAATAGGTAGGGATGAGCGCTGTATAAAATAGAAAGTAAGATTGAGAGTGATAGGTAGTTTGTGTATGAATTGATGAATGAACTCTAGATAGAGTAGTAGAAAGAGTGCATGATGCAATGAGTGCTGGTATGTGAGGCGGCCTGTTTCTGAATGAAGAAGTAAAGACACACCTCACTGACAAATAAGACATCCAGCAAAAACCTCACTGTGCTCCAGTAGCAATTAAATGCCCATTTCATCTAAAACGATTTCAGTTATTGCTGGCCTTTCAGCTAAGGCATCTTTCCCTACTATGATTACTGAGAATGTACTTGCAATGTTAATGGTGAAACTACAGAAAGCTTTGTGCCCGGGCTCTCAGAAGGTGTCCAGTTCAAGTTCAAAATAACTTTATTTGGATTTCAAAAATCCATAAAACGCGCAGTAAGATGACAGTTATACAACAATAATAATAAAATCCATATCAAAATAGATTAGACAGTTTATAATAATGCATCTTTAACAATTCATCAATTGGTTTGGCAAGGTATTCATACAGGGATAAAAATATCAGACGTTGGACATTATCTTACGAGCCCAGGTGGCAATTTTCAAAAAAGTGCTAGTGTGAAAAACCAATTCTTCATTATTTAAAGAAAGCAGCCATTGGTGGGCTTTGTCCAGGGAAGCAGGTCTCTGCTTTTTTTTTAAAAAGGGGGTTAAAAACCACTTCACATATTTTAAATAATAATTACAAAGGAACAAGAAATGCAAATCAGTTTGTGCGCTCACTCTGTCACTGTCACAAGGGCATGGGGTGTGATCAAGGTTAGGCTGATAGCCAAAAGGGAACATAGCAAACATTTTACAGTGCCTACTCTCAAACGAAATAAAAGGCTCCTTTTCCAATAAGTCCTAGGTAAAGTGAGATGTACTGGCAGAGGATGCTCATATAACTTAATACAGAGGATTTCTTCGATTCCATACTAATCCTTCCTGTGTTATATTATGTGTATTTTTATGGAATGTTTCGGCTGTGCTCGGGTTTAAAAAAGAGGCTACCTTTGTTAATGCTGCGGAGGCTCTGATAGACCCCCGACAGACGAGGAATATCCATTCCTCTCTCACATTTAACGCAGAAGGTGTCAATTATAATAGGTGGCCTGTTGGCAGCTGTGTGCTTCAGCAACGCCAATTACGTACATTTCTCGTGAGTGAATCCTTTTTTATTTATGCATAAACATAAAACAAGCAAGTGTCATATGACTGTTTTTACAGTCAATATAACATTACAATCACCGATTAGTGTTCACCACTTTGTGTAATAATTACCTTTGTTAAAGGCTGTCCGTATGTGTCTTACCTGTAGGAGTCAAGGCTGCTGTTAACCGGATTGATAAGGGAATTGAAAACGTCGCTAATAGGTTTATTTATGCATGAAGTATTGTTTGTAAGAATTATCATGCCAGTTGTGTTGACCCTTCGCAGCAAGGACCAGGGCACGAATGGTGTCCTGAAATATTTTGCACAGTTTAATGCAGTCCGCGAGATAGCTTGCTTATCTGGGATGCACAAATTCTGAGATACAATCTCGCCCTGACACGGTGAAGCCTTCAGAGGTACCCGGAGGAATGCTTGGACTTTTAGTGATGCTGCAAAGAAGCTCGTGACATTAGGAGCCCTTCCATCACAGGAACTTTCAGTTTGCTTTTGCATACGAATACCTAGCCCCTGGAAAGGGCCCTTTATTTGCTTGTCCTGTTTCTCGTGTATTTTCATTGTTTGTAAAACAAAAGGATACACCAATAATTCAAATCTTGCAAGCTGGTTTATGCATGACAAAGCAGAGTGCACATGAGTGTATTTACTCTGTCTGAAAACGGCAAAAATAATAAAAATGGAGCCTGTCTATATTTACACAAAACTGCTAAAGAAGAAAGTAAATGATATTTACATTTTGCTATTGCTATCATTATAATTTCTGAATGTTTAACGTTCTGTGTTCATCATACAACATGCATTAAAAAAACTTCCTGAGGCTCGAAGGAGAGTGTGCCACTTGAGGGTTGTAGTTTTTGTTTCTCCTTTCACAGAAGCTGCAATATCTCTCTGTAAATAGTTCACATTTAAGTGCCGCAACAATGCATTCTTCTGTATTTTATGGCAATAGTGCAGCGCTTGCCTTACACTACGGAAGATAAGAGCCCAACACTACCGCAGCTACTGGAGAAAAGAGCCCAGCAATCAGGAGGGAGGAAGCTGCAGCTGCAGCCCAGAGAGAAAGCGAAGAACAGCTGTTCAAAATAAACACAAGGTGTGGGGGACAGGAGGTATTGTTGTGGGGATGGCACAGGACATTTTGTGAACTGGGAGCAGCGGCAAGGAGAGAGCGAAAGACAAAGTAGTGCATTGAATAAAACATATAGCCCATAGTGAAAGGGTCCATGTAGCAGGGGCAATCCCCAGGGCGGAACAAAACAGCATAACGGCAGAACAAATGTATGCTATTGACCAATGAAACAAAGGAATTTGTAAAGGCAGACTAAAGAACCAATGGAATGTGCTGGGCGTCTTTAAAGCTGATAGACTGAATACCACGTCTCGGAGACAGCGCATGCACTGCCTAGGCAAGACCTAAAAACCTCACTTCCACAAAAGGTACTAGTAGCCCACTTGAACTCACATGAGTACAAGTGTGGGACTGCCCATTGATAAAGCATGCCACAGCTATGTGGGTGAGGCCCTTGCCTTTCCCAGTGGCATATCTGTCCCCGAGTGTTTTTTTTTCAGACACGAAGAGCCCTATTCTTCCTTACTTGTTTGTGTGTGATAATTGATATGGAGGGTAAGAAAATTGATCTTCAGTACCTCGTTACCCTTCTTCATGAGATTGGAGTCACCCATATGCTGTCATGCGCAGTTTGAACTTAATGGTGATCTCCCCCAGACCTCTCAGCCCAGGGATATATAGTTACTACTGAGGTGCAAGTTACTCAGACAATCTGCTCAAACCTGGATGCTGTTTTGGTCTTCCCCTTTGTCTTAGCATTTGTCCTCTATATTTCTCCTCGTCTCATTGGAGAAAACTATATTTGGCCCCTTGGCTTAAAAACTATATGGTGGAAATGTGTGCCTACTCACACACAGTATTTACTCAGTGACTCCTAATCTATAAATCGCTGCCTAATGGAATAAAAAATTCTCAATTTGACCTCTAATGTACAATGTCTGTGCACCAGAATAGTTTCTTGTATGTTTTTGTTTATAAAATAATACACATTTTTAAAAAAGGATGCAATATGTGCACGTGCTTTTGATAGTACATGGGGCACAGCATATTGGCCAGCGTTTCGTAGTGCTGTTGGTGACTTTTGTGGACTCTTTGCAGTTCACCAAAACATCAAGTGTCCTGTGTTTTGCTCAAGAAAGTTTCAAACTAGGAGCATTGGGAGTTTGAATCTGTTTTTTCATCTAGTATTGATCATGCTTTCACTATCTACAATGCACAGTTATGAACAGGTTCTGTGGAGTTCAAACAGTAAAGGCTCTGGAAGGCCTACATTAGCCATGTTTGCCTCTTTCCTCTTGGTCAGGCAAGTCCTAGAATGTGGGTTTCCCCTTACTGCTGTCACAAAAGGGCAGAAGAAATGTAAACCGCTTTTCCTGAGCATGATGTTTCATGTTCTTTAGGCCAGTGAGCTTCACTATCCAAAACCGATTAAAATATATAATTCTCATTATGCTTCTATCACTCTCTTCCTTCACTGCTTCCTTAAATTGTAAATTGCTGGCAACAGAACTAACTAACCGTAATCATATTTCTCACTCGCTCCCAGCAAATCTGCTAATCTGCTCCTGATGCATGTGTGTCCAATAAAACTAGCTATTACTTACATTCCATTTGCTTTGCGCTTTCTATTTATTTCCTTCTAGGTCGGAATCTAGCATCGTGTTTAAGGAATGGAGACAAGTCTCCCCATTATTCCCATAGATAGATAATGTACTGTTGCTTACAGTTCACTTGATACCTCTTCCCTTTCCTAGTAGTGTGGGGTTCCCTTCATTAGGGACAAGTAGCAGGGCTGTCTTTGGACTAGATGGCCTCCTCCTAAGATGAATGTAGGAAGTATAAGAAATAATAGCACTTAGAAGTGTGTCAGAATTGATCATTTGAACACCCATCATTGTATGAAAGAGTAGTTTCACAAATTAATAGATGTGGCAATTTGGGAAAAATGGTTTAACATCAAGATGAAAATGGCCAGAACTGATTCGTATACACAGTTTGTGATGGAGTGTTGCAAGGCTGGAAATATCTCACTTGGATTGCAGGTAACAAACGAGTTTGCACCGTTTGTATAGCACAAACAAATTACCCTGATTGCCATAAGATAGTCTTGTGATAAGTTGTTGCAACTTATCTCTACTGCTTAAGAGAAACTTATTGTCCTGGATAGACACATTAATTAATGTCATCCGTGAAAAATGATAAACATGCTTAGAAGAGATTAAGAATGAGATGAATAACTTCAATAAATATCTGAAAATGGGAAGATGAAGGTGGACATCAACTATGCAGCACAAAAGATGTAACCTTTCTGTAGAGCAAATTGTTACAAAGGGGAGAAACCACAACAGTTAGGCTATTAGCAGCAAAGATGCTAAAATATATAACAACATTTTCAAACATTTCTAAATCTTCAATAGAATTGTAAAAAGGATACCATGAAGAACAGGGTGTATGAACCCTTCCAACAGGAGAACAGTCCAAATATTTTTTTTATCTTTCCGTATTCCTCCAGTTCCATAGGGGAGCACAGAGGACCTGAGGAGATGGCGAGTCATTGCAACACCCATATATTACAACTAGCATGCAACAAAACCGGCACTGCAGAAGTCAAAAATTCCAGTCATTAATTTAGCCACCAGGTTGTTAAGTGAAGTTGGGATAGTTGTTTTGGAGACTGGCTTGTTTGAATTATATGGAGCTGTAAACTGTCTGTTTCAAAGAATCAAGCTGACGAAATTCTTTAGCAATACAGAAATTAGGGACCAATAGAACAGCAGTTCTATTGGGGCCTCAGACCCCCTTCTGATTTTATTTGATCAGTAGAGTCAGTCGGTCAAGTAGTGGCCTTTATTTCGAAGGATAGTAGAGAATTGTTTAGAGGAGCTCTCAGTCCTGTCCTTGTATCCAGCATCATTTCACCAGAGAAGAAAATGGAGCTTTGCTAGCGTTAAGCAATGGCATATCAATTACGAATAAACCTGTGGAGGAGGAGAAACTGTTTGACGATGAAGCTTACTGATCAAGACTGAATAAATTACTGTAAGTTCAGATGTACTGTATACATATGTTTGGAGACTAATTAAGGATCAAGGAGAAAAGATGGAGAAAAGATGGGTTGGTGTATAAGAATATGCATTCTTGAACAGCCCTCGTCCTTCTACTCCTACTTTTTAGACTTCTAAAAGTCCATGAAGATTTAAAAGCCCTGGCACTTAAACCTGTAGTAGCTTGCGTACATTACGGTACTTCCAAGTATCTAGACTTTTGTTTGAGACGTCGTGTAAATAGATTAGCCTCACACTTGAAAGATATGTCTGCAGTAATTGCCACAGTAGAGGTCCTCAGGTTCAAATGTGACAGAGTGGTTGATCATGTCATACATTGAGACCCTCTACTCTAACATCCCACAGAAGATGGCCTTACATTTGGCAAGTCACTGCATTTAGTGTTCAAAGAAAACCTCTTTCAGAACAAGCAGAATGTCCAATGTAAGTGGAGTAAGTATGGTCGTAATATTGGGAAACCGGTACACCGGCCACTTTGAAAAATGACATACTTATAGCCTGGTGGCCAATTTTTTTCTAGATTTTTTTTTTTTTTTTTGCATGGTCCTGATATATCAATATTTTTTTCATTTGAAGTTGCGATAGTGACTAATGAAAACTTTTAAGCATTCTAAATTTGAATGACCCAAGCCTGAATTCCCATCCCATTAAGCAATGAAAGAGGTTGCGTTGTGCTTGAACTCGACCAATGACAATTCCTTTTTGTACATTTATTACCTGAAGGGTGAATAGGAGAATCAGCCGTTTGGCAATTCAACCATTGTTGAAGAAGTTGCACCAACATATTTATGTATATATATATATATATGCTCAAATTTGTAGAGTGTGGACCTAACTCAAAGCAGAGTGTGGCACTCGTAGTGTTAAAGATAAATTGTCTGGTCGGGATAGTGCTCCTTGAAGAGATGTGTACTTAGCTTATTTTTTAATTGTAGGAGAGCCTGTACTATTCTGTTGTTGATATGATGGCATTCCAAATGCTGAAAGCATGTCCAAATAAGGATTGCCTTCTGTTTTTTTTCCCCCCTTTTTTCTGCGCTTTGCCTCCAATCTGGCGATATCCACGCTCCTCGTTTGGCATTGACATCCAGATGTTGTTAGTTTGTTAGCTAGGTAAGCTTGGGTGTTGATGTTTAGGGCTTTATTCATAATGCAGATGGTTTTAAAGATTATCTGAATAGCTAGGGAAGCCAGTCCAGATGTCTTCACATGGGGTTGATGTGGTAGAATTTCTTAGAGTATTGTAGAGCTATACTGCTGTGTGTAGGATGCCTAAGGAGTGCCAAGGGGATGTCAGGAAGATCACTAAGCAGGACATTGCCTCTGGGTGGGTAGAGTACTAAGGTTTATACTGTTATTCTGGAGTCATTTTCTAGGAGAAAGGGCTTCACTTTCTTCAAGAGAGAGATTTGAATCCAATCAATCTTTGCCTTCTTAGCTACATGTTCTTTGAAAGAAATGTTACTGTAAGTGGTGAGTCTCAGGGATAATGCCCGGTTCATCAGCTAGGTGTTGACACCTGGAACTTTGACGCTGCAGTGCCAGATTGGGACCTGGGTTTATTTGGTACTGATTGTAAGCAAGAGGAATTAAGTCTTGGTGGGTTAAATCTTCAGGAAGTTAGTTGAAGATAGAAATGAGTTTAGTCAGGATATGAACCTCTGTATGTCATCGATGGAGGATATTTTTAGGTAGAGTTGGATATTATTGGCGTATTGTTGGATCTTGAAGTAGCGGTTTTCAAAAATGCATCAAAGAGATCCATGTAGAGGAAAAAGATGATGGGTGCAGTTAAAGCAAGATTTAGACAAATACAGTTAATAAAGTATACACAAAATATATCACAGCATGGAATAATGTTCAGATTAAGGAGGGCAGATACTGACCTACGTTTCAGGGGATGTGACCAAGTTGGAGATGTACTCCCTATCTAACGGTCTTCTCCCCGTGTTATGAAATTTTGGGGGGTGGTTAAGTCCAGTTTGATAGGTGGAACAGGTACTCCAAATGAGGAAGGGCATTCTGAGGATATGGAATGAATCTGCACCCTGGAAATGTGATCAGTTGGTTTATGATTTGGACTTTATGGTGACACTGAGATATCCCCAGGAATTTTGGCATTTGTGTTGCTCTAAAGCTGGATAAATGGAAATAATATAGATATGGACTGGAGCATAGCAACTGAGAAGTCTGTATATGAAAGTAGGGGATCAAGGAAAAAATGTGATTGTGTGGGAACATTGGGTGCAATACTGTGGCATGGGTTAGTGAGCAGAAAAAACCCTACCCAGTTTGAACTAGGAAACGATTGTACGTTTTAAGTGTTTGGACCATGTGAAGATTGTACTGACATAATGTAATGCAGAGTTTACTTTAATAATGTCTGGATATGTACCTGCATTAAGTTCAAAGAAATTAAGTAACGAGTTCCATTTTATGGATTTTCTTTCTTCTATGTATGTTTAATACAAAGTCAATGAATTCGAAAAAACTTAGGGAGTGCTTATTTTAAAATATAATAACGAATTTGAGTGTAAAAAAATGTATGTATATATTTGTCATTATGATTGAAGTTTAAAAAAAATTGTAGAGCATTCAAAAAAAACTGTAAAAATATAAATATGATGCGACTGTGCCCATTTTGCCCAGATAAAGTTCCCTTGAAAAAGAGTGATAGTGACTGAGGGACTTACTAGAGGCATTGAGTCTGGGGACTCTTCTATGACATGCTGCTCCTCCTAGTTTTCCATATGGAACACTCCCCTTGGGACCACTAGGGGGACCCCTGTGCACGTGAAGACTTCTATGACCTGCTGCTCTTCAGAGTTTTTCATATGGAACACTCCCCTTGGGACCACTAGGGGGACCCCTGTGCACATGAAGACTTAGACTTCTATAACATGCTGTTTATTTTCTATTCACTTTGGTCTGTAGAGTGTTCTGTCCATCACATAGACTGACGTTTCTAGCGAGCAGTTCTGGTAGTTTCACATGTAAACTTCAGATTGTAGTTATTCTGGTTCACTTCAACTTGTGAGATCATGCCTTCCATTTCCAGATGTCAACCTTCCCAGTCCAAAATGTCATCCATTTCTCTTGTTCATAACCTGACGTGACCCGTCATTTCCCTGTTCTCTTCTGCCCCAGACATCTCGCTGCCACCACCCCCACGATCAGATATGCGTGGGTGGGAGCAAAGCAATGTTCACATCGATTCTGATAAAATGAAGAGAAGCCCGTCACTGGGTGCTCTGGTGGGGGTACTTGTTGCTAGCTGTGTTTATTTCTCTGCTCGCATTAGTGGCCGTGGGTATGGGGCAGAATATCAGATCGGAACGGGCAGTTGCTGTGGCCTGGGATGACGCTGTTTTTAATCGGATGTATACGTTTTAATGCAGAGTAAATTAAGAAACTGTGGGATCGCAGCGCCCTTTTGCTTGACAGTCTAGGTTTTATACGGAATAACAGCCAGCTAGCAGCTGATTATACCTATCATAAGATGCAAGGGAGCATAGCAGTGACCTGACGTTTAAGATGAGCTCTCGCGCGCTCTAGCTGCCCTCCGTTTGGGCAGCTTCAGAGTTCTTGCTGCTCCGAATGAATGTTGGGTAAGTGGAGCTGCTGCAAAGAATGAAAGCAAAGGAACCCTCAAAGTGTGAGTCCGCTGTACGTCTTCTTTTTTTAAAAAAATATTTTTATTTTATTTTCACCTGGTACGAGACAACAAAATATTCACAATCATTTCACATCATTCTGTGTTTTGATTTAGATGAACTTAATTTTTACAGAAAGTTTGGTTTAGATGCAGAAATTGTTATTAATAAGGTCAGATATGTCACATACATACACAGAAATTCATAATTCCAATAACATAATAAAAGAGGCTAAGATACATCAACATAGTCCATTTGTCAGTCGGAGTTAGTCTTTACGTCATTCAGTTCAATCTAAGTCTCCCCAAATTTTCTCAAATTTCTTAAGCGACCGAGTACCTCTTAATTCTGCTAGAGTACACTCCATTGTTTTAATTTCAATGACTAAATACCACCAATCCATGACATTAGGTATATTAGGGCCAATCCAGGCCCTAGCTAGGATTAATTTGGCGCATGAAATTAGTATTGATGCCAAAGCAGGTCGTGGTTGATTAGTCAGATGTAGACCAAATAGTGCCATAGGCGCCGTTATCAGGGAGCTAAGGATATTTTTAGCAGCCATTATTTTTCCCACTTCTTCCCAGTATTTCCCGAGCATTGGACAGGAAAACAACATGTGCGCCAAATCCGCAGCATATTCAGCGCATTTCGGGCATTTGGTTTTGTCTCCCAAAGCATTGTTTGTAAGCCATTTCGAGAATGTTCTGGCGTATAATAGAGCATGTAGGTGGTTCTGTATTGTTGGAGTCTTAGACTAGATGACTGTACAGAGTTATGGATATTGGTGTAAGATTGTATTATATGTTTTCCTGTAAAATTAGTTCCAAGTTTAGAGTTCCATTTTTGGGCTAGTAAATCGCTGTCGTCCGGTCTGAGGCCTGCAAGAAATTTGTACGTCAAGCTAATAATTGCTTTCTCTTTCCTAGAATTTAAGCAATCCCAGATACCACCGCTTGACACGCTATTGATTTTATTTTTACGCACTAACAAATCATAGATTTGTAAATATTTAAACCTATGTATTTCAGACAGACCATATAGATGTTTCAAAGTGGGAAAGTCTAGCATGCCTTGAGAGTTGTACAAATCACCCAAAACTGTTATGCCTTTCAGCTGCCATCTGCGGAATTCTCCGTCACTGAATATGCTCGGTTGTTCCATAGAATCAGCTAAGAGAGATATATAGTGGTTTTACAGTATTCAAGAATATCCTTCCATACTCTTATTATATCGCGTGCGGTCTTAAACTTGACCCGTTTGTAGTAGTTTGGGTCTGTTATGTGTAGCAAGAATTGGTTAGAAACGCCTTTTAGCAATAAATGATGGTAAAATAATGTATCCTCAATATTTAATAATGACCGTATGCGTCTTCTTACATATGATGCCCAAAAGTATAATTTCAGGTCAGGAAAATTTAAGCCGCCAGACCTTATCTGATTTTTCAATACCTTTAATGATCTTCTAGCCTTCTTATATCCCCAGATAAAGTTACCAAAAATCCCATCTAATTGTTTAAAAAAAGATCTATTCAAAATCAAAGGAATTGATCTAAACAAATATAAATATTTGGGTATGATTTTCATTTTGATCAGATTCATTCTGCCAATTAGACTTAGTGGAAGTCGATGCCATTTTTTCAGAGTCGAGATGGTAGTTTTTGTTAGATGGTTATAGTTTATAGCGTTAAGTTCTTTAATGTTTGAGGTTATTTTAACTCCGAGATAGGTAGCAGCCTTACAGATTTCTGGTACCGGTGCAGGGGGGACGAAGTTAGCTATTATTTGAGTTTAATGTGTGTTCAATTTATAACCTGAGACTGTGCCGAATTTAAGTGCTTCGAGATTAATAGCGCTTAGAGACTCAATTATTTCAGACGTATAAATAGCAATGTCGTCTGCGTATGCAGTAATTTTTAGGCTATACAAGCCAGTCTTGAATGGTGTTATTCCTGGTTGGGTATCCAAGGCCTTTAGGAACGGTTCAAGTGAGAGGGCGAATAGCAGAGGTGATAAAGGGCATCCTTGGCGAGTGCCCCTCAAGATTAGAAAACACGACGAAGTAAGCCCTCCATAGCTAATGTATGCCGTTGGTTTGTCGTAAAGTGCACGGATCCCGTTTAGAAACCCCCTTGAAAGCCCAAAGAACCCAGTGTACGCCATAAATAGTCCCATCCCACCCGGTCAAATGCCTTTTCGGCATCAAGCATTATCATAACAAGGGGGGTGGCCTCTACCTCTGCTATGTCAAATGCTGTTATTGCTGTATTGACATGGGCTGATGTGTCCCTCCCTGCTATAAACCCGTGCTGTTGTATATTTACAATTCTGGGCATTAATGGTGCGAGTTTTTTGGCCAAGCATTTTGCGAAAATTTTTGCGTCTGAGTTAATCAGGGATATGGGTCTATATGAACCCATCTCCTCTTTAGGTTTGCCCTTTTTGTGGAAAAATATTATTTTAGCTTTATTCCAGGAGCTAGGGGCCAATCCTGTCCTGCCAATATGTATTATCACTTCTAAAAGAGAAGGTATTAGTTCATCTGAGCATAGTTTATATATTTCCAGTGGAATGATATCTTCCCCTGTGGCTTTCCCTATAGGCAATGATTGTATAGCCTCTTTTAGTTCCTTTCTCGTTATGCCTATGGCCAAAGCGTCTACTTCAGTCGCGGTTAGCTGATTCGTTGGATTTTCTCTTAAGTAATCCTCAATTACAGAGCCGCTAGGCGTACATTCCGGGGTGTACAAAGTTTCGTAATATTTAGCGAACTGTTGGGTGATATCCTTTGGTTGACTATATTTCTTGTTGTCAAGTCCCGTTATTTGAGTAATCGTGGAATCTACTCTATCTTCAGCCACTTTAAAGGCCAGAATTTTGCCTATTTTGTCTCCACCCTCATAATTGGAAAATTTATATTTATGTATCTGGGCGCTATTTTTTTTTTAAAGTTTCTCTTTGGTCTTACATTTTAGCTGGGTGAGATTTGCGCAGATTTCCAGAGTAGGTAAGTTATCTCTTAAGGCTAGTGCTAACTGAATCTCTCCAGCAGCAATATCAGAAGTCAAGGCTGCGTCGTTTTTACGTCTTTCAGAGTTCTGTTTCAGGACGTAAGATTGCGTGAACCCTCGAATGCTTGCCTTACAAGTGTCCCATACTATTAAACATGAAGCAATGTTTTTGTTGATGTCTAGAAATTCTATTATATGAAGTTTTAACTGCAAAATATAGGTTGTGTCTGATATTAGATTCCTAGGGAACGTAAAAGGTCTGGGAGGTTTGCGATTCGATGAGATAGAAAGTTCCACCATGATGGGGTTATGATCGGATGAGATGCGGGGGTAGATGACTATTGATGCAGAGTTCAACAGGAAATCTGAGGCAAAGGCCATGTCTAGTCGAGAGCATAATTTGTAAGGTGCTGAATAATATGTGTAGCCAGGAGAATTTGGGTGTAAGTACCTCCATACATCTTTGACATTGTGCGTCTTGCATAAATCTAGAATAGAAGTTCTAGTTTTGGACATTCGTTTCTGATTACCTGGCCGAGTAGTGTCTATTTGGCAATTCAAGATACAATTAAAATCTCCCATCACTATTAATTCTCCCTCCCAGTCTATTAACGCTATATTTAGCTGATCAAATATTCTGGGTTCATCTATGTTAGAACCGTATACAACACAGGCTACAAACTTCATATTGTTGATGCAGAGTTGAGTAATCGTCCACCTTCCCCTTTTGTCGTTGATTGATTTAATTATTTCTGCTTTAAATCTTTTATCTTTCAGGATTGCAACCCCCCTGGTTAGAGAAACCACACTTGAGCTTACTACCAGCTCCAATCCCAGTTGATTCAGCAGTTTGTTGTCTTTATCTGTGATATGTGTTTCCGACAAGAATACTAAATGGGGGTTATAGAGTCTTAATTCTTCTGCAACTAACCGTCTTTTACGTTTGTGATTCAGCCCTGAGACGTTCCATGCCAAGCATTTAATGTTATGCATCACTGATATAAAGCAGAATGACAACAAACGACATCCATTCCATCATTTCTATTAAGCCATATAGGTTGTTCTTCAAATACTGTCCTAAGAAAAAAAAGTTTTTTTACAAAATCAAATATTACGTTCTGTCCCTCTACCAGGTTAAAAATATTTTTCATTTTTTTTCCCTCCACCCTCCCCCCCCTACCCTTTCCTTCCACACCCTCCCCTGACAGCGGAGACCCACGCACCCCCACCCCCCCTCGCTATTTGCTGCCGTTGGCGAGGTAGCGCCTGCGGCAGAAAATCCGAGCCTCCCTCCCCCCTCCCCCTGAAGTTGCAGCTATTACTAATGCTGTGTCAAAACCATGATGCCATAATGATATACTTAACAGAATAATTTGTAGGTTCACCACTATCTGGTAATACCTAGTGATACCTTGTGATTAACACTTCAATCCCCCCCTTCAACCTTAAATTTCCCGTGTCCCTTCGCATTCCCATTACTATCTGTCTAACATACTTATGTCATTTGCGAAAAATAGGGATAAGCCCCCCTCAAAAATAATTTTTTTTTTCCCCCATTCTTTTCAATCCTTGCTTCTATTGATACTAGACAAAAATGCCTGTGCCTCGTGAACGTCACTAAAGAAATGTGTACGCCCATTCATGATAACTTTAAGTCTGGCTGGTTCCTGCAAATATGCTTGACCTCCCAACTTATTGACTGGATCAATTAGTTTTCGCATTTCCCTTCTTTTGTCCATTGTAGCTTTGCTAAGATCTGAGCGAGCAAAGATGGAGAGATTGCCAATAGTTATTGGGGTGTTGGGTTTGGCTTTTTGCCATACGGCTTGTTGAAGCAGGAAATTGCCAAAGTGTAATAAAAACGGGCATGGAAATTTGTTGTGCTGCTGTTTTAAACCGAGTGGGAGTCGGTGTGCTCATTGTATTTGGGAGTCCCAATCCCAGTCAGAGAGTTCCGGGAAGGCTTGAAGTAACAGTTTCACCAGAAATGCCCTAGGGTTAGACCCCTCTAGTCCTTCCGGAATTCCATAAATTTTAAGGTTGGATCTCCTTTGCCGATTTTCCAAGTCCTCCATTTTCCCCTGTAGTTGGGCTATCTGAGCTTCATGACGCTCCGCAGTGAGACCAAACCGTGATGTCTCCTCTTCTACTGCAACTGTGCGTTGCTGAAGCTCTGTTATCTCCTGTGTGACGCTAGTTAGGCTGGAAGTTAGGTCTAATATCGAAGTTTGCAGTCTTACGTTGTCACTTTTCAATTGTTGATAATGCTCTTCCGAGTCTCCCCTTTGGCTAATCAAAAGTGTTAGTATAGTATCCAACTGGGAGTGACCAGTATCTCCCGTCCCGTTCCCCTCTATTGGATTCAATGTCTCGTCAGATGGTTTAGTTGGGTTTGTATTTATATTTACAAAAAACGGCTGATTAGAGCCTATAGCTGATGGCAATTGATCCTTCTCTCCTGTAGCAGTCTCAGAGGGAGCGCTCCTAGGGGTTTGCGCACTGAGTGGCCCCGGTATAGGGACCTGTGATGTCTCATTATCTGTAGGGCTACCCCCTGAAAGCCTTAGAGCCATGTTTTTAACTAGCCCCTTGGCCTCGATCCATCTCCTTAGCGGACTTTTGTCAGTAGCCAGTTTTTTAGCAATTAGGGGCACTACTCCTGCAGGACGCGTCAGGTTAGACAAAACTTTCCCCCTCTTCTTGTAGCTTGCCTTAGCTTTGCCTCTACGTCTTCGTGAGGACACCCTGGTCAAAGAGTTGTCTGTAGGCTTATCCTGCTCCTCCTCTATCTCATCATCAAGGTCCTCAAAGGAGGGCTGCTCCTCAACCAATTCCAAAACGAATCGCCAGTTTGACTCACCCCACGTCCAGTATCTTCTTCCATTGGCGCTGAAGTTGTGACAGTGGACGTAGATATGTCAATCAAAGTCTCTCTAGAGCACCCTGAAGCACCGGGCAGCATTGAGTCCGCTGTACGTCTTCTATTATTCATAGGGTCAGAAAGGGTTCAGATGATTGGCTGCGAGCGGCACAGGTGTAAGATGATCGTTGGAGGCTTGTTTCTGTCCTCAACTCGGAGTCGCACTTTATACTAGAATACTTACAAAATTAGTACTGTAAACAAAGTACAAGTTAGCTTAGTAAACTGTAACTGGTGAATTTCAGTGTTTTTCAGTCTTTAGTTTAAAATTACGTTCTCACTGAAATTTTCACTGAACTAGAACTTACTTTCACATTTGTTTATATATATATATATATATATATATATATATATATATATATATAATATATAGCCACAATATTTCAAAAAATGATGATGGCACTCCACTCAGTAACTTTCCAAAGTTTTTATTTCAAAACTGTGGTCGCCTACGCGTTTCGAACAAACGTTCTTGATCACAGCAGTTTTGAGACCTCTCTCTTTGTAAACAAGACATCAATGTGGCTGCGGTAGATTGATGATTTGCTAATAGTGTGGGATGGAACAGCAGAAGAATTTGAAGAATATTTTAAAATGTTGAATTCCACGAGTGCGAACATCAAATTCACGTACACAATAAGTAAAGAAAGGGTCGTTTTTCTAGACACTGAGATCAATGTCCGTGAAAATAAATTGCAAACAACTTTACATCGCAAATCAACATCTATTAATGCAACATTGCACGCCGATAGCTTTCAAAAAGCAACAGTAATTGACAACATTCCCTATGGGGAGTTTCTTAGGATCCGGCGGATCTGCTCAGAAAATAGTTAATGGGAAAAACAAAGCATGAACACCGCAAGAGGATTCAAACAACGAGGATACAAAGACCATATAGTCGAAAAAAGTTGGAAAAGAGTAGATCAGAAAATAAGAGAAGACCTAATCAAAAGGAAACCCATAGAAAGTTTGCAATCCAAAGAGTACCCAGTAAGATTAATTCTAGATGTATCCAATGAATCTAAACAAATTGTAAAGATCTTGAGAAAGATCCAACAGTGGGAAAAATCATGGGGACCCACCCAAACATAACGTTTCACTGGGCAAAAAACCTAAAGGACAAACTAATCCACAGTTACCATCAAAGAAGTGGGGAACCTAAAGAGACACAATGGCTATAAACGAATGTCTTCTTGAAATGTTACAACTGTAAAGTTTGCCAAATTGCAAGGAACAAAACAGGAGTGAAACTTTCAGATAACACCATGTGGCAAATTAGAGACTTAATAATATGCAAAAGCCAATATATTGTGTACGTCGTGGAATGTCCTTGCCTGCTAATGTACATTGGCAGCACTATATGTGAGCTAAAGAAGAGGATATTAGAACATGTCCGTGTGACAACAAATAAAGATCGGAGTAATGCCATCGCCAAACATATGGAACTGGAGCACAAAGGAGATTGGAAGCAACTAACTTTCTATGCTTTAGTATTGATCCCGCTTCATGTAAGAGGCAGAGATCGGGTATACCAGTTAAGAAGGAGATAGTCAAGACAGATTCTGAACTTCAGAACACTGATGCCGTATGGACTGAATCAAAGTGAGGACTTACATGTTCATCTTTGAATGGATGGACTACTTCATCATTGTAGCGAATGGATATAAAATAATGTTATAATAGCAAAAAAAAATTGAGAATGTTCATATATTTTAATTGTGGATAGACATCACACGTTAAAAGACCCCTATAAATACCATCTTTTTAGAGAGAATAAGGAACACTGCCCTGCTTAAAAAGGAAGTAGAATAAAATTTCCAGTTACCAAAACATATGCCCACTGGAGGGCTTAATTAAAAACAGTGTGATACAATCATATTCATAAATAAGAATATATATCCTGGCGATATATATAAGGGAAAATAATTATCTCCGAAACAGTTGTGAATCACACTCAAGTGGGCTGAATGCACCCGTATAAATCGTTAAAAATTACGATTAAATAAAATAGCATTGTGCATGAAATAGAAAAGCCAAAAAATAAATATTTTGGGGCACACATAAGAAATAAAAATTAAAACATAGGTAGATGTAACACACATAATATATTGGTGGTTTTAGGGTTACTAATAATCTAAAAATACACATAAATTTATAAAGATCAAAACACTCTTGCCATTTTAAATAAAGGACTACATATCCCACAGTTCAACACGAGGGATTTGGCCGAAAATTACAACGTCATAGATCACATGTGTTTGTGAAAGAGGATTAATTGGTGGATTTGAATGTACCACATTAACTGTGATCAAGTAAACTGTTTACGAAACGCGTCGGTTGCTCCTCGAACTGGATACTTTGTGGAAAATAAACTAATTGGAGGAGTTTACATTCTGTGAGTGCGGTTTCCTTAATCTTAAGGATTAATGTGGATGTGTGTGTGTGTATATATATATATATATATATATATATATATGTATATATATATATATCAGCTCGATTTTTCTTCAAAACCTCCCTTAGGCGAAAAGAAGAAGCGGACCACCACGGCTTGCGGCAAGGAATTTTATTGTTCTTTTAACCTCCTTTGATGACGCGTTTCGAGCATCAAGTGCTCTTGCTCACACACTATATATGTGTGTGTTAGGATGCCACTTGAATGAGCAGTAAACCCCATGTACTGAACGTGTGCCAATATTTAAGATGCGACAATTTCTTATATTTGCAGTTTTGTTTTATATTTCTATCACAGCAGCTTTTGGTGCATATTAAATGCTGAATAGACAGAGAGAGGGTAATTATCTTGTATGCTTTGGTATAGCGCTATCCACCATTATTATGGCACGGTAGCTGTTTCTTAATTTGGGAACACTTACCTGAAAATTGGAAATACTATTTTTCGATTATGCACGGTTTCGATAATCCATGGATTGTGAAAGCATTTTGTATGCTGCAAAAATATATCTCTTTTTATAAAGTAAAAACAAAATATTTAATGGTAATGGAAGGCAAAGTATTTTTTAACAAGTTATCCTGTTCAGATGATCATCTTCTCCAGTTGTATGGGTAAATTCCCATGTTGTGTTCGTTGAAACAAGCATTGCATTTCAAATACTTTTCCAATTTATCCCCACATAACTCAGTTTTCATAATGTGTTCTTCTTTTTTAGATTTTGATGATTTTAAATGTATCCCGTATGGAAATGACAACAGCGGCTCTGCTGTAAGTAGCCTTGCCAGCTATGACTGGTCAGAGAAAGAGGATGAGAGTCAAGGCAGGAAGCTGCCTTCCTTCTTCCTCAGCTCAGAAAGGGGCTCCTCTCCCTCCACCTCCATTCTGCAGAAGAAGCAGACCTCCTTTGGAAGCTCAGAGAGTATCACCATGACCACCATTTCCAAAGTGACCACCTTCTCCAATGAGAATGAGTCTTTCAAGGAGGTTAATATTTCAAGCAATCAAGGCTCGGTCCGGACATTGGAGCAAATGGATAATGTTGAAGAATTTGGAGACTTCACAACGCCTGGACTGCAGGATTCTCAGGGACCCAATCGCAGGCAGGATCCTACGTGTCCAAGCTTGGCCACCAGTGGCATCCCCTCCGAGGAACAAAAGGAATCCACAGACGATTTTGGTGAATTCCAAAGGGAGAAGCCCAAAATAAGCAAATTTGACTTTCTATTGGCCCATGCCCAAGGCAAGGTAAAATCGAGTGAGGAAATGATCAAGAGCGAACTCGCAACCTTTGACCTCTGTGCTCAAGGTGAGAATATTGAGAGCATACCAGTTCGTCACTTCTCAAACACACCTTCACTTTCTTCAGTTTTTAATACATGAACATTACTGTATATTTTAGTCTTCAAACATTTAGTGATCTAAAACAACAAACAATGCACGTACGTTTGACTTCGCCACCTGGTGATTTCAAACCTCAATCTCCTTTTAGTAAATATCTTCCCATAGTTGGTGAAAAGTGAAACCGAGAGTAGGCAGTTACTTACTCTGGTAACTTTATTATTTTGTGTTGTATTGTGTGTTTCAACAAATGTTTCTGCACTTCAGAACATCATTGACACAGAAAACAATGAACTATTTTGCAATAGTGCATTTATTGTGTGACATACCATATTGCCATGCAAATAATGTTTTTATGTATCTACACTTAGGGTCCCATAAACGAAGTTTAAGCCTTGGGGACAAAGAGATTGGGCGTTCTTCCCCTTCACCATCTTTAGATCAACCATTCAGAGATCGATCAAATACTCTCAGCGAGAAACCAACACTTCCGGTTATCAGGGACAAATACAAGGACCTCACCGGAGAAGTAGAGGTAAGAATATAAAGCATTGTGAACGCAGATGGTGTTAATAATACCGATTCGTTTAGGGTGTCAATCTCAATTTTGATAGTTGTGGCTCTAGTGTTGAGTGCATATCTTGGCGACCTGAGCATCAACAGTTTTAAAACTAAACTGATTTCTTGATGGGCTTATAGAAATCTGATGACAATGACCATTGTAAAATCATCCATTGAAATAGTTTATATGCAATTTTTGTGTATGTGTTGAAGAATGATAAGCATTTTAAATGGGCACATTTCACAAGACTGCATGGCAGAAGAAATGTGGCCTTGGAAGAAAATCGGTGATAAATATGTAATTGCTTTGCCTCTACATGTCTCAAAGTTTACTGAGGTTGGACTGGCAGGCTTTTCAGTGCTATGTGGAGTATGGCGGAGGACGCTGCACAAGGAATAATGCATACTAAGGGAGAAGAAAAATATTTAGACATCTCTGAAGTCTTATTATTTCTTTTTGTTGCATTATAATGTTTAGCTGATTTATTACTATGGGTTTTCCTACAAGAGTGCAAGTAGAAAGGTGGGCTGTGTGGTTGGCTTGCTCTTAATTTAAGAGGACTGTCCCATAATGTCCTCATTCATCTAGAATACAACCTAAATATTTTACAGTATGGAGCACCAAAAATCCCGGTATGCATTTTTTTTGTTTGCCGCCTGTTGTAGTAAGTTTATCATTTACTGTAACAGACCTAGGTCACTAAAGCCTTGTTTCAGCTATCTGCAAGCTTTGTGCTGCTTTCTGTCTCATTATTTTAATATATTTATTCTAAAGGATTTTTAGTCAGATTGGAAGACTTGCAATATGTGAATAGTTAACAAGGACCCAGCAAAAAGAGTGAGCCATCAGAGAGAAGGTTAAACTAATCACTTTTGAAAAGTCCTAGTTTAAGAGGCTCTCCAGGATAATGTAATGAGAGGGCTCAGACCAAAGCCCTTTACCAGAACAATGAGCCAGTGGTAAAAAGAGGATTTCTTTTTCGCTGTACTGCCCCTGTTACAAGTACAAGTATCTAGATGGACTGTGGTAAGGCTGCACTGTTATCTGTAATGAGTATCTGTGCAGTAAACGAAATACATTTCTCTTCCCAGGAGAGTGAACGATACGGGTATGAATGGCAAAGGTGTTTGGAAAGTGCCCTCCAGGTAAGCAACAGAGTTGAATATTAAAATGACATTGTTTTACTCTGTCACAATTGAAATTAATTTCTAATGGTTTCTTTTTATTCAATTTCCCAAAATGTTTACTTTCCACAGCGTGTAAAGTGATCGGAAAGAACTTTAAAACCTCTTAAAACATCCTTTAAAAGGGCCCATCATATGCAAATACCTACTTGTATTGTATACGGCTCTGCATTTTGAAAACCAACCTTCTAACTTGCGGTTTAGAGAAACTTCATTTTGAGGAAATGCATGTTTCCAATGCAGTTCTAGAAATTGCGCTAAAACTCAATACTCTTGCTGTGCTCTGACCTTGACCTGAGACATACCATTGTATAAACTTCTAAGAGCCTTGATCTGTTAAAAAGGCAAATAAATTTAATTTCTTAAAGAAATAAGATGAGTATAACATGAAATTATTTGTCACCCTGCCGTTTTCAAAAAAGTGTCCCTACTGTATAATTTGAAACACAGTTGTTTTCTATCGTATAGCCATGCACTATGCAATTTCACTCTGGGAGAAAACGCTGTAGGTATATTCAAAGGTTCAGGCCCTATCTTCTGTCAACGTTGACTTTGAACATTCTAAAGGTCTTTTCGGCAGGACCAGAAGGCGGCATTGGATAAAAGAGGCAATTGTAGACTTTTTATGAGTCATTTGAAAATGGAACTCCACTTTAGGAATAATTATAAATAAATAGATCATGGATATATTATCAGGCCACCTTTTCGCTCTGGAGCTGGTAGGTTTCCAGATGAATAAACGTGACAAGTATTGGAAGAATAGCCCATTTCTCTTAAGAATTTATGTTGAGCTTGACAGTAGCTGCAAGTATTATTTCGTTTTATTGCTAATTCTTGGTTCCTTAGACATAAGGTCTGATGAGTGGGATAGCATAAGCCATCCTGTTTTTGAGATTTCACACAGTTTGGTCTCCAGTTTGTAGTTATCAGCTCACTTAAATTATGAACATATATCTCCTTGGTCGAGTGCGAACTAAAATGATTTCTCATTAGAAGTTGTATGGTGTGCACCACTTTGTTCTCTCTCTGTGGGACAAAATAATGTTTAGAATTGAGCTCTGTAAATTGTAATATGCACATGAGTTACATTTCCAAGCTGTTCTCAGTTACTTTACAGCACTGGTTTGCTCCTTTTCTTG
Organism: Lissotriton vulgaris; assembly: GCF_964263255.1. Lineage (NCBI taxonomy): Eukaryota > Metazoa > Chordata > Amphibia > Caudata > Salamandridae > Lissotriton > Lissotriton vulgaris. Next base: position 255,274,641 of record NC_141687.1, read on the forward strand.
ATGTGTATTTAATCAGCAATTGTGAAGAGCGAGAGTGAGGTTGAAAATGCAAGTGCTGGAGGTGGAGCTAAAACCCAGTTCTTCAGAATAATGAATATGCATTTAACCCAGATTAAACCTACCAAGTATTGTAGTATTTTTGGGGGAAAGTGCAGATAAGCGTGTCGGTTTTTGGCATTGCTTCAGTTGCGTAATGGTTGGAAAAATATAGATGGCTTCTGTTCAACCACCTTTTGCAAACATTTGTTCTGTATGGAGTAGGGCTATCTATACTTCTCATTATGCTTTTGATGCAGATCACAAAATGAATTAAGATCAATTGTGATACATTTCTGCCCTTTGTGATACTTTTCATTTAGATTATTTTTTTCCCCAACCGCTGGTGCTCAGTGATACGTCTTTATTTCACTTTCCAACGTCTTCTGGCTCCGCAGGTTTTTGGTGGTACTACTTATGGGGCAAGCCCTTCTGTGCTTTTTATGCTGTCCGGTTGTGGTGCTGGTCAAGGCAGCCCTTAAACTACCAGACATTGAAAGTATACAATTATGCAAATGTAAGTGTTTGAGTAGAATGAAAAAGCACTAGGAGCTGTACTCTTGCAGAAATGAATGGGTTGATCACATTGCAAGATGTACAGATTGATTACCAGATCAAAACGTATACAGCCTATTCGGGGCAAAAGTGGTGGTTACCAGAAGCTGAGTGGTGCATATGTTTTGTTTTCTTTATTATTTGATATAGCTGGGGGCAAAGCTGCAAAGAGCTTTTACAAGTAACACTGTTAGTCTAAACGCAACTTTTCAAACTGGAGCTGTTTGCACAAAACAGAATGGCAGATGGAGTCGAGTTGATTGCAAAATCTACAAATGTGATAAGACAGGGAATGAGAGAAAGTAATTGGCATAGTTGGCATAGTACTAGACATAATCCATGTAGATCTCACTTCCTTTGCAGTAGCCACTTAAACATTTAGACTATATATACTTACCATTTGTTTCACAGAGATGAAGAGATTTCACCAGAATCACACATTTCTGTTTGTCAGAAGAGGGATTAGAGGATTAGACGCGAGATATGTGGGTCGCAACTCCTATCATGTCATTGCTTCTATTCTGTTTTCATTCCTTTGATTGTGAGCTACTTAATAAGAAGTTATTTTTACAAAATATTACTCATTGCTGACATATACAGTTATCTGCAGGTTGTGACATTTGATTCTGGCAAGGCCGACTAAGCCTTCCAGGTCTGTAAATGATATACCACAAAATTAGTGACTCTTGTTACTTAATGCCATTTGAACAAAAGAAATGAGATAATTGTTATTCCGTTTCCGCAGTCCCCAAAATGCAAGGGTACCAATGAGCTCGTCAAAGGTAGGCAGGTAAGAAGTGTTAAGGAAGTGGGAGGGAGAAGGCTGAGTCAGCAAACATTAAAAACAAGTTATAAAATCCTCAATTTAAAAGGCTTCTGCAGGTGCATTTCGTGCATCCATATATTATGCAGATCAGTCTCTTCTGAAAGTGTTTCATGCTGTGATTTTTTTATATAGTGCTACATAGTAAAAAAACAACTTGGATACCATTATTATAGATTAAGTAAATATTCGTTAAAAAAATCATTATAATTTAAATTGAATTAGGATTTATTTATTCGCAAATTACATCCTCACATTATTGGGCCAGTTCATATTACATCATTTAAAAATGTGTTTTCCCACAACACCTTTTTCCAGAATTTCACACTACTATCGAACCAAAGTCTTCATTTCACCTTAACAGCATCTCTTTTCAGTAAAACCACTGTAGCATTATTACAAGTACTTTAGATTCAGTTGTTTGAAAATGCCAATTTAGCAGTTTCGGGCCTATCAGGTTGCATACAATTATGTTAATCATCCCACAACTACATTTGCTAAACTCCTCACGACAATAGCATTTCCAACTGCCTATTACACTTCTGATATACTTTCGGTCCTTCTAAATCAAAATTCATGCAATGCTGTCACATTTTTCGAGCCTTACTTATAACATTGAAAAAATAATTTGTAAATGGCCCCTCATCTGTCAGCGATGTCAGCACCACATAGTTCTTAACACAAACGTTATACATATTACATAGTCTGAATACTGTGCTAATAGTCGCACATCTTCCAAAGTCGTCATGAATACTAAAAAAGGGGGGAACGTACATTTGCTAATGGGATGAAATAGTCCTAGGAAGAGTTCCCCATCATGTCCACATCACCTGTTAAAATTCCATTCCACTTTGATCTTAATGCAATGCTAGCAGTGTGAACATTCTGTAAATGAACTGCACGATAAACATGTACAAAAGTTCAGTAATCACGAACAACGTTTGCCTTCCTGGATACATTATTTCTTTGAGCATACCTTTGCCTTTTACTTTGTTTTTATTACTTATGAAATATTTCTTTTTTAGGTCGTGGGAGCGGGATCTTGGGTACCCGATGCAAGATTCCCACTGGGAATATTGTTGCGCTCACACTAGGAAGGTATCCCTTAATAATAGACATGTTCACTTAAAATTCTTGTGGAGGGCATATATGTCACCAGCGAAATTGCACAGTATTGACCCAACTCGACACCACACATGCCCTAAATGTTGTGCGCAATACGCTGATTTCCTTCATATGACCTGGAATTGTGAAAGGATTTGTGTTTTTTGGCGGGCCATTCACACAGCCTTATCGCAAATGGTACATTTTACTATCGGCCCTCGACCAGGGATGGCGCTTATGGGAAACGTGCGGGAGCTCCCTAAACACATGCATAGATTCACAGCAATAGCTCTATTTTTGGCAAAAAGAGAGATAGCGATTCATTGGGGTAGCAGAGTCACTCCCACACTAAAGGCTTGGCTCAACAGTCTGATTCATTCTAATACGAATATATGCTCCTGTTTCATCTAGACTCCGCAATATTTGGCCACCCCTCAAACAATATCTCCTTGACATGGACACTAACCCTAATTCTCAACAGCCAGTAGGGGAAGTACCATCCGGGAAGGGGTAGTGTTGCCCATTCATGTCATCAATGTGTCTACTCTAATGCGTTGGATTGGAAAGACGTACCTGACGAATACCAGCATGCTTGCGGGTTTGTGCTAATATAATGTAGTGTATGCTCAGAAACTGATTATGGTGTATACTTCATATAAGAACTATTCAAAAATGTTTGTGTGTGTACACTATGTAATTAACATGGCAACCTGATGTTAAAGGTGAACATTATAAAGATTAAATATGTGTATATATATATATATATATTTCTTTTTCAGGTCATCAAGAAAGCCAATGATACTCTTAACGGAATCAGTAGTTCCTCCGTATGCACTGAAGTAATCCAGTCAATACAAGGGATGGAATACCTAGTAGGTAAGTGTCATCTTTCTTATCATTTGTAGTCCAATCGGTATTCAAGATCCTCACCCCTAGCCGCCACTCTCCTTACCTTTTTGTTTCTAAAACCACTGACCCGCTTTAAAAATGGCCCAGGATCACAAGCAGAAAATGAAAAAGAGCAGCATTAGCACCTTAATACGTCAACCCAATAACCATTTACATTTCTGTAAATTTTAAGTGTAATGTTGTCTCTTTCAAAATGGGTGCTGTTCAATAGACCCATATCTCTGTGCTCTCATCGTGAATTTGCTACTCGCCCTTAATTTACATTTGTAGAATTATAACATTAATGCTCAACACTACTTGCATTACAGTTTTATTCTTTTGATTTGTAACAGACAAGCCATTTACTGTAACAGTGTATTCTACTAAGAAACCCAAAAGAAGTTGAGGAATGTTTCTTACTCGTTATGCAGCTCAAGAACTGTGCTTTTAGTGTATGACGTAGGTGACCCTACCACCATCTGGTTATTTCTGTATGCATATTCTATGCCTGCATGGAGATTGGTGTATGCAGGAGGAATTTATACACTGTGGATCTACAAATTAGAGTATTTAATTTTTTTGTTTTAGAGAGGTCTTCTGTTTTGAGTATTGTCTTCTCAGTTAATGGCCTCTGAACACTGTTAATAGAAATATCATGTTAGAATATTTATAGAGAGCATGGCTGTCTCAGCGATGGGATGTCCCAGCGAAATGACAGCACGGTGAGGCGGTACGCAAGAGGAACTAATGATCAGAGGAAAAGCCAGGTCTTCACAGCCCTTCTGAAAGCCCAGTGTTTGGAAATGCTGAGGTGGAGAGAGGCAAGTAGTTTCAGAGATCAGGCGCCTTTGTCTGGAATGAGCGCCATCCGGCTCTGGCTCTGCGTACCCAAGGCACATGGGCCACATGAAGGTCCATCTACCGTAAGGCACGGGTAGGTGTGTATAGAAGGCACAGATTGCTCAGGATCGCAGGACAGAGGCCCGACAAAATCCTATGGGTGATGCAAAGAGCTTAGAAATTGATTATTTTCTCCATAAGCCAGAAACAGAGTGGTGCTTGGGAAGTGCAAAGAGGGTGGGTCAGCGGCATTCTGGGTGCGCTGGAGCCTTATGATCACTGTTTTGTTAGAAATATGAGACTTGGTGTTTGAATACTTCTCTGGCATCACTTTTACAGCTCTCTGTATGCACCAGGTGCTGCCATCAGGAGAGGTGGCAAATGTCTGTCTTTTTACTTCTGTTGGAAAAGGCCTTTTCTGCAGGATCACCCCAGATTTTTGCCTTTGTTTGCCGAACCCATTTTTGTTGGCTATTAGGGTTAATTAGTGGTAAACATAGTAAAATAAGTGTACACCTGATTGGCGTATCTAATGGACTTGTAAGTCCCTGGTACATGGTCCTACATGTACCCAAGGACTGTAAGTTAAATGCTACTAGTGGGGTGCAGTACTCATTAAACCTTCCACTAAAGTAGCACTGTAAAACATGTCTCAGATATGCCACTGCAGTCTTTCGTGAAGTTTTAAACTTTCCATTTCGACCTGGCAAAATAAACCTCTTGCCAGGGCTAAACCTAAGGTGTGGTATAACCCCACCAGCGACCAAGATGGCAGCTCGGCGTTGAATCTCCGGCCTCTGACTTCCCAACAATCGGGAGAAATGCCTGAAAAACAGCATCCTTAGCCATCAGCGTAACAGCACCTACCCCTTGCTTTGTGCTGACTACGCAGGCCTGCTTTGGCAGCTATTGCAGACACAGGGATGGTGATAGCCTCTACAACTCGATCGTGTGAAAGCAGGGAGGCTTTCTTGCTGCGGGTACCGATGTTACATCCGCGGGCCCAGCTGTCTGCACGGATATATTTGGCAGCTACATTGAGCCATTGAGTACCCCCTCCTGGTGGTGCCGATCTGGGCCATTGCCGGGGACACTGGCGACTGCGATTACTGGCACGGCACCTAGCCACCTGGGGTGTGTTGGAACCACCCACATCTCTCATTATACTGCTTTATTCACAGCCTGCTGCTCACATTAGGGCCAATGACTCACTCACGGCCCCATTCATAATAACTAGTAGGATGAGGCTGGGATGTCAGCTGTCCCCTTTGTTGTTCATTATGGCCACGGACCCAATGGTCCGGTATTTATAAGAAAAGCACCTCAACCATATCCTACAGCTCTCAACTGGCCCTTGCTCCTCCCATTATATGCTGTAGGCTCCTGCTGTTTGTGCGTTGACAAGCGAATAACTTAGCTCCCATTGTCCATGAGATTCTAAAATGTGGTGTCTTTTTAGGCCTTCAAGTAAACTGGGGAAAATCTGAATTGATTTCACTCACCGATGCGACAACACCAAGAGTGTGTGAATACCCTTTGAAATTGTGTGAAGACACGGTCAAATATCTGGGCATCTACGTGCGTGATAAAGAACCTGTCCTTCGGTTGATCATTGGACCTTGGATAGACCGCTTGATGACCTAAATCGAGAGCCTGATATGTCCTCTTCTTTCCATGGCTGGCTGCATAGCCATTATTAAAATGGTGGTCCTCCCCTGTTTTTTATATCTATTTCTGAACATTCCCATCCTCCTCATCAGGGCTTTTTTCACCTCGCTTCGGAGTCTTCTCCGCAGAATGTTCTGGGCCGGCTGCAGACCTCACTTGGGATGGGAGACTTTAGTACTCCTATAAGAGTGTGGTGGTTTTGGGGTGCCACATCTCCGACTTTATTACCTAGCGGAGCAATGTCAATGTGCGCTCCACTGGTACCATAGGGATGCACCTCTCACACATGAAAAGCCTGAGTGCGACCAGGCGGGGGGGAATCCAGCTACGCTCTCTCCTTCCCCAAGGGATCCCCTTTCCCGCTATAGCCTTACCTTCTCTGACACTACAAGCTAAATTTATGCTTTGTTACAGCCATGTTCCTCCCGTCCGAAAAACCATTTGGCAACCATTTCGCACCTATTTACAACAATATTAACAGCATGAGCGATAGGTGACAGTGCGCCGGAAGGCAAGGTCACCACTGTTTTAGTGCTTGAATTTGAGTTGCTGCTTTTACTTGATTCATTCCTTGTTTTTGCAGTTTCAGAGTATTTTAAAAAAATTAACTTACGCATTTGCACTTTTCCTCTCCCGCCGGTCCCCGTTCCACCGCAGCTCAGTGCTGTTTGAATGGAGGGACTTGACTCCGCCTACTCTTCCCTTGCTTCCCTCTCTTCCGCTACTGGGGGCATTATTTAAACGGCATGTGGGCAAACCCGTCTGCGCCCGTCCGCATCGCGACCAGTTCCAGCCATGCTGCCCGTTTGCCCAAAAATTAGGTAATTCAGTGGTCTACATCTGATCTCTTGGCCCTTAATGCACCAAGCCTCATGGCTGTGACCTGGCAACAGGTACGCCTTTCAGCTTGTGCGCTGATTGCAACTGGGTGCCGGGAGACCTAGGCGTTATGAATGCTAAAAGGGAGCGGAGTGAGTCGATTAAACAGATTAGGGCATGCCTAATAAACTGTAGATCCTTACCAAAGCATGCTGAGGATGTGTGGTTACTACTGGCAGTAAATGAGTATGAGATCATGTTTTTAACTGAAACATGGCTGAAGGATGATACCCTTGCAGCAGTGGCATTAGCTATTGCATCTGGGTTTAAAATATGCTGCGCAAATAGGGAGGGAGATAAAAGAGGATGGGGGTAGCGATTATCTTCAAGGATCAAAACTAGCCCTATAACCTCCTTCTCAAGTCTGTTTGTGTATAGGCCTCCGGATTGCCTACTAAATGTACACCTGGAACTTTGCAATTATATTGCACAGAAATCTCTCTTATTTTCGAATTTAACTGCATTAGGGGATTTTAATTTGCATGTAAATGATCCCACTTGTGTTCAGGCAGTGCAGGTGGTTTCCTTGTTGGATGGCGCTAATTTGCCCCAACTTGTTAAATTCCCTACTCACAAAGCAGAGCATACCCTTGACCTGAAGTGCCGAATCAGGTGGCTTTTCTTATTCCTTTCTCTTTTAACCTGGCAAGACCCAACCTGCCAGAAAGCTTAGATACTTTCTAAAAAGAAATTGGAAGAAGTTGACGGCTGAATGCTTAGGCCCAGTTTTGTTGGCCAGCCAACCGCCTTTATTTCTAGATCCTAATGCAAATACTTTGGTCCTACATAAATGGATTGCCGCCGCAGTTGAGTCTACAGCACCAGCCAGAGTCACTAAACCCATGAGGAAATCACTCTCAGTCCCATGGTTCTCAGAGTCGCTTAGGACAGTGAAGAGCAAGTGCAAGCGCTGGAACGACAGTGGAAGGAGGATTATGATGCTACTGCTAAAATGACATATAAGAAATCTTTGAAAGAAATTCATAAATTGATGGAGGCAAGGAGAGATCACATTGCCAAGTGTATTGATAACTCCAATAGACTGGGCAAGGTAATTTTCAAGGTGGTCAACTCCTTCCTCAACCCTCGTGAGCTGGTAATTGACGCCCAGCCCTCTCTGGCACTATGTGAGAGAATCTCGCTTTTTTCGATGACAAAATTGGCAAGGTCTACAATCCTTTACTGCTATAACTGCTATGGTCAAATCTGACGTGGTGGTAAGGAAAGCGCCTGTGCCTCTCCTTTCTGAATTTACACCTATCTCTCAGAAGGAAGCACTGGCTGTGATCCAGGGTTTCAAGTCAGGCTCCCTGGAGGATCCGTGCCCTCCTAAGCAGTGGAAAGAGTTAGCACATTCCACCATCGATGTGTTGTCCAAAATATGGAATGCCTCCCTTACCTCCGGCATTTTCCCCGACTTATGGAAGCACTCTACTTCCCCTTAAGAAGAAACCCAATGTGGATTCAGGGGAATTGAACAATTGCAGACCTATATCTCTGCTGCCAGCACCAGCAAAAATGCTAGAAAAGATCGTGCAGCGTCAATTGGCCAATTCTATTGAGATCCACAATATCCTGCACGACACCCAATCTGGTTTCCGAGCTGGGTTCAGCACAGAGACAGCGCTATTCGTGGTAGCAGACTCAGTTAGGATGGCATGCAGGAGCATCAGTTATGCTGGTGCTCCTGGATCTTTCAGCGGCATTTGACACTGTTTACCACTCTATACTGGCTCCACGTCTTTTGAACAGTGGGGTTAATGGCACAGCCCTGATCTGGCTTAAGACTTTCCTCCACTTGCGCACTCAAAGGGTGGCCCTACGACCGCATCAGTCCAACCGCAAGCATTTATGGTACAGGGTGCCGCAGGGATCGGCCCTAAGCCCGCTGCTGTTCAACATAAATCTGGCCCCTCTATTTAGCCTGATAGACAACTGGGGCGTAAAGGCGAATTCTTACGCTGATTAAACCCAGCTGTTTTTCTCTTTTAAGGATCAGTCTGAAGATTCTTTTAAGTGCTTTAAAGGCTGTTTAAAAGATATTGAATGCTGGATGAACAACAATAAATTTAATTTAATGCCGATAAAACAGAAATGTTTTTTGGCAAAAAACCAGCCCCCTGCCGCAGACCTGTGGTGGCCGGTGGAAATGGGCTCACCACCCGCCCCAGCTGGCTGTGCCAAAAATCTAGGAGTAAAATGACAGGCTGATTTATCCTCCTCAGCTCAAATTCAGCAGGTAACAGCTGCCTGCTTCAGCAGCTTGAGAAACGTGCAAAAATTGAAACATCTGCTGCCAGAGAACTGGCGTCGGATCGTAGTCCATGCCACAGTAACTGCCCGCCTGGACTACGCAAACGGCCTCTATATAGGCTTACCGACTTACCTTGTTAGGAAACTCCAAATGGTTCAAAATTAGGCTGCAAGATTGATCAGACGTGTTACTTTTCGGCAACATATCTCTCTGCATATTAGAGAACTACATTGGCTTCCGGTAGCCAAAAGAATCAAATTTAAGGCCTTAACCCAACATTTTCGGTCAATCCATGGAACGTGAACTAGCTATTTGAAACAGAGGCTAGGTGTCTACATGCAGACTTGTTCTCTGAGGTCCAGTTCCCAGAAACTGCTATGCACTCCACGAGTGAAGAAAGCCCGGTTGGATGGCAGATCTTTTATGCTTGGGGCGTCCATGTTATGGAATTTCCTCCCTAACTCCATGCGCCAGATTACTCCTGAAACGCAATTTAGGAAGGCAGCAAAAACATGGCTTTTTAACCTAGTTTAAACTTCTGTGATCTTTGGTTGATGCTTTTCTCTCGCGTGTCACATGTCGCTCTAGTGCCGGGACACCTCTTTGGAGGTAGCTGGTTTCACTCTACAAATGGCTGTATCATTATTATGAGCTCGGCCTCTCTGGCACGTAACTAATTTTGATTATAATATCATTGAACACCTTGGTTGTTCCACCTACCCAAACAATGTCTCGTGTACCCCAAGATTGTTTGTGATTTGTATGCCTCCTGGTGTTACTATACAATTAAGATTGTTTCTTGACATGTTACACCTTTTTGTATTTATGGTGTCATATTTCCATGGCCCTTTAGCCGCTATCACATTATTTGTTGGATAAGCTCCTTTTCCCATGATATGGCTTGCTGTTTTGTTTTTTCCTTTTTTTTCTTTTATGTACGTAATGCAAAATGATATATAAATGGGAAAAAGTCACCCTAAGGTAGGAACTAAAGGCTCATAGGGCAGGGTGCATGGTATTTAAAAAGTTATATATGTGTGTTTAAATTTTAGATGTCTTGACTATGAAAAACTCCTAAAGCCTTTTTTCAATGTATCAAGGCTTTCTCTCCCTTATACTAACACTGGGTGACTTTATTAACATTAATAAGCAATAACTTCAGTTTGGGAACAGATAGAGAAAAGCCTCTTCCACTCATTCGAATTGTAATATAAAATGCTGCTTAATGGTAAAGTCAGATTTTAAGTTACTGTTCTAAAAATGCCACTTTTAGAAAGTTGTCATTTTTTTTTACCTGAACCAAATGGGTCTTTCTGCCAGTGTCCAGGGTTGCATGTCCATAAATGGCACTTCTGTGGTGGGTTGTGTATTCCTTCCAGACATGGGAATAGAAGGGCCTTGAATGTGGGGCAGGGTGTTCCTCTCCTGAGCAGGAAGGCCTGGGGGGTTTGCTCAGCCCTTCTTTAGCTTCAAAGGGTAGCCTGAGGGTTGTGCCCATCCCCTTCTTGACTTCTAAAGCTGCCTGCTCTATGACTGGTAACTGCAGCTGACACCAAGGCCTACCTGCACTTTCTTACCCCAGAACGTTTGGAGCTAAACCCAGGGACATAAATTACCAGAAACTGTTTGGGGGTAGACAAAGAGAGGGAACAATACACACAGGCCGGCACTGTATAAAAGTGGCGTCTTTAGAACCTTTCATCGGAAGACTCCTGAACGTGAGAAAATTCAGAAGTAGCACTGCCCTGCAGAAGAAGGAAGTCTAGACCTGCTTGCATTGCACCCAAGATTCCCAGAGGTGACTTAAAGTTCATTTGGCTGAAAAGCCTGTTTGAGCTACAGGGACACACAGCAGCGGCCCTTGCAGGTAAGGGTAGTGGAGCCGGTTGGCGGGTGGGTGGGGCATTTTGACAGACGACGACTAGGAAATATAAATTATATATCTAATTTCCCCTCATGGACTGCTGTCGATTTCCCCCCCCCCCCCCCCCCCCCCCCCCACCCTGCCCCACCGTTATTACCTGCACGGGCCGCTGCTAGGGACACAACAAGCTTCCAGAAGCCTTTCCTGCAGCTGACCAGCACTACCTGGACCTGCCTGAGCTCTGCTGCTAGCCTCTGCTGGAGTGAGCCCTAAACTCCACGAGGTGTTCCCTATATCAGGTGCCCTTTGCTGGCATCACAGTGTACTTCTCCTGCTTCAAAACCAAGCCTGACTGTAAAAATCAAGACATTTGGGGCTCTTCACTACCGTGAGCCTACTCCTCGTATTGCAACAGTCACCACATCTCTCCCAATGCGAAGCCCAACAGTGACATGCTTTGTGCTCCAAACACGACTGCCTGGATCTCACTCCAATGCAAGTTCCAACTACAACTGCTCTTTACGCCAACAATGTCCTCTGCAGCTCCCACCAGTGCAAAACTGCAGCTGAGGCAGAGTACTTGGACATTGAGAAGGACGAACCTGGTCCCTGTATCTCACTTGTGACTTTGACCTGGTGCAGTGCGTTCAGACACCCGCGAGTGACACCTAGTGCTTTTTAGCACTATTTTCAACTAAAATCTTGTATTTATTACATGTTACTCTTTTTGTCTAAATTGGTTTGGGATTTTTTCCTGTGTTGAGTTTTCACTTTATTGCTGTTTGAGTGCTGCTGCATAAGTACCTTGAACATTGTCTCTAAGTTAAGCTCTGCTGCTATAGTGCCAAACTACCAGAGGGTTAAACACTGTTTTATTTAGTGGTACACCCTAACAAGGATTGTAGTTATTATTTGACTGTGGATTCCACCCTCTCAATTAATAGCCCATTTTCTTACTACTTCACTACATTTTTGGAGTTTCATAATCCAAATACTTATTTGGAATGTTTTCCTCAGCATGGCATCTTGATACAGGACTTACTTAGTCACTCTATTCCATGCTTACAAATGCCACGTCAGACAGTTGGTTCATCACGTGAAACTAAGCATTGTTCAGGTGCGATGGCGTGGGTACAAAAATTAGGACTTAAATGGAGGTGGCATCAGTGCACATCTTACTAGTCAAGTCCATTTGAAGACTCCTGACCAACATAGACATTCTCGTTTCATCTAAATAAGAGACTGGCTTTCATTCACCTTTTAATATGATCAGTCGGTGAATTTGAAAAATGTACTAATTTCTTGTGTGTATAGCAGCGTTGTTCTTTGTGAATCCTGGTGCTGTCATCCGCTCTTTTCATATTAATCTTCATACATTTTCACTTTTTACAGGTGTTGTTGAGGTCTACAGGGTCACAAAACGGGTAGAGTTGGGCATCAAGGCGACAGCAGTGTGTAGTGAAAAGCTTCAAAAACTGCTGAAAGACATCGATAAGATCTGGAACAACCTCATTGGATTCATGTCGCTCGCTGCTTTAACGGTATGAGTCCAGTGGTAGTTTACTTCAAGCATCATTAATACGATTGTCGTTGAGGATATTATCCTTAAAAATGTATATTAACAAATATTAAAATAACTATATTTCACTACATATTCTGTCCAAGAATAGTTAATTATTGTTGTTTAAAATATTGTTTGCTCATTCTTTACTTGTACCTTTTTAATGGCAGATCACTTAGAAACTGTGAATTGTGGTTAGATTGTAATCTTAGAACAGTGGGTAAAACAATGCCAAGGGTTTGACATCCTGTTGAGGGATCACCTGTTGTTGTTGAAGGACAATATGGCATTCAAAAGAAAAGGAACATTACACAGATATTAACAAATCTGATCTGAATACATTGTATAACTAGTATGTATGCATTGTCGTGCCTGGGCCCATAACTTTACATTACTTTTTATGCCAATTTCATGTAACTTCATTAATGGAGGTCTTTATTTTCCCCAAGCTCTTTTCTTGTTACATTTATTGCTTGAAGACGTGTGTGTGTATATATATCGTTGCGCGCTTGCCCACTGCTCCGTAACCTCTGGAAAAAGGCAAGTGTGGACTCTTATTCTTCAATAGTGATGTTTATTTAGCAAACACCATGTCGCCATGACGCGTTTCGGCCGGTAGAGACTGCCTTGATCACATGTCAGCGCCTGGGCGAGATTACCTGTATTTAAAGTGCAAGTGAAGCAGCAATAGACATAACAGAAATACTTCACAATACTGTTACATATTTAAAAGCAAAATGCTAAAATCATGTACATTGTGTGTATAAAATTGCAATATCACCCCCATAGCCGAGCCTACACTTTTTCCTCGGGAGCACATAAGACATACACCAGATTAGACTATCTCCTTGGTTCCGCCCCGTTACAAGCACTCACAAGTGATTCTGAGATTCTGACGGCGTCTCTCTCAGACCACTCCCCGGTCATTCCCTCCTTCCAGTTCCCCCCTACGCGACAATCACTGAGACACTGGTGAATTTGCGACACACTCCTGCACCGGTCCTCCGCCGTTGATCAAGTTAAGGCCGCTATCATGAATTACCTTGCCCTCAATAGCACTCCAGACACCTCCATGGCGACACAATGGGTGGCTCTCAAGGCGGTGTTACAGGGGGAATTTATAGCTATTTCCGCTGCCGAAAATTTAGAGCACAGTCGCAAACGAGCTGACCTCACTCAACGGGTAGCCAAACTTGAACAGATGCACCAACGCACGGGAGCTGCCAGGGCCTGGCGTCAACTTTACGTGGAGCGGAAACAGCTTGCGGCACTCGATCAGGACCGGGCCGAGTATGCGGCTCTCCGACTCAGTCACTCCTACTACACCGGGAGCAATAAATGTGGTCGCCTCTTAGCATACAAACTACGAGAAACCAGGCAGCGACAAGGAGTGCTGACTATCCGTACCTCTGGGGGGGAGCTCACCACAGATGACATGGCAATTGCGTAAGCAACGCTGTACTCAGGCGACACCTCAGACGCACAACACTGCAGCGACTACTTGGAGACGGCGGCAATACCCGCTCTCAACAAAGCACAGGCCGACTACTTGGACATGGACATAGGCACGGAGGAGGTCATCGCAGCGATTTCTCGCCTTAAGCTGGGCAAGCCGCCCGGGCCGGACTGCTACACAGCGGCCTTTTATAAAACCTTTTGCTCCCAAGTAGCTCCCATACTGCGCGACTTATTTAGCACCTTTGCACACGTTGGTGGCTATACCAGAGGAGATGTTGGAAGCATCGCTAGTGGTTATTCCGAAACCCGGGAAAGACAGAACACAATGCAGCGCGTATAGGCCGATTTCCCTTTTGAACGTAGACATCAAGTTGTACACTGGTATCCACGCCACTCGTCTGGCACCATACATGTCCCAACTGATAGAGCCAGACCAGGCCAGCTTTATTCCACAACGGCAAACGAGCGATAACACCAAGAGAATCCTCCACCTGATAGAGAAGGCATCCTGCACAACGGGGGAATACATGTTGTTGACCATAGACGCTGAAAAAGCCTTCGATAGGGTTCACTGGCCCTATCTAGAGCAGGTCCTGATCCGGTTTGGCCTTGGTGAAAAACTACGCTCTTGGATACTCAACTGTTATCGCCTGCCCAAAGCGACCATTCGGGTAAATGGCCAGATGACCTCTCGCTTCTCCATAGGCAGAGGCACTAGGCAGGGGTGTCCCCTATTCCACCTCCCGTTCGCCCTCTATATGGAACCGCTGACGCTGAGGTTTCGCAGCCACCCCCTCATCACAGGCATTAAATTTGGAAGGGACGCCCACACTACCAGCCTTTACGCTGATGATATTTTGCTTTCCTTCTCTAGCCCGATCCCTGCAATGCGCGCTCTTTTCATAGAACTGTACTGTTTCGCACAGGCCTCCAGCTTTAAGCTCAACATCGATAAATCCGTAGTGCTAGACATTTCCCTCTCCACTGCCACGTTAGCTCATTTGCAAGAGGAACATACTCTCCAGTGGTTGACCTCTTCGATCCCCTATCTGGGAATTCAGCTGGGGCCCACCATACCAGCCACTATTGCCATTAACTACTACAACCTCCACTCACACATCCGCAAGGAGCTGGGGCAATGGAAGCACCACACTCTATCGTGGTTAGGCAGAATAGCTGCCACCAAAATGACCATCCTTACCCAGATCCTGTACCTCTTCCAGACCCTTCCCCTTCGGCCTCCCCTGGGTTGGATCCAACAAACACAATCTGACCAACCGAATTTCATTTGGCAGGGCCGAAAACCCTGATTCAAGCATGCGGTCACGGTTCTCCCACCGGAGAAGGGGGGCGTTGGGATTCCGGACTTACAGCTTTACTTTTATGCTGCACAACTTCGTTACCTGGTGGAATGGCACCGCCTCGAGTCGGAGAAAGACTGGTTGGTTCAGGACCAGGCGGTGGCCGCTATGCCCCTACAAGGCATCCACTTTCTTCGCAAAACAGATAAGCTGCCCAATCTCTATGCATCATACATCACGGGCACGATCATGGAGGTTTGGGACCGCACTAATACCCCCCACGATCTAACCTCTTTCCCCTCCCCACTGACCCCCTTCTTTAATAATCCTGAATTTCACCCCGGCACTGACCCTAAGGCCTTTGCTGCATGGCGTCCCACCGAATGTCGATCCCTCAATCATCTTTTTGTCTTAGAAGGGATTATTTCCTTTTACCCTTTTGTGGACGAGGAGGGGAGAGCGGGGGGGAGGTAGAGTTGGGTTTTAATGTTTGTTTTGTATCGGAAGTCAATCTACGCTATAACTGATAGTGAACAATCACAAAATAGATAAATATATATCATAAATATTTAAATAAATAAATATTCAGTGAAAAATTCAGTAGCTCAGTGTGATCAGAGGAAAGTATACATGTCCTCACTGGTATTCATGCCCCCTGGCTGCTTGGTATACAGTTCCAAAACATATCTTGTCTCCAAGCGCCTCAGTCTGGCCTCCGTGTTTCCACCTCTCTTGTTGACAGGCACTGTATCCAACACATAGTATTTAAAATATTTAAGGCTAGTTTGATGGTGTTCCTCAAAGTGCCTTGCCACCGGATAACTAGGATGGATCATTGTTGACAAAATTCTTTTATGCACTGCAAGTTTAGTACTGCCTATATATAATAAATTGCAGGTGCATTCTAGTGCATACACGGCGAATTCAGTTTAACATGAGATATTTCGTGATGGTACGTATCTTAGGGCTAAACGGTGTTGAATAAGTCTTGGTATTAATACCGAATTGGCACGCTTTGCAATTACCACGTTTATAAAAACCTGTCCTGAAAGCTAGCCATGTACTGGGATTCCCCTCTTCTGTGTTTTTTTACTAAAGCATTCCCCATTGTTGCAGTTCTTCTGAAGGTGAGTCCTGTTTTTTTAGGCATTGTACCACCTATGACCGGATCACCTAGTACAATTGGCCAACTGCGGCATATAATCGCCCTTATCTGTCCTTCCTGTTGTACCCTAGTATCAACCTCGTGGAATCTGTGGAGGTTGTACCCGTTTCAGCCCGGGGCATGGATTTGTATTGGAGTAAATCTTGCCTTGCCCTAGATTTGGATTTCGATATCGCTGCATCAATAGTGTGAGTCTTGTACCCTCTCTGAAGGAATCTGTTTTTACATTCTAGCTGTTTAGCTTGAGTAACTTGTTCCTCACTACAGATTCTTCTTATTCTCAACATCTCCTCGAGGGGATGCTGTGTATTAAGTGTGGGGGGGGGGGGGGGGGTGCACTTGTTGCATGCAGTATCGAATTTCCCGCTGTAGGTTTTTTATAGAGTGAGGTTGCCAGACCATTGTGGGAAATGTATACCTCTGTGTCTAGAAAAGTAATGGTTTTACAACTGTTGTTATATGTGAACTTAAGATTCAGGTTCTTGGTGTTAATCTCTGCTAAATACTCCTGTGCACTTTGTATTGACCCGTTCCAAACAAGAAAAAAGTGTGTGTGTGTGTGTGTGTGTATACATATATATATATATATATATATATATATATATATATATATATATATATAACTTTTTATCCCAATTTCATATAACTTCATTAATGGGGGTCTTTATTTTCCCCAAGCTCTTTTCTTTGTACATTTATTGCTTGAAGACGTGGGTGTATGTGTGTGTATATATATATCTATATATATCTATATCTATAGATATATATATAGTTTAACTTACTTATACCACAAGCTAAGCACAGTTGATAAATTATAAAGTCATACTTGTATAGATTCTTTGTATGGTGTGATTGTTTGCTTGAGTGTTAGCCTTTTTTCCCCAAATGTAGGATTTTCGGATTGTCTCAGATGTTAGTCTTCCCCAGTGATTGGGTGTTTTCAAAATGTGAATCGGAGGTGACCACTGCCTAGGCTTTTTGTTTTGGTTCTTACCAGTCATCTGTTACTGGTGTGTATTTGTGCTGGTACTGTATTTTTTACCAGTGGATCACTAAGCCCAGAAGTACAGGCGCGCTCCACCTGGGCATTTAATACTCCAGGAATAGTGAAACCAGGAAATAAAGTTACTGTAGTAGGTAGTAATGAGTTAGCAACTCAGATAAAGCGTGACACGATAAATAAAACACAATAAAATCAGTGTTTAGTCACCGCTATTACTTCTGAAAAAGATAAGGCATTTTTTTACAGTTAAATAACATAGGATAGTTAACATTAAGGTTATACAAAAGTAGGAGATGCTAGTACCCTTTTAGGGAGAATTCGACCCCAAACAGTTTTAAAGACATTGTTGTTTTTAGTTCATGGGCTCTTTGGCAAATTCAGTTCTCTGGGGAAGAATTGTTCAGGTGTTTCCTGCAACCTTTAGGGAACTTTATTGACTGTACTTGTTTAAGTATGCCTATTTAATAGGCAGAGGTGCCAAACAGAAGCGTGCAGTAGATTCTGTTTCAATATAATCTGTGCTCCCTCTGCTGTAGTTTCTTGGTAGTCATTGACACAAGATAGTCATCAAGTGGTTTCAACAATTGGGGGCCTTGTTTCCTTCAAAGTAGTTCCATGAATATCAGAAACTACAGATCTCTCCACCCAAACTGGAACCAGGTCAATTTTAAGACACAAGGGTTAGTTAAAGGAAAGTTTAAATTTGTATTGTTGCTCAAGTTGGGGTGCTTACCAGTGCTTTGTGGCAGATCACATGTCAAATGCTGGAGCACAGGAAGCTATATGAGGGGCACCCAAAGCAAAGTCCCCTGGGTGTCTCTTTTCTTCAAAAGCCTATATCTTGGTAATGTCTGGTGGTGGTCAAGAAATTGTACTTTATTAGGGTACCTACAGGCTCAGAGGCACCCAATGTGCCTACCAGTTCGCCAGTTGGTAGTTGAGAATAGGCGTTCAAGTTCCCAGCCTGATGCAGCAAAGGGTAAAATCAACTAACTTCCTATGGGGTTGAAATGTTAGATAATGTGATTCCAATGGCATGTTGGTGTTGGCCAGTTCAGGAACAGTACATGCTCACTACTTCTGCATTGCAGTGTCAACCCTTATGGTGTCTAAGCTTTGGCTATTGCAGTCATTGTGATTAGATCTGAAAGAAACCGGTTAGTGTTAGATTCCTTACCTTAGAATATCCCCAGGCGTCACACTGGATCCGGAAAGGTTTGTGTAGCAGTACCCCTGCGCGTCAGTAGGCGTCGTCTGCGGCTCAGCGCCCGTCGTCGGCGTCGTTGGCACCGGGATGATGTCGTCGGAGTACTTAGACGCCACCCTCGCGCTCTGTCGTCAGTTCTTCTTTTTTCCGCGCCAGCAAGCGCAGATCCGGGAAGAGCAGTACTCCTTAGTTACTTTTTGGCTAACTTTTTTTGATCTATTTTGGATCTTGTCGAGTCGTTTATCGACTCCGGTGCCATTAGAAATGCCCGGGTTCAAGCCCTGTGACGACTGTAGCCGACTGATGTCGGTTACCGACCCCCACCGTCGGTGCCTTTATTGCCTCGGGCCGACCATGATAAGTCGTGCCCCGATGCCGGGCCTTGACGTCGATAGCTAGGCGGGAGCGGTCCCGTAAGCGACTCGTGCTCCGGCAGTCGGCCCCGCGCCGCTCGAGGTCCCTGTCCAGGAGGAGGTCGAGGGACCGGTCGCGGGACCGCAGTCATCACAGCTCGGCGAGTCGACATCACTCGTCTGGTTCAAAGTCCTCAGGTAAGTCGAGGCACAAGAAGTCGAAGAAGCGACATCGCACTTCTGACTGAACACCCACATACACCAACCGCCCTCCCCGACGCTCGCGCGATGCGGCCGGGGGTTCGGGCGACACCGCCCACGCGCCACGTCCAGCTCAATACCTGCCGGTCCCTGGGCTGCACGCGACGCCGAAGGAGATCAGCGCCTTCCTCACGGCCATGAGGTCGCGCTTCCCTCGCCGGATTCTGCTGAGGCGCCTTCGGGCCCTGCGGATCCGTCTGGGAGCCCAAGCTGGCCGGCGGTCCCGGCGCCGTTGGGTGCTTTGGCCCCGGCGCCGCCGACGACTCTGGTTCCGACGCTGCAGGGCCCCTCAGGATCCAGGCTTGAATCCGTGATGACACTGGTCGGCCTCACGACCCCTCCGGCGGCGCCGTCACCAAGGGTGTCACGCGGTCTCCGGATGACGTCGTCGCCGGTCCCAGCCCCGGTCCGGATCCGGCGCCGGCTTCGACGCCGAGGGATGAGCACTTCATCTACGATCCGGCTCCATCATTTTACCCTATCAGGTGATGGATGTCCGGGAGGACTGGGAGGGGTCTGAGGACCCTCTGGCACAGGAGTGCCAGTTGGATCAGGACTGGGCAGTTGAGCTAGGGGAGGCCAGTGGACTGGACACTTCGCCCGACACTGGATTTGTCTCCCCTCCTACCGTGGCTACGGAGGAGGGGGGCTGCTTACAGTGTGATGCTGACGAGGGCGGCCAAGGCCTTGGCACTTGAGCTCCCCACCGCGGCAGTGAGGACTAACCTCCTCACTGAAGTGCTCAAACCGCAGGCAAGCTCCTCAGAGCCTCTCCTGCCGTTTAATGAAGCCCTCTCGGACGTTCTCCTGGGCACCTGGTACAAGCCCGCTACAGGCCTTCCTGTAGATGGGAACGTGGCCTTACGCCACAGCCCGGCCCCGGGCGACCCTTGCTTACAGTCCACCCACCCCACCCCTGAGAGTCTGGTTATCCAGGCCTCTAATTCCCAGACCGCATTCCCGACTGCCCCGCCTGATCAGGAATCCAAAAGGTATGACCAGTTTGGTAAGAAGCTGTTCTCACTCAGTTTGGGGCTGCGGTCTGTCAACACCGCCTGCCTTTTGGGCCATTACACCCACTCTCTGTGGGATACAGTTGCGGACGTGCTGCCGCAGTGTCCGGCGGAGGCCCGGGCAAAGCTCGCTCAAGCCCTTGCTGAAGGGCGGGATGCAGTGCGTTACTCCATACAATGTGGATTGGATACCACAGACTCGCTAGGTTCGAGCGATTTCCACGACGGTGGCGGTTCGTCGCCATGCCTGGCTCAGGTCCGCCAACTTTTCGGCTGATGTCCAGGTCACGCTCATGGACATGCCGTTTGATGGCCGTCGCCATTTTGGCGACAAGGCAGACAGTGCGCTTGAGCGTTTCAAGGACTCCAGGGCTATGGCCAAGTCCTTGGGCTTATCGGGCCAGCGCCAGCAAACTTCTGCCTTTCGCCCCTTTCATGGCCAAGGAAGGAGCGCCCCTTCACGTCCTGCCAGCCACAGGCTGAAAAACCAACCTCAGCGCGGTGGCGGACGTGGGAACTGCCGTGGCGGTGCCAGGGGACAACAGCAAGGCCAGTCCACATCCACCCCCGAGGCATCCGCCTCAAAGCCCTCCTAGTCCGTGCTTTCAGGCCTACTCGACGCCAGTAGGGGGCAGGGTTCGCCATCACCTGCTCCACTGGCGCACCATCACATCGGACAGGTGGGTTCTGCAAATCGTCCAAAGGTGCTAATCCCCCGTACCCCCCCCTCCCCCCTCGAGGCGACCCCTCCAGCCATGCCATCGCAGTTCAAGATGCTGACCTTGGCTCAGGTCCTAGCTGCCCTAGACCCTGGAGACTGGATGGTAGCATTGGAATTGGACGCATATTTCCATATCCTCGTCCTGCCGGCCCACCGGCTTTGCTGCCGTTCACGGTAGGCCACAAGCACTTTCAGTTCACCGTGCTCCCCTTTGGCCTTACCAGCACCCTTCGGGTGTTCACAAAAGTGATGGCGGTGGTCGCAGCTCATCTGCGCAGATCGGGGGTGCCAGTCTTCCCCTATCTCGACGACTGGCTGTTGAAGACTGGCTCGCCCCAGACAGTTGTCAGCCACCTCCAGACTACGGCCGACCTCCTGCACCTGCTGGGGGTTCTCCATCAATGTGCCGAAGTTACACCTGTGCCCCTCTCAGAAGCTTCTCTTGATCGGAGCGGTTCTGGACTTGGCGCAGTTTTGGGTTTCTCCTCCCGAACAGCAGGTTCGGGATATTCAGGCTCAGATTTCGGTTTTTCAGCCTTTATACTGTGTCTCGGTCAGGTTGACGCAGCGGCTTATGGGGCTGATGGCCTCCTGCATCCTTCTGGTGCATCACGCCAAGTGGCGGATGCGGGCTCTGCAGTGGGACCTGAAGTTTCTGTGGGCCCAGCATCAGGGCAACTTGTCCGACCATGTCTTGATCTCGGAGGGCACTGCAAGTCAGTTGCAGTGGTGGCTCAGGAACCGAGATTGGGTCAGACGCAGATCCCTCTCCCTATCCCAACCGGAGCATGTCGTTGTGACGGATGCGTCCCTCCAGGGCTGGGGGGGCCACATGAGAGAGGCGGAGGTCAGAGGCCTCTGGTTTCCGGCGGAGTCTCAGCTCCATATCAACCTTCTGGAGCTGCGGGCGATCCGACTTGCACTGAAGGCATTCCTCCCCTCTGTCCGGGGGAGTGTAGTGCAGGTGTTCACGGACAACACCACCGCCATGTGGTACTCCAACAAACAGGGCGGGGTGGGGTCGTGGACTCTTTGTCAGGAAGCTCTGTGCCTCTGGCAAGGGCGTCGCCCTGGTGGTTTAACACCTGGCAGGTTCTCTGAACGCCAGGGCGGACGAACTCAGCCACCGGTGCATGATGGATCACGAATGGTGTCCGAACTCGGACGTGGCGCAAAGTCTCTTTCAGCAGTGGCGAGAGCCTTGGTTAGATCTATGCGCCACCGAAGAGAATGCGCAATGTCATCAGTTCTGCGTGTTGGAATTTCCAAGGCGGCACTCGCTCAGAGACGCTTTTCGTCGCGAGTGGGGCTGCGGTCTGTTGTACGCCTTTCCACCTACACCACTTCTGCCCAGAGTGTTGAAGAGAATCAGGCGTGACCGGGTCCAAGTCATCCTTGTGGCTACAGACTGGGCACAAAGGTACTGGTATCCTGAGCTACTCAGCATGTCAGTCGATCCCCCAATTCGTCTGCCTCTTCAGGAGGAACTTCTGTCGCAGCAGCAGGGGACGGTCCTCCACCCGAATCTGTCCAGCCTCCACCTCCATGCGTGGAGATTGAGCGGCGGCAGTTGAGGCCATTTGACTTGCCTCCTGAAGCCTGTGATGTGATTCTGGCAGCCAGGCGTCCCTCCACAAAATCGGTATACGCCTGCAGGTAGAACAAATTTGTGGCATGGTGCACAGCAAAGGCTGTGGATCATCTCTCTGGCCCCCTTTCAGAGGTTCTCCTCTTCCTTATTTTTCTTACCCAGCAGGGCTCTGCTCTGGGCACTCTTAAGGGCTACCTCTCTGTCATTTCTGCCTTCTTGAGGCTTCCTGATCAGCCTTCTCTTTTCAAGTCCCCTGTTGTGAATAGATTCTTGAAGGGCATCACGCGCATGTTTCCTCCTGTTCCTTTTGTGATGCCTCAGTGGGACTTGAACCTTGTTCTCACCTATCTGATGTGTGCTCCTTTCGAGCCACTTCACAATTGCCCTCTTCGTCTTCTAACTCTTAAGACTGCATTCCTGGTTACCATCACCTCTGCCAGGAGGGTGAGTGAGCTCCAGGCTCTATCTTCTAAGCCTCCCTTCCTTTCTGTCCATCCGGACAAAGTTGTTTTAAGAACGCGTCCTTCTTTCCTGCCCAAGGTGGTTACAGCCTTTCACATCGGGCAGTCCATCACCTTGCCCACCTTCTTTCCGCCTCCTCATCCCCTCGAAAGAGGAAGAGAGGCTCCACCGTCTGGACCCAAAACGTGTACTCTCCTTCTACCTTGATTGCACACGCCAGTTCCAGGTGGACGACCAGCTTTTTGTTGGTTACGTGGGCGCAAAGAAGGGATGTGCGGTGCACAAACGAACCATCTCTCGTGGGTCGTGTTGTGCATCAAGGTCTGTTACTCCTTGGCTAAAAAGGAGCCCCCTGTTGGGCTGAGGGCCTATTCCACTCGAGCCACAGCGGCTACTACTGCCCTGGGTCGGGGAGTCCCCTTGCAGGACATTTGTCAGACAGCTACGTGGGCCTCGCTGCACACGTTTGCTAGACACTACTGTCTAGACAGCCAAGTCCGTGGAGATGACTTTTGCGGCCGTTCCGTTCTCCGGGACTTTCTGGTGTGATGTTGGTTCGCAGACCCACCACCGGGGTTGGTATTGCTGGGGTATCTATTCTAAGGTAAGGAATCTAACACTAACCTGTTTCTTTCAGATGCACAAGTTACTTACCTTCGGTAACGATATATCTGTAAGAAACAGTAGTTAGTGTTAGATTCCTTACCGCCCCACCCATCCTCCCCGTTCTGCGAACCGACATCTAGGGTTAAGGTATTCCCTTTGAGGGCCCTAGTTTTATGGCACCAGTGTTGGTCTCTGGCATGGCTCTGCATTCCAGGCGCAGAAAGCTATGTACAAGAACTAACGTCAGCGCGGGAGGGCGGCGTCTAAGTACTCAGAAGTCATCCCGGCGTCAACGATGCCGAAGACGGACACGGAGCCGCAGATGACGCCTACCGACGCGCAGGGGTACTGCTACGCAAAACTTTCTGGATTCAGTCTGACGCCTGGGTATATTCTAAGGTAAGGAATCTAACACTAACTATTGTTTCTTACACATATTTCATTACCGAAAGTAAGTAACTTGTGCGTTAGGACCGTACTGGCTGTAGCGGGCACTGGGTGTTTTCCAGTGGACCAGAAAGGTGGAGGCCGGTTTTGCAGCATTGCCGCAATATCGGCACCCTATAACAAAAGCGGCAGCAGTGCTGCTTCTCACTAGCAATCCCCCCACACCCCTCTTGCCCCCCGGCACAGTCCAGCAAGTCCTCCTTGGATGAAGGCGATTCTGTGAATGGGATTGGTATGGATTTATCTGGCACTTTAGATGTGGTTGAGTATAATATCCTCTTAGCAAGGGTCAGACCTACTGGTATTAGTGTGTCTGTAGCTATATGGTTCACATCTTTTCTTAAAGATTGTTCTTATACCTTCAAGCTTCCATTATCCCTCCCTTCCATCCAGCAGCTTCAGCCAGCGGGGTCAGGGTTCCACAGGGATCATCGCTGTCCCCCAGGCTACATAACGTATATGTCGGAACCTTGATGCAATTTATTAGGTCATTTGGTTTTAGACCTCGGACATAGGTGGAGACACTTAATCGTAAGTGTGTGTGATTAACCGGGTTCTTGGTCGCTGATGGCTACTAAGCTTCAGGTTTCACTTGGCCCCGTGTGTGACTCCGTTCCTCGGGCTATGCTTCACAGGCTTCAGTCAGCGGGGCCTTGCAGCAGTTGTTCCCTGTCAAGGGAATCTCCTCTGCCCAGCCTGTGCAGTTCAGGTTCCTATTCTTCCAGGTCGCAGGTGCAGAGTGGCTCTAGCATCTACTGTGCGTTCACAGGGCTTGGGGAAGCAGCAAAAGCAAGGTACCGTCTTCACTGGCCCTCTTGATGGGCTGAGCCACACCATCTACTCGAAGTCCAAAGTACAAGTTACTGGCTCAAGAGAGCAGGACATGTAAGCACTCGTCCTCAAAAACTCTAAATAAAATTCAAAATCTTCCTCTAATTGGTAGGAAGTGCTTCTACTTGCTTTGTCCTCTTCTTTCCAGTGTTTTCAGTAGAAACATAGAGGACTGGCAAGTATTCACTGATCAAATCCTAAAAAAGAGATGTTATTTTGATTAAAAGTTTCAACGTGAAATCACACCAATGCATTAAAGATAGTTGCCAGTCTTGTCTGCCACAAGGAAATCACTGCATTCTACCATAAATCCTCCTTTGCAAATAAACCTTGTTCTCTAAAGCTGTTTGAGTTTCAAATAACTCCTGCTGTGCTTGATCTTATTTAGAACAGAGGTCTCAAACCTTTTCTGTAATAAGAGCTACTTATGTTAAATAAAAATCATTACATTAGAGGCCACTATGCAAGATACGAACAGTTATCACTTCAACTCATCATGGATTGTTGCTCACAGTAATGGAAAAAATGCTTTTTCAATGTGGGATGGCCTCTACATGGGTAATGCATAGCAGCTCATGAATAAAAAAATGAATTATCCCTTGGGGTCAATAATCAAACATTCATCACAACCATACATCCGTGTACCTCAATGTCCACCTTAAACTCTACCTAATGTTCTGTGAGTAAGTGGATCATAGTCTCAATCTCCCTACCCTAAGCTTTATTATAAAGGCACCTGAACAATTTAATAATACAGTTTGTATATTTATTGATATTCACATTTCATTAAAAACATTAAAAACTTTCACAGTGACAGTATAATTACAAAAACATCACTCAACATAGTACAGTTAAAAACCTGAAAGAGATTTAAATTCCGTGATTTAGTATATAATCATTGGTGTACCAATTCAAAGGAATCACATTTATATGGTCCAGACTCCAATGGGTAAGTTATGAGACTTGGTTCCTTGAATTTTGGGTGTTTATATCAAATGCGTCGACGCATTTCGGTGTATTATTGCATAGCAAACACCTTTCTCAAGACAACAATTTTTTTATCTCTTTCGTGCTCAGAGTTAGATTCAATGAGATTATCTCAAACCAATGGACTTAGTATGCGTCCAATGTGTCTGCCAGTTGCTGTAGTGTTCTTGCTATTAACCACTGCAGACGTTTCTCAATCGAACAAATCCCACTTTCTCTTTATGTCACTTGGGACTTTGTTCACTGTTCCCACGATTCAGGTCCCCATATACGGTGGATCCTGTAGGGAATGTAGCCGCGTTCTTCCTGGGGTTTCAGTAAAACGAAATTTCGTTTTACTGAAACCCCAGGAAGAACACATAAAGAGAAAGTGGGATTTGTTCTTAACCATATTGGAGTGCTTACCGTTTCATACACCGGAGGACACCGTTTGCAGACAAAGAAATTGGGATCTCTACCCTCGATCTGGAAATTGCAATCAGCAATAGACGGGGCTGAGTCCGATTGAGAAACGTCTGCAGTGATTAATAGCAAGAACACTACAGCAACTGGCAGACACATTGGACGCATACTAAGTCCATAGAAGGGTGCTATGAAGCTTTGAACAAAAAACAATCTTTCTACTGTAAGAGATTGACCACTGAATTGAAAATAGACCTTTTGCAAGAAGAATTGGTCAAGGGCAGAGAAGAACTGTAAAAATATTCAATAGCCAAGCGCTGAAGACGGGCATCTTGACAAACTTACCTTGTGGTGTGGGTGGATTATTTATTAATAGAAAATATATGCAATACAATAGACAAGCCTGGTAGTTCATGTTAACTTTTAGACACCTTGCCAAGTATGCCCACACCTCATTGCACCACAGAATAAGCAATTGACGGAGCTTGTCAATATTAAGCACAGTTAACCACCTGACTCGGTTACTGGAGATTTGTAATATAAAAACAAGATGAATGATACAAATTATTGCAAGGGAAAGCTCGCTCCCTCACTGTCATTTTTTAAAAGTCTGGTGCTAAGTTTAACAAATGCATTTATATGAACCTTACCATTAAGATCAAGTGCTCCAGTTTATTGCTTTAATTTGCCATGTCATTTTTGTGCATATTAAAGAACAGAATATTGTGCATTAAGAATATGTATGGAAATTAGACTAAATGGGACCTATCTTTTGTTTATCCTCCTAGCCGGATGAAAGCGCCCTAGATTTCTCTTCCTGTATGCTACGTCCAGGGATAAAAAATGCCCAGAATCTAGCATGTGGCGTTTGTCTTTTAAATGTGGATTCCAGAAGTAAAGTAAGTAGGGGAACCTTTTGGGACAGCTCATGTTGCAGTTTGCTTTAACCTTACCTTTTTTAACCTTTATATTCGTTCCTCTTGTAAGCACATGGTTATTCAGTTTGTTCATAATTATAATCACCCTCATCTTTATTCCTGAATCACACAAGCTAACATTGATACGATTGTATAGAACCCACAGCAGAAAAGATTGTTGCCCATGTTAATATCCACGCCACACAGATGTCCTGCTCCTTTATTGGTAGATCCTGTGGAAAGGTCTGTGGGCATCGACTATTCTCTCTGCCTGGAGCTCGTTGGTGTGATTTTGTTGGCAATACTTTCGGGCTAGTGAAGATATGGTGTGTGAGTGTTTATATAGGGTGGTTAGCATCAAAGCAACCTCATTGGTTTTGTGACTTATAGAAAACAAAATACATCCACTGTAACGTGAAAAATATAGATCTCAGGAGGTCCACATGCAATAAGCTTCCAGCAGCCCAATATTTTTTTTTGTGGATGACTTCATAAATCTCTGGATGGTCTGGAGAACATCCCTGTTTTTAGCTTCAGTGAGTTTAAACATGAACTAGCAATACGTTTGAGACTGGCTCGTAGTGCAGTGCCTCAACAATTTAATTATGATAGAGCATAGGAAAGAGATCTACAGCTCAATGTGCAGTTGAAGATATAACATCTTTATGATAATCAGAACCCAAAGAGTCCGCCTCCCCCCGTTCCACTCCGGGATCACCAAGACCGTCAGCGGCGTCCCGCAAGGATCCTCCCTCAGCCCGACGCTATTCAACATCTACATGGCACCTCTTGCATGCATCGCCATACAACACGACCTCAACATAATCTCCTACGCCAATGACACCCAGCTGATCCTCTCCCTCACCAAGGACCCCCTCACCGCCAAATCCAATCTCCACCGTGGTATGAAGGCCATTGCAAACTGGATGGAGGAAAGCCGGCTCAAACTGAACACTGACTAGACTGAGATCCTCATCCTCAGGCCCAACTCCTGGTGGCCCGAATCACCTTCCCCCCCCCCTCCCCCCACCCCACCGGCACCAACCGACCACGCACGCAACCTAGGATTCATCCTTGACTCAAAACTCAGCATGAACAACCAAGTCAACGCAGTCTCCTCCACCTGCTTCTACACCCATCGCATGCTACGCAAGATCTACAGATGGATCCCGACAGACACACAAAAAAACGTCACCCATGCCCTCGTCAGCAGCATACTAGACTACGGAAACGCCCTCTACGCCGGAGCCTCGTCCAAGCTCAACAGACTTCAAAGAATCCAGAACACCTCTGCACGCCTCATCCTCGACGTCCCACGCCGAGACCACATCACCCCCCACCTGAGAAGCCTGCACTGGCTCCCCGTCGACAGAAGAATCTCCTTCAAACTCCTGATCCACGCACACAAGGCACTCCACAACACCGGCCAAGCCTACCTCAACAGCTACGTACTCAACAGGAAACTCCTCTCTGCCGACCTGTCTCTGGCCGCAGTCCCACGCATCCACAGAACCGCTTCCGGGGGCAGGTCCTTCTCCCACCGCGCCGCCAAGACCTGGAACACCCTCCCTCTCTTCCTACGACAAACTGAAGAACCGCAGACCTTCAGGAGACTACTCAAGACCTGGCTCTTTGACCACTAGCAGCTGCTCCCGCCCCCTCCCCCGCGCCTTGAGACCCTCGCGGGTAAGTAGTGCGCTCTACAAATCCACTGATTGATTGATTGAACACCATATACACAGATAAGACACTTTATTTACCCCAGAACCAAGGCACATAAATATGCCATGTTAGCACTGAGAAGCACCTAATCGTATGACAACTGGTCCAGTTCACCAACTTGTGCTAATGTGCAAGCAGTGTTGTTGTAACAGACTCTTGGCTCTTGACATACTCAAATGGGAAACGCATTGATTTTTATTTTATTTTTTGTCCTCATATGCCAAAAGATATTCTCGAAGATCTTTCCCTTATTACCAACTACTGATACCGGATGTAACCAGGAATGATCATAACCTCCAAAGATCTTATTGGAAACACTTTTTGTAGATACCCATCCGAGATACATCAATTCAGTTCCTCTAACTGACCACCATAGAACTGATCTTAGGGTACTTTAAACTACAAAAAGGCATAATCATTGGACCTTATTCTTAAAGCTTAGAGCTGGTCCAACCAAGAGATACATGAAGTCCAAAAATGTTTTTTTCTCTTCCAATTTGTGCTATCTAATTTCAGTGTGTACTTAATTGCATTAATCCAATCTAAATAAATTGGTGCGGTATCTTTTATCCATAATTTACATATTTCTCTTCGAGCTAATATGATTAAATAAAACAGCAACTTATTTGTCTCTCGAGAAAGGGATTCAATATTCAAAGCAATACCAAAAAATACAAGTGAGGTACTGACCTGTATATTTAACTTCAATATACTTTCCATACCTTCTGTTACCGCACACCAATACTTATGCAAAGCAGGAAATGTTAAAAACATATGGAGATCGTCTGTTTTTTTTCCATCTTACATTTAGGACAACAAGGAACAGTCTCCTTCGAGAATTTAGCAAGCTTAGCAGGAGACCAATAAACTCTGTGAAGAGAGAAAAAATGATTGCATTTTAAATTGGCGGGATAGACTGTAGTATGTAGTATGTCAAAAGATACTTGCCATAACTTCTCCAAATCGACGTCCAAGATATGTTCTCCCCACAGATGAGATGGCAAAGTGAAATCGCCGTCTTCTGCTTCTAAAATGGCCCAATACAGGGTTGCTGTCTTTATCTTCCTAGTTTTTCCTTGAAGTAGATCCTCTACTGCGCTTATGGTTCCTACTTGCGATCCTATCGCCTGGCTCCAACTCTTTATTTGAAAGTATTTGAACTTAGATAAGTTGTTATTAGTGACACAAGAGATCTCTTCCCAAGATATCAGTGCACTCTCCATCATTAACTGAGACCAATGATTAATGTCCGCATCCCTTAAAGGCTTTGCGAGGCTATCTTTTGCCCATTCCGGGGAACCAGGAGACTCCCAAATAGGAGACATGGCCGTGTAGTATGTAAGTTTCAGGGCCTTCCTTAATCTGGCCCAGGTAAACGCCATATCTCTCAACATTTTCAATCGCAACTTTTTAAAGAAGCGAGGATCTCCATATTTATAAAGAAAACCATTTGAGCCTCCATGAATCCCTATCAGCATTTCATTGAACATTATACCAATTTTTGACCTGTCTGGACAATTAAAAAGTAGAATTCCTGCTTTCAGTAATAAGGTCCATGCATATAGTTTCACATTCGGGGCGCACAAACCGCTTTTACTCTTTTTTTCTGCTCAGTTTCTTCCACGAGATCCTGATACCCTTTGAGGCCCATACACAGGAGTTGAATTTAGCTTGAATTTGTCTGAGCTTATCTTCTGTAAAAGCTAACGGGATATTCTGAAACAGAAAGATCAATTTGGGGAGCAGCATCATTTTTATGATATTCACCCTTCCGATAAGTATAAGGGGGAGAAGAGACCAACCCTTTAACATCTCAGTGATTTCCTTTGTTACTTTGTCTAGATTTCTGTCTGTTAACTTTGCAATGTCCTGGGTGATTTGGACACCTAAGTATCTTAGCTCCTGTTTTACTATAGGAAGCCGGACTTCGACATTCCAAAGCATACATTCAGTTTTGGTCGGATTAATCTGATACCCAGACAGCTGGCCAAACTGAGTTGCGGCAATATATATTGCCGGAATTGCTTGAATTGGGTCTGGCGTGTATATAAGCATGTCGTCCGCATATAGTGAAACTTTTCTTTCCCAATTCCTGCATTTAAAGGGTACTATATTCGTGTCTTGTCGAATCCTCTCCGCCAAGGACTCAGTATATAAATTAAAAAGAGCAGGGTCGAAAGGGGACATCGCTGTCTTGTCCCTCTTTTAATGCATATGGGTGCTGATAAGTTCCCGTTAACCAAGACTCTAGCTGTGGGATACTGGTAGATCGAAGAAATAGCTCTACAAAAATTCTTCCCCAAGTTACATTTCTCTAGCACCCTAGTTAAAAAGACCCAATTTACACGGTCAAATGCCTTGGCGGCGTCGAGCGTAATAATGGCTATAGGCAATTTATGTAGAGATGCTAAATCTCTAGCTCCCACCAATGCTTGAATCGGATTCTGTATATATCGCCCTCTGACAAATCCCTTCTGATCCTCGTGCACCAATTTGCCAGCAACACCATACAGTCTCTCTGCTAAAATCCCGGCAAAGATTTTATAGTCCAGATTCAGCAGAGAGACTGACCTGTATGAGTCGCATGACGCCTGTGGTTTTGAAGGTTTGAGAATTAACACCACCGTTCCTTCGTTCCATGATACAGGAATCTTCCCTCCCTCCTCAAACATTGAGGAAAATAGTCTACACAGAATTGGGTCAACAACTGGAGACAGAATTTTATATAGCTCTGCTGGCAGCCCATCAGGCCCTGGAACCTTACCCTTCTTACTTGAATTAACTGCCCTAACCACTTCCCTCAAATCAATTTTCCTGTTTAAATTGGTGGCTTCTTCGACCTCAATTCTCCGGACAGCATATTGTTCTAACCATCTGTTTTACAAGAATTAGCAGTGTGTAAAGCTGAATTAGAAGAAGTGTTGGATACTAGACTCAGGAAACGGTGGCATGCTAGTTCTCTCGCCCATTTTGAATACGGGGAAGCGAGTGGGAATCTTTTGGCCTGGAAAACTAAAAAAGACCAATCGAGGAATAGAATTAAAGAGGTACAGTTGGATATAACGGGGGAGACCTCAGATAACGCGTCGGACATAGAAAAAGCTTTTTTCAGCCACTTTGAACAGGTGTACAAAGAGGATCTGTCTCCACAGAACTCCTCGATTCTTGCATGGGAAACGCATTGATTGTATCATCCAAATCCAGTGCAGTGTTTGATTAGGAGCTGCTGTCAGACTTGCTTGAATACCTGGTTAATGAGTAGACATTCCACTGCATTGGAAATCCATAATCAATAATAGCTCCTTGAAAGACAGTGCTCATGGCTGAGCATAATGTGCAACCAAGCAGCAACCATTCCCATTCCTCTGAGGTGGCCACGAAAACCCCCCAGAGACTAGGATGCCAGAAAGTAAGTCAGTTCACTGGAACCACTAGATACAATACCCAGCCTCCTATGCATTGGCAACATTGGAAATGAGCTTGGGGCATGAGCAGTTGGACAGGGCTGTGTGGCAATTATGTGGGCATTATCGGCTTACTGCCTGCCCTTCTACACACCAAGAGCCTTCACGCTGAATGTCGCATGGATCAGGTACTCACCTCAAAGCAAGTAGTCATCCTTTCACGTATTGAGGTAGACTGACTAAGCCAGAGCCACATTAAGATACCAAATGCCCCCCAAGAATAGTAAAAGTAAAGCGATTATGTAAAGCGAAGCATGAAATTCAACTTAAAATCTTGCAGGTTTCAAGCATTGCGCCATTTCCTGTCATCCAACTGGGAAGCAAATTAGAAAAAAGTGAATAATGCTCAAAGTACTTCTAAAGTCAGGATTCTAATTCTGCCTTTTTCCAATGAGGGGCAGAGGAAAGACACAAAAGACTAGGAGCCCACAGTTTGTTTTCTCAGAAGCTCTTGCAGAAGCCGTGTTGATGATCATGAAGATCCTGAAAGTCTGGACTTCCAGCAGAGGACACACATCCGGAGCTTGTACCATCATTGCTGACCTGGGGAGTCTTCAACAGAAGGCGCTCACCAATTCAGCAGCTAAAAATAATAATATCTGGTTATATCTGTTCTGGTCAATATTAATTACCTCTATTCTGCACTATTGGTGAAAAAATGCATTTAAGCTTCTTTCATTTACAAGTCTGCATACAGTGAAAACCGTATCAGCAAGAGGAACCATTTTATCCTCCTCGTTCCTAGCTACAAATAGCACTTTAAAGCATTTTTTCTGGATCCCCACTGAAGGCAAAATCATTGTTTTTTATTCCCACATGTTCACCACAAAACAGGTAAATGTTGTCCTTCTTTACATAAACACCACTAAAGCAAGGAATAGCCCACCACCCCTCTCCTCCTATGAATAGTCAACAAGGCTAAGTGACAGGCATAGTTTTTATGGTTTGCCTTTCTAGTCTAGTTTTCAGAATCGTTTGATTTTCCTCGGGGTATATTTTATGAGGTTCGATATGGTTCCAATAGCTTCATACCGCTTCGTGACCATGTATTCTTGCCTGTTCAGGTATTCAAAACACATCCTTGATTTGAAACTTTTACTTGGACTTTCTGTATTCCAAATATTGCTGTGCTCCAAGTAGTGCAGACATTGTACTGGTAAGATGAGGTTGACTGAACCCCTCAGTGCAGTGGTGTCTGATGGATTCTACTAGCTGCAGGGTCTTTACCTAGTAAATTTCCTGCATGCGCCCTACTGGATCTGACTTAGCTCTGGTTCCATCTTGATATGCCCTCGAAGAGCCATGTATGGTGCCACACCTGCACACTAATGTTAGGCCCCTTTTTTACACCTTTCGAATCCTATCTGTAGGTTCTGTCCTGTAAATGTTTCCTACCAAAATAATCTTTTTGCAGTGTTTTAACAGTGTTTCAAGTCTTCCTTGGAAACCTCATTGTTTAAGCCATGTTGATCCTGCCACTAGCTGATGTTACCCTCTGCTCCACAGCACGTCTGCTTGTGGTTCCTGGGGCCAAACGTAGGCCTGGTGCACCTTAACACTATAAAGGACTGGGAGGCGAAGCTCTTCATGGCACACACTTGAGGCAACCTCTGGGATTGTCACTGGTCCCGATCCAGGTCCTGCTTCAGCTTGTCTTCAACCAGTAAATCTTTAAAGTAGTCCCCTTCTAATGACGAGGACAAGCCCCCAGAAAAGAACCCAAGAGGGATTCTTCAGCCTTGCAGTATCGCTTCTGCTACAGGGCTTTCTTATTAACGTTAGGTCCCTGATTAAAAATAATGTGGCTTTTAAAGATTTTGTTTTTCAACATTCCCATGACTGGGTATTTTTAACTGAGACCTGGGCAAATTAGCTTTCTGGCCCGAGCTTGTAGAAGCTATCCCAGCAGGTTTTCACCTTTTTAGACTGGATAGGGAGGGTCGCTGGGGGTGGTCTAGGGATCTTGCTCAGGGATACCTTTACTTTTAGATCAGAACTGCTCACTTCGACGCTTGATTCTTACCAGGCCTTATATTTTTCGATAAACTTTACTCCACGGAAAGCTTGTCAGGGGTCCTCTGTTATAGGCCCCTGGGCTCTAGGGCCTTGTTTAGTCAAGACCTGTGTAATAAACTAGAACCCTATTTTGAGAAACTGAATTTTACTCTTCTCTGGGATTTTAACTTTCATTTAGAAAATAATATGAATCTTGATACGCAAACGTTTATGGAATTCATGAATGGCTGCAGCTTTTCACAATTGGTTGAATTCCCTACACACTTGGCGGGCCACACCCTGGACGGAATTTTTTCCAAAGATCGTCGGGTGGAGATGGGTCTGCCCCTCCCGTTAGCATGGTCTGATCAATATGCTATTCCATTTCAACAAGGGGTACAATATCAGGAATCTCCAATTCTGCCAATTGGGAGGTGGGCGATAAGCGAAATTTTCATCTGGTTACTAATGAAGAGGTCGCCACTGCTTTTGCTGATTTTCAGCACCTGGAACATTTAAATGCTAATTCAGTGGCTGATATCCTTTCTAAGAAGATTTTAGCTGTGATGGACACTCTTGCCCCTATAAAAACGTACTACTCGGCAAGGAAAAAGCCCTCTGCACCTTGGTTCTTCAACCGTTTGCGTAAGATGAGACAAGAGTGCAGAAGGAAGGAAAGGTTTTGGCGGAGGGATTTGACACCCCGGGCTAGAGATTCACACAAGTAATCCCTGAAAGCTTAGAGTAGCTATCATTGAAGAAAAGGGAAGCTATTATTCTAAGATATCAGAGAGCCTGACGTCATCTAAGGAGCTTTTTAACATCTTTAACTCCCTTGTCGCGCCCACGGTCTCAGATGCGGTGGAGCCGCAGGTCTCCAGGACAGTGGCCACTTGCTTCTGGCTTATCCGGATTATAAGGAAAATCTCTGTTACTCTCACTTGAAGCACGAGAAAAAGTGATGGTTGCATTAATACTGTCCAGATTGGATTATTGCAATGCCCTCCATTTAGGTTTCAATAAAGGCCAGCTGCGACGTCTACAACTGGTGCAAAATGCCGCTGCCAGGTTGGTGATGGACATCCCCAAACATCATTCGGTCTCGTCCTCCCTTAGGTCGCTGCACTGGCTCCCGGTGGACCACAGAATTTTGTTTAAAGCCCTCTGCCTCACTCACAATGCATACTATGGCCTGGGCCCTTTGGGCATAAAGACCATTTTTCAACAGTATGTGCCCTCCAGAAACCTGAGGTCAGCAAAAATAGAATCTCCTTGTTGTTCCTAGGGTCAAAAAGATGAGATGGGGCGGGAGGGCCTTTTCATTTGCAGCTGCAAATGTTTGGAACTCTCTCCCGGACTTTCTCTCGGGGCAACAAGATCACTCAATCTTCCGTAAAGCCCTGAAGACATGGTTGTTTCTTTGAAAGTTGGGTTTGAGTAGGACTCTGTTCTGCCTGTATGATGTCTGGTGCTAGCGCCTTGATGCCCTTGGGCTAAGTCCGCGCTTTAAAAGTCTCACATTCACTCATTCATTCATTCATTCTGCTTTCTGGTGGGGAGCTAGTAAGATCTAGAAATTGACTGGTCCATTTCCCATAATTAGCCTCAACCACCTCTTCCAAGTCAGTTTTGATGGAGCTGTAGCCAGTGCCATATTCTGGGACGGATTGGTGTCAGTACAACGCGTTATTTTACAACGTATTCCGTTACAACGCGATTTTTACAACGCAAAAACCATTACAATGCATGCCATTACAACGCATGGCATTACATAGCAGATACTTTTACAACGCATGCCATTACATCGTAAGTATAGGTAAGTATATCTTTTAAAAAAAAAATGTAATAAAGTTAATTAAATTAATTTAAATTAATAAAAAGTAATATAACATTTTTAAAACAGTAATTAATTTAATTATAGTAATTTAATTAATTGATATTAATTTAATATATTTAAAATAATATAATTAATGAAATATAAAAAATTTATAAATAGTAAATAATATAATGTAATTAATTACAATAAATATTATTATAATTTAATTAAATTATAAATAATACATAATATAATTATATTTAATATAATTAAAAGAATTTAATTAATTAAACATTTTTAAATAATATAATTTAATTATAATCGTTTATTAATACAATTAAATAAATAATTGTAAATATAGCTATTAATGTAATTAAATTAAATACAATTAATTTAATTAATTTAATTTATATAAAGTCGTAATACCCCTGTACCCCAAAAAACAAACCCAGCCCTAAAACCTAAAAACACCCCTGTACCCCAAAACGCAAACCCTGCCCTAAAACCTAAAAACACCCATGTACCCCAAAACCCAAACCCTACCCTAAAACCTAAAAACACCCCTGTACCCCAAAACCCAAACCCTGCCCTAAAACCTAAAAACACCCCTGTACCCCAAAACCCAAACCCTGCCCTAAAACCTAAAAACACCCCTGTACCCCAAAACCCAAACCCTGCCCTAAAACCTAAAAACACCCCTGTACCCCAAAACCCAAACCCTGCCCTAAAACCTAAAAACACCCCTGTACCCCAAACCCAAACCCTGCCCTAAAACCTAAAAACACCCCTGTACCCCAAAACCCAAACCCTGCCCTAAAACCTAAAAACACCCCTGTACCCCAAAACCCAAACCCTGCCCTAAAACCTAAAAACACCCCTGTACCCCAAAACCCAAACCCTACCCTAAAACCTAAAAACACCCCTGTACCCCAAAACCCAAACCCTGCCCTAAAACCTAAAAACACCCCTGTACCCCAAAACCCAAACCCTACCCTAAAACCTAAAAACACCCCTGTACCCCAAAACCCAAACACTGCCCTAAAACCTAAAAATACCCAAACACCCCAAAACATATACATCAGTACCCCAAAACATATACTCCTATACTCATACTTATTTAAAAAAATACTTAAATTAATATATTTAATGTATAATATTTAAAAACGAAATAAATATTTTTTTATAATTAATAATAATTAAATCAATTATAAAATATTAAATAAAATTAAAAAAAATTAAATACTTACCAATACTTACGATGTAATGGTATGCGTTGTAATAGCATCTGCTATGTAATGCCATGCGTTGTAATGGCATGCATTGTAATGGTATTTGCGATGTAATAGCTGCGTTGTAACAGCATTACGTTGTAAAAGATGCGTTGTAGCAGTAACACACCTCTGGGACAGCTGCAGGCACTGAGTCCCCAAAAGTTTCCAGCTACTGGTACTGACCCATCTTTGACCCAAGCTGTGCTGGTCCACCCAAGCTCCCTCTGGTGTGCCTACAGGCCTCAAGAAGCATTTGAATCCCAACCAGACATCAGGCAATGACCCTGCTCCACCACCTTCTAACATTGTTGCGATGCTAGCTGGACTCCTCTGCCAAAGGCCTCGAGCAGACTTTGGATAGGTTAAAGAAAGTGATACATTTTCTAAAGAAGACTTTCCTGGTCACACCCCGGCATAATGCACTACAATTGAGGTATGAGGATTCCACCTTAAATACCTGGTCTCGTGACGAGTAATAAGGCAGGCTTGAGGGGCTTTCTTGCTATGATTCAGATCCCATTCAGATGCCCAAACATCGTATACCATAACATAGACAGGCAGTCTTATTCCCACTGTGGGCACAGATAATGTGGACTATTTAGCCTTGCAAAATGCCAGTGTCTTGAATACGTCTCCTTAGGTGCATGTGAAATTTCCTACAGGTCCCCTCCGCCACCCCATCCCAAAGGTAAGCTCTATGCATAGTAGAGGAGGTCTTTACATTACCATTGTTGATAGGTTACCACAAAGATAACCTATTCACAGAAATCCTGTTGATGGAATCTTCTACTATGGAGTCACGTCTCCCCTTTAGTAAAGAGTTGCTCTCATTTTGGTCACCTGGAGTAAACCTGCTTCTGCACCTACAGTGACCAACCAGGTCACCTCGGCTGGCTCCTGGGCACCCGCAGTTTTTGGTGTCTCACCTCTCTCTGGAGACCCTTGTTATTCAGGCTTACTCTTAGCAGAACGCTGATTCGTTCCTCTCTACTCCTACAGATAATCTAGAAAGAGTGAGGCTGTGGGGAGGACATTCTCTTCATGGAGTACTGCTTTTTTACTCCCTAAATGCAACTTGCTTTTTGCCCTGTTACACCCATGTTTTGTGCGAAACTGTGCAGCTGGTGATTTCAACCTCTACAACCACCTTCATGACCATTTTACAGACGATGTGCGAGCTGGGCAAGACTGATCCAAATGGATGTTCTCACAAGCCTGACAAAGGGGGCTAACATATGTGGTGGTGCAATTAATGGAATCTTTTTTGATACCCGGGCCAAACGTATGGATATGCTCTTTGATGGAGCTTGCCTCTTTAACCCTTTCGATGCTGATGACGAGCTCAGCTCGTCATGATGCACAGTTGAGCTGTGCTGATGACGAGCTGAGCTCGTCATGAATACAGGAGAAGAGTAATTTCCAGCACAGGGGGGGAAAACACCTAGCAGCCAAGGTGTTAATGAGAAGGCAGACTCAGCACTTGAATGATTCAAACAAGATTGGGCCATGGCACAGTCTTTCAGAATGGCTTCCCGTGCTCACTAGTTTCACCAAAAGTGCTGCACCTTAAAAAGGTATTATCAGGTCTACTCCAGACAGCAGCACCAACCCTCGCAGCTGGTGCATCAGACAAGCAAGTTATTTTGCAGCTGCAGAGGGTGTGACAGCTCCAAAGGCTGTCAAGGGCAGCATCAGTCTTCCTCCTCCTCCCTAGCCCCTCTCCTAAATCAGTATGAACGCATCCTTGAAGAATCATGTATGCCCTGTAGTCCTTTCATTTACCATGCTAGAAGTCCATCACCACAGACC
Organism: Lissotriton vulgaris; assembly: GCF_964263255.1. Lineage (NCBI taxonomy): Eukaryota > Metazoa > Chordata > Amphibia > Caudata > Salamandridae > Lissotriton > Lissotriton vulgaris. The sequence goes on from NC_141687.1 coordinate 255,313,915, forward strand.
TTGGGCCATTCAGATTGACGAGTTTGGCTATACACTTCCAGTCGGATGGATTCTTCTACCTGCAGATTCCTCACCTGTAAAACTTCACAGGCGTCCGACTGGATCTGGAAAACTTAAACGCCTTGATGTTGCCAGTAGAGGGTGCTGCACTCAGTCGGGGTCGGAAGAGACATCAGATGACATCCCCAGGGCCATAAAGCACCTGTTCCGTAACATCAACGTCCATTCTTTTTTCCGCACCTTCGACGTAGGTCTAGAGCTTAGATTTCTGAGAAGTTTTCCTCACATAAAATTACTAACGCAGTACCAATGTCTCCACCTAAGAAATTAGGTTTTAAACCCCGTAGGGCTTGTGAGGGACAGATGTCCATCATGGACCACCATTCGATCTGTTTGTTGTTTGCTTGGGCTCTAACCATGATACCAGATCTTGTACTTTCTGCCTCGCAATAAACCCCAAGGCCATCAAAGAGGGGGAGGCCAAGGTCTTTATGGCTTGGACAAAGGACGACCATTGATGCCAGAAATGTTCTTGATGCCGTCCGGTTCTCCATCTTCCTTGTCCACCAGGCGTAAGAGCACTGACACTGCAAAAAAATCCAAAGAGCACTCAAAAGGTAAGTCTCCCAGACGTTCTCCAACTCCCAAAGGACATTCGCCATCTGAGTCAGAGTTAGTTGCAATCCCAACTGAAGATCCACCATGCAGCCCTGCACCTCCACTAGGACTGGCTATGGACAGATCTCCACCATATCCAGAATCTTCGCCGCCAGCTGCTGCACCTGAGCATTTGACACCGCAGTTCCCCAAATTCTTGACAACGGGCTCAGATCTAGTGGCATTCCTCAATGCCATTTACACCATATTTGCAAAGGTGTTGATGCTGTAGAGCGCCCTCTTACTCGACAGCTCCAGCACAGCTCCTGTGTTAATGCCATTTAAGCTGTCGTCCTTGGGCACTGCACCTTCGGATCTGGCTCCTCTGCCCTGCTGTGATCCAGCACTTAGGTTCTCAGTGCCTCAACTATCTTGATGGCCAGCACCGCTGCCACCACTATGAACTCGTTAGACTGTTGCCACACTCCTGCTTCATTTTCTTAGAGAAGAACAAAGAGGAGGCTTACCCAACACACCTTCATGAAAATGTTGGTACTGGTTCGAACCATTTGCATGGTCTCCTCTTTGAAAACCAAGGGCAGTATCCCCTGCAAGGTTTTCAGGGCCTATCATCAGCTAGTGGCCTGGATACTTCCCCTGAATTGGCAATGGAGTTCCCTGCTGGAACACCCTCCAGGCGGATCCACCTTGCAACCCTTCTCTTCTTCCTCCCCCTGTGTCTCAGGGAAAGCAGGGCTAGTTTGTCGCTCCAACCCCACATGGAGCCTGTGGGAGGACGGGTGTCCTATTTCCTTCCAGCCTGAAAGGCCATTACTTTTGACCAATGGGTCTTTCCTATCATAGAAGAAGGGTACACCCTTCCCTTTCTTCAGGCTTCACCCTCCATCCCACCACCTCCCTTCTTCCCCCCTCCCGATCATTTAACCATTCTACAGCAAACAATGACGGCTCTCCTTCTGAAAGGAGTGGTGGAGTTAGTGCCAGACAGAGAAATAGGCCAAGGTTGCTGCGCACATTACTTCCTGGTGCTGAAGGAGGACAGCGGCATGCGCCCCATTCTAGATTTCAGGTGCCTGAATTTCTTCCTCAAAAAGGAGAAGTTCAAGATGCTGATCCTAGCTCAAGTTCTACTAACGCTGAAGCTTGGAAAAGAGATGGTGTCACTGTACCTGCAAGATGCAGCACTTCCACATCCCTATTCTTTGATCCCATCAGAAGTACTTGTGATTTGTAATGGGTTCTGTGCACTACCAATTTGCGGTACTACCCTACGGATTGACATCGGCACCTCGAGTCTTCACCAAGGTGATGGCAGTGGTTGCAGCCCATCTGAGATGGTTAGCAGCGCGGATCTTCCCTTACCCGGACAACTGGCTCGTCAAAGCCAACTCGCCAAAGATGGTGTTGCACCACCTGCCCCTGTTGTGGGCTTTTTGATCAATGAGCCCAAATTTCACATGCAATCCTTCCAACAACTCCAGTTCATAGGGTCAGTACTGGACACCACCCTATTCTCCTCTACAGAGAATAATAGAAATCCAAGAGATTATTTAATCTTTACAGTCAGGCGTGAGAGTTCAAGTCCTAAGTGGTTCGCGAGTCCTAGGTCTGCTAGCATCCTGCATTCTCCTAGTCATGCACACACATTCACAGATGAGGGTCCTGCAGTGGTGGCTTTGCTCCCTTTGCCACTGGATTCAAGCAAGCCGGGCTGAAGACGGCTGGAATGCCAGAAACCGGTCCTCGGAAGCTTGTTTCCGGTCCAGGGAAGGCATGGCTTGGCAGTTCGGGCTGGACTGTTCCCATGAGGCACAGGGTCAGACTGATTTGCATATAGCCATGTCTGAACTGGGGTGGCAGAGTGGGCTAAAGAACGGTGATGGATTAAACCCAGATCTTTTGACTGGGTGTGAGTGTTTGATTGGTTCAGATGCTCCGTCCATTACCACCCCCTTTTGTACCGGCCCTGCGATGGTGCCTCCACAGGCAGTATATACAGTATGGAGGAGATCAGTCTGATTACATTGTGATCTTCCCCTTCGCTGCGGCAGATGTGGCTTGGTTGGGGAACGAGGCAAACCTGACATATGTGATGGTCTTTACTCCTCCTCCAGCCATGATACAGTAGTGAAAGATGCTTCCAACCTGGGGTAGGGAGCTCATCTGGAAGAGCTGGAGATCAGGGGTCTCTGGTCTCAGAAGGAGCATGTTCTTGATGTCCGCCTACTAGAATTGCAAGCAATTTGGCTGGTGCTTAAGGCCTTCCTTCACTCCAACTTAGGTGGGTCCATCCAGATCTTGACCGATAACATGACTGCGATATGGTATGTGAACAAGTATGGGGAGTACGATCTCACCTCCTTAGTCTGGAGGCTCTGAGACTGTGGTCTTGGGCACACCGTCAAGGGATCTGGCTCACTGCCAAACACCCAGCAAGGTGTCTGACTGTGCGAGCCGACAACTGAACCGGCATTATCTTGCTGATCATTAGTGGTGCCTTCTACCAGAGGTAGTCCAGGACATCATCGCCCAGTGGGGCACTTCTCAGGTGGACTCATTCGCCTCTTCCAAAAAATGCTCAGTGCCAGCAATTTTGCGCTCTCCAATATCCGTTGAGGGGAGCCTCGGGGTACACTTTTCAGTTGAGGTCAAACTTTTGTCTACATTACGCACCCCCTCCCCCATACCCTTGATTTCTTGGGTTCTGAGGAAGATTTGCCAAGACTAGGCACAAGTCCTTGTAGTGCCGGATTGACCGCGACAGGTGTTATGAGCCTCAATGTACCCCAATATAGGCCTAGGAGGTTACACAACCTTTTATCTATATTTGTCCTAACTTGCTCTACATAATGGCTCTGGCGCTGACCTGTTACCTAGGTAGATGCTGAATAAATGTTGTGTGGTTTTCTTTGAAAACTAGCCTCATTTATTATGCATGAGGATTCTTAGTATCACAGCAGGATTACCATCTTCTGCATAATAACTGTACAAAAGTCACCACTATCGTCATTCTTGGACGACAGGCCCACAGTACCATGACACATCTAGGTAGAACCCCTGCGGGTATCTTTCGGGTATATATATACCCCATCCTCGCTGGGCAAACCAGAGGAGATGCTGAAGTCCCTGCACGCAGACACTCCAGCATGCAGTGGTCTGACATCCCTTGCGGGGTGTCCAACCAGAGACAAAGACTGGGTCCTTAGTTCTCTCCCATCAGGTAATGGGGTTGGCTCTTTCCTAGGGGGATTCTTGGCTTCACATCTACAGACATGCTAGGTACACTTAGCTACGGCTAGCATCTTAGAAGTGCGTATGATTATTGCCATGTTTCTACATGCCTGCCTATATGCACTGTTTTAGCTCTCTGGTAGAATTCTACCTATTATTTACTCTATTGGTGCTTGTAATCGTATGTATCTGTTTCTGTCTGATGGTTGTTGCAGCACACAAATTTTATACTAGAATGACGCTGGTTCAATAAATGCTTATTGAAAACGTCCTCGCCGTTTATTCTGTGTACCGCTCTGAGACCAAGTGAGCACGACTGACTGAGCGAAAAGTACTGTTCTGTTTCCTCGAACCCTGAGGGGTCAGGGTTGTCATGTTCGATAGTTGACAGAAACTGTTTCTTCCTTGGTAAGGTTGTGGGGCTTATAGTGGCACTGTGAGCTAGATGGTCTACAGACTAACATATCCTTTGGGGTGTCTGGAATCAGTCTGGACACCAATCCCTTAGTTTATGTTGTCTAAGCGCGCAGATCCTATATAGATTTGTAGGAACTACACAACAGTGTGGTACACAGACCTCCTGCGCTTCTCCTCATGTCCTCAACTCCGCCTGCCATTTATTACGAGTTTCCTCTCCCAGTCGAGTGGACTGGTTCTGCATCCCAGTCGCCGAAGCCTTCACATACGTGCTTTGAGATTGAGTGGGGACAATTGAGCTCCTTCCGGCTGCCATCGGAGGGGGTAGAGGTTATATTGTCTACATGCCATCCCTTCACTAAATCAGTGTGCTCTGGCAGATGAGGCAACTTTGTGCTTGGTGTGCGAACAACAGTGTGGATCCCTTGCAGGCCAAGCTATCCCGAATGGTGAAGTTTGCTCTTTTCCTAGCTCAGAGAGGTTGTGCTGTTGGCACTGTGAAGGGCTGTTTAGCCACCTTGTGTTTCCTCTTTCTTCCCGATCAGCCATCCATGTTTAATTCTCCTATTGTCTAATGCTTTCTTAAAGGCCTGACTAACCTTTTTCCTCCCGCTCCATTTGTAGTACCTCATTGGGACTTGAATTTGGTTCTCACGTTCTTGATGGGGACTCCATTTAAACCAGCTACACAATTCTACACTTCGCATGTTGACTTTCAGTATGGTGTTTTGGTTGTCATCAAACCTGCTAGACTGTTCAGTGAGTTACAGGCCCTGAGCTGTTGTCTCCCGTTCACTACTGTCTTCCCAGGCAAGTTGGTGTTGTGAACCAGGGCTGCGTTCCTTCCTAAGGTGATCACTCCTTTTCACCTAGCCTAATCCATTACCCTCCCAACCTTCTACCCCCCACCTCATCCTTCCAAGGAGTAGGATCGATTGGATGGAAGGCGGGTTGTTAATTACTGCCTGGACTGCAATTCAGGATTATTATTCAGATGACCAGCTCTTCGTGGTCCCCAAGAAGGGGAAAGCAGTTCAGAAGAGGATCCTATCCTGATGGATCATCCTCTGCATTAAAATCTGCTGCACCCACGCCATGGAGGGGCCACCTGAAGGAATAATTTTACATTCTATCAGAGCCAAGTCCATAACTTCGGCACTGGCTCTGGGTGACCCGATTGCAGAAATATACAAAGCTGCGACATGAGGTTCCATGCACAACTTTGCAAAGCATTACTGCATTGATGTGTAGGTATGCAGGGACGGGCACTTCTGTTGATCCGTCTTGCAGAATTTCCTGGTCTGGATCATCCATCAACCCTCCATATGGGTAGGGTAGTGCTGTGAAATGTGTTCGTCAGGTAAGGAATACGCAGGTACAAGTATCCAACAAAAGAAAGTTACTTACCTGTACGATGTTTCTGGTGGAAACTCTTACTGCAGATTTCTCACTGATGCACCTGCCTCCCGGTTTTGATGGAAGGCTTGTTGAGATAGTTAATAAAAAAAAAAATATATATATATATATATATCATCGTCATTTCAACCAGCAGCAAATTGGTAGCGCGTGTGGCGAGGACTTGTTTTTATGTGTGTGTGTGTATATATATATATATATATATATACCTCACGATTTATCATTCACTCTCCCCTCGAAGGCTTGGAAAAAATGGAGGGAAACTAATGTCATTGCACAGTGGTGGGTGCTTTATGGACTCCGGGACGTTGCCTGATGTCACTTCCGGTGCCGACTGAGTCCAGTGCCCTCTACTGGTGGCATCAAGACTTTTAAGTTTTCCAGATCCAGTCTGATGCCTGGGGGTTGTTCTACAAGTGAGGAATCTACAGGTAGATAGAGCATCCACCAGGAACATCATTACTGCAGGTAAGTAACTTTTTCTTACATGACTTGCCTCCTCCCATACCCCATTACCTGTGTTACCTCACACAACAATGCCCTCATTCTGCAGCAGGAAATTCTTGCTCTGTTGACCAAAGGAGCCGTGGAATTAGTTCCAGCTAACGAGAGGTGCGTCTCCTATTATTTTCTTGTACCCTTGGACCCAAGGAGGACAATCTCCTCCATCATATTCTGGACCTTTTTGTTCTGATTATCTTCCTCCGTAATGAGATATTTAAAATGCATTCCCTTGGGCAGGTCCTTTTGGCTCTGGATCTGGAAGACTGGATTTTTTTCCTGTATTTCCCTGGTGCAGTTCCTGCAGTTGCACGGGAGGTGGGCTTCACCCACTATCATTTTGCAGACATGTACCCCAACCCACATGCCCCCACCCCTGAGTTTTCTCCAAAGTGACAGGGGTAATTGTGGCACAACTTTACATGTTGGGAATTTCTGAATACCCGAACATCAACAACCAGCTCCTGAAGGCAGAATCACTATAGTTGGTATTGGACCACCTGCAGGCTATGATCTGCCTTCTTTTTGATGTTGAGTATTCAAACAACCCTCCCTCCCCCAAGTCCGACCTCCACGCCTCCCAGTGTCTCCTTTTTTTATTGGGCTGATGCTGAACACTGTTCCTCAAGGCCTTCCCACCTCCCAGCAAGGATGGTGCCTTCAGACTATGATCCTGAGGTTTCAGGAGGGAGCTCTGCTTCCCTTACTGACGGTCCCCCACCGTTTGTGCCTGCTCATTTATGCATCCTGCTGCTGCCCCATGCTCCAGTGGTGTCTCTGTTTTCACTAGGGTGAGGTCTAGAGTGACCAGATGGACAGCATTCAGGTTTCCCCAGGCGCAACTCAAGACATACTGTGGGGTGGGGGGCTGACCATGGACTACCTGCATGCGGGAAGCTTTTCGTCATGCCAGTGGTTTCTACTGTAGTTACCACATTTGTGGCAGTATACCCTGTCCACCAAACTCTGAATCTGGCCTTAAATTCCAAATTGGGTCTTCTGGAGGGTTGCCCAAGATGAAGGTGGAGTGAGCCAACTTCTGGTGAAGCCACCACACATGGTCAGACTGCAATCAAGAGATCACTGGCTCGCGCATTCAGGGAGCCCACCAGGTGGTCAACGACTAGTCGGATATTCTGAACATGAGACCACAGCCTCCGTGCCATCAGGCGTATGGTGCATACCCACGCCACACTGCTGGTAGGCTCCGTATTAGATTACTTTCAATAGGTGGCTATATATAGTCCTATTTTTCTGGATATAGGGAAATTAGGAGTCTTGCTTTCTTTTCTAATGACACTGTTTCCAAACGAACAAATTGTGTCCATAAACGAACACATATAAACACAACATTGGTCCCTGGCAAGAAGATGAATAAGTGCCAATAAATATAGACTCAATCGGTACTATATTAGTGAAAACGTACCCAGCCGGGCAGAGGTCTTCAAAGTTTATATTTCAGTCAAGAAAATGCAAAACAAAAATAACACCTTCAACAAATCACGTCGGTGGGGCACAAGCCTGTACCCAACCACGAACATACATAGACAACAACATACACAAAGGGCTTGCAAGGCAAAATCAACAGTCTCTGTAAAATTTCAATTTTGAACAGAGAATTACTTGTAGGTACGATTACATAATTATACATTGAGAGTTCCACACGTATATGGTACACAGTGGGTCGACGACGTTTCGGACCCCCTTGCTAAATAATGGGGTCCATCATCAGGACAAAGCAATGGTTGCCTTTTTTAATTTTTAGCCTCTTTAGCCAGAAAAATACTGGGCATGCTCAGATAAGAGCGCGCTGGCGGTTCGTTATATCGGGAACAATGAATACTAATAATCCGGGGTGTGGGATTCTTCAAAGGTTAATTATACATTTCAAGGGTCCAGGGGCGGAGGAGGATCATTCCGCTTGTACCTTGACTACCGGAAATTGCCGGGAGCGCCGTATCGCGCTGGGGTCCTGGAACCAGGGGAGGAGCCAGATCAGTCGGCAATGCTTGACTTCCTGGTTCCAAGACATACTGTGGGGTGGGGGGCTGACCATGGACTACCTGCATGCGGGAAGCTTTTCGTCATGCCAGTGGTTTCTACTGTAGTTACCACATTTGTGGCAGTATACCCTGTCCACCAAACTCTGAATCTGGCCTTAAATTCCAAATTGGGTCTTCTGGAGGGTTGCCCAAGATGAAGGTGGAGTGAGCCAACTTCTGGTGAAGCCACCACACATGGTCAGACTGCAATCAAGAGATCACTGGCTCGCGCATTCAGGGAGCCCACCAGGTGGTCAACGACTAGTCGGATATTCTGAACATGAGACCACAGCCTCCGTGCCATCAGGCGTATGGTGCATACCCACGCCACACTGCTGGTAGGCTCCGTATTAGATTACTTTCAATAGGTGGCTATATATAGTCCTATTTGTCTGGATATAGGGAAATTAGGAGTCTTGCTTTCTTTTCTAATGACACTGTTTCCAAACGAACAAATTGTGTCCATAAACGAACACAGCCACGAGTTTTTTTTCCATTTTAGGATGCCTGCAAAGAATCGCGTTGCTTTTATTGACAGACAGTCCTTTTTTGATGGACTACAGTTGTAAAATGTGGCTGTTGCAATCTGAAATAGCTTCTGCTAAAACTTCATGTTTTACATAATATTGCAGTGAGCCAAAGGTCTAGGAAAATTCTCCCCGTCCTCAGACAGTTCACTGGCTTCTTCTAAAAAGTGAGCAATGGATACGAGGCTTCATTATCTACAAAAATCTACAAACCAGAGCTCACTTTTATCTAAAAAAAAAACACCTGTGTTAGCGCATGTTCACCAGGACACTGTAAACTCCCTTAAGGAAAAGATTATTTGCAGTTAGGGGTCCTCAGTATGGACGCGCTATCACTCCGGATACCTGCATATTAGTGGCGCACCGGGATTGGGGATGGCGATTAACCTCAAAGTCTATGAGGTAATGTGTCCCTAGAGACTTCAAAATAGTATTCCCAAATAGAGTCAATAAGAAAGGACTGACTCAACAAAGGCGTTTGAGATCAGAAATTTAGGAAAACCATAAAGGTTTATTACAATTTAAAGGTACAGCACAAAATTTTAAAAATTCAGATTCAGCCTTAATTCTCTTTGAAATTAATTAAAGGTTACCGGAAATCATGTGCCATAAAGGCCATCAGTTACACGAATACAGCAAATCATCATAAAATGGCAGTATCCATAATAGAGACCCGAAGATCTGTCTCACCCCCACATTCAAGTGTTCATGTAGCCATTTTCACCATAGGAAATCATGGAAATTGCAAAGTCAGCATGGCTTGAGCACCGTACCATCGTGGCACTCACCCACAACATGAATATTGATTCACCCCATCTTACCTAATGTCATCTGAAGGTGTCAGAAAAAACTAGTTACATAAACAACAGAAACAATCATGAATGAACGTAATACAATGTGCTAGCTGGAAGAGCCTTAGCAATTAGCAAAAGGCTTCTTCCAGCGAGTTCCTCGAGAACAATATGTCATACAAAGTAAACAGTGCACAACTTGCTGCATTTTTTGTTGAACAAGGAAATATAAACACAGAATAAGCATCAAGATTCAGCAGCCATTTTAACAAAGATGGAGATGATGTCTAACTGACGCCTAGTTACCGTAGGCCAGAAAAGCTCACTAAAACACATCATAATAATTTTGTTTCAACTGCAATAGCTCCATGTAAAGATAGATTTAGGCAGGTGAAGATGGGCGGCCGCTCCCTTTCGCATCTGGCCTCAAAAACGTGGAACACCTTGCCTGTGAGTCTGAAGTTGGAAACCAGGGCCGGACTGGGAAGTGAAAGCAGCCCTGGCAAATTTTGCCAGACCAGCCCCCATCTGGCGCGTAGCGAGCCAGCCCCCGTCCGGCGCGTAGCGAGCGAGCGCAGCGAGCGAGCCCGACGACCACTAGGGGGGTTTGGGGGTGTTCTCCCCCCAAGAAATTTTTCAAAATGACAGACCAAAATGGTGAATTTTACAGCACATTTTTCATTACATATTCAAATTGTATCAACTTTCAAAGCACAGTAAACAGTAGATGATGACCTTAAAGAACATCAGGTTACCCACCCAGTCATATTTATCCATAGGCATTCTTTCAGGAGCACCAAAAATAAACACAAGTAGTAAATAGGAGAGAACAAAGTAAAAGTGAGACCAACCCCCACATGGTGTGTAGCGAGCAAGCGCTGTGAGCAACCACTAGGGTGAGTTTGAGGGGTGAACTTCTACCCCCAAAGAAAATTTGGGAGACAGAAAAGCCAAAACAAAGAGAAAGAGAGAGAGAGAGAGAGAGAGAGAGAGAGAGAGAGAGAGAGAGAGAGAGAGAGAAGGGGAGATAAAGAGCTAAGAGAGAGAGAGAGAGAGAGATAAAGAGCTAAGAGAGATAAATAAAGAGCTAAGAGAGAGAGATAGATAAAGAGCTAAGAGAGAGAGAGAGAAAGAGCTAAGAGAGAAAGAGAGAAAGAGCTAAGAGAGAGAGAGAGATAAAGAGCTAAGAGAGAGAGAGAGAGATAAAGAGCTAAGAGAGAGAGAGAAAGATAAAGAGCTAAGAGAGAGAGAGAAAGATAAAGAGCTAAGAGAGAGAGAAAGATAGATAAAGAGCTGAGAGAGAGATAGATAAAGTGCTGAGAGAGAGATAAATAAAGAGCTAAGAGAGAGATAGATAAAGAGCTAAGAGAGAGAGAGAGAGATAAAGGGCTAAGAGAGAGAGAGAGATAAAGGGCTAAGAGAGAGAGAGAGAGATAAAGAGCTAAGAGAGAGAGAGAGAGAGAGAGAGAGAGATAAAGAGCTAAGAGAGAGAGAGAGAGATAAAAAGCTAAGAGAGAGAGAGATAAAGAGCTGAGAGAGAGAGAGAGAGAGATAAAGAGCTAAGAGAGAGAGATAAAGAGCTAAGAGAGAGAGAGAGAGAGAGAGTTAAAGAGCTAAGAGAGAGAGAGAGAGAGATAAAGAGCTAAGAGAGAGAGAGAGGGAGATAAAGAGCTAAGAGAGAGAGAGAGAGATAAAGAGCTAAGAGAGAGAGAGAGATAAAGAGCTAAGAGAGAGAGAGAGAGATAAAGAGCTAAGAGAGAGAGAGAGAGATAAAGAGCTAAGAGAGAGAGAGAGATAAAGAGCTAAGAGAGAGAGAGATAAAGAGCTAAGAGAGAGAGAGCTAAGAGAGAGAGAGAGAGCTAAGAGAGAGAGCTAAGAGAGAGAGAGCTAAGAGAGAGAGAGAGAGATAAAGAGCTAAGAGAGAGAGAGAGATAAAAAGCTAAGAGAGAGAGAGTGATAAAAAGCTAAGAGAGAGAGAGAAAGAGCTGAGAGAGAGAGAGAGATAAAGAGCTAAGAGAGAGAGAGAGAGATAAAGAGCTAAGAGAGAGAGAGAGAGATAAAGAGCTAAGAGAGAGAGAGAGAAAGAGCTAAGAGAGAGAGACAGAGACAGAGAGAGAGAGACAGAGAGAGAGACAGAGAGAGGCAGAGACAGAGACAGAGACAGAGAGAGAGAGGTCACCTAACCAGCAGCCTGATTATAACTTTAGAACTAACATGAAAACTCTCAACAATGCCATCAAACCCATACACCCCACACACCCACTTTTATAAGCATTCCAATAACACATAGGAAAGAACAGACACACCCCATATTAACAAGATCTACCAAGAACCCAAGCAGGTGGATTAGCAGACTCTACTAACACAGGTTAGGTGGAAGGTCAAATTATCCACACTCTACTGTGATATGTCTACAAGTACTAGAAGTGGGCGAACAAAGAAATTAACAGGGAGAGCCGAGACAGAGCCAAGCCAAGGGTGGGCTCTGGCTGTAAAAGCTCATGTGCGAGCTGAGCCCTGAAAATCATGCAAGAAACAACATATTAGAATATAAGTTGTCTTCAAAAATTTTAAAAAGTGTTTCTTTAATATTGAGTGTTTCACCTTAGTCCATCAGATTGTATCTCTCTGCATCGAGAAGTATTTATTGCAAGCGAAAGGTTTTAAACAGAAATTTACAAATATTCCTGCCGACGCCATGCTAAAAATGCTATTCGTGAACTAAGAAGCAAGTGAGTTGTCATTTCTACCCTATATGTGGCCTAAATTCTTATCATACAGAGAGTAACATTAAATCAATCACAAAAGAGGTTTTTGTACTGCACACAACCCAAGCACACTTATTTGAAGCTGCTCTGATATGTGATAATGATGAAAAAGGAGGCTCTGAGGCAAAATATTTGCTCAGGATTACACTGTTTGGTCAACCACGGAAGCCGGGGTTGATAGCAGATTTTCGAGTTTCCCACTGTGCAGTTCAGCCACTTGATGGGTATCTCTTTCTGACATCAAAGATTAATGGTTTGTCCTTAATTCTTGGAAGAGGAGATTAGCGTGTGGGTAACAGTCACAATCCACATTTTATTTTCGGCGGTTTTAGATAGTGCGCACTTGTGAAAGCTTACGGCCGGGCACTGGCAGGCTCTAGGTGATGACTCCGACTTAAAAGACAGTAAAAATAGACAGCTAACAGGGGAACATAGTAACTCTTAATTACACTGAACTTATGAAAATGTCACACACATAGCAATCTGAACCCTTGGCAGCTACGGCCGGGCACTGGCAGGCTCTGGGTGATGACTCCGACTTAAAAGACAGTAAAAATAGACTGCTAACAGGGGAACATAGTCACTCATAATTACACTGAACTTATGAAAATGTCACACACATAGCAATCTGAAACCTTGGCAGCTACGGCTGGGCACTGGCAGGCTCAGGCTCTAGCGGACGACTCTGACTTAAAAGACAGTAAAAATAGACAGCTAACTGGGGAACATAGTAACTCATAATTACACTGAACTTATGAAAATGCCACACACCTAGCAATCTGAACCCTTGGCAGCTACGGCCGGGCACTGGCAGGCTCTAGGTGATGACTCCGACTTAAAAGACAGTAAAAATAGACAGCTAACAGGGGAACATAGTAACTCATAATTACACTGAACTTATGAAAATGTCACACACATAGCAATCTGAAACCTTGGCAGCTACGGCCGGGCATGGCAGGCTAAGGCTCTAGCTGACGACTCCGACTTAAAAGACAGTAAAAATAGACTGCTAACAGGGGAACATAGTCACTCATAATTACACTGAACTTATGAAAATGTCACACACATAGCAATCTGAAACCTTGGCAGCTACGGCCGGGCATGGCAGGCTAAGGCTCTAGCTGACGACTCCGACTTAAAAGACAGTAAAAATAGACTGCTAACAGGGGAACATAGTCATTCATAATTACACTGAACTTATGAAAATGTCACACACATAGCAATCTGAAACCTTGGCAGCTACTGCCGGGCACTGGCAGGCTCTAGGTGATGACTCCGACTTAAAAGACAGTAAAAATAGACAGCTAACAGGGGAACATAGTCACTCATAATTACACTGAACTTATGAAAATGTCACACACATAGCAATCTGAATCCTTGGCAGCTACGGCCGGGCACTGGCAGGCTCTAGCTGACGACTCCGACTTAAAAGACAGTAACAATAGACAGCTAACAGGGGAACATAGTAACTCATAATTACACTGAACTTATGAAAATGTCACACCCATAGCAATCTGAATCCTTGGCAGCTACGGCCGGGCACTGGCAGGCTCTAGCTGACGACTCTGACTTAAAAGACAGTAACAATAGACAGCTAACAGGGGAACATAGTAACTCATAATTACACTGAACTTATGAAAATGTCACACCCATAGCAATCTGAACCCTTGGCAGCTACGGCCGGGCACTGGCAGGCTCTAGGTGATGACTCCGACTTAAAAGACAGTAAAAATAGACAGCTAACAGGGGAACATCTTAACGAGGGAGCTGAGGAGCAGGTGGTCAGGGGGAGAGGTCTTTCTCTTGTTGCCGCGCTTGGTTTCTCTCGTCCACATGCATGCAGAGCGCGGTGCCTGTGAGATCAATCGGCTTGCTGCTGGGCCCGGCCCCTGCTGAGAACACACTAGTTCTTACAAAATACCCTCCTCTGAGGCCTGCCACAGCACACTCCTTAGGACAAGATGCCTGAACTCATCCACCCGAAATTATGTTTTCTTTGCAATTCACATCGAAACCGCATTAAAGCAGGGGATGATAACTCAGGCCTGACAGCTCCCTGTGCTATCAGTTCACCAATAAGGCCTCGCAAAGACCTGGCAATCCTCTGGATAAATTGCGCCAACTCCAGTGTCATAGCTGCCAAGGTTTCAGATTGCCATGTGTGACATTTTCATAATTTCAATGTAATTATGAGTGACAATTCAACGATTATGAGTGACATTTTCTCACGAGCAATATAATTAGAAATTACACCGGAGAGTGAGGCTGAGGCACACATAGGTCACAGCCAGGCTGTATGTTGTTATTTCAAGACTAGTTTAGCAGCCTCAACCCTAAATAAAGCCATTAACCCTAGCTGAGCAATCCTCCCCATTTGGCGAGAGGTGCCTACGTGCCCAGCCCTGCAGCAGCCACCAGATTACACCAGCCCCAGGCAGCCTGTCACAGAACTAAAGGCTCTGTTGAATGTGATGCTGTGGATCAGTGCTGAAAGTAAAGTAGTTGCCGTTGGACCTGGGCCGACTGGCATATTTCTGAAGGGAGAAATGAGGGGGAGGGTTCCAGCCGCTCCTGACAGCTCTATGTATCCATAAACACTGCTTCTGTGACTGCAGGTTGCCAGATCCATGCCCTACTACCCCATTATGTATATAGAGAAGAGATACCTAATCTAGTTTGAGATGAGAAAACAGGGATCCAATGACAGACATTAGTACGGTGACTAGATAATCCCATGTTACCAAGGATGCCATGCTTCTGTTGTAGGTTTTCATTCAACAACAAATCTACTACATTCTGGGAATTTCAGTCCTGGAGCGGCTCATTTGAACTAACAGGACTAGAGCATTGTATCTCTACTTACATGGAGTCATCTATTTCCCTTAGGCCGTAGGCATCAGAATTAACAGAAAAGTTATGTTACCCAGTAAAGGCCTTAAAACATACCAAGACCCACAAGAGGCAGCATAGAGCAAGTGGTATATCACCACACAGTGGTCTTTTAGGGAGAAAAGCTAATAGGACGACCCTAGCAAAAGGAGGATCGAGTGCAGGCAAAGCCCTTCCCACACGCAGGTCTCTTGTTATGTGTGATTTTAATTGAGTCTCTTGGCCCCGTCATGCGAGTCAGGAATCACTAAAAAGCAGCATTAGTATGAGTAAACTACAAAGACTGATGCAGCTCACTTAGTCCTTGATATACTTATCCTATTTCTGAGCGCAGCTTTTTACGTATGCTGTATACATTTCAGATAAGAGCATTTTTAAAAACATTTCTGTGGAATGTACAATTAATTTTAGAGACTTAATCAAGTGTGTACATATCACAGCAATATAGAACACTTCCGATGGTTGCTTGTTTGTGATATGCAATGAAAATATGTCGGCACATTACAGAAAAAGAGAACAATGTAACAAAGTTAGTGTCCTATCAAGAAAACTACACAGGACAGACAGTCGGGTATCTTGCAACACGGAGATGTTATTCCTACCACTAACACACTCTGTGGTAAGGGGCACCTCCTGGTAGGAATGAACCATCTAGGTAAGCCGAGCAAAGACTTTGTGGCAGACCCTCTTCTAGATTTTTAGAATAAATGACGGTCCGCACACAAACAAATGACCTTTTCGACCCTCGGGTACAATAGAGGTCAGCACTGGCCAAGTAAAGCATAGTCACCGACAGGGCTTACAAACGTTTTTTTAAAGGGTTCACATGAGCTCTGGAAATGTGTGCACTATCAAAGCTCTCAATTGCGTGACCTACTGTCCTTTCAAATTAATCAAACAGTAGTGTGAAACTCGTCGAGACACCCTCCCAAGCGCAGCCTCGCCTGAGCAGTGAGCAGAGTTGGAGCAGGCGCAAAGTCAGTCAGCAGTGACATGATGATGCTCTAAAATAATTAACTATACTAGAATAATAAATTACCTGAAACTGAAGGAAAGAGAGAAATCCACGCTACAGGCCAGTCTCATGATGTTCTTGAGGCAACAAACTCTCTTCAGCAGCTGGGCCCGGTCCGGACACGAGCGGCATTACTTCATGAGAGGCTGCAGACACCAAATGGGGGTGCAACAGATGGCGGTGCGAGCAGCAGCGGGGGGCTCAATGAGACGGGGCACTGCACGGGGTCGAGGCTCACTGCTATGCAGTCTCCCTGCAGTGTCCGATGCTGTGATGACCATGCCAGGCAGTCATGACCTGACCTGAGTGAGAGTGGTAAGGTCATGAGTGTTTGCATTAAAGACAGCCAGTCAAGCTACACTTACTCACTCACGGTCACGCCGTCACGGACCACGGGTCGGGCCGTGTTGTTGGTGGCAGACACAGGACAGGAGGGCTGCCTACTTCCAGGGGCGGGCAGCGTGCCAGCGGCCCCGGGCCTAGCCTAGCCACCCCACCACAGCAGTACAATAAATTAAATTATGGTGGCCGCTCGGCGCTCCGGTTCTCTCCTGGCTCTGGCTGGCTCTCGTGATCAGGGCCTGCAACCTGCTGTAGTAGGGCACACTGACTGCGCAGTTTTAATTGCCCCCATTCAATGCACATGCGCGAAAGACAGCACCCTAGGCGGCGCGCAGACGCGCCGGAGGAGGCAGGGCATAACTGCGCGCTGCACACAGTCAGGCACCTCTCCCTCTCCTCCAAAGTTACGCTTCCGCTTTTTTTTTTAGGTTGCACCGCACGTCAGTGCAAAGGTCGACAATCAGGCTTGTTGCTGCCTGCTGCAGTGTATGGGCGGCGCGGGACTCTGAGTGAGTACAGTACTGTCTGGGTGGGGGGCCGGTTTTGGATCAGGGGGCCGGTTTTGTGAGTGGGGGGACTGGGGGCCGATTTTCGGTCCGAACTGACCGGTACAGAGTGTCAGTGTCAGACTGTCTGACACAGACACGCTGTACCCGTCGGGTCGGACCGAAAATCGGCCCCCACTCACAAAACCGGCCCCCTGATTCAAAACCGGCCCCCCACCCCCTCCAGCCGACCGGGGGATTGCCCGGTGCCCGAAAGCACCAGTCCGGCTTGTTAAGTTCCGTAAGGGACTAAAAACTTAGCTTTTTCAGCAATAGGTTTTCTTTTCAAGTAAGCACTGTTTTCCTGGAACAACCGTACCTCCTCTAAGTCTTGTAACTTTTTCTTCTTCAATCTTTCCCTTGGCGCCGGGAAACCCATTGCGGGTAGCTGTGCGCCTTACAAGTTTAAATAAATAAATAAATAAAATGCAGAGAGACTAATATTAAAGAACATATTTTTGTGAAAATCTTCTATATTAGCTATGGTACTTGGTGCCCAGAAAAATATTGCTCTCCTTTTTCTGAACCATAAAAAAAGCCTCTGCAACCTGTAGCAACCTTAGATGTATCCTCCTGCCTATGCAGGAACTCTAAACAACTGTAGGTCATTATGTCTAGGCACAATATCAGCCTTGTTAATGCGCCTTAAAGTATTGAGAGTCATATCCAATGGCTAAAAAAACAAATAAGTGGGCCCCCTTAGACCATGATATTTCAACATTGATGCAAGTTATATTGGGCCCCCAAGCGGAATGTAAACATTTACAGCAGATAACCCCTGCAAGCACTACTGGCATTTAACCTGTCATCCACAGAAATGTAATTACTTTTTCCAGGAAGCCTGCAGTGGATATCGTAATTAGCAAAATATCATATTGTTGCCAGTATTGTCTACTTTAAATACCACTAATATTTTTTCAACATACTTAGCAAATATTTGGGGTAGAAGACCCTAAGTGGAATGCCTACAAAAAGAAATTTCCTGCACGTAGTTGAAAAAATTGAAATGTGGTTCATTTTTAGGTTTTGCCCAAGACAATGCTCATGTGCTGTTGGAGAAATTGTTAACAAAAAAAAAAAAAGATTAAAACGATTTTAGAGCCCCTCCATTACTTACCATTGGTTGGCTCCTACGTCATTTGTTTTCATGCTTAAGATTGGTCGGCGCCTCCTGCTTCTATCTAGGGTTTTAATGTTGTCGCTACTGTGAAGCATAGACATACTACAGCCTCCTGTTTGCTGTCAGTGTCCTTACACTGGCTGCGTGCTTCTCAAGGTACTTTTCTTTTTTTTTCATTTTGCCTTGTAGTTTGAGAGTACAAGGCACTCAACACTCCATCTCACTCCTTCATGTTGAGCGACCCACCCCCGCGCTCCTCTCGCTGTGTTTTGGTTGCTACTCCCTCCCTACTCCTCTTTCATGTTGCTTCCCCCCCCACACCCCATTCAATTTTTCTGTTTTCTTGTGTTTTTATGTGGATTTTACGTTTTTATTCCCCATCTATTATCCTATTAATAGTAATTTACATGCCTTTCTCTGCTTTTTTTGACTTGCCTATTAATACTCATTTATTTGATGACATAGTAGAGCACCAAGAAAAAAAATGTATTTTTTATGTCTCTTTGCCTATGCCTTAATATTAAGGTTTTTTTATGTAGTGTAAACCGATCCAGGCTCAATGCAGCATCCACTTTTCCTGAGTCCACAGCGTGGCGGGCGGAAGAGGTTTCTCATTATGGACAGTCATGTAATAAGACTCTGTTTTTGGATCTAGGTTGAGTCAATAATCAATTTGAATTTAGAAAAAGGCTATTATGGATTCCATTCCATTACGCACAGTCAATTGTTTTACTCTAGCCATCACCAGGATACCTGCGTAACCGATTCACAACATAACGTCTACACCAAATGAGTGGATTAAGAATTGAGACAGGAATCCAGTTGGTGGAATGGCCACAGTTAATGGATAGTTTTAATGGCAAAAATTCTGCCAGCATTGATTCACACCCTTTGCCCATCTCCATCAGACCCTATGCAGCCAGATGCTTCCTAGCCTAGGGATGCCCCATGTCCCTCCTGCACTGCACATGGTAGGATGAGTGGGAACTGATGAGAGGTCAGTGCTCTGACAAACCGGGTCAGGTCACTCTATGGTCCTTTCTCTGCTTCCAGGGCCTTTCTTCAAATCCAAGTGTCACTACAGTAAATACAGGCTTGATTGTGCCCATGACACCCCTCCTTGTCAGTCGACTTAAAGGAAAGTGCAAATTAACAGTGGGAAGGACACAGTGAGTGAGTGTGTGTGTGTGTGTGTGTGTGTGTGTGTGAGTGAGGGAACACAGGCCATAGGAGAGGACATTTGAGAATGACCATGCATACACTGGTGAGAAAGCATAACAGTTGAAGAACGATTTCATGATAATACTGAGAGAAATACTTATTTAACGCCCATCAGTCTTCAGCATAACATAACATGTTTTGCTACTTTATTTTTACAGCTCTAAAAACAGAAAAAGACACAGGGTAAAATATAAATCATCTATAAACTGTTTTTGTGAAGACGAATAAGCTGTGTTTGAACTGTCTTAAAAGCAGGAACGACCAGGGCTTAAATGGAGGCACAGAGTGGGATATCATGCAACTGTACGCATGTAGCATTGTAAAGCATTTTTACATTGAGGTAGATTTTATCAAACCTGTGAAGAGCTGTCGAGAGCCGCAGCCACAGGGATGTATTGTCAGGCCACTTGTTTTACGTCTGGATTGTTGCTGACTTTTGGTTTTAAACGTTATTTCAGAAAGAAGAAAAACCTGCTGAGGAGCCTCCTAAAAAAGTATGAACTAGTAGTGTTTCCCATTCTTTTTTTGGCCTCTTCGTCCTACATGACTGTGGAATGCAAAAGTGATTTTCACCTCCGCCAACCTCATTCCAAATCTCTCCAATCATAAACCTTCCTTTCTTTGTCATTCCTATAGTTGTAACATCTTAGACTCAATCAACTAATAGATGTGTGCGCACTGTAATTCATCTCTGCTTGTTTGCATGCCACTGTCACACTAGGAGTGACCACGTTTTGTCATTTTGTTGGATGTGTAATTCAGAATTGTTAGATTGTGATCTGGGAACAGAGCATGCACCTTGTACTTCCCATTGTGTAAATTGTAGCAGCTTTACATTTTCTGTGTGTAGTTCTTACTAGTGTACAGCTATTAGAGTATGTGGTTATGGTTTCGATGTTTAGTGTGGTTTGACCGGTGGAGAAAGCCTAAAATGGCCCAAAATGTTCCTCAATTTCCTGACACGCGCAGAACAAAACGAAAGCTATAGAAATAATCTGTAATACTAGTGGACAGCGGCCTATCTAGGACGTTTTAGGCTTCGACTCCTAGCGTCCCCTCTGCGTAGGCATCAGAATTGTGCGGTTTACAGCACCGAGTAAAATAAAAACAAACCTGCAAGAATCTAATAGGGTGAAATGGTATGGTCATGGTGTCTAGTATGACGTGGATTTTGGTGCCATAAGCACCAAAATACATGCTAAATCCCCCACATCTTGGAATATGTGCATTTTATTGCACTCCCCTTAAAAATGTTGTGCTATGTTTCTATCCCTGAGACGGTCGCACCATGCAGCAGCCTGTGTAGGATGAGAAGCCGAGCTGTCCCTGGGTTCACCCTGCTGGCTGCCACAGAGCGGTATTACCAGATGTACTGTGACATGGTTATGAATTCATCTGGGGACTCCCAGGTCGGTGCGTGGGCAGGGCAGGTGACGTGCTAGAGGTGGCCTCTGTGTTTCAAGCCTCTCCTTGTATTGGGAGTGAGCCTCGCTGTCCCTCTCAGTTGTAAGGCAGCCCGACAGCCAGGGGGGGGCTTAGTTTCGGGCTCCCTGTGCTTCAGCTCCAGAGGCCGTGATGGAAATGACGCGTATACTTTACTTTCCTCCTGTAAACGGCTTTTCCTTGGACATACGACTCTATCAGGGCATTCGGCTCTTGTTGTAGTCCTTGTACCTGTTCCGCAAATCTTCATGCACCGGTCCTCAGTGCCTGCATTCAGTTAAAATGTCCACAAATGAATCCTCCATCTTCCGGATCCTAGAAATGCATGTTTAGCTAATAGACTCCACTTCCGTTTCTGTGCACAGGCTGGACCCGCCTAGAGTGCGGTGTCCAGGCCAAGTTTCATGGCCTAAACCCAGTGGTTCCCAAACTTTTTTGACCTACGGCTCCCTTGATCAATTGGCCATTGACCGCAGCTCCCCATTACATTTTTTGTGTGTGCGTGTAATCCCGGCCTCAGTAGCACTTACATTTTAATCTCTGAAAATAATTGGGATGAAGGTAGGGAGAATAGTGCATGCAATGCAAAGATATGTCTACTCTCACTTTTCACAATACTTGTGCGCCCTCTAGCCATACAGTGGCTGCATCTGTTTGCGATTAAACTGAAGCTGGACACTTCCAGCTGAATCCAGGCGCACTGGGGGCCGCGGGCACAGTTTGGAAACCACTGTCATAGTTCCTTACATCTGCTATTTAGTGATCCGTATAGTATACAATGAGCAATGGCAAAGGCTTGTTTGCTTTGTAATTTTCCTTTCACATTATGCCAGGTCAGTAACCTACCACTGAGGTTCATTTGGACACGAAGTCCACTCAGATCGCTTACATGTGTCCAGTTCAATTCCAGTAGTAAAGGAAGCTCTAATCCTGTTAAGAAAGACAAAGCGTATTTTTATAGCCATGGATTCATGTACTAAAACCAATCAAAAGAATGCCATGGCATTCAGAGTACTGTTCGTGCTATACCTCCAGTTAAGGAAGTTAGTGCTGTTAAATACTGTCTGCCTATTCAAACCACTGTAATTAGCAGCAAAACATCAGCAATAACCACATTGTGGAGTATTGTTGTCATGAAGGAGAGCGACTGGATTGGAATTACACAGGATCGTATTCAGTGCAAAGAAAGTCAAACAGTGAAGGTATCAGATGGTAACATGGGGACTATGCAGCCCCAATCTTTTTTTCAACATAAATACTGGAAAACATGGACAGAAACATAAATAAATTAGAAGATCTATCACTGTGGGCATTGGACACTGTGGACCACGATTATCTCAGCATAGCATCCCAGCACTCTCTTGGAAGAGCACCAGGCACTGTCTCTCAGCACGGAGGACAGCAGGACAGGAAACGGTTCGGTATATTTTATGAGCACAGGTCACTGGAATACATCTCGTTTTAGCTACTGAAACAAACTAAAAACACTCTCTATGAGGATAACGTCTGCTACTGTGTATTTCTTCACTCTTGATAAATTATCACACTAACATGACACATTTTGTAATCATAGTTGTAATTGTACTTATATATTGCACACAAACCCCAACAAGGCCTTTTTTCATTATTTTTGCACGTTAGCGCGATCTGGGCAAAAGTTTCACCTTAGTACCAATTTGACACCAAAATACAGCAAGCAAACTAAGGTGACAAGTCAACATTTCCAAAGGTCTTTCAACTGCCCAGCAACACTTATTGCTGAGTTGTAGTAACATTTGATCCGGTTGAGCTAGAAACAAAGTTGTGTTAAACTCAGCAGGTGGTGCACGAGCTGACGGGTTGCGTGTCAAACGCATCAAATGCTTTGAAATGCAAAAAACACAGAGGCTGTGAGATCGCATAACTTATATGGTCATGCCTATATATAAGAATTCTTGTACTTCATAAACTTGAAGTTCGAATGCGTCTTAAAATTATAAAGTATAGATCCTGCACACTGCTGCTCGGCCTGGAATGAGTAAGGTTTAATGAAAGGTGGTTTTACATATATTTCCTTCCAGATTATGTCAAGCGGCTTCAATTGCAGACTGGCCATTTATCTCCCCGTATTTCCCTCTGCTGCCCTCCCCAACCTTGCAGTGAGATGAGACTGTTTATCTCGACCCCCGGGCAGGTGATAATGATCAGCGATCGCGGTGCCCTTGGCTGGTTTTGGCGGTGCACAGTTTGGGAACCACCGGCCTAAACCCTTTGCCACAGTATTTAGTGTCACGAGAAATATGACAAGGTACACATATGTAAGAGCCACGGAGAGTTCCATGTGCTTAGTTTTGGAGTGACCCCAGCCCCACCGTGATGGGTGCAGCTAACACTCTCCAGGCAGACCCAGGATCAAGGGTGAAGACTTACTCCTTTGGAACGGCTGTAATAATTTGCATATGGTTTGTACCCTTCTGTAACCGACAGAAACACTGACAAATTATTAAATTAAATGAATTTACAGAGCCATCGCAACCATCTTTCAGACAAGCTCACCCTCTCTGGTGGGCCCTGGAGCACGCGCAGCCAGGCCACCATCAGACTGCAGAGGAATAGGTGCAGCTGCCCTTTGACATCTGCGCACCCCGGATCTGGAGCAACATTCCCATGTCTACCAAGACTGCCCCAGTGATGCTCCAGTTTAGGAAAAAGTTGACTCACTCCGTTAAATAACCCATCATCACAAAGCATGAACTGCCCAAACCAAGTTACCTCTCCTATCACTCTTTAACTTTATGCTCGTCTTTGACCCTATACAGTGCTCCGCTGCCTTTTGGCTAGGTTTGCACTCTAGAAATAACACTTCCTCTCATGCAAATACTTCTATAGGTGTTTCCCACTGTATTTACTGATACCATAGGAAGGCGTAGATTTCCTGATTTCAAGAAATAAAAACTCACCATTCAGTTTCACAATCTATTCTTTTTTTTAAAACAAGCATACAAATCAACAACCTTGATAGCAAGCTCACCAATGGCTCTAAAAACCAAAGGCCCACAAAACCTAGAGTAATTTCAAAAGGATCAACCGGTGTATTCTTGAAAAAAATCACTAGTCAATTATTACATGAATTTCATGATTCGCCCATGTAAATTCTAAGGTAGCAAAGATAAACTAAAGCGGTGGCAATGCTGCAACTTGGCTGTTATTGCTCCTCAGACCCTCCCCCCATTTTCCATCATTTGTAGGCTCTCAACACAACCCTAGTTACGTAAAGCTATCTACTTGGCAGTCGTCTTTTGTATTTTACAACTCTTTTCATTGGAATTTCAATAAAGACTGGTAATTTCTCCGACACCCTCGCCATTGCTGCGTCAAATCTCTCTGCCCCCCCCCCCACCCCAATACAGCCAACAGCAAGTTTTCTTGTGACCAAGTACACCGCTATTCCCCCATATAAACAACAGGGGCCAGGTCATCAAATATATTATCTCTATGTCTATTCCAGCTTCCCCAAATCCTTGCCCACTTTTGAGGGTATCCGCAGCCTTCATGTACTACTCTCTCGGCCAACATACACCAGTCCATATCACATTTCCACTACCTGGTGGTCTTGGCCTTGCTCCTGAAATCCTTTTGTCATAGGTCGGTATGCCTTTCACCTTCATCCTTGATGTGCCTGCATGTTCTCTCGCTAGCCACCCAAGATATTGCAGTTTACCACCAGAGTGCCTTTCTTTATGGTGTAGAGGCTTTGTTATTTGGGGCTTTAATGCCTTCACTTAAACCCTGTGTTTATTGGCTTACATGCTTGCACTGTTAATAGGCCCTTCTTGGACCACTAACAGGCAAGATTTTGTATTTTTGCCATTTGCTTACATAGAAGCTCACTGGCCGCAAGTAAGCTCATTACTACTGAGCCACGTTATAGGCATCCTCCTTTAATATTCTGCAGGACTTGGAGCCGGGTTTAGAGATGTCTTGTAGTCAGTAAACACATTATAGCATGTGTGGTGGGTTTTACTTTATTGTAGAAGTAGCTATTGCTCTATTATCTTGAAACAGTGGTCATAAGCATGTTTAAGTTGCAAATGCGTCGCAAAGTAGAAGATTAATTTTTTTTTTCTTTTAATAAAGGCCTTCAATTCTGAGACTGATAACTTCAAGCTGGCTTACGGCGGACACCAGTACCATGCAAGCTGTGCCAACTTTTGGATCAACTGTGTTGAGCCCAAGCCCCCAGGCCTCATTCTGCCCGACCTGCTGTGAAGATGTACAGTGCATATCAACGAGGAAAGAAAAACATTGATTGTGGTGGAAAATCATTTGGTGGGAACGAAATATGAAGGATTTTTAAAGCTATTGCATCAAGTACCTGGCATTCCCAGGTCCTGCTGCAACTGCAAGTTCCCATGCAGAGACTGCTTGCAATCAGCAGCACAAGTGTGGGCCAATGGTTGGCAGTCAACTCTGCCCAGTAGGAACTGGATTGTTTCCTCTTCGGTTCAAGCTTCAGACTGGAGATCTCAGGTCAGTACTGACTCCAGCTTGGGAACCTGCCTAACACGACAGCTCCACATTGTGAACTCTCCAATCAGGATGTCTCCGAAATGAGTACTCTCCAATCAGGGTGTTCTCCAGATTGCGAACTCTAGAGTCAGGACAGTTACTAGATTGGGGACTCTCCAACCAGGTCTTTTATTTTTGGGTTCGGGAAGGGTTTCCACATGTTCCTCCACATACAGGACTCTCCAGCTAATTTATAGTAACTTTTAAGGTTGCGCTGTGCACTGCCGTTGACAAGAGTTTTCTGGAGTAATGAAGGTCAAAGAAAACTGGTTTGAGTATCTGGTAAATACTCCCTGGAACTTGTACTCTTGTAGCTGACTCCTTTAGCTTGGTTTGACTTCCAGGGTACACATGTGATCTTACCTCCCTTCAAGAACAAGTTGAGGTGGTTTGTGGGGTTCCAGTTTGCTTCTGAAAGTGCAAGCACTGCATCTACGTGTAGGTATGTTATAGAGATTTGGAGAGCGCACTATCACCTGGGAGGGTAGCCTGGCGCTGCGATAATGGGATAAAATATTCTGCAAGTTGCCTAATGAACTATAAATGATATGTACTTGGCCTGTATCATTTTAATAAGGATTTTATTTCATTTTAGACTTGTGGTGTTCTTCAGCACCTAAAGACCTTGCATTTGCTAATGACCTGTTGCTCCAGAAGTGAGGTAGAATAGTTTCTGTGTTGAACATTTGCTGGTACAGAGCATTCTACACAGCCCCAAGTGTAGGCAAAGAAAACGAGGTCAGGAGTTCCTATTTATTCTGTGAGGGTGTGGGTCACTGCTGCATGGGAAAATGTATTGTCCTATTTATTAAAGCTTTATTGTTCAAGTGCAAAATCCTTCAGCTTAAACTGGCCTAGTTGTTGAGAAGACTGCTGTCTGCCTAGGGGCCATTTCAGAGTTGTTTTAGATGGGGGCGCAACCCTTCTACTTGCTCATCGTTGTCTTTAGTATTCTAAATTGAATATCACTAAACTAGCCTGCAAAATGTAGTGATTTGTCTGCATAGTATCATCAAATCTTAAACGAATAAGTCACCAAATTCTGTCTAGCAGGAACAGCTTCGTAAATTTCGTTGACATGTTTTATGGAGCAGGCGCTGGCAAGCCTAGTGGAGAAGGGAGATGGATTTTGGAGCTGTGTCCTCCGGACTCCACAGCTCGCCAGAGTACTTTAAGATGACCAAACATTCCACGCTGCACTTTTACTAAGGGGCGGCGCCGGCTGTCCATCTGACAACTTACGGGAAGTAGCCATGTGTGGCTTGCT
The DNA here is from genome assembly GCF_964263255.1 of Lissotriton vulgaris. NCBI lineage: Eukaryota > Metazoa > Chordata > Amphibia > Caudata > Salamandridae > Lissotriton > Lissotriton vulgaris. The sequence continues at coordinate 255,340,616 of NC_141687.1, forward strand.
TAGCCTAGAATGGTTGAAAAAAAATAATAATAATGTACCTGCCTTTTCAGCATACCAAATCGCTCTTTAGGTATTTTTAATCAAGGGGAGGCGGAACTAATTAAAAAAAAGTCCATGTATATACCTGACCTTGGTTGGACTCCATGCACATACTAGATCTGGTTTTGTGGAGCAGATACCTCTGTTTATGTCGAGGTACTCCGAACCAAATTCTAAAATTCTCCACCAATATTGTTTTTAAACGAGAATAATCGAAATCATTTGCCGTGCCTGCTAGGAACTGATAAAGAGCCCTCGTTGCGCAGAAAGGAGGTGTAATGCCTGCCGCGGTGCACCCTGCTCAACATGGCGGGTCTGAACTCTGACGCAAATGCCTTATCCGCGTATCCGAGCACAAGACGTCCACTCGTGCGTCTCGTTACGTCGCATCAACCCTAGCTCTTCTGTTCTCCTAACAAACCAGGCCTTGCGTGTCCCTGGTAACGGTAACCAGGGTTACTGTGTTTGCCACACGGAAGCCTGCACGAGCGAGTTTGCTGTTGCCTAATTGAGAACAGGTCGACACTGGTCTGTTCATCTTTTGACCTGTACGGTTTGCACCTTTTGTCGTGCCGTAATTAGATTCATTCTCGCATGTACCTCCCAGCGGCTACTGAAAGTGTGATCATCTGTGATATGAACATAACTAACTTATTATTCCTTATACAGTGTCTAAAGCTATACGTTCGTTGTGTGCTGTTTAGGTAAGGGATTTTAAACGTTATTCTTGCGCTTAGGTGCTTTGTTTTGAATTGAAACGGGTCGTTTTAAAATTATTATGCACGTCTCCAATTTCTTTTTTCTATTTGACTTAAACATATTTCACAGGTCTTTTTCTTCAGTCTAGTGCTCTTAAATGAGACACATTGCCTGGTAATTCTATAAGTTAGGTGCACTGCTTGAAGTTTGTTCGGTTGTTTTAAAAACTTGATACACGTTTTTCTCATTTTTTTTGTTATTTATTCGGGCACTTTCGTCTGCCATTCTATTGCCGGAGGTTGGTGTAAACAAGGAGAACAGATTCCAGGAACCTTCGAATTTACTACTTTTTTGGCATGGGTCCAGTTTATTGCAGCTGCTACTTCTTTGTATTTTGCAAGTTTAGAATCCTTAAAAAGGAGGTTTTTGTTTGCAGCAATATATAGGTATGTGCTTGTCCCTACGAGAATCTCGCATTTCATTTGTGAATAGCAGTTCTTCAGCCTTCTCGTTTTGTCCAACTGAACTTCCCGTTTATTGAGTGGGTTATTTTTTCTCTCCTGCTTTGGGGTGGAAGAAAGGGGGCTTTAGGTCGAGCAGAAAATGTGGCACAAACATTGCAAGTTTGCATGCTCTAGAGCAAAATGGTGGTTCTTTGATGGATACATTACGGATTCCTTTGACCACCTCCTGTGAGACTGCAAGGCAGACATAGGGGACGCAGCCATTTCTGAGCCTGGCCACTGGTGAGTTGCTACAACACGCACGTGAGCTTAACAAACTACCACAAGGACAACAAGCAAAAGAATGTGCGATACTTAATTAGGTTATGGTAGGAAATATTAGGTGGTTATGTGGCAGTGAAGAGTTTTTTTTTTTTACGCAGGAGTACCCAATGACAGAAACTTGTGAATTTTACGTAGGAACCTGGCCATCGTACAGCTGAAATCAGCCAGACAAATTAATCCTTGCCTCTGCTGTAAACTCTGTCTGTGGGCCACAGAAAAGGTTTCCGAATACTGGATCATCCATTGAAAGGTACACAGACGGCTTTCTCCGAAAAATAATGAATGTAAGAGCCATTTCAAGGTGCAACACTGTGAGGTCGCTGGCATGTTGTGTGCCCCAAACTTTCCATGACACACATTCCATCTTTGGTGGTTTTCTCTTTTGGGCCCTCTTTAAATCTTTATTTTGCGAAGTGTTCATTCATAAATTCCAAAATATGTTCACAGCACGCAAGAGTTGAAAGTACTAGTTTAGTTAAAATAGAAGGTTATTGCTCTTACAGTAATGCAGTGATAATATTGTTAGGTCTAATATTGTGTATTTGCTGTGTTGTTCGAGTAATGCTGACATGTAGACGTTATGGTAGCACACTGTACTGTGTTTTTTTGCGTAATGAGTGCCCTGTTCTATTTTAATGTTTCCTTGGCTCAAAGAGCAGACTATGTTCTTTATATTTTAATAAACAATGTGCTTCTTAAATATTTTGGGTGTTGTAATAATAAAAAATACACGTTTTGTATAAGCATAGTCAATTGGTGACAAATCCCTCCGAGTTAACTTTGACCCAGAGAATTTTGTAACACATAGAGCAAGACTAGCGTACACTGCAGTACCAACTCAAACAATAAAAACAGTTCACACCGTTAAGATATAATACCCTCTGTGTTCTTAACATACAAAATAGAATACATTATGTTGTTCGGGGTATCATGTCGGGCTCTGGATAAGGATGAAAAGACAGACCTCCTATATATGAAGTACATGCAATATCTGATGGAGATATCTAGCCGCAGATTTCTATCCTTTGAACTTCCATGCTTTAGGCTGGTTCCAGAAGATTTATCTTAGCAGTACCCCTGCGCGCCGGTAGGTGGCATCGGTCGACTCAGTGTGAGGTTGTTGGCATCGTGTTCTTCGTCGTGACGTCCGTGTCCTCGATGTAGCCGACACTCCAGCGCATTGACATCACTTCTTTTCTTTCCGCGCCAGCCAGTGCTGATCCCTTGAAGAGAGCTCATTTTTTGACAGACTTAAAAAAAACTTTTTGTCAACTTCATTGGTGTATTAGGAGTCATGTTGAGCAAGAAGACTTCGGGGTTCAAGCAGTGCGGTGCCAGTCACTGCGCCATGTCTGTCACGGACCCCCATTTGGTTTGTTTATGGTGCCTGGAGCACAGGGCCGGACTAGGAACCAAAACCAGCCCCGGCAAACTGCTCGGCCGGCCCCGGTGGAGGGAGGTGCGGCTAAGCTGTTTGCTCAGGCTGGGTTCGGTCGATTTCCCAGCCTGATAACAAAACCAGCCCCCACCCTGACAGCTCACTGGAGAAACGCCTGGTGCCTGCTACGGCCAGTATGGCCCTGCTGTAGCACGACCAAGACTCCAAGTCGTGCTCAGACTTCCAGACCATGGCGCTGAAGACTGAGGGAGCGGTCCCTATAGTTTCTCACAGACTGGCGTCCTGCACCTCAATCCTGGTCTGTCGAGAGGAAGGTCTGAGCACCGCTCCAGTGAGTCGAAGTTCTCTTCTTTGAAGACTCGTAAGAGGAAACACTAGAAGTCTAGTGAGCTTCAACTTCGCCCAGCACGGCTCACGACAGAGCAGAGGAGCCTTTGCATTTGAGGCCCCGTTCCGCGGAGTGGTGACTGGGTTGGCTCTACACTTCCCTCCCTTTCGTGACCAGGAGCGACCCCCGCCCAGCTGAAAGTTTTATGACACCATGTGCGTCATGTTTGGGCGGCCTGACCCAGCCAGCTTGCCTTTGCAGGTTCTCATGCCTGCGGCTCCGGTCCTGGTGCCACAGCTGCCAAGTGGACCAGTTTCCAGGTCCAAACCGAAGGAGGGCGCACCTCCTCAGCATTGTGTTCAGTGCAGAGGTCCTCAACATCTCCAGCGCCCACAGGCGGCGCCTCCCTGAATCTCATTCCCAACAACACAGAGTGAGCCAGGCGTCCTCCGACTGAGTGGTACAGCTCCATCCCGTTTACCCGGTCTTATTCTGAAGGTTTAGGATTTGAAGAAGAGGATTGGGAGGGAGAGCAGGATCCCTTAGAAATCCAGCATCACCAGGATATGAACTAGTATGAAGAATTGGGTGTTGCCAGTGGTTTGGACACCTCCCCAGATACTGGCATGCTTTACCCTCCTACCCTGGCTATGGAGGAGGGAGCATCTATTGCCATGGTGGTGTGTAGGGCTGCGGAGGTTGTTTGCCTACAGCTCCCAACAGTGGCGGCCAAGATTAACATCTTGACAGAGGTCCTGAAGCCTGGGGTCTTGAACTCAAACCCCCTACTGCCCTTTAATGAGGCCTTAATAGACGCCCTCCTTGGTACTTGGTTCAAACCCAGCACAGGTGTCGCGTTCTAATCTAGGACCCTGATCGATACTGTGACCTTATGCCCCTATACGGCTATAATCCCTTTGTACCCCTATATTGGCATAACCGATCAAATGCAATATTCAGAAACTCGTCTCTGGCCTCACACGAACAGAGCCACATTTCAGAATCGCTTCCTCTGCAACTTCCTTTGCAGCTCATTAGTGCAAATGACAGCGGAGGCCACTATCTAAGATTCCTAGGTTAACACTCCGAGTTCTTCAACAAGATAAAACTCAGCAACCTGGGAAAGCCCCGCTTGCTATGTTTTGATTAGTAATAGAACTCTAATGAGCACTGATAGACGATCACTTCCTAGTGACATCTTTACTGACGTCTTATGTCCAAAAACTTACGTCAAACAAGGCACCTTTCAGGTATAAATATTACCAACGTTGCCTTAAGCAAATACCATCGCTGAAGCTACTATCGCTACTGCTATCGCTGCTAACGAGCGAACAATGGTGTGGTGAACTTAGGAGCTGAACAGCCGTCCCCCTGCAAGAGCCCAGCAGATGCAAGCTGCCCGCGGACGCTGCCCCTCCTCCTCCTCGACGCGCTGAGAGAGACGCTGTCTTTTCTCCTGCCGAGAAATCCAGCTCCGGCGTTTCCAGCCTACTCTTGTGAGTGACTGGGATATCGAGTCCCTGAAAGGAGATACCAGACCTCCATCATTCTATTCCAGAGGTATGGTGTTGACTAAACCCTTAGAGAGAATTCTTGAAGCAAACCTTGGCAAAACCAACTTAACTAAAGCTACTTACTTACTCCCCTCCCAAGTATTAGGCTTAGGTCAGGTACACTGGGGTAGGCGTAGTTAGAAGCACCAGTTGAGTACGTTAGCTAATGTATATATGAATGTATATATGTTTTATTCATTTTAAACCATTGTATGGCTAAGAAACCATATCAATGCTTTTACAGTATTATTTCGTAATACTCATTTTACTGTACGTACTTTTTATAATAACAAGTCTTGCAATTGTGGCAATTCATTTCTCTTGTATGAGAAGAAAGACTGTTCAATAAATGTTACCTTTTATTGAAAACGCCCGTCTCTCCATTCTCTACATATTGTGAAAGTAATCTGCACAACAACTGACTGAGTAAAATAACTGTCTATTGTTTCACACGAACCTAGAGATTGACTCTTATCTGAGGAGCAAAGTTGTCATGTTGGAAAACTGAATCCCTTCTTGTCTGTACCAGGGAAGCTGATCACTTCCTATTCAGTCAAGAAAGTTTCCAGTGACCTCTGAGCTAGTTGGTAACAAACCCAATTAAGTTTAGCATAGTCAGTGGAGACCTGGAAGATCAGCACTTCTACGTCGATACGCTTGTTTGTTATTCCAATGAGCAGGGCCCATTGGGAAAATAGGAACTACACTACACAGGGGTTCCTGTGAATGACGATTACCCGCTGCCAATGCCCAGCACCAGGTGACCCACTTTTCCTCACCACCCATCCCACATCTTTGTGGTCCAGGATTCTACTTCACGTGGCACGTTCCCTTTTGCACCCCTGGACAGGGAATCCAAGAAACTGGAGCTCCTTGGGAAGAAAATATTTTCTTCTGCCAGTCTGGCTTTGTGGTCGGTGAACACCGCATGCCTTTTAGGCCGTTACTCCCATTTGATATGGGATACGGTCACGCAGGTGCTGCCCAGAGTCTCAGAGGAGGACCGGGCTCTTCTTTCCCAGGCCATCTCCAACGAAAGAGATGCAGCTACGTTCACCATCAGATGTGGGTTGGACACAACAGACTCGCTAGATAGAGCGATTTCCACGACGGTGGCCGTTTGTCGCTACGCCTGGACGTGTGGTTTTTCAGGAAACGTCCAGGCCAATCTCATGGACATGCCCTTTGATGGCTCCCGTCTCTTCGAAGACAAGGCGGATACTGCCCTTGAGCGCTTAAAAAACTTGTGGGCCATAGCCAAGTCTTGTGGTCTCACTGATACCCCTAAGGCTTCATCCGCATTTCGCTCCTTTCATGGCTACGGAAGGGGCTACCAGCCATGCCAACCCTATTCCGGCCTGAGGACCCCACACATTTCAATAAACTCTGCAGGGTCGTGGACACGGCTCCCCCTGACCTCTGGGTCTGGAAACCAGAAGTCGGGCCAACTACAGCCCCCTCCTCCACAGCAAAACCTTCCTCCTCCAATCCGACCGGATCACGCTCAGCTGGTTGGTGACAAGGTACGCCATCACCTCCACCACGGGCGCAATATTACATCGGGCAGGTAGATGTTGCAAATAGTCTGTAGGGGCTACTCCCTCCCCTTTGAGACTGCTCCTCCATCTATGCCCCCACTGCACGATCAGCTGACTGAGGATCACCTTGCTTCCCTCCACGAGGGAGTCAAGACTCTCTTGGCCAAGGGAGCTATAGAGATTGTTCCCGGGCCAGAACTAGACAGTGGTTGCTATTCCTGCTACTTCCTGGTCCCAAAGAAGGACAGAGGTGTTCGTCCTATCCTAGACCTCAGAGCTGTCAACTACTTCCTCAAAAAGGAGAAATTCAAGATGCTCACCCTGGCTCAGGTCTGGTCTGCCTTGAACCCGGGATGATAGCACTGGACTTGCAAGACACCTATTTTCATATCCCCATCCTGCCTGCCCGTAGTCACTACCTGCGGTTTACGGTGGGCCACAAGCACTTTTAATTTGCTGTGCTCCATTTCGGCCTCAGCAGTGTCCCTCGGGTGTTCACAAAAGTGATGGCAGTGGTCGCAACCCATCTGCATAGATCAGGGGTTCCTGTCTTCCCCTATCAAACTGACTGGGTGTTGAAGGCGGGCTTGCCCCAGGCAGTTGTATCCCACCACCGGACTACGGTGAATCTCCTGCACCACCTGGGGTTCACTATCAACATGCCAAAGTCACACCTGACTTCCTTCCAGGCGCTCCCTTTCATTAGAGCAATTCTGGACACAGTGCAGTTTCGTGTCTATCTTCCCGAGCGATGAGTTCAGGATATTCAGGCTATAATACTTATGTTTCAGCCTCTATTCTGGATCCTGGTGAGAATGACTGAGGCTGTTGGGCCTCCTGGCCTCCTGCATGTGCCCCATGCACAGTGGTGCATGTGGGCTCTGCAGCGGGACCTGAAGTTCCAATGAACACAGCATCCTGGAAATCTCACTGACCTGGTTCAGATCTCAGAAGGCACTGCGAATGACCTGCAGTGGTGGCTGATGAACCGTGATTGGTTCCAGGGCAGAACCCTTTCCCTTCCCCACCCAGATATTCCAGTAGTGACAGATGCGTCACTTTTGGGATGGGGTGGCCATCTGGGGAGATGAGGATCAGAGGACTCTGGTCTCCAGCGGAAGCTAAGCTCCATATCAATCAGTTGGAGCATTGGGCGATCCAACTGGCACTAAAAGCCTTTTTGCTGCAGATAAATGGAAGGCTCATTCAGGTATTCACGGACAATGGTGTGGTACTACAATAAACAGAGTAGGGTTGTGGACTCTAGGCCCTGCACCTCTGGACTTGGCTGAAACAACAGGGCATTTCTCTGGTGGTTCAACATCTGACCCCTTCTCTGAACGCAAGGGTGGACGAGCTCAGCTGAAGGTGCCTCATGGGTCACAAATGTCGTCTCAATCCGGAGGTGGCACAAGGTCTCTTTCAGCAGTGGGGAGTGCCTTGGTTAGATCTGTCCGCCTCTGAAGAGAATGCACAGTGTCAACAGTTTTGTGCGTTGGAGCTTCCAAGACGGCACTAGCTCAGCGATGCTTTTCATTGCAAGTAAAGCTCAGGCCTCCTATATGCCTTTCCGCCCATACCACTTCTTCCCAGAGTGCTCAAGAAGATCAGAAGCGACCAGGCACAAGTTATTCTCGTGGCTCCGGACTGGGCACGGAGAGTTTGGTATCCCTAGCTTCTAGACATTAGTATCGTTCCTCCGTTCAGGCTGCTTTTTTGGGAGGATCTTCTGTCGCAGCAGCAAAGGGGAGGGTTCCCCACCCAAACTTGTCCACTCTCCGCCTCCTTGCGTGGAGATTTAGTGGCGACAGACTTCAGGGGGAAGGTCAAACGCTGTCAACTGTGAGGTTATTTTGGCAGCCAAGCGGACCTCCACAAAATAGGTATACGCCTGCAGATGGAACAGATATTGTACAGACCAGTCTGTTGACCCATTATCTTACGTCCTTCTATTTCTACTTTCTTTGGCTCAGCAGGGCCCTGCTCTGGGCACACTGAAGGGCTCTCTCTTGGCCCTTTCATCTTCTCTCTGGCTTCCTGATCAGCCTTCTCTTTTCAAATCTCCTCTGGTGAAGAGGTTTTTGAAGGGGTTAACCCATTTGTTTCCTCCTTCACCTTTCATTATACCACAGTGGGACCTTAACTTTGTTCTCACCTTCCTGATGCGTGCACCGTTTGAACTGCTGCATAACTGCCCTCTGCGGTTGCTCACCATCAAGACAGCTTTTTTGGTGGCAATAATCTCTGCAAGGAGAGTCAGTGAACTACAGGCACTATCCTCACAGCCTCCTTACCTGACAGTTTTTCCAGACAAAGTGGCACTCCAGACTAGGGCATCTTTTCTGCCTAAGGTGGTAACACATTCATCTGGGACAGTCTGTTACTCTGCCCACTTTCTATGCACCCCGCACCCTTCTAAGGAAGAGGAGCGTCTCCATCGTCTGGCCCCAAAAAGAGCGATTCCGTTCTACCTTGATCGCACAAAGAAGTTCCAGGTGGATGACCAACTCTTTAGAGGTTACGTGGGTGCAAAGAAGGGCTGTGCTGTCCAGAAGCGGACTATATCTCGATGGGTTATCCTCTGTATAAAAATCTGTTATGCCTTAGCACCAGGGCAAAAGCGTCCACCATGGCTCTTTAGCATGGTGTTCCCGTTTCCTAGATTTGCCAAGCTGCCACGTTTTCGTTGCTGCACACATTTGCCCGACACTACTGCCTGGACGCTCAGGTTCGCAGAGAAGGCCTGTATGGTCACTCTGTTTTGCAGAATGTTCAGGTTTAAGACGTTCCCCATTTCCTCCTCCGGGGATGTTATTGCTTAGGTATCTGTTCAAGGGTAAGGAATCTGCGGCTAGATGCCTCTACCTGATAAGGCGTTACTGAAGGAAAGTAACTTGTCCATCTGATAGAGACGTCTATCCGCAGATCATTTACCGACTCACCCATCCCCCCCCCTTTCTGCGGAATTTGCTTTAAGTGTCAGGGATGTTCCCCTTCAGTGCCCTAGTTGTGCATTTTTTTTAACACACAATGGTCCGTCACTTCATGGCATCGTGCTTCTGGCATGGTAAGTCGTGAAAAGTACTGACATCAGCACACCGGAGTGGCGGTCATATTAACGATACAGACATCACGACAAACACGCCAACGACATCACGCTGAGTCTAACGACGTGACCCAGGGCCATATGTATCAAACTCTGATTTTGCAATTCTCAAATTGCGTTTTTTTGAGAATCGCAATTTGAGAATCGCAAAACGAGATGTATGTATGATTTGCAAAAAAAATTGCGAATCCTACATATTCCTTAATTGCCAATCGCAAAGTGCGTTTCTCAATTATTAAACCCTCCCTTTTCATTCCTATGAAAGTCAGAGGCCCATAGGAATGAATGGGAAGACATTCTCAATTCGCGATTAGCAATAGAGAATCCAATTTCAAGGTGCAAGGGTGTCAAAAGGCACTTTGAAAAATGCAAAAAAAATACATTTTTCAAAGAACTCGCAAATTGCCAGCAACTTGAAGTTGGTGGTAATTTGCGATTCCTTAAGGCCAAATTGCACTTTTTCTGTGCTTCTTACATTGCATTTAAGGAGACGCAATATGTGATTCCTTAAATACAATCGCAAAATAGGGAATCGCAAATTTTGCGATTCCTTATTTTGCGAGGCAGTTTTTCATTCAAACATACCACTAAGCCCAATTGCGACCGCAAATGGCGAAATTCTGCAAATTTTGGCATTTGCGATCGCAATTTGGAATGATACATATCACCCCCTACTGGCACGCAGGGGTACTGCTAAGAAAAATCTTCCAGATCCAGCCTGATCCCTGGAAGTTCAGAGGTAAGGCATCTGTGGCTAGATCATGTCTCTACCAGTTAAGGTATTACTGAAGGTAAGTAACTTTTCCTTCAAGTAGAGCCTATTTGTTGTGAGACATGTTGTGGCTACCAAGAACATAGATGGGCTTGTAGCCCGCCCATTTTTTACCATTAGTTGTTTTTCCAGTCACTGTCATTTAACTGCTTTCTATTAGTATCCCAGCATGCTGATCTTGTGTTACCATCTCTTTGATTAGCTGGCATCTCTGCTTCCACTGCTTACTTTTCAGTCGCTATTTTCTTCTTTTGTATTAAGCATCAATGCATGTGTTTCCAAGCTGACTCCGTCATATTCTTCTTACCCCCATCCTCAATGTTGCTTTACCCGAGCCTTTGTGATGCTTCCGCTTTCCATGTTGCTCCAGAGCAACCCCCACCATCCCAGTGTTGCTTTGGCATCCCCAGCCGTACTCGTTTGGCACCCCATGCCTTCCCCAATTTTGCTTAAGTCCATACAATCCCCCTCCATTTCCCCCACTGACTTTTTAAAAAAACAGCAATAAGCACTCAGCTCAGATAGATCATGAAAAAGAAGGCTTGGGGAGCGCCCAGGTCATATTAGAGGTGGGGGTGACCACAGCAAAGGCTTTTTGTTAAAAAACGTTAGCCATGCTCCATTGTATCAGGGACGCAGCGTGGCATACCAAATTTCACAGCCAATGGGTCTGAAAAGTGCATTTTATTGGCTTTGCCAATTCTTGTTTTCAATATACTTGCTCAAAATGGGTGTACTCTGGTTGCTTTTTTGGAATTTATTGGAAATAAAAATGGTTTATCTGGACTTAAAAGCTTATTGTAGCTTGATATAGAATTGACCGAGGCAGAGCTGTGGGGGACCTGCATTGATTGTGCTTCTGAGAAGCATATGAGTTTCCCTGCTACAGTGAGTAACACCTTCCTGAGTGTTCTGGAGGAAACAAATATCCTGCTGTTCGGCCAAATTATTTATCTTAAATAATTATGTGTCTAAATTATTGTGTCAGAAACATCGTAGGCTCCACTTTATCATTTGTTGGTCCAAAAATATATTTGTTATATTTACCAGTGCTTGTAAGAAAGTAGAAAAAACATTTGCAAGGATGACAGTCTTACCTTTTTTTATTCAAATTCTACTGGCACCAAATAATTAATAATATCACCTGTAGATTGTGTGGTAGGTTAGGCCATTTTTCTAAAGTGTGCCAAAGTGTAAAAAGAAATGCTTCTCTACCTCAGCCCAACAAACAGTGGAACAATAACTACAATCCTACTTCTGTTGCCTATGTTTCTGACTGCAACCAAGATGATACCAACATCCAAGACGATTTAAGAGATATGGTTGCTGTTGTTGGCGTCAGTGTTGATGATCCTGAGTGTGAGTGTGTGGATCCATACACTGATATTGGCATTGGTGATAAAATAGTTTGCTTGTTAGTAGACTCAGGTGCTAGGATAACCATGCTTACTCAAGAACTCTTCGAAGAAGTTTGGGGTGATCGCAAAGTTTTTCCTCCTGACAGGTTTCCTCTTAATTATGAGGGTAGAAGGATTGAACTCAAGGGTTATTTTGAGGATTCTATTGAATTCAGAGGGAGGAAAATTTTTGGCAAAGTGTATGTTTCAATCAAAGGTTTAAACATCCTTGGTTGGTTCCATCAAGGTCTGTTTAAGATGGTTCTCCGCCCTGGCACTAAAGATCCTATCTCCATCTCTGTTGTTCAAACTGATGACCAGCCCTCCACAAGTAACAATCTCTCCATTCAAAGTGATGATTTTATCAACACTTTAGTCAAAGATATTCCTTCCATTTTTAGCAATAATTTGGGAGAAGTGAAAGGGTTTAAGCACAATATTCGTGTCAAGGACAATACCATCCCTATTAAACATAAACTGAGGAACGTCCCGTTCAGTGTGAGAGAACAACTCGAGTCAGAGCTGTTTGGTCTTTGCAGTAAAGGGATAATTGAACCCACTGAGTCCTCCTTATGGCTTTCTCCCTTAGTGGTCGCTAAAAAAAAGAATGGGGAACTTCGTGTCTGTGTTGATTTACGCAGTTTAAATAAGAACATCTGGGTGGATTCCTTTCCCCTCCCCAAAATTCCTGACATGTTGTCACTTATTGACGGTTCTAATTGTAGATATTTTTCTAAAGTATGACAGTTTAACCCTATAAATTCTGCTTTTGTATGTTGACAGTTTACGCACTGAGCTATATTTTTCAAACAACATTAAACTGCGGCCAATGAGTTGTGTTTAAATGTATTACAATAATATTATGCTTCCGTTTTATGGTAGTTAAGGAGGTTTTTTCTGAAGCTAAGTGTAGAATCCTGAAAAGGATGAAAGTTTTTGAAGGGAATATTGCATATTTTTCATTCAGACATTGATGAAATCTTAGTATGTGCCAAGTTCTGAATTATCACATTGAAGACAGCTTTAACTCCGAGGCAATTTTAACCATAAAGACCACATGGCACCATGTTACTCTTATATATCTCTCTATCACGACTGAATAATAGAGAAATTAATCAAAATATTATATTTTTCAGAAACAAAAGCACTTTCTCATGAAAATTAAGATAGTTTAGAGAAATAAAACGTTATAGTAACAAGCATCAATCTTAGCGATTTCAAGGCTATTCCCCAAGAGGCTTAAAAAATAATGAATCTACAGTTCTACGGGCGTCATTTATACTGTGTTTGACACACTGATACTGCAGTAAGATAAAACCTTAAACTTGGAATTTAAGGTGTAGAATTTCATTACAAGGTCCCTGCTAGTGAGACCATTGATTTTGCCTCCTCAAGTTACTATGCATTACTGACTGTCTAGGAAAAATATCTCCTCGTTCTCAGACGCAGGCTTGCCCAGCTTTCAGCTACTGTGAGCAGCAGGAGCCCCCAGGTATGCTGCGTCACTTGTAACCAGTATGTGCTTTGTAACTCCTAGCTGGACACACTGAGGTTATGAACAGCGTAAGTGGGGGCCTCAGTATTTAAACTCAGAGTTTACAATCTGTAAAAGAAAAGAGGTTAAAGTACTTTAAAAAAGCATTACTGCTCTAAAACGAAACTTCACTTAATCAGGCACAAGTTCATCTGCTAGCATGAAATAAGTTTATCGGATGAGATATAAATGTAATTTAATGTTTACATCGAACGTGCCGCTTTCGGTTTGCTTACACCGCACACTTAAGCACTATGTATTAATGCTCATCTGTATTCCTTCTGTCAAACTTGGAGGATGGGAGAGCTTCAGGAGGATGCAAACATGTGACATAAAGATCCCACACACATCTCCACGGCAAGCCCATGGGCGTGGGAGCTCTGATTGACATTGTAGGAGTTCACAAACTGCTTTGGAGTTCCATCTGTGCAACCAGAATGTGTGTAACATGTGTACAGTCATGAATCTGCACCTAGGGTATTTCTATTCAGTCATTTTAAAGTGTATCTTTCAGCGTGACAGGTACTAAGTGCACGGTGCTCTTTTCCTACTAGGAAGAATTTACTGGGTCTAATGGTGTTTTCCTTTCCTGAAGTTTTTCCCCTCATCTCCAGTAGCCAACTCACACCAATCGTGGTGAGAGTTGGGGCACACTGCTATTAACGTTGTACAAAAAAGAAACAATGCACTGAGGAGGTCTCAGCATCAAATTTTATTTATGCACTACATTTTTAATGGACTGTTGATATAGTCTGTGTTGAAGCAATTTCGTTTCTTAAAAATATTAGTTAGTACACCCCGCCCCCCTTCCTCCGGAGTACGTAGAATAGAATGAAAGCAGATCATTAAATTGCTATATCTCTAATTTCAAACAGTTAAAAATAAGAATTCGAAAGTCAGATATAAATTCTAACATTATATTTTCTAAATAATAAGAAATGCTTAACAGACACTTAATTGCCCAAATACCACGCAGTGTGATAAACAGAACATACTTCTAATCGCCAATTTATGTATCCAAACTGCAGCACTTGCCAGTACATTTAACCCATTTTACTGCAAGCAAATTGTTTTCAAGTACATTTACCTCCAATGTTTCTGGCAGATTATCTGATGTCTGTAAAGAATAGTAAAGCCATGAGCAAATAAATAAAACAATCATGCAAAGTCATCAGTAATGAACGGGCCGGATTTATTTTTTATAGAGCTAGATTTTAAATATAGGACTCATTTTGAAAGATTTTGAGATATGGATTGGCATTCTAAAAATTAATGCAGGCAAACGTGTGATTGGTGGTGCCTTCTAGAGTACTATTTCCCTCATAGCATGTACCCTATAGGTTCCTTGCTCTTACTGTCAGTTTAGTACTTAAAGATAACACAGGAAAAACTCAAGTATGCAGCTTTTTGTCGTGGCTATTTAAATGGATGTTTGCGATTCCAGATAATCATCTGTACACAATTGGTATATGCATCCCCCACTTGGCCATCCATTCCTTGCTACTAGAAGCATCTTTTTCAATATCCAATGCCTTGGAGATTGAGAAAGTAATCAAATATCCAATAAGCCTGTAGAGCTCTTCTGAGGCTGTTGATAAAGTAGTGCATGGAGACACTTGCTATTAAATTCAAGATCATTGCCAATGAATAAGTCCTGGGCTACCTACAGTAGGCAGCTGGGACGGAACCTCTGATGAAAAAACGCACTGCTGATCCAGAGATCCATCCAAGTACAAGCCAGTCTCTAACCTCTTTTATGTGTGCAAAATGCTCACAGATAAGGTTTCAGGAATACATAGAACAAAATGATCTCTTCCACTAACACGTCAGGATTCAACAGAAAAAGAAACCACAGTAGCAAATGGTATGGCAAGTTCCTAGCACTGAACGAAAACCAGAACTCAGTCCTGAAATTTCTCAACCTTTTTGCATAAAATGCTACAGCTGGCAATACTGTCTTTTTAAAAATAATAAGGCACTAGATCAAATAGTTTCGTAAAGTTGTCAAAAAGAGTATAGCCAATCAAATCTGAAGGACAAAGGCCCATCCCAGGGTTGGGGTAGCACTATTGCGACTGCTCTGTAACGACCACAGGTTGAACCCCTTGGGCTCCAGTTGGCTGACATGAATGTCAATATACAACA
Source organism: Lissotriton vulgaris (assembly GCF_964263255.1). Classification (NCBI taxonomy): domain Eukaryota; kingdom Metazoa; phylum Chordata; class Amphibia; order Caudata; family Salamandridae; genus Lissotriton; species Lissotriton vulgaris. The sequence goes on from NC_141687.1 coordinate 255,355,914, forward strand.
GTATCCAGACAATACCTAGCGCTACACAAAGGTCTGATGAGGGCATGATCTAGATGGTCACTTCCTCAGTGCGATTTATGCATGGATGGCAAAGGTATACCTCTAGCTCAAACTGAATCAGACTTTAAAAAACATGTTTTAGAATTGGATCTCTTTAATGCTGGTTAAGGCAACATCCAACTAATAACTGTCCTAGACATACCTCACCCATTGAAGAGTGTCCTCTATATTGTGGTCCACCTAATCAAAGTTTTTGGAATATAGAAGTTGCATGTATGCTAAAAGAAGTCCATGTCTCACTCTGCCCCCTGCATCAGTTTGATTATCTAGAAGTTAGTGAACTCAAGCGCTCCACCATCCCAGAACACAAACCTATCCAGTGATCTTGTAATGTTCACAGCAGCTGTGACACACACAAGAAAAGATGATCGATCCCAGGCTAGATCTGCAGACTTTTGTCCCTTCTCCACTACTGAAAAGAGATGAAATCTTATCTGTCTAACCACATTGCAGTGGACCCACCCTATCACTGGGTCCACCGACTTGAGGAAGTCCCCCTAGTCGGTGTTCCCTAATGCACTGCTGTAATCATGTACCTCTCTTGATTTGTTCCTGTTCACCCAAAATACATCTGAATCAGAGATGATGAAACCACAACTTTAAGAAAATTACAGTGGCTAAACCATGTATGTATACATAAATAGTGTTATTTTACATTCAATGATCTATATCACTACGGAATGGAACAGGGAATGTGGAAATTATGGAACAAACCTATTTCATAGCCCCCCCCCTTGAGCTCAGCTATGCTTCCAACAAAGTAAGTTATACATATTGGCTTAATTTTTGACTCTATCCTGTTTTATCCCCCACTTTAAAAGCATTCAGTAAAAGGACCAATTTCAACTATCCCTCTGTTTGTCCAACCACTGATGCAAAAAAACATTGTGTGGAACGGAGAAGAGCACCGAGTATCACAATGTGGTCTCACAAAAGCCTTCCCAAAAAACTCGATGACAGGCAATGGCAAGTGCAGAATTAGGCTTTCTGTCAAACGATAGAACTGTGATGAAACTAAACCTCTGAATGAACCCCAATGGCTTCCATTTGGGTGGTCAGTTTTAAGTTAAAGGCTTTGCATACCATGCAATAAGTTATTTAAGCAGAAGGGTTCAAGCTACATATAGGACCCAGCCACTCACAGTGAGTAATCTCAGATCAGCCAAACACATAAGACCATATGCCAGGAGGAACTAAAATGACAAAGCCATAGTGGAATTTCTTTGGCCTTACATTTGGAGCTAAAATTCATAATCTACTTTTCAGGGGACCTGTTAAAACAAGCTGCCACAGCTGTATCCTGTAATGTCTGTAGTTTTCTAGAGAGTCTGAACTGCCTATAAAGAAGTTGTACTTTACTTGCACTAACCGCATTTGATACTATGCATGATTACAGAAGTATCAGCTAGTATACAATTGCAAAAAAACATTTTTGGCAATGCCACGTGTGGCACAAGATAAAACACTTCAAATAAAACAAAGTGTCATCCTCTTTTTATGAGCTCATACCCTCCTACATTAGCATGTTCACTGGATTGTTGAAAGCTGAGCAACCAACTGGATTTCCCAGTATACAGTCGGTAGGCAGTGGTAAAACACTGCTCTGGAGTTAGGGCGAACAATGTATGCACAGCACTGTGATTGACCAGAGGATGAGTGACAGATCTGGCACATTCATGTGGTAATGGTAGTTACTGCCCTTATCCTCCCCTTGTGCGCCCGTCTATGGCTCGGGAAAGTAAGTCAGTGGAGACCAGTGGATAGCATTATTGAGATTTATCGGTCTGATCGTGATTAAATATGGAACTCAACATAAAGCGCGACTGACGTTGCAACTTTAATTTAGTCCAAAATATATATATATATATATATATATATTAAAACACATGAAGGTTGCTGGAAACATTGACTAGAGTTTTGTCCTTATTTGAAACTCAACGTTACCTTAAATACAATGGGGCAGATTTACAATAACTGGCGCATCCCTGCATATCTGCAGTAGATTTCACTCCGCCACTTTTAGGAGGCGATCCACGTAGAAATCAACATGAGACATTCTTGGGGGAAAAAGTTTGAGCGCTGGCCACCTAGTTATCAAACAAATTAAGGAGTTCGGTGTCATCAGCGTAGCAGAAGAAAACATTGAAGGTCCGCGTCATTAATGGATTCACTGTAGTAATCTGAAAGCAAAATGGACAGAAGTGATAAATAGCCTGGGTGCTTTACTGGACCGTGAGTCCAAAGCCGCTGAGGTCCAAAAGAATAAGGGCCCCACTAATATTAGCTTTAAAGGTCATAAGCAAGTCGAGAGCAGTCGTAAGCAGGGATTCCGTATGATAGCTGGAAGGGGATCCAGGAACCAAGAGGGCGCTCTGCTGAAAGCACTCTCAATCTTGGAGGGAGACTGTAACAGTAAGAAGCTGCAACACTCAGCATGCACACAGCAATCAACATTAGACGGCTTATTATTTTTTTTCATCAGCAGCACAATCACCAGCGTCTGCTTTCAAATGCATGACTTGCAGGTCTGTAGGACTGGAGCAATGTTATTTGAGGCAAGCACTGACTCATGGAACCGTGGTGCTGGGGTGTCGCTGACCTGACAGCAAGACGTCGTGAGTGAGAGCTGTAGCGAGAGGGGAAAAGGAGTCAAGGGAGGATACAGGAGCCACAGCTTCTTGGGCGCAGTGGTCGATACAAAACCACCCGCTGACAGATGCACAAAAATATGCTGTGCTTAGATTTTGGCCATGCTCCAAGCATTTGTTTGGAATCACTTAAAGCAAGAAGTGATGAGGGCTCCTTGTGAAAATCTGCTGAATCCCAGCATTTGCTCATGCCTTGACTTTATGGTAAAAGTCCTTAGTAACCAGCTTCAGGAAGCAGGTGTGACCAGTCTGTATATTGTGCGCTCATGATCAAGGGGAGTACCTTTTCTGTAGCATATTGCAAGCAAGGGTTTATTCTTTTAATAGCTATATCTTTGAGGTTGTGAAACGGTAAAGAAGGATAAGACACAACCACCTTCAGTAGGTACTGAAGCAGTGCAACTTAAGAGGTTGAGACTGTGACAAAAAGGTTGCAGGTTTACTGAGGAATGGAGTTAGGCCAGTACGTTGTGTCCCTTGAGCTCATGCTCCCTCTTTCTCTAACTCTCTCTAATATCTATATATTTTGTATGTGTCACCAGAACCTAGAGTTGGCAATATAGGATCATATGACATAGGACCGGTTATGATTTTTATTTAACGTGTTTTTTGGGGCTAGTTAGCTTGAAAAGCCTGTTTTCTTCATAGTAACTCATACATTGGGAACTGACTGGAATTAGATGCTTTTGGTGTTCTTTAGCTTTCTTGAATACATAGATTAAAAAACAATGGGCAATGCTAGGGTCAGTGGATTAACCCCTTCCGTGCGGCAGCGATTTCCCCCGTGTGCGGCCGCCGGACGAACAGGGGCGGGCCGTGACGAACCCCAGCCGTCATCAGCACACGAGCACCGTGGAGCGTGACGCCTGGGGTTCGTCACCAGCATGGAAGGGGTTAAGGAGATTCTGTGGCTGCAGCATATACTTTACAGACTACACTAAAAACCTTTAATCTCAGAGGGATGAAAATAATGAGTGCGCTGCATATTTTGCATTTTTGTTGCATCATTTGGTCTTCCATGCTGCATAATACTAGTTGCCCAGACAAAGTTAATAATAATACTTGGATTTGTATAGGTCTGCTAATCACCCGTGATGGTCTCTAGGCGCTGTCCATATGCACAGGAAGATTAAGTGATATGTTTAGAATCACAAGATGTTAAGCCAACGCCGAGACTTGAACCAGGATCCCCAGCTCCAAAGTCAGCAACTCTGGCCGTTATGCCATATCACCCAAAGTTAAACCTCTACAGAGTCGTTTGGGGGCTGTCATTATCATGAGGAAATCTGTATTTCATATGCTGCTGTGAAATATTGCCCATATTTCATAGTTACCTGTCAAATGTTTTTTATGCCACAACAACATACAACATACCAAAGATAACATTTGAGGGTTGGTTTCAAAATATTAAAATAATGTCTATAAATTGTGTTTGTGCCTTTCTCTCTGTGCATTATCTAAGATTTGTGGTACACTTGTTCTAAAAGACGCCGTAAATAGTTTGTCGACATTTTCGCATTTACCCTGTCTACCATTTGGCAAAGGTTAATTCTAGATTTTCAGTTGTTGGTTAAAGTAGCCACATTTAGGAATACATTGACTGTGACGTGTTAACAGATACACAATGTAGAGACATACAGGGCACCCATAATCTGATACGTGGCTGACTTTTGCAGCGCAGCTAGCCTTCCACAGTCCTTACCCTCAGGATAGCTCACAATCTTCGTATACGCCTGCCTATCTCTACAGCACAATAGTATCCTGTCAACTGTCTTGTTTTTTTGTTCCTCATTTGGGGGGGGGGGGGAGGGAGGGAGCCTTGAGCAATGCAGAAAAATAAAACGAGGATTAGCATAGCTAATATCTCAAAATCACACTAAATAACAAATTTCATTTCAGAAATTGTATGCATTAAAAAATAACACTTTGCCAAGGAGTTGGCCTGGTTACCATTAATAACCACAGAGTACGGGTTTTGGTTTCCAGCAAATGAGCTGTGGCTATTTCTCTTTTGTTTACATCTCTTTGTGTATGGAGGCATAGCTGTTCCTGGGAAGCCAATCGTGATCCTATCGAGTGGTACAATAAGGTGCTAGATACTTGCGGGCAGCAGCACGATGGAGCGCAGCAGGCAGAGTCTGACATGCACAGGCAGTGCCCTTGACAGCCACCCAGCCAGAAGAGAGGAGGCGAGCCAAGACTGCGGCAGGCGAAGCAGCTCCACAGCTATCGAAGAGTCGCTCAGGCTGGCTAAATGCCTGACTGGTGGGTCTGGCTACTCTCAGCTAGCAGGGAACCATATGCCTTCCATACCACAAGGAACTCAGGGGCAGATCGAAAAGAAAGTGCCTCAGCGTGGAGCCGCAAGCCCTTTGGCTGCGCAACACTGTGGCACTTTCAGAGCACAAGAATGCAACATATTTACAAGAATATGTCGCATTCCTGTGCTCTCCCCTGCGCTGGCGCACAAACAGCTGTCACCATGGTGCAAGGATGCCTGCGCCATTGGGAGATTGTTTTTGTGCAGGAAGGGGCACCTTCCTGCTCAAAAACAATCACAGGAGGCTTTTCCCTCTTTCAATGCATGCTGTAGAATGCAGCACGAATTGAAAGAGGAAAAAACGAGGAGAAATATAAACTGTTCTCCTCGTTACGCCACCTCTAGGGTGGCGTAGCATTCAGACCCATCTCCAGATTTAGGACTTCTCATAAATCTGGAGATGTGTCTTGTTGCATGGGAACGCCCACAGCAACACCTCTTCAACGCAAAGTGCTGCGTGTGAAGGGGCTGTATTTACAAGGAGAGGAGAAGTCATGCAGGGTGGCTTTTCCTGTCCTTGTAAATATGGTGGACCCCCGTGCAACACCAGTAAGTCATGAAATGTGGCATACTGGTGGCGCAGGGGGTTTGTAAATCTGCCCCTGAGCCTTCTGCGCCCAGTTTTGAAGGACTTGATGAAGGTTCAGATGAAACTAAATCTAACCAGACTGCTTGCCTGACTGAAGTGTGCGCTCAGACCATTCAACAAGCACCCTTTATGTCCACAGTTGTCTGACACGCGGCCTGTATTGGGTGGGTATGTTCATGACAACTTTACTAATATTTGGTGCGCCTTACTTCACAGCCAAAGAAAAAAACAGGTAATGAATAGCTTTTTTTGTCAAGTGTGCACACGCACACACACACACACACACACACTCCCCCCTGGACATGTGAATGCGGAGTGTGAATTTACTGCTCCTGAAAAGCGCTGCGTGGAGAGCACTGCAGCTGGAAGTCCCCCATAGCAGTATTTGCTCCTCATGCTGCCCACCCATGTCATCAAGACTACTGAGGCAGGCGAGAAGATCAGTCTGACTCCATTCATTCAATCCTTGGTCTCTAGGTCAAGTCTGTCAACTTTGGCATCCACTGCTTGTGTGAAGGGGACACCTGTCAACAACATTGAGGACACCAACTCAAGAGTAAGGCTTTGTCACTTCTAGAAACCCATTACAGGTTACATCTAGAGATCCAGCAGGGAAGTCATAGCCTCATGCCAATCCATAGCGCCACCTCCCCTATCTTATGATGAAGATGGCAGCCAGTTGAGTTAGATTATGCAATTGGTGGAAGGTTTAAAGTGTCTGATAAGTCTATTAAAACTACTTTACTAAACATTTTTGACCAGTGTCCAAGGTTTGCAACGGCTCTGCAGTGTTCTTCTTGCCAATGTTTATCACCCGCTGAGTAGTTGCGGGAATTGTTGAGCAAACAAATCTGCCACTCTTCCCGCACACTGGGGCTCGATCAGATCTTAGTGTTGTCTAAAAACTCACCTCCATCTGTTTTGTTTCTTTGACCTGCTTACATTTCATACAATGCTTCATGTGTAAGTTACCCTCACAGATCAATCTTATCTGAAGGATCTCTCTCCATAGTGCTCTTGTGAGGAAGGGGTAGGTGTGTTAAATCCCCCAGTAAGGGAAGACGCTCCTCCTCTCTTTCTCGTAAAGGTCAGGCATAACGCCATATGGTGTGTGCACCATTTTTACAGTACTCTGTCCAAACAATTTGCGCTCGTAGTCTATCAGCTGCTTCCAGAATCCCACGTTGGGTCTGATGACGGGCCGCCTTGCCTTGACCCAGTTGTAGGCCTGCACCAGGGTCACCTTGTGGTATTTCATAAGATAGGCGATACAGAGCGAGGCCGATCGACTCACTCCCGCGGCACAGTGTACCAAAGTGGCACCATGCTTCCGAGCTATGCTGTGGATCTTATCAGCAACGCTGTCAAAATATAAAGAAATTGGAGCATGAGGCATGTCCGCCAATGGGGCCTTTACATATTCAAACTGGGGCCAGTTAAAGTTTGGGATCTCAATGGTGGCGTTGATGATGCAGGTGATGCCCCGGGACAGTAGCAGAGTACGGTTGGAAGCCACACTCCCCCTACCAAGGTAAAGAGAAGAGGTGATCTCTGCAATACCCCCAAGTGACCCATCAGAAACCAGACGGGGAGGCAGGAAGGTCCTCTGGAGGTAACTGTGGCTTCTTGAACTCATTGGACTGGTTTTCGCTCACACTTCCATCGTCAGGAGGCAGACATTCAGGTGACCTTCCCGTCCGATATTCACTTTTCCAGCTTGGCCGATTCAGATTTCCTGCAAAATGTAAACCAAATTTTGACATTCATATTTTAATATACGTTTTAATGGCAAATGTGCGACAAAATACATGTTTTAATTACAGCAGTGTGCTGCAACCTGTCACGCATTCCTATTCTATAAATCATATACATAATTACTTCCCACATTCATGTCCTTTACTTTTCAACCCTAATGCCTCATTACTGAACAGAGAGCATGGCAGAAAAAAACATAGGGGGGGGGGGGGGGGGGGGTTAGTTAATAAACCAATCAGCCTGAGATTTGCTTTTGACGTCTGTCCAGAAGAAAAGAGGTTGAGGCTTTTACCCCTGATGCCCCAGGCTCCTGCCTACTATGAATTGTAAGTACCTGGGCTAAGCATCTCTTCCGCACTTGACTGTCAGTGGTAAAATGTGGTCAAGCAGTCGGAGCGCGCTCCCTCATTGGAGCAGAGGTGAATGAATACAGATTAACAAGCACAGGCTCTCAGCTCAAAATGCATACTACAGCAAAAAAATAAATGCCCAGCCAAATACTCACCTATGAAAAGAGACAACTAGATTCCTAGTCTAGGAATCTGCACACTGGTTACACCAATTTCCTTTTGTGGCCCTGTGTGTGGGGGCTCGGAGACTCTCAAGGGTAACTGACATTTGCAAAACCCTCTCAAAAGCAACATCAGCACACTGGAGTGACACATATGTAGGCTCTACATCCTTTCCGGACTGGAACAAGTCTACGAAGAGTCACACGGTGCTGACACCTAGGAATATTCAAATGGTGACAAATTTGGGACAGTCTCTTTTCAATAAATTACATTGCCAAAGGTAAGTAACTGGTTTGTTTTGTCTTGTCTACTTTTCAGAAATGTACACCCATTGGTTTCATTCCACTTATCCCTACAAACTGCAAGCAGGTAGAAACCACAATGATAGGGAATACGGATTACCACTTTGACTTCTTCCCAGCTTTCAGGAACAGTCAAAGTCAGCACAACAAAGGTTTGTTGATACTAGTTAGGATGAACAAAACGTACATTCACAATATTTTCTTCCCATTTTTCCTGTTTTTTCTTGGAAAAAAGGTATGAACGCTTAAAGGACAACTGCAGTAAATACCCAAAAAATGGGGTGGAATATGGTAGTAGGGTGTTTTTTCACTTCCTCAGTACTAAAGGGTGGAAGCACATGATGCACTTTCGAGAGTCTTTACAGTTCATAGAAAAATATATGTTTTTCTAGTGAACTCAACAGGGTCATACATCACATACACATGCTCACTTTCCCTGACTCTTTGAAGTAGCAGCTTCTTGTGATTGAATTTTCTTAGCAGTGTCTTCAGTGGTTAGTCTGTGCCGGTTCAGAGGATAGCCACAGTCACTTTCCCAAGGCCTATTTCTCTTTCCTAGAGTTCTCTACTGGCATGTACCAGAAACTGATTGCATGTTCACCAGGGTGACAACACATGCTTCAGAGCTGGTAAAAGGCAATGGTGGCCCAGATACTGGTGTAAGGGACCACGCCTCTGCTAAGGGACCACAACTGGGGACAGCAGCCTTAGTACCATCAAGGGCAGTTGAGATGGTGCAAGAGGTGAATGCAAAGATGGTTGGGGGGTGGGGGGGCGTCAGTGAGAGAAAACAAGTGAGGTGCGTAGTCTTGAGTGTGTGAGTGACTGTGTGAAACGCTTGAGTTTGAACGAGGGGTGCGTGAGAATGTATACATGTCTGAGTGACTGATCTGAGTGTGCCACAGAAGGAATAACACTACTTGGACATATTTCTTTTGAGTGATGCATATGCTTCCTGAACTTGTTCTTCCCACACTGCCCTCCAAATATAAGCCTTGACCATTCAATTTCACTACCTTATGAAGTTTAGGCCAAAATGAAGCTCCTTTGAAACTTAGTGAGCTACCTTTACTACCGAGTTCCTGTGCCTCCAACAACAGCAAGCCATACTTGATACAAGACCTAACTGCCCTGCCGGAACAAAGGCCCAGAAGACATGACCTGACACAGGAGGCAAGTGGTGTGGGTTTTACACCCTAGATGTCCGAGAGAATTGTATACTACCGAATATGTGCAAATCATATATAATTACGTTCATGGAAAACATAGGTTAAAGGCTGCATCTACAGACAAGCTAAACGCAAACTCTGGTGTGAAGTAGGTCTATCATGTTACACCCTGTTTTGCACACTATAATTTCATAAAATGTTGACTCTTCCTCCCTCCCCGCCCCTCCCCCCGTTGCTGATCACACTTACACATGAGCACGGTCTGCCTTAGAAAACAGTCCCTTTTAGGATGCATACATCAGCACAGACCAATATGCTCACAATCAGCACAAGAGCGTGTTAGAGAGCCCTAGCATCCTCATCTCATGCACTCAACACAGCATCAAGCGCATTTAGAATAAACTAAACACTGACCACCCAACTGCAATGTCATGCACCGCTGTGACCATAGAAACACTTTGAAAAATCTGGTATAGACAAAAGCTCCTGCACCAAAATGAAATACGGGAATTGCAATGCGCAGTTAGAGTACACCCTTTCCTGACAGAGATGGACAACTGGCCGGGGACTCAATACAGGAAAACATATATTCTTTCACACACCCACCCATAAAAATCTACAGCAAGCTTGCAGGATCGAATGTGATTTACCTTCACATTAATCTACACAAACACTAATCTCACACAATCAAACGCCAGCAACCATCAGACAGTCGGTTTACGGTCGTTGCAATTCCGCTACAAAGGGTGCTGTGCACAGCTGGAAAATGTAAAGGCTTCTTAGAACTTTACAGATATGAACATGCTCCAAAGAGTTTTACATACCCGGACCAGCCTTGGGCCTACTACCCTGTCTTCAAGAGCATGAAACAAATAGAATGCGGTTACACATGTCTATTGGGAGTCACCTATATTAAGCCCATGGTGCAAGAAGTGCAGTATTAATGTTCGGTCAGTGGCCCGACTGCACTAAGCACATGCTACAAATTGTGCTTTGTTTACAATCTGCCTGCATTGAGTGCATAAAATAATCAATCCTTTGTTTTTAATCTATTTGCGTACACTACACTCCTAATACAACAAGCACTGGCAAAGCATTTAAGTCTAGAGTTGGCTTCGAGTATTTTGGCTTTGTCAATGCTTCATTTGTTTGGTTATGGCTTTTATGGTCTGGCTTGACAGTGCAGCTGTTGCAAAACATGTATGTGACTCTACCCAAGAGTGTGGCTTTGGCTCCGCCTACATGTTGGGAGCCAGGAAAACATGATTTGATTGGGCAGAAGCTGTGTGTTTGAACAAAAAGGCGCTTGCCCCCCACACAGTTGTGATCGCTTTCTTTATTTATCCAGCTGTCTAAGCTTGAACGTTAAGGGGCACACTCATGCCATTGTAATGCTATTAAAGTCTCTTCGTTAACTAGATAATTTGTTGTTTTTCACTGACAGCAGCACTGAGGCGAGGAAGGCAGTCATTAGCTTACATGGATTTTTAGGTTTGGCTTGACAGTGCGACGGTTATGTGACGTTTAACCTACACCAATTTATTTTACAGTTCTTTGCTTCCACACAAATACAGATTCATTCCCATGCTATCTAGTTGTGATGCTTTACATTACCATACACCATTCATTTAAAGCAAGACCTATTGGCATTGCCAATGCCTGCTGGAAAATATTGTTGGGGAAACTGCTGAGGACTCAGTAATCTAAAAATACAACAACGGGAATGTAGGCTAAATGCGAAACTATATTTTTGGTCTCTAAGCACACATTGCGACAGCAGTCGCTAGCATTTGCAAGAACTACTTTGTGTGTGGGTGTTCTCCATGAGAAAGGGCAAAATGCAGTGACATCCAGTGAAATTAGCCAATGGCAGAAGTGAGCTGAACGATTGCCCCATGCTGCAGTGGCAGAGGAAAATTGGGAAATTCATAACAGACCAAAGGATGAGGAGGGCTTGCTGAATGTTCCTAATGGTAAGAATATTATAAACATAATTTTAGTAAAATTAAAAGGTCCAAAGATAGTGTAACACTTACAGTACGCGTTGAACTCTGCTTACTCTATGCCTTCTAGACTTGGCCAGTCTCCTCTACCAAAAGAAAAAATTAAAAGCTTGGGGGTCTGGCTAGACCCTGCTCTTAATTTTGCAGTACAGGCACGGAGGGTTGCAGGTACCTGCCTTGCCTACATCAGGCTACTGAGGAAAATTATTAGGCTTCTTCCCTTCGAAGCTAGGAAGATCCTGGTGCAAGCGTTGATCCTGACACGATTGGATTACGCCAACGCACTATATCTCGGTGCACCACTAGGGACAATCAAAACTTTACAGACAGTACAAAACTGTGCAGCACGATTGTTGCTGAATGTCCCGCGCAGATCATCCGTTAAGCCTGGTCTGCGCCAGCTTCACTGGTTACCAGTGAAACAGAGAGTGGAATTCAAAGCTCTGACTATGGTACATAAGGCAGTGAATAAAACTGGACCTGTGCTCATTCAATCCATGTTCTGCCTATATGCTCCCAAGCGGACCCTGAGATCCACCAACAAAAATCTGTTAGCGGTCCCCAAGACAAGGAGAGTGCGTACAGGAGGGAGACGTTTTTCCCTACATGCCACAAATCTTTGGAATTCGCTTCCTGAAGCAATTAGAATGGAAACAAATCATTTAAGATTCAGAAAATTGTTAAAGACCTTCCTGTTTGTCTGAATCTCGTAGTCTGAAAGAGTTAAAAGCGCTGGGATGCCCTCGGGTAGCCATGCGCCATACAAGTGCGTAATTCATTCATTCATTCACATGCTCCATACAGCATTTACACACTGTGTTTGGCTGGGCCAAGTCCAAGATAAAAACCACACACAAAAACAAAAGCGAGTCAATTGGTTTCCTAATTACTTATCTGTGGAGACCCTGTTACTAAGGTTTTGCATCCGAATCACTAAAGAAGTTATTGTATGTTGGCACTGTGTGATGCTGGTTTTGAGCACGCATTACCTTGACTTGCAGGCTATTGACATCTTCCTACGGTTGAACGCAGCACAAATGCAGCTCTGGGCTTGGAACGTTCAGTTCTTTCTTCTAAAGCTCTGAATCCCACATAAGAATTTCAGGCAGACATCTGATGCAACCAGATTCAAGCCTCTGCTTAACTCTGGACTTAATGGCTTTCTGTTGCATAAAGAGCATGACTAATTCCAGAGGAACATTTTTTTTCCTTCATTTTCTGCTTCAGCCCAGACAAAGCCTGCTCTGTCACACCATGTTAGTACAGACAATGGCATGAATATTCAGGGCCTGCAGTTGGCAGCCAGACCTGCGATAATGCCCTTGCTGTGAGCAGAGATGTGTGCAGAGCCTGCTTTCTCCAAGTGAGAGGCTTCACCTGCCAACAAGCTTGCAAAGAGCTGGACTAAAATAGGTCCAGTTTTGAAATCAATTTCTGGGGCGATAACCAAGTTTCTAAGCAGGATTTTGGACCCCGGGTGATCAGTTTGCAAAGTCGTTGCCATCACCCGAGTACTTCAAACCTTTCCTTTTTAGATTTTGCCTGCCGACAGAACCTGCACTGTCGCTTGCGAAATCTCTTGTAGACTAAAAGCGTAAAGGGGGCTTAAAGCCCGCCCATTATTTACTATTGGTTGGCTTCAATGTCACTCTTGTTTACTTGCTTCTTATTATTCAGTGTCTCCTGTTTCCTCCTGGGGCTTCAAGTGCTTATTCCTGCTAGGTAGCCCGAACCAACTACAGCTTCCTGTCTGCGGCCAGTGTCCTCCTGCTGGCTGCGTGCTTCGACATGTACTTTTTTTGTTCATTTTTTACTGTTCTTCATTTACTCTATAAGGGTGCATGTGTCTGCAATTCGTCTCCCCTCCCCCCGCTATCTAGGATTTTGTGTGCTCCCTCCAAGCTCCTATCTGCCTCCCACCGTCCCATTCTTGCCCAACCCTCCTTAAGTAGCTGGCGCACCCCACCCAGTTTGCACTGCTGCTTTGCAGGCTGGGATTGGTTTGAGAGTGAGCGACATCTATACAACTTTGTTAATGTTATTTAGATAGAACATGGCTTAGAGTTATTAAAAAAGCACAATGAAGCGACGGCGTCATAGCGCTTTTCTTATTCTTTACCATACGCCATGTTTCCCAGCAACCTGTACTGCTGTGCAACATGTCTAAAAATGTTGACAAAGCCAATAGACTTTGCACATTGGTTTTGCCAATGCTTATTGTGAAGTCTTTCCAAGTGGCACAATGTTTTAGTGTTTTTGTGTGCTGTGCCCATCTGAGGTCTAACTTACGGAGAACACCCTCCTCCTGTGCCAGGATGTCCTCTTTTTTGAGTGCCTTTTGGTATTTAGAGTTGATTGGGAACTTCCAGTGGAATGGTTGCAGTGTTTCAGGAATTAGGAGTAGGATGCATAGAAGTCGCACACCATTGCTTTCTTCTTCCGTCACCACTTCATGGCCTTTGCACAGATGTGCAACAATTGCACTGTCAGCCCGACAAGTGCCCACTAGTATAACTGTGGGAGAGAGGCCTGTTTTATACAAATCCTTTACTCTCTAGGTTGAAACCCATTGCTAAGCCTCATAGACCTTGCATCAGGTCAGATCCCTCATATGTTTTAGCTGTTTTATGTGTGAAATGCTTGCAGTTCTGTTGATTAGGCTCCACCTGTTCTTTGTGTGAAGGAAGCTTGCACTGCTGCTACGCACGCTGTGATTGTTTTGTGTATGAGCGAAGCCTGTCTTAACAAAAATGTTACTGCGGCTGCCTCTTGTATCCGGTTGTGGAGCTTTAAACTGTTGTTTGTTACCTGATCTGTGCTTGCTTAGTGTGTGGGTCGACTGCGTCTGCCGGTGTGAACTGGACACAAGGCATTCTTCGTTAAGGATCTTGGGTGCCTTACAAGAATTGCAGCCAGAACCCTCAGACATGCCACTCCAAGGTATCAGCTGAAAAGATGATCTTTTGTTAAGTTACCCCATCCCCACATTTTCTAGGGCTTCAGCGAAGGCTTTGGATACATCCTACCTTTGCGACTCACCCACCTTTTTAAAGGGGCAGTGATTTACACTGCAGCGGCAAAGATTAGTTAACGTAAATTCGAGGCCTCTCTGTCACAAAGTTGTCATACCAAGAACCACTTTTGACCAGTCTCACAGTGGGCCCTTAAGCCGTTGTTTATCAATAATCATTAAGAAAACCTCAGAGGACGATCAACTAGCAACAGCCAACACACCTAAGCTGTAACTGTGCTCTGAAAATCCAACCACGCAACACAACAGCCTTCTACAAAAAAAATACCCACACTGAAGCTAAGAGGAGGGGGGGGATTGCCCTCAAGATGGAACAGGGCCTAGGTGGCTTTTTAGAGCTTTGGTAGTGGTGAGTAAATGGATTCCAATGAAACTGAAAAGTGATTCAGCAAATAGAATGTGCAAAGAACTGGCCTGTCTCAACCCAAGAAGGCAATGTTCTACCACAACAATACCAGTGTTTGCCCTAGAGAGTCCAGTACTTTATCACAATAAGAATATAATGCATAATCATAAGTTTGCTGTCATTTTTTTCAACTTGCTATTGCACTCTAACCGTACACATACTGACTGTACATTTATAATAGAAATTGATTTTAAACATATTGGAGAATACATTAAAGTATTTTTAGTTGGAAAAGAAAGTTGCAGTCACATTTATCTGATTCTAAGCATCACCAATGTGGATTTCTCTGGATGAGATTGTTTCAGACACTAACCTTGGGTTACGCTTTCAGTTGTTCAATCTGGAGTGTTTGAAATGGATGCGGATAAAAGAGGATCTCGTCCATGGGCGTCCGCAGGGGGGGGCAAGGAGGGGCGCTTGCCCCCCCCTGGAGCGACCCTCCTTGTCCCCCTGGGGACGCCCATGAAAACCATGACTTCAAGACGGGGTTCTCACTCTCTTTCCTCTCCTTTCTTTTATTTGCTTCCCTGTGAAATGGATCCAAAAACGAGAATGACGCTTTTGCTGGAAATGTTGCATTTTAATTCCAAAGTGCAGCATTGGGAATAAAAGGCTAAAAATATAAAAAATAGATAAATAACTAAATAAAGTAAGACAGAGTGGTAGCAAACTGGCAAAACTCATTTTATTCACACTGAAACACATTAGCGCCACTTTTACATAGTTTGCCAGTGAAGCGCTATTTTTGTTTTCGTGTCTTTGTTTTCCCTGGACTTGGAACTAGTGCACCAATCCTGGAGGTACTGCAATGTGTGGATTGGAAAACAAATTGTGTGCTACGGCTCTGCGTCCAGGGATGTGGTCTTTTTACCATACTGCTTACGTTTTGTAAGGATATAAGCAATGGCCATTGGAATGGGTCCATTCAGGGGCCTGTATTTGTGTCCTTAACTTTTCAGGCAAAAGCACTCACTGATTACTGAATAGTGAGTGTAAAAGCATTAAGGTAACCATGTTGTTCCTGCTTACATTTCCCTTGGTTTGCTAAATTTAGCATTCCCTACAAGTGTTTGCTTTTTCCGGGATGTTGTTACTTTTTTTTTTGTAGGCCGCATATTTCTCTTGTCTAGTGCGTAATTTAAATTGAGCTGCATCCAGGTGTTTATAGCGGGTAACAATTGGGTTGTAGTTTAAGACAGTGGGAATTTTTCTCAGTGGGGCAGTACGGTGTTCAGTGGGGGAGAGGATGTGGCACTATGGTCAGAGCTGCTGAATTTGGAACTGGGAACTAGGTTCAGCCTTAATAAACAGTCCACCAGACCACTCTCCTGCGAGAGCACAATCACATGCTAGACCTTAGAAGGCTTTGCAACACCTTAGAAGTCCTGATGTCTTTCGCACAAGCAGGTGGACCCTAGCATGACAAGTGTAGGTTAACCTTCAAGGCTTGTCCACCACTATTCATACTGAAGTTCACCTCCAGTCTTGCGGGCGGACCTATGAAGCAGCACACCCTAGAACAACAGTCACTGAGGTCACAGGACCCTTAAGAAGGGCCAGCTCTAGAGCGGTGCAACCAGTGTGACCGCACCGGGTACTGTGGCATCATGTTTGCAAGTATATTATGGTTTTAAAAATGCTTGCTGCCTCCTTCCTGGTCTCCAGCACTTTTCGGCAACAATAAAAATGTCATGATGACGCTGGTGATTAATCTTCTTCCTAGAGAGAGATCAGAATTTTGTCTAGTGGAAGTTTTGACTCATGGAAAGATAGCTCAAAGGGTTAATGTACTGGCTGCAAAGAACATGCGCCATGCGGATCACAAAGTGCACATAATGTAAATAGGTCAGTGGACTACTGCTTTTGTCAGAGAAATCCTTTTGTTACTTGTAATTTATAAGGTAAAATCCTAACTTAGAACAGTGAGCTATTAACTGTCATCTAAGAGCTGCATACAAACTGCAAGGTATAAATTAGAGCTTTATGCCCCCCCCCCCCAGTCTATGATTATCCTAATTTCCCAAAAAGTGTTCTTTTGGACAGAAATCAATTCTGATTATTAAGGAGAACCCCCAACCATGGTATTGCGTTTTAAATTCCGGGTATTGTGTTTCTCCAGACCAATCACTATAAAACTATACCGGCTACTAGTATGGTTGTCATGTGACTCCTACACCTTGTAGTCCTTAGTCTTATGTAACATTTCCTATACAGTGATTTACATACATGTTGATTGTCTCTGTGTAATGTGTGTGATGTAAAGTGCTCTGACACCCTACAATGATATAAGTGGCACTGTAAATCAAATTAAATGCACCTGAGAAAGAATGGTTGTGGAGACTTGGGGGGCACAGTTAAAGAGTGGTAGTGAGGGAATCCATGGCAGAGGTGGTCATTGGGGGGCACTAACAAACATTAATGCACAGGACACCACCAGTGCTATGGCTGGTCCTGCCCTTGAGGCCTGTCTGCCTCACCGATAGGTACCTCCATTGGCCTTGTTTCAGCAGTAGTAGCTGCAACTCACCAGGGATTGGCAATGCAGGATTTGCACGTACACCAAACTAAGCTCGCAAACTTCACAGTCTCCCTGCTTCATTCACATGCACTTTTAACATGTGCTGCCTGCTGTGGGGCCACTGGAATTAATTATGTAGCAAAGGATGACAACATTATGCCGTAGTGTTGACTAAATAATGCATTAAAAAAAAGGCTGCAGCGTAAGGCAGTATATTTTCAGATATTTATTATTTTGACGTCTGTACACATGCTAACAGTCTCTGGAAAGATTTTGCCTTATTAGTAGCAGTGTAACATACTAACACAGCAGTGAGAAAGGTGACCAGTCAACCTTTACAATAGGCCATCCACTCCGCAGTAACACACGTCACATGTTATATTAACTTTTGATATGTTTGAGCTACAAACAATTTATTGGTTTAAATGTTCAGATTATGCAGCAGATCTTGCATTATGAGGCAAATATGGCAGAGCCATAATTTTAGAGAAAACATTAGCAAACTAGGATATTTTGCCATTCATGTTTGAACTGCTGTTGTGGGAAAAGGGAGAAGTGCTGATGACAGAAACTCCATGGCTCGGAGACAAATGGCTTGTGTTTCCACATTATCGTATTTGGTACATTCTGCGATTAATAGAAGCATATCCCACCTTGTGAATATATTTTAATGTCAATAACTCATTATAACCTTAAATAATCATATCTATTCATTAGTTGATTAAACTGGGCAGTGAAATGCCAAACAAATACAAAAAATTGGGATGTCTGCACATTCTGGCCACACCTCTGGCTCCACCCACAGATCCAATCTTTGGGTTATTCCAGCCCTCTGATTCTCCGCCCACTGTTCCCCACTTCGACCACTGTGTAAGACTCAGCATCCCTGGACCTGTGCTGTGCCGCCGCTGTGGGGGCCGCATGTGCCACACATTTACGGTGCCAGGCTTCGGCATAAGGGAGCTGGCCATTATTGTATCCCTAAACATGCGCACGTTGTCAGTTTGACATTGACTACACGTAGAGGGACTCTAAGTTTCTTTTCAAAAATATAGCTAACATTTGGACCTATACATTTTATTTTGTATAAATTAATTGATCGTGTGTAAAATTTAGCAATGCCCGGGGAATTCTAGTAAAGGGAGCACCCATTGGCACATCACTAGCGTGTGTGATTGCTGCATCTAACTTTTACGTTGTGCTTTAACTTTGGATACAAGTTATCATGAATTCTAGCACCAAGAAGCCAATATTTGTGAATATGTGTGCTACAAATAATCCCCAACATACACTTTGCATACAGTATATTTAATCTGGTGCTTTAATCATAGGCTGTTTTAAAGAATTCTCATAAAAATCGAATCGTGCTGAAGACAGCCTTGATTGGTGTTGGATCGAGGACCCAGAAGTCTGCACACCTAGCAGACAGACACAAAGCACCTTGTCAGAAAGTTTACGTTTTCCCTACAGGTGGTGTTTGTTGGCCTGTGGCAGGGTCAGTCACATGTCCTGGATTACTGGCATTTAATTGAGTCTATTCTAGTTCTGCTCCCCAGTGTTTCTTGTGCCCCACCTGGCACACATCATGTCGGAGGATGGTGATGACGTTAACATTTTGCCCCCCCCTGGAAAAATTTCTGCGGACGCCCATGATCTCGTCAAGGCCCGATCAGCGCTGTGGAGAGTATTGGACACAGCAGCGTTAACATACAGTTCTGTATCGCACTTAGAAATCCTAAAGATAATTTTTATTCTCGTCATAAACAAACGAAAAGGGTGCACCAGCACTTTCGTACTGGAACAACTAACGAAATTACATAAAAAAAAGCAGTGCAGAGAAGCAGCTAAACAGAAAATGTAGGTCTTTGAGCAGGACTGATTAATGGGAGTCTGTTTGCATCTAAAGTCCTGGAGAATGAGTAGAGTACCCCCAGGATCTACAGAAAACCCAATCTGGGATGTTTAAGGTGATGTGCTTGGTCTTGGTATAAGGTTAGGACGTAAGGCTGTAGTTACTAGTCGGAAGCCTCATACCAACCATTCATTTCAAACGCCTCTCCGCTTCAAAACCTGTGGTATTGATGTATCTCTATAGGACAGATAGAGAAGTATGTATTGGCATTTATATAGCGCACTACTTACCCATAGGGTTCAGGACTGCGTTGCATAACAATTTGATACAATAAAAACAGACGAAGTTCCAGCATTAACAACTTACCTATAAGGAGGGCCAAGTTGGCGGGTTAAAATGTGAACCGATACCTACAATTCAGAATAACCCTCTCAGAAGGAGGAGGAGGATATTACCTACATGGGATTGTGAGTAATGAGCATCTGAGGGAGAAATGCCAATTGTTTGCAGGCTCCAGGAGACAGGCGGATACAAAGACAGTGAGGCTCTTTCTATTTAAATCTTAGCTCCTGGTATATTTTACACAGCAACATTTTGTGTCCATTCTCTTCTAGCTTCTTGGGATGGAAGGCAGTATAACAATGAGCAGAACAGGGGATAGACCCAAGTAGATTATGAAGTGTACCTGATTCCTTCTGAGTCTGTTTGCAATGTAAAAATCCAGCGGCACGGTACACGGCCTTTTATTGCCCCAAATACACTCCCAACCCGTTACACTTCACATACTGGGTTAGTCAATGCAGTATCAACTGGACCATATATAAACTACACTGTGCTATGTTAAGCACGTATGTATATGAACTACTCCTGCCATAGTTAAAATGCTCTCTGTATTGAGTTAGAACTGTATTCATGCAAAAGCACATACTTTATTCATAAAGTAATGTCCGGAAATTGATGCCTTAAGAAATTGAACAGTTTTATACAAAACCTTGATAAAATTTAGACATGGCCAAATGTCATACGTATGATACTAAACAATTGCCTGTCACCTTTGCTACTGGAACTTAAAAGTATATATATTCATATGGGGTTTCTATAGCGCAAATCTAGCCAAAAGCCAGAAGAGCACAGTACAAGGTCAAAGACAAGTATAGAGTCAACAAGTGATAGTGTATTCACTGTTCACGATCCAGCTATCTCGTCTATGATGTAGTGTTCTTTAAAGGAGATGAGTTTTTAACCATTTCGTAAATTGAAACTGCGTTAGGGTGGTCCTGGTGGATACAGGAATACTGTTTCAGATCTAGGTATGCGGGGAACCACCAGAGATAGTGACAAGACAGGCCGGCTGCTGGTTGTGATATTTTTTTTTTATTTAAAAAAATATATATTTTATTGGTTTTCAACCCAAACAACTCCCCCCTCACAAGACCTTCCTCAGTAATGGCAACATATAGGATACAGTGCGTACAACCATTGTTCTCGGGTAGGCTTAAGCTTACATCAATATCAACACCAGAGTAATCATTCCAGCCTCCTCTCCATGCTCTAATGTCAGTAACGCAACTTGCATCATAGGCACCACCAATGTGATGGGGCCCGACACAGTGCCCCCGCTGGTTTAGGTCTCGACCACCCTCCCGCCTGATCCCTTATACCGGTGTGCTCTATGTACTCTAGACCAGGATGTCTAATCATCTGTAACATGGTAGGATGCACTAACGGTCTAATACAGTAGGGCTATCTTCCAATCCCACCCCATACCCTGGCACGCTTCTGCCCTCCCTATGCCCACCCTCATCCCATCTATTTTCAGCATGTCTCAACAGGTTCCTGCGGGTTCCCCAAGGAGTTGGTGTCCGAGTCCGGCTCCGGCCGTTTCAATAATGCTACTAGCGCTTCCCATGCTTGTGCCGATTCCATCGCCTTTTCATTATTCGCTCTTCTGGCTTGTTGGAGCCTTACCATGCCCTCGCTAGCTGCCCAGCTCCTGAATTCTGTTCTCCATCACTCTTCACCAGGGCCCTGCGTGGACTTCCACTTTCTTATTAGTTCCCGCTTGGCCAACAGTAACCCCAAATCAATGAATTTACGTGTTACCTTGGTGCGTGCTGTGTGAGGGTACCAGTGCAGTATGCATGCTCCCATGGTGGGTTCTATCTGTCACCCCACATAGTATCTTAAGTATCTCCACCCAGTATGTGCCGAGCTGCGGGCAACTCCACATCTTGTGCAGGAAGTCTGAAGCAGTCGTACGGTACCTAGGACATAATGCAGTCTCCAAATTAAAATATTTATTTATCTTGTCCGGGGTCAGGTACGCCCGATGTATGACGTAGAAATGGATAAGTTGGAATCTAGCATTCCGCGTACTTTTCCATGCCCTCTCCACCAATTTAGACCAAGTCAATTCAGGTATGTCTCTGCCCAGATCCACCTCCCATTTCTCTTGCAGTCGAGTTAGCGGTTGAAGCCCCTCTCCCATCATTCGCCGATATAGGCATGTTACTGCCTTAATCGTCCCTGCAGCCATTACTACATATTGGCACGTCGGGGATATCTGCGGTTCCATTAGGCCTTTCACCCCAATATTCCTGAATTGCTGCCACCAATGCGGCATGCAACAAGAAATCACCCCTTGGCAATCCATATTTATCCTGTAGTGACTGGTAGTGCAAGAGAGCTCCGTCCTCGTACAAATCCCCAACCATCTGCAAACCCAGTTCTTCCCACTCAGCTAATGCCGACCAGTCCCCTCCGTTTCGAAGGGCCGTACACATTCCCAGAGGTATCTCCGGTGCGTACGGTCGAGTCCCTCCCGCCCTACGCCTACTTCTGTTCCACCATGCCCACAGCCCTCTCCAGAAGTCAGCGATGCGACCCGTAACCGCTGGCCCAAAACCACAGCGGGCTGCTGGTTGTGATGACTTTGTAAATGATACCGCTGATTTTGAGGATGGTACGGGTCGTCAAAAGGTGCCATCAGGATGGGTGGGGAATGTGATCATATTGCTTCAAACCCTGGATGAGATGTGCTGTGGAATCTAGGATGACTCTTGTGGGGTGCCAATGGCAAGTCTTGTAGGCCACAGGGCAGGGCATCACTACCATCCACAGGTACAAAGTTTTTCTGAAGTCACATTCTGGAAAAAAGGCTTAAGAAAGAGCTGATACTAGGCCAGGTTTGTTTTTTGGCAGGGAGTTCCTTGAGGGATAGATTGATATCCAGAGAGAATCTAGGTGACTTGACATTCGGTAAAAGTCAGGGTTCTAAGGAGTCAAGTCACTGAACCAGGTTTGTACTGTTTCTGGTACTGTTGAGATAGATTGAGCTTCCGTTAGGCACTGGACAGCCTGTTCTGAATGAGGTGAAGGCCATGTTTGAGTTGTTGGATGTCTGAAGCTGATGAGACTTTCAAGTAAAGTTGTGTATCATCAGCATATTGGTGAATCTTGTGTTGAAACTGGTATTACCTGTGAGTAGGGCACCAAGTGGGTCCATATAAAGGATGAAAATGAAAGATGAACGTACGAAACCGCAGAATACTTCTCAGGTTATTGGATTTTTTTGTGAACTGGAGGTGCCCATGCGAACCAACTGGTGTCAGTTGTTAAGATTTGAGGAGAGCCAGTGAAGGAAATTGCTAGTAAATCCATTCTAGACTCCAGGGTGCGTATGAGGGCAGGATGGTTGGTTATGCAATATCAGGAGGCGGAGGTCATCTTCATCCATGGTCAAGTCTACGATGTATAAGTTAGTTTTCTCCGTGCTGCAGCATGATCTGAAGCTAGACTGGGAGTCGGGCAGATGGTTAGCATTGATGTGGTCTTGGAGTTGAACATAGACTACTTTTTGAATGATCTTCCTGATGAATCTTAAGCTTGGGGAAGGAGGCTGTGAAAGGAAATAATACCAGTCTGCTCGCTTTACTCTCACAATGTAGTCCAATTTTTTGAAAACGTGCTTGTCTACGTGATTAATTAGACATTCACTACACCTCCTACTTGAGGGGATAGAATACTTATAGTGGACCTGATCTAGTTAGAAGACCTCAGTCTCCCAGGAAGGGTAGAAGATCTTGGAGGCTTTTGATAGGCGAAATAAAAAACTATAACACACGCATATATTACCTATTCTTATGAAACCCTAAAGAAAGAACAACCATCTAGAAGTCACTAAAACCTTGAATTCCAAGATGGTTACAAACACCTCCAATAGCATGATTAGGCCACAAACCCAAATTCAATAGGAGTATCTTACTCTTTAATGTGGTCTGATCAACACCAGACTGGTTTATCAGCCCATTTTGAAATGAAAAGAAATCTATAATAAGCTCCTCTCCTTTCAAAGTGTTCAAACCTTCTAGGTCTCATCTTACTTCATATTCCTTTCGTCGTAAGAGTCCATTATCGCTACCACCGCTTGGCATTCGCTCCTTGCTATATTCTCTAACATAAATTTAAGAACAACATTACACTGATTGTCATCAATGGAGTTTTTCAGATCCATTCACTGATAAAGCAAGGCAATCCAAAGGTAAAACAAATAGAGAAAAGAAAAAGCTTGTCACTAGCAGTTAAAGTAATCTGGGTAATTAGCCGGGTCACTTTTCAAATTGGTCAGTTCCACCACCCCGCCCGTTGACGGTATTCCTGCTGTTGCAATCAGATCTAGTTTCTGCAGTGCTAGTAACTATTTATTAATAAAAAAAAATCATTTTGTTTGTTTTACAAAGACATAGCCTGGTGCATCTGCCAAATGTCCAGCTCGGTTAAGTGTATTGTTTGCAGTCCTAGACTCTACTTAATATCTTACTCATATTCCTGAAAAATTAATAAAGGAACTGCTGCATAAACTTAGACCTACTGAATTGCTTCTAGAGCCCACATGAGCCTGACATTTACTAAAACAAGCTTCTATATATGGCGCAGGGTCAAGACTTATTTGCATATAGCTGGGTCCAAACTGGAATGGCATGTTGAGCAAAAAACTATGAATTTAGGCCCAGATCTCTGTACTGGGGCGAATGTATGACATTGTTCTGCATTCTGTCCATCAATTGTTCTTTTTGCATTCGTCACCCCGAGTGGGACGGGTATGCCCAGACGTGGGTCCTGTACCGTCCATGCGGGGGCCGTTCTTTCAAGCGCCTAGCACCCCAGCTGTGGAATGCCCTTTCTCTTTCTCTGAGAATGACTACCGATCTCTTGGCTTTTAGAAAAAATCTTAAAACTCTCTTCTTTACTCAGTAATTCCTTCACTGCCCCCTTTCGACTGGACAGAAGATCTTCCAGCGCCAGGACACTCCTCGGAGTAGCCGTGCGCTATAGAAATCCACCCTATAACATAACATAACATAACATGCCACAGGAGTCAAGCTACCCTGGCTCATGAGGGCTGCACACCTGAAACCGGTCCTAGGATGCTTTTTTCCAGTCCAGGGAGGACCTGGCCTTGTAGTGTGGGTGGACTGTTCCCATTGGACACAGGGTCAAGACTGATTTTCATATGGCTGGGTCCAAACTGGAATCGCATGGTGAGCAAAAAAACGATGGATTTAGGCCCAGATCTCTGTACTGGGGTAAATTTATGACTGTTCTGCTTTCTGTCCATCAATTGTTCCATTTGTATTACTACTCGTATATCACACTCAGAAGTGGTGATCTCACCTTCCTTTATAGAGTGATTAGTTGCTTACTTGTTTTTAAAATAAGAAAATATCTTATGTCTCCATCCTGCCCCCCTGTGAAGCATCTTTTAGTGGAGAAATTTCTCAACAACTTTAATAATTTTGTGCATCTCTGCTATTGTGCGCTTCCACCATTATGAACTTAAAAAATTATATTATATTATGAAAAAGGTTCTATCAAGTCCAGATGTAATGAAATATTTTCAAGCTGTCCTACTCCATGCAGTCAAACAGTTGCGAATAGTTTTCAGAGAAATGGTGGCAAGATGTAAAATATTTTGGACTGGATTTCATATACAATGTTACCTTGACAGACCAACCCAAACCACTCTTTGGCTCTAGCCATAGGATAAAGGAGCCGCAAGGCTCAATCTAACCAGTTTTACAGGTCTCCTAACAGCAATCCCCGCATCCAGATATTACACCCATAACTGCACAACTACTTTCCAGAAGTATCAAGTGAGTGTGGGAAGGGTGGGGAGTTTCAGTGAGAGTCCTATTAAATGAAGCTATTCAATCAGTGCTAAAAGATGTCAACATCTGCGAAAAAAAGACAGTTTGCTATTTCCAATTCGGACAATGATTCTGAAGCAAAACTTGTTAAAAACAATGCAACAAGAACATAATCTTCAGTAACAAGTCCATCAGCTCAACGGGGTATAATTGACTCTACTTTTAAGTTTATTAACAAAAGAAGAATTCACAAGTGCTCACGGCTGAGTGCGAACAACTTGCTAAAAACAAAGTAAAACTTGCATTGGCATAGCCAATAGGTCTCGCCTTTGGGGCCTTATACGTGTTTGGAGAGAGTTATTGGCTTTGTTAACCTTTTTATTATGTGTTGCAGAGTATTGTGAATGTTGTGCAGCATGTTTAAAAGTTATAATTTAAAGAGTGTTATAATCATTTATCACTTTCTATATAACTTAGAATACATTACATACAACTGAAGTATCCTAATAAAAACCAGAATTAACACCAAAAATGTGTTCTAGTTTTTTTGTTTATGCAAGGAAGGGGGCAGTGGGGGAGGGGAGAGTGCAGGGAGGGAGGGGGTGGGGGTGGGGAGGGGTGGATTGGATTGGAGGTGCAGGGAGGGTGTGGGAGGAGGGGGAGTGGAGGTGCATGGAGGGGGAGTGGAGGTGGAGGCACTTAACATGCGTGATATTGGAAAAGCAGAACACGGCCTAGCCCTCGCTGAACGCGACACATAATATTCCGAAGGGCCCGATAATACCAAAGGGTTCGTTGAAAACATACAATGGCACAAGTTGCGGTTGGCAAAATTGCTTGATATTCCACTGCATAATTCTGTTAATAAATGTAAAAATAGCTTTACGCTTATTTCACGGGCTAATGCTCTCGCCACAGCTGGGAAGCAGCCTCTTGCTATTAAGACCCTGGCAGAAGGGAAACAGCCATCTGTCGGCCACTGGATAGTCATTGTGAAGGGGGCGCTGCTGCCTGCGTGGGGTTCCCTAAACTATTCCTGAAAGAGCAAGCGTGCGGGGGGGGGGGCTGCTTTCCTCCCTCCCCACAGTGCCTTCTTGTAAACTAAAGTCTGTTTTCGTCATTCCCGGTCAGTCGCGTTTATTGTTGCAACGGAGAGTAGCTCCGTTGATTAAAGTGCAACTGATGTTTTCATAAATAACCTATGGCTAGTGGGAGGGGAGTCTGAGTGCTTGTACAGAGCAGTGACAGTACGGCACAAATGTAGATTTTATATACCAGGGCTTAGAGTTGTATGCTGGAGCAAGGTTACCATTCAAATAAATTAAAATGTAGTTTACCAAGCACTGAACACCCATTGTAGGTAAACTAATTGTAGATTTCGACAGAGGAGCCCCGGCTCTCTAAAACAGAGGCCGGGGAAGAGCAGCTGATATTAGAGATGAGTCGGCTGATACCACATGGAGCGCAGCTGGACGCAGAAGGGCGGGCAAACATCTGATAAGATGTGGGGCTTTATTTTTGTGTTTAAAAAAGTATACCAGAACATGCTTACCCGCTGAAAGATTCTACTCAATAAATAAAGTAACAGCAATGATTGTTCTTTTGCTTTCAAATTAATTTTTTAATTAAAAAGCATGCAAAGTAGACTGGAGACAAAGGAAAACAACAGCAGGTCACTTTAAGCACCAGCATAAATTATGCCCTGAAGAAATCAAAGAAAACACTGTACTTTAACCAACGTATTCCCTAAAACATTGGAGAATGGGAAAAAGTTATGTGCGTGGGGGGAGCGAAGTGAAGACACGAGAGCTGAGCCACCACAACACCTCACCTCTAAGTGCACACACAGTCTGGTAGCCTCCAGTAGTCCCTTGTGTCCATGTCTGAGCAGGGGAGCGGTAACGGGAGTTGGGTACGAAAAAAGGTTTACTGAGAAGGGCTCTGCTTTTAAACTTTTGTTGTGACAGAAGTGTATTAATTATATTCAGAAAAAAGGTCATGTATTCAGATACAACTAATCTCCACTACTCCCGTGGCCACGTCAGCAGCGGAAGTGGTGTGGGTCTGAAGCAGCACGCACCTTTGTGCTGGGATGCTGAGCACAGTTTTCAGAGCATGAAGCTGCCAGTCTGCGGCCGCTCTACAACACCTGTTCTTTTTCACAAAGAAGATTATTATTTTGTCCAAATTTTACACAAGGAGAAATTGGACTACAACTTCAAGAAGAAACAGGACAAACCTCACAGCAAAGAAAAAATTGGTCTGATGAGCTACTGGAATTTAGAAACTTCACAGGTCTATGGTTGTGGGAGTCACAGACAGAAAGGCTACTTAATAGTTTACATAAATGAACATAATCATGACTAGAGTCTGCACTGAGCACCTCCTCTACCACCTCCTTCCTTCTGGTGCAACAAGAACAATGCAGGAGGTTGGGCAACCCTTTCATTTCATGCCCAGAGGCAAGTGATTGGAACGCATGCAGCGAAACCACGCCATTCTAATTTAAAAGTAGGTAAGTGGGTCTTTAAAATAAAAGCGGGCGCCTGCTGTGAAGGACAAGTAACCTGAGACTAGAATGCAGCCTGCCCTCCATCTAGCACACTGCGCGCCGCTGCTCCTAATTAAAAACAGATGGTACGCGGCCGCGCTGCAGCTCGCTACCGAGCTCAATAGGCCAGGGGAGAGAGAAGGCAGGTGATGCACCCGCCTTTGGCCAATTGCATGCTGTCTTTCTTAGGAAGACGCATGCAAAGGCCAATAGCAGGTTATGAGAGAAAAAAAAAACATGCAGGAGCGTGTGTTCAGAGTTTAAAGCCCTTACTAAAAGCCTCGCAGAGCAGTGCATGTGGGCCGGCTCAGACGAGACCTAAAAACTGCTACAGTTGGGAGATTTTACTGGTATTTAAGATGATGCTGCTCATTTGCCACATATGGATGTTTGGAGCACTCTTCAGTGGCATTCACCTAATTGTCTGTACAAAATCAACCCTCGGCTACGTAAAGTACCTTAGGAAATGAGGAACATACTCTTACATCCCATAATAGGACCCCTTTTCTGACCATGATCCTAAAGGAGCAGCAACAATTGCACGGATTTATATACAATGAGCTTGCGATGGTACTGCTAGGTCATCGAGAGGCACGCATGTAACTTTGAAACTAAAACTTTGCAACATTGATCTCACCATTATTAACCACAGTCACTGAGAGTACTCCTTTTAATTAAAAAAAATGTGTAATGTAAACTGATTAATTAAAGAGAGGTTGGAATACAGTGCCTTGCAAACAATGGCACTAACCTTGGCAAGTGCGTCGAACGGTCTCTAGACACAAAATGGTCTTATCCCTTTGTCGAGTGCATGTCCAAGGCACATTGCAGTGTCGCCTGCTTTTTTATTGATGTGAAAAAATACTATGTGCTTCTTTTCAGTCTAATGTAAACTATCCATTGTAGTTCACAACACCTGTGTACCCGCCTACAAGAGAACGACCTAGACCCTTTGCTCTAACGAGAGGAGCAGCGGGTAATATACTCAGGTGTGCAGTATCAACAAAGCCAGTCTTGGCTAAGTTGAGTCAAAGCCAGTCGAGGATAATTATTGCACCTTGTTTACATTTTCCCGCACTGCTCACATTGTCTACACGCTCCCTTTGAATATGGCTGCCACGCTTTTTGTCATACCCCAGTCCCTTTTCGGTTTCCATGACTTAACCACATGACCGGCCCTTCACGAACCGACTCATAACTACCCGTCCGTTCACTCCGCTAAACACCCCATGTGCTACGCTACCCCGCCGCCGCGGACCCTGGAACCGAACCTCCTCACCAAACCAAGTAAGTCGGAGCTCCGACAGAGACCCGTGTTGCTCGTCAACTCTGGGTCTTACCGCATCTAACGTGCTGCTTTTAATCGTTTCTGTCTCTTTAGACACATCACCTTCTATGACCCAGACACGTTAGTGTTCTCCTCAATCCTTGACGTTTTACCACCCGCAACACCTTCTCCCTCCATGTCTTAGTTACCCGCTCTGGTTTATAAGGTACTTAAACCCCTCCCGAACCCACACATGTTTCATGTATGCTTCTGCTCACTGAGGTTAATGTTAAACGATTGGAATGCAATTTCATTTGAGTTTTGTTTTGAATTGTAAATGCGTTTCGTTGTGTTCACAGAGCTCATTGAGAAAGGGCAATCTCTGCCCGAAATGCATCGGAGCATGTTTTGAGATCACCTTGAGGAAGTTTTTGTGGTCGAATTAAGATTTTGGAAAACATTTACCTATGAACCGCTATAACTAAAGAATATGATAAATCTTTGATTAAACAAATTGATTATCACAACAATGGAGTCTGTCTTCATATGACGAACCTGATGTGTGTGCCCAATTTCAAGGATGCGTTTACACCCTGTAACGCACTCAACCAGTAACTGCACATCGGCATGCCATCTCATCAGGCGCCACCATAGACCAGCATTCAGCAATCTGATAGCATTGCTCCACAATACGTGCCACAGCAGCATCCAATGCGCTACATGGCAACGCTAGCTCTGCCTCAACTGCGAACTCCTCAAACAAGCCTTTACAATGCAATGGTCTCGGCATCATTAAAGGTAGAGCTATTGGCATTGCTCATGACATTTCTTTTTTTTTTCTTTAAATCATAAATAAATGGCATTGTCATTTACATTGCCAGTAGCTTAATCGTTAAATAAATTGCATTGTCATTTACAATGGGCAACTGCAAGACTTTGTTTGTAATGTAAGCCATGCTTTCGCAGTACTGTTGAATTTCATTATCCTCGCCTTGTGCTATTTTTCAGCCGTATATATGGAAATCCTTATAATTAAAAAATTACCACAATTAATTTAAAGTGATTAATATATGTAGTCAGTGACATTGATCCAGCCCTTCTAGACCTTCTTTGGACATATATAAACAAATCAACTACCCAGGAGCGTGGCCATGTAGGGATTACTGAGTTAAGCATACTGTAGCGCTTTAAAATCTCAGTTCAGTTCAGTTTCCCTCGACCTAAAAAGGACGTTTGAGTTTTTTTTACATCCATTGCTCGCTTGTTTGTTTTTTGTGGTGAAGCTGTAAGCTATTGGTGTTAGGAAACCCCTGGCCTGGTCTTGAAGATGTGGTCATAGACTGGAGTCTGTAGCAATTCTTTGTAAATCCTTACATTTTGCACAGCAGTACGTGATCTACAACTGGTGTTAAAAATTTCAGAGACTCTTTGCTTTAAGCGGATGTGAAATGTAAACCTCTCACTAGGTAGTACCTGGGGCCTTGGTAAAGGGGTGCCAGAGAAGTGGATCTGGTGGTGAGTGTGCCTGGTGAAAGTGTGCACTGACGGCTGGTGGTGTGTGCCTGGTGAAAGCGTGCACTGACGGCTGGTGGTGTTTGTGCCCGGTGAAAGCATGCACTGACTGCTGGTGGTGTTTGCGCCCGGAAAAAGTGTGCACTGACGGCTGGTGGTGTGTGTGTGTGGTTGTGTGTGTGGTTGTGTGTGTCTTTGCGTTGCGGTGGTGAGTGTGTGGTGGTGAGAGTGGTCTGAGAGTGTGTGTGTGGTGTGTGTGTGTATGTGGTCTTATGTGTGTGGTCTTATGTGTGTGGTGGACTTAATTCGAGTTTTTGTACCCTGCACACTCACACACTGCCCCTACACACTCACACACTGATCACCCTACACACTCACACAATGTTCACCCTGCAAAATTACACACACTGCTCACCCTGCACACTCACACACTGCTCACCCTGCACACTCACACAATGTTCACCTTGCACACTCACACAATGTTCACCCTATACACTCACACACTGTTCACCCTACACACTCTCACACTGCTCACCCTACACACTCACACACTGCTCACCCTACACACTCACACACTGCTCACCCTACACACTCACACACGCTCACCCTGTAAACTCACACACTGCTCACCCTACACACTCACACTGTTCACCCTGCACACTCACACACTGCTCACCCTACAAACACCCTGCTCACCCTACACACTCACACTGCTCACTCTCACACAAGGGCCGGAAAACACCGACGCAGATTAAGCACTGATGGGTATCCATTTTCTTCCTTACACTTGGGCCCCTGACACACTGGCTACCACAGTTCAAGAGATCATTCTTAGTGTAGAAACATCCACCAAAAGGTTTTATTGTTGCATTTAAATATAATGCGTAACATACATATTTTCTGACAATCTGTTTCGTAAAGGGGAAAGGTACTTCCGGAAGCCCATAGTAGGCACACCCAATTAACCGAAAACTGAAGACCATTTCTTAAAAAATACCTGAGGAATACTTGTAATTATATTTAGGCTTCTTTTCTGCTAATTGCTGCGTTGTATATTTTACTATGACAGCTATTAAAGGCAGTTACTTATATTATTTTTCTGTGCTTCCCGGTGACAAAAATAATTTGTTGGTCAAGAATATAGCATCTTCTGAATATGTATTAAGAGACTTTTGCATTTTACATAGAGATTCGTTTTTTGCATCAATGTGCGCTACCCTGCCATAATGAAGGTATAATACTGCCAAGGAATGTACCCAATCAATGCTGCATAATTACAGTGACTGCCTGTAACGTGCCACTTTCTCTTTTACCTGAGGGGCCGCTTCCCTCCATCTGTGGAGAGGATGCAGCGTAACGACCAGAGCTATTGACTTTGTAACTGGGGAATCAGGTTCAAATTCCGGCATCGGTTCAGCATTGTGTGATTCTGGGCAAATGACTCAATCTCCGCGGGACTAAAAAACATAGATGATTCTGACCTTGTGTATGCAAATGTCCTTGGGGTGAGTTCGCACTGTATGAAAACGGCCTGGAAGTCGTTCCCTTCAGTGCCACCTCAGCGATTGTTCTCTGTCGCAACCGGTGGGTGCCTTATTTAGTTTTCGGAGAGGCCTCTTCCTACTATCTGAGAAGACCTTTTCGTGTTCCCAAGCACATTTTCTCCCCCGCTCCTATTTGCATAGATATTGCATCACTCCCTCCCAGACTTTTGTTGGGTATTTGCTTTTTCTGTAGATCGCATTTTTTTGGGAAATGTTCAACAGATGGTCCTGGGCCAGGAAGCAATAACTGTGTTTTCTGGGGGGCGGGGGTGGGCAGCGGGGTTGAGGCCCGTCTCCGCCTCTCCAGCCATTGGCTGTAGCCAGTGCGGCCCACCGAGCTCAGTCAGGACAGCACCTACTTCCGGTTTGGCCGGCAATGCTTCCGGGTCGCCGCAGGCAGCGCGGCGGCCCGCCCTGCACGGGGAAGGGAGGCAGCTTTCGAGGAGGACAGCACCTGGCCGCGAGCGCGTTCTCGTGCGCGTGGCCTTAACAAATCGGCGCGCGCGGCCAGTGCTGTCCTCCTGGGAAGCTGAGCCGGTAACAATAAGGTCTCTGGCGAGAGCGAGCTTCGCTCGCTTCTAGCCGAGACCTAAAAAGCACTATTTGTTCTGCTTTCATAACATTCAGCACGACAGCATTGTTCCAGTAGGGTGAAGGTGCATTAGTGTTCTACAGGTAAGGGGTACAACGGCAGGTTAGAGAAAAGGAACTATAGCTGGCTAATGTCTGTCATCCTTATTCATTCCACCTTTAGTAGTTACTTTTATCCATCAGGATGTTGGGGGGTGGGGGGTGACCCTTAATACTATGTAACTTACATTCACAACACACTAGGGCACCTGGGTTCCCTAGGCGGCAAGACATTTGCATAGTACAGCAGGATGTGCAGTGGCAGTACTGGAGGCGTGTGTGCACAGTGCTCCCTACTTACACAGTTTGCATAAAAGTTCCCGAGGAGCCTCTCAGTAGCAAACAGAGGTAAAATGTTACAATAGTATTCGTGGATAAAAATGAATTTAAGAAATGGCGACCAGAACAGAGGCATAAGCTCATGTAATGGAGGGTCTCCAGACTACAAACTAATACTGGCCCCTCGTTAATCTTTCTGTCTTTACTTTTTGAGGTCAAGAGATCATAGTGAGACGTTAAAATCCCTTCTTAGTACAGCCCAACAGATAAGCTTAGTTAGTGTATGTTTACCTTTTCCTAACACCAGAATAGTGACGGGGAAAAAGTAATTAGGGCAAGGTCAGACCGAGACCGGTCCTAAAAAATACTCATGACCTGGAAGGGCAAGAGGGGGGAAGAAGGGGAAGAAACCGGTTGATGAGAATTGAAAAGTTCATAATACAACCCCTTTCGGTTTTTTAAGTCATCTGAAAAGGAGACACTAATACATCAGCTCTAGTTCTCTCCATCCACTCACTACACACTTCTCACAAGGTTGCCCTGTGTCTTTTCCACTTAAGTTTAAGAAAGACATGGAGAGCAAAAAGGATATTACTGCACCTCTCTCAAACAGTGTGCCTAGATTCTTAGAGGCTTACTCAGTGATAAAGATGGTGTGCCCTAATGTATGTTGTTCGACAGAGCAGTATTACTATTCATATATGTACTTTCTTGGATGTGGCTGGCCAGGGAGTAAAAATGAAGGAGAATGACAAGTGTAGCCACTTTGTTATAGTGCCCCTTAAAAACGAAAACGAATCCTGATCACTCGTTTGTTTGTGGTTTGTTTGTTGTTTTTTTAAAATCGAGCTGGCCTTTACAGTCCAAAGTGCCGAAAAGGCGACACACCAGTACACCACATACTTCCCATGTTTGATATTTTGGCATCCCGGACAAACTCCATAGGGAACCAACCACACTATAGGATTTTAACACTTCATTTAAATTTGGTACAAAGAATAATGTAACAAAATAAAGATTCGAATAAAATATGGTAACACCTCCGGCTCATTCCAATGTGTTATTTTGTTAATTTATTTAATGTGGGGTTTCTATAGCGATATTAACACCCTACAGTGGTGTTATATATTACGTAGGGTACTTTAACTGCATTGGGTTTGCTTCTATTCCTACTCTCCTGCCAGCGCCTGCCTTAAAGGTTCTGGCTCTAGAACTCTGGGGTGGTTGGGGTTTGTGCTGCCTGGACTGAAGGCAGGTAATGTGCTGGGCTCCAATAAATATTTGGAAACTTCATGTAGACTCCAGATTGGTGAATTTAACAAGTGGCTTTAGAGCACGTTGTGGTATGCTCATATATATATACATACATATGAATGAGCGCAGTGTGTAATTTTGTAAATGTTATCTGGCGGGGATGCCACAGGGGAGGGGAATATCTGCCACCGAATACATCCAGAAGGCCTGGTTGAATACGGCCAGCCGGTTGACTGGGGAAAAAACGAGCTCTTCACATTTTTCAGCAATAAACAAGATTACACCGTTACTATCTATTCTGAGCTGAAAAGTGCAAAGGCTTATCAGTTTTCTATCTCAGCATGGACTGCAATTGACACAACCCTATACTTAAAAATTCTGCTAGAATAGCAGGCGTGAGGTGGGCAAATTT
This sequence comes from Lissotriton vulgaris, assembly GCF_964263255.1. NCBI lineage: Eukaryota > Metazoa > Chordata > Amphibia > Caudata > Salamandridae > Lissotriton > Lissotriton vulgaris. Next base: position 255,390,674 of record NC_141687.1, read on the forward strand.
GAGCATCTGTGGGATTGGAGAACCCTTTCATATCATGGAGCAGCTCTCTACTTAAAGAGAGGGTCTTACTCAGGTTTACAAAGGAGAAGTTGTACATAATGTATAAAGCACTTCAATCTTGCCATGGTTTAGTTCTGATTTTATAACTATATTGTTTTTTCCCAAAGTCATCCATCGAGGAAAAAGAATTGCCAGCATTCAACATTTACAATGAAACATTATAATATCCCTTTATTTTACATAATTAGAACATGGCAATAAAAGTCCAGGTGCTCCAACCCACAGATGGGGGTCTTTCTCAAGATAACTATTACACAAATTGAAAGTGGTGTTTCAATCATGAGTAGATAAAGGACACTTCATAGTCCTAGACATGAAAGAATTATCTTAGCATTTTATGTGTGCTAAACAAAGACATTTCCTTAATACATTCAGATCTATAAAGGAAAGGAATTTCAGTTACAGCAGTAAAAAAAAAATTGATAAAAAAATAAAGTATTAAGTGTCATTTAATAATACATCCCATGTTGATGACTGATTGTTCCCTGTAAAAGGATTCATATCGGGATGTCTCACTTGCCACTGGTCTGTGGAAGCCAGGCTTTAATCAAAAACAGTTCTCTTTGTCAAGAAGTCTAACCCAAGTGGACAAGTGGTCAGTCAAAATTCACAATTTTCAATTTTGTCTGTGTGGTGAAGCGCTTGGGGACAAATGAGGCGGACACTGTGGCTGAGTTCAAGTATTTATTAATACATATAGGAGAGCGCCGGGAACTCTTCCAGCCCATACCGCGGCTGGCTCTCTATCGCCAAACATGGCCGCCTGCGCGCCAACCATTCCCAGTCATCACATGACTGGAGAACACTAGAGTGCAACTCTACAGTCTGAAAATTCAAAATAAACCTACTCTGATAGTGTAATCACTTCTTAAACATATACCAAGTTAGCATTGCAAAGTGAGTTACTTACAAAACCCTTGCTTATGCTGCAAGCGTGGCTTTAGTAAATAGTTGTATACCAATGTATTTCTCAGTGACGTCGCATGTCTGAATGTGACGGACAGCAGGGCTGGCACCTATTTCCAAGCTGAATACTGGCCCGGTCCTTAGCACACAAGAGACCATTTCTATTCTTAGCATCTACTTTTTGGGCCGATGTTGTAGTTAAAGGTTTTGGATGACCTCCGTCTATGAAACCACAATTCATGGCAGTCATTCCGTTTTTGCAATCATCACTCGTACAATTATATTTGGTCCGACACTACGGCTTGTCATTTCCTTTCTGAAAAGACAGGTACAAAGGGTCTCATTAGGCACTTCAAGTTTCAAATTTAGAACTACAGTGGTGCATTGACTCCTGGCGACAGTCAGCCATGCATTCGATTCACTCTGTGTAAGAGCTCTGAGGGATTGTTTTGCTGTCACTGTCTTCTCTCATAAGTTGTAGATCATCAATATATTGCAGTTCTTCTGCAACATGCGGGTATTTTCATTCCACATCATTAGTTCGTATTACAGAAAAGGTTGGAGACCCCTGCTCAGAATAATGTGTCCTTTGTGTTGGGTTGTCAGAATTCCATAACCCTGCCATACCAATATGATTTTTAAATTTCAGGATGGTCTTTTTTGACAAGTACACAGGATTTTAATTGACACATGCTTCGGGCCGTGTTATACTAACATTTTGATGTGCTGGGAGGGGGAGCATAGGGTGTCATCTAAGCATAGCGAGAAATATACCACGCATGTCACAGAACAAATGCAATATATTGATGATCTATGACTTAAACGGGATGACCATGACAGCTAAACCATCTATCAGAGCTCTTACGCAGAATGAATCTAATATATAGTTTACTGCCGCCAGGAATAAAAGCACCACAGTAGATCTATATTTGAAACTTGAAGTGCCTAATGAATATCATCCCGCGCTACAAGTATTAAAAGTGTCTTAAAAGTGTCTGAACAGTGACCATATCAGATGAGGTTAAATTAGTGGCCACTATATGCAAGATTACCAAAAGCGAACAGCTCAGGGCATCAGGGATGCCAGCAGTAATGTAAACAAGCATTGGCATAGCCAATAGGTCTCACCTTTGGGACCTTATGTGTTTAGCCAGACCTTTTGGCTATGTTGTAGAGCATTGTGACTGCTGTGCATCATGTCGAAAAGTTATATTAAAAAGTGTTAAGCATTTTTGTTACCTTTATACAAACCAAGATGACATATATAACTGAACAACCTGATTAAAAAAAGATTTTAATATAAAACACGTCTTCTAGTTTTTTGGTACTTGCACTGCTGGCAACTTCTTGCCTGTTATCATGCTGGTTTGTAATATTTTTTTTGGTATGGGGGAGCGGGACATAAATAACGGGGAGTGGAGGTTGGAAAACAGTAATTTAATTACACGAGCAGCAAACTGACACTAGGGGAGAATCAACAGATGCCAGATTCCGAGGGCAGACTGACGTGATGCTCAGGTGATGTTTTGATGATGCTTAGGTGATGCTTTGAGGTGATGCATTGAGTAGAGTGTAAATATGTGGCGTGTAATTATGTGGCACTGGGTGGTATTATATGGAGTGTATTCATGTTGCATTAATTAGAGTAAATATGTGGCTTGTAATTATGTGGTACTGAGTTGTATGTGGGGTGTATTTATGTTGCATTGAGTAGAGTGTAATTATGTGAGTAAATATGTGCTACTGAGTGGTATTATCTAGAGTGTATTTACGTTCTATTGAGTAGAGTGTAATTATGTGGTGTGTAATTTTGTGGCACTGAGTGGTATTATGTGGCGTGTATTTATGTTGCATTGAATAGAGTGTAATTGTGGCGTGTTATTACATGGCACTGAGTGGTATGTGGAGTGTATTTGTGTTGCATTGAGTAGAGTAATTATGTAGCACTGAGTGGTATTATGAGGAGTGTAAGTTGCATTCAGTCGAGTGTAATTGTGTGGAGTGTAATTGTGTGGCACTGAGTGGTATTATTTGGAGTGTATGTTGCATTGAGTGTAATGTAATTATGTAGCGTATAATTATGTGGCACGGAGTGGTATTATGTGGAGTGTATTTATGTTGAATTGAGTATAGTGTAATCATCTGGTGTGTAACTGTCGCACTGAGTGTTATTTTGTGGAGTCTATCTATATTGCATGGATTAGAGTGTAATTATGTGGCGTGTAATTATGTGGGACAGTGGTATTATGTGGAGTGTGCTTGGAAGTTCAGATTTAGAGCCTGACTGGCTGAGTCAGAAATAAAGCCCATAGCCTTATTACAATACATGTTTTCTGTGACAGCAATACCCTCTGACTCGCACCACATGTGCTCGCAGCCACATTTGACAGCCCAAGAACGCCAGTGTTAGGGTGTGTTTATTGCTCGCATTCTACCAAGTAAACTTTATGGAAGAAGAAGCGCATCTGCCATCTCTGTCCAGTCAATTGGAGTGCAGTTCTGAACTCTGGGTGATCGTGGGAGTGCAATGCCTAATTGCCTTAACTACAACGCGTCTGCAAAACGCCAGATTTCTTTAACCAAGCTTGCGCTGTTTTAACCGTTCTGACGCCTTGCACCACTTAGGTGCTCTTTTGATTGACAGGTATATCCAGCACGAGATCCCCCAACCCCGCCCCCAAAAAAATCCAACAGAAGCAAACATTTAAAGCAGCTTATATCAAGTGCACTTTGACTGCTCTTCTACTAAACAAACGAAACAGCAATATCACCAAAGGATTTCGCAAAAAAATGTGAAGGGGTGTTGTCCATGTACAACACCAAAGCAGTCCGACTAGGGCTGCCTTGCCAACATTGTTGAGGGACAGGCCCTGGCTACGCCATCCATCTGTCTTTATTGGACGTCAACCACCCACTCCAGTGGGGCTGACCACATTTTCATCTTAACCCATGGTTGAGGATGAAATGAGTGACCAGTCCAAAATCGGAGGGAACTCAAGAGATGGCACAGAAATGTGCAAAGCAGGAGCACGTAAGGACATTTAAACACATTCTCAGAACACATTGACAGGGCCATTGGCAGTCTGCAGGGCTCTCTCTGTGCCAATCAAAACCCTTTCTATAGTTGCATTCTCGAAGGCAATGCAGTTATATTGTATGAAACAATAGCTCATCCTCTAATAAAGAGAACAGACACAGAGTTGCATTGCATCAGAGCTTCACCCACAGGACCATCGCGTTCAGTGAGAATACACAATTGAAGAATACACAATTTGATATTTTAACTACGCATGTTCTCTGACATAGTAAAGGCAACAGAAGAACGCCCTGCGAGCTCACTGACCGTGTCTATACCCGCTCAGGTACTCTACAACAAGAGCATAGCATTCTCTATTGCGCCAAGACAAATTTTCACACCACGTTAGAGGACACTTGTTTAACATCGAAACCGAAGTGTTGGTATACACACAAATTGCACAGCATTTTAGAGAAACAGCGTGCTGCCTTTGCTGAACCTCTCTCCAGTAATCAGGGTGTCACTTGAACATTTATGCCTTCGCTCAGCCTTTCACCCGCCTATATCATACAGCAAAAGTTATATGTAATGACAGCGCTTAGAAACCCAGCATACCAGTCACTGTAAACCCGCCAGTAATCACAAGAGCTGCATGAGAGCTATCTATGATCTGCGGAGGAACTTACTTTCGAGCACGTTAGGAAGAAAAAACCTTTACGAACACACCCAAGTCCATAAACAAACAAACGCAGCCCCCAAAGGAATGTGAGGTATGCAGCTGGCACTGCTGCTAATTAAAAACAGATGGCACACGGTCCTGCTGCTGCTCGCTCCCGAGCACCCTAGGCCAGGGGTCAGAGAAGGCAGGACATGCACCCGCCTGGGGCCAATTGCGTGCTGTCTTTCTTAGAAAGACGCACGCAAAGGCCAATAGCGGAAGATTTTTTTAAAAGCACACGCACGAGCGGGTGTTTTATAGTTTAAAGCCCTTTAAAAGCCTTGCAGAGCAGCGCATGCGCGCTGGCTCAGGCTAGACCTAAAAAGAAATATAGGTAAAAAGTCTCTGAAAAGCTGCATGATTTATCACTCAAACGTCAGCCCTAAATATATTTTGAAAATTCTGCAATTTTTCTCCAATCAGAAGCTTATGATTATTGAAAATATACATATTTTTATCTTGAATAAACACTTCTCAATGTAAGAATACTTGTAATAATTCAAGAAAATCAAAAGCATCTAAATTTGGTAGGGCTACGCACAGAGAGCTACTTGGCAAGCTATCGGAAGCTCACGAGCTACTCAATGGAGAAGCCTCGTTTAGAGCCATGGACAACAAGTTTTCGCATGTATTTTGTCTAATCGATAAGTATGCCAGAACCCCCTGCGGCACAATTCTCTGTTTTCTAGTTTACAGGACGACCGTATGGTTATGAGAAAGAGAACTGGCTGCCTGTAAGGCAAGATGAGTTTCAATAAGCATACATTTTTTCATTTAGGCAAAGCATTTACTGCGAGGTTGAGCGCTTTGAGGAAATGCAATGAGCTGCAAGTTCAGCCTGCATTACTGACCGTAGGTCCAAAATAAAAACATGTACAGGTTTGTATGCTTTAACAATTTGAAGCTTTTTTTTAATGCTCCCTGAGTGAATGCAAGTGCATGCCCGCAAGATTGGCGATTGCTTTCAAAATGAAAAGTACAGAAAAACTATATGCAACTTTTAAAAGAAAGTGTGCTAAATTATTTTGCAACTTTAATTACCATTTCTCGGAGGCATCATTTAAGAAAATGTGTTTTGTGCATGCAATTATTTAAAAAGTAAAACAAATTAAAAAGCATTAAGGGAAATATGAAATTAAGTTAGGAGCCCATTCATCAAGAAAGTTCTAAAAGGGCACCCAAGGGTATAGGATCTTACAATGGTGCACATTTACAACTCCTGCCCCTGCTAAGGGTACATTCTGTTTGTTTCCAGTGTGGGAAGAGTTGGTAAATACCCGTAAACTTGCAAGTGTCTGGGTGTACACAAATTTACAGGAACCTATCCTCCCTACCTACTTACAGCACCTCTGTATGCAGATTTGCAGGAAGGTGGGAAATTAAAAGCCTTGAAAGAAACCAAACACTGATAAAATAAGAGCCCTCTCACAATCAGAGAGTATGTTATCAGAGCTTTGATGTGATAAAATCGCTACACTCATTTCTCACTTCACTGCATGGCACTAAAATGGGCAAGTGTATATTTTTTAAAGAACATGTAGATTTCTGAAGCATCCCATCCCTTTGACATGCAGATACTTTATAAAATGTCACATCCCTGTACAGTCCTCATAGAGCTTTGAGATAACGAGCACACACTTCTAGTCCACCCTCATATATTTGTATGGAACAAACACAGAACGACTGACTATCAGTTATCTTGCCGAGAAATGTCCGACAATTTCACAGCACAGGGAGTGCGGTCACAAACATTACATATAGTGTAAAAATAGTCACTGTACATCAACTTTGTTCTAAATATCTGCCTTTGACGATACAACGGGCTGACATGGTGCCGAAGAGCACCTTTGTGGGTCTTCAGAAGTGAATACACTTTTTAGGAAGTTTCCCTTAAAGGTATTCGTATTCTGCAATCACATATTTGTCTATCTAATCTTCAAATAACCTCTAGTATGCTGTTCTGACAGTCAATATTTTTTAATGTTATGCTATTGTATCAGGACTTCTCATCCAATTGATGTGTTGCTTTGGAAGTTCCTTTGTCAAGATAAGATTTCTACCTTGGCAGAGACTTTTAAGACTGTGTATGCTTAAACTTTCATAGACCGATATGTTTGGTCATCATTATCTTACAGTTTCTAAGAATTAAACCCATATTACTTGAACTGCCTCCAAGATATCAAAGTTGAACTGCTAAAACTATTTTGATTTCTTTATAAATATACTGTTGCTACAATCATGTGTCAATTACAGGTGTCTCAAGCAAAGCAATTTCATATAGAGTAGTAGGTTGCTCATTGTGACGTATATGGAGGTTTGTCTTCTATTTGTCCAATGGATTTGAGTTTAGGGATTTTGAGATTTATGCATCTTTGCTAATAGTAATTTCATTATGAATTTGAGAATATCAAATCTGGTTTCAGAATTATCAAAGATATGATGATAACAAAAGGTTAGCCCAAGTATAATTCATTTTGACAGTCTGTCCATGATTAGACAGACTACCGATACTCCTTGGGGGATTCAAAGTGAGGTGATTGATTTCATATTGGTTTGAATATATTTTGATCAAATTGACCAATTCTGTATTGTAATGCTACTTTTCCTGCTTACGTGTCTGCCTCCCTCATCTCTGTGTGTTTAATGTTCCTCTTTTGACTCCTCGGCAACATTGTCTTATGATACGATTTGGTTGATGGTCCAGGTTGAGAATTCTAAATTAATCCAAGCAAGAGCCCTTTTGGTCATATCTGTTTATTCAACATTTTCCATGCACTCAACCAATTTTGTGTCTCAAATGACATCAGAATTGGATACATTGGCAAAACAATTTTCTTTCAGTTTGATCAAATCAAGCACACAGGTTGTATTCATGGAGCTCGTGAATGCTGCCTCAATAAGTCTCAAACTCAAGCAGACATCATGAAACCAATAAACGTTCTGAAATGTCTACTGGTGACAATTGTTAGCAATGAAGAATTTATTTTGCCTGCACTGCGTGGTTTCTTTACGCAACTTTATAAACCAAAGTAGGTTATGGTTTTACGTTTGCAATAGGCTTCCAGTTTGCAAAAACATGTTGTTCGTGACATTGCCTCCACCCTCCAGACCTCTGATGACGTATACAACTTCAGGTACATAATGCACTCTCCATCACTTGCCTTTTCAGCCTGCTAAGCTGCAGTCAGGAAAGAATAGGGATACTGTATTCAGACAGCGTTCTCATGCTTATTAGAATCTGAAAGAGCTCAACAAACAATACACAAGTTTCATTCATTTTGGTATTGACTGAGATGGCTTTCTCTAGAATAGCGCAGACCATGCACATCGTTCAATTCTTCCAGATTCTCATGCAGATAATTTTTTGCACCAGTTAAGGCCTTAACTGCGTAATACACACACAAATTACCAATGAATGGGACTCGGGACTGCCCTGATATCCAACACCTCGGAGGGTGGCCGTGAAAGCTGGAGATATTTCCTTTCTTTCCACAGCATACAAATCATGAAAATGAATCAATTCGCCATTTTTAAAGTTGGCAGAATAAAAATATTTCAGGGCCTTTCTACTGCCAATCACATTTATTAAAACAAGAAAAACTGATTGACAGGAGTTGTAAATTGCGTTTTTAATCTGCAGATATATAAAAATGTTAACCCTTTAACCCCTTCACTGCGGCTGCAATTCCGGCGCAGCGCTAGGGGGCAGGGGGGCCACGCGGCGCTCTCCTGCTGGTGACGGAACCGCTCCGTCATCAGCCTCGGTAGCGCTCTGCTTATGACGGAGCGGTTCAGTCATGGCCCCGCCCGCTCAATAGAACGCGTCGCGCAGGTGGGAAATCGGCGCCACCCAGGCGCGAAATCAGCGCCGCGCAGGTGTGGCGAGCGGGTCATGACGGAACCGCTCCTTCATCAGCACAGCGCTACTGAGGCTGATGACGGAGCGGTTCGTCATCAGCGTGGAACGGGTTAAAGCCTACTTGACAACTAATTAAAATGCTTATATGCCAAAAACTACTGGACTGTTTACAAGATACCAACGGCAACCTTTCTGAGTAAAGTTCTACTTTCATGACAAGTTTGGTGTACATCCATTCAGTGGTTTAGGCTGCAAGTGTGGGCAAACTGTCCTATGGGAGCCAAAATAACAAAACATCTTATTCCTCTCTAACTTATTTTTCTTCTACACAGATCTGCAAGCAAATCCACATACAAGACCTCAGCTGTCTATGCTAAGTGACTGCCACTAACCATAATTTCTATGACAAAGAACCCCCATGTTTTTCATTCCAAAAGGAAATGCTCTAAGTTTTACAACTTTTATGCCATCAAAATGGCTTCACATGTGCCACAGTTTTGTCATGAATAAAGAATGGTAGCACTCTAGTTGAACACTATGGGAGGCTGCAGCAGAACACTGGGGAATCAACCGATAGGTTGTTGCTGCTGCTGCTGTTGGAAGTACATGCTTTACTCAGAATATCAGACTTTTTTCTCACATGGCTGAGGAAGATCGTATGAACTTATTCAGTATGTGCACCCATTTTAGCTTCTGGGCCACCTTACATAACATAACGCCTATGAAAAACCGCTTAGAGTAAAAAAAATTTTTCCAAATATGGTTCATCAAATCCCAGCAGAGGGTCAGCATTTTTCACAGGATAATATTACCCGAGAACACACCACAATTCCTAAAATTAGTATGCCACCACCAACAAATGATGTATTTTGTTACTATTACCCTTTAAAGCATTCACCACAAGGCTTCTTGTCCGATTGGAAAACAACTCCTAAGCACACCATCTGCTTGTGTGATAGGTCCAATTATCTCCTTTGCTTCAGAGAGGTTTTACCCAAATAGCCCTTTTTGTACCAAGGTTTTGTTATGTTCTAATGGGTTTGGAGGATGGAAGTGTGCTCCACACTGGGGATAACATTATCTGCTATTTTTTTCAAAATGGGTTCCTTTCCTGTCTGCGGTGGGACACAGCTTCCTTCTATGAACCACTCTCCACTCCCTTATCGAATCAGCCACGCTTCCCTTACACAGTCTGGGTGCATAGGCCAAGGAGGTTCCCATTTATGGATCTCCTCCCCCGTCCAACTGAACCGAATCAATGACATGACTCGGCGATGCACAAGAAGGTGCCACCCTGAATGCCTGATCCCAAGACAACAAGTTGAGTGGTGACGCACATATTGTGCTGACCTTTTTTATATGCCAGCCCTGCAAGTCTCATGTAAGGTGGGTGCCCAGAAAAACACCTCCGCTCGAGTCATGTGACCTCTTCCTGTACCTTGCTTTGGGCCAAACGTCACAGTGTCACAATACATAAGACCAGAAAGTATCATAATAGATCACAGGTATACAGCTGACATGAGCGCAGGATCACAACAACGCGGGTTAGTAACGGAGCTGAGATTTTTCATTTCCTAGTTATGTACCATCAATATGCAGTCTTGGCTTCAGGGAACTGTTTGAAGTCATTTCGACGGTTAGGTACAAGAGGATACTTATTAAAACCCTCTGTCTGTTTTCTATTACGACACTCTATAACAGTGGTTCCTAACCTTTTTACTTCTATGTACCCCACTAAATTATTCCTGGAAACAGGACGCCGAGGCCTAGCAAATTTGTATGATTTGAACCACAACACAATGCACAAAAATGCAGAAATAAGTATACGTCAAACATTCACAAATTATAAAAATTTGAATTTAACTCACAAACACAAAATATTTAAACTGTAACGGTGAGGTTGGTGCTTTTCTAAATTCAGATTTTAATTTCTAGAATCTGTATGTTAGACTCTAGCATATCAAAGTCTTTTCTGCTCCAAATGCATGTTCTCTTTTTGTATACATTTAAGTTGAGACCACCCATCTCCCATATTATAATCTGTTTGCTGTACTTCTGGCGCTCTCAGGAATCAAGCTAAGGGTGCCAATTCATTTTTTTTCTCTCTGTCTTTCATCTATATATACACACCTCTGTTAATCTGTAAAGATCATTGAATTTTCTAAACAGTCCTGACTCCTTGAATAAGTGCTGTGGTCTCCCAGGGATCCATGGACCACAGTTGCCTATTCCGGCTCGCTCCCTGTTATTATTCAATACAACACACTACCTGTTACCAATTATGAAAGTTGACCTTTTGTTACCCAAGAGGACTCTCAAACTGTTGTTACCTACTAGCCATTATTGGTACCTATAAATATATCTAATGATACCTGTTATTACACAATATGTATTGCTACCTATCATGGCAGACCAGGGCAGTTACTGTAACAGAAATGCTAAATAAAATGGTGGGAGAAAATCCCAAGAACATTTAAAAAATGTAAAATTAAAAACCTAGAGAAGGGAAAAGGCAGAATTGGGGGTGGTACTTCTACCTCATATAAAGTGGAAGGCAGTAGAATTCAGACTTCTTTAGCCAAACCCTCCCAAATTCGTCGTAAAACACTGCTTCGCCATTGATGCTTTGTATTATTAATGTTTTGCATCGCAATAGTCACGTAGGATTCTCCGAGTCTAAAAGGTCTTCGATTCCAACTTTTATCCTGGTCAATACAGTGATGCCTGTTCCCAAGAGTGCATATTTTCTGCTATGACTACATCTTGTCTCTGTAAGACCTTGCGCTCTGCCGACGTGTTTCCAATTTCCAAGACTTAGCACCTCGTCTACAAGCTATAAATAATTCATAACATGAAACCACATTTACAGTGCATAATGTAGTACACTTAATAGGCCCTCGACGCACTGTGACACGTTTAACATTTCGGCACCGCGACTGAGCTTGATGCAGAAGAAATTGTTAAATTTTACAGTAAGGGAGATCTCTCGCAGTGTCTAAGAGTTAATCTGCAGCAGACAGCCTAGTGTAGTTGGGAAGGGCCAGTGCATGGTCAGCAGAGATTGCAGGAGATTAATTTTCTCCAGAATTGGCAGCTTTCTGACGCACCAAATGCTTTAGAAAATATCCTACTTTACAAAGACTCAGAAATGTAACCGACAGCGGCCGGACTACAAATATATGCCATTTAGTCGCCAATTCGCCCCATACCTTTGGAAAGTTTGTCATGAGATCAGAGAATGGTTTCACCTTTTGCAAATTATTTAACAGTGGAATGGTGTTAAACATAAGAAATGAAATAAAAATGTATAGAGTACGCTAATAACCAGAGGCACGTTACCTGCTATGACTGAAAGATCAAGCCCAGAATCTAAGTTGAAAATAGCCAAGTTTGAAAGGTTTTCCTGAATTGCATGAGATTCTCGGTGGTTTTCATTTTCAGGGGTAGATTATGCCACAGTTTTCCAGTTGAAAATGTGAAACTTCTGCAGCCCCAGGATGCACGATTTACTCTGGGTACTACCATACTGTGGAGAAGTGTGGCTCACTGGTTAGAGCAGGCATACCCTGAAGCAGAGGTCAGACCCGGGACCAGGGTTCAATCCCCGACGCGGCGGGGTCTGAGCCCAAGTGTCCACGGACTCGATAATTCTCACTTCGGTGCCTACTCGAATCACGGGTTCACACTCTGCATCTCTGGGCAATAGCTTGCTTAATCTCCACTACGGCCCCCCGCGGCGGGATGCCTGGCTTTCACCTTGGGGATGCCCAGTACGGGTTATCTCACAGGGAAAAGCCAGGCGCCGAGATGCCCAAGGGTAAGTCGAGCGCTATATAAGAACACACATACATAGATATATAAGAACACACATACATACTGCTAGCAGAAGAATATTAAGATTTCTACTAGGAACATACCACTGAATTTTGGATCAGATACATTACGGCCCAGATCTATCCAAGCCTTTATGTGCTTCCCTCGGTGTCTGAAAAGGAGGTCCTCGGCAAGTTCAATAAGGAAGTTATAACTTGGGTTCTCCGCCACAGAGAGGATACAGTGGTCACTATACTAGTGATTAAACCGAGATCTTAAAAGTTAATTAAGACCAATCTCACATGTTCGAATGAGAGACACACTATGCTATTAGCACCATGAAACCTGAGGGTGTACAAGCTCCGTATTAAAAGCTGCAATAGACCGTTACCTTTTTAGTGGTCTGGGTAATATCTTGATACCAATGAAAAAAGCATTATATCCCTTTGCCATGGGCAATACCAAGTGTAAAGACCCTGTACTAGTGTTCGATGAGGGCCTATAATCTGGAGGACATTTAACAACTGCTGTAAAAGGGCGGAGCCAACCTGGGTCCAAGATGGCTGCCTCACTTGAGCCCTCCCGAGATAGTCTCCTCTCTGTCACCTGCTGAAGCGTTTCTCAGGACCTGCTGGAGCCCTTCAAGGGAAAACCAGGTGACGGAAGCCTGTGGGGTTCATTTTTTAGGCTACAGCTTTGGCGGGAGTGATATCAGCAAACATTCCATATCCCTCGGATCCATCTACTACCAGAAGGATCGAGCGCACACAAGAAGCAGTGCCGACCACTGGCTGTGCAACCGTCTCTGCAGCACTCGAGAAAGGCTGATTATCATGGAGCTTCAGCAAAGGGAGGAGGCAGAGTTAACTTATGAGAACTACAGTTTGACCATGGCCATGATGACCTCCACAAGAGGTATCTGGAGACTCTTTGGGAGGCCGCGGGAGTGCAATATGTCCTTGATGGGCAAACAGCCATTGCCCCAAAGCAGAGCCCCACTGGAAACTCCACTAGTCATTAGATCAGCAAACCCAGGGAATAGTACCCAGAAAGACAGAATCCTGCAAAGGTAGGGCAATGTTAGGGTGACAAAAGATTTTTTAAAGTCTTCGAGGAGAAGTCTCAAAGGGGGATAACAATGTAAAGCTGCGTGATCCACACAACTCCAACCTGACAGGCAAGCGATTGCTCCTGCATGCTCACAGGAGCTGAAATGTGACCTAAAGGAGAGAACAGAGTCCACAGCTTCTACTGTGAAGGCAATGGAGGAGTAATTGGAGGGTCTACACGGCATGGTGCAGACAACCGAAAGGGAGCAGCACAGAGCTTCGCAGAGGACCCATGAGCTAGAGAACCAATCCAGTGTATCTGATGCTGCAGTTCAAGATTTGATGTTCTTTAAATCAGTGGCAACAGAGGGGATCCTCGAGCTAGATGTAAAATTGGAACACCAGAACAACGTACGGAAGGATCACTTGCTAAGAGTACTTGGCTGACAGGCACTTATTACGGAGAAACTATTCGAGAAAATGCGAGGTGTGGTGCCCATGTCGACATCAAGAAGGACTTGTGTACGATTGAAGGTATTTGTGACTCACTCTGTGGGGTTGCGAGGAGGATTTCAAAGAATGCAATTTATACTTTCAGCAAATAGACTCTGCAAAGTTTTTCCCCAGTAGTTTATCTGTGAACTCAGGGCCTTGATGGGACCTATAAGTGAACGGATGGAGGCAGCGGATGATAAGCCTGGAGGTGGAAGGGTGCAAACTATACACCAATTGGAGCATACGCTTCTGTGAGAGAGGTAGGGTACATAAAAGTTTGATTATATAAAGCTTTTCCGTTTCCTTAGATATTTTGTATTTCTGCTTTCCCCCTTTTCCTAACGGGTGTGGGGCCATTTTAAGCTTACTATAATAAAATACTGAGTACATTTCAGCATAAGGTCAACTGATTTGATGGAGTTTCTTAATGTAGACAAATTTATTCTAATGAAGCAAGTCAATCTTACGTGATGTAATACTGGGGTGCAAAGGATAAAAAGCGGAAGATTCTTTGAAAAAAGATTTAAAAACCATAGCAACCATTAAAGTCAAAGGAAAAAAGGCTATTGCAACAAGGAACCCACTCGTAGTAAAATGTTACACTTTGGAACGTTACCAGCCATTATGGGCCCGAGCAGCTACGCCTACAGGGGACATCTCAAAATACCAAATGTTCTAATTATTCTTTCTGCTTTTCCATGTTAAGGAAATGTTACAACAGTGTGCTTAAATTGGGCTGGAGCTTACATTCAATTCTATGCTTTGTGCTATAACATGCATCTGTCGGGCGGGTTGATGTCGGGCTCGCTGGCGGGGGGGGGGGGGGGGTGCCTGCGTTTTGAGCTACAATAAACATCTTTGCTCACGTTCTGTGGTGGTATTCTTACAAAATTCGGTCTTTAAATGCCAAAATACCATCCTGATGACATTTTTACAGCCTCGCTATATAAAGGAGGGGCATGAACTCTTTACACAATTGCTCATGACTAGTAAACCGAGGTATCGTAGTTTACGGTAACATTATAATTAGCATCTAACTAAACTCAAATTAATTTAGTGCAGCGGCCCCTCATGGCTTTGAGACCATATTGGTACACCTAGTCCATCAAATTGTGTTTGTATTTAAATCACGCGTAGAACAAATTAATATTCTTCAATTTTGCACTGAACTGATTATAAATTAGTTTTTTCCTACTTTTCAAAGCGCATTATCTGTGCAAAACGTACATTACACTGCTATCCCAGAGTACTACAGAGGTGCTGTGAGAAGTGTGCTTTGAAATAAAACAGAATATCAGCCTAAATAATTACTAAGAATTACATTCAACCTGCATACTGCTATATCTAATTATTTTACTAACAATATTCACTATTAGCCCAAACATTCTTGGTTCGTGAACATTAACCAATGAAAATTGATTTTCCACATTATACACAACTTAAGAAAGGTTCGCTCACTACCTCCAACGCTAATATGCTCAAAATCAACCACAGTTCAGGCACATAGAAAAACCAACCCTCTTCAATTAATAAAAATAAAACTGACAATAGTTACTCCAGGCTCATGGTTAATTACCCACTTATTCCATCATTAATAGCTCCCAGGGTATTGAAGGAGAGAAAAACCTTATGCTGTTAATGTGACCCCACCTCATAACGATTGGACCTATGCTTGTATGCCCTTTCCTGTGAGGACAAATCTCATCAGGAGCGTTCTGCAGAGCCCCCTCACTTACCTTTCTCTACTGTCCCCTTAGTTTGACCCCCGATTTTTTACAGAACTTTATAGGTAAGCTGTTGACGGATGGCGCGCCAAAGGCAAGCCCGTCTGCGCCCGTCCATGGCCGGAACGCGGCCAGCGCAGCCAAGCTGCCCATTTGCCCCAAAGGCTATTCAGTGGTCAAGACATGAATCTCTTGGCCCTTAAGAGTTGAACAATGCCCCAAGACACATTGTTGTAATTTGGCAATTGAGGTGCTTCCCAGCACGTGCACGGATTGTAACTGGGTGTTGGGTGATACGGCATATTGTCCAGGTCTAATGGAGGCCATTTGGGAGCAGAGTGACCCAGTTGAACAGATTAGTGCATGCCTGGTAAACTGTTGATCTTTGCCAAAGCATGCGGAGGATCTATGGTTACTACTGGCAGAAAAGGTTTATGAGGTCATGTTCTTGACAGAAACTTGGCTAACGAATGATACCTTAGCAGCAGTGGCATTAGCTATTCCCCCGAGCTTTAAAATATGCTGCGCGAATAGGGAAGGAGCTAAAAGAGGAGGGAAAGTAGCGATTATTTTAAAGCACTCTTGGGATATAGCCTCCTC
Source organism: Lissotriton vulgaris (assembly GCF_964263255.1). NCBI lineage: Eukaryota > Metazoa > Chordata > Amphibia > Caudata > Salamandridae > Lissotriton > Lissotriton vulgaris. Next base: position 255,406,914 of record NC_141687.1, read on the forward strand.
AACACTGTCAAATATGGATGTGATTGAGGGCCTTAATTTCTGCATCAAGATTAACCCGACAACCTCCTTTGCAGGCCTGCTAGTATACAGACCTCCAGACTGCCTGGCAAACCTAAACCTAGATTTTTGCAATTATATTGCGCAGAAATTCCTATTGTTCTCTAATTTTACAGCTCTAGGGGACTTCAATCTACATGTAAATGACCCTACCTGTGTTCAGGCTATGGAAGTTGTAGCCTTTCTTGACGGTGCTAATTTGCCCCAACATATTAAACTTCCTACCCACAAAGAAGGGCATACCCTTGATCTGATATTTTCAAACATTTCGTCCACACTGAGCAAGGTGACGTGGTCGGACCACTGGTTAATTCCTTTTTCCTTTAACCTGACAAAACCCAATCTGCCTGAAAGGTCTGGGTTCCTTATAAAGAGAAATTGGCAAAAGCTGACGGCTGAGTTTTTTTGCCCAGTCTTGGTGGCCAGCCAATCCCTTTTATATAAGAACCTTTATGCAGACACTCAGTCTTTACACAATAGGATTGCCAATGCAGTAAGAGTCCACGGCCCCAGCCACAGTCACCCAATCTATGAGGAATCTATGAGGAAAATGCCCCCAGCCCATGGTTCTCAGAGGCACTCATGATTATTTAAAGCAGGTGCAAACGCCTAGAGCGTCAATGGAGGGCGAACTATGATACTACTGCTAAACCCTTTTACAAGAAATCCTTGAAAGAAATTTACAAATTGGTGAAGGGGGATAGGAGAGATTATATAGCCAAGTGTATCAATAATACCGACAAACCGGGCAAAGTAATCTTCAAGGTGGTCAATTCCTTACTTAAGCCCTGCAAACTGGTGATAGACGCTCAGCCGTCCAGGGCACTGTGCGAAAGAATTTCAGACTTTTTCGATTACAAAATTCGTAAGGTATACACTCGTTTTCAGCGGCAAATGAAACTGTCAAATCAGACATAATAAGGAAATTACCTATGCCTCTTATTGCTGAATTCGCCCCCAGCTCTCAGGCGGAGGCCCTGGCAGCAATCCAGCGATGCAAGTCAGGCTACCCGGAAGACCTGTGTCCTAAATTAATATTATTATTAGGGATTTGTAACGCGAACTGCTACTCAATAGAGTGTCACGGCGCAAGCCCAAACATCAAAGGGAACCAAAGCAGAATAAGCCAAAACAGGCTAATTGAACAAGAAGGTTTTGAGCTTTTTTCTAAACTGAGAAGGATTCTTAAGGTTACGTAGAGGGAGGGAATTTCAGTCAGTTGCTGCAAGATAGGAAAGATACCTGGGAACAGATGCTATAAGCATATTCGAGGAGCAAAGACACCTGCCAGGGGTATAAAACTGAAACGTTTGCTAAGATAGGCAGGGCCATACTCATAAAGTGCAGCATGAGGAATGGTCACAGCCTTGAACATTATCCTAGCTTTAACTGGCAGCCACTATAAGTTACGCAAGTGATGCCTGACACTGGAGTGCTTAGGAAGATCCAGTAGAAGACGAGCGGCGGCATTCTAAGGTAACAAGGCCGACCAGAGTAAAGTGCATTTGCATAATCTATGCGAGAGGTAAGCAAAGCACGGATGACCGTTTCTTTAGCAGAGAGAGGCAGTAATGGCAAAAATCTGTAGAGAAGTTTTAAAAAAACCAAAGCAAGTGCCAGTAAGTTTGCCAATCTGGTTACCAAAACTGAGTTTCTCATCAAACCAGATGCCAAGATTTTTCACAGGATGGCCAGAAGGAGAAGGGCAGGGGGGAATCAGTCGGCCAGAAATTATGCCAAAACAAAGGGGGAATCTCCCCAAAGAAGAGAATCTCAGTTTTGTCTGCGATACATTTTAACTGAGCCGACACAAGCCAGCTAAATACCACAGACAGGCAGGCCTTGACATGAGATGTGTCAGACTCGTGTTTCTTCCAGGTAAACAAAAGCTGCGTATCATCTGCGTAAGCAACCACTTTGGCACCCAGGTCCTCAGTCAGCTGAATAAGAGGGGTCTTGTAAAGACTGAATAGCAAGGGACTAAGAATAGACCCCTGAGGAACCCCTGTCAGCAGATCTTGAGATGTTGCCACAAAAGGGAGAATCCAAACTTGTGGAGTTCTATTTTCCAAGAAGGATTTTAACTACTCCCAAGCAGTACCGATGATGCCCAGCTTTTGTAGACTGGCAAGGAGAAATTAATGGGGACAGTATCAAAAGCGTCTGAGAGGTCCAGCAGGACCAAGATGGCCCTGCCCCCAGCATCCAAGGTCTCACGGATAGCCTCCGCTACTTCCACAAGGGCAGACTCAGTACTGTATGTGGCCCTGAACCTCGACTGTGCAGGGTGGAGAAGGCCTTGCTGTTCAATGAAGGATGCAAGCTGCTTGTTTACCATTTTTTCACAAACTTTAGTACCGTATTTTCCGGCGTATAAGACGACTTTTTAACCCCTTAAAATGTTCTCGAAAGTCAGGGGTCGTCTTATACGCCGGGTACAAAATGTTATGGTATGTTTTCATGCGCTTTTTCATAGCGAGGACTTCACTCGAAGGTGTCAAACCGCTTCACAATAGGAAATAACAAGAAACAACACACCTTATGTTAAAAAATACAGCCACCGGCCCTGGCAACGTCCACACCCAGGCCCCGCGCCATGAATTGTGCAAGTATCGAAAGCAAGCGTTTTTTTGTCCTAGCGAGGACTTCACTCGAAGGTGTCAGACCGCTTCACAATAGGAAATAACAAGAAACAACACACCTTATGTCAAAAAATACAGCCACCGGCCCTGGCAACGTCCACACCCAGGCCCCGCGCCATGAATTGTGCAAGTAGTATCGAAAGCGAGCGTTTTTTTGTCATAGCGAGGACTTCACTCGAAGGTGTCAGACCGCTTCACAATAGGAAATAACAAGAAACAACACCCCTTATGTCAAAAAATACAGCCACCGGCCCTGGCAACGCCATGAAGTATCGAAAGCGAGCGTTTTTTTCATAGCAAAGACTTCACTCGAAGGTGTCAAACCGCTTCACAAGCGAGCAAATGGCGCCATGAGTCTTACCTCGACTGCCGCTGCCGCTGTACACGCGCCTCCAACCGCTTGCACATCCCCAGGCAGACGAGGCAGCAGGACGAGGCAGCAGGACGTCCGAAACACGGTACATGGTAATGGGCAGCCAGCGCCGAAGATGGCAGCGCCCAGTGTGTTGACACGTTTGGCACGTCTGGCACGTTTTGGCACGCGCACCTCTCCCCTTGACATGGGCGTGGCATAGAAAGGGGACTGTAGAATGTTCCCGAATGTTACCGAAGGCAGTAGAGCACTTGCCGTGATTGGCTGGTTGTTGCGAAGAGGAAAGGCAGTCTGGTGAGCAGATAGCGTATTTGCCGTACCGTACGTGTGGTGTTGAAGACAGTCTCTGCACCTGTTCATACTGTACAGCACCAGTACATCGAGTGCAAATGGCTGACAGTCAAGAACCCGGCAAGGCTCCAGCAGCACATTCCGTGCAAATGGCAGACAGCGAAGAACCCGGCAAGGCTCCTGCAGCGCATCCAGTGCAAATGGCTGGCAGTCAAGAACTCAGCAAGGCTCCAGCAGTGGCAAGAAGAAGGAAATATGAAGCCAGTTACAAACTTAAAGGTGTGGATTTTGCCACGGAACATAATAACTGTGCTGCTGCTAGACAATATGGAGTGACAGAAAAGATGGTTCGGGCCTGGAGAGCAAATGAGCAAGCATTACGGAGTATGCCAAGGGGCAAGTGTGCACTAAGAAGAGGCACCCCACATTGGCCAGAACTGGAAAAGCATGTAGCAGACATGGTGGCTGAGCATCGGCAAAGCGGGTATGTCGTGACCCGAAATAAAATCCGATTGGTTGCACTTCAGTGGGCCAAATCTAATCCAGATCTCAGCCACAGATTTAAGGCCACTGTATCCTGGTGTACCAGATTCTTGGGAAGGCATAATCTGGTATTGCGGCAAAAGACAAAAATTGCCCAGAAATTACCTGCGGATCTTGATGCCAAAATGCATAGCTTCCATCGCTACGTTATTAGGCTGCGCAATGAACATGGCTATGCGCTAAGTAGCATCGGAAACATGGATGAAACTCCAATGAATTTTGATATGATTGCCAACAAAACTGTCCATCAAAAAGGCGAAAAGACAATTTTAATAAAAACAACAGGACATGAGAAGTCCAGTTTCACAGTGGTACTTGCATGCACAGCTGATGGTGGCAAACTGAGACCAATGGTTATTTTTAAAAGAAAAACAATGCCGAAACTCAAGTTTCCTGTTGGTTGTTTTGTGCATGTGAATGAGAAAGGATGGATGGATGAAGAAGGGGTAAAGCTATGGCTTGATAACGTATGGAGCAGGCGACCAGGTGGACTTCTACAAAGGCGTAGTCTACTGGTGTGGGATATGTTCAGGGCTCATTTAACTCCCAGCACCAAGCAAAGGCTGGCAAGACTAAAAACAGATGCTGCAGTTATACCTGGAGGACTGACATCGTTGGTGCAGCCACTGGATGTGTGCCTAAACAAGCCATTTAAAGATCGCATCCGAGAACAGTGGAATGAGTGGATGGTTAGCGGTGAAAAAACATTCACAAAAGGAGGAAACATGCGTGCTACACAGTTGGATGTTTTGTGCACCTTTGTTATAAAGGCCTGGAACGACATCGATGCAGAGACTGTAATAAAGTCTTTCAAGAAGTGTGGCATATCAAATTCATTAGATGGTATGGAGGACGACTATCTGTGGGAAGGTGAAGAGGATGCCGAAGAAGAGACCACATCATCTGATACGGAATTGGTACAAGATCCATACGATGACTGCCTTACAGATGTACCACAAGATCTCATTGACTTACTTATGAGATCAGATGACGAAGAGGAGGATTTTGAAGGCTTTTAAAGGGAACGTTGTAAATCCTGTAGAAATCGCTTGGATTTATGGGAAGTTATGGAACGTTTAATCCACTTGCACTGTTTCATGCACTAATTTATGTTTGCCGTACCGTACCGGTATATTCAGAAGTGACAGTTTTTGATATGGTTTTAAATAAAAATATTCCGAGTAAAGCAAGATTGTTTATACAACCAATTTGTTTGCGTTCAGTATTTGAGTTTGTAAAATAAACGCTTATAGGTACCCACTGCCCACTGATAAAGCCTTACTGCTCACCCACAGGGAGGAGGACTAGACTAATACGGTAAGTTCAAAATACCGGTACATTCTCGGAATGGCTCTGCTGCGCTGGAAGTGGGGGGTCGTCTTATACGGCGAGTATAGCACAAAACGTAAAATTTTTCTGGCAAAGTAGGGGGTCGTCTTATACGCCGGGTCGTCTTATACGCCGGAAAATACGGTAATTGAAGGGAGCATAGAAATGGGGCGATAACTGGAAGGAATTGGCACATTAACTCCAATTATGTGCTGTCACAAATATGGAACATGTCCCATTCCTCTAGTATCGTCACTGACCGATGGAAACACGCCACTCTCCTTCCACTCAAGAAGAAACCAAATATTGACTCTGGGGAAATGAGCAATTATAGGCCCAATCCCCTGTTACCAGCTCCAGCAAAAATGCTGGAAAAGGTTGTGCAGAGACAATTGGCCAACTTCATTGAGAGCCACAGCAGCCTGCACGACACCCAATCTGGCTTCCGTGCTGGTTTTAGTACAGAGACAGCGCTATTAGAGGTGGCGGACTCTGTGAGTTTGGCGCTAGATTCAGGGGCATCAGCGATGCTGGTGCTCCTGGATCTATCAGCTGCATTTGATACAGTAGACCACTCAATATTGGCTCAGCGTCTTTTGGACATTGGGGTTGAGGGTACTGCCCTGGACTGGCTGAAGTAATTTCTTCTTAAGCGCACTCAAAGGGTGGCTCTACAACCCTATCAGTCTGACCGTAAACACCTCTTGTGGGGGGCACCACAGGAGTCGGCCTTAAGCCCATTGCTGTTCAACATTATTTGGCCCCTTTATTTACTCTTGTAGCCAACTAGGGCATGAAAGCAATTTTCTACGCGGACAACACCCAGTTGGTTTTTCCCCTTTAAGGATCAGTCAGAAGATTCTTTCAGGAGCTTTAAGGGTTGACAGAGACGTTGCTCACTGGATGAATAACAACAAACTTAAGCTGAATGCTGACAAAACGGAAGTGATGTTCTTTGGCAAAGACCAGCCTCCTGCTGCAGATCTCTGAGAGCCGGAGGAAATAGGCCCCCCACCCGTCCCGGCTGGCAGCGCCAAAAATTTGGGAGTAAAATGGCAGAATGATGTATCCTTTTCGGCCCAAATTCAGCAGGTGACAGCTGCCTGTTTCTGCAGTTTGGGAAACTTGCGAAAATTCATACACCTACTGCCATAGATCTGTCGTCAGGTAGTAATCCATGCCACAGTTACTTCTCGCCTTGACTACGCGAACGGCTTCTATTTGGGTCTTCCAGCTTACCTGGTTAAGAAACTTCAAATGGTTCAAAATACGGCTGCGAGATTAATCAGATGAGTTCCTTTTCGGTAGCATATGTCTCTGCACATCAAAGAACTACATTGGTTACCGGTAGCCCATAGAATTAAATTTAAGGTCTTAACTCTAGCTTTTTGGGCGGTACATAGATCATGCCCCAGTTACCTGAAGCGGAGATTACGTGCGTATAAGCAGACTCGGTCGTTGAGTTCCAACTCCCAGAATCTGCTTTGCACACCCAGAGTTAAGAAAGCGCGGCTAGGTGGCAGATCCTTCATGTACGGGGCATCCAGGTTATGGAATTCCCTGCCCAATGCCCCGCGCCAGATTGGCGGTAAAAGGCAATTCAGGAAAGCAGGAAAAGCATGGCTTTTTAACCTAAGATAATCTCTGGGGACATTGGCCGTCTTCAGGACTTGGGTGCGTCACCTGTTGTTATAGCGCCGAGACACCTCTTCGGATGTAGCTGTTTGTGCTCTATAAATGGGTGTATTATTATAATTATGTGGCAAAGTCACTCCTCACAACATCTCTCAGATTGTGCATTCTCTATGTTTGAGTTGGCCTGGAACCATAAATCCCCACTCAGCTAATTCCCGTTACTATGGTCCGGTCGCTATGTTGGAGTAGTTCCTATGTTTATACTCCTGTAATACAATGTCCTTCTAATATCTTTAAGAATATAAAATTACATTTCCTACTTGTCATCGACTAAACTGTCACTTTAACCATTGATTTTCTCAATAATATATATATATATAGTATTCTATGATGTGCAGAATATAATATGCCATTTATTAGCTCTGGCGACATGACTCACAAGAGGCCAGTAGCTGCTGCTACCGGACCCAAGTGGTGGGAGGGCAGACAAAAAAAACAAACAAAAAAAAAACAAAAAAAAAACACTTGCCTGAAAACGGCGGGCCACCACCTCTCCTCCGTCATTTTCTTCCAGTACCAGCAGCAGGAAGCACCCAGGCTCCCCTGAACTACTCACAATGCCGCGTTGTGATTGGTCTGAGCGTCATGGTTCGGTGCTCAGAGGAGGAATGGGAGGCTGGCATGTTCCTCACCGGGCTGTGCATTATAGCCTGGTGGCCAACATGCAAAGTGTGCATAACTTTTTAGCCGGCACATATAGGGATCGCAAACCACTCCTTCCCCAGCTCTGCCCAGCCCCGCCCTGAGAGCCACTGACTACAATAGGAAAACTAAAATACGTTATTATTATATTTTTCCTTTTGAGCAGTGGGGCAACACTCCTCCGCCTAAGCAGAGGAGCCGCCACTGCAAGAGGTAAAGCCTCGTGTGGGTCATGGTACCCCCACCCAAAATAATGGTAAAACAAACAGAAAATTACACCTGGTGCAGGGGCAGGTATGCTTGATGCTGTTCTGCTCTCGGTCATGTGTATTAATTATAAATAAATGCATTTAAACAGAGCTAGGTACAATGGGTTAAATCTTGGTGTTGCTATAAAATCATACTGAACCGGTCTTGTGACTACTAGCAGAGATGTTTTCCTCTGTCAAATGGTTGTAACACGGATCCTGTGAGACTGCACTGTGGCGATAACATGGAATTTGACCTTTTTACACGGCACCCCGTTGGTTTCCTGCTAGATCAACTGAGCCTTTATTCTGGGCAGCAATAAAATCAGCACAATTTAGTTTGGCGAGAAAACAGTTTTGTGGGTGATGTATGTGTAATAATAATTCACATGCACCACATGACATGCACCTCCGGGGTCATGTTCATTGAGCCTCCTGCTCTTGAGACAGGCTGCAGTGAATCCTCAGCAGTGTCTGTCTGTCTGTCTGTCTGTCTACAATCTTTTTAGGCCCAACTTGCAACCTTTGCATACTCGGTGTGGTCACCCACCGGCGGCCTCGGCTACGAGTGCTGTGTACTGTGTCCCCCTCACTGACCACCTTACCCTGCTGTGAGGCATCCCAAGGTAAGTACCTTGTCTGCCATCCCATAGTGGTTGGGTGTGGGCTTTCAACCCTCCTTAAGCTTTTTTTTATTACATCCTTTACCATTAGCCCTTGTAGCTTGCTGCTGCAACAGTTCTGTTTTTTTAGGTGTGGGTCTTCGCTCTGCCATGCTGTCCCGGAAACAAGTGGTTGGGAATGGGGGCTTGTAGACTTATATGGGGCTCACGTGCCCCCGGCGACAAATTCAAATCCGGCCTAGCCCCCCACTGTCCGGCAGCATGGTGCCTTTCCCCAAGTTTTGCTGCAGTTTTCTTTGCCCCCCTATTTGCCCCTTCAGGGTTGCCACTTCCGGTTCTGTTGTCTCTTTTGGGACGCACCGCCATTTTGTGGCCTTGTAGTCAATTAACAAGCTGGCCCCTTTGCCCCATTCGGTGCGGACCTCTGCTCTTGCCTTTTCATAAAACTTGGGTGACCCAGCGTGAAATCTCTCTGCAGCTCTTGGCCACTTGAACCACTTGCAACAGATAGGGGATAAAGCCCCTCTCACCTGTCACAGCCAGCCTAGGATTGGCAAGGTGGCAATAGGTCGATGGGCCTCTGGCTGTGGCCAGTTGGTGGGCGTTTTTTTTTAGTCTACTAAGGAATCTACCGCTGTTGAACAGCATAAAAGGCTGTTGTAACAGCCTTAACAAACATGACCCCATACACATGAAGTAAGGCCAGTGGGCTAATGTCGGAGGCAGAATGACGATGGGCTGCTCCGATTGTCACAGCATGAGGTGTGCCGGCCTTCTGGCTCCCTCCAGGTGCGACAGAGTCTGAAAGGAGCTGCTGATGGGAAACCATTAGCACTTACTTGGCAGGGGACTGCAGCCCTGGTTGGGAGGGGGGGGAAGGTCAGGATGGGGAGTGGTAGAGGCCTGGAGTATCGGGTGATGGCGGTTGGTGAGGGCCAGCGAGGGAGCTCCTCAGTTTATTTTTGTCCTCCTCCACTCCATGAAAGAGGTAGAGATAAATCAGCCTCTACTCTTCTCCTTTGTCTGCCAGATATCAATTACTGCAGTCAACAGGGACAGGTTGTGGTCCTTGTTGACTTTGAAACTGGGAAACCAGGTTCAAGTCCCAGCATCAACTCAAATTCCTGTGATTCTGGGCACTTAATCTAAAAAAATAAAATGACCCTCTGTAATGCTATCTGGTGATCATATAAAGTGCTCCAATGCCCCTGTGCCTCGTTCTTGCTGTATAAAACGGCATGTAAGGAAGGTGACAATTTTGTTGTTTATTTTTGCATTTACACATTGCAACATTCCCTTTCTCACAACATAAACGTGGTGCTGGCTGCAAGTAAAACAAAAAAAAACAGATGCACATTTCACTAGTCTCTGGGCATTGGAGGGCATCTCTTAAGTACTGCAAAAAATAAAATGAATATCATAAAAACCTAGAGTGAGTGTAAGAGACAGTTTAGGTCTGTGCTACATCTTGTTTTCCATTAAACATTAATCAAAACATCCACAGCAAAAGTATGGATAAAAAAACAAATAAAAGTGGGTTCTTAGTTTCTTTGATTATTCTGTGCTTCTAATATTTTTTTCATTGGACTGTTAATTTCCTATTTAAGTACTGGCTCTATAAGCGTTAAAAACGTATTACCGCAAATGTTTGCCATCATTTAGTTCAATTATCCTAACCAAGCAGAGAAGGAATACTGAAATATCTGGGCAGAAGGTCTCTGTAGCCATGATAAGGCATCAATGTTTTTAATGAAGAACCCTCTTTGGGGATGTGGAATTCCTATAGCCCACGTTTTCATGAGTATTTTGTCCTTAGGACAAGTAGGCCCAATCCCTTGCAGCACAAACCCTATGGCTGACAGTTTGCGGTACCACATTATGGACCAGGTAAGGGCACTGTCTGTAGTTAAAATAATATTTTTGTCCGTATGTTAATGCTTATATTTATGGTTCATGAATTGAAAACCTTTATTATTAGGGTGAGCGGTCTAAATAAATCTTGTGAGCTCTGACTGCACTATGGACAGTGTTTCCAGTATAAAAATTTGTACACACGTTTTCAAAGTTTAGCAATATGAGGCTATATATAATGCTCCCAGAATGCTCTCTGATTTGATGCAAATATTTGCAGAAGCATGAAAGCAAGATTGAGAATTCTTTGCTTTCAAAATAAAATGTTCATAAAAAAATTAAAGCAGGAAAAACAACATTTCACTAAACCACTGTAAAATTTTAGGTACCATTTCTTTGCAGCATCATTTAGTAACGTGTTGATGCATGCTAGAATTTCCCACAAATATTCATAATGGAAAATCAGTGTAACCAGTTTCAATAAGATAATGGGAAACAAAAACAAACAAGCATTGGCAAGGCAAGTAGGTCTGAAATTGGTGGTCAGCTTTTTAGTTTTGTCAAAATGTGACTTTTTTGGCATGGTTTTTGTAAAACCTTATTGGTGTGGGATCTGCCGGGCCCTCACCATTATAACAAACAGTAGCAAAATGTGTTTTTGGTCTCAAAAAGCACACACTGCCACAGTATTTACTGACACTGAACAAAACTACTTTGTGTGCAGATATGCATCCATGTGAAAGAGCAGAACACTGTCACTCACAGTGAAGCCAGACGAGAGAGAGAGAGACAGAATTTTAATACACTCAAATGGTCACGGTCAACGCCAGGCCAAATTAGGTGCCCAATTATTAAATAAAGTTTCAAAAGTGCACCCATGGTATATGTCCTTGCATTAAGCGCATCTATACGGCTTTCGTGAATTCCCAGGAATTTACAGAACTAGGACAAGAAATAGTTCTAGAAAATATATGTGAAGATTTGCTCATGCGAAAATCTGAGTGAAATCACTTTTTCCCAACTCTGGAAGAAGGTTTATATCTGCCATTGCACATACTCAAACAGGCATTCTAACCCTGGAACTATTCCTTACCACTACCTTCAGCCCCAGTATGTAGATCCGCGGAAACGTGGCAACATATAGGTATTGCAAGTATTCAAACACTACTATGGTATGAGCCCTGGCATACTCACGAGAGACTATATCAGAGCTCATGAGATTGCTGCCATAATTTATTGTCGAACTACATGGCACCAAAGGGATACGTGGATTTTGTTACAGGACAAGTAGATTTATAAACCAACCTGCCCATGGAAAAGTAGATAGCTTATTAAATTCCACACCAGTGTTTGCTGTAGGAATTAGTGGATGTTAATTGCCCGCTTAACCATTACCTTATTAGCAAATAGATATTTACATCCAGCAACAGGAGAATAGTATAGCTAGTACTGACTTCCCCCTCACCCCCTCCTAACCTCACAAACTACTTTCCCTTAGGCTTCATATCCATGCTCAATTTTACAACAACAAGGGGCCCCAAATTAGTCAGCAGGGACTTCGGGGAACATACTTTTTACATGCAACATTGGTCCAATGCATACAAGAAAGTTGAAAAATATAAAATATAGACAGAGTCAATCTACATTAAGAGTGACATGTCCAGCTGGACAGTGGTCTTTCAAAGTTTACTCAATTTACACGTAGTTATATCACACAGAGTACCTTCCACAAGTCAGCCAGTGTGGAACACAAGCCTGTGCCCAGCACTTACAGAACGGGTACAGAAGGTGGATATAGAGAGCAAAGAAGGGCTTTATAAGGCAAAACACGTTTTTCTGTCATAAATGCAATTGTACGGAATATTTCAACAAAGCACCATTAAAACACATAGTAATCACGTTTTAGTTTTTGGTACTTAAAGGTAGACGGCGTTTCGGACTCCTAGTAAATCACGGGGACCATCATCAGGACATTTTCAGTGATATCCATGCTCTGCACAGGCAGCTCAAGAAGATATGCAGACATTCAAAGCCACCTGATTGGCTGACTGTGTGAGCCGACATTCAAAGCCATCATGTTGGCTGACACTGTGTTAGCATGACACCGATCCTGCTAAGGGGTATTATTACCCAACTGAACGGCACTCATTTTTTTCAGTCTAAAATGCAATAAAGGTGGAGGCATCCTGACCAAATACAAATCTGTGCTGCGACTGTAAAAAAAAAAATACACACAAAGCGTGACTCATTGAGCTATGTTTCCAGAATAGTAAGCAGAATACAAACCTTAGTGTCTTAGTTCTTAAATGGCTTGACTCGGATACATCCCCCACCTAAATAAGTTTACATTTAGTTTTTACCCCTCTATATATCGCTGTTTGGAATGATCTGGGACTGTGACCCCAGATGTGAGAACTGCTATAGAGCAGACGCATGCAAAAACGGAACAACACCTCAGAGATCATAACTCCTCTTTCTAGGCGCTATAAAAGCATTGCAGACTACTCAAGAATGTCAATATTTTTATGTGGAGAGGATGTTTAATGGGTCTGGATATGCCCGAAGGCCTCCTTAAAGCAAAGTTATAATGATGCAAACAAGTAACGTGCAAGAGTCAGCGTACAACAATTTGATTTAGGTAGTGGCACACCTTACACTAGTGCAGTGATATGATGCATTATAGCCCTTTTTCATTATCCAGCAGAATGGAAGGGGTGCGGCAGCTATTTCCTTGTTATTAAAGCCCCTGGCACCCTTTCTACCAAAATGAGCTTTTGGAAATGAAATATCTTCATACTATCTATCTGATGGATATGGCTGGAATAGGAAGGCCCTTGCACACCAGCGAGGCCCGCACTATGAAGGGTCGGCCCTCCTCGGTATCTTCCTAGCATGAAAAGATTTCAGGAAGAGAGAACCAGGAGATCTCAATGGCCTCAGAGGAGTGTGGTGCATGGTTTCTTTCATCCCAAAATATCCGAATTTGTGCAATTAAACACCTGAAAAGTTGTGGAAAAGATCCTGAAGGTGCTTCGCCAAGCCACCAGCACACAATGCATGGAGTGTTAGACAGGAGAGAGAAGATACCAGCTTAAGGCCCAAATGTTGTTATCCGGAGTCCAGATATCTAGGAACCAAAAGAATTAGAAATTGTGGCACACCGCAGTAGACACACTTGAAGTAATCGAATCCCAGAATGTTGGAAGAAACTGCACAGCTGAGATCTAAATCACTCTACGGCAGGCTCTACGCCCAGATCCGCTGCGCTATATGATGCGGTTTAAAAATATCCTAAATAAGGATAGAGTAGTACAGGCTGGACATTCTTGGTTCAGTGGGTGTGCCTTCAGATACCGGGATCTTGTTTGTATGTATCTCACTATTATCAAAGTACTGGCATTTTTTATATTTGAAAAAATCAAAGTCGGGAAGGATCACTTGTCCTGAGTAACCAGGGTTTTATTTTTGTTTGTTACAGTACCGATAATAAACCCTCATTCACGTACTTAGGCTCGTATGGCGGTATATCTTGGTTCTCCACCTATCTTTGTTTTCTAGCTACGTGACAGCATCATCATCGGGTTGATTTTGTGTGCTTCCTCCACCCAGAGGTGAACCACTGGTTAGTACAGTAGTGATTTAGTGATGAAAAAAAGGGGATTGGTGCGTGAGGAAAAATGTTCTTGTTAAAAAAGCCTGGGTAACCAAAAGAGAATGCAATTTTATTAGGTCTGGTATTAGGCTTATTAAATGTATTTTTGTGCGTAGGAAGGGACATTATGGGGCTTCCGCACTGTTTAGAGTCCATAAAAAGGTCGACATGTTTTAGCCTTGAGGGCAGGAGAAGTGAAGGGGCAGGAGAAGTGATTAGGCATAGGCAGGAGCGGTAACCAGCAGGAGCAGTGAACGGATAGGGGCAGTGAACAGATAAGAGCAGTGAACGGGGCAGGAGAAGTGAAGGGATAGAGGCGGTGATCGGGCAGGAGTGCTGACCGGACAGGAACAGTGAACGGTCAGGAGCAGTGAACGGGGCAGGAAAAGTGACGGGGCAGGAGCACTGACGGGGCAGGAGAGGTGACGGGGCAGGAGAGGTGACGGGGCAGGAGAAGTGACGGGGCAGGAGAAGTGACGGGGCAGGAGAAGTGACGGGGCAGGAGAAGTGACGGGGCAGGAGAAGTGACGGGGCAGGAGAAGTGACGGGGCAGGAGAAGTGACGGGCAGGAGAAGTGACGGGCAGGAGAAGTGACGGGCAGAAGAAGTGATGGGCAGGTGAGGTGACGGGGCAGGAGGGGTGACGGGGCATGAGAGGTGACGGGGCAGGAGAGGTGACGGGGCAGGAGAGGTGACGGGGCAGGAGAGGTGACGGGGCAGGAGAGGTGACGGGGCAGGAGAGGTGACGGGGCAGGAGAGGTGACTGGGCAGGAGAAGTAATGGGGCAGGAGTGGTGATTAGGCATGAGCAGGAGTGGTAACCGGGCAGGAGAAGTGAACGGGGCAGGAGCAGTGAAAGGGGCAGAAGTGATGGGACAGGAGAAGTGAAGGGACAGGAGAAGTGACTGGGACAGGAGAAGTGACGGGGAAGGAGAGGCAGGAGAAGCAACCGGGCAGGAGAAGTGACCGGGCAGAAGAAGTGACGGGCAGAAGAAGTGACGTGATGGGCAGGTGACGTGACGGGGCAGGTGACGTGACGGGGCAGGAGAGGTGACGGGGCAGTAGCAGTGATTTGGCATGAGCAGGAGCGGTGAACAGGGCAGGAGCGGTGAACAGGGCAGGAGCGGTGAACAGGGCAGGAGCAGTGGTGAACAGGGCAGGAGCAGTGGTGAACAGGGCAGGAGCAGTGGTGAACAGGGCAGGAGCAGTGGTGAACAGGGCAGGAGAAGTGGTGAACAGGGCAGGAGAAGTGGTGAACAGGGCAGGAGAAGTGACGGGCCAGGAGAAGGGAGGGGGCAGGGGAATTGATGAAGCAGGAGTGTTGATCGAGCATGAGCAGTAGTACTGAGTGGATAGGAGCAGTGAAAGGGCAGGAGCAGGCGTTTCCCAGGGCGACTTGAAGGGTAGGGGGTCAGTTTAGTTAGAGGGGACCAGTTTTGTACAAGTGCAGGAGTTTTAAAAACACTGCAAAGTTCTTTGTATATTCAGCAGGTTTTGGTCAACAATACAAGTGCCAAGATAACTTTGGTGATCAATGTACCTGCTGGATAGAGATGGGAGCATATTTTGTCTAGTGGCTGTTTTACTCATCTAAGGTAGCGCAGAGGGGTAATATGCCTGCTGCAAAGAACATATACCATGCATATCAAAGAGCAATATTTTATGTGCATAGTTCAGTGGGTACTGCTTTGTGTTTACTACCCGAATGAAAGGACACTTGAATACATATGGCCTGGCAGTTCGGGCTGATTTCAATATGGCTGGGTCCAAACTGGAATGGCATGGTGAGCAAAAAACGATGGATTTAAGCCCAGATGTCTGAACTGGGGTGAATGTATGACATTGTTCTGCATTCTGTCCATCAATTGTTCTTTTTTGCATTTCTCACCGAGTGGGACAGGTATGCTCAGACATGAGTCCCGTGCTCTCCATGCCACTGGAATCAAGCTATCCTGGCTGATGAGGGCTGAAAGCCCGAAACCGGTCCTAGGATGCTTGTTTCCAGTCAAGGGAGGACCTGGCTTGGCAGTTCGGGCTGGACTGTTCGCATTGGGTGCAGGATCAAGACTGATTTGCATATGGCTGGGTCCAAACTGGAATGGCATGGTAAGCAAAGAAACTATGGATTTAGGCCCAGATCTCTGTACTGGGGTGAATGTAAGATATTGTTCTGCATTCAGTCCACCAGTTGTTCTTTTTGCTATATTATGATTGAGCAGCTAGCTGACTGACATGAATATGAAGGAGCCTTTGTGGGTTTCCGTGAATCTAGATTCTCCTGAGGAGTCCCTTTCTCTTCTGAACCCTGCTTAACACATGTGTACAGGAGGAGCCCTGTATTCATGTCCTCAATGTTTGAGACAAAAAATAATTATGGATTTCTGAACAATGAGAGTAAAAGCATAAAGGTAACATGTTGTTCCTGCTTATATTTCACACGCTTTACATAAACCTGTATTCCCTATGAGTGTTTGCTTTTTCCTGAATTAAATCTCAAATAAACATGTATATCCCTTGTTTTAATTAAATAAGGTTAGAAGCTGTAACTGGTCAGTGAAATGCTAAACGTACAAAAAAATTGGTATGTTTTGCTATTTCTAGCCACACCGCTGACTCCACCCACTGATTCAATCTTCGGTTATTCCCGTCCCCCGATTCTCCACCCACAGTTCCCCTACTTTTTTTTCCCCACTTCGACCACTGCCCAAACCATGCAAATAGCCCACCCACTGCCCGGCTCGTGCCAGCAAAACCAACCACAGCTCTCCTACCAGGATGCGAATTAGTGCTAAATAAATCAATGGCCCGCATTCCACTGAATAGTGCGCTTCCTTCTCTTGATTTTCCTGTCGTAGTTAGTAAGTAGGGTGACAAACCGTCCATAAATTTCACAGACTGCCCGTTATTTAGGCCCTTTGTCCGTTAGCAATTCTTTCACGGACGCCATTTGTCCGTAATTTGGGGGATGGCTGCCAGCACTGCTGTTCCCCTGGGCAGCTCGCACTTCTCAGAGGCTGCAGCAGCCCCTCCCCTACCCCGCTCAGTCTTTGATCGGGCCCATTGTCATTCTGAAGTGGCTGATTATCACCTAAAGAATGACAATGGGCCAAAGGTGTGGAGAAGGGGGTGTGTGGGGATGGGGAGACCAGTGTTCCATGACCCTTCCTAACTTTGATCTGTGACTCGCAGATCAGCACAGGGCAGAATAACAGGCAAATAAATAAAAGCAGGAATGATCACTGTGATGCAGCTTTGTGTGTGTGTGTGTGGGGGGGGGGGGATGTTGGGAAGGGGGGGGCAGAGGGTGCCGAAGTAGCCAAAAGCAGAAACAGAAAGAGAAATAATTATAAAGTGTGGTATCTGGTTTTTGGTAAATCAAAAAGAAGCACAAGGCAGATGGAGTGAGAAAGCGAAGGAAGAATAGAAAGCAAATAATGAAAGAAAGCTTGAAAGGTAGAGAAAGATTTAGATTTAACAATGGAGGGAAGGACAAGAGGATGATCAAATGGAAAAAAAATGAATGTTAATGTGGACTATGGAAATATGAAAAGAAAATGAAATATGAATTTAAAACAATAGAGAGTGATACAAAATGAAAGGATGCACAGACAGAAAGAAAAATAAACGAGGGTGTAAAGATGAAAGTAGAGAAGAAAGGGGGATAGAAAGGACATAAGGAAAGAAAGAAAATGAAAAGACGTAAGGAATAAAAGACAAACGTCAACATAGGTAAATGCAGTTTTGGCCAAATTTCCTGCTGTAAAAAGCATACTTTTGCATTATTTTTGCAAATTTTCACCAGGGCAACTATTTTCATAGACTTCAAAAGGAGAGACCGAGATAGCTCACTTTGCTACTTTATTTAGTGCCATATAAAGCGGGAGTATTTTAGTTTTTTGGCCTCTCCCTTCCAATGGGCCCTTGCGTAGTCACAGCATGTGGCGTGCCATCCTCTGCATAGGTCTAGGGCACAGCATGCTGTTTTTGTGGAGGAGCCGTGCTGGAGGACCTAGCTACATTTTAAAATATCCGTCAGGATGAAAGGCAAAGCCTTCTGAGTGCTTTGCGCGCCTACAATTTTTGGGCCATAACAAAAATGTCTATTTAACTCTGGTGATTAATGTTTTTCTTGGAGAGATCTGAGGTTTCACTAATCCCGGTTTTGACTCATCATAAAGAAGCATAGAGGCATAATGCACCTCTTGTAAAGCACAAAGTGTAACATTCAGAGCAAAGTATTTATTTGTATAATAACTGTAAAGACATACCCGACCACTATGTTATGAGTTACCCACATTTTGTATTTCGGGGTCACTGGAATTATGTGATTGTGCGGCTTCAACAGTTTCCGCATGATTTTGGATTTGCCACATAATCCATCATTAGCTGAATATAGCTGAAGATTCTAATTTAAAAAGTTTCTTCCTCAAATGGTTAAAAAATAACTAAAAAGGCAGTGATGTGTTGCAAAGGCCCTATGTAAAGGTTGACTGGTCACCTTCCTTTGCATATTACTATATTTGGGGGTTATACGGGTACTAATGAGGTGCAACCTATGACTAGAAAGATGCGCAAAAATGAGAAAATAATATGGCCATACTAAGACAAAATGTACACCATTATGCTGCATAAATTCCCTTTTCCTGCCAAATAAATTAGTCAACCCTGCAGCATAATTTGGCCGTCCCTGCCACATAATTTCAGTGGCCCTGCATATAGTACCTCCCAGCATGGATGCCATATGGCTCATACACTGTATAGCCCTCCTTGTCTTAAGTAACAATTTCCTATATATTGATTTACATACTTATATAAGTCATTGTCTCTGAACAATAATTGTGTGAGCTAAAGCGCACAACACTCTATGGGGCATATATAAAAAGGACAGCTTTAAAATTATCGCCGCTTTAGCGGCAGGAAACTGCTGCTAAAGCGACGATAATGGGATTGATAATATGCCCATGAGAATTCCAGAGAATTCCAATGGAAGCCCAGGTTTACACCAGACATGGGCTTCTATTGGAATTCTCAAGAGCCTACTATCAAGCCTATTATCGCCGCTTTAGCTGCAGTTTCCTGCCGCTAAAGCAACAATAATTTTAACGCCGTCCTTGTAAATATGCCCCTAGATTGGGCTGAGCATCACTGTAAAATAAATGACACATACATAAGCGTAGGTCTATATGAAGATGAGGGGCACCATGGGAGGTAGTTAGTAACTGAATTTGTGCAGAGGGAGGTCTTTGGTGAAGGGGTGTAACGAAGGTTGAAGGCCTCTGCATCCCCTGCAGTGCAGGTGGGACAACACTTTAAAGGAACCCCAAACTGTAAACAAAATATCATATGAAATACCACAAAAAGACATGCACAGTTGCTCAATGCTGTGCACATATCAAAATGGTGAGGTGCACGATTGTCTCAACTTAATATAAACTTCTTTTGAACTGTACTTATGTTAGTTGTCTATTTACTTACTTTTACACTATTGCGCGACCTCCTCTGATGTGTCTGAAAACGTACCTTTTGTCCGAAATTTGTCCTGAATTTTGACCTTCTGTCCTGAATTTTTGTCCTGAATTTTGACCCTTTGTCCTGAATTTTTAAACTCGCTGTCCTGAATTTGCAACTATGCCAGTTGGTCACCCTATTAGTAAGCATCTCACTGAGCGGCGGGCCCCTGGCTAGCGAGGCAGGGACCCGGGGGAGCTGTTTAGTGGTCGCCGCACTGACACTGCAGCGGTGACCGTCACAGGGAGACGGAGGCCGCGGCGGGTATTTACAAGCTTGAAGTAACTGGAACACAATGTCTTTATGGCTGACGGGGGAACTGATCAGGCGCTCCCACGGAGCGTGAACACAACGGGACACAGTGTTCAGACGAGACCTCACACAGACAGGCCCGTCGCTGCAGAGACGCGCAAGTGGGCTCTCCGCGCACCCGAGGGCGGGGCCGCACAGCAGCCCACCCAATCCGCAGGAGTGTCCACGCCAGGGGAGTAGTACTTTGGGTGAGGGTACGGGGTTCAGCTGGAGCGAGCCCTAATGCACTACAAATGCATGACGTGCGAAGGTTGCAGAATTTAAGGTGGTGCAAGCGGGCTTCATGTGGATTTATTTATTTAAATGCCCATAAGGTCTTTACAAGTGATGGAAGGCAAAATCCAGGCGCTTAGTGTGGACTATAATTAAGAGTGAAATTGGTATTATGCGTGTTCGCAGCCGCGGCGTTTTTCGCATAATTATGGAGTTGCAGCTTTTGCCACATTCTCCATCATCTGCTGCATGATTTTCAGAATTTAACAATAACAAAATAGTTTCTAGTTCACAGTTCAAAAGTTACTAAAAACATTGCAACACATGTTGCTGTGCAGTGGAATACACTTTGCAAAGGTTGACTGGTCACCTTACTGTTGCTTATTACTATATTTGGAGATTAAGCTAGCACCAATGAAATGCAACCCATGGCCAGTCAGTGTTGACAAGTATTTATAAAAAAAAAGTTATACTATCACAAAAAAGCCGAATTCTACTGCACAATTTGCTTTTTCTATCCGACTAATTCAGTCAACTCTGCTGCATAATTTGGCCCTCCTGTATTGCATAATTCCAGTGGCCTTGATACAAAATTAAGAAAGCACCAGAGATGGGGTAGGTGCAAGAGTTATTGCCATCCTGCAGTAGGTGACCATTTGAACCCGATTGAAGACAGAACACCTTTGCTGCTTGTAGGGAAAAGCTTGTCTCTTCCCAGGTTATGGATATCATGGGCACTCACCCCTAACTAGGGATATTATGAACACCCACTACATGTCTTTTGGAGCTCCAGATCTGGCCAAGCGCAGAATTTTTGAAAAAAGACCTTCAGGAATCTGCCAGGATTAAGCCAGAGACTACGCAGAATTCTTGTGCCAGATTAAGGCAGCAAATTAGGCTGCGCAGACATGCCTTAAGGGCTTTACATCCCAGCTCTTGCAATGGCCCTTTGTACAGAATTTTACTCTCGATTTTTTGGGATTCCTTCTCTTCGGTAGGCTAGACCATGGCATCCTAAGAGAGAAGATAACTCCTGATGCTTCTGTGCATCATAAACAGAGGTTTTGTTGAGAAACACCCCAACAAGTCACTCTCATATACGTAGGCCTAAGCTACTGAAAAAGCATCAGACCTGTACAAAATGTCAGAAACCGCTGTGTAGACCACGTCAAGAGGGTCGACAGACCAAGAAAAGGGAGCTGGACACTGTCGGTGACGAGACCTTCAGGGGAGCAGATACATCGTTGGTCAGCTCCCTCAAAGGTAGGCACTCCCTCGGTTTCATGAAGCCTTTCGAGACACCGATAAATATGTATAGTCTTACAGTCCTAGATGTCTCTAGTTCTGCCCTCTGCGAGGTCACAATGTATCAAAAACCTGGACATAAAATGTAACTTTGATCTTCCGCTCTCTCCATGATTAACTTAGTCGCCAACGGAACTCTACATCTCCTGCGCGTCTGTACCTGCAGAGCTAACTATATAGAATGCGGCCGGTCAGCGGATATTCAGGCGGAGGAAAAGGGACTCTGCCACCCATAAGCTCAGACCCCTCTCTCTACTTCTTCCCTGTGCGGACCCTAGGTGCTAGTACATCTTACACTGGGCCTTCAAGCACCGACAGGTCAGACTCCAATCTGTTTCCAGGAGGGAATAACCCCCAGGGTTCCAAGCAGAACTCTTTGCTCTGCAGACTATCTGGTCCATGTGCTTACACGACACAGGCAGGCGTCCAGGGAGACAGGTGCTTTTTTTGCGTGGGTTTTTACATCCTGGAGAATTGGGATCTCTCCTCCCTACATTCTCCCCTGAGCTGCTTTGCCTTCAGAAATATCATGAAGAATTATCTCCTGTTCTGTTTCTTTTTTAATCCCTGCCATGTAAGTGCCCATTGTGCTGGTCAGAGGCAGTCAGAGGCTCCAATGTAAAGACATGGGGACAATTAGCGTTACTTAGTAAAGGAAACACGGCACCGACAATACGTGGAAACACAGTGGTGTTCCACCCCACATTGAATGACACCCTTTTCAAGATCCATCAAGCTGAAGATACTAAACAGTGCAAGACTGAATTTCATATGAATATGCTGAACTGAACTTTATCACATCTCTGGCGCAACAGACTTTGAAGCTTATGCCCTTCGAACCCTCTCCCCCCACCAATGCCCACCCATCTCTACCACAAAGAATCTCATCCCTGCAAGTCCTTAGCGGGCACTCCTGGTGTGGGAGAGAAGCTAGTTCTCACTTTGCCAAAGTACTGCGGCCCAGCCGAGAAGTGCTGGCAAGTAATCTTGTCCTCCGACAGAAAATGTTTAACAGAATTTAAGAATGAATGAATGACTGTGTCGGATAGGCATGCTTTTAGGTGGTGCACTGCAATGCAGTGTAATGCAGCAATGCTGGTGTGATCAAACTTGCTAACAGTAACAGTGCTTAGAAGCAGTAGTGCTGTGGGAAGTGCTACTTAACAAAATGTTTTTTGTCACTATTTGGTGGGAAGAATCTGAAACACATGGGACATCAAATAGCGACAGTGCCACATCATTATGAAATGTCAAGTAATAAAGAATTTAGATCATGCCTGAAGTGACTTCATGGAATTCGTCCCAGGTGACGTTAATGTTCAAATGAGTTATTTTGAATGGGAGTAAGAGTTAAGAAGAGATCGGGTAGAAAATCTTTTTCTGAAGTGGGGAAAAGAGGGAACAAAACTGATTGTATAGCGCCCAGAGTTGCTAGAGCCTATCATCAGGGCACTTGGAAAGTGATCTGCCATTTCTAGATCTGATGGTGCGGCTGGCCGTGTGTTTGGTGAAAAAGGTTCAGGATTCAAGGGGATGATTTTGAGGGTGAACTAAACTGAATCATCTGTTCTTCGGGGAGATGGCATTATACGCAAGGCGAGGATGTAGGAAGAAGAGTGTAAACTGCACAAGAATTCTGCAGTTGCCAATTTCAAGAGTCACAGGGAATGAATTACGGTTCAAATCTAGAGCAATGTAGTCATTTTGTCGGTAGAGGGGATGTTGTAGCCACTGATACTGCAATATAAAGAGTGAGTTTGACAAGAAAGGTCTCGAAGAACACTATTCCAAGCGCATGTACATTAACTGATCAGTTTACTCGAGTGTTCGCACTAAAGGCAAAATTGCAAACCCAACCTGAACCAGCATGCTCGGCCGAGCACATCTCCCATCTGCAAACTCGAATGGAAATGGGCAAAGAACTGCAGGATGGAACTGGAACTTCGTATTTAAGAGTTAAAATGACTAAGTCACCCAGTGGATCAAGTGTCGCAAACAAGAGAATAGAGAGAGGATTCAATTTGGAAGTCACAAGTTTCAGAACAAGCAATAAACCAACAATGGCACCGGTCACTCGCACAGCTTTGTCATCTATACGTTGTTTGATACTTGTAATGTTAAGAAGTTCTCAGAATACTCTCTTTAAAGTTTAACAAGTCTGCATACCTGGTTGTGCAAAAATAAACAAGCATTGGAAATGCAATAGGTCTCGCATTAGAAAAGTTGGAGTTATTGGTATTGTAAATGACATATGTTATTTATTTGTTGGTTTTTAAAATTGCTAAATTGATGGCTTTGTCATTTACAATGCCAATAGTTATAACTTTTGCGAATGTGACACCTATAGCATTTGGAATGCAACATATTTTGTATTTACGTGACTTAGATGGCAGCTCTTGTCGTTAGGCCACATCTCTAGAGAGCAGGAGAGTGCAGCAGGGGAGAGAAGCACAGCAATGCAATAGGTCTTGCATTAGGAAAGTTTGAGCTATTGGTATTGTAAAGGACACATTTTTTATTTATGTGCTTGTTTTGAAAATAGCGAATTAATAGCTTTGTTATTTACAATGCCAATAGTTTTATCTTTTGCAAATGTGACACCTATTGTAACACAATATGTGTTGTGAGGGTGAGTGAGGGTGAGGGTGAGGGGTTGAGGGTGAGGTGTTGAGGGTGAGTGAGGGTGAGGTGTTGAGGGTGAGTGAGGGTGAGGTGTTGAGGGTGAGTGAGGGTGAGGTGTTGAGGGTGAGTGAGGCTGAGTGAGGGTGAGGGGTTGAGGGGGAGGGGTCGAGGGGGAGGGGTTGAGGGTGAGGGGTTGAGGGTGAGGGAGGGTGAGGGGTTGAGGGTGAGGGAGGGTGAGGGGTTGAGGGTGAGTGAGGGTGAGGGGTTGAGGGTGAGTGAGGGTGAGGGTGGGTGAGGGGTTGAGAGTGAGTGAGGGTGAGTGAGGGTGAGGTGTTGAGGGGTGAGTGAGGGTGAGGGTGAGGGTGAGGCTGAGGGGTTGAGGGTGAGTGAGGGTGAGTGAGAGTGAGGGTGAGTGAGGGGTTGAGGGTGAGGGAGGGTGAGGGGTTGAGGGTGAGGGAGGGTGAGGGGTTGAGGGTGAGTGAGGGTGAGGTGTTGAGGGTGAGTGAGGGTGAGGGTGGGTGAGGGGTTGAGAGTGAGTGAGGGTGAGTGAGGGTGAGGTGTTGAGGGTGAGAGAGGGTGAGGGTGAGTGAGGGTGAGGGGTTGAGGGTGAGTGAGGGTGAGGTGTTGAGGGTGAGAGAGGGTGAGTGAGGGTGAGTGAGGGTGAGTGATGGTGAGGGTGAGGGGTTGAGGGTGAGTGAGGGTGAGGGGTTGTGAGTGAGGATGAGTGAGGGTGAGGGATTGAGGGTGAGGGGGTGAGTGAGGGTGAGGGTGAGTGAGGGTGAGGTGTTGAGGGTGAGTGAGGGTGAGGGGGTGAGGGTGAGTGAGGATGAGGGTGAGTGAGGGTGGGTGAGGGTGAGTGAGGGTGGGTGAGGGTGAGTGAGAGTGAGGGTGAGTGAGGGTGAGGGTGAATGTGAGTGAGGGTGAGTGAGGGTGAGGGTGAGTGAGGGTGAGTGAGGGTGAGGGTGAATGTGAGTGAGGGTGAGTGAGGGTGAGGATGAGGGGTTGAGGGTGAGTGAGGATGAGGGGTTGAGGGTGAGTGAGGGTGAGGGGTTGAGGGTGAGTGAGGGTGAGGGGTTGAGGGTGAGTGAGGGTGAGTGAGAGTGAGTGAGAGTGAGTGAGGATGAGGGGTTGAGGGTGGGTGAGGGTGAGTGAGGTTGAGGGTGAGTGAGGTTGAGGGTGAGTGAGGGTGAGTGAGGGTGAGTGAGGGTGAGGGTGAATGTGAGTGAGGGTGAGTGAGGGTGAGGGTGAGTGAGGGTGAGGATGAGTGAGGATGAGGGGTTGAGGGTGAGTGAGGGTGAGGGGTTGAGGGTGAGTGAGGGTGAGGGGTTGAGGGTGAGTGAGGGTGAGTGAGAGTGAGTGAGAGTGAGTGAGGATGAGGGGTTGAGGGTGGGTGAGGGTGAGTGAGGTTGAGGGTGAGTGAGGGTGAGGGTGAGTGAGGGTGAGGGTGAGTGAGGGTGAGGGTGAGTGAGGGTGAGTGAGGGTGAGTGAGGGTGAGTGAGGGTGAGTGAGGGTGAGGATGAGGGGTTGAGGGTGAGTGAGGGTGAGTGAGGGTGAGGATGAGGGGTTGAGGGTGAGGGTGAGGGGTTGAGGGTGAGTGAGGGTGAGGGGTTGAGGGTGAGTGAGGGTGAGGGTGAGTTAGGGTGAGGGGTTGAGGGTGGGTGAGGGTGAGGGAGGTGTTGAGGGTGAGTGAGGGTGAGTTAGAGTGAGGGTGAGTTAGGGGTTGAGGGTGAGGTGTTGAGGGTGAGTGAGGGTGAGGCATTGAGGGTGAGTGAGGGTGAGGTGTTGAGGGTGAGTGAGGGTGAGGGGTTGAGGGTGAGTGAGGGTGAGTTAGGGTGAGGGGTTGAGGGTGGGTGAGGGTGAGGGAGGTGTTGAGGGTGAGTGAGGGTGAGTTAGGGGTTGAGGGTGAGGTGTTGAGGGTGAGTGAGGGTGAGGCATTGAGGGTGAGTGAGGGTGAGGTGTTGAGGGTGAGTGAGGGTGAGGGGTTGAGGGTGAGTGAGGGTGAGTTAGGGTGAGGGGTTGAGGGTGGGTGAGGGTGAGGGAGGTGTTGAGGGTGAGTGAGGGTGAGTTAGGGGTTGAGGGTGAGGTGTTGAGGGTGAGTGAGGGTGAGGCATTGAGGGTGAGTGAGGGTGAGGTGTTGAGGGTGAGTGAGGGTGAGGGTGAGTGAGGGTGAGTGAGGGCGAGTGAGGGCGAGTGAGGGCGAGTGAGGGCGAGTGAGGGCGAGTGAGGGCGAGTGAGGGTGAGTGATGGTGTGGGTGAGGGGTTGAGGGTGAGTGAGGGTGAGGGGGTTGAGGGTGAGTGAGGGTGAGGGGTTGAGGGTGAGTGAGGGTGAGGGTGAGGGTGACTGAGGGTGAGGGATTGAGGGTGAGGGATTGAGGGTGAGGGGTTGAGGGTGAGTGAGGGTGAGGGTGAGTGAGGGTGAGGGTGAGGGGTTGAGGGTGAGTGAGGGTGAGGGGTTGAGGGTGAGTGAGGGTGAGGGTGAGTGAGGATGAGGGGTTGAGGCTGGGTGAGGGTGAGTGAGGTTGAGGGTGAGTGAGGGTGAGTTAGGGTGAGGGGTTGAGGGTGGGTGAGGGTGAGGGAGGTGTTGAGGGTGAGTGAGGGTGAGTTAGAGTGAGGGTGAGTTAGGGGTTGAGGGTGAGGTGTTGAGGGTGAGTGAGGGTGAGGCATTGAGGGTGAGTGAGGGTGAGGTGTTGAGGGTGAGTGAGGGTGAGGGTGAGTGAGGGTGAGTGAGGGCGAGTGAGGGCGAGTGAGGGCGAGTGAGGGCGAGTGAGGGTGAGTGAGGGTGAGTGATGGTGTGGGTGAGGGGTTGAAGGTGAGTGAGGGTGAGGGGGTTGAGGGTGAGTGAGGGTGAGGGGTTGAGGGTGAGTGAGGGTGAGGGTGAGGGTGACTGAGGGTGAGGGATTGAGGGTGAGGGATTGAGGGTGAGGGGTTGAGGGTGAGTGAGGGTGAGGGTGAGTGAGGGTGAGGGTGAGGGGTTGAGGGTGAGTGAGGGTGAGGGGTTGAGGGTGAGTGAGGGTGAGGGTGAGTGAGGATGAGGGGTTGAGGCTGGGTGAGGGTGAGTGAGGTTAAGGGTGAGTGAGGGTGAGTGAGGGTGAGTGAGGGTGAGTGAGGGTGAGTGAGGGTGAGTGAGGGTGAGTGAGGGTGAGTGAGGGCGTGTGAGGGCGAGTGAGGGTGAGTGATGGTGTGGGTGAGGGGTTGAGGGTGAGTGAGGGTGAGGGGTTGAGGGTGAGTGAGGGTGAGTGAGGGTGAGGTATTGAGGGTGAGGGGTTGGGTGAGGGTGAGGGTGAGTGAGGGTGAGGTATTGAGGGTGAGGGGTTGAGGTTGAGTGAGGGTGAGTGAGGGTGAGGGTGAGGGGTTGAGGGTGAGTGAGGGTGAGGGTGAGTGAGGATGAGGGGTTGAGGGTGGGTGAGGGTGAGTGAGGTTGAGGGTGAGTGAGGGTGAGGGTGAGTGAGGGTGAGGGTGAGTGAGGGTGGGTGAGGGTGAGTGAGGGTGAGGGGTTGAGGGTGAGTGAGGGTGAGGGGTTGAGGGTGAGTGAGGGTGAGGGGTTGAGGGTGAGTGAGGGTGAGTGAGGGTGAGGGGTTGAGGGTGAGTGAGGGTGAGTGAGGGTGAGGGGTTGAGGGTGAGTGAGGGTGAGGGTGAGTTAGGGTGAGGGGTTGAGGGTGGGTGAGGGTGAGTGAGGGTGAGGGGTTGAGGGTGAGTGAGGATGAGTGAGAGTGAGGGTGAGTGAGGGGTTGAGGGTGAGTGAGGGTGAGGGTGAGGGGTTGAGGGTGAGTGAGGGTGAGGGGTTGAGGGTGAGGGTGAGTGAGGGTGAGGGTGAGTGAGGGTGAGTGAGGGTGAGTGAGGGTGAGTGAGGGTGAGGGTGAGTGCGGGTGAGTGAGGGTGAGGGTGAGTGAGGGTGAGGTGTTGAGGGTGAGTGAGGGTGAGTGAGGGTGAGTGAGGGTGAGGGGTTGAGGGTGAGTGAGGGTGAGTGGTTGAGGGTGAGTGAGGGTGAGTGAGGGTATGTATGTATGTATGTTGAGTTTGAGGGTGAGTGAGGGTGAGGGGTTGAGGGTGAGTGAGGGTGAGTGAGGGTGAGTGAGGGTGAGGGGTTGAGGGTGAGGGGTTGAGGGTGAGTCAGGGTGAGTGAGGGTGAGTGAGGGTGAGGGTGAGGGGTTGAGGGTGAGTGAGGGTGAGTGAGGGTGAGTGAGGGTGAGGGTGAGGTGTTGAGGGTGAGTGAGGGTGGGTGAGGGTGAGTGAGGGTGAGGGGTTGAGGGTGAGTGAGGGTGAGGGTGAGGGGTTGAGGGTGAGGGGCAGAGGGTGAGTGAGGGTGAGGGGTTGAGGGTGAGTGAGGGTGAGGGGTTGAGGGTGAGTGAGGGTGAGGGGTTGAGGGTGAGTGAGGGTGAGGTGTTGAGGGTGAGGGTGGGTGAGCGTGAGGGTGAGCGTGAGGGTGAGTGAGGTGTTGAGGGTGAGGGGTTGAGGGTGAGTGAGGGTGAGGGGTTGAGGGTGAGTGAGGGTGAGGGGTTGAGGGTGAGGGGTTGAGGGTGAGTGAGGGTGAGGGGTTGAGGGTGAGTGAGGGTGAGGGTGGGTGAGCGTGAGGGAGGGGTTGAGGGTGAGGTGTTGAGGGTGAGTGAGGGTGTGGGTGAGGGGTTGAGGGTGAGTGAGGGTGAGGGGTTGAGGGTGAGTGAGGGTGTGACCATATCCATTCCAGACACTGATAATTAATTGGCGACAAAAGTTATTATTTGACGTGGCATATCTTAATTGCTAGGTTTTTTAATTACTAGTTGATGTTTAATTTTTGTAATCATTTTTTTAAGTATGCACCTCTTAAAAAATAAATAAAAATATTGCTTGTTATGTATTTCCATTTGTAGACCTAGAATAGTTATGGTGCATTGTATGTAGCTTTAAAAAATAAAAATGTAGACTGCTCAATGTATTTCCGTGAATAGATGCAGGTTGCCTCTTTCTGTCAAATAATATCCCTTGTTCAACTTACTATAGTGGCGCGGCATACTATGAAGCAGAGGAGGACTGACTGTCAGAGCCTTGCTCTTTCCTCTCTTGCCAACAGGGCTACTCCAGAATAAGACCACGAAAACCATAATTTGTGAAACATGGCCATTTGACTCGCAGCCCGGTCAGTGGGGGGGCTCCGCTTTCTGATCCGTAGAGGCTGATGCGCAGTCACTTTCTTGAAGAGGAAATGGGGAATAAAAACTTTACTTTTGCAGTGATGTTGATGAACCTGGCTTGATGTCACACTGCTGCATTGTGCTGATTTTTTAAGTAAAAACATGCATAGTGAGGAGCACTAATATGGGTTTGAGATGGTGGAAGAGCTGCTTATCTCTTATGGAGATAGATTATCTGGGGGGAGGAAGGGCTCCTAATGGGAAGTGTAGACGGGGAGAAATTGAGAAAAAAAGCGGAGCAGGGAGGGTGTTATTGTGGCTATCTGTTTGCCCGAGGGGAGGAGAAATGCTGGCCTGAGGCAGAGCACACGCTGAGAAGCTTGTGGGAGGGGGGCTGGGCTGCCTTTGATCTGGTAATGCGAGGCAGGCAGGCAGGCGGCTGGTGGCATTGTGCACGCGCTTTTTAGGGCTTGCGCTTGCGCAATGACCTAAAAAGCA
The DNA here is from genome assembly GCF_964263255.1 of Lissotriton vulgaris. Taxonomy (NCBI): domain Eukaryota; kingdom Metazoa; phylum Chordata; class Amphibia; order Caudata; family Salamandridae; genus Lissotriton; species Lissotriton vulgaris. The sequence continues at coordinate 255,436,427 of NC_141687.1, forward strand.
CATGCACTTGAAGAAATCGCCACTGGAATCGCCAGTGGTGGATCAACACTGGATAAGCCGTAATAGAGCTTCGCCAGCGATGCGCAGAAGCGCATCAGCAGGCGAGCCCTAAAAACGCCCAAGATAATCACCCACAGCAACACAGGAGACAAACAGACCTCTTCTCCCGCAGTTTCATAAAGAGCCACAAACACCCATTTCTACTTACAAAGCCTTCATCTTCCATCCAGATCAGGAGGGCTGCCTACCGATCCATCACTCCCCTCTCCTGCGATGTACTTTCGCTGTCGGAAAGCTGCTGGGACCAATACATATGCAATGCAATCTATCCCCCCCTGCTTGGGTGAGGACTCTTAACAAGTGCTATAGTTTGGGCGGGCAGGATGAAAAGCTAGAAATAAGCAACCACCCACCTCGTCAAATATCAACATTTCATTTCCCTTAAGATTGCACTGAAATTCTCAGAAGGGATGAGGATTTCCTTGAACAATTCTTCATAGAATGATTAAAACTGCCACAGATGGGTCAGACAGATTATTGGGAAGCGGCGAATCTGCCGCCAGAAAACTGGGTATTACAACAAAGCAATAACAAAGGAATTCGTTTAATTTACAGGCCATTTCTTGGAAGCGCCATCCTGTATGCCGGCCACCTGTGTGTGGGTGAAGTTAAGCATTTGGAATATTCATCCAGGCTAGTTATCCACCACTTCTGTTAAAATATCGAATTCTAATTTTAGTTAAAATATCAACAGTTTCCAAAATATAAAGCCAAGGAGCTGTCAATGTGAAGCAAACCAACTGCAGGTTGCCCCAGGTGAGGATCATCAGACCTTTTTCTCCCCACTTATTTGCTGAAAGCAATGTTATTTAATATGGGGTTCCATGGGGGTGTGCAATATCTACTCAGGGTTCCACCACGGTTTAGAAAATAAAAGGATGTTAACAGATTAATAAAGTATGTATACATTAAAAGGCAACATTAAACACTTTAAAACCATGCGTAAATGTGAAAATTTGAAATTGGGGACTAAAAATTAAGTTGATATCCTCATCTTGATTTGTTGGAGCAACGCAAGTACAGCAAACAGAATCTAGAATGGACAGTTAGTGGCATCAAATAAAACACTGCTAATGCACAGACAAAAAGAGCACACGCTAGGAGCAATAAACACAGTGATATGCTGGAGTTTAGCATATTCCTTCATGTTTTGCCAATAAAACTACATTTTGAAAAACACCAACCTTTGGATTACAATTAAAACTTAAATTTGTACATATTTGTTTTGTGAATTTAATAAAAGATTTCACAGTTAGTGTTTTTGTTTGATGTATAGTTGCTTCTGTATTTTTGAGTATTGCTTTAAGGTTCAAATAGTAGAAATCGCTTAGGTGGGGGTCCATGGCATCCACTTGCTATTCAGTAGGGTCCACAGAAGTCAAAGGTTTAAGCGCCGCTGGCCTAGAGTAACTAGGAGTTCACAACCTTTAGTGGACAATAAACGTGTGTACTGATTGAACAGTCAGAGAGATTCTTACATGCCTACCCCTTTGGCTGATTAATCCTGAAAGTCCTCCAGAATTTCAGGGACTGGGTTAGGTGATACCAGGAGCTCCATCTTTTCCACAGTAATTCTGTATTGTAAAGAACTTGCACCCCAAAAGGGGAGATATCGACGAGCTTCCTTTGAGACAAGATCTTATGAAAAGGGATAATTGATGAGTTTTCCTCCCCTGCCGACCATCAATCACCCTGACTCGAGCACATAGTCCTGAGATGGCCTCGGCCTACCAAGAACACTCTTCAGACAATTTTGATGTCAGGTGGATGCGAAAAGCAGTTGGATGAGAACCGAGCTATGAGTGCTGAGCAAGATGATCTCCATCTCCTTATCTGTGTTGACCTACTTCTTCAAACATAATTCTAAGCACAAAAGGGGGGTGGCGGATCTCACGGTTAGCACCTCATCTTAACACTGCTGTCCATTTCGAGTTAGTTGTTCGTGCACAAATCTCCAGCACCTGTCACCCTTTGGTGCCGCTGGCCGCAGATTCAATCAACAAATTTAACAAATGGAGGAGCACCAAACAAAGTACATTTCAGTCCGTTTGTGTTTTCTTTATTTTCATCCTTTATTTCAATATCCACAAATCATCATAAAAGCACCCAACGCGTTTCGTTCTTATATTCTGGTGCTAACTTCAAGTATTAATTTCAAGATGTACTTCCCGGTTGTCCTCTATAAACAGCATCCCCTACTGTTTATACAGGACAACTGGGAAGTTGGAGACCACATATTATGGTGACCACTCTGATATTTGGAGTTTCTGGTGACCAACGGGAGTACACGCTCAACTTTACTCATCTACTACGCTTTAGTTAATCGCCTCTGTCATAAGGTGAGAGGACTCTGTCCTTTGAATTCTGCCACATCTTGAAATTGATACTTGCAGTTAGCAACAGAATATAAGATTATCAACTCGACTTTTGGGAGCTTTTATATTCTGCTTCTCGAGCCCTGAAGAAGTTCTAATAGGCTTGTGCCTTAAAAGAACGAAACGCGTTGGCTGCTTTTGATGATTTGTGGATATTGAAATAAAAGATGAAAATAAAGAACATTCAAACGGACTGAGAAGTACTTTGTTTGGTGCACCTCCTTTTGTTGGATTTGTACTTCTTCAAACACCTGGCCCAGTAAGGCAAAGAAAATGACACATTGAAAACCTATTTGGCAGGAGTAGGAGAATAGAGGAACTGGTTGGCTTGATGTTTTTCACCCTCGAACATCACTTGACCGTCCTCCATCTCTTCCACCCTGTTGACAAGACCCACAACCAGAAAAGATCTGAACACTAGTAGTGCAAGTATACGGCATCGTAATAACTCTCAATACACTCCTGGAAGTCTACTTTCATCATATCCGTTGCTTTCATGAGGCTTGTTTAGGGGCTTAAGGGCAGGTGTATGGTTTTCCATTGGGGGAAAATTGCCCTGCAGACCCATCCAAGGTGTATCCTAAAGGCATTGACTTAATTCCACTATAAAGGAATGTTTTCCTGTTTTGTTTCTGTGCTTTGAGCTTATCTAATTGAGGATATCACAAGTTCGATATTAGGCACACTACGGTTTCCCCTGATAGCAGGAAGGGATTATCTTTCTTCTGACTTTCTTTTTAACACTCTCACTCTTGTCATGAGGCAGAGCAAGATGATCTCGAAGGCCAACACCCTAAGATGGAGAATGTCGGGAATCTGAAATTGTTATTGCCTGCACATAATGGCTTATACTACAAACATTCATGTACCCTCTAAGGGGGGGAAGGTAGTTTTAGTGGTGTTCTCTGGGCATGTATCAGCGGCCAAACAGGCCCAGCTCAGCAGTTCTGTAGTCACTACCCTTTTATTTATTTATTTATTAATCTTATAAAGCGCGACAGCTACCCGTAAGGGTTACCCGGCGCTGAAGTGATGCACAATCGGTTAAAAACCCTTGGGGAATTTACTAACCAGTACTCATTACGCACCATGCCACTGTTCATTGATCATCTTATCATAGCTTTTTTTGCTTTTGCTAGGGAAATTCACAAGTGTTTGTGCAGGAGGGCGAGCCTGGACACAGGGTAGAAGTACCGTAAAGTGTGATGCATTATTCCTGATCCCCTTCTTTAACAAACCCTCTCCTCAAACAGTATTCCATTATCTCTTCACCTGCAATCCTTGTCCTCATATTGTAGGACTCACCATCTCAAAACGTACGCAAAGGTACGAAAAAGATCTCGATTCATGGTAATGAAGATTACATGTATGTAAACCGGCCATTACCTCCTTGCTAGTCTTCTTCATCCCCATTCATATGTTTTGAGGCCTCAAAGTGTGAGGACAAGAGCCATGAAGTCCTGGACTCAAAGTAATAGGACAACCTATCCAGAGAACTTTGCCCGTCTGTAAGACGTCTCTAACTACTCATTTTCATTACATTTGGTGTGATAATCTTTCTTTCATAGGATGTCGATGGTAGGTTTCTCGTCAATAAGAATTACAGTTCAACCTAAAATAATTCAGTGGATGTACGGAGCATAACGCCAGGCATTCAAGAAGAGTAGAAGACCCATTGCTTCACACAGTATAAATAGTGTCCAGAACCTCCTGCCCACTTGCCTCCACAACTACTATTCCCAATGCTTGGAAGACATCACCTGGTGGTTTTCGTTTATTTACAGACTGCGGTAGTCTTCGGAGTTTCACGTTTTACTTTGAGCAACCACCCCTTGTTCACCACGACCAATACTATTCCCAGGCATCTCATGATGATGGCAACTTTGCCTTTTAAAAAAGGCCAACCTGTGAGGTCTCATAACCAAACCAAAAATCATGAAACATAGCCCCATTCTAGAATTCCAGCTGGTGAAGACGGATGTTGTTTGAAGTTAGGCAACCAGCATGTGATTTTTTATTTTTTATTTTCATTTGATGATTCCTAACTCCCTTTTGGTGCTCAGATGTTCTCCTCTTTCCAGTGTACTAAGTCCTACTTGAGGCAATTGGTATGGTTATCCAGGCAGCACTGCCATCAGTTCTACAAAGAGGTACTTTAAAATAATGTAAAAGCCCTCTTTATTTGTACAACATATAAAGTCACAGACATCAAAACTGCTTCTTATAACCATAGGACGGAGGATTCAGACAGTAGTTCATTGTAACCGAAAAAGCGTTCACTCGTCTGTTGGGTTTTTACGGAATAAGTGGGGAAAATTCTATATTTTCAGAATAGTCTCCAGCACAGACATCGAAGCAGGTGACAGAGAAGCTACAGGTCCCAGGCCTCTGTCACAATTCTGCCTGAAATAAGTTTATCCATCATGCATAAATATAAATGCAACAGAAGAGGTCCAATCTCTTTCCTGCCAAATGAGTATCAGCTTCCCCTCTAGCCTTCCCCAGCAAACAAGGCAACCGATAAAACAGGTCTTCAAAGAGAGAACAAGTAAGGTTAATTTTAGATGCTTCCCAATTAATTGCCTCTAGAGATATAACCTATGTTCTGCCCTAAAAGAACACTGCCTAAATAGCAACATTCGATGAAATCACAATTTCTACAAGTAATTAGAGAATTATTATCATTATCTTTCACCAAAAGTAGGAAAGGGATGTGGGTCGTGGTTTTTCAGATAAAGAATGGGATATCGTGACGAGATACCCCAGGAAGGTGTCTCGCAACCCTAAATTAAAATGTATCCAATTAATGCTGTTCCACAGGGCATATCTCACCCCACGCAGGCTTAATATCATGTTTCCTGATGTGGAGGACACGTGCCCTCATTGTCATACATCTAATGCGGGTCTAGTACACATGATATGGGACTTTCCAAGACTAAGGCACTATTGGACGTCGGTGTGTCGTATGTTGATGGCCGTCGGTCCACTACGCAATACTGACACAATGGAATATTGTATACTGGGTTTGGGGCCACGCGGGAAGAAAGGCAATCCATCTCATAGATTTGCTAATCTTGCACTAATACTGGCGAAAAGGAACATTAGAACAAGATGGAAGGCCTCTAGAGCTTCATCACTACAAGAGTGGCATGCAGAGATGATTAGGTGGGGGGAGGGCAGAAGGAGCTGAACTGCACTGTGAAGAACATAGGGGTTTACGCAGGACGCCGATCTCTATGGCATGGAACATGTTAATGGAGGAATATGCTGCCATGGAAATATTAGCATATTGAGACTGCGGAGATGCCTATTACCCAGCTTCCCCTAGATGCTAGGAGCGAATACAAGAGGTTATGTCGGAGGTACCCGCTCATCTCCAACAGAGGGACAGGAAGAATGAAGTATATTGTACATACAGAGGAAGGATCACATATGTGAATATGTTACTAGCTAGGGAGGGCTCAAGCGGCAAGTGAGGATGGGTGGGGTTTGTTGTTATGTATAAATTACGGATGGAAATGATATAACTATATATATGGTTGACATACAGAGAATGAGATCGGTACAGGGGAACTTAATTGTAGAAGTTGCAATATGCTCTAGTAACCTGTTCTTGCGTTATCAGTATCTGTGCGATGATATGCGGTTTATTTCGATCTATGTATGGATTTATGGGCCTGTTATTCAAGAGCTGTTGTGTAATTGCTGCCATGTCAAGAATCAGGAACTATGCATATTAACTGATGCTATGTAACTCTGCAATGCATGTATGATCTGCATAAAATCAATAAAAAATATGTATAAAAAAAATCTTTCACCAAAAGTAGGAAACAGATTGGTCATCCTTCGGATGGGTCTTTTCTCTTATGAGATTGTTAAATAGACGCTCACACTTCTGTGTCTAGTAACAGTCACTACACCCAACTTTAAAGAATTTCTTCTTTTTAACTTCAGCGCCGGTTTAGATGTGTTTATTTACATGCAGTTTAAAGCTTAACAGGTTATTCATGCAATGTACTAATGGATGTCTCTTCTTTTACCTTTAGGCACAGATTGTATCTACCTAAGAAAAATGAAAGGCACAGATAATCTTTCCAGAATTCAAACTAATGACCTATTCGTTACAAACAGATTTCTGTGGTAGGTGGGTTAACCTACTGAGCTATGTATCACCAGCCCGTATATACTATTTGCGTTTAAAACAAGTGACTATTGCGTATATTTCACCGGTATATAACAGATCAGTTAGGAAAACGTGACACAACAAAAGTGTAATGCAACCTGGTGCCCGTGGCATTAGTTAGCACAGTGCGAAGCACAAAGCAGCACCAACAAGAGTCAGATTTCGTTTAAATTATAGATTAAAATGATGCAATATGAGAAAATGTGTGGGGGGGAAAAGTGCAGCAGAGAAGATTCTGTCGCCTGAGGGAGACACAGGTACCTGACACTAGCCTCACTGTGGCCCCTGGGGCCCGCCTTCTACTGATGCTCTTGGGAATCTACCACGTTCTCTCCTGCTTCATCGTTGCCACGCGGTGACGCCTTGCGGCGGATCCTTGCTGACATCTCCACCCGGAGCGCGTCTGCTCAGCGTCAAGCCAGACACGTCAGGCTGCATTTGTAACAAGCATTGGAAATGCAATAGGTCTCGCAGCATTAGAGTTAGTGCTTTTAGAATTGTTTATGGGTTTTTTTGTAAATCTTTAGCATTTTTGTTTCCTGTAGCCAATGCTAAAGAATTAAAAAAAAAGCCATAAACATTTCTAAAAGCTCTAACTCAAATGCTCCGAGACCTATTGCACTGTGTGAGGGTGAGGGGTTGAGGGTGAGTGAGGGTGAGTGAGGGTGAGGGTGGGTGAGGGTGAGTGAGGGTGAGTGAGGGTGAGGGGTTGAGGGTGAGTGAGAGTGAGGGTGAGTGAGGGTGAGTGAGGGTGAGTGAGGGTGAGTGAGGGTGAGTGAGGGTGAGTGAGGGTGAGTGAGGGTGAGTGAGGGTGAGTGAGGGTGAGTGAGGGTGAGTGAGGGTGAGTGAGGGTGAGTAAGGGTGAGAGTGAGTGAGGGTGAGAGTGAGTGAGGGTGAGAGTGAGTGAGGGTGAGGGTGAGTGAGGGTGAGTGAGGGTGAGTGAGGGTGAGGGTGAGGGTGGGTGTGAGTGAGGGTGAGTGAGGGTGAGGGTGAGTGAGGGTGAGGGGTTGATGTTGAGGGGTTGAGGGTGAGTGAGGGTGAGTGAGGGGTTGAGGGTGAGTGAGGGTGAGGGTGAGTTAGGGTGAGGGGTTGAGGGTGAGTGAGGGTGAGGGTGAGGGGTTGAGGGTGAGTGAGGATGAGTGAGAGTGAGGGTGAGTGAGGGGTTGAGGGTGAGTGAGGGTGAGTGAGAGTGAGGGAGAGGGGTTGAGGGTGAGTGAGGGCGAGTGAGGGTGAGTGAGGGTGAGTGAGGGGTTGAGGGTGAGGGGTTGAGGGTGAGTGAGGGTGAGTGAGGGTGAGGGGTTGAGGGTGAGTGAGGGTGAGGGGTTGAGGGTGAGTGAGGGTGAGGGGGAGTGAGGAGTGAGAGTGAGGGTGAGTGAGGGGTTGAGGGTGAGGGGTTGAGGGTGAGTGAGGGTGAGGGTGAGGGGTTGAGGGTGAGTGAGGAGTTGAGGGTGAGGGTGAGTGAAGGGCGCCAAAGGGATTGGGGGGATGGGGCACCAACGCAGGCAGCCACAGAAGACCCGGCGTAAGGGGTAAGTGGTAGGAAAAAGGGGTCGGCAGAGTAAAGGAATTGGTAAGACAAGGATATCCTGCACAAGTATATAAATAAGTCCAGACAGGCCACTCTGGATGCACACCTTCCCCCTCGCACGGCGCATGCTCATAGAGACAAGAAGCCGGACATGTAGGGGAAAGGTTTTGTGCACTCCCGGGGTGGGTACCGATCGTGAGCATTTCTTTAAGTAGGGAGGAGGGAGGAAGCATGTCATGGTCCAAGAGGGCAATTAAGGGGTCTAGCAGCAAGGAATGTCCCACGCGGCCTCCCGTCCTCCAGCCGAGCAGGAAGTGGGCCGGGCACAACAACCGAGGCGCTGGGAACAATATGATGGGGGAAACAGGGGGGCTTCCTCTCACCCCAGGAGCAGGGCCGGCTCTATTACAGAAGAAGTGCTGAGCACTTGACTGACTCCTGCCATGCATGCCTTCGCGCCCGGGCTGCGTTGCCAAGGGGGAGGCGGTTGCTGGGGTGTAGCGGGGACGGACATGGAAGCGATGCCTTGGGAGGTACCGATCCGTGACCACGGAGGGGCCCGTGGAGGGGACACGGATCGCTGTCCTGGCAAATCCGCAGTGAGGGCTCAATATACAGTACCGGCGGCGCCCCTTCCACCTGCCCTGACACTGGAGGCCAGGCAGGCGGATTTATGCCCCGTGGGGCAGCAGAGATAAATTTCCCGGTGGCGCCAGATCAATATGATGAGTGTTTCGCCAACACGCAAGGTGTTTTATGAGCCTGAAAGAACAGAGCGCGATCACTGATAATTAAATAAAGCCGGCCTATTAAGCTTATTAGGGGACAGAGCCAGTGAGGAGCGCACCATGCAGGGAGAGATAAGACAGGGAGGAAATGTACATACGGAGAAGTATCTGCAGCAGCGAGCCGGCGAGAGAAAAGGCAACAGTGAAGGAGAAAAACACAAGAGGCAGGAGAGAAAGAAAACAAGACGGACGGACGGAAGAGAGGGGAGGGGGGAGGAGAAATGCGACACGGCGGGAAGGGGAGGGGGCGGAGCGGGTTAAATTAAACAAACAAACAAGACGGACGGACGGAGGAGAGGGGAGGGGGGAGGAGAAATGCGACACGGCGGGAAGGGGAGGGGGCGGAGCGGGTAAACAAAGACGGACGTGCACGCGCTTTTAAGCTCAATGCGCATGCGCATTGAGCTTAAAAGTCACGGGCACTGCAAGGAATCGCCACGATTCCTTGCAGTGTGGATAAAGAGCGGATAAGTCCCAATACTCTCGCCTTGCTCGATGCGCATGCGCATCGACAGGCGAGACCTAAAAAGAAAAGACAAGAAGCCATCAGACGCTCCTTCTAAATTTGGGTTCATGCTCGTTTTGAAACCTTCATAAATGTTGAGTAGCTTGAAACCGCGCTTCTGTTCACGTAGAATTATCGTAATATTCCACATTTTCACAAGCTGTACGCAAAATTAAAACGTTCTGGTTTTTATATCGCGCTTTTATATGGCTGACTGACTTTTTTTAAACACCCTTAAGGTTGTGAGATAAATAATAAACCAAGGCCCAGAGAAATGAAGAAATTAGAGAAGCAGGGAATAGAACTAGGACCTCCTGCTTCAACAGAAACACTTGAAATATTAGGTCACTGCTCACACCTAAAATACTGCATTTACTAGCTTTAATTTCCATTAATTTCTTGTCAGCTGTGATCATAACTGCACGGAGCCTCTGAACAAGAAATTAATAGTACACTGTTAATATGGTAAAAATTAGCAAGACCCTGGCAAAGTGGCTCAGTCGATGCAGGTCAAGGCTTGGTCATCGATGGGGAAGACGGTGCAGCAGCCAGAAAAACACAGAGTGCAATATTTTGTAGTTCCCTTGTTCGTCCCCTGCATCTTATTTCGAGGAGCTGCTACAAGCGCTCCCTAGCCACAGGTAAAGATCTGGGCATTGCCCGCTACTTAAGAAGGTACAGCACAACTTTTGGTTTCATTATTATTTTAGCACCTTCGCTCACAGCCTCTGGGTACACTCGGGCAAAAGACAGGAGCCTGTGTCGCAAGATCAACTATTTAATTGTCAACAGATGAAAATACCTGTCCTGCATGTAGAAAGATGTTGGGAGGATGGGACTGGATACCAACCAGGGGAATATTCCCCAAAAAGCCACTACGGCCATGTTCCTAGGAGCGCCCTGCCCAAGAGGGTACTACAACTGCACACCCACTCGTAACGTGGTGGCAGGCGTCTAATGGAGGGGCGTGGATAAAGGCAGGATTCAAAAAAAATTGTACGGATTGGCCATTGTTGGTCGGTCCATATTGCTGTTTTTTCATTCGGTCGGGAGAATAAGCAGAGACTGGGTGTGTAGGAGGGGGAGAAGAAACAGGGACATGAGGGGAGAAGAAACAATGACAAAGTGAGGAGAAGGTAAAAGAAAATAAATAAATTGCTATGACATGGCCAGCATTGACCGTGTCCTAGTTCTCTCTTTTCAGAAGATATAATGTCAGAGTCACAGAAGGAGCAACTGATGGCTAGTGGATGGACATTAATCCAGCAAAATTAATCTGTGCACCACAGAAAGGGAAGGAAGCTAAGCGCTGCAAGAGCTGCCCAATTAGAAGGCGGCAAAAAGAGTAACTATGAAGCCAACGAATGGTAAACAATGGGCGGGTTCCAAGCCTATTACTAAACACAAGAGTCTTGCATGTGAGAGCGCGTGCATTATCACCTGCTCATGCAGTCGGGACCTAAAAAGTAGAGCAACATGCATGGGGAGTCTGTAAAGATTTATAATCCATTTTCCGAAATAAAAAGCAACATCAAGGGTAATGTTACTAGATGTATTTATTTTTATTTAAAAAGTTTTATATAGCGCTTGCCTGACCCGAGGGTATTGGAGCGCTTTACAACAGTTACATTGCAGAGAGTCACAAAATACAGTAATAGTGTAGGTCAAATAGCGGGGAATTTGGGTATGAGGCGTGCGGACATAGAGTCGAAGATGTGAGAGGTGTCTGCTCCTATTGGTTCCCTAGGGAGTGGTCGAGGAACATGACTTTGAGCTGGCTTTTGAATTTTGCAAAAGAGGTAGTAGTTCTGATGTGGGGGGGAAATAGAGTTCCAGATTTTGGGCGCACTCCCGGCGAAGGTTCGAGACGCAGTCTTTTGTTTTCGAGTTTTCAGCGGAATGAGTAGAAGAGAGTTCGAGCTTCTGAGGTTCCTAGTCTGACCGGCTTTTTCGAGTTTGGCCACCAAATATTCAGGTTTGCCGGTGTGCAACAGGCTTTGCGTGTGAGGCAGGCTGTTCTGAAGCTGGCCCGCATTTCCAATGGGAGCCACTTAAGTTCTCCGAGTGCCCGAGAAATGTGATCAAATTTCTTGATTCCGGTGACCATTCTGGCTGCTGCATTGAGCGTTTTTTTTTAGGGGAGCAAGATGTGATTTTGCTAATCCTGCGAGGACTGCATTCCCATAGTCTAGTCTTGACAACACCAATGCTTGGGTGGCCTGTTTGAGATCATTGGGCGGGATGAAAGGCTTTATTTTATTCAGTATTTTTAGGTTAAGGAAGGCGCTCTTAGCCGAGTTCTTGATGTGTGAGGTCATGTCCAGTTTCAGGTCTAGGGTGTTAACTAGTGATTCGACAGAGTCGGCCAGGGAGAGGTTCCTGTTGAGCGCATCGATAGCTTTTAGCCATTCAGCAATTTGGGGATTCTCCTCTTTGTTCGAGATGAGGAGAACTTCAGTTTTATCAGTATTTAGTTTAAGGTGGTTGCTAGACAGCCAGTGTTGGACGTCTCTCAGTATGTCGTTGAGTCTTTGGATGTCCCTGATGAAGGAGGTTTGCAGGTAGATCTGCGTATCGTCTGCATAAAGATAGAAGCAGATTTGGGCTTTTTTGGAGCAGTTTGGTGAGGGGGTACATGTAAATGTTGAAAAGTTGTGGGTAGAACACTGAACCTTGCAGGACTCGCTTGTTGACTGGATGCAGGTCAGACGCAAAGTTTTTGATTTTAATTTTTTGGGAGCAGTTGTGTAGGAAGGATGAGAACCATTCGAGGACCACCTTTTTCTTGGAGAGCCTTAATGAGAAGTTTGTTGTCTACTGTGTCGAAAACTGTTGATAGGTCTAGGAGGAGGAGGAGGCAGCAATGGTCTGACTCGAGTGACTTGTGGATATCGATGATGATGAGGATCGTGGTTTTAGTGCCGCATCCTTGTCAAAAGCCAGACTGATGAGTCAAGAAGGTTGTGTTGTCCAGGTGTGGAGTTAGTTGTTGGAGTACTCATCTTTCTAGGATTTTGGAAAGAAGAGGAAGGATGGAGACGGGTGTAAAGTTGTTCAAATCCTTTATGTCAAGGAGGGGGTTTTTCAGCAGTGGCATGACTTGCCCTACTTTAAGGCAATCTGGAACGACTCAGTTTTTCAAGGAGCTATTTATGATTGTGCACCAGTGCGGTGCTAGGGAGAGTTTCAGTTTTTGGGTCAGTTCGGTGGGTATAGGGCGTGAGAAGAGGGTTTGGAGTTGGAGATAAGTTGGACTATCTCAGCTTCTTGAATGGGGTGGAAGATTAGCCAGGATTTGTTAGGGGGTATGGGAGAATTATCAAATGCCTGTGCCATGCTGCTCTTGGTGGGGGTGGGGGGGGGCTGTTGGTGTCCAGTGAAAGTTCGATCTTGGCGATCTTGTCATTAAGGAAGATGGCAAAATTGTTGCAAAGTTCTTTGGACGCCTGTATTGAGGAGGTCGCAGGCTTGGAGGTTTGTTGCCTGGTGATGTTATAGAGCTCCTTAGGTCTATTTTTTGCACTGGTCAGCGCGGCACGAAAAAACGTGGATATTTTGATCTGGATATGATTGTTGTACTTCCTGCGGGCTGTTCTGAGTTGTTCGCAGAGAGTAGACGGATTATTCCTCCAGCGTCTTTCTGTGGCTCTTAGTAGTCTCCTTTCAAAGTTGGTGTCGGTGTCGAACCATGATCTGGATGGAATAGATCAGCTTCTTTTTAGTTTCAAGAGGGCTAGTTGGTCAAGCATTGTCACCATATTTGCATTGTAGAGCGAGGTGAGTTTGGTTGTGGTGCGATGGTCATTGGCGCTGGGGAGAAGCAAGTTTATCCTTTCTTCAAGGGCGACAAGGGGGATCTGGGTGAGGTTTCTGGCCCATTTGAGGGGGTCTTGCACGGGTGGCTGAGAGAGCATTTTTTGGTTAAAATGGAATAGAATCATGTGATGGTCCAACCAGTCAACGGGTGTGTGGTCAATGGTAATTGCATCATGTTGAGCAATAATGGCATCTAAGGTTGCTCCTTTCTTGCGCGTTTCCTCTGAGCAGTGCTGAGATTTCCTCTGAGCAGTGCTGAGAAGTTATTATCACGGAAAGGTTGGATAGCGTTTGAATTAACAGGTTATTCGCTTCATTCCAGCGAAGGTTTAGGTCACTAGATAACTCCAGGTCACCAAAGTTGCATAAATGCAGTACTGAGCTTTATTTTTGCTAATCAATCCAGATTGGTTAGTTCGATCAGATCAACTGAGATGAAGCACAGCTGCAATCCAGATATGGCCACTCACACGTTCCACCATGTTGCAGGATTTCAGCACTTTGATTGGGTAACACAATGAGAAGACACATTCACACGATTAAGAGTAAGATGTGGTGGATACCCTTGCACAGAGCCAGGTTTCCAGGGCATTAGTTTTATTCATATTTTTTCTTCTCATCAGAGCCTGGTAGGTGGTCTCTGGTGGATTTGTTGTGGGGGGGTAGGCAAGGCAGCTTTGAAGAAGAACCAGGCTCAAGCTGTAGGAGGGTGGGTTTTGTCTGGAATAGCACAGTGAGCAAAAAGAAGGTTGGCTGGCCCAGAGCAATTATTTCTGGCTTAGATCAATTCAAACATTCCTCCCAAGGCTGCTCAGTAACCCAGGCACTGCTGTCACTAAAGCCCCACCCCCTCTATGGCCACGTCACTTTTTCTCCTCCCCTTTCACATCTGATACTGGAAATTGTTCCTGGCTGTGCCAGGTTTGCAATTCCTAGAATGCCAACCATCACTGTGTGTCACACGATATTGACACGCTCTAGAATAGATGGTCACCTAGTGAACAACCAATACCACACAGTGGCAGGGAAGATGAGCTGGAAACTCTTGCACTGAATGGGTTTCCAGCTCTTCGTTGAAGACCCTAACCAGCCAATATCCGTCAAGGGTTGTAAAAACAGCACGAATTTTGTTCATTTGTAATTTTCTGTTCCTATTGTGAAGCGCTCTGACGCCTTCGGGTAAAGTCCGCACTATATAAAAACGCATAAATAAATAAATACATTGACAGCAACCTTTTGGGTTGTTTGGGAAGGGGGACAGGGGGCAGAAGTGCCTCCCAGGCAGTTCTTCTTGATATGACACCAACCCCTGCCAAAGCCCCGCCCCGCCCCCTCCGCACACAGGGTGGACTATTTTTTTTGTATTAAGTTGGAAGATTTGCAATAGGTTCTTAAAAGAAAACTCAGAACTGGAGCGGTTCGTCATTGGTGAAATCGAATCTTCGAGTAATCTCAATCACAGAACAAAAAAAATCTCTTTGTATTAGACCGTGGATGGAAAATTAGGGGTCTGGAGGACTGATGCTGTAGTTTAGTGCTGCGATCTGCATGCAGCCCTCGCTGCACAGACAGAACAGTCACCGCAGCTGAGCCCCTGAGTCATAGAAAGACCTGCTATTTACACAGCATGTACTTATCTCGATTTTGGAAAACAGCCAAAAGGATCTGCGGCAGCGGTGATTCAAAGAAACGGGGAGGGGGGGGGCCATGGAGGGAAAAAAGCTAATTGTGGGGGGGAACAGGCATATCCTTAGATAGTGGAAGGCAACTGCGTGCCTGCGTTACCAGCGCTCTGTAAGGCAAGAGCAACAGGGCATGCCCAGCAGTGGGGGGCACAGAGGTGCAAGGAAGCAACTCCATTCTTCTTAAAGAGAGTTTCACCCCCGGGGATACCTGCCTTCGAAAACGCACGTACGACAATTCCCTGCGTTTTTGTTGCCTCTGAGATTAGGTCCTCCGCCCCCCCCGCCCCTTCCCAGCACAAGTGTTTACTCACAACACACACAATGAAATAAACTGTTTAATTAACATATATACCCCTAATTTGATCCATGCAGTCTTCATAGGTCATTACAAGAAGTATTTTTATATCCACCCTACGGGTAAATCTGTCATGCAAAGATGAAACACAAATTGATGAATGCACAGATTGCTTCAAAAGCTGTGCAGTTGTATGGCCTCATTGTAAGTGCGGGACTAAATCTGTATCCGTGCACAAACTGCATTTACACCCAGTTTGGGATTCGACTCAAACGCAAACTGTGCTCTTTTGAGGTATTTTAGCCATGGGTATCCCCCACCTCCCCCAAGTAAACTGGATTTTGGGAGACGTTCACCTGGCTGTATCCTACATGGTTGTGTGCCCCTGGTGTGAGTGACCAGACTGCATGTGAAACTAGTGACTCGACTTTTTACACGCTAATTTAGCATGTGCTCGGAGTCCTCCCCTGTCCACGGTAATTCCAGTCTAGAACCTGTTCCATGATCAGCCATCTATGATGACATGGGACTACTTTTCCATATCGCGGGTCGTTGACATGAAGTTGTGCTGGCTACAGATCGATTTTTGTGATCATTAGTACTGAAGAGACATTTTGATGGTTCCGGTGGAGCGAGCCTTCATGTGACGCTTGATGTAACACCCAAACCCCTGCGATAACCTCATGTGTGCATCTCGAGTGTGTGAGAGGTATGGTTGTTTGTATGACTAATGTGGTGAGAGTATGAGTCCTGGGACCAGCAGGATCCATTTTGGATTGCCCATAGTTTGACCTGAAACAAAATGGAGGATGGGTTACAGTTTCCTCAGACAGTGGAAGTGCATTACCTACAATGCTGGACATTACAGGAGAAGCACCAGACACTGAAGTGAGGGAGGTTGAAGACAGTGCTACTCTTATAAATTCTTTGTGGATCTTTTAACTCATTGACCGCGGTGCAAATTCCGCTGCGGGAGTTTTATTGAGTGGGCGGGGCCGCGTCGGCCAACAGACGTGCGCAGCACTACCGAGGTAGTGCTCGCCTCGGCCTTTAGCTGACGTGCGCATGTAACGGGTTAATAATGGATTGCTGATTAGTCCTTGCTGAGCACTGTCATTTTTTGGAGGGTCAGGGAATGGATGTGAGTCAGCATTTCAGTTTCTAGACAGGACATGCCTCTTTCGAAGAGTGCTACTTCAGAGAGGCTGATGACAACCTGCCTCAGTGCTCACACTTCACAGGGCTTATGTTTTAGGAAACTCGTGCTTGGAGCCAGCATCAGCACCTGCTGTGAAAGCCAACAATTTGCACAAAAGCTGTATTTACAATGCGTGGGGAAAGGGGTGGCACGAGGGGGTTAATTTAATAAAAAATAAAAATAAATTTAAACTTACTTTCGCCTCCAGTCCCGCGTCGCGTCTCCTCTCTGTGCTCACAGGAAGCAGAAGCAGGCAGCCTCCCTCTCCTCCCCTATGCCAATCGCGACGCTCTCAATGGCAGCGTTGTGATTGGCTAGGATGCCGACCCCACAGGTATCAATGGGGAGGCCATTTCTTAAAATGCAGAGTGCGTATTACTGGTTTGATCGGCTTCTGCTTCTCGCACTGCGAGAAAGCAGTTGGGCAACACTCATCTGCCCATGTAGAGGAGCCGCCCCTGGATATCACTCAAAGTTCCCACACTTGCTGGAAAAGCCGAAGGTCTGCCTTGCTTGTAGAAGCCTGCGTACCTGCTCAGAGATGTAAGGGGAGTGCCTAACCAAGCAGGAGGAAGTACTGTTCAGGAGGAGAAGTACAGGTGTGTTCCTGGTTATTGAAGTACCCAGAAGAGCAAGCTTGTGATCAGGAGTGTGACCAGCGTCGATCCGAGCTGTGAGGGGTCATCCAGCCTCCCTGTGTGGTTCAAGTAGTGAACTGTATAAAGCAACAACTCCCTAACTAAAAGCATGCCATCCGGCATCTCCTCAGCAACCCAAAGGACCAAGTCTTCCTCTGCCCCAATTCCTTGAAGAGGTCAGTACCACTGTAGTACAGAATCCTTCAACGTCCTGCAAGATGCGATGACTGAAAACAAGTGACTAATGACAAATGCTTGTGTCCTGCTGCTAAAGCGACACGTTATGAGAGGTGGGACTGCAATCACAAACCTTACGCCTGCTGAGAGAGATGCTACCTGTGAGCCTGCGAAGGGCAAACGGGTAGCATCCTCAGTGCCGAGTCTTCATTTCTCAGACAGGTAAACACAAGGCTTTGCAGGGATTGGTGAATGTGTTTTGCATCAAAAGGGATGGAACAGCTCATTGAGAGAAATAATTACCAGTATACAGTATAAACACTTATAAAATGATATACATTTATTCTCCAGGTCTTTACTTGGAATTAAAAATGGAAAAGCGGGGATTGGGGGAACTAGTACCCCGTCACCACCATTGCCGTCAACATTTTTCTGCCATACTGGCCCAAAGGGTCAGTGGCATTAATCACGACTAAACAACTAGGGCTCCTATCTTACCACATCCGGTTAGATGTTACCACTGTGTAGGGTGACCTGTGTCATCCTCTAATACGTTTTTTATTAAAGCCTGAGGCAGGGTCCTAATGCCCCATGGGAAGAGAGTAAGAGGGACCCCTGTAGTCACACTTGCCTCAAGGTGCGTCCCTCGCCATACTCCTAGACGTGTCCACTCCTCTCCCCCGATGGGCATCCTGGCGAATAAATCTATTTTGCTTTTTACATTGGTTTTTAAAGAATCGTTTTCTCACAGGCCCCCACTTAGATTTTAGAAGTGCCTCCCTGTCTCCAGGTGTAGGCAAACTCTCTACCAAACGTGGTTTCTAGAGACCGAGGACTGCCAATGATGAAGTTTGACACCTGGTGGTGTGTGAGGACAGTCCTTTACATTTTTTGAGATGCCCAGCACTCCACTAATTAGTGCTTAGTGCTTGTCAGAATCGGGTCACTTTTCTGAAACGACTATTCATTCAGGGTAGCTTCTTTTTGTGTGTGCATAATTTGTTTGGAGGCCAGCTCACCCTGAATACCCCGTAGACTCTAGTTCCCTCCCAAGGAAAGCTCCAGGGTGTAGTGTGTCAAAACTGTAAGTTACCTACTGGCAATTGGCCTCCAATGTGCCGATTCACTATAAGTGAGACAACCTATAATCTGCTTCCACTAAATAAAAAGGAACAGATTGCTGGATTTTGCCATGGCATTTACTAAAGCAACGTGTTACAATTCTCTGAATTTATCAATCTTTTAGTATGTTACCTGGTACACACAACACGAAAAGTGATGCTTGGAAACTAACAATAACAGTGCAACATAGGAGTATTTGGAAAGATGCCCACACAAGTGCAGAACAAGGGTATTAAGGCTTTCCATCTTCCCGATTCACTCTGTGGGGTTCAACATAACTTTTAACGGTCAGTTGCAAAGTTGGTTAGCCCAGTATATTTGAACTATGGTAATGTGTGAAAGAAAAGTGCAAATACAAATGTTGGCATTCTTTCCTGCCCTATTATCTTGAACATCACAAACCTCTTCTCCTTTGACGTATTACTAAAATAACGGGATTCAGTTCTCACAGCGGTTCTTGACCTGACTTCCGTGCCCCCCCCCCCCCTCCACTCTCCACTGGAATCACTACTAAAAGCCGGGAACCGCTACCTAAGCAATTTCTACGATTTGAACTTCAACAGAAAAATACAGAAGCAAGCAAATACATAAATTATTAAATATTTGATTTAATTCACAAACAAAAACATGCTTTAACCGAAATTGTATTTTTCATGAGAAAGTCAGAACTTTTCAATAGTTAGTTTTATTTCTAAAAGTTGAAGCAATATGCTGCTCTCGAACATAGTCTCCTAATGCATGGTGTCTTTTAGCTGGTGTCTGCCAGTGCATCAATCGAGGCCGCCACTCGTTCATACTATATTCCATTTGTTGTACTTGCACTGCTCCCACAGATCAGGATAAGGACACCAACTTAATGTTTAGCCTCCGAGTTCAATTTCTTTCACGTTAACAGCGGATTTTAACATTTTCAATGTTGTTTTTTAGGTCGAGACTGGGCCGCTCATGAGCTGCTCTGGGAGGCATGCTGTATTGGAGTATGGAATTGAAGCCCCGCCCACATTTGTCTTTGGCTTCTGTCATTGTCCTCTGTAAATGGTGGCTTCGGATTCAATAATAGGCTTGTTAGTCCCTCCTTAGTACCCCCTTGTTTTCCTTTGAAACCTCCCATGAGGTCTGGCCCTTTTACTTCGGTTGTAACACAGTACATCTTTTTTGGTCTGTCAGCACTATTTTCTTTAATGAGTTTCTCCTACTGCAGGCACGACATGCTTTCCTGCAACATTCAGCGCTCCATGCGCGCTTTCACAGGGCACTTTTAGCAAAAAAAGCATTTGTCTGTCAACTTGACAAACACGCTTTTTTTGGTAAAAGCGCACCATACCACACTTTCACTTTAATAGCCGACGCTTCTTTAGACATGGCCCGTCTAAAGATAGGGGCGTGGCCTCTAGTAACCTGAAAGCGCAGCATGGGATGCTTGGTAACAACAAGCATTTACAATGCAATAGGTCCGGCATTTTAGAAATTTTGACCTATTGGTATTGTATATGATAAGGCCTTTTATTTATGTGTTGTTTTTTAAACACATAAAAGGCTGTGTCATTTACAATGCCAATTGCTCAAAGTTTTGCAATTGCAAGACCTATTGCATTGCAATTGCTTGTATGCATATGTATATATTTATTAATCTGCTAATATGATTTAATTTTCTGAACAGTCGCGAACCTCAGATTAGTAAACGCCGCCTCCTTGCAATATTGTGAATCGCGCAGCAGCAGCAGAGTTACCGTGTCAGGGGCCTCGAAAAGGTCCCCACTAGAGATACACAGGCACATAAAGTGATTTGACGGGGTCAAAGATCTCTCCGCTGTGACAAGTATGCAGGCAGGGGCAATGTTTTATTAGATCTGCATGAATATACAGTTGCGGGATGTATGTCAGCAGTCATTTCTTCAGCAAGCAGGTACTGTGTTTTGATGATAAAGCAGATTGGTCACCTCTGGTGTTCCAACTTGTACCCGGTCACTTAATCTCCCCGTGCATAACAAAAATGAATGTGTCCTTCTGTAACGAAACTGGTGCTCATGTAAAGCGGTGGAGTTCGCGCTATATAAAACAAAACAACAAAACAAGTCTTGTTTGTAAAAATAAATCTGTGGATTAGACTCCAAATTGCGATTCTCTTTCCGAGTAGCCATGGCATCCGGTATGATGGGCACGGTGTACATTGAAGGCATCCTACAAATTCCCAGGGAAGTTGGAGAGTGACGTTTTCATAACAAAACATCTGTACACTTCGGGCCCCCTATGTTAAATCACAGCAGCAGCACATGACCACGGCCCATCTGTCGCCCCTTATTATTGGGAAATCCGACAGAGCAAAAAATGCACTTTGTTAACTGCGGCTACACATTTACGAAGAGGATGAGCACCGGTCATCTTTTACTTTATGCAAAATAATTCATTCTGGGGGACACTTTTCCTGCTGGTGAAAGCCTGAGGCACTAAAATAGAGAACTGACAAAAAACAAACATGAGGGTTACGGCAGAAGCGAGGCAGCCACTGAATCCCATCTGTGCGTTTCTTGAATCAAGCAGTCCCACCGTGGCTCGGTACTGGAGCGCATCAGCATTGGGAGCGTGCTCAGGCGAAATACGGACGTCATTCACCTCTGCCTGGATCAACAGATCACCTGTTCTGTGGTCTGCTCTCGTCTAGGGTCAGTGAGGGGCAAGTGATGGATGTCTGAGGGCGGCAAATGTAATTGACGAGAAGATGGCTGGTCACCGTCAAGGGGGTAGACCAGCAGATGGTGGAATCTGTCGATTGGAGGCCTGCCCCTGCAACCAGCCACTAAACACGTTTATATCTATACCGTGTCGTCAGTTGCCCCTGTGAAAGCAACTTCTTGTGTTAAAATGTCAGCGTATTTCAGACCTACAAGATGGCTCAAGGATGGAAATTCATTTACTGCGATTGCGCAGGAAATCAATTATTGATGGGTTTGCTATGTGCAAATGTTGTGCAACTGAGAGCAGCCCCCGAGCAGTGAAAGCAGTGCACAAACTATCACCACTCACTACACTAGGCACCACCCTCATTTTATCGACCCTGCAAAGAGTAAAGTCAGAGCTGGCCCAGCGAATATTTAACTTTGTATGTATTATGTATGTGTGTGTGGTATTTCTGTAGCAGAAAACTAGCCAAAAGGCAGAAGAGCACCGCCTAACCTGCAGATTATTCAACCCCAAACAGTGTTTATGTAAATGTCCAAAAGGTGTGGCTCGCAGGACAATCTCACGACCTGCATTTCTAATGATGCAACTCGCTGAAAATGTTGCTGCAAGCTGCCTCCTGGCAAGGCACGTCTGGCTGCCCTCTCTCTTCTCCCAAGTACACATCAGAGGCCCTGGAAGTAGGAGTGCGGGGGCGCTGCAGCACCCCAAAATAACTATGATGGAGTACTGCAAATGAGAGATTCCTTTAAATGTTGGGGGGAGGGCTTGTCACACTTGCTGTGCGCTCAAAGACAGAGGTCAAAAGTCATGCCACGTGTTCTGACAAGTTGCTGCATGAAGCTCACTAAGGCTGCTTAAAGTGAACTATATGACAATCTAGGTGTCAGACATGGTGTGAAGGGAAAGACTGAAGGATGCCTATGTTTTCGAACACAGCATCATAATTTAAATCCCTGCAAATAAATTGTACAGATTTCAAAATTTGTCACCAGTTATAAGGAGCAAATAAAGCATTTTTTTGTGATACCGAAGTACGATGAAAATAAGTTTAAAAATTAATGACATTTTACTGGGTCATTTACAAATATTCGTTGAAACCCCACACATTTGCAATTGTCCGTGCGCTGTTTAGTTTCATCAGTTACACTGCATGCCTCGGACGGGGCAAATTCAGTGATCATTTCAATGGAAAATGTGCGGTCTCTAAAGGTCAGTGCACTACCATACCACGCGTTAGTAATCAATTTACTATAATGTACTCCAAAATGTGCCGCGGCCTACATGCCACACCTTTTAAACTCTCCTTCTCACCAGGCGTGGCTCGTTTGCTACACTCCTTTGTGCGGCACTTAAATGTTTTACTACCACTATGACTTCAGTGATGTAACAATAAAGGCAGCAACCCCCACTCGGAAAATTGTACCCACACCACACTGATGCACGTGCATTGTACCCTTAAATGAACGCCCCTCCTGCACAGCCCACTGTACCAATTTATTGATTTGTCTTTACTAATGTTTCATGAATCCTGTTTAATAATATTTACATGCTCTTTTGAGGTCATTCTGTTGGTATCTGTTCAAAAAATCTAAATTCTGGATACGATTTTTATCTCTAGCCCAGAGTCACTGGGGATGCTCATAGTTAAGAGCGTTAATGCAGGCCCAGAAACGAGAAGCATTAGTGGGAAGTGCTCTTAATCACATCACAGGGTCCTTGGACATTACAACCATTACTTATAACAACATTAATACATATTTAAACTTATAAATAGCACACACCACATACTGAAATGAATTGAGGCACCTGAACAAAGTCAACAAACCAACGTGGAGAAGTGTGGCTCACTGGTTAGAGCAGGCAGACCCTGAAGCAGAGGTCAGACCCGGGACCAGGGTTCAATTCCCCCCCCCCCTCCTCCCCCCCCGGGATGCCTGGCTTTCACCTTGGGGATGCCCTTAGGGGCTATCTCACAGGGAAAAGCCAGGACGGGTTCCCAAGGCAAGCGCGGAGATACCCCTTCGGGGGTCGATTCAGGCGCTATATAAGAAACATAATAATAATAATAATAATAACGTCAGAACGGTTGGCCACCCCACACCTCCGAGCCTGAAACCCCAACACCATCTCCACAAGGGCATCTCCACAAGGGCAAACAGGAAGCTCGCCGACTGCCCTCAACCGGTAAATACCGGATTAGGCAAGAGTCTATGAAGTAGTCTGGCACACCGCCTGTCCACTTACAACACTGTTGGTAGAAGTTAAGGCAGCGATGAAGAACTGTCCCCCACTTCAGGTGTGAAGTGGCCTCCAACTGGCTTAGAAGAACTAATTCAACTGTGCTTACCCCCTACTAGCAACAGATGCACCTACAACAATCCTTGGAATGGCAAAGTACTGACTGCCTTCTGGTCCCATATACTTGCGTACTTAGTCTCAAAGAACTCTTCAGTTCTAAAGTGTGGATTATACCATTACTAATGAAGCCTTCTGAAGCACCAAGAAGACGGCCGCATGTTAGCACATTTCAATAAGCCATTAGTAAAAAAAATGTAAACACAGCATGGCTCATATTGTGGAACTTGAGGCATCACAGCATGAACGTACATTCACCAAAATGCCAGTGGTATCGGGAGTGCCATCATATACCCTTTGACCAAAATGATGCCACAGGAAGTGACATCATATAATCTTTGACCCTACATCGTCTCAAGAAATGATATCACATAACATTAATCCTGATGACATCACAATAATGAACACTGCTGAAGTTACATAATTGTACAATTAATATTATATTTTCTTCTAGGGGAGAACAAAACGTGGGGGTTTCTCTTCCCCGAGAAAACATTTGAAAAAAATGGGCTTTACTAGTGCAATTTAATGCCAATGTTCACATAAATTTGCTAAAAAACCATAGGCTCTAAAAAAAAAACACACCCACTAAATATTCAAGTACTTTCATGGTGTGCCAAGCTACTGAAATCTGACAGTCACCATGAGTTCACCCAATTATATATATTTTTAATATTCTACGGGTGCCCCCTTATGTCAAAAGTTACTTCTATTGCTGGGACCAGCATTTTGACATGATGGCCCCTTTTGTCAAACATTACATGCAATATGCCTGCCAGAATTTTCCTAATACTGCTTCTCTTGCACTACCGAGGTCCTTTATGTCAGAGGGTATGTCTAATATTTCAAGGACACTTCTGTCAAAAACAAGATCCCTTTGGACTCTTTTAAAGCATACCAAAACACCTTACTATCATCGGTTATCGACTGGTTTGCAGAAGAAAGGAGCAGGCGAGGAGACTTAAGTCCCGGCAGTTCTACCTGGAACCCTGCATGCACGACTTGACGGGGTGCAGATTTATGAAAAGTCCACATGAATTAAGACTCCTATCGTTTTGAGGGCCATAGCTCCAGTGGCCAATACTACACAGATTTACAACCAAGCGCAAACAGTGAGGTTGTATCCCCTGGTCTTTATATCAAATTTGCTTTTCACTAAAAAAAAATCAACGAGAGAAAGACCATTAAGGGAAGACGTTTATGCCCCTATCTTCAGCATCAGTTTTGTGCCAAACCTGAGAAGGAAGCCGCCAGTGGGGAATATATATACCTCCCTTTGTATACCAATTCTCTGATGATTTTATTTAGAGACATGGAATAGTAGTTTTAAGCCTGAAGAAGGTGGTTAACCAAATCATACCACCGAAACGAGTCGCTTTGGTTAAGAATGCACCCAAGCAACACCTGGTCTGAGTAGGAGAAAAAATAACACTTTTCAGTAACACTAAAAGAACACTATTAAGCATCGAACAGGGCTATTAGTACCATTCTTTATGTACTTGGAGTGCCACTGAATTTATCAGGTTGTTGATGATGATTTTATAGCTTGATAAATTCTCCCGTGTGCTTGTTTATATGTTTTTAATATATGTCAATTCATGATACATATGTTTTTTTAATCTTTTGTATATACTTTGAATTTGTAAGGATCCTAACAATAAAAATATATGACAGAATTTATATTATGTTTTTGGTCTCTATTTGGTGCTGGTGATTGGGCCGTGATCGGATGATAGTAAGGTGTTTTGGTATGCTTTAAAAAAGTCCAAAGGGATCTTGTTTTTGACAGAAGTGTCTATTTCTGGTGTCCTGTTCCTTTGGCGAGTAGGACCCCTCTCTCTAATTTTGGTAATATGTCAAGGACAACATTTAGTCATGGACCTTGCCACAGTTGTCTTTCCATATGCTAAAAATTTCCTCCAATGTGCCGTCACAAGCAATTTACACCAGGTGCCAACTATGCCAAGAATTTCCTCCAGGATGCCAGCGCTGGCAATTTTTCATGGGTGCTCCAAACCAAAATTTACCTACAGAAGTAGCGTTTTGCTCAGGGTATCCCATATGCAAGTATTGCCTCCAGTATTCCAGTGCCAACAGTTTGTCAAGGGTGCTTCTATAAGCCAAGAAGCATGCCAAGTCCAACAGCAGACCTGCAAGCATAACAACACATGCTCACTTACATTCACTTATTCACACTCATTCTATCATTAGCACTGACTTGCACTTATTCATTTTCACCTACTCTTGTGTACTCCCACCCTGAATCACTCATTAGCACTCCCTCGCTCACTTATACTTGTGCATTCATTTTTGACACACAGACCGACACATCCATGATCCCTTATTCAAATATACATGCTCACACATACACGCTCTCTCACCCAAACTCACGCTCACCCACATGGAGGCACACAACATACATTAAAACAATTTTATTTTTATCCAAGATGCCAGTGAAGGTCCAGCTCTTGCTGCTCCACTTTTTATTACATTATTGTGAATAATAAACTATTATTCACTATTAATGTAATAACAATGAGAATAAAACTAGGTTAGAGCCTGACTGATAACGTGAGACACCCCTGTGTTTTTGGCACTGATTTTGTCACTTCTGAGGCCAGAGGTCGCAAGTCAGTGTCAAGTGTAGCAAGGGGCAAGCTAGGGGTCGCACCTATGACCTCTGGCGACCCCTAAATGATGTCCATGAATTACTGCTATTGTTTTTGTGTTTGTGTACAGCTCAATGGTACCCAATTACTGAACTGCTGGTTCAACCCGCGAACAGGTGACTCGCTGGTCCCCGCAGCAGCAGGCACTCAACCCACAGAATGGTGATTCTGATTGAACTAGTCATAGATGCAGTGCTTACTGAAGGACACAGTAGTAACCCTGGAGTGTTTCACACACTGTTTATGGGATAGTTGTGCAGGTTGACAGGAATATTTTCATGGTTAAAGAAGCTCTGCCAAAGAAAAACATTTAGTATGCAATAAAAAATTTTTTAATCTCTTTATTAAACAAAGCTCATAATACAAGCAGATCCTGCAACTACAGTGCGAGTCTGGGATTACAATACAATTTAGCATGCAATACATCACCTGGCTCGGCAACCACTTCAACAGGTAGCTGATCAGAAGCTGGCGCTTTCATGGCCACTAGCATTCTTTACATCTTTATCTCCCCCCTCTTCCCGAGAGGAAGCA
The DNA here is from genome assembly GCF_964263255.1 of Lissotriton vulgaris. Classification (NCBI taxonomy): domain Eukaryota; kingdom Metazoa; phylum Chordata; class Amphibia; order Caudata; family Salamandridae; genus Lissotriton; species Lissotriton vulgaris. Next base: position 255,463,037 of record NC_141687.1, read on the forward strand.
TCAGACCCAAACAATGTTGCGTTTACAGCGCCACGGGGGCCACGCCCTTTCCCACTTCTTGGGGCAGCCTCTGCTGCAATAGACTACCTCTTCTGCCCTCTGGCACCCGTCTAGGCCGTTCTTCCATTTCGACACTGTTGGTGGGAGGGCTGCTCCCCAGGGTCTCGTGATGTTGCGCTTTGCAACCGCTGCCACCAGAGCTAACCAGGTCTTCGTGATTGGGGCCAGACCTCCTCCTCCCTGTATCACCATTAGAAACCATTTGGCCTCCATGGGTACCCTCACCGAAATGACCCTTGCCATCACCGTCGTTACCTCTCACCAATACTCCTGAATCAGTGGGAATTCCCAAAGAGTGTGGAAGAAGGAGACCTCCAAGGCGCACCCCCTTACACAGAGTGGTGTGTCTAGTGCTCTGACTTTATGTATAAGTGTTCGGGAATAGTATAACCGATGTAAAATTTTGAGCTGCACAAGCCCGCATCTGGCACGGATCTCTATTTCCCTGGGACCCTGCAGGGTCTCTGTCCAATCCTCATCAACGTCTCCCAGATCGTCTACCCTGGAGCGTCGCAAGGGTCCCACTGGGTCAAGGGAATTATTAATCAATTTTCAATAGATCACGGATACCCCTTTGCTGGGAATATGTTCAATGAGCAAACGGTCTTCTAAGGGAGAGGAATCCGGCGGGCTCATCAAGTCCTGTATATGGACTCTTAGGGTTTACCCAAGCTGGAAGTGTCAAAACCTCTCGGCCTCTCACAATTTATATTCCTGACTAAGCGTTTCAAATGTGATCATTGAACTATCCCTCCACACATCACCTAGGTGTTCATTCCCTATTGTCGCCCACCTCAAGAAGCCCTTCAGGGCGGCCACCTCCTCCAATTGATCGTGCACCACAGGGGGGGGTCATGGCCGTCATTTGGGTTCACCAGCCCAAGTGGTTTCCTGCCTCAGTCCAGCATCTGCCGCCTGACGAAGTGTGTAGTGGCAGATTGATAAGCCTTCGGCAACTGTAAGGGATGGTTTTGTGACTCCCACTGCCCATTGCCTCCCTGTCAACCCTATATGCTGGCTCAGCTCGGTCTAAGAACACCTCATCATTAACTATCAGGAGTTGTGTGGCCCAATAATATTTTCTAATATCTAGAACAGCCAATCCTCCATCATAAACTTCCTTCTGCAGTTTCACCAAGGCAATACGTGGTGTGCTCCCATCCCATAAGAGAACCCGGAGTTTGTGATCCATTTGCTTAAAAAAACGTAACGGGATTGGGTCGGGAGAGTTTTGGAGGGCGTAGAGAAGCCTTGGTAGGGTCATCATTTTGTACAGTGCCGCCCGTCCCATCAGGGACAGCGGGAGCGTGCGCCAGTCAGCAATGTCGGCGCGGAATCGTTCCAATTGGGGAGTTAAATTGCGGTGTATCAAAAACTGCTGGTCCCAGGTACTTGAAGCCCTCCCTCACCACCGGTGCCGTGTATCCCTACAGGAGCTTTGGGAGGGGGTGGGAGGACAGAGCGGGCAAAAAAAATCACAGAGCTGGACCAGTTGATTTTGTAACCTGAATAGAAAAATGGTTTCACTTTTAGATGAGAGCTCATACCAGGCACTCTTGGGTATCTTGGGGGTGGGTACTTGAGGATTGTTAGAAATTGGGTTGCTGGTTGACTGAAGTAGGAGCCCTGGTCAAGCAACAACCACAGGCAAACCCTAAATTAACCTGTGCTCACCCTTTGGTCGCTTGGCACAAAGTAGTCAGGCTTAACTTAGAGGCAGTTTGTAGAGTATTTGTGTAACACTTCAATCAATAAAACTGTGAAAACACCATACAAGTAGATCTCACACCACATTAGAAAAAAATAACAAACTTTAATAAATAAAACAAGGCCAAAACGACTAAAAACCAATTAGTAGAACCAGAGATATTGATTTTTTACTTTTATTGTAAAAAAACAGGGCTAAAAAGCACTAAGTGCTATTGAAGGATATCTGGTTGCACCTAACACAAAGTAACAAGTTCAGGCCCACCGCAGTGGAGCAAGGGCCGGCTACAGGGATACAGCTAGGTCCACGGAACAAAGTACCTTCAAATCCTGTTTGCAAAGCGTTGCGTGGATCTATGTCAAAGATGCGTTGCTCAGCCGAGGTGATGTGTCGGTTTCGAAATGCAATGAGGCTGCGGTACGAGGTCCTGATGCGTCAACGTCGAGGATCCTGTCAAAAGGGATTGCGGTGCAAAGTCTGGTGTCAAGAATGCGAAGCGCAGCCGAGGCGATGGGCCAGTACCGATGAGCGGCGAAGCTGTGATGCAGAGTTCCGGCGATGTCGCGGAGGCTGCCATCAACAAGTGATGAAAGGAGCTTGTCCAGGGAAAGGCATTGCACAGCGGCGGTTTCGAAGGTGATGAGTCAGTCCCTACATCCTGGTTGTTGCGGCAATGAGAGTAGTCTGTTCTGATGAGTCCAATCCATGCAGCAGCAGGGATCCTGAGCAGAGTAACAGTCCACGTGGAGAGTTCTCCCCTGGAAAAACATGGACTGTTGTTACTCTGCTCAGGATAAATATGGACTACGTACACTTACCTATGATTTAGACCTGAGAACGTTGTGTCTTGCTAGTGGATCACTATTTACACTTTTGATATAACAGATGCCTTAATATCGCGCCTGCTGGCGTTACAGAAGTAACTGACTTGGACCCTGTAGCTTCGCGTTTTATTCTACTTTTCTGATCTAGTCGGATAGCATTTTGCCCTGAAGAAGTCTATGGTTTACGCCATACAGACGAAACACTTGTAGGCTAGATTCTACATCTATGTTGAACTGTGTCAAATGAAAATAAAGAACAGAAGAAGAATTCTGTGGCAACTACTACTGTGGACTGTTCTAATTACTTAGGACAATTATTGCTCAGGATATTTACTCTTATATAATGGGTTTGCTGCCATAATTTGTCGCCACACTGCATGGCACAATAGGAACAGGTGGATAGACTTAGTAAGCAACCCATTCCATGGAAAGTAGAGCTATTAAATTCCACACACCTGCAAATTGCAATAACACACATTCTGAGTTTGGTGGCATGAACTGGGGAAAATATGCTGTATTTGCACGTTATTCTCATTCCATGCTGCGGAATTTAGAATGGAAAGGCAATACCGCACTGGGTGGTATTGCTATTTACCAGATGCAGTAACAAACCAACTATAATGACAACTAAGCTGGTTAGAACTGGTCGGCTATTACTTGCAGTGGAACAAAGAGAAACTACATATCACAACATGAGGATGGGTGAAAAACGAGGCCTGGGTGACATTCACTTAAGACATGGGGCCTTCTGGCAGCGATGCCAATCCCTTGCGGTTTAAATTTATCTCTGCATATTTTTAATAACACTTGGGTTGCCAATGTGGCTGGCATCTCGGTCTCATGGGACACCAGTCCTTCGCTCCATATTTCACTGGATGACAGTAATTCTTTCGCCTTTCCCCTCTCACAATTGATTCCAAGATATGGACCGTAGCCAGGTGATTCGCCCTTGACACTGCACTTCTTGCAAATGCAGCAGCTTCTTTTACTTTGTGCTTCCATTTTCACAAGGTAGATAAACACAGCAGAATATTTCACTCTGTCTAAACCCACGTTCACATTGTTATTTTCAGAAAAAAATAACTTTGAAATCATTAGTGAGAGGTGACTATTGAGGTCCTATTTTTACTAATAATCGCAATTATTTTTAATTAAAAATCTGAGGGAAATTCTGGATTTTCTTTTCGCTTTCTCTTTTGATTTCTATAGGAGACCCCCCCCCCCCCCCCCCTACATACGTAGCCTCCTAGCTTGCTTGATACCCTCAGCCGTTCATGGCTTTTTACTGGGAACAGTACTTTAGCTTTGCCATAAATGTATGGACTTAAAAGTCCTCAGCATGTGCTGCTGTGAGGCAGAAGCCAAGACTAGCCATAGGTGTCAACACATGGCAGGGAGTCCTTGCAGCTGTGTGCATAGTAAGTTCTTCACAGGAGTGTAGGCTCATTGGAAAGGTTCAAGAGTGGACTTAAGTTTTGGAGTTTTTCAGGGAAATATATTGGAGTGTAAAGAAGAACTGGACCCCCAGATTGGGCAAGACGTTGCAGCCGCCGCTGGGGTAGGTGTTGGTAAAGCGTGTTAGCAGTACGAGGATTGGTAGAGGTTATAGGGCTGTGGATGGGTAGAGCTGCAACACGTGGGTGTGTGTTGCTCTTCTGTACTGAAGGAGAGATGGAGCAAATGGGATAAGTAATCAGAGATTGTTCCATACTCTGGGGGTGGAGAAGGCCTGACTGCGTTGTTCTCTCTTGCACTATGTATTTCCAGCCTCACCACCGTTTGACGCCCCTATTGCTCGGCATTCTCCAGAGATTGTAAATTTCTCAGCAGGACAGTCAGAATGTTTGTTTGTGTCGGCAGATTTGTAGAGGACACGAAACTGCTTGGCCGCCATCCTGGCTGGGAAAGGCAGCCATTGCGCATCTATCAGCCTCTGCGTGACCTGGCTGGCTGAATGTGTGTTTGCCGTTACTAGATGTGCGGCAGCATGGAAGACTGCCTCTAATGGGCGAGAGACTTGCAACAAGGGCATGTCCACCATCGATATGCGCAAGTGCCGGGGTTTATGCCAGCATTTGAAATGTCAAGACAGAGGGGGTAGCTTCAGGCGCGGTGCGTCCATAGGGGCGTAGGGGCGTAGCCCCACTAAGCCCCATGGACCCACCGCGTCGTCATAAAAATACAAATACAACAAATATTGAAATAATCGCGCTCGCTACCTGCCGGCCGGGAATCCGGGAGACACCCGACTTTTCCGGAGTGCGGGGGGTAGGGGGGGGGGGGGGGGAGGATGGGCCTGCTGCAGCTGCGCAAGTGGATTTTTGGGCACAAACATGCCCGCGCATGCGCAGATTGATTCCCTGTGAATTTCCTCGTAGAGAGAGGACCAGGGGGCGGGCCGCAGCCCCCGGGGTTGCACATGGCGACTGGGCGAGCAGTCATGGTGCCCCCCCAGCCAATCCTGGCGCTGATTTCCTGGTGTGAAATGGCTAGTTTACAGAGAAGTCCCCTTTCTCACGGGTTACTGGTCTTAAACAATGCGAGTTTCAAAGACTTGCCCTCTCGCCAGAGTAACAGGAGTGGAACTACTAGTGTGCGCAAAATGCCTCCTTCCACGTGGATTACAGGTGGGACACTGAGCTGGTGCAGAAACCCCATGAAACAGTGCTAGTTTACAATGCTCCTTAATCTGCCCAGAAGGTCGTGGTAAATGTGTGCGTGATGCTGTCCCTTGCTCGAGGTCCAGCTCTCACGTAGGATACAAATGTGAAACTGATACTTTGTAGAGAACACCCCCCTTTCACGAGTTACTAGTGTCAAATTGCTAGTTTACCCAATTAGTGCCTTTTCCTACGAGTGTTACGTGTCTGACACTGCACCAGTTTTCCAGAATGCCCCCTCGCCCTGACAGGGCCCTCGGAGAAGTAACCCCAATAGCTACTTTGTATATTCTTGTTTCATCGAGACGAGTGTGTAGAACATTCAGTTCGAGGAGGAAGTACGTGTAGATGAATGAATTCTGCCTTAAACCGCCCCAGTTGGATTGTGGTGTAAGCAGACCCAGTGGCCTAATGGATAAGACACTGGCCTCCTAAGCCAGGGATTGTGGGTTCGAGTCCCATCTGGGGTGGAGAATTTTTGTTGTTGTTGCAGTTTTCGAGTCCCATCTGGGGTGGAGTAAATATGTGTTTTTTGCAGTTTATAAGCAATCCGATGTTGTGTGTTTTAGATTTGAGGCCTGGCTTCAAGTCGATTTTATCCCAGGGGAAAGCAGCTGCCATTATTAAGGTTTTGCACTCTCAACGTGACCTCATGTATGACATTATATATATTTTTTATTTAAATTGATTTGCAAATTACCTCTGAGGTCGGAGTTAAAAATCGTAATAAGAGCTGGTGTTGTCAGTGCCAACATGTGTGTGTGGATCAAATGTAAACTTCTTTTGAAAGGTGTGGTTTGCTTAGTGCCTTTCCAGGTAACTAAAAATGAGTTTGGCTTGATATAATCCACAATGTCAATGAAGGTAGTTAGCCCCTCAAATAAAATGTTTAAAAAAGAAAGTTCCCTTCGCATACATTTATTTTAAAGTGGCTGAAAATTTTTGGGGGCTGCATTTAAAGCACGGCCATGCTGCTTAAAAAACAAGGCAACATCGACATTATTTTTAAATGTAGTTACAATGTACTGTGCACTAAAATGGCCTCTGCATTGTGGTCATCTTGCGCCTCAGATCTGTTTTACTATTCCTACATACAGTGACTTGCAGTACTCGAGAGGTCGAAAGATGAGGGCCTGGGTGGTGGCAGCGAGGTTGCATCAAATATTGTATAATGTTTGATGTGATTGCTGTGCTCACTTTTTAATGCTTTACGCAGCCACCGCTCTCTCAAGCACAGGGATTCTGTTAACTTTTATCCCTCTGCACTGCTTAAATCTCTACTTGCTGCTGTCTTCCTTTGTGAGGCTGGGATACGTCACTCTTTCTGTCATATCTGATTGTTCTGGGCTTCCTACCTCCCACCCTGGCTTTGGGCTGAAAGCCTCTGCATTCCTATGCTGCGTGGTTTGATGGTGCGTGCTCCAACTACATTTGCTTCTGACATCATTGTCTGGTGTGTATAGGCGCTGCACCACACCATAAAAAAGCTAATTCATCAGCTCTCTTATTTCATACTCAACCCTCTATGGGGTTCTGACACACCAAAGGGTCTGGTTGGGACCTCATGTAGTCTCAAAAAGAAATGAAACCTCCCTACCGTGTTTCTTTTGGAGATGTGACCCAAACAGAGACCATTATGGGGCTTTAGCAAACGAAGTTTAATGAGCATTACATCATCCAACTGTATTTTTGCTTCTGAAGGACACCAGAGACAAAAGCACCAACCAGAGCTTTCTAGTTATCTTATATCAGATGTGAGAAGCGAATGCATCCCTGCTCTTTCATGCATGTGGTCCTTCGATTTGCAACCCAGTAGTAATTGTAGTAGTGGTGGTGGTTGGAAGGATCATTTCTATAGCACATACCACAAACTGAACTGCTCCTAGTGTTAAAATAAGGCTTTTTAAAAAAACTGGTGTCAGGGCAGTAACCAGCCACAGGTAGTGACCATGTAATACTGTCTTTGTTATGCTGCTCCGCTTTGACACTCCCGACTGAGTGTCATGGACTCATTTACTTTGAAAAAGTAAGCATGAGTCTCCAGACTTCCTCAGGTAGGTACAACTGGAATGGTTTGTTGCTTAAAAATCATCAGTGGTAAAGCAGCTGCATCTGTGAAGGTTTTTTTAAATGCGATTTTTTTATGTCAAGCATAAAGAGCAATATTTAGGAGGCAGCATATTTTCTTTTTTCCCTTTTTATTTTGAGGCATATGCTTGTAAATAAAACAAAATTAAACATTGCACCAGATTGCCAAGGCCTATTGGCTTTGCCAACTCTTGTTAGACAAGGGGCCATGATTATAAAGGGTCGACTAGGGCCTTCATATCATTGAGCTACAGGTGGAATTCTTGGACCAGTCCACCATGAACGTAGGCAAAAATATTTCCAGGAATGTTTTCACTAAACGAGAACGAAGTTAGTAGTATTGATGACAATAAGATAGTTCGTCATTCTTACCACTAGCATTGCTGACAGATAACTGACATAATTATTTCTATGACTTGGGAAGCAGCTTCCAGTAAATATAGCATCTTACATCACATGCGTTTTCAATGCAATTACAACACAGTCGTTACAACGACCGCGTTGCTACATCGCAGTACATTACAACGCAAGTAGTTACATCGACTTGCTGTAGGGGGCGTACTGGACTTAGGAATAGTATAATTTACTATTCCAACTCCAGTCTGCGTAACAGTAGGGAAGGTTTTGGAATAGTAAATTATACTATTCATTAGGTTAGCGCACCCCCTACAGCAAGTCAATGTAACTACTTGCATTGTAATGTATTGCGATGTAACAACGCGGTCGTTGTAACGACCGCATTGTAACCCCCTTAAAGAGGTTCGGGCTCGCTTGCTACGCTCGCTTGCTGCGGTGCAATATGCAAATTAGCTTACGCCCCACCACTGTCAAATGTCACCAGCCGCCCCTGGGTAGCTTGCTTTCATTCAGGAGGCTTATTTGGCGCTAGTCAGTCTGTGGTGTTTTTGCAGATGCATCTCTTGAAGTAAAGATCACAGTCAACTGCGACGACAAGATTTTGCAGAGGGAAAGTATGTGGCAGGAGGTTTCCATGGCCAAGATTGCTTGCACCGATGACTTAGGGTGGTTGTGAAGAGAAAACATTGTAACTTTATGGAGGTGCAACTCGAGTTATACAGCGGCCACCCACGCCTGTATTGCTAAAGGACATTCCACGGGCCCCATCTTTCTTATCGCCGTGGCACCAAACATGCCCGTTATCGGCACCTGCAGGGCCATCTTCTCTGTCCAGGACCTGGCTTCAGGGCCGGTCCTGGTGGCACTGTAGCAATGGGCTCTGGTTAACCACAGGGCGTGGCTTGTGTCCATGCCCAGAATGACTAAACCATGTATATATAAGGCACCGTGCACAGCACAAGGCAATGTACCCTGGAATATGCGGGCAATGACACTCGACCCAGGCCTGGCCGCCTTTCTCTATTAGTCCTACAGAGGTGTACAAAAAAGTAATGGCTGGAATGTGTGAAAGAATCTCAGCCATCGTTATTCTGCACGCCATGCCACCTCCGTTTGGACGCAACCATGTACAAATTAGCCTTGAACCTGCTCCTACATGGACATTCCAGGCCAGGACTGTGAACCGGAATCCGAGCAACTTTTTTTTTAAAAAAAAGTCTCATATCGAATTCCTATTAAGTTATTCTCTTCATATAAATACGATCGCACATTGGCTCCCTTGTTGGTGCTCCCAGCAGAGAGGTCAGGGACTGTTGGGTTGAGGAGCATAACTAAAATAAGTGATGCACTCTGGCGGGAAGGGCTTGGTTCCACATCGGGTAACACCTCATACCCGTTGTACTAAATCGCCAAAGGCTCGACGGAGGGATAATAAATATCACATATTAATCACGTGCACGGCGAGCACCTGAAAATGAATGGTTTCTTTCACTCGTCTTTGTAATTTGGCAAATATTCCGTAACTTAACGTCACACTATGCACGGACCTCAAAAGACGCATTCACGCACTTCGTGGTACGAACATGCGAGCCGCAGAGTACAAACTAATGAATGCCTGTGGCGGTAGGGACACACCGAACTAAAACTACAGATTCGATTTCCAGGACAAACTAAATTGCACCTAGTTTCTGCTCCCCGCTACTTCAACGGGAGCTGGTAGCGGGCACACATTTTGAGCAGTTTATTTGTTAAAACATGCACATTGCACATCATGTCGTTCCCTTACCTTGGAGATGCGAGGACGCCTTGTGCCACGCCGGTGGGAGAGCGGTGTTTCCCCTGCGGTGCGTGGACACCCGCCCTCCGCCGCCGCCGCCAGTGTTACCTGCAGCTCCGCGCGGTTACCACAGAGACGCTGCGTGTCCCGCCGCCCTCCAGCCCCGCCGCGGCTGCGTGTCCTCTGCTCCTGGCAGGGCAGGGAGAGGCTGCCGGAGGTTCAGCTTGTCGGAAAACCCGGCCTGGATCCAAGCTTCGCGTGCAGTCCTGCTGCCACGCACTTAATCCGTGCAGCGCACGAAGACTTTTCGAATCCAGGCCTCGGTCTGTTTTTTGACGATGCACAGAACTTGTTCATGATCAGAACTTGGTAACTTCTTCTTACAAATGATATCGGTAAATAACGCCCGCGCCAGTTTTGCAACGTAAATTTAGAAATGTAATCGGGGTGAGTGACTTATCCATCCTGTATTTGCACCGCGGTACTTATATTGTAGAGTCCCGCCCTCTACGCCGGGACCACCGCCAAGCTCCAGAAGAGACTCCAGCGGATCCAAAACGCCTCAGCCAGACTCATCCTCGACATCCCACGATCCAGCCACATCTCCGGACATCTGAGAGACCTTCACTGGCTCCCCATCAACAAGAGAATCACCTTCCGCCTCCTCACCCACGCACACAAAGCCCTACACGACCAAGGCCCGAGCTACCTCAACAGCCGAGTCAACTTCTACGCTCCCAAACGCCACCTCCGATCAGCCAACCACGCCCTCGCCGCCGTCCCCCGCATCCGAAGAGCAACCACAGGAGGAAGGTCCTTCTCCTACCTGGCCGCCAAGACCTGGAACTCCCTCCCGTCCGATCTGCGCCTGACCCAAGACCACCTCTCCTTCAGGAAGAAGCTGAAGACCTGGCTGTTCGAGCAGTAGCAGCACCCCCCCCCCCCCCAGCGCCTTGAGACCCTACGGGTATGTAGCGCGCTTTATAAGTGTCACTGATTGATTGATTGATTGATTGAGTTTGTTGTAAATAGTGTTAAGCTCAATTAGTAGGATTTATCAAAACGAAAATCTTAAAGGATGAGCCGCTTTCGCCTAACAAGGCACCCTGCGAGCTCTGAAAATGATACGTAGGCTGCGTGGTTTCCTATTAACCCATTTCCTCAAAATTCCAAAATATGCAACAAAATATGATTTACCTTAATAACATTTGTGAGAAAGTGCGTGCATGAAGTGCTATTTCCTTCAACAGCCTTCGCATGTCTTACAGTCTCTTCTGGGGCAGAGACGTTTTAAGGATTTTGGGGGCCTGGGCCAAACGTGTTTTGGGGGCCCCTGTTCAGTACAGCTTTTGTTTTATGATCCAGTTTCAGCTCTTTAAGGCCCTCTTTGGCCAGGTCACTGACAGTGCACAGACGCGTTGGTCCAAATTCTAAATGTGTTTACATCTAATGTTCAGAGATAGTTTTCAATATTGTAACACAGCAGCAGCTCATTAATATCACTGGTAATAATCTCTGTGACACCCTCCCATTTCTAATATATGAGGTCCTGTATTGATCTGAAAGAACCTTTTTTTTATGGATGTTGCATGAAACATAAACACATTTATCTGCAAAATATCTGTGATAGACTCTCACACATTACCCACATTAAAAATAAATTAAAGGAAAACGCTATTTACAAAAGTCTGTTTTAGAATTATTCAAGGTCTGGGCAGGACTCTCTGTAGTACAGAGCTGGATCTATCGGGCCCCCTGAAAGGCTGGGGCCTTGGGCCAGAGTTCACTTTGCCCATGCCGTAAAACGTCTCTGTTCTGGGGTTTCCAAAACATCTCGAGGAAAAGTGCATGTATATGTTTTTAACATCGCTTGTACAACAGCTGTTGATTTCGCCGTGTTTGTTTATGGCCCTACTTTAGTAAGAGCCGAGAACAGATGTGAGAATCTGCAAAGCTTGACGTGTCTATAAAATACATACAATTTTTACATTCACAATAATATGATTTTTTGTATTTTCTTCGCAAATGAATTTGTAATTGTGACGGGGTGGCGGGTCCAGGGGATGACAATGCTGTTGTACACGCAGACGGCTGGTCTGCTCTGCCGTTGACCCCCCTTTCTGTTGTCCTTATACAGACTGATGCCTCTGCTGCTGTACCTACGGATTGGTGGTCGGCTATACCGCGGACCCCCCCTGTCGTCCCTGCACAGACTGATGACACTGGTCTAAAAGACTGGGGTACGACGGAGATCGATAGTGTATGGAACTATGCACCGGTAGAAGAACACGGCCCCTTTAACTACGGACTACACGCCGGCGTGGCCACGCCCCCTTCGAGCGTGGAGGAGTCAAATGCCGGAAGAGAGAAGGAGAAGACGGACGGCGTTTCCCTGGAGGCGGAAGGTGTGTTGGAGTGGAGACGGAGAGCAGTGGAGTCGAGTGTCGGAAGAGGAGAAGAGTGCGGAAAGAGCCCAGCCGAGAACGTCAAGCCAGGAGGCCACCGATTTGGCGCTTCGCCCTGCCACGGTCCCACGGGAGGAGCGTGGCTGGACAAGGTACGGGGTACTGTGGCGGGCTGGGTGGGGAGGAGTGACCCGAAGAAACATCGAGACCCAGTGTAAATATTGTACAGTCAGGAAACCCCCCCCTTCACGAGCACGTTGAACGGCTGTATTTAACTGAGCACTTGGTTTCCCTCACTCCCCGGGCCCTTGCAAGTCCAGCACGGACGTCCCAGTGATTGTTCTATTTCTTTTCTTTCTTTTCCGGGACGCATCCGGACGAGGTCACGATCCAGTATCACAGGGTGACGACATCTCCTTCCCTCACTACCGGAGAGTGCGTCTCGACCAGTCTACAACCCTGCATCATTCTGGAGAGCTCAGGATTTACAAGAGGTGTCAGAACGGAGACCTCTGACTTTGCAAAACTGAGAGTGACTTCTAAAAGGCGTAAAGCATATTTAAAAATAAAACCTTCACTAAGAGCACTATTCCCTGACTCTGCCTCATTGGATCCCACCCCCCTTGCTTCTGACTCATCTTCCCCTGTGTTCCACGAACCTGCCCCTTTACAGTAATATAACAGTGTAGAATGGTCAATCTCAACTAGACTCCGTGCAGTCTTTGGCTGTCAAGAATCATGTTGGAGAGGGTGTGGTGAAAGGGGAAACCTAGCATATAGTGGCGGGATTACAACCAGGGACAGGATCTTCTGGTCAGAGATATCTGAACATTTTAAAATGATGTCATTGAATTGCCTAGGAATCCCTTGATACAGGGGCGTAACACAGGCCCCCGCAGCCCATGCAGTGCGGGGGGCCCCTAGCTCCAAGGGGCCCCTATCTCCAAGGGGCCCCCTCCACACTGAACTCTGGCCGGAAGAGCTCCTGATTGAGCCCGGAGGGTGCCCTCCTAAGTACCGTGCAGGGAGGCCCCCTCACTTTTCGTTACGCCAGTGCCTTGATACTGTTACTGGGAGATACAGGGGAGGAAACTGAATACCAATCAAACTACACACAGAGTTTAACTCCTCATGTAGTTTCTCCGTCTGCTCGCAGCTCGCCTGACAATAACTCTTTCATAGAAAGAACTGAACCCTCCTTCCCTCAATATGTGGTGGCCTAAATAATGCCATATTTTTCCATAGAAAAGCTGGAGGCTTTAATAACTGATAGGATGGTCACATTTGAAAAGATCTGAATTCCCTTTAAAATATTTATCAAATATGCGGGAAGACATAGCTAGTTGTAGAGATAAAGTGGTCGTCCTTATAACTATAAGAAATATTCCTGAAGACACTCGTAGGCTCAAGTTAAATAGGACGTTTATTCTTGAAGAAGACAGCATAAAGACAGGAGCACGTCTTAGCGTAGTGAAGTCCAACTGCTGAATGATTCATTCAGCAGTTGACATGTACAACGAAAACATTCACCACGGGTGATGCATCTTTGAAAGAAAACATTCCTTCAAAGATGCGTGCCATGGAATGCCAACATTACATATGCAATGAACATAGAAGAAATACCAAAGTAAAGTACATCACCACGGGCGATGCATCTTTGAAAGAAAACATTCATTCAAAGATGCGTGCCATGGAATGCCAACATTACATATGCAATGAACATAGAAGAAATACCAAAGTAAAGTAGTATAAACATAAGAGCATTATACGCACTTTACATCGTCTCCCTTTTTTTACAAACAAAACAAATGAAGACGAAACTGAATCACAGAAAATTAGTTATGATAAATAGTAGTCCTTAAAACGTGAAGGAAAAGAACAATTTCTATGTACTCTAGTTGAAGTCCCAGGAGAGGACATAGAAGGACTGGAATCCAACTGGGATTCAACATTATGATCAAAACAAGAAGAAAGTGAATCATTTACAGTATGTGAGACCTGTGGCACTGGTAGGGAAATGTTATCAGAGGAGGACCCCGGAGGAAAGTAGGAACAAGACGAAACGTCATCAACGTGCTTAGCTTTAAGAACCTTAATGGCCTGTTCAGGAGTAAGCTTAACAATTACTCCTTTGTTCCACCACTATCACGGAAAAGAGATCCCTTGGAAATTTTAAGTACCTATGTGGGAAGGGAAAATTTAGACATACCATTTTTAACTCTGTCATGAGTTTTAACCATGGCCCAATCACCAACTTTAAACGTTTGTAAGGAAGGAATGACTTTAGGATCAAAATTCCGTTTTTGAACTTCATGTTGAATTGACACATTTCCCTTAACTATGACTTTATCATGACAAGCCAAACATGACTTATTGTTGGTAGTTAAGTCCTTAATCCAAGACGGGCATATGTTCCCATTAGGATTCCTCTTTTTCAACAATCTAAAGAGAGAGATACCTGTTGTGGAGTGAGGGGTAGCTAAATACGACCATACTTTCTATTTGAGAAAATTTTCAACATCCTTATTACAAGAAACTGCAGTTTGTATACCCTCCTTGAGAAACCTATTCATCCTTTCAATTAACCCATTAGAAGAAGGTGAATAAAGTGCCACCCTGAGATGTTTGACATCATGTAGTTTCAAAAACTCTTCTACCATTGAAGAGCAGAAATGAGAACCATTGTCACTAACAATCTCCTTAGGAGGACCCTCTGAAAGAAAAACTAATTCTTTCTAGAAAACAAACAACTGCAGAAGAATTGGGATTTACACAAAACTCAAACTCAACCCACTTTTGTGTGATAATCAATGAGTGATACAATATAGCGCTTATCATGAGGTAAAATTTCAAACAGCCCTGCAAAGTCAATAGCCAGTTTGTCCCAAGCCTCTTTTGGAAAAGGAACACAGTGCAGAGGAAGATTAGGAGTCTTCCAGTGTTTGTCCGATACCAAACAAGGGTCACAAGAATGTATCCACTGTGTAACATCTTTGTCAAGGGCTGGCCACCAGAAGTGTTCTTTCAATTTTCTTGAAGTACCACCAACACCCAAATGACCTTGATCAGCTGCTTGAAACAGCTTTTTCCGAAAAACAAAAGGGGGAATACATTGTTCACCTCTGAAAATTACATCATTGACAATGGAAAGCTCCTCAGAAATCTGTGCATAAGATTTCAAGAAAGCAGGAAGAGAGCGTATCTTTGGCCATCCTAAAATAATCATGTTTTTTAACAGCCATTAAAACTGTATCATCAGAATAACTCTTGATCCAATCAGATTCTGAAATGGAAAAGGGTGAAAGAACCAATTCCTCTATAGAGGCTAAAACGCATTCTATATCATCTTTATCATTGTCATCACTATCATTTTCTAGGGGCAACCTAGAAAGAGCACCTTAAGTTATTACCTCCTGAAATGTGTTGAATGGTGAAGTTGTATTCGTGGAGTCTAGATAGAATTCTTACGAGTCTAGCAGACGCCTTCCCTGTGCGATTACCGTTGAGAAGGTGTAATAAAGGTTTATGATCACTCAAAAGAGTAAAGTGAGATCCCCAAATGTAAGTTTTAAACTTTTCTACAGCCCAGGAACAGGCAAGGGCTTTTCTCTCAATGGTGCTATAATTGGATTCTGCACCACTGAGAGATCTGGACGCAAAACCAATGGTGTTTTCTTTAGCACTATTACATTGGCAAAGCATAGCTCCCAAACCCTTTTGGCTAGCATCTACATAAATCCTACATTTCAACCCTGGAGTAAAAGAGGACAAAGCTGTGCCTCCACAATAACCTTTTTTATAAGGTTGAATGCTAAATCTGAGTCTTGGGACCACAAAAATTTCATATCTTTTTTAACCTCTTCGCCGCTAATGACAAGGGTAACTCGTCATGGACTTTCCATTGATTTCAATGGAAATTCAATGAAAAGAAAGAAAATAGCCTTAGCAGTAAAGGGGTTAAGAAGAATTCGAAGAGGTTGCACCAGTTGAAAATAATTTTGAACAAATCTGGAATAGTACTCTGCAAGTCCCCAAAAATATTTCAAAGAATCTTTATCTTTAGGAATAGAAACATTTGAAATAGCTTGGTTGAGAGAATGCTTCGGTTTAATCCCCTCAGCAGAAATTGAATGCCCAAGATAATCTAATTCCTTGACAAAAAATTTACATTTCTTTTCACCCAGAGTTATTCCAACATCCCTGAACCGAGACAGTACTTTTCTATGAATTTGAAGATGTTCATGTTGAGTTTTAGAATGAATTAGGACATCATCTTGATATGCCTGGACATATTCAATATCACTTAAAATGGTATCCATTAATTTCTGGAAGACGCTGGCTGCAGAAGCCAAGGCAAAAGGAAGCCGTACATACTTGTAGGCTCCAAATGGAGTAATGAATGTAGTAAGTTCTGATGAAAACTTTGTAAGTGGAATCTGATGATAGGCACTTCTGAGGTCAAGAAGTGTAAAAAATCTTGACTGGATTTTCGGCAACGGGTGGCAGTCAATTAATATATTTTGATTTAAAGAGCGAAGATCCGCACAGAGACGGATACTGGAGTCTTTCTTTTTAACAACTACGATGGGACTGACCCACAGTGATGAAACCGTTGACTCAATAATGCCTTCAGACACCATTTTTTCTAAAACTTTTTTCAAATCATCTCTAACATTAAGTGGAATATTTCTCAATTTATGAACAACTGGAACAGCATTGGGTTTGAGTCTAATGAGGTGTTCAAAATTTCAGATTTTGCCAACAGAATCATTGAAGACCTCTGGAAACTCAGAAATCAAATCACAAATTACTGTCTCCTCAATGTTATGTACAGTAGAGATGGAGACATCGTTGATTTGAACCGGAGAATCGGAACCCTGAACTAATTTGAGTCCCATTTTAGCAAGGTCCTGCCAACCAACTATACACTTCCTATCGATGGCTACGTAAACTTTTGTATAAACACATTTACCCAAACATGAGATTTTTGTCAAAAAGTAGCCTAACATGTCAATGTCCTTACCACCATATGCCTTAGGAATGATGTCTAAAGATTTTAAATGCACATTTGAGGACCAATGAGTATTAAATAAAACATCAGATATGATAGTCACAGGTTCCCCTGAATCTGCCATCATGTCTAAAAGAAGATGATCAACAATAACCTCGCAAGTAGGATCCTTAACACGACTGACATTAGTCAATGTTTCTACCAAATCAATAGAAAGAATCTTTTTCTTATGTAAAACATTTGAAAATGTATCAACAGTACTAATATCAACAGTATTAATATTAGTATTTTCTAAAGAAGATTCAATATATGAAGTATCAATTTCATCATTTTCTAAAGAAGATATAGCACTGACTTGAATCGCTTTTTTGTTTCTACAAACAGTGTAAAAGTGTCCAGTTTTATGGCAAAACGTGCATCTTTTACCCAGTGCAGGACTAATTGGGCTATTTCCAAGATGCATTTTAGAGCCACATCTGTAACAAAAGGAATGAACTTTTTTTTGGAAAGGTTTAGTTACTTTGTTTTTTGAATAAACAGCATTGACATTTATCTCATTATGTAAAGATGAAGTGTTTCCTTCAGAAATGCATTTTGATGAGATAATAGACCTTTCTATACTTTTTGCCATGTCTATTACTTCTGAGAGAGACGGTTCACGGCAACTCAAAATCCGTTCCTGAATTTTTTTATGGTAGCATTTATAGACGAACTGATCCCTGAGAACAGTATCTAAATATGATCCAAAGTTGCAGTCTGCAGCAAGATTTCTAAGTGCAGATATAAATTCTTCCACAGACTCATGTTGTTCCTGTTTCCTCTTCAGGAAATTGAAGCGTTCCAACATAACACTGGGTTGTTCTAAAAATTTTCTATTAAGTCTTAAAACTGCATCCGTGAATTCATTCCATCCATCCCGATTTCCTGGAGGGGGTAATGATGGAGGTAAGTTATCAAAAATTTGTCGTCCCGCACTGCCCAAGTGGCTATATAAAATAGCTAATTTCCTTTTTGAAGAGTACTCATCAGCACCTATCGCAATTAAATAGCTTTCAAAGCTTTTATACCACAACTTCCATGTTTCTTTAGGTTTGCCAGGAGTAGGAAGGAAGTTATTTAAGTTGACGATTTGCTGATTGCTTGCCATGTTACACAAGAGTTTTTAAATTGTAAGTTGTAATGAGTAATAATGTTTTAAAATAAATGTAAATATAATAAACAAATGTACCTTAAATCTTTATCTCCCAAAGAGCACCTCAGAGTCTCTCTTCAAATTGCTTAGTTGCAGGAAAAAACGCTGAAAATATATATATATATATCTTAAATAAAAGTAAAGATATACTAAATATGAGGCCTAAAAGTGAAGCGCTTTGTTTATTTGGTGAAAGAAACACACCGACGTGTGAATCTGGAAAGAAAACAGCTGATTTTAAGATCCGATCGGAAAGCCGTTGCTATGGAAACAGCTTGTTATGAGGAATCCAAGATGGCCGCCTGAACATGGTCACTTAGAAAGACGCGATGACGAGGCACTTTACCCTCCGTAATCCAAGCTTGTTACTGTGACGTATGCAAGAACGTCATGAGTGACAGCAGACCGGACCAATAAACCTTGAAAACTCGTACAATATCCGTTTCAAGCGCAGTTTCACCGAAGATCCGACGAAGCTTCAGAGGAGGTGAGGTACTGTTTGAAAACACCTTAAGAAAGATCGCGCAAGGTTGGTGAAAAGCTGCTTTTCAAATCGTCGCCTAATGTCCCAGCGCCATTGCGCTCTTGAAGGGACTACAAGAGGAGGAGTCGAGCTTCAGTAGCGAGATTTCTTTTACAATCGGAGGCAGAAGCCTGGCCACAAACCCTACCTAATCTGCATCTAACATTAGCGCTATTAGCACACACGCATTTCTCACCTGAGGCGGAAGCCGGGTGATAGGCTGAAACATTTTTAACATTAGTGAAATATTATTTGCGTCGTACAGGTCTGTGTTTTAACTTGTTGTGTATTTTATTACACCTACCGCCTGAAAGCGCCTCACTTCTCTAGCTCACAGTCGGTTAAAAGGCTGTGGCTGGAGACGCGCGATTAGCCCCACATAGGTTCAGATTAAAATAACTACAAGTCCCAGCGCCATTGCGCTCTTGAAGGGACTACAAGAGGAGAAGGTCATCATTTCGCGCAGCGAACGCGAGCAGCGAGGGCGCCTTAGCCGCGCCGGAGTCGAGCCTGAGTCTAGCTCGTCTGCGCTCGTCCGCGCACAGGCCGGGCCTAGGGCCACCTTCAATACCCAGGTGATGCATTATTCAAGAGATTTTCTCCTCTCCCTGAATTCTTCTTGTACCACCTGCTACCATTCTCTTAATGTCGACAAATGGGTGGGTCCAGTTTGCTGCATTACTTGTCGAAAATGCTTAGTACCCTATCATCCTATCATCATATCAACCCATGTCAGCCAACTTTTTTAAAAGTGGGCTTATAAATGCCCGATCTATGTGCAAAAATGCACTTCACATATTCGATTTGGTTAGTGAAAACGAACTGGACTGTTTGTTTATAACTGAAACCTGGCTACGGGATTGGTCTAATCCTGACCTTGCTCAGGCTGTTCCCCCCGGTTATGCCATCTGTAGACAAGATCGCGCGAAACAGCGTGGTGGCGGTTTAGCAATCATCTATAGAGATGTCCTCAAATGCACCATCAGAGAACTTCCTGACATTATAGAAGCTGAAAGTATGTTTTTTAGTATCCAATTACATGATACTTTCACTTTTTCAGGAGCACTGCTCTACCGTCCCCCGCAAAATCCCCAGCAGTTTCTTACCAGTGTAGGCGAGGTTCTGAGTGATATGACTGTCAGATGCGCCAATTTTATGTTATTGGGCGATCTCAATCTTCACTTAGATAACCCTACTGATAAATATGTTTCCTGTTTTAAAGAAACTCTGCAAATTCTAGGACTGACACTTAAGACCTCTGGAGCTACCCATAAAGCAGGACACTCCCTCGATTGTATTAGTTCCAATCTGGATACACTGGTGGTGAAAAATCCCTTACCTTTGACCTGGACGGACCATTATTTTATTGAATTTGACTTCAAATTTTTAAGAAGTCAAACACTGTCCAAGAAAATAACTAATAAAGGGACCCCCTCACCCAATTGGGGCAAAATAATGAGCCATCCTGATCTCATTAGCTGGGCTCAAGATAGCAAACCCCCGTTGTCAGGTAATACCTTCATAGACTACCAAAACTTTGTAGGTTGGATGACAGAGATTGGCAGCAAACCTAGTCATCTACAAAAAACAAAATTTCCCTCAGTAAATCGCAAAAACTCTGCTCCTTGGTTTTCAGATACCTTAAAAGATCAACTGGCTGCAGTCAAAAAACTCGAACGTAAATGGAGACGAAATTATGGCATTGACTCCAAAACCATCTACAAAACAGCTAGGAAAGCGTACCACATCTCCATTAAAGCTG
The DNA here is from genome assembly GCF_964263255.1 of Lissotriton vulgaris. Lineage (NCBI taxonomy): Eukaryota > Metazoa > Chordata > Amphibia > Caudata > Salamandridae > Lissotriton > Lissotriton vulgaris. Next base: position 255,483,404 of record NC_141687.1, read on the forward strand.
CAAAAACTAACTATTTCACTTCTCAAATTGAAGCAGCCAACAACAAACAAAAAGAAATTTTTAAAATTGTTAATATCTTACGAAACCTAAAATATCAACCCATGACATTCCCCCGTCCCAAACCCTATGTGACAATATAGCCAACTATTTCACACAAAAAATTGACAAGCTCATTAAGGATTTTCCTCATTCTTTAATAGTAGAATCTGACATTGAGACAGTGTCTACTTCCCAACTTTCCAGATGGGAAAAATGTAATCATATCACTCTTGAAGATTCTTTACAGGGAATCTCTGCACTTAAATCAGGTTCCCCTTCCGACCCCTGTCCCCCTACTTTTTTAAAATCCATTGCACAGGAGGTTAACCCCTATATTAATGCTATCATCAACTCTTCTTTACAATCAGGAGAGATCCCAGCCCAGTGGAAGGTAGCGACAGTAAAACCATTACAGAAAAAGTCATTACAGGACCCCACCATCTTATCTAATTTACGCCCAATTTCTTTACTCCCTGCCATCTGCAAAATCACGGAAACTTTTGCCAACAAACAACTGATGGCATTCCTTGAAAATAACGACATTCTCCATCCATGTCAAGCAGGTTTCAGGAAAAACCATTCTACTGAATCGGCGCTTTTATCATCTACTGAAACCATACGTGCCGCTCTGGATCAGGGAAAATTGGCTGTTCTGATCCTTTTAGATCTCTCAGCGGCTTTCGACACGGTATCCCATGCTATCCTTTTACATCGCCTTACCAATGCTGGCATAGCAGGAACCGTGTTCGAATGGTTTAAAAACTACCTTGCAAATAGGCGTCAGATTGTTAGGCTGGGCGACCACTCCTCAGAAGAAAAACTGATAAAAACAGGAGTTCCTCAGGGCTCTAGTCTAAGCCCTACCCTGTTTAACCTGTATATGGTCCCCTTACTTAAACTAATAACATCCTTTAACATCAGTACTGTCGCTTATGCTGACGACACTCAGCTTGTTCTGACTCTCGATAAAAATCACATTAACGCAGAGCAAGTACTTAAAGACTGCCTGTCAGCAACCTTCAAGTGGATGTCTCTTAACCACTTAAAATGCAATTCTTCCAAGACGGAGATCATCCCTTTCGGCCCGAACAACTTCTTTACACCCCAAGATTGGTGGCCTGAAAAAGCAGAACCCCCCCCCCCCCCAATACTATCATTGCTGCACGAAATCTTGGAATAAAATTTAACAGTGCCCTTACTTTCAATCAGCAGGCTAAGGAAGTAGCAGGTACTTGTTTCGGTATCATCAGAAGCCTGAGAAAGTTCTTTGATTTCCTTCCCCTGAGTGCCAGACGCAAGGTAGCTGTAGCCCTCATAAATTCCAGGTTGGACTATTGCAACAGCCTCTATGCAGGACTCAATAAATCTGCCCTGCATAAGCTTCAAATGGTCCAACACGCAGCTGCCAGACTGGTCCTCAGACTACCTAGGAAATCCTCAGCCTCCGCAGCTTTGAACACACTACACTGGCTTCCTATACACAAGCGCATACTGTTTAAAGTGCTCGTCATTACTCGCAGAGCCTTTTACCATCATGGCCCACTTTATTTGCGTAAATACTTTAGACATTATCAACCACTCCGAGCACTTAGGTCCTCCAACGCAAATCTGCTGCATGTTCCCAGGTTCAAAATGGCAACAAGAGGAGGCAAATCCATGGCGGTCATTGGAGCGAAAGCTTGGAATAAGGCACCTCCCTGTTCACGTCAAACCACTACTGAACCCAAGTTCAGAAAGCTGCTAAAGACTTGGATTTACTCATTGGCCAACCCTGAATGTATGAGGCTTTTAGGATATGCTACGTAGCCAGGTGTATCTCTCATCCACCTTATAACACCTCTTCTGTCTTTTCAGAAATCTAAGCGCCAAGATACTCCCTGGAGTGGTAGCGCGCTATATAAGTATTCTTTCACTCACTCACTCACTCATGTAGAGATAAAGTGGTCGTCCTTATAACTATAAGAAATATTCCTGAAAACACTCGTAGGCTCAAGTTAAACAGGACGTTTATTCTTGAAGAAAACAGCATAAACACAGGAGCACGTCTTAGCGTAGTGAAGTCCAACTGCTGAATGATTCATTCAGCAGTTGACATAGACAACGAAAACATTCACCACGAGCGATGCACCTTTGAAGGAAAACATTCCTTCAAAGATGCGTGCCATGGAATGCCAAAACAACATTACATATGCAATGAACATAGAAGAAATACCAAAGTAAAGTAGAATAAACATAAGAGCATTATACAAACTTTACACTAGTCCCTTACATATGTGTCAGTGGATCTTCATAAATCAGGAATCTGTAGGCCGACTTCTCCCCTTTGTCTAGCAAGGAAGATCATCCTCTGGCCGACCAGAATTAAAAACCACACTTCCATTTATCTTTCTTAACTGTGTATTATTATTATTTTTTAAAACATGTTTTTATTGACATTTAGTTATTGCATTGCATTCATACATGAAAAAGCAATAGCTTTCACATAAAATACATAATAGGTCACATCCCAGTAAATTTGCCTTCTGGCCTTAAACTTACTACCGGTACCCGAGCAGGTAGTCATCAATAGAAGCCTCCGACAACTCAAGGATCATTATACATTAACATGGAACACTTATAATAGTTTTGGTTATGGTGAGCTTCAGATCACATGTGGTAATAAACCCTGACGTTTTCAATCAAGGATGGAACAAGTATGTAGATTGGTACTCCGTAATGCTCCATGTAATCGTTGATAACCGTGAGTCGTGATTGTAAGCACACACATGCCTTAGATAGCAATCATGTCATTTAAACATGCAAACTCATACAACAAAACCAAAATCAAAATTGAAATCAAAAGGTCACCTAGGGGTTGTAGTAGGTCTGGCTGTAGAGAAAGTCACGTCAGGAGGTCTAAAAAATGTTGGTAATGTTTTGCTGGGGTAGGGGCTTGGCATAAGACTCTACCACTTCCGTTCAATCTAAACCAGCTGCCTTCTATCAAACAGCGACTCATCATCCAGGGGCTTCTACAGTGCCCTCATCCAATTGTGTGTTATTTATCATACCTTCTGGTGCTGCATTGTGTTGATTGTACCAGGCTCCAAGCACCTCTATCCAAAGCGCCAACAATGGGTAGTGCCTCATTCCCCAGTCATCCTCCGTAAGTAAAGCCCTATCCTCTGCTCTGGCCCATGTATCAACGTCTCTTTCCCAGACCTTCACTGTGGGTCCTGCTCCAGTCTTCCATTTCAGAGCTATGTGCCTTTTTGCTAAGATCAATGCAAGGTCCACAAATCTAGTGCCTACTTTACGGGCTTTGGGGCTGGGATATAATCCCGGTAGACAGACTTCTGCCGTGCAAGGGAGCAAGAGTGTTAATACCCAATTGAGCATGGCAATTACAGAAACTGAATAATCGCGCAACCCCGGGCAGTCCCCAGTGGTGGGCGCTACTTAACAGGGGTGGCGGGGCAGGTGGAGGGGGTAAATGCAGAAAAAAATACGTACCTGCCGGCCGGCTACCACCTCTTGATCCTCTCCGGCTGCTTCCAGGATCTCAGGGTCAGGAAGCAAACAGGCTCACAGTCTCCCCTAGCCAATCACAACGCTGCCTTACAGCAGCGTTGCGAATGGTCTGATAGCCGTGGTTCAGCGCCCAGAGAGGGATTGGGAGCCTGTGCATGTTCTCCACTCAGGCTGTGCATTACGGCTGGTGGAGAACATGCAAAGTACTCATGACTGTTTGGCCGGCCCAGGACTGCTGGCCAAACCATCTTGCTCACTTTAGAGTGTGCTCACCCCTCCTCCCCTTGGCCCCTGCTCTGGCCAGCCCTGTCCCGCACCTAAGCAGGACTGGAAAACAAAATTGATAATAACATTGGTTATTATCATTTTAGTTTTCCTTTTTAAACTGCTCGCAGAGCAGTGGGGCAACGCTCCTCCACGTTAGCGGAGGAGCCACCCCTGGCAGTTCCACGTCATATGTGCAAACCCGGCGCACAGGTATTTGCATCTATGAATGACAGGCCAGTGGTTCACCTTCATACATAACCTGTACTGTATGGGGAGTCAGGTATGTCATATGTAAATATTTAAATTATCCTGGAATGCAACACACAGTGACTGAGATGCAGCCCTGCTGACTCTGACCTTCCTCCTGCAAATGACGATAATCTCTTCTACACAGACCAGATTCCTGACACATTATACTAAGGTATGAGGGGTAGGCTATTCCAATGGATCTGGCAGAGGGTACTCCCACTATGGTCTCAATTGTGTAGGTAGTTTTAGATATGAGTATAAACACATGGTTATGTTATCATTGTTGAACTTTTTTTTATCTTTTTCACCACTCTTGTAATGCTGTTTACAATGCTTTGCTTCATCTGCGTAATAATCGCAGCTCATGCTTTTCATGCAGGAAAACAGCTGTTTCAATAAATGTTTGAACAGTCATTTCCGTATCTCTCTTGTGTTGACCTTGGGTATCCAAGTAACATAAAAGTGTAGATCTGTTACCACAATTTCCTTGGGGAATAAGAGTGGTTATGTTTGAGGTTGCTGATACCATCTGGTACCCTTGTAATGTTAGGGGTTTAGATGGGGCACTGTGAGTTAGCTAGGAATTAGGCCAACATTTTCTGATGATATGTGCGAACTGAGTTCCCATATTCTGACGTTGATGTTGTCCAGATACACAGTCCTACTTAATTTGTAAGAACCGTATAACAGTGGGTAATGCCCAAGTTGGAAACTGATGAACCAGAAATGATTATTTTTTAAATCTCGGCCTCTACATGTACACAATTGTGTGTCCTTGAGCAAACACTTTTGGAATATATTCTTTGTCTCCCATATTTTGTATTGAATGGAATTGATTGAAATCAGGGTAAATGTTGGCTTTAAGTGTCTAATAAGAAAACTGGTCTACAAGTCAACACACAATGAATATTACAACAAGACAGTGCCCTGCCTCACTGCCTACTCACTAAAATATGGTATAAAGGGTTGGTTATTAGCTGAGAAACAAGCAGACCTGTGTTGTAATCTAGATTCTACTTGACCAAATAGTATTTTTCTTTCGCAAATTATGTTCTACTTATGCCCTTGTCTCCTTATCTGCTAGTATGTGAGAACTTCAAAAGAGGCTTGTTGAAGAAATTGAGAATAAGGACAAATTCCATTGACAGGTTTCCAGTGCTATGTTCACCCATACATGAGATAGCCTCATAACCAGCTGCCAAGGGCTATACTAGTTGTTAAAGGCCCTGAACCCGAGTTATAGGCCCAAGTCACACAACCAGTATAGCCAGAGGCCAAAGGGCTATTAGAAAATTCTACCCACTGTGGACAGAATGTTCTATATTAAAAAGAGAGAAACATAAAGACAAACATTGGAATGTTGGAGAAGAAGCTTTATACCAGCGTTTATTATCACTGAACCACTTCATTGTCATCAATAGAGCTTCCAAAATTCCAATGTTCTAATCTATATTAGAACATTTGAATGTTGAGAGCTCCTTTGAAAACAATGGAGTGCTCCAGCCTTCTAATGGCCGGTAAAGGCCTGAAGCGCCAACATTGCAATGTTGTCAGTTCATAGCTGTTGTGAACAAAGGTCTCAAGGGGATTTAAACCCCTTGGGATCCGTGAGGCCTTTGTTTTATTTGTTAGAACATTCTGCTCTCTAGAGGAGGAATGTTCTAATAACTTTATAGCCCTTCGCATCTGGGCTATACTGGCATTAAAGTCCCATTCCTTTGTTAAAGGCCCGAGCCGAATGCTGGAGCAGGCCTTTAATGGCCGGCATAGCCCACTACAGCAGGTTAAAAGGCTATAACCATATTTTCTTGTCTAAATTGAGGCAGTTGAAAGGTAATGACCACCTGATTAATGAAACACCATGACACGCTGTTAAGTCTTGGGTGCTTGTCTTTGCTCTAAAATTTATGATAACAATAACAGTTTTTAGAAATATCAATCTTCCAACTTATCTCAGAAAGGTGGAAAATAGATTTAAAAGTATCCTGATATCTTTACATTTTGTTTTCCTTTTTATAACATACAAAGGGTGCCAGGATATTTGGTCCTAAGGAGCTGACTGGCCATTAACTCAATTTGGCTTAGGTGTCTTCTTTTGTTTACCTATACAAATAAAATGTGTGTTACATGACATTCCAATAATATTGCAACCAATATATCAACATAACTACTACATCAGAAGACAAGCATAGATGGAGGTAAGAATAATAATTATATACTAACTTTTCAAAGTAACCAAAAGCTTGCCTTGTAATGTATTGGTTGGCAGAGCAGTGGGTACAACACTATTGATAGGCGATATAACTGTCTCTTCCTGACATAGGGTTACTCCTTTGCTAATATCAAGCCGCATTACTTCATGGGTTCAAATTCCTCCATATTATTTAGTCTAAAGCTAACACTGTTCCTAAAGTTACCCATGCAGGAAAGCCTATGTTGCAGGTCCTCACTCCTGGTTACAATTCATGTCCGGTTCAAGAGGGTAGGCCAGGCCCTCCTAACGGAGCCCCCCTGCCCATCCAAGGCCTTTCAAAAGTGGAAAGTCGCCATTTGGTCTTATTTTGTATGCAGGAGGTTAAAGATACTAATTCCCTGCTAGCTTCCAGGAGTGTCCCAGGAGCAGACGGCCTGCCATTTGCATTCTACTCTGTTTTTGCAGAACAGTTGGCACCCAAGCTGGTCGAGCTCTATAATGAAGCATACAAACAGGTGCGTCTGCCACCCACCACCCAGGAAACATCTTTACTAAATCCTGGTAAAACCCCTGAGCAACTTTTATCATACCACCATTCTCAATGTAGATTGCAAAATCTTGAAGAAAATCCTGGCCAATACATTATTACTGCATATGACGGACATAGTCCACCCCGACCAGAGCGGGTTTATACCAGGCAGAAGCACATCCCAAAACATTCATAGACTATTAAGAATTGCTGAAGCAGCTCCGCTGATATGGCCGGATTCAGCAGTAGTAGCAATTGATATAAAGAAAGCCTTCGATTCCCTGAGCTGGAGATACTTATACAAGATTATGGACTGATTTGGTGTGGGCGGAGCTTTTCATAAATGAATTAAAGTGTTATATAAAAATAGAAAAGCAGTAGTCGTTACAATCTAGCGCACCAGTTAGCAGTCCCAGGATTATCAGAGATATGGAGCCCTCAACCCTGGCCCCACTGCCAACAGACCTACTGAGACTCAACAAATACATACAACAAAGGAAGGCAGCGCCCTAAAAAGTAATTTAGAACAAACTGAAATCATTTACATTCAATTAAATAATGTTTTTTAAAAGTCAAAATGTGTAGTTCTATTCTCAATTCAGACCATTGAACCAAGAAGGCTTGAAATTATATGTTTATCTTTATTCTTTCATATTCCAGGATATACTTTTACAGCCCAGCCAACGTGTTTTGTCCTGTACAACAGGAATTCATCAGGGTTGTAAGAAGACATACATATAAACTATTTACAAATAAAAAAAATATTAATAAAACACATTTTCATCAAAATACAATTGATGAATCGGTCCCTTAATGGTGGAAAACCTAAGATCACAAAATATCAATATCATTAAAACTTCTTGCCTTTAATATCATGTTCCGTAATCAAATACATAATATCCACAAAATTAATAAGCATTTACTCTCATCTAAGTGTCCATGCATCATACCGATTTCCCTTTTATCAATATGTATTCTACACAACCCCCTCAGGGTACATTTCCTATAAATAAAAACATAAAAAGCCATTTACCACACAATAGGTGCAATCCAAGCAAATCCGTTACATACATATTCAAAAAGAGTCCCATAGATCTAAAAGCTCTATAGTAAATTGAAACCTCTCAATAGAATATACCGTCTTCTAAACCACATTTACATTCTCTGTACCCGCGTAAAGCGTAGCTTGTTAATTAAATGCTCTACCCAAGTTAAATTTACCAGTACGACCTTGCTAAAGACCCGAGCAGGTTGAATTTCTTATATGTACCCCCCGGCACGTCCCCTTCTCCATCTACAGATAGGCTTATAAATTGAAAACAAGACATCCATTAAACACAACAAAGTGAGCTGGGCGAGTAACCAACCACAATTGCTGCCTAATAAAAACTTCCCAAAAAGTGTTTCAAAACGAGCATGCGTGTTAAAATATACATATAAGTATCCCAAGAACCAAGTATACAAAGCCTCGGTTAGCTATTCAAATCCCACCCTTTTTGTAGCCAAAATCAGTTAGCCTGAATCATACCTTGAGAGCGTTATTTGCTATGACACGCCAACACACTAAATTGCCCTCAACCAAACCGACATTATAAAAACAACCACTATAATCCCATATCCTTCAATTCAATTTGTCGATTCCATATCACAAACCTAGCAGTCATAAACACATAGCTCCCCGACATCTTATAGTGGATGATGAGAAAAAACATCCTCTATGTCACACAGCACTGTAATACTAAACGGGACCTCCAGAAATACAAATACGTGAATAATTATTGTTGAAATTGGCATGTTACTGAATCCATACTCACTAAACATAGACAAGAATACAAATCAGGTTTCTCTATTTGATTGGAAAGCTAGTTCAACTCTTGTGCAAAATCACAAGTAGCATCAAGACTGTGCCATTCCACATTCTGCATATACAATTTTGCCATGCTGCTGGACATGGAAATCCCTATCATGATATATTGATACATATATAATCACTAAATTAGAAATTTGGCATCATTTGTGAATCAATGGACTGAACTGAAAAAAGAACCATACATTTGGACTTTGAAAAAACACTATTTAATTAAATATCACTGATTGGAGTTTGTTCTTGATTACGTTTTAGAGCGATCCCCTCTTTTGTTGTATGTATTCAATTATTGTATACTAATTCCATGGCCCAGGTTCAAACTGGCCGAATGGTATCGGAGTCCTATTCCCTACGCAGAAGTACCAGACAGGGCTGCCTCGTCTCTCCTCTCCTATTCGCCCTGGCGATGGAGCACTTCACAATCAGATCCCATATGGTTAGTGGGACAGGGGGGTCTAGCGTTGCAGGGTGCAAGACATATTTTCTTTGCATGCTGATGACCGCTTGCTTTAAATCAGGAATGCAGAAACAAATATAGAGGAGATAGTTGGGGTGATGGGAACACTTGGCCTAATCTCAGGCTTAAATGTCAAATGGGACAGATGAACATCTTTCTGCTGTAACCCAGGAATCCGCCAGCATGGGGTTCCGCAGGGACTGTCCTTACTAGGTGGGAGAACAAAACATTTAGATACTAAGGTGTATAGTTCTATCACACTGAGACAATAGATGGAAACATAGGACAAAAAAAACGCTGGCTTAATATCGATGGATGAATATAAATATTTAAAAAACGAGAACCCTGTTACACCGATATTATATTTCATCCCCAAAATTCATAAAGACACAAATAAACAACCAGGAAGGCCGATTATCTCAGCCAGAAACAGTTTACTGGAGAGAACATCGATCTATATTGACTACTTCTTACAGGAATGTGTCCAACAACTGACATCTTACATACGAGATACAGGGTACTTTTTAGCTAAAATGATGGACTTCAAATGGCAAGATGAATATTATCTTATTACACTTGATGTTGCCTCACTATATACATCAATTCGACATATGGATGGGCTAAGGGAATTGCAATGTTATTTGTCACGTAGAGGTATCAAGCATATTGATCATACCAATATGCTGATCAGTATGGTAGAATTTTGTTTAAAGAACAATATTTTTATGTTTCAAAATTCACTATTCCAACAATCAAGGGGTGTAGCCATGGGAGCTTCTCCCCCAGTTACGCTTGCCTATACATGGGCTGGTGGGAGGAGCTGGTCTTGAAGGAACATACCGAATCCATGAATAGGAATGTGAAGGTTTGGTGGAAGTTCATCAATGCCCTCTTTTTAGTGTGGCAGGGCACTCAGATAGAGGTTGACACATTTATCGATGAACTTAACAAGAATCAACTTAATTTACAATTACCCCAACCATCAGTAAGACCACAGTGGATTTCTTAGACGTTGAGGTATATGTAAATAAGGATAAGCTTGAGACCAAACTCTACAGAAAACCGACAGCGGGCAATGCTATATTGCACGCAAGTAGTGCACACCCAGGGCATTTAATCCAAAGCATACCCTAAGGTGAATTGTTGCATTTAAAACAGATCTGCAGCAATGAAAAAGATCTCAAAATTGTACAATCAGAATGTTTAACAAGATTTAAAGTGAGAGGATACAGTAAAAAAATGTTTAGATACTGCCCTCATAAAAAGTAATCTAACATCTGGAGAGACTCTCCTCGCCAAACTAAAACCTGCAAGGGGAGAGACAGCAAATGACCCTGGACAGTTTAGGTTTATTCTAAAATACAACCAACAGGAAGGAGCAGTCAAAAACATAATTAAAAGAAATTTGCATCTAATTCAAAAAGACCCTGTAACTGGCAATTCAGTACCCCAAAAATCCACAATAACAAACAGCAGGGGTACATCAATGAAAGATGTTTTAGTTAAGAATGATCCAAGTGGCCCACTAACAAACAGTACATGGCTGAGTCTGAAACTAGGGTTCCACAAATGTAAAACTTGTAAAGCCTGCCAGCATGGAGTTACCACAACAAGTTACAGGACTCCATTTGGTGGGAAAGAGACAAATATTGACTAAGCGTTGTACTGTAAAATGGATCATGTAGTCTATGTGCTGGAGTGCCCTTGCAACCTAAAATATATAGGAAGTATTATCCTGCAGGGTCACGAAAGGGTGCACATAAGAACAATTAAAAACAATGATCAGTCATACCCAGTGGCCCGCCATTTTAATGAAACGCATGGGGGCAACCCCAAGGATTTAAAATGCTTCCACATAGATTCAATTCCACTGAATAAAAGGGGTGGTGATCAGGAAAAAGCACTTTGCAAACTGAAATGTTATAAAATATTAAATATTATTTTAAATCTCGACACCAAACATTCAAAAGGTCTAAATGCCTCAGAGGAATTGCATGCGAGCCTACTCAGTTAGAAAACAAGAATTAATCAGGGCACGTTGACGAAATCATTGAAAACAGCAACTCAGTTCTTCCATGAGAAAATTCCCCGTTCAAAGAGATCTATAGTTTTATTTTAACCGCCAACCCCATCCCTATTTTAACACACTTAGCTTGATAAGTTTGCACATATGGTTTTAATTAATTAGCACAAGACACTTTTTGACACAATATTTGCACATAGGAGCACTTTATTACAAACAGGGAGGTCTATCACACTCTATTATACTCTACTGAAAGTTTGCCTGTGTGTCCCTGCCCCAGCTGCTGCTGCCGCTGCTGAGGAAGTTCAAGGCCCTCCACCACCCGCAGGCTACCACCTGCGCCTCATCCCTGGTGGCCAGTGGTAGGCCGTAAGTTTGTTCATCCTCCGCTTTATTGCTTTTATTGTATTGCCTGTATTTTCATTGTTGTGTCTGTGACTGCTTTTGCCTGTCTTCCCCCGCTGCCTGTACGTCCATGCCCCTTTTTCTTCCCTCTGTTCCCCTCGCTGTCCCCGTGCTCTCTCTGCCCGGTCTTTTCTTCTGTACCCCTCGCTGCCCCCGTGTCCCCGCCCGGTTTTCCCTTCTGTTACCCTCGCTGCCCCCGTGCCTCTCTGCCCGTTCTGCCTTCTGCTCTTAGCTGCTCCTGTATTTCTGTATTCTGTATTTTGCCTCTGTGCCACTCGTTTTTCCGGTATTTCTGTGCCCTTTTTGCCTTCTGTGCCACTCGTTTTTCCCTCGTTTTTGTGCCTCATTGCCTTCTGTTCCACTCGTTTTTTGTGCCCTTCTGCCCTCTGATCCACTCCTATTTTGTGCCCATCTACCTTCTGTTCCACTCGTTTCTTGTGCCCTTCTGCCCTCTGTTCCACTCGTTGTTTGTGCCCTTCTGCCCTGTGTGCCACTCGTTTTCCCCTCGTTTCTGTGCCCCTTTTTCGTTCTGTTACCTTCGTTGTCCCTCACCGCCCTCGCCGCTGCGTCCCCTGCGGCCCCGCTCCCCGGACTGCCCACTGCCCATTCGCTGCCCCTGCCTCCCGGCTTCCAGCTGCTCCTCCCTCCCACCTCCCCATATATGCCGGCCGCTGCGTGCCTAAGGCAAGCCTGTCTGCGCCCCTGTCCCCCGCACCCGCCACGACGACCGCTGCCACTACGGCGCAGCACTCTGCACGCTCTCAACTCCGGACGGAGCCTCGGCTGCTTCAAGGCCGCCCCAAAACGCACACACGGCCCCTTCACCTGCTGGAACTGCAGCTACACCAGCCTCAGAGCCGACGAACCACCAGCCAAGAAAGACCCCAACCACCTCCCATGCATACTACTGAGCACTCGCTCTGCACGCAAACATGCCGTCGAGCTCTGGGACGTGCTCGACACAACATCCCCGGGCGCCGCCTTCCTGACAGAGACCTGGTTTAACAATTCCTCCGCACCCGACATCGCCATAGCCATCACAGATGGCTACAAGATCACCCTCAGAGACCGCACCAACGGAGTCGGAGGAGGAATCGCCATCATCCACAAGAACAGCATCAGGGCCTCGACTAGCACAGACGACGCGCTCAGCACCGCTGTACACATGCATATCCAGATCCACACAGACCCTAACTCCACCCTCAGAGGCACCCTTGTCTACCGACCCCCCGGGCCCCGACCCCAGTTCGGCAACTCCATTGCGACTTGATCAGCACGCACGCCCTGACCTCCACAGACTACATCCTCCTCGGAGACCTGAACTTTCACCTTGAGAACAACAACAACTCCACAACCCTGTTCGATAACCTCGCCAACCTCGGACTGAAGCAACTCGTCACAACGCCCACCCACTCCGCCGGCCACACGCACAACCCCGTCTTCTCCGCAAGCCTGCACGTCTCCGTCAGCCACACCACCGAACTCCTCTGGACTGACCACCGCTGCATCCACTTCGCCTTCCAGAAACCCACCACGCACCCAACAGATCCCCTGCCGCTGCTGGAGCAAAATCACTGAAGAGCAACTACACGCAAACCTCGCTCTCAGCCCACCCACCGAACCCTCCAACACCAACGACGCTGCCCACAGCCTCAGACGCTGGATCGAGGACTGCGCCAACACCCTCGCCCCGCTGAAGAAACCCCCCCACAGAGACACCAACAAGAGGGCCAGCTGGTTTCTCCCCAGAACTCCTAGCCTTCAAGCAAGCCTGCCGGAAACTAGAGAAGAAATGGCACAGTGAACAAACTCCGGACAGCCACGCAGCGCACAAGGGCGCCATCCACAAACACCACCACCTCATCAAGGCGTCCGAGAGGACCTCCTTCAAATACCCTCTCGACAACAATGCACACAATAGCAAGGAGCTCTTAAACATCGTGAAGGAACTCTCCAACCCCAGCTCCAATACCAACGACATCCCGCCGTCACAAGCCCTGTGCGACTCCCTCACCACCTTCTTCCACCGCAAGATAGCAGACATCCACAACAGCTTCAACACCCAGACAGCCCCAACAGACAGCAACACAACAGACCCTCCGCACATCATCGACCACGATACCCTGCTAGCCTGGGCCAGCGTGAGCATTGATGACACCATCAAAACCATGCACACAATCCACTCCGGCTCTCCATCAGACCCATTCCTGCACCACGTCTTCAACAGAGCAAGCAGCTCCATCGCACCCCACCTGCGTAACGTCATCAATCTCTCCCTCGAGACCGCGACCTTCCCAAAGATCTGGAAACATGCCGAGATCAACGCCCTACTCAAAAAACATAAAGCAGACCCAAGAGACCTCAAGAACTTCCGGCCCATCTCTCTGCTCCCCTTCCTGGCCAAGGTTATGTTATGTTATGTTATGTTAGGTCATCGAGAAAACTGTCAATAGACAGCTAACCCGATACCTCGAAGAAAACATCATGCTCCGCAAGATCTACAGATGGATCCCGACAGATACAAGAAAGACAGTCACCCAGGCCTTTGTCAGTAGCAGACTCGACTACGGAAACGCCCTCTATGAGGGAGCCCCGACCAAGCTCATCAAACGACTACAACGCATCAAAAACGCCTCGGCACGACTGATCCTTTACGTACCACGCCATGGCCACATCATCACCCCCCACCTGAGAAACCTGCACTGGCTCCCCGTCAACAAGAAGATATCCTTCAAGCTCCTCACCCACGCACACAAGGCACTCCACAAGACTGGCCCAGCCTACCTCAACAGAGGGCTCTCCTTCTACATCCCCAACCGCCAGCTACGCTCCGTCGATCTCTCACTCGCCACCGTCCCGCGCAGCCGAAGAACAACCACCGGTGGGAGATCCTTCTTCCACCTCTCCGCCAAGACATGGAACACCCTCCCACTGAGCCTATGACAGACCCAAGACCTGCTGACCTTCAGGAGGATACTCAAGTCCTGGCTGTTCGATCAGTAGCGCCCCCCCCCCCCCCCAGCACCTTGAGACCCTCGCGGGTATGTAGTGGAATTTACAAATGATTGCTTGATTGATTGAATAAGGTATTTGTACCTAGATTGAGTATATTAAATAGAATACCCAACTTGTGAACATTGATCAGCTTTTCCAAGTTGTACATTAAGTTTTCCAAATGTAAATGCTGGGAAAACCCAATGAAAAATGATACATGGTAATGATTCCTTGATTTATGGTTTTAATGGCAATGAAGCAGATGTTTTTTAAGTGCAATTTTAGGTATTGGTACCACAACTTTACAAAAAACAATTCAGTTTGCGAATGTCTGCTATTAAGTATTTATATATTTATTTATTTAACAAACAGTGTTATTTATGTATTTATTCAATTATAAATTTACCTACAAGTCGCAACTGAAACTTGCAACTGCTCACAATGCATGCCATACTATTGGAAACCACTTGAGTGTTACCCTTTCTATGTCTATGATTAACCCAGTATTATAATGCACTGGTCACTTTAAGTAAATCATGTGGCAAAAAGTTTGAAAAAAATTGTATTTAAATAACTGATCAAGCTAAATGTGCGTCATGTGATCAGGTCCCCTGTGAGGGACGAAATGCGTCATGGCTACCGTGCTCTGTGGATAACAGTAATAAAATAGCAAAGGAACAAATTCCTGTGGTCCGTGCTCTTTCTGTTGCGTGGAGGAGAAGGCGAAACAAGAAGGGGTGTATTTGAACACATATATATATATATATATATATATATATATATATATATATATATATATATATATGTATATATATATATATATTCACTGAAAAAACCATAGGTTATAGACCATATATAGTTAGGAATTTGCATTTACAAAACCTTGAAAATTCACTGAAAAAAACATAGGTTATAGACCATATATAGTTAGGGATTAGCATTTACAAAACCTTATTTTATTCGCACAAAACCATTGAAATTCCATATATAGTTAGTTGCACTAACTATATATCGCGGACCCGCAATCCACTGCTAATGATGCCACATATTACATCATTCATGACATGGTCAGTGACATCACTGATGACATCACTGATGACATCTCAAATGACATCACTGATGACATCACTGATGACATCACTGATGACAACACCCAGTGACTGTATGTTTCTGTAAAGTTAAAATATGTCTTACATATTGAAGAATGAGTGGATGTATAAGTGTCTGGATGAAGGATTTAGTAGGTGCATGACTGACTGTATGAGAGAATGATTAAATGTGTCTCACTGAGTGCATGGGTTAGTGACTAAAGTGTCTTAATTTGGCAATCATTATATATGTTGTTCTGTAAACTGCTGCATGTTTAAATCAGTAGCTATATCAGTAACTATATGGGTTATTGAATGGTTGCCCAAGTATTTGTATGGGAGACTGAGTATGTGTGCGGGTGGCTGGGAGGTGTATGACTCTGTGCATAGATGTGTGAGCAGTTGATTCCCTAGGTGTATGGGTTCAAAAGTGCATGTAGAAACAGCTGTATGGACAGTTGACTGTGTGCATGAGTGTATTGGTGAGTGAATGGATATCTCAGTGCTACATGTCAAAGTAAGTACATATGTAAAACACAGTCCATGTGAGAGTTGACATATATAAATAACTGAACATAAGAGCCAGTGAATGTGAGAGTGGCCGTATGGATCATTGTGAACTTGTATCAGGGATTGTATAAGAGAGTAAATATGTGTTAGTATATGTTTGAATAAGTAAGGTGTGTATAACTGTATAGTTGAGGAAATGGAGGTGTGATTGATTCTTTGCATGACTGACTAGGTGTGTGAGTAACTCCATGGATGTGTGACAGTCTGTGAGTGTCTGTTTACACTGAGTGTATCTAAGGTTATATTAGAGTCTGAAGATGTTCATTGTATTATCACATAAATGATATCATCAGTGATGTGATCAGTAATGTCAAATGAGATGTCAGTGATGTCATCAGTGATGTCATTTGAGATGTCATCAGTGATGTCATCAGTGATGTCGTTTGAGATGTCATCAGTGATGTCATCAGTGATGTCACTGACCATGTCATGAATGATGTAATATGTGACATCATTAGCAGTGGATTGCGGGTCCGCGATATATAGTTAGTGCAACTAACTATATATGGAATTTCAATGGTTTTGTGCGAATAAAATAAGGTTTTGTAAATGCTAATCCCTAACTATATATGGTCTATAACCTATGGTTTTTTCAGTGAATTTTCAAGGTTTTGTAAATGCAAATTCCTAAATATATATGGTCTATAACCTATGGTTTTTTCAGTGAATTTCATTGTTTTTTTAAAAGCTAATATCTATAGCTGTAAAATATATTCTTTATTACGTGTCGTATCACGTAGCCCGTGAGACGCCTCATGATGCATCGCATAACCGTGACGTATCGTCTCTGCAGCGCAAACAAAACCCGTAACGTAAGCGCGCCAGAGCACGCTTAAAGATATATATATATTTTTTTAACCTTAATTAGACAAAATCCACACGTGCACATATCACAAACGTTCAAAAAACACAATATGTCGGACTCCCGTTACGCTGCCGGTTAGCTGCCCGGTTAACGTACCGGGAAGCACCTTTACCGCGAAAAATCGCAATTTATTTTTTCTTTTGCCCCGCGGGGAACTTTAATAGCCCCCTCATCAATCCTAGGGGTTCAGGAGGGGTCTACCTTACCCCTTTCCTTCATTTACACCTTTTTTTTTCCACCTCTCTTCTCTCGATCCCACAGAGAGACAAGATGGCGGCCGCTCCAGACTGTTTACAATGTTAACAGCCAATCAGCTTCTCCTCAGACTCCCGTTACACTGCCGGTTAGCTTCCCGGTTAGCTGCCCGGTTAGCTGCCCGGTTCGCGTACCAAGACGCGTCTCTACGGCGAAAAAAATCAGAATTGTTTTTTTTTTGGGCCCCGCTTGGCTCTATAATATCCCCCTCATCAATCCTAGGTGGTCAGAAGGGGTCTACCTTGCCCCCTTTCCTTCATTTCCCCCTTTGTTTTGGCCTCCTCTTGTCTCTCGATCCTACCGAGAGACAAGATGGCGGCCGCTCCGGACTGTTTACAATGTTGACAGCCAATCAGCTACTCCTCAGACTCCCGTTACACTGCCGGTTAGCTTCCCGGTTAGCTGCCCGGTTAGCTGCCCGGTTCGCGTACCAAGACGCGTCTCTACGGCGAAAAAATCGGAATATTTTTTTTTTGGGCCCCGCGTGGCTCTATAATATCCCCCTCATCAATCCTAGGGGGTCAGAAGGGGTCTACCTTGCCCCCTTTCCTTCATTTCCCCCTTTGTTTTGGCCTCCTCTTGTCTCTCGATCCTACCGAGAGACAAGATGGCGGCCGCTCCGGACTGTTTAGAATGTTGACAGACACCGGAGAGCCAATCAGCTTCACATCACAAAGTTCCGTTACGCGAAAAGTACGCGAACGGGAGCGCTGCCCGGAGCGCTGTTACAGATATATATCTTTTTTTGAACGTTAATTTCTCAAAATCCACTGGAGCAAATATATTGAGCCCTAGCAAAGGCACATCGGGCTAACAGTCCCTACAATTTTGCCAAGTTTCGTGCAAATCCATTCAGCCGTTCGAGCTAAAAGTGAGGCCAACCGCCCTATGGAAAAATGAATGGGAAAAACGTGTTTTGGGACCCCCCTTTTTTCTCGGCCCCCCCTTGACGACCCCCCCCCAAATTTTCAGGGGCTGCTCAGAAACAAAATGTGCCATTTTCCTGAAAATTTCAGGCAATTCCGTCCACAAACGCCAAAGTTATTAGACATAGAATTTTCAAAAGTCCCATAGGAAAAAAATCCTAACTATATATACCTACTGGCTACCGCCAGTAGGTAATATATATATATATATATATATATCCACGCTCCTTTCTCCTGCTGGTTTTTACCACATCCCAAAAATACATAAAAACAGCATTGATCCTCCTGGAAGACCTATAATCTCATCTCAAAACAGCTTAACTGAACATCTTTCAACTTTTATTGATCACTTTCTTACTCCTCTGGTACAGGAACTGGACTCGTACATAAAAGACTCTAAGGACTTTTTGTCAAAAATTGACAAGATAAAATGGGACCCAAGTTACAGATTGCTAGTATTGGACATAACTAGCCTGTATACGTGCATTAGTCATGATAAGGGTATTGAAGCAGTGATGCATTATCTTAACAAAAGACAACTGAGGTTTTTAGAACATGATTCTATGCTGACAACTTTTGTGGAATTCTGTTTGAGGAACAATATCTTTATGTTTGAGGAAAGTTACTATAGACAGACGTCCGGTACAGCGATGGGCACCTGCTTTGCCCCCAGCTACGCAAATTAATTTGTGGGCTGGTGGGAGGAGCAGGTGCCCAGGTCGCTGGAAGCGTATGGAGAGAAGGGCTGTGTGATTGAATGGTGTCGCTATATAGACGACCTGTTTATAATCTGGCAGGGATCAGAACAAACTGCCAAGGCCTACATTGATGTCCTCAACAGCAATAACATGAATTTAAGATTTACTGGGTCAATAAGTAACATTTGTGTGGAATATTTAGATCTAAAAGTGTTTATTTCGGATGGTAAGATTGAAACATCTCTTTTTCGTAAAAGCACGGCAGGTAACTCTGTACTGTATGCAACCAGTAACCATCCTACTCCCCTGATACAGAGCATCCCCTATGGGGAATTGCTCAGGTTAAAGCGGAATAGCACTAGAGACTCAGACTTCCAAATTGCAGCATTAGAGTGCGTCAGTAGATTCAAATCGAGAGGCTATGCCACGGACACCTTAGAAAGTGCATTAAATAAAGTAAAATCTATACCGAGGCAAAACCTGTTAAGAGAAAAAGAGAAAAATACTGATGCTGATGCAGCTGAGATGGGAAAGTTCCGGCTGGTAACCCCCTACTCGGCGGAAGCCAATCGTTTAAAATACATGCTTAGAAAGAATTGGAACATACTAAAAACCAACAGCGTTATAAAAGATGACATTCCAGCTTTTCCACTAGTGACTTTTAAAAAATCTAGATCTTTCAAAGATACGTTAGTGCAAAGTCACCTAAGAAAAGTGGAAAAGAAACCCAATACTCTTGCAGACTTAAAGGGTTTTCATCCATGTTATAAATGCAAAGCCTGTTCGCACAGCAAAAGAGAAAAAAGTTATGAGATACCTGGAACAGGAATAACAAAAACCATCAATAAATACCTTACTTGCGGTACCTCATATGCGGTGTATTGTCCTAAGTGCCCATGCGGATTATCATATATTGGGAGTACGATCAAACCTCTTAAACTAAGAATTTTGGAACACTTAAGAGCGATTGATAAGAACGACCAGGCATACCCAGTCGCTCGACACTTCCAAGAGAAACACTCAAGTAACAGACATCAATTACAGTACTTTGGTCTGGATTATATAGCTGATAGTCCTAGGGGAGGGGACAGGCTCCACAGATTGAAAAGATTAGAGTCCCGGTATATAATAGACTTAATGACAAAACACCCTAAGGGATTAAATGCGGGAGAAGAACTGGCATCTCATATTGGGTTCTAAAATATAAACATACAACATAAATAGAAAAGACAACACAAAATATGAATTGAGACCCGATAATAATGAGACTGTTCAATAGGGAAAAGAAAAGAAATATAAGATCTAATTAATATTGTGTGACACTTACATGGAGAAAACGGAACGGATGTTGATGGATGTGGTTATTTGGTAATTTTGTAATTTTGAACTGTATCCTATATTTGAATAGACATTTATGAATTTATTGAACCAATTTGAAATTTGCAGTATTGCTTTGGTTTAAAGATCAATGGACTTCAAGCAGTCTGATTTTGGGCTAACCCCTAATGAACTTTATGAATTAAGCTAAATGTATTTTGTGAAAACAAATTTTGACAAGGGAAGTTGGCCGATCCACTGCTTAATATGTTAAAAGAGTTGCGTATTGTTAAAAGTAATCTGGTTATGGCGATCAACGGCTGAATAACTCGACTTGGCTCGGGTTGGAACTACCAAAATGGCGCTGCCAGTTTCGGTTCCTATATGACATACCAAAAGGGTGGTTACCGAAAAAATGGTTAATAATAAAGGTCGGATAAACTGACTGTGGCAACGCATTATTTTTGGTGGAACACTCGACCCACATGACGGGATTAGGTGGAGCCGATACACGGCCTAACAACATTAATTTTGTTTTTTTGCATCATTATGCATCTAGTGAAAATCATGACTAGTATAAATAAATTCACTTAACTTGTGAATCGGAAATAATAATCCGAAGTTTGATGCACTTATGAAAATAAGTTAACGTGTTTTAAAGCAGATTATTTAAACACAATGTAACCCCAATATGAAGATACTTCCAATATGGTGTCTTGATTACAGTCCCTTGTTTGTTTTCATTGTAAAGCCACGTGGATGCGAGTGAAAATACATGGCACGACCTCACAATGTAACATTGAGGAAGGCGGAGCGCCAAAACGCGTCTTTTGCGAACAAAATAAAACCAACTTGGAGAATTACCCCCGGAGTGCGTGGTTTCTATTGTAAGAGAGGTGGAAACCTTTAGCGACATATATCAGCAAATACCAAAAACAGTAGGAAGAGGCAGAGGCAATCAATTGACACGAGGAGGAGGAAGAGGACAAACAGTGAATATAAACCAAGGAGGAAAACCAGGAGAGGTCGGAAGTCGAAGGTATCCGCTGCGCAACAGAACAGCCTCAACAAAAATATTAAAAACAAAAAAACATGCTAAAATGGATCCCAAAGTAATAGTAAATCTATCGGACTACATTCTGTCTGAACATGAAACATCGGTTCTCAGTAAAGGACTGTCCTTTTGTCCAGATAAGCATCAGGATGATGTGGAAACTCGCATCGACGTATATAAATGTATACGAAAATTGTAGTTAAAATAATTTTTGCTAAAAAAACCAGAAATATAACTGAAACGAGTACACCACAATTGGAAATGTTTACTATAGCTGATGCTACAAGTTTAGAAACAGCTTACCAGCTGGAATATCAAACGGAAGAAACTGACCGGACAAACACACAAATAATCACTGACATGGGAATCCAATTAGCATCACATTCAAAAACGCACTTCAAGAAAAAATCTAAATTTTGCCCCATTATACATCCATAATATGCAAATAGTGGTTCTGTTGGATTGTACTCAATCTCTTTGATTAAACAATTACTTGGCTCACTATTTTCTCATATGTACTTTTTCATGAAAAACATAGAGATACTTTAAAGAAAATGCACACACCAAACGTTTTTTTCTTGTACGCAAAGTTGTAATTATTCAATCACTTTGCAAAATTTTTTTTTTTTTTAGATATTAAAAGATCGGTTGTCCATACACATTGAAAATATAATGACAATAAATAAGTGCAGCAGTGAATAAACGTGATCTGTGACTAATGGTGACTGTTATAGTGATACAGTTTCGTGAAAAATGCAATTAGATTCACTGGTCCAACAATAACTTCAATTTCCTCAAACAGTATTGTAAATCATATTTTTCTGTTGAGATGTAGTTAGCAACCGTTTCGGGTCTTCATCATGACAAAAGGGGGGACAACCTTAAAGAAGGAGACTGAGGTGTCTTATTCATAACCTCCGTGGGATGATTGTTCTCTCTTATATCGAAGCGTGGTATCTTCGTAAAAGAATTTATCACCATCCGGTGACGAATTCGGGTTTGAAGTGCCGCAGCCGCGATCACTTGAGGAGCATGACAGCAGACGTCTGTATCTCTCTCCCGTTCACGACTCAATGGCCATTATACATCCAGGCAACCGGATTGATGCATATCATGATCTGATAGTAGCAGAATTAGAATCAATGACAAATGTGATAACCAAAAGAGAAAACATAAGCAAACTGGAACGAGAAGCATTGAAATCTTTGCAATCAAACCCCTTTATTGAAATCAAATCAGCGGATAAGGGGGGAAATATTGTTATTCAAAATAAAACAGACTATGTCAAGCAAGCTGAGAGGCAGATAACGGATCCTAACAACTACAAACTACTTCTAAAAAATCCTGGTTTTGAAATAATATTAGTGCTACATAAGAAAATCAATGAGTGGTATGGAAAAGGCTTAATTAATAAAGAAGAAAAAGAATTTCTAACAGTACTATATCCTACGACATCTACAATGTACTTCTTGCCGAAGATTCACAAGACTTTGAAAAATCCACCGGCAAGACCTATTATTTCAAGCTGTGGCTCATTGTGTGAAAACTTAGCATCTTATGTTGACTATTTTTTGGCCCCCATTGTCCCCTCACTGAGTTCTTTTATAAAAGATACTGGGGATTTTCTTCGCAACATTATGAACACGCACTGGCAGGAGGAATATTGGCTGGTAACCATAGACGTCGTATCATTGTACACGTCAATCCAACATGACATTGGACTACAGGCAATAACATACTTCTTACAACAGCGTCCAATCGCAGAGATAAGGCATACCAAGATGCTAATTGAAATGATAACATTTGCCTTACTCATAACATCTTTCTCTTTAATAAGAAGCTGTATGCCCAAGTGTGTGGATGTGCGATGGGAGTGTCATTTTCCCCAAGCTATGCGAATCTCACCATGGGATGGTGGGAAAAGACCATAGCTTGGGGAGAACAATATGAAGAGTATACCACAGACGTGGTACTCTGGTTAAGATTCATTGACGATCTCTTTATCCTCTGGAAAGGCCCAAGGCAGAAATTTGTGGATTACATCGAAGCCCTTAACCAGAATACAATAGGTCTGAAATTTACCTAGAATATTCAGAAAAAAGAGATTGATTTCCTGGATACTAAGATCTACATCAAAGAAAACAAATTGGAAACGACAGTCTTTAGAAAAAAGACCTCCACCAACAGTGTTCTTCTTGGCACTAGCTTTCACCCCCTGCCATTGAAACACAGTATTCCTTATGGAGAATTTCTCCGAATGAGACGGAACTGTTCGGAGGAGGTAGAAATGGAATCAAAGTTTGATGAAACAAGAAAACGCTTTGGCGATCGTGGATATAAACACATTGACATCAGACAAGGTGAACTAAGAGCTAGAAACAAAACAAGAACAGAGACCCTGATACCACAACTGAAAGAAGGATCAAATGATGATGAACAACCACGAATGATTCTGACTTATTCAAAGAAAGCTTCAAAATAAGACAGATCCTCACAAAATACTGAAGTGTGCTTAAGAAAGATACTGACATTGGACCCTGGATAGGAGAGAGACCTCAGATATCATTCAGAAAGGCGCCGTCTATAAAAGACATAGTTGTAAATAGCCACTTTCAGTCAAACAAACCGCTAACATTGTTGGAAAGACAACAAATGGGATTTTCAAAATGCCAAACATGCAAGGCATGTAAAATTGGTAAAAACCTAAAATTCCTAATAGATCCAAAAGGTCAAAAATTTGAAATAAGAAATGAAATCACATGTGACTCTCAATTTGTGGTATATCAACTACAGTGCCTCTGTGGTAAAAAATACATCGGATCAACAACATGTGCATTAAAGAAGTGAATTTTAGAACATATTCGCGCAATAACGAACAATGATTACAATTATGCAATTGCTAAGCATTTGAAGACACACCCTGGCAAAACATGGAAGGATGTAACCTTTTCTGGCATTGCTCTGATAAAGGAGGAGGAAAGAGGTGGGGATCGAATCACAAGACTACGACTACGACGTCTTGAATCGAAACTGATAATCAAATTCAAAACTAAAACTCCTTTGGGATTGAATGGGGACGATGAGATGTACGTACATCTCTAAAGTGACAATTTGTTTTCTAAGGATAATTAAAAGAAAAAGACCATCTGTTAAAAAACAAGTTTTGGGTTAAATGTGACAAATTTCTTTAAACCTAAGAATGCATTCTAGCATGGATAAAAGTATAAGTAAATGTGGTAGTAAAGCAGAATTTATAAATCACTTGTGTTTCCAAAGAACTAGGATCTAAAGGACAATGTAATGTTAGGGTAGCTACTTGGAATTTGGCACTTAGCGATTATTCAATCTCAAATATGAGATATTTACCTAACAGTAGTCTTTTGTCTCCTAGATAAAAATGTCAGGCACTTAGCCATTATCCAATTACCAAGATGAGACATATGAAATGTAAAAAAAAATGTATGATTTCATTTTTTTTTAAATTTATATAAAAAAATGTATGATTTCATTTCATAAATGCTATAAAGGTTAGCCCTAACCAGTCCGCAAAACATTGTAAATAATCCTAGTAGTTTGGGAATTGTTTGATAATAATAATTAAAACTGCAATATGCCTACAACACCCACATTGCATCATAACTAGCCAGGTGGGAGGTTATGTATAAATTTGCAAAACAAACAAGGGACTATTGTTTGTATACCGTGATCAGGGACTGGACAGTCCGAAACGCGTAGGTGAGAGAAAAAACTACTGAAAATAAAGCACTCAAACCAGCTTTAAAGTGGTGCGCGGCGTTTTCTTTATTGAGGATATTTGCTTGTAAATACAGCGAGGTTGTCCCATTCCTCGCCGCCAGCGCCAGCTATTGAGCTCCCCCCGCCTGGGACATTTGTTTAGGACGATATATATATATATATATATATATTTATATATAGATATATATATCTATATATATATCTATATATAGATATATATATCTATATATATATATACTAGCAGCCCGTCCCGACGTCGTCCGGGAGCAATTAGGCTTCAGGGCCCCCTCCCGCCCCGCTTTTATAACCTGCACACGTCACTTTTTCCTCGAGGTCCCATCATTTTCTCGTCCCAACTCCACTTCCCATTTAACAACATATGCAGGTATTATTAAGGTTGTGGGGCTCAGTAAATATTGATATCATCTAGTAATACCTCTCATGCTCTTTCAGTGAAGGTTCTATGGGTGTCAGGTCTTGTGTGGCAGTAGAAACCCCCCGCCTGCCCACCCGGGCCGTCCCCCGCCCGGCCCGTCAATCTGCACACGTCACTTTTTCTTCGAGGTCCCATCAATTTCTCATCCCAACTCCACTTCCCATTTAACAACATATGCAAGTATTATTAAGGTGGTGAGGCTCTGTAAATATTGATATCATCTAGTAATACCTCTCATGCTCTTTCAGTCAAGGTTCTATGGGTGTCAGGTCTTGTGTGGCAGTAGAAACCCCCCGCCCGCCCGGCCGGCCCGCCCGTCCCCCACCTGCCCTTACATCAGTCCCCTTACCTCCTCCGGCGCTGCTCCCGCCTGTCCGCTCGCATCACCGCTCCTCCCCTGCGCCATGTCCGCCACTCCTCCTCCACCGGCGGTCCTCTGCTCCTGATGTCACCGCTCCTCCCCGGCGCCATGTCCGCCGCTCCTCGGACGCCGCTCCTCCCCGTGCTCCTAACGTGACCACGCACGTCGCGGCCGGCGCTACTTTTTAGGGACTACTTTTTTTTAATCTAACTTTTTAAATAACGTTTATTTTTTTAATTTATATCGCCTATAACCATCTACACACCCTGAGGATTTCAACGGTGTATCGGGTGTGTAGATTGGCGCTGTGGGTCCCGCGTTTACCTGCCTCAAAGCCTGCAAGTTCTTGCTTTATAATAGTAGTATAGATATATATATATATATATATATTTTCACTGAAATAACCATAGGTTTCAGGGGCGTTATAGTTAGTTGGACATTTTACTCGTACAAAACCATAGAAATTCCCCCCTTATAGTTAGTTCAGCTAACTATAACTCGCGTTACCGCAATTCATTGCTGATGAAATCACATATTACAATACTCTTGACACGGTCAGTGACATCACTGATGACATCATCCAGTGAATGTGTGTTTTTGTGAAAATTAAATATGTTTTATATATGTATATCTCAAGGTCGACGGAAGAATAAATGGGTATACACGTGTATAAATGGATGATTTTTTTTGTTGTAAAATTGATTGTATAACTGACTGATTAAGTGTATCTTAGTGAATACATGGGTTAGTGAGTAATGTTTAAATATGTAAATATCTGTATCAGTCTCTCACTTTGTGTATAAGTTGCTGCATGGGTTGGTGAGTAGCTACATGAGTTTCTTAATGGGTTATTAGTTGTTTTTTTGAGTATCAGTCTTGAGTGTCTGTATGGTTCGGTGGGGGGTATTACTTAGAGCATAGATGCATGAATGAGTGACTCACTGTTTGTATGTGTTAAAGACAGCATGTGTGCAGAACTGTATGGGTAGATGAGTGTGTGTATGGGTGTGTTAATGAGTAAATGACTGTCTCAATAGTGTCTTTATGAGTAACTACATATGTTTTAAACTAGTATATGTGAGTATTGGTGTATATAAGTGAGTATATGTGAGAGTGAGAGATTGGAAGAGTTCCTATATAAACAGGAATGTGTTTCTATAAGTGATTGCTTAAGAGAGTAAGTATGTCTACGTTTCTGTGGAAATAAGTGTGGTGGTGTGTGTATAACTGTATATGCAAGTAAATGGATGTTTGATACTTTGTTTGCATGTGTGACTATGCATGTGAGTAACTATGGATGAGTGGCAGTGTGCAGCAGTATGTATAGGTGTATGAGTACATATGATGAGTGAGTACATGCATGTGTGACTGTATAGGACAGTTGGTGAATGAGTGGATGTGTGTGTAGATCTAGGAATTACTGAATGGGTATGTTGTAACTGGTATTGGTATGTCCATTGTTTTGAAAATGTTAGTTTGTATTTTTGAGTGTGTGTATCAAAGGTTATATTAGGGTGAGAGGAGGTCTGCCACTCTATCACAAGGATGATGTCATCAGTGATGTCATTTGAGATGTCATCAGTGATGACATGAGTGATGTCACTGACAATGTCACGAGTAATGTAATATGTGACGTCATCAGCAGTGCATTTTAGGCGCGCAAGTTATAGTTAGCTGAACTAACTATAACGGGGGAATTTCTATGGTTTTGTACGAGGAAAATTTCCAACTAACTATAACGGCCCTGAAACATATGTTTTTTTCAGTGAATTTCTTAAGGTTTTTTAAATGCTAATTTCTAATTATAACGTCCCTGAAACCTATGTTTTTTTCAGTGAATTTCAAAGGTTTTTTAAATGCTAATTTCTAACTATAACGTGCCTGAAACCTATGTTTTTTTAAGTGAATTTCTAAGGTTTTTTAAATGCTAGTTTCTAACTATGCCTACAGAGATAGGACATGTAAAGAAAGAAGAAAAAATGCACAGAGAGTCAAAAGAAATGCAGAGAGAAGCAACAGAAGTCCACAAAGACGAAGAAAAGCGCAGGAAGAAGCAACACATGTGCAGAAAGAACCAACAGAGGAGCAGAAAGAGGCCTTGTGGCTAGATCATCCTGTGCCCTCAACTTTTTCAGATGGGTACTGGTGGTAACTGTCACTATCACAGTCAAAGGCAGGGCCAAGGCCCCGACTCTGGCAGGCGGGTTGTCCCGTAAATGGTACTCTTACGATTCCCAAGGCTTCCTAGATTTTGAGACCAATACCCGCCCCATCATTGACCCCGATGCATGTGTTGATTCTATGGAGGGTGACATTGCCAATTGGCTGCAAACAGCTAGCGACAGGTTTGCCCCCTCACTAAATTTGTGTGTGCCAGACACGGTAGCTCTCATAGATGGTTTTCTGGAGACCTTAAGGCATTGAAGTTGAAGCTACGCCAACTAGAATGTAACTGGAGGCGTGGTTACTCCGACTCTGATCGACTGCTCTTTGTCATGGCTCGCAAAGAATATAAAAATGCAATCTCTAGCGCTAAGACCTCGCATGTCTCTGAAAGAATCCTCCTATCCCGTAATAAATCCAAAGAAGTCTTCAAAATCATGAAAGACTTCTCCTCGGATGACAGGGTTCTCCCTACCCAGGCTCCTACTCAAGAAACCTGTAACGCGCTCAACACCTTCTTCATCCAGAAAATTGCGGATATTAAGAACACCATCCCCCCTCTACCTCTGCTAAGTTGTCGGATTCTCTCACTTTCAATTCTTTCTCTCTTACCCATCTCACCGCCATAACCCCCAGCATCCTTTCAGAGCTCACTACCTGTATCAAATCGGGGTCCCCCAACGATTGCTGCCCTCCCTCTGTTCTTAGGCACGTCTTTTCCTCCCTCCCAGACAGCATTCTCCTTCTCCTGAACGCCTCCCTTAGTTCTGGTACGGTCCCCAGTGCTTTTAAGGAGGCAATATTAGTTCCACTTCTGAAGAACCCGGGAGCCGACCCCGCCAATCCCTCCAACTACCGCCCCATCTCTCTCCTGCCCTATATGTCTAAACTCCTCGAGGCCCACGTAACTATGTGCCTATCAAAATTCACAGAGAGCTCTGGCTTTCTGGAACCTAATCAAGCAGGTTTCAGGCCGGCACACTCCACTGAGACTGTTATCTTCAAAGTCCTAGATGTCTTAGGGGGAACGCAGACAGGGGGTCCCCGCAGGCACTAGTGCTCCTGGATTTGTCGGCCGCGTTCGACACAGTGGACCATGACATCCTTCTTCACTGTGTCGGACAGGCTGGCATCCAGGGCCCTGCCTTCTAATGGGTTAAGTCCTTCCTCTCGGGCAGAGTGCAAACGGTCCATCTAGGCCCTTTCTTGGCAACACAGGTACCCACGACATGCGGTGTCCCTCAGGGATCTTCCCTTTCCCCCTTATTATTTAATTTATACCTCCGGCCACTGATCCACTCATTAAAAAAGTGGAAAGTTACTGTTCTCAATTATGCGGATGATATGCAGATCATCTTCCCTCTGGACTCCCCCGATGCCGTATCAGATTTCCAAGCAGTGATGCTCCACATACAGCAGTGGATGATTCATAACCAACTCAAATTGAACCCGGGGAAAACGGAACTCATCCTGCCTGGCAACAGTGCGGCATACTGGGTCTCACAGTTCTGGCCAACTGAGCTGGGCTCCTCCCCCAGCCCCTCAGGCTCGGTTAAGAGCCTAGGGGTGATCATTGACTCAGACCTTTCTCTCAAAACACATGTGGGGGCTGTTATTTCGACCAGTATGTTTCAGCTGCGGAAAATTCGTAAGATCTCCCATTTGCTCTTGCACACTGCACTGGTACAAGTTGTAATATCCCTTGTACTTTCCAGCCTCGACTTCTCCAACTCCCTTTACTTTGGTCTACCTCAGTCTTTGCTTCATCGCCTACAGATCGTGCAAAATCAGGCAGCAAGACCCATTTATAAAACCCCGAAATGGCAATCAGCAAGACCTTTACTGCGTAAATTACACTGGTAACCAATAGATCAAAGGGCCGCCTTCAAGATTGGCTGCTTAATAGTCAAGGCCCTTTATTGCAACAGCCCCGATTTCCTGAAATCCCTCATTGCTAAGCACTGCCCAGCCCGCAATCTCCGTTCAGCCCATCTTCATCTTCTGGTCACCCCCACGGTTAAACTAAAAAAATTGGGAGGCCGCAGATTTGGTTATTTGGCACCCAAGCTATGGAACCCCCTCCCCCTGGCGATTAAGACCAGTGGCACCCTAATGAGCTTCAGAAAGATTTTGAAAACATGGCTTTTCTCTAAGTCCAATTAGTCTCTCCGCTGCATCTCTCACAATCATCACTCAGCGCCAGGAAACTAATGGTGTCAGTGCGCTTTATAAGTTTAGCCTAACATAACATAACATAACATAACTGACTCTGACTAACCAGGCCTAGAGCCAGTGAGATGCTAAAAGACACTAAAAGACACTTAGAATACAGTGAAAACACCTACATACACTAGGCAACACTATGCGTTGGGGTACCCCTGTGATTAGCATGACCTCCTCTGTAAGGCAGGGGGATTAAAACTACCTCTAAGTCAGAGGTGCAGAAATATGCTACTTTAACTAGTAGTCACGTTTGCAGAGTGGTGGAGAAAGGGTGCTGGGCGTCCAACCAATGCTCAGGAATTCTGCTGTCGAGGACTTACAGGAGGTACCAGGAGGGATTCTCGGCCCCCAAACTCCCTCAGGACTAAATTGGACTTTATCCCCCATCCCAGAGTCTGCCACGAGGCATGTTTGCAGAGTGGTAGAGAAAGGGGGGCATGGCCTCCGAAGACATCTTAGCAATCCCACTGTGTGTGACTTCCTGGAGGTAACAAGAGGGGTAGTTGGCCCTGAGGACATCCTTGGGGGCAAACCTCCCAAACTATTACCTCCAGTCAGTCTCGCACAGCAGCATTGGTAAGTACTCGTACCAGGCCATGCCCACTTTGCCCACCACTCTACAAACGCACTCCCTAACATGCTCTTGGATGGGGATTGAAGTCCCCTTCACTGCTGGGGGTCCTTTAGGGGCCACCTGGCCTACCTTTTACCTCCAGTAAGCCCCATGCTGTGGGATTAGTGAGAGGTAGACAAAGGCCATGACCACTTTCTCCACCACTCTGCAAACGCGCCCCCCTGGCGCGTTGTATTTGTAGGGTTAAGTACCCTTGAATCCTGAGGGTCCCTGGGGTCCATCTAGCCCACTAAGGTACCTCCAGTAAGCACCACAGAGCTGCGTTGCAGAGAGGTGTAAAAAGGGGCATGGCCTGGACCAACTTTCTGCAACAGGCCTGTGGCACTTACTGGAGGTACCTGGTGAGCTATTTGGCTCCAGGGGCCCTCAGGATTGAAGGGGAATTAGATCCCCAACTTAAAATGCGCCACATCGCGTTTTTGCACACGTGTTACCTCAGGCCCCGCCCCCTCCCTTCACCAATGTGCAAACGCGCCCGTGGCCCGTTTTAAGTTGGGGGATTAAGTCCCCTTGAATCCTGAGGGTCCCTGGGGTCCAACTAGCCCACTAGGTACCTCCAGTAGCGCCACAGAGCTGCGTTGCAGAGAGGTGTAAAAAGGGGCGTGGCCTGGACCACCTCTCTGCAACGCAGGCCTCTGGCGCTTACTGGAGGTACCTGGTGGGCTAGTTGGCCGCCAGGAGCCCTCAAGATTGAAGCGGAATTAATTCCCCAACTTCAAACGCACCATGGGGAGGTGGCGGTCGCCGGGGCGTGGGTGGGGGCTCGAGCACATATTTAATGAAAGCCCCAGGGGGTGGTGGTCCCCGAGGCTGCGGGGGCCGGCCTGGGCCCCCGCTATTTCAATTTTACATGCACCCGGGACTTGGCCAACCGGGGTCTAAATAATAACGAAGCGCGGGAGCCCGCGCTTCGTTTGTTTTTATTTTCAGCCGAAATTCGCGCTGGTGCGCAAATCTCGCCCAAAAAAATAATGCTTTTTTTGGCCCTGAGCAGGCCTAGGGGGTCAGGGTGTTTCTACCCTGTCCCCTTTTCTTGTTTTTCCCATTTGTTTTTCTTTTTTCTTGTGCCTCGATTACCGAGGCACAAGATGGCTGCCAACACTTCCTGATTTGGAGTGTTGAAAGCCAATTACAATAAAGCTCATGGTTGGGAGGGTGCGCGGATTCTCTGTGCCTCTATATATCGAAGCTTTTATTTTTTGATTTTCTCAGCAACTACAGAACGGATTTACACCAATTAAGATAAAGAGTTCTTTCTGAAACAAGGGCTACCTTTATGCCAAATTTGGTGTAATTCCGTTCAGAAGTTTGAGCTGTAACCGTGTTTAAAGTTTCTTATGGAAAATGCATTTGTCGACCTCTTTTTTTAAAATTTCTCAGGAACTACTGAACGGATTTACACCATTTTAGAAAAAGAGTTGTTTCTGAAACAAGGGCTACCTTTTGCCCAATTTGGTGTAATTCCGTTCAGCAGTTCGGGCTGTACCCGTGTCTAAAGTTTCCTATGGGAATTAACATGGAGAAAACACGTTTTGGGACACCCCTTTTTTCTCGGCCCCCGCTTGCCGAATCACTCACGGAAATACAAAACCCAGTCTGCGTGTGTAGGTGCAAACCACGCTAGGAAGAGACTGCCGATTGAGGGCCGACGGAGGTGAGGAGGAACTCCCCGACACCCTGAGTGACGACCACGGAGCCCCGCACACGGCAAAACGGGCCCCAGTGTACAAAAGCGCGACAGCAGCATCGGCACATTAACCCTAGCATTGGCAGGGCCGGAGAAAACAGTGGGGGCCTCACACTACTGAACACGATTGGGGGAAAAAAGTTTTTTACATGCTCCAAAGTCGTTGACACCACTAGCGAAGGCGCAGGAAAACGGCGACGTACTGGCACCTAATGAATCAAGACTGCAGCGAGACCCACATAACACTCCACCTAGCCCGGTCCCACGAGAATAGTGGGTGAGAACCTTCATAACCCTCCTGGCCGCAGCACAACCTTTGGCGCCTGGCAGCACGGCGGGGACTGTATCTCGTGCCTTCCACCCAAGGTGAGCGTGGTAGCTCTCAGCGTTGCGATCAAGGACAAGCAGAAAGGTGAGAAGACAAGAAGGCACCCAGGGCGGGGACTGACCATACTCACACCCGTCCGGGTATGAAGAGGCCATTGAGACACGAGATCCGCGACGACTGTGAACAAAGGAGGGACGAGATAAAGGGACACATATTAATCCTCAAGACACTCTCACCGAGACTACGGACTTATAAGCACCAGGATATAACGGACCCTGCATGGAGTCCATCATGGCAGGTAGAGGCCCCAAACACAATGCCATGCAGGCAAGACTGGACAGATTTGCCTATGAGAAAAACGCGACAGCCAACTCAGAGGGGCTTGCATCTACAGGGAAAAGCCCGGAAGGAGATGGGGCTGGGGGGAAGAAAATCACGCTGGAAGACATCATAAGGGCACTATCTGGTGTACAAACCACAGTGGGCAGCTTTTCAACCGATGTCTCATTGCTCCAACCAGACTTGCACAAAATGACGGACAGGGTGAAAGAAGTAGAGATCGTAACAAAATCACTTGTAACGGACACATCTGAATTACAATCCGCGGTCACTCAACTGCAGAAAGAAAATAAACTACTAGTGGAAAAGCTGGATGACCAGGAAGGGTGCTATAGACGGAATAACATACGTATAAGTGGCATTCCAGAAACAGAAGGCAAGCAAGCAATGGATCTTTATGTTGAAGAACTAGTGAAAACCAGGCTACAACCTAAGGGTCTCTCGAACTTTTTCTCGGTCGAACGAGCACACCGCGTGCCGGGTGGCAGACCAAAACCAGGGGCCCCCCCAAGACCAATACTCGCAAAACTGTTCAATTTCAGAGACAGGGATGCCATTCTTCAAGCAGCAAGAGTCTCTCCGCAGATACGGGTGCAAAACTCTGCGATATCCTTTTTTCCGGACTACACTGCAGCAGTCTATTGACGTAGACGAAGCTTCCAAGAAGTAAAGCAATTCTCAGAGTACTCTGTGATCTTCCCTGCAAAGCTGCGAGTGGTAGCAGATGCCCGGACATGGTTCTTCAAAACGCCAGAAGCGGTACAAGACTGGATTGAAGGATGGCGGACTTTGGAGCACCCAAATCAAGGAGGCGGACATCGCCGCCGGCGGGAGGAAGAGGAAGACCCGGGATCGCAAGGAGCAAGGCACTCGGATTTGGAATTCCCCCCGAGCCAGGAAAAAGAATAGCTGGACAGGTCCGGCAGATACTACTAGAATCATAAGCCGTCAGACTGGTCAGCAAGGATGGACAATATAAGACACTAGCAGAGCTGGGCCGGTTGTGCCGGCGGACTGAGGTGAGCCCCGGAGGATGCGGAGGGCTCAGGTCGCCGCTGGACCTCATACCCCGGACAAGCAAGTACTATGTTTCAGGGAGGGAAGAAGCACTCTGCTGAGTTGGGGTGGCGGGTAGTTCAAAGTCCGCTAAGCAGGGAGGCAGGGAGGGTGGGGAAGGGAAGGGGGGAAGAGTTGTTTTCTTTAGTATTTGGTTTATGACTGTCAGTTTGCGTAACATGTTAGTAGCTGCTAGAGGCATTGCAATCGAAGTAGATCAGGGACCACCAGATAGGTTTATGACTCCAACATACACCACGCGCGGTAGCTACTGTTCAGATACTTTCACAACAAAAGGCCGCATCACACATATACATACTGAAGCAACATTAGTGTCCCCATCGCTATCATGTCACACTTATGGCTCACAACACACCACCGGGCGATGACGCCATAACGATACGAGAGGCTGCAGTCAGACCCTTAAGATTTTGACATGGAACGTAAGAGGCCTGGGCGACAAGATAAAGAGGGGATTAGTCCTACAGGCATTGAAGAGACACAACCCAACATTAGTACTCCTACAAGAAACGCACCTCGCAGGGTCAGCGTGCAGGGCAATGGACAGATGGGGCTACAAAATGGCAGCACACGCAGAGTTCTCCATGGGCTCCAGCGGCACAGGCATTCTTATTAAGAAGACGTCAACATTCATGATCCTGCAAACTAGAATAGATGATGAGGGAAGGTTTGCAGCGGTGCAGGGTCAGTGGGAAGGCGAGCTCCTGAACGTGGTTTCGGTTTAATACCTCCAGCACTCCACGCAGTGGCACTGCCGGCACTCAGTGACTTCTTACTAGGCCTACCAGAAGGGGATCTTATCATAGGAGGGGATTTTAACACCACACTCGATGCGACTCTGGATAGATTCCCCGCCCGAACGCTGACATCGGGACCTTCACGTTTCCGGGGATTTCTAGAAGCCATGGGCCTTGTAGACATATGGAGGCACATGCACCCGGAGACGCAACAGTACACATACCACTCCACGGTCCACAACAGTTTATCTCGTATAGACTATTTCCTCATGCTAAACTCTAGACTCCAGAATATTGAGAATGTAGACATAAGGCCCAGAGGCATATCTGATCACTCCCTAATGTTAATTACGCTCTCCTGTCAAGAAAAGACCCGTAAACGACTATATCCCATACACCTAGGGTACCTCACGGTCCCAGCCATAAAAAAGTCACTCCGTAAAGCCACCAAGCTGTACTTTGAGGAAAACGTGAACTCAGTTAACTCAGCAGTGATATTATGGGAGGCTTATAAAGCAGTCTTTAGAGGGCAGGCTATAGCTGCTATCACTGGGTATAGACGGGAACGACACAAGGAACTGACGGAGCGGGAAGTGGCCCTTCTAGCAGCAGACAGAGCACACTCGTCGGATCCGACCCAAGACACGGCCCACACCCTACGGTTGTGCCAGCAACAATATCGAGACCACCTGAAAATGCGGACGGTTAAGAATATCATGGCAACCAGAGATAAGATATATGACGTAGGGGACAAAGCAGGAAAATGCTGGCGTGGCTTGACAGAAAGGGTGAGGGAGTAAGAGGAATACAGTAGATTCGATCAAAAGAAAGGACGCTAGTGTCACACCCAGAAGACATAGTTAACGTCTTTGTGGAGCACTTCAGAGAGGTGTATACTCGCACGGGTCACCTAGAGGAAACGGACATACGGGAAGCTCTTAGACACATTGACATGAATACCCTCACGCCGGCCGCGGCCGCAGAGTTGGAAGTGGATTTGACGCTTGAGGAACTCCAAGCTGCAATTCATTCACTAAAATCAGGGAAAGCACTAAGCCCAAACGGAATACCCATAGAGTGGTATAAATTAATGGCGGAAACGGTGGGCCCACCTCTTTTGGCTATGTTTGCGGAGAGTCTGGATAGGGCTGAACTGCCATTGGATCAACGGATTGAGACGATAGTGGCGATCCCGAAACCTGGCAAACCACCTGCAGAGTGTACATCATGTCGGACAATTTCACTACTAAATGCAGAGAGTAAAATCCTGGTCAAATTTTTAGCAAATAGGCTAATTGCCCATCTTCCACAGCTGATACACCCGGACCAGTCAGGGTTTTTCCCCCACAGAAACACAGCACTCAACCTTAGAGCCAGCGGTAATATTGTCTCTAGACGCAAAAATGGCGTTCGACATGGTGGAGTGGCAATACCTGTTTGAGGTCTTAACACGTATGGGCTTTGGCCCTAAATTCTGCGTGTGGGTGAAACTCCTGTATCAGAAGCCGCTGGCACGAGTGGCAGCCAATAGCCACATATCAGAAGAGATGGTTCTGGCGCGGGGGACACAGCAGGGGTGCCCCCTGTCGCCGCTGCTATTTGCACTGGTGCTGGAACCCCTGGCGACACTAATCAGACAAACCCCATTGCTAAAAAGGATCACCTGGAGGGAGGGTTGGGAGGACCGTGTCTCGCTCTACGCTGACGATATGCTGGTCTATCTTACAGAACCAGAAAAAGGCATACCGGAACTACTTAATATCTGCAATACACAAGGCATCTTTTCAGGATATACAATAAACTGGGCTAAATCGGTCATGTATGTCCTCAAAGGACCGAAGCCAACTCTGTCGGAGGAGTGTCCTTTACTGACTACAGAAGATTTGTTTAAATACTTAGGGGTACACATCACAGCATCCACAACAGACTTCTTCCTACTGAACTTAACCCCCCACTGGAGAGACTAAAACGTGACGTGGTACACTGGGCATCACTGCCCCTCACGCTTCCCGGAAGAGCAGCACTGTATAAAATGAAAGCCACCCCTAGATTCCTGTACACCCTAGAAAACGCGCCCGATTCGATACCGCTCCGGTATTTTCAACGAGTAGCGGCACAGGTCTCCATACTGCTCTGGGGCAACCGCCCGGCCCGTATAGCACAGGCGAAACTTCACAACAGCTGGTACGACGGAGGTATAGCGCTCCCCAATCTCCAGCTGTACTACTGGGCCGCCCAACTCAAAATTATAAATCAATGGATACATATACCCCATGCGACCCGGCCTACAGGGCAGACAGGGCGCAATTGGGAACGAATAACATGCTTGTGGAGCTCTACAATAGAAGCCTGATCGCAAAACTAGTGGGGCCCACTAAACACACAGTACAGATATGGTATGCAGCAAACACCAGGCTAGGATGGAAAGGGGTGATAACGAAATTAACCCCGCTCTGGGACACCAAAGCACTGGGGCAACTGAGGCGATGCAAGGGGTTTACACAATGGGATAACATAGGTATCTCCGTAGTCGGTGACCTGTGGGACAAAGGAACGGTGATACCCTTTACACAACTACAACAGCAGTACAACCTAGGTCACAATGAAAGATTTAGATACATACAAATACGACATGCTTTGCTGAATGCACTCCCACCAGACACTGAGGTCCCTGAATCTTCCCCACTAGAAGACCGGTTACTGACGGACCACATGCCCCAAAGTGCCACTTCTTTCACATATAGCAAACCCTTAACAACTCTCCAGACCCCACAGGGACACTAAAGGAGAAGTGGACTGCAGAGATAGGAGACATGGATGAGCCAGAGTGGAGGGAGGCCCTAGCATCACCCAAGGAAGTGGGCATCTCGGCTCGTCTAAGGTTGGTGCAACTCAAAATTTTACATAGAGTATATTATACTAGGACAACCCTACACAAAATACAGAGGGCAACGCACCCATTTTGTTTATGAGGATGCAGGGAAGAAGGCGAGGTAGACAGGCCACGCCTACCCCGAGGCCACGCCCACCCACACCTTCTCCACCCATAAAAATGTGCAATCACCGGACGCGCAGCGGACGGGCGCAGCGGGCGCGCCGTCAGCGCGCCGAAGGCGCGCCAAAGGCAAGCCCGTCTGGGCCCGTCCGGGCCCAGCCGGCCCTAGGACCAGACACTATGCCCAAATCACAGCCCCACCTATCCTACTCCCCGGATACCCTCCGTCTTTGGAACACAAAGAAAAACCCTCAGTGCGATTTCATTCTCAAGGATGACACCCCGTTCACAGGATGTCCCCTTTGCGACACCCACAAAGCTACGGAACCTAGCCATATGCTTCGACTGGGCCTTCTGAATTGCAGGTCGCTAGCAAAACACTCGCACGAGATTAACCTCCTCACTCTAACCCTTTCGTTAGACGCCCTATTTTTGACCGAAACCTGGCTGACCTCCAGCAACGGCTCGGACCTGGTCAATGCAACCCCCCCCGGCTATCAAGTCTGCTGCCTTGATAGACCAGTTGGAAGAGGTGGCGGGCTCGCCATTCTCTATAAAAGCAATTTCAGCTGCAGGATCAACGAGGGCACGGTCAAGGACTGTGAAAACTGTAACTTCACCCTCCAGATCTCCCCCACCACCTCACTATCGGGTCTGCTGGTATACCGACCACCAGGCGCGACAGGTGATTTCCCAAGCACGCTGATGGACCACATCCTTTTAAAAACAATAGAAACGCCCAACTTCCTCCTTCTAGGGGACTTGAACCTACACTTTCTAGACCCGGCAGACAACACGGCCGCCAACCTCCAAGCAGACCTCATGTCAGCTGACCTCCTGCTCCTGAACTCGAAACCCACGCACGAGAAAGGGCATCTCCTAGACCCAGTTTTCTCTAACATCAAAAATCTCCAAACCAAAGACCCTACCCCTCTTCCATGGACCGACCACTTTCTGGTCCCCATGCACTGGTCCTATCAGCCCGCCACGGTTCCTAAACAGAAAACCAAGATTCTAACCAGACGTTGGAACAAGCTAAGACCAGAAGAATGGGAAGTGAAGCTGAGGGAATCCGACGGCCCCCTCTCTACTGACCCTAACACCGCCGATAGAGATTTTAACAGCTGGCTCACCAACCCCCTAGACAGCCTCATCCCACTAACATGCTCCCTCAAGCATGTAAAAAGGATTAACCATGCCCCTTGGTACACTCCGGCCCTGAACATCCTCAGGAAGGAGTGCAAAAAGACGGAGCGGACTTGGAGAAAAAATAAATCGGCGACGAACAAAAACGCCTATCAAACAGCCATGAAGGCATACAAACAAGCCCTCCACAGCGCAAAAAGCTCCTTCTTTGAGGAAAGAATAAAGAACTCCTCGTGCTCTGCTAAGGAGACTTTTTCCATCCTTAAAGAGCTTCTCCATGTCCCAGCCCCCCCGCAGATATCCTTGGACCCCAAAGCAGCCGAGGAGAAATGCGCCAACCTGGCTAATTTCTTTGATAATAAAATTAAGAAAATCCTTTCCTCCCTACCTACCACCAATCAGGCCACCCCCGGATCAGCCAAGGATTGTACCCTCACGTCAAGAAATCCCACGGACTCATCCGAACCCCCTCGTTTAGCCTTATTCGGACCATTCACGGAAGAAGAAGTGGCAACCACCCTAGCAGCCACGAAAAGTGGCGCTCCCAGCGACTCAGTGCCCGTACGGTTCACAAAAAACATCGCTCGGACCATTGCAGCTAGACTCACGGCCCTCATTAACACCTCGTTTACCCAAGGAGAAGTCCCTCAAAGCTGGAAGGAGGCCGTGGTCAAAGGTCTATTGAAGAAGCCGTCACTAGACCCCACGGACTTGTCCAACTATAGACCCATCTCGCTCCTCCCCTGGATAGGGAAGGTTGCAGAGAAGCTTGCAAATAAACAGCTGTCCCACTTCTTGGAGGCAAACCTTCTCCTAAAAAACTCCCAAACTGGCTTCAGACCAGGTCAGGGGACAGACACCGCCCTCCTGGCGGCCGTAGAAAAAGCGAGGGAAATCATTGACACAGGAGGATCAGTGGCAGTGGTCCTCCTGGACCTCAGCGCGGCATTCGACACTGTCAACCATCAGGTCCTAGCCCAGCGCCTAGACAACACAGGCATACAAGACAGTGCGCTGAGATGGCTTACATCTTTCCTCTCCCAACGCTCCTTCCAAGTCTGGGAAGGAGAAAGCCGCTCCCCTCAATCCCCCTCCGGTGTGGAGTGCCTCAGGGCTCCTCACTGAGCCCCACGCTTTTCAACGTGTTTATGGCCCCACTGGAGGAGCTGGTCGCCCCATTCGGAGTCACGATCGTCAGCTACGCTGACGACACCCAGCTGGTGGTGACCCTCTCACACCCCAAGCTAAAGCCCTCCAACCTGCGTGACTGTCTCTCCACCGTCCACCAATGGATGAGCGACTCTGACCTAAAGCTCAACGGGTCAAAAACAGAGATCCTGCTCCTCGGCCACAAAACCTCGAGTCTCCCACCTGACATCTGGCCCGCCTGTATGGGTGACCCCCCCTCCCCCAAAACAGAGGTGAAGAGTCTAGGAGTGTGGCTGGAGACAGATCTCACCTTTAGGACTCAGGCTAGGAACACAGCCGGCATCTGCTATGGGCTTCTTAGATCATGCAGAAAGGTACTTCCCCTACTACCATTCCAGTCTCGTCTCCTGCTAATTCAAGGTCTAGTGCTAGCAAGGCTAGACTACAGCAACGCTATTTACCTCGGAGCGCCGGAAGCCACCTACCAGATTTTACAAAAAACCCAAAATGCCGCAGCTCGCCTGCTCACAAACACCCCATCAAGAACATCGGCCAAACCGGCGTTGAGAAAACTTCACTGGCTCCCCGTGAGGGAAAGAGTCGCATTCAAGGCCCTCTGCCTGGCCCACAAGACCCTGCACAACGCTGGTCCCCCCATTCTGAGCACGTGGATCACCCCATACAGACCACCGAGA
Organism: Lissotriton vulgaris; assembly: GCF_964263255.1. Classification (NCBI taxonomy): domain Eukaryota; kingdom Metazoa; phylum Chordata; class Amphibia; order Caudata; family Salamandridae; genus Lissotriton; species Lissotriton vulgaris. The sequence goes on from NC_141687.1 coordinate 255,524,437, forward strand.
GCGCTCCGGTCTGAACAGGGAAACCTTATCGTTGTCCCTAGGGTGAAGAAAACCCGCTTTGGCGGTCGCAGATTCTCGGTAAACACGGCCAGAAAATGGAACGCTCTCCCCCCGAACCTCAGAGCGGAACCAAACCTCCTAAGATTTAGGAAGTCCCTCAAAACCCTCCTCTTCCCTTGATCTACTTGAAGTTTCCCTTGCCCCCCCCCTTAGGAGTACGAGGTTTCAGCGCTGGGATACTCGAGGGTGACTACGCGCTCTATAAAAACCTAAAATAAATAATAAATAAGGGACCTTCTTTCACACGATGTGGGATTGCCCAATTGGAGACAAATAATGCGCACAGACCACAGAAACATCACTTTTACCAGAGCCAAGAAAATGCTTACTAAGATCCTAACGACCTCACGCGATATGGACTGATATGGGTCACACTGGGGCTAATAATCGCCAAAAGGGACATTGCACAAAAATGGGGGGCAGCAGAGGCGCCAACGCTCTCTGCATGGTGCAGAAACATGGACCACACCATGAAAACTGAACGCACGGTATACGCCTCCAGAAAATGCCTGCGGAAATGGAATAAAATATGGGCAGCTTGGAACACTTTTAGAGGGGACATTTGTGATCCGCTGCCAGAATCTGATGGTGATAGCTCAGATGAAGACATAGATGGGGACTAATGGAGAGATAGCGTAGGGAAGGGACGGATAACAGCAATGGGACACTTGGGACGCTGAAGCCTTGGGACACTGCAAGGGGAATGAGAGTCAATACCTAATGGAATGTGATTTCTGATTGTAAAATTGGTTATTCGATTGATGTTGTAATAATGCCAATCTTATTGAATGTGTAATAAAAACAGTTTAAAAAAAATAAATAAATACGGGTAGCGCCCGCATCATAATGGGGTGTGCAAGACCGCTGCTAGCATTGTGGGCGGTCCCATTCCCCACTGGTATGGCATACTAATGTGCCCTTTTGTGTCTGTGGGCGCCAAAGAAATCCATAGAGCCAGTCAGTCTTCCATTGCAGCCTCTCCTACATTGTAGTCTTTGCGCCAGCTTCACAAGGAGCTTAGGAATCGGATTCAGGAGTAAGCCAAGGCTGACAAGTCATGACTTTTGTAAGCAAAATCTTTGTGAATCAGACCCAGTCTTTTTCTGGGTCTTCTGTTTCTCAGAGCTGCAATTGACTATTAAGGGAGATAAAAGTGCATTCCTTCTTTTAAAAGGACTACATTTCAGCTGCTTATTGGCCAATGAGGGTCACTAGGGACCATGTATCTTACTCCTCCTTCTTTGTTCTCTCTCCCAATGTAGTTTATGCCTCACCACATCCAGAGTTCACCAGCTGCCACTGCTAAACCCACTAAATGTATGTGAAATTTCAAGTGGATTTTTCAGATGATACCAAGTGTTTACCCCACTCCTCCCCCCATTTTAATTTTGCCTCTCCCTTGATGGATATCCACAAATTTAAAAGCATCAAGAGTAAGCAAAACATGCTAATCATATTTCACATTTCATGCAAATTCAACAAACAGAGCTAAAGCTGCAGGCAAATCAAAAATACATCTTTCTGTCAAGAAAATCTTATCTCTTCATGCTCAGAATGGATCACTTTTAAACTCTAATTACTCAAACTATTCCGTGGATTTATACCAAACCAAGCCAAGCCACTTCCTTGAGGTAAGTTCTCCTAATGTGCCACGTTTGTTGCAATGCGTTCAGCTGTTAGCTCTGTATCAAGGAGCAAAATAATCTTATGGGAGGTAAAATTGCAAATGTAACATTTGGGACTCCTTACGCTGTTTTTCTGGCGCCACTTGAAGGTTCTGCCCAAAACCTGCTATGAGGAATCAGACTTCGATGTACTGTTTTGTAAATGTTTGTGCAGATTGGTCCAGGTACACCGAAGTTATTAAGGAAATAAAACAAACATTTGCAATGCAATAGGTCTCGCATTAGGAAATTTTGAGCTATTGGTCTTGTAAATGACAATTTTTTATTTATGTGTTGTTTTTGAAAATAGCTAAATTAATAGCTTTGTCATTTACAATGCCAAAAGTTATAACTTTCGCAAATGTGACACCTGTAGCATTTGTAATGCAACATGTTTTGTATTTACGTGACTTAGATGTATTGATATTACAAATAACAATGGCTTTTAATTTTTTTAAATAATTAATACTTAAATAAAAGTGATTATAATTTATAATGGCAATAGCTTAAACTTTTGTAAATAACTTTTGTGAAGATTATGTTCAGTGTATTTTATTGTGACGAAAATACAAGAACAGAAGTGAAATATTAACATCTTTTTGTGACATTTGTAATAAAGCTTGAAACATTGAGAGAACATATTTGAACCAGTGATGCTGTGGTGGTGCTGAGTGATGCTGTGGTTGCGCTGAGTGATGCTGTGGTTGCGCTGAGTGATGCTGTGGTTGCGCTGAGTGATGCTGTGGTTGCGCTGAGTGGTGCTGTCTGGTGCTGTGGTGATGTTGAGTGGTGCTGTTGTGGTGCTGAGTGGTGCTGTGGTGGTGCTGTGGTGGTGCAGAGTGGTGCTGTGGTGGTGCTGAGTGATGCTGTGGTGGTGCTGAGTGGTGCTGTGGTGGTGCTGAGTGGTGCTGTGGTGGTGCTGAGTGGTGCTGTGGTGGTGCTGTTGTGGTGCTGAGTGATGCTGTGGTGGTGCTGAGTGATGCTGTGGTGGTGCTGAGAGGTGCTGTGGTGGTGCTGTGGTGGTACTGAGTGGTGCTGTGGTGGTGCTGAGTGGTGCTGTGGTGGTGCTGAGTGATGCTGTGGTGGTGCTGACTGGTGCTCTGGTGGTGCTGAGTGATGCTGTGGTGGTGCTGAGTGATAATGTGGTGGTGCTGAATGATGCTGTGGTGGTGCAGAGTGGTGCTGTGGTGGTGCTGAATGATAATGTGGTGGTGCAGAGTGATACTCTGGTGGTGCTGTGGTGGTGCTGAGTGGTGCTGCTGAGTGATGTGGTGGTGCTGAGTGGTGCTGTGGTGGTGGTGCTGAATGGTGCTGTAGTGGTGCTGGGTGATAATGTGGTGGTGCTGAGTGATAATGTGGTGGTGCTGAGTGGTGCTGTGGTGGTGCGGAGTGATAATGTGGTGGTGCTGAGTGATAATGTGGTGGTGCTGTGGTGGTGCCGAGTGATAATGTGGTGGTTCTGAGAGATAATGTGGTGGTGCTGAATAATAATGTGGTGGTGCTGAGTGGTGCTGGGGTGGTGCTGAGTGGTGCTGGGGTGGTGCTGAGTGATGATGTGGTGATGCAGAGGGCAGAAAGGCACAAAAAACGAGTCTAACAGAGGGCAGAAGGGCAGAAAAACAAGGGAAAACGAGTCTAGCAGAAGGGCACAAAAAACGAGTCTAACAGAGGGCACAAAGGCACAAATACCGAGCGTAACAGAGGGCACAAAGGCACAAATAAAATGAGTCTAACAGAGGGCAAAAGGGCAGAAAAAAAGTGGAATAAATCGAGTCTAACAGAGGGCAGAAAGGCACAACAAGTTTTCTAACATTACTCAGAAGAAAACACTACGGAGCTACAACGGAAATTTTGTGATGTGTTTTTTTAAGCCGAAGTTAGCACTTGCTTGGTGGATTATGCAAATAAGAGGTCTGAAGGCTCTCAACAAAATATAAACGGACAAACTAGAACAGAATGACTGCCCGATGGAAGTGGCTGTCAGTGTGCAAACAATGATAATAATTAGATCTCCTAAAATTGTTAAAGAGAAACAAAGTACCGTGAACAAGGTCTCACGAGTGCATACCACGAATGCTAATAGATCTGCAACTTTTTCAGCATGTTTTCTAGATGCTACTGGTCCCATTGGCAGAAGCTTCATAGCGACAAACTCCTGTAATATATGGAAAAGTAATGGCACGTAACCGAATGGCAGCAGCTGGCAAAAAGGCAACAATAAAGTAACCTAATGAATACAGTAAGGGGTTTGTGAGACTAGCATGCACAAGCTAGAGGGTTAATAAAGTTAGTACTCTGCATCGCCTCCAGATTTTTTGGTTACAGGTACATTTGTGGTAACTCTATTATTGTATGCATTTTCCCTTTTCCCTTACTTTGTTACCACCGGCATTTTATGCGGGCAAAAACAATCTCTGTGACCTCAGTGCTGTGATGCACAATCTTGGTTACGGCAGCCTTCTCGTAGAATGGAAAGGGGAAACCACTCGGTCCCCCCGAACGTATGGATGGGTGCCCCGATCCCCCGGGAAACCATTGTGGGCGGGGGGCGTGTCCCGACTGGTATGCCCGAAGCGGCGTGGCCGGAACGCGCTCCTCTCGCCCAAAAAGAGGTTGTCCTAAACACCCGCCCGGAAGTCCGTGCACTGATGGGCATGCTTGAGGCGGGGCCCCGCCCTCCCGCAGCTGGATAAAAGTGCGGGAATCCAACGAAGCTTCCTCTTGTTCCTGCGCTCTGAAGGCTGCACCACTCGTCGCTCGTGAGCCCTCAAGGGAACAAGCTGCACTTTGTTGAGAACTTGTAGTCAGTGTTTTTCTCTTTCAGGCATCACAGCGAAGCTGGAAATCGGGTCGCTTCCGTGAAGACAGGTCGTGCGGATCGAACACAGACATGCCTGGCAAGAAGTCCGGAAAGAGCTCCGAGATGGAAAGAATGCTGCGCACATTGGTGAACCAAGTGGCGGTCCCTCCCACGAATTTCCCGGGGGCCGGATATCCGCTCCGGCGGAAGAGAGTGTGGGGAAGGGGGGGAGTCCACGCTGTCCTTCTTACGGATACCTCGCACACGAACTCAGATGACCTTAAGATGGCGTTGAGTGAAAGGGGGCCCCCACGACAAGGGAAGTTACAATTGGCGGTGAGGGTAAAGTCCTCTGCGCATGCGCCACTCACACCGTGAGGGCGGGAAGTTGGTGATAGGGATCTGACACCGGTTAAGACCTTGCCGTTGGCCCTTAATGTTAGGTTGTACAAATTCAAATGTAATACATTTATCAGGATGCTAGACTCGGCTAGGAAACCTTTGTATTAGAGATTTGTTAAGGTTAGCCTGAAAAACCTGTCTTCATCAAGATGTAATTAAAGTTGAATTTGTACATGATTCATGAAATGTTTTAATTTAAAGTTTTAAATTTTGTTTCATATTTTAATAAATACGGGCGGGGGGCTCGTGAGGCCCCCCCGCCTTCCAAAAGTTCAAAGCTGTGTCTGTCTCCTCCCATGGGGAATTGGTGTTGGGAGGGGTGGCGGGCATCCCGGCCCATATGGAAAGGGGAGACTACTCGGTCCCCCCGAACGTATGGATGGGTGCCCCGATCCCCCGGGAAACCATTGTGGGCGGGGGGCGTGTCCCGGCTGGTATGCCCGAAGCGGCGTGGCCGGATCACGCTCCTCCCGCCCAAAAAGAGGTTGTCCTAAACACCCGCCCGGAAGTCCGTGCACTGATGGGCGTGCTTGAGGCGGGGCTCCGCCCTCCCGCAGCTGGATAAAAGTGCGGGAATCCAACAAAGCTTCCTCTTGTTCCTGCGCTCTGAAGGCTGCACCACTCGTCGCTCGTGAGCCCTCAAGGGAACATGCTGCACTTTGTTGACCCACCCACCAGCCCCTTGTTGCAGAGTTTGTGAAGTAAAGAAATATCGAATGGTGTTATTTGATGTAATAAAACATCTATGGCAATCATTTCTTGCATCATAAATGTATGTCGAGGGTATGCATGTAATGAAATACTTGCTTGTAGGCCATTTTTTCCTTGGTAGAAACGTAAAGGAATGGATTCAATAAAGATTGTGCTTTGCTTTAGGACCTTTTTTCCCTTTGTAGCGATGTTGAAGTCGGTGAATTAATCAAGCTGTTGCAAGTTTAGTCATAGTTTTCTTTCCTCAGTAGGTAAAACAATTGTCGTATTTATTTTTGGTCGGGCGGTAAGGTCATGATCGGTGAGCAGTGATTTCAAGGTCCCTAGGGGGGGCGCCACCCATTATGGATGGGAGCGCCCGGGGGGAGGCGGCCATTGGCCCCTCCCACGGGGGCGGCACCCACTACGGATGGGTCGCCCAGGGGGAGACGGCTATATGCCCCTCCCACTAATTTCCCGGGGGCCGGATATCCGCTCCGGCGGAAGAGAGTGTGGGGAAGGGGGGGAGTCCACGCTGTCCTTCTTACGGATACCTCGCACACGAACTCAGACGACTTTAAGATGGCGTCGAGTGAAAGGGGGCCCCCACGACAAGGGAAGTTACAATTGGCGGCGAGGGTAAAGTCCTCTGCGCATGCGCCACTCACACCGTGAGGGCGGGAAGTTGATGATAGGGATCTGACACCGGTTAAGACCTTGCCGTTGGCCCTTAATGTTAGGTTGTACAAATTCAAATGTAATGCATTTATCAGGATGCTAGACTCGGCTAGGAAACCTTTGTATTAGAGATTTGTTAAGGTTAGCCTGAAAAACCTGTCTTCATCAAGATGTAATTGAAGTTGAATTTGTACATGATTCATGAAACGTTTTAATTTAAAGTTTTAAATTTTGTTTCATATTTTAATAAATACGGCCGGGGGGGTCGTGAGGCCCCCCCGCCTTCCAAAAGTTCAAAGCTGTGTCTGTCTCCTCCCATGGGGAATTGGTGTTGGGAGGGGTGGCGGGCATCCCGGCCCATAATGATGAAGCGATGAAAGTTTTAAAGCTGCCATTCTCCGCGTCTGCTCTTTCATTCCTACATTGATAATGAGGTGCGAAGAAAGAAAACAGAAGCAGATTCTGAAAGCTATTCCCCTTGAACAAATGCGTGCAGCCAGGGAAAGTTAAGTAAAGGCGAAGCAAAGAAATGTAGCCCTATTTGCTGCCATGATGAAAGTATGAGAACATTTGCTAAAATTAGTCGCAATATAGCCAGAGAGAAAAACATGTGCGAAACCTAAAGAATGCTTAGCACCAGGGGGCAAGGCAGGAGTGAAGCATTTATTTAGTTAGCACAAAAGACATGCGTCCTTACTCTTGTTTTAACGTGGGTCCGCCTGCAGCTGCCTGTATTTAAAGGGCTGGGAAGCGCTGCTAGCCCTGTCCAGCACTGACCGCTGGATAAGAAGCAGAAAGGAGTGGCAGATAAAGTCAACAATCCTCACAAATTCAAGTCCCCGTCTTACTCTCCCATGTAAACATCACACATACGAAATAAACAAGGGAAACAAGTTTAAAACTAGTAATTTAGAATAGTCTAACATGCTGTATTCTAACAACGGCCGCGAAGTGCGAGTGCTTCGGTGAAAGTCATGCTATCCTTGTTATGCGATAAAGTGATTAGGCGCAACTGGAGCGACCAGCGGTAGCCGGAAAAGGAGAAATGTGACACAGCCTGGCAGCCGTGAAAAGTGCGAAATGAAAGCCTTTGATGCAGCAGGGGGCGGAGCGGATCCCTTTCAAGTGAAGCTGCTGGCGGCACCACGCTGGGGAAGCAACAGATGGCTGGCTTTCATGTGCACGTGCTTTTTAGGTCAATGCGCTTGCGCATTAAGCTTGCTTTTCAAGGGCACAGCATCAAATCGCAGATGGTTAAGCTCTCGTTAAGCCCCAATATCTCTCGCAAGCTCAATGTGCACGCGCATTGACAGGCTTGACCTAAAAATGCATTCTCAATTGAATCTCTGACCTAACCATTACTAGAGCTGCCTGTGTAATATAAAACTATAAATTAAAATTAAGAAAAAGGCGTTTAATAGAATGAAATACAAATAACCTTTAAAGTAAATTATAATTAACATATAATTATAAAACAAATTCATGATGTAGATGTTAACTTCCAATCAATATATACAATATTTAAATATATATGCACATGTATAAACATGTATATATGAACACATGTATTTATATTTCCATAACTACGTTGTTTCCTGGCATTTACATATACTTACATACAACATAAATTGCTAAAGAGTGACTCCTTATACAAACCATTGAGGTTTATTTTCTCCCCATCTTGTCCACGAAGATAAATCCATTGCTTTCCAGATTGACTCTAAATTTTCCAGGAAAGTACACATCAAATGCACTGGGAAGTTGGCTAGGGTAATCCTCTTCTCCTTAAAAAGAAGCAAAACTGTACTAAACCAAAGAAATTTCAGTGCTGTGATTCAATCCATTATGTCACCCAAAACTGCCTATGGAAATTGTTGAATACAGTTCCTCTGGGTGGAAGGTCGGAGTTTGCGTGGATGCTAGGTCTGAATATGTGCATAGAATGGGTGACTGGAAAGCGTCTGGTTGTTGAGTGCCAGTTGGGAGTTTGAGTCACCGTGGTAAGATGGTTTCCCTGCAGATCTTGCAGAACCTGGTTTGAAAAATCTGGAGTCTCCCAGTGACAATGAGCATCTCTCCAGCCAAGCTGCTGCAGAAGGTTGAGAGATATGCAAAAAAAGGAGCAAAGGCGTTCTTTGACTTGAACCAAAAACAAATCTTATTCTGGCATTTGTCATTAATGGTGGAACTCGCTCCCCAAGGGTATGAATTGAAAGAAAATTGTGTTTCATCACATAACAAAATAAAAACTCTTTAATTCAATTGTATGTCAGGACCAGAGGCAAGGATTATGCTGTACTTCTTCACTTTTTATTTTATAGCAGTGGTGTAAAGAAACAACGGGGACTTCATGTCCATTAACCCTGGGGAAAAGTTCACAGTTCAACAATAAATCAGTGTCAAATCAACAGTGTCCATAAACCCTTGATAGTCATTCACTCCTTTTGCTGCCTCCGCTTTCTTTGCTGCTCCAGCAGCTGAGATAAGTGCCTCTGACCTGTTGGCCATTTTTCTATTGTTTTTTGCTTGTGTATATACTTTTCCAGGCTATGTAATGTCGTTTTTCCCTGTGCCACCATATCAAATTCGATTTCAATTTTAGTAAGGCCTCTGGAAGGCTTGTCTCTTCTTCGCGGCCGCTTTCTCTCACGATACGCGCTCTAGTGTTTGGGGGCTGTCGCGGTGTGGTCCTCTGACCACTAGAGGATGCTGCTGGTGAGCGCGCTCAGCAAGTCTTGCATCCCCAAGCCAGCACTCTGATTCTCCTGAGGCGATCTGCCAGTTACAGAGTGGCCTACCGGGTGCTTTAGGTTTTTTAACTTTGCCACCTCAAGCCTGCAGCACATACGCCCCTACTCAGCATCTATAATATTGATAAGAGCATAGCGCGACTGACAGGTTGGTGTGAAATACACACGGGCACCAGCCCAGGCATTAGTACAACCCATCAGCATCCGTTGGGTCCTGCAGGGTTTTTGCTCTGTTAGCGGTCCCTTAGTCTATATAACAATTGGCTGGAAGACCCCACCTCTCATTATACCCTCTATATTCGCCTGGTGACCCCCAAAGCAAACATTGGTTAGTCCCAGTAAGACTTTTCCCAACATGAGTCATGTTGAAGAGACCTATAAAGAGGAGTTACCTCCCATCGACAATCACTTTTTCAAGGTAATGGTTGCCTCTATTTTAGAAGTGGTGGCTCCCCTGGAATAGAACCTTTAACAGTATGCTGAGCGCCAGGCCCGGACTGGCCGTTGAGGGCACCGGGCAATTCCCCGGTGGGCCGCATGGTTGGGGGCCGGTTTTGGGCTCCTGGGGCCGTTTTTGTTACAGGGCCGTTATGCTGCAAAAACGGCCCTGTAACAAAAACGGCCGAAAACCGGCCCTGACACAGAGCGCGGTCGCACCTCTCCCCCCTCCCCTCTCCTCCCGGAGGGGCGAGGGGGGCCGGCCGAGCACTTTGCCAGGGCCGGTTCTGGTTCCCAGTCCGGCCCTGCTGAGCGCTGCATTAAACCTCTCCCTGTGAGGGAAGATACACTTGGGCTCATGCTCCTGCTACGTCCGGGGATGCCTGACCAGCCTACACCGCTCCCCAAATCAAAAGGAAACCAAATTCCAGCATTGATCTGGACGCTTTCAATAGGCTGCAGAGGGCCTTCATGGACGCCAAGACTTCCGGGACCCTGATGTTCCCGGTGTATTGTCAGGATGGGCCCACTGGAACATTATCTCTTTGGGGAATGTGAACTGCACCATTTCAACAGAGAGGCGCAATTCGCTCCACATAAAGATAGACCCTAAACTGTCGGAACTCGCTACATCAGAATCTGGCTCCATCGCCCGAGGTGGGCCGTTTGGTGACCCGTCCATCCGTGAAGTGGGTACATTTGTGCAAACATTCAATTCATTAGACAAGGCACAGACGTCAATAAAACACATCTTCACACCCCATGTTTTCACTGGGTCTGACAGAGGCAGGGAGTGCTTGGACAGCTGCTCACACCCTTCAGCCCCCTGTTGAGGCTATGACAATAGAAGGTGGCAATACCAGGATGCCTCAAAATTCAGACGGTGGCAATCAAAGTCTCTGCTCAAGGTGAGTGTTTATTCTTTCCCATATCAGCGCAGGGGGGCAGGCTGTAAGGGTTTATTTACATCTGGGCGGCTGTCACCTAAGATGCTTGGGTATTCCAACCCGTTCAAGGTTGCTGTACAGAGTTCTATGGCTCACTCCTATCCCACTAGTTTCTTGGTCACAGATGCGAAGTTGGTGGACACGAAGGTAGTGGAATTATTCTGAAAAGGTGCAATTATCTAGACTTCTCTGCAGGGTTCCTCAGCAATTTCTTTGTGGTAGACAAGCGAGATGGGAGCCAGCGGCCGGTCATCAATCTGAAGGAGTTCAACAAGTGGAGCGTATTCACCTGTTTTAGGGATCTCCTTCAACTCAATGACTGATTGGTGAGCCTCAACCTCAAAGACGCCTATCTGACCATCCCGATTTTTCTTCCCCATCACAAATTCCTCCAGTTTCAGTGGAGGGGACTGACCTTCGAGGTCACCACTCTTTCATTTGACCTGTCATCTGCCCCTTGTTTGTTTTACCCAAGTGATGCACCCAGTGGTAAAATTCCTCAGGGCTCGGGGCGTCTACCTCATCGTCTATTTAGAAGGAATTCTCTTGCTGGACCAATGCCCCCGAATTCTCTTGGAGCATCTACAGATGGCAGTCTCCCTATTAGAGTCTCTCTGCATCATCATCAACCAACAGAAGTTGGTTGTTGCACCCACTGTCACTGGTGTTCCTGGGTTACGTGGTGGACTTGGTACAAGTCACACTCAGCCTTCCCTCAAGGAACATGAACAAGATCAGGAACGAACTGTGCCAGATGATTGCCAAACCATCCACCTCTTTACGTCAAATAGCGAGGATGGTAGGACTGCTGTCATCCTCCATCCCGGCCTTCTTTCTGGGGCCTGATACTATTGCATCCTGCAACAGTTCAAGGCTTTTCACATCCAGAGAGAGCTCACATACTCCCAAGTGATCCCATTAAGAGAGGAAGTTCGGGCGGAGATACAGTGGTGGCTTGCCCACTTGGAGTCATGGAATGGCTGGGTGATATTTGGCTCCCTCCTGGACCTAGTCATAGAATCCGACACCAGGGGCATGGGCTGGAGTGTGAGAAAGGGGGCATTCTGCACTGATATAAGATGGTCATTTCGCGAAACATCCATGCACATCAGTTGCCTTGAACTAATGGCAGGTTCTGTCGCCGTCTGGTTTTGGACCAAGGGCCAAGCGAAATACTATGTCCTGCTCAAGATGTAGTGGCAGTGCGGGGGTACTCGATCCAAGACCCTATCAGACCTGGCCAGAAATTTCTGGGATTACTGCCTTGTGAATCAGGTCTTGGTGACTCTCTAGAAAATCCAACCAAGTAGCCAATTGGCATTTCCAATACCTGAACGATGCAAGACTTTGGCAGTTGCACCCGCTGATCCTCCAGGCCTTTCAGGTCAAACGGGGCCTGTTCTTGGTGGACTTCTTTGCATCTTGGCTGGACCATTAACTCCCATGGTACTTCAGTTGGTGGCTGGACCCCGAGGCGGTAGCTATGGATGTTTTTCTTCAGGACTGGAGTCCTCTGGAGCAGGGGTACGTGTTTCCCCCATTCGTGATAATAATGCGCCTCTTGGCCCAAGTACAGAGATGGCAGGTGCTCATGGTGTTAGTGACCCCATTTTGGAGATCGCACGTCTGCTGTCTAGTTCCACTGGAAGTTTTTGGGGATTCTTCAATCCCTCTACCCCTATCTCTGGGTCTCCTTCAGGATTCTGAGGGGAATCGCCATCATCTGGTGCTAGAGGGGTCTGTACCTCATATGGCAGGGAGGATTACAGGGAACACTGGAAGGTCTCAAGGCTTTCGAGCCACGCTGCATCCATCCTCTCTAAGGCATGGGCTGACAGTACCATAAAACGGTATAGATTGGCATCGGCTTGATGGTTGTGCTGGTGTCACCAATGAAATCTGTACAATGGTTTCTATAGTTTCTTCTGTGGGCAGGTTCCTAAGTAAATACCCTCTTCTGTTCCGTTGGGGGCAGAAATTGTCCATATCTTGAATTGTCTTGCTTCCTTGGCTTCAAAGGGTCTGGCCTATATGATCCATTAACACCTTCTAATCGGCGATATTGGCAGGTCATACACTCGTGGGTGATCATACAGTGGGGGAGCACTCCTTGGTGAGAAAGCTTCAGTGGGGTGTCCAATTATCCCTTTCTCTGGAACCTAGGTATTCAGCACTATGGGACATCACCAAATTCTTCAATCTTTTCTTGTCATGGCAGTCCAATAAGTATCTTTCAACGAAGGAGACATTGGCAAAGTGGCAACATTGTTAATGTTGATTTCATCTCGAAGGGTCTCGGGTGTCAGAGCACTGGACGTTACGGGTAGAGTATTGACCCCAGAAGGGGTTACTTTCCATATTTCACGAAGTACAAAATGTAAATTGTGTAAGGTTTGTCACTATCCAAAATCACAAATAACATTTTTTTTTAAATCTGAAATAGTGGTATCACAAGAAAGGGTGTGGAATGGGTTTAAAAGGTATGGAGTGGGTTTGATGGGATGAACTTTAAACTCTTGATTTCAAACAAAACTTGTATTTATCGTTGAAAAAAACAGCTAAAAAATAACTTGTGTATATATTTTTTCAGAGTTGGTTGGTGTGTGTTACATAAAGAGTTGCATTCAACTGTATTAAAGTTGTTAGATGTCTTGCTGTTAAGTTCTTGTGGAATGTTTGTGGGGTTCTGGAGCTTGTGTGGGACTAAAACCGACTCCCCTCTAATTGGTTTCCATGTCTTGCTGCAGCGCTTCATTTGTTCATTAGCTCCTGACTTGTTTTGTCCACAAAACTTGGTTTGGCTTCAGCTTTCCTCAGTGTGGTCCACAGTCTCCAGGTGACCAAGAGCTGTTTATGTCCTGGGCATCATCATGTCTGTGGGTGTTTCTGTCGCGCCCACCCTTGGCATTACTCCATGCTGGTTTCAGTGTAGGACTGATGACACACAAAACTAAACTCTACCCCCTTTCAAAGACACTGCTAACTTAATTTTAAAACAGGCATGTTTCATTACAAAGTAAAGGGATAACATTCATCTCTTCTTAATGCAGATCAATTATTTTATAATGGAAACCAGTACAGTAACATTAAAATAAGATGGGGCATATTTACAAGCCCCGATCACCAGAGGAATGTCACTTTTAACGATGTTTCTGTGGTGATAGAGTCTTCGCCTTTTTTACAAGGCGGCGTTAAACCACATAACATGGCTTAACGCCGCCTTATAAATAAAGCACCCTTTCACGCTATACTTAGCGTGAACGGGGTGGGGCAATGGGTGTTGCTGTGGGCGTTCTGCTGCAACACCCATGACTTTGACGCTGCCCCCTTTTTACAAGAGTGGCGTAAATAGGAGGCAGCATCAACATTAAGATGAGAGTAAACCTGGTTTTAACATGGTGACTCGAGGAGATTTGCTTTATTTCTCCTCGTTTTAGCTGTTTCTATATGTGCTGAATTGTGCAACACACATAGAAACAGCAAAACGCCATGCATCATTGTTAATGTACAGTAAGGTGTCCCTTCCTGCACATAAACAATCATTAAAAAAATAACTAATTGCAACTTCTATGTGTGCTGCACAATGCAGCACACTTAGAAGTCTCAAATCACCGTGTGTGATTGTTTATGTGCAGGAAGGGACATTCCCACAACTCAGGCCCCTCTTGCACGACGGTGCAAGGATGCCTGCATTGGCGCTAGTAGCTTGATTTAGCGCCAGCGCTAGGCACAACGCATGGATGTGCCATATGTTTGTAAATACGGCTCATCCCTTCGTTTTCGGAATGACGGAGCACGGCGTTAGCATTTTGTGCTTAATGCCACGTTCTGCCATTCCCTTGTACATATGCCCCGGTGTGTCCTTTGGAAATCGTACGTTTGCTCCCAAAAAAACACAACCTGGCAGTTAGCTCTGAAGGAGAGCTAGCTAGGCCGCAGGTGAGCAGAGCAAAGGCCAGAGAGACTTGTAGCACAGCCATGGAAGACAGCAGATCACCGCACTGACTGCATGAGCTCTCACCGCCGGAACGCAAGGGGATATTTACTTAGGAACCTGCTCACAGCGGAAACTATAGAAACCATTGTGCAGCGACACCTGGGAGCCCTGCAAGGATCTGCTGGTGTTGGCAACCGTCTGTAATGGAAGCCAGGGACAATTGCATGCAGCTAAACATGTGCGTCGCCAAGGAGATGACAATGCAGGGGAACAGCAAGTACATACTCGCCGCATCACACTTATATCCTCCAGGTAAACTTCAAAATCTTTCTTATTGCAAACAACAGTCATGTAAAGGCATTTCATGTGTGATTCTTTAGTATCCAAGCAACAGCATCGATCAATTAAGAAACAAGTCCTAAAGAAAATAACGTGGGGACTAATTAGTATATATAATTTGCATAAATGTCAAATACAGGCACGTCACAGGAAGTGATGTCACACTCCAAAAGGGAACATGCCTATTTACAGGCAAAGCTGAGATCAATGCAATTCTTGATATCAGAATGTAAATGTATGCAATGCACCCTATTTATAAAGGTGTTTTTGTCCACAAACATGTTTAGTGCCAAAAGTACCTTTTTTAGGCCTGCCATGAATTTAAAAAATCATACGTTTCCGGCCAAAAGTACCCTTTGTACTACTGTGGATTTCTCCATGACCCACTGTAATAATTCCCAATAAAAGGGAGGGGTGGGCCTAGAGGGTAGAGTGTGCTTTTTTTCCGAATCATGATTTTCCTTGGAATTTTGGGACCACCAACAAGCATGTAGTGTCTGATCACTCCTAAACCTCCTCCTTGTGATGCCTTTCCACTGACGAAATGGATGGGGATTCAGAACTCCCCTCCTAGAATGGGAAGAGAGTAGGGTCTCTCCAGATTTGCTGGGGGTGTAGAGAAAGAACTTTCTCCACGGGGGAGGGGGGGCTCCATGCCCCTTGAGCGGATTTATATGTTATGTAGAAATCCATATTGCAGGAATAGGAACATTCCCAATAATATGCCTGAAAACCTGTGCAGCTTTGACAGTTACTCAAGAGCACTGTGTTGTACAGTGCTTTGCTTCTTCCTTGGGCCAGCACTCTAGATCTCTCTCTGTGTACTGGGTTCTGGAGTTCTCCTTCGCCCTGTTGGCAATTGGAGCTCTGGTTGGACGAGGGGCTGACCTACCTATTCCTGTGTGCTGCAATAAAGCTCTTATCTTCACTTACCTGCTCCTGGAGTCTTCTTCCATTTACAACATTGGCGACGAGGATGGGATTCGAACCCACGCGTGCGAAGCACAAAGCATCGTTACCTGCCATCGGATCTTCACTACTTATTGGAGTAAGCGCATATTTTAAAACTTTTCATTCATTTACTGCTTGGTGTACTTTATTATATTCTTTACCCTATTTTGGTCCATAAAGGATAATTCCCTATCTATGGCTCATTCAATTAACGTTGCCCTTCCTCCTCAATTCTTGTCAGAGCCTGGCAATCCACCAATAGCCTGGGAAGATTGAATAGTCATGTTCAATAATTATATTGAAGCTCTAGATGGAGAGGACTATTCACCCAAGCGAAAAAAAGCTCTATTAATGACCACTTTGGGTAAAGAAGGACAGCGCCTTTTCAGATATTTACCACAAGTACTACCTGCAGGGTCACAAGCTGACTTAGATGAATTTAAAGAGGCAGTAACAAGGTTAGAAACTCGTTTTGGCAAAGAAGAAAATCTTATCCTTCAAAGATATAAATTTTATAAAAATAAACAATTGGCTGAAGAAAGCATTGATGAGTTTGTGGCAAGACTGCGTGAGTTATCGATTAAGTGTAACTTTGGTCAGATGGCGGACGAATTAATTAGAGACCAGCTAGTTGTTCAAGCCAACAATAGAAAAGTCCAAGAACGTTTGTGGGCGGCGAAGAACCCAACATTGAAGGATGCCATAGAACTAGCTAAAGTCGTGGAGGAAAGTGAAAAATGTATGAGGGAACTACAAAAAAGTGGCCTAGAGACTAAAGTGGCAGAAATCTCTAATAAGAATACTCTTAGCGAAAACAGTGACGATGAAGCTACTGCCATTGCAATTGTTAGAAAAAAAGGCTATGTCCTTCAGAAAAAGAATGTGCAACAATCATCCTTTAGCAAGAATAATCAAAAGATGTGTTCTAGGTGTGGTAGTTTTTCTCATTCTTCGGATGGGAAATTTTGTTTTGCAAATAACAAAGAGTGTCTACGTTGTGGTAAGGCGGGACACTTCGCGAAAATGTGTAGAAATAAGAATAATTCAAGGGTTACAGTCATTAATGAATGTGATGATTTGAGACGTGATGTTAACAAAAATTTAGTTCTGACTGACACAGTATGCTCGTGTGACAACCAGAGGGGTAATCCTTTTAAGGATGACTTTGTTATTGATGGGAAAATTATCACACTCATGGTTGACACAGGTTCCAAGTGGACCATAATTCCCACTTCATTAATGAAGAGTGTGTGGGGCGAAAGAGCACTGAAGACGTGTGACATTTTCCCGTCTGGCTACCAAGGTGAGAAGATTGACATGCTGGGTTTCTTTGAAGCTGAAATTAACTTCAAAGGCAGATCAGCTTATGGTAAAATATATATATCAACAGATGGACCAGCAATTTTAGGTCGTCACCATCAATTTGATCTGCACATTGTGGTTGATCCTAGATCTGATAATCCAATTTCAATTGTTGAGACCTCATCCTTGGAGGACATATTGGCCAAATATAAAAATGTTTTTAGGGACCAGTTGGGTGAACTGATTGGCTACTCACATCGCGTAATTCTCAAGGAGGGCAGTTCACCCATTCAACACAAAGTTAGGAGGGTGCCCTTTGCTTTACGCAATGAAGTTAAGGCTACCCTTGAGGAAATGCTCCAAGGGGGAATTATTGAACCCATCGAAGCATCTCCTTGGGTTTCGCCTGTAGTGATTTCACAGAAACCGGATAACAAGATTAGATTCTGTGTAGATCTTCGTTCCCTAAATAAGTGTGTTGTAGCTGACGTGTTCCCCCTACCCAACATTGGTGAATTGGTATCGACTCTTAAAGGAGCTAGGTTCTTCAGTAAGTTGGACCTTAAACATGCGTACCATCAAATTTGCCTAGATGACAGCTCAAAGCACTTAACTGCTTTTATCACCAGCGAGGGAACATTCCAATTCACTAGGCTACCCTTTGGGCTAGTCTCAGCCGCTAGCGTTTTCCAGAGACTTGTCTCTGAGGTTTTCAAGGGTCTTGATAAGGTGCTGTATTTTCAAGACGATATCTTGATATATGGTGATTCTCTACGAGAACACAATAAAATTTTGCAAGATGTCTTACTTAGGGTAGATGAGGCTGGTTTGACGTTAAGAAAAGAGAAGTGTGCCTTTTTGTTGAAGGAAATAGAGTATTTAGGTTTTTGTTTGTCTGAAGAAGGCATTAGACCAAAGAAAAACTTACTTGAGGCCATTGAGCTAGCACCTTCCCCCGTTGATAAGGATCAACTTCGGTCCTTTATGGGCTTGATCGAGTTTTACTCGAAATTTGTAAGGGATTTTTCGTCTAAGACTGCTTCCCTGAGATCCTTGCTAAAAAAAGGTGTAACATTTTGTTGGACTACTGAGCATGAATCCTGCTTTAAGTTAATTAAAGGGGAACTTAAATCTGCTAATGTCCTCACCCCTTTTGACACTGCTCGGTCCTCCATTCTTATGGTTGACGCCAGTGCCATTGGCCTTGGTGCGGTCCTCTTACAAAAACATGGGAGTGTTGAGAAAACCATAGCTTTCGCGTCTAGGCCTCTATCTACCTCAGAATCTCACTACTCTGTTATAGAGCGTGAAGCCCTTGCTGCAGTCTGGGGCACAAGTTACTTTCGGACCTACTTGTGGGGTTACAAGTTCGTTTTGCGCACAGACCACAAACCCCTTTTAAATGTCCTAGCGCCCGGTGGTGCCGGAAAGGGTTCTCCAAGATTGGCGAGATTAGCCTCTCGCTTACAAGACTATCAGTGTGAGATCGAATTTGTTCACGGGTGGAAGAATATCCAGGCGGATTGTCTGTCTAGGCTTCCCATTCCTTTCACTTGTGGTGATTCTGAGATCACGTCTGATGACCTTGCTGTTGCTGTGATGGAGGATGTTTTGTTGGTGGGAGGTGGCTCATTCTCTCGTGATGAGTGGTCCAAAGGCATGGAGGAAGATTTGACTTTAAAGGCTGTTATCAATCTTGTTTCTAAAGGAACAAGAAGAGAAAGTACCGTTAGTCCTTTAGTCAGACCCTTCCTGAAAATCTTGGATGAACTTTCCTTAGAGGGGAAAGATGTGTTGATGCGAGGTGATCGCTTTGTCCCTCCTTGCCTCTTAAGAAGGAGGATCCTTGACTTAGCCCATGAGGGACATTTGGGTCAGAGCCTCACTCAACGTCGTGTCAAACAGAACTTTTGGTGGCCCTCTATTGATAATGATGCAGTTGATTGTGTGTTGAAGTGTAGCTTCTGCAAAGAAGGCGAGAAGCGTCTGAAAGTTTTGGGCTCTCAGTCTACACATAAGATTGTTTTTGAGAATGCTCCCTGGCACAGTGTCTGCATAGACTTCATAGGCCCCATGAGTGAGTTACCTACTGATCACCATTTTGCAATTGTCTTAATCGATTGTTTTTCGAAATGGCTTTGCGTACAATTTGTAAAAGAGATTAACACTGACACTACCATTAAGTTTTTGAAGGGTATTTTCATTAACGAAGGTTATCCATCTGTCCTCATTTCTGATAATGGGACTCAACTCACATCCTCGAAAATGACTTCTTTTGTAAATGAATGTGGCATCAGGCATCAGAAGACTAGCCTTTACAACCCACAGGGCAATGGCCTTTGTGAAAGAGTGAATCGCCTTGTTAAAGGTGTGATTCAAATGTTTCTAGAGACTGGTTGCTTTTCAGATGAACGTGTCCAGGAACTGGTCTGGGCTTACTGCTCCACACCGCATAAGAGTGGTGAAAAGTCTCCTTTTGAACTAATGCGTGGACGCACACCAATAACTAAATTAACCCCTGCTTGGTTGAAGGGTTCTTGTGGCGAAGTGCCTTTAATTCGTAACAGTACCCCCTTGCCCATCTCTGTGGGTGACCTTGTTAAAGTTAAGCCTGGGAGGCTTGCTAAAGGTCTTAGCAAGTTTAGGGGTCCCTACAGAGTCAAAAAGGTTTTTCCGCACTTCATTGTCCTAGCCAATGGCGAAAGTTGGAATTATCGGAGGGTGGCGCTCTACCAAAAGTGTAAAGATTCTTCTTCTGATGACCTGTTTGCTACTGGAGTTGACGGTTGTAATGGCTATTTGCTGTCTTCTGGCTGTCCTTCTTCTCCCATTCCCTTGCCAACTGGACGGGGGGAGGTGGGTGGTGGCGATGCCTCCACATCTTTATGTACACATCGTAGTGGTTCTTCGGTTGATTTTGCTCCTGTCCCTCTTGTTCCTGCTCCTGTCCCTTGTGCTCCTGCCTCTCCTTCCTCTTCTTCCATTGATGTCAGATTGAGGAGCTCTCGCTCCCGTCGCCCACCCATGTACTTGAATGACTATGTACATTAATGTTTCTTTTCCTTTCCTGTGTTATCTTTCCTTGCAAAGGGGGGAGATATGTTGTACAGTGCTTTGCTTCTTCCTTGGGCCAGCACTCTAGATCTCTCTCTGTGTTCTGGGTTCTGGAGTTCTCCTTCGCCCTGTTGGCAGTTGGAGCTCTGGTTGGACGAGGGGCTGACCTACCTATTCCTGTGTGCTGCAATAAAGCTCTTATCTTCACTTACCTGCTCCTGGAGTCTTCTTCCATTTACAACACACTGCTGGGAATGGTGGTAAAAACCACAAAAAAAGACAGTATATTCAGGCAGAGATCAACATCTCTGTCTGCACTCTTACATTTTTATTGGTGAATAGTACCCAACATATGTATTTACATCTAAACCAAACATGTAAACATACTTGTCTGTGAAGCAAAACAATGTCTACATGCAAATTATAATCAGTGAATTTATAAGCATTTAATAATTTGCTTTGCATGCAATAATAGAAACAGGTTTAATGAGAAAATTGATGAATACAGGTATTGATTAAGAAGCTGTGTGCTTAAAGTTGTAGTTCACATTTGTAACTTTATCTTTTATTTAACCCTTTTGAGCGGCCGTTAGACACCAGCTGACGCACACACTACCTCCCAGTGCAGCCATTGGCTCACAGCTGATGCTGGGGAGGCTTCAAAAGAATATGCACCAGAGGCTTCCTTTTTCCGCCACAAGGGTGGGGCTACAGCCCCCACCCCTCCCAAGTCCACCTGTTACATTAGAGCGCCACGAGGCGCGATGAAGGCACAAATCCCCACCTGGGCGGTGAGGAAGAACAGGGTGAGTACTCTCTTTTGTTTCTTGCGGGTATTGTGGGCCATAGGCGGCCTCCCCATGTTTGTGGGGCGAGTCTCCCCTTTCCAGGGATGCCTTTCTCAAACAAATTCTCACTTATGGATCGTGAAACAACTGGACCAATAGGGTTTTTTGAGTGGTCAGCCCTCTTGTATATGGACCGACCTCCACCGGCCATATAATTTTTATGGAATATTGTATTCCCCCTGGGGAAATAAACGACACAAATATTTACATGGAAAACAATGCTGCATTGATTTACAGGGGGTCAGCCTTTTTTGGTTTACGGGGCGATACCCTGGGGAGGCAACTTTTTTTTATTGAAGGCTGTTTTGCCCTGGGGGGGGGAATGAGTTCACGCCAACAAGCAGTATGTGGGTCTGTAATATGGGCATGTTTCTTCTGCTGAGTGATTTCCCTAAAATGATCATAAACATTGCTGCAGAAAGCACAAATGCACCTAGTCTTCCATACTGTCGAAAACACCTATACAGTGACATTGCCTGTAGCAAGCACAAATGCATGCAGTTTCCCATACTGTCGAAAGCACCTATCCAGCGTTTGTTTCAGAGTTCAAAACTACTCCACTGTTGAAATGTAGGCACATTTTGAAGTATGGTATTAGCCATATTTTGATTTTACTAAAATATATATGTTTTACTGATACTGTTTTGCAGCTAGTCATCATCCATTGGCCTGTTGCTATTCACATTTTTCTTCCACTCACTACACTACAGCATGGGTAAAAGTTTATGTCCACTACAGCCATTGGCTAACTCACTGTAAGTGATGGTATTTTGCATTTAAAAAAGGAGTACATCTGCACACAAAGCAGGACTCTTCAGTTTCAGGGGCTACTATGTCATCACGTGCATTTTGAGATCAAAGCCAGATTTTAGCTTTCAGGCAATTTATTTTTACACTGGCAATGGCCTGGCAGATCCACAACAATAAAATTGTGCAAAAGCCACAACAAAGCAAAACAAGCATTGACAAAGCCAAAAGGCTGACAGTGAGCACCAGACTTATTGGATTTGCTAATGGTTGTTTAGCTATCTGGTTTGTTAATGGCAACGCTTTTATTGTGGTGGGTGGCATATTTTCTGATTCTCTATAACTCTGATATGGCTTGGTTTTATCTGTCCCTCACCTTAAATGATAATGCTGTATGTGATGGCCATAATAAATGAACCATTAATACAATGGGGTAACCCGAAAGGTCCTGGACCTGGGTCATACAGTATTCGAAAACAACGGTCCATAGACTATTACTTTTCAATGCCAAACGTAGTCAGTGCTTAGTTATTAAATAAACATTCATGAGTATACAAATCTACTATGAATCAATGGATGCATCAATATAGCAAAAAGCAACAGCAAAAAATTAATTCCAAGGCAATTTATTCATTTATCGCCACTATTTAAGAATGTAAATAACTAACAATACGTAAGAGTCATACAGGTTGCCCCGAAGGGAGCATGCAAAGATAGAAGTGAATTAAATAGTGTTGAGTGATGAAAAGGAGAAAAGAATTAAGGAAATTACAGGCACATGCATCAAGCGTTTGCGAATTCGCTAAAATTGCGATTCGCAAAAATAAGGCATTTGCGATCGCAATTTGAAGAGTAGAAATGCATGAACCTTAATTTTGTGAAAATTGATACATTTTCGCAAAATTAAGGAATCGCTAAAAAATTCTGCGAAAACCATTGCGATTCGCAAGGAAAGAATCGCAAATAAGGAATCGCAATCCAAATGCATGAAAAATCGCAATTAGCGATTTTGATGAAAATCGCTAATTTGCAATCGCAATTTAAGAAGGGACCCAACCAGGTGGTAAAAATGAGTGCAAATCAGAAACAGCTGAACACCAACAGAAACATATATAAACACACCCACAATGAGGCCCCAGTTTTCAAAATGGCTGCTCTGTACCTGATGGCGAGGAGGATGAGGCTGCAAGCGGCTCAACAGAGAGGGAGGCAAATCAATGAGCGCATCTTCAGAATACGCGTCACTCTGCTTGGTCAGGAGGATGATGAAATATATGACAAGTATAGGCTGAATGGCCAAATGATACATGATCTGATCTATGAACTGGACCCTATCCAGCAACGACAGACCCATAGGACCAATGCAATCCCAACGCATGTGCAGGTATTATGTTGCCTACATCTACTGGCGTCAGGCACTTTTCAGGGAGTCATAGCAGTAGCAGGAGGTATGTCTCAAAGTGCAATGTCACGAATATTGGCTGATTTTCTTGATGCTATGATGGTACGGATACACAACCACATACGTTTTCCTACCACAGCCCATGAAATAGCTAGGACCAAGCAGGAGTTCTATCAAATTGCTGGATTCCCCCAAGTACTGGGTTGTATTGATTGCACCCATGTGGCGATATGTCCCCCAGCAGCTCATGAATATATGTATCGCAACAGGAAAAGTTTTCATTCCCTGAATATTCAGGTGGTGTGCAATGCAAAGAACATTATATCGGACATCGTGTCACAATTCCCTGGCAGTGCACATGATTCGTATATCTTCAGGCAAAGTGGCATTCAGACCCGTCTAGCAAGGGGAGAGTTTGGAGAGGGACATTTGCTAGGTAATTATGTGCAAAACATCTTTCCATACCTTGTACAAATGTAAAACTCAAACAACCACTGACAGCCTTTCTACCCTCTCATGTAGGTGACAGCGCATACGCCTTGCGAAACTACCTGCTGACACCATACCTAAATCCAGCCACAGCCGCACAAAGGAGATACAATGCAGTACATATCTCTACGAGGAACGTGATTGAGCGCACATTTGGCCTACTCAAGAGCCGATTCAGATGCCTCCATAACGCCGAAGGTGCATGAAATATAGTCCCGTCAAATGCTGCAAGATAGTGGCAGCATGTGCCATGCTGCACAACATTGCAACAAAGGGAGGTTTGGAAGTGGAGCTGTCTGACAGTGACTCGGAGGACGGAAACCAACAAGTGCCACACCACCCTGCCCAACAAGGCACAGGTGCAGCAGAAGGCCGCAGGCGCAGATTGGAGATTACACAGAATTAATTCTGAGGTGAGTATTGAAGACACAAACACATTCAATGAAATGCTAAGTATACTTTATGTAAATGTATTGTGACCGGTGAACATTAGCAAACAGCCAAAAGTGACTAATGTCACTATACTCATTTGAATACGAAAACAAAGAGAAAATTTAAATCAAATGTACTTGAAAGTCAGTGATATGGTCACATCGTGTCAATGGTTAAATCACCATTTCACTCAAAATGTCAGGATGGGAGACTAGCGTTTTTTCCCTCGAACACCCAGACGTCTGTCTTGCGCTGCATCTTCTTGCCTTTCGTTGGCAGTGGATGGGGTAGCGCTGCGCGTAGTGCGTCTCACAGCAATTGCAACAGGCACTGTGGTACCTCTCATGCTTGAGGCACACTCACTGCTGTCATCCTGTGCAGTCATGTGCACTTGCCTACCAGATGCATTCATCAGGTCTACTGCATTAGTCACTTGATGCAGTGCTTTGGCAACATCTCCACTACAGTGACCCATTTCCGTCTGCAAAGTCACTGATCTACGCGCCAGCAGTGTCGTGGCTGTGGCCAGACTATTGCTGGTCTTCCCTTGCTGTTTGAGTTGCTGCATCAGTTGGCGGTGCTGTCTGTTGCTCGCTGCATCCCCCTCCTACATGACCTTTGTGAGTTCCTGGACACTACTGGCCAGTACAGCAATGTTGCCTGACATCTGTGCAATTTCCTCCTTGACTAACCGAGTGTTCTTGCTCTGCAGGCGATGTGAGCGGAGAATCCGTCCCTCCAAACCACCCCAGACTGGATTTCTCGCCTCCACCTGCTGTGGTCTGCGTGCCCTGCGTCTTCTCCTTTGCGATCTACAAAAGCCTCTCCGGATCTGTGTTGGTGTGGGTGTTGCGATGTCTGTTTGCCGTACACGGACTGCAGGTGCAGCCTTGCCCTCATCATCGGAAGCCATGGGACGGAGTGTTGGGACAGGTGCCCTACGGGAATGAGGCACGCGTGACTGGGTATTTGGCAGAGCTGGTGTCTCCTCATGTTCTGATGCGCTGCTGTGTTGCATTTCCTGACCATCAATGTCCCCGGCCTCATTGAGTTCTGCATCTGTGAGGTGAAACAGTGCAAAACGGCATCAATATATGCTTGTGAGGTCATGTCACAGTTCTAATTTAATAAAATTATACATATTCTGAACATCTGCTACAGCATTTCTTACACTTTTGGGCATTTCTGTGTGTGTGTCATTGTCAGTACTTAGCCAGACTACAACTCCCATGATGCACTTTCCTCAGTAATCTAATAGGAAACAGGCTTTACAGTGTGTGCTCGTGCTGTGCTCTGCTGACATCCTGACTTATGTACTTGGGGCTATTGACACATGCATTTCTCTTACCTGCTGAGGTGTGTGCAGCTCCGGAGGTGTCCAGCTGCGTGACTCCAACAACTACTTCAGGCTGGATGGTAGACTCCACCAAATCCTCCATGGGAGTGTTTCCTGTGTGTGGTGGTGTGCCCCCTCCTGTCTTCTGTGCCTCCTTCATACGGTCTGCAATGCTCGCCTTGGCACAACTGCGTAAATCGTACCATCTCTTCTTAAGTTCCTCTGTTGAACGGTGAGTGACCCCAATGGCATTTACTTGGTTCTGAATCCGGATCCATATTTTGCATTTTTCCTGCTCTGGAACCTTCAGTAAGGCTTTCCCAAACAGCTTGTCATTGCTGTGCACTACTCCCTCTATTAAAGTCTCTAGTTCTTTTTCTGAGAATTTCATTTTTCTCTTCCTTGAACTTTGGCTGTCAACATTGTTAAAAAGCATTAAATTTGCTTGGTGAAATGTAATATTTGAAGGTTGGCATATCTGTATTATCTGGGGTGGCATGGTCAGCAAAAGAACGATGGATTAAACCCAGATCTCTTGACTTGGGGTGAGTGTTTGAAAAGTTTCAGCACTCCGTCCATCATCTAGTTGTTTTTGCTATGTTTGCCCTAAGAGGCACAGATATTGTTCCTGTGCCACTGGATTCACGCTAGCTTGGCTGATGAGGGGGGATACCACACAAGCGGTCCTAGGATTCTTGTTTCTGGTCCAGAGTGGACCTGGGCTGCCAGTTCGGGCTGGGCTGTTCCCATGAGGAGCAGAGTCAATACTGATTTGCATATGGCTGGGTCCAAACTGGGGTGGCATGTTGAGCAGAAGAACAATGGATGTAACCCAGATCTGGTGACTGGGGGGAGTATTTGAAAAGTTTCAGCACTCCGTCCATCATATTGTTGTGTTTGCTAGCTTTCAGAAATGTCTGGGATTGGTAGGTTTCCTTCGGTGGAGGCTGAAGCCTAAAATCCACAGCTACCAACTGATTTTGCTCGGTGAATGTAATAACTGAAGGTTGAGTTTTGAGCATTTCGTGTCACAGGCGCTAGGCCTAGCCAAACAGATGAGGTCCCATTTGTATTGTAGAATGCGTTGAAACACAGATTGGTGGAACATTTGTTTTTGCCAGTTGCATTTATCTGAATTTTCACAAATTTGTGCAGGAAAGTTGTGTGTCAGCAGCTGGTGCACCAACTTTTCAAGCACCATAATGCTGCCATTGTTTTCAAGACATATTAATCATGCATGGGCAAGGATGGATGGGAATAAGACCATCGGTTGAGAGAAGTCCTAGGTGTTTTGGATACCTAAGGTTTGACTGTTAAGTTTGCAAAACGCAAGTTTACACTAGGATCTGTAACTTACATGGTGAATGAAGTCTGTGAAAGGGCATATTGCCAAAACAAGAGATCATTGACATGATAAGGAGTGCACAATTCCCTGCTTCAAATGTGAAAGTAAGGCATGTCTTAGAACTCTCTGAATTCTATTGAAAGTTTGTACAAGATTTTGCATACAAAGGATATAGTATTAGGCAATTACTTAAGGATGCCAAATTGTTTACGTGGGATTATAACCCACAGAAGTGTTTTGTATTGATTAAGGTGATATATGCAAGACTGTTCCCTTGAAGAGCTTTAATTCTACTGAACAAAGTATCAAAACCATAGATGCCAGTGGCAAGGGACTAGGTGTAGTCCTGTGTAAAGCTGCTGAGAATGCTTAAGAGTGAACGATCTTGGCTGCATCCTGCTCTTTCTCTCCTGCACGAAATACATATTTTGTGAGAGCGAGAGATGTTGGCATGTGTTAAGACCATGAGAAACTTTAGCTAATATGGTAGAGTTCACAATTTACCCTGCGTACTGACCATAAGCCACTCACTACAGTGTTAACACCTAGTAGCGCATGCAAGACCACCCTGTGTATTGCTAGGATGTGTCTCTGACTCCTAGATTACATTTACAGAGTGCAGCATTTACCAAGAACTAAGAACAAGGTTGTAGGCTACTCAAGCAGATGTTCCTGTATCTAATAAAGAACATGTTCCTACTGTGGGGGACAATTAATATGTTACCTTGGCCGAGTTGCAAAGTGATGGCGCTATTTCCAAAAATGACTGGATTGCAGAGTATGATGGTGATGACATTCTTTGCAGTGTTCAGGATTCCTGGCCATGGAGGAACGATTGGTGTGAGAAACCGAAAAGGTTTTGGGAATTTAAGGGTAAGTTATCAGAGGATGGCAAATGTTTCTTGTTAAGCAGTAGAATTGTCCTACCTATGGCAATATTAAGTAGTATAGAGCGGGGGCATTTAGACATTGTCAAGTCCAAGCGAAGAGTTAAGACACAGTATTGGTAGCCAGGGGCAGGTTCTGATGCTGAAAGGTTTGTTAGGGGTTACACTGAATGTACCAAGGCTGACAAATCCCAGGTCAGATTTAGACCCTGTTGCAACCCGAGTGCCCTAAGAATACTTGGAAGCCTTAGCGATTGACATTGTGGGTCCCATTTTGAACTCATGCGGTTCCACCAAACATGTAATAGTGTTATTAGATCTTTTCTCTAAGTGGCCTTAGGTGGAAGTAGTCGGTAAAGCCAATTTAGACACCGTTGTGAGGAAGTATTGTGGCTCACTGGTTAGAGGCGGCAGACCCGAGAGCAGAGGACGGCCCGGGACCAGGGTTCGATTCCCGGCGCGGCAGGTTTCTGGACCAGGGTCAGCGGACTCGATAATTCTCTCACCTCGGTGCCCACTCTGATCAGCGATCACACTCGGCAACTCTGGGCATTAGCTTGCCTCATCTTCACTAACGGCCCCACCAGACCGCCGGGGATGCCTGGTCTCACCCTGGAGATACCCATTAAGGGACCATCTCTCAGGGAAGCCAGGAAGGGTTTCGCAGCGGTCGAAGCGCCTTGGGACCCTACGGGTAAGTAGTGCGCTATATAAATGCCTATACATACATACATGCCTATACATACAGTATTTTTGCCTGCGGCCATTCTGGGATCTCAACTCAGTGATAATGGTCCGCAATTGGTTTCCAACTATGAGAAGAGTTTTTTTCTCTCATTATGGTATTAAAGTCAAATGTATGGTACTGTTGAGGGATTCGACAGAGTCATCATGAGAAGTGTTCAGTTAGCCATTATGAACTGGAAATATTGGAAGAAGGAGCTCAGGAGGTTGGTTTGGGCACACAGAGTTGCTCCCACAATCATGGGGTTCAGCACTTTTAGAATATTAAAAGGGAGTCCACCTTTCACTAATGACAATGTGCCTGATCTTTGAACAGCATGGAGACTAGACTCTTTACATGGGAAGGGAGAATATTGGAAAGGTTCAAAAAGTAGAGAAGGAAAATTATGATCGTAGGCATGGGGTTACCTTGCAGGTGGATGACTGGGTGCGTTTTAAGAACCCCGTACAGTTGAGGGAAGTTGGAAGCTAATGTGCGAGACTGTTCCATACACACACAACAAGAATACAAAAATGGTAAGAAACAAAACACTAAAATATTTAAGGAAGGTGTGTATCATAAATAAACAATAATATAATGTGTTTAATAAGAAACTGTTAGTCCCAAAACAAAGTCCATCAGTATTCGTGGTAAGGAGTCAAGTGCTGAAGGGTTTGTACTCGGCCCAATCTGTAGAGGCATAGAAGGATGCACCTTGACAAGGCAAAGGCAAACGATGCCAGCCCCACAGCTGATGCCTAGTAGCCCCTGCCTGTCCAATGGTCCCACAAACAGGGTGTGAGACTCACCATCATCCACACCCAGATCCTGCTTGGACTTATCATCCCTTAGCCATCTTCAGCAGACCATGCCCCATATTTATTATAGTGTTGCATCATGCTTACGCCATGCAAAGGGGCATAAAAGTGATGCAATACTAAATTGTAACCACAGAGAAGGACCAGGGAGCGCTTATAGGTCCAGAATACGTGTTCCGATGGGGATCAAGTATTCCGACAAAGGGTATGCAGTTCCTTATGGTAAAAAGAGAGGGAATATGTGGTTGGTCATAAACTGGGGAGTCAGACTGGGGGTCCAATTCCTCAGGAACAAGAGCTCTCACACAGCCAGATGGGTGTCATGCTTCATCATAGGAATGGCCCTCCGCGCTGCGATGCCGGACAGGCACGCACATGGGGGGCTCTTTACCAGAGATCTTATGTTCCAATGCCGTATGTGAAGTGTGGGTGTACGGCTGTGGACATCTCTTGTCAGATACTGTACACGTTGTCTTTGGTCCCCTGTCCAGGATTTCCGCATGGCCAAGGCGTGGCCTGTCGCATTTTACACAGAGTCTTTTAACTCAGTGCCTGGGAAGGCCTAGCCCCTCTGATCCGGCATTGTGCGCGGGTCCTGTGGCTGCAGTTCAGAAATGGATTTCTTTTTCGTCATATTCATTCGTTCCATGGTTTCCATGACAACTGAACAGTGACATTTTTTTCAAAGTTGGTTATCACATCTCTTCTGCATGATTGCTATTCGTGGGAGGTAGACAGCCAGGTAGACTCATTTCAGCGTAAAGTACTAAAAGCTGCGTGCTTCCTGATGCTAACTGAAAGGCTGTGTGTGTGCCAAACTTGCTCTCGGCGGCTTGAGAATTAATTATATAACCCCAGACTTATACTTCCTTTACAAATCTTGTAAAATAGCTCTGGAGGATTACAGCCCCGGTCAGAGGTTTGAATACTGGCACACGTTCATCCTGCGGTCGACTGAGCAAGAATAAAACCTCCTGTTCACGCATCTGCCATATATATTGTTGTGGTATGGAGGTCACAGAAGAGCTAAGGAGCTTGCTGAAGTAGACTTCTGGACACTGATTGGCAAAACAATGTGCCATCTTTCCAATGTAGAATTTGACTATATAACACAACACATCCCATTGCAACTAAAATGTATTACACACTCAAAGCATAACATAAAATAGGATATGAGACTGCGTGTTCTCTTGGTTCCTTTGGGGACTATCGGCCACATGTATGTAGCTGGTTCTTAGTAGCGAATCGGGCTGTTTGCGACCAGTAAAAAGATTTTTCTTGTACCAAATCCTATTTTGCTATTTGGTAACCTATAACCAAATCGCAAAATGGGTTAGCGATTCTGCGTTAGGAAGGGGCATGTCAAGGGCGTCCCTTCCTCGTAGCAGCTCGCAGTGATATGTATGAATGTTTCGCAACCAAAATGCAGTCGCAAAACATTTGCTTTTTACCACCAAATTCAATTTGGTGGCAGCTTCCTCCCCTTTAGGAATGTATGTGTAAACGTCTTTTAAGAGCAGGCAGTGGTCCCTCTTAAAAAATGAAGAGAAAACTTCAGATTTTTCTTTTTCAAACGTATCCTGTTATCCTATAAGGAAAAAGGGATGCATTAAAAAAAACGTTGCTGTATTTAAAAGCAAACACAGACGTGGTCTGCTGTCCCCAGCATGCCACCATCCCTGTGTTTTTAGAGATTCCAAATGGGTTGCAGATTGCAGCCTACTTCCTGAATATTAATGAGGTAGGTCAATTGCGACCCCATTAGGAATCACTAAGGGCCAGATGTAGGTAAATATCATTTACCGATTCTAAAATACCGAATTTTACCGATTCGGTATTTTAGAATCGGTAAATAATATGTAGCTAATGATTCAGTAAATTTTACCGAATCAGTACAATTCAGTAAATACTGATTCGGTATTTACCGAATCGGTATTCCCCATTCATTCCTAAGGGCCCTGAGGCCCATAGGAATGAATGAGAATTACCGATTCGGTAAATACCGAATCGGTAAAAGGGGGTAGATTTACAAGGGTGGCAAGGTGTCACATTGACACCCTGTTGCACCCTTTATAGTGCATAGGTGCACATGTGGCTGACATACATGCCCTAAGGGCATGTATGTCTGCCACATGGCACAGTTGAAAAAAGCACAAAATTGCTTTTTTTAGGGTTTTTGATATTTACCACCAACTTGTAGTTACAAGTGAAAAGCACTCCTTAAATTACCGATTCGGTAAATTACTGAATCCTTAAATTAGGCCCCTACATCTGAAAAGCCTAATATCGGTCGGTAAGGCCGAAATTCGGTAATTTCGTCCGTTACCAACCGATATTAGGCTTCCTACATCTGGCCCCAAATGTGTTAAAGACACATTAGTACATAGGTGCTTGCAATTTCCTAATAGCAAATTGCAAAAATTCATTATTAGGAAATGGCAAATGCAAATCTTAGTTCATGTGGCATATTCAAGGGCTCTCAGCGGCGGGGTTTGGGACAAGGGGTGCTGTGTATTATGGCTAGTCTTTTGGGTGTATCACAGCTCATGTCCAGTCTAGCGCTTGCAAAGTCTCACTTGAAGAACAAATCATGTGCCCACTAGGGAACTTTAATGCTTGTCATTGCCTTCTAGAACATCCAGGTAATAGGAAAGAAGTTAAGGGTGCTGCCTGTTTGGACCCATTAAGGCCTGGAGAGAGCCTAGGGCAGAAACCCTACTCCCAGGTGCAAATAATTATTCTCATAAACCATCTCACTATACTCCAACGCATCATGTATGCTTTGCACAACTGACCTAAATAATAATTCAGTATCACTGCTACCCCCACTGCTGATATTCCATAATCTGCCTCTATCCGTAGCCCTCACTCCACTTTGCAAACATTCACTTATCTATTCTGTCGTTCCATTCCAACCTACAGAACAACTCCTTTCTACACCCCGTCTATTACTCCTTCTCTAGCCGAGATATTCCCTTTGTTTGACCCATCATCCGTTTCAATCTGTCCCTTTGGAATCTATAGAGCCACTTCCCTAAGGTCATCCTTTGGAAATAAGAATCACACTTCCATCACTCAGGGTCTTACGTTGACTCACAACTGCATACTCGCCTTCTGTTGTTGCTACAAAAACACAAATTAAAGTATTTCTCTGCCTATCATCAATCAACCCTATGATAACCGGGACTTCCCCCTGAAGCAAAAATCTAACCATTTGGGATCTGATAGAATTCACTTTTCGAGGCTCTAATTACCCTATGATGACGTGTGAGTTAGCATCATATGACTAACTAAGGCATTTACGTAAACGCACTTATGCTTATATCCAAATGTATGCGTGACCATATTAGTTTCTTAGCTTAGCCTGTGTGCCACCATTTTGTGTAACTCTCTGTGCCTGCGGGTTCTGCTCGCTCATGCCCCTCCCGCAGGAATACAGAAATATACTAAGACAGCAGTTTTCGTTTCTCGGCTTACTGTGGCCGAAAGTAACAAGTTCCGCTATCTGCAATGTTCTCATGCCCAGAGGCGCTGAAGCCTAGCTCCATGGCCTTGAGCAGAGATAATAATGTATCCCTCGCAGGTGCAGATGCCTGCTGTATGAGAGCATTGTTCACTGGTCTGGGGCTCAGTAGTTTTCCACAAGGGGCGTACCCTATTTACTGTGTTGCATTATAATGTATTGCTGTGATGCAGAGAGTCAGTCCTCTCGTTCGCACTCTTAGGAGTGAGGTCGGACAGGGCCCTCTCATATGAGTGTTATTTGGCCTAATAAAAGACTTTTGTTATACTTCTCCACTGTCCGGCTGACTTCCTATAAGGTAATTATAGGTGAGTGCTGTAAGTCACTCGGGTGGATTTGAGCCACGCTTATCAGATGGCGCCCGAATAGGGACCCCGCGATAAGGATCTTTCTCACCCGTAAGTGGGTAGCAGAAGACCGGGGACCCGCTGGTCGGCACGGTGGGTCCGGGATCCCATTTGATGCCGAGCTTGGTTCTCGCAGCGCTGCCCCACCCTGCTGATCGGGAGAGGTCCCGGTTCGGATCTTACGCCGGGGTCCAGAAGGCGGAACTTGAAGCTGACCGTGTTGGTCCTGGCAGCCGGAGGTGGAGAACGGTAGAGGTCGGTGCCGCCAACGGAAGGTGAGTGGTCCACCTGTGATTGCTGCAGGAACAGGAGTGTTCCGGGAGACTAGAGTGTCTCCGATGGTTTGAGGAGCTGGTGTGCTCCTGGGGCTAGTGTGCTCCGGGGAACTCAGAGTACGAGTTGGTGCTCTGACAGACTTGACGGGGTTGGGGGACGTATTTCGAGGTAATTGTTTGTAGCGATCCGACCGGATGGTACTGTGGTGACGGCGTGGCTCATTGTGGGCAGATTCTGGTGCGCTTACCCTGAACTCCTAGTGTGGTGATTCAGTGGAGGTGTGATCTGGGTTTCCCGCGGTAAAGTGCGCAGTGATCCGCAGTGCCGCACGGGTGGCGGATTCGTTCCCCTTCCTCAGAACAGTTAGTGTACTGTTCGGTCTGCGGTGGAGTCCAGGTTCCCCAGGACTTGGTCGACGGGCCTTGTCCCATTTGGTAACACGTGTTTGGAGATATTGTATATGTGTACGTGGTTCTTTGGTGTACGTCTATATGTTTGTGTGTGAATGAACTCGAGTTGAGATTCAAGATAAAGTAAAGATGCCGTGTTTTAGCAAGTTGCGATGTTTTGGATGTTGTTGTCGACCCTCAGATACTAGACTGGCCGAGAGCCAACCTGCACCCCCTGAAGGGACACCGAGTTTTGATATGTATGTTAAACATGGACTGGTCCCGATTATGTTCGGCACTTTGTGGCATCGATACACAGCTGATAATGTGGATTTACAATGGCCTTTGACGGGTTCTTTTGATGAAGCTAAATTGGATTATTTGCAAGATAAACTGTTTGCTAGGCGTAGCCGTCAGAGTATGTTTGACTCTTTGCGAATATGGCAGAAAGAGGTCAGGAAACGTAAGATGCGAGAGGAGAAAGAGGAGTATAAAAAGTCCACCCAGACTATGGCGCAGAAAGCGAGGGAACAGGTGGGGAATGAGAATGCATTACGCATGGAGCGCGCTGCTACGTAGTACGAGAGGACGACCCAGATGAGATGGAGGACATTTTGAATGCCCGACCCCCTCCCCCTTATGCCCCGCAGCCATTGTACCCCTCCTTGCCACTTTCGGCCCCTAGTAGCGCCATTCCAGGTCCTTCAGCGAGTGCCCCCCAACAATCCCTGCCCTCGACACCCCTCGTTTCTCTACTTCAGCCCACTTCACCCGCCCCCTCACCATTTTCCTTAGCACTCCCTACCGTCTCAGCTAGTACCACCCCCAGTCAGGAGATGCTAACACCGAGTCGCGGCGCAGGTAGCGGATTGCTTTCACAGGTACGGAAGTTGCTTACACGTTCTACAGTTGGTTTAGATGAAAAAAGTGTGGTGGCTAATCAGGCATGTCAATGGGCCAGGAATAATATTTATTCGTTCGAAGACATTTGGTCCACCATGAAAGATTTTGAGCCCTTGATGCAGCAGCACGCTTTGTGGCACATGGCTGGTGTATTGATACCGCTATGGGAACAGGGATATGGAGGTGTGGCTCCGGCGGTTTTGCGGGATATACAGGCTGGAGCGTACAGAACGAACACAGGGGTGAAGGAAGTGATGAGTAGTCTGCGCGCGCTATTGCAATACAGGAATGAATTGCCCTCTGCCGGTACACCCCATTTTCCAGGTCTCCAACCGATGCGAGAGGTGCACCCTATTTTTCATCCTGAGGTCCCTGAGTTGTTAGACCCACTGGCGAGGGCTGTTACAAGGAACAGAATTGATGCGCATTTTCAGGAGCAATGGGTGTATACGCCATGGAAGAGAAGTGAGGTGTTGTCATTGAAAGCTCAGCTGCCGGATTCTAGAAAGAATCCGACCGCCTATTACAAAGAGCTTACGGAAGCGGCGTCTTCTACTGTGATGACGTTGGCTGATGTTGAATTGTTTTTCGGGCTTTTGGTCCCGGTTGATGTGTGGCGACAAGTGAAAGGTACGGATCATACGGAGGAGCTGGGAGGTACATGGCAGGAGTTGCAAGATTGGGACAAGGAGCGTAAGCCAGGGGAGAAGCCGAAGGCTGAGATATTGGCTTTGCCAGGGCGTATTATAAAATATATGCATTCCCTCATCCCCCCGAAAAAGGTAGATTGGGACAAATTGACGGCTTGCAAGCAGAAAAAGGATGAGGCGGTCTCTGATTTCTTTACGAGGTTTGAGGAAACGTATATGGATTTTAGTGGGCAGGATGTGTCACAGGATGGAGGGTTACGGCTCTTCGTCAACAGGTTTGTCACAAACTTATTGCCTGAGATATCGGCCAGACTGCAAGCGTCGGAGAGCACGTGGACAACGTCCTCTCCTTCGGGAATACTAAGTATGGCGCAATATTACGAGCACAGGGAAAATGAAAATAAGGACAAACAGGAAAAGAAGGCTAAAGATTTGAAGACGAGGGTTTTGTTGCAGCAGGTGGCAAGAGGCAGAGGAAGGGGTGCAGGGCTGAGCCGCGGAGGTGGATTTGGAAGAGGTGAGAGCAGGGACAGGCTGTGTCTTCAACCCTTAAAAAGGGATCTTCTCCCTGTGTCCTTCAAAGCCTCACAGGCAGGCTTTTACCGTCCATACCTATTCCAACGTCGCTTGGTCAATACTTAGAAATAAGGGAAGCACTTTATTTGGGCCCCGCACCACTCTATAGTCTCAAAGAACACAATCTTCGGCTAAACACCAGGGCTCTTACAAGTCCATCCCTACCACTAAATCTTCTTTTTCAGAATGTCCACTAAGCCCTTCTTCCAGTATTTAGTCCATCATATTCCAGCACTGCACTTATTTCTTTCGGGGCCTCAAATTGTAGCGAGTGCTCCCTGGCACTTCGGGGTCGGAGAACAAAGCAGGTGTCTCCGTGGCAGATGCTGAACTTTCCGGTATCTCTTTGCTAGCAACAAAGGGAGTTGTCGAGCTCACAGAATTTTCAATGCCGCTTCGCTCTTCTCCAATCAGTGAAGCATCCGAGAAAGGAACATACCTCGGAATATGTTCAAACTCCTGGTCAGCGATGCCATCTTGTACCCATTGATCATAGGGCAACGGGAGCGGGACCCTCTTCACATGAGAGGCATGGGTCCACGCCTTTCTGCCGTCAATTCGTAGTGCAGTGCGCGTTGTCAGGAGCACCTGACGAGGCTCTGACCACCTAGGCTCCAAACAGGACTTCCGCTGGTATCGTCGCACCACGACCCAGTCCCCTGGGTGGATGGTGTGTCCGGGCCCCTCCGGCAACGGCTTCAGAGTGTCTGCTACCTGCTGATGAATAGAACGAAGATCTTTAGTCAAAGCATACAGATAGTCTGTCAACAGAGGATAAGGAACTTCGGAAAAACATTTTGGTCGGGGCACTCCCCAGATATTGGCCGGGCGGCCAAATACCACCTCGTGCGGGGAGACGCCCATTTTTGCATTTACAGTGACTCTTGTGGATAGCAAGGCTAAGGGAAGTGCGTCTGGCCAACGGAGACCTGTACTCTCACATATTTTGGCCATTTTTAACTTGAGCGTCCCGTTAAAGCGTTCCACCAGTCCTGCTGCCTGAGGATGCAAGGCCGAGTGGAACTTCTGGGTGATGTGTAAACCTTTGTATATATTTTTCACTAATTCAGCATTAAAGGACGTGCCATTATCACTCCAGATCACCCTAGGTAATCCAAAGCGGGAGAAATACTCCTTTATCAACATTTTAGCAGTAGACATAGCCGTGCAGTCTTTCGTTGGAAACGCCTCCACCCACCTACTAAAGGCGCATACGACTACAAGGACGTACTTCAAGTTGTTGACTCTTTCCATTTCTATGTAATCCATCTGAATTACCTCAAAAGGGAAAGAGGGGGGTGCAAAATTTCCAGTTGGGACAGGGGTACCCTTTCCAGGATTGTGTCTCAAACACACCATACATTGACGAACCAAATTGGTGGCCATCTTAGAGATATTTTTATTGCTCCACACCGGGTCTAATAGTTTGCAGATACCCTTCGCACTCACATGGGCAGGCCCGTGTGCCATCGTCACTACTGGAAGGACATACGCATTCGGTAACATCCATCTTCTCTTGTCTGTTACATCTGTCCAACATTCATCCGCATCCAGTCGTCCCTGCCCATCCTTCCATGCTCTCAATTCCTCATCCGTCACCTTACTTTGTATGTTCTTGACACTCTGTACCGTGTCTGCGAACATATGAATATCTGGGACCCATCGTGCTGGCCCTGCCACAAACATTCGTGGTAATTTTTCTCTAGCAGTCTCTTTTGCTGTCTCGTCGGCAAAAGCATTGCCTCGCCCGACATCGTCCACTATTGTCTTGTGTGCGCTACATTTTATCACAGCCAATCGTTTGGGTAATGTCAATGCCGTTAACAGTCGTAATATCAGTGGACCATGTTGGATGCGCTGTCCATGGGAGGTCAAGAATCCCCGTTCTGCCCAAAGTCGCCCATAATTATGAACCACGCCAAAGGCGTATTGGCTATCAGTGTAAACGTTCACATCCAACCCCTCACTCAACTCACATGCCCTCAGTAAGGCAATAATCTCAGCAGCCTGAGCAGAATTGTAAGGTATTCTAGAAGTCTCTACCACCGTCTGTAATGTTGTTATTGCATATGCTGATGTCGATGTCCCGTCTGGTAATTTAAAACAGGATCCATCAACATACAGTTCCCCGTCTGGTTCTTCCATGGGCCTGTCTGTCAGATCCACCCTCCCCTTTGTCTCCTCCTCAGTCCTATACACACAGTCATGTATGTCACCATTCGTGTCAGTGTCTGTGGGGATAGGTAACAAGGTGGCGGGGTTCAATGTGGCACACCTTTTTATTGTCACATGGGGTGCAAAAAGAGTCATCTCGTAACCCGTCAGACGAGCGCTTATTAAATGCTGCGTCTGTGTCCTGTTTAGTAAGATATCCACAGCATGCGGTACCATTACTGTGAGATCTGTTCCCAGCACGAGCCCTGCCGATTGTCTTATAGAGACCGCAGCAGCCGCCGTGGCTCTCAGACAACTCGGCAGCGCTCTTGCCACATTATCGAGCATTGCAGAGAAATACGCACACGGTCTCTGCTTTCCCCCAAAACACTGAGTTAGGACAGACAACGCGCAACCTTCCGCCTCGTGCACGTAAAGGACAAAAGGCTTCTGGTAATCAGGTGTTCCAAGAACTGGCGCAGAACACAGAGACTCTTTTAGTAACTCAAACGCTTCCTGACATGCGGGGTCCAGGGTAGGGGTTCGCGCACTTCTTTGGTAGTCAGATACAATAGGGGTTTTGTTAGTAACGCATAGTTAGGTATCCACTGACGACAATACGATGTTATGCCTAAGAACGCGCGCACCTCTCGCTGCGTGTTAGGTACTTGCATGTTAGTGATCGCTTTTATGCGCTCCGGCGTCAATCTCCTCCCCGCTTTCGAAAGGAGGTGACCGAGGTAGGTGACCTCCGTTCGACAGTATTGAAATTTCGGAAGGGACACTTTATGCCCCCTTTTAGCCAAATGGTGTAACAATTTCACAGTAGCATCCCGACAACCCTGTTCGTCATCCGATGCTATCAGGATATCATCCACGTACTGCAACATCACGTTGCCAGGTGGAAGTTCCAAATCATCCAATTGTGCCTTTAGAGCCTGACTATATATGCTAGGACTCTCAGTGTACCCCTGAGGAATTCTCTTGAAGCGGAAACTTCGGCCAGCCAATGAGAATCCGAAGAGATACCTGCTATCTTCATGTACTGGAATACTGAAGAAAGTGTTTTTCAAATCAAGGACAGAGAAATATTTTGCCGAAGGTGGAATCATTGTTAATATCGTAGTGATGTCCGAGACCACCGGATACTGTGGCTCCACTACTCTATTCACCTGCCGCAAATCGATCACATACCACACTTCCACAGAAACCACCCAACACCACTCATTTCTAGATATACAGCACACCAACTACCTACAATCACATCCCAAAACACATATCAAACACAAACCACCTGAAACAATCAACCCCTCCACCACCCAACAACCACCCAAAGAACAGAATAACATACTTTTAATTCAATTGCAGACTACTGAGCTCTCAAACATGACCTCAACCCTGCACCTTCCTCACCAACACACAGCTTTCACATCTCAAAGAATAAAGAGTATAGAAGTTTTTTTCAATCCTTGACAGAATCTTTCTCCTTGCACCCTTTCACTATAACCAACCCTAATTACAAAAAGGTTGGATCACAAAAAACACCACTTATACCTTATCGTACGCGCTACTGTACTACTGCCTCTCAATCCTCCCCAATATAACCATGTTAAATTACAGCTGGCCTCCTAAAGCTAGACAATAATAAACACAAGAATAACAGCTATGACAACACTAAGTACAATCAGGCATAAGCCAGATAATATCCAGAGGAAAAGTGGAGTTACCATACCATCTACCACACCACACCCAACGGACACTAACATCATCAGGTTAGACACATTTCTCAAAAATCCATCACCCCAATCCTGGTTACACAACTGTCCCACCATTGAAGTGAACCTCATATTATTGCCACTAACAACCATCTGTAAAATTATTCTTACCTAATGCAAGTTCAATGTGCAAGAACAGGCTCAATATCAACAAACTGATAATTAACTGGAATCTGGATTTATTCTTTATTACCAAAACATGATTAGAAGATGACATAGCTAAAATACTTCACAAAGCAATTGCAAGTAGATATCAATGTGATACACGAAATCCGCAAGGCAAAATGGGAAGATGACTGGATGTTGTTAGACCTGGCACCATTGGCGTGGGTCTCCCTTCCATTTTTAGCTGTTGTCTCCTCTGTTTTTGCTGGTATTAGATGCTCTGGGCGCTGTGCCACTGTCATTCACTGTCATTCAGTGCCACAGCGCAAATGCTCCCAGTGTATATATGACTGTGAATTGGTATATCCCTGATTGGCTTATTTGGTTTATCTGTTAGTCCCTAGTAGTAGTGTGGATCACTTATATGCCAGGATATAATGCTTCATGGGGCCTGTAACGGTTCAGTAGCAAACTTGTCCTGTCACTTAAAGGGTGCCCGAGCTACCATGATCACTCCAGTATTCAGACTACCCTCAAATGGGAGTTACTTGATGCTGAATGGTCAAGGATGCTGTGGGATGCTTCCGGGCATCGCATATCTGATAACCGTGAGTTCCAGGGTTACTACGTATGCAAGTATTGTTTCCCCCTACACATACAGTCAGGGAGGCGCTGCTATGGCCTTGATTAATATTTCATTAATATGGTTTGATACTTTGAGTAGAATGAAAGCCATTCTTATACAGAAATCCGTGCCCTTAACCTCCGCTTGAGAGACTTTCGATCTTCAAGTAGCAAGGTCTTCAGCAGTGATACAGGCACCTATACGTACAAATTGCCCTTTCCATTTCACAGAAATGGTAAATCGTATATTTAACATGTCTGACACGACAGGCATAGTCCACTTATTTAAGACCATAGGTTCTGGACTCTTAAGCACCTTTCAGGAGGTCCTCGGAGTTATACCAAACTTTATACACTCCATATTTGGAAGCATATATAGAGGGCTTCCGCTGATCCTGTTTCTAATAGCAGGCATCCTGATTGTAACGCAATGGTCATCCTAGTAACCATGTAGAGGGAAACAGCACTCCTGGAGCAAAAATACCCTGATCTCATGGTACAACTTCTAGGCACACCTCGCCTAAGGAAACTAAGTGCTTCTTGGTTCCTGTCATTTAGACCAGTCTGGATTAACTGCATGTTACCTTTCCTCCGATGCCTGTTTTGCAGAGAAGAATGCGTGTTGGATCTCGGCCTGACACTCCCATCATGTGCGCAACCGGACGTTGATGCTTTACTGGACCCAGTGTATTCCCATGTT
Organism: Lissotriton vulgaris; assembly: GCF_964263255.1. Classification (NCBI taxonomy): domain Eukaryota; kingdom Metazoa; phylum Chordata; class Amphibia; order Caudata; family Salamandridae; genus Lissotriton; species Lissotriton vulgaris. The sequence goes on from NC_141687.1 coordinate 255,565,499, forward strand.
GATGTTGGCATTCTTAGAGCCACCACAGGTAGTATCAGCTCCTGTTGGTATAGACACCGAATCCTCCTCTGACACCCAGGCCCTGGCTGGTGCACAGGCTGCCCCAGCACCGGCTGTGGACAGTACGGAAAATCATCTGTGCTCAATTGACATAATCTGCGAGGTGTTACAGGGACCGTCGACTGTGGAGGCAAGCAACGAAAATGTTGCGTCTACCAGATAGGACACATAAACACTTGACTCATTTGGCACATCTTGTGCTGGGAAAAAATTCTACTTTTGGAAAACAAACAGAAAAATTAGGACTCCATTTGAAAATTGACATTATTTTGAGCATGTATGGCTTTCAAATGCTTGTAATAGTTCAGCCTATACCTACGGACATATTAGAGCTGTAGCTAAAGTGTCAATTTCTAATATTTTTTCATTTTTAACACTTTGTAGACCCCTTTTTAACATTTTCAAATCATTTTTTTTAACCCAACGAGACACTAATGTTTTATCTATTTTGTGTACAAGTATCTAGTCCACCTAGTAATACATTTAGATTTTAACAATGTCGTCCATTCGGAAGAGGAGTGGGTGTTATATTCCATATAGGTACCATAATATAGGTCTCGGTAATCTCATTACCTTTCACCTATAATCCTCCCTACATTACACTTGTCACGGTTTACAGGGACTGACCTTTTACCTAGATATTACACTCCATTCAGAACACAGGTTTTCCCTAGTTCGAAATCCCATACATTATAAATGAGGATTCTTGGAAGCACAGCAGGCTTACCATCTCCTGTATAAAATCTATGTATAAAGTTCATACCCGACGTCATTCTTCGGCTGACACAGTAATACAGCAAGGTAGGACCCCTGAGGAGACCTATGGGTATATATACATCACATCTTGCTAAGATAGATAGAAAAGACTAGACTTCCCGGCCGACATACTGACCAGAGACGCTGAGGTTCCTGCATGCAGATGCTCCAGCTTGCAGCGGTCTAACATCCCTCGTGGGGTGTCCAGCTCAAGACCAGGACAGGGTCCCATAGTCTCTCACTTCAAGTAATGGGGTAGACTGAATCCGAGAGGGATTCTTGGCTTAACACCTACACACAGGCTAGGTACATCTCGTTAGGGAGACATCCTAGGAGTATGCATCTTTTATCATGTGTTTTATATACTTGACTGTATTCATGATTCAGTAAGATGGTAGAACTATACCATCTTTTTACATTTATAGTACTGTTAATCATTTATATCTTATACTGTCTAACGGTTGTTGCAGCACATCTATTCTACACCATGATAACAATTTTTCAATAAATGCTTATTGAAAATGCCCAGCCTGTTTATTCTGTGTATCTCTCTGAGACAGACTAAGTAAGCACGAGTGACTGGGCGAAAAGTTCTATATTGTTTCCACGGTCCTGAGGGATCAGGGTTGTCATGTCGATGGTTGCCAAGAACTATTCTCTCCTTGGTAAGAGGAGATTCAGTGGCACTGTGAGCTAGTTAGTACAAAACGGCCAACATACCCGGTGGGGTTAATCAGAGTTCGTCTGACACCAATCCTACAGTGTATGTTGTCCAAACGCGCAGATCCTGTATACTTCTTATAGGAACTACACGACAAAAATGTCCAAAGTAATTAGAACAGTCCACATTAGTAGTTGCCACAGAATTCTTCTTCTGTTCTTTATTTTCATTTGACACAGTTCAACATAGATGTAGACTCTAGCCAACACATGTTTCGTCTGTATGGAGTAAGCCATAGACTTCTTCAGGGCCAACTCTCCAGTGGACTGTTACTCTTCTTACGAGATACATGGATATCGTTCAATGCCCTATGATTGAAACTTGAGCACTTAGCGCCTTGCTAGTTGAGCTCTTTTCACTTTCCTGATATATCGATGTCTGAATTATCACGCTTTCTGACGTCACAGGAGTAACCTACTTGGATCTTGTACCTTCATGTTTTATACTACTACTACTACTCTGACCTAGCTTGATTGCTGTTTGCCCTGAAAAAGTCTATGGTTTACTCCATACAGACAAAACACGTGTTAGCTAGAGTCTACATCTATGTTGAACTGTGTCAAATGAAAAAAAGAACAGAAGAAGAATTCTGTGGCAACTACTATTGTAGACTGTTCTAATTACTTTGGACATTTATTGCTCAGGATATTAACCCCTTTTTTTATGGCTACACGTGTGGGCTTTTGTCTACGCAACTGGTGATGGCGGGTGACTGTTACATATATCCTTTGAGCATTCTGATCTGTCAGCTATGACTCTACACGACTCAGCTCATTCTATACCCTGCCATCTATTTTTAACATAGTGATATTGTTTAGGCCAGATCGTGTGACTGGTTGTTGGGCACAGTGGAATTCTAAGTTGGACTTTTGTGTGGATGTGTTGACATGCACCTCTGCTCTGAGTGCCCCAGCTGCATGGATATCTAATTACCTAGTACAGATTTTTGGTCATGAGCGAACGCACACAGATCATGCATGTGCGCCATGACCTATTTGTTTCTTTGGTAACCCAGTCTTGTTAGACAGGGAGATAAACACCAAGTACTACCCTCATTGTGGTGGAGAACTAATGCCCTTAGCACGAGCTAAGTGACACAAGTGTGGTAAGAACACCCAGGGTCTTAAGGCATTTTTTTGAAGACCCAACAATACGTAATACACAAGAGGCAAGTATAGGAACAGGACAATTCTTAACGTTGTACTGCAACTGATTTATTAATTGCATATTTGTTGAGGCATTTTGAGTGTATATTATGATCTGGTGATCACAAATAAGTGAAGGGGAGAGGATGCAGCTTTACGGCTAGAGAGGTTGACCTCGAAGCTGGGGAACCAGGTTCGAGTCCTGGCAATGACGCTCAACATCCTGTGATTCTGGGCAAATCCCTTAATCTCCCTGTGCCTAATAAAAATTGTGTCCTTGTGTAACGAAACTGGTGCTCATGTAAAGCGCTTTGATTCCCGATATCTTCGGGTCTAGTTCGCACTATATAAATCTAACAAAAACAAAAAAAGGAAACATGCAGTGGTAAGTAAGGCTTTTTGAAAGAACATGCAGCAATTCAAAACAGCATAGACTCCTTTAAGCCAAGGAGGTTGAGAAATTCAGCGAGCGCACACATATTATGCTAAAAACAACACAAAGGACAGAGCAATACTTTATCGGGTCTCTGTCTACGCACAATAAAATTTTGCTAACCCGGTTTTGGTTGAATATGTTTGACCTCCTACTTGCCAGACCAAAATGTTCTTTTAGAGGTATGGTGACAGCTTCCTGCGGCTGCGACAATCAGTCTCCGCAGGACATGCTACATTTTATGTTTTTATGTACTTTTTATGCTTTCCCTCATAAACATTTCCTCGTCCCTATTTTAAAAAGATTGAATTTTAATCAGGTTCAACCCGCACTGATGTACTTGCAATTATTTAATGATGACTGTTTACCTTTTATACTGGGTTTTTTAAAAGCATGTGTTATTTCCAGGAACTACATGGATCAATAATGTATGCTATCCTCTGTCCTTCCTATATCTATTTATTATCTTGTTTTTTATTGTATTTCTGGCACTCTTTTATTGATGAAGCTTGGATCGTTTTAACTGTATTACTGGTGCGTAACTTTTATGTTTTTTTAAAAACCCGAATAAAGTTTATAAATTGAATTGAATTGACTCCTTTATCTTTATGCATTTATCTATTCAATAAAAAGGGAGTCAAGTTGATCTGTGGTCGACAGCTTTACAATCTCATTTGAGATCATCATCAGGACAACAATCTCATTTGAGATCATCACCAGGACAAGGTGTGTGAGCACCTAGTATTTTTAGGGTGGCAGTGCCAAATCTACCAAATCTACCAAGTTAATCGCATTTCAGGGGGATAGGTGTGGGATGCCTATTCCATGTATGCTGCCTGGCGGACTAGAGAACTGAAGATTTCATAAACGTATTGCCAGACATCCGAGATGCCGCACAGGAACTCCGGTATCTCCAATCAATACGTGTGGGTTGTCATTTGCAGAAGAAGTCCACTTAAGAGGACGCTTAGGTGTTTCTTCCAGTTATGTGAATTAATTCTGATTGTCCACCTGTGGGTTCGCTGCCGACTGGGCTAGCGAGCTCGCGGCTTGAAGCGCATACTGAGCTGTGACACCGGAGCTGCCGCTCTGCGTCTCAATTCACTCTGCAACCTTCAAGTCGTGGGCTTGCCAGCCCAGTCGGCAGCGAACCCACAGGTGACCAGGGCCTGAAAAGGCTAGTTGAAGTAAGGACTGGAACCCCCAAATAGGATATTGGGATTGCTGAAAGTCCTGAGGGGCTGGGGTGGGAATAAACACACTAGTAAAAAGGGAGCAGAACAGCCTCTGTGCATATAAAAGTTACCTTTGTTTCCAGGAAGAATTGCTAGCAATGGGGCCTGAACTCATCCTAAGGGCGATGGAGAGACACAGAATCTTGATAGAGATGAAAGCTTAGTCATTTGAACATTTTAGAGGCGTATTTCATTGGAGGCTGACAACCAGGCGTGATCTTTTCAGTACAGGTCTTTGGGGCATTGTTTACATACACATAAAAATAATCCCTTTACTTTTCAGTGAGAAAGCTGGTTCAAAATGTGCTTTTATTTATTAATTAGTTTACTTCATTTACTTATCTCTCGATTTATTTATTTCTCCTCAAGTAAGTCCGGTTTAGTTTGCCTGCACTTGGGTGATTTATTTTAATACATGATTTGTACACTCTGAATCACGTTTAAGCTGTCTGCCCAAATATGGAGCACTGTGTATAACGTTGTGTCTTTCTACATTGTTTCTTACATTTTCCAATTTCTTGCTATCTCAGAAAGCCTTCTCCGATTATACTCTTAAAATCCTGCATGAAAAATGTACCTTGATATACTTTCTTTCGGTAGGGTGTTAAAATATCGATTACAAAAATATAGCTGACATAAATATCGTTGTAAAAATATCGTTTACAAAAATATCGACACCCTATACTTAAACAGGTAAGTACATAAATATCGACTCCAAAATATCGTTGTAATTAATATAGATGTAAAAAATATCGACTTTTTAAAATAATTAAAATTACATTAAATAATAAATAAATATAAGTACTATTAACAAAATACATTACATTACTTTTTTTTTTAACTATTTCAAAAAAAAGTACTACACTTTTTAATTATAAACTTAATAAATGTGGACATATAAATTGATTTTACACATTACTTTATATAACAACAATAATACATACATATAATTAAAATACCCCTTTACCCAAAAACCCAAAACTGACCCTGAACCCTAAAAATACCCCTTTACCCAAAAACATTTTCACTAAAAAAATCCTGTACACACACCTAAAATTAATTAAAAAATTAACATAATTAATTACATAATTATTATTCAATTAACGAATTGAAATTAATTAACTATTATTTATTACACTATTTATATTCATGTAAAACATTAATTAATCTATTATTTCATTATATTTAAATACCCCTTTACCCAAAAACTGAAAACTGACCCTGAACCCAAAAAATACCCCTTTACCCAAGAACTGAAAACTGACCCTGAACCCTAAAAATACCCCTTTACCCAAGAACTGAAAACTGACCCTGAACCCTAAAAATACCCCTTTACCCAAAAACAGAAAACTGACCCTGAACCCTAAAAATACCCCTTTACCCAAAAACTGAAAACTGACCCTGAACCCTAAAAATACCCCTTTACCCAAAAACTGAAAACTGACCCTGAACCCTAAAAATACCCCTTTACCCAAAAACTGAAAACTGACCCTGAACCCTAAAAATACCCCTTTACCCAAAAACATTTTCACTAAAAAAATCCTGTACACACACCTAAAATTAATTAAAAAATTAACATAATTAATTACATAATTATTATTCAATTAACTAATTGAAATTAATTAACTATTATTTATTACACTATTTATATTCATTTAAAACATTAATTAATGTATTATTTCATTATATTTAAATTACTTCCCACCCTACTCCCCTATAAACCCACAACCCGCTACGGAACTATTAATACTAAATTCCACTGAAAATACATTATTAAATAATAATATACTACTAAAAATACTACTTTGACTACAAATATTCATTAAAAACACTACATTACTTATAATTATTTAAAAAACGATATTATTGTAAACTATGTTTTTGTAAACGATATTTATTACAACTATATTAATGTTAACGATATTACTTACCTGTCTGTCGATATTCTGGTCAGACGATATTTTTGTCATCGATATTTCTTCCTGTAGATATTTTTGCAGCGATATTTAGGTTAGTCGATATTTTTACAACGATATTCCTGCTCTGTACCCTTTCTTTCTTCAGTGACCCTCTCCTTACCTTTCATCCTCTGCATGCCTTCAATTTCAGTATATTGCCTCCTCTAAGTATCACGTCTGCCTCAATTTTTATTGCAATTTTGCAATTGGCTGAACCCTCATTTAATAGAAACCAACCTTATTACATGGATCACAACCTCTGCTCTTTAAAACTATATCCCTGTAACCTAACATTGACCACTAACCTTGGATTCTGGAGTGCCGTGCTACTCACCATAAAACTCTTCAACGCTTCGTCAAAGTAGGAAAGTGATATATAAATCCAACTCCATTTACCAATTACTCCCTTGGCCTGAATTGTGGGTAAGTCAGAACGGGAGCCACTCCTGCTGTGGCAGAGTGTCCCTTTGACAAAAACAGGGCAGAAGAGAGAGAGCAGTTCACATGAACTGACACCCACAACTCGAATTTCAAAGGACCTGACACTAAATTGGCTTTTTGGTTGGATTTAAACTATAAAGGTGGGAGCATGAGTCCTACACTTGGTTCAAATGCACAGTTTATCAGGAAAAAAAGATTGCCACAACTTCAAGTTGATGCAACCAAGGATAGGGACCAAGGCCCGCCAGTCTCCAAACTGGGTGAGGAACCATTACTCAGAAAGACAAGAATACATTACTTGTGCCTGAAGCATTTGCCTTCTACCTACCTGCCAAGACCATTATGCCTTGGAAAAAGGAAAGAGCCGGGAGGGATCGAGGTCCAGCGGGGATGCTGCTCAGTGGATTCCAGTGTTGCGAGAGAGTCATCTCTCTTGCGGAAGTCGGTAATCCCAGTTGGTGCTGCTGGCAAGTTGTTGGTTGTCACCTGTTTCCCCATGCCTTTTGGAGGCTGTCATCCATGTCTGTAGGCCCTGTATGCCAAGAGGGCACCACTGAGATTAAAGGGGCCATCGCCTGTTGCAGATGCCATTGTTGGGCAGTTGCCCAAGTCCCTGACTCCCGTATACAGGAGGGGGCCACTGAGGCTGTTGGGATTGTCGCCCTGTGCAACTGACCACGTTGAGACCAGCATCCGTTCTCTTGACCTCCATATCCCAGGAGGGGGCCACTAGGACCATTGGGGCCGTTGCCAACGTCGGAGACGTGCCTCTGTGAAATGAAGAGGACTTGGAACCAAGGTCAGAAGCTGCCCTGCAGCAGCACCCCGATTACACCACCTTACCGGCAAGAACCACGAGGATGGAGAAGCTGCTGCACTCTGCAGCCTTTGTAGCCTGGACCGCCTCAGCCCACTGGTCTGGCCCACTGACTGTGGAAGGAAGCCGTGGAAGCAGCTCATCGCCAAAGCATGAGAAGACGCCCCGGCTCCCAGACACTTCCGAAGGCCAGGGTTGGGTAGGACTGTAGCAGAGCCACAGGTCTTTGTAAGGCTTGCACCAGCTTGGCTGAGTAGCACTGGAAGAGCTGAACTTCCAAGACCAAAGACAGTCTTGGATGCGCACCAGTAGCGTGGGCAGCACCTCCACAGATGTGCCAGGGACACTTTGGTTTGCGTCACGTAGGGGGGAGAAAGAGGTTGAGGGTGGGGGGACAAGGCCCAAACCAGCACTAGGACGCTAGCCTTAAAATACTTAATTTGTGGATAATTTAGAGTGCTGTGTTTTGGATCTATAAATAAAAACTGCATTTCCCACCAAAGGTAAGTATTTGGTTGGACAATCATACTATTGGGGTCACTGTGGGTATTTTGAGTCTTTAGCCTATGCCTACCTTGCACCTACCTACCGCTGAAGAGTCTAGGACCACTTGGCCCGTGCTACCACTGAGTGTCATCTACTGAAGGGGTAGTACTTGTCCCAGTTGAAAAGGGGATAATGTAGTGACGCAAGGGTCTGTGCATGCATGGGCTCAGGTGGCATGCAGAAGAATGCTGTGAAAATGTAATGATGCATCGACTGTTGATGTCTGTGTGCTGGGGGAAGTGTATGGGTGGAGTACAGTTGGAGGATGATAGACCCCCCTAACAGGAACCTCGGGCTTTGGCTGCAACATAAAGACCTAGGATAAAATAAAGAACGTATCTGTTACCTGAATGGCTGTTGTGTTAAGAAGCTTATATCCAAAAGTTATGTTCATTTGATTTATAATGTGCACGAATGACCCCCCCGCCCCAAAGGAGGGGTATCTCGGCGCAGCACAGCAAAAGGCCTGAAATAATGCAGTTGCTGCTGTCAAGGGCACTGCTACCAATAGCTAATTTGGGAACAAGAAATGAGTGCAGGGACCCAACTTTTAGTTAGGAGTCAGTGCTTTCGACCAATAGAGCTGCTCTATGCCAAGGCTCCATAGTCTCAAGTCTACCTCATGCTACTTTCTTTTTTCTTCTTACATTTCCAATCTTGCTCACTCTTGCACTTCTTTTTAATCCTGGTTGTCTCCCTTTGTCACTGTTTTCTTATCTTTCTCTTCTTCTTTCCTCCTTTTCTGCATCTCTCGCAGTCAAAGTCTGATGATGAATAATAAGCCCAGGTCCCTAAAAACAAGCGCTGGTAGACACAACTTGCAATTAATCAGTCTACTTATCCCTCAAGCCGAGAGTGCTGACCTTTTCTTCTGCTGAGAAGTACTGGTTTTAAAAGTAGGTTCGAAAAGTCTGCGAGTACCAGAGAAAAGCGATTATGCTGTGAGCTGCCTGAAACAAACTGCCTATGAGAAAAATCATGAATTGCCCTTCAGAAGCTCTCCCTAGCGAGGGGAACTGGGGCTGCGAGCGACTGTTGTCTACAAAAACGTGCAATCTGGAATTATAATTTTAATAGCTTCGTGATTACCGCATTTTGAGCGCTTTTAACTCGTTTTTAAAATTGTTTGGAATTTATTCTGGGGGCTCTAAAATTAAGGGGAATTGATACCTTAGGCACTCTGACACCCTAAACACCTATCTTCCTCTTTTAAATCCGCCCTACCGCTCCTCAGCCGACACTCGGCCGCGGTGGGCGCCATCTTGAGTGAGGCAGTCGGGGAGAGCGCTCTAGTCGCGCCCTACTCCCGCCCTCCTGGTGTATTTGAATCGAACTTGTGCAGAGCTCTGCGCCCTTCAGAAGCTCTCCCTAGCGAGGGGAACTGGGGCTGCGAGCGACTGTTGTCTACAAAAACGTGCAATCTGGAATTATAATTTTAATAGCTTTGTGATTACCGCATTTTGAGCGCTTTTAACTCGTTTTTAAAATTGTTTGGAATTTATTCTGGGGGCTCTAAAATTAAGGGGAATTGATACCTTAGGCACTCTGACACCCTAAACACCTATCTTCCTCTTTTAAATCCGCCCTACCGCTCCTCAGCCGACACTCGGCGGCGGTGGGCGCCATCTTGAGTGAGGCAGTCGGGGAGAGCGCTCTAGTCGCGCCCTACTCCCACCCTCCTATCTCCCTACATAATGTGCAGAGCAACCAGACGGCACAGCGGGCTGGCGCAGTGGGCGCGCCGGATACGCGCCGAAGCCGCGCCTAAGCCAAGCCCGTCTGCGCCCGTCCGCGCCAAGACCGCGCCAGGCGCAGGACACGCTGCTTCCACTTCCCCTGTACTCAGGTACGACTCTTCTGAGCTGCTGTCTATGCGCCCCTCCTTACCTAGTCCTTCCTGTTGTGTGCATTCCTTTTCTGACCACCTTGGTGGCCCTTACACCTGCCGACCGTGTGGTTGGTCATCCTCCAGCCCCGCCAGCCCCATTACCCCCCTCGTCCTCGGCATAAGACAACCTCCTTTAATGGTGGCCTTATCAATGCCAGATCCTTAGCGCGACATGGACAAGACATCCATGACCTTATCATAACAGCCAATCTTGATGCCTTGTTCATTACCGAATCTTGGTTGCATGATGCTTCAAATCCCGATCTTGCCACCGCTCTCCCCCCTGATTACACCATCTTCAGGCGAGACAGACCCATTGGTCGGGGAGGCGGATTGGCCATCATTGTAAAAAAAGCACTCAAGTGCCACACATTTGATCTGGCTTCCTTCAAGGACTGTGAATCCCTGGAATTTGTAATCCAAACCAGTTCCTCCTCCGCCTTTTCTGGAGCACTCGTCTATCGCCCCCCCGGAAATGCCACTACTTTCCTGGACTCCCTTGATGAAACTCTGGCAGCTTTTCTCACCCATTACCCTACCTTCACCCTTTTTGGAGACTTTAATCTTCATTTGGAATCCGATACTGACCCCCACACTCTCAATTTCCGCCACTCTCTTGAGATTTTTGGTCTTTCCCAATTAGTCTCCCTTCCTACCCATAGTGCCGGGCACACCTTGGATGGCATTGGCACAAACTTGACCTCCCTAGATGCTTCCACCCCCGTGCCACAAATATGGACAGACCACTGTCTCATTCCCTTCTCCATCAATAACAAAACCTCGCCCCCCCTCCCATTAAACTCTCTCACACCCCCTTCCCTATTAATTGGAAAAAGGTAGCTGAGTATATCAAACTCAACCCACAACCGGTTGTACCCCCCCCCTTCCATCACGGGTGACGCTTCACTAGACTCCACAAATTTCCACCTGTGGATTGAGAGAGTAATCTCTGCCAATGCAAAATCCGTCATCCAAAAACCTGTCCGAGGAAAAAAGAAACCCAATGCCACCTGGTACACTCCGGCCCTCGCTGACTGCCACCTTAAGTGTAGGCTTTTGGAGAGAGAATGGAGAAAAACCTACGATCCAACGTCCAGATCCATATACATTCTCCAGAGAAAGCAATATCTCTCCAATATAAAAAAAGCAAAAAAGGCATTCTTCAATCAAGCAATAGACTCTGCTAAACAGAAACAACAAACGATTTTCAATATCGTAAAATCTTTTACTCATCCCAAAGCACTGGCACTCAAAATCCCCCCCTCGCAAGCCCTCTGTGATCAAATTGCTGATTTCTTTGAGGAGAAAATTAATAATATCCACAAGGACTTCCCCCCCTGCACCTATTCCTACCCTAGAGCCTGACACAACTAATCCCTCACTAAACCAATTCAAAGCAGTCTCCCTATTGCAAACGCATAAAGCCATACTAGCCTGCAAATCAGGTGCACCCACGGACTCCTGCCCCCCAGTCATCTTGCACCATCTTATTGAGGCCGTTAACCCTCTAATCAATGCGATTGTGAACGAATCCCTCGACTCCGGCATTGTTCCTTCTGAGTGGAAGAAGGCCACAGTCAAGCCCCTCATGAAAAAGCAAAATAAATCCCCTACTGATTTGTCTAATATGCGCCCCATCTCACTCCTCCCTGCGCTAGGCAAAATCACTGAGCAACTAGTTCATGAGGAATTGAAGAATTTTGTGGAAAATCATTGTATCCTGCACCCACAGCAATCTGGCTTCCGCTCCGGCCACTCCACAGAGACCGCTTTGATTGAGTTGTCAGACATCATCAAGTTCTTGCAGGATGAGGGCAGGCAGGCCGTCCTCATCCTGCTCGACTTAACCGCGGCCTTCGACACCATCTCACATGCTATTCTAATCAATAGGATGCGTGAGATTGGTGTCTCGGGCTCCGCGCTTGCTTGGATAACCTCATTCCTGTCCAATCGCTCTCAAACGGTCTCCTTGGGCCCCTTTCTTTCCGGTGAACGATCCATCATCTCAGGGGTACCTCAGGGTTCCATCCTGAGCCCCCTCTTTTTCAATGTATATATGGCCCCCCTTCTCACGTTGATCGAGTCACATGGGATTCTCGTGACATCCTACGCTGACGACACCCAGCTTGTCGTCACTATCGATAAAAGACTTCCGGATGCTGCCATCAGATTCCAAAACTGTCTGTTAGAAGTCTTTTCTTGGCTTAACCTGCATCATTTAAAATGCAACAGCGCCAAAACAGAAATAATTCCCCTAGGTAAAGGCACATTCTTTTCCCCCAAAGACTGGTGGCCTCATAACTCCGAAGCACCACCAAGCGCGGTCGCTTCAGCCCGCAACTTGGGCGTTCAATTTGACGCTTCCCTCAGCTTCGATGAACATGTGCGTATTACCGCAGGGCGCTGTTTCAGTCTGATCAGGCAATTAAAGAAATTTTTTAATTTTCTGCCCATCACAGCCAGGAAATCAGTCGCGGTGGCGCTTATCCTCTCCCGGCTGGAATATTGTAACGGCCTCCTAGCAGGCATCAAGAAGTCCTCTCTGAAAAAGCTGCAGAGTGTCCAACATGCAGCAGCCAGGCTTGTTTTGAAACTCCCCCGTAGGTCCTCAGCCTCTGCAGCCCTCAACACCCTCCATTGGCTGCCCCTCCATAAGAGAATCTTATTCAAGCTCTTAGTCACTGTATTTAAAGCTAACAGGGGCTTGGGTCCATCCTACCTGACCAAGCGCTTCCAGCGTTACACTCCAACCCGCTGTTTGAGGTCATCTGGCGCCAATTTCATTTCTGAACCCCGTATAAAACTAAAATCCAAGGGTGGAAAGACCTTCTCTTTTCTGGCGGCTAAGGCATGGAACCGTCTCCCCCCCAACCTTAGGCACGCTCCCTCAGAAAGCCTATTTAGGAAATCTCTGAAAACCTGGATTTATTCTCAGTCCGACTCCTCAGTTCTCGCAGCTATTTGATCCATGCCCCCCTAGACGACCTTCTGTGTGCTCAGCGCCAAGATTCTCCCTCCGGAGCGAAAGTTAGCGCTTTACAAATGCCAATAAATATCAAATATCAAATATCAAGAGAGGGACAACGTAGCTGAATGGGGAAAGCTGTGCAGACTGTGCATTGAAAAAGACAAGTAAATAAGGGGGAAATAAAACCACATTTACAGGCAGAGTACCGGGGTTCCCATCTTACCAGGGAGTACTTTACTCTAGTTAAAGAGTTATTTAAAGGTGAAAAGTGAGAAATATTGCTTTTGAGGCTCCCAGATATGCACAACTCTGGCATATAGTCCGGTCAGCAGAGCCAGTCGGGTACGGCCGTTGCCCACCTGGGGCTACCCGGGTCTTACTGCAGCAGAAAGGGAAGGATGAAGGGGTGATCCAGGATATGGGAGGCGCCAGGAGTGAACCACCGAGGGTGGTATGACCGGGAACTGAATGCTGGATGCTGACACCAACAGGTGCATGAGCATCCTGCGCGCAATCTCCCAATCAAGCAGGTGTACACACATGATACATCTCGAGACCCACGCATCTCAGATAGCCAACGCTACAGAATGTCTTGTGCGCACCTACACGTACACTGCTAGGGAGAGATCAGGCGTGTTGTATACACACGGGTGAAGGTCTACAAGCATCTATAGGCAGTACACAGGCAGCCACAAAGGCAATGCGATCCCCTGTATAATACAAACGTTGTGCAACTGATATAGTTCCATTACTGATGGTAAAGGGCGCGAGGCAGTGATGTGTAGTAGAGGCTGGCATGACAGATATACAGTGCATGGGAATGAGCCCACACATTATACATGTGGTGCACACACCTCTCCTCACACGCTTGCATGGGTGCCAGAGATCTGGAAGGGAACGGAAGCCCCGGCTACCCTCGGATAGGTGCACCTCATACGCGGACAGGTAAAAGGACTCCGACACAACGTACACAGACACATCTCACATGCAGCCAACGGGGGCGAGATATACGAGCTCGAGCACGGGCACACCAAGCAGAGTGGGTGCAGAGACCCCGGAACCAGCAGCGGGGATCCAGACACAGGCGGATGCAGCGCGAGGGGAGAATGTACCCGGGCGCGTGGCCTGCTCAGCGTAGGAATCTGTACAGAAGGGTCAGTGCGGTAGTGGCACCCATCCATACTGGATGGCCAGTGACTTGACAGGTAGAAACATCAGATGCACAAACAAATGGACGGCACAGGCACCGTGCTGGCCACACACATGACACGCACAGAGACACTGATGGGAGGCAGTGCTGGACAAACGTACATACTACATTCCAACACATACATCTATCACACGGGCAGCTCCCACAGCCTGCAAGTCGATTTCTCCGGTATCTGCAACTCGGAGGCAAAGCCACTCCTAGCTTGTCCAGGCACCCCACCATCTCGAGTACCAGGACGAACCCTTGGCTTAGGTGGCAGTGGATACTCCTAACACATCTAAACCACATACACACGAGTTCCCTGTTAGCAACGCAAAGGGGCCTCAAAACACTGTTGAAGTATGTGAAACGAATGCACGCGATCTAGGAAACTTGCACCTCTTGTTTGCAGATGGTGGGCGTCCGCTCTCACTGTGAAGCCTGACATGTTCATCACCACACTTTGACCCACAGCAAGAGAGACAGAGGCAGAAAAGGGAAAGACGGGGAATGAGTAACACAAGAAGATAGAAGGGGTGTAAAAGGACCAACAAAAAGTGAAATAGGAAGGCTTAGTGTGAGGTTGTGCAAGGTGGAATCAACACTAGGCAGCGGCCTGTTGATCTGCAATGCCGGCATTGGGCGCAGCCAGCGGGGGTTGCACGAAACTCTTCTGGACCGGGGCATTGTCAGGGCCCCACAAGTCTTACCTGGTTTACTCGTGGAGCTATCTCGCAGGGACGACGTGAGCAACCTCCACCGCCCCCCCTCCCTACCTGATCAATTGGTGAAAATACAGACCCAGGCAAGGATGGGACCAGGGCAAGATACCTAATGGTGTCGGAAAAGATGTCGTCAGTGAAGATCTGGTGGGGAATCACTAGACTAGGGGCGCTCTCCTGGGTATCGCCAGCTAAATAGAGGAACAAAAACGATTAGTGTATCTGCCCTCCCTTCATACTTGAACATTCACACATACGCAACAACTATACAGGTGGTAGAGTGGATATCAAGATCCAATAGTCACCTGGCACATGAAGGCTTATGCTCCATTAGGAGGCTTCTCAGAAAGAGGGCGGTATCAGGTCTCCCGACGTCTTGTGTCAATGAGGTGAAGGAATGTCACACACCCTAGCATGACAGCAGTACAGCATTGAAGCAAAACAAGAGCGCTCCTGTGCAGTGATATAAAGCAAAGAAAACCGTGATTACACTTAACTGTGCATGTCACTGAAGGACAAGATGTTCAGACGCTCCTGCGTCGAGAAAGAATAAGAACAAGCATTTACAATGCAATGGTCTCGGCATTGTTAAAGTTAGAGCTATTGGCATTGCTCATGACTTTATTTTTATTTATGTTTTTGTTTTTAAAACATAAATAAATGGCATTGTCATTTACAATGCCAATAGCTTAATCGCTCGCAAATGCGAGACCTATTGCATTTGCACTCACACAGAGCCATATACACAAAGCCACCCACCCACACAGAGAGCCACCCACACAGAGTCATTCACTTCGAGCCACCCACCCACACACAGAGCCACCCACACACAGACACCCACACACAGAGACACCCACCCACACACACACAGCTACCCACACACACAGAGCCACCCACACACACAAAGCCACCTACAAAAAAGCTACCCACAGAGTCACCCACAAACACAGAGCCACCCACACAGACAGAGCCACCCACACAGACAGAGCCACCCACACACACAGAGCCACCCACACACAGACAGAGCCACCCACACACAGACAGAGCCACCCACACACAGACAGAGCCACCCACACACACACAGAGCCACCCACACACAGAGCCACCCACACACACACACAGAGCCACCCACACACACACAGAGCCACCCACACACACACAGAGACACCCACACAGAGACACCCACACCCACACACCGAGCCACCCACACACACAAGCGAGTGGAGGGGGGCGTTAAAGTTGGCAGAGGGCACAGAAAGGACAGAGGTGACTGGCACTCACACTCGAAGCGGGTGGAGGGGGTGTTAAGGTTGGCAGAGGGCACAGAAAGGACAGCGATGACTGGCACCTATGCTCCAGGCGAGTGTGGCGGATGCTAGGGTTGGGAGAGGGCACAGAAAGGACAGGGGTGACTGGCACGAGTGGTGGAGGGAGGATGCTAGTGTTGGAAGAGGGCACAGATGACATTAAGGGGATGTACGTGTGCGGCTGGTTATGTGGGACTCGGCCTGGTGACTCTGCCAGCGGCCAGCCCCCTTCGGCCTCCCTCGTGCCACAGTTGGCAGGCACACACTCTCCTTCCGTCCTCATCCCACGGCGGCGCCCTCAGCGGTGACAGTGCTAACGTGCAGAGGCCAGAAGGAAAGGCCTGGAAAGCCGAGCCCCGGCGTGTCGCGGCCCAGCGGGCCCTGCTTTATTTATAACCACAGGAACATTTTAAATATATGTGAACGCTGCTTCCTTGCACCCCCGCCTGCTGCTGCGCTCCAGACCGCAGCACTGGACCCAAAACAACAAACACACCAGCAGAGCTGCAGCAGTTCGCGGGCACACCTATGCACGAGTCCCGGCAACGTGTGCACACCTATGCACAAGTACCAGCACAGCGTGCACACCTATGCATGAGTAGGGGCACCGCGTGCACTGTAGGAGCCTGCGTGCACTGTAGAAGCCCACGTGCACATCTCTGGGGACTTCACCCGTGGACTTCCTGCCTCGAGGTAAGGAAGGCTTGGTAAATCTACAACAAAGTTTTAAGGTGGCAGCGCGTTGCAAATTTTAAGACCCTCACCTGCACGTTTCGGAACCTCCTTAAGTTACTTGTGGCTGAGACGAGCGACACTGCACACTGATTGAAGCAACACGTGGGGCGCCTTGAAGTTACGATTCTGCTTTCTAGACGCTTCAGGGCTTTAGATGCTGTTTCCCGACTAGCTGCTGGTACAATGCCTTGCGTAAGGGTATCAGAGATTTTAGATTCCTCACAAAATTAAAATGGCTTCGTCAATCGCAAGTACAATTGCAATCATTAAACCAGGTTTGTGGAAAAAATGCCCCCGGAATCCCGCCGCACCGGAAGTCAGGCAAGGGTGCCTGTGACGGGGGCTGGGCCTGGTCCGGACCGGAAGAAGAGGCAGGGGGAGTCAATGCGTCTCGCGGCCCGGGGCTCCTGTGAGCGGTGGAGAGCCCCGGAGCCGCCAGCAGGAGGTTGCGCGAGATTGGCCCTGTAAGTTCCAAAGGGCTGGGGGGGCTTGGTGCACTTGTGTGTGTGTATGCTCGTGTGTGTATGTATGTGTGCGACGGTGACGGTGGGGGCGGGGGGGCTCGGTGCACTTGTGTGTGTGTGCGCGCGCGTGTGTGTATGTGGGGGGGTGTGTCTCTGTATGTATGTGGGTGCTTGTGCCCTTGTGTGTGTGTTTCTGTTTATGCGCATGCGTGTGTTGTATTGGAGCTGCGCTGTTTGCAAGAAACGTGCAACAGCGCTCGTACTTGTGCGCGTGCAAGTTTGAAATCGCCTCCAAGGAAATGCGCGCGGCCAGGATTGTCTCCTGGAAAGCAGACCCGGCGACAATAGGTTCTCGGCGAGAACGCGCTTCCGCGCGCTTAGCCGAGACCTAATAAAACATGACCACGCTTCCCTGTGCCTGTCATGGAAAACAAGGTTTTCAGGCGCTCCTACGCCGGGAGAGAAGAATTATGAATCGTGACCACGCTTCCCTGTGGGTGTCACGGGAGAACCAGGCGTTCAGGCACTCCTGCGCCGAGAAAGAAGAGGAATAAACTGTGACCACGCTTCCTGTGCGTGTCACGGGGAAAACCAGGCCTTCAGGCGCTCCTGCGACAAGGAAGAACAAGACTAGATCGCTACCACGCTTCCCAAGGCGTGTCGCGGATGGCAAGGAAATTGGCGCTCCAGCGCCGTGAAAGAGTAGAATTAAAGCTGCTGCGACCTTGCTTGTTAGAGCGTGTCACGGTCACGGTCTGCTTCCACGCATCTGCACCGGTCAAGGATACAGGAGGAGATGGGGGGGGCGATGGTCCGAGGTGCGGGGTAAGAGCGGCAGGGTTCAGTACTGGAAGCACTGACGGGAATAAGCGCTGCCGCTATGTGCGGTCTCACCCAGAAGTGCTCTTTGGTTTGTGCACTAGACCGCTGACCTGTCAGTGGTGTTGTGTACTGGAACCCACAAGGGGGACTTGGGGGGGGGGGGGGCGGTCGACCACCAGGAGGTTCCCTCCCCCCCCTGTTTGGGAGGGGGGGAGTGCATGCAGGACCATCGGCGCCCATTTTGGGATTGGGCTGGTTTTTTGTAGCCCAAATACAGCCCAACGCTTAAATACGTTGGGCTGCCTCTTCCAGCCACCATTTTGTCATTGGTGACCTGGTGGCTGGGAGCGTAGCATAGGGAAAATTTTGTCGGAGTTAGGTAGCGTGTTAGGTGTCTTTGGCAGTTGTTTGTCGGCGAGTTCAAGGAGTATATTAAAGCGGGGGCAATATGGCAGCGGAGGACGCGCGGGTCATTGAAGCGATTCGCTTGTTGAACGAAGCGGGCAGGCTGGACTTCGTGTTGGGTGAGGTGCCGGGGCCATCGCGCCCAGTGCGGCTGGCATCGGCCGGGGTTGCCGCGACAGTGGCGGCCTGTACGTCGCCGAAGCGAAAGAAGTTGGTGGCGGTGGGAGAGAGGGGCCGCCCGCGGAGACGGAAGACCTGAGGCGCGGCTCGATGTTGAAGCCGCTAGAGTTTGTGGAGGTAAGCGGGGGGGCGCGGCAGGGAGGCGGGTGGTGAGCTTTGGTGAGGAGGAGGGCGGGTGGATGCAGGAGCCGGCGACCGCTATGCCTTCCGAGCGGCGAGTTCTCTCTGCGCTGGGGAAGGTGAGAAGGCGGGGCGGGGCGTGTGGGGGGAAGCGCTCAGTGTCAGAGGCAACAGGAGCGTTCGTTGGTGCTCGGAATGCGAGGCAGGAGAGGGGGCCGGCGGTGATGGCAGAGGCCCCTGAGTCGGCGGGTGTTTGGCGGCAGGCGGAGCAGGGGGGGGCGCCCTTTCACGAACATTACGGAGGAGGATTTAGAGGCAATCAGGAGGGTAGGGAGAGTGGCGATTGGTGAGCCCTCGGTTTATGAGCCCCCTGTGGTTAGGAGGACAACGCAGGGGGATGGGCCTGTGGTGAGGAGAGGGGGAGGGCAGTGGGCAGTGGAGGAAGAGGCATTTTTGGCTGGTGAGGAGCTGTGCTTGGATTTGGCCGGGGACGAGGGGGTTTTCAGGCTGGGTGGGGTGGATGGGGGTGGGAGGGGGTCTGTTAGCCCACTTCTTTTCTTTTCTCCTTCGCCGCCCAGGCAGCAGGTGGTCTCGGGGGGGGGGGCAGTTCCTTAGGGGAGGGGGAGTGGGCGCAGGTGGGGGAGTGGGGGGGATTCAGGTCCCCGGTTGACATGCTAGGTTAGGGGAGGGAGGGCGGGGAAGGGGGGCCGGGCATGCGGGGTTTGTTGGAGGAGGAGATGGAACCGGCAGTGGGGGGTCAGGCATGGGAGGGCTTGGATGTGTTTCCGGCGTGGGAGGAGGGGGTGCGGGAGTCGGTTGGGGGGGATTTGGGGGGCAGGGGGGGGGGTTCCCGTAGCCAGGAGCTTCGTGGGAGGGCTGGGGTTGCAACAGGCCGTGTGTCACATTTGCGAAAGTTAAAACTATTGACATTGTAACTGACAAAGCTATTAATTTTGCTATTTTCAAAACCAACACATAAATAAAAAAAGTGTCATTTACAATACCAATCGCTCAAACTTTCCTAATGTGAGACCTATTGCATTTCCAATGCTTGTTTGTGGGTGTGTCCTCCAACATTGATTTGGGTGGTGCTCGGAATGGCTGATCGTGCCATATTGCCGCCACTGCCTCTGATTTGATGGGCCTAGAGTCACATGTTTCAGCTTTCGTTGTGAGACTAGAGAACACCATCTCCATCTGCTCCGCTATGTCATTCAAAAATTAATGTGAGCGCTTCAGGATATCTTCGAGTGTAATGGCAGGTTGTCTGAGGATGTGGAGCTTGAGGGTGCTTGATCTAAAGTTTTTGATGAGCTGAGCCCTCAGTTCATTCGGGGATTGTCATTCGTACATATGCTGGTGAGTTCACGCACTGTGGTGTAGAGCAAATTGAAATATTTACACCCTCGTTGACAGTCTTTGTGAAGCTTGAAGCACTCGAAGCGTCGAGCGGCTTCGTAGTCATTATCATTGCCAGTGCCAGGTAGGTTTTTGAATGGGAGGAAGATCTCTTCCCCGCATAGCAGAGCAGTAGTTACCTTTTAACTTCACTGTTATTCTGTCTTGTAGCTTTAAAATCTGGCAGCCTGGCAATCTTGCCTTCAAACTGGCAGCCCTTTGATGATAGCGCGAGGCAGCTGTCAGTGAGACGCTACTTTCGCTGATTGGGGGAATCGGTTTGTGATGCCCCTCCTATCGATGCGAGGGTCCAACACCACCAATGGGCGTGTGGAACTGCTGTTATCTTGCTGCTGTGCCGAACCCCAGCGGCGCTTCCATTTTCGCCTTTCTGGCTCACACTAGGTCACACTTTCTGGTAAAGGGGGGAGCAGTTACTTATTGTCTGCAAGGATGTACGATAGGAGTATGCAGTGCGTTGTGAAAAGCCTACCGCTTTAAAACTTGCCGCCTGCCGCGTGGCTGCGTGGCTCAACTACTGCACCTTCTGTATGTCATTGTTGCACAGGATCACTAGAGAGGCGCAGGTCAAACTGGAGGGAGCAGCAGCACCATTTGTTCTGTGTTGGACTGGGAGTCTGGTCTGTGCCGCCACCATGATGTGAGCCACTCCATTCAACTGGCGGCCTCTGATGGGTGACCAATGCAAAAGAACAATTAATGGACAGAATGCAGAAAAATGTCATACATTCACCCCAGTACAGAGATCTGGGCCTAAATCCATTATGTTTTTGCTCACCATGCCATTCCTGTTTGGACCCAGCCATATGCAAATCAGTCTTGACCCTGTGCCCCATGGGAACAGTCCAGCCCGAACTGCCAGGCCAGGTCCTCCCTGCACTGAAAACAAGCATCCTAGGACCAGTTTCGGGCTTTCAGCCCTCAACAGCCAGGATAGCTTGACTCCAGTGGCATGGAGAGCACGGGACCCACATCTCGGCATACCCATCCCACTTAGGGTGAAAAGTGCTGCGCAAACAAATGATGGACGGAATGCTGAATAAATAATACATTTACCCACAGTCAAGAGATCTGGGTTAAATCCATCGTTCTTTGCTCACAATGCCACCCCAGTTTAGACCCAGCAATATGCAAATCAGTCTTGACCCTGCACCCAATGGGAACCGTCCAGCCTGAACTGCCATGCCATGTCCTCCCTGGACTGGAAACAAGCATCCTAGAACCAGTTTTGGACTTTCAGCCCTCATCAGCCAGGATTTAACCCAGATCTCTTGACTGGGATGGGTATGCCCAGACGTGGGTCCCTTGCTCACTGTGCCACTGGTATTCAAGCTAGCCTGGCTGATGAAGGGTAATACCCAGAAACCGGTCAGAGGATGCTTGTTTCCAGTCCAGGGTGGATCTGGCTTGGCAATCAGGTTTGACTGTTCCTGTTAGGCACAGGGTCAAGACTGATCTCCATATGGCTGGGTCTCAACTGGGGTGGCATGGTGAGCAAAAGAACAATGGATTTAACTCAGATCTCTTGACTGGGGTTGAATGTATGATTTATTCAGCATTCCATCCATCATTTGTTTGCGTAGCACTTTTCATTGCTCACTGTGCCACAGGATTCAAGCTAGCCTGGATGATGAAGGGTAATACCCAGAAACCGTTCCCAGGATGCTTGCTCCCAGTCCCGGGAGGGCCTGGCTTGGCAGTTCGGTTTGAACTGTTCCCATGAGCCACAAGGTCAAGACTGATATGCATACGGCTGGGCCAAAACTGGGGTGGCATGGTGAGCAAAAGAACGATGGGTTTAACCCAGATCTCTTGACTGGGGCTGAATGTATGATTTATTCAGCATTCCGTCCATCATTTGTTTGCATAATACTTTTCACCCTAAGTGGGATGGGTATGGCCAGACGTGGGTCCCTTGCTCACTGCGCCACTGGATTCAAGCATTCCTGGCTGATGAAGGGTAATACCCAGAAACCGGTCCCAGGATGCTTGTTTCCAGTCCAGGGAGGACCTGGCTTGGCAGTTTGGTCTTAACTGTTCCCATGAGGTACAGGGACAAGACTGATTTGCATAAGGCTGGGTCTAAACTGGGGTGGCATGGTGAGCAAAAGAACAATGGATTTAACCCAGATCTCTTGACTGGGGGTGAATGTATGATTTATTCAGCATTCCGTCCGTCATTTGTTTGCATAGCACTCTGATGGGTGACCAGCAATGCCCAGTAGTCAGTGAGGAGTGCCAGGATAGAATGGCACATGTGATGGTCCTCATCGCCAGTTTGAGGGCTCCTGAGGTGCGCATCGCAAGCACTGGAAATAAACTGAGCCAGCACCAAGTTGGAGGTCGATGATTGCCGGGACTGTCCTAGCACATCCCTGGCAGTATCTTTAATAAAATAACCCCTTTACCGTGTATGGTGGATGTACCTGTGCGCCAGTTCCATGTGTCACATGACACAATACAAAGTAGGCCAGAGATCAGATTTACTGCCTGAGCTACTGACCTTGGAACTGGGGAACGTGGTTCACTCTGGTCTTAGCTCAACATCCTGTGGTTCTGGGCAGATAACTTAAATTCCCCCCATGCTAAAAAAAAAAAAAAATGTGACCTCGTGCAAAGTAATCTGGTGCTCATGTAAAGTGATTCAATGCCCTTGTGCAAGTTCTCGCTATATACCACTGCAACAAAAAGACAAAACTGTATTTGAGTTCAAATTCCTTTACTGCTTTTCTCTTTGAATAAGCCTTAAGTGCTTGCTATTGTAACTTTTGAGAATGAATAGCTCTGGCATGCAAATGGAATGAAATAGTCCTACGCTTTTAAACACCACTGGTAAATATCAATATCTACATTGCATAATGCCCAGTAACCACCTACTGCCACAGAATGTGCTCCACTGGGCAGGCATGTTTTACCCATGGAGCTAGGGTAAATGACATCTAATCCCTGCTTTATCATTTTCCCTGTATATGATACAAATACGCACTCTATTCGAAAACTGTTCAGGGCCAACTACACAATGACATTTTCCTGGGAAGGACAGCCTCTTTGCCTCTGAATCACTGCCACCCCAATTATGGCCTAGTCTTTAATCGTGGCCTTCCATTTAACTAAACTGGGGGCTCTTGATCAATCTCTTTTTGAATATTTTATCTTCTCCCATTTTGGAAAGTTTGGAAATATTTAGAATCAGTGTAAAAGCTGCTAGTAAACGTGTGAGGGTAGAAAATGGACTGGATATTACTTGGGGGTAATGGACAAGTGGCCAGTCTCATGGCATATTCACCAAAATTCAATACAATGGTACATGTTATAGCCTTTGCAGCACATAGCAGCATGTTTTAGTCTCAGGTATAATAGTTTAACAAATTGTGTGATCCTGGGCAAATCACACTCTGCATGTGCCTCTGTCTGACGATCTGACAGCCTGTCAGAACTTTGAAGCAGAGTGGCAAAAATAAACACCTAGGGTAAACTCACAGTACAGGTCAGCAGCGTGGTTTTCATTCATACATTCAGGGTCTTGTATTGGCTGGTAGCTTGATTTGTATCTCAATGGCTAATAAAAATGCTCCTTAAGCTGCATTGTGTAGAAATATTCCTATGCTTTTCCTTCACTGCCACCAATAAGCTTTTATAGCTCATCAAGGGATGAAAGAATGAGAGTTTCTTGTTCTTTGAGGGGGTTAAAAGTGTAAGGGAACCAAAGTGCGGGACATGCGTGTCCTGCAGAGCCTCTGTGTGGTCTGTGGGGCAGAACCCATGATTACAGGACAGACTTGCAAATTGCAGGATAGTTGGCCACCCTAGTACGTACATACCAACATTTGAAAAGAGGAAGATTTTGGAAAGAACATCAAGGGGATTTTATTTTTCAATTTGACTTGCATTGATGTGGAAGCAATTTTAGACAGGAGAAATGTAGAATAAAACCATATTTTTATTACAAAATTAGGATGCCTAACTCCTTTATTTTGGCATGTATGACAGTATCCTACTACTGTTCTATTTTGAGTTCAGTTATCCGCTCAAGGTGCATGTTCTTTTCGGTAGTACCTAATTTGGTTGGTCATCCTGCTTCTCAATGCTTCCAGTTTGGGCAACCCCGGGAACTGAGGCACAAGGGGAAAAAGTGCTTTGCGTCTCATACATCAGTTGGGGCAAGAGCAGAAGTTAGCGTTAGGATTCGGCGATCCCAGTTCAACACCACACAGTTTAACTCTTAGACCACACCTGACGCCTACATGGAAGGTCTTTCCAGGTATGCCTCGACATTGGTACTATTTTATCAAGCCATGCATGCTGCGTGACTTTAAGGATAATTGTTTTCTCATGTATGGGACGAACTCATTTCTTTTCTGGTTTTGTATGGTATCTGTGATGCCTCTCCCCACGAGTAAGTTAATTTTCCCAACAACTTCCCTTTCACATTTCGAGAATGCTTGGAAATATGGAATGTTATATGAGATCTTAAAGGGAGGAGAAGAAGGCGGGGTTGTGCCCTAGTCCAGTTGTGGTTTGCCCTATTAGGAGGTCTTTTGTTCCAGTGTATCCTTGGGAGACTTGAGGTCGCTGCTATAGCGGCTGGGTGTGTCAGATACAAAATTCCATGTATGCTAATGATTCGCTGTTAAGAAACAGAGTGTGAAAACCTGTGACAAGCGCAGACAAGAATGGAATTTGCTGGTTTACGCCAATAAATAAACGAATAGTAATTTAAAGAGACAAAAGTGTAGAATCGTTTAAATATGTTTTTTTATTCACAGCACGGCCAGTTTAGGTTGAAGTCTAATGTGTTTCATGTGGGGCCTGGTAATTAGTGATATTTTCGAAAATATATAAAACCAAACCCAGAGAAAGAATTTAAAAATGGTGTTTTTTAAGAACAGGAGGTAAGATGTGATGTAGTACATTTATATAGCAGTTTAATTTAAAGCCCAGCTATGTAGAGGCAAGCAGTTTATGTGAAATTATAAGTATATACCTGAACCAGTGGCTGTGCTCGCATGAAGGAGCACAATTTTCTAACAGGCCGTCGGCGCCTGCATTACATAATGCGGCGGGATGCCTGGCTTTCACCTTGGGGATGCCCTGTAGGGGCTATCTCACAGGGAAAAACCAGGACGGGTTCCCAAGGCAAGCGCGGAGATACCCCTTCGGGTGTCGATTCTGGCGCTATATAAGAAATACAATAATAATAATAATAATGTGAGACCCCAGGTGAAATCAAATACAGCTATTGTTCGCTTTGCAGGGACATTTTAAAACATCTGCTCAATTCACAGTGGATGAGGCCTCTGGTGCGGTTATGTAACAAAGCGTATTACAGGTTTAATTAAAAAGTATTCTATCCAAGGCTTTCTCATAAGAACAGCACTGGTGCTCAGTTGTCAGTGAAGAATGTTGACCTGGACCCATGGCCTTCTAGAAAGAGGCGTGACAAGGTGGGTTTGTTAGGCAACAACTCCCCTGGTGGCCCATGAGACTCCGTATCACTGGGTACCCGGGGTGGAGTTGCAGTTTTTGCAGTCTGTGGCAGCTGGATTAATGCGTTAGTGTTTGCTGCCTAGAGAGAAACATGCGTGTGGTTTGCAAATGGAAGTGAGGAGAGTTCTTATCAAATATATAGGAAGCAGTAATTCAAGTTAGTGTCCGAGGGCGTCACCCAGACATAGCTCAAGAAACTACAGAACATTCAAAACGCCACAGCTAACAGTGCTCCTCGACATCCCCTGCCACAGCCACATGACACAACATTTCTGACAACTCCACTGAATCCCTATCAATAAGAGAATCACCTTCAAGCTCCTCACACATGCCTACAAGCCCCTCCATGACGCAGGACCAGAATACCTGAACCCCAACCTTGGTTTCCACACACCTGCCAGACAACTCCGCTCCACCCAACTCGTTCTGGCCTCCGTCCCATGGATCCACGAGACCAGACCTGGAGGAAGATCCTTCTCCTACCTCGTTACCAAGACCCGGAACACCCTGCCCCTCCACATCAGGCAATCCACGTTGTTGACCCAGTTCAGGAAGCACCTCAAGACCTGGCTCTTCAACTGAACCTCCGCACCCAGATGGATCAGGTAACAATGATAGTTGCTCTGAGTCCCAGGAGAGAAAATGCCACTATGCCACTGTTGTGTGGTCTTGTAGAGTCAAAATCTTAACTTCACACATCAATTTCACAAAATACTGGCATGCATTTTGGTGAGGTAAGAAACACATGATTCCTTTTGGTGGGTTTTATTTGGAGTAGGATTGCATTGGGGTACTCAAAGTAAAAAAAAATCTTGTAAAAAAAAAATGACTTCTTATATGTTGGCAGTCTGAGTTTTTGCAAGCTGTGGCCACCAGACTTTCATTGTAACAACATTTTCTGACAGATTTGCAGATGGCTGGGTCCAAACTGAGGTGGCTTAGTGTGCAGAAGAACAAAGGGCTGAGATGCCGCCAAAGTGACTAAGATTCGTTCGAACATTCCGTCCATCTTTTTTTGTATGTTTAGCTAACAAATCAGAAGCTGGCAAGAGAATACCGTCCTTATCAAGTGTTTTCTATTTCTACTTATGTGCTTCCAATTTTAGAAGTGTGTTATTATAAGCAGGGCTAGGGCTTTAAAGCAAAAAGTGTACTGGTATTTAGCAAAAAGGGGTAAAGTTTGTCTGTCTAAGTCTTAAATATTTAAAAGTTAGAAAGTCTTTTTCAGTCCAATGGGTGGATTAGACATCAAACACATGTAAGCATTAGAGTAGGAATGGAGCACATTGCTAGGCATACCAGTACACATTCTCCCGTATGTACTATTGTAAGGGCGGTGCATGACAGTAGTCACTTTAGTTTACTGTATTGAGGTGTTCACGATTGTTGTCACAGCCAGTCGGTGTATCTCTGTGTAGGAGAGTAGGGTCTGCAATCCTATGGTCACCCCAGATTTTCGCTTTTTGCTTCACTGGTTTACGACTTTCCCTGGCTGTGGGCCTGCTAATCAGACCCACAGCCTAGCTGTTCTCTCTCTAAATTGACATCCATGTACTATATCTAAACCTAGAATGGACACATATACTCCTATAAGTCACTCCTATGGCAGGCCTTAACAATCCTGGAGTCAGAGTGCTTGGAATTATGTGAGATAGTGCTCTGGCATGAGCTGAGCCTGTCTGCAGCTTTCGGAACCAAGTCCTTTAGCTGTTTCCATGATAACGCTATACCATATTCTCTTAAGTTCATTATAACCTCGGTGTTATTGCTAACTTTGGCATAGCATTATCGAAACATGTCGAGTAAGGTGTCATACGAATTGGAATACTACCCCCTCGCCAGTTCTGGCAACGGGGGTAGCATTCCACCCTTCTAGAGGGACACAACATGTATGTAACTGTGAACCCCGGTTAAAGTTAACTCGAGCCTCAGCATCACAAAATGGATGCTGCCACCACAGATGCAAGTCTGACCTCCTGCTGCTGGGAGTCCTTCCAGCGAGGGAGGCTTGGAGAAAGGGTTTCCTGCCTTGGGAGGTGCTAGCACCACCCCAGACAGGATTTTGTGTATTAGGTAGGACAGGGCTGAAAGGAATGAGACATGCCTGAGGCACACAAGGTGTCCCTGTGCATACACCGGTTCAAACCAGTTGCTGGGGCACTCCAGCCCCAGCTCTGGCACGACACCGGACAAAGGATAGGGGGTGTAACCACCCCCCTTCCTGGTCCCACCCATAGGAGGGACCTAGTGATAGTACAGCCCCCTTTAGCAGGATAAAGGTAGGAGCTGGTCCCATTCCAAATCAGATTAAACCTGAACTGAAATTCTACAAGAAGAAACTCTGTACTTCGACTTTCTACCCAGTAGACTGAAGAAATCTCCCTTGTGGGCAAGGGGTGTCCACCCTGCACAAGCAGGCACCATCAAGCGTCCAGCGGCTTCACTTTGTCGTCTTCCCTCAAGGATCCAGACTTCAGAGCCCTACGAGACCCGGATTCCCAGATCTCTCTGACCTCAACTCACATCTGCAGCACAGCTGAGATCCGTGGGTGCGACGAGACACGTGGGACCGGCCATCTTGGAGAAACTGCACTTCGGTTCCAGCCCGACTTCTGAGGTAATCTCGACCAAGTGCTTTGGGGATTGAGAAGCCCCAGCCCCGAGCAGCTCCTGCACTGAAGACCAGCCCTCCAGCATCCACGAGATCTGTGTGGGCCCCTTCTGCCTGTTTGCTGCTCGACGCGTTGTCTGGTCACTTGCTGGCTGGCTAGTGGCCTCCTAGACGACGATCCATGACATCAACACCGCTGGTCTGGTTGCTAGAGACTGGCCCTTGCTTCCCTGCAAAGGAGAAGCACTCCGGACCCTCCTGGTCCGCACCAGACGTCTTTTCCACTCACCGTGTGGGTTGACTTTGCCAAGGCCTGTTGATGCCGAATCCAGAACCAACACCGCCGACAGCGAGAACCTGCGTGGGACAGCTTGTGCCTCCATCTTGGTCATCGAAGACACCTCCTGGTCCACGTGGCTGCAGAGTCAAGCGCCCACTCTTCACCTGATCGCGACGACAGCATCTGGTTCCTTCCTGGTTCCACTCCAGTCACTGGCTAGTGACTTTGAACATTGTCCCCTCTGCTTTTAGGTCTCCAGCATTCCTGATCCACCCTTGGATCACACCGGACATCTTTCTCCTGGTCGCCTTCAGCATCTTTTCTTTCAGGCTCCATAGACTTCAACGCAGAAACCTGACACGACTTCGCACCTATGCACCCGCAGCCCATGGGTGAGGTAACAAGAGCATTTCGGTGCTCAAGAGTAGATTGACTCTCCTAGTGTCCAGTTTCACAGTCGTTTTAGTCCTAACTAGTCAGGATTGTCCGTACTCACCTTTTTCTTGAACTTTACTGTCCATAGACGTTGTTACGCATCTCCCGTGTGAGTTCACACTCTGCACACGCGTTCCGTGGGCCTCCTATTACTTACCTAAAGTTAGGGTAGTGTAGTCCCAACGATCCTACAGCCTCTGGACAGCTCCATTCCTTCTATCGACTTCCTTACACCACTTGTTTAGTATATGGTTTGTTGCGCCCCTAGGGCAACATTGTAACTTGTGCAACTTAACGTATGTTCTTAAGAGTCTTGTCATGTGCTTAGCCCTCTGATCTCATAAAGAGTTCAGAGGTGTATGTTAGTTAATAAATATCTTGTTTATTTTCATAACTACCTGTGTGTTGTCCTTTCATTTGGTATTCAAGGGGTTATATGTGGTAAAACAGCTGGCTTCACATGCCAAAAGAGTTTAGCCTAAGACTGCTTTGTCCATGCTACCATTAGGATAGCTGGTCTATAAGGTTCACTTACAGCCGATCACCATAAGGGTTGTTTGGACTGATACAAGGTGATCACTAGAATTAGTGAGCATCATATATTAGGCCAACTTCTCACACTCTGTACATGTGTTTCTAAATTATTTCCCTTCACCAGCAACAGAAAGTTACACATCGGTTTGATAGTGCTAGGAAATGCTGCTGAGGCCCTCATTACAAGGGATCTGGTAATTTGTGTAGCATCTATAGCACTTGATAAAGTCGGACTCCGCTGAGTCTGAGTTTTTGGGGTACGATAAATATCACCCAATTACAAGTGTTTGGGGAATAATATGCAGATTTTGGTGATTACTGCACCAAATTTCAAATGTTTCTGGAAAAATGGGACATTTTATTTTCCCCTGATAAATATTGCCAGGTTTCACTTGTCAATAATTATCATAAAACTCATAATTGTGATCTGTGCGGTAACAGCAGTTACAGCATACATCACAATTAACCGGGCCGCTCGTAATAAGCTCATTGAAGTCTTTTCAGGGTGTAGAGTCCAGATGCATCCAAAGGGGCTTGCCAGTCAGTAACTCCATCGAGGAGCCAATAAAAGGAGGGGAGGAGAAAGTATCACTTTTCCCACAGATGGACTATGGTAAATACAATGCATGGTAACAGTCCCTTTATTTGACCCACACATTTTGAGGTTTTTGCCATTGGTATTACAGCCTGTACAGTGTATCTGTGGACATACGTTTCTCTGGAGTATTACCATTCATGTCGGTCTGGAGGTGCTTCGAAATGTTGCTGAAAGTCTTTCCATGTTACGTGCCACTCCTAGAGAGCAGGTGCACCCACAAGAAATAATAACTCCAAAGAGGAACAAATCTAAGAAGGAAGGGGAGTGAACACTCTAGCCCCAAAAAAACACTTCCTGCCTACTTCCAGTCCATGTGAGTACATTTTCTCATACGACAATCTTTATGCAAATAAATCCATTTGTGAGTGAAAAATTAACTCTTTCTAGTGTAAGCCAAACTTACTTGTGTAAATGGCTCATAACATCTCGACTCTGCTAAGACTTTACAGTTTATTTACTTGTACAATTTAAAGTCCCCTTTATTGATATAGCACTTACTGTTACCTCACAATTATGGCAGACTGTGGCACAGTGAGATGTAGTGATCCGACGAAGAATGACACAATGTCAGGACGGCCCTTTCGCTGGCGTCTCTCTAATGGAATTTGCAGAAGACAGATTATAGGGAGTGCCTTGAGAGTGCGCTGGATCAGTACTTGACGCTCAATGTGGGGTCGGTCTCGGCGCTGATCCTCTATGGGAATCGATGAAGCCTACCTTGTGGGGTATAGATGTTACCTATTGTGCGACAGCTCGTAAGACTTGGTGGGAGGCCCTGTTACAAGCTGAGATGGATATTGGTGACCTTGAACATCGTAGTCGAAGCGGGGAGGGACAACATATAAGGCAGCAGTTGCTATAGGCGCAACAGAACTATGCTGCCCTTCTTATGGATGAGGCTCGTCTTGCCTGGATAGCCACCCTCAGCCGAATATATCAATGGGGAGATAAATCCAGTAAGATGCTCCATAGACTCTGTCAGGGGTTGTTTTACGCTCAACCACTTCCTGGGATAGTGGGCCCGATGGATGGCCCCTTACAGATTCGGGCAAGGCACCGGGGCCCAATGGGTTCCCCTGTGAGTTTTTAAGAAGTTCTTTTTGCAGTTAGGACCCCACTATCTTAGGGTGGTGGAAGAGTCACGTGAGCGGGGTTGCCTGCCTCGAGACTGGAGGCATGCTGAAGTCATGGTATTCCATCAACCTGGCCGACCCCCGGATAGGCATGCCTCCTATCGCCCCATCTCGCTCCTCAATGTAGAAGCCAAAATGTTGGCCAAGGCGTTAGCTAACCGCCTGCAGGCTCATATCAACGCTTGTCCACCTAGATCAATCTGGGTTTATGCCCCAGTGGGCGACCCAACACAATATACGCCGTGCTGAAGTGGCTATCGTGGCCGATCGGGGACGGTGCGAACAAGCGGCGATGCTACTAGCGGATATGGACCGAACATTTGACTCCCTTAACTGGGTGTACCTCTTCGCTCTGCTGCGTCGCCTCAAATTAGGCCTGTGCTTCATGTTCTACCTGTCTCTGCTTTATACTGTTCCTACTGCATCGGTACGGGTGGCCCGCTTCGAGTGGGATCATGGGTTGTCGGACCGCATTGCACTTTATGCCGACGACGTGTTATTTTTTCTTACGAACGTGAATAAAACCGGTCCACGACTGCTTTGCATTATGCAGACTTTTGGAGAATCGTCTGGTCTCTATATGAATCCAAGCAAATCCACGTTATGGCTTCTTGGGAACATGTTGGGCGTGGGTACTTGGGCTGAGTCGGTCCGGGTGGTTACTGACGGTATGAAGTACCTTGGGGTATACTTATCGGACTCTCCCATGGTGGCTTGGGAGAGTAACCTGGTTCCGGCCGGGGAACGCGTCTGGGAGGATTTGAAGGTCTGGTCGCCCATGCTGTTGTCAATCTATGGCCGATCAGCCATATTTAAGATGGTCGTGCTTCTTCGCTTACTGTATCAATTGCAGAATCATCCCTACCCGATCCCCCCGATGGTTTAGACAGGTGAACTCGGCACTGGGGCAGTTTTTGTGGGCAGGAGGTGCGGCTAGAGTTGCTTTACGTACATGTTTCCTATCCACGTATTGCAGTGGCTTGGCGATCTCGTATATCATGTCCTATTATATGGCCTCGCAGTTACTCATCTTAAATGAGTGGTGTTATGGGAGTCGGGATGACCCAACTTACGCCGTGGAGCGGCGCCTCATGGGGGATCGCTCTCTCCACCTGACCTTATATTCTGCACCAGCACATAGGGCTCTGCCATCGTGACTCGGATGGTCTACCGGATCTGGCGGCAGGCATTGAGGCAGAGAGGTTGGTGGAACACGCTGACCTGGGAGACCCGCTGTGGAACAACGGTCGCCTGCCACAGTTAGCTGCGTTGCCGGCGTTCCGGGGTTGGGATAACATCTGCAAGTCCACCCTTGGAGATATCATGAGGGGGACCACTTTGAAGTCTTTCCAAGACCTGCACAGCGACTTTCAGATGCCTAAGCGCCAATTTTATAAATACCTCCAATTTCGCCACACCCTTTCTCCTAGTCTGGTGGGTTCGGAGACACTTGTCGAATTCAGCCCGGTGAAAGCCAAGATATTTATGGGGGATCTTCAGGACCACAACATTTCCAAGATTTGCCAGACATTAGTGACACACAGCTCCCCCACCTCGCAAACACTTAGAGAGACTTGGGAGGAGGACCTGGGTTCCTTGGATGAGGAGGACTGGAAGGAGGCTCTGGCCTCCCAGCAAGGGTCGGCCATAGCGGTACGTCTATGTCTTATCCAATTCAAATATCTTCACAGGGTCTACTTCACAAGGGTCCGATTGTGGAGGGTGGGCATGGTGGCTTCCCCGGTATGCCTTAGATGTGATTAGGAAGAGGGGACCCTGATACACACGGTCTGACATTGCCTTTCCCTGGCGCGGTTTTGGAGAGGAGTGATGTCCAGTCTTTCGGAGGTGCTGGGCTGGGACCTGCCCCAGTCACCCAAGTTGGTATTTGCTACATTCTATGGAAGGGATTGGGGGTAACATATATAAACGCCATCTTATGTTGTTGGGGTTACGCTGGCAAAGAGGGATGTCGCCATGGCTTGGAAGGTGCTGGTGCCACCATTAGTGTCCGTATGGAAGAGGGGCCTGGACTTTTTGTATAGGATTAGAACTCCCTGTCTTCACAGCCAGAGGTTGCCTGCAGAAACATTATAAAATTTGGAAGCAGTGGGCAGACTATCGAGGGCTGATGCTAGAGCTGATTGCTGCGGGGGTCCCCCCTTCCAGTTTGCTATTACACCCTGGGTGGAAATGGTACTTTATTGTATATATAAGTGGGTGGGGGAGGAGGGTGTGGTGCGAGGCCTTGTTCTAAATGTGATTAAGAGATTGTTAGTGCGACTGGAGGGGGTGGGTGGAGGTAGTTGGGGGGTTCTAAGAGGTTACTTTCATCTGCATTGCACTTCTACATCCTTGTTACATGTCTGTTCCTTTAAACAATCAAAGCCAGGATGTTGTCTCTTGATTGTGCAGAGGTCTCTGGAGTACAGAGCCCTGCGTTATATGAGTAATTTGATTAATTAAATCTGTTAAAAAAAACAACAACAAAAAACAATGTGGCCAAGTGTAGAATGTCAAAATTGGGGTATTCTCTTTAATCCTCAGTTGGGAACCTCAAAACTGGGCTGCAGGTGGAATCTGAGTTTATTTACAGTAATGTTTTTTTAAATCGTGTAAATTCTTAAAAGTAAATTTGCCAGAGCAATTCACAAGACGCTTCTTCAGAAACTAAAATAAGAAAGAGAACAAAGATATATTCTATGCTCTGTTATAATCTGAAAATCGACAAATAAAAGGGCTGGTATATTCAGAGTCCTAACATGATCATAATTCTAGCCCAAACAGGGCCCATTCATAAACAGAGACATTGTAAATGCAAAGCCTATGAATACTCAAAGATGTATTGTACATTTTCCAGTCCCTACCAGTTTGGGTGGTAAACAGAACACTGATGACATTACAGAAATATGACAACCAGGTTTCTTTCAGTGGAGAAGAAGCCAAATGTTGCCTGATGCTATTAATGCGACTCAAGGAATACAGAAGTCCGTCAAACTCTAGCATGCAGGAATACTTTCTAGCAGCCCAATTGTAGGGTATGCTGGTAGAGTTCAGGAAAATCACATTCATTCAATGGTACTCTATGAAACAGAAGATGGTGATATATAGCTTCTTTATATAAAAAGCATTTTGGATTCTGAAACCAGCTGTTGAACTGAATCAGTTGAGTACTTAATTGATAGGGTTATGCTAGATGCCTCGCACCCTGTTATTGGGTGTTTTAATATTATTACAAAATTCATCATCATTTACTCCTCTGCGCTTCAATAATCCATACTTTCCCCTGTTAATGAACAACATCTTTGAGTTGTGGAATAGTGGTTGTGTAAAATCATGAGACATTTTGCTTAAGGACAGAGTAAAGTTGTTTAAGCAGTGCAAAACAAATTGGCAGGTTTGAGAATAGGAGAGCACTGGACACAGTTTAGTGGCTTATGATTACAGCAGTGTTAAAGACAGGCACTAGATCACGTGCCCTATTTAGATTGTTTTGCAGAGAGAGCCATATAAAACTCAACATTGTATAAAATCCTATGGGGCATGGATTAACCAAAGGTTTCAAAATGTCATGTTTTTTGGGTCTGGGAGCTGACCTTTGACTTTCCTGGCAGTGACTGCAGACAAAGTTGGGCACAGTTCATGTGGGAACAAGGATGGTTCATGAAATAGACACAAACCTATACAATACATTGGACAGATGGAATTGCACGCTAGTGAAAATATCACCCACTGATCTGAGGATATAACAGCTGTTGGAGGGATTGTGACGTCATGAGCACATACTCTGGCAATGTGTCCTGTTGCTACAGTTTGAAGGAAGAAGAGAAACTTGCGGTAGACAAGATGTTGATAATACGACTATAAAAGAAGCCAACATAAGCTGCTGTGTATTCTGTACAATCATTCTTATCCAGTGTACCCTCCATGAGCCAAACTGGTAAGCTATTTACTTTCAGTATCTAAGCAGCTAATACTGGCAAAATGGGTTCTCAGGAAATCATTTCACACAGTGAATATTTTGATATCATTTTGGGCCTACTGCATATGTAAATTTGACTCAGTCTTAGGTATGTGGTCCCCTTGATGGAGTACATAGCCATGGCATTTAGTGTGGTCACATTCCCTAGATACTCGGTGCCGCTAAGGCTCACTGAATTGGTATGACACCACAAAAAAGAAGATGTAGAAGGGGTATACATTTGTATTTGTGTCCACTCTTAGAAAAATTTGAGCTGTCATGTGTTCATCCATGAGTTATGGTCCCTGCCCTTTACTTATCGCTGTGAACGTGCTGATAGAGAAGTTTATCTTATGCAAGAGGAGTGTGACTTTACTGCTGGACATTCACTTGTTTGTCAGCATGTTACCATTTATGGTGCATGCAATGCTTCAACATCCAATTGGGCTTGTTAAATTAAATGGAACTCAAGTTCCTGCAATTCTTCCCTTTATTACAGTACTTTCAAATGAAAGCTACCTCATGCTGCATTATGTGGTATGCGGTTGGGAGTCCCCTATATTGTATTAGTTTCCTAGTTAGTCACTTGTTGCAACAACGTCTTGTTTCCCATTCTGCATGGGTGTAAGACTGCGGCGCAGCCACTCACCTGAGGTTCAGGTTGTCTGCCGGAGCTGATGGAGCTGGGATTCGCGTGCAAGCGCCCTGCTCACATACAAAACCCTTGCCTAAATCGTATAATCATATTAACACTATTGTTCGTCCTTTATTAAGTGGTTTCCCAAACACGCGGGTGTCCCCAGGATGCTTGCTTGTATGTCTTTTTTCATACTAACGAAGCTTGCACTAAAATCGGCTGCTTCGCTGAAATTCAATCTGCGCATGCGTCGGTCATACCCATGTGATGTGACGCACTCGCATTCTGGAGGGAAGTTGTGCTCATGCGCACTGTAGCAAATATGGCCGCTTGTCTCTCACCATGCTCTCCGCTTGCTACCGCTGCTTTTGCCTATCTGTCTTTCCGCACTAAACAATAATGCTATAGTCATTATAAAATAAGGGTTGGTTAGTATTTTATCATGGTATACAGTGTAATCATTTTGTATGTGATTTTAATTCGTTCTCGCTTACTTTTCATGTACCGCGTCTCTGTGGGCTGGGGCATACATGAGCGACGCCATGCTGAGGCTCCTCTGAACCCTGTCAGGTGACCGGGGAAAGTCCTAACTGCGCAGAAGCTAAAACTAGCCAGCTGGCTCCTGAAGCCCGATGCGCCTGGGAACCCATCCCGAAGATGCAGTATTGCACCTTGAACTGTCATACACTGTTGCTATATGCTGTACACTTGTATTGTATTCTGTATTCCTATGCCTGGGAACGTGAACCCGGGGGGCGGGTGTGCAAAATTGAATAATAATGATGAGAAAGCCGAACTCTAGGAGGTGGTAATGACCGCACCACCTCTCCTGACCAATCATAATGTGGGAAACTGTCACTTGCAACATTAGTGGGTGGTCTGAGGGACCCCAAAACAGTATAACTGCCCTAGTTTAGCTTAGGAAAATTGTCCGACTTGTCCGAGTAGCAGACCTGTCACTGACCCTACGAACTCTATAGGTGCTCAATCTGAAGTGCTGCGGAGCACTCTGTCCATACTTTCCACAAACTCCTAAGGGGTGGAAATAATCCTAAGTGCTGGCGAAGCACTTTGCTGGGGAATTCGAAAACCCAATCGGGGTTACTGGCGGATTACTTGCAGAAAGGGGTAACGCTGGCGTTGCTTCTGAAGCTGTGGGTGTTGGTCGTACCTTGGTGAGCCCAGTCCTGGTCCCAAATCCTGAGGGGTATCCTGTCCTTACTGTCCGTGAGCTGTACCTGCTCGCATTCTGGCATTCCTTCCTGAGGGTCCTTGTCCCCGTCCTTCCAACTGACCCGTGGCCAGGGTTAGTCTTCTCTCAGACCTAGGTAAATATTAACCTGTGGGTTTGCGTCTCTCTCTCTCTCGACTTCTCTCTCTCTCCTTTCTTAATAAAGCACTCTTGCCGTGATATTGCTCTATCACCTTGAGAACGAGTTATATGCAATTGTTCTAGAATTGTTCCACTTCTCTCCCCTCCCTTAGAAAATTACCTACTGTTATATTATATTAGTGTGTTCCAACTTTTCCCCTACCTTTAGCCTGATTGCGGTGAACTTAGTAAGAATAGTTTAAACACTTAGGTTAAGTACGTGTTCTAGGTCCCCTCCACATTCTATGTTTTAGTATAAAATTGCAGTGACTAGTTTTGTTCTAAAAACTCCTACCTTTTAGTCTTCCCATGTACTCAAATGGTCTTAGCATTTATCTTTAGCTATTTTATAGTGTTGATTTTGATGTTAGACGCATTATTCTGCCTATCACTTATTGCTTTGTCATATTCTCTCTAAAAACTTATATAAAGTTTTAAACATCCTCAGGTGTCTGTGGTCATTTTACGGAATTGTGGAAAGTATTTACTGATTATAGAGAGTATCTGATGTTAGGCCTGTCTACTATTTTCCCTTATAGCTCCAGGTCCGTCGTAAGAATTGTGCCTGTGGTAAGTCAGGTACATGGTATGCAGAGGTGAAACCAAACCTTAATTGCTCATAGCAGCGTGCAGGAGGAGAAATATAAAATCCTCTCCCGGTTCACCCAAATTATTAGTGTGGTGTTTGGAAAATTCGCACGCCAGGGCCCAGTGCGTGTAAAGAATTGGTAACCCAGGTGGCCCGGGATAACTGCGCGCTCTATCAGTAATTTTCTGGCAGCCAGAGGATGGTTTGGACTAGTTAGATTAGGTAGACAGGATAGGTCATAAACAAACCGTGAAAATAAAATGTGCTGCTGATTTTCTACTGTATTAGGTTCAAATATTTTTGAAATGTTTTAAGGATTTATATGTAAATGTATATGATTTTTGCATTGCTGCTATAAATGTTATATTAACCAGTGTTTGTGAATGTTCAGTGTAGTCCGAATCCCCGGGGAAGTATTTAGCTAACGGTGAGCAGAATCCGGTTAGCTGTTGAAGTCACTAAGTTTGAGGTATTAGTGCAGGGTTAAGGATAACTGGAAGCACTAATTAGGACCTTTGTTTCTGGAGTGAATGATAGCTACGAGTCCTTTATAAAACTTTCATTGCGAAATCACCTAGTAAGGGTCGCATACGGAAGGAGTAGTAGGGTCTCCGAGGCTTGTCTGGTAAGTAAGATAGTTCGCTGGTGAAATCCTGGCTCAGTACATATCCCCGACTAAGGTGGATGAGTCAGAAGAATAACAGGTTCTATGTTACTAGTGTGAAGGGACAGGCAAAGAAGTCTATCCAGAGTGAATGAAAAGTAGACAGAAGTGGTTTACTAGTAGCGAAAGAAAAGTCTTTTCTCTCTTTAGAACTCTAAGACATAGTGGCAAACGTTGTGTGTTGTTGACTAAAACGTGCACTTGCACTTTAGAGAGAGTAAAAAGTTTCCGTTACCTTGTGAAGGAGGGAGTCAGTCGGAGAGCTGCTCTGACGTCACTCCGTGCCGCGCTGGCATTGGTCAAGACAGCGGGTGTGTAGTGGAGCTGAATCTGTAAAGGAGGGGTGAGTGCCGAAGCGTGAGACTCAGTCTTGCGAAAAGGCCGCGCACCCATTGGTTAACAGTATTTGTATTCTCTGACCTGATTGGGTAGTGCGAAATAAAAGTCGCGCTAGCATTGGAAGCACAAAGGTAAACAAAATTAATCAAGCCGAGTTAGAAGCGAGTCTGGAGAGTTGCATGTGGTATCCAGATTTCATACCGAACCCAAAGTACCTAGGATTTCATACGGATCAGCTTAGACGAGGTAGACCGCACATGATGTATGGAATAAAGAGGAAACTGTCCTTCTCTGATAAAATAAATAATTTTTTCAAAACTGACAAGCCCATTAGAACGAGGGAAGGCGTGCTCATTCCCCCGCCGAATACCCCTGCTTCTTTCATGCTGTTTGATAAAGGGTACCACACTTGTGTCTGGTTAGAAAATTGGGCAAAATATACTGTAGATGACGGAATCCTAGCATTTCCTGTTGAAGGCACATTTAATGGTCGGATTCTGTTTAACTTAAGGACCCGCATGAATGAGTTACACCCTAGACCTAGGTTGACACAGTACGAAGCCCTGGAGGAATGGGAGATTGAGGCTGCAGAGCGAGATAAACCCCGATGGATAAGGGAGTGAGTAAATGGTATCCGAGGGTTCAAGCGCAGACCAAAGAGCAGAAAATGAAACAGTGGAGGCAATCTATGTTGACTGAAGGGCTATTCCCTATGATGGGGGTATTGGAAGAGAGAAAAGGAAAATGTAAAGAAAAGACCCATCACCTAATGCCCGTGGGGGACTCAGAAGATAAGCACCTGGAAGATTTGTTAATGAAAAATCCACCTCCATATGTTGCAGAGTCAGAGCCTATGCATTCTCCAAATCCCTTTGCCAAATATCCCAGAAGTGGGAGGGATAGTGATACAGATGGAACAGGTACAGACAGTAAAGCCAGTGAGGGGGATGGGTTTTGCAGACCTAGACCCACGGTCCCAAATTATCAGCCGTTCGGGGAAGGTCCACCCCGATTAGTCACTCCAACTGCCCCAAGTATTTATCCTTCCTTGGTACCTCAGGTATTGCATGGCAATTCTGCAGAAAGGGGGTTGCTGGAAAAAGAGAAAGAAGCCCTGGCTAAACAGCGAGAGGATTTAGTTCGAACCATTGCCTAGATACATCCCCATCCTGATTCCCTGACTATTCCAGTAACTATTGGTCCAGCTATTCCACTGTATAGAAATGACCTGACTAGTCCCCATCCTCCTGTTATCACCCCAATACTGCCTACTCCTAGCATCCCGACCCCGAGGAAGGAAGTATTCATAGATGAGGATCAGGAAAGTGAGTGTGAATCTGTAGTCTTGATGGATTTGCCCATAAGAGAGTCTAGAATTAGTACATCGGGGGCAAGAAGCCAGACAAGACCAAAGGAGGTGTTGATTGAAGGTGCAACTGGGGCTAGGAGTGCCACCTTAGTTTCCCCAGAAGATTTGGACAGATGGACAAAGGAGCTAGAGAAGGAGACCACTCCCCAACCTAAAGCATTGGAAATATATAAATTAAGAATAGAAATAGAAGAAATGATGGCTGGAAACGTAGGAGTTGAGCGCCTAAGCTCGTACAGTGAAGAAGAATTACTGTTTATCAGCAAAAACCTTACCCGGAGTGCTAGGTTGCTCCATGAAAAGATAATGGATACAGCCACAGAAATGGGAATTGATGTTAGTCGTTCCAAAATTCTTCAGAAACCCTACAGAGTAGATTTTTCAGACAAGGATTTAGAAAGCCTGAATGTGATGGGAAAACAGATCCAAGTAAAGGAATTGTTGAAGCTCCTGCAAAAGTGGGGAGAGGTGGGAAAGTGGAGAACCAGGTGGGCAAAGAAAAAGGAGGACAGCAGGGCTAAGTCACAGGCTTCAGAATTCGTATTAAAGGAAGTAACACCAACGGAAAAATTGTGCCCTATGAGAGAGGTCCCGGGAGGAAAATATGTCCATGTCCCTTGGTCCAGACAGGATATTGTGTCATTTACAAATGACTTCCCGAAATTACGTGAGAAGCCAGTTGACTGGTACAGGCAGGTAGAACGCTTCATAAAAGTCCAGAAATGCCTCTTGAAAGACCTGGATGGGTTTTTCGACATTGTGGTCCCTGTAGATTTGTGGACCGACTGTAAAATTGAAATTGATTGGCCCAGTGAGGAATTCCCCAGAGATGAGAAAACAGGAGCTCCCGCACCTGAAGTAATGAGGAAGTATGAGCAAGTCATACAATACCTCAAGAAAAAGGTGCCAGCAAAGGAGACAGATTGGACCCGAATAGATAGAACCACCCAGGAACGTGATGAAACGGTGCACTCATTTTATGAAAGATTACTGCAGGTATTCAAAACTTACAGTGGTATCGATAACGTAGACATGAAAGACATGACCCATTTCAGTTACAGATTTGTGCTGGGATTAAGACCTGAAATTTCTCAATGGATTCGAGATAATAAAATCAGTTGGCAGGGAAAGCCCATAGATGATGTCCTAAAATATGCAAAATATTGCGAAGATGAAATCGAAAATAAAAAGAAAGCCCTCAAGGAAAAGGTAATGTGGGCACAGGTGAAATTAGCTGAACAGCAGGAAAAACAGTTAAGTAAATTGACTTCCAGTAATAATGCTCAGAATGCCACTGCTGGGGGAGGAGGAAAGCCCCGAGCTAAAATGAGTCGGGAAGAAGCCATGAAAAAGTTTCCGTGCCATGGGTGCGGCCAGATAGGGCATTGGCGAGACGAGTGTCCACACCTGCAGGCCGGTAATGCCCCTGTAATTGGTTTAAATCCACAGGTGCCGAAAGAGGGGACAAGAAAGAACCAGCAACAGGTAAAATTACCTCCCGTACCCCGTGCTCCTAGACAGAATTTTAAGAGTCAGGGTCAGCAGAATGAGAGGGCGGAAGTATGGGAAGTTGAGAGTGAAAGAAATGCAATCATTCCACAGTACTTGCTAAATGATACCTTCCTCTGTGAAGATCAAGATTGACGGGGCCTGAGAGGGGAGGATGAGGAGTGCGTGCTTGGCGCCTCCTTACCGGTAGACCAGACTGGACCATACATTGAAGGAAAGGTTGAGGGAAAAGACGTCACCTTTCTGTTGGACACTGGTGCTACCAGATCTACTGTAAGAACTGTGGATGTTCCTAACCTACCCCTCTCGGGAGAAGCGATCCAAGTAGTGGGCGTCTCAAATCAAATAATAAGTACTCCAGTAACCGAACCAATGGAAGTTTCTATAGGAAATTTCAAAGAAATGCACAGATTTGTAGTCTGTGATTCCAGTCCTGTGAACCTGCTAGGACGTGATTTGTTGTGCAAAATGAATTGTACCATCTATTGCACACCAAAAGGCGTCGAAATTCAGACACCCGATGAAGATGGTGTGTACAAGCTGATGTTAGTCAGACAAGATTCTGATATCAAACCTTTAACAGTTGAAGATTTACCTGAAGAGCTCCAGTTAAGAGTAGTTCCAGAAGTGTGGGATTTCACAGGAAAGGATGTAGGTTTAATGGCAAATGTGGACCCAGTTAAGATAGCAATAAAAACAAATGCTGTATACCCCAAAACCAGACAGTACAAAATGAGTGCAGAAGTAAAAGCTGGAGTAGCGACTGAAATTACCCGGCTACTCGAAGCAGAGATAATAGAGGAAGTAATGAGCAGTCCTTGTAATTCACCAATCATTGGGATCAAAAAGCCTAGTGGAAAGTACCGGGTGGTGCAAGATTTACGCAAGGTAAACCAAATTGTTGTGCCGTGCTGCCCTGTTGTGCCCAACCCTGCTGTGATACTATATCAGATTCCCTGGAATGCAGAAT
This sequence comes from Lissotriton vulgaris, assembly GCF_964263255.1. Classification (NCBI taxonomy): domain Eukaryota; kingdom Metazoa; phylum Chordata; class Amphibia; order Caudata; family Salamandridae; genus Lissotriton; species Lissotriton vulgaris. The sequence goes on from NC_141687.1 coordinate 255,608,318, forward strand.
GGTTCACTGTCATCGACCTGTGCCATGCATTCTTCTCCATCCCACTGCATCCAGAAAGCAAGTTCCTTTTCAGTTTTGAATTTGACAGCCATATCTATGTCTGGAATCGTGTCCCCCAGGGGTACACCGAAAGTCCATCGATTTTCAACCAGATATTAAAAAAGTGCCTTGAATCCCTAGTGCTGCCAAGAGAGTCTGTTTTGGTGCAGTACATAGATGACCTGTTAGTGGCATCTAAAACCCAAAATGACTGCGCCACTGACACCATTGCCTTGTTGAATCACCTAGGAAAGGGAGGACATAAAGTGTCACCTGACAAGTTACAATTTTGTAAAAATTCAGTGAAATATCTGGGACACCAGATCGAAAAAGGAATCAGGAAAGTTACTACCGAAAGAATCAAAATAATTAAAGCAATGGAACTGCCCAGAACTCAGAAGGAGGTGAGAATGTTCTTGGGAGTTGTGGGTTACTGCAGACAATGGATTGTAGGATTCGCAGCTCTAGCCAGACCCCTGATAAAAATGACGAAGAAAGGCGTAGAAGACCCCGTCAGTTGGGACAGTGAGAGCATGAACGCTTGGGTAACTTTGAGAAACTGTCTATGTTCTGCTCCTGCACTGGGTATGCCTGACTACACCAAGCCCTTTGAGCTATTCTGTGACACAAGAGAGAATTGTGCTCTTTCAGTCCTGACCCAGGAGCACGGACTAGTTAGAAGACCAGTGGCCTATTTTTCGGCCACCCTAGATCCGGTGGCGGCTGGATTACCTGGATGCTTGAAAGCAGTTGCTGCTACTTGCGTCAGTCTGGAACAGAGTGAGAACATTGTCATGGGACATCATGTCACTGTATATGTTCCTCATTCTGTTGTTATTCTACTGACTAGAACTAAGACCCAGTACCTCACACCTAGTCGGCTGACTAAGTATGAGAGAATTTTGATTGGTGCCGAGAATGTCACTATTTCCCGGTGCAATGTCCTAAACCCTGCGACCTTGTTACCGGTCCCCCTGGATGTAGAAATTGAAGAGGAAGGGGAGCATAATTGCATCGATCTAACTGAGTTCAGTACCAAGCCCCGTCCTGACATCCGTGAAATAGCGTTACTTGATGGGGATAAGACAATGTTCGTGGATGGCTCGTGTTTAAGACATGAAAGTGGGAGCCTAAGTGCTGCCTATGCTGTGGTAACATTGACAGAAACCATAGAAGCATCTTACATGAGCGAGGTGAAATCTGCACAAGTGGCCGAGCTCATCGCGTTAACCAGAGCATGTAAGAGGGGTAAGAACAAGAGAATAACTGTTTACACAGACAGCCAGTATTGTTTTGGGGTTGTTCATGACTTCGGCCAGTTGTGGCTGCAAAGAGAATTCATGACGTCCTCAGGCACTCCTATCAGAAATGGAAAGGTGGTGCATAATTTACTGGAAGCTATCCAATTGCCCAAAGAATTGGCTGTGGTCAAGTGTACGGCTCACAAATCTGGAAATGATGATGTGACTGCCGGTAATAGGTACGCTGACCAAATTGCACAATTTTGTGCCCGATACCATATGTCACTCCAAATTGCATTGTGGGATGGAACCAGCTGCCAACTTATGTTGTTTGAGAATGTGTCAACATGGGAAGAATTAAAGGATTTGCAACAGGCGACAGATAGGCAGGAAAAAGGAAGGTGGGCAGCAAATGGATGCAAACTGAGAGATGATGGTGTGGTGGTAAACACAACTGGGGTGCCTGTACTGCCTGATAGCTTGGTCGACCCCATGATCAGAATGATACATGAACCAACACATATGGGAAGAGACGCAATGTGTCGGGTGTTTGATAAGGTGTTCTGTAATTCAAAGTTCAGGAACCAGGCGGAAAGGCTTTGCCAGAGGTGCCTAGTGTGTCAGCAATTCAATGCAGGGAAAAAGACTGTAGTAGAACAAAGTACGGTTGGAAAGGCAATAGGTCCCTTTGTCAGGATGCAGGCAGACTTCATAACAATGCCTAAATGTAAAGGGTATAGATATATCCTAGTCATAGTTTGCCTATTCTCCAGGTGGGTGGAAGCATATCCAGCTAAGAAAAATGATGCTCTCACAACAGCAAAGTTATTGCTCAGGGAGTTGATACCTAGGTACGGAATTCCAGAGACAATCGAAACGGACCAAGGTGGGCATTTTGCCAACGATGTCTTAGAGGAACTCTGTAAAGCATTCAAAATGAAGCAAAGATTGCACTGTGCCTACCATCCAGAGGCTTCTGGGGTAGTGGAACAAATAAATGGCACCCTGAAATCCAGATTGGCCAAAATGTGTGATTCCACAAAGATGAACTGGATAGAGGCTTTACCCCTTGTGCTGATGAGTCTGAGAAGTATCCCGAACAGAAAAACTGGCCTAAGTCCCCATGAAGTGTTGATGGGAAGAGTGATGCGACAGGCTTGGGTGCCCGGACACAAACTGCTAAGCATTTCTGATGATATGGTATTAGAATACTGCAAGCAGCTGGGTGACCAAGTGCGTTCTCTCTCTCAGCAGATCGGAGAGACTGAAGACGAGTGGCCAAAGACTCCGGCACATAAACTGCAACCAGGAGATTGGGTGGCGTTAAAGAAACACACCCGGAGCAGTTGCCTGAAACCGAGGTGGGGAAAGCCACGACAAGTGATCCTCGTCACTACAACTGCTGTAAAGTGCGCTGGTGTACCGAAGTGGATCCACGCCAGCCACACAAAGCGGGTATCCGGAGAAAACGCGACTGGAGCTGAAGGCAGCTCAGCTGAAGAAGCTTCCGAGGAGGAGAGTCCGGAGCTAGCTGACATTGAACTGCCGAGCACAAGTCGAGACGTTGAATGGTACCCCGCCGACGACCAGGTTCATGATCCAATACGAACCCGGAAATATTCCTACTTAGACAGTGAGTGGGATAGTCCAGGTGAGTCAGAAATAGAAGAAGAAGGTCAGGTCAACGAAAGCCACAACACACCTGATCAGGACGTAGGCCAAGTAGGGTCAGATCAAGACATCGAAACTTCTCCTGAAACTCCAGAAGTAGGAAAGGGACAGTTAGAAATTAGAGCTGACGTTCATGCAGAAGAAAACGAAGAGATCGAAGAGCATGAACAGGAACAGATAGAACTAGATCAAAGTGCTCAGACAACGGAAACAACAATAACGAAAAATAAAAAGCGAGTACGATTTGAATATGAGCAGGGACAGAATAGGGGCCAGGCAGAAGAAATAGACGAAAGACCTGGAACAAGTCAGACAGGCAGGGAAACAGAGGTGCCACATCAAAAAGTAAAAAGAGTGCACGAAGAAGGCCAAGTTTCCTCAACAACTGGGAGGCACGGAGGCAGAAGTGCACCCCGATACGTCAAGAGACTGAGGCTCAGACTAAAGACAGTCGAAGAAAAACTAAAAGACAGAAAAAGGGCTGAAAGCGAAAGAAAGGCAGCCCAAGGCAAATCGCTAAGAAAGAGCGACAGAATAAAGAAACAGAACCGACTGTATCGGAGCCCTGAGTGGACGTACTTTGTGTTGTAGGAAATTGACGAGCCACACCACAGTGGCAACAGTGACGACGAGTCCATTGCTGATCGGAGTTCGGACGAAGACCCTCCTTGAGAGAGCCCCGAAGTGAGCCTTTGGTGCAAAGAAACGAAGAGGGGTAGAAAAAAAGCCACCTGTAAGCTAAAAATGTCTGATCCGAATGTCTCTGGAAGATCCCGGTGTGGGTGTCTTAAAACCTGTTGTAAAATATGCTTGTGTAGTGTAGCCATGTTAATAGTAATGTGGATAGGACTAACAGTTTTTCTACCTTTTATGATAAGTAAAAATCCTAACTTGTCCCCTACTGAACCCGAAGCAGTAGACGTAGGGGTTGTACAGACTGCAGAAACACCACGAAGCCTAGAAAGACGCGACAAACAAGTAGGACTGACACACACACGACCTAATTTAGAAGCACCAGATGAGGATGGACTCCATTTTCACAAAATGAGAAACAGGACGCATCTAAATGTTTTTGCTAACTTGTTAGTGCATTACGTAGAAGCTATGGAAATAGAGGACTGTTATGTTTGCATGAAGCTGCCAACTTCAGTGGCTGAAGGTGTGACATACCACCATCTACCTTTGACCTATGGAATCTCCTGTAGTATATTAGCTAGCCTGTTTTATAGAAGCACTTTACAGTACTATTATTCAAATGATGATGTAGTATTTTCTGAACTTCCTATTAGAGGACACCTGAATCGTGTACATACTACAAGTGACGTGACCCGCTATATGGGAGAATATTTCCTGACTATAGGTAACATAGATTTAGATAAAGCAAGAGAAGATAATCTGACCTGTTCACTGCAAGAGCAGGAAAAGATGTTTATAAAGATGGCAGACAGAAGGAGAGAAAGGTTTCAGAAGAAGGCAAATGACGAAAAGGATAGAGTCCCTAGGTGGGCTGAGCACATGGATAACACCTCGGAAGGCGAAGCTAGTCCTGCCTTGTTGCTGGATTTTGAATGAAAGGGGAAACTTTGTATCCATAGGGAAAAGACAGAGTACTATAACAATGTATTCATCGGTTCCAGCGAGTGTGAACATAATTACAAGGTAATTGGAGGTTGGGGTTTTAAAAATGGGTCAGAACCTGTGTTCCCCGGAATATATTATATATGTGGGAACAAGGCTTATTTCAAATTACCGGATCACTGGTATGGAAGCTGCTACTTTGGCATTGTTTTCCCAAAAATATACCATGTGAATAATGCAGCTGGAAGCGATGAAGAAACTAATGGCTTAGTGCGTAGTAAACGTGAAAGTGTAGGTGAAATTATAGGTGATATTTTTAGTGCACTGATACCTGGAATGGGGGTAGTTCTGAACACCCATAGAATCTGCAAATTGTCTACAGTAGTGGATCGGTTATCTACTGACACTGCTGCTGGATTCCTGCTGGTCAATACTGAAATGGTTGCGATCAGATCAATGGTTTTACAAAATCGTCTTGCCCTTGACACCCTATTAGCAAAAGAGGGCGGAGTCTGTAGAATGCTGAAAGCGCAACATTGTTGCACCTACATTCCTGATAAAAGTATCGAACTAAAACAATATGTGAAAAACATAACTAATTTGGAAAAGGAGCTCAAACCATTGGAGGTTGACAGTGCTTGGACGAGACTGACTGGAGGTCTCTCCTCTATAGGTAGTTGGTTTGCTAACCTAGGTAGAAGTCTTTTGTGGAAAATACTGATGCCAATAGTTATAATAGGTGTAGTTGTATTAATCATTTTTATCTGCTGCAAATGCCAGAAGTGCAAAAAGAAATATACTGTAAATAAGAGGGGGGTGAAAAGAAATATTGATGATTTAGAATTAGAGGAGTTAAAGAGTGAAATTTACAAAAAGGTGAAAAATCACCACTCTCATAGAGAAGCTGCAAGAAAACTCAACGAAAAATTTGTTGAAATTAAGATGGATGATATGGATGAATGAGAAAAGTTGGCATCTGTTTCCTTCTATGTGGTGATGATAGTAAATATCATCAAAGAGGGGATTGATGGAGCTGGGATTCGCGTGCAAGCGCCCTGCTCACATACAAAACCCTTGCCTAAATCGTATAATCATATTAACACTATTGTTCGTCCTTTATTAAGTGGTTTCCCAAACACGCGGGTGTCCCCAGGATGCTTGCTTGTATGTCTTTTTTCATACTAACGAAGCCTGCACTAAAATCGGCTGCTTCGCTGAAATTCAATCTGCGCATGCGTCGGTCATACCCATGTGATGTGACGCACTCGCATTCTGGAGGGAAGTTGTGCTCATGCGCACTGTAGCAAATATGGCCGCTTGTCTCTCACCATGCTCTCCGCTTGCTACCGCTGCTTTTGCCTATCTGTCTTTCCGCACTAAACAATAATGCTATAGTCATTATAAAATAAGGGTTGGTTAGTATTTTATCATGGTATACAGTGTAATCATTTTGTATGTGATTTTAATTCGTTCTCGCTTACTTTTCATGTACCGCGTCTCTGTGGGCTGGGGCATACATGAGCGACGCCATGCTGAGGCTCCTCTGAACCCTGTCAGGTGACCGGGGAAAGTCCTAACTGCGCAGAAGCTAAAACTAGCCAGCTGGCTCCTGAAGCCCGATGCGCCTGGGAACCCATCCCGAAGATGCAGTATTGCACCTTGAACTGTCATACACTGTTGCTATATGCTGTACACTTGTATTGTATTCTGTATTCCTATGCCTGGGAACGTGAACCCGGGGGGCGGGTGTGCAAAATTGAATAATAATGATGAGAAAGCCGAACTCTAGGAGGTGGTAATGACCGCACCACCTCTCCTGACCAATCATAATGTGGGAAACTGTCACTTGCAACATTAGTGGGTGGTCTGAGGGACCCCAAAACAGTATAACTGCCCTAGTTTAGCTTAGGAAAATTGTCCGACTTGTCCGAGTAGCAGACCTGTCACTGACCCTACGAACTCTATAGGTGCTCAATCTGAAGTGCTGCGGAGCACTCTGTCCATACTTTCCACAAACTCCTAAGGGGTGGAAATAATCCTAAGTGCTGGCGAAGCACTTTGCTGGGGAATTCGAAAACCCAATCGGGGTTGCTGGCGGATTACTTGCAGAAAGGGGTAACGCTGGCGTTGCTTCTGAAGCTGTGGGTGTTGGTCGTACCTTGGTGAGCCCAGTCCAGGTCCCAAATCCTGAGGGGTATCCTGTCCTTACTGTCCGTGAGCTGTACCTGCTCGCATTCTGGCATTCCTTCCTGAGGGTCCTTGTCCCCGTCCTTCCAACTGACCCGTGGCCAGGGTTAGTCTTCTCTCAGACCTAGGTAAATATTAACCTGTGGGTTTGCGTCTCTCTCTCTCTCGACTTCTCTCTCTCTCCTTTCTTAATAAAGCACTCTTGCCGTGATATTGCTCTATCACCTTGAGAACGAGTTATATGCAATTGTTCTAGAATTGTTCCACTTCTCTCCCCTCCCTTAGAAAATTACCTACTGTTATATTATATTAGTGTGTTCCAACTTTTCCCCTACCTTTAGCCTGATTGCGGTGAACTTAGTAAGAATAGTTTAAACACTTAGGTTAAGTACGTGTTCTAGGTCCCCTCCACATTCTATGTTTTAGTATAAAATTGCAGTGACTAGTTTTGTTCTAAAAACTCCTACCTTTTAGTCTTCCCATGTACTCAAATGGTCTTAGCATTTATCTTTAGCTATTTTATAGTGTTGATTTTGATGTTAGACGCATTATTCTGCCTATCACTTATTGCTTTGTCATATTCTCTCTAAAAACTTATATAAAGTTTTAAACATCCTCAGGTGTCTGTGGTCATTTTACGGAATTGTGGAAAGTATTTACTGATTATAGAGAGTATCTGATGTTAGGCCTGTCTACTATTTTCCCTTATAGCTCCAGGTCCGTCATAAGAATTGTGCCTGTGGTAAGTCAGGTACATGGTATGCAGAGGTGAAACCAAACCTTAATTGCTCATAGCAGCGTGCAGGAGGAGAAATATAAAATCCTCTCCCGGTTCACCCAAATTATTAGTGTGGTGTTTGGAAAATTCGCACGCCAGGGCCCAGTGCGTGTAAAGAATTGGTAACCCAGGTGGCCCGGGATAACTGCGCGCTCTATCAGTAAGATGAACTTTACCCTCCTAGAATTTGCTACAGGAGTCCCAGCAGGTGTCCCAATGGGAAGGGGAATTGGACAAGAAAAAGAGAGAGAACACTGCCACTCCACACAGCCTGGTCCAGGCAGGCACCCTCGAGGGGATCTATTTGCGGAGTAGGATTGCTTTTTTGAGGACTTGCATTTCTCTATAAAATAAGAATTGCAACAGATGAGTACAGAGACACTTCTGAGGCACCCAGGCGCCCTCAACACAGAATATTCATAATAAGCAAGTTATGTTAATCACCTGGTTCTCAAGAGGAGCTGAGATACTCTCTTAGCTTTGTCTGTAGGTTTCAGGAGAATACAATCCAAATAATAGTTCTCTAAGAAAAATGCTGCCAAAAAGGAGTCACTGGCTATGATTATATGCCATCTACAGCCAGTTAAACTAATGGCACCTAGACACATCGTTTCATTTGCACAAAACACTCATGAAAAAATATTCACATCTAGGAATAGGCCCAAATGGCTACATAAGCCAGTGTCCATACAATATGATGACCAGAGGGGTAACAACATGCTTCCATGTGCAAGGCGCGGTATCAAGTTCACAATATTCATCTTAATATCAAAGTTCTATGCAAATAGTGTAGAAACAAAACTTACAGAAGTCGGTAATGAGTTCAAACATAAATGACCCCAAGCGCTAAGCTGAATGCAAATATAAAATGAGTTCAAACAGAAAATGACTCCAAGCACTAAGCATAATCCAAATATGAAATGAGTTCAAACAGAAAATTACGCCAAGCGCTAAGCATGAAACAAATATGTAAATGCCATAGTCTTGAACCAAAAGTTACTTGTGCCAAATACCAGATGGTTAATTCACATGGCAAATATGCAAGGACGAGCCTTCCGATACCAACTGAAAATGTCAAAGTCACACAGCCTTTCACTTCATGCGCAGCTTTAACTGTCTGATGCGCGCTACAGTTCCAGACCGGCACATGCTTCTGTTCAATGGTGATGGAGGAAGTCCTGAAGCAGTGATAGAAGCAGTCTCAAGCTGAAGCGGGAATCAGGAGATTAAGTCAAGCACTGACAGGTGCGAGGCTTGGGCTTTTATAGTCAGTTCAGTGGCAGTTAACCACACAAGGCTAGCCTCGTCCTTCAGAATGCCAGGTGCCTTAGCCACGCTGATAAGCATGCCAGATAATAATAATAATAATAACCCACATTTGTAAAGCGCACAATCACCCGTAAGGGTCTCTAGGCGCTGGGGGCCGTCGGGAAGATTAAGCAAGCTATTGCCCATAGTGCTGGGCTAATCTGCCGCCGGTGATCGAACCGTGATCCCCAGATTCCGGAGTCAGTCGCCTAGCTGCAGCGCCACACCTCTTCCCCAGATGCACATGTACAATAATGTGGCACTGTTGCTAGTACCCAAAAACAACAAGCATTGGCAAAACAAGCACTGGCCTCAACAAATAAGACAAAAAGAAACAAACATTGGTAGTGGTAAGAAAAGGAAAAACCAAACAACTTAGTGGACATAAACGTGAGGAAGCAGAAACCCCTGAGGGGCTGACATAACAGACAGGACAGGGCACTCCTGACAATGGTATTGTAGATAACTTGTTGTGTCCTTCCATTCCAACATTGAAAGCAGAATTTTACAAGCTAAGCAGACTCAAAGCACTATTGTTCCAACAAGAAGTGGCTCTCACATCTGCCAAAGAGACCTTGGAATTGCAGGTGGCTAGGACTTCCAGTGAAATACAATGATTGTTAAATACAAATCTTCCTCTGCATTTTAGAGAACTGATACATCAAGTATTTAATGCTTCTGATACAGAAGGCCTAGCCCACTTTTTTAAACTTGTAGGCTCTGGCCTCGGGACATCTTTCCAAACTGTCTTTGGAGTAATTCCGCGGTTTTATACACTCTATTTTTCCAGTGTGCTCCAGTTACTGCTTTTCCTTATTGGCGGCATTCTCTTTCTGTTGCTACAGTTCCGTAATGGATGTTCCTTCTGTATACGCCCTGGAGCTGTGGTATCACTCCAACACTATTGTGAGCGTATGCTTCAGATCTTTGGGTTACATCCACTGCTGGCATTGGATTAGGATCGGTGCTCAACATTTTGATATACTTATTTCACCAATTCAAAAAGGGTCAGTTCAGCAGTATCCTGATAACAATGTTAGGGATGACTTATTGGTCACAAAATTCTTTCAACAATACAGTCATAATATATGTGTACATCAAATAATCTTCTTGGGAAAAGATGATCAAACTGAAGACTTTTTGCATGTGATTTTCTTGTTATTCGTATATTTGTATTCAAACGTCAAAAAGCACCCAGCCAACTTGTGTTTCGTCAGTACATAGTCCGTACCAAGACTTCCTCAAGGCTGTAGACATAAAAACAATACATGAATCAAAACAAAGGTGATAACCCCTATGGGACATTAGATCATGTTGGAACATGTCATAACCCAGAAACTTAAGAAGAGTTCCAGCTAGAAAGAAATTCACCCGAAAATGTGAAGAGAACAGCTCAATGTGAGAGAAAAAGAAGAGCCCATGGAAAAAATTATGAATTATAAATTTTAGTCAAAGGGGCATTAGTGAAAACTGAGAATTTATTTAGATGTAAGTGGAACCCAAGAGGCCCAAAGAGACCCTAAGTTGTGTAGAAAAGTATTAAAATTCAAGGACATACAGCCAGATTCATCAATGTCCCGATTTGCGAGTCCTTAATAGCGATTATTAAGGAATCGCTATTAATGACTCGCAAAACGGGATTCATGTAGAAATCGCAATATTATTTGCGATTTCTACAGCTTCCTTATTTGCGATTAGTAAATTGCTAATCGCAAATAAGGAATGACTCCCCATGCATTCCTATGGGCCTAGAAGCCCATAGGAATGAATGGGGAGTCATTCCTTATTTGCGATTAGCAATTTGCTAATCGCAAATAAGGATGCGATTTCAAGGGTGCCAGGGGTGTCCAAAGGACACCCTGTAGCACCCCTGAAATGTAAATGTAGACTGATGTTGCGCACACACATGTCCTAAGGACATGTGTGTATGTCACATACAACTTAGAAAAATGCAATTAAGTGCATTTTTCTAAGTTTTCGCTATTTACCACGAAGTCAGACTTCGCGGTAAATAGCGGCCAAAAATAGCGATTTCGCAATTCAAAAATGGTTCATGAATTGCATTTAAGGAATCTCAAATAGAGATTCCTTAAATGCAATTCCTCGCAATTTAGCGATTTAGCAATTTGCGATTTTTGCATTTGGGATGATGAATCCCAAATGCAAAAATTGCGCTCGCAAATGGCCAGATTCTCAGAATCTGGCCCTTTGCGAGCGGATTTTACAATGATGAATCTGGCTGATAGTGTCCAGAATACAAGCCTGTTTAAGAATAGATTCTTAAAAAGTAAAAGAGAAAAATATGCTGAAAGCAGCAAGTAAGTAATAAGTGATTTATCATATCAATGAACCTAAAGCATGCAGTTTAAGGACAAGCTCAAGCAATGAAACCCACCTAAAATATTTTAGGATCGAACATGCCGCTTAAATTTGTGGTATAAAAACCTCAAAGATTGTGTCAATCACTGCAGGATGTGGATATAGTAACAAGCAAGAGAATATTTATGTCAACCAAGTCCTAAACATGAACAAAATAAAAGCAAAAGTAAGTATATCACGATCTCGTACCAGATGAAATGACATCAACCAGACTTGAATTCTCATACTTATTTCTCCTGTGTGCAACCTGTGCTTCACTGCATCAGGTGCTGCTTTCACTGGGCACTGGACATATGCCTGACTTGGCAGACACCTGCTGCCCTTGATTTCGAACTGCCTTAGTGGCCCATTATCTGGACTGCTCCTTGGGTTTGCAACTTCTTCATCATCCGAGTCTGTAACCAGTAGTCAACAAGGGTTCCTGTGCAACGGCACAGCGATTAATAGATCAAAGTTCATTGAGATCAACTCAGGTTGTCCGGTAACTGTCTCATCATTAGCTGAGACTAAGGATCATGTATGCTCTTAAGAACTTCTGAATTAGGCAGTGGCCCTATCCTCCTACGCTGAGTCAGACTCTGCCCTCGAGTCCTTCGCAATAGCTGATCACATACTGGGTGCCTCCGACACACATTGATTATATATTTTTTATCAAATTGTGTTTTACAAGACTCTCTTGACAATAAGTTCTTGGAAGCAGCTTTGAGTTTGTTAATCTTCCAAATTATGTTATCTCTTTCCAAGCTACCTTCCTGACCAAGGGGAGGGTGCCATGTGATCATTGCATGGCACATTGTAGTTTTCCCTAGGTTAGACTAACTGTGCATGATACAGGTCACATTTGCTGTGCGCACGTTGCTCTATAAACAAGTTTACTTTTGTGCCACATTGTATTTTCACACAGAACTTGCAGCTGTTTTCGCACCATCCTGTTTTCAGGTTATGTGCTTTCCTGGGACTTAGTCTGAACACAACAGACAAGGTCAAACAACAATGCCCCTTGTTATTTTGTCCCGGTCAGGCACTAGCACCTAGACACAACATATTGGTGCAGCTGTTGTTTGTGAGTATATGCACCTTGTCATATAGGTATACACAGTAATGTAACATACGTAGAGGAAGAGACTTTTCAGAGAGAACATCACATCTGTACCTGGAATGTAGAACTTCCACCTGTGTATGCTAAGGTACGGCGTCCGCTACTAATCCCAGAGATCTTACTTTTATAATTATTCCGCTTCTGAAGATGAGGAGGGGGATTAGGCTTATCGGTTTTATAATGACAGGGCTTTTAATAATATATAGATTACTGACTATGCTGTCGGTCTTCTTGTTAAGCATTTGTTTCTGTTTGTGGCATGAATACTGCATTCTAGAGCACAATAGTTTAAATAAACATTATAAACTTCCTTCGTGTCTCTGTTATATCTTATTGTGGACAAGTATAAGTATGAGTGTGAGAGTGAAAGGGGGTGTCTTGTTACCACGATTCCCGAGAGTTTCTGGGATGTCACTTTACTTGTCTCTCTGGATATGGTTAGAAGGGTAAGTTCTAAGGTAGTATGCTGACTCAGTCCCTACTTACTGACGTTCTATGGTCCCAAGCATAGTTCTGTTCCTGAGCAGAATCCCTACAACATGGCGCCACCAACGTTTGGTCATGTACTTATTTGCGGGAACCCTGAGTAGTGCTTGTGCTTGTCTACAATACCCTTCCATCATTTTGCAGAGACGTCCATGGTGTTTGGGGTTTATCCTCCACAGTTTTTAGGGAACGCTAAGTCCTGTTGGTTTTCCAAGCTTTTTTTGTAACTATTCTTTTTATTGATGACGACAGTGGATTGATATAAACATTATTCCATTGTATAATAGTGAGATTTAATCATTTGCATTGAACCATGCTACTTGCGCCTTTCACCCTCTTCACTACTCATATCTTGCCTGAGTTACTCACTAACTATGGGGGGATCTGTGTGGAGTGGGGGGTGCACAAATATTACCTCTATAAACATTCCATTTGTCCCATACTAGTGTCCATTTCTTGGGACAGCCCTGGGATTCGTACACTGTCTTTTCCTTTAAAATGCACCCGTCCATATCCTTCTTCCACTCCTTGGTCGTAGAGCCTCTTTTGTCCCCCATGCTCTTACAATGTTGCGCTTAGCTACCACCATTCCTAACGTTACCCAGTTTTTGTCTTTACTACTTAGGACTGTAGAATCCCTAATGTTTAAGAGACATCTACCACGCTCTGGCTCCATCTTTGTTCCGAACACTTCCTCCATACATTGGAGCACTTCGGCCCAGTATCTTCAAATTGTACACACTCCCAGACTATATGAATGAATTTACCCTCCTGGCCACATTGTCTTCCGCACACGGTGTCCTCCCTATAACCCATTTTCCCTAGTGCTGGGCCTGATTGATATATTCTATGTAATACTTTAAGTTGTACCAGCCTAAGCCTTGAAGCGATGGCAACCTCCTTAGGGGAGGCCAGGGCCTCCTGCCAGCCATTATCCCCCAAGTCTGCTATATAATTTTTCCAATTCCTAAGTAGCTGCAGGAGGGGGTCTGGTGCGTTATTGACAAGTTTTGATAGGTCAGGGAGATCACTTTTTTAGGCATATAATCTTCAAGAATTCTATCCTCAAGTGGGGAGGACTCCGGGGGCGTTTCACCCTTGGAAATGATGGTCTGTAGAGCGTGCCTTATCTGTAGATGCCTAAACCTCTCAGTTTCTGCTAGCTCATGTTCTCGCTGTAGCTGTTCAAAGAGAATTACTTCTTCCCTTTTCCACATGTCCCCAACCCAAGAGATTCCTATCATATCCCAGCGCTCAAAACCCTTGGTGTTTCTCAATGTTCCCAGTTGCTTTGTGTCCCATAGGGGAGTGACCTGCGTGACCTTTCCTGCCAATCTCAGGCTTTTGTTAACCGTATGCCACACGTAGACCTAGTGCTCGGTTGGGCCTGTTAATCGTAGTTTTTCTGGTTTGGAATAAAGTGCCTTGTATAGCTCCCCTCAGGCAGGAGCCACTTGTCCTTTCTATATCCTGGATCATCTTGAGGCCTATTTGTGCACTGATTAATGGCTACTAACTGTCCTGGCCAGTAGTATTTTCTGATGTCGGGGAGTCCTATACCTCCATCATACCAGCCCCTTACTAGCTTTTGGACCAATATACGAGGTGGCTTTCCTACCCAAAGGAGCACTCTTTGCTCGCTTTCGATGGCTTTAAAATAAGTGGTAAGGACTGGAACTGGTGAATTGTGCAAAACATATAAAAACGTGGTAGGGACATCATTTTAAATAACGCAGCACGGTCTAATAGTGACAGAGGGAGGGTATTCCATTGCCTCACGTCATTCCCTAACCGCTGCAACAGGGGCAAGAGTTTATGCGTATAAAATACTGCCGGAACATTAGTGATATATATTCCAAGGTATTTAAATATTTCTGGGGCTCTTGCCACCTCACATCCCTTAGGCAGAGGGGGGAAATCGCCCCTCAATACAAAGATTGCTGACTTAGTCTAATTTATTGTGTATCCAGAGTATCTCCCGAAGTTTGTAAAAATATTGGGAACTCTGTGTATTGAAGCTTTAGGTTACGCCAGATACAGCGGAATGTCATCTGCATATAGGGAGATACGGTCTTCCCATCCTTCTGACCATCACAGTCCCCTTATGATTTGATCTTTCCGGATCCACGACGCCAATGGTTCTAGCGTCAATGCAAAGAGCAACGGAGACAGGGGACAACCTTGCCTCGTCCCCGTTCTAAGAGCAAATATTGGGGACTTTTTATTGTTCACTACCGCCTGCGCTAACGGGTCAGTATACAGGAGTTTGATCCAACTCATGAAGCCAGGGCTGAATCCAATTTATATCAGGACCGCGAATAGATAGGGCCATTTAATTGTGTAGAAAGCCATGGTGGCATCCAGGGACATCACCACTGCGTTCTCCCTTAACATATCCACTCTCCCCATTATCCCATGTAATCAACGGAGATCCAATTAAGTATTTCTGGCCGGCATGAATCCTGTCTGATCTGGGTGAACCAGTTCCGAGATAACCTGTATCAGACATGTGGCCAGTAATTTCGCTAAAATCTTGGTGTCTGCGTTGAGCAGTGCGATTGGCCTGTATGAAAAGCATTTATTTTTAGACTTACCTTCTTTATGGATGACCACTATGGTGGCTAGTCTCTGGTCTGCGGGGAGTTTTCCCAATTCATGACTTCATGACTCTGAGTACATAGCTATGAGGTATGGGGCTATTTTACTGGGTTCGATGGGGAGGCCATTTGGTCCCATCGCTTTTCCGGACTGTAGACCCCTGATAGCTTGTGCCACTTCTTCGTTTGTGAGTTCACTTTCCAGTGATGAGACGTCGTCAGCTGAAAGGGCTGGGAGGGTCATGTATGGGGCTCGTATATCTGCCTAAAATATTTGGCGAACTCGTCCGCTATTCCTTGTGGATCGCTTATCGTTTCTGCGGTAAATTCTGTGGCCAATCGGTTTGCTTGTTCTTGTCTGTCATGCCATGCAAGCAATTTCCATGCCTTGTCTCCGGGTTCGTACACTCTGCAGAGCCAGCCCTGTGGAGTGCTTTCATCGCGTCTGTGGACAGGTCGGTGTAGTCCTTCTTTTCAATCCTAATTTGTGTTGGGTCTCTTCTTCATTGCCTCCCTTCATCTCCCCCTCTAATTGTAGGATTTCATCCTCAAGCCTCATAAGATCCGAATAATTTTCTTTACGGGCCCCTTGCTATTTGGGAGATGGCATGGCCCCTCACCACTGTTTTAAAAGCTTCCGAGAGCGTCTGAGCAGATTCTAGCGAGCCTTCATTCTCCTGGAAATAAAGTTCAATCTCCTGTACTACTTTTTCCCTTACTGAAGGGATCTTAAGATGCCATGGACTTACTGGTGCTACTCTTCCCACCTGCGGTTCTCCCACCTCCACCAGAACCCATATCGGGGAGTGGTCAGAGATACCCCTCGCTAAGTGACGTGCCTCTCAAATCTATCCGACCTTATCTGCTGGGGTAAGTATATAATGTATCCTAGAGAGGCTATTATGGGCTCCAGAGTGGAATGTGAACTGTGTCTCATTGGGGTGGTGGATACACCACGCATCCACCAGTCCCACCGTTCTGATAAAGTCTAGGAGGTGTGTTCGTGAGGGTTGTGTGTCTCGCAGGGGATATTTGTTGAGCTGCCCGACACGACTGAGTATAAGTCTGCTCCTATTAGGAGCCTTCCATCAGGGAGAGATAGTAGTAAGTTTCCCAGATCCTTAAAAGCTAATGTGTGGAGGCCCGTGGGGACATACATTGACACTATTGTGATTGCACTACCTTCCCACCTCCCCAATGCTACCGTGTATCTACCCCGTATATCGGTCCAGGTGTGTTCAATCACCACTGGGAAGTTTTTTCTGATCATAATTCCAACTCCCCTGGATCCGGTGGTAAATCCAGAATGTACTACAAGATTGTCTCCCCATCTAGTTGTGGCTCTACAAGTATTACCAATTAAATGCGTTTCTTGCATCAACACCACTTCGGGGGAGTGTCATTTTATGTTTTAGAGTACAAATCCTCTTTTAACTTGCCCCCGAGGCCATTCACATTCTAGGACAGTAGTCTAAGTCCTTTATTTACTGGAGGACCCATTCTTGTTCAAGCTTGCTTCCCTCTTTGTCCTAACTACCTCCATAGGGGTCAGAGTGTACCCTATTATGCACAAGCAATACTATGAATCGGATTAGGGCGCGTGAATCTACATCTAACACTGTACAACTACGTATTCTCAAATTACGTGTCATGTTTCTGTTGTCTAATCTATGTTCTAAACCCAACAGTTACCAACCTCCCCCTCCCTGCTTCCCTGCAATCTGGCTTAAAACTGCCCCTGTCCCCAACTATGCAGAGCGCCTGTCGCCCCATGCCCAAACTATAGTAAAGGTTGTGAGGGGGTGGACTCTTTGCCTACCACTATTACACATTTTAGTACATGCTTTGTATTGCCGTTACTTTGGGTATAATGCTTAAAGTCGCTTAGCTGGGCTCCAGCCGTTATCTCTGGTGGCGGTACTGCTCTGTCTTCAAATCTCTCCACAGCCAACTCTGTTGCTCTGTTACATCTGAGGTTGCCGCCTCTTCTCTATTCCTCTAGATTATCGTCTGTGGTTACCTGCCTTGTTCGCTAGTCCAGTCCCATTTGTCTTTTGGGAGGTTTCTCCCTTCATTGCTAAGAGTTACTTCCCCTGGACAAGCCACCACCCCTCCAGCCATCCAGCCATTCTTGCGCCAATTCCGTGGTGTCCGAAAACCAATCGATCAATCAATCAGGGGTTTGTAAAGCGTGCTACTCATCCGTGAGGGTCTCAAGGTGCTGGGGGTGGGGGGCAGCTCTGGATCAGTCGAAGAGCAAGGTCTTGAGATCTTTCCTGAACATGTGCAGGGTCGGGCACGTCTGATGTTTGCAGGGAGATCATTCCAGGTCTTGGCCGCGATGTAGGAGAAGGCTCTTGCCCCAGTTCTGTTTCTGCAGATGCGTGAGACCTCTACCAGGGCGGGTTCGGCAGAGCGGAGGTTCCTCTTGGGTACATGGAAGGATACTCTCTCGTTGAGGTATTTGGGCCCGATGTTGAGTGATTTATAGGCGTGGGTGAGTAGTTTGAAGGTGACCCGCTTCTCTACGGGGAACCATTGGAGGTCTCATAGGTGTTGGGTCATGCGTTTTTCATGGTTTTGAGTCTGTGTAGAAGGGTTCAGTTGATTCCGGCGTATTGGGCATTGCAGTAGTCGAGTCTGCTGGTTATGAGTGCGTGGGTGACGGTACTTCTGCAGTCGGGGGGATCCATTTGATGGTCTTGCGGAGGATGTGTAGGCAGTTGAAGCGTGTGGAGGCGACAGCGTTGATCTGGCAGTTCATGGAGAGGGTGGAGTCGAAGATGATGTCCAGGTTTCATGTAAGGGTGGGTGGGTTGCCAAGGGCAGAGGGCCACCAGGTGTTGTCCCATGTGGATGTGCAGGGTCCGAGGATGAGGACTTCGGTCTTCTCTGAGTTGAGCTTCAAACAGCTGTCTTTCATCCAGGCTGCAACGTTCTTCATTCCTTCCTAGAAACAGAGTCTGGTGTCTTTGGGGTTCTTCGTGAGTGAGAGGATGAGCTGGGTGTCGTCGGCGTAGGATACAATGCTGAGCCCATGCTGTCTGCCGATGGTGGCGAGGGGGGGGCATGTAGATGTTGAAAAGCGTGGGGCTGAGCGATGATCCTTGCTGTACTCCGCAGGTGATATTGGTGTGTTCGGAGAGGAAAGGAGGGAGTCTAATCCTCTGGGTTTGGCAGGAGAGGAAGGATTGGATCCAGTCAAGGGCAATTCCTTGTATCCCCGCGTTGTGAAGTCTGGCTGTGAGTGTGCGATATGAGACAGTGTCGAAGGCTGCAGAGAGGTCTAGCAGGATAAGGGCTGGTGTGTGTCCCTGGTCAAGTAGCATGCAGATGTCGTTGGTGGCTGTGAGGAGGGCAGTCTCGGTGCTGTGGTTGTGCAGAATCCAGACTGGGAGGCGTCCAGGATGGAGTTCTCTTCGATGAAGGCAGTCAGTTGGGCGTTTACGAGTCTCTCTGTGACTTTGGCCGCAAAGGGGAGGAGAGAGTTGGGCTGGCAGCTTTTCAGGTCTGTTGGACCGGGCGTTGGCTTCATGAGGAGGGGTTTAACCTCCGCTCGCTTTCAGTCATCTGGGAAGATGCCGGACATGAAGGCATTGGTGGTCCGTCCTAGTTCTGGTGCGATGGCGCCGGCGGCCCTGTGGAATATATGTGTTCTACAGTGGCTGGATTCTAGATCTTAAAGGATGGCTTATTGTTGGCGTAGGGGGGATGGAGGGGTCCGGTGTCTGTTTGCTGAAGTTGTCGTAGAGGGCCTTGATTTTCAGATGGAAGTAGGAGCTGAGCTTGTGGCAGAGTTCCTGGGAAGGAGTGACGCGAACTGCCAGACCTTTCTCTCTGAAAGGTAGTTTGGCGTAGTTTGGCTGGGAACAACATTGAGTATTTCAGCCCCCTTTCTCTGAGCAATTTCTTGATTCCCAGAAAGGAGCACCTCTGCCTCTGGAAGTTGACTTTGAAGTCCTTTAAAGTCGGGAAAGAAAGTTCTCTCACTATTTTTGAATTTAACAGGTGAGGCAGTGCGGGCTGTCTGTAAAACAATATCTTGTCTTTAAAATTAAAGAGTCTTGCCAACAGTGGTCTCAGGGGTGCCCCTGGTTTCGGTCTTCAATTGGATAGACCCTTCGATTGTATGCGATCGATGATTAGGCCTTTGGCGAAAAGGTCGGGTGTGACTCCCTCTGCCCACTCAGGGACTCCAACATAGTCATCTAGTTTACTTTCCATTATTATGCTTGTGGCCTGTTAGTCCTTGATTTGTTGTTGCATTGTTTTGGAGTCTTAGCTGAGGTCGGTTGTAGTCGCTTTCATAGTTTTTACTTTGTCGCTCATCTTTTGGAGGTCCGTTCTGATGAGTGTTACCTCCATTGTGATCGAATCCATTCTGCTTTTGAGCAACGTATGCACACCAGTGATAGCTTCCATGATATCTTTTAATGTGGGGTCTTCCATTTCTGATCTCGTTCCCACCGATATCTCTACTTTGGCTGCTGCTTCTGTGTCTTTAGTGTTGCATATCTTTCAAGCTTTGTTTGGTGGGTGCCTTTAGCACCCCTGCCCCCTGACATCCTCCTCGGCGTTGATGTGATCTGTAGTGGACTAGAGGAACCTACCGCTAGGTATCATCTAACCCCACCATGCTACTGCTCACAGCCTGCCCATGGAGTGTGATAACTGTTCACAACACCCGGCCTGTCGGTGTTCTCCCAGGTGTTCTCCCGGGGGGGAGGGGAAGGGTAATTTTGTATTGCACAGTTTTCAGTAGTTCCCTCCCCACCTCCATCACCGTGTTCTCATGTCTTTCTGGTGCCCAGTCCGGAGTGCCACCTATTGTATGCAGGTTTTAACAATAGGTGTCTTTGTGTGGCGATTTTGTGCTTCTGGGGTTGCTCCTGTGTGTGGAGTATCAGATGTGAGTTGGGGTCTCCTCCAATGCCTGACCTCTCCCAGCTTTATGCTCTTTGTCTGCGGGTAGGAGGGTGTCCCAGAGGCAGGGGCACAGCCTCCCGCCCCAAATCACTTCAGGTCTCGTGCCCTGCGTCGTGTTCGATTTTACCCTCTCTAAGGGTCAATCACTTGGGTTGCCAGAACACTCGGTGCAGGTTTCATCCGCACAAGTTTCTTCTGGTGTTCGCTCTCTATGCCCTTCTCTGTTATTGCCGCTCTGCCTCTCAGTCACGAAGGCGCCTCACTGTCACTCACCTCAATCTATGTTTTCTCCGCCTCCTCTTTTCTCAGCTTGCTACGCCCTCTCCTCAGCCCCCGCAGTCTCAGGGCCACAGTTCAATAGCCACGATCATTGTATTTAACGGATCCTGCCTCTCACCACCGCTCGTGGGCTCCGCTCTCTGCCTCTATGTTGTCGCGGCCATGCTCACAAATCGAGCTTGGGGCTTCAGGGCCGTAACAGGCCGCCGTACGTCTCTTCCGTGTGGTCTGCTCTGTGGAATGGCGCGCAGGTACAGGGTTTGCAACACTAATGTCCCTAGAGTGGCAACATGTCGCGCGATGCATGTGGCGGATTTTTAGGCGGTTTAATCAGTGGTAGGGCTAGAGAGTTACTGAGCCTCTCTAGCGTGCGTCCATCTTCTCCGACGCATATCCACACCCCCTGTTTTTCAAGCTTGAATATTAAAATGTTTATACCCTCTTTGTGCTACAATTTGAATCATTTGCTAGATTGATAATGGCACAACCTGTTGCGTTTGCGGTTAATTGCTGCCCAGCGGTTACTCAACACTTATTTCAGCATGGAGTCCCCAATGCAGGTGCTCCTGTTGTTTTAGTAACCGAGCCAGGTGTGGTGTACCCCATTGAGTTTTTTTTATTTCCGGGTCACATTTACAGCTGTGGACACTAATGACAATATTTTTCATACTTACACTGCAACTGCGGCTCTACAGCTTTATCATCCTTAGGCACTTCTTGAAGTTTCTCTTACCATCTGGGAACACCAGACTTGGTTTAATGGCACCTTTTTCCATGTCCCCAGCATTGTCCGTATTGCCACCATAAGTATTGACGGGTCACCTGGCCTACCCTTGCTGGTTTTACGCCGTACCCGAATTTAGTTAATCTACATTTGGCAGAAACACGTGTGTTGTATAACTAGGTAGTTCTTTTATAAATAAATCCGGTATTTGTAAAGCACAAACTACTAACCCGAAGGGTCTCAAGGCACTGGGGGCCGTCGGGGAGATTAAGTGAGCTATTGCCAAGAGTCACATGATGCCGAGCTGAGCTGCCACCGACGCTGGGGATCAAACTGTGAGCTCCAGAGTCATCTGCTCTGACCGCTGCACCACACCTCTTATATAGATACCTGATACAAATTTGTTTCCCATGCTTTTCTAGCCAGCTCTGCTAGGGCTGACGCTCCTGCACAGGCACAACAGGCAAAGGGACTTAAGCTTATAGGTAATCAGGTATAGGAAAAGAGAGACAGGCGCTCTACAGACGTGAGGGGCAGTATAGTACAGACTTACAATCTTAAGATTGCTACCAAGGGTAGAGAGGTTGGTTACCAATACAACCTCAAAATGTATCCTTCTCAGAGATCACAATTAAACATAAATCAATGTTCCACCCTGGGCAAACTATAACACGAGTAAGAGTCCTCGTTCAGTATTAGACAATGAAAAGTAATTTTATTCCATATAATTTTTTATGTATCTTCACGGTTAAACACATTTCCAAATCATAAATTATTAATTTTTACAATATTCCACAAGAAGCAGCCTCCTCAGACTTTTGAGGTCGTGATCTGATGCAATTTCAGTTTGACCACAGGCAACAAGTCTAGATGAAAGCACAACTCGCTCAAAAGGGAGCCAACAAGTGTTTCGTCATGTGCTTCTAGGCACAAAAGACTTCTTCAGGGCTGCAGAATCCCAAACAAATATACAGCATTAAAATATAAACTTTTCCAATGTAGGTCACCATTTTAAAGGGAAAGTGGGTAATTATGTGAACCCCGTGATGCTGAATAGCTTTAGTGCACTAATAAAGAAAAGCCATAATCACTAGAATCAGCATAAGAATAACATGTGAAAGAAGTTGTTACCAAAGATATCAGTACATATCTAAGAGAGCAGAAGAGAAATGCCATTATGAGAAAGAAAGAAAAATAGAAATAAAGAAATACAGGATGTTTATGATACGCAGATGGTGTTATCCTTGACAGAAAATGAGGACGATCCCCTGACAATAACTAGATTATTGCAGGACTTTGAATTCAGTACTGAATTGAGCGTAGAGAGTGGATTAAAATTAAAATTAAAGTCAAAATGGATTCCCCAATTGACTTTAGGTAACAGTATTGATGTATTTTATAAATCGATGTGCCTGGAATTGGATAAGATAACATTAAAATAATAGGATGAAAAATAACCTTCGAGTACATGATAACTTAACATTGAGAGAAATCAAGGTTCTTAATGATATTAAAAATAATAAAGACCTAATTGTTCGGATGGCAGACAAACGAGGAAATATAGTCTTAATGAATAAAGTAGACTATAATGATGAACTTTATTCCCAATTAAATGACGGATTACATAATGAGAGGCTAGAAAGTAACCCTATTCCAGAATGAATTACTAAGATTAAAGAGGGGTTCTTAAATCATGGTATGATAAAGGCCTACTCAGCCATGAAGAAAATGCTATTTTACTAGTGGGTCACCAGAGATATCCATGCCAGTACTCTTTACCGAAAATCCATAAAAATCCGACAAAGCCACCAGGGAGGCAGATAATTTCCGGCATTGGTGGCTCGCATGGTGGGTTAGTCTGTTCAAATCCCCCAAAGACTCGAGCTCACACAATAGTGGTGGCTCATACTTGGCCCATAGCCCAACCCGGCGTTGGACCCTTTTTCGCTCTCTCCTGGGTGTGCTTCTAAAAAGAACCACCCCTACTTTACCCACCACTTTGGTTCCCTACCTTCTGTGAAGGACTCCACCACACCGGAACCAGTCCCTTTAGACCTCACCACCATGGAGGGGCAAGGACTGAGTTTTGGTGAGGAGGATGCAGCAGCAATCATGAGGACACCTTCTCTTTTTGGCATCGACATCGAACCAGGAACGAGCAGCAACACCACTGAGTGGCAATCCCTGTCAGACCTTAAACGGGAATGGATTAGGGTAACAATCCACGGGACAATGATGGCTCAATATTTCAAAGCTAAAATTGCACCGAATGGATTGATCGTCAAAAACTTCCCAAGAATATTCTGGGAGGACGGACAATTTAAAGTGGAATGGTCACAGGTTTCGTGGAAGTGTACCCACGACCTTCTCATTCTCATAGTCAACACAGCCAAACGATTAGCAGACGCACTTCTAGTTAAAATACAAGCAGCAGAGGCTGCTCTGAAGACTGCGGTACAAAACCCGGGCTTCAAAACAAAATTGGCCGAGATCAATAAAGAAATGGCAGAACATAAAGAGTATCTTATGAACCAGAAGGTAGCCAAACTGCAAAAGGACATCAAAAAATTCTCAAAAGAGAAAGTCTACCCCTACTTAAGGGATGACTATGTCCCTCCGGGCACCAGCTACAGTTCAGACTCTAGCACGACTTCATCAAGAAGAGGCTCGAATAGTGGCTCTGACAGCAGTGGGGATAACAATCCTGCACAGATGCCCCCCAGGGCAAAAAGAGGCAAGGGACGGGGACAACACAACTTCCCCAATTATCAAAATCAGGGGCAACCTGTAGGTCCACCATTTTGGCAATACCCACAATTCCCCCACTTCCAACCTCCTTTTGCCGCACAATATCCTCCATTCTATCCCCCCCAAAACCCGACACACCCCCCTTTTTTAGGCAGAGGTTGGGGCAGAGGGCGAGGGCGAAAAAGAGGGAACGCACCAGAGAAGAGAGTCCAATGGGAGGATACACGCCCCCAAGGGATGGATACGAGGAGCACGAGCCGGTCAGGACCACAGTAAGCCTGGTGGTCAACTTATCTGACCGCCGCCTTACTCAAAGAGAGGAAGAAGTCCTGCAGAAAGGTTTGGGGTTTGTCCCAACACCCAGGATCGATCCATTCCAACAAACTAGGGAACTTAAAGCCTTTTTCAGGAAAATAAGGTTGAAAACCTTCTTTGAAGGGAAACCCAGCGAACCTACGGAAGATTCCGGACTCCACAATCCCTCAACCTTTACTCCTCACAATGGAATGGTCCCTAATGAAGTGTTGACGTTTGAACAAGCAGTACTGAGAGACATCAATAAACTCAACCGGCAAATACCACACTCTAACATCTCTAAGAATGAGTTGGCTGTACTCAAATCACTGGCGGATGACCCCTTAATCATTATCAAACAGGCAGACAAAGGGGGAGCCACAGTTCTAATGAACACTGGGGATTATGAGTTGGAATGCACCAGACAACTCAGCGACCAGAGGTACTATACTCCGATCGCGAATGACCCGACCACACGACTACAGACCGAGATCACAAGTCTGGTCACTAGCGCTGAATGTGATCAATGGATCACCAGAAAGGAGGCAGACTTTCTCATAAAAAAGGACCTTAGGGTACCATATTTCTATATCTTGCCCAAGATCCATAAAGCTACTAGGCCAGTACCAGGGAGACCAATAGTCTCAGGGATAGACTCTGTATTGGAGCCCCTCTCACAATTTTGTGACCATTTCCTTCAACCCCTTGTGAAAAGCATTCCCTCATACATTCAAGACACCACGGATGTTCTACGAATACTGGATACAATCCAGGACACAGGAGAGATTGACCTTTTGATTACCCTAGATGTTGAAGCACTTTATACGAACATCCCCCAGAGGGCCACTCTAGAGGTAATTGAGGAAAGACTGGGTCAAGAGCCTTGGAACTCTAACACTCCCCAAACCTTCATCATGGAGTGCGCCACTTTAGCCCTGACGGAAAACTATTTCGAATACAGAGGCAAGTTCTACCACCAGACCCAAGGTACCTCTATGGGCAGTACTTTTGCCCCCTCGGTGGCCTGTCTGTATATGGCTAAATTTGAGGGTACACATATACACCATGAGTCAAATCCCTTCCGGGATAACATCAAAATGTGGAAACGCTTCATTGATGACATCCTGATCCTGTGGAGAGGCCCACCGACTTCACACGAAGGTTTTTTGGTATGGGTCAACACACTAAACCCTCACCTACATTTCACCATGGCCTCCTCACCCTATGAAATTGCTTTCCTTGATCTAACTATCAGACTAGAAGCTGGTTCCATAAGCACTACCATGTACCGTAAACCCACAGACCGTAACAGCCTACTACACTACAAGAGTCACCATCCGAGGGCTTTACGTACTAACCTGCCCTTTGGCCAATTCTTACGAATCAGGCGCAATTGTAGTGCTGTGACTGATTACAAGAAGGAATCCGCCATCCTCTCAAGGAACCTACTAGACAGGGGCTATCCCAAGAGTGATGTTCTCAAAGCTAGGAAACGGGCCAGAAATAATAACCGAGAAGCCCTTCTTGAACGGCGGGAAAGAGTCCCGGTTGAGAATCAACCGATCACCTGTGTGACCACATTTACCCCATTGTCCAATAAAATCAGGAACACGATCAAACATCACTGGGGCATACTTAACACAGGAGACCTGGTCCTAGAAGAACCAAGGTTTGCCTTCAAGAGGTCACAAAATCTAAAAGACATCCTAATCAGCACCAGACCAAAGAATGCGAGGAAAGAAACCCAACTAACCTTATGGCATCTACCCCCCGTGACGGGCCATTACCCTTGTGGCATGTGTGGGGTCTGCAGATATACCTTGACACTGAAGACCATACAACTCTCCGAGACCTTCAAATGGGAGCTCAGACAACACACAAATTGCAACACATCACACTGTATATACATGCTCATGTGCCCTTGTGGCTTACAGTATATAGGGATGACAACCCGTCCCATCAAGACTCGCATCATTGAACACCGCAGCAATTTTCGCTGCAAAAAGACCCACACAAAAATGTGTAAACATTATGTGGAGTTCAACCATGATGAAAATTCTATGAAGTGGGTAGTTTTAGAATCCAGTCCTAACTGCCCGACAAAAGCCCTCTTCAACAAGGAACAGAGATGGGTGCATCGATTGTCTTCTGATAAACAGGGTCTCAACGAAGACATTCCCTGGCACTCACTATAGACTTTATAGTCCCTCCATTTGTCACCGTGACCACCCACATTCCCGTGGTTGTGCATCTGACAGAGGCACTCACTACAAGCTTATCCAACCTATGGTCACTCTCGCTCTTGTCAGTGCTACTACCCCTGTTGACCTTGACCTACTCACTGCCATCGGTCCCCTACCACACATGCACAATGGTCCAACTATATATAGGGACCATATTCAGTCATCTGAACCTTTCTGTATACATAAGCCATTCTTTGTGCCCCTCACATCATGGCCGCCACACTTTTACACGTATCTGGCCGGGCGGTACCCATGATAGGCACACAGATAATTGATAGGCACAAAACCCTATAGCCATGAAACCCCCCCTGTTCCCCTCCCTCCCCGCCGTGTTTTTGCTCTATAAAGATCCCTCCACTTGAGGCTCCGCCAAGCAAAACCGGCCGCATTTAACCCAAGGCACTAGCGACTACGTTGTTTTACACCATCTTAAGATGGCCGCCACGTAACCGGCCCCTCACATGTGACCTGACGCAGTGGGCGGTGACGCGACTTGGCGCGCCGGTCTACCGGTGTTGTTTAAATAACCCCTGCCGCCGAGCTCACACATCTACTCGAGCTCGGCGGTAATGGGTAGGTCACTACACACGGACACAGGAGACTGGAGGTGAGTGCAGTAGCGCTAAGCAGGAGGTGGGCATTTAGACCCTTATTCCATGCCTATCACTTGTTTTTGTTTAGCCTGCTTGTAATAATTCAGGGGCGCGCTTTATCTACCCCTACTTTAGCCACACCCTATGGGCTCACCCCTGATGTACTGTCCCGCCGATCCCTCATGTGGCCATTAGTGTATGACCAGTAGGTGAGTAGGGAACTGTATGTGTATATATATAAACGTATTACAGGTCACAGTGTGAGTTGGTCTTTTGCCTTTAGCAACTGTTTCATCTGGTGTTTGCACATGAGTCCTGCCGATTATTTGACACACTATGGGCAGATGATCACTCTAAGACTGCTGCATTTTTAACAAATTTTAAAACCAATGTTTTTAGCCATCACCTTCACCAATCACAGTCCATGTCACAGATTCAGTTATTGCGTGTGCTCTTCACCCTATACATTGCACGCTCAATACACATGGCATGCGGTGGTTGTGTAAAATCACTCCCATTACCACCAGCATGTCAGTATTTTTACTTTCCCTGGCAATGTTGTGACTTGCATATCTGAATATAATAACTTTTGTTTCCTTATCTCTCCTCTATGTATAGGCATAGGAGAATCCACAGAGGTAACAAACACAACACATATGACACTAGCATGTTGTTGTTATCATTACTTTTCACTTTCTTAAGGTCCTGAAGAATCGCGGGTGATTAACCCTTTGCGAGAAACATGTCAACCACATTCACTTCTAGCCTTTTCTAGGGTCACTCGACCTAACCCGTTGACACCTAGCAAGCTAGCCCCACCTTTTATTTGCAGCCAGGGGACCCCCAGAATAAAGTTAATTCCGGTACCCCTTGCTACATTTTAACTATCTTACCACAGGAATACACCACCCTGCCCACATACCCCCACCTCACCATAAGGCTGTTGGATAAAAAGATCTCCGCCAAAGAGCCCCTCTTTGAGGTGAGCCCGTCGGGGGTTGCACCGCCTCCCCGACGAGGAGCAACCGCCAATGATGAAGCATGACACCCTTCTGGGTGTGTGAGGCAACTACATCCAACATAATGGATGCCCCAGGGTATCATTGGAACACCCTTGGTCATGCCAGGTAAAACTTCCCCTACTTCCCTATCTCTCTACAGGAACAGTGCAGCAACCCCCTTTTTTGTATCAACAGAGAAATTGTCACAATTCATAGGCACATTCTTAAGACCACATGTGATGAATCTACCCTCTCATATACAAGATACATAGCATGTATTGAACATGTTGAATGATGTGACCTGGGAACCAGGGATGATCCTAGATACCCTTGATGTTGTATCTCTGTATACAAATATTAATCATGATCAAGAAATTGAAGCTTTAAGACTTTTTTGAATAAAGTCCATTGGAATTTGAACACACAGATATGTTGTTATCTATGACCAGACTAATCTTGAAGAATAATGTGTTTCTCTTTGACAACAAATGGTACAGACAACTAGTTGGGACTGCAATGGGCTCCAGATTTGCTCCGTCTTTCGCTAACCTATTCATGGGTTGGTTCGAGGCGGAGCAAATTTGGGGCCTAATGGGTAAACAAATAATTGATAAAATCTATTACTGTTGGAGGATTTTTTTGTATATTTGAATACCAATGATTATAATTTGAGATTTACTACACATTATGACTTTCAACACATAGATTTCCTGGATGTGGAAATCTTCACTGTGGGTGACAAAATTTGCAGTAAAATCTATCGCAAAAAAACTAGTTGTAATGCACTTTTACATGCAGACAGTTGTCATCCCAAATGTCAGATACATTCTATCGCCTATGGTGAAATGGTTAGAGCCTGTAGGAACTGCTCTGAACAAGAGGATTTAGTTGACACTGTTAGAGATATGAAATCTAGATTTTTAGCTAGAGGGTATAATCGTTGTCAAGCTGTCTCCCACTCGGACCCACGCTGCAGGAGCGATGATAGTCCCCTCTCTCTACCCCCGCACAGACTGCAGGCCACGTATGAATACCAATGCACTCTACAGCCTGGGCCAGGAGAGAGGGAAGGGTAAAAATAACTACCCCGGGGGAAGGGAAGGTGAAGAAGGCTTGTAGACCCAGGAAATCTCCTGACCGCTCTCCTAAACTTCAAGAGCATATAAGGAACCTCGCACCCTGCATAGGAAACATAAGCAGAAACGAGCAATTATGATAATCACTTCTAACGTCAATCTCTCTTTGCACATTCAATTACCCGCATTAAACACAACCTCTTCACTCCTTCTTACCCAATAAGAACTGTAGCCGGGCAGCATAGGAGACCCTATTCCTCAGAGTCAGTCCGGAAGCCTTCAAAAATAAACACCCATCCGGGTTAGTTTTCCTTTCTGTGTGCTGCACGTTTCTTGGGGAAAAAGTCCTCGGACTGAAAAAACCCAGTTTTTCTTGCTACGTGTGCAAAACAAACTCCACGTTTACCCACTGCCCGAAAAACCCGTGGCCACTTCAGTGAAAAAACGAAAAACAAAACGTTAGCGTAAAGCTGGTTCGTTTCCTGAACCCAAATGTCACTCACAAGAACGCCGAGGGTCATAAAACACCCGGAAATGATTGCACTAACTAGAATGCACTGTTCGTGCGCAGCCGCGCACCGGAATCCAACTTCCTTGTCTTTGTGCAAGTTTAAGAGTCACTTGCGGTATCCCCGTCCAGATTCCCGAAGACGTACTTAACGGTCAGAGCGAAGCCTCGCTCTGACTCAACACCAGATCCGTCCTTTGGAGAAACAAAACACGAACTCAGCAAACCGATCAGGTACACGATTCCCAGAAAGACAACGTGACCGGAATTAAAACCAAGCACTGATAGCCCGGTCACACTGCCTTAAAAACCATCACATGGGCAAAAAAGGGGAGGGGTGTACCTTTGAACATGTGCAGAGAGAGAGGACTGAGCGCAGACCGTGCTAAATCCCAACAGTACCTCCCCGCAAAGGCCTCCCTACCGGACGGGGCTTGGAAGGGTGACGTAGATGGAAAAGTCTCACCAATCTAGGGGCATGTACCCCACTAGCAGCCTCCCAGGTGCGATCCTCAGGGGGTTATCCCTTCCAGTCTATCAGATACATAAGTTTCCCATTTCTTCTCTTGGAGTCCAAGATAGCACTAACCTCAAACTCCTCTTCCTCTCCTATCATCACAGGGGGAGGAGGGGGCAAAACCTGAGTGGTAACTACATAGGGTTTCAAAAGGGAGGTGTGAAAGACAGGATGGATCCCATACTCATCAGGTAACCCCAACTTCATTGCTACTGGATTGATTACCTTAAGTACTAGAAAAGGACCCACAAACCTCGGCTGTAATTTACGTGACCCACCTAATCGCAAGTTCTTGGTGGAAAGCCACACCTTATCTCCCACCCGATAGGAAGGAGCAGGGGCCCTATGTTTATCTGCCTGCTTCTTCATGTCAACCTTAGCCTTTTCTAAATGTTCCAACGCTGTATTTCAAATCTGAACCAACGAAAGACCTAAGGCAGTTACAGCCGGTACCTGGCCTGAAGGCTGAATGGGAATCGCTCGAGGGTGAAACCCCATGGAACAAAAGAAAGGGGTCATTCCCACAGCTGAATGCACACTGTTGTTATAGGCGAATTCAGCCAGCGGGAGAGCCACCACCCAACTACAAGCTAATGATGTACCCAGACACCTCAAATACTGCTCCATGGTCTGATTGGTGCGCTCCGTCTGACCATCCGACTGAGGATGATATGCGGAGGACAGACATAACTCCATCTTTAAAGCAGCACACAATTCCTTCCAGAAATGAGAGATAAACTGAGCCCCCCTATCGGAAACAATGGCCAGAGGCAATCCATGTAGGCGTACCACTGAAGACAAAAAGATCGTGGCCAATTCTCCAGCAGTAGGCAACTTGGCCAAGGGTATGAAATGTGCCATCTTAGTGAAGGAATCAACTACAACTAATATGGCTGTAAAACCAGACTCCAGAGGTAAGTCCGTCACAAAATCCATACTTATTGTTTGCCAGGGAGCCCTAGGGACAGGGAGAGGATACAACAATCCTTAGGGTTTAGCATGTGTTGGTTTATTCACTGCACACACAGGACAGGCCTTTACATACGACTGCACGTCTCTTGCCACTGACTCCCACCAGAACCACCTCAAACAGAATTCTATGGTCTTGGTGGAACCAGGATGCCCAGCCAGAGAAGAAGAATGACACCATTCCAATACCATATCTCTGAGATCAGGGGGAATAAACAGTTTGTCCTCATGATACAGCAACCCAGTTCTTAAGGATATCAAGGGTTGAGACATCCAAGGTGTAAGATCGATCTTTGCCAGTTCTACCCGAACCAATTCATTAAAGTCATCAATGGAAATGCTGCCCACTATTCTCTCAGGAGCTATGAAGGAACACCTCACTTTCTCACTGGACAGGTCAGGGTGTTTCACATGGATACGGGAAAATGCATCCGACTTTACTTGCTGCGCAGCAGGCCTGTAAGTAATGATAAAGTCGTACTCATTGAAAAATGAGACCCACCTCATCTGACGAGGGGTTAAGGCGCGCGCTGACCTGAAGAATTCTAAGTTTTTATGGTCAGTGAAGATGGTTATCGGATGCCGAGCGCCCCATAAATAATGGCGCCACTCCTCAAAAGACAATTTGATGGCCAGCAATTCCCGCTCCGCCACGGTGTAATTCCTCTCGGCGGGCAGCAAAGTCTTAGAGAAAAAGGCGATCGGATGCATATATCCGTTCTCCACATCTCTCTGAGACAACACCCCCCCTACAGCACACAAGGAAGCATCAGCTTCCACAAAAAAAGGCAATGAAGGGTCACGATGAACCAAAACAGGTGCCGTTGTGAACCTCTCGATTAACAGATTTAAAGATGATTGAGCATGATATGACCACACAAAGGGCACCCCTTTCCTCAGCAATACTGTCATGGGGGCTATGATCTCTGAAAAGTGAGAAATAAACCGCCAATAGAAATTGGCGAACCCAAGTAGGACTTGAATATCTCTCACAAAAGTCGGCGACGGCCAGGAAGTGATAGCTTCTATTTTCTTGGGATCCATCATGATCCCCTGCTCGGAAATCACAAATCCCAGAAACTCCACCTTAGGCGTGTGAAAGCTACACTTTTCCAATCGGACATACATCTGATGTTCCTTTAAGCGCTGCAAGACCTGCCCTACATGGACTACGTGTGCCTCAACAGTGGTGGAAAACACAAGGATATCGTCAATGTAGACTATGACGCTCAAATCCAAATATTCCCTCAACACCTCATTGATGAAAAACTGAAAAGCAGCCGGAGCGTTACATAGCCCAAAAGGCATAACGCAATACTCATAAAGGCCAAATTTGGTCCGGAAGGCAGTTTTCCATTCATCACCTTCACGGACGCGGATGAGATGGTACGCACCCCTGAGATCTAATTTGGTGAAAACCGTTGCATGCTTCAGTTGATCAAGCAACACAGGTATCAAGGGAAGAGGGTACTTGTTCTTAATCGTACCCTTGTTGAGCGCTCTATAGTCTACACACGCCCGTAGTCCACCTTCCTTCTTCGGAATAAAGAAGATAGCCGATGACACTGGCGAGGAGGAGGGACGAATAAACCCTTTCTCCAGCATCTCTTCGATATACCCCTTCAAATGTTGTTCCTCAGGGCCTGACAAAGCGTAGACACGACTACAAGGTAACGTAGCCCCTGGCATCAAATCAATCCGGCAATCAAATGAACGGTGCGGGGGTAGTTCTCTAGCTTTCCCTTTATCGAATACATCGCTAAAGGCCGAATAGGATTCAGGGACTCTCAACTCATCACCCATCTCACCTGAACTCGCAGCACAAGTCAAGGGGGTTATCCAATCGGTTGCGACCTTGTAACAATTCTGCAAACAATGAACGGAGTCAAGGGTCACTGTTCTCCTAATCCAATCTATATTGGGATTATGTGTCTGCAACCACGGGACTCCCAAAACCACACCGAAAGAAGGTTCATCGATCAAATCAAATCCTATTTCCTCCGAATGACCATTGTCTCCTACCATACATAAAGGTTCAGTCTGACGGGTGATGGTACCAGATGACAATTCAGTCCCGTCAATAGCCCTTACAGGTTCTGGTTGTTCCTTGTAAACCCAGGGAACTCTGATTCTCTCAGCCAACTTGATGTCCATAAAGTTTCCCGTAGCTCCGGAGTCCAATAGTGCTGACACCGGAGCCCTATGATTGTTAGATATCACCAAACAGACGGTGATAGTAAAATGTCTGAGGACCCTCTTCACTATGCCAGGTATTTGATACGGAGTACAAGGAACCACAGAGTCCACATGCAGGGCGTCCCGATGCACACAAGCCACCGCCTTACGTGGTGGTTCTTTAGAAGGCTTCACGGGACAATCCCTTGCATAATGACCCGCCTGGCCACAATACAAACACAGGTTGTTAGATCTACGCCTTTCCTTTTCTACTAAGGTTAACGGTCCTCTAATACCACCTATCTCCATCGGTTCAGGGGTCGGTTTTAGGTCCCCCTCAATGCCCCGAGAATCATTCCGAAAAGACAGAGGGCGTGAAAGAAAGGGTCTAGGTCTTCCTCCCTTCCTTTCCGTCAACCGGTGATTCAACTTCACTACCAAATCAATGAACTCCGTACAATCCGAAGGAGGATTAACCACCTGGGAAACCACATCCTTTAGCTCCTCACATAATCCCTGATAGAAAATGGAGGTACGTTTATCAACAGGCCAATGTGTTTCAGACACTAATCTATTGAAAGTAGATATATAAGTAAGGAGATCTTGTTTACCTTGCCGTATTTTCAATAATTCTGCGTCACTGGCCTGCATAAACGCATGTTTAGCAAACAAGGCATGCATCATTTCCTTGAACGTATCATAATTATTCAAAACGGGATCGTCATTCTCCACCAAAGGCACCGCCCAAGTAGCTGCAGTCCCAGCCAAGTACGAGATCACAAATGCCACCTTAGCGGAATCATTAGGGAAAGCTGCGGGCCTGCATAAGAAGTGTAGATGGCACTGGTTCATAAAAACAGCGTATTTATTCGAGTCACCAAAAAAACGCTCAGGAACCGCTAAAGGGACAGGAGTAGGGGTGGTAACATTCACTGTCATGGGAGCGGAGCTAGTACTAGCTCCCCTCTCAAACTGAAAAGTAGCCGGGTGTATCACAGGTTTTCCTGCTCCCCAACTCCCCTGATCACGTGACCTAGCCACATCCAACTCCCTACGCAATCCCTGATTCTCATGTTTTACATCCTGCAATTGTGCTTGTAAAGCCGTGATGGCCCCCATCAACTCCTGCATAGTGGGAACCCTCTCTTCCTGCCCATTATCCTCATTCTTTTCCACATCCATCCTCGCTCGGGCAGCGCAACTATTCGTGGGCTTGGTTTTTTGTCAAGCTGTCTCCCACTCGGACCCACGCTGCAGGAGCGATGATAGTCCCCTCTCTCTACCCCCGCACAGACTGCAGGCCACGTATGAATACCAATGCACTCTACAGCCTGGGCCAGGAGAGAGGGAAGGGTAAGAAGGGAAGGAAGGGAAGGTGAAGAAGGCTTGTAGACCCAGGAAATCTCCTGACCGCTCTCCTAAACTTCAAGAGCATATAAGGAACCTCGCACCCTGCATAGGAAACATAAGCAGAAACGAGCAATTATGATAATCACTTCTAACGTCAATCTCTCTTTGCACATTCAATTACCCGCATTAAACACAACCTCTTCACTCCTTCTTACCCAATAAGAACTGTAGCCGGGCAGCATAGGAGACCCTATTCCTCAGAGTCAGTCCGGAAGCCTTCAAAAATAAACACCCATCCGGGTTAGTTTTCCTTTCTGTGTGCTGCACGTTTCTTGGGGAAAAAGTCCTCGGACTGAAAAAACCCCGTTTTTCTTGCTACGTGTGCAAAACAAACTCCACGTTTACCCACTGCCCGAAAAACCCGTGGCCACTTCAGTGAAAAAACGAAAAACAAAACGTTAGCGTAAAGCTGGTTCGTTTCCTGAACCCAAATGTCACTCACAAGAATGCCGAGGGTCATAAAACACCCGGAAATGATTGCACTAACTAGAATGCACTGTTCGTGCGCAGCCGCGCACCGGAATCCAACTTCCTTGTCTTTGTGCAAGTTTAAGAGTCACTTGCGGTATCCCCGTCCAGATTCCCGAAGACGTACTTAACGGTCAGAGCGAAGCCTCGCTCTGACTCAACACCAGATCCGTCCTTTGGAGAAACAAAACACGAACTCAGCAAACCGATCAGGTACACGATTCCCAGAAAGACAACGTGACCGGAATTAAAACCAAGCACTGATAGCCCGGTCACACTGCCTTAAAAACCATCACATGGGCAAAAAAGGGGAGGGGTGTACCTTTGAACATGTGCAGAGAGAGAGGACTGAGCGCAGACCGTGCTAAATCCCAACAATCGTAATGTAGTTGAAAGCAGCAAGTAAAGTATATAAACTTAAAAGAGCTAGAACACTTCAGATGAAACCTAAGTTGGTAGAATCTACAAAGGAAACAAAGGTTAGAATAGTTACAAACTATAGTCCCAAAACCAATAAATTGTATAAAGCACTCAATAAACATTGGTATATTCTTAGAGCTGACAAGACACTTCAACCTTTTCTCACAGACAAACCCAGTTTAACATTTAGAAGCGGTTTGACACTTGCCAATATTGATGAGTCCTAGCTATCCAAGATCTGACACAAGACATACTTGGTTAACAGAACACTTGAAAGGTTTTTATAAATGTAGACGTTTTGGTACATGCAGATGGGCTATAGATAAGATTACCATATTCAATTATAACAATACTGGGGACCATTTAATAAGAATGTTTATTAACTGTGAAACCAGATTTGTTGTATATGTTATCAGATGTACTTGTCACAAAATATATATTGGGAGTTCAATTAGAAGATTACGTGACAGAATGGCTGAACATTTCAGAGCACTCAAGAATGGAGATACCAGGTACTCCATTGTCTCACACCTCATTCAGAATGGGAATGACTCACAAGAACATACATTTCAATTTCATGGAATTGATCATATTAAAAGTGAATCCAGGGGTGGTAATAGGGAATTGTGTTTAAGACGTGTGTATTACTCTCTAATTGCCTTCTGTTTCTTATTCCTATAGACTGAACTTTTTTAAAATTATACTAACCTGTTCGGCTTGTTACTCTTTTATATATATCCTTTATCACTCTTACTGAGTTATTTTGAATTTTATTTTACCTGATACATGTGTTGAGACCTATGCCTGTTATTTGATCTCTCTCTTGTTGTTTCTGCAGCAAACATTACTTTATTATACTTGCATAGGTTTAATTCTGGTTATATGTTTCAAACAGACTTAAAATGAGCTTATAAATGGCATTAACTTTACTGTGTGTATGGTCACGTACATATTGATTGCTGACAGGTATACTTGCGTACGTTTAATTTTGATATATGTTTTTAACGGACTTAAACTCAGTTTCTGATTAGTTATACGATACTGACCTATGTTGGCAAAGATATATTTTGATATAGATGGTATTAAATAGTGGTCGAGCAGTTTTTTCTTTGTACAGATTAACATATAAATCCTGGTCCTAGGTAACGTCCCTATTACCTTCTTTTGTTATAGGCTTGCTGAGAATATCTCATTTACGAGTAATTTCCGTATAATTGTTGGACCTATTGGGATAGAATATTAAGGTAATATGGAGATGGAGATTTCAGTTAGAAATATTATTAACTTGGTTGGCACACTGTTTTCTTTATTTCTATTTTTCTTTCTTTCTCATAATGAGACATTTTTCTTCTGCTCTCTTAGCTACGTACTGATATCTTTGGTAACAACTTCTTTCACATTTTATTCTTATGCTGATTCTGATAATTATGGCTTTTCCTTATTAGTGCACTAAAGGTATTCAGCATCAAGGGGAGCACATAATTACCCACTATCCCTTTAAAATGGTGATGGTTGAACCTACATTGGAAAAGTTTATATTTTAATTCTGTATATTTGTTTGGGATTCTGCAGCCCTGAAGACGTCTTTTGTGCCTAGAGGCACATGACGAAAGACGTGTTGGCTGCCTTTTAAGCGAGTTGTGCTTTCAAGACTTGTTGCCTGTAGTCAAACTGAAATTGCATCAGATCACGACCTCAAAAGTCTGAGGGGGCTGTTTCTTATAGAATATTGTGAAAATTAATAATTTATGATTTGGAAAGTGTTTAACAGTGAAGATACTTTAAAAATGATATGGAATAAAATTACTTTTCATTGTCTAATTCTGAACGAGGACTCTTACTCGTGTTCTAGTTTGCTCAGGGTGGAACATTGATTTAGGCAATGGGACTTGTTATTATAATCCACATTTAATATTAATAATAATAATAATAATCCATATTTATGAAGCGCAAACAATCACCCATAAGGGTCTCTAGGCACTGGGGGCCGTCGGGAAGATTATGCAAGCTATTGCCCCGAGTCATAAGGTGCTGGGCTAACCTGCCATCGGGGATCGAACCGTGATCCCCAGATAACAGCGTCAGTCGCCCTGGCCGCAGCGCCACACCTCTCTACTCTGTCATCGTTCATTTGGTTATGGGCGAACGCCCAACTAATCAAGAGGACTTTCCCTTTTGGATTGCCCAGAACATTGACCAGTTAGATGCAGTGTTTCCCTTTACAGCACCTCAAGAAAAACATAGAATTTTGACTATGTGTTTACCTAATGGTCTGGTTCCCTCTGTAGCTGACTGCTACACCTGGGGGATTTTTTTGCCACAGTATATATTCTCTGTTATGGTACTCCCTCAATGCACGTTCCGCTGAACATCTTTAAACAAATATAAAATGAACATGGGGTGGGTCCTGACCTAGATTTGGGGATGAAACTTATAGGTAATTTTCCAGTTGTCTCTGAAATGATTCTTTCTAGTATCAAAAGTCAGCGACTTGATGCGGTGGCTGTCACAGACTTCAAACGTCTCAGGTATGTACGTCCTGAGGATTTAATAGTTTGGGGAGTAGACCCTCCATTCTACCTCTTGTCAAACCTGTTTCAGACAAGGATGCCTGTCTGCCTTGTGACTTTAATAAAGAACATGGGATAAGTCTAAACAGCCACAACAAAAAAGTAGACATTGTGGCGGTTCACCGCCCCCTGAGTCCTCTGAACAGCAATTTGATTTTCTTGATCCCACTAAAATTAAAACTCATGATTGATATCCAGCAGTATGAACGAGGAGGGCGATCAGATCGCAGACAAGGAGAGTATGTGCAAAAAGAGACACAACGCTCCTTTGGCAAGAAGATAAACAAAGAGGATCAACCACCTCTCAACAAAGACCCTTTTGACAAGAAAACAGTTGCAGCCTTGACAGCTAAATATGCCCCAGGCGGTGAGAACTTTGTCCTAGACAGGATTGGGCAGTGGCTCTGCTCGACAGCGCGGCAGGAGTCACCATCGTGCTTCAGAAACTCTGCCAGCTTCTGGAGGCGAGAGCAACTGAAACTTGTCACTGTGAAGACCACGCCCCAAGATGGGCTCTAGCATTTGTATATTTAAATTGAGGGTGACAATAAACGCACCATTATAGTAATTTTTGGGGACAATTTGACTTCTTCCTATAAAATTCTTTTGGCGGAGGTTGATGGGCTTCCTTCTATTTTTCTTGCTTGTCCCCAAGGTGAGGATCTTTCCCTGAAGAAGTCGAACATGTGTATGCTTCTGAATGGCCCCTTGCTTTGGCCCCCGCCTTATATCGCAACCACGCTGGTTGGGATAAGGATTCCCCTTTCTGTGTTGTTCCTATACATTCCACTCCACAACCTCAGCCACAGTATCCTATTTAATGTGATGCCAAGGCATCTGTTAAAGACATTTTTACCCAGTTAGAGTACCAGTGAGTAATTGAACCATGTGTGTCTCAAAAGAGTAATCATATTTTTCCAGTTTTGAAACTTGAGCAATCCTATCGTATTGTATTAGATTACAGACATTTAAATAGCCATACGTGCACATTTGCTGTGCAGAATACACATAGTATGGCCTTAATTAATATTATTACTCGTAAAAATGCAAAACTACATTATACATTTCCAATGTTTTTTTTCAGTCACAATTTGGCTCCAGAAAGCCGCGATTGGTCTGCGTTTTCTGCCCTCCGTTACCATTGGCCCCACGCTCGTTTGCCTATGGGCTACGAGAACAGCCCAGGTGTCTTTGCAGCACGTATTGTGTCAATTCTGCATGACATTGACCTGAATGATCTGTCCTATGCCGATGACATCTATTTAACAGATGATAGTTGAATCGTCATTTAACTGGAGTGGATCGCATTATTAGGCGATTTCCTGACATTGGTTCCAAGTTCAATTTTGTGAAATCTCACATTGCTTTTCTTAGTGTCCTTTTTCTTGGTTACGAATTAACCAGTGAGGGTAAGTGCCTGCCCCTCACTTTTCGGAAAAATGTGAGCAGTTGCAACCTCCAAATACACTTGCAAAATTGCAGTCACTGCTTGGATTTTTACATTTTGGTTGAGCTGATATTCCTGATTAGGCTCAACTTATTAAACCGCTGTATGCCTTAATACGACCTGATTGTTCTGCATCCTGTTAGATGTCAGAACACACTGAAATTCTCAGGTCTCTACAGTCTGACTTGCTCGAAACGTGACATTTACATACCTAAGTTAATACAACGAATTTGGTTATCCCGATTTTACCAAGTACACTTAGGTTCATGTATTTCACCTTTAAAGAGGGTAAAACAGTTCCCATTGCTTATACATCACATTTCTATTCCCTATCGGGAATGCTTTTTTCTTCCACTGAGACAATATTTACTCCTCTACAGATGACCATCCTCAAGGATCAACGTCTTTTTCAAAGTAAACACATTATTCTTATTTCTCCTGTGCCTGCCTTAGAGGCTGTCACAAAAGCTAATGTTCCCAATTCTAAATCCCTTCATCCACAATGCATTCAATGAGCTACGTCCTTAACAGCCGTTGATGTAGACTTTGTCTTTGACCCTTCTTTACAAATGCAAGAATTTTTACAACATGAACACGTTTATCCTATGCCCTCTTCAGTTCTTCGACTTGATGGCTACCATGGTATTATTTACACTGATGGTTCAGCACAACTGGGTATTGGTTATAAACAGCAATATTCTGCAGCTTGCGCAATCGTTTTGGGAAATGTGTTAGATGGCATTATCCGCACTACACTTACTCGCACTAAGTATCTGGGAAACAGTACTGCACAGTTGGCTGAACTGAGAGGTATGCTTCTTGCACTTGCGCATTCTAATCCCGATTCCCCCACAATCATTTACATTTCTTGCAACACAATGATTTCAAGGATTCCAAGGTTAGCACAGTAAAGCACAAGATGCTATGTGTT
Organism: Lissotriton vulgaris; assembly: GCF_964263255.1. Lineage (NCBI taxonomy): Eukaryota > Metazoa > Chordata > Amphibia > Caudata > Salamandridae > Lissotriton > Lissotriton vulgaris. Next base: position 255,648,980 of record NC_141687.1, read on the forward strand.
AAAGTGGCAAATCTTAATGATAGGTTGCCACAAACTCATGATATACATACATTGAGTCATCAACGTGTGGGAGCGCGGAGTAGGAATTTCCTTGGCTGATGAGGCAGCCAAATCTGCAGTAGTCACTTCTAAAATAGCAGCAATTAAATGTTCAAAAATTCGTATTTATAATGATATTTTGGCTGCCATCCATGCATTTAAAGCCAGCACCACATTACCTAAGGGTTTCCTTTAAAATATTCTTATTATCTAAATGATCAAAATGTTACATTTGTGAGTTTTCCAGGGGTTGGAGATCGCAATATCCCCCAACCTTGACAGCAGACATTTTTTAATTATTGCTGCGCATGAAGGCGTCGCTTCAACACATGCAGGACTGGCTGCCACTATTTCGCTTTTACAATAGCTGCATTGGTGGCAAAGGTTGTAACAGCAAAGCAGATAATATGTCATATGTTGTGACATTTGTCAACAAATTAAGAGTTCTACTGTGTCTCCTCTAAAACAGACACATCTGTTTATTTCAATGAGACTTTTGGCTGCATTTACCTAAATCGTTGCTTTCCCTTAATATCAGATACTGCTTTCAAGTTTATTTTGGTTGCAGATGATTCTTGCTCCAGGTTCCTCTGGGTCTGGCCACAGTGCCTGGCTGAAGCTCGAACTGTTAATAAAGACTTGCAAGTCTTCATCGGGACGTATGCCTGTTGCGCATTTCACTCGGACCAAAGTCCCGCGTTCGCTTCTAGAGCGTGCCGTGATTCAATTAAGTCCATGGAGTGTGCAAGTGCATTTTTCTTCTCTGTATAGGCCCGAGGGCAATTCTGTTGTGGAGAGAATGTACAGTGACTTAAAGCAGTCCTTAAAGGCTGGCGTTTTAGGTACAGGGTGTGGTTGGTTGATCTCTTTGGGGTTCAACAAGCATTAAATAATCTCCTAAAAGATCCCCGGCTGGGCGGACCCCGTATGAAATGCACTTTGCCATCAAGATGTATAACGGTGTGGTGGCAGCCGCGACCTTTGATGTAGATAACTACTGTACTGTCTTACAAGATCTACAAAAGTGCTGTGACTCCCTGGCTCGTACACATTTGCCTGCAACTCTCTCTTCGAATCCTGATACTCACATTCCTGTATCTGGCAGACTCCCCCAAGTTGGATACCTGATTTGCGAAATAGTGGCCATCAGCAAGGAATTTGGCCCAACGTACCATGCTCTTCTTCCAGTCCTTGGAGTCCAGGGTACACGAACTGTGATTTTACCACAACTTTCAGGATATAAAGAAAATCCGTTTATCTCAATTGAACAAGTCAACTACACCATATGGCCGAATCTCCATAATATGCTCAGCAGTGATCCACCACAAGACTTTTCTATGCACCCCTGAGTACCTCAGATACTGCTTCTCCCTGGCTGCCAAGGGGGGAGGTGGTGGGGGAGAGGTCGAAACCTCAGTTGACGTAGTAACTGTTTCTGCTTTACTATTTTCTACAATGGAGGTCGTTTATACTGATCCGTCATTGGATAGCTCTTCTGAGTTACTTTTTTCAAATCCAACTGCTGAATCGCAGACTCCTCTTTTCCAGTTGAGTTCCGCTGCTCGAGGCTGGTTCGGAGGAAGAGGCAGCTGCAACAAAGCCAGCAGGCCAACGGACCTGTGCCGCGCCCCTTCACGCTTCAGGAGGAGCGTGGCTAAAAGAGGTACGGCAGCACGTTTCAGGGTGGGTGGGGAGGAGTGCAAGTACCGGCGAGTGAAGAGCCTCCTGCTACTCTGCGCGAACCCTATTACCCTGTGCACCGAGTCACCATTGGAGATTGTTTGAAAGCACTGGTGATCCCTCACTCCCCTATCCCGTGAAAACACCTCATTTAATATTTCTCACATATATTCCCCCTCTATTTCACGCTTGGCACCACTGAGACGCCACCTATGAGGGGAGAAGACCATGAGGAAGAGAAGCAGACGCACCCTGTGACGTTAAGAGGACCAGAACTGTATGGTTACTCTAAATGAACTCTAGCTTCCCCTAACAAAAGGGTTGTACATAAAATAAAGCCAAGCTTAACACAAACTCATGTTAGTCTCGATCCTTGTAACCCGCTACACAGGTTTACATATGCTGCTTATTATGAAATTTTGAAACTATCATAAATGGAAGCTGCTATACGATTAAGACAAAAATTGGTCAAGATAATTTGAAAAAAAATACTTTCTGAAGTGGACAACAGAATTAACACGTTGTCATCCTGTATTCATCATTAGAATAATATTGTGTCGTCTGTTATTGATATTATACAGAGTAATATGTCAACATTGTATCATGGTCAAAGTCTGCTCAGATCTATTATGCAGTTTAGCCGGACGCTTCAGACACTCATAAAAGGATGCGTTCCTTGGCATTACCTGAACTGTACTGCTTTATTTCTGCTGTTCAATTTTACACACAAACAACGAACAATGGCTATGAAAAACGCAACTTACACTATCTTCATTTAGAAAAGTTTGAAAAACTCCCATTCACTCTAGCCGAAACGCCTTCAGCAGTCTAGTTAATACACAGTGTTATTTCATAGCCCATCTCGACTTTTTAGTTTATAGCATGCGTGAAACATTTTCCAATGGGTAGATATGAACCCCTTGGGAGCAGCTACATTTATGAGTTAAGGTCCATGCCCTTTACCTATCACTGTGAATGTGCAGATAGAGAGGTTTTTCTTACGAGAGAAGAGTATGACTACACTTCCGGACATTCACTTGTTTGTCAGCACGTTACTATTCATGGAGCATGTAATGTTCAGCACCCAATTTGGCTTGTTATTTAAAGGAAACTCCGGTTCCTGCAATTCTCCCCTCTTAATTATAGAACTTTCAAATGAAAGCCATCTCATACTTAATAATGTGGTATGCGGACGCGACTCCGGTATATTGTATCCGTTTCCCAATTAGTCACTTGTTTCAACAATGTCTTGTTTCCCCCTCCGCATGGTATTGTAGATGGCATGTTGTGGCATTCCAACTTTGAAAGCAGAATTGAACAAGCTAAGCAGATTCAAAGCATTAATGGTCCAACAAGAAGTTGCTCTCACATCTGCCTGCGAGACCTTTGAATTGCTAGTCGCTTGGACTTCCAGTGAAATACAATCATTGTTAAATACAAATCTCCTCTTGCATTTTGGAGAACTGATACATCAAATATTTAATGCTTCTAATACAGCGGGTCTAGCTTGCTTTTTTAAACTTGTTGGTTCTTTCTCATGACATCTTTCCACACTATCTTTAGAGTAATTCCGGCTTTTATACACTCCATTTTTCCAGCATGTTTGGCTGGTTCCTGTTGCTTGTGTTCCTCATTGGCAGGATTCTCGTTCTGTTCCATAATGGATGTTCCTTCTGTGGATGCCCTGGAGCTGGCATCACTCCAACACTACAGTGAGTGTATACTTCAGATCTGTGGGATATTTCTGCTGCATGCATTGGATGAGAATTGGTACTTAACATTTACATATGCTTATTTCACATGCATGCAACCCGTCTTTCACCAGTGCCCCTTTCAATGTGCAGATGCCTGCTGCCCTGGAATTTTGTACTGCTTAAGAGTCCCTTAGTGGCCCATTATCAGGACTGTTTCTCGGGTTGGCAACTTCTGTGTCATCTGAGTCTGGAGCCAATGGCCAATGGGAATTCCTGTGCAAAACTCACAGTTGATGGACAGAATGCAGAACAATGTCATACATTCACCCCAGTACAGAAATCTGGGCCTAAATCCATCGTTTTGGGAATTCCTGCGCAACGGCACAGGGATTACTGGATCAAAGCTTCATTGGGATCAACAGAGGTTGCACAAAGACTGTCTCTGCATTAGCTGAGACTGAGGATCATGTATGCTCTTTAGAACTTCTGAAATGAGCAGTGACCTTATCCTCCCATGCTGAGTCAGGCTCTGCCCTAGAGTCATTTGCAAATGCCGATCATATACTGGATGCCTCCGACATGCATTGATGGGATATTTGTTATGAAATTGTCTTTTACATGCCTCTCCTGATAATTAGTTCTTGGAAACGGCTTTGAGTTTCTTTATCTTCCAAATTATGTTATCCTTTTCCATGCTACCTTCCTGACCAAGGGGAGGATGTCATGTGTTCAGTGCATGGCCCATTGAAGTGTTCCCTAGGTTAGCCTAACTGTGCACGATACAGGCAACATTTGCTTTGCCCTCGTTACTATATAAACACGTTTATTTTTGTGCCATATTGTATTTTCACACAGAACTTGAAGCTGTTTTCGCATAATCCTGTTTTCGAGTTCTGTTATTTCGTTGGATTTATTCTGAACACAACAGACAAGGTCAAACAACAATGGGGAATATTACCAAGCAATAGCGATAATTATCGCTATTGCTTGGTTAGAGACAAAAAAATTCCGCTGAGCTGTGGCGATTTTTATCGCAGATAAACCTTGATATTACCAAGGTTTATCGCAAATGCGATAAAAATCGGACGCAATGCATGAATATCACTGAAAAGTCAGCGATATTCATGCATTACCGAGCTAATGCTCTTAGCCATGTTATCCACCTCCCATTGGGGCTCAGGGCAGGTGTTAGCTTTTGGAGATATTCGCGCTTAGCGCGAATATCTCCAAAAGTTGGTAATAGGAGGTAGCGATGTTAGCGACTGTTTCCAGTCGCTAACATCTTGGCACACCCACTTTGCATGTCATTAGTGATAAATATCGCTGACATGCAAAGTGGGGCCCAAGATGGTCGCTATCTCCTACTAGCTGTCGCTAACTGGTGTTAGCGACAGCTAGGTAATAGGGAGATAATTTTATCTCCGCTTTCTTGGCTTTTAAAGCCAAAAAGGCGGAGATAAACCCCCTTGATAATATGCCCCAATGTTCCTTGTTATTTTGTTCTGGTCAGGCACTAGCACCTAGACACAACACAAATGCAGCTGTTGTTTGTGAGCATATGCGCCTAGTCATATAGGTATAGACAGTAATGTAACATATATATAGAGAGAGACTTTTCAGAGAGAAGATTAAAACTGTACCTGAGATGAAGAACGTCCACCTGTGTATGCTAAGGTACGGGGTCCTCTACTAATCTGCAAGATCTTTCTTGTATAATTATTCCGCTTCTGTAGAAGGGGCAGGGGTTAGGCTAATCGGTCGAATAATATGACAGGGCTTTTCATAATATGTGGATTACTGACTATGCTAACGGTCTTTTTGCTAAGCATTTGTTTCCTGGTTATGGCACAAATACTGCATTCTACAGCACAATAGTTTAAATAAACAATATAAACTTCTTTTGTGTCTCTGTTTTATTACTTATTGTGGATGAGTACGAGTGTGAGAGCGTAAGGGGATGTCCTGTTACCTCGTTCCCCGAGAGGGTCGAGAGTGTTCTGTTCTGGGGTGTCACTTTTCTTGTATCACTGAAAATGGTTATGAGGACATATGAGATACTATAGCTCGTCGGAGTCGGGCTCATGGGTACAGCGGTAGTATGGTGACTCAGTCCCTACTTCCTAACATTCTATGGTCCCAAGCATAGATCTGTTCCTGAGCAGAATATCTGCTACAGAGCAACTTGTAATGAAGAGCTCATGGACACCCAGTGCATTGAGTTTATGTTTTATTTTTAGTTTAAGTAGCAGACATTTGAGCTCACTGCTGGATGCTGCATCCTAGATTAGAATGCCAAACTGTTATGGGATCTTAAAATGCCCAGCCACATGCTGCAGCTGCATAAGGAATATTCTATATGTGGAGAAATAAAGATCTCTAACATGCTAATAATAACGTAATCCCTACATTTCTCAAGAATTATTGATGAGTGACTGATCCTGCCTGGGGATCCAGCTATCCTGTTTCCAGAATCCTACCACAAAGCATCATCGGAAATTGCAAAACTCCTCTCTCATAGTCTTTGAACAGCTCAAAACCTGATACAGCAAGGGTCACTTGGGAGCTACCAGCTGTTACATCTCCAACACAAACATAATGGGAAGATTCCATGCGCAATGCAGAAGCAGCACCATTTGCACACTAACATATAGGCTCCTCCAATCTGTCACCTTTTGGGTGAACAGTTAGAACCCAAAGACCATCACTGATTCTACCCACTCTACCATCCACTCCACCATACCACTCAAAACACGTAGACTCTGTCATCGTGTGTACGCACACGTCTGCTTACCACGTTTAAAACCGAATCACACTCCTCTTATTCCGCCACCTTTTGGCATTGAGCAGAACAGAATTCATGGTGACTTATGAACTTGCACCCTGATGGGTGCTGAAAGTTTAGACTTTCCTTTACTCACCCAGTTGGACTTTCTGATGAAAAACGAATCATCCACAGAAAATTGAATCTCTTAAGCAAGGGGATAAGAAAGTAAATCCTGATCTTTAAAATGTTCCCTCCTCTGAACTCCACAGATCGATGATGTGCCCTGCCAGTAATTAAAAAGGGACTTTAACAATGAATAATTTCTAGGAAAGTAAATTGTATCATCAATGATGACAACAAAGAGGTCTCCTTATGAGTTTGGGGATAAAAAATGTTTTCTAATCCATCATGCACCTCTGGAATTGTCTGGCACGTACCTTCTTATGCGATTATTGAGTCCATCACTCAACCACAATACAAAATAAATACAACCAAAAAGATATGCCTCTTAAAAGCATGTACTGGATGTTTCTTTTGGCCAAATCAGCCTTTTAGACAAAGCATATCAAGGAGACAGAAACAACAAGCATAACGTGGTTCATTTAGAGTTGACACAAATGGCACTCGTTATGCCATGCAAGCCAGTTCTCCACAGATGTTGGTAAATGAATTAAGTTCACTCAGTGTTACATTATGCTTGCTTGCTACGGGACTCGAGATTGAAGAACACCAGTTTAGTGAACGGCTTGACAACTCTTCTTTGGCTGATATTTTTAACCCTTTTCACCAGCTTACATTTCTAATGGAAAAGTTACGACCTAACAGTAAGTTCTCAGTGCTGTGAAGTGCTTATCTGTTGCTTTATAAAGACATTTTCTTGAAACAAACATTAATTTCACAAAGTTTTGGAATCATGACATATTTGGCTTTTTTTGGGGACCAGTTTATCAATTATGAATAATACAGTTGGACTAAAAACTAAGCGTTCCTGAATCATCATGAAGGAGTACTTTCCAATTTCCTGGATTGATTCCACCATTCTGCCTCAAAACATGGACTAGTTTTATTCTTTACTAAAAAAAAAAATCTCCCCGATATACTTTATGGTTTCTAAATAGTTTTTGGCTTTTTGAAAAAAATCTTATATAATTAGTTGATTTTATTGCTACGTTTGTGAAATTGAGGGATTTGTATTCTGGTTTGTGTACAAAAATAATAGTTTATACAAATTGATTAGGTATATTTTCTATTGTGTTTTCACGATGAGAGGTCAAAGTAACCAAGATTTTATGGTAAAGTTACACACCACAGTTTCAAGTGCTAATTTGCTGGGACAGATCCCTGTACTTTTGCTAAATTCCATCCACATTATAATCCTAGCAAATTACCTGTTTGCCCTCAAAATGAAGGCACTGTTTCCTCAAAGCAAGAACATGTGCAGTTCATCTCAAATCACTGGCAACTCGTTGGTAGAGGTTCCATCCAAAAAGAGTACACTTGGAAGAAAAAACGCAGTTTCAGTATAGTTTTGCTAAATTACTTTTCATACTTTTTCACTCCCAAAGTTATTTTCATTGGAGTTCAGTTGCTGATTGGTCGAAGGCTGTTATAAAAAAAGAGTTAGTGACTAGTTCCTTTGCCCATTGCCCATCAACTCCAGGAGGTTGTTGGTACCATATCACCTTTGCAAACTGGGTAATGACATCCTGGCTACTTTATCCATCAAATATGTCCATTGTAAATTTTTGTTTACAAAATCATGCTGCTGAATGGGTGAAATTGATTGCTGGAAGTCATGGATGATATGAAATATTTTTAACATACCTAATTCATATCACCTAAGTAATATTTCAGTTGTTTACATTCAGTAAGTGTGTACTTTCAGCCTGTGTCGCTTCAATGTCCCCTTGATCACTTCTATTGGTTTCTTAGGAATGCTCATTGAAGTAGACAGGTACAAAATAGGAGAATGTATTACTTTTTTTGAAAGACATTTCCATTGTATTGTCCATGTAACCATTTTTTAATTTTCATCTCATCAGGTGAAGGCTTCACAGACTTCAGATCAGAAGGAACAGACGTTGGCTTCACAGATTTTAAAACAGCATACTACATATCTCCACTAGACACGCCCTCCAAAGACAACTTTCCCAGCACCATAGCCTTCTCTCACTTTACAGCAGAAGCCTCCTGCTCAGCCAAGAACTGTGGACCTTAAAGAATTGGACCTGTTGTCCTCAGTGAGTTCCTCCGGGAAAATCAGATCTCTTTCATTCCCCGCTAGTGCAATCCTTAGTTCACCAAAGTCTGCATCCTTCCCTGCACCCCCATTGCCACCATCATCTCTTCCTGTATCAATGACACCAAATAAGAGCTCTAGCCTAACTGATGAATTTGGAGATTTCAGTCTTTTTGGCGAGTCCTCAAACGGTGGCCTAGTTACAGGACAGGGTGATTTTTATGATTGCATAATAAAATTACTGGCTCAACGGAGCAAAAGACCAAGGAGAAAAAACAAGTTACTTACGTATATACTGTGATTCTCCAGTATTGATATCTTTTATAGATTCTCCAAAAAAGAGGAACAGGGTGCTGTTTAACCCCTTCACTGCGGCGGCTAGTCCTCCGCAGTGCTAAGGGGGGAGGGTGGCCGAGCGGCGGGCGCATGCTGGTGACGGAACCGCTCTGTCACCAGTGTCGGTTGCGCTGTGCTTATGACGGAGCAGTTCCATCATGGCCCGGCCCGCTCAATTGAACGTCCAGCGCAGGCGCGTCGGGCGGGCCATGACGGAACCGCTCAATCATCAGCACAGCACCACCGCGGCTGATGACGGAGCGGTTCCGTCATCAGCAGGGGAGGGGTTAAACAGGTCCTGCACACGTACTCCCAAACGTGAACGAATTATATCTGATTGGTATGCAGTTCCTTAGTGCAAGTCTGAGTGTTCAGGTCTGAGAAAATGTGCCCTCACACACCCGAAGGATGTCATGCTTCATCACTGGGCCAGCTCCTTGTCGGGCCTGAGCTGCAATGCCAGACAGGCACCTGCGAAGGGGCTCTTTGGCAGAGATCTTTTTGAAGAAGCTATTAGGTGTTTGTTGGTGTGTGGAATAGGTAGTGTAAGTGTAGTGAGTGCGAAGTGCTGTCTTAAAAGGTTTAGGGCAACCCTATTGCCTAAATCGTATTCCTAGGGTTTACTAACCTAAATAAAAACAAGAATCCCTAACCGGATACAATGATCCTAAAGGGCATATGTGGTGTAGAAGGTTGACATGTTTCTTCCCTATGGCAGCCCCTAACAGATCTTGTGGCAATTCATCAGGACTGATAGTTTCAGAGAGAGTATCTAAATGCTTCACACTTCCGCAATGCTGGTTCTAAAAGTGAGGGGATCCAATAGTTACCAGCTTTGATAATGATTAAGAGGTCTGATTCACCTGGTATTCAGTGACCTGAAAGAGAAAGTGATAATAAAAACAACTTTTAGGTAATGTGCGTTAGAAACACCCCGCAGCACCTGGTGGCCAAGTGATCTCAGTGTTGATGAGGCAGTAGTGAGGCATTCGTTGACTATAAGGGGAACTTATTTTGTAGCTCCTCTGTGGTGCCTCGTTGTGCTCCAAAGTGAGAATTAACGGAGGGAATCCCGTGTGTGCTAGCGCATTATGTAAAATTATTGGCATGACTAATTAATCATAACCAGCTCGTTGTGATTATTTTGGCAAATTATATTGTCATACGTGTCCCTGAAAATGTAGGAGCTCTTTTCCAAATCATAGTTGTGACACAGACTTATGATCTGACGTTCATAATTGAGCAAACCAGAAAAACATGAACACGACAAACAGAAACATATTGTGGGTAAGTCCATAAGTCACAGTGGATACAAAGGGCTATTGCGGCATATTTACAAACTTGTTTGTGCCCCAAAACGGGGTTAGCCACCTAACCCATAGTTCGTGCGACAGCTAAGTACACTTCTACACATACACAATGAGGGCAAAATGTGCTGCTCTGTTTGCCATTGCTCTCTCTTGATGGTCTTCCTGAAGGTGTTCAGGGAGTGGGCGCGTCTGATGTCTGCCGGTAGCTCGTTCCAGGTCTTAGGCTGCAATGTGAGAGAAGGATCTTCCGCCTGCTCGGGCTCTGTGGATACGCGAGGTTTCGGCCAGTGCGAGGTTGAAAGATCGGAGGTTTCTTTTGGGTATGTGGAAGTTGATTCTGACGTTGAGGTATTTGGGTCCGTTATTGTGTAGGCATTTGTAGGCGTGAGTGAGGATTTTGAAAGTGACTCTTTTCTCCATGGGGAGCCAGTGGAGACTTCGTAGGTGTTGACTGATGTGTTATCTCGGGGGATACCGAGGACGAGTTTGGCGGCGGGTTCTGTATTGTCTGGAGTTTGCATTGTAGGGACTTGTTGATGCTGGCATAGAGTGCGTTTCCATAGTCCAGCTTATTGGAATTGTGTTGTCGAAGGAGCCTCGAGATTGAGCCCACTGATCATCAAACTCCTCCTGGAGAGGTCTCATTCGTAAGCGGCAGTGTGGGATCAACGGGATGCAGAACGACATCATCCCTCGCATTAATTTGTATGGCCTTACTGGAACATACGTTTTTGAAGTTAGGGACTGCGCTATCCACTGCCGGAGTAAAATCCTCTCCTCTGTGTGAAAATTCTTTGAAAAGGTGTTATCCATGGTTGCTCCTAAAAACACCAGTGAACTGGAAGGGATGAAAGAAGGCTTCTCCCTGTTGAGTTCGAGACATAGGGAGCGAAAAAGCTGAATACAGGCTTCCATAGGTCTTTTGGCGGTTTCAAAGGATGGGGCTTTGACCAACCAGTTTTCCAGGTAAGGGAATACCTTGTGACCGGATTGTCGGAGAAAGGCTGCCACTAGCGCCAAGTACTTGGTGAAAACTCTTTGGGCGCTGACTGTAGCCTGAAGTGCAGCACCTTGAATTTGTAATGGCAACCTTCCACCTCGAACCTGATAAAACGTTGGTGCTTCAGATGTATGGGGATGTGAACCTATGCATCCAGAAGATTGACGGAGGACATATAATCTCTTGCAACCATGAGAAGCAACATTTCCTGGAGCGACAACATCCTGGGTTGGTTTTTGATGAACTTGTCTAGCAACCTGATGTCCATTATTGGCCTCCATTTCCATGTCTTTTTCTTGATTAAAAAGAAATGAGAGTAGAAACTCAGATTGCGCTGTGTGCGTGGCAACTCCCCGATTGCTTGTTTGGAGAGGAGTAGTCTGATTTTTTCTTTGAGAACTGGAAGATGACAATGCGAAGTCTTCTGTGGAGGGAAATTTGGAGGCTGTTGAATAAATTTCAGGGTGTGACCATGGTGAAATACGTCTAACACCCATTTGTTGGAAGATATGAGCTTCCATTGATTGAAGAATTTGGATCAAGCGAAGCCGAATTGAAGTGGGACTGCGGAGACAGGGGCCTGTGCCTCCTCATTTTCTTTGGTTGTCATCTTGAGATTTTCCTCCTGATGCGAACGTCGATATGCTGATGCTCTAGAATAAGTGGGCATCAAGGTTTGCCAGAAGGGATGAGTATAATATGTGATTGAAACCCCCCATTGGTAATGGGGTTGAAAACGCTGCTGGAATTGAGACCAAGAGAGATACAGACCTCTTTCTCAAAAGGAAAAAACCTTTATCTGCTGCAAAGTCGCCCGCAATAAGCCCATGTCAGTGTCTGATTTTATCGATTGCAGCGGTCATACATGTGCTTACCAAATAGATATTTGCTGTTGAACAGCATATCCAGCACGGTCAAGATGACTGAGATCTAGATTTTTTAGGATCTCTACGTGAAGAAAAAGAGGCTTCTTCCTTTCTTTTCTTGGAGGAAGTATGGGGCTTCTCCTCACCTTCAGAGTCTTAGTCCTTATCAGCCTTCTTCCTTTGCAGCCAGAGAAGCATCCTACTCTCACGAACCTTGAGAGTTTTTGTACAAAAAGTATGGCAGTACTTGCATTCTCTCGGACTATGGTCTGGATATAGGCAATAAAGACCCTTTGTGTAGGTCCTCAGAATAAAGTCTGGATTTTCCACAAGTCTTGTAGGGTCTAAACAACCCTTTTTTAGACTCAGACATTTAGTAGAAAGACAGGCGCACACACTTCCAAACTGTACCTCAGATGAAGAGATGGGGTGAAGAGACAGACTGCAAGCTGAAAGTTCAAAAGGGCAACTGGAGAAACACTGTGACTGGGGAGAGCTAAGGGAGACTCCCTAACACCCCACATGTGGTAAGAGATCTGAGGTCTGGTGGCCCTGCAAGGGATTAATACTCTATGGTCTATGTTCTGATTTGCTGAAGTTTGGATGTTTTAAAACAATGTTAATAGGTTACTAAATGCTATTGGTTTTCAAGAGGAATTATGTTTAAAGCTTTAGTACTACTATTTTACTGTTACCTTGGGTCTCCCACCATGACGATGAGGAAGATTCAAGCATGTGAACCTACAAAAAGGTACAATACTGGAGAAGTGTAGCCCTTTTAAAGACAAAGTTACTGTTCTGCCAAATTCCTTCTCTTCTACCTCAATATAGAGTGCCCAGCTTTCTACAGCAGACAACCCCAGCACATTTGATATCTTCAAGCAGCTTTCTTTAGATGGTCCTGTACTGGGTTATGAAGAACTCAGAGATACTGACCCATCTATAGCAACGATCAATGACGAATTTGCTGTCTTTCAACCCAGCAATTTCTCTTCATTCAATAATTCTGAAAAATCTCTGGTAGACAAAACGGCAGCCTTTAAACAGGCCAAAGAAGACTTTGCATCTGTCAAGTCTCTTGATCTTCCTTCAATTGGCGGAAGCAGTGTTGGAAATGAAGATCCAGAAGATGCCCATTCTCGTGTTGCTTCCAAATGCCCATGTAATAGAACACTTATTAAAGGTGCATGCTTTAAAAACTGGTATTCTTTAGTCTGCATATCATAGCTCATTTCAGATAAAACAAGTTACTTACCTGTACACTCTGGTTCTCCAATATTGACATCTTTCATAGATTCACATGCTTGAATCTTCATCACATTCATGGTGGGAGTCTCATAATACTTTATCTAGCAGTACAAAAAGTAGTACATAGAAACCATTGCAAAAGCCATTGCATTTTGATAACCTATTATCATCTTTAAAAATGCCCACATTTCAACCAATGAGGTGCCAGCCATGAGACCATAAGCCCCTGCAGAGCCACCATACCTCATATTTTGAGTGTGTGAACCACCCCCTAAGCGTCATGAGGTATAAGTGGGCAACCTAAAACGGAGAGGTGGGCGGGCCGCTTGTGAATCAATGAAACATGACAATACTAGAGAACCACACTGTACAGGTAAGTACCTGTTTTTCCTCCAGTATTGAATCTTTCATAGATTCACATGCTTGAATCAAAATAGTAACGATTCAGAAAAGGGGGTGGTGATGAACAGAGTGTCTGAATTAAGCAGACCACTCTTACCCAGTCCAAAGATCAGGGCTTGATCCATCACCGTTATTTATCTCTCTGCACCATCCCAGCTCAGAACCTGGCTATATGCAAATCAGTCTGTCCCTGGCCCAGTGCATCATGGGAACAGGGCAGACTAAACTACCAAGCCAATTCTTCACCAGAAAGGAGACAAGCTACCGGGGACCGGTTTCTGGCATTTCAGCCGTCTTCGGCCCGGCTTGCTTGAATCCTGATGGTGCAGTGAGAAAGGGACTCATGTCTGAGCATACCCTGCCACACCTATAGTGGCCAAAAACGATTCAGAAAAGGGGGTGGTGATGAACAGAGTGTCTGAATTAAGCAGACCACTCTTACCCAGTCCAAAGATCAGGGCTTGATCCATCACCGTTATTTATCTCACTGCACCATCCCAGCTCAGAACCTGGCTATATGCAAATCAGTCTGTCCCTGGCCCAGTGCATCATGGGAACAGGGCAGGCTAAACTACACTCTGTTCATCACCACCCCCTTTTCTGAATCATTTTGTCCACCATAAGCGTGGAAGGGTATATTCAGATGTGAGTCCCTTGCTCATTGCACCATCAGGATTCAAGCAAGCCAGGCCGACGACGGCTGAAATGCCAGAAAAGGTCCCCGGAAGCTTGTTTCCTTCCCAGTATAAGAATTGGCTTGGTAGTTTGGTTTGTCCTGTTCCCATCATGCACTGGGACAGGAACAGACTAATTTGCATGTAGCCAGGTTCTGAGCTGGGATGGTGCAGTGAGCTAAAAAACGGTGATGGATCAAGCCCTGATCTTTGGACTGGGTAAGAGTGGTCTGCTTAATTCAGACACTCTGTTCACCACCACCCCCTTTTCTGAATCATTTTGTCCACCATAAGCGTGGAAGGGTATACTCAGATGTGAGTCCCTTGCTCATTGCACCATCAGGATTCAAGCAAGCCAGGCCAACGACGGCTGAAATGCCAGAAACCGGTCCCCGGTAGCTTGTTTCCTTCCCAGTATAAGAATTGGCTTGGTAGTTTGGTTTGTCCTGTTCCCATCATGCACTGGGACAGGAACAGACTAATTTGCATGTAGCCAGGTTCTGAGCTGGGATGGTGCAGTGAGCTAAAAAACGGTGATGGATCAAGCCCTGATCTTTGGACTGGGTAAGAGTGGTCTGCTTAATTCAGACACTCTGTTCATCACCACCCCCTTTTCTGAATCATTTTGTCCACCATAAGCGTGGAAGGGTATACTCAGATGTGAGTCCCTTGCTCATTGCACCATCAGGATTCAAGCAAGTCAGGCCGACGACGGCTGAAATGCCAGAAACCGGTCCCCGGAAGCTTGTTTCCTTCCCAGTATAAGAATTGGCTTGGTAGTTTGGTTTGTCCTGTTCCCATCATGCACTGGGACAGGAACAGACTAATTTGCATGTAGCCAGGTTCTGAGCTGGGATGGTGCAGTGAGATAAATAACGGTGATGGATCAAGCCCTGATCTTTGGACTGGGTAAGAGTGGTCTGCTTAATTCAGACACTCTGTTCATCACCACCCCCCCTCTGAATCAAAATAGTAAGCAGTACAGTACCATAAAAGTAAAGCGTTCTAAGGCATGGACATTTCCACTCTAAAAACAGGAAGTTCTATCCGTCCAATTTATAGAAATAGAACATACATGTAAATTGTTGAGAGAACAATGCATTTCTAATTTCCACACCGTATCTACATACACAAACATATATATATATACATATATATATATATATATATATAACTTTCTAACTCAATTTCTAATAATCATTAAAATAAAGAATATATAGACATAAGTTTAGGAAATAAGGTGTATGTTAGTGAAACAGTCGACGTAACACTGCTTGCCCAACCACTGAATCTCCATTCCGTGCTGTATCCAAACAGTAGTGTTTGGTAAAGGTATGGGTATTTAACCATGTCGCTGCTCAACAGATGTCTGTGAGCAAAACTCCCGCAAATAAAGCTGTGGATGTAGCCATCTTCCTTGTTGAAGGGGCGGTCACCTTTGATAACAGCGGTTTTCCTACCTTGTGGTGACAAAAATAAATAGCCAATGATATCAAACGGGTCATACTGGTTCTCATCAGAGCGTATCCTGTCCTGGGAGGTATGAAGGATATGAGCAATTGATCTGATTTCCGAAAAGGTTTTTCAATGTAGAATCTCAAACAGAGCTTGACATCCAGTGTGTGGAGAAATCTTTCTGCCATAGATGATGGATCCTGGAAGTACGTACATAATATAATAGGCTCATTTGAGTGGAATGAACTTGGAACTTTAGCTATGAATTTTTGATTTGTTCTCAGTAGCACCTTGTCTTGTTTGAATTCATTAAAGGGTTCAGAGACTGAGAACGTTTGGATTTCGCGTACTCTCCTGGCCGAGGTCAACTCTAGCAAGAGCGCTGACTTGCAGGAGACACATTTGATGTCCGTCTTATGTATAGGCTCAAAAGGCGACCTAATCAGTTGAGCAAAGATCGTCTTTAATTGCAAGGAAACTGCTGGACGCTTTACCGGTTGAAATACCTTGAAAAGTACTTTCATAAATTCTTTTATCACACTAGAAGATCAAAGCAAAATATGTCCGGGCTTTCTCCGCTATCTCGAGATTGCTGACAAATGTACTTTTATAGAGTAATGTGAAATCCTGATATTGACAACTGGAGCAAGTGTGGTAATATATGATCCGTTGTAGCTTGTAATGAATGTATATTGTTATCTATGCATCACTGACAGAACCTCTTCCATTTCGTAATATGAGTTTTATTATTGGCGAAAGCTCTTGAGTGATTTAGAATGTCTCTACAATTTTGTGGAATATTTAGGGATTCAAATTCCTGGTCATGAGGTTCAAAGTGGATAAATTCAGAAACTCTTATCTTACGGTGTACCACTTGCCCTTTGTTCATGAATATCAGATTGTGAAATGTTGGAAAGTGGATGTGAGGAGACACTGACATAATCAACAGCTCTGAAAACCAAAATGGTCTCAGCCATGCGGGGGCTATTGGAATCAGACGATAAGTTTCTGACTTCATCTTGCGAAGTACCCTTGGTATGAGAGAGAACGGTGGAAATGAATAAGCGAGCATAAGCGCATTCCCCCACGATCCCTTCTGAGGGAATCTACTGGCAAGGGTTTTGTATTTTTTGTTGTCCAGAGTTGCAAACAGATCCAACATTGGAGTACCACATCTTTTGAAGACCCGGGCGAGCTGGAGTTGATTTAATTCCTACTTGTGACATTGACTTGTGGACCTGCTCAGAGAGTCTGCCTCGTGTTGTGAATTACAGGGGAATGTTCCACTTAAAGAGCGATGTTGTGCTTTAGAAGCCACTGCAATATCTCCTGAGCTTGTGAAGATAGAATCAGTGATCTCGTTCCTCCCTGCTTGAGCAGCTAAGACATTGTGGTGCTGATGTCCATTCTCACTAGAACAGGAGAACCAAAGATCCTGGGGAGAAAAGCCTGTAGTCCTGAAAACACAACCTTTAGCTCAAGAGAGTAGATGTGTATCTGTGCCTCTTCTACATTCCATTGCCCCCGAATCTCCAGTTTTTGAAGATGAGCCCCCATCCATGAAGGGACGCGTCTGTAGTAGTTACGTAACGGGGGTTTTGCGGCTCGAAGGAGAGTCCGGGAGATATATTTTCTCGCATCTTCCACAATGACAGGGCTTCTAAAAATTTCTCTAAAAGTGAAGGTGATGAGATCGTTGAAAGAGCCTTGAGCTTGGGTCCACTGGATATCCAGTTGCTCCTGAAGCTGTCTCATGTGCAACTGGCAGTTTGGGATCAATGGAATGCATGAGGAGAGCATTGTGAGCACGGATTTGTACGTTCTCACTGAAACTCACTTTTTACTTTGTACTTGCGATGTTATATGCAAAATCTTGTGGATGCGTTCTGTCGCAGGGTAAGCCTTTATTTTAGTATCCAGTACCACACCAAGGAACCCCAGAGATCGTCTCAGAATGAGAAATGATTTGTCCATATTGATTTGTAGGCTAGTGCCCTGAAGAGTTGCCAACAAGCCCATGAAGAGATGATATGTGGGTCTCCTGACAAGCTAGTCTTCTAGGTAGGGATAAACTTGGTTTCCTTGCTATCTTAAGAAAGTGGCCACTGGTACCTTACAATTCAGTGAATACCCTTGTCGCTGACCGGAGACCAAAGGGCAGCCTTTTGAATTGATAGTGGCACCCTGCCACCTCAAACTATAGAAATCGTCGATGCTTGACGTGAATGGGGATATGCAAATAAGCGTCTTAGAGATCTAGAGATGTTATAAAGTCTCCTTTGTTGATCATCAAAAGAATCTTCTGCAACAACATCATTCTGAAGGGTTGTTTTTTAGATACTTGTTCAAGCCTTCGAGATCCATTACATGTCTCCATTTGCCAATTTGTTTCTTTTTTATTACAAAGAAGTTTAATAAAATCCATTTCCGCTGTGCTTTTGCTGAACTTTTTCTATTGCTCCCTTCAGGATAAGGTCTGAAATCTCCTGTTTCAACAGAGTTAGATGTTGATGCTTTCTTGAGATAGCGGGAAGACCAGGAGACATCTGGACTAACTCTACAGTGTGACCCGATTAATAATGTCCAACACCCATTTGTCTGATGTAGTGTTGCTCCATTGATGGTAATAAGTAGACAGGTAGTGAGTCTGATGAGGCTTGTGTTTGAATGAGGTAACTTGTGGAACCAAAATATCACTGATGCTTGGAGTTGTCCTGTGACTTTCCTCTTGTTGGAGGACATTGGCGAGCTGCCTGTTGGTTGTATGGCACAGTAGAAGTTCGGAACTGCTGCTGACATGCATATTGTTGATATCCCTGTGCGGGTATGGTTTATAGCTATAGGATTGCAAGGTAGATCTTTGTTGATCTTGATCCCCTTCCTCTACCTCCTCGAAATGACTGAAAACGCAGTTGCTGGAGGGTTCCGAGGGACTGCTCTGTTTCTGTATCTGCCTTTATGCCTTTCAGCGCGTCATCAATATGTTTTCCGAAAAGATTTTTTTCACCATCAAATGGCATAGCTAGATTTTCAGAAGCTTTACTGGCCCTTGCCTTTGTTGAATCGGCCTTAGATGATGTAGAGGCCTCATGTTTCCTTTTACGCTTAGGAGTAGAGTGAGTTGATCCCTCTTCAATATGAGAGCCTGAGTCAAATGAGGAGTTTTTCTTTTGTAGCCACAATAACAATGTGGCCTCTCTGTCTTTCAGAGTTTTGGCAGAAAAGGTTCTGGAGTATTTACAATCCCGTGGTATATGACTGGGATGAAGGCAATAAAGGCAGTTTTTATGAGGATCCTTAGAGAACAATCTTGCCTTTCCACAAGACCTGCAAGGTCTGAATAATCTCTTCTTAGATCCTTCTGACATTTTCAAAAAGAAGCCAAACACAATACCTTAAAGTTATTTTCTTCCAGAGAATTCTGAACTAGGAACTGCCAGGGTCAAAAGTTCACCAGTATGAAGAACTGAGCAGAGCTCAGGGAGACTCCTTCTCACACGACGTGCAGTTAGAAATCTGAGGTATGGTGGCTCTGCAGGGGCTTGTGGTCTAAGGGCTGGCACCTCATTGGCTGAAGTTTGGGCGTTTATAAAGATGAGAATGGGTTAGCGACATTCAATGGCTCTTGCAATGGTTTCTATGTACTACTTTTTGTACTGCTAGATAAAGTACCATGGGACTCCCACCATGATGATGGGGATGATTTAAGCATGTGAATCTATGACAGATTCAATACTGGAAGAATAAAATGTCATAAGTGGGCTCAATATGCTTTCTCTGTAAAGGTGCAAGGAGAAACTGATGTCAATTGAACCCCATTCAATATCATCTGCCACGTAAATGATCCTAGTTTATATCCATATCTTAAATGATCTATTTCCAAAGTGTCCTGTTTTCTTTCTATGCATAAGGATCCATGATCATATAAGGTTCTATAGATGAATGCTTGTGGCCCTTAATTCCCTAGGAAACATAGTACCTAATAAGTGTGCACATTCCTGTTCTAATAATTAGTCTTGCTCTAACAAACACCTAATAGAAAGGCTTAATAGATCTTTTAGGTGTTACTATTTCAACAATCATCGTATTTCTGTCCACTTTATTTTTACAACTGGGACAGAAATTTGCAGTGCCAAACTTTCCTTTAGATGATCTATGTCAGCAAGAGAGAATTGGTGGATGAGGTGTCTGTTTACATTCGTGTGGCAATTAAAATATTTTTTGTTGTAATTTAAGTGGTGACCACTGATCTAAAACACGACCAATCTCAAGTTAGTCAGGCAACAGATTACCCGCAATATGTTGTGTTTTTAAAAAATATCTTACCCCTCTCCTAGCCTTTGTTGCTGTGTTCATTTTGGCTGTTCCTATTATTTAGAAAGCCAATTTTTTCTGCAAACCAGTAACGATGTGTCAAAGCTACAAAATTGATATGGCCCATTGTATAAAGAACTAGTTACTTACCTGTACACTATGGTTCTCCAGTATTATCTTTCATAGATTCACATGCTTGTATCTTCCCCGTCGTCATGGTGGGAGTCTACCGGTAAATAATAACCATAGCAGTTGAAGAAAAAACTGCCTGAAACCATAGAGTAGTGAAACCAGAGGGTAACCTCTCCCCCTCATTATGTGGCCCAAACTACAGCCAATCAGCAGCCAGCCCCAGCCTACACCATTCCCAGCGGAGCCACCATACCTCAGATTTCCTACCGCCCAAGAGTGAGCTATGCAGGAAAACCAGAGATAAAAGGAGGTCTACCTAATGGAAACGGGGAGGCGGGCGGGCGCATGTGAATCTATGAAAGATAATACTGAAGAACCATAGTGTATAGGTAAGTAACTAGTTCTTTCTCCAGTATTCAATCTTTCATAGATTCACATGCTTGTATCAGAGTAGATAGCAGTTCTTGTAGTTAGAGCGTTTCTAGGCTAGACCCCTTTCCTATCTCGGGCTGTGTGCCATAAATTGCTTCTATTAAAAAGAACTTAGTACAAATCCAAAGGCATGATCAATAAAACTTTGCCATTATAATTATTAGCGTAAAGAGAAAAAACATATCATATAGAAAAAACATTAGCAGAATACAATTCATAAACATGTACCTTATTTAAAGAGATGTCGCAGAACTGCCTGTCCCACTGCTGCATCTACTTTCCATTCCGCGTCCAGACAGTAATGTTTGGTGAATGTATGAGCAGTCGACCAGCTTGCTGCTCTACATATGTCTGGAAGGGGTACTCCTGCTAGCAATGCAGAAGACGTCGCCATTTTCCGTGTATCATGGGCACGGACTTTCCTGTCGAGAGGCCTTCCTGCTTTCTCATGACAGAAGACAATAGCGGATGCAATCCATCTGGAAATGGAGGAAAGTGACAGGGCCAGACCCTTCCTGGGCCCCGAGTAAGCGACAAACAGTTGGTTTGATTTGCGAAAACTTTTTGTCTTTTCAATGTAAAATTTTAGGCATCTGCCAATATCCAAAGTATGAAGAGCTTTTTCAGCCGCTGAGGAAGGATTTTTAAAATATGTAGGCAGGATCACAGGTTCATTTAGATGAAAATAAGAGGGTCTCTTGGGCACAAATTTAGGGTTAGTTCTTAGCATCACCTTATCCGGCCTGAATTGAATGAAAGGGTCCAAAATAGAAAAAGCTTGGATCTCGCTCACTCTTCTGGCTGATGTGAGCGCCAGCAGTAGTGCTACCTTCCATGACAAGAATTGCAAATCCGATTTGTCTATGGGCTCGAACGGGGCTTTCATAAGCTGTGACAAGACTGTGTTAAGCTGCCATGAAGGTGGAGGACGCTTAACAGGAGGAAACTTCCTGAACAGCCCTTTCAAGAATTCCTTGATTAGTCTGTTAGACCACAAAGATGGGCATCCTGGGGATCTTCTGTATCTGGAAATTGCTGCTAGATTGACCTTAACGGATGAGTGCACCAGCCCTGATCTGGCTAAATGCAGTAAATAAGGGAGAATTTTCTCAGCAGAGGACGTCAAGGGATGCACTGCATTAGCAACGCACCAACTACAGAATCGCTTCCATTTTGCAGTATATGTCTTGTTGGTAGACAGCGCTGCGGAACTTTGTAATATTTCACGACATTCCGGAGAGATATCTAGAGATTGGAATTCGTGCTCAAAAGGTTCCAAGCGGACAATTTCAGAGAGGTCAATTGCGGATGAAGTACTTGGCCTCTGTTCATGGAAATCAAGTCCCTGGTTATCGGGAGCTGTATTCTTGGTTTCACCGATAATTCCAGAAGCTCCGTATACCAAAACTGCGTCTGCCAGGCTGGGGCTATCAGTATTATTTGGCAAGGTTCTGATCTCATTTTCCTCAGTGATCTGGGAATCAGGGGAAAGGGAGGAAAGGCATAGGCAAACATCCCTGTCCATTGGAGGTGAAGAGCATTTCCCCTCGAATCCTGTTGAGGGAACCTGCTGGCATAATGTTTGCATTTCTTGTTGCTCTGAGTTGCAAACAAGTCCAGACTTGGCTTGCCCCATACTTTGAAAATCTGATTCACCTGGACCTGACATAGTTCCCACTCGTGGCAAATGTCCGACGACCTGCTTAACAGGTCCGCTTTTGTGTTGTCTACTCCTGGAACATGTTCCACTTGCAGCGTTATGTTTTGACACAATAGCCATTTCCAAATTCTTTGTGCCAGAATCGACAAGGGTTTTGATCTTGTTCCACCCTGCTTGCGCAGGTAAAACATTGTTGTTGTGCTGTCTGTCCGCACCAAGACCGATGAACCATGGATCCTGGGAAGGAAATCCTGAAGGCCCAGGAAGACGGCCTTTAATTCTAAGAGATTGATGTGAAGCTTTGCCTCTTGAGGAGACCAAAGGCCTTGAATCTCCAGGTCTTGCAGATGCGCACCCCAACCTCGTAATGAAGCGTCTGATGTCATGACATAGCTTGGTGATTGAGGTTCGAATGACAGGCCCTTCGTTAGGTTGCTCCTGATACCCCACCATGACATTGCACGTTTGATCTGACAGGTTAAGACCAGCTTGTCGTCGAAGGAACCCAGGGCTTGGACCCATTGTTTGTCCAGGGCTTCTTGCAGCGGTCTTATCTGTAAACGGCAGTTGGGGATCAGTGGAATACAAGAGGACATCATTCCCAGTAATGACTTGAATATTCTGATGGAAGTGAAGTTTTTTGTTGCCAGAGATGCAGTCAGATTCAGGATTTTTGTTACCCTTTCTTCTGAAGGGTAAGCCTTCATTTCCTGTGTTTTCAAGATTTCTCCTAGGAATTGTAGAGCACAAGTCGGATTAAAAAATGATTTTTCTTTGTTTATCCGAAGGCCTAGCCTTTGGAAGAGATCCGTGCAGGTCCGTAGAGATCTCTGCGTTGATTGGAACGATGGCCCTTTCACTAACCAGTCGTCTAGGTATGGGAAAACCTGTAGACCTTGCTGCCTTAAATGCGCCGCTATAGGAGCCATGCATTTTGGGAAAACTCTGGGGACAGACTTCAGGCCGAAAGGCAAAACTCTGAACTGGTAATGGTGCCCCGCCACCATGAATCGCAGATACTTTTTGTGCTTTTTGTGTATCGAAATGTGGAAGTATGCCTCCAGCAGGTCTAGAGAGACCATGTAGTCTCCTTTGCGGAGCAGTAGCAGAATTTCCTGCAAGGACAGCATACGGAAAGAAATCTTCTTTATGTATGTGTTCAGATCTCTGAGGTTCAGCACCTGTCTCCATTTTGATGATTGCCTTTTCCTTATAAGGAAGAAGTGTGAATAAAAACCTGTTCCCCGCTGGTCTGATGGGACTTCCTCTATCGCTCCTTTTAGTATGAGTGATAAGACCTCTGCTTTGAGAGCCGCTAGGTGCTGATGAACTCTGCAGAGAGGTGGACGATTTGGAGGCCTTTGCGAGAATTCCAGGGTGTGACCCTGTGTAATGATGTCTAATACCCATCTGTCCGATGTTATGGACTGCCAATGCGGGAGAAACTGAGAGAGGTAGTGGAACTGGTCGATCTGAAGCGGTAATGGAGGCGCCTGAGGAACATCACTGTCTGCGACCAGAGTCTTGCTTCCCTCTGGCGGCGGACTTTCTTCTCCCTTGTTGTTGGAAGGAAGTGTTTGAGGACCGATACTGCTGGTTGGAGGAGTACTGACGGTAACCCTGTTGGTTGTAAGGTTGGTACCGATTAGATTGGTATGAAGAACGTTGCTGTTGAAAGTGTCCTCTGGTACCTCGGCCGCGAAAGGACTGATAACGGCCTTGTTGCAATGAACCCAAGGATCTAGCAGTATCGGTATCTGCTTTTATCCCCTGTAACGCCTCGTCGATCTGCTTGCCAAAGAGGCTTTCTCCATCAAATGGCATGTCCAATATTCTTGCCTGGACCTCCGGTCGAAAAGACGTAGCCTTGAGCCAACCTTGCCTCCGCAGGGTTACCGCCCCAGCCATCTAGCGAAAGGCTATAGACGCTATGTCCATTGCCACGTCTATGGACTCCGACGCTGCTCTGGCTCCATCCTGTAGAATGGTAGTCGCCTCCTCTTTCTTGTCCTCCGGGAGGTGTGACAGGAAAGGTGCAATGTCAGACCACATCTGCCTATTGAACCGACTGAAAAGAGCCATTGCGTTGGCAGCTTTGATGGAAGCAGCTGCCATGACTGCAAAGCGTTTACCAATGCCGTCCATTTTCTTGGCCTCCTTATCAGGGGGAGCCACACATGTTGCCGTCTGGTTCTTGGAGCGCTTCTGCGCTGCTTGAGTCACGACCGAGTCCGGTCGAGGATGACCAATAAGACATGCTGGAGCCTTCTCTACAGCACGATACTTCTTGTCCAGCCTGGGTATGGATGCTGGGACTGAGGCTGGATTCTTCATCCGTTTGAGTCCTTCATCCCAGATATGGTCAATCATTGGAATGGCTCTTACCGACTTCCTGGAGGACTCCTTAAAGTCGTAAAGGAAACAATCGCTTTCCTTGACTGGCATAGCAAGCTTGAATCTTTTAGCCGCTTTTTCCATCAAGTCATGAAAACTGGCTATGTCCTCTGGTGGAGAGCTTGATTGAGGCAAAGGTGACACCGGGGACGTCGGAGCAATATATTGGTCCCATTCATCTCCAACATCCTCATCCTGATGAATTTCCCCTTCCTCCTCCTGTTCATCCCGATCGGACTCATTTAAGTCATCATGAATCGTAATAACCTTTTGGACCTCTGCCCGAGGAGGAGGAGGCGGCTGAGCCAGAGGTGTCTCCTTAACAGATTGAGAGACTTTCTCTGAGGCCGCGGAAGCATTATCTTCTGGAAAGCGACGATAATAGCAGTCTATCATACTTCTCAGGTCAGATATCAAAGAGATAGGCACCGACATTGCCTCTTCTCTCGCAGGCCTATCCACTTCCTCCTCATCATCATCATAGTGAAAAGCCTGGTGAAATGACTCGTATCTCATCTGGCCCTTGACCGGCCGGTCGGTAAAAGCGAAGTGTTCCTGGGCCTCCTGGTGGTATTCCTCATCAGAATCCTGATGTTTTATATGGAGCTGCGAAGGACTGTAAGCAACACCAAAGGATCCTTCCTCCTCTGACTCCTGGCAATCCAGAATAGTGGAAGGCAGCAGAGGTGAAATCTTTGGCGTGGAAAACTCCCCTTTCTTGCTCGTCAACACCCCCGTCGATGGAGCAATCCTCTTTATGGAAATATAAGTTGAGGTTATCTTAGTTGGAGATGGCATCGTCGACGATTTTTTCGTCGTCGACGGAACAATCATCCGCATCGTCGATGGGATATTCGTCGGCGAAGATCTCGACGTCGACGCAGGTCTGGCACTCACCGTCGACGGAGTCGTTGTCGTCGACGAAGCTGTCGTCGTCCAGACTGTCGTCGTCGTCGTCGCGGCCGGAATGGTCGTCGTCGTCGACGGCCTCGTCGGCGATCTGACTGGAATCTCAGCCGATTTTGTCGACGGAAGCGACGACGGAGCCTTCTTTTCTGAGGAAGGCTTAAGAGGAGTTGGAGGGAGTGAAGTAGAAGGTTCACCTTCCTTAGTTTTAACTGCTTTTTGCTTCCTCACCTCTCCCTTTTCCTCAGAGGACCCTCTTTTTAGCTTTTTAGAGGTGTGTCCCTTGGCTTCTCCTTCAGACTCCGAGTCTTGAACTTTCCTTTTCTGAAGCCATAATAAGAGGCGCGCTTCTCTATCCTTCAGAGTTTTGGCAGAGAAGGTCCGGCAATACTTGCAGTCCTTAGGGATATGCTTTGGGTACAGACAGTACAAGCACTCCTTGTGAGGATCTTCAGAAAATAATCTGGCCTTGCCACAGGATCTGCAAGCTCTGAAAAGGCTCTTCTTGGAGCTTTCAGACATCCTGAATGAAATAATCCTGAACAAGAAAAGAGAACAGTACCTGACTTCCAACTGAAAAAAGGTCAAAAGTTCAGTGAAGAGAGAATAAACTGAGCAGAGCTCAGGGAGACTCCATCTCACACGAAGGCGGTTGGAAATCTGAGGTATGGTGGCTCTTCTGAGAATGGTGTAGGCTGGGGCTGGCTGCTGATTGGCTGTAGTTTGGGCCACATAATGAGGGGGAGAGGTTACCCTCTGATTTCACTACTCTATGGTTTCAGGCAGTTTTTTCTTCTACTGCTATGGTTATTATTTACCGGGAGACTCCCACCATGACGACGGGGAAGATACAAGCATGTGAATCTATGAAAGATTGAATACTGGAGAACTAAGGTTAACAGATTTATTATATGGACCGGTCTTGCTACAGTCCACAAAGAGTGATATCCCACAACTCTCCTGAAAGTTTATAATGAGAAGCATACTATTATGTCACGATCATGGATATTACATTTCATATTCTCATATCTTTCCATATTCCAGGCGTTTTCAATTATGAATTTCTAAATCATATTAAACCTATGGTCCATATTCATGCAGTATGAGTTACTCGAAGACTGACGTGCTCATTTACTGTACCTCATTTGTGAACTATGGTCATCTCTTTATGCAGTTAATGAGCAGGTCCTCATGCCAGCTCCCCCTTCAACAGTTCTTCTGTTCGGCCTGCCCGCAGTCCGATACCCTCTGCTGCCTTTCTACCTGCTGCCCTCTGTTTGTTCTTCCTCTGCTCGTTTCTTGCTCTGTTTTGTCTTTTCTGCTCATTTTTCTGCCCTCAGTTATGCCTTTCTGGTCGTTGTTCTGCTCTCTGTCTTGTCCTCTTCTACCCTTTTTGTCTTTTGAGCTGGTTTTTCTGCACTCTTTTTTGCCTTTTTCTGCTCCTTCCTTCCCTTTTCCCACAGTTTCCTTAAGATGTGACTCACACCCCAGCGCCCATATATCCCCAGGGGTGACGGTGCAGCGGTCGGCAAATGCTAATTGATTGATGCAAACATCATAATAGACCTTACTACATGCTTGTTTTTTCACAATTCTCAGTCTAATATCTTCTAAGAGATACAGTCTTGCAAAGCTGTACACCATTCACCCAATCAGATGTAAACTGAGTGAGAGCTTTTCTATCCCCCCTTAACAATGAGAATGGAGTTACACCAGTTGTGATATGCAGTGTATTGAGATAATTCCATTATTGCTTGTGGCAATAAGCTTTAACCTCCAACTCGGCTGCTTGAGCAGTTTGCACATCCTTCTTTAAGAAATAATTTGCCCTCTCCACAAGTCCACTTAAAACACAGACTGTAAAGCGAAACACTGACGTTTAGCAGCATGAAATTCTAAAAAATTCACCATTGTGTCAGAAACAATTTGGGTGTCATTATCTGACACAAAGCATTTAGGGGCACCCTCAAACCAAAATAAAACGCCTTGAAAACACATCAGCGGTAGCAGCACTCACAAAATACACTTTCATTAATAGTCACCACAACCACCACATATCTCATATCTAAGGGAAGTAATGTGAAGGGTCCAGAAAAAAACTATTGCTTACTTTTCTCAAGGGCTACAAGGCAATGGCAGAGGACAAAGTGTTTTTTCAATGCTTTTCCAGTGTGATAATTGACCAACATTGCTAACATTTTCCATTTGTGCATCCATTGATTGTAACCAATAGTATCTTTTTAACAGTTTCTTAGCAGTGCTAACCTCCAGATGACCACTATGTGCTATACTTTTTTTGGCCACTATTTTTGTGATTTTTGCATAGATTTACATTATCTTTTTTTACATTCGGTATCACTTTTTCTGGGAGAGTGAATCTAACTGCTGATTCCTCACTGTATGCATTTCCGCAATCGGCAGACTGCAAACTTTTCAACAACACTTGGTGTTGCGTGGCTTAGTGTCGGATCCGTCCAGTCCAGATATGGCTTTGGGACCTCATATACACAACACCTATATATATGCTGACAGTTTCTTTCTGATCTCTCCACGCCGGTGGATGGCAGAAATTAAATTTGGCATCTTATTAATGGAGAGTATGAGTCCATTCCACAGAACGGAGAGGAGGGAGGGTTGGTGAATAATCTGTGGTTAGAAAATTTCTACCAGAAAAAGCAGCACCGAAGGTAAGTAACTTGTTCTTCTTATATAGACTTCTAGCTGCAGATTCCTTATCTTGTGAATACAAAGGCAGGTCACATCTCCTACGGTGGTGGGTCTGTGGAATAACTGCCAGAACTGTCCATCTAAGCAGTAGTGTTTTGTGAACAAACATATGGCGGGATGCCTACATTACAGCCTGACAAATGGCACACCAGCACATTGGTAGCAATATTCGCTCTGGTTGATTGGTGCACTCGCATTCCAGGGTGGGTTTCTTGGCCACCCCATCGCAGATCTCAAGATGGTTCACAGTTGTACTGCTTTGCCTTCCTTAGCCCACAAGGAACCAACAAAAAGTTGGCCATCCTTGCTATAGTCCATGGTTAAATCTGCATAAAAGCTTAGAGCTCTTTTAGGGTTAACACAGTCAATCCGTTCTTCTTGGAAGAGATAGAAAGCCAGAAAGGGGATAGATTGCCCTATGTGGAAGCGTGTGCATTCCTTTGGCAGGAATACCACTTTAGTGCAGAGAACTAAATTGTCCGGGAAGAAATATAATATAAATGAATATATATATATAATATAAATGAAAATATATATATATATATATATATATATATATATATATATATATATATATATATTCACAGAAGAAACCATAGGTTATAGACCATATATAGTTAGGAATTTGCATTTACAAAACCTTGAAAATTCACTGAAAAAACCATAGGTTATAGACCATATATAGTTAGGGATTAGCATTTACAAAACCTTATTTTATTTGCACAAAACCATTGAAATTCCATATATAGTTAGTTGCACTAACTATATATCGCGGACCCGCAATCCACTGCTAATGATGTCACATATTACATCATTCATGACATGGTCAGTGACATCACTGATGACATCACTGATGACATCTCAAATGACATCACTGATGACATCTGAAATGACATCACTGATGACATCACTGACATCTCATTTGACATTACTGATTACATCACTGATGATATCATTTATGTGATAATACATCTTCAGACTCTAATATAACCTTAGATACACTCAGTGTAAACAGGCACTCACAGACTGTCACACATCCATAGAGTTACTCACACACCTAGTCAGTCATGCAAAGAATCAATCACATCTCCATTTCCTCAACTATACAGTTATACACACCTTACTTATTCAAACATATACTAACACATATTTACTCTCTTATACAATCCCTGATACAAGTTCACAATGTTATGTTATGTTATAATGGCTTTTGTAGAGCGCGCGGCTACTCAAAAAGAGTGTCCCGGCGCTTTAAGAAGAAAGGCTGCAAACTGCTAACATAACACATTAAAAAAGAGAAAATCACAGAACAAAACAGAGCAAGAAAAAAAGCCTACTGTGTGAACAACCAGGTTTTGAGGCCTTTTCTAAAAGCTAATAAGCTGGAAGCTCCCCGGAGAGTAAGAGGCAAAGAGTTCCACAACTGTGGCGCCAGTAGTCCAAAGGAGCGACCTCCCAGGCGCGCTCTCTTCACTCGAGGGACAGTCGCTAAAAACAGGGATTCTGACCTCAGAGAGCGAGCCGGCCGATAGAAGGCAAGTCTCTTTTGGAGGTACTTCGCTCCCGTCGCATGGAGGGCCTTGTATGTCAAGGTCAAAGCCTTGAAGACAATCCGTTTACGGATTGGAAGCCAATGCAGGGTCTGCAATAAGCCCGCAGCACTGGCACGTCTGTTCAGGCCAAAGATCGCTCTCGCCGCCGCGTTCTGCACAACTTGGAGCCGCTGTAGCAGGTACTCTGGCAGGCCCAGGTACAGAACGTTTGAATAATCTAACCTAGAGCCTACCAGGGCCTGCACAGTCAGCTTCCTGTGCTCCTCCGACAAAAGGGGAGGAAACCTCCGCAGCATCCTAAGGAAGCCGAAGCAGATGCCCGACAGCCCCAGGATCTGGGACTTCATAGTCAAACCCTTGTCCATCTTGACCCCCAGGTTCTTAGCCACTTGGGATGAACAAGTGGGGGGAAACATACCAGTCGGCCACCATGCCTGCCAATCTGGCTCCATATCACACCCAAAGAAGAGTACCTCGGACTTATCGGAATTGCACTTGAGGCTGTTCAGTTGGAACCATTGGAACACGGCCCCAAGGCAATCCCGGATACTCTCCCCATCAAAGTCTCCTCCTCTCTTACACGAGAAGAGGAGCTGGGTGTCGTCTGCAATGATTCATACACCCACTCTCACATTCACTGGCTCTTATGTTCAGTTATTTATATATGTCAACTCTCACATGGACTGTGTTTTACATATGTACTTACTTTGACATGTAGCACTGAGATATCCATTCACTCACCAATACACTCATGCACACAGTCAACTGTCCATACAGCTGTTTCTACATGCACTTTTGAACCCATACACCTAGGGAATCAACTGCTCACACATCTATGCACAGAGTTATACACCTCCCAGCCACCCACACACATACTCAGTCTCCCATACAAATACTTGGGCAACCATTCAATAACCCATATAGTTACTGATATAGCTACTGATTTAAACATGCAGCAGTTTACAGAACAACATATATAATGATTGCCAAATTAAGACACTTTAATCACTAACCCATGCACTCAGTGAGACACATTTAATCATTCTCTCATACAGTCAGTCATGCACCTACTAAATCCATCATCCAGACACTTATACATCCACTCATTCTTCAATATGTAAGACATATTTTAACTTTACAGAAACATACAGTCACTGGGTGTTGTCATCAGTGATGTCATCAGTGATGTCATTTGAGATGTCATCAGTGAGGTCATCAGTGATGTCACTGACCATGTCATGAATGATGTAATATGTGACATCATTAGCAGTGGATTGCGGGTCCGCGATATATAGTTAGTGCAACTAACTATATATGGAATTTCAATGGTTTTGTGCAAATAAAATAAGGTTTTGTAAATGCTAATCCCTAACTATATATGGTCTATAACCTATGGTTTTTTCAGTGAATTTTCAAGGTTTTGTAAATGCAAATTCCTAACTATATATGGTCTATAACCTATGGTTTTTTCTGTGAATTTCATTGGTTTTTTAAAAGCTAATATCTATAGCTGTAAAATATATTCTTTATTAAGTGACGTATCACGTAGCCCGTGAGACGCCTCATGATTTATCGCATAACAGTGACGTATCGTCTCTGCAGCGCAAACCAAACCCAAAACGTAAGCGCGCCAGAGCACGCTTAAAGATATATATATATTTTTTAACCTTAATTAGACAAAATCCACATGTGCACATATCACAAACGTTCAAAAAACACAATATGTCGGACTCCCGTTACGCTGCCGGTTAACGTACCGGGAAGCACCTTTACCGCGAAAAATTGCAATTTTTTTTTTTCTTTTGCCCCGCAAGGAATTTTAATAGCCCCCTCATCAATCCTAGGGGTTCAGGAGGGGTCTGCCTTACCCCTTTCATTCATTTACACCTTTTTTTTTTTTCACCTCTTGTCTCTCGATCCCACAGAGAGACAAGATGGCGGCCGCTCCAGACTGTTTACAATGTTAACAGCCAATCAGCTTCTCCTCAGACTCCCGTTACACTGCCGGTTAGCTTCCCGGTTAGCTTCCCGGTTCGCGTACCAAGATGCGTCTCTACGGCGAAAAAATCGGATTTTTCTTTTTTTTTGGGCCCCGCGTGGCTTTATAATATCCCCCTCATCAATCCTAGGGGGTCAGAAGGGGTCTACCTTGCCCTCTTTCCTTCATTTCCCCCTTTGTTTTGGCCTCCTCTTGTCTCTCGATCCTACCGAGAGACAAGATGGCGGCCGCTCCGGACTGTTTACAATGTTGACAGCCAATCAGCTACTCCTCAGACTCCCGTTACACTGCCGGTTAGCTTCCCGGTTAGCTGCCCGGTTAGCTGCCCGGTTCGCGTACCAAGACGCGTCTCTACGGCGAAAAAATCTGAATTTTTTTTGGGCCCCTCGTGGCTCTATAATATCCCCCTCATCAATCCTAGGGGGTCAGAAGGGGTCTACCTTGCCCCCTTTCCTTCATTTCCCCCTTTGTTTTGGCCTCCTCTTGTCTCTCGATCCTACCGAGAGACAAGATGGCGGCCGCTCCGGACTGTTTAGAATGTTGACAGACACCGGAGAGCCAATCAGCTTCGCATCGCAAAGTTCCGTTACGCGAAAAGTACGCGAACCGGAGCGCTGCCCGGAGCGCTGTTACAGATATATATCTTATTTTAAACGTTAATTTCTCAAAATCCACTGAAGCACATATATTGAGACCTAGCAAAGGCACATCGGGCTAACAGTCCCTACAATTTTGCCAAGTTTCGTGCAAATCCATTCAGCCGTTCGAGCTAAAAGTGAGGCCAACCGCCCTATGGAAAAATGAATGGGAAAAACGCGTTTTGGGACCCCCCTTTTTTCTCGGCCCCCCCTTAACGACCCCCCCCCCCCCCCCAAATTTTCAGGGGCTGCTCAGAAACAAAATGTGCCATTTTCCTGAAAATTTCAGCCAATTCCGTCCACAAACGCCAAAGTTATTAGACATAGAATTTTCAAAAGTTCCATAGAGAAAAAATCCTAACTATATATACCTACTGGCTATCGCGTCGCTGGTTCTGTTTTAATAAAATACCATCCTGCTGACTCTGCTGGTCCGGTCCTCATTCTTTGCTGACGTGGAGGCGGTGTCTGCGAGCGCAGAGCAAGCTGAGGAGGAATCTCTTTTCTCATATATATATATATATATATATATATTTATATTATAGACAAAACCCGGAACTCACTGACTCGCCTGACGTTATGGCAATGAGGATTGCCAACTTGATAGTTATAAGGCAGCGAGAACAACTGTGCATGGGAGCAAAAGGAGTACTCATCAAGTAAGTGAGTACCAAATTAAAGAAACACCGCACCATCACAAATGGAGTTGGCGGGAATATATGGATCAGCCCTTTCAAAAAACACATCACAACAAGTTACTTGAAAAAGGACGGCTGATCTGGTAAACATAAGAAGGTCGATAGAGCTCAAAGATTGTCAAAAGTAAGGCCTTATTGGTAAAAGGACAAACAAAACAGGAAACCTTCCAAAAACGGTGCAACAGGAGATCTTCTCGAAAAGGAATTGGAGGAAAAAAGCTCATCACCAGAATTTCCAAGTGACACACTCTCCTCGCCCAGTCGGGATCCACTCGGATGTTTTGGGCCACGTATCTCTTCTCCAGCAAGGAGAGGAAAGCCTTCAGTGCAAAGTGAATCGCTTGCAACTCCAGCAAGTTGATGTGCAGGCTTGCTTCCACCGAAGACCAGAGTATTCTGATTTCTATCTTTCGCAGATGACCTCCCCAACCCAGCAACAATAAATCTGTCACAAGGGTCAGGGTGAGGCTAGGGAGAGGGACCCATAGTCATTACTGAGGATATTTCTCAGTCTCCTTCGACACCTGAATAGAGTCTGATAGGTTGCCTTGGTGCTGGGCCCACTGAGACTCCAGATCCAACTGCAGAGCCATCATGTGACACCTTGCATAGTGCACAATAAGGATAAAGGAGGCCAAGAGGCTGAAAAGCCCCAAAGTCCCTTTCACTAAGACCCAGGTCAAGTGAAGAAACATTGGGATAGTGGCCATTATGTCTTGGACTCGTTGTAGTGGAGGGAAGGCTCTGACAAGCATTGTATCCAGAATGGTTCCAATGAATGGGAGCCTCTGTGAAGGTACAAGGTGTGACTTCAGCACATTGATGGAAAACCTCAACGATTTTAACAGGTTGGGCATCATCTGGAGGTTGGCCTAAGATTATTTAACATAAGCTCCCCTTCAGTAGCCAGTCATCGAGGTATGGGATGACTGTATTTTCAACCTTCACAGATGGGCACACCTTTATGAACACCGAGGAGCGCTGGTCAGACCAAAAGAGAGCACAGAGAACTGAAAATGCTCTTAGCCTGCCTAAAACCACAGGTAGCATCTGTAGGGCTGCAGGATGGAGATGTCAAAATATGCATCCTGCAAGTAGAGCGCCCCCATCTACTCTCCGGGATCCAGGGCAGACAGACCGTGGGCCAGGCTGAGCATCTTGAATGGGTCCTTCTGCAGGAAGAAGTTAAGAGGGCAAAGACCTAGGATGGCGTAAAGGCCTTTGTACTTCGACACCAGAACATAATGGGAATAGCACTCAGTTTCGATCTCTGGTGCTGGCACTGTCTCTATTGCTCCCTCGGCCAAGAGAGCCTGAAATTCTCAGGGAAGTACGGGATAGGACTGGAAGAGCAGGGAGTAGCCATGTAGCATGATCTGGAACACCTATTGGTCCGATGTGATGATCCGCCAGCCAGAGAGGTCAAAGGTGATTCAACCTTCTAACAGACGATCATGTGCCACCAAGGACAAATGAAAGTGATATTGCGGCAGCTGGTATGGGTAGGGGTCTACGTAATGCGTTGCCCGTGGTGGTCTGAATGCTGTAAGCTGGATCCCCAACCTTTCCCTCAAAAGAGTTGGGAGGCCTGCTGTTAATGAGACAGAAATTGGTGCTACCTCTGATATTCCCTTCTGCAGTCTCAAAAGAGGGGGGGGAACTGCCAAACAGGTCGAGTGAGGTCCAGAAAGTGAGAAGTGGCCTTGCTCTCCTTGAATGTCTCACATGCAAAAGCTTTGAGCCATCAAACAGCATGTCCATAGGAGATATCTGGACATCTGATGAAAAGCCAGTTGAGAGAATCCAGACGTTTTGCTTAAGCCCTGCCTAAGCAGTCAGTTGTATCCATGCCAGAACACATAGTGTATTTCGCAGCATCTTGGCCACCAAGGATCAGATGTTGGAGTGTTTGTTTGACATGCTCCATGGCAGCTGGCAGGATTTCCACCAGGCCTTCTCATAAGGTGTGTGACTACCATCGCAGGAGGTATTGACAGATCTTAAGGCATGGCTGGCACTTGAAAAGACCGCTTGCAAACTTTTCTATCCTCTTGGATTTGCTGTCAGGTGGAGTGATAGGGAATGAGTTTGGGTTGAGGCAGCTGGACGATGCCTGAACCACCAGACTTTCCATGGAAGGGTGCTAGAGTAGAAAATCTGGGTGCCCGGGTTCGGGCCTGTGCCGCTATACCACCTTTCTCGTTACCGGGGAGCAATATCCTGGTTTTGCCCAAGTGCCCACCAGTATATAGGTGACCGCTTCAGATCCGGGTCGGACGTTAATGCCGTCTGTGCTGGTATCAAGGCTGGAACCTGTGGGCATTGCACTGGAGCGGGAGCCGGCAGCATTGGAGACAGATCCTCCGACATGCTGCCATCTTGGGGTCTGAAGGCGCTGCTGTCGGATTCTGTCAAGTTAATTTTCAGATGCAGATTCTCCCCCCACCTCCCCGCCCCCCTTTCTTCGCTCAGAAGCTAGGTTTATTACCGATAACCTGGCCCAGCAGGTGGGACAAAAACCATGAATCGGATTACAAGACGAGCCACAGACACCGTGCAATTCGTTATTTATTTTTTTACTCTTTATTTAGACAAAACAACAAAAGCACAGTAATATAATCAGACAGTTGACAGCATTTAAGCATAATGTAGTTTCATTTCCTCTGCCGAATGGTAGTGCTAAGCTTTTCTACTTCTATTTCTTTAACCCTCTTCACTTGGTAGATCTTGTATCCCGTTCATCCATCTGCAAAGCTCTATTGTAGATGACAGGCATATACCACCTCTGTGTGTATTCCACAGGACAATTCTTGACACTCCATAAGATATATATGTGTGTTATTGGGACCTTCACATTCAAACTCAGTGTACATGTTTTACTCCAGTTTGACACCTTGCTGGACTACATAGGACTAAGTGGAGTGAAATTGTGCTTTAAGACACATTTTAGCAATCTGCACAATGTAGTGAAAGCACGACAGATTTTCCAGTAAATCCTACAAACCTATCTGTGAATGCCGCCTTAATATTATAAGTTACAGAAACAATTGTCCCTGAAAGAGAAAAGACATGCAGGAGGGAATAAATATGGACTCTAAATCAGTGCTATATTAATGCGGTCCAGCCAGACAGTGTGATCTTAATGATATTTCAATTTTTAGGACAAAAAAATTAAGCGGGACACAATCATGCGTCCAACACAATATATTTAAGACAAAAACAACAAAAAAAAGGCTTGTGTGTTATACAGAAAATAAACAAGCATAATTGAACAACACCTTTACACATAAATAGCAAATTAAGTTGTGTTTGCGGTGTACAATGAGTCGACGACGTTTCGATCCCGTAAGGGCAATGCTGGGATCATCATCAGGATATAATATTTACATGCCTGAGAAAGGATTTTTGCCTGTAAAACAATAGAAGAATTGGGAAAAACTGAAGGAAAAATAGTAAGAAAATCAGAGAATTTAAAACAATTCCTTATCAACAAAGTGCTGGTGATGGGCAGGTTGTCAGCATCCACTATGACAAAATTGTGTGCTAGGTGTCAAAACCTGAAGCCAGATAGATCGTGATGATACCGGCCAAGTGAAGAGATGATTACTGAAAAAGGTGAAAGGTGGATGGCTGGCATTAGCCAGCTGGACAGGAGGGCTGGCGCAGTGGAATTACCACAAATGTTTCAGCAAGGGATCGCCTCTAGCAGGAGAAACTGACTAGATAGGCCATTTAAGGTGAGGGCGCTGCAGAGGGTTAAGTGGCTAGGAATTACTTGAAGTAGATAGGTGAACCAACCGTGGCGGTTGAGGCAGAGCTTACCGTGTAATAGGCACAAGGGCAGTTGGGTACGGATACCCCATGAAGGGGCACCGTAAAGAGTGCGCAATGGCAAGCAGTCTCAGAGTGGAATAACTGTCTGGTACGTCGTCACTGGAGGGCTGAACCGAGAAGCTTGGTATCCGTCTAAAGTTGAAAATACATTCGCCCTTGAGCGGGGGGCCACTACCCAGAGTGAAAAACTGCAGGGGGATTTAATTGACGTTTGACATGCGTATGGGCACAAATTAAGATACGGAGGGTTGGCTGGAACGTAAGGGTGAATCCAGCAAGGAAAACAGCTGCGCAGGGCAGGAAGGCACGATGACCTGCGGAGGGAGGGACAGGGGGGAATTAACTAGGGGGTGGCTGTGAGGGCTAGCGCAAGCCGCGCTGGACGGGAGGGTTACCCGAGATAAAACTAGGAGGGTTCTGAAGGGACGCTTTCTATGCGAGCATGTTAGCAACAGAAGAGTCGCTTGGAGCGCAATGGTGATTCCAGCAGCGCTGAAGGGGGGGGGATAGGCATGGTGACCTACAGGGGAGGGGGAAGACAGGGAATAACGAAGGTGGTACCGGCGAGGTCTGGCGTAACCTATACTAGCTAAGAGGCTTACATAGATAACCGGCGGTGTACGGGTAGGCTCGGTGAGTGAGTGAAACGGCCGAGGTGGGAGATTATAATAATTGGGCCGTGGTCATGTGCTTTGTCACGTGATGAGTTTAATTAAGTGCTGGCTGTCAGTATGATGGCGGCCATCTTAGAGTGGTGTGACTATGCTTGGGATCCAAGCGTTAAGATCAATTAAAGAGAAATGAGAGATGGACAGATAAGAAAGTAAGATGTTGAACAGATGATAACATTTCCTTGATGAGCCAGCAATATTGTCAACAGAATGCATTAGTTTACAGTGGAGTGTTGGCTCCA
The DNA here is from genome assembly GCF_964263255.1 of Lissotriton vulgaris. NCBI lineage: Eukaryota > Metazoa > Chordata > Amphibia > Caudata > Salamandridae > Lissotriton > Lissotriton vulgaris. Next base: position 255,686,887 of record NC_141687.1, read on the forward strand.
TATATGTCTAACAAACAGAACGCCTGTAAACATGCAGTGGATGACGGAATGGGATGCAGAAATAGCGACCCAAGGAATTTGTATCTGGAGAGTTATATAATGGGGGTGCTAACTGCTGAAAATTACAATTGAAATGGCAAAGCAATTAACCCCAGAAGGCATAGTAAGTGAAACAGCATGGTCATATGCGCTTGAAGTTACTGTGAGAGCAGAACACAAATAAACAGAATTTAAAACATAGGAAAGAGGCAAGAAGCAATGCCAATTGCCATTGGTATAAAATGTAACAGATAACGAACAACTGATACTGGAGGTGAGCAGTTGGTGCCATCACAGTAAGGTCGTCCAATCCTCAAGTCTGTTGAGTCTGTTCCTGATACTTCAATTGCGAAGAATCCACTTGAGTTCCTCTTTTCCAGTAGTTGACCAATCTCTGCCCCTCGTGGCGGGGTCTGATCACTGTCCATCTTATGTCATCTTTGTTGTGCCCTGCGATAGAGAAATGTTCCACGAGAGGGGCATTTGGTGTTTTGCATCGAATTCGACTGCGATGATGACGGATCCGGATTCACACTTTTTGAACAGTTTGCCCAATGAAAATGTTGTTGCTAGGACACACGATAACATAAATCACATTGCATGTATTACAATTGGATTTATTTTTTTACTAGACCTTGATATTACAAAAAGTGAATTATATTCCTTCAACATTGAATTCGCACACACTACAGTTACCACATTTGGCATGGCCAGTGAGGGGTTCTAGACCCCAGTGCTCATTTAGTGTAGCAGCTGGTTTGGTGGTAGGAAGTGCAGCTCTGACCAGGTGATACTTTATATTTCTGCTCTTGTGGAATGCAAAAAGCGGTCAGTCAGTTTTCAGGCTACCTGCATTTAGGATTCCCCAATGTTTCAAGATGCTCTTACGCACAGTATGATAGATAGGTGAAAAAGTGGTAACACATACTAGACTGTTTTGAGTGGGCTTGGGTTTGGGGGATAGGAGACATTCCCTAGGACAATAGGCCCTTTCTAATGAGTCCCTTATTAGTCTGCGATGGTAACCGCAGGCCAGGAGTTTTTTTAGACAGAAAGGAGGCCTCGCAGAAGTAGTCTTTTAGGAAACATTTTTGTGTAATCCTCAAAAATTGTGAGTATGGTAATGAGTCGCGGAGGGCAGGAGGGTGGTTGCCATCATATCGGAGGAGGGTGTTACGCTCAGTTGGTTTTCAGTAAAGACTCGTAATCAATTCTCCGTTTTTATGATGGATGGTGAGGTCAAGGAAAGGTGATTCTGTTATATGAGAGAGTGAAGTTGAGATCCTGGCAATTGTTATTAAACCAGTGCAAGAATTCTTTGAGGGTTTCTTCTTGATTTGGCAAATCCAAATCAATAAAATATTATTGATATATCATCTCCACAAGGAGATTCCTGTGTGGAAGTGATTATGCGTGGAGAAGATTTTTCTCATTTCCAATTGGTCCATAAAGAGTATGGCCAGGTTGGGGGCGACAACGGTTCCGATCAATGTACCTTTGACCTGCTGGTAATATTGGGCATCGAAGAGAAAAAGTTTCTAGTCGAGCATATTTCAAGCAATTGTAGGATGAAAATGGTGGTTCCAGCATGGGGGTGTGGTCTTCTGTTCAGTACGCGTTCAGTGACTAATAGTCCGTCAGTCTGAGGAATATTAGTATAAAGGGATTTGACATCCATAGTACAAAGGATGTCGGAATCACTGTTGAAATGGTGGTGTTCAACAAGGTTAATCAAAGCCATACTGTCTCTGATGTAACACACTGTCTGTAGGACAAAATATTTTATTAAAAAGTCCACATATTGGCCGAATGGTTCTAGGATAGAGGGGAGGTGTGGGGGTGGGGGGGGGGGGCTTTGTAAGATTTTTTGGAGTTTAGGGAGCGTGTGTATGACAGGTGTGCGTGGTGACTTAGTACTAATGAACAAGAATTCGAACTGGCTCAAAAAACCTTGCATCTGGCATCACTAGTGACTTGGAAGATTAGTTGTTGGAGTTCCTAAGTGGGATTAGTGGGTAATTTGTAGTAGTGATCCGTAAAGTATAACTGTCGAACTATTTCTGGTTTGTACAGTTCTCTCTCTTTTAGAACTATCCCACCACCTTTATCTGCAGGTTTAATAATCAGGAACTCGTTAGTTTAAAGGTTAGTAAGGGCCTTTTTTTCCTCAAGTGATATGTTATACGGAATGAAGCACTGAGTGATTTCAAGCTGGAAGACATCTTTGAGGACCATTTTCTCAAAGGTAAGTACCTCTCCAGGAATCATGTTGGAGACTGGAGAAAAGGTGGAAGGTGGGCGTAAGGGTGTGCTGGATGAGCTAATTGGTGAAGGGTTGAGGAGGAAATATGTGTGTCGTCTAATTCTACGAAAAAACCTAAGGAGCACAGTCTGTAGGTTCAGAAAATTTGGGTGAATGGTGGGGACATATGAGAGGCCTTTACTGAGAAGAGATTGTTCGGGGTTAGTATGAGTGTGTTTAGACAAGTTGAAAATAGGTATGGTTAAAGAGTCGTGCACATCTTTTTGGCATTGGTTACCACTGGTAGAATTGTTGGCGGGCTTGGCGCTCACCTGGAAGATTGTACCATTGTTGCTGCTGCTTTACTCGACCCCGTTTTGGTGGTTCGTTTTTGCCCCCGTCTAAAAAGGTTGGTTGGGGGTCCGAGTAGAGGTACTGGGGCCCTCACCCTGATCTGAGTTGTCAGATGACTCTGCAGACGTGTCAGAAAAACCTACCAAATTGTTCCGTCTGTTGAATTGGCCCTCACAGTCTTGTGTTCTGGGGATTCGTGTAGCTTTTATTAAGAAAGACATCTTTTCGCAGGCATGGATATGTCCTCTCTAAAGCGTAAGATTTAATATCCTATTTCACTTTGAGAGTTTTCTTGTTTTTCTCCAATCGGTAGAATTGGTCTACTGTTTTCTGGACCTGTTCGAACAGTTTTTTACAGTCGGTGACAGAGCTAGTGTCTCTGAATTGTTTCTCTAGGTCACTCATTTCTTCATTAAATTTCTGTAATGTCTTAGTGGCTGTATCAATGCCCAGCACCATCCAGTGACGGAAGCAAGTGGTGTCAATGTAGCTAAAGTTAGTTGTGAATTTATTAAGGCCAGTGAAGACTCCTGGTATATTTCTAACTTGTAGGCCCACCGGTATAATGTTTGCCTTGAGGTATTCAGTCAAACTACTGAGCATAAGTTGTAGGCTAACCTATTTCTTTTTGCATTTCTCTAAATGATCAGTTAGAGAGACGTTAGTGTTAGGTAGATATTATAAGGCCTACCCCAGGCCAGCTCCTTTCCTTGCACAGTCCGTTCTGCGCAAGGCTACCTGTGAGCAATTAATGGGCTGCGCATGACAGTACTCTTACACGCACAATCCACACATGCATGCACACATGTTCATGTGTAACTATCTTAGGGCTCCGTAACCTAGCTGCACCACAGCAGCCTTATATTAAAAGGCAGAAACTGGCCGAAAGCATGCACACAGTAAAATTACTGTGAAATTACAGTTAGTGAGTCTCAGGTAGCAAGCTTTACCCACAGTAAAGATCCAAATACAAAGTGATCAAAAGTAAAAAAAATCCTGGGAAACAAAATAGGTGAAAAGCATTTGTTGAAGCGGGGCAGAAAATAGCCTTTTTGAACGATCTATAAGCCCCAGCTGTAAGACGGGATGGATCGCCAACCTGGGAGGGACTGTTGAATCCGGTCCCAAACCAGATGGACATAACCAATAAGGGCAAGCTTAAGTGGCTTGATGGCGGTCATAAGAGGGAAAGAGGAATTGGAAGACTGATGCCCCTGCTAGCCCGCACACTGCGAGCCAGGCCCACATGCATGTCCTGGACTTCATTGTCTGCTGCATCACTGGTTAAGAAAGCTCTTATTTATATGCCAGACCTCTGGAGTAGCCCCTAAACTTTCTGAATTTGTGTGAAAACAGTTTATCACTCGTCAACAGACCCAATGGAGCGTTCTGTAGATCGGCTGTTTTCAAAACGATTCAATGCAGAGTTTGCCTTCTCGCCAAAAAGGAATATTCATGAGGAGTCCTGGACATGGCCAGGGAATGCTGTGAAACACATCCATGCTTGACAACGGACAACACCAGTACTTACTGCCCTCCTCCAGACTGTCTGTTGTGTCCAGACCTAATATATTTGGCCGTGTCCTGTCCCTCATGAATCCAAAGAGGCCATAAAGTCTTCTGGAATTGCAGGTAAGATCCCACTAACCATGTTCTTAAAAGCATGGATGTAGTTGCCCAGTAAACACGCAGCGTTTATGGAGTGCAGTGCTAAATTGGCTGAAGAAAACATCAGCTCACCAAAAGCATCAGTCCTCTTGGATTCCCAAGCCGCAGGGGTGGTAGGAATAACATAGGCAGCTATGTTATTGCCTCAGCTGGTCTCAGACCCACACTGTAAATAATGCACTTTTTCTTTAGTGGGCCAGGTGGAGAGTCGACATCTGTCTTCGGCAAGGTGTAGCCTTTTGTAAATCCACGAATAAAGCATCATCAGTATAGTGCGGGGCAGGGGCATCAGTCCTCCACTATGCTTGGACTGGATTCCTCTTCTCATACATCTATTGAAGTAGGAGAGAGGTACTCAATGTATTGGATAGTCTATGTACAATATGTAACCCATCCCTGCTTTTGTGGCTCTGTGCTGAGCTGGATAAGATACTATGCTTGGAGTGTTCATAACTGAAGACAGAGTTGGGAAGCCAGTTTATGGCAGTTTTTTGACCTCATCTGCCTTTGATGGCATATTGTTTTATACCAAAAGGCCTAGGTTTGTTTTTTGTGCCACATTGTGTATTTTCCAGTCAGGAGTAAAATTGGCTGTTCATCCCTACTGTTGGTCATTAGCTATACCTTGAGAGACTCAGTTATCTTCTATAGTTTGAATGTTTCTGCTACATAGTACATCAGCTACAAACCTTTATCAGCTTGATGTCCAAAAAGTGAATAGCCTCAATGCTGAAGATCTATTTTTTTAATGTATTGGGGCAAAGGGATTTCAACCAGTGTCACAAACCTCTGTGCATCACCAACTCAAGGCAGTAACCATCAGCCACCAAATCTGCAGTGCCCTTAGTTAAACAGATGTGGTTTTATGTTGTGATTTCCTATTTTACCATTTGAAGAAACCCCTCATTCTGATTCTTAGGGAGATTGTCAGCTATGTGATCCAACAGATTCCTTCATTAACTAGTATGGTACAAATGTAAGAGGGGTGATGAACTTGCCACAGAAAGGTTTGTAGATGCTGCGAAGTAGGATTTGCTCTGTATGGAATCTATTGGACTACAATGCTGACAAGTCAGACATCAACAGGTGAGCTGTCTCTCACAAAGAGAAAATGCTGGTCAGTTAACTTAAACCTGTTCCCTTGCCAACTTTCATTGGCCTGGGTGAACACTGAAGCAGGTAAGGTCTCCATAGTAGTTTTTAAAAATGGCTAACACCAGGATGACTAACAAGCTCACTATTGTTTCAGCCTGAAGTCACAATATGAGTGATTCTTATTGTCTAGAGGTAAAGCTGTTGAAATGATTAGTTCTCAAACCACCACACTGGTGACTTTTTGAAACAACAGAATGTAGTCCATTGAAGTTGTAGTCCTTTTGTGTATTCATTCAAGCGGGAAACCACTGTACCAATACCAATAAGTGCTCTGGTCCAGAGTTTGGTGGCATTTCTGCACTCCAGTAGCATGGGTGCTATGGAGAGTCACAATGCCTTTCCCTCGATCCAGAATTGCCAAGCAAAGGTGGTACTGAATTCTGGGTTTAAGGGTAGTTCAGCCTCTCCACCATGGTATAAGTTCTTTGGGACTCAAAGTTGAAGTAATGTATTCATTGGCACTGCAAATAGAGTCCATCTCTTCTTTCAAGCCTAAGAACTACTGTCCTTGGAGTAGAGGATGTAGAGCAATATGGTTCTAAGGGAGTATGGTGCCTTGGCAGCATATGTGTGCCTGACATGGGCAGCTAGAACTGGAGGGAGGCCACATTATTGTAGGATCCGCCAGTGTCGAACAGAATGCCAGTGTACCCCTTAACACCGAATTCCTCCAGGATGCCAAGTGTCTCAAAGTTAAACATGCTTGTTGGTACTCTGATGCTCCTCAGGGCCGCAGAAAGTCTAAGGCAGTAACGTTACCTCCATTAGATCTTGAGCCAAGCTGGAACCCCAAAGTAGAAATTGTTCTGAAAAAGCACATCTTATCCCTCAGCAATTTCCCTCCTAGTCAGCCACTTATGAAGCACTGCTTGAAAAATCACAGAACCATCAAAGTAGTAAGAATCACCAAGACAAACCACACATACTGTGCGAGTCTATTACTACCACTTTGTAAAATCAGAAAGGACACTTATCAAAGAGGGCGGGCATGGGGATTGAGGGAGTACTGAAGAGTAGACTCATCCTGCTAGGAGTTATGTAAAAACTCATTTCAAAAGAAAAAGTAATCGAGGAAAGAGGCAGAATATAAAGACATAAGATTAAATCAAACATGCTCTTCCTGTTTCAAGTAACATGAAGCCTAAAGAGGACGTGCTGTGTCAAGAGGCCCTTGCTCAATACAGCAGTAAAATGAAGTGTTCGTCTTTACACGATAAAACAAGATGGAATCATTGATGGAGAAGAGTCAAAAATTCTCCCCATGAAAAAAAACAAAGCCCAGGACCATTTCTTGCTCATTTATTAACTTGTGAGAGTGTCTGGGATAATTTTTGCCTTCTGAGCCAAATATAATTTGCCATTCCAACTGTCAAATAACACAAAAAACAGCAAATGCGGCCTCTTGTGAGCATAGTTACAATAGTGTATCACAAAAGGAAAATTTGGGGGGGGGGGGTGGGGTGTGGCTAGCAGCCGAACGGGATGGTCGCTACCTAGAGCGGCTCCCCGGCCATCGCCACATACATCCACCACACATATCCAAATTTGCAAATATTTGATCCCCCGCTACATCGGGGGACCATAGCGACCCTTCCAGGTGCCCTTGCCAGTCTAGAGGGACTCCAGACATCAACGCAGCAGCTCTTTCTTCCCGCGGCGGAGGCCGACTCGCTGCCAAGATGGCGACCGGCATCAGAGCTCCTTCCACTGCTCTGGTGAGTTGAGACGGGAGGCCCCTGCTGGGCCGCCCGAGGGAGCGGAGGAGTGGGCACAGGCACTGCCGGCGACCACTGGGCGGCTGTTCAGTGGAGGTGAGCAGAGCCCTCCCTGTGTGTGTGGACGCCGGCAGTGGACAATCGCCGAGGGCCCCCCCCCGGGCTGCGGCTGCTCCTACACGAGTCCCCCGGCTCCGGGGCCTACATCTGGAGGCAGCGCATCGCTGCTGTTGGGGCATCCATCTGCAGAATCCTTTTTCACCGCGCTGGAAGGAGAAATGCGCCTGCTATTGTGGGACGGGAGGGCTCCTCGCATCGCTCTCCGTAAACTCACCAAGGGATGGTATGACGGTGGCATTGCCCTGCCCGACATGCGCCTGTATTATTGCACATCCAGGTGGTGGCCATCAACTCCTGGATCCACGGATCACCCATAAACCCGGCATTTCATTTGGAGAAATTTAAACAGGACGTGAAGGTTATTTGGGGGCGTTATACAGCAAACCCATTCGTAACCGCTATGTTGGCCCAATGTGCCAGACGACGGCCATATGGCACCGCACCACAAAAAGTCTGGGATGGCCCGATAGGTTTACCAAAGCAACACACCTCTGGTCCTCTCAGGCCCTTGGCTCCTTGTGCTTCCGCCTGGGTTTCGATAAATGGGACACCATAGGCATATCCACCCTGGGAGACATGCTACACAAAGGGATGCTCCTATCCTTTGCTGAGCTCCAGAAGAAACATGCACTTGCCCAAGGAGAGGCCGTTCGATATCTTCAGATTAAACACGCCATCCTTACGACTGTACCCGATCTCCCTTCCCTCCCCGAAGCCTCACCCCTTGAAGACAGGTTACTCTCCGAACACCTTCTGACAAAGGCTATCTCCTGCACTTACAGTAAGCTCTCTAACAATCTGCCTGACTCTTTCCAGGCCCTGCGAAACAAATGGGAGGGGGATGTGGACCAATTGGAAGATGAAGACTGGCAGACGGCACTGATGTCCCCAAGGGAGTCGGCCATTTGTCACCGTTTCCGCCTGATACAACTCAAAATCCTTCACAGGACATACATGTCCGGTCCCCTACTGGCGAAACTTGGCAGATGCCCAGACGACTTGTGTTTGCGGGGCTGTGGGTTAATTGGCACTTTCTATCACACCTTGTGGGAATGCCCCGTGGTTCAGCTCCTGTGGACCAGGGCGACCCAGAAAATGGCTGAAGCGCTTGGGAAGCAGATCTTAATGACTCCTAGGGGAGGGCTCCTCAATATCTGGGGGGCAACGGACCTGACAGATATGGAACATCAATGGCTGGCCCTCAGCTGTCTCCTCATAAAACGTTCCATAGCGATGAAGTGGGGTTCTCCTGATCGTCCTCTGGTGGTGGGTTGGACCGCAGAAATGAATAGAGCTATGGTCGCTGAAAAAACAGTTTACAAACTCAGAGGGTGCCCCAAGAAATGGGTCAAGAAGTGGGGTAAATGGAATGCATATAGGGGTGAGCTCTGTAGCTCTCCCACTACAGACATGGCTATGGACAGGTTGAGAAATGTATATAGCGACCCAAACGGATAAGATTTGATGATTGTAATATTGCGTGTATTACCCCATGCGGTCTTCAAAAGTTTTGTATGATTGTAATTGAATTGATTTTTGAACTGCGTCCTTGAATATCGGAAACGATTCCGAACTGCCCCGATGCCTGTATTATGGTCACCTTTCGCTCTAGTGCTTGTATGGCTGAATGTGCTCTGATTTTGTGTTTTCAATAAAAAATTTATTTAAAAAAAACAAAAGGAAAATTTCACGACTGGAAATAGGCTGGAGGATCACTCACACAATTCGGGTCATTCAACTGTTTGTGAATTTCAAAGAAAATTCCATGATGGAGAAGCTCTTGTACCTTGTTTATAGCAGTGAAGTAAGGTGTCTGCAATATATGCAATGAGAAAACCTACAATATCCTGACAAAACCATCTACATCGATCGCCCCAAAAGCCCCCGTGGACAGTAATTAACATAGTCTTGAAAGTGAAGCCCCCTGCCGAAATATAGATGACCAGTTTAAATAAGAACTTCCTCTTTGTCCCACTGACCAAGGCACTGACTTGATAACTATCTGGAGGAGACACGAGTCACAAACAATTCTAAATGTCAAAGGCAGTTCTGTTCATCTAAATATGCAAATCATTAGGTCATTTTGAGGTGTCCAGATACTCTTTAATCTGCCATTGGTGTTGTAACAAGAATACTTCCACTGTTGGAAACTTGAATGTGTTGGTATCACTCGTTACAAAGCATGCCTTTACTCCGAAGGCTCTTTCCAAACACATATTCACAAACATGATCTAACAACAAATCTTTTTGTTGGCAGTGATGCAAATCGACACAGTGATGAAGTAACTTACATTTTGGCTACATTTCGAAAAACATGCTGCACACTAAATGTCTGTATTATTTACAGCAATGCTAAAGAGTCAGCACAAAGGTACAGGTTTACAACACTATGTTAAAAGCCAATAGCTATTTAAGAGGATGCGGATTATAGTTGAACGGAGCCACATAGCGGCGCTGAAAAACACATTTGTTTCTGTTCATAACATCCGACGTGCAGCCCCATCTGTATACTTTAATGTATACGTCCATCACTCCTCCATCACAGGGGTTTTCATTGGGCGAAACAGTCATTGCATTTTCTTAGTAAGGGCACCAAAGAAATAATCTTGCGTGAGAATCGATTTGCAGCATACAGTGCTGAGTCCAAGAATTTCATCTAAATGGAACAATGTTTGAAAATAATTAAAAATCAAGCTCTACTGCGCTCACGTATTCCATGTATGTGCTCTACTAATAACTTGTTTCTTTTTTATGTTCCTCTGGTATGGTTCCTGAATAAATGATCTTGATCACAAAAACACATGATAGAACTCATAGAATTTTGATCCCGTAGGTCACGTCCTGGGACCTGCAAACTCCTTTACTGAAGGCTGACGTCATTTATTCTTTCTAAGGACTGGATCCAGCCAAAAGCACTGATTTAGATAGGGAGGCTGCATTACCACAATATGAGGTGTTCAGCTTCACCGTGTCCTCAAAACTGAAGGCCGGACGAGCTGCTAGGGATACACACTGCTCTGTGCAAGTGTACATAATACTGACAAAGACATCCTACTTCGCACAAGGGACGTTCAAGTGTCACACGATTGGACAGTTTCTTCTTTTGAAAGCGCTGGCCGCGGTCCTGAAGCCTGTGGCGAGTTCTTCTCAGAGCCCCACGGGCCCCATTGTCTCAGATCTTAGAAATGTAGCCCTCACGCACAAGAAAGTCATAGATCTTCCTGGTTTTGTTGACGTCGATCTTGATAAGTGCTCTTGCCTGTGCCAGCCGCAGGCCTCCCTGCTTGTGGGACTCGCTCATGAGCGCAGATTTGTATTCCAAGTAGGCTCCTGGCACCAAGCGCACGACCTGGCAGAGCTGCAAGGCAGAGGAAAGGAAAGAAGCATTAAGATCTCAATTGGAAAGGACTTCCTTAAAGGCAAGGTGTGGCAAAATACAAATCTAAGACATGAAACTCAAAAGTGATTCAGTTAATTATATTTAAAGGCAGGTGATGGTTCACAGGGACTGGATCAATTCCAAGAGATTCTACTGCTTTGAAACCAGTAAATATTATCCATGTTATGTTGTTCTGAAAAACAAAGAATGCGGAGGCTACCGAGTCAGAAGCTGCTGCATCATATATGTTTTTGCCAGGTTTTTTAATGTAAGTTTATGAGGCAATTCGTTTGTCGCAATGATGGCAGTAGCAGTAGCATGAGCTCCTACACATGCGTAAGGCAACCTTTTACCATCTCCAGCATCACACGGTGTCACAAACCCTGAAGAAACAAGCATTTACAATGCAATGGTCTCGGCATTATTAAAGGTAGAGCTATTGGCATTGCTCATGACTTTTTTTTGCTGTTTTTTTTATCATAAATAAATGGCATTGTCATTTACATTGCTAATAGCGTAATCGTTAAATAAATGGCATTGTCATTTACAATGCCAATAGCTTAATCGCTCGCAAATGCATGACCTTTTGCATTTACACCCACACAGAGCCACACACACACACACACACACACACATACAGAGCCACCCACACAGTCATTCACATAGAGGCACCCACACACAGACAGAGCTACCCTCACATAGAGCCACCTACAAAAAAAGCTATCCACACAGAGCCACACACGCACACACAGCTACACAGTGGTGGCTGGTGACATTTGAAAGTGGTAGGGCGTAAAAGATTGAGTGAACACCTGGTGGCAAGCGAGCATTGTGAGCACACCATCATAAAGGGATTTTGGTGGTGGGTTCTTCCCCTGAGAAAAGTTTGAAAACAGAGCGGGCAAATGGTGCATTTTCAAGCATATTTGAGAAAGCAAGAAGCAGTTGTTAAAGTGTCTGCATCCACATATATAACCCAGCAACTGACATACATTTGAAACCAGACAGGACTTTTGGCTTTGTCAATGGAGAGTAACCATGATTTTGTTATAAATAATATCGAAAATATGTTTCAGTTCTGAAATTGTGAGTCTGCAAATTAAACATGACGGGGGCCATGGAAGGGGTAGTGGTCTTCAAAGTGACTCAGTCATGCCTGTTCAACTCATTCCACGTTAGGCATGTGCACTCATATCTCGTCCACATGCATATCTCATTTTCCACAGCTTCTTTTCACTGACTCCCGAATGTGCTTCCTTACCAATTAAGTCGGATGGAGTGTGTGAGCCACTATATGTGGGAGTGGAAAGAAGTGCGACTGAGTGACTAGTGGGTGAGTGCGTAATTTGACATTGAGAATCAAACAGCAGGCTATGAACTTATGCTTAGCTGTTTAAACGAAGTCCCATGACGCCAGTTCATACAAACAGGCTATATTAAAAGGATTGTAACTTGTGTCACAGTAGGGTTTGTTTATGCAACATAGGCCGTAACCCTCTGAGCTACCTGAATAAAATGCTCATCTGTGTAGCGCCTGCTACAACCAGTGCTTCGCAGCAGGCACAATAGCCTGGCTAACCTCCCCACACTCTTGAACGTCAAGGGGAAAGTGCAGAAAGTGTGAGCGTGCCAACTATAAAAAACATTAATAAATATATTTAGCTACCCTTGAACTAGACGCCAAAAGCAACACGACGAACAGAAAACTACGGTGCAGGCTGATTTATTGCAGCCCAAGTTGTAAATAAATAGAGTTTACTCAACGACAAACATCGTACGCTAAACCCGACCCTTTTCTCAATAAATACATTTATATTTTAAAAGTGGGACACAAACGGGCACCCTCTTGCATCTTAAAAAGTACGTCGTTGTCTTCAGAAGCTGTGCGTTTTACAAATTCAAGTCAAAACAGGACAAGGAAAAAGCGGAAACACCCCGTTAATAAATTATATTAAAAAACTATGATAACTGGAGCTGAGTGAGCCTGTCGTTGTGAGTGCCCTGCCTGCCTCCCAATCCTGCCCCTCGCCTGTGCCCGGTTCCCGCAGGGTCGCAGCCCGCACACTGCCGGCCTCCGTATATATACACACGTTCTTCCCCCCTCTTTCCCTTTCACATAAGAGGTTTATTTTTTATCGCTATTCTCTGTGCGGCTCCCAGATCAATTGAATTAAACGGGCGGAAGCGCACATGTCCCTTCTGACCCGTGCTCAGAAATGAAGATAGCCTGGCTTTGCCTGCTCAAGCCTCAGGAGCCAGGCCCACTCTGCACTCTGAATCTGCACTCTGAATCAAGAGTATATCCGAATCATGAGATCAGAGAAACAGAGTCAACAGCACAGTTAAAGTGAACAGGAAAGATGCAAGAAGTAGCACTTAACCCGATAGAATGCATGAGGCAAAGAGGAGTGAGATGCATGAGTGAACTAAATATCCAAGGGCACGAACGTACCTGGCCTTACACGCAATGGAAGGACCTCTCTCCTAAAGACACAAGAAAGGTCCAGCTTGGTGGAATGGGGAGAAACCTTCATAAATATCGGAAAGCCAAACATGGCATACAGGAGAAAGGTGTGTGTCTGTCGCCCAAAAAAAAAAAAAAAACAGTTGCTTCGAACTTGTAGGAGTTGCACTATGTACACAAATTCAAGAGGGGACAGGGCGGAACCCAACAATAAGGATTTCAAAGGACTAAAGGCTCAGATAGCAGAAGCTAGGGGAAGAAAAAAAAAAAAAGAAGTCAAGGCAAACCACTGTTTACCTGGTAAAAAGTTATTTAAAATGCTTTAAAGCAGCGTGTTTGTTAAAAAGCGCTAGTTGTGTAAAAAGCCCTAGCCTGCTTTGCCGTGTCACCTCAACCCTGCTAGCACCCCCCTGCTGTTCTAGTACACATTGTGCTCCCAGTGGGTGGTGGCCCCAGACTGTCCCTCCCCAACGCTCCAGTGTCTTAACACCCTTGAGGTCTCACACTCACCCTCTAAGCAAACCATTTGCTGGAGCAGTCTTAATTTGAAAGGGGAGGGGGCATGGAGTTGCTGCTAGTGTGATAACGAAGGCTGCACCAATTTGCTGCAGACTAAAGTTTTAATTCAGGGTAAACCAGAGTGCAAACTAATTTCGGACTGGTTATCTTTAAAAAAAACCCACATACATAGGCATTGTCTCCACTTAAAAGCATGCGTGCGCTCACTGAATAGAACTAGTAATGGCCATATCGCTCAGTGTTATCAGAAATTACCACAGAAGAGACCAATTGCATTCCTGAAGCAATACGTACTTCGCTCGCCAAACTACGTTTTCGGAACTGATAAGTTGGCTTTGTTCTTCTGTCCGTAAATGACTATTGACCATGTGTTTTTTTCCATTTCGTGTCATTTTTGCAGAGCCGGTATGGTGGCCACTGGCTTTTAGATGTTGCAGAATACGTGTATGTCAGAGTTGTTCTGTTGCAGGGTTAACTGGCTATATGATTGCAGAACCCATCATGCTACCACCGGTATCTAGTAAAGCTACATTTGCCCACTTCTCTCGCGAATCGGTAATTTCATCAGCACACCTGTTAGGGGTGGGACTGATACAGAGTTACACTTTTAGATGGTGAACAACTCAGCTTCTCCGACTTCAATGCAAGCCCCGTATGCACGCAACAATACTAAATCAAAACAGAAAATACTAGGAGGTGAGACTTGGTGTAAACATAGAAGTTGGGACAGGGGAGGGAAGGGCGAGGGGGTCGGAGGCTCGTGTCTTTCATGCAGGAAACGAGGGATCGGTGGAGTGGCCGGGTTACAGAGGCGCAGGGCAGGGCAGGGAGAGAGAGAGTGAGTGTGAATGGGGGGTTGTGGAGAGGACGAGAGAACGGAAGGGCGCGAGACGGCGAGCAAGGGTAAAGAGAGGAAGGGCACCGAAAGTAAGATAGCGGGTGTGAGAGCCATATAAAGAGACCACGATATATATATATAAATATATATAAATTGAGAGAGAGACTATGATTGTGTGTGGGACGGAAACCCTGCGAAATTCTATTTATAATATATATATATATATATATATATATATATATATATATATATATATATATATATATATATATATATAGACCAAGAGCGCACACAGTCAATGAAGGGAAACGAGGGAGATGCAAAAGAGGGGGGAACGGACAAAATACACTAGAAAATGGAGATTGAGTGTGACAGGGAACGAGAGGGAGGAGAGAGAGTGAAAGTGCGAGAGTGAGGGGGCGGTAAGAATACGAGGGAGGGAATGAGAAGGATGTGGAGAAATAAAGGGGAGAAATGGAAAACACAGACGAAACGGAGACAACGCGTGTGTGAGGGGAAAGACTCAATGTGAACCGGTGTGGAATCAGGTGATGCGCCTAGCTCTCAAAAGGCAAACCACTTTATGCAAGCGCTACAAGCGAGGGCTGAGCGTGAAGCCTACACCCACACCATTCAAGAGTGTTTTTGTTTTATAATGGACCTGTGAGTTTCAGGTGCGTGTCCTTCCTTCGCGCTCCACCTCATCCTTTCCACCAGACCACGATTCGTCGACTGGCCTCGGCTTCACGCCGCTTTACCCGCTGCTCTGCCCAACTATGCCGTGTTTCACCTCTCGCTTCTACAATCGTGATCCCCACTAGCTCTCTCGGCAGGGGCCTCCTCTAATGTCGCCCCCTGCCCAGCCGCCACTGATCACCCCCCACACCTCTTCTCTCTCTTCCACTTCAGGCCCCTGCCTCCTCGCCCCCACATCTCTGGCTTTCGTTACATCTCTCTTTCTGGCCCCCTCTTTCCCCTTTGTTCCCCTCGTCTACCAGCGTCTGACTCGCCGCCCCTTTAACTCGCTCTTTCGCCCAAACGACGGAGACGGCTCCAGCCCCAGCTTTGTGCATGCACTCGAGGACCGGCTGCGGCGAATATCCCAGAGAGTGGACCATGGCAAAGACGGCCCCCGGAGAGCCCGCCCGCCCGCCTTCCCCATTCCGGTGAAAGCCCGAGATCCACTCACCAGCCAGCCGGAGGGGTGAGAATGAGAGGCGGAGCCGCACAGACGACGCGGGGAAGGCACAGCCCCAGAGCTTTGTGCATGCACTCGAGGACCGGCTGCGGCGAATACCCCAGAGAGTGGACCATGGTCGCTGAGACTGTTGATGCAGTAGGAACCGTGTTTAATAGACTTCGCACTTAAGAACACTTTTTATTTTCCTGGAGCGGCAGCTATGCCTTGTGTGAAAGTACAGCGCAAATTAAGAACAAGGGATAGTTACCTCATGTCCGACGCTGCTCGAGCAGCAAAATGGCGGCCCCAAACATCTGAAAATTTCGGATTCGGGGGCGTGTTTTTGGGTTCTGAGTGACGGGTGACGTCATAGGGGTAAAGAACGAAAAAAACACGCCCGAATCCGAAAGAGACAGGGCTTTATTGGAGTGACTCCATTCTCCTCCAATGGCTGACCTCCGTTTAGGAAGCCAGCCAATGGAGGAGAATGGAGGAGGGAGGTGGGTTCAAAGCCCCTAACTACAAAACATTAATTCTTTGGGGCGCCGCCCCTCACTGCTTCGCAGTGAAGTGACGGTCCCTCGACCTAAAAACAAGGAGCAAGAACTATGGGCCGCAATGTGTCCACTGGTCTGTCTGCGAGACCGCAATCATTCCCTGTAGAGTTGAGTCCGTTTTTGGGGGGGGATCTGTGGAATGATCTGTGAACCTGGCCCAACTTTCCACAATTCAGAAATGATGAAACGGGGAAAGAGGAAACTATCTCGATAGAACAGCACATCAATTTAGTTTCACAACTTGATTTGCAACAAGGTTTGGAACAGTGAATCACACATTCTCAAATTCCATGAGCAAGTTGAAAATTCACCTCAAATTATTTTTTCAAATTTGGGCCCTACAGCTTGGTCTTTTACTTGTTTGCTACATTGTAATACGTGTACAGAGGAAGACTTACTGAAGAGCCCTACTCACACAACACACAAGCTTCTGACCCAAATATAGACAAAGATCTGTTAAGGCGTAAACATACCTTCCTCTAACAGCGGAAATATTAAAATCTTTACAAGCAACAAATTAAAAAATTTCCCATACTTTCCAATAGGGGAAAAAGCTTCAAAAACAATTAGTTAGTTTTGTCCCCATGTCCGATATTAGAATTTGAATTTTCTGGGCAGTGGAAAACACTCACTAGAAACTAGAACATATTTACAAACAATACATTTATATGGAGTTCTTTTACTCAGTAGTCAGTGGTTTGCCTGAACACTTGGCATGGATCTGGCCCTTGATGGACACGTGTAGTACATATGAATACACTAGACGAAGAAACACCACCATTGCTTAAACAACATTTGTGACACAATCGAGAGCAGAGTTCAGGCCAAATGTATATTCCTAAAGGTGACCTCAGATTGTTAAAAGCCAGAACCTGCAAGTGCCTTACTATTATAGGAATAAAAAGAAAACATTTTCACACATTACTTTTTTTTTTATTCAAAGCGCTTTGAATAGAACATTTTTATAAAGAATTATTATTATCCAATCCAAATTGGAACTTATTGCACCAACCTCGGAGAAGGGAAGGATGTATGAGTTAACCTTGCCGCATTCGACCTGGAGATCCAACATAAATGTCAACAATGGACGCTCAACTCATCTAAGCTATCTTATCACCTTGTAACAGGTAGGTTCATCCAGCTATGATCCGCATTACCTTCGGGACCGCGGGCAGTGTGCCAAGGTGAAGGGTAACTCTCTACAGAAACTGGTGCTGGTTGTAAATATCGAATACGAGTCTGATGCCCCTGCCTAGTTAAGAACAATAAAGTATCTCAAGTGCATCACTCTGGCTGACGTTTTGTCGTATTCAATGGAGAAAGTAACTCATTTTGGTTACTATTGAAATCTACGGTTTTTGTAGGAAACCTGGTGCGCTCCCTTTGATACCTGTCTGGTCTAGAAGACTGAAACTCTGCAAGTGTTGAAAAGAACTTTGTTTCGGGGATGTGGTAATCAATGAGAGCAACAATTTGATTTTCCTCACACCCATCTTACTTTTTTCTAGTACTTAATTGTTCCAAGTCTGAATTTATCGTACTGAGTAATGTTTGTACCTGACCAGTCCTGATTGAAAGTATGCCAACTCAGTCTTACAGTTGTAAGCAAATCTTAAGACTACTGCCTAAAATGATTGTATGAAGGCGTGTATATGGACTCTTGTTCCCGCGATAAGCTTACAACCCCATCAGGCCTGCCCGGAATATTCAATTTCCTGCCCCTAGCACCTCTTACCTGCCCATGCCGGCTTCCCTCCGAAGTCAGCTTGCTGACTCAGCCTTCATTATCTCCTGCCCTCCTGTGCCCTTGCCCATCCAGATTGTCCTTTGTTCTCCCCTCCGCCCATGCCAACCTGCAATCCGTGATCAGCTTGCTGCTTCGGTTCCTGCTCCCTCCTCCTGCCCACCATCCTCCTTGTTCTTTTCTGCCACAGCCCCATCGGTCTGCCCTGCCTGGTAGATGTGCTGCTCCTGCCCCCTATTGTCTGTGTATGTGCCCCTGCCCCCTCCGCTGTGTTGCAACCGCCCTTGTCGCCTGCTCTGTCTAGTCAGCTTGCTGCCTGCCTTTCCACTTGACCTCTGTTTGTGTGCATGCCCATGGCCCTGCCTCCCCTTCCCTCCGTGGTCCATTTTGATAATGTTCTCCCTGCCACCTGCCCCCCCCTCCATTTTCATCTTGTTGCTCTCTGCTCTCCATGTGCGTACCCTACCCTATCCTTCCTGACCTCAGTGGCCTGTTGTTTCTGCCAATGCCCCTGTCTTCTCCCCTGTCTTACATTGTCCTTGTGCATGCCCCTGCCCCTTCCTTCCACGGTCCATTGTGCTGCCACAGCCCCTGCCACTTGCACTGCTTTTTTCAGCTTGCTGCCTCTGCCTCCTTGCCTTTCCTTGTCTGTGTGCATTGCATGCCCTTTCCCCTTTTTCCTGTCCCCTACAGTTCACCGTGGTGTCACTGCCCCCCTGCCTTTGCAGCTTGGGTCGGCTCTGCACTTCCTAAAATTTCTGGGAGCAGGAGCGACCCCCTCTGAACTCCAGGAGTTTTAAGGCCATGCACCTCATCTTTGAGGGGCCGTCCCCACTGGTGTGCCATTGGGCCCCGCAGGTTTGGGTACTGGTTCCACACCGGCGGCTTCGGCACCAGTCGTGGCCCTTAGATCCACAGATGGATACAGACTTCAACCTTCCCTGGCACTGGTCCTGGTGACGACGCTCCCAGCACCCCCCAGCAGCACTATCCCCATTCTGAACACTGACTCAGACACAGAGCCATAGGGGCTTCGACCAACTACGGCCCAGACAGGTCCCACTGCCTTCCCGGCCTGAGTACTATTGCTATGGGCTAGGACTTAGGCAGGATTGGGAGAGGTCACTGGACCCTGAAGAATACCAACCCTTAGATCCACAATGGACTTGTGTGAGGACTAGGCGGAGGCCAGTGGACTTCATACTCCTCAGATACTGGCATGCTTTCTGCCCCTACTGTGGCTATGGAAGAGGGAGTGTCCTTTGCAGTGACAGAGAGAAGTGCAGGTGAGGTCCTGGACCTTAGCCTACCTTCTGTAGCTGTCAAGAAAAACATCTTGACAGAGCTGTTTCAGCTGGGAGTGACCCCCTCAGATCCACTTCTCCCATTCAATGAAGCCCTTCCTGCTGTCCGGCTTGAGAACCTAGTCCAAGCCCAGCACAAGGGCTCCTATGAACAGGACAATTGTCTGCCGCCCCGCCCCTGGAACCCATATTTCCTCACCCAATACCTCAACCCGGAGAGCTTGGTGGTCCAAGACTACCTCCCATGTAAATCCTGCTTTATTCCCTATTGCCCCTTTGGATAGGAAATCCAAGAAGCTGGATACCTCAGCAAAGAAGCCTGGCATTGCTGTCTGAACACCGTGAGCCCATTGAGCTGTTTCCCACATGCTCTATGTCAGGTGCTGCCCATGGTCCCAGAGGAGACCCAGGCTATACTGTCCTAGGCTGTTGCTGGCAAGAGAGATGCATCAAAGTTCACGATCAGATGTGGACTGGATACTACTGACTCGCTGGGCAGAGCGGTTTCATCGAGAGTGGCCGTATGGCGCCACACCTGACTGAGGGCAACAGACTTTTCAGGGGATGCCCAAGCATTGTTTATGTACATGCCTTTGATGGCTCCCGTCTCTTCAGAGTCAGTACAGATTTAGCGCTAGAGTGCTTGAAGTACACCAGGGCTACAGCCAGATCCTTGGGTCCTTCCATGATGCCTCGCCATCCCAATCCACCTTTCACTCCTTTTGTGGCAACAACAGGGCTTCCAGCTGTTTCTTTACCTTCCCAGGCACACCGGCGTGCAGGCTTCCCAGGCTCTGCGTGGCCAAGAATCCAGTACCCACAGACCATGTGGGTCAGGCAGCCAGAGGAAGGGCCACTCTCTTCTCCTCCCCCCAGCAGCTACAGCCTGCAAACCTTTATAAGTTGCCCTCTTACTACCATGGGCACCAAGTGGGAGTCAGGATATGCGTTCACCTTCCCACTGGAGGTCTAGAACATCAGACCAATGAATTCTGTCAAATTGCTACTCCCTTCCCTTTGTGACTCCCCCTCCACCCATGCCATCTGCTTGTGACAGATTGATGGAGTCTGAATGAATGAATACTTTATTTGTGCGGTTAATCAAAACCAATGCAACATATTTAAAAAGGAAGAGAGCAGCATTTCGAAGTGTAAAGACATATTGGATCAAAACAATATTAAAATCTCCATTTGTTTTTGTTCATAAGATAAGACAGTAGTTATAAAAACCTTGATGGGCAGAGCAAGTCAAAGGTTTGATATTGGCCAAGCATCCACGCCCCAAGCCCTCCCTTTTAAAAATCCCCTAAGGGAGCGCCCCGCTCAGCTTGTGGAGTATTTCCCTTCAGTAATATGCGTGTATGGTGAACAAATTTCCCAAAACTGGCCATGTGCTTTACAGTGTACAAAGTTTTAAGTTGTTGGACTGCCTCTTTTGCTGTACGAGTGCCCAATTGGAGAAGGAACGGTCTAAGGTAGATTCTGCGAACTGACTGAAGGGCTGGACAGCAAAATAGAATATGGGCCAGGGATTCTCCTTTGTAAGTGCAGAAGAGGTACTCCCTAATGCTCCGCCTTATATTCACAGTTGGATATAGTTCTTTTAAAGGGAGACAGTGTAGTCTGTCCGCTAAAATCCTGTGTAGGGCTCGCCTCCCCACGGCTTGCGTGAGATGAAGTTTCCGACTGGTCCGTGTATGTGGAAGAGTTTGAGTCTCATGAAAACCTCTTGCTGCCAAGGATTCCATATCCAGAGTGCGAGAACGTAGACACAGTTGCTTTTCTATTGTTGCTTGAATAATAGCGTAGTTGGTTATGCTAGGGTCCCAGTTCTCTGTAGCTAGCTGCAAAAGATCTCTGGAGGACCATAGTGACAGCTCTCTCGGACAAGGGAGCCATGGAGAGGGTGCTGACGCAAGACGCCTGACGCCAGTGGTTGCTATTCTCGATACTTTCTGGTGCACAAGTAGAACAGAGGCCTTCTACACCTGCGCCCTCTCAATTTCCTCCTTAAGAAGAAAGTTAAAAATGTTTGCACTCGCTCAAGTTCTGTCTGCCCTTGAACCGAGAGACTGGATGGTAGCGTTGGACTTACAGGACACATACTTCCACATTTCCGTCCTGTCTGTCCACAGGTGTTACCTGCGGTTCACGATGGCCCACAAGCACTTTGTTTGCTGTGCGCCCTTTTGGCCTTACCAGCACCCCATAGGTGTTCGCTAAGGTGATGGCCGTGGTTGCAGCTCATCTATGGAAATCAGGGGTGCCAGACTTCCCCTATCTCGGTGACTGCCTGTTGAAGGCAGGCTCACCCTAGGCAGTTGTCTCCCACCTCTAGACTACTACAGACCTTCTGCATTCACTAGGGTTCACTATCAACGTGACGAAGTCACACCTGTCTCCTTCTCAGACATTCCCTTTCATCTGAGCTGTTCTGGACACAGTGCAATTTTGGGCTTATTCTCCTGAACGGCGAGTCCAGGATATATAGGCTATGATACCGATGTTTCAACTTCTATTCTGGATTTTGGTGAGAATGACTCGGAGGCTGCTGGCCCTCATGGCCTCCTGCATCCTGCTTGTGACATGTCAGATAAACTATAGAAACAATACACTTGCCAGTGCTGAGGTCTATATACATTTATATACAAACATGAACAATGCAAATGGGTATATACAATAAATCAAACAGACTCACAAAAAACACTCTTGGCCATCCATTCATACTACTCCACATCCATACTGGTCCCGGTGTCACAGAACCTATATACACAAAGCTTGAAAAGTCTCCAGCTTTTTAGTCGTTTTTTGCAATTGTTTGTAAAATTGAAAGAAAAGCAAACAGTCTTTCTGTAGATTGCCGTGAAAATTTCAATATAAATTCAAAGGGATGACCCGGGACCGGGTCGGTCGACGCGTTTCAAACCCTGTTATTGCCAGGGTTCTCCTCAGGACCAAAAGTAACTACAAAGAAAAGGAAACAATCATAAATCTTATGTTCTGAAAATAAGAGAAGAGCCTTGTTCGCTATCTATCTTCCCTCAGCCTACCTCTATTCCATTTGCATTGTTCATGTTTGTATATAAATGTATATTAGACCTTTTTTGTATTCCCATGCACAAAACAGAAATTGACTAAAAACGTAAACAATCTTCAAAAGAAAATTAAAAGCAAAAGTTGCAATTCATAAAGCAAGTGTCCATGTTATATTCATGCATGCGGTTTTCTTTAAGTTGATTTGAAAAGTAAGTTCCTCAGCACTGGCAAGTGTATTGTTTCTTTAGTTAATATTGGCTCAGCCTTGCTGAGTTTAGGAGTCAAGACCCTTTTTGGTGACATGTCAGATGGCATATGCAGTTGCAAAAATTACAATGGTTTTTGGTGGCCTCAACGAGGTCCTGGGAAGAATACTGTTAATTATGAAATTAATTCATAAAATTAATTCAAGGAGAAAGTCTTAGTAGAATACCATATAGGTCAGTTTTATTACAATATTATACAAAAAAAATTTTGAAAAAAATTAGTAATAACGATAATTACTTTCTTATCAGGTGCTCACATATGTGACAAAAGTGCTTAAAGTGACTTTAGTGAATATATTAAAAAAGCAATTATATACATTTACATACAAAGATGTCACCACAAGGTTATTCCCACAAAAATTATATACAATGAAAAATAGGGGAGTTTTCCTTGAGTTTGTCGACGGCGTTTCGATCTAGTTTGTTTTAGATCATCATCAGGACGTGAGCTTCCCTGAAATTAAAGAAGTATCAACTGTGATTCCTAGGCGGCGAGGAAATTAATTTGGCCGGTGTCGTGAATCTACACGAAGTCTATGCAATAAGCGCCAGAGATTGCAGAGGCTAATGTTGTTTGTATTTGTAGTCTCCGTTTCCAAAGGGGTTATCTATTCAGGTTTGGAAATGAAGGGGCCGTGTTATTCCCTGGGCCAGGTGTGGTTTCCGTAGCAGGGAAACGTTATGTGATGCGAGGATTCAATTGCTCGTATCAGTGGCTCAAAGGCGGCGTCAATGCGGGAGTTAAACACCGCTTAGTTCTATGCCGTCCGGCAGCGCAGATAACGTCTCTAATCCGGCGTTCTCTCGAGCACCTTCATATGCATATGCAGGCAGTAGGACCTGAGGTTTGAGTGGTAGCAGCATCAGGGAAATAACACTAACCTAGTCCTTTTATTGAGGGAACTGCACAAGATCCGAAGTGGTGGTTAACGAAGGGCAATTGGGTCAGTAGTACACCCCTCTCCCTTCCCCAACAAGATCTGACAGTGGTGACGAATGCATCACTCCTGGGATGGTGCAGCCATCTGGGAGAGGTCTCTGGTAGAATCCGAGCTGCACATTAACCTTCTGGAAGCCTCTGGTCTCGGACCGATTCTGGGCTCCACATAAATCTTCTGGAGCCTTTCTATCTTCCATCAAGGGAAGGTTAGTGAAGTTGTTCATGGACAACACCACTGCTATGTGCTACTGCAACAAACAGGGTGGGGTGGGGTGGGGTCGTGGACCCTTTGCCAAGAGGCCCTGCATTTCTGGACATGGCTTCCACGTCAGGGCATTTCCCTGGCGGTTCAACGCCTGGCGGGTTCTCTGAACACCATGGCGGATGAACTCAGCCAAAGATGCCTTGCGGATTACGAATGCCATCTCCATCAAGGGCTGGTGCATGGTCTCTCAGCAGTGGTGAGAGCCTTGGTTAGATCTGTTTACCACCGCCAAGAATGCTCAATATCAGCAGTTCTGTGTGCTGTAGTTTAAAAGGCGGGTCTCGCTCAGAGATGCTTTTTGTATTGAGTGGAGCTCATACTGCCTGTATGCCTTTACGCCCATACTACTCCTGCCCAGAGTTCTCAAGAAGATCATGAACGACCGGCCTCAGGTCATCCTTGTGGCTCCGGACTGAGCTCAGAGAGTTTGGTATCCCGAGTTTAGCATGGCCATCAGTCCTCCGATCAGGCTGCCCTTTCAGGAGGATCTTTTGTCTCAGCATCAGGGAAGGGTTCTCCATCTGAACCGGTCAACACTCCGCCTTCTTGCATGGAGATTGAGCAGTAACAGTTGACCGCTTGCGGCCCTCCCACCAAAATCTGCAATGTTATTCTGGCAGCCAGGGGTCCTTCCACCAAAAAGTTATACTTCTGCCACTGGGGCAAGTTTTTGGCTTTGTATGCAGAAAAACAGGATGACCCCCCTATCTGCTCTCCATTCTCATGTTTTTCTCTTTATTCCTTCCCTTGCACAGCAGGGCTCTGCTCCTAGCACTCTAAAGGGCTACTTTTCTGCTATCTCAGCATTTCTGCAGTTGCCTAACCAGCTTCCCTCTTCAATCGTCTGATGTACAAATCTATATATATCTATATATATATATCTATATATATATATCTATATATATATATCTATATATATATATCTATATATATATATATATATATATATATATATATATATATATAACAGGGTGGTCAAAAAGCCCGTCCCTTCGGACTTCACTGTCCAGGCAGGAGTGTGTGCAGAAATGCCCTTTTTGCTGCCTGACAAATGTTGGGGACTGGCACACCACGTTGCAACACCGTGGTAGCAGCCTTCGCTCTGGTGGAATGAGCCATAAAGGCTTTAGGAGGCTGCTTTTTGGCCAGAGCGTAGCAAATGTTGATACAGAAGACGACCCATTGTGAGATCGTCCTCTTCTGCTGCACCGCACAACCTTTCTTTGATCGGATGTACCCAGTGAAGAGTTGTTGGCCCACCAGGAACTCTTTAGTGCAGTTAAGGTAGAACGACAACTCTCATTTTAGGCCCGATGGTGGGGTCGCTCCTCTTCTTTAGAGGGGTGCGGAGGAGCATAGTGAGTGGGCAAGGTCACAGATTGCCCTACGTGGAATGGTGTTATCACCTTTGGTAAGAAAGAGGCTATAGTGTGAAGCATTAACTTATCAGGGAAGATGGTAAGGTAAGGGGGCTTGGAAGACTTAGCCTGCAATTCGCGCACTCTCCTGGCTGAAACAATTGCACTAAAAAAACTGCTTTGATGGTAAACAGTCAGAGGGGGCAGTTGTGCAGACACACATCAGGAAGGAGAAAGCCAAATTTAGGTCCCACTGAGGCATGATGAAAGGGGCAGATACGAACATATGTACAAGCCCCTTAAGAAATCTATTTACAGTAGGGGATTTAAATAGAGGGTTTGTCTGGCAGCCTCAAAAAGGAAGACAGGGCCGAAAGGTACCCTTTTAGAGTGCCCAGAGCAGAGCCCTGCTGGGCATGGGTCAAAAGAAAGAGAAGGACTTGAGAGAGGGAAGCAGAAAGAAGATCAATAGATCTTTCTGCACAATATTTTACAAATTTGTGCCACCCGCAGCCGTACATGGTCTCGGCAGAGGGACGCCTGGCTGCCAAAATAACATTACAGACTTTGGGAGGAAGGTGGAATGCTATCAACTGCCGCCGCACAATCTCCACGTAAGAAGGAGTGGAGTTGACCGGTTCGGGTGGAGGACCCTCCCCTGCTGCTGCGACAGTAGATCCTCCCGAAGGAGAAGCCCGGGATACCAGACTCTAAGTGCCCAGTTCGGAGCCACAAGAATTACTTGGGCCCGGTCACTCCTGATCTTCTTGAGCACTCTGAACAGGAGTGGTACTGGCTGGAAAGGCGAAGAGGAGGCCTGGGCTCCACGAGAATAAAAGCGTTGTCAAGTGAATCTCGCCTTGAAACTCCAGCGTGTTCTCAGCAGAGGCGAACCGATCTAACAAAGGCTCTCCCCACTGCTGAAAGAGATCTTGTGTTTCCTCCAGATGGAGATGCCATTCGTGATCCGCTAGGCATCAACAGCTGAGTTCCCCTACCCCCCCCGCCTTCAGAGAACCTGCAACGTGTGAACCTGCAACGTGTTGAACCACAAGGAAAATGCCCTGCTGTTTCAGCCACGCCTAGAGATACAGGGCCTCTTGACATAGGGTCCACAACTCCACCCAGCCCGGTTTGTTGCAGTAGCACACAGCGGGGATGTTGTCCGTCAACATCTGAACCGGCTTTCCCTTGATTAAAGGAAGAAAGAATTTCAATGCCAAACAAATCGCTCCAGCAAGTTGATGTGGAGTCTGGATTTCGCCGGAGACCAGAGTCCTCTGATCTCTGCCTTTTCCAGATGGCCCCCCATCCCGGGAGTCTGGTTTGCCTCTGACCCAATTGCGGTCTGCTAGCCACCCCTACAGGGTCTGTGCAGTTCTCTCTGAGATCTTTACCATGTAGAAGAGATTACCCCGATGCTCCGCCCATTGGAACTTCAAGTCCGACTGCAAAGCCCAAATATGCCGTCTCGTATGTGTCACTAGCAGGATGCAGGAGGCCATGAGGCTCAACAGCCTCCGAGTCACTCTCACCATAATACAGGATAGAGGCAGAAACATCAGTATCCTAGCCAGAATATCCTGGCTCATTGTTCGAGAGGAAAGGCTTGAAACTGCACTCTGTCCAGAACAGCTCCAATGAAAAGGAGCATATGAGAGGGAGTCAGATGTGACTTTGGCACGTTGATAGAAATCCTCAGCGAATGCAGAAGGTTTGCTGTAGTCTAGAGTGGGAGATGGCAGTCTGAACTCACCTTCAAACAGCCAGTCATCGAGATAGCTGCCGCCAACTGGAAGTTCTTGAAGGGACGGACAAGGAATGTTTGGAGGCTGAGGTTGCAGGGGGTGGTGGTGGACTGACAAGACCTCTAGCCGTCCGATACAAGGGACCGGAACAAGCCGCGCCCACCGCCGCACAGAGGTTGCTTAACTTGCATTGTCTTGTAGCTGGAAGATGGCTGGAGATATGGCTGGTCCAGCTGACAGCCCCTTCCGTAGCTATTAAAGGGGCAAAAGGCAGACTGGGGACTTGTGGGTTCTGAAAGGCCCAAGGACTTGGCCGAGAGTCATTAAAGTGCTCCAGCACCATGCCTGTCTTGTCTCTGAAAAGATGGGTGCCATCAAGGGACATTTCCACGAGAAAGGCCTGGACATCCCCAGAAAAGTCATAAGTCCTCAACCAGGCGAGGCGTCTAAAAGCCACTGTTGAAATCACTCTGACCAGTGAGACGGTCGTGTTGTGCCTTCAACGGATGGCGAACATTTCTGAAACCCTCCCGTCTGACATTGCTTGGGAGAGGATGGCCTGGGCCTCCTCCAGGACAACAGTTTCTCACAAACGGGGTAATAACGGGCCAATAAGCACTTGGTGTTCACTGACCTTATTGCAAGGCTAGAGGAAGAAAATATTTTCTTACCGCCAACTATCCAGCCTCATGGAGTCCCTATCTGGGGGGTGGTTGGTGGAGGAGGAAGGGGGCGGGAAGAAGGGCACGCGCCTTGGGAGGTAGGGGCTTCAACCATCCAGAGTTCGGGGGTAGGATGGCTGGAGAGGAAAGATGGGCCACCCAGTACAGGGCGATGGTGGCGGGCAGTTGTCTTATTCACAGAAGCCCCTGTGCTGAGCTTGGATGAGATCAGATAACATCAGATAAGGCCTTGTTGAGAGCTAGGCTGCAGGACCTCCGTCAAGATGCCACAGAAGAGAGCTCAAGGCCCAGGACTTCAGCTACCCTTCACACCACTATAGAGTATGATGCTCCCTCCTCTGTTGCCACAGTAGGAGGGGAAAGCAGGCCAGAATCTGGAGGTATCCAGCCCGCTAGCCTCACTCACTTCCTCACACGAGTCCATGTCATGGTAAGGCTGGTCTTGTGAAGGGTCCAGAGACCCTTCACAATCTTCCTCCATTCAAAGCCCCTCAGAATAGAGCTGAAAGAACGACCCATATCCATAGGGTTCTATCAGTGCTTGAATCAGTGCAGGAAGGTAGCGATCCAGCTCCGAATCGTTGGGGAGAAGAATGGGGTTGCCGGAGGGCGTCTGTGGCCACAGGAGTCTCGTCGATAGGACTGGTGCTGGCGAGGGTCGCAAAGGTACGACCAGCATCAGTCAGGATCCATCACTGGATCCATGGGGGACATCAGCGTCCGAGCCTCCGGGGCAGAACCCAAAGGGGCCTCCTCTGAGCCTACGGAACCCAAAGCTGCACCGGTAGGGTCAGGACTCCAAATATGAGGCACATGGCGGCATAACACTCCTTGAGCTGGGCGGGGGTTGCTTCGGCTCCGGGGAAGGCAGGGAAGTATAGAGTAGACCGAGGCACAGCTTCAGAGGACCGAGGCCTAGAATGTTGAGGATCCTCGGTTGCGTTGGTTGACGCGACAGGGAGAAGTTGAAGCACGCTTTAACTTATGTCCTTGTGCTTCCTATCTGACCGACTCAAAGACTTCAAGAGGGAGGACAAAGACTTAAGGCTCCCGGAGTGGTGCCCGGATCTTCCTTTCGACCGGGACAGTGAACGTGATCTCTGGGGCGAAAGGCGCGGCGCAGAGCCACATGCAGCTCTAGAGAGCAATGGCTCTGCAGTCTGAGCACGACTTTGAGTCGTGGTCATTGTCCAGGCATCAAAGACAAACCAAGTGTGGATCCTTTACTGACATTGCGCTGTGTCAGGCGCTGCACGGCTTGAATCCAGAAGTCTTCTTGAACATGTTGAAAACATACATACCAAAAAACCTTCGACAAAATGTTGAAACGTTGAAAAAAAGATCATCAAAAAGTGACAGAGGGTAGCTTTCTTCATGGACCTGAGCTGGCTGGCGCAGAAAGAAAAGAACGGACGTCAGCATGACGAGGTGGTGGCTATATAGGTGACGCCGACATCCGAACGGCGGAGAATAGGACGCCCACGTCATGTGGAGCTGACTGACACCACCTACCGGCGCACAAGGGTATTGCTCAAAGAAAAATCTTCTGGATCCAGTCTGACGCCTGGGAAATTTGAAGGCAAGGAATCTGCAGCTAGATGTCTTTATCAGTTAAAATGTTTTGTTAAATTCGATCTTTTTTAAATTGTTTAAAATAACTGTTAGGGCCTTTTGTGTTAAGTCCCCCAGTGGACCTAAAAGTCTCTAATAAGGTCCTAAAGGATTTAAAACCAGTACAGGATCAGGGAAACTCGTAAAAGCTTGAATCAGATCTGGGTAGATTTTGTTGACTTCTCAGTCCAAACACAAGGTGGCTGGTCAAAAGGTAACACGGTGCAAGACTATGATGGGCTTTATAATCTTATTATGAAAGAGCATCTGGTAAGTAACTGTGTTTCCGAGAATTTGCATAAGTACTTGGTGGACCTAAGTCTAGCCTCTCCCCAATAATTGGGAAAAATGGCTGACCACCGGGTCAAGACTAGGGTAACCAAATCAAAGCATGGTGGGGGTGACTAAAAGAAAGGGGTTGTTAAGCCTCCTCCACTCCCCACCCAGGGAAAGATGGTGAACAGTCTAAAGGCAAAGACAAAGACCTTTCTAAAGGCCCCCAAAAATCTCTTCAGGAGGGTGGGTCCAAGACAATACACAGACCAAGAAGGCTTGGTGATTAATTGCAATGCCAATGGGCACCGAACTGGGGACCCTATCTGTCCCAAAAATGCTCCCCGTAGTGTACCTTCAGCCCCTAATGCAGTGGTAAGTCTCCAGATTGGATCATTGGAGTGTACATTTAAGCAACTCTAGTCTCAGAGGGTGGGTGGATGTAGCTGCCCTGGCAGTCTGGCCCAGTAACCTGGACAAATACAGACAACAGCCATGTATTAATGGGGTTAGAGTTGAAGCACTGGGGGATAAAGGTGCAAGTGTCACCATGGGGACTAAGAAACGGATATCCCCTGAACAGTATCTGACTGATAAGACCTTCACAGTCATCAATGCTGACAACTATACTAATGTTCATCCCATGGCAATGGTGTCCTAAGAATCGGGAGGGGCTAGTGGCCAAAAGACGGTGGTGGTATCATGTGCAATTCCCGAAGCCTGTCTGCCAGGAAATGATCTGGAGTTCTCAGCCTGGGCTGAGATTGCAATGAAAACCCATTCAGCCATGCTGGGTACACATGAATGGGTGTATGTAAAAATATGAGCACAGTGTAGAGCCAGAGTGAAAAAGAGGTACTAGAGTGTGAAAGAGTGGCCCACCTCTCCAAGAGAAAAGGTAAGTAGTCTGTGAAGCCAGCTTCTGATTAGTCACAAGCTCATGTCCCCTCTCCTCGGAGAGACACCCTGTCAGCCCCAGGTGGAATTGAACCACAGGAAATTTAGCCTTACCTGGCAGAGCTACTAGGTTCAGGGGGACCTCTAGGGACGTGCTGTGTGAAGGACAGGGGGCATGTCCTACTTTTGAAAGCCTGGGGCAGCAAACTGTTGACTAGGAAAGGGGGGTCAGTGGCTCCCACCGAAGCTATTGGTAGGAGGGACTACTGTGCAATGAGGCCAGAGACCCCAAACCTGGATCCCCTAGGAGAGTGGTAGTACCTCAGCTGTATAGTGAGTTCTTACTCTCTTTAGCTCATGATATCCCCTTAGTTGGACAACTTAGCCAGTCCAAAACTTGGAGTAGGTTAGTCACTCACTTCTACTGGCCAGGTATGTCTCAGAAGGTGAAAGAGTTGTGTAACTACTGTGCTACCTGCCAAGCTAGTGGCAAAGTGGGTAACCACCCACAGGCCCGCTTAATTCCACTTTCAGTGAGTGGGGTCGCCTTTGAAAGGGTAGAGTTGGACGTTGTTGTCCCCCTGGACCCTCCAACAGCATCAGAGAACAGATTTATACTAGCAGTAGTGGACCATGCCATCAGGCACCCTGAAGCTATTTCACTTAGGATTGTCACTGCTCCTGCAGTTGCCAGGGCCCTCTTGAGTATCTTCACATGAGTGGGTTTTCCTAAGGAGGTAGAGTCAGACAGAGGTGACAACTTCATGTCTGTTTACCGACGGCCAAGTGAAATGAGTTTGGTGTGACTTACAAGTTCACTACCCCATATCACTCCAGAGGATTGGTCCTGTAAGTTGCTGCTAAATACCCGTATGCAGTATATGTTTTTTCTCCATAGGAAAACATTATGCCATTAGAGATAATACAAGTACATTTACCTGTTTTTTCAAAATTACTGTTTTTAAAAGTATTTACCCAATAACGAAGTTCTTGGTGTCAAAAAAGTATATAGATACGGGGTATTTTTCTATATTTGTGTGAATCTCCTTATTGAGTGTATGTGTGTGTGTGTGTGTATGTGTGTGTGTGTGTGTGTGTGTGTTTGTATAATTTATTGACTCTGTGCATGCAACAAATTTCTAACACTCCTCCTCGATACGCCTAATGTTGTCGGACCACACAACCACAAAAAGAGAACCTGGGAATTTTTAAAGCAAAGGATACCTGGACTCTACACAATATACCTCTTTTTGGTATATTATATACAGAGCCAGCTCCCAAAAAGTGAGAAATAGAACTCAGGGACCGTCATCAAAACTCTAGAGCCCTGACCTCAGAGGACGGTGTGCATTGTTTGTGTATTCCATCTTTCACTTTGTGGTTATATATAAAATGTTCCTTTTGTCTTAAAAAAGTATTTGGCTGGACAATCATTTATTGCTGCCATTGGACATATTTTGAGTTGGGAGACTATGTTCACCACCTGTTACTAGCGCACTCCTTCCGCCCCTCGCTCAACCTGCGCTACCAGGGAGAGTCGAGTGCTGAAGAGTTACCTGGAATAGTTACTCAGGATCCATGATAGGTCGGACCCCGGACATTAGGAGTGAAAGGCCTCAATCCCAAGGGGTGGGCCAAGTAGCCCTTGCTTGCCCCTTGGCCCTCTTAACAAGGTGTTGACAGAGTGTATATTTATGTTCATGACATCTGTAGCAGTAGATACACGAGATTCCTACTCCTGCCATCTAGTGTTGGGCTCTGATGTATGCAACAAGGTATTGTGACTCCTTCTATGAGTGGTACTGCGCATGGTCAACGGTTTCATTGTTTTCTTCCACCTTTGGGTTCGGACGTGTATCACTGAAGCTCCTAGTCGATGCCGCATGATGTTCATTGTCCAGGCATTCTGGTGCCTCCACTCCCATTGGCACAAAGCATTTTTGTTCTTTGCAGTTTTCTAGCTATCTGGGTTCTGTCAGATCCGCCCTTGGATATTCCTCGACGCTCCCTTGGGGTCTCGAGAATGTGAAAGCCAAGATGGAACAGACCCTTTTTCAGCACTGTCCACAGTGCCACTCCAAATATTCGTGGCATGATCACAACTCGTTCTGCAACCTTTGCTAGTCGCCGGAATGAATGCTCCGTCAGCCTTGTGTTCCGGTCGAAGAAGACCCTCAGGTACCGACGCAACCGGCGACTTGCTCGATGCTAGATGGCACAGCAGCAAGACGAAGATACTCCTAACATCTTCAATGATGACAAAACGGAAGCAGGTCCCTCCATGTCTGCAGAGCAATCATCCTGCTTTAGTCTGGAGCCAAGCTTTAATTTTGGCTGAATACATCGACCGTGAGTACTGTTCCCCATCACTCACACCAATCGTCCGACCAACACCCCCCAGAGGGCTGGGTGTTGATCCTACCAACAGCCTTCCAGGTTGTCCCGGCATGCACAGACACAAGGCCTGATGTCGAGACAGCTACACAAGGCCTGGCTTTTCCTCTACACAAGCAGTACCATTGATGCCTTCCAGTTTCTCAGGGCAGCCTTGCCCTTTGGAGCAGAAACATCCTTTAATGCCGAGACAGGCTTCGAAGACGAAACATCTGTCAGCACCGACTTGCTCATGCATGGGGCTTTCCTAAACAGGCTCAATGAACCTTGACGTCCCAATTTTGCAGAGGCGGTGGACAGTAGGCAGAAAAGACTATTTATCCATCCTCAATTGGGTAAAATTGTCACCAAACCCCACTGACGGGGCAGACACTCATCCTCTCAAGAGAAAGCTTAACTTCAAGGAGCACCTTGCATTGGAGTTACTACCAAAGCCTTAGCTCAAGAAGCATTGAGATAAGGGCGCCACCTCCCTGCCTTCTCGGCCGCTTCCTCTTTTCTCTCCTCCTCCTCCTCCTCCTCACATCCCTCCTCCTCTGCCAAAAGCAACTATCCCCCTTCCACCACTTAGGAAACCTCCACCAGCTTCTCCAGAGGGGTCAACACATTTCTCATATGGGGAGGGTAGCTTGCAAACCATAAAGTCCCATTCAATGCCCTGTAGGACTTAGAGTCCTGGGATAATCCTTTGGACAACTATGGTTTTGCCCCACAGGTGACAACAACACTGACCTCTACCTCGCTAAGCCTTCCCCTCCGGATACCATCTTGTATCACAAGGGTATTTACAGAGCAGCCACCTTCCACAAGGTGGACTTACTCAGCATCACTGAGGACGAGGACTACTTAACAACCAAATGCACAAGGCACTGAGGATGCCCCGCCATCAGACAAAGGAAGCAAAAAGATAGATGCCGTGGGCAAAAGAGTGGCTACTCAATCTGCCACTCATTGGCCTATCGCTAACTCGGTCATTATACGCTCTAGGTACGATTAAGCTCAATGGGATGAGATGGGAGAACTCATCCAAAATCTCCCAGATCGATACACACAAAGGGCTCATGAGTTTGTGACCGATGGCCAGACCATCTCCTATAACCCCCATCAGATGCGCCCTGGATGCATCCAACACTGCCACCAGGGGTATTAACTCTAGCACCATGACCCGCCGGCATGCTTGACTTTGTGTCTCTGGGTTCAAGCCAGAAGTCGAACAGTATCTGTTAATGGGGAATACCGCTTTGGGCCCCAAGTTGATCAGATGCTAGAGCATTGTTTTTTTTGCTCACTACTTCACCCCAGCTTGCCCCCAGCCATATACAAATCAGTCTTGACCCTGATCCCCATGGGGACAGTCTAGCCCAAACGGCCAGGCCAGGACCTTCCTGGACAAGACACAAGCATCCTGGGGAACTCCAACCCAACTAAAACTACACAGTAACGATCACCACTGTGTTTTAGATAGATAGAAAGACAGACAGACAGGACAGACTTTAGTAAGAGGGCCCAGCAGTTGCAAAGTGCTGCTTTTTCGTGCAACTTGTTTTGGCTTTTTCCATTTTAACATACTGGTCTAACATGGCCCTCCCACCATGTTAGGGCAGTAAATAAAAAATGGTTGACTGGGCCATGAAGCTTGTGCATCAGTCACAATGCACTCATATGCAATGGCATTCATCTTGGAAAGGAGTTGCTCTAATAGGAAACTCATTCCAACATTGCCAGACATGCATGCACATGCATCTTAACCATTTGGTTGGGGAAAAGCCCTTATAAAGCTATTAGCTCAGTCTTTTTAAAGCCAGCCCCTATTGGCTTTCCCAATGCTTACTTATGTGGAGAATGATCATTATTGTTAAGCGGACTAGTAGAATCACCCACTGGTTGTGGTGTGGGAGGTGAGTGTACAGAGTCTAAAACAGGCCTAGGAATCAAGCTAACCCTTTAAGCAACAGCCACATTACTAAAGAACTGGTATGAAAAATAGACGCTATGTTAAGGACAGTAATTCAGTTCGAGTATCTGACCTCATAAAACAATACTGTTTAATCGGTAAAGGGTTTTGTATTTTTTCTATTTCTTCTTAAGTTCCAATACTATAAAAAAAGACGAACTTCTCAAAACAGGCTGAAGAATCAATGGAGGTAACGATTTTGGCTGTGAAGGCGTGCAATCCCTTTAATGTATATTTTTAAAATGTAACGGGTAGAATGGGGTGTTTTTGTCATATTTGGCACTAAACTACCAAGGAACTGATTGCAGGTCGCTAGAAGGAGACAGGCTCAATCTCTGAAGTGAGTGATTTGGCATTAGATCCATCTACCTAGTTAGGCATCAGGCTTCAGGATCGTGATCCTCCCCAGCATATGGTCTTTTGGGAGTTCTGAGCAGGAGCATTCAACCGGGGACAGATGTGAGCAGGCCATCTAGTATCGCATGGCCCCAACACTTGTAACCTGGAGCTTTCCCTTCGAGGTGTACCAGTTGCTTCCTTGTATTACAGAATTGAATTTGCAAACTTGGATTAATCGCAACACAGAAAAGAGGACAGTTGATCTGATGCCTGTTTCCCAGGCATAAGATGCAGACCTTGTGAGTTCAGCAAATGCTTTCCTATACATTGCACTCTTTGCAGCTTTTAGTAACTGCAGAGCAGAGAAAGTAATTTCTTCAATACCAACAGAATTTGAAAACGCAAGCAAATACATTACCCATCCAAGTAGGAGATCTGGGGGAAGTAAAAGAAAATACAGAGCATCGATCTAAAAAGGGAAGCACCATAAAAGTCAATGCCTGGAGTATTGCCTAATAGGTAGACAAAATGGATCTGGGTGTTGTGGTGGGCGATCTATAAATAAAGGAGTTCACCATACAAGCAGCATGCTCCAACTTCTTTTAAAGTGGCAGCATTCCTTTTAGAGAAACTTTTCAATTTCTCTGCCTGCAAAGGCAATTACCAAACGACGTGAAGGAGGGAGATCAGAAAGAACCTCAATTTAATGCCAGATTCAGAGCTTTTCCATCACATGTGACTCTGTAACAGATGCATGCTGCTAATCAATATTGACTGCTCTCAAAATCTACCAGGAATATTTTCAGGGAGGTGTGGAATGCACGCTGGATAAAGATGACCATCTGCCCACACAAGTGATCTTGCAATTTACAGAAGAAATGTCCCTTGTCATACCTCTTTTTCTTTCTCATTCAGCCTTTCCGTGCCAGGAAGACCAGTAAGATTCAGGGGTGGTGCACTCCGTCTACCTAATATGTAAAACGGAAAATAAAATACGTTTTTCTATACCCAGACATGTAGCTAGTTTAATAAATGTAAATACTATACATTTGTGAAACATCAGCAAGGACCAAAATTGGATGCCGGTGATGCCCCTAATAATCATCTCATGATAATTAAGGTTGTAACCTGGCTGTGTATATTACATAAATAAATGCCAATGTTATGCATAGAAAGCTTTGGTCGTACAATAACAAGCCATGCACTGATTAATATTCATTGTTTTTGTTTTCTTTTTATTCCAACTTTCAGTTAGTACCAAACATTTTTCTGAAGCAAACATAAAAATATAACATGCATTCTAATGATCACAGTTGATGACTCTGGTCCTTATTCACCAGCCTCTTTAAACAACATGTTAATAGCAAGAGTAATTATATAATTTATCTGTAAATAACACTAACTATAGCACAACCGATGAGTCACCCAAAAAAAAGACATAATAAAAACCTGCAAACTTCACCATACTCGGCACTGATACTAGTAAAAACTCCAAAGGCATTTTTTTTGCCTAAACCACAGTCCACAATAGGCCAAACAAGAGAAAAAGCATTTAATTTCATAATGGTCATGTATCTTCAGTTATCCGGGTCATGTACTTAATAAGCTTTTTTTCAAAGCTCTAAGTAAGAGGCAATACAGCCCAGGCATACCTGCAGAATATTTTATTTTTTACTTTAATATTGTTAATCGACTTGCTTGTAGTTTAGTACAAAATAACAGCTGCCCCCGACATATGCCTATATTTCGATTCTGTGGAATGTAAAAGACTTCATATCGGAAATCTGCTGCATTACACTCAGCAACATGAGGATCCCAGGATTTTTCTTTTAACCTCAAGGCTCTGAAATGATAAAATCTCCAATCACACAGAAAGGCTGGCTAGTCAGGCCCTTTTTACTGTACAGAACCCCTGCGCCACAGTGAGTCAAGACTAAGTTTACATTTTTTAAATCAGTTATCTTTTTATTTTTACAATCAGTAGGAATACAATCTGCTGGCACACTTCATGTATTAGTTTTTACCAAGTGTGCGCTCTTTGTTACTGGTGAGTTACTGTGCTCTACAGGCTTCTAAACTTAGTATTAGACAAACTATGTCTTGTAGTTTACCTCATTATTCCAGTTTGCACAACAACAATTTAATCTGCTGAAATAGGCGTGTGAAATGCTGCAAGGCATTTTTTCTGCTTTGGGTTTCAATAGAACACTTTTTCTTGTTTTTCCTCTGTCATTCAGTTTTGTAAAGACTGAGTTTCACCAATAACCAAATGGGGGTTCCATTTTTGGCATTACGGTGAAAAACAGCAAGGGGAGGTAGCCTGGCTGTTACCACTGGGAAAGCCATTAGCTGTCCCACCTGTTGTAAAAGAATCGGCGATAAATCCAAGATGACAGTAATGTCCACCAATCAGTAGAAGTAGTGCTCTGAGGTTCACAATTAAAACAAAAAATCTGCTTACCTGAATTTGAAGATGAAGGCGTTGGAGGTGCTAGACCCGAATCACTGCAAAATATTGAAAAATGTTGTAAGCAAAGATGGAAATAAACACTAAACACAAAGTAAATGATTCCTTCCAAAATGCAAAGGTAGTTTCTGGTATAGTTTTGAGAGCAGAATCTACTCATACATTTGGGTCAACCATAACGTCTAACTTTAATGGCATAGATAGACAAGACTGTTCTGGAAGGCCTGAAATGAACAAGTCAACTTACAGGGACACACTTGCTCACAACGCCGACAAATTAAAAATCAAAGAAAGATAGGTTACCAACTTGTAAATTTACTTCCTAGCCATTGGTTATGTCACTTGAATTCATAAACTGTGTAAGATCTTTTCATATAGGCTGAATCTAGGAACAGATTATATGGAAAATAAAAGTTTAATTTTCTTTTTAAGGATCACAAAAAGAGATTATCCTATAGGTGGAAGCTTTGCAAACTGTACTAATTAGTATCAAATTCAGGTACGATAGAACAAATTTGGCTGAAAAGCTCACTTCAAAACTCTTAAATGAAAAAAAACTGGAACTGCCTCGAATAACATGATTTTTCATCTAGTGACATTTTAAGACTGTGTGCTTAAGGATTCCGATGGTTGCACTATTCCAAAATGCAAAGCAGTCAGTCATTTCTTTTTTGACAATAAGGACTGAATAAATCAACAATAGGAATTTTTGTATGAGGTCTGCTGGCTTTACGGTAACAAACTGATACAATATACTATCAATCTAGCTACAGATTGCTTAGAGGATGCTAAATAAGTACAAACAGACTCATAGTTTAAATGATAATCTAAATGTATTAAGATATTTTATGCAGGGGCTTTTAACAACTGAAGTATTTAGTAATAACAATGCCAGAGAACTTAGAGTCATGAAGAATGAGAGTAACAAAATACTTGACATTTCGGTCTGAAAATCCAGCCAGCGTGTTTGGGAAAGATGATCCTAGTAACATCATTGCTAAGTCTAGTCGGGAGTAATATGGATGATTCTGGTTCTGTGCTGCTTCAGCTTGATCATCAAGTTGGGAAGCAAACGAATTGCTGAAAAGAGTAAAAAAATATTTCTATGAAAAGGGAACTCAGTTCGGATTAGGGCTTTGGGAACAATACATTAAGGTGTGTGTGAACTAGCATACAAATCGAAATCTTGAGTTTCCAAGCAGCAAAGAAGTTCTCAAGTATTTTGTCATTCAAACCCTAATATTATTCTTTTACGAGATGCTTGCCCACTTTGGTGTTTTAAAAAGCCTGGTGATGAACTGCAGTGATGTGGGCATTCCGAGACAGGCACCAGTATGATATTTTCAGATCCTCGATTCTGGATCTCTTCTCACTGAACATGTTGAGCACTGTTGAGGGCATCATCTATTTGGTTCAGAATGGAAAGTAATGCTATAGAAGGCAAAAAGCACATCAGAGATAGAAAGTCTGCTCTTAGTTCTTCTATGCATATATGACATGAATGGTCTTTTGACAGCCATTGTCCATTTCATATTAGATTGCATTCACATGTTTTCTTTTAACACACCACAGTAGAATGAAGAACTATAGTGGACAGTCGGCTCTTGACTCCTGTCCTGTTCTCTGGCATCACCAATCCCCCAGAGCCATGATGCTGAATTGGGCTTTCGTAACAATGACGATAAACAATGCCATAGAACCTAGAGAGGTGGTGATCTGGGCAGGTGAGAGGGCACCTAAAGTTGATGACATTCCGAAGGATATATTTTGCAACTTTATTTGCAAGACTGCTTCCAAGTATTGAATATGTGGTTCTTGAGATTCATTAAGAACACAGCATTTTCTTTACAAATCTTGCTGCACATTTGGATATGAGTGGACTTCGAGCAAATGTCATCTAAATATAGGTGGTTCACATCACTGGACTTTGCAAAAAAGCTGACACCACTGCCAAACCCTTGGAATGAACATCTTCAGATGATTGTAATCCATAGGAAAGATAATCTTAACTGAACATGTTAAATGCTGTGGGTCTCTTCTGTGTCTCACAACAAATGTGAACATTTGCATCATGTAAACATGGAACATATCGAATCTCACCTGAAGCAGTTGAGGTTTAATCTTAAGCTTTGCAAATGTTATGAGCTTTTGGTATTTTATCCATTGGTTTACATTCTTTAGACTGAGTATGGGATAAAATTACTGTTCGTGGTCTTTATTTCTTGACTAAAAAAATAAACAGAGTGATTCCCTTTGTTGCTGTGTTTTTGTAAAGAAAAATTCCAACCACTCTTTTCTGCAACAAGGTCTGCACCCAATGTCTTGGGTTTGGTGTATAGGAGAAACAATAAAAGAGGCAGGTCTGTGTTAATGGATACTTGCTGAGCGGATAAAATGAACTGCCTAGCTCACTCTATTTTGCAGTCCAAGCCCATGGACTTTCTGAATTCCTCACTGGTACAGTGTCACAATTATTGTGTATGAAAGACAATACTTATAGGTACCATTCCTTGTGTTTATTTTCAGCTGTGGGCGCGGGAAGGGTTTGAACCAGTGTTTGAGGAGGGGACGGTAGGAAAGAGTTCAGGGTTGAAATCATTTAAAACACATAACAGTTGTTCAGCAAGTGTCTTCTACGCACCTGAATTTGATTCTAATTGGCTTTGAATCAAAAAATGTAAGCATGTACAAGTAGATTTTCAAAAATGAAAATTGTACCTATTCTTAAAACACGTTTCGGCATCCAGCATATTTAATGAGATATTCTAATTCAATGAAAAATAAACCACAATGAACATTACGTTTTGCATTTGGCTGGTGAGGAGGAGTCAATTTGGGCTATAACATTTTTCCAGTTTCTTCACTGGGTTTACGTTTGCATTTTTCAAATTGATTCCAATCCACAATGGATTGAAGGAATACAACAAGTCATAAAAAGTTTAAACAATATTACATCATACAGTGTTGGGCAAACAAACACTATTTCTGCACAAAATATTTAAGAAATAACAGAAGCTAGCAAACATGCATTAACTGACTACTCAACACCTAATGTTTCACAGAATGTATGTGGTTTTAGAATGCAAGCTGGGTGCTAAACTTGCATTATATATACATGCATCTCTTCATTGAAAATATGTTTATCTA
The DNA here is from genome assembly GCF_964263255.1 of Lissotriton vulgaris. Lineage (NCBI taxonomy): Eukaryota > Metazoa > Chordata > Amphibia > Caudata > Salamandridae > Lissotriton > Lissotriton vulgaris. Next base: position 255,727,543 of record NC_141687.1, read on the forward strand.
AATAATACTGTGAATAACAGTTACAAGCTGTATCGGTTACAATGGAAAAGATTTCCCATAGGTGTTCTCCCGTTATTTTTATCACCTTTCAATAAATAGTTCTAGTCTCCTCCTCATTACAAAGAGATATAGCCTATTTAAAGAACTACCTGGCACATGGGATTTACATCAAACAGTCAATGACACTGATTCACAAATTAAAATTTATTGAGTTGTGTGTGTTATCATGAACCAGAATGTTCTTGATTAAAGGTTATATCAAAACTTTATTTTTGATAAATGTAATAAGACAATAATAGTGAAATGAGCAGAAATAATTCTGCAAAAGTGCCATAAAGCGAGTTGTACTAATAAAGGAGCACATTCACAGGTGCTTAGCTACTCAAATAAGAATTGCGCAAGAGCAGTTTTAGTCCAAAGAAAATCAATACAGGGAAGGAACATTAAATATATTTTTAACTATATTACAAAGCCCCACAACTGGCTGAGCCATGGAGCAAGTGACCCTTCATTAACATCATATATATGTATATTTATACATACACACACACACACAAAATAATGCAGAGTAGCAGCCTAAAGCAACTCAATACAGATGAGGGGTATGCATCCGTGCCTGTAAATCTCTGGGAGCCCGTCTTGGAGTTTCTGTCTTTGTTAAAAGGCTGTAATCCCTGATACAAGCATGATGTATTAAGGGGGACGTCCAGTACAAAGGATAATAAAGCAGTTCCCTTTGTCTAGCCCTAAATCTCTAAATCTCGAACAATCACTATCTATAGGTGTTCTAAAATGTTTCTTTTTTAGCCTGTTGGGTTTTGAGATGTGACATCATTCTCTGGATGGGACAATGTCAGCACCACATAGTTTTAGCAGAGCATGGGCATCCAATGTCTTCCAAACATTAAGGCATCTGTTCTATTGTGGACCACTTAATTCTATGTAGGGTCAGCTGTAAAGATAAAAGTTGTGAGGCGGTTGGTGGTTTGCAGAGTAGTTAGAGACAAAACACATGTTGGTTAGACCTTAACCGCCATAATGCTACCTCTCAGAAAGCAATTTCTGACTCTAGGTCACATATGCTGGATTGAAAACTTCATACTTGTGGCAAGGCTCGGAAAGGAATTCCTGCAAATAGCTTCAATTTTGAAGCTTGGCTCGTTCACCCTGTCTTTCATGTTGAAGAGAAATATCTCTCAACATTTTCTTCGGTTTTAGGAATTGAGCATTTTTGTTCATTTTGCTTTATCTCAAGATATAAGTGTTAAGTTTTTAAATAGCAAAATACTATTTGTGTTTAGCTGGTTTCCAAATCCATCCAAATTTGGAAGAAATGGGGACAACATGGAGCTGAAGTGATGTGCACGGTGTGCCAAAATGTGGTCAAGTGGAGGGAGGATGTGAATAGGAATCTGGCCATTGGGTGCCAGATCTCCTCTGACAAAACAGAATTGGTATTTCCAGAGTACAGACAGTTCCCAGTTAAGACACCAATTCCCCTTAATCCAGTTGACTATCTCAAGGGGACCTACCAAATATATTTGATGAAAGTTACAATAAACAAAAGATGTCAAACACAAATGAATACAAAATAAAATATCATGTTACATTTTTTGGCGACACAAAGAAAAAAATGTAAATGAAATGCTTGACTGATCTTTTAGACATAGCAGGGCGCTGCTCGGATTTGGAAAAAGGCTGCTACAAGTTCAACTGTGGAAGTTCCCAGATGTTCAGGAGAGGTGAGCATTCAGTATTAAGGGCAGAAACACCTTTCAGGTGTCAGTGCGGTGAAACTGAGAACGTGTAAGAACAGTCCGCCGAACATACATAGCAGCCTGATGGGTGAGCCACTGCTGGCAGGCTGTACTGTCCTGGATGTACTGGAGCACCTCTGAGAGCATGGTGCGCTTCAAGCGGGCCTCCTCCCGAGACTTCTTCAGGCGGTCGTACGCCCTTGCACCTAGAGGCAACACAAATAATTAAAGTTACTGTTTAAACTTTGTCTAGGGTCCCAGATGACTTCTCCCAAAGAGCCCTATTTTCTTTAAGAATAAAACAGATTCAGCTTTTTAGAATATCACATTAAATTAGAATTAAATATTAATATAGTAAACTGGCCAATCTGAAAATCCATAACGTTTTAAGGTGCAAATAAAGCAGGGAATAGGGCGAGATAGGGATCACCAAAAATAGAGAAAATTAGCACTGTCACTTTAAGGCAGCCATTGTTTAGCAGGGAGGATACAGGTTAATAATTTGTTCAGTGAATATACCCCTGATGGATATCTAGCTTTTACTCTCCATCATGTGATTTTCATTGATATTCATAAACACGGAAAAGAATGGCAACTCATGCCCTAAATAAACAGGACAATAGAGACACTCAAAAATGTTAAACAGAGATGCCTGCTGGTCTTGTGTGTTAGTTCTAGAGCCAGTGTCCAAACAGGGCTGCCTAACAAGGGTATGGACTGATTTCCAGGCTGCTAGTCTGCACATTTCAGGTTGAAAGGTATACCTAATGAAAGATGCTTGAGCTATGTTACTTCACACAGGGTTTCAGTCCTGTGCAGGAAGAATTTGTTTGAATTCTAGTAGCATTTGGCCATACAGTAAGCTATCTACCTAGCCATGGATTGCCTAGCGAAGGCTTTGCTTTCAGAAGTAGCTTCATAATTAACAATATTTTAATGTCAGTTCTTGTGACATCTGTGGGGTCAAGAGATCACTGCTGCAAAGGAGGGACTTGGAAAATTCAAAACAGAATTCATTTGATTGATATAATAATCCATAATTACTTATGAAATGTATCAACAAAGCACAGGGTTAGTATTTCACTCAGCCTCCTGGCTGATGAAATGATAGCATGAATTCTATTTCCAGTACCGGTACTGGAAAGCAAATGAGTCTTAGTTTAAATGTAGGGGCCATTCATTTTGAAAGGACAAGAATTGAGATGGTTAACTGTAACTGTAACATTTTAACCTTTTACATATTCACATGCCTGAATCACTCCCTATCGGCAAACTGGGAATGTCAACTCTGACATTTCAATAGCTGTATCCAAAAATTTGCCCTGAAAGCAGTACAAGCAAAGCCACTTTAATTGCACAATCACCTCATTGGAAAATACCCAAACTCCAGTCAATGAGGTCAAAGTGCACTGAATTCCACTATCTTAGAGGCAACCATACTTCAAATTACTATAGCACTTCGCACTAGTGTGAGAGGATAATTATAATTACAGTCTCTGGATACAAAGGAGGTTGGGCCACGTTTAAATCTATGAAAGATACCAATGCTGGAGAACTGTAGGTACATGTAAGAAATGTATTTCTTCTACAGCAGTGGCTATTTCACACTCGAATCAGAATTGCAAGCAGCATTTTATACATTAATGCATACTATACTATGCAATATTAAACAGAATAAAACAGTGATAAAAAATTATGTTAATTAAATAGGTCGTAAAACTGCGTGGTCAACAGCAGAGTTCCTTGCAGAATCAGTAGCCAAACAGTAATGTCTTGTCAGTATGTGACAACATTTCTACACAGCTGCAAAAGATGAAGTCCTGCACTAAGTGCTGCTGTACTGCAATCCGTTAGGCTGAGTGGGCGGATAGCCTACATCGCAAGGTACAACAGCTTATAGATGTCAGAAAGTAGCTACATTAATCCATCCCTTGTTTTGAAAGCAGATTGTCGTCTTCAGCCTCCTGCAAAGAAGCTAAGTGTTTGTCCAATTGATTGTTTTAGTTCTATCAATGTTGATTTTCAAACACCCTCCTACGTCCAATGAGTGCAGCAACCTCGCCACGCTTGTGGTGGGATCTTGAAAGAATGATTTAGTTTAACTATCTCAATTAGGTAATATCAGTAGGATCAGATTTTTGAAACTGTTGACAAGACAAGATGGCTTGATGGTGAGTGAATGCTTGAATTTCCCAGACTGAAGTGAGGCCAATAGTAAAGCCTTCTTACAGGATATATATTTAATGACTTCTTTATGTAAAGAGAATCTTTCATTGACTGGCCAAGGGTAGTGTTTAGTTACCGTTGGGGTGGACAAACCCCGAGGAGTGTAAATGCCCTGAACAAATCTCTTAGAAACTAACAGACCTCTAATAAAAACATTTAATTATCTTTGTTGAAAGAAGCGGTGTATCTCCTGAAACTCAAGAGAGCCACTTACTGTATGTTCAGGGTCAAAGAATTGTGATGTGTAGAACCTGTACATTGTCTCTTGAAAGAAGACTGACGTTTCCCCGGAATTGGAAGCTGGAACAATCATATCAGCTGGCTAGGTTTTATCTTGCCTTTATTGAAAACCTTCCGGATGAGGGGAAAAGGAAGAAAGGTATACGAAGAGGTCTTGTACCATAAGATCAAGAACGCATCGGCCCTTATTCTTGGATGCCACTGACAGCCAGCAAAGTAGCAGCATTCTTGTTCAATCATGTTGCAAATAGTAGGCACAGTGCTAGGTGATCCCAATGGTAAAAGAAACGGACTGTCCATTTCAGGCTCTCAGGCTTTTAATGAGATCATCTGCATTACTGTCCAGTCCAAAAGGCATTACACTTCTTTTGACAGTAAACAGGACCATGTCAACATCTGCTTGTTGATATAAAACACCCCAGTGGTATTATTAGTTCTTACTAGGATGATTGTAACCCCTTTCAAACCACTCAGAGCTCCAGGATAATTATATGAAGGTCTTTCTGGATCGGTCATGACCCCTTACTTCTAGTTCCTGTGCACCTCCAACAATATGTACGAGGTGATGAAGAAGTGAGCTATTTGTGGTTTAAAGTGTACACCTTTCGTGAGATTGAATCACTCTAACCACCATGCCAAGGCAGCTTTGGTTTTGGCAGAGATCTGGATCCAACTGGTGAAGCATCCAGTCACTTGGAACCAATAGACATCCAACTCCTCTTGTAGAGGCGGTATCGTCAACCAGCAGAATGCAAGACAATATCATACCCAGCAACTATGAGAACAGTTGAATAGACGTTTCCAGGTTTTGGTTCTACCGAGTGAAGGACTGAAGACACACCATTCTTTCCTCTGATAGAAAAGTGCTACCAATCCTGGTGTTGAGGAGGGCACCAAGAAATCTGATTGATGTTGTGGGTCGATCTTGAAAGTTGGTCATGTTAATGGTCACATCTAGTGTGCTGAATCATTTCATAGATCTCTCTGTGGATCTGTCAGCCTCTAGAAAGTTATTTTCTTTGAGGACGGCAGAGGTATCTAATCTACAACATTGAAAATAATAAAAGCTGTTCCCACAAGACTTCTTCTGTCTCCCACCCCCACCCCCCTATCAAGGATTCCTAATCAGATTGAGGGCTGTGTGCCCCCTCTGCCACTAGTGTGTAGGCCTAAAGACAGCCCTATAAAGGAACCACAGAGGTGTGGTAAAGGTAAGAAGGAGCCTGAGGGGGTAGATCGTAAATTAAAAATTACACCCTCATTATGATCTTTTTTCAAGGTGTTGTCCCCTGTGGTGGATATTAGACAACAGGCTACAGAGCTTGCAAGGTGGTCAGTAGGTCAGACAGTCCCTGCACTGATGGCGGCAGAAGGGTGTATATCCAGGTTGGGGTTGGCCAAGAGGTGGCCCCTATAACATTGAATGCAGAACAGGATACATTAGAAGAAGGAGCAAAATCCCCAATTGTTGACATTATTCAAAACTCAAATCAGGTTAAGCTTCTGTTGCCCTTGGATTCAACATTGATTAAAGAAAATGATGAAAACCCGGAGATTTCACTGAGGTCCCTAGAGGGCATGTTTTCATCATTATCGGGGGATATCAGGAAAGGCTTTGCAGTTTTTGAAGGGGAGCAGGGTGAAAGAAGGAGCATTTGCAAAGCCCTGGGAAAAAATGATCTATATATAAGCAGACAGACTTTAGAGAACACTTTAAGGAGCTGAAGGAAGAATTGAACAATACTAAAGCTGATATTCAGGCAATAAGACTCGAGGAGCAAGAAAACAGAAGGGGAAGGAGGGAGAAGGCATAACATCTTTCATGGTCTCGCTGATAAAGGAAGGAATTCAGATTGAGGAGAGTGAGGAGGAGATAATTAAGGATATTCAAAGGGTTCACAGAGATCCTTTCAGACGAAATCCAAACAGGGTCAAGCCGCATAAGATACTTTTAAACTTCCAAACCTATGCTTTAAAGGAAATAAAGTTGCTAAGGGTGAAGATTTCTTGTCTGAAATTAGATCAGACCTGTCTCGGTCAACTTTGGATGCACAATGGGAATTGGGTAAGGCCTAGAAGAATTAAAAAAGTTCGGAGCCTCAGCACAGCTCAAATTTTCTGCATCCTTAAGAGACAAGCAATATTAAAATGCATAATTTAGGAGTCAAAAGGAGGCAGATAACCTACTGGATAGCATACAAAAAGGAAGAATCTAGGCCACAACTACAAGGTGATGAAACTATGCACAAAAGGAGAGTAGTAGGTCGGCCCCAGTACACACATCGGAAGAGTTGGGGGTGGGGGGAGGGTGGATGTCTCAAAGTTTTGTATGAAGTTACGTGGTTTACCCAAAAATCTTTTTGGATTTATTGAGCGGTGGCAGGAGAACAGTGGCGCAAATAAAACAGACTAACATCAAGTCCAGAGGATAGCAGGGAGGGGTTCTCCATTGAGGGGTGGGAAGGGGGAGGGTTGAAGCACTGGGTAGGGAGCATAAGGGAAATAAAGCAAAGAAAACCTCATACACCTCAGCGATGTAGGTTAGAGCTAGAACAGATGCAAGGGTCCAGGCAGAGAGTCTAGAGATAGAAAGGAGATGGCCATTCAGTTGCTAACATGGAATGTTTATGGGCTACACACAAAAGGGGGAAGGGAAAAGATTTAGCAGTATCTGAGGGACTCCCCGGTAAGAGGACCATCTGGTGAAGAGTGAGTGCATAGAGAGTTGTGATATTAGTTAAAAAAACAGATGAAGGCAATTATAATAGATATAGTAGTTGATAGGAGCGGTAGGTGGATTATTACAAAAACTAAAATACAGGAGAGACTAATAACTATTATGGTTCGAACTGTGACAATATAGAGCCATTAAAAGCAGTATTTACTAACATGCTAGACTTCCCGGATCCAGTGATTATGGCTGGTGATTTTTTAGATTTTTTAAAATTTTATTTCACAGTTCAAAGACAGGAGTAATACAACAAAAAGAAACCCAAAGTCACAAAAATAGTACAAACATTATATGTCACAATAACCAAATTAAACCAAACATCCTAGCCTCATGCATCAATAGGTGCCGAAAATACCTCCCATTTATACAGTCCTAATTTACTTTTCCTTGCCCCTTTTATAGAATGCAAACTTAATTCTAAATTAGCTGAATTATACATTTTGGCCCGCCAGGTGTCAAACGTTGGGGGCTCAGGGCGAAGTCATTCAGAAGCTATACATAATCGGGCTATAGTCAATGCCACAAAAAGAAAATAACGATGTTTGTAAAAGGGACTTCCTTTTTTTAACCACCTGCCCAATCTCTAAAAGCATTAAAGCTGGCGTAATATTCAGTGATACCCCAAACATTTTAGATAAAAACGTTTCAATACCGTGCAAAAAAAAGTTTTGTTTAACACAGGTGAAAAATATATGAAGGCTGTCAGCGTTATCACTCCCGCAACGATAACATTTACCATCACAACGATTTCCCCACTTATGCATACGTGCAGGAGTGTAGTATAAATTAAAAACCGTTTTAAAAAATTGTACTTTTAAATTTGCAGACAAAAAACTTCATTAGACCTAACTATAGCTTCTTCTATTGATATATCGATTTCCCCCAATATTGCCACCCATTGTGCATTGTGTTTCCCCAAATCATCCGTTGTAAATGAAGCTAATATTTTATAAAGCGACTTTATCTTCCATGGGATCTGACCGCCTCAATAAGTGGGTTTGGGCTTGCTTTCAAATTTCTACGACTAAGGAAATCCCTCATTTGGAGAAATTAAAAAAATTGTGAATGACTTGTATTGTTATATTGTCTTGACAAGTCTTCATACTGAGTAATTTGTCCCCCATTTACATATAAGTCTCCTATCTGACAAATGCCCTTGCCTGTCCAACCAACAGCCACCTTATCACGAAATACTATGGGGAGTAGCTTTACCGCATTCATTGTTGTATAATATGTCAAGTCTTCCAAGGCAGATAATTTACATATCTTCTTCCAGACTTTTAAAGCTGTTTCCAAGACCTTGAATCGAGTTCTTTTATAGTAATTCCCGTCAATTTCTTTAAATAGACATTGTTTTGCTTCTGACCCTAAAATTAGGTGAAAAATTAAAGGTGGCTGGTGATTTCAATGTAATAATGGATTTAAAATTGGATAAGTCGAAGAATAGTAGAGCAATAGCTACCCCTAAATCCCTTACATATCTACAGTCAATGATAAAACAAAGTGCTCTTTGTGATTAATGGAGGGAGAGGTCGGGCTGTTTGCAAGGTGCTTCCTTATCACAACAAAAAACATGGACATGGGTCCAGAATTAGCTATTTTCTGGTAAGTCTAAATCTCAGAGAAGAAATCTGCAACATTACCTATTTAACCGCGCACCTCTCAGACCACTCTGTGGTTATATTAAAAATTGAACAAAATAGTAGGCCCACAGGGAGGAAATGGACGTTGGACCGTACCATACTCGCTGACATTGAAGAAATTAATCTCTTGAATAGAGAGGAAGGCGAGTTTCTAAAATACAATATAGGGTCTGCTTCTACTATAGTACTCTGAGACACACTTAACCCCTTTCACGCTCATGACGAGCTGGGCTCGTCATGGCGTAGCCTCCTCGCACGCTGATGACGAGCCCAGCTCGTCATGTATAATGGGGTTCATAAATATCCAGCACAGGAGAAAAATCCCCATAGCGTTCAAGGTGTTAAGGCCTACATAAGGGGTAAAATCACGAGGATGCTCTGCTTCAAAAATAGGAGTTATAGAGCTGAGGTGAGCCAGTTAGAAGAGGAAATGTAGGCTCTAGAGGCAGTTAAAATAAGAAGCAAGGATGAGGATCATAGGCTTACAGGAGAGAAAAATCTGTTTGCACTGACAGATCAACTAGAAACTATTCTGCAGATGCAGATTAAAAAGCGATGGGAGGCCAGTAAGTTGTCTCACTTTGAATATGGGGAGGGAGCAGGGAAGCTGCTGGCTTGGAGGGCAAAAGCAGACAAAAATAGAAATCAGATAAAGGAAATAGAGGGCACATAGAAGGGTGTTAAGCTAACTAGTGAGACAGAGATAGAGGTAGCCACCAAGGACTGCTTTTGGAAACTATATGCTGCGGAAGGGGAAGTCTCTGAGGATGAGGGTGGCCACTGGTTAGGTCAGAAAACTATAAAAACCTCTGGACTTGAATCAGCAAAATCTTCTAAATCAGGTAATCACTCAAGATCAGGTTAACAAGGTTTTGCAGTCAAGCAAAGGGACGAAAGCTGCAGGATCAGATGGCATACCAATAGAGTTACATAGAGCTTTGGGAGATGTGTTAATATCATTTATGACTTTGATGTTAGACGAGATTCTGGAAAAAAGTCTACAGCTGGCCAAATCCTGGTGCGAGGCAATAATTACATTGATATTAAAACCAGGAAAAACCCCGCTTGCTGAGATTCATATAGTCCGATATCAGTGCTTAACGCAGATTATAAAATCTTTGCAAAAATCTTAGCAGAGACTTAGTAAAGTAGCAGGCGAAATAATATACAGTGATTAGATGGGGTTCATCAAGGGTAAATACCTTCATGAACTAACATATAGCCTGATAGGGGCTATTCAGAAATGAGATACTTGGGGCTGAAGGTTGTACAGTACATTCAGAAAATCCCAGAACTAAACCAGAAGAGCTCTTTAACCCCTTCGATGCTGATGACGGAGCGGTTCCGTCATCAGCATCGGTTGTGCTGTGCTGATAACGGAACCGCTCCGTCATCGGCACAGCCCTCGGGTGGAGCGCTGGCACTCCCCCCCCCCCCCTGGGGCATCGATCCTGGTGCTTGTAGCAGGGGCGGCAGCGGAAGACTTTCCGCTGCCACCCCCGGGCTCCCCCACGCTTCCTGGTGACGTCAGCGCGCTCAGCGTGCGCCGACGTCATCAGGAAGTGCTGGACGCGCTGGAAGCCATTTCTTTCCAGCGCGTCCAGCGCGAGGCAGCAGGTTTGTGCTCTCCAGTGGGGCAGGGGCCATTTCTCTGTGCCTTGAGGCACCGGGGGGGAAGGAAACACTGTTTCCTCTCCCCTGATGTCCCAATGCAGGGCATTCCTGGTTCAGGATCGCGCACAGCCCACTAGACACCAGGGATTGGTTTTTCTGTTGGAAAGGAAGCGACCCCTTGGGCAAGGGTAGCTTCCTGGGGGCTAAACAATTTTTTTTAGACTTTTCTGCCCCACCTGGGGTCAGATTGGGTGTTTTGTTTACCGATTCTGGACCCGGGGGGGGGGGGTGCATAAAGGCTCACTAGTCATCAGGGATTACTGTTTTTCTGAGAAGGAAGCGACCCCTTGGGCAACAATCTTTTTTTTAGACTTTTCTGCCCCCCCCCCCCCGGGGCAGATCGCCCGTTTTTGTGGTTGAATGTGGACCCAGGGGGGGTAGAAAAGCCCACTAGACACCAGGGATTGTCTTTTCTTTAGCAATGGAAGCGACCCCTTGGGCAAGGGTTGCTTCCAGGGGGTTCAAATGTTAAAAAGTTTTATATTCTGTCCACCATTGGGACAGAAACCCCATTTGTGACATAACCTGAGACATAGCCTGTTGTAATGTGTATTTTTTGTTTTCTAAAGTGTAATGTTTTCTTTTCTTTTTAGACTGTTGCAGTGTGCGTTTTCATTACTCGTGGTTCTGCTGTTTGTGTAGTTGCATGTGTTTTTGTACAATTTTAATGTAAATGTTTTTGTTTTGAAAAGTCTGTAGTAATACGAGTTTGTTTGGTTTCTGTTTTTTGTGATTGTGAAACATGTTTTGCATTTGTGCTTGATGTGCATTTTGCTTTTTGCAGATTAAGTTTTTTTTCCTTCTTTCTAGTGAGATATCGTTGACTAATTGCTGTGTCTTTGCAGAGTAGATGCTGGTGAGTGTGGCTATATTTTGTAAGTGAATTGTATAGTTGATCAGTTTATAGATCTTTGTGGTAAAGGCTTATATTTTTTTACCTACTTTCCTACTTTGCACAATCTTGGTTGTTGAGTTGTTTGTGCAGTCTCCTTTCTTAGTGAGCATAATGGCTAGCCGCCGGATTACCGCTCAGCAAGTTGTTGGAATGCTTTTTGATTCTTCCTCTGACCATGGTGCTGAGAGTGACTCTGATTCTGAGGCAGAGGTGGGAGGTGAAGATTCTGGTAGTGAGTTTTCTCTGCGCATGGCATCGTCTGATGAAGATACCCTGAGTGCTGATGAAGCTATTTTTGGTGTGGATGAAGTGCCTGTGGTAGAGGAGGGCATTTCTGTGCCGATAGTGCAGCAAGAGGCATCTCGAGTGCAGCCTGGTGCTGCTAGACTTCACGTTGGTATAGTGCGGCGAGAGGCAGCTGGGCGGCAGCCTGGGGCTGCTAGACTTCCAGTTGGTGTAGTGAGACAAGAGGCAGCTGGGCGGCAGACTGAGGCTGCAAGACTCGTCGGTGAAAGTTCTGACCTCTGGGTTGCCCCAGGCATGGTGCAGCCGACATTGCCTGAATTTACTGGTGTTCGAGGGTGAAAAGATTTTTGGGTTTAACTTTTTTGATGGGCTTGCTTAGGAAACCATCAATGGCTTCATATTGGTCTACTAGTCCCTTGATGGCAACAGCTATATTTCCAGCAGTCGTGAGTCATGATAGGTATTTGCTTCTGCTTCGGATGATGCATTTTGTTGACAATGGTTATGCTTTGCCACGAGATCACCCTGATTGTGACCGTCTTTTCAAGATTCGGCCTATCATTGATCATTTTGTTGATCGATTTCCTGAGATCTTTTATCCTGGGAAAGAAATTGCAGTGGATGAGTCTTTGGTGTTGTTCAAGGGTCGCTTGGTATTTAGGCAATACATTCCTAGTAAGAGGGCACGCTATAGAATTAAGCTTTATATGCTGTGTGACAGTCTGACTGGATATGTCTCTAATTTCAGGGTGTACACCAGTAAGGAATCCAGGATTAACCCCACTGGTTGTCCGTCCACTTTTGGAGTGACTGAGAAAATTGTGTGGGAACTTGGAGGATTTTTTAACAAAGGCCATCATTTATATGTAGATAACTTCTACACTAGTGTGCGGTTGTTCAGGTAATTGGCCAAAGTGGACACTGTTGCTTGTGGCACTATCCGCTCTAACCGTAAAGGTGTCCCAAAAGAACTTGTTTGTCAAAAGCTTGATCAGGGACAGTGCAGTTCATTGCGTTGTGAGGAGCTTTTAGCTGTGAAGTTTTCAGACAGGAGAGATGTCTACATGTTGACTTCCATACATGATGAAAGCACTGAAGCGGTGACTGTTTGGGGTCAGGTTGCAGAAGTGCGCAAACCTGTGTGCATTATGGACTATATTAGGCACATGGGTGGTGTTGACAGAGTAGATCAGAGGTTGGAACCGTATGCTGCTCTTCGTAAGTCTTACATTTGGTACAAGAAGTTGGCTATCCTTCTTTTCCACTTGGCAACCTTTAATGCTTTTGTTATGTTCAAGCAATCTTGTCCTCAGTCAAAGATGACTTTTGTAAAGTTTCAGGAGTCTGTAATAGACAGCCTTGTTTTAGTGGAACAGGCAAGTGTTCCTCGAGTTGGAGTGGTGGAGGATGTTGCCAGATTGAAAGATCGCCACTTTCCTGATCAAATTCCTCCTACAACCTCAAAAGACTTTCCCAGTCGGAGATGTAGAGTCTGTTGGCGAAGAGGTTTGCGGAAGGAGGTTTGTATGTACTGCCCCGACTGTCCGTCTAACCCTGGGCTGTGTGTGCCTGCTTGTTTTAGAATGTACCACACACAAAATAATTTTTGGGAGCATCCATGAGTGGTAAAGTGAACAGGCTAGTCTCTATTCTTTCAAACTTATTGTTCAGTTTCAAAGTTGGCATTTTGTAGTGTATTTAGATTTAGTTGTTGTGTTAGTAGATTTGTATCAATTTGCAATTTGTTTCTGTTTTTTATTTGTATTTAAAAAAAACTAAAGTATGATGTTGGTTTGCGTGTAGTGTCCATTGTCTGACGGTGTGCATGGTTTGGCGCTTGGCTGGCGGTGTCTGTGGACTGGTGCTTGGCTGGCGGTGTCTGTGAACTGGAGCTTGGCTGGCGGTGTCTGAACTGGTGCTTGGCTGGCGGTGTGCGTGGTCTTGTGTTTGGCGGTGTGCGTGGTCTTGCGCTTGCCTGGTGCTGTGTTTGGATTGGTGCTTGGCTTGTGGTGTGCCCGGACTGGTGCTTGGCTGGCGATGTCTGTGGACTGGTTCTTTCCTGGCGGTGTGTGTGTGGACTGGTGCTTGGCTGGCGGTGTGCGTGGTCTGGTGCTCGGCTGGTGGTGTGTGTGGTCTGGTGCTTGGCTGGTGGTGTGCGTGGACTGGTGCTTGGCTGGCGGTGTGTGGGAAGTGACTTAATGCTGGTTACTACACACAGTGCAAGCTGAGCGCCACTCCATGTAATCCATGACTTTGTGTAGTTGCTGTGTCAGGAATGTGTGCGTGTGATAGTGATGGGCCCTTGATTGGCGTGGTCTGCTGGTGGAAGTGTAGTAATGTGTTGGGTCCGCGGCTGGCGGTGTGAATGTTTTGTATGTGTCACATGTATGAAAGGTGTATGAATGGCCTGTAAAGAGGTTGGTGCCTTGTCGTGGCTTTACAGCTCACGAGCTGAGTCAATGGTTCTGTTTCTTGTCCTTTCCATTATTAACAGTGTATTTCATTTTTGTGAAATCACTTGCTAATACAATGGTATATACTGAACCATCACTCACCCTCGTGCCAAATCCAACCAGTATGTATGCGTGTGTGTTTGAAAACTTGAGGTCTGTGTTTTTTTTGTTTTTTTTTAAGCTGGACGCACCTTGTCACTTTTTTTGTAAATGTTGTGATGTGTAGATTTTGTGCCTGGTGGTGTGAATGGTCTTCTGTGTGTCTGGTATGAAAGGTGTGTGAATGGCCTTAAAAGCGGTTGGTGCCTTGAAGTGGCTTTACAGCTCACGAGCTGCGAGTCATTGGTTCAGTTTTTTTGTCCATGTAATTGACAGTGTATTTCATTTTTGTGAAATCTCTTGTTAATTTAATTATATATACTGAACCATCACTCGCCCTCGTGCCACATCCAACCAGTATGCGTGTGTGTTTGAGGAATAGATGGCTGTGCAGGTTTGTTTGTTTTTTTGTCTCTCTGCCAAGGTGTACATTCCGCCTACAAATAACCTGCCAAATGTAGATATTGTTAAACCCATGGGACTACATGGTGATGTCTCTCTGGTGAAATCTAACAATTAATTTTATCCACAGTGTCCAGCAAAACTCACAATGTTCGTCATATTTTCCTTGCAATATTGCACCCAAATTGACATGCTGCACAAGTAAACAACTAATGTTGACAAAACAAATTGGTTTAGCTAGGGGGGGGTCACATGATTTTTTCACTCCTTCCTCGGTTGCCATTTAGGGAAACCTAGCAAACCCACACTTTTTTGGAAAGTAGACACCCGGCGGCTTTCAAGGGGGTATGGCTTGCGTGTATCCTCCAACGTTCCTTTTCTCAGAATCCCTAGAAAACTTTAAATGTAGCAGAATTTTTTTTTAAACATTTTTGTGTGTAAAAGTGTGGTATTACTTTCCACCCACCCAGCGTTCCCCCAGGTCTCCCGAAAAAAATGGTACCTCACTTGCCTGGGTCTGCCTACTGCCTGCGACAGGAAACAGCGCAAAACGCATCGTGGTCGCACCTCAATTTCGCTTTGAATACTGGCCCTTTTTTGGCAAAGTACCTACCTTTTGTTTTTGAACCCTACTGCTGCCGGCACCTAGAGAAACTTTGCAAACCTATACATTTTTGAAAACTAGACACCCTCGGGAATTCAGGTTGGGGTGACTCGTTTGCCTCCCACCAGGTTCTGTTACCCAGAATCCCTTGCAAATCTAAATAAGTCACAAACAAAACGCATTTTCCTCACATTTCTGTGGTGGAAAGTTCTGGAATCTGTGTGTATCAACAAATTTCCACCCACCCAGCGATCCCCCAGGTCTCCTGAAAAAAATGGTACCTCACTTGCCTGGGTCTGCCAAGTGCCTGCAACAGGAAACAGCGCAAAACGCAACGTGGTCGCACCTCAATATCACATTGAAAACGGGCCCTTTTTTGGCAAAGAGGCTACCTTTTGTTTTTGAACCTAGCTCTGCCGGCACCTAGGGAAACCTAGCAAACATATCCATTTTTGAAAACTAGACACCCAGGGGAATTCAGGATGGGGTGACTCGTTTGCCTCCCACCAGGTTCTGTTACCCAGAATCCCTTGCAAAGCTAAAAAAATCACAAACAAAACGCATTTTCCTCACATTTCTGTGGTGGAAAGTTCTGGAATCTGTGTGGATCAACAAATTTCCACCCACCCAGCGTTCCCCCAGGTCTCCCGATAACAATGGTACCTCACTTGCGTGGGTAGGCATAGTGGCTGCAAAAGGAAAAGGGCCAAATCGTAGGGTGGAGACTTAAAAATGACCTTTAGCAAAATGTACCTTCTTTTTTTGGGGGGGGGGGCTGATTTTTTGGCCCGGGGCTCGGCGGGCATCTTTGAAAACTACCAAACCCAAACAGTTCTGAAAACTAGACACCCGGGGGAGTCCAGGGAGGTATGGCATGTGTGGGTAATGGAGCAAGTATTCGCATGTTACGCAACTTGCTTGTATTAAAGAACCTCAAATAACCTTAATTTTTTATCTACTAGTAAAATTCTTTATTGTTTGATTATTTAAAATCTTACAATACTTCCATTCAACAAACATTTTCAGTTTATATAGTACGATTCAATAAAAATGTTTTAATCAATCCGTTTGGTCTTACTAATATTGCACATATTACACTATGCTGGGTGTCCCAGTGAAGCTTGCCTGTGTGTTTACTAACATTAAGACGCTTGCCTCTAAAATGGCCGTTGCTTTGCGGGAATTTAGTCTGCGCATGCGTCGGTCATACCCATGTGATGTGACGCACTCGCAGTTCTGGTGGGAATTTGTTGCTCATGCGCAATACAGCTAAAATGGCCGCTTTGTTTTCTCATATGCTCTATGCTTCCATTGCCGCTTTTGCAAAGCTGTCTGTTCTGCACTTACCCTAATGCTATAGTTATTATAAAGTAAGGGGTGTAGTAAAGCCAATCATGGTATACAGTGTACTCATTTTTTCTGTGTTTCTAAATTGTTTTCGCTTTCTTTTCATGTATCGCATTCTTTGAGCCTGAGAGGCGCTTGTTACTCCATATTTGAAGCTCATATGGTCCCAGTCACGTGATGGGGGAAAAGAAAGTCATGCAGCAGTGGAACTCAGCCAGCTGGCAGCCGAAGCCTAGATGCTCATGAGAATCGACCTGTAACCCAGCGGAACGAAGCTGAACTGTACCTGCAATTGCAACAATTGTATTAAACTACTGTGTACCCTATTGTACTCTGTAAATCTTATGCCATGGGAACTGGAATGTAAGGGGTGGGTACGAAAATTGAATATTAAGCCTGAGAAAGTCTAAAATGTATGTGGTGTGATGATCTAACCTCCTCCTTTGGCCAATCAGAAGTTGGGGATCCTTTCACTTGCAACATTGGTGGGTGGTACACTGACCCGAAAACAGTATAACTAGCCTAGGTTTAGCTAGAGAAATTGTCCGGCTTGTCCGAATAGCTGACCTGTCACTGACCCAACGCATTCTATAGGTGACTGATACAGAAGAGCTGCGGAGCACTCGGTCCGTATTTTCCACAGACCCAGTCGGGGTTTTGGGGAACCTTAAGTGCTGGCGAAGCACTTTGCTGGGAGATTCGAGAACCCAATCGGGGTTGTTGGCAGATTCCTTGCAGAGAGGGAGTAGAGCAGGCGTTGCAACCGAAGCTGCAGGTTTTGGTCGTACCCTTTGGTGAACCCGGTCCTGATCCTAATCCTGGGGTTATCCTGTCCTGACTGTCCTTGAGCTGTACCTGCTCGCCTACTGGCAACCTAAGTCCTTGAGGGTCCTTTCCTGCCTTTTCCAACTAACCCGTGGCCAGGGTTGGTCTTCATTCTGTCCTAGGTAAATATAAATTCTACGTGGGTGTTTGTCTATCTAAACTCTCTCTCCAGTCTCAAATAAAGCATAATTGCCTACGTCCTTTTCCCTGTCTCTCTATAAATTCGACTTTCATGCAAATTTGTCTATTAGCATGTTCCACTTTTCTCCCTACCTTTAGTCAATTACTGATTTGTTTGCATATATAGTATGTTCCATTCTTACCTTCCCTATAGAAAATAAGCACATCTTGATAAATCAAATTGCATAAGTTTTGTTTCCTCTGAACCGTTAGTGTATTTCAAAAGCTTACTTTGATTTGTATGTTCCCTTTCTTTACCCGCCTTTAGTACAATTGCGAAAGTCTGATTAATCTGAATAGCGTGTTCCTTATTTTTCCTTCCCTTTATTTCTGTTTCTAAATGATTCTTACTCCCATTCATAGCTATACAATATTTCTAATTCTAGTTCTAGATAGTTTGATCTGTGTAAATTTCATTCTCATGGCATATGAGGATTAGATAAAGGTGTTTAAAACTTCTTGAGTCTGTGGTTATTACAAAAGTATAAACATTATTCAATGGTATATGGTATTGTGTTGTCTACTTACTCCCAGAGCTAGCTCCTTGATCCATTGTGATCATAGGTACCTGTTTCGAGGATTGGTAAGTCAGGTACACGGTAAATAGAAAAGAAGTGAAACTGAATTACTGATAAGTGTGTGTAGGTTACCTGATTAAAGTATAAATGAAATTAGTATTCTTATGGGCCGAAGTGTGCACTATTTGGCAATAAAAGTTAGTCGGGTGACCTGCGCGCTCTATCAGTAATTTTCTGGTAGCAGTAGTATGGTTAAGGACTAGTTAAGATAGGTAGATAGGTTACTTGTTAATAACTGTATAAAATTTTATTGCTGCTAAAAAATGTTATTGCTGCTAAAAGTATCGATCGATCAAATGAAAAATTGCTTTGAAATGTTATGAAATGTTTTTTTTAAAATATTTTGATGAAATGCTGCTATATTGATTTATGTATTAACAACTCGTTAGTAATTGTTATATGTTGTCTGGAATGCCCGGGGGCAGAATAGCGGGTGGTGAGGAGAATCCACTTTGCAGAGAGGTCACTTACGTTGAGGAAAATTAGTGCATGGTTAGGCAGAACTGGAAGCGCTAATTAGGTTTTTCTGTATGAATAGTTGAATAAATGATAGCAACGACTTCGCTAATGAAACTTCAGTTGTGATATAACCTAGTAAGGGTCACACGAGAAGGAGTAGTAGGTTCATCGGAGCTTGAGTGACAGCAAAAGAGTTCGCTAGTGAAACTTTAGACTTAGTATATATCCCGAAAAGAGTGGATTAGTCAAAGAAGTAGCAGGTTCTCTAATGCTTGTGTGAAGGGTAGGCAGAAGGGTCTATCTGCAGTATATGAAAAGTAGACAGAAAAAGGTTTACTTGCAGTGAAACAAATCTTTCCTTTCTAGACACACGAGTACAGTGGCGAATGTTATACGTTGTAAATTAAATAGAGCACTTGCACTTTAAGAAATTAAGAGTGTGTACGTTACCTTGTAAAGGAGGGAGTCAGTCGCGGAGCTGCGCTGACATCACTCTGTGCTGCGATGGTATTGGTCGAAACAGCGGGTGTGTAACGGAGCTGGTATTGTAAAGGAGGGGTGAGCGCCGGAGCGTGAGAACGCGTCTCACGAAAAGGCCGCGCTCCCATTGGTCGAAATTATTTGCAACCACAGTGTTGATTGGTTGTTGAAAATTGAAAGACGCGATCGCATTGGAAGAAAATTAGTAAACAGAAGTACGTAATTCACGCACAAACTAGGTTTTACGAAGTATATGTGGTATCCAGAATTTTTACCTGATCCGAAATACTTAGGTTTTGGTAAGGATCAGATGCTAAGAGGCAGACCTTATAATATGTACGGATGCAAAAGAAAAATGACTCTCGTAGACAAGGTTAAAAATTACTTCAAGAAGGATAAACCCATCAAGACTAGAGAGGGTATAATCATTCCACCACCTAATACTCCCGCATCATTCATGTTATTTGACAAAGGGTATCATACCCGTGTATGGTTGGAAAATTGGGTGGAATATACCAAAGATGACTGAGTTTTAGCATTTCCTTTAGATGGTACCTTTAATGGTAGAATTTGGTTTAATTTAAGGACCCGAATGAATGATTTACATCCCAGACCAAGATTAACACAATATGAGGCTTTAGAAGAATGGGAGACGGAGGCCTTTGAGCGAGATAGACCTAGAATTGACAAAGGGATAAGCAAATGGTATCCGAAAATGCATGGAGAGGCAAAAGAAAAAAAATGAAGCAGTGGAGACAGAACATGATGATAGGACTATTTCCAGTACGTACTGTAGACGAACCCGTAATAGGAAAAAGGACAGAGAAAACACGACACTTAATGACTGCAGGTGATTCAGAAAATGAATACCTGGAGGATTTTTAATGAAAAGTCCACCGCCATATGATGTGGAGTCTAGGTCCTTGAGTACGAAAAATCCATTCTTTAGACCTCCCAGTAATAGAAGGGCGAGTGTATCTGATATGACAGGTCCAGGTTATAGGCCTAGTGGTAATGAGGGGTCGAGCATGCCTGATCCAACTGTTCCATGTTATAGGCCGTCTTGTGGTGAGGGACCAAGTATAACAATTCCAACTGCCCCAAATCTTTACCCTCCTTTGATTCCACAAGTAATACATGAAACCTCCATGGAAAAGGTTTTACAGGAACGAGAAAGAGAAGCTCTAGTTAAACAGAGAACTTATTCAAAAAATATCCCAGTTAAATTCAAGTTATGAAGCTCTGACAATTCCAGTAACTATTGGTCCAGTAGTCCCTCTTTACGGGGATAGACAGGCTAGTCCAAAGACTCCAGTTATTACACCAGCTGTGGTGCAGCCAAGAAAAGAGCCCTTAATAGTTGATGACCAGGCAAGTTAATGCGAGTCTGTAATTTCCCTAATGGATTTGCCCATAAGGGAACCAGAAGGTAGTTCACAGAGAACGAACACTCTGACTAGTGCAAGAGAAGTCCTGATAGAGTCATCTACAGGTACTCGAAGTGCCACAGTAGTGACTCCGGAAGAAATAGATCGATGGACCCGAGAGTTAGAAAAAATAAATCCTCAGCCAAAACCATTAGATATTTACAAGTTAAGAATAGAATTGGAAGAACTAAGGGCTGGGATCGTAGGACTAGACAGGCTGAACACCCTTAGTGAGGAAGAGTTACTATTCATTTGCAGAAGTATTACCAGAAACATCAGAGTGTTCCATGAGAAACTAATGGACACAGCAGCTAATATCGGAATAGACGTCAGCAGATCTAAAGTATTGCAAAAGCCCTACAGAGCAGAATTTTCAGACAAAGATTTAGAAAACATGAACGTGTCAGTAAAAAAGGTGCAGATAAGAGAATTGCTGAACCTGTTACAGAAATGGGGAGATTTAGAAAAATCGAAAGCCAGGTGGGCAAAGAAAAAGGAAGACAGTAGATCAAAACAAGCGTCTTCTGAATATGTCCTAAAAGAAGCTGACAAGGCAGAAAAATTATATCCTATGAGAGAAGTGCCAGGTGGAGATATGTACATGTCCCATGGTCCAGACAAGACATTGTGTCATTTACAAATGATTTCCCAAAATTACGAGAGAAACCTGTAGAATGGTACCGACAGGTCGAGTGATTTGTTAAAGTTCAAAAATGCCTCCTGAAAGATTTAGATGGGTTTTTTGACATTGTAGTTCCCGTAGATTTGTGGACAGAATGTAAAACTGCTGTTTTTTGGCCAAGTGAAGAATACGCCAGAGACTCAAAAACAGGAGCTTCTTCAGCAGAGGTGATGAGGAAATAGGACCAGGTGATATTGTACCTGAAAGGAAAGGTGCCTGCTAAAGAAACAGATTGGACCCGAATAGATAGAACTACCCAGAATAGAGATGAAACTGTGCATTCCTATTATGAACGGTTGTTACAAGTGTTCAAAACGTATAGTGGCCTAGATAACATTGAAATGAAGGACATGACCCACTTCATTTATCGATTCGTGTTAGGGTTAAGACTAGGCATGGGCGGAAAATCCGTTCCGCTCGTGGATTTTGCGGATTTTCGGGAAATCCGCAATCCGCGAGATTCGCGAATCTCCCGCAAAATCTGCAAATCCGCGAGCAGCGGATTTTGCTCGCACTGCTCGCACTGTTCGCGTGAGTTCGCGTGAGTTCGCGCCCCGCGAATAAGTGCAAAATTGCAGAAATACGATCTTAGCAAAACTGAAAGTAACTACTTACCAGGTTCAAAAGTTCAGGCTCATCATTAGTAGCCATTTCCTGTAGTGCTTCCTGAGGGGCCCCTCCAGAGTTCAGTTGCCAGTTGAAACTATTATGTGACCCTGCTCTGAACCTCAGAATAGTTACACATATGCCACAAAGGTCCTGAATTACAGCTAAGGGAGACAAGCAGGAGCCAGGCTGGAAGTTAAAATCCATTAATCAGCCCCTAATTCATTATTGTCAGTTGGGGCAGGGCAGGTGTTGTAACTAATTTTGCAACAATGAAAGCACTTAGCAAGTGCAAAAGATCACTAATCAGGGCGCACTAAGGAAGCAGGTGCCAGCTAAAAAAATATTCTGTGACACATTAATCAGCCCCAAATTAATTCAGGTCACTTGAGGCAGGGAAGGTGTGCTTTGCCGAAAATAATGTACACTGGACAACCAGAGGGTGTGGTGATGAAACAGAGGGTGGCATGGGTGGGCCAGAGGGTGGCATGAGTAGTCAGAGAGTGGCAGTGGTGACAGAGTGGCAGTGATGAAGAAGAGTGTCCCAAACAGGCTGGACACGTAGAAACAACAAGTTCGCGAAACTTGCGACCCGACAGGTAAGTTCGCAATTTGCGAAAGTGTACAAAACCCTCGCGAACTGGCAGAAACACGGGCGAACACAAAAAAAAAAAAATCCGCAAATTCACGGGAATTCGCGGATTTTGCGGATTGCGAATCCGCAAATCCGCAAAATTCGCGAACGCGAGATCCGCAAAATTCGCTCATGCTTAGTTAAGACCTGATATTTCCCAATGGATAAAAGACAATAAAATCTGTTGGCAAGCTAAGCCTATTGATGAAGTCCTGAAGTAAATATTGTGAAGATGAGTTGGAAAATAAACGAAAGGAAATAAAAGAAAAAGTTATGTGGGCACAAGTAAAACTGGCAGAGCACCAAGAACAGCAGTTAAGCAAAATGACAAATACTCAGAATCAGAACCCTGGGGGTGGAGGAAAGCCCAGAGTAAAGATGAGCAGAGAAGAAGCACAAAAGAAATTCCCCTGTCACGGGTGCGGGAAGATAGGGCACTGGAGGGACGAGTGAAGGCTGTGCAGAATGATAATGTGCCAAATAATGATTTAAATCCGCAGGCGCAGAATGAGGGACCACGAAAGACACAGCAACAGGTAAAACAGAATCAGTTGCCTCGTGCACCTAGACCAAACTATAGGAACAAAGCACAACAGGGTGAGGAAGTAGAAGTATGGGAAGGAAAGGAGGATAGAAATGCAGCAACTTCGTAATTTTTGTTGAATGATACATTCCTCTGTGATTAACCCTACTGACGGTGCCTGAGGGGGGAGGACGAAGAGTGCGTGCTTGGCGCCTCCTTGCCGGTAGACCAGTCAGGGCCATACATTGAAGGAAAGGTTGAAGGAAATGACGTCACCTTTCAGTTGGACACTGGTGCTACCCGTTCTACTGTGAGAACAGCAGACGTTCCAAACCTACCTCTCTCGGGAGAAGCAATCCAAGTAGTGGGTGTTTCTAATCAATTAATTAGTACCCCAGTTACCGAGCCCATGGAGATCACAATAGGCAACTTCAAAGAAATGCACAGATTTGTTGTCTGTGATTCCAGTCCTGTGAACTTACTAGGACAAGATTTGCTGTGCAAAACGAACTGTACCATCTTTTGCACACCAAAAGCCGTCAAAATACAAACCCCAGATGAAGACGGGATTTACAAATTAATGATAATAAGACCTGACTCAGAAATCAAAAGACTAACAATACAAGACTTACCTGAAGAACTCCAGCAGACAGTGAAACCAGAGGTATGGGATTTTACGGGAAAAGATGTAGGACTAATGGCAAATGTTGACCCAATTAAAATATCCATAAAAAAGATGCAGTTTACCCAAATACTAAACAGTATAAAATGAGTGCAGAGGTAAAAGCAGGGGTTGCCATTGAAATAAAAAGATTGTTAGAAGCAAACATCATACAAAGGGTAATGAGCAGTCCTTGTAATTCGCCCATAATTGGAATCAAGAAACCTAGTGGAAAGTACAGGGTAGTGCAGGACCTGCGCAAGGTTAAAATGGTCGTCCCTTGCGGTCCCATTGTGCCGAACCCTGCAGTGATTCTGTACCAAATTCCATGGAATGCTGGATGGTTTACCGTCATTGAACTATGCCACGCATTCTTTTCAATTCAATTACATCCAGACAGCAAATTTCTTTTCTCATTTGAATTCGACAGTCATGTTTACGTCTGGAATCGTGTCCCTCAGGGGTACACAGAGTCCTTCAATTTTCAATCAGATTTTGAAAAAGTGCCTTGAATCTTTGGTCTTACCTGGAGAATCAGTTCTAGTGCAATACATAGATGACCTCTTGGTGGTGTCTAAAAGTCGGAAAGACTGTGTTGTTGACACCATTGCCTTACTGAACCATTTAGGTGAAGGAGGACATAAAGTATCACCAGACAAACTACAGTTTTGTACCTCCTAAGTAAAATATCTGGGACACCAGATAGAGAGAGGTATCAGGAAGGTTACCACAGAAAGAATTAGAATAATTCGAAACATGGAACTACCAAATACTCGGAAAGAAATCAGAATGTTTCTTGGAGTTGTAGGATACTGTAGGCAGAGGATTGTGGGATTTGCAGTCCTAGCAAGACCATTAATAAAATTGACAAAGAAAGGAGCAAAAGACACAGTGGAGTGGGATGATGAAAGCATGTCAGCTTTTACAAAGCTACGCGAATGTCTCTGCACAGCTCCCGCATTGGGAATGCCTGACTACTCGAAAGACTTTGCACGGTTTTGTGACACCCGAGACAATTGTGCACTTTCAGTCCGAACTCAAATGCATGGTTTGACTAGACGTCCAGTGGCATATTTTTCCACTACCTTGGATCCAGTGGCTGCTGGATTACCTGGATGCCTGAAAGCAGTAGCTGCAACTTGCATGAGTCTAGAACAGAGTGAATCCATCATTATGGGACATCCTGTAACTGTGTATGTTCCACATGCAGTTGTAATCTTACTGACCCGAACCAAAACACAGTATCTCACACCTAGTCGGCTGCCTAAGTACGAGAGAATTCTAGTGGGTGCAGCAAATGTAACCATTACTCGATGTAACATACTGAATCCAGCTACCCTATTACCAAATTCACTGATTGCAAAAGCAAAAGGAGAGGTCGAGCATAATTGCATTGATCTGACTGAGTTTAGTACAAAACCCCGCTCAGACATCAAGGAAATGCCCCTGCCTATAGAAGAATTCGAGCTGTTTGTAGATGGCTAATGTCTGAGACATGAGGATGGAGGCCTAAGCGCTGCCTATGCTGTGTGCACGATAGCACGTCCAGTAGAAGCATCTTATTTATTTGGAGTAAAGTCTGCACAAGTAGCCAAATTGGTTGCATTGTCAAGAGCCTGTAAATTTGAGAAAAACAAGAGAATAACCATATACACTGACAGCCAGTATGGTTATGGGGTTGTGCATAACTTTGGCCAGTTGTGGCTGCAAAGAGAATTTGGGACTTCTTCGGGTACTCCTATCCGAAACGGAAAAGTTGTACAAGAACTACTGGAAGCAATCCAGTTACCTAAAGAATTGGCAGTGGTCAAGTGTGCTGCTCACAAATCTGGTGATGACAATGTGTCAGCAGGTAATCGATATGCTGACCGACTGGCCCAACATTGTGCACGACATAAAATGTCAGTCAATATCAAATTGGGGGGAGGCGGAAACAGCTGCCAACTTATGGTGTTTGAAGATGTACAAACATGGGAAGAACTAAGAGATTTTCAGAAGGCAGCCGGACCAAAGGAAAAGAGAAGATGGAGAAAGTTTGGTTGTCAGCAAAGGAGTGAGGATGGTGTCATTGTTTATACTGATGGTATGCCTGTGTTGCCAGACAGCTTGCTTGCTCCTATGGCCAGGTTAATACATGGAAATGCACATGTAGGAAGAGATGCGATGGTCCGTGTCTTCAGGCAGACATGGTTCAATTCGAAATTCAGGAACATAGCAGAGGCACTCTGCCAGAGGTGCTTGACATGCCAGCAATACAATCCCGGAAAGAAAACAGTCGTTTTACCAGGTAAAATTGGGAAAGCAGAAGGCCCTTTTATCAGATTATAAATTGACTTCATTCAGTTACCCCCCTGTCGAGGAATGAAGTACGTCCTTGTCATTGTTTGCCTATTTTCAAAGTGGGTAGAAGCTTATCCTGCAAGAAAGAATGATAGCATCACTGTAGCTAAATTGTTACTAAGGGAACTAATACCTAGGTACGGTTTTCCAGTCACAATTGAATCAGACAGAGGTGGGCATTTCCAGAATGAAATAATAAGCCAAATCTGTGAAGCATTCAAAATTACCCAAAATTGCACTGTGCATATCGCCCAGAGGCTTCTGGAGTGGTAGAACAACTGAATGACACTATCAAGTCCAGATTAGGAAAGATGTGTGAATCCACTGGAATGCAATGGATAGATGCTTTGCCCCTTGTCTTGATGGGACCGGAAGACAGGCCTGAGCCCCCACGAGATTGTGATGGGAAGAGTAATGCGACAAGCATGGGTGCCAGGACACAAACTGATAAACATTTCTGATGACTTGGTGCTAGAGTACTGCAAGCAACTGGGTGACCAAGTACGTTCTATCTCTCACCAGATTGGGGAAGACGCCGTCGCCAGGCCAGCAACTCCAGCCCATAATCTGAACCCTGGTGATTGGGTTGTACTAAAGAAGCACACCCGGTAGAGTTGTCTTGCACCGAAGTGGGGAAAGAAAAAACAAGTGATTCTTGTTACCACAACAGCAGTGAAGTGTGCGGGTGTGCCACGGTGGATCCATGCCTGCCATACAAAGAAGGTGACAGAAGACGAAGAAAAAACTGAGGCTGAAGGTTGTGCAGCTGAGGGGTCTCCTGAAATTGGTCCTGAAGTAGCTGAAGAAGAACAACCGAGCACCAGTCAAGATGATTGGGTCCCAGTAATCGACCTGACATTCGATCCAATAAGAACCAGAAGACAGACCTACTTAGATAGAGAGTGGGATAGTGAGGACGAGACAGGTATAGACGAAGATAATCAGATCATCGAAATCCACGTCAAAACAGATGATGAAGGTCAGATAGGGACAGAACAGGTTTTCGAAACACCTCAAAGAACTCGTGAGACTGAAAAGGGACAGATAGAAAATAGGGCGGAAGTTCAATCGGAAGAAAATCAAAGGTTCGAAGTGCTTGAACAGGATCAGATAGAAATAGATAAATGTGTTCAGGAAGAAGAAATTGAAACAAAACAAAGCCAAATACAGCATATACCTGAACCAGGCCAGCTTAGTGACCAGGCAGAAGAAACTGACCTAAGACCTGGAACTAGTCAGACAGATAGGGAAGAAGAAAACATAGAAGCAGATGTGCCACAACTGAACGAAAATAAAAGAGCATTTGAAGAAAGCCAAATAACAGTGCCAGTTAAAAGATTCAAGAAAAAGAATAGAGAACCAAGATTTGTCAAAAGACTGAGACTGAGACTAAAAACTGTAGAGGAAAAACTTGAGCAAGCGAATCAAGACTCCAGTGAAACTGACCTGTCTGGAGAAAAACCTAAGAGAAGAAGTCCCCAAATAAAGAAACTTAACAACAAATTACAGAATCCTGAATGGACTTATCTGGTGTTGGAGGAATTTGAAAATCTTGATATAAGTGATGAAAGTGATGAAGAACTGATTGCTGACCAGGCTTCCGAAGAAGAGAAACCAACCTGAACGTTGCCCTGTGTAAGCAACCAGTGCAAAGT
This sequence comes from Lissotriton vulgaris, assembly GCF_964263255.1. Lineage (NCBI taxonomy): Eukaryota > Metazoa > Chordata > Amphibia > Caudata > Salamandridae > Lissotriton > Lissotriton vulgaris. Next base: position 255,754,910 of record NC_141687.1, read on the forward strand.
TACAAAGAGGGGTTGAAAAACTTCTTTTGAGCCAAAATGGCTGATTCCAATGTGAATGGAAGACCTAGACGCAATTGTTGTAAAACATGCTGCAAGGTATGTTTGTGTAGTATAGCTTTAGTACTGATATTATGGATAGGACTAACAATTACTATTCCTTACATGATGAGTAAAGATACTAATCTGTACCCTACTAAAATAGTGACAAAGGACACAGAAGAACTGCAAACGAAAGAGACACCACAAAGTGTAGAAAGACCTGAGAAAACACTTAGCCTTAGACAAACTGGTATGGACTTAGATGCATCAGATGAGGGAGGACTACATTATCACAGAATAAAGAACATAACTCATTTAAATGTATTTCCAGACCTGTTAGTACACTACGTAGAAGCAATGGAAATAGAGGACTGTTACGTTTGTATGAAGCTACCTACTTCAGTAGCTGAGGGGGTGACCTATCATCATTTACCACTAACATATGGAATTTCCTGTAGTATTTTAGCTAGTTTGTTCTACAAAAGAGGACCGTTCCAGTACTATTATTCTAACTCAGACGTAATCTTTTCTGAACTTCCTATACGTGGAAATCTGAATCCTGTACATACTAAGAGTGATGTTACACGTTATATGGGAGAATACTTTCTAACAATAGGTACAATAGATTTAGGTGAAGCACAGAGATAACTTAACCTGTTCATTACATGAACAAGAGAAAATGTTTCTAAACATGGCAGAGAAAAGAAGAGAAAGTTTCCAAAGAAAAGCGAATGATAAAAGACAGAAAACTCCCAAGTGGGCTGAAAACATGGGGAGCACCTCAAATGGTGGAGCTAATCCTGCTTTGTTGCTGGATTTCGAAAGGAAAGGGAAACTTTGTCTTCACAGAGAAAAGACTAGTTATTAAACATATTCATTGGTTCCAGTGAATGCGAACACAATTACAAGGTAATTGGAGGTTGGGGTTTCAAAAATGGGTCAGAACCTGTGTTTCCCGGAATTTATTAAATATGTGGAAACAAGGCTTAGTTCAAATTGCCAGATCACTGGTATGGAAGCAGTTATTTTGGAATTGTCTTCCCAAAGATATACCATGTGAATGAAGTCGCTGGAAGCAATGAAAATACTAATGGATTAGTACGTAGTAAAAGAGAAAGTGTAGAAGAAATATTAGGCGATATACTTAGTGCATTGATACCTGCAGTGGGAGTGACTCTGAATACACACAGAATCTGCAAATTATCTACAGTAGTAGATCGTTTATCAACTGACACTGCTGCAGGTTTCCTGATGGTCAATACCGAAATGGTTGCGATCAGATCTATGGTTTTACAAAATCGACTTGCTCTTGACACCCTATTGGCAAAAGAGGGCGGTGTCTGCAAAATATTGAAAGTGCAACATTGTTGCACTTATCTTCCTGACAAAAGCATTGAAATTAAGAAATATGTGAGAAACATAACTAATTTGGAAAAAGAGCTCAAACCACTGGAGGTTGACAGTGCCTGGAAGAGACTAACTGATGGTCTCTCCTCTGTAGGTAATTGGTTTTCTAACCTAGGTAAAAGTCTTGTGAGTAAAATACTGATGCCAATAGCAGGAATAAGTTTAATTGTGCTGATCATAATTATTCGTTGTAACTGTCGAAAACACAAAAAGAAGTATGCTTTGAATAAGAGAGGAATGAAACGGAATGTTGATGAACTCGAATTAGAAGAACTGAATAATCAAATTTACAAAAGAGCAAAGAATTTCCATCCTAATAAGGATGCAGGGAAAAGGCTGAAAAAAACGTTTGAAGAAATTGAATTGGGTGATATGTGAAAAGTTGGCATCTGGTTCCATTAATAGTGATGATAGTAAATATCATCAAAGAGGGGATTGATGGAGCAAGTATTTGCATGTTACGCGACTTGCTTGTATTCAAGAACCTCAAATAACCTTAATTTTTTAATCAATCCGTTTTGTTTTACTAATATTGCACATATTACACTGCACGGGGTGTCCCAGTGAAGCTTGTCTATGTGTTTACTAACATTAATACGCTTGCCTCTAAAATGGCCGCTGCTTTGCGGGAACTTAGTCTGCGCATGCGTCTGTCATACCCATTCATGCGCAATACAGCTAAAATGGCTGCTTTGTTTTCTCATATGCTCTATGCTTGCATTGCCGCTTTTGCAAAGCTGTCTGTTCTGCACTTACCCTAATGCTATAGTTATTATAAAGTAAGGGGTGTAGTATAGCAAATCATGGTATACAGTGTATTCATTTTTTCTGTGTTTCTAAATTGTTTTCACTTTCTTTTCATGTATCGCATTCTTTGAGCCCGAGAGGCGCTTGTTACTCCATATTTGAAGCTCAAATGGTCCCAGTCACGTGATGGGGGAAAAGAAAGTCATGCAGCAGTGGAACTCAGCCAGCTGGCAGCCGAAGCCAAGATGCTCATGAGAATCGACCTGTAACCCAGCGGGACGAAGCTGAACTGTACCTGCAATTGCAACAATTGTATTAAACTACTGTGTACCCTATTGTACTCTGTAAATCTTATGCCATGGGAACTGGAATGTAAGGGGTGGGTACGAAAATTGAATATTAAGCCTGAGAAAGTCTAAAATTTAGGTGGTGTGATGATCTAACCTCCTCCTTTGGCCAATCAGAAGTTGGGGATCCTTTCACTTGCAACATTGGTGGGTGGTACACTGACCCGAAAACAGTATAAGTAGCCTAGGTGTAGCTAGAGAAATTATCCGACTTGTCCGAATAGCTGACCTGTCACTGACCCAACGCACTCTATAGGTGACTGATACAGAGAGCTGCGGAGCACTCTGTCCGTATTTTCCACAGACCCAGTCGGGGTTTTGGGCAACCTTAAGTGCTGGCGAAGCACTTTGCTGGGAGATTCGCGAACCCAATCGGGGTTGTTGGCAGATTCCATGCAGAGAGGGAGTAGTGCAGGCGTTGCAACCGAAGCTCCAGGTGTTGGTCGTACTCTTTGGTGAACCCGGTCCTGATCCTAATCCTGGGGTTATCCTGTCCTGACTGTCCTTGAGCTGTACCTGCTCGCCTACAGGCAACCTAAGTCCTTAAGGGTCATTTCTCACCTTTTCCAACTGAACCCGTGGCCAGGGTTGGTCTTCATTCTGTCCTAGGTAAATATAAATTCTACGTGGGTGTTTGTCTATCTAAACTCTCTCTCCCGTCTCAAATAAAGCATAATTGCCTACGTCCTTTTCCCTGTCTCTCTATAAATTCGACTTTCATGCTAATTTGTCTATTAGCATGTTCCACTTTTCTCCCTACCTTTAGTTCATTACTGATTTGTTTGCATATATAGTATGTTCCATTCTTACCTTCCCTATAGAAAATAAGCACATCTTGATAAATCAAATTGCGTAAGTTTCGTTTCCTCTGAACCGTTAGTGTATTTCAAAGCTTACTTTGATTAGTATGTTCCCTTTCTTTACCCGCCTTTAGTACAATTGCGAAAGTCTGATTAATCTGAATAGCGTGTTCCTTATTTTTCCTTACCTTTATTTCGGTTTCTAAATGATTCTTACTCTCATTCATAGCTATAAAAGATTTCGAATTCTAGTTATAGATAGTTTGATCTGTGTAAATTTCATTCTCATGGCATGTGACGATGAGGAGGATTAGATAAAGGTGTTTAAAACTTCTTGAGTCTGTGGTTATTACAAAAGTATACACATTATTCAATGGTATATGGTATTGTGTTGTCTACTTACTCCCACAGCTAGCTCCTTGGTCCATTGTGATCATAGGTACCTGTTTCGAGGATTGGTAAGTCAGGTACACGGTATATAGAAAAGAAGTGAAACTGAATTACTGATAATACTGTGTAGGTTACCGGATTAAAGTATAAATTAAATTAGTATTCTTATGGGCCAAAGTGTGCACTATTTGGTAATAAAAGTTAGTCGGGTGACCTGCGCGCTCTATCATGGGTCCCCCAACGTTTTCCAACCCAGAATTCCCTGCAAACCTTAAAGTTAAATGATAAAACCACTTTTCCATACATTTTTGCGTGGGATGTCCGTGCCGGCACAAATGTCCTACCACCCAGCGTTCCCCTTGTTCTCCCGAGTAAAATGATACCTCACTTGTATGGGTGGGCCAAAGGCCTGTGACTAGGATGACTCCAAAACAGTAAAATTCTCTGTGCTTAATTTGTCAGCCCCAAAAGCTACAATTTCTTAAAAATAAATTTTTGGCATGTTCTGCTTTGGCCCACCCACACAAGTGGGGTATCATTGTACTCGGGGGAACAAGGGGGACGCTGGGTGGTAGGACATTTGTGCCGGCACAGAGATCCCACGCAAAAATGTATGGAAAAGTGTTTTTTTTTACCTAATTTTAAGGTTTGCAGTGAACTCTGGGTAGGAAAACGTTGGGGGACCCACGCATGCCATACCTCCCTGGACTCCCCCGGCTGTCTAGTTTTCGGAACCCAGGTAACCCCTCTTGCAAAAGCTGGTGGTTTTGCCTATGTGAAAAACACCAGCTTTTGCAAGAGGGGTTACCTGGGTTTTTGGCCCCGTGCTAGACGGCCATCTAGGGAAACCTATCAAACCCACACATTTCTGAGAAGTAGACACCCGGGGGCTTCCAAGGAAGTATGGCTTGCGTTGTTCCTCCAACGTTCCTTTACCCAGAATCCCTTGCAAACCTCAATTTTAGCAGAAAAAATCAGATTTTTCACACATTTCTGTGTGGGAAAGCGTGGCATCACTGGGCTCACAAAAATTTCCTCTCACCCAGCGTTCCTCAAGGTCTCCCGATAAAAATGGTACCTCACTTGCGTGGGTAAGCATAGTGGCTGCAAGAGGAAAAGGTCCAAATCGTATGGTGGAGACTTAAATATTACCTTTAGCAAAACTACCTTGTTTTTTTGGGGGGGGGGGGGGGGGGGGGGGGGGGGCGCACCTGAGTTTTTGGCCCGGGGCTCTGCGGCCATCTTTGGAAACTACCAAACTCAAACAGTTCTGAAAAGTAGACACCCGGGGGAGTCCAGGGAGGTATGGCATGCGTGGGTCCCCCAACGTTTTTCTACCCAGAATTCCTTGCAAACCTTAAAATTAGGTAAAAAAAACACTTTCCCATATATTTTTTCGTGGGATCTCCGTGCCGACACAAATATCCTACCACCATGCGTTCCCCTTGTTCCCCTGAGTAAAATGATACCTCACTTGTGTGGGTGGGTCAAAGCAGAACAGGCCAAAAATGTACTTTTAAGAAATTGTAGTTTTTGGGGCTGTCAAATTAAGCACATAGAATTCTACTGTTTTAGGGTCATCCTAGTCACAGGCCTTTGGCCCACCCACACAAGTGAGGTATCATTTTACTCGGGAGCAAAAGGAAAAGGGCCAAATCGTACTGTGGTGACTTAAAAAATACATTTAGCAAAACTATTTTCTTTTTGGGGGGGGGGGGAACCTGAGTTTTTGGCCCAGGGCTCGGCGGCCATCTTTGGAAACTACCAAACCCAAACAGTTCTGAAAACTAGACACCCGGGGGAGTCCAGGGAGGTATGGCATGCGTGGGTCCCCCAACGTTTTCCTACCCAGAATTCCATGCGAACCTTAAAATTAGGTTAAACAAGCACTGGCGTTGCCAATAGGTCTCGCAGTAGGAAAGTTGGAGCTATTGGTTTTGTAAATGACAAAGCCCTTTATGTATTTAAAATGATAACCAAAGTGAAAGGCATTGTTATTTGCAATTGTAATGGCTCCAACTGTCGTACTGCGAGACCTATTGGCAACGTGAGTGGTTTTTCGTGTGTGAGTGGCGTTGTGTGTGTGAGTGGCGTTGTGTGTGTGAGTGGCGTTGCGTGTGTGAGTGGCGTTGCGTGTGTGAGTGGCGTTGCGTGTGTGAGTGGCGTTGCGTGTGTGAGTGGCGTTGCGTGTGTGAGTGGCGTTGCGTGTGTGAGTGGCGTTGCGTGTGTGAGTGGCGTTGCGTGTGTGAGTGGCGTTGCGTGTGTGAGTGGCGTTGCGTGTGTGAGTGGCGTTGCGTGTGTGAGTGGCGTTGCGTGTGTGAGTGGCGTTGCGTGTGTGAGTGGCGTTGCATGTGTGAGTGGCGTTGCATGTGTGAGTGGCGTTGCATGTGTGAGTGGCGTTGCATGTGTGCGTAGTTGAGTGGCGTTGCGTAGTTGAGTGGCGTTGCGTAGTTGAGTGGCGTTGCGTAGTTGAGTGGCGTTGCGTAGTTGAGTGGCGTTGCGTAGTTGAGTGGCGTTGCGTAGTTGAGTGGCATTGCGTAGTTGAGTGGCGTTGCGTAGTTGAGTGGCGTTGCGTAGTTGCGTGGTGTTGCGTAGTTGCATGGCGTTGCGTAGTTGCGCGGCGTTGCGTAGTTGAGCGGCGTTGCGTAGTTGCGTGGCGTTGCGTAGTTGCGTGGCGTTGCGTAGTTGCGTGGCGTTGCGTAGTTGCGTGGCGTTGCGTGGCGTTGCGTAGTTGCGTGGCGTTGCGTAGTTGAGTGGCATTGCGTAGTTGAGTGGCGTTGCGTAGTTGAGTGGCGTTGCGTAGTTGAGTGGCGTTGCGTAGTTGAGTGGCGTTGCATGTGTGAGTGGCGTTGCATGTGTGAGTGGCGTTGCATGTGTGAGTGGCGTTGCATGTGTGAGTGGCGTTGCATGTGTGAGTGGCGTTGCATGTGTGAGTGGCGTTGCATGTGTGAGTGGCGTTGCGTTGTTGCGTGGCGTTGCGTAGTTGCGTGGCATTGCGGCGTTGCGTAGTTGCGCGGCGTTGCGTAGTTGCGCGGCGTTGCGTAGTTGCGCGGCGTTGCGTAGTTGCGCGGCGTTGCGTAGTTGCGCGGCGTTGCGTAGTTGCGCGGCGTTGCGTAGTTGAGCGGCGTTGCGTAGTTGAGCGGCGTTGCGTAGTTGAGCGGCGTTGCGTAGTTGAGCGGCGTTGCGTAGTTGAGCGGCGTTGCGTAGTTGAGCGGCGTTGCGTAGTTGAGTGGCGTTGCGTAGTTGAGTGGCGTTGCGTAGTTGAGTGGTTTTGCATGTGTGAGTGGCGTTGCGTTGTTGCGTGGCGTTGCGTTGTTGCGTGGCGTTGCGTAGTTGCGTGGCATTGCGGCGTTGCGTAGTTGCGCGGCGTTGCGTAGTTGAGTGGCGTGGCGTAGTTGAGTGGCGTTGCGTAGTTGAGTGGCGTTGCGTAGTTGAGTGGCGTTGCGTAGTTGAGTGGCGTTGCGTTGTTGCGTGGCGTTGCGTTGTTGCGTGGCGTTGCGTTGTTGCGTGGCGTTGCGTAGTTGCGTGGCGTTGCGTAGTTGCGTGGCGTTGCGTAGTTGCGTGGCGTTGCATGTGTGAGTGGCGTTGCGTAGTTGCGTGGCGTTGCGTAGTTGCGTGGCGTTGCGTAGTTGCGTGGCGTTGCGGCGTTGCGTAGTTGCGCAGCGTTGCGTAGTTGAGTGGCGTTGCGTAGTTGAGTGGCGTTGCGTAGTTGAGTGGCGTTGCGTAGTTGAGTGGCGTTGCGTAGTTGAGTGGCGTTGCGTAGTTGAGTGGCGTTGCGTAGTTGAGTGGCGTTGCGTAGTTGAGTGGCGCTGCGTAGTTGAGTGGCGTTGCGTAGTTGCGTGGCGTTGCATGTGTGAGTGGCGTTGCGTTGTTGCGTGGCGTTGCGTAGTTGCGTGGCATTGCGGCGTTGCGTAGTTGCGCGGTGTTGCGTAGTTGAGCGGCGTTGCGTAGTTGAGTGGCGTTGCGTGGTTGAGTGGCGTTGCGTGGTTGAGTGGCGTTGCGTGGTTGAGTGGCGTTGCGTGGTTGAGTGGCGTTGCGTGGTTGAGTGGCGTTGCGTGGTTGAGTGGCGTTGCGTGGTTGAGTGGCGTTGCGTGGTTGAGTGGCGTTGCGTGGTTGAGTGGCGTTGCATGTGTCAGAGGCTAAATGTAGCACAGGGAGACCTCCAGTGGTAAGACAATCAAAAACAACTTAGAAAACATTTGACAGTATGAAGAGATCAAACTCATGAACAAGCGTGATACACCTCAGCTAAAAATCATGATAAATAACAACACACATTAGAAGTGAAACTGCAAGTACAGAAGGACCAGCTTTGCTTGTTTAAAACTCCCACTTCAGGCAGATGAGTGTAATGTGTAAAGCGTCTTGTGCACATGAGCAGATCGGAGTCTGGAAGCAAATACAAAGAAGAGGAATGACTGAGGCGCATTGGTGTGAAGCACATCAAAGGGCTTCTCCTCCCCTAATTAGCCGTTCTGGGGAAACTGAAAGTACGGCCGGCCTGCGGCCGGCCATGAATAATTAGGGGAGGAGAAGCCCTTTGATGTGCTGGGCTGGCTGGCCCTGAATGCGCGTGCATGTTATCACGTGGTTCACGGGCACTGCAAGAAAACCGCGGCTGAAAGCCCTTTGGTTTGAAGAGAAAATAGCCGACTTGAATTCTCCCCATTTCCCATTCCTGCGGAATGGTAAAGGCTCGACCTAAAAACCACTTTTCCATACATTTGTTTGTGGGATCTCCGTGCCGGCACAAATTACCTACTACCCAGCGTTCCCCTTGTTCTCCCGGTTAAAATGATACCTCACTTGTGTGGGTGTTACTGGGTATAGGGTATGGTGTGACCAGACGTTTATTTAATGCCAAGAGAATCCGATCATCACGTGAGCAACTTAAAAGTAAAGAAAGCAACAAGAAGTAAAAATTTAAAACATCTTACTCTGGTTTTCTTAATGTAGGATGGTCAATTACTCTTCTGAACTAAAACTCAATATGCCATTTTTCATCACCACAAATAGCTGCCACAAAATCTGTGTCTAGAGGGGTGATCAAAAAATTACCAAAATATTGATGCAAGGCTACCAACGGCATTTTGAGATCCCCACAAGTTTCTCCGCCACCAATCAATGCCCTATTTAGAAACTGTCCGCAAGATGTGCTTATGAGCTCACCTTTGACTTGGTCCAAGCATGACAAGTGAAATTTAATACTGCATATGTCGACCCTAAAATGGCACACGTGCTAATGTTATGTTAGAAGAATTTATCTAGAGCTCGTTCACCCAGGAGTTTCATGGCGCTGAGAGGGACAGGAGGCAGGTGAATTAGAAGAGAGCCGTCCTTCATGGGAAATCTGTTGAATTGCTACGGTTTCAGGATTTTTCTGAATCCTAGGTAGTTCGGCTCATGGCGAAATTCCATTGGAAGGGAATTCCACAGAGAGGGTCAAGGGCAGCAAAGCTTCGGCCTCCTGCTCTTTGTTTGCGGAAACGCATTCTAGTAAGAATAGTCACGCTGAGATCTCAAGGCACATGGCAGGTTATTCCTTTTAATTCTGGAATGCAAATGCAACAAAGGCTAAAATGCATACTTGGTCACCAGTTTCATGATCCCTAGTACAGTGGCAAAAGAACACTAGAGATAAAGGACCCGTTTTGATCAAATTAGGGTCACGCAACTTATAATTGCTGTCAGAGTTTCCTGACACCAACAACAGATTTCCACCTTCCTTGTAAATTTTGGAGGTAAAAGTTTCGCCCATCTTAGACTACAACTTTAAGAAACGTGGCTACTTACCTTGAATGTATTATTGGCATTCTAACCAGAATATCCAACACAGTAACACTGGATTGTACCGACAGACTGAAACAGTAACTTACACATTCAATCACAATTAAAAACTGCATGGGGGCGTGGCCTGGCACAGAGGAAAACGGTCCCCTGAGCTCTAGCTCTGTCTCCTCAGTCCCGCATCATCATTCCCGAAATGAGCCAGATGTAGAAAGCACACTCCAACTACATAGAAAAGTGCTCCGGAGCAGCTGGGGAAAGCGGCACAGGCTGCAAAATCGACCCCTGATGCCTCCACTCTGCAGGAACAATGCAACCAAGAAACAGGCTCTCTTCGGCCTACAGCATGGTCGCCTCTATACTTGTAATGTGGTGGGCCTAAACTAAAGATACAACGAGATTGCCCCGGACGGGATAAATACATATCAATCCTCCAATCGCTAGTCTCTCTACAAGCGATATGAAGTGAGTAATTCTACCATTGCTACAATTTCAGCAGTGATACAAGCAGGCAATAATCAATTAAGATGACAGCAACCCCGTAATTATACATACCACCCCGAAACTACACCTTTGCTCATGCCGAGGTTCCACGATCTTAGAAGTGGCACAATTTTAAATCAGCCGCTACCGCTTTCGACTCCGCTGAAGAAGGATGACCTGAAAACGGGTTCATTGTGGCAGCATGGTCGCTTCCTGTTCAACTAGCTTAAAGGGAGCTTGCCTTCTATAACCCAGTGGTACGCGCGCACCAAAGAGGAGCGGGAGAAGGGAGCGCGGCAGCGAGGCGAAAGCGCTCTACTGCGCGTGCTAGACTCGACGGGAATGGGCGTTGCATAGGCGAGACATGCGCCCGCCTTTACCCAATCGCGTGCCTTTTAAAAAAAAAAAAACACGCGAAAGCCAATGCCTGCCGGCGAAAGCCTGATCACACGCACGAGCGTGTGGTCAGCTTTCAAAACCCCCTTACAAGAGGTCTCGCTCTGTGCGAGCAATGCTGTGCACTGCCATGCTAGGCGCGAGACCTAAAAACCCTCAGCAAATCCCAATGTCCTTTCAAACTACAGACTAATCTCACTGTTACCTCTGCTTGCAAAGGCTCTAGAAAGCTATATCAATAAACAGTTCATAATCTTTCTAGAAGAGCATAAGATCCTAGACCCCTCACAGTTGGGTTTCAGAAAGTTACACAATACCGAGACTGCTTTGCTGGCAGTCACTGATCACATCAGAACCTCTTTGGATGCAGGAACGCCGGTCATGTTAAGAGTTACTGGATCTAGCTACGGCCTTTGACACAGTATCACATGCCATTCTCATCTGCAGATTACAAGAGGCAGGTCTCCATGGCAGAGCCCTACACTGGCTGAGGGACTTTCTGGATAACCACATGCAAAATGTTTGCCTTGGCCCTTTGAAGTTCGTCCAGAACAGTGTATACCAACAACGGGATTCCCAGGGGTGTGTGCCTGAGCCCAACACAGTTTAACATCTATGTAGCACCGCTAGCTCAGATCGTGCAGTGTGGAGACGTGTCATATGCAGATGATGCACAACTCATCTCCTCTGGCCTGGATTCAGATAAAGTGAAAGCTACATTTGTGGGTTGCATGAGGGAAATTGCTTCCTGGATGAAAACTAATTGACTCCAACTTTAAATCGATGCTACAGAGATCATGTTATTTAGTACAGCCAATGAGATATTGTCGTTGGACTGGTACAACCGGAACTTGGTCCTGCGCCTGCACCTAAGCACGTGGTGGAAAATCTTGGAGTAAAACAGATCTATCCGTCGATGAAAGACCAAGTCAATGCCTCATGTGGCACTTCCTTTGCTACAATAAAACTCTTTAAAAAAACATTTGCTTATCTTTCAGACATATCCAGAAAAACCCTCATCCAGGCTCCTATAACTAGTCGCCTTGACAATGGAAATGGTTTATTGGTAACAGTAAATGATACCCTAGTGACCAAGCTACAGGTAGCACAGAACATAGCTGCTCAGTTGATTTGCGACTTACTGACATGTTTGCCTTCTACCCCGATTTCAAGAAAATTGCACTGCCCGTCAGAAAATGGGCAGTTTTCAAACTTTGCTGCTTGTCGCATAAGGCAATGTACAAGGCCTTTCTGGTCTATGTGCACTCGCATCTTATCTACTATCAGCCCTCCAGAAAGCCAAGGTCCTCAAACAAAGTGCTCTTGGAGACTCCACGTATTCGCAATGCAAGATTCAGGGTCAGATCTTTTTCATTTACGGCTCCTCATCATTAGAATTAACTCTCTCTTTATGTCCGTACCTGCCCAGATTTTACAAATTTATAGAAGATGTTAAAAACGTTGTTGTTTTAGAATGTCCCAGCTACTTGATTAGTACAGCGCCAAGATACTCCTTCAGGAGTGAGTTGCGCGCTATATTAAGTAACATAAATAAATAAATAAAATGCATCCATCCCGACAGCATGTTTCCATTCTTCAGGGAAGGTGGCCAAGGTCACACCACTTCTCAACAAACCATTTGTCGACCCCAGCAAACTCAAGAACTACAGTCCCATCTCTATGCTCCCCTTTCTCACCAATGACCTCATAAAGGCCACCAACCGCCAACTCACAGAACACATTGAGAACAATCATCTTCTGGACACCTCCCAATCCGGATTCCGCACAAACCAACCCCCCTTACCACTGCCACAGACTACATCAGAACCCTCCTTGACTAGGGAGAAACAGAGGCCTTGATCCTCCTCGACCTCTCAGCAGCTTTCAACACCGTATCCCACCATACCCTTATCAAGAGACTTCACCAAATCAGAATCCAAGGAAACGTCCTCTAATGGAGCGTCTCATTCCTCACCGGAAGAACCCAGAGAATCCACCTACCACCTTTCACCTTGGAACCAAAGAACATCTGTGGCGTCCCTCAAGGCTCTTCCCTCAGCCCTTCACTGTTCAACACCTACATGACACCCTTGGCCAACATGGTCAGAACCCACGGACTTAACATCAAACCCAATGCCGACAACACCCAGCTCATTCTATCTCTATCAGAAGCCCTTCCATCTTAATGGGCAATTTCCGCAAGGGCATGACGAGTGTCACCGACTGGATGAAAGACAACTGCCTGAAACTCAACACAGACAAAACAGAGGTGCTCATCTTCAGGAACCACACCTCCCCATAAAGCGACACCTGGTGGCATTCTGAACTAGGACCCTCACCCACTCCGACAGACAATGCCCGTAACCTCTGCATAACCATGAAGCTCACCATCAAAACACAGAACAACGTGGTCTCCTCAGCCTGCTTCCTCAGTCTTTGCATGCTTAGTAAGACCTTCAAATGTCTCCCAGTCAACACCAGACGAACTGTCACTGAGGTCCTAGTCACCAGCCGGCTGGGTTATGGCAACACACTCTGCGTAGGAATCCCCTCGCACCTCTTGAAGAGACTGCAAACCATACAGAATTCAGCGGCCAGACTTATCCTTGACCACCCTAAGCCAAGCCACAACACCTCCCACCTCAAGAAGCTCCACTTGCTCCCCACTCAAAAGAGAACAATTCAAAATGCTGGTACACACCTAGAAAGTGCTACAAAACCAAGGACCAGCATACATCAACCACCAATTAAACTACCACCAACCCTCCAGACACCTGCGCTCTACTCCCCGCATCCGCCAAAGCAACAGTGGAGGGCGCTTCTTCTCCTACCTCGCTGTTAAGTAGTTTCTACAACGTCCCCCTTCACTTCTGGACCTAATCCTCTCTATTCGAATTCAGAAAGGGACTCAAGAACTTGCAGTTCAACTGTACCCTTCCTCAGCAGGCAGGTTATCAGCGCCGGCATACCGTCACGGGTGATTAGCCATGGGCTATAAGCCCTGTTAGATTTGACAGAGGTTTGGGCATCGAATGCCTCAGCACGGAAGGAGTCTTTTTGGCCTTTGCTTCAGAAGGAGTTTTCAGCGATGATGGAGTTTCTGGTGCCGGAGAAGGCTTCGAGGGAGATTTCAGTGCCAAAGGTGTTGTCGGCGCAGGAGGTCCAGTCTTGTAAATGCTGTTGGCTGACTGAGTCGGAGCCGAGGACTTGTTGGTGCCAACCATAGCATTCAGGCAAAGGCGGATCGGAAGCCGGATGCTGGGTATAGGGACTCGATGCTGCACCCCTTGGTGGTGGTTTTCGGACTGCGTTCGTGTTGAGGAGGTGGTGGATTAAGTGATGTCATACTCAGTCAGCGTCTCTCATAGTTGCATCTCCTGGACCAGCGGCTCGTCAGTCTTGGATTCTGAGTAAGAGCTTGGATCGGGGCTAAACTGAGGGGCATGCTCACCAGAGGACCCAGCTCTGGTTCCCACTCGATGTAGAGGTCGCCAAATAGGTCCTCAGGGTTGTCTTCCTGTTGCTGCTCAATGGTGTGTTGATCTCATCGGTACCAAAGGGTCTTTTTAAGGAGAAGGAGAGGCAAGAGGCTTCGTCATGCTCCGGAGGCAGACCAGGGTGGCAGACATGATGAAGGTCTGTCCAGGGGTTATTCGCACAACACTGTGGACAGTACTGGAAAGGAGAACCTTCCATTACAGAGTCCACATTCTTGATGAGAAAAACAGAGTTGAAAGCCCCAGGACGGGAACTGGCCTCAAGAGAGGCAATGAAGACTACTCAGTCGCCAAGCTCAATGAAAGTCACGAGGAGAAGGAAAGGTACTTGAATTGATTATTGTTGGGGGTCCTGACCAGACGAGTACCGGAGCAGTAAGAGGCTTACCTTTTGTGGGGGCACAGGAGAGAGAGCCACGAGGAGACCAGTCCCAGCCTAACATCCTTGGTCCAGCGCCAGCAGCACTTCTCTGCCGCCAGTCGCGCCGCCGCTCCGGGACTACAGTTCCCGTGAGCCTTTGCGGCAGCGCGTTCCCTGACGCGCTCAACGCGACAGGAGGGGCTTCAAAGGAAGCAAGCCCTCGGCGGAGCAGGGGGTCCTGACCAGACGAGTACCGGAGCAGTAAGAGGCTTACCTTTTGTGGGGGCACAGGAGAGAGAGCCACGAGGAGACCAGTCCCAGCCTAACATCCTTGGTCCAGCGCCAGCAGCACTTCTCTGCCGCCAGTCGCGCCGCCGCTCCGGGACTACAGTTCCCGTGAGCCTTTGCGGCGGCGCGTTCCCTGACGCGCTCAACGCGACAGGAGGGGCTTCAAAGGAAGCAAGCCACCCGCGTCGCGGGACGCGAGCGGGACGCCCGGGCGAAGCCCGGGCAAAGGGCGGGCCCTCTGAGGCCCTCCGAGGCGCGACAAGGCCAGGCTAGGCCACCCCTCTGAAGACGACCACGTGGGCTTGAGGTACGGCTGTTTGGTTCCTTACTTTGGGAGTAAATTTCGTCCAACAACACAGTTGCTAGTCAATTCCCTCTAGTCGGTCACCTTACACAGCATTACCCGCCAAGACCAGCAAGTCATCCGGCCATAGTCTAGCCGACAGCGCGAGTTTTTGACCCTACAAACATTAACCTAAAATATGGGCAAAAAATTGGTTCCTCAATCTGCCGAGGCTGTAAATACCCTTGATTCATATCTAGTGCAAGTGGTAACCAGCATCAACAGCAAGAGAAGGCAATCTCTGGGCCTAAGCCAATCGCCAGTGCTGCTTGCAGATAGCCCGTCCACAAGCACAGCAATGTCCGATTCCCTGATAGGAAACGCACAGTCAATTGCTGCAGATTCTGGCCCTAACTCTCCGATCAATCACATTGAAGCCACTGAAAACTCGACTTCTGCCAAGGACAGTGCTGATCTTATAGATTTAGCTGACGACGCCTCCACCGAGACAAGCATCCAGACAGACGTCATAGACGAGGCCCCTCAGCTCCAGTCTCCCCCTAATCGCGCTGTTAGAGCATGTAGGAAAATAGCAGCCAAGAGAGGGGGGAAACAACAGGGGAGGAAGAAGCCAGCCACCCCACCCTTCAGAAGGACGGGTAACCTCACAGACCATGAGTTAGATCTCGAGTCTAGGCGCATATCTGATGATGATCTCTTCAACAGGATCCAAGAAATGATGGATATCAAGATCAAAACTATTATAAAGCCTCTGATCGGGAAAGTGGACAAATTGACCGCCGAAGTTAAGAAATTGGGAGGGGTTTATGGTAACTTGGCTAAGGAACTAGAGAACCTTTCAACCCTCGTCGCAGATTTAATATCTACGGATGAGGATGTTCCCTCTACTGATAGTAGTGCGCAGCCCATTCAATCAGACTTGCCACACCCACCCCCATCCTTAACATCAATAGCCCCGAATCAGAGTGCGGCAACTGGGGGCTCTCACGCCACCACTACTGACGCAACAGCTGCATGTAACCAAGAGGCTAGCCCGGTCCAGTTTATAGCGGAAGCCTTACCGCTAGTCTTGGTATTGGCCAACGTTCCTGTCTTGTCACAAGATAAAACAGAGTCCAACCAGGATCTCAAGGACAAAGCCTTACATTGGCTTTCTAACAACATTTACATGGCGCAAGAAGGGTTTGATAAATTGGCAGGTGATATAGTTTCGACCAGGAGGGTACCTTGGATTGGCAACAAGCCGAAAAAGTTCCAGGGAGACTGCGTCATTATAAACTTCACTAACGCAGATGTTCTCCCCGAAATCCTGACCAATCTCTTTCCGCCTCAACGGCGTAATGGATCCATAGTCCCGTTAACACTCAGATTTTTTAACAACGAGAACCAATCTGCTACTTTAGCCACTACTAACAGGCCAACAAAGTATAGGAACAATAGCAGCTGGGGAGGGGCAATGGGCTCCCGATTTACTAGCGATCGGTTTCTGCCTGCATCGCAGCAACTGCCAGGAAGAACCAATTACCCATACGAGCGGCTCATCCCCCCGGCTCTCCCGCACGTGCTCGGACTTAACGGGTGGATGAACGGCGAACCCGGTTACGAATACAGTGCACGGGGTATCAGGCCAACACGGTGGCACAGAATGGATCCGGCCATGGGCCACCCAATCACCCCACATCACCAGTGGAATCAAGCTCATGCTGTTCAGACCCACCCAGCCACTCCTTCTGCTTGGGGCTTCACCACAGGCAATAGGTTTGGCCCCTTTTCGGACCTTAACACCTGTGATTGACTTGCATCAAGATCTAACCCAAACAATTCTGGACCAATTAATTCGAACCCACGCAAAGGGGGCCAAAACATCGACGATCTCCAAAGCTCCTACAAGCCTAATGCAGTCATAGAGCCACATATACCCATCACTCGTGGTCAGCAAACACTTTCATTTGGGTCAGACGTTGCTCCTGATGTGGGCACTATCAGCGGGACGACACAGCATCGCTGTCATGTGAATTCTACTAGGGCCACATCAGCACAAGTTCCTGAGGAAGGTGACTGAGAGTGGCAGTGAACCTATGACTATTAGGGAGTCATGTAGGATTTTAAGTTGGAATGTGGCAGGCCTAAGCACCAAACGCCAGGACCCAGTATGGTGTAGATTTATTTCAAAGTACCACATCATCGCGCTGCAAGAAACATGGGACACTTCCAGCAATATCTGGTGGGATGGGTACACCAGTTTTGCAACTTCTGCTGTTCCTAGTAGAATGGGTAGAGCCAAAGGCGGCCTGGTGCTCTTATTCTCCGTGGATCTAAAAGGAAGTTATAGACAGATCAGGTCTGAATCTGATAATATATTGATCGTTGAAAGGGTTATCAATAAAACTAGTAGGACCTTATATGTCAACTTCTATAATTCAAGTAACTGCGCTTATAATGGCCGAAATATCGCTAATTTAGATAGCATTTTAAATTCAGTCCTACAGAATATCTCTTTTGTATTTGAGTTAGTTTTACTAGGTGATTTTAACATTCATTTATGTAATTCAACCTGTAAGGGAAGAGTAGCATGTGATGATGAGGACGTTGCCTTGGTTGCGCCCCATTTCGAACATACCACAGAGGGACAGGAGCTTGAAGACCTACTGGCTAATTATAACCTTTATGAACCCAATTTTGGTGCTAGAACGCCAACTTTTAACGGTAGCCAGCATGGTTCTGTGATAGACTATATTTTCGTTTCTCTTGGTATTCTATCTTTTATCACGGCATACAGGACGGTGGCAACCCACTTCAGTGACCACAACCCAGTGCTTCTTGAAGTGGCGTGGGGCAGCAAGATGGGTACAGCACCATCAATCGTAAATTCAGCCTCCTCTTTGAGGACTACAGACCAAGATAGAAGAATAAAATGGGCAAAGGTGATCCCGGAAATCTTTTACAAAAAATGCTTCCCTAAGATTAAAATGCAGACTGAGTTGTGTCAGAATCCTGATACTCAAGGGAGCCTATTGGTTTCAGCCTACGAGGAAATATGCGCACAGGTTTCGAATGATCTTATAGCTAAACCGATTTCGGGAACTCAAGTTCACAAGCGCTGGTTCGACGCTGCATGTTCGAAGGCCCACAGAAATCTGTTGGCGGCTCTTAAAATTGTTCCAAGACCAAAAGAGGAAATTGCGAGTCTAAGGAAAATCTATAAGTCAGCAGTAAAGAGCCGCAAAGACTCCATTAAGCGCGAAACATGGGAGGAACTCCTCTCAGCGTCAGTGCTTAAGGACAGCAGAAGATTCTGGGAAATCATCAAGCACCCCCTTTTTTCGGAAGATGATAATTTACCAATGGACTGTGTGATCACTGAGGAAAAATGGCTATCCTTTTTTAAAAATGTGTATGGGGGCAACGCAGCCGTAGAGGACATTAATAGTCGCTTACCTTCTTATGGGAATGGTAACCCCATTGTTTTTAATCCCCAAGAAGTAGAAAAGGCGCTTATGGAAACCACCAAACATAAGGCTCCGGGCCCGGACGGAGTCCCGGCCGACTTTTTTATGTTCTCCCCTAAAATGTGGTCGAGAGTGTTGTCTAACGTGTTTAATGCAGTAAACTCCAACGCAGCACCCGCCTCATGGGCTAACTCTATTATCGTTCCCATTTATAAAAACAAAGGCCAGAGGGACGACCCAGCATTTTATAGGCCCATATCTCTGTTGGACTCCACCGTAAAAATTTTGGGGAAAGTTCTTTTAGTAAGATTGAGGGAGAACGTTGAGGGATGTGGCGGGCTGTGCGACCTACAATATGGCTTTAGAGAGAGTAAAGGCACGATCGAGCAATGCATTAATTTGTATTTACTCATATCTAAGTATACAATGGCTAAGGAGGGCTCAGTTTTTCTGGCCTTTATGGACCTTTCGTCGGCCTTCGACCTCGTCAATAGGTCCAAATTATGGTCGATTTTGTTAGATATGGGAATTGACGAAGCCCTAGTCATGTATATGGCCTCGTTACATCAGGAGCTTTTCGCAGCTGTCCGAGTGTCCAACAATGGTAGGTGTACCTCCTCATTTAAATCCCTCAAAGGAGTACGCCAAGGCTGCATCCTGGCCCCTACGCTTTTCACCATTTATATTAACGGCTTGGGGGCACACCTGAGGGGCAGGGGCACGGACGTACCGCGCGCAGGAGACACCCACATCCCGGCACTCCTGTACGCGGACGATGCCGTGTTGATAGCCCGTACGGGTGTTGGCCTGCAGATTCTTCTTGATGCCTTTGGTTCCTTTATGGAAAATCTGGATCTAAAGGTTAACGCATCTAAATCCCACACCATGGTCATGGGTATAGAGGGCGCAAAGAGAAGACACAAATCATTCTTTTGCAGGGGGACCCCTGTGTCCGAGGTAACCACATTTCCCTATCTGGGAGTGCTGTTCGATCAAAAATGTACTTGGGGCCCACAGATAAATGCAAAGAGGTTGGCAGTAATTAGATCTTCCTCCGCACTCCTGGGCTTTGCTGGCAAATTGGGTGCCAGGCCAATGGAAGCGTTGTTGAAGATATACAAAAGTAAGCCTGTTGCCATCGCATCTTATGGATCTCCTCTGTGGGGTTATGTAAACCTCGACCCCATTCAGAGAGCAGAAAACAGATTCATAAGATCCCTTCTCTCTGTCCCCCAATCAACCCCCACCTATTCCATTCACAAGGAGGTTGGGTTGCCATATCTGTCGGACCTATTAAGTGTTGCACCCCTGATCCTGTGGCTGAAAATGTGGTTAAATGCTGACTTACCTCTGAACCATAAAATCCTGAGGGACGTCCTATCACTGGACAATCAGAGCAAAATTCCTTGGCTGGCCTATCTAAGTAAATCATTCTCAGACCTGGGTCGCCCAGAACTTTTCCGTTCCCCTGAGAAAATCACGACCCGCGACATAGTCCAAACAAAAAAAGCCTTTATAGAAAGGAAGGAAGCAAGCCGTGAGGCAGTTGAGCTCCAGAAGCCGGCAGTTAGGGCTCACTTTCTATTGATGAGCGATTCTCAATTGGCCCCTTATCTTCACTTCGTAACTATCCCTTACCATAGGTTTTTATTAACTAAACTAAGGTTCAACCTTATTCATTTTCACCTAGGCTCTTTTAAGGGTTGGCAGAAGCCAGAACTAGCCGCCCCTTGCAGCTGCGACCACTTTTCTGTGCAGGACACTATGCACTTCATCATGTTCTGTAGCTTATTTCATGAGCAGAGGAAAAAACACTTGCTCCCCTTACTCAAAAATGCTGGGTTCACACAGGTGAGACCCGCACTGCTCTACCTACAGCTTATGACCAACCCATGCATAGCATTTGGTCTTGCAAATTTTTTAGTCGCGGCAGCTAGGGCGAAAGTTGCTGGCAAACCTCCGCCCTAAAAGTTTACTATACGTATGAAATTACATTATAGGCACTGTTTTATATATATACATACCTTTTAATTATGTGTAAATAGTATTTAAAATGTGTATCGATTTAGATGTTTTTAAATGTTATGACCGCAACGTATACTTTTTAAACGTGCTGTTTTAATGTTTTCTTTCTTTGTATGACTTGAATTAAGTCGAATAAAGATATTCTGACTGACTGTCTGACTGATTATTGTTTTCACCAATAGGAGTGTAATAACCAAACAGAACATCGAACGACAAACACCGCAAGGCGTCGACCCAGAGCTCGGTGGATACACGACCAAACAAGACAGCAAAACAAAACAATCTGATATTTGAGCTGATGCCTATGCACATTTCCAGTCATAGGAGGAGTCACTATAACTTGTGATTCGAAAGACTTCTTTGAAGAAAAATATGTTCCAGATGTCTGGGTCCAACCTTAGATGAAAGGTGTAAGCAGAGCATGTGTATGTACAGCTACACATGCCACAAGCAGCTGATCCTCTTGTATACTTGCTTTACTGTCTAGCTCCAGCAGGTAGTACATTTAGTAAAGGCTCCTGTTATTTGGCAAAGCTGTAAAGCAGGCATTTGGCGCTTGAAAATTTAGTTTTTTTTTTTTTTACTTTTGCTGTTATCAGGCTGAAGAGGAGTCCATATTAGGCATCACACCAGAAGGACTGGTCTGCCTCTGTTTTAAAAAAAAACATTTTAAGAGTGTGATGTTCTGCAGCAAAAACAGAATGCAGGTGATACTGCTATACAGATGGGAGGAAAAAAGTATTTGGCACTTGGAAAGCAAACAAAATCTATCGGACTGAAGGTCACAGAATTCTATATAACCTGAAATCCAATAACATACCTAGCAAGGTCCTGTGCTCTTAGAGAGAGTCTTGTGCTCTCAGAGAGTGTGTGTCCGGTTTAACACCCTACAGTGTTCAACCAGATCAAACTTGTTGATACATCCTGGAAAACACATTAAATTCAAGATTGTGGGCAGAGCGTAACAAGATACATTTCAGAAATGGGACTGCAAACAGAAATGTTTCTCCTCAACCAAAACTGCACCTTATGGATTTAGGCACATTAACTAAAACTGTTCAATACTATGACCTGCCTGGGGACCAACCTCACTGATTGGACTCTAATGTTTGACTCTAATGTTCCTGCTACATCTAAAGATACAAGCACTTGCAAGTCTGCAAATAAATATTAGAATATTCTAGTCAGACCTCAAGTCTAGAAAATGAATTCTATAAAGATTTACTAAAGTTCGGATAGGTCACAATTTATACAAGAGACCACGGGGAGAAATACATGGTGTGGCATTAGGCATTCCAGATGTAGGCTGTTATAACATAAAACACTGATATATCTGAAATTTATGGAACTTCTGAGCAAGGTAACAAATGGTTATGAGGGCACAAGAGGAAAATAAACCTTTACATTTTAACAACTAAAGAGCACACAACAGCTTGAACATAGGTATTTTGCTACTATTGTCCTTGTTTAACAAAAATAGCTTTTTAGTGAGTCTGCTTATGTTATTACAGTGGTTCTTAACCTGTGGTTGGTGACGCATGGGAGGCAGCAACGCCTACTCACCGCCTGCTTAAAAAATTAAATATTAACAGAATAATAAGGTGTATATAAATAAAGAAGTAAAATTGAAGATTTTAAGCCTATAAATGTGAAGGAAATTGGAGGTTAAAAATTAAGTTGGTATGCCCAAATTGATTCCTAAGAGCATTTCAAGTGCATGATACAAAATGTAGCATGGACGACGTGTGGCTTCCCTTAAATGTAGAAAAACTCCAACTTTCCAGTAAAATTAAGTTTTTATTTAATACCTGTTTTTTAATTAAATAAAATGTTACATCATTTGTGTACTTGCTTGCTGAATGCTTGTTTCTGTATTTTTGTGTATTATTTTGTGGTTCAAATCATCAAAATTGCTTAAGCTGGGGTCCCCGAAATCTAATAATGAATAAGTTGGGTTCCCTGCAGTCTGAATAATAATTCACTGAGGGTCTCCAGATTCCAGTAAGGATTAGGTGGGGGTTCAATAAAGTCCAAAGATTAAGAACTACTGTGTTATACAACTGTATACCAAAAGAAATGTGAATGCCCCTTCACTCACTGATGAACGTTTTGATCCCCGCCATCCTGTATTCTTGCAACCGTTTGATTTCCTTCCGCAGTTCAACTTCCACTGTCAAAATACAAAGAAGAAAATTTGCCTAGAATCATGCTTCTTGGCTACCAAAGATTGCAGCATTTACAAATAAAGAAGAAAAAATGCAGTTTCAAGTGTGCAGTGTTCAAACTTTTTTATTTTAATGAAACTCTTATCTGGGATTAAGTCAAGTAGCAACGCGCAAATACAGAGCTTTTGTGGGAAGGGTCTTTAAAATACTATAAAACAATTTCCAACGTTTAAAGCTCTACAAGTGTAGCTACAAAGCTTCTGTTTTTATTCCGTAGGCTGTGGAAAGTGTAACAAGTTTGATAAGGGGTGACCACAATTTTCTTATAGAATTTTAACTGCAATTTCATTTTGCGATTAAAGCTGCACATCTATTATGTGTTGTTTGACATTCAACTTACAATCAGGCTGAGGCACCTACAGAACAGCACAAGTTCACTGAATTACAAGAGATTGAGTTTGTAGGCCTCATTTTTCCTCTTCCTTCATGGCTGGTAACGATAGAAGTGACAAATGTAATTCACAGTCACATTAGAATCACTTATATTATATCGGCTTCAATTGCCGCTTCAGACTAATAAAGAATAATGAAAAGTTTAACGTAACATTTGTGTTGTAAGTACAGAGTATTTTAATGTGTGGGAGGGCACTGTTGTTCATGGTTCATGGCTGCTATCTTAATTTCTGCTTTGCATTATCCCCACATTATTACACAACTGACATGGTTCCAGTACAAAAGTGTCTACACTTGTTTGCAAAGTTCCACTGTCTCTGCCAATCTGGTGCTATCAAGATCATCCTTAATCACGATCTGCTTAACTTCACAATTACTTGTGTAATCAGAGGTAGCCTGTGGAAAATAGGGCTGACCATTTCATCAAAAGGGCACTATCAATTGGGTTCCGTTCCCCTGGGCACAAAGCTTCTGCATTTTTGCCCTAGAATAGGTCAAAGGACGGTATTCCCCCTTCCCTGAAGATAACTACCACCACTTCATCGCTCAAGTGTCCGCGCACACACCGTGGAGTATTCAAGCATTTATGACCAACAATGAAGTTCCTACGATGCAGAAGGAAAATGCAACTTACCCGTATGCATCTGTTCTTGGCATGTAGAGCTGCAGAGTTGCACATTGTGCATAGATCGCCACCTAGTGTTGGGCCCGGATGTCTGTAGTTTGTTGTTGTCCTGAAAAGTTCTTTGGAAGTCACGAGATAGGCGACTCCTCCTTTGGACCACATTGCACATGGGCATCGGCTCCATCCCCAGATTGTTTTTCGCCATTAGGGAAATGATGGAGCTTTGCAAGAAAAGGAAGGATGTCCATGTACTTTGCATCTAATTAAGATAATACTGGAACAGACTAGGGTAGCCGGGGAGGCGGGTGGGCGTGTGCAACTCTGCAGCTCTACATGCCAAGAACAGATGCATACTGGTAAGTAGCATTTTCTGTTCCCGGCATATGAGCTGCAGATTGCACACTGTACATAGATTGTATAGCAGTGCCCACTCTTAGCGGCGACCACCCCTATCTGTTGCAGTAGTTTGGATAATGTTTTGAGAACAGCCTGGCCGACATTAGCTTGTTGCTTGGTTTGCACATCTACACAATAGTGTTTTGTGAATGTGTGCAGTGTATACCATGTAGCTGCTCTGCAGATGTCATCTAGGGGAATGTTCCCTAAAAATGCCATTGAGGCCCCTATTTGTCTTGTAGAGTGGGCATTAGAAGGAACAGATAACGTACGTTTAGCTTTGTGGTAACAAATCTGTATGCATTTGACAATCCATCTAGCTATACCAGATTTTGAAATGGGATTACCTTTGTGTGGTGGTGAGAAAGACATAAAAAGTTGTTTTGTCTTACGAAAGGGTTGTGTCCTCTCTATGTAGTATAGCAATGCTCTTTTGACATCTAATGTGTGAAGAGCTCTTTCAGGTACTGTCTGTGGTTGTGAGAAGAAAACGGGCAGTTCCACAGATTGATTGAGATGGAAGGGAGAAATTACTTTTGGTAAGAATTTTGGATTAGTACGCAGAACTATCGTATTGTGATGCATTTGCACAAAGGGTACTTGAATGGTTAGTGCTTGTAGTTCACTAACTCTCCGCAGAGAGGTAATAGCTACTAGGAACACAACTTTCCATGTTAAAAATTGTAGTTCACATTTGTGTAAGGGTTCGAAGGGAGGCCCCATTAATCGTGTGAGAACAACGTTTAAATTCCACACAGGTGAAGGTGTTACTCTGGGAGGAATTATTCTTTTAAGGCCTTCCACAAAGGCTTTAATGGCAGGCACTCTGAATAGATAGAGAAAGATGTTGTCTGTTTTGCAGATAAGCTGCTATTGCCGCAAGATGTAGTCTAATAGACAAATAGGCTAAGTTGCATCTTTGAGGATGCAGTAATTATCCTATGATGTGTTGAATGGACACATCTAGAGGATGAATATTGTTGTTGTGATAATATATTACAAATCGTTTCCACTTGGCTGCATAACATGCCCTAGTGATTGCACGTCTAGTTTCTTTTATGACATTCATGCAGTCTGGAGGAAGGTTCAAATATCCAAATTCTAGGATTTCAGGAGCCAGATCGCAAGGTTGAGCTGAGCTGGGTCCGGGTGTCTGATCTCTCCACGGTTCTGTGTTAAGAGGTGTGGAGATGGGTGTAATTTTTGGTGCGGTACTACCAACAGTTGTAGCAGTGTGGTGTACCACGGCTGTCTGGCCCACGTTGGAGCAACTAGGATGAGGGTCAGAGAATGCTGCTGTAGTTTGTGTACTACTAGTGGCATGAGTGGTAGAGGTAGAAAAGCGTACGCAAATCTGTTTGACCAGTTCATCCATTTCGCATTGCCTTTGGACAGTGGGTGTGGATATCTGGTGGCAAAGCTTGGGCATTTGGAGTTTTCGTGAGTGGCAAATAGGTCTATCTGAGGTTGTCCCCACATCTGAAAGAATGGCTGAAGAACTTGCTTATGAAGTTCCCACGTGGGTCTGTTGTGTTTGTCGATTCAACAGATCCACTATGGTATTTTGTACTCCTGGAACATGCTGGGCTAAAAGGAATATGTTTTGAGGTATAGCCCACTGCCATATGTCCTGTGCTTGTTGAGATAGCTACAGGGATTGTGTGCCTCCCTGCTTCTGTATGTAATACATGGCTGTCATGTTGTTTGTGCGGACTAACACAGCTTTGTTTGATACTTGCTTTTGGAAAGCTTTTAGTGCTAGGAATATTGCTAGTAACTCCAGATGATTGTTGTGGAGTAACTTTTGTTGTGGTGTCCACCTGCCTTGCATGGTGTGTTGTAGAAGGTGGGCTCCCCAGCCGGAGAGCGATGCGTCCGCAGTTCAGATTATCTGAGGAACAGGCTCTAGGAACGGCCGTCCCTTGGAAAGGTTTTTGGTGTTCCACCACTGCAGAGAGCGATGAGTCCGACCGTCTACCAACACTAGGTCTGTCAATTAACCTTGAGCCTGGTTCCACTGACGTGATAAGCATTCTTGTACCAGACGCATTTGAAGTCTTGCATGGGGCTCTATGAAAATGCAAGAGTCCATTTTCCCCATGAGTTGCATGAACACTCTTGCTGGAAGGGAGTGTTGTAGCTGAAACCTTATTAGAAGAGTTTGTATGCTGGCTATCATTGCTGGAGTGGGATAGGCAAGCGCTTTTTTCAGGTGTTAATTGTGGCACCGAGGTACTGTTGTACTTTGGATGGTTGTAGACGGGACTTGGCGTGGTTTATTGTGAACCCCAAGTCGTAAAGCCGTTGTATTGTGGCATGAGTGTGTTCCACGCATTGGTTGTATGAGCTGGCTTTTATGAAACAGTCGTCGAGGTACATGGATGTGTGGTCTTCGTAAATGCGTTGCAACCACTGCTAAGCACTTAGTGAATACTCTTGGTGCTGTTGTGACTCTGAATGGGAGTACTTTGAATTGATAGTGCTGTCCGTCTATTACAAACCTGAGATACTTCCTGTGAGCCTTGTGAATGGGAAAGTGGAAGTATGCGTCCTTGAGATCTAAAGTAGCAAGCAGCCCTCGAGGGAAATTAAAAACATCCCTTCTATGACTATAGAATCTGGGTTCCTTATCAACACTAGGTCGCTAGTGAAGAATAATATTGCCTTTAGGGATTTTATCTCTGAAAGGAAGCCTTCCTGGGCCTTCATAACGGAAACGTGGGCATCAGATTCCACAGGCCCGAGCTTGTAAATTCTATCCCTGATGGCTATGCCCTAGCACGAATGGATAGAGTTGG
This sequence comes from Lissotriton vulgaris, assembly GCF_964263255.1. Taxonomy (NCBI): domain Eukaryota; kingdom Metazoa; phylum Chordata; class Amphibia; order Caudata; family Salamandridae; genus Lissotriton; species Lissotriton vulgaris. Next base: position 255,781,667 of record NC_141687.1, read on the forward strand.
ACGTAGGGGCGGGGGACTTTGAATATTGTATAGAGACGCCCTAAAATTCTGCAGCGAGTTCCTTTCCTCTCCCATGGACCCCTTCCAGGCCATGCTGTTTTCCCTTAAATCCTCTCCCACTGTCTCTTTTTCCAGCCTTCTGATCTACAGGCCTTCGGGCCCAAGGTCCACCTTTAGCCATGACTTACTGAAGATTTTGGAACCGCTTATTGACAGACCTAACCCGACTATACTAGGTGACTTTAATTTTCACCTTGAAAAGTCTAACTCCAGCGACACAACTTCACTGGTAGACTTCCCTTGCCTCCTGTGGGCTTTTGCAACTGGTGGGGAGTCCAACCCACATTGCCGGGCATACCCTGGACGGGGTTTTCAAAAACGACCAAAGGCTAAAAACTGGTTCCCTCCTTCCTCTCTCCTGGTCAGATCATATGGCCGTCCCTCTTGTTCTCACACTGCATCACCTCTAGGCAAACTCCTTCTATGGGACAAAATGGGAGTTGAAAAGTAACTATAAAGGGATTACAAATGAAACTCTTGCTCCTTTTTTGTCCAGCCTTAGGCCCTTTTTGCTGAGGGATACCAACTCTGCTGCCCTCGCTCTCTCCCATGCTATTTCAAGCGCAGTGGATACTCTGGCCCCTGCTAAAAAAACATTACTCTGCCAGAAAGAGACCCTCAGCTCTCTGGTTTTCCAACACGCTCAGGCTGCTTAGGCAGGGCTGCAGGAAACAGAATCCTAAGGAGAGGGAAAAACACAAAAATCTCCTTAAGGAGTACAAGGTGGCAGTGATGGGGGAAAAGAAGGCCCACTTTGCGAAGTGGACGGCCTCCCTCAATTCCCCTAGGGAGCTCTTCAGGATTACAGATTCTTTGGCCAACCTCCAGCTACCTGATCCTATAGTGGGGACCCAGGAACTGTGCGACCAGATCTCCACCTTCTTTCATTCCAAGATAGTGGATACCCACACCACGTTAGAATCGCTGAACCGAGACTTAGAGACCGTGGACCCCCCCGTTATCCCCGCTGCCGTAGGCCAGTCTACGGGTCCCGGCAGCACCCTCTCCAAATTCCCTCCCCTTACCCCCGAACAGCGTAATGTGCTCCTGGACAAAATAAAATCTGGATCCCCTCTGGATCCCTGTCCGCTTAAGATTCTTAAGGAGTGCAGGGAAGTCATGCTGCCCCCACTGTTGGAGGTCATGAACTCAGCTAAGTCTGAAGGCATTTTTCCCACTTCTTGGAAAATGGCAGTGGTTAAGCCCCTGCCCCTGCTAAAAAAAGGATCCTGAGATCCTTAAGAACTTTCGCCCCATTTCCCTGCTCCCTGCTCCTGCCAAGATGTTAGAGGCTCACCTTAACCACCATCTGAGTGCCTTCTTGAATAACTCCTGCCTGCTGGATTCCTCTCAGCATGGCTTCCGGAGGGCACACAGTACTGAGTCCGCCTTAACTGTGGTCATCAATAACATCTGCGCTAAGGTCGACCAGGGCCAAACCAACATCTTGGTCCTGCTCGACCTGACAGCTGCTTTTCATATCCTGTCCCCTTCCATCTTGGTCAGCCGCCTCAGCGAAATAGGAGTGGATGGCCCTGCACTGTCTCCTAACCTCCTTTCTTAACCAACGTGAACAGAGGGTCAAACTGGGTGACTTCCTCTCCCCCGTTAAACCTGTACAGTGTAGGGTCCCTCAAGGCTCATCCTTGAGCCCCACACTTTTTAACATCTATGTGACCCCCCTGGCCAGGCTAGTAAGATCTTTTGGGTTGGAAGTTCTATCATACGCTGATGACAACCAGATTATGGTCTCCCTCTCCAAATCAGTGAGTATCACCGCTCTTAATTTGAGGAAATGTATGGAGGCAGTCTCTTGTTGGATGATCCAGAATTGCCTGAAATTAAACAGTGAGAAAACCGAGGTCCTGATTTTTGGGGCCAAAGAGGACATCTGGTCAGGTGACTGGTGGCCTCCCTCACTCGGAGCTTACCCCCAGCCTTCTCAATCAGCCCGCAATCTGGGTGTGCTGCTGGACCCCACGCTCTCGTTCGAAAAGCGAGTGAGTAGAACGGTCTCCACTTGCTGTGGCGCGATCAGAATCCTGAGGAAAATCACTCACTATCTCTCTCCAGAATCCAGGAAGCAGGTTGCAATGGCCCTCGTCGCATCAAGGCTGGACTATTGAAATGCACTGTATCTAGGCATCAACAAAAAGCTGGTCCACCGCCTTCAGATCGTGCAGAACGCTATGGCCAGGTTTGTCGCGGACGCCCCTAGACGGGCCTCTGCCACCCTGACCAGGAAAAACCTGCATTGGCTCCCAATGCAGTCCAGGATTAAATTCAAGATCTTGTGTCTCACCTATGGCGCCCTCCATGGATCTGGCGCTGAAGACATCAGGTCTCTCCTATCCCTGTATGCCCCTAGCAGAGCCTTACGCTCCACTAATAAAAAACTGTTGTCCGTTCCCAGAGCTGCTAAAGCCAGATGGGGCGGGAGGTCGTTCTCCTACCGTCCCCCTAAATGGTGGAACACACTTCCCGTTGAGCTAAGAGGCCAAACTTCGTTCTCTCTCTTTTGTAAGCAATTAAAAACGTGGCACTTTGTAGAGGCGTATGTTTAGCCCGGCACCTCTCCATTTCGCAAGCAGCTGTACTATCTTTCTAGCGCCTTGATGCCCTTGGGCTTAGTCGCGCTTTACAAATTCCCCTTCATTCATTCATTCATTCAAGGAAGTCGTTTTGCAACAGAAGCGGAAGGACTTGTTGCAGTGTAACCATGTGAAAATGGTCGGACTGTATGCATATGTTTAGCGGTCTGAGGTCTAGAATAGGCCTTAGAGAACCGTCCTTTTTTGGAATCAGAAAGTATAGAGAGTAAACCCCTTTGTTTTTTTGGTGCAGAGGAACTGGCTCCATTGCACTTTTTTGTAGCAGGGATTCTACTTCTTGCTTTAACAGTGCTAGATGTTCTTGTGACATTGGACGCTGTTTGGGTGGTATGTTTGGGGGGGTAGATGTTAGTTCTAGACAGTAACCTGATCAAATAATTTGTCGCACCCACGTGTCTGATGTGATGTTGGTCCAGGCAGGAAGGAATTGTTGCAGTTTTCCCCCCACAGGAGTGGAATGTTTGGGGGGAAGGGGAGGAAAGTCATTGGGTAGGGATAGAGGCAGAGCGGGATTTGTTGGTTTTGCCTCTGCCCTTGTTGTTGTCATCCCTGTAATGTGGATTGGCTAGGGGTTTTGTAAGAGATGGAGGGACTTTCGGAGGAGTAGCCTCTAGTGTTGCCTCTGTATGATGAGCGACGAAAAGAAAGTCTGGGAGCTTACTGTTGCAAGGCTCCCATAGATTTTGCTTTATCAGTGTCTTTTTTCATCTTTTATAAAGACACGTCAACATTTGGGCCAAATAAATGTGTCTCATCAAACGGCTGATTAAGGATGGAGTTTTATACCTCAGGTTTGAGGCGGTATCTGCTGCATCTAGGGCACAGCGAATGGAAGTGTTGGTAATATTTTTACCTTCCTGTATAAGTTCATTGGCCCTATTTTTGTATTTGTCAGGTAGATGCTGCATTATGGACTCTTGTTCATCATAATGAGCTCTGTCATATCTGGCCAGCAACGCTTGGGTGTTGCCGATGCGCCAGATATTAGCTGCTGGAGATGCTGCTCTATTGCCTGAGGAGTCAAGTAGCTTGGATTCCTTGTCTGGTGGTGAGGCCTCACCGGATGTCTGAGAATTAGCACGTTTACGTGCATTAGACACTACTAAAGAGTCTCATGGTGCTGGACCTTTAATATAGACTGGATCTGTAGGGTCAGCTTTATATTTTTTCTCAATTCGAGGATTGAGGACCCTAGCCCTGACGGGGTCTTTAAAAACCTCTGTTGCATATTTGATTACACCCTTAAGCATTGGTAAAATGGCAGTAGACCTTTGTGTGTTATCAAAAGTGTCTAGTAGGAAATCTTCCTCCACCGCATCTGTGTGTAAGGTCACCCCATGATATTGGGCAGCTCTTTGGACTAGTAGGTTAAAACCTAAAGTGTCAGTCATCTTTTCTAAAGACACGTCAACATTTGGGCCAAATAAATGTGTCTCATCAAATGGCTGATTAAGGATGGAGTTTTGTTCCTCAGGTTTAAAACTTGAGATACGTAGCCAAGCACGTCTACGTAGGAGGGTGCAGGTATTAATTGCTCTTGAAGCTGTATCTGCCGCATCTAGGGCACAGCGAATGGAAGTGTTGGTAATATTTTTACCTTCCTGTATAAGTTCATTGGCCCTATTTTTTTATTTGTCAGGTAGATGGTGCATTATGGACTCTAGTTCATCATAATGAGCTCTGTCATATCTGGCCAGCAACGATTGGGTGTTGGCAATGCACCAGATATTAGCTGCTGGAGATGCTGCTCTTTTGAGGAGTCAAGTAGCTTGGATTCCTTGTCTGGTGGGGAGGCCTCACCGGATGTCTGAGAATTAGCACGTTTACGTGCATTAGACACTACTAAAGAGTCTCGTGGTGCTGGACCTTTAATATAGACTGGATCTGTAGGGTCAGCTTTATATTTTTTCTCAATTCAAGGATTGAGGACCCTAGCCCTGACGGGGTCTTTAAAAACCTCTGTTGCATGTTTGCTTACACCCTTAAGCATTGGTAAAATGGCAGTAGACCTTTGTGTGTTATCAAAAGTGTCTAGTAGGAAATCTTCCTCCACCACATGTGTGTGTAAGTCCACCCCATGATATTTTGCAGCTCTTTGGACTAGAAGGGTATAGGTTGTCTTGTGGGACATAAGGCGCATCAGGAGTCTTGTAATATCCCATGGATTAGGTGACTGAGGGGGACTATTGGTCCCTGCTGGGTCATGTGCACCTCCATCTGTGTCATCAGAGTCTGTGTCGACATCATCTTGTGGATTAGGGGATGGTGTAGGTGAATGGTGAGGTGGAGTAGGTGTAGGAGGGGGGGGACAGTATGAGGAGGTGGTGGAGAAGGCAGCCTTAATGGAGAGGTTGCAATGTCTCTTCTTTGGAGGAGGAGGAGGTGCTGGCGCATTAAGTGGTCTCTTTTTTGGAACTGAGAATCAATTGACCAGTCTTAGGATCCTTGACAAGAGTTTTTTAGTTAGGATCAGTTGTGAAAGGTTCCTGTGAACAGGGCAGATCCTTCGGTGTCTAGGTTTTCGGCTCCGTAGGATTTTTCGGCACAATCGGTAGCTGATTTCGGTTTAGAATTGTGGCCTTTTGAAGTGTCCTTTACCTGAACCTGTTTCTTCGGTTCTGGGTGTTTTTTTCGGTTCCGAAGCGTGTGAATCTGGGGCTTTAGGTGGTTTTTTAGTTGGCTCTGAATGCAGTTTCAGCATCGATGAGCCGCTGCCAGTCTTCGGTGCCGTGTGCTTCGGTCTCGGAGCAACAGTCGGCGTGGTTGACAAAGATGGCTTTTTCTTCAGTGTCGGTATAGGATCGGCACCGTGGATAGGCTGGCTCGAGCACGAGCTACCTAAAGGCTTAATGGGCTTCTTTGCCGGGCCCAAAGGCGGGGTTGTTGGAAGCAGGAAGGTGTCGAGGAAGGGTTGGGGTCGACGACCTTACTTACGACCCGTTGAGCTGGAGTGACTTTCTCGACGTCGGAGTCTTCGGCGTCTGAGGAGCTGGTACTCTCTTTGGCGTGCTGGTGTTCTGGCACGTCGACGCCCTCTGCGAAGATGTCGTCGGGGATCGAAGCTGATGAACGAGCCATTGTTCTTCGAGCTCGTCGGTCCCGGATCGTCTCCTTGGAGCAGAAGGAGGCACAAGCGGAAAAGTCTTTAGCCTCGTGCTCCTGTGAGAGGCAAAGGTTGCACACCTCATGTAGGTCGGTGTGGTGAAACTTCAACCCACATCGAGGACACTTCTTGAATGGCGTCCTTTCCATGAGCCAGAAGTAAGGCCTAGGTAGGCCCAAAGGCCTTCGTCGACGACCGGAATCGAAGACTTCGAAGGTGAAGTATTGCGTCGATATGGAGCGCGATCAAAACAATACCGTCGAACTGGGTGAGGATTGTGCGCCAAAGGAAATTCTTTTCCTAACCGGAGCGCAGGAAACACATCCGAGCCCAATGGCGGAAAAGAACAATCTGGGGATGGAGCCGATGTCCATGCGCAATGTGGTCCAAAGAAGGAGTCACCTATCTCGTGACTTCCAAAGAACTTTTCAGGACAACAACAAACTGCAAACATCCGGGCCCAACATTAGGTGGCGATCTATGCACAGTGTGCAATCTGCAGCTCATATGCCTCGAACATACCATTACTTCAGACTGAGGTGTTAACTAGGAGCAATAAATACCTCCTATTTCAAGCTTTCATCTAGAAATGAAGCACAACGTGGGATTCATTGTATAACACATAAGTTCCACATGGTTGGATTTTTGTCCGGGCTGCTGCTCTCAATACATTTTAGCACATTATACTGGTTACACTCGGACTGGAGAATTGAGCGTGTGTAGTAATTATCACACAGCTCACAATTCCAATCAAAGAGGTATATTCAGCTGGAAATTATTACATTTTTTAAAGTGTGCTGCAAATGTATTTTTTTGGGGTAGGTTGGTTGAAATTGGAAAAAAAGCCATTTTGGTGCATGATTGTCCATAGTGCAGGGTAATTGAACCATTTTACATAAACATTTAAAAGTATTAATTATAGTTTTATATTTTTAGATGGGTGATCATCCCAGAGTTATGATTCCAATTTGGAGTAAAATATTTTGAGAATATATACTCTATTTGGGAACACAGTGTAAGCTTATGGAAATTATCAATGGCTGGTTTGCACTAAGGGCTTGAATGAGGCTGGGGGAAGGCTGACCCTTTCCCTGTCAGATATAACAATTCTGCAGTCACTTCAGCTGCAGTGGAAGGATTATGTTACTTACCCTGTAAGGATCCGGTCTAGTCATGTAGAGCTGCAGATTCACGTGCTTTGCAAACTACTGCCATCTAGTGTTGGGTTTGGAACACAAGTAGTTCCTTGGAGGTTGGATGTCCGATTTCCCCATGGTTCTGAGTGAGAAGGTTTGAGGCGAGATGAAGCTTTTGGTGTAGAACTACTGAAAGTTCCAGTAGTGTGGTGAACCATGTTTTACGAGCCAATGTGGGAGCTATCAAACTGAGGGTGAGAGATGTTTGTCTGAGCTTCCGAACCAGAAATGGAAGAAGAGGAGAGCGGAAAAGCGTAAACAAATATCCCTTACCAGTTCATCCATGCCTTTTGATAAAGGGTGTGGGAACCTGGAGGCAACGTTTGAGCATTTTGAGTTCTGAGCTGTTGCAAAGAGATCTATTTGTGGAAACCCCCCCATTTGTGGATGTCTGAGAGGAGGACTTGGGGGTTAAGCTCCCAATTGTGGACTTGCTGCCATATCCTGCCAAGGAGATCGGCAAATTAATTTTCTTTCCCTGGAAGGTATTCTGCTAGCAGTTGGATTTTGTGATGTATTGCCCAACCCCAAATGGTCTGAGAGAGGTGTGATAGAGAGTGTGTCCCCCTGTTTTTGTAGATATTACATAGCTGTCATATTGTCCCATCTGGACTACGACAACTTTCCTTATCAGGTGAGGTTGAAATGCTTTCAGTGCTAGGTGAACAGCTATAAGCTCTAGGTAGTTGATGTGGAGACTCTTGTGTTTGGTGTCTTATAGACCCTGAACTGTTAGATGTTGTAGATGGGCACCCCACCCTGTAATGGATGCATCCACTGTGAGCAGGATCTGTGGAACAGGGTCGATAAAAGGCCGCCCTTTTGCTAAGTCTTGTGTGTCCCACCACTGACGAGAGAGATGGGTGCAGCTGTCTACCAACAGTAGATCTTTTAGTAGACCCTGTGAATGATTCCACTGACGTGCTAAGCATTCCTGAAGAGGACGCATGTTTAATCTTGCATGAGGTACTATGGCAATGCATGATGTCATCATCCCCAGTAGTTGCGTGAACTTGTTCACTGTAAGATACTGATTACTTTGAAATTGTAGCAGCAGTGTTTAAAACTTGTGAATTCTAGCTGCATTGGGATAAGCTAAACCTGTTTGAGTGTTTAGCATAGCTCCTAGATAGGGTTGCCTCTGTGCAGGTTGGAGGTCAGGTTTTTGTTCATTGACTGTGCATCCCAATTGATGAAGAAGATTTATTCTAATTTAAGTGTGTTGTAAGCACTTGAAATGTGTGTTGGCTTTGATAAGCCAATCGCCTAGACATAGGAAGACATTAATTTGTTGCCTTCTTAGATGAGCTGCTACTGCTAGACATTTGATAGATACTCTAGGTGCAGTAGTTACTCCGAATGGGAGTGCTTCGAATTGATAAGAGTTTCCCTGCTACCACAAATCTGAGGTATTTGAGATGTGGTGGGTTAATAGGGATGTGGAATTACGTGTCCTTCAGGTCTAGTGTTGGTAAAATCGCCTTGCTGTAAGAGGGGAAGCACTGACCAGGGCCGAGTCTGCCTTTTCCCCAAAAGGCATGTCCATGAAATTGGCCTGGACATCCCCCGAGAAGACAGTTGTACGAAGCCAGGCATGGCGCCTCGAGGCCACTGTCGTCGCATCCAAACCACACCGTACGGTGAATTTTGCCTCATCTCTCCCGTCCTTGACAGTCTGGGAGAGCACAGCAGGGCCAGCAATTGTGCAACCCTCTCCCAAAAAGAGTGGGAGAAATAGCCCAATAAGCATGCAGTATTCACCAACCGCAATGCCAGACTAGAGGAAGAGGAGATCTTCTTCCTAAATTAGTCCAGTCTCTTGGATTCCCTAAATAGAGGGGCGGAAGGGAATGCGCCCTGTGAAGTAGAGGCCTGCACCACCAAACTTTCTTGGGTGGGGTGTTGGCCGAGGAACTTTGGGCGCCCGGTGCTGGGCGATGGCGGAGTGCAAATGTCCTGTTCACAGGAGCCCCTGTGCTAGGCTTGGACCAAGCTCCTAGTAGAACGTCCGTAAGTGCCTCATTAAAGGGCAAAAGGGGTTCAGAGTTGGAAGCCCCAGGTTGAAGCACTTCAGTCAGGAGATTAGTCCTGACCTGCACTGAGGGCAGTTCCAGTCCAAGAACCTCAGCTGCCCTCTTAACCACCATAGCATAGGACGCCCCCTCCTCCGTAGCCACTGTAGGTAGAGCGAGCATGCAGAGTCTGGGGAAGTATCCAGACCACTGGCTTCCCCAAGTTTCCCAATATGAGTCCACTGTCTCCTCAGAGACATCCTGGTTCTCCCATTTCTATCCTGAACCTAGCACGTCCACAAAGTGCTCAGGTGACAACATAGAACTCCTGGGTTCTGTCGATGTCGGAATCGGCTTCATATGACGGCGTTCCGGACCCGTGTCCTCAGATGGGGCTTGCGCCACCCTCACCGTCGACACAGGCACAGACTTCTGGTTCGACAACGGGGAAGGCCGTGTTGGTATGACTGCCATCGAACCGGATCCGAGATCGGATCCCTGAGGCCCCATCGGCGCAGTGGTCGAAGAAGACGGTGTCGAACCCGATGGGGCCCGAGGGCTCACCAACTGGGTTGTTCTGCTCAAATACACCGCGAATGGCCTGGTAAAAATTCTTAATATGAGCATGAGTCATTCCGGCTTCCGGAAATGGAGGGAGGCGCAAAGTCGAGTCTGGCTCCGCAGAACCGTGCCTAGAGGGTCGGTGCTCCTTACCTCTTTCGACAACGGACGCCAGTTGAGGTGAAGTCAAAGTCCGCTTGGACGACTTCTTCTTGCACCTCATCCCTGAATGCCCAGATGACCTTGAATGGGAGGAAGAGGACTTAGGGCTCCGTGAGCGATCCCGCGTCCTCTTCTTCTTCGAAGGAATTTGTGACCTCCTTCGGAGGTCTTCGGAGCCATCGCCCGACAGCCTGAACACGACTTCGAATTGTGGTCGCACTCAAGATACCACAGACATACATGGAGGGGGATCGGTAACCAAAGCTCTTCCACAGATCAATGCTTAAATGGCGCGGAAAGAAAAGAACTGACGTCCACGTGCCTGGGTGGCATCTATGTAGGCACCGTGACACCATAAGCGACGTCACGCGGAGCCGAATGGAGCCACCGAACGTCGAGCACAAGGGGTATTGCTCAGCAAAAGTTTTCGGATCCAGCCTGACGCCTGGGAAATTCAAAGGTAAGGAATCTGCAGCTGGAAGTCTCTATCAGATGGCCCTTTACAAACAAATTCTTCAAAGAAATTATGTAAGGGATCATGGAGTAATGTGAATAAAAGGAACAAGGACGGAGTTGTTTGAAGAATCGTCAGTGAGGTCATCAATGATGTGATTTAACATCTCATGAGTGATGTAATATGTGTGTGAGGTCAAACAGCGCACAACAGGTGGGCACGTTATAGTTAGTTCACAAAACTATAACTGGATAATTTCAGGGGTTTTTCATTTTTAAACATTAGTTCTGATCTCATTTCAACACCTGATTATAGAGTCACTTTAATCTTTTTTCAGAGAACATACTATATATTTGAGTATATTATATAACAAGGATATGCAATGCTGCTGTACACATTGTACCTTCTCTTAACATAATTATAACAAAAACGGCTAGTACCTATTCTCGCTTTGTCCTGCGTGTGAGTGAAGCTTGGAATCTATAACTCATGTGGAACCTCTTTTTTGTGTCATACTGAAGATTGAGAAAACCTTTTCAGTAAATGACAGTCCTAGCGATCATACCTCATTTTCATTTTTGCATAATATATAAGGATTTTGATCTCAGAGTGGCTGTAAGTATAAATGGAGTGCATACCTGCGTGGCTTTCAATGAATTTGTCATGCTCGATTGGTCCCAGAATCCTTGCAAAGCGCCTCATTGTTTCGTACAAGTCCTGGATCTCTTTGGGGTACCTCCTTTCCAGAACTACAACCAAATTGTGAATAATAGAAAATTACTGTCTTGTATTTTAAAACCAAACCATTAAAAGTCTAATATAGTTTATGGCATCTCACACCAATCGAAATGCTATGGTACGGCACATCTACGATGATCATTACATTGATAAACATGAGCTGAACATTTGTGACACATAGGACAAAACAAGCATTTGCAATGCAATGGTCTCGGCATCATTAAAGGTAGAGCTATTGGCATTGCTCATGACATTTTTTTTCTTTAAATCAAAAGATTCTGCACTCACTACTCTGCACTCACTACTCTGCACTCACTACTCTGCACTCACTACTCTGCACTCACTACTCTGCACTCTGCACTCACTACTCTGCACTCTGCACTCACTACTCTGCACTCACTACTCTGCACTCTGCACTCACTACTCTGCACTCTGCACTCACTACTCTGCACTCACTACTCTGCACTCACTACTCTGCACTCACTACTCTGCACTCACTACTCTGCACTCACTACTCTGCACTCACTACACCTGTCCCTTTAGTCTAACTAAATATAATCTCCGATACCAATATGCCCGTGTTATTTAGTTGCTTAAAATCTGCAGTTAGAAGTATCCATTAAAAATATCCGTTTTAGGTGTTACTTACTAGACAGATGGCTGCTAAAAGTATTGATCCCAAATATTCCAACTGTATCAATTTCTCCACCCAGAGCAGCACTGCCCGCTCACCTCATGCCACTGGTGGCTTGGTTTGTTACTCAGCTTTTAAACTATTCCAGTAGAATGCACGATGGGATATTTGCAATCTAAAAAATGAACTCCATCATCACGCTGCTTCCCCCACTCAATTCTTTAATTTCTTAAATGTATTCTATAGATAAAGCAGTCCTTTTTGGCTCTTTTTCCGCCGCACTGGCAAAGCTAACAATGCATTTGTTAATGTAAAATTGAGTTTGTACATGGGGCGCATGTAAACTGCATTTGTGAATGCCTTTATATGCATTGACCCTTTAAACCCGACCTACTGACTTTGCCAATGCAAACCGAGCCGACACCGGCCCAGCAGACAGACGAGCTGCATGCGAAACCTATCGTGGGGCGGGACTGAGAAAACGAAACCTATCGTGGGGCGGGACTTCCGTTTTGTGAAGCCCGCGCCCACGGAGTGCCTGGAGGAGCACCGAGGGAGAGCCCCGCGGTCGGAGGCTGCACAAGTCCGGAGGGCCTTTGACCGGTGAGCGGAGCGGAGCGGAAGGGGGGACCGGGGGGGGTGCGGGGGGGGGGAGTGAGAATGCCTGTATGTCTGCGTGTCCGGAGGGCCTTTGACCGGTGAGCGGGGCGGGGAGAGAATGCCTGTATGTCTGCGTGTGTGTGCGACGGCGGAGGGGTGGGGGGCGGGGTGCGACGGCGGAGGGGTGGGGGGGATGCTCGGTGCACGTGTGTGTGTGTGTGTATGCATGCGACGCCGGGGGTGGGTTCGCTGTATGTGTGGGTGCGTGCGTGCATGAGCGCTCGTGTGTGTGTCTGTCGCTGTTTCTGCGCATGCGCGTGTGGTGTTGCTGCTTCCCAGGAGACAGCAGCTGAGCGCGTTCGCGAGCGCGTGGCCAGCGGAAATCGCCTCCTTGAAGAGGCAATGCGCGTGGCCAAGGCTGTCTCCTGGGAAGCATAGTCCCTGACAAAAGATCTCCGGCGGAGGCGCGCTTCCGCGCGTTGATGCCAAGACCTAAAAAGTGTTGCTTGCATTTTTTGTCTTTCATAACTATTCTCTCATTTCCGGAGTGCTGTTTTAACACAATCACTGAATGGGTTTTTGATGGGACATTTGTTTCTCTAATGCCATTTATTATATAGTAATTATTTTCTCCAAGAATAGAAATGCACTTCACCCCACAAATCAACGATAATTAGTTTCATAAAGACAGGTTGCCACTGTAACAATGCATTCCAATAGGAGAATAAAGAGCACTGATGAATGCTTAAATCTATGGAAAACAGTGAAAGGTCATCACCAAAGTTCTGTTCTCCTGCACTTATATCTCCTTCAGTCGTCAATGTGGGACATTTTCCCAATGAACAGTATAAAAAGGGGAATCTCAAGACTGCTCCCAGTCATTCACTCTCTCGACAGCAATTTAAGTTCGACCATGACAAAGTAGGAAAGTGAGTGGAATATATTTCAAATCGGTTTGATGCAAAGGCTCAAAAGGGGTACAAAAGGGGGTGGTAATGGACGGAGCATCTGAACCAATCAAACACTCACACCCAGTCAAAAGATCTGGGTTTAATCCATCACCGTTCTTTAGCCCACTCTGCCACCCCAGTTCAGACATGGCTATATGCAAATCAGTCTGACCCTGTGCCTCATGGGAACAGTCCAGCCCGAACTGCCAAGCCATGCCTTCCCTGGACCGGAACAAGCTTCCGAGGACCGGTTTCTGGCATTCCAGCCGTCTTCAGCCCGGCTTGCTTGAATCCAGTGGCAAAGTGAGTAAGGGACTCCCATCTGAGCATACCCTGCCACACTTATGGCAGCCAAAAAAACCAATCAAACACTCAGACCCAGTCAAAAGATCTGGGTTTAATCCATCACCGTTCTTTAGCTCACTCTGCCACCCCAGTTCAGACATGGCTATATGCAAATCAGTCTCACCCTGTGTTTCATGGGAACAGTCCAGCCCGAACTGCCAAGTCATATCTTTCCTGCACCGGAATCAAGAAGGAATTAGAAGGACTGACTCTGTAAACCATAAAAGCAAATTGGCAGATAAAGAAAAAATGTGAAGTCCTCTGCTTGCAACTCAGTGGAGAAACTCCTCTCTTAATATGCCCTATATAGAATTTCTTCCACTATAAGAGTCAACACATTCTCAGAGTTAAATACTTCCTGATACACCGACAAATCGAAAGTGCATTAAATCGCATCTTTGTGCAACACCCATTCATGCTCTTCCCAAATCATTTTGCTTCGTGCACTTGACTTGGTTTTTTGCATGCCTGGAACATGTACTGCAGTCAGCATTAAGTTTCGACAGTGGCAGATTCTACAATGAAGAGTGTGCTCAGTGAACCCCCCTTGTCACTGAATATCAGTCATTGCCTTTGTATTGTCTGTTTGAATCTTTAAAGTGTTTTATTGCATAAATGCCAGAAGAACCACAAACTCTCGATGGACTGCTCAGCATATAAATGCAATCACCTCTCCGGCAGTGACCATTCACTTTTGTTCCTAGATCTCCGTTAGAGGAGCCTCCATACCACTTTTAACTGACAGCCATCTCTCATAATGAAATCTTGCAAAGCTGGCTTTCGAAGAAACCTTCCTTTTTGCTCAGATAATCAGAACCTTTACATTCTAATCTTGTGATGTATATGACTTACAAGCTTGCAAACATTGCTGCTGAAACCTCATGTGGATGTTGGGGTTCAGAACGAACTAATTAATGTAGGATACCAATAAACTCCAAACTTTTCAGTATTTGTGTCTACAGCCTAAAACTACAGGCACGCAGACAGTGCGTGACGCTATCCTCGCCCTCCATCTTATACCATGCTACAACCAGGGGCATCCAAAATCGATCTTACTGACCTCAGTACTCAGACTCCCAGTCAAACATCAATCAATTAGGATTTATAAAGCGCGGCTAATCACCAGTTAGGGTATCTAGGTGCTTGCAGGCCTCGGAGGCTTATTCAAACACCAAGTCTTGAGGGCCATTCGGAATTCCGGAAGTGTAATGATGGTCACAGGTGTGTGGGAGGCTGTTCCTGGTCTTTGCTGGGATGTGGGAGAATGAGCATCCTCCACCTCCACTCTGCTCCAGTAGATGCAGGGAGTATGGGCAAGTAAAAGGGAGGTGGAGCATAGTCTTCTCTATGGCTGGTGGAAGTTCAGGCGGTGGTTAATGTAGGGGGGTCCTTGGTTGTGTAGAGCCTTGTGTGCGTTGGTCAGTAGCTTGAATTAGCACCTTTTCTGTACAGGGACCCAGTGGAGTTTCCTGAGGTGGGGTGTGATATGGGGTCATCGTGAAAGGCGGAGGATGAATCTGGCTGCGGCGTTCTGTATGGTCTGAATTCTCTGTAGAAGGTGTGCGGTGATTCCTACGTAGAGGGCTTTGCCATAGTCCATTCGGCTGGTGAAGAGGGTTTGTATCACGGTGCGTCTTGTGTTTAGAGTTAGCCACTTGAAGATCTTACATAGCATGCGCAGAGTGAGTAAGTAGGCAGAGGAAATTATGTTGATCTGTGATTTCATGGTAAGCTTGTTGTCAATGATGATTCCAAGGTTTCTGTTGTGGTTGGAGGGAGTGGGTGCAGGTCCTAAGTATGATGGCCACCAGGAGACGTTCAATGTGTTGCTGCTGCAGCCAAAGATCAGTACTTCTGTCTTGTTTGTGTCCAGCTGTAGGCAGGTGTTCTTCATCCAGTCAGTAGCATTTGTCCTGTAACTTTGGAAGTTGGTAATGGTTCCACATTGTTCTACAACCATATGTAAGTGAGACACGCTCACTGTACACACACATACTCAAAATCCACAAGGGATATCAAAGCGAAGTTCTGGGGTTCACATAACAGCGAGATTTCACACAAGATGGGTAAATAACCCCTGCTACCAGCGACGGACAAAAAAAAAAGCGTGGTATGCTACAAATCACAAAACATGGTACACTGCAATCACAACATAACATGCAATACTCAAGACAGGGATAGTAATCATTTATCCTGGAATTCACATGGTCAGGGACAGGCCCAAGCCTTTGTGCTTGATTAGTGTGACACCAGGGCCATAATAATAGGATACTGGTTTCACATGTAGTTGGACACTCAGAACAAGGGTACATGCCCATATAGCATGCCAGTAACATTCCTGTCCCAACAAGGGTACAGATTGCTGAGGTTATTACGATAATCATCGAAAGGTCTTTCAGATAGCAAGAAAATGCTAATGACACCTTTAAACACTTTCAGAAAAATGTAGATGGCATTGAGTCCAAATGCACGGCGGGGAAATGCAGACTGGAGTCCATGGCTTCAGAGATCAGAATCATGGTGTCGTTAAAAAAGAGGATGAAGAAACTGAAGCCCTTACAACAAAACAGGAGTAGGAAATGGAATGTTTCACGCATTTCCAAAACAGTGGAGTAATACTGATCACATACGTGGAAGATTAAGATTCAATGCTGAAGCTTCTTTTTTTACAAGTTGCAATGTCCCATTCCTGATCCGTTTGCCTGAGGATGGTGGTTTGTTTATCAAAGGGAGGAAAAAGTGATGGCAGAGGATGTGAAGGCAAAATATTTGCAGACTAAACGAGAGAAGCCTCTGTGGGACTTGAACATGTGGTGAGCAATTGAGTAGGGAAAGGTAGCGTGCCAGGATGGGCAATTGTTGTGTTGCACATAGAATTGAAATGCAGAATTTCATATGTTGACGTCACATCTCTTGTGTCTCATGCCAGTGTCTTATTACCATCCTATCTGATGGTAGCTACTGGCAGTAAAGCGTCAATATTTGCAAGGATGGAGGCTGCTTAGCATTCTCTTAAAGCAAATACACCTTCCTCTTGATGTGGTTAATGTGGTTATCAGCACTTTTCTAAGTCTACTTTCATATCTTTACATTTCTGTAGTGTTACAAGACTAAGTTTGTGGACTGAAAGCTATTAAAGGGGTCATTCGGGCCTGATGCCAGGCACTTACCTTCTACTATATGTAGGGGGATACATAAAATTATGGAGACCCAACTTGATCTACTGATTAACACAATGTCCACAATATTTCACTTCAAAATGTTTGTGTTTGTTGTGACACCCTCACGTTATTGCAGGGTTGATAACCTAAATTATAGCTGTTGAATATTTCATATCTGGTGTTTGTAAACTGTTTCAATTTATGCCACTGTATTTCTGATGGGCAAATTTTTACTCGATGAATTGAATGATGAATATATGTATACACAAAACAGAAGTTCCAGGTGCAATATCAGCAAAAATCTGCGACAACAACCTAAGCAAGAAAATTTGTAACATGATGAAAGACAAAGGAATAAGTGTGTTGAATCCTTCATTTAAAGTGTTATCTTATTAGATTGTTTAACAGGAACTGACATAATAGGAAAATTACATTTTCTTGGGTTGAAACTGTCAGACCAGATCCAATGGACTGACCACCATTTTGGAAAGAGCTCGTTGTAAGGTTGCCCATAACCTCACTCAGGAAGTTATGGTATTCACTTGGGAAGCGATGCAGCCCAGGTTTGACATCTATCTTTCAGGGCAGAATGTCTTGCCTTTCGGAGATACCTGGATGTTGTAAAAACAACTCTGGATTTCCATAAAGGTCAGTCCGCCTCAGATGGAAGAAGCTCTCTTCTACTGACTCCAAGACCTTCCCATGCGAAAAAGTTTATGTTTTTGGATTTTCTTCACCACAGGGCCTCTTGCTGGCTAGTGGATGAATTGTTTGGCACCATGGCGTAATGCCCTGAGAAGTCATACCTATACATCAGATTCAGCGAGAATGTGATAAGCCTTAAGAGAGGCGTTAGGTACTAAGACTCTGAGAGATTCAGTTAGAAAGTAAGACTTCATGTGTGGCTAAGACGCACTCACTCGGAAATACACCACTTCATGTTTACCCCTCAGGCAGAGCTTGTGTCATCTTTGAGCTTTGATACAGGTTAGGCAGTTAATTCTTGTTATTTAACCTCTTAAGTGCTGCGTCGAGGGCGTTGGCCGACGGCAGCACTACCTCCCAAGTGCTGCGCACGACCATTGGACGTCCATTGAGCAATAGTTCCAATGGACAGCGCAGCACTGGGGAGGGATGTTTTTTGCCATCTAAGGTGTTAATCTTGTGGTACATGTTTATCCCGCAGCTTCTAATACATTTTGTCTAAAAATCACACCATGAGCATGCAGGTCAGCTGGGATCAGGGCTTCATCTCCACCAGTGAAAAGGTGTTGTTTCCTTGCAGTGTAGAGCAGTATTGTAGCAAGAGTGTCATGCCAAGGCCTAATGCAAGCACAGAAAATGGGCCTCCTTGAACGTAAGGTCCATATTAAAGACGGACATAGTTTGGGTAAAGAGCCCCTCCTCACTGAGCATCAGTGTATCCAATTAATGCCTGTGCTTACAGGTCTGTCACTTCCTATCTTTATTCCATATCTCCCACCATCCTTTCACTTTCTCCCCTCCCTGAGTGCTTTCACTCTCTCGGTTTCCCACCATCCCTCTCACTCAACTTTATGTTCTTTCTGCCTTTTTTTATTCCCCCTTCTACCTGAACTCCAAAGACTATCTCCATTTCTTTCTGTTTGCCCTCTCCATCTCTGCCTACACATTCTCTGTGTACAAATATCCCAGCTCCCTCACATCTTATTTCTACCTCTCGCTTCCTGTCCTCTTCCTTCCTTAATTTGGGTCCTTTATAGGTTTGTATTTTCCTCTCAGTTCCCTTCTCCTTTTTCTATTCTCCCAATATATATATATATATATATATATATATATATATATATATATATATATATATATATATATATATATATTAGGTTGAGCATTCAAGACCTCTTGTATATACTTTAGTATATATTTATATGTGTATGTACTTAGTGGGCTCTGGAGATCAGCCCTAGGACTAGTCTGCTTCCGTTTAGGGACTTTTTTTTGTTCAACTGCCTCTACTTAACTGTCTTGATAGAAAACGACCAGTAGAGATCAGCAAATTACCAGTATTGCTTTGGACTGAGGGACTTGTTTAATTTTTCTGGCAACGAAAACAAAAACGACCAGCAGAGGTCAGTAAAATACCGAAATCACTTTAGCATTCTCTATATTCAAGTTCAAAGGAATTATCTTCCTTGAGCGCTCGTGGACAGTAATATATATTTTTTAATCTTGTGTTTTCAGTGATATGACAACCGAAGGCACTGATTTTATATTAAAAACAAAACTTTGGACTATACCATTTACCACTGAAAGGAAATATTTCTCTCCATGTGTTCCCACACCTGTCGTCAAGCAGTTTGGTGCTTACTTTTCCTCCATGTTAAAGAACAGTAGATGTTTCGGCACTCAGGCTAATGTGCTACTTAGCTAAATACATATTAGGTCCCAAAGGCGAGACTGATTGCATTGCAAATGCTGGTTTCCTTTTCTGTCCACTCCCATCTCATTTTTAGGTCTTGCGCCTAGCGTTGCAGTGTGCAGCACTGCTCACGCAGTGAGAGACCTCATGTAGGGGGTTTTAAAACCGACCTAGTAATCGCACACACTCGTGCGTGTGCTTTTCCTTTTGGGCCACGCAATTGGCCTTTGGGTGCATCTTTTTATCAAAGATAGCACGAAATTGGCCGAAGGCGGGCGCATTGCTCCGCCCATGGCCTATTGGTGTCTGTTACGCTCACCGCTGCTATGTGGTTTCAATTATCTTGCCTAGACACGGGCGCGATAAGTGAAACCACATGGCTCCCGCGCGCGCACCAGACCCTGGGCAAGGCCTACCACCCAGAGTCGTTGCCGCAGTAACCAGACAGCAGCTGCTGCTAGTTTTTTCCTCTCTTGGCCTGGTCCTATGTGCCCAGAAGCAATATAGTAATGGTAATTGCAGCTTTTACCCACCAGCACTGCTTTACAATGGCTGTAAGCATTTGGGCACATAAAGGCAGTGATGTGCTGCCCAAATGTGTTTTAAGTTAGTGCAAAGATGCAGGCCCACTTAAGAACACAGTCTCGGATTTGCTATGTATCGAGTGAACACACGGCCAGCACATTACTTCCTGTGCATGCGTTCAGAATGACGCAAACATATTCTTAAAAGTACAGCTGTGATGCAAAAGGTACAAACGTGGTACTTGCGCAGCTTCTGGCACACATGCACTGTCTTTGGGTCGCACTTCCACAGCAATATAATGCTCTCTCGTTATTTTGGTGACAAACTGTTACCGAGCAGTTTCTAGGGACACACTGCTGTTGCTGGGGCGACGAAGGTGCAGCGCATGGTGTAGAATTGTAGCGCATTCAGCCACCTGTGTGTTTTGGCGCCATTCCATTCACTATACATTACAGGCATAAAACATATGCTAAAGGCTGTTGCTCTGCCCCTGCAGCAATGGATAGCTCTCTCCTGCGTTGATTTGATGTGAGGTGCGTGGGACGGGGGTATGTCAGTAAATAAAAAATTAAAAAATCACTTACGATGGCTGACTCACAGTTGAACAAAGAACCCTCCTTCGCAGGATCACAGTGATCTCATGAGGCAAACGCGCAGACATTAAAATATCCCAAGTATACCCCACACAGTTACCAGAAGAACGTCCAGAGCCTAGGAACTGAAAATAGCCTGTCACTCCAGAGACCCTTTTGAGAACCGGACAACTGTGGCCAAAGCCATGCCCTGAGGGTTTGATGTGTTAGAGCAGAGTGGAGCGTTGCCCCTGGTGTCCTTGGAAGAGTTCTGTAGACCCTAGTGCAGGTGATGGACCTTTCCCACACTATCCACCACATAGGGGAGCACAGGCAGTCCACAGTGGCCCGAAAATGGTACAGGGCACCCGAACTGCGAAGAAACCGCAGATAGCAACAGTGCTTAATTTGTTAAAAAATAGTGCAGTTTTCCAAAGTTTGTCTTTGAAGCCCATACCCCTGCTGCTGAATGCTGGTTGATAAATACCAAGGCTATCTGTTATTAATTCCACTTCATGCCTCTTTCTTTCACAACCCATCACTTCCCATCTCTTGGTCTTACTATCTTTCTCTTCCTCGTTTCTTCCGTTCTTGCTCTTGTTCTGGGTCAAAGTCTGATGGTGAAGTCCTGGCCCCCAAAAACAAGCATTTGCAATGCAATAATTCTCGCATTTACGCGAGTTTAAGCCATTGCCCTTGTATATGACAATGTCTTTTTATTTATGTTTTAAAAACCAAAACTATTTAACCACATCGCTGCTGTGCATTTTCCCCTCCTGTGCTGGAAAGTGTGATTTTGGTTCTTTCATGACGAGCTCAGCTCGTCATCAGCAAAGCTCCACTGTGCCTCATGACGAGCTGAGCTCGTCATGAGCATGGAAGGGGTTAAAATGCCAAAAGCTCAAACTCGTTTACACTTCGATCTCAGATACCAACTTCAAACTTTGCAAATTTCCCCTTTCCATTGCAATCTCTTTCTTCTCTTTCCTCCCTTTCCTTCCCTTCTTTTTTTCCCTCGTTATTTCTGATCATCCTATGTTTTTCCTTATTCTTCACCAAGCCTTTCCCTTTCTTTCCATTCTGTCATTTATATATCCTACTTTTTCTCTTCCATGCTATCATTACCTTTCCGTTATGCTTTTCCAATCTCCCGAGGCCGATTTCACTGCTCTTCCTTAATGCCATTTTGTTTGTATGTCCTTGGTCTATTTTCTCACCCTCTACATACTTGCCATCCTTTTTCTCCCCACTTTTTCTCTAGCACCTTTCCAGGTATCCTCAACCATAACGCACCACATGACCACTTTTTTATGCTGGTATCTCAGTCATATTTTCTTGCTGTTTTGCTTTCCTTTCCCACCACTGCTTCCCATTTCCCCTCATCAAACCCCCTCTATAGTTTAGTTTCTCCTTCGGTCTTCGTTTTCTCTGGTGATCCTCTTCTATACAGGCTCTAAAGATCTGCTAACCTCTGCTCTACTTTCTGGCTTTTCCAGTGGTGCGTGGGGCCTCTCTGACTTGCTCGCCGTCACTATCTTCAACTCTCCCCGGCCACCCCTCAAGAATGGGACAGCAGAGCCAAGCAGGAACAATTGATTTGAAAAACAACATTCCAATTGGAAGGAAAGTCTCTTAAATAAACTATAGCTGGTGAAGTGCACTCTGCGCCGCCATCTCACCTTTGGGCTGTGGTGTCACTGCAGGGACTGTACCATGAACAATGTCGTCTATGGATTAGTAATCCTAGAGTTTTCTCATCTAGCTCCATGCTTTCCAACAATATTCTGCTTTTTTGCATAATTTATGCAACACTCTATGCCTGAAAGGGTATTGTTTTGACATATACTGGGTGTTCACTTGTGTCTGGACAAAGTTAAACCTTTCCGAAGAGCTTTATTAATAGCGAAACACATGTCGGGGTTGCTTTTATTTCAGGTTGGCGCGGATCGTATTTTACCGGCCAAAGATGCAAAACTGGGCCTGGGCCTGGAGTAATAAAAGGTTTGTGTCATTATACAGCTCAGCATGGATATCATTGTGCTAGTCCTATGTGTAGGAAGGTGGAATAGACTATATGGTTACTATTTGGGAGGATAAATATACATATATTTATCTCTACGTAGTCTTTCAGTGTAGTTATAGTTAGGTGAGAGTTTCCATAAGAAGAGCTTTTTTTTTGTGCTAATAACTGGTCTTTGGACGAATATTCATGAAGTTCACCCACATGAGTTTCTTTCTGGAAAGTTTTGGTGTGATCGGTCAAGACGGGGTCTAAAAATACTTTTCCCCCATGCAATTGCTGTAGGGAATTTTAGGTAAACAGAATTACACCAAATTTGGCGGAAAAGTCGATCTTTACCCAGAAGGCATGCGTTTTGTGATTTGCTGTAAATTTGTTTATTAGTTTTGGACAAATTAAAGTTCAAAATGTATAGATTTATTAATTATTGGGCTGAAATTCAAAAACTTTAAGCCTTCCAATTGCCTGAGGAGGATTTTTGGAAGTGAGTGCTCCGATTGGCTGGCCAAACATGAACAGAAATGTTGCGGTGGCCTATTACAGGACTCTGGGTCTTGGTCCCCTGTTCTGAAAATGTTCTAAACAAAAAGAAAAAAAGGGGGCAGGGTAGGGATAGCAGGAAACGGGGGGTGCCCTTTATGTTTAAATTTCTCTGGAGGTGGGCCTACGGATTGGTGCAGTTTCTTTGAATTTGTATTAATGTGGGAGGGGGGGCTAGGTGTGCCCCCTCAACCCCAAAAGCCCATATTTGGCTCTGGGGACCACCATCCTCTCCCACCCGGGACTCGAAGCAAACAAAAAATTCTGGGGGACCCCATCACCCAGCACACTACAGTGGCATTGCATGTGTGTAGCCTGCCTCTCCCTGTGCAGGTGTCCAGGGGGCTATGGGGGGCTACCTTTTCATCCTTGCCATTCCTTTGCTGCCCATGGTCCTCACAGTAAGGGTACTGCAATGCAGGCGGCGGCAGAGTGGCTTGGGGCTCAAACCCCCCCACACAGTTCCCAATGGGGAAAAAAACTGCTGGGTACCCTGGGTCGGACCAGGACACGCACATAATGTAGATGCAGGCTCCTGCAGACTGCAGGGAGCAGGAGAGGTCATGGGGACCTTGGGAATTCCCCCTGCAACCACGAACCAGAAAACAATCTAGGTTTTTTGTGGACAGGCCAGGCTTTCACCAAACCCTACTGCGCAGACCTTTCACCCAGCAGAGGTGTTTTGAGACAGGTCAGTCCCTCACCAAACCCTACAACGCACAGCCTTTGCCCTGCACAAAGGTCTTTACAGACATCATTCCCTCACTAAAACCTACAAAGCACAGCCTTCACCCTACACGTAGATCCTTGTGAAAGGTAGTGCTACATCAAACCCTACAATGCACAATCTTCGAGCTGCAGTGTCTTGGCAGACAGTTCAATCCCTCTTGAAACTCTATGACAAACAACCTTTACCCTGTGGAGAGCTTTTTGTGGACAGGCCAGTCCCTCAAACCCTGCTGCGTACAACCTTCATCCGGCACCAAGGTCTTTGCGGACAGACAGCCCAAAACCTACAACATATAGCCTTTACTCTCTAGAGAAGTCTCCATGGAGAGGCCAGTACCTCACCAATCCCTACTACGCATTGTCTACGCTCTGTGCACCAAAGCCCTATTTAGCGGGAAGCTCTCTCCGCAGCTATTTATGGAGAGCCCACTCCCTCCAAACACTCACGCATCCTTGTATGGCCAATACTCTACTACATACAGTTACATATGGTATTTATTACTTAAAGTACAAAAAGAAAAGCCCTACAAATTCACTGAAGCAAACTAAGGTTACAGAGATGTTATAATTAGGCGATAATGTCAGTGATAACATGCAACAGCCATAATTCAGCAAGCTAAATTTAACTTGCGCCCCCAACATGCACTGCTTATGATCTCACATATTACATAATTTGAGACATGTTCAGTGACATCACTGATGATATCTCACAGCAAGATATAGTTAGGTTGCTGAACTACAACTGGCAAATGTAAGAATTTTAAAAAACATTTTCTGTGGAAAAAAGCCATATTATATATATATATATATATATATATATATATATATATATGATACCAAACGTCTTCTTGGTTGCTGGAAACAAGACGAGGCAAACCCGATTTCAGTGCAGAGTTTATTTATTGATGCCCAACACCAACACCGCCACTACGCGTTTCAGCCCAAAAGGGGCCTTGATCACATGACACTTCTGAGAAGTAAGTGTGCAAATTTTAAGCAAAAGTGCATGCCGGAACAAAGACCATTAATTGGTTAACTGACATAGAAGACATACTATTGTGTTCTACTGTTAAGAATCACATAATGTCAATCAGTTGGAAAACAAAGTAAAATCATTGTAAAATACAATTATGGGACACTGAGTTGATATAACTAATAATGTCAACCTTTTAGAAGCATATTGAATTAAAAAGACCATAAATAAATACAAATAAAAAAAATATGCTTTTTTTAAAAATTCATTCAATAAATAACTGCGTTAGTACTGGCAATAAAAACCTTATTTTACCTATGTACAGTTGGTCTCCCATAATACGATAAATTTAGCCCAAGTGGGCAAATATTATATAGTCACATACATATAATAATATAAATATGTGCAAAGTTCCGCAAAACAATTCTATGATTTTATGGCATGCTGTGCAAAAACGAGTGTTAAGAATAATAAATATCCTTGTGTAAAATATAAAAGAAAAAGTGAAATTTTTCTTAAAAGACCTGAACTTGGTCAACAAAGCAGTTAGTTCACAGCGTTAAGTTACAGTACAGTTAATCACAGATAAGTATAACAATCGTCACTGGCATTAAGTCCATTTGGTACTTTGCAATCTAATAGAATAATGTGCCTGGTCTCCAATCTACGGAGGAGTGCCTCACGGTCACCCCCTCTCCTTAGTGGAGGGACACAGTCAATTACAAAGTATTTGAGGCTAGCTGGATTTTTATTGTGTCTCCTCAAAATGCCGAGCGACCGGGTACGCAGTGTCGCCGTTGGTAATGGCTCGCAGGTGCTGGAGTATCCTCTTGTGGGCCTGCAGCTTGGCACTACCCACATACCGCAGGCCACAAGGACACTCCAGCACATACACTGCGTACTCTGTCTTGTAAGTTAGTTTCTTTTGGATGTGGATCGGTCTAACTGAGAAGGGACTTGGATACTCGGTTTTGTTGATTCCATTTTTGCATGCTTTGCATACCGAGCATTTCAGAAACCCTTTGCTAGTGGTAAGCCACGACTTAGAAGACCTAATCTCAGGGCTACTGGATACCAACCAATTGCTCATAGATTTTGCTTTCTTGTAAGTAATACTGGGCGGGCATATCCGATCTCTACCCAGTATAGGATCGCTGGCAATTAGGGCCCATTTCTTTTTGACGATCTTTCGGATAGCTAGATGTTGGCTACTGTAAGTTAGGATCGACCTGGTCTCATTTTGGTTGCTCTTGAGCTTGGTTTGGCCGCCTTTCAACAATGCTCATCTACTCATGGAACTGGCCCTGCTCATAGCTCTATCCAAAACATTCAATTGATAGCCTTGTCTCAAAAACCTAGCCCTGCACTCCATCTGAGCTATTTTGCAATCTTGTTCTGTGCTACAGATGCGTCTAATACGCAGCGTTTCACCGTATGGAATGCTGCGTATTAGGTGCACAGGGTGGTGGCTGGAGGTGTGGAGCACGGCATTGCCGGCCGTAGGCTTCCTGAACAGTCTCGTTTCTAACTTCTCATTTGCAATAAAAATTTCCACATCCAAAAACAAACCATATTTGCACTGATATGACTGGTGAAACCCAAGTTTAAATCATTGTCATTAAGTTCACAGATAAACATATTCGCCTCAGCACCATTCCATATTATTAAAAGATTGTCAATGTACCTGAGCCATTTGACTACCTTGGTGGACATTGTTTCATGGTGGAGGGGCAAGAGGACCTGTTCCTCCCAGTTACCCATGTGAAGGCACGCGAAACTGGGAGAAAAACAGGCCCCCTAGCCACACCAGGCACCTGATGGAATACCTGATTGGCGAATAGAAAAAAGTTGTTGTGCAAGCAAAGGTCAATCATTGACAACAGCATCATATTATGATTCACAAGGCAGGTAGACCTAGAGCCTAAATAGTGTTCTACAGCTTTTAGACCATCCCTGTGATGTATTGAGGTATACAAGGACGAGACATCCAAGGATATTAAAAGGTAACCAGGTTGCCATTCAATGTCAGACAATTTGGTCAACAAGTCTCCTGTATCAAGGACAAATGACGGTAATGCTTTCACGAAGTCTTGAAGAAAAAAATCAACATATTTACTCAGGTTTTCTAGTATGCTGTTGTGTGCCGAAATAATTGGGCGGCCCGGTGGTTTACAGTCATTTTTGTGGATTTTAAGAATAAAATATGCTACGGGCATCACCGGATTCTCGTTCTTGAGGAATTTAAATTCATCCATGGTGATGAGTCCCTCGCTTCTCCAAGCCATTAATTTGGTATAAGTATAACTCCATGATTGTTTAACATCGTTCATTGCTGCTCTCTTATAACACTCTCGGCCGATTAGTTGGCCTAGAGCTTCCTCCATGTATAAATGTTTCTACCAAAGAACCACGTTCCCACCCTTGTCCGATTGACGGACAATGATATTGGTATTACCTTGCACTTTTTTGACCAATGCACGATATGCTGAATCTCGATAACGATGTTTGGTGTTAATTTTATTTTGTTTCCGATACAGTTCTTTTAATTCCAGGCAAACTTCATCATGAAAAATGTCAATGTTATCCTTCAGCATGAGTGGTCTAAATGTGGATTTTGGTTTGAAGGTTGTCAAGGCTGTAGTATTTTTGAGACCTGTGTCTAGATTGATCGCTGGTACATTACTATTTTGCATTAAAAATACCGCTTGCGATAACTCTGAGTTACCCGCTGTTGTCGCTGATTGCACTTGAGGAAAAGAGTCAGACACAGGCACGATGGTGGGTTTCTGAGTAGCGTAGTACTTTCGTAATTTAAGCTTCCTTATATATTTATAGAAATCAATTTGAGTGTTCGCATAATCGAAATTGCTTCTCGCACTGTACGATAGGCCCAATGATAACATCTTAGTTTCAATGTCGCTTAGCTTCATGTCCGTTAGGTTCACCACTGTCTGTGCATCATTATGTGTGGCACCTAATTCAGTTTCCATTGCTGCTTCTTCTTGTTGGGAGGCTTTGTTTTTTTGTTTGCGTTTGTTGCTGCAGCGCCTCCGTTCTCTCCGTTTCCTGGTAGCACTCTGCTTGTGCTCCCTTTTTTTGCACTTGATCGCAGGCTTTGTTTTCGATCCTGGCGTACCACTTTGATATTGAAAATATATATTTGTGATATGACTCCTCTTTTAGTTTTCACCTGGTGTGTTGGTTTATGGATTTAGTCATGCATCTGCAAAAGTCAACACTTCGACTTTTTGCAAACAGACATAAATGTAAATACTTTGTTTTATTTAATATGCAGTGACATGAAATTTTGATTTGGAATTTAAATGGTGATGACAAAACGCATTTTCTTATCTAAAAAAAGCATCTTTGCGCATTAGGAACTTTTTTATGTTTATTACGTTATCACATGACCAAACTTTGTGTTACCAGAGTTACTAGACACCAACCACAGGGAGGCAACTGTGTTTGTCATGAAGTATATATGTTTGTATATTACATCGAAGTAGGTGAAGTGAGCAAGGCGGAGGCTTCCGCCGAAACGCGTCTTTCAGCAGCTTTGGGAAAATAAACTTCATTCTTAAGCAACTCACGGAGTCGGTGCCGTCCTTCATCTTGAGGAAGTGTGCTTGGTAAAAAATACGAAGGATTCATGTTTCCTGAGAATCCTACACCGACCCTCCTCGTTCTGGCAGCGCTGTGCCTTCAGGATCACTGGTGGTGAAACCCTCGAGGAGAGAGACGCGCAGCGCCCCCTGAAACCCGTTATCAAAGACTGTGTGTGCTGCGCAGGGATCGGTAACCGAATTGCTGGATTCCTGTGAGGGCTGGAGAAGCGTTCACGGGCAGTCAGGTAAGACGGCGAAAATCCATTGTGTCAGCCAGTCAGTTACAAACGTAAGAGTTTGTGGGAGAGGTAGTTCCGTTTTTCTGAAAAGTTAGAAAACGGACAGTGAGCTCCTCAAGTGAGAAAAATATATATTCTCAAAGACAAATATGGCTGCTGAGTGGGAAAAGGAAAGGGAGGAAGCTGCATTAGACATTTTTGCAGACGCTGATACAGGCAAGTCAGCTACTAATAAACAGATGGCACGAAACAATGAATCTGAACCGGACAACAGTACTAAAAAACTATGTGGAGAATTGGAAAAGCTTCGCAAAAAAGAAATTGCTAAATGGTGGGAGATTAAATCTCTACAAAGATATTTGGATGTGGGAAGAATACCTAGGGGGCTGAGAATCCTGGTAGCCCCGACGTACGAAAACCCAGACCCTGCCATGCTACAAGACTGGGCTGACAATTCTGCCCTAGCATCACAGAATATGGTCAAAATCTTAATCAAATATGCCGCCAGTGACCGTGACAAACTAATGGCTAGAAATGAAGAAATTCTGAAAGAACTGGAGTCAAGAGAAGAACAAGATGAAATCACGAAATTACTTAATGAAATAAAGACAAAATTGGTAAAACACGAGGAGGAAATCAAAGAGCGCAAAGCAATTAAGTTTCAGAGAGACCGAAACGACTACATAAATGGGCGTGTGTACACGTTTGCAAGAAGGTTTGACAACATCAAGAGACAGCAGTTATCAGCATCAGCGAGTGGTGGCGACACTACAGCTTCTGCAAGTGGCACTGACCTCAGCTCCTCGTTAGGCTCAGACACAGACAGCAACAGTTCACGTGGGGCAGAAGGCACAATCCCCAAACCAGCACAAGAGCTGACTTATTTTCGGTTACAACGCCTCGCAACCCTCCGACCGCAAACTCAGCGGCAGGCATCGTACAGGGGCAAAACGAAACAAGACAAAAAACAAAAAGCCGACGGAGAAAAGACAGACGCTGGGGGAAACGCGGTGGGAAAACAAACAAAGCCAACCTACAGAAAAAACAGGAAACAATAATGGCAGACACAAATTTTGAAAATATGGACAACACCGTGGTGAACCTTACTGACTTAAAATTAACTGTGGAAGAGACTATGATTTTATCTCTAGGATTGAGATATTGCACGGTTACTAATTTTGACTATGCCCAAACCAGGATAGACCTATTTAATTTTTGGGTAAACTTAAACTACAAAAGCATTTCTGGAATAGTGCAAGAAAAGATGGTGACAAAGAACCAGGCACTGAACCAGAACAAAGGCTAGCTATTACAGACATGGCGGTTCTAAGCGACATGATTGCTTTGGAATACGAGGAATCACTTTCACAACTATCAGCAGGCGAGATAGCAGCTCAATCCAATTTAAATACGAACGTGGCTGCTAAAACGGGCTTCAAACCCAAGTCTGTTTTCATACCTATGTTACTGAAAGATGGTTTAGATTTATTTTCAGAATATGTGATAAAAGAACTAAAGGAACTTTCACTTTTGAGTACCAAGAATTTTTACCAAACTGACATGACAAAGAAGTTTAAATATAATAATCTCATGATGAAAATCAAAAACAGACCAGATATAGTTGTAAGATGGTCCAACAAGGGCGGTAATATTGTTCTATGGCCACTCAAAATGTACAATGAAGAAGCGATGGCACAACTACAAGATCATGAATGCTACTGCAGAATCAGCCCTACTGCATCTGTAGGCATTCAAGAACGGTTCCATGCGGAACTATACAAATGGAAAAGTGCCAACCTGATCACTAAAGCAGAGTTTGAATTCCTTAAAAATGATTATCCGACTATGCCTCAACTGTATCTAATACCCAAGATACACAAGAATGCACTGAAACCCCCAGGAAGACCTATAATCTCTGCAATAGGCAGTCTATTTGAAAAAACGAGTGTATATGTGGACAGTTTTTTGCAAGTATTTGTCAAAGATCTTCCTGCTTATGTGCAAGACAGTGGTGACTTTCTACGGAAAATTTATGATTTTGAATGGCAGGACGATTATGTTTTCATGGCCCTAGATGTACAGTCGCTGTATACCAGCATTAGGCATACAGACGGGCTAAATGCACTCAAACACTATCTCAATATAAGACCCATTGCACTACATGACCACACCATCATGCTCCTACAGATGGTAGAATGGTGTTTAACGAACAACATATTTATTTTTGATCGCCTACACTACAAACAGCTACAAGGTTCGGCCATGGGTACTTGCTTCTCCCCCAGCTATGCGAATCTGCATATGGGCTGGTGGGAGGAGCAAGTACTAGCCGTCACCCATGTATCCAACATGGAGGAAAATGTCATAATCTATAGGAGATATATAGATGATATTTTCATCTTATGGAAAGGGTCAAATGAGAGTGCAGAGAAATTTGCATCAGAAATCAATGAAAACAGTCTTAATCTTAAATTCACCTGTTCTACCAGCAAAGAAAGAATTCAATTTCTAGATTTAGAGCTGTTCGTAGAAAATAATAAAATTCAGACCAAAACATACCGCAAGCCGACTGCAGGAAATGCGGTTTTACACGCGCAGAGCTTCCACCCAGTCAAACTCAAAGAGTCCATTCCATACGCAGAGTGTCTACGAATGACAAGAAATTGTAGTACACAGGAAGGAGTGAGTGAAGCCAAGGCAAATTTATTTGACAGACTTAGCAAAAGAGGATACAGTGCTAAAACTTTGTCACAAGCAGAGAATAAATGCCGCAATGTGAATAGAAGGGATCTTCTATTCTCAGAAAAGAAAAAGAGCACTCAAGAGCACAAAACTGTCCTCAACATGCCTAGACTAATCACGGATTATAATACCTATCATAATCATGTTAGAAAGATCTTGCAGAGACATTGGCCTCTGGTACAAAATGACCCCGTAATAGGGCAATGGTGTAACAGAAGCCCTTCAATTACCTTCAGAAGGGCCAAATCTATGCGCAACCAGCTTGTAGTCAGTGCACCGACTATCACAAAGCCACCTATTTGGTTAAATAACCAAAGAGGTTTCATCAAATGCGTAAAATGCAAAGCTTGCAAACGAGGCATCAACACCAAAGAGGTCCCTGTTCCATTTAGAAACAAACCATACACCATCAGAGGCTGCTACTCTTGTAAAACGGAGTACGCAATATATGTCCTTGTTTGCAAATGCGGCAAACGATATGTTGGCAGCACCATCCACCCAGCACATGTTCGTATATTGCAGCACCTGCGAGCAATAACGAACAATGATGAAACCTACCCGGTGGCCAGGCATATACACAAGACACACGCTGGCAACAGTTCTGACATTAAGTACTTTGTCATTGACAACGTTGCAAAAAGTATCAGAGGGGGGAATCGCAGACTTGCCCTCAGACGTCTGGAATCAAGATACATCATCTTGTTGGATTCTAAGATTCCGAATGGGCTTAATGCCGATGAAGCATTAACAGTACATTTATAAAATAGTGCAGCAGACTCCCGCAGTTTCCCTTTTCCCGCTTGAAACACACCTACGCCATCACTTGTGTAAACACTTTGTTACCTCTGTAACTTGTGCTAAGTATTTTAGCAATTTGGTATCTAACTAGTGTGGTAACGTCAGGGTCTTACCAATCCAGGTGAAACTTTGGGGTCTCGAGAATAGATATACACGTCTAGACATGGTATTATGTTAATTCAATATATGCGTATGATCACAGTTCACAACCCCATGCAAAGACAAAGAAACACTAATCCACTTGGAGACGATGTGTATGTAGCAACGTTTGTGTTTTTTCCTTACATTTGGTTTATGAACTTGTATGGGGGTAGAGAATATCTCTGTTATTTATGCATTGACCCGGTTTCAAACAATTATCATTTTACAGTGAGAGAATTACCCACATGCTCTAGAAGCCGTATAACCAGGACTATGTCTGACTACAGTCACAGGCTATAGCATAGAATGCCCTGAATGTCCGATTGGTCACTGTATTATTTGTGATATGACTCCTCTTTTAGTTTTCACCTAGTGTGTTGGTTTATGGATTTAGTCATGCATCTGCAAAGTCAACACTTCGACTTTTTGCAAACAGACATAAATGTAAATACTTTGTTTTATTTAATATGCAGTGACATGAAATTTTGATTTGGAATTTAAATGGTGATGACAAAACGCATTTTCTTATCTAAAAAAAGCATCTTTGCGCATTAGGAACTTTTTATGTTTATTACGTTATCACATGACCAAACTTTGTGTTACCAGAGTTACTAGACACCAACCACAGGGAGGCAACTGTGTTTGTCATGAAGTATATATGTTTGTATATTACATCGAAGTAGGTGAAGATATATATATCGTACTAGCGGTCGCCCAGTAGGTAGTTATTGTTAGGACCTTCTATTTGGAATAACTTTGGCGCTGGTGAACGAATCTTCGCGAATTTCTCCAAGAAAATGGCCTGCTCCGCTCCGCTACTTTCTGAAAGTTTGGGGGTGATTCGTCAAGTGGGGGCCGAGAAAAAAGGGGAGTTCCAAAACATGTTTTCCCCATGCAATTTTCCATAGGGACCTTTAGCCAGGGGAACGGCTTAACGGAATTACACCAAATTTGGCAGAGAGGTAGAGTTTGGTTCGCAGATTGTGCTTTTTGTTAAATGGTGTAAATATGTTCAGTAGTTACTGAGAAAATCATAGTGATATCTAGAGACGAAGTACAGCACGCATACGGAAATCCGTACAATTGCGAGCACGAGCTGCATGCTGATTGGATGTCAACTGTCTGTCAACACTCCAAACCAGGAAGTGTTGTCAGCCATCTTGTGCCTCTGTAGCACCGATTCAGAGGAAAACAGTAAAACAAAGTTGAAAAATAAGGAAAGGGGGCAGGGTAGAAACACGTTGACCCTCTAGGCCTGCTCAGGGGGTCTCACGTGGATCTTTAGGTGCAAAAAATATATTTTTTTAATAAAAAAACGTTTGTACGCGTATTGTACTCGTACACGGTGTAAAAGGAAAAAAAACTAGAAGTTTGTTTTATTCTTAATTAGCTCCCGGGGGGGGCCAAATCCCGGGGGCAATTTTTTTCTATAATGGGGGCTAGGAAGTGTCCAACAGGAACAGAAGAATGAAAGAAAAGTAATGTCGAGGACAGCGATGCTCCTACTTCCTGCGTTTTAACAGGTCAATAGACTGTTTCCCATAACACAAAAGTTTATTGCAATAAATGTATAGAATTTTAAATTGAGCAAAATCAGGATGAATTTGTGGGTGTGGACTGTTTGCTGAAAATGCTGGTGCAGCAGTTGATGTGCTTGGTGCAGTAGCAGGTGGGTTGTATTCAACATCTGTGTTGCAGCACGAGCGAAATTGATGGGGTGTAAGTTCTTCACGTGTCGCTCCATATTTGCTGTACCAAAGGAGTATTTTTGAGATGGATAACCCCTTGAAAGAGTTTGGAAAATTTTACAGGTTACTTTTGGAGCATTAACCTTTTTTTTTGCACATCTGGAAAAGTAAAAAACTGCCAAATTAGAGCTTCTTTCCTCTTCTTTGGATGTTCTTTAGGAATGAAATATTCCTCTGAAGAATGTCTGGAAGATGAGTCCATTGCTGTTATTATGGTAAACTTCGTTCTATTTGACAAGATTCTCAGATGAGATGCTTCTTTTTAGAAAGTCAAAGTAGAATTATTAAATTGGGACGGAAGTTTCTACACTTGTAAAAGGAAGTGTGTGAGAAAGATCGGGTCGGAACCCCTGTTAAGGCGGAACTACAAAGCCCAGACACCCTTGCTCGACCATGGCGGCATTCCGTCTCACCTGAAACTTGGACGAAGACCGATATCTCTCCTCTCTTTCCACAGCGTGAGGTAACGGCTAGAGGAGGTGCTACGAACAATGGACGAATAAAAACAGACGCCTCACAGGAAGCTGGGTCGTCGCAGAACGTCGAGGAGGCGGGACCAGAGACGAACCACGAGGAGGACGCTGAATCTCGGAGCCGGGAGCCGGAGCTGAACGCCGAGTCAAGACAGCGTTGCTGACCTAGAGGAGGAGGCGGGGGAAACCGAAGACCGCTGGACGGAGGAGTGGTGGTGTCCCCCGGAGGAGGCTGGAGAGCGTGCCGTGACTCAGGAGAGTTACGGCGGGGCCGGTGAGTGACTTTGAACCGAAGCCCTTTGGGGAAACTGTTGTGTGTTAAGGGAGGTGGGAGGTAGGGAGGACATTGTGGGTGGTGGGTGGATTTTGTAAAGGGGACTACGAAACTTGCATTGGTAAAAGAGTAATACCTACTGTTTCACTTAAGCTACTGGACTGGGATTAGGGCATTGGTCTATGACTCAACCATCCCTACATTCTTATCCTTATTCCATACCCGCTCACTTCCTATTCCCTTACCCACCACTTCCAATACCTTTACGCACTCCCCTTCACTATACCCGATTTTCGTGCACTACTTTACGGTGTAGGAGCAAGGGTTTCGAACCAACCAGATCACTGACGGTCCCTTTCTCTTCTTCCCTCTCGGTACCTCCGGTTAACCAACACCACGGAGACACGGTCACGCCAGGACCAACGACCCTTGGACGAAGAGGAAGAAACATCGACTACCACGGCAGACCCTTTCAACCTTGGAGAGCTCGGTGCCGCGTGTGGAAGTTCAGACCCTGTAGTGAAACCTAAAGCCTTGTTTCCGGACAATAAAAGTGCTGTTCGCCAATATATTCAGCCTCCGCGTCTGTATATCCGACCTCACCTCCCACAAGTGGTGTCAGAAGTGGGATCCAACGGAGACATGGAGGCTGCAATTACCAAAATACGCGCAGTAAGATTGAGAACACTTTATTTTTCTTGCAGCACCTCTCGCTCCCTTTTCACTGGGAATACATCTATTTCCTCTCGTTTTCTGTGGAGACTCGTCCCACTTGTCGAGGTAGGCTGAGGGAAACTTTGCATTGGTTGAGAAGTTGATTCCGCAGATTTTGGTTAGTGATGATTTTTTCCTCTTTTCTTTCTAGTTAGACTGTGGTCCTGAAGAGAACCCCCAGAATTGTAGGGTTCGAAACGCGTCGACCTGACCCGGTCCCTTGCCATTTGTTCTATATGGAATGCACCAATTGATTGAAATATCGCTTTTTTCTAAAAAAAATTGAAAAATTTGATTTATGTGTAAAAATCATCAAACTGGATTGTTTTTCAGTTCACACAATTGTTTTCATGACATTGGGACCAGTATGAATGTGGTTTTTGTATGATTGGATGGCCAAGAATGTGTTGAGTGTGAGTTTGTTGGAACTATGTACATACCAATTTGTGTTTCTTGTTTGTATTTAAATGTATAATATTATTCATGTTGTTTGTATTCTCATGCACTAAAAAACAAAAGACTAAAAATAATAACAGTCTTCAGATAAAGGATTAAAGTAAAAGTTGCAATTCTAAAAGCAAGTGTTCATGCTATTTTTTCATGTATGCTTTATTAACGGTTGTGTCCTAAGAAATAGTCTCTCAGCACAGGCAGGTGTACTGTTTTCTCAGTTTATTGTTGACTCAGCCCTGCTAAGTTTTGAGTCAAGACCCGTTTTTGTTATTTAAATTGTTTAGCGGGCGCATGCTCGCGAGGTTCTGGTGGGCAGAGAAGGAGCTGCCAAAGGACTAACTCTTGTCCATCATTGATTGGTCACTTTTGCATTTGTTGTTGGTGCTGGTGGCTTTAGTATTCTTTAACCTCTTTTCCTTTTACCTTTTTCATTGGGTATACACTTTCCCTAACTCTACTTTCTCTTTGCACGTGTGTTCAGTTGTGGTATGGCTGAACATGACACGGTAGCGTACACAGAGGAACATATTCAAAATCTGATCAGGGATCCGCCTCCCTTTGCATCAGCAACCCTTAGCATCGCGGCAAACACCCTAAACGAATCGGAAAAACTTATACGTCTACGAAAAAAACAAATTAGAACGGATCTTCACGGACATTTTTTGCTCCAGCATTTAAAATCAGGCACGATCCCTGCAGGACTTCAAATTCGCAACATTCCTGTTGTGTTCACGGATGACCCTGAATACAAGAAAGGATTCAGTGGGGTTGAAACAAAGTGCAGTAGGGACCTGATGGTCCTTACTATTGAAACAGCCCATAGGATTTCGGTAAAAGAACTTGAAGAAATCGCAGTACTTGAAAAAGAAATTCAAGACAATCAACTAATAACTGATTCCAAAGGACTCCTGGAAAAGGTGGAAAAAGAAATCGGTGAATTTAAAGATTTCACTGTTGCCCAAAAGAACAATAAATTTGAGCTGGATAAGAAAAATTTCTCTCTGGAATCCGTTTACCCATATCTAAGGAAAGATTTTTATTCAAACCCTGAGTCACGGAGATTCCTCCAGGACAATCAAGGTCGCTCACGACGAAAATTTGTCTCATTCTCAGACACATCATCTTCGGGAAGTGATTCAAACAACTCAAACAGACCCTATCAAAACAGGAAAGGTAACCAACAAGACCAGGGACAACGACAACAACAGAATCAGGCTCCTTTTTTAGGACAAGGCCCACAGAAGACCAGAGGTCGCTCACGACCCGTGCAGCCATGGGAAATGAGGACACGATCCCGGTTCTACAAGAGCTAGATCTTCCATCTATTTTTAACTTATCTGACAGAACCCTGACTGAAGCTGAAACATCAATCTTGACAAAGGGCCTTGGATTTGTCCCGTCGAGACCCACAGACTTCATTAAGATGAAGTTAGAAACACTTGAATTTTGCCGCAAAATAAGACTAAAAACATTCTTTTCGGAAACATGCGAGGAACATCAACCCGAAGTAACGGGACTACGGAAAAAATCAACTTTCTGTCCAGCTGGTTCAAAAATTCCCAAGGAGATTATTACTTTTGAACGAACGGTCCTATCAGGAATATCAGCCCTTGAAAAGAAGAGGAACTTCGTCAAATTTAATCTTGCAAAAGCTGAAAAGGATGCCCTAACAACTCTAAAAAATGACAAAACGATAGTAGTCAAGCAAGCAGATAAGGGAGGAGCGGTGGTCATCTGGGATATTAATAAATATAAAACGGAAGTCTATCGCCAACTCAACGACAATTCATGTTATAGACGCATCACAAAAAACCCCACAGTTGAAATTCAAAGTGAATTGTTTTTAGCGATTCAAGAAGGATTTGATCTAGGGTTCATTGGACCTAAAGAACTGGCATTTTTACAGAATAAGAATCCACGAACTCCAGTTTTTTATCTATTACCAAAGATTCATAAGGACGAAGTGAATCCACCAGGACGCCCCATAGTTTCGGGGTGCGAATCCTTATTAGAACCAGTCGCTAAGTATATAGATTTCTTCTTAAAACCCTTTATTGAAGAGATCCCAGCACATCTTCAAGACACCACGGCTTTCCTCAACAGAATCAGTCCAATATCATTCGAACAAAGCACCCAGCTTTTAGTAACGCTTGACGTCGTTTCACTGTACACTCAGATCCCCCAAGACCAAGCCCTTGAGACACTTTCATTTTTCTTGGACACACGTGCCAGACCGTGTCAGGTCCCTTCAGAATTTATCCTTCAGCTGGCATCCTTTGCACTGAAAAAGAATTTTTTCACTTTCAATTCCGAATACTTCCTTCAGGTTAAGGGAGTGGCTATGGGTTGTCCATTTGCCCCGGAACTAGCGGTCATGTTTATGGGTCTCTACGAGCAAAAATTCATTTATAATGACAATCCCTTTGGGCATCAAATTTCGCATTATATGCGATATATTGATGATGTTTTCCTTATTTGGACTGGGAACCTCGATTCTCTCAATATGTTTGTTGAATGGCTGAACGGACGTACAGGTGACAAAGTTTAATTGCACGTCCTCCAACCAATCCATCACATTTCTGGACGTACAAGTTGTCCCTTGCAATGGAAACCTGGAAACAACTTTATTCAGAAAGCCAACAGATAGAAATAAAGCTTTGTTATTTACAAGTAATCACCCACGAAGTCTGAGACAAAACTTGCCATTCGGACAATTCCTTAGAATCCGGAGGAATTGTTCATGCAAAGAGGAATACTTTGCACATGCAAATTCACTTTTGGAGAGGCTTCTCCAAAGAGGATATCCGAGGAAACTACTAAAAATGTCTCTGAAAAGAGCATGGTGGACGCCACGTGAGACATTGATGCACAAGAAAACTAGAGTGGAGCAAAATCGATTGGTGTGTGTGTCAACCTTTTGCCCGGCTGCAAATCAACTCAAGAAGTTGATAAATGTAAATTGGCATATAGTGAAAGACTTGCATGAGGACTTCAAAAACCCGCCTCTGTTTGCCTTCAAAAAAGAAAAAAGCGTGGCTAACCATATTGTAAGGGCAGCACTGCCCATTGAAGAACCGCCGACCCTAAGAAGTCTATTTGGCTTCCCACAGATTAAAGGACACCATAAATGTGGAACTTGCATTTGTTGCCCTGATACTATAGAAGAGACATTGTTCTCGTTCAACAACATCCACTGGAAACATGAAGTTTTTACAAATTGTAAAACAAGGAATGTTGTATATGCTATTGTATGTCCCTGCCCCAAGTTATACATTGGGAAAACTACCCAAGAGGTCAGGCAACGCATCACTCAGCATAAATCCAGGTTACGCAGAGAAGTGGACAATGCGCCCTTAGTTCATCATTGGCAGAATAAAAAACATGACAAGAATAATTTCAAGTGGACAGTCCTGTCCAAAATTGAAAATGACCCAAGAGGCGGTGATGTGGAAACAAGACTGAACCAAAGGGAAGCACTGCTGATCATGAAATATGATACAGCAGTCAATGGATTAAATGAAATTTCTGAGATTTATAAAACCTACTCTTGATTTTTCGCGAATGGACTTAATTTCCCAGAATTCTTTGTTACTTCTTGTTCACAAATGGACTCTGTCACTCCTGTTGGGACAACAGCACTACATTTCCCAGCACCCCTTGAGGCCAAGCCACACCCATAAGCTACACTGCTGGTAGACTCCGGTAACCCGCCATTGACTGCAGGGTGAGGAGCGAGTACTCTCTATTTCCTGATACAGAGCATCAAGCACGGTAAGCTTCAAACCAAAACGCCGGCGAACGCGTACATCCAGTAAACTGCCACGCGATCGCCTTTGCATGACGGTAACCCGCGTTACCCTGTCTTTCCCCAGCTATAGTGACGCCGTATCCGATCCCTCGGACCGCGCACGTCCCGACTGGGAAGCATCTTTTTTGAGCACACACGCGCTACTCAAAGGTAAGCGCATAGACCCACTGCAACAACCATCTAAGGTACAATCATGTTTGAGACGCGCAGTAAGATTGAGAACACTATTTTTCTTGCAGCACCTCTCGCTCCCTTTTCACTGGGAATACATCTATTTCCTCTCGTTTTCTGTGGAGACTCGTCCCACTTGTCGAGGTAGGCTGAGGGAAACTTTGCATTGGTTGAGAAGTTGATTCCGCAGATTTTGGTTAGTGATGATTTTTTCCTCTTTTCTTTCTAGTTAGACTGTGGTCCTGAAGAGAACCCCCAGAATTGTAGGGTTCGAAACGCGTCGACCTGACCCGGTCCCTTGTCATTTGTTCTATATGGAATGCACCAATTGATTGAAATATCGCTTTTTTCTAAAAAAATTTGATTTATGTGTAAAAATCATCAAACTGGATTGTTTTTCAGTTCACACAATTGTTTTCATGACATTGGGACCAGTATGAATGTGGTTTTTGTATGATTGGATGGCCAAGAATGTGTTGAGTGTGAGTTTGTTGGAACTATGTACATACCAATTTGTGTTTCTTGTTTGTATTTAAATGTATAATATTATTCATGTTGTTTGTATTCTCATGCACTAAAAAACAAAAGACTAAAAATAATAACAGTCTTCAGATAAAGGATTAAAGTAAAAGTTGCAATTCTAAAAGCAAGTGTTCATGCTATTTTTTCATGTATGCTTTATTAACGGTTGTGTCCTAAGAAATAGTCTCTCAGCACAGGCAGGTGTACTGTTTTCGCAATTACCAAAATGGCTGAACATCAAGAACATTTGGGAAAAGTCATGGAAAAGTTCTTACATGTTGTAGAGGAAGACCGAGAGAAAACGCAGAAAGTCCTTACAGGACAGAGTCAAACACATGAAGCAGCCATGGAAAAGTTGGCTGAAATACTCGGGAATCAAAAAGGACCTACCACACTTCCCTCAATGGTCATGCAAAAATATGTAAGTGGAGAGGACCCTGATTTCTTT
Source organism: Lissotriton vulgaris (assembly GCF_964263255.1). Classification (NCBI taxonomy): domain Eukaryota; kingdom Metazoa; phylum Chordata; class Amphibia; order Caudata; family Salamandridae; genus Lissotriton; species Lissotriton vulgaris. Next base: position 255,822,145 of record NC_141687.1, read on the forward strand.
TTCACGAACTTCGAACGTAAAGCTACTGCCGCCGCATGGCCTGCTGACAAATGGGGACAGTATTTGGGGCCACTTCTTTCAGGGGATTTACAAGCAGCCTATCAAGCGGCTACCATACAAGGGGCCGTACCATATGCGGATATCAAACGCTGCATAATGGAAAGGTTGGGGGTGGACGATGAGTCCTATCGGATAAAGTTACGTCAGATAAAAGAGGGTCCACAAGAAACACCCCGAGCCTTGTACTTCAGGGTAAAAGATATGACTGACCGGTGGTTGAAGCCTGCCACCTCGGATAAGGATGGTATCATGTCAAAAATATATCTTGAGCAATACCTGGCCTCTCTTCATCCTCCAATACAGAGGTGGGTTAGACAACAACCACGGTTGACCCTCAAATCTGCCGTAGAAATTGCAAGTGCTTATAACAGGGCCCAAGAACTTCAAAAGGGCAGAGAGGATACCCAGTGGAGAACCCCCGGACCGGGACATCACAGACCGGCTCGTACTTCTACCCCTAAAAAACCAGATCCCGTGGCTCTTTTACCTGGACCTATGATACCCACCCCAGTGTTCAGACCCCCAAACCCGGGACCCCAATGTTTCCATTGTGGAGGGATGGGACATATTGCTAAATTTTGTCCCCAAAAAGAGGAACCAATGGAAATACGGATAGCCAGGAACTACTATTGTTCTAACCCAAGAGAACCATTGCCACCCTATCATTGTGAAGTGAAAGTGAATGGACAGCCTACTCTGGCGTTAGCCGATACGGGTTGTCGACAGAGTGTAGTTCGGCCCCAAGATTTTCAACCCAGAGTAGTACCCAGTGAGGAGATGGTGGCTATTCGATGTGTACACGGGGACGTTAAACAATACCCAACTTCCCAAGTTACGATTCAACACACCAACGACCCCGGAACCTCCCTGAAAGTAGGTCTGATCCCTAATTTACCGGAGAGAGTCATTCTGGGTAACGACTATCCCCAGCTATCTCACATGTTAGCATATGATAAGCACAAAGGAGAAGACTGGTGGGCTGAAGCTCCTTTTTCTAACGCAGACGAACATGAATGGCCTGAATCGAAACCAAGAAAGAGTAGGAAACAGAGGAGAATAGAAAAAGGGAAACCACCTATCGTGTTGCCTGTTATACGTGAAGAGAATCCTTGGGAAACAGACAGAAGTTTTCGATCCACACAAAGAGAGGATCCGGTTCTGCAAGAGGCGTGGAAGAACGCACTAGAACAGGAAGACCCCCTTCATGTAGGTCCCTATTTTTTTAAGAAAAACGGGCTACTCTATAGGAAGGGAAATCCTACACAGGACCCCCAGTTAATAGTACCCACCCCATTTCGAGAGAAGGTAATGTTTCTAGCCCATAGTCACTTGCTAGGTGGACATTTTGGTCCGGACAAAACTGAGAAACAAATCCTAGAGAAATTCTATTGGCCAGGGATATACCAACAGGTAAAAAAATATTGCAAGGAATGCCCCATATGCCAAAAACACAGTAGGTACATACCTCCGCGTGCACCCTTGCGTCCACTCCCAGTGATAGAAGAGCCCTTTACCAGAGTAGGCATGGACATTATAGAGCCCTTGTTACCCTCAAGGAGTGGTTGTAGGTTTGTGCTGGTGCTGGTGGATTACGCCACCCGTTTTCCTGAGGCCATTGCCTTACGACGCCCAGATTGTGGCATACTTTGTGGCATACTTGTATAGCGCAACCTGTCACCACCAAGGGCATCCTGGCGCTTTGACCCGTACTCAATGAAAACAGTAGCTCAGCCTATCCTGGGAAAAAGATGAGTTTTTAGAGCCTTTCTAAAAGATAAGAGATCTCCAAGGCTTCTCAAGGATATAGGCAGAGAGTTCCAGAGTTTGGCTGCCGCTACTCTGAAGGAGCGGCCCCCCATCCTCACTCTCTGGAATCGTGGAACTACCAGTAGCCTGGATGACGAGGAGCGTAAAGCTCTAGATGGACAATACCAGGCAAACATTCGCCGCAAAGGAATGGGGCCCAGGCCATGAATAGCCCTGAACACAATACACGCTGCTTTGTAGCGCACCCGTAGATGAACTGGCAGCCAATGAAGTTCTCGCAGTGCTGCCGTAGAAGAACTGTGGTAGGGGCGAGAAAGGGCGAGTTTAGCAGCAATATTTTGCACCCTTTGCAACTTGCCCAGGAGAGTTACCGGGGCCTCCAGAAGTAGTGCGTTACAATAGTCAAGTCGACTTAGGATGGTACAACGCACTACTTCTGGTCTGGCTTGCGCAGGGATGAGAGGAAGGACCTTGCGCAGCATGCAAATCAGCATCATACATGTTGAAGAGATCTTATTCACATGTAGATCCAACTGCAGGTTAGGCCCAAAAGTGACGCCTAAATTGCGCGCTGATTGTGCCGCAGACACCGTCTCTGAGAAGGAAGGAGGCCAGAAGTCCACTGGGAGATCGCGAGGAACTCGATCAGTGGAACAGTGTAAGACCTCCGTCTTTGTTCCGTTGAACTGCAGCGAGTTCAACCGGAGCCATTCCGCTGTCGCCTGCATGCACCGGTGAAAGGTCTCCAGTGTGACTGCATCCTGTCCCTCCAGAGAAAAGACCAGCTGGGTATCATCCGCATAATTAAATGCGGAGATACCGAAGGTTTTAATGAGCTGGACTAGGGGGCGGAGGTAGACATTAAAGAGTATGGGGCTGATGGCCGAGCCCTGAGGTACTCCTTGTCCCACTCTCCGCTCCTCTGAACTGAAGGGGGGTAACGAAACCCGTTGCTGGCGGCAGTCCAAATAGGAGATTAACCAATCCCTGGCCTTGTCACTGACCCCGCATTCCTCCAGTCTAGAGATCAGGGTGGGATGGCTGACCGTGTCGAACGCGGCCGACATGTCGAGCAGCACCAAGAATGCTGCCCGACCGCTGTCGACTCGCGCCCGCAGATTGTCTAGCACGGTCACCAACGCGGATTCCGTCCCATGCGCTGGGCGAAAGCCGAATTGCGTCTCATCCAACCAACTGTTCCCTTCTAGGAAACTGGACAGAGCACGGGTGACCAGCTTTTCCATATAAGCAGGCAAGCAGGGTCGAGCGTAGGTTTTTTTAAAAGTGGGGATACCACTGCCTTCTTCCAGCAGCTTGGAACAGTAGCTGTCTCGAATGACTGACAGCAGATGGCATGCAGGGGCTGGAAGAGGTCCTCTTGAAACACCTTCCATAGTCTTGGAGGGAGAGGATCCAAAGGCGAACCAGAAGAAATCGTCAGGGCTAAGTCGCCGAACTCCTTCAGGGATGGAAGGGGGAAACTACTCAGCTGGGGTCGACTGGCCTCGCTCGCCGGAGCTCCCAAACTGAGAGCCGGCTCCAAGGAAGGAGAAGAGGGACTCCTCTGCTGGGGTCGACTGGCTACGGTCTCCGGAGCTCCCAAGCAGAGAGCCTGATCCAAAGTGGGGACAGAGGGGCCACTCAGCTGGGGTCGACTGGCCTCGCTCGCCGGAGCTCCCAGACTGAGAGCTGGCTCCACAGGAAGAAGAAGAAGGCTACCCTGCTGAGGTCGACTGGCTACAATTGCCGGAGCTCCCAAGCAGGGAGCCGAATCAGAGGCTGCGAGGGAAGAACAGTTCAGCTGGGGTCGACTGGCCGTAGTCGCCGGAGCTCCCAAGCTGAGTGCCTGATCCAAAAGAAAGAAAGGAGGGCAACTCAGCTGGGGTCGACTGGCTTCCGCCGCAGGAGCTCCCAAGCTGGGGGGCTGCTCATCTGGTCGGGGTCGACTGGAGGGCGTGACCGGAGCTTCCTGACAGAGATTAGTAGCCCTCTGCAGGGGTCGACTGGCCATCTCCTCCGGAGCTCCCTCCTCAGTGGTGAAATTCCATGGGTCCTGCAAACCTGCTAGGATTTTGCGGATTTTTTCCTCAAAGGCATCCGCAAGAGAGTCACAAAGAGCTTGCGACGAGGGAACAGCACTAGCCACACACGTAGGGTGAGCCAGGTCCTTAACGATTTTAAAAAGGGCCTGAGCCTTGTTTGGGGCCTGATTCAGAGTAAGTTCAAGAAAGGTCGCTTTCGCTATCTTAATTTGAGCTTTATATTTATGCATAGCAGACCTAAATGCAATTTTCTCAGAGTCTAGGTATTGTTTCCTCCAGACCCTTTCCGCGCGTTTACAGTCGAGTTTGAGCTGGCGAAGTTCGCTCGTGTACCAAGGACTAGCTCGGTTCACTCTCCCTCGCGACTTCCGAAGGGGCGCTAACTTATCCAGCGAACTAGCTATGGACTGACAGAAGAAGGTATAACTTTCTTCGACTGTATTGCCAAGTTTGAAGTCCTCATCTAAGATGTTTGGCAATGGAACAGTGTTTAGGATGCGGGACCAAGGTCTCTCTAGCTTAGCTAGAGGTAGTCCGGCCTTGCGCGAAGTAGGGTCCTCCAACCAAAGGGAAAACCTGATCAGAAAGTGATCCGTCCAATATTGGCACTTGATGTCCACGAATGATGCCCATAGAGGATCCGCGAACACCAGGTCCAAGATGTGGCCTTTCCGATGCGTGGAGGCGTTCACCAGCTGTACTAAGTTGAAATCTGTACAAGCTTGGCTAAGAGAGAAAAATGCATTGTCCAGCGAGCTGCCTGCCCACAGATTGAAATCTCCAAGAACTAATAACCTGGAGTGGGAGCTGGCAAGTTCATAGATCAGGTCAATGAGAAGAGGAATGGATGGTGCTGGTCCCGGGGGACGATAACAAAGAACACCCGAGCAGCAGATCGACTCCTGCTGTTTGACTGAGAAACCCATCAGTTCAAATCCCGGTACCTCTCGAATCTTTAATTGGGAGAGGGTAAGCGAGTCTCTATGAATGTATCCGATTCCCCCTCCTCGGTTAAGTGGGCGCGGTGAGTGGCTAATTTTATATCCTGAAGGGCAGGCTAAGCCCAGCTCGACCTCACAGTCCTCCCGAGTCCACGTTTCTGTGAGAAAGAGGACATCGAGCTGTTCAGACTCAATGAGGAAGGCTATTTCCGTGTGGTGCTTACAGAGGGATCTAACATTAAGCAAACCACAGGTGATTGGCTTGGAGGTAGAAGGTCTGACCGGGTCCGGACCAGGTCTGAGTTCGAAGAGCTCACTCCGAGTGTAAGCTATGCGGTTTGGACCGGAGGGGCCAGAGGTAGCGGCCCTAAGCGCGTCCGTTGCGCGAACGGGCGCAAACGGGCTTACCTCTGGCGCACCTCCGGGGCCCCTACGGCGCCCCCGCTGCGCACCGTCGCTGCGCACTTGTCTAGCGGCCATCTTAAATGGCCGACTGGATGTCACGTGGGTCCTGGCAGGGCGAGTGTCTCTCCCTCACCAAGATGGCGCTGAGAGTGGAAGGACTTCTCCCCACTCCAAGATGGCGCTCACAACCGGCGCGATGATGCTCCAGATGCGGTTAATATTGCCAAAGCAATGATAACCGTGTTTTCCAGGGTGGGGTTTCCAAAAGAAATCCTGACAGATCAAGGAACCCCATTCATATCCAAGGTCATGAAACAAGTATGTACCCAGCTAGGCATACATCCAATTAGAACAGCGGCTTACCACCCTCAGACTGACGGGTTAGTCGAAAGGTATAACGCTACGCTTAAGACAACCCTTAAAAAACTGTTGGAACTAGAAACGAGAAAGTGGGAGGATATGTTACCGTTGGCGCCGTTCGCCATACGGTGCAAAATACAGAAAAGTACAGGTTATTCACCTTTTGAACTACTATACGGACACCAGCCACGAACATTCTTGGACATGGCCCAAGAAAAGTGGGAGAATGAACGCGATAACGCTAAGCCCTTAGTGGATTATGTATCCACTCTTAAAACGCATCTGAGTCAGATTCGGACTATTGTCCGTAATAATCTGGAAGAGGCACAAGCGGCTCAGAAGAAACAATATGACGCAAAGGAGAGAAAATTTGAGGTGGGTGACCTCGTTTTGTTAATGATGGCCTCATCCGACCACAAACTACTGGGTCAATGGCAGGGCCCGTATAAAGTTACTGAGAAAGTCACCCCTGTGACTTATAGGATAGAGCTAGATGCGACCCGGGGTACTTCACAAATATATCACATCAATTTGCTAAAAAAATGGGAAGGACCTCAACCTGTTCTAAATGCCCAAATTGAGAATGAGGTACCTTTATTTTCTCAATGTATTGACACTATTCTTCCAAACCCTCTGAAAGAAAAGTTAATGCAGAATCTCGCTCCCCTTGGAGGAGTGTTTTCCCTAACTCCAGGAAGGACGACCCTAGTACAACATGCCATCAGAACCCCTGTAGGTAAAAGGGTACGACTTCGGCCCTATCGGATACCCGAGGCCCGTCGTCAAACTATAAGAGAGGAAGTCCAGAAGATGCTGGAAATGGATATTATCGAACCATCATCTAGTGAGTGGAACTCCCCAATTGTCTTGGTTCCGAAACCGGATGGTTCGGTCAGATTTTGCCTCGACTTCAGAGAGGTTAACAAGTTATCGGAGTTTGACACCTATCCCCTTCCAAGAGTGGATGAAATGATTGAAAAGATAGGGAAAGCTAAGTACATCAGCACATTGGACTTGTGTAAAGGTTATTGGCAAATCCCTTTACGTCCCCAAGATAAGGAAAAAACAGCCTTCTCCACTCCGGAGGGATTGTACCATTTTAAGGTCATGCCCTTTGGCTTACACGGGGCACCAGCTACTTTTCAAAGGGCGATGAATTGTATACTACGCCCCGACGAAAAATATGCCGGTGCATATATAGATGACATCGTCATTTTCAGTGAGACATGGGACCAACACGTACAACACCTGAAGCAAGTCATAATCACTCTAGGAGAAAATGGATTGAAGATCAATCCGTCAAAAAGCCATCTAGCAGCCCAAACTGTGAAATATTTGGGATACCTCTTGGGAGAGGGGATGATTAGACCACAAGATTCCAAACTGGCAGCTATTTCCCAAATTCCACTTCCCAAAAACAAGAAAGACCTACGGGTCTTTTTGGGCCTTTTGGGATATTATAGACGATTTATTCCCAATTTTTCCCAAATTGCATCGCCTCTCACTAATCTGCTGCAAAAGACCTCTAATACTGAGGAGCGTTTAAAACATCCTACCCCTGACATACTTAGAGCCTTCCAAACTCTAAAAGGATCCCTAACATCTGAAACGGTACTAGCCAGTCCTGACTATTCCCTCCCGTTTGTCTTACAGACAGATGCATCAGACCAGGGATTAGTAGCAGTGCTCTCACAAGTAACTCACCAGGGACAAGAACAGCCTATTTTATATATAAGCAGAAAATTGTTTCCTAGAGAACAGAATTATGCAGTCATTGAAAAAGAGGCCCTGGCAGTTAAGTGGGCCATAGAAACACTGCGTTACTATCTGGAAGGTAGAGAGTTTACTTTATTCACGGATCATGCCCCTTTGGAATGGTTATCTCGCAACAAAGGAAACAACGATCGTGTATTACGATGGTTCTTGGCACTGCAACCCTATAGATTTCATACTAAACATCGGAAAGGGTCAGAGCAAGGGAATGTTGATTTCCTATCCAGGTATCCACAGGACAGAAACCCTAGTAACAGGACACCAAGGGAAAGGGGATGTGAGAAAGATCGGGTCGGAACCCCTGTTAAGGCGGAACTACAAAGCCCAGACACCCTTGCTCGACCATGGCGGCATTCCGTCTCACCTGAAACTTGGACGAAGACCGATATCTCTCCTCTCTTTCCACAGCGTGAGGTAACGGCTAGAGGAGGTGCTACGAACAATGGACGAATAAAAACAGACGCCTCACAGGAAGCTGGGTCGTCGCAGAACGTCGAGGAGGCGGGACCAGAGACGAACCACGAGGAGGACGCTGAATCTCGGAGCCGGGAGCCGGAGCTGAACGCCGAGAGTCAAGACAGCGTTGCTGACCTAGAGGAGGAGGCGGGGGAAACCGAAGACCGCTGGACAGAGGAGTGGTGGTGTCCCCCGGAGGAGGCTGGAGAGCGTGCCGTGACTCAGGAGAGTTACGGCGGGGCCGGTGAGTGACTTTGAACCGAAGCCCTTTGGGGAAACTGTTGTGTGTTAAGGGAGGTGGGAGGTAGGGAGGACATTGTGGGTGGTGGGTGGATTTTGTAAAGGGGACTACGAAACTTGCATTGGTAAAAGAGTAATACCTACTGTTTCACTTAAGCTACTGGACTGGGATTAGGGCATTGGTCTATGACTCAACCATCTCTACATTCTTATCCTTATTCCATACCCGCTCACTCCCTATTCCCTTACCCACCACTTCCAATACCTTTACGCACTCCCTTCACTATACCCGATTTTCGTGCACTACTTTACGGTGTAGGAGCAAGGGTTTCGAAACAACCAGATCACTGACGGTCCCTTTCTCTTCTTCCCTCTCGGTACCTCCGGTTAACCAACACCACGGAGACGCGGTCACCCCAGGACCAACGACCCTTGGACGAAGAGGAAGAAACATCGACTACCACGGCAGACCCTTTCAACCTTGGAGAGCTCGGTGCCGCGTGTGGAAGTTCAGACCCGGTAGTGAAACCTAAAGCCTTGTTTCCTGACTATAAAAGTGCTGTTCGCCAATATATTCAGCCTCCGCGTCTGTATATCCGACCTCACCTCCCACAAAGTGTTACGAACCAATCAAATCTCTTCCTTTTGAAGTCACATGGCTTTGCGAACGCTTACGCTGTGATTACAGTGCTCTTACGATGCGAGTACCCATAACGTTTCACCGCGATTGATGTAATTGCTTTTATTTATTTTTTTAATTATCTTTATTGTACAGTTTTATCAATTAACCACCCCCCCTGGAACCCCCCCATACAGACTGTTTTACATTATAAAACACGTATATACATCATCTTGATGAATCAAAATCAAAGTTGAAATTTGTTAGTTTAGAAACAAAGTAAGTTCAGCTGAAGATGTGTCATACAGAACAACAGAGAGCAAAGACATGAAGCAGGATGATGAAAGATCTAGACTGGAAAAGTGGAAGAGGAGGGAAAAAAGGCACAAGTTTATCATGTTTAAACAATATCACAATATCGATCTCATCCATTGTGTAAGCGGGTGCCATATTTCAAGCCCTTCCTTTTTCCTTTTCATTCCCTTCCTACGGAATATGGCTATTTCCACATTATATGCAGCTAGTAGTCGTGCCCGCCATTGGTGAAATGAAGGTGGATATGGGTCTAACCAAGTTGAAGTCCAGCAAATTCTTAGAATGGCCATTGAGATAAGCGGCGGAGATGCCAGCTATTTACTGACCACTGGATGCCCGCAACCGGGTTCCTTGGGAACCAGGTAGCCTCATTAGATGGTGGAGGGTGGGGGGTGGGATGCAGGAGGGAGGTGGGGGGGAGTGGAGGGGTTTTAAGGGGAGGGGGGAGGGTGCGACCATACAGACAAAAGGGGAAAAAAAAATAATAACATCATTAATAACAGGCGTAATAAGCTGAATCAGCGATTAGACGAGGAAAAAAAAGGAAAAGGGGGAAAGGACAGGAATAGGGGGAAAAAGTGGGGGAAAAGGTTATAATGGCTAAACTTAAAATACTTTCAATAAATATCTGTGGGCTTAACGACTATAAAAAAAGACAAAAAGTAGCGATTGGCTTGAAATCAATCGGGGCCGAAATCATCTGTCTCCAAGAGACTCATGTTGAGGGATCCCAGAGACACATTCTAAAATCTCTGGGATATAAACTAGCTGCTGCTACCACACTGGCAAGTAAAACTCGTGGGGTGGCTATTTTGACACAAGGCAATAGAATTCGTGTCATAAGATCAGCAGCAGACTCAAAGGGCAGATGGGCGATTGCAGAATGCCAATATTCTACCGGGAAAAATATTACGATATGCCAGTATAGTTAACGATCCGGAGGTATTCCTTTTTTTAAGTAATGAACTGGCACATTGGCCGGTACCAATGATAGTTTGTTGTGACCTTAACCTCAACCTTACACCAAACTGGTGCTCTGATCAGAACTTTAAATATAAAGGCAGAAAACCAAAAACTTGGAATGCTGTGAAAGAGCTCTGCCATATACATGGGTTGGTAGACTGTTGGGGGAGTAAATACCCATTGATTCCCGGATACACATTCTTTTCCCATCCTCATCAAAAATTCACTAGAATAGATTATATATTGGTTTCACACACTATTGTTTCCGAGTGTTCTATAGAACTGCTTCCCAGAGTTCTTTCAGACCACAATCCTTTAATTTTAAGTATAGATATTGGGGCGACCCAGTCCGTCCAAAGCACCTGGACGTTTGAAAGGGCTCTGTAAATTAATGATAAGTATTGTAACCATATGGAAAATTGGATCACAGAATTCCTAAATTTTAATATGGGTAGCGCCCCTCTGGTTGTGGTCTGGGATTCACTAAAAGCAGGAATAAGAGGTGAAACTTTAAGATTTTCAATTCAAAATAACAAAGAAGCAAAAGATAAGCTAAAAAAACTACAGGAAAATTTAATAATTAAGGAAGAAGATCTAGTTATGGCGGTCATAGGTGGGAATAACTCAGAAGGTGCTGCAAGAGAGGTTGCCATAGCAAAAAATATTATATCTGATATGTTCACTAAGAAAGTGATTAATAAAGCTTCAATATGTAGGGAAAAAATCTATGAAATGAGCGAGCAGGTGGGCCACCAACTGGCTGTACGTGCAAGACAACAAAACTCGGAAAATACAATTAAAACTATTAGACACCCTATCTTTGGACTAACCGACGACCCGATAAAAATCAGGGAAGCGTTTAAGGGGTATTATTCAGATCTCTATACAGAGACAGGTAGCAGCCAGAATAAAATACAAGAATATCTAAATTTAGATCCAAGGCCCCACTTACCACTGCTTGATCAAGACAATCTCTCGTTGACCCCAGATTGGATAGAAATTCTCCTATCAATAAATAGTCTGGCCCTAGGGAAGGCGACAGGTTTAGACGGAATTCCGGTTGAATTCTATGCTAAATTTAGTAAGACATTGAAAGAAATTCTAACTAAATTAATGATACACGTTTTTCAGGGTGGATGTCCTCCAGATTCTTGGGCCCGAGCAAAAATCATCGTTTTCCCCCCAAAAAATAAAGATCCTACAGAATTGGGCTCTTATCGCCCAATTACTTTAATTAATAATGATTCCAAAATATACTCCAAAATGCTGGCCAGTAGACTCACACCAATTATCCATAAAATTATATCTGCTAGGCAACATGGATTCGTCCCAGGTAGATCTACAACAGACCACATCCAGAGAGTGATCACGCTCTTTGACATGGCAGAGGTAGCAGGAGACCCTATGGCCTTGATATTACTAGATGCGGAAAAAGCATTTGACAGGGTCTCCTGGCAATATCTCTGGAGTGTCATGTCAAGGAGCGGGATCGGGGATCACTTCATCAAAGCTGTACAGATGTTATATGTCACACCCGAAGCAGCGGTTATGGTTAATGGAGACCTATCGGAAACCATCAAGGTAACAAGAGGCACAAGGCAGGGGTGCCCCTGCTCTCCTTTACTGTTTGCTCTGTATATAGATCCTTTTATTACTAGGTTAGAGATAAACGAATCCATACCACCTATTAAAACTATTAATGGCGAAACCAAAACTTTGGCTTTTGCTGACGATATTGCACTTGTAACAGCCGATCCAATGTCATCAGTCAAAGCGATGGAGGAAGAAGCAACAAGGTTTGGGGAGATATCAGGGTATAAATTGAATCAAACTAAAACCCAGATCATAATTAACAATAAGACTAATTACTCAGACGAAAGGGTCGTAGACAAGGCAGTATATCTCGGCGTGAACATTACAGCAGATTTAGATAAATTAGTGAGCCTAAATCTGAGCCCCCTTCTAAAACAGACTGAAAAAAGTCTATCTCATCTACACAATTTGCACCTTACTATTATTGGTAGATGCAATCTTATCAAAATGCTATTTTTTCCGAATTTTTGTATTTTTTTCGCACGATTTGTTTAAACTTTGATCCACAGATTTTTAAAATTATAGACAACATTTTTGCACGTTTTATTTGGGGATTTGGAAGAACACGTAGAGCCCAAAGGTTTATTACCTTACCTAGGGAAAGAGGTGGCCTGGCATTACCAAATTTCAAACTATACTGGTGGGCCACCATCCTTAAATACTGTAGAGTGCTCTTAACCCCCAGGCAGGAATTTAATGCAGAGAGTCTAGTTCCAACGCCACAGGTACTGATCCTCGGCGAGGAAGCAAGCAATCATTTGTGGAGGTTAACATATGATTGTCACTTCAAAAAAGTACGCTTTAAATCACTCAAAGGTATCTATATCGTTTGGAATCAAGTACGAAAACTTCTGGGGATCGGCAGATTCTCCCACTACACTACGCTATGTGGGAATAATAATCTCCCGGAGATATTTAAAGACTCCTGTATGAGGCGCTGGGTTAGAGCAGGAATAGTACAAGTTGGGTCACTGTACGATTCAGTGGGCTTTCGATCATTCGAATCTCTTCAAATTAAATTTGGACTGAAATCTTGTGATTTTTACAAATATTTACAAATCAGAGATTATATTTCTAAAAAGGGGGGGGGGAGAGAGTCATTTCGGAAAATTTTGGCAATTGAAACGGCCCAAACGGATAGGGTTAGAATAGGTGAAATCTATAAAAACCTAGTTACTGGCCTTCCGGATGACCTAGAGAAACATCTCCATAATTGGAAAATTAAACTAGGTATGTCTGAGACCATAATACATAAAACATTGGAAATGTCATTCTCTTTACTAATGTCCACTAAACTTCAAGCCCAATTCTACAAGACATTTTTCCAACTATACTATACCCCCGAAAAGATTTCTAAATGGAGCTCAGGTAAAGGTACATTATGTCCTCGATGTGCAATGCCCAAGGTAGATCTGATTCATATGTTGGCCACATGTGAAACCCTGAAAACTATTAGACGAGAAATATCATTGTTTCTATCAGAGATATTTGGAACTAGAATTGTGATCACGACAGCGGAAATAATACTTGGGATTGATGGGGACCCCAGACCAGCTACCATTCAGGGACTTCTGTTTATCGCAATGGCCGATGTAATTGCTTTTAAAAGTAATATAGGATTATTGGAACTTAAAAAAAATGTTTTCATAATTATCCTAGATAATTTGTTCTGTTAGTATGTTCAATAAATACATAAATATATGTTTTTAAACAATTAAAAACATTTGCGTCTTTGCGTACGGGGCGCCGTACATGACATCACCCTGAAGCTTTGATGCGACGTGTAATGTGAAAGCGTATTCGTAGCGTATGCTGAGAATTATTAGCAGTACAAACTATGGTGCGATCACTCTCTCACTGTCAAATCAGAGCACAGGGTGCGCTATGATCATGGTCACTCGTTGGAGATCCGATTCAGCTGTGTGGCTTATCCACGGTATCATAACGTTACTTTTTAGCCTGTTTAAGTTTGGGGTGTGCATGAAATACTATGCTAAAAGCAGATTTGTATCTTTAGGCAGCGCTTACCTGCATGAAGCTTGGTTATCATCATTTATATATAGGTGCCTGAAGGAGGGAAAAGAAGTCTATGTGAATGGCGAGGATTGCACAATAGCACCAGATCACTCCTTAATTTGTAGACACATACAATTGCATGGCTCTTGTAATCAAGATGCGCCTAATTTGGCCTGAGTTTTGAAAGGCACTCCGACACCTGCTACCATAACAACGTTCAGTTTACTGGAAACGTGAGTTATTTAATTTGAAATAATGCAGATTGTTGTGCAATGTTAGCAGGCATCGGTTACATGATTATGGTAACTGAGCGTGTGGTTTGCTATAAAAAAGTTGTGTTTACTCCTCTGCATGGGAAGCTGGATGTTTCCATCTGGCCGTCGATTCCGACCTTGAAAGAAGAGTCAACCAAATGAGCTGTATAAGAGAGCTATTGTCTCAAAAAAGAGGACGCTCTTACATCTGCTAGAGAAACATTTGTCCTTCATGTAGCAAACACCCGCACAGAAGTGTATGATTTATTAAATACAGATGTGCCTCTGTATTTTGGGGAGTTAATTCATAGTATCTTTAATGCGTCCTTGACTACGGGGTTACCTTACTTTTTTAAAGTTAGAAGCAGTGGTCTTGTGACTTCTTTTCAAAGTATATTTTGTGTCTTCTCTGCATTTTTTCATTTGATGTTTTCCAGCATCTTTGGTGAATTCCGCTTAATACTCGCATTGGTTGCCTTTGTGCTTTTATTAATTTGTTTACTTCAATATGGAAGTACATCCTGCAGCACACGACAGTATGTCCTGGCAGTTGCTGCTCCGCAACCGAATGCTTAGTTATTATGGAGTTCTGCCTCTGGCAACATTGAGTGCAGCTTATGGATTATCGTTTCGATTTCTTTTTTTCACATGCATTCAACCTGTCTTCCATTGCCTGAGCTGCGATTTCGACTGGGCCCTGGATTTGTGTCTCTGAAGTACGGTGTCTCCCAACGCAGATTATGACCAGCTGATGAGCCCCTTAGTGGTTCATGACTTGCTCTGTTCTGGCGGTGGGATTATGGCTTTTGCAACGATACATGGAATAATGGGACGTTGGAATGTTTTTGCAGCGGCGCATGACTTCTTGGCACGCAGTTACATTGAAGATGACCCGAGTTTTCCTCCGATGGTGATAGAGGCTCCGGTCGTTGAGGAACATGTATGTTCATTCTCACTATTGAATTCAATTGCTGAAATGACTTCCTCTTGGAGGCTGTTGCTACATACTGCGCTTATACGCAGTTGGATTAAGACTCTTTGATTTTTCTACCTATTCTTTATTATTTAGTTACTGTTTTCTATCAAACAGCAAATAATTTTTTATGCAAATTTGAACTTGCCTCTGCTTCTCAGGCTTGGACTCTGCGTTCCTAATTCGCCCACGTTTATATCACGTCCTTCGATCGAGGCAGGGTGTTGAGGGCTGAGCCTTGCTCTGACACAGTGTTAAGTTAACATGGGTTCATTAGAAGGTTAAACGCCATTTTTGCTTTCCTGCTCCGCTTTGCACACAACACACACTTGTGATATTGTTTAGGGAAGGCTGAGTATTTTGTTTCACATGAGAATAATTTGTTATGCTACATTTCTAGACTGCCTCGTTAGTTTAGTGTGTATAGTGAGAGCATGGAACATCAAGGTTATCTTGGATACTGTGTCTGTTATTCGGAATTATCCTCGCACGTTCGACCTATAACACATATGCGGCTGTGGCTACGTCTGATACGGACGCGTTTAATAATGTATTGTGGAGGCATAATTAGACACAGTTGGAGAACATTGGAATCCTGACAGTTTGTGCAGAACTCAATGTGACCCACTACTGCTGAGTACCAGAGGTATGGGGCTGTCCATGTAATCCTATGAGACTTTCTGTAGTTATAAAATAACCTGGTAGGTAGGGAAGGTGAAATGTAAGTATATTTTAAACCTGTTTCCCGTTAGCAATATAAGATGCTTTCTCCCTTTGTATTTTATGAAATAGTAACAATGCTGACAACCTTGTTTCTGATAATATGTTTGGTTGTATTATCTAAGGTACTGTGCATGAGATTATGGCGTTAGAAATAAACATTTCAAACTTGCACGTGTCTTTATTTACTCATTGTTTTGGGCTGCTGTAAGACTAACGAAAGAGTGCTCTTTTTATCCACCTTAGTTGAGGTAATCTAAGTTGCATGTTCTGGGTTGACTAGTCATTGGTGTTTTTGCTATAGGACGAATTTGAATTTGAAGGGATTTGTATAGCGCTCGTACACCTGGCGGTTTCTTGGCGCTCACTAGCAAATGCTACTTGGCGGGTCGGAAAGGGGGGAATGTGGGCGTTCAGGACGGGAAGGCTTAAGTGAAGAGGAAAGTCTTCAAGTCTCTACGGAAGAGGGTGTCATGTGCTTATCTAGGTTCCTGATCGATACTGTGACCTTATGCCCCTATTCGGCTATAAAGCCCCTTTTTCCCTATATTGGCATAACCGTTCAAGTACGATTTTCTGTAAAGTCATCTCTGGCCTCACACGAGCAGAGCCACAGAGCCACATTCCAGCATGACTCTCTGCTACTTCCTTTGCGACCAATTAGTGCAATGACAGAGCAGCAGTCACTATCTGATATTCCTAGATAACACTCCGAGTTCTTCAACAAGATAAAAACTTAGCAAACCTGGAAATCCCCGCTTGCTATGTTTTGATTAGTAATAGAACTCTAATGAGCAACTGATAGCTGCCACTTCCTAGTGACATCTTTAATTGACGTCTTATGTCCAGCAAACTTGCGTCAAACCCGGCACCTGTCAGGTATAAATATTACCAACGTTGCCTTAAGCAATGAGCGAACATGTTGCTGATGCCAGCTGCCTGCATGACCCCGTGTTGGTAAAAACTAGCACTCTGTCGCTGCAGCCTGCTATCCTGTGGTGGTGAAGCTGCTGATTACCATTATCGCCGCTACAGCGCGACCTATGGTGCAGTACGCTTGAGGAGCCGTGCAGCCGTCCTCTGCGAAGACATCCAGCCCAGCTGCCCGCGGACGCTGTCACCCCTCCTTCCTCCAGACGCGCTGAGAGAAGCCGCTGCCTTTCTCGTGCAGAGAAATCCAGTCCCGGCGCTTCCAGTTTACCCTCGCAGGTGACTGGGATATCGAGAGAGACCCCTGAAGGAGATACCAATCCTCCATCATTCTATTCAGAGGTATGGTGTTGACTAAACCCTTAGACGAGAATTCTTGGAACAAACCTTGGCAAAACCAACTTAACTTAAGCTACTTACTTACTCCCCTTCTCACGTGTTAGGCCTAGGTCAGGCACACTGGGGTAGGCTTAGTTAGAAGCACCAGTTGAGTATGTTAGCCTAATGTATATATGACTGTATAAATGTTTTATTACTTTTAAACCATTGTATGGCTAAGAAACCATATCAATGCTTTTACAGTTCTATTTCGCTATTCTTATCTTACTGTACGTACTTTTTATAATAACAGTTATTGCAATTGTGGCAATACATTTCTCTTGTATGAGAAGAAAGACTGTTCAATAAATGTTAACCTTTATTGATACACGCCCGTCTCTCTATTCTCTACATACTGTGAAAGTAAACTGCACTAGACTGACTGAGTGAAATCTGTGTCTATTGTTTCACACGACCCTAGAGATCGACTCTTGATCTGAGGAGCAAAGTTGTCATGTTGCACGGTTGTTGGAAAGCTGAATCCCTTCTTGTCTGTGCCAAGGAAGCTGATCACTTCCTAT
Organism: Lissotriton vulgaris; assembly: GCF_964263255.1. NCBI lineage: Eukaryota > Metazoa > Chordata > Amphibia > Caudata > Salamandridae > Lissotriton > Lissotriton vulgaris. The sequence continues at coordinate 255,839,471 of NC_141687.1, forward strand.
GCAGAGAAGAAAGTTTCCAGTGACCTCTGAGCTAGTTGGTAACACAACCCAATTAAGTTTAGCATAGTCAGTGGAGGCCTGGAATATAAGCAGTTCCACGTCGATACTACTGTTTATGTTATTCCAATGCGCAGGGCCTAGTGGGAAACTAGGAACTACACTACATGGCGCCCTAACGTTTGGTAAGGCGATAAACTAACGCAAGACTTGTAGAGTAACTCAGTCGTGCATATTTCACACCCCTTTCTCCCGTAAATACTCCAATAGACGTCTGGAGTGGGTGAAAGGTTAAAATCCGCCCGACCTTAGTAGGAAGAGATTCCTATGTAAAGCTCTGGTTTATTCAACGTTGAAGGATACAGTGTTCCAAAATATTGTGCATCTAATCTTTGTCTCCTTGGAGACCTACTCTGCAAAAACTGCATTTATACAATGTCAGTAGAAAACAACGGCACCACTGGGGCCGCAGTAGATGCGACTCAGCAAGGTCCCGAATACACAGACCCGGATGCTATTATCATCCCGGTCCACTTAAGAAGATCTATAACTTTAAAACTTATAGAACATGGACTGACACCTCAAGGTGGTACAGTAATTTTCGTGATAGAGGCTCACGAGTATCGGCAGACAGAGGTATTCTATTCATGGATAAACTTTCCAGCGGTAAACGCTATAACACAAGAGTTTCACTATTACAAAATAGAGGAACCTCCGGATGAGTACGCCCCTTTCGAGGAGGTTGAAATTCCACTTAAATTTCAAGAGCACCTGCTCTGGTTTAATGGCGCCCTAAAACACAATGATCACATAACCAGGCTCGGTCCACTAGGTAGACCAGGAGCCACGTGGCCGGTTCTAGCCAGCTACACACCACATCCTGACATTATAAAAATGTCTAGAGAAGAGCTATTAGCACAGCTAAACACATTAATAAAAATACATAGGCAATTAGTCCAATATGTAATACGGACTGCAACAGTCCAGCCAGCTGTTAATTCACCACAGCTGACCCCTCATCAGGGGAACATAAATAAAATTACACCACAGAACATACAGTCATGTCTTGGTAAAACACCCGTAAAACGGGAACAAATTCCTTTCTGGTTAGCCCAGAAAATCACTCAAATAGAGGCAGTATTTCCTGATACTACCCCTATTGAGAAACACAGAATCTTGACCATCTGCCTTCCTATGGGAATCGCACCACACGTGGAGGACTGCGACACTTGGGGTACAGTCTTTGCTTCCATTTACACAAAAACACACGGTGTTCCGTCTATGGCGGTAATACCAGACGTGCTAAAACAGATTCAAAATGAATTCGGTCCAGAACCAGCTTTAAATCTAGGTATGAAATTACTGAAAGACTTCAAGCAGGTCACGGCTATATTATTAGCCAATGTAAAGGGAGAAGCAGCATCTGTGGCGATTCGCCAGAAGTTGAGGGAAACAGATATAAAAGATCCTGTTGAGCTTGCAAAAATCATAGAAAAATGCTATGAAGAATTAGGTAGAGACAGCTTGGGTGGAAAACCAGTTAAGCCCCAACTGCTCGAAAATCCTGAAAAATTATTTATTAAAAATAATTTAAACACTCCTAAAAAGAGCTGGGATGGAAATAAACAATCCACTCCCAAGGAAAAAGTTTTCCAGTCCAGAGGAAGGTCTCCTCGACGGAGGGAAAGAACTCCGACTCGAGAACGCCAGTCTCCCCAACGGGAGCCCTCTGAGAAAAGATATAACCTTAGAAATAGGGATAATATAAAAAGACCTGATAGATATCAAAGTATTGATACACGTCCCTCTCGATCTCTTCCACAGAATTCGGAAAGAAGAGGACGGTCAGACCCAGGAGAGCACACCAAGTCCAAAGACAAGGAACCTGCTCAAAATAAGAAATCTCAATTTCCTAAAAAGAAGGTAGCCAGTATTAGAGTAATCAACCATGCCGAGAATACTGAGGACACAGTTGAAAAACGGGGAGTGGGCATTGACAATGTTGGACAGTGCAGCAGAGATCAGTATAGCGCGCAAGATCTTGATGAGTCATCTGGAGACAGTGGACACGAATGAATACATTCAGGTTGAAACTGCCGACGCCAGACTTAGCGAGCCCCATAAAATATACGAAATAACATTGCGTATAGAGGGTGATAAGACTAGGAAAATTAAGGGTCTGTTTTGGGATAAGCTCTCAAAAGGCTATGATATTCTGTTAGCTGAAAAAGATTGGCCCCCAGAGTTTGTCAGGGAGTGCCCTCGTGGCGAAGAAGTGATTATGCCTGCCTTCTCGAATCACATACCGATTCACAAAAAATACACATATGCAAGGAAATGGGCTGTAGCCCAGGCACCTGCATTGTATAAGAATCATGTAGGATGGGATGAGGATTCACCTCCTCACAAAATCCAACTAAAAAGTGAACCAACTGCCCAACGGCAGTATCCCATAAAGCAAGAAGCTAAAAAACAGGTCAGGGAGATCTTAGATCAACTTGAGTACCAGGGGGTGATTGAAACATGCACCTCTCAAATGAACAATCCTTTGTTTCCTGTCTCCAAGCCAGACAATTCATATCGTCTAGTTTTGGACTACAGACATCTTAATACATGTTGCAAAACTTTTGCAGTACAAAACTCGCATAGTGCAGCCCTAATGAATAACATAGTTAGGAAAAAATACAAAACGACATTAGACATTTCTAATGGTTTCTTTTGTCAAAACATTGCACCAGAAAGCAGATACTTGACCGCTTTCTCCGCATTTGGGTCGCAGAAAAAATTCTGTCGACTCCCACAGGGGTTCAAGAACAGCCCAGGACTATTCTCAGCTAGGGTAACAGAGTTACTACAACTCTATGATGATGAAGCATTATCTTACGTAGATGATATTTATCTCACAGACGACGACTTGGATACTCACTTGAAAAGAGTGAACACCATCATACTTGGGTTCGCAGCAGAGGGTTACAAATTCAACTTTAAAAAGTCCCGAATTGCCCATCTGACAGTACTATTTTTAGGGTACGAATTATCAAGTGAAGGGAAAAGCCTAGCGGACAACTTCTTAGAGAAATGCGCTGTACTCCAAGCTCCAAAAACGCTGAAGAATTTACAATCAATACTAGGATTTCTGAATTTCGGAAGAACTTACATCCTAAATTACGCAGAGAGGGTTAAACCTCTCTACGAACTAATAAAACCTGATTTAAAACAAATCAATTGGACTCAAAAACACACAGAAATTTTGAGATCACTGCAAACAGACATGTTAGCAAAAACAAAATTAGATACACGTGACAACACACGTGATCTGGTAATCCGAGTCATCCCAGGAAGATGCGGATTCACATACCTAACCTCTAATGAGGGAGAAAAGGTACCAATAGCTTACAAATCACATTTGTACACAAGGGCTGAAATAAAATTCAGTTCAACGGAAAAAATTCTAACTGCAGTTCAGACTGCTGTAGCGAAAGAAAGGCCCCTAGCACAAGGTAAACGAATATTAATCGTAACTCCTATACCGGCTTTAGAAGCGGTAACTAAAGCTAGCATTCCTAATGCTAAAGCTTTGCATCCTAGATGGATTCAGTGGGTTAATTCTCTTGCTGCAACAGACGTAGTTTACGAATTTGATCCTAACTTAAAAACACAGGAATTTTTACAATATGAATACGAATGTCCTCTGCCAATTGAAATCCTGCCTCTCGAAGAATACGGAAGTATTATATATACTGACGGATCAGCACAACCCGCAGTTGGGGGTAAGCAAGCTTACAGTGCTGCGTGCGCGATTGTTAAAGGTCGCTGGCACAAAGGAAAATTTAGACCATTGGTCACTAAAACACAATCTCTAGGAGATTGCTCGGCTCAACGAGCTGAATTAGTAGCATTTAAGATGGCGCTAGAAAATACTGATCGCGAATTCCCCACACTAATAGTGTGCGATTCTTTTTATTGCGTACAATCTTATAATGAATACTTGCAGAATTGGGTGGAAAATGGTTTCAAAGATGCAAAAGGTGGCACAATAAAGCATAAAATGCTTTGGGAACAGGTAGTTCTTTTACAAAAAGAACTACAAAAGACTCACGTGATACATACACTGAGTCATCAACGTGATGGCGTTCACGTTGCAGGGAATTCATTGGCTGATGAAGCCGCGAAGGCAGCTGTGCAAACGGCTTCCGTAGCCGCGATAACTCGGTCACAAACAAAAATAGACAGCGATGTTCTACAAGCTGTCAGTGCGTCAGTAAAAAATGATAAGAAAACACTCCCAAAAGGCTTTCCTGAAAAGTACTTGTACTTAACGGATACAAATAATGTTCCTTTTGCTCGAATCCCTGGAGTGGGGGATAGAGTAATTCCAAACAAGGAACACAGACTAGGACTAATAAAAGCGGCACACGAAGGGCTTGCTTCTGCACACGCTGGCATTTCCGCAACAGTATCACTATTAAAACAGAGATATTGGTGGCCTCGCTTGAGAATACAAACTAAAAAGTATGTATTGGAATGCGACATATGCCAAAGGATAAAAGTTTCAACAGTGAAACGACCAGCGCAGACACCCCTTCTCATCTCGGATAAACCATTTGCATGCGTTTACCTGGACCACTGTGGTCCCCTACAAAGGGACGGTAACTATAGATATATCATGGTAGCAGTGGATTCCTGTACGAGGTTCATATGGATGTGGCCCCAGCGCTCGGCTGACGCTAGAACGGTTATAAAAGATTTGCGAGTCTTTATCGGCACATACGCAATTACCACGTTCCATTCTGACCAGGGTCCTGCTTTCAGCTCTCGAGCTTATAAGGAGGTCATGGCCAGCATGGGAATTGGGTTGCGGTATTCTTGTCCGTCGCATCCCGAAGGGAATAGTGTGGTAGAAAGAAAAAACCGGGACATAAAGCAATCTATAACAGCGAAGGTATTAGGTTCAGGCGCTGGGTGGGTCAAACATTTAATAAGTGTCCAGACTAGTCTTAACAACATGCCAAGAAATTCTCTAAAAGGTTTCAGCCCATACGAACTATTGTTCGGAATAAGAATGCGCGTTCAGGACCTCGATAGTCAGATGTCAGTGGTACAAAAAGAAACAAAGCAGTTTGAAGTAAAAGACCGTTTGGCTGTTTTACAGGAACTGAATGAAACAAGAAAATCATTAAGCAACATAAAGTTAAAGCAACAGCCAAGTACCACTGACGAGGCACCACCCGCAACAGCCCCAGCAAGGCCTGTCTGGATTCCAAAGATTGGGGGATCTAGTCAGAGAAAAGATCGCGGTTAAGAAGGAATTTGGGCCTTCTTACAGAAAAGCAGTACCTGTCTTAGCAGTCACCGGAACAAGATCAGTTGTGCTACCGCCCCTTGCTGGTAAAAAGGAGAACAGAATCGTGTCCATCGATCTGGTAAAACCACAAGCATGTGGCCTATAATCAACAGTAGGCCCAGTGGACTCCCAAGAAACAACAGAATACCCAAACTTGCAACAATCCAAGAGGTTCAAACTGAAAGACTAATCACATTCGATCAGCCTGCAGTGCACAATGAAGGACTATGCAATAATGCCATGGAACTCGTGCCTCTTGAAACACAGATTGAAACAGTTCGTCAAGAAACAACACCAGTCTACAATGATGTGGCATCAGAAAGTGCTACCGAGAGACAGATTGAAAGAACAATCCCATCAATTGACAGAACTGCCTCTGGTTATTTCATCAACTTCGACAACTTCTCTGAAGATTTAAACGATCCCGAAGTGATGCCAGAAACAAAAAAGTATTCTAAAGAAAATACAACAGGACTCCTTCAACAAATCAAAGAACTTTATCTGGATTCGCCGTTGATTGAGCATTGGATTATCTCAGGGGTATTCATACTCCTACTCTGCCTAATTTTAGTTTTAATTTTAGGAAAGTTCATTACAATTGAATGGACACAGCAAGTCAGAACATCAACCTAGTCCTGAAACCACACAGATCATCCCACGTGAAGAAAAGAGAACTGTCAACAGTAAATGTCACAGCAATTCCAATACCTGGTGGGGTAGTATGGGAGAAAACAGACTATGAGATCTATGGTCCGGTCGAAATCCTGAAGTATCCTCATCAACTAAAGGTTTCCTTAAGTGACTTTGTTACACCAAGTACATTCTCTGATAATTGGGACTTTAACAGTATTAATGACATGATGTATGATTTAGTGATGTCAGCTAGATTCACAGATCATGATTATTTACAAGGTTCATCCAGTTATGAGCAGTTATTCTGTTACACCCACTATGGGGATCATTACTTGCATAAATCTGCACAGCCTAGAAATGTTTTTATGTATAACCAATGGGAACATTGTTCTACACCACCTAAAAGCAGTTCTAAAGCATTTTTTGAGAAATTCAAATATTTTTCAGGGTTTAACACCAGTGATGCAGAAACGTTTTATTATAAACTGTTAGATAAAACAGGAATGAAAACAATGCTGACAAATTCTAAATTGATATATTCAGAAGCATTTTATGACAAAATGATGACATTTGGTTTTGATTATTGGAAAACTAATATTGAAACGAAATCAATTTGGGGTACAAAAGATTGGCAGGTGCAAGGCATAGAAGCACTGTTTAGAACCTGCATGATACCAGAACAAATGTTATTTTTAAATGACACTGTACACCAAACATCTTGTCTTGGCCTAGCCAAAAACAAAGAAATGAAAACACCGTCTATACCAAAGCCAATAGCTGAGAATGCAACTGCAGATAATGAGTTAGACGTGTCACACATTTTACATTTCAACAGAACACATCCTGATTGGAAAAAGTGGTTAATCTGGCCTACAGACACAAATAGCTGTCAAGATCGATTCCTGAATAAAACACAGGGTTTAAAAATGACCAGATTAGACTCAAGATATTCCCAGAGACAACATCCAGGAATTATAACCACATACAGTGTAGGCAAACTCTGCCTAGAATGGCTAACTACATCCACACTGGCTGAAATTAAGCAACACTTGTCTTTACTAAAAGATGGTGCTGATTTGCGCGATTTCATTCTTGGACCACGCAAACAGCGTCAAAAGCGTTTCATAGCGACCAGTATCTATGCTGCTTACAACGAGGCTTGGAAAGTAAAGCAAATTGAAACTGTTGAAAAGATACGAGAAATTGATCGTATTAATTTGGAAAAATCACTTTCTGTAGTAGACAATGGGTTAATGACTCTGTCTTCCAGAATATATTCTTTGGACAATATTGTATCATCTGCCTTTGATGTGATAGACAGAGATTTGCTAATGTTACAACATGGCCAATCTCAATTACGTTCTATTATAGAACTAGGCTGGACGCTGCAAAATCTTCGTTCAGGCTATGTGCCTTGGCGTCTGATAAACACAACGTCATTATTTTCCATTTTTAACCTTACTGATAAACAGATCAGTTTGGCACAGAAAGGAGCAGACTATACAATCTTGAGCATCGAGAAACTCGAGAGATTACCATTGACAATGTCAGAGAGCCCTGTCATTGAATGGATAATACACGGGGTTATCACTATTCCGATAACAACTTTCCGCTTTAAAAAGTGCCTTGAGTACATACCTGCTGGCCAATATGAACAATTGGGTAAGGGATATGTTAAATCCGAATGGAAATTACCATACACTCATTCTTGCTATAGTGACAGCGACAAAAATGTATTTCTTAGTGGTGACAACTGTAAACATTCACTAAGCGGTATACTTTTGTGTCAGGGTATTAATTTACACGGAGCATGTGATGGCAATTCAAACAACCTTTCATGCCACCAGCTAGTCACACCTGCAACTCAGATAGAGCCCTTCTTTATGCAACTCGCAAACGGGAGTTACATTCTAAGAACGGATCACAGGTGCTGTGGCCTCGCGCCCGGACTAAGTTATCTAGTAGAAGTAACGTCCATGGTCAAATGTTGTATGCAAGCATTGTTTCCGAGCGGGCCTCCAGACACAGTGACTCCCCTCTGGCCTCGTCTGAATCTCTATTCTATACGAATTGATACATTAAGCAAAATGAAATCTGTGCTTTTACAGACAACAGTGCCTATAACGTCATCTAAAGAGACATATGATCTTCTAGTCGCAAGGACGGCTACTGAGGTCCATGACCTTTTATCAACAAATTGCCCCGTGCATTTCGTACAAATGCTCGAGCAACTCTTTAACATGTCTAGTGCCACGAGCATCCCAGGCATATTTAAGACAGTCTTTACGGGACTGCTAACACCCTTCCAGGCAATTTTGGGAATCTTTCCTAATTTTGTGCACTCCATCTTTGGTGGTATTCCACTATTTTTTGGACTCATCGCAGGGATTCTGTTTTTGACCCTCCTGCTACGATATGGCAAGCCTCGGCTCAGACATAGCTCCCATGGGAATGGAAGAAACAATCCTAGCAATGCGCTACAGGGACAGGATAACTAACGTCCTCGGATTGGCCAGGCTGAGAGATCTAAACATGACCTGGTTCCTTTCATTCAGACCAATATGGCAAAATTGCATTTTACCTGTGCTACGGTGTATGCTTTGCGGCGAGGAATGCGTGTTGGACATCTGTCTTTCACTTCCATCAGCAGTACCAATGGACGTCGATACTTTGCTAAGTCCAATAACGGCTCACGCATTGTGTTGTCCCCAGCGGCTACCAATCCTGATGACGGCATTCGTGGAGACTCCTGTACTACAGCCAAGTGGTAACAGTGGAGCGAGTGACAAAAGCAACATCATCCAGGTACAACGTTCTGTGAGCGGGACTGGTACTGTCTTCGATGACAGCAATCATTCTCACACCTGCCAAGTTACAGCGCTATCTAATTTGGTTGAACTATCACCTGATTTTGTAGACCAATTCTTTGCGAGCCTGTCTGATACGATGTTCTCACCCATAGAGAAACAATAACTTTTGAGAAGCTTTTCCGACACACGGCGTTCCCATGAACTCTGAATTCGGCCTTCAGTTTTGATCAACATAAAACTGCCAGGAGCTTTGGTAAAACTGATTTTTTCTTTGAATTGGACAATTTTTCAAATATTGACCCTTTTCTTTTTGGCACGAACAATTCTTTGCTTAACGTAAAAACTATTCTTAGAGAACAGAAGCTTCACACTTCTATTTCTAAACACATCTAGAGACATAACAACATAACACCAGCCTCTAGCACACATATTATTACAATGCATTTTTATGTGATGATTTATCTCGCATTTCTTCTGTCAGAGATACTTCATGTGTAATTCTTTATGCATAATCGTTCATTGATTTCATATGCAATAATTTTTTTGAATGATTACTATGCTTTTTAAACAACGTACAGTACCTAAATTCCATGTATTACAAGTACGCCTATTTCGAATGCATTTATGTATTTTGGGGTGGGCAATGTTACACATACATCTAATTGCTTAGTTTTAGTAATTTTGATGGACATGAATTCGTGGAGTGGGTGTCATGTGCTTATCTAGGTTCCTGATCGATACTGTGACCTTATGCCCCTATTCGGCTATAAAGCCCCTTTTTCCCTATATTGGCATAACCGTTCAAGTACGATTTTCTGTAAAGTCATCTCTGGCCTCACACGAACAGAGCCACAGAGCCACATTCCAGCATGACTCTCTGCTACTTCCTTTGCGACCAATTAGTGCAATGACAGAGCAGCAGTCACTATCTGATATTCCTAGATAACACTCCGAGTTCTTCAACAAGATAAAAACTTAGCAAACCTGGAAATCCCCGCTTGCTATGTTTTGATTAGTAATAGAACTCTAATGAGCAACTGATAGCTGCCACTTCCTAGTGACATCTTTAATTGACGTCTTATGTCCAGCAAACTTGCGTCAAACCCGGCACCTGTCAGGTATAAATATTACCAACGTTGCCTTAAGCAATGAGCGAACATGTTGCTGATGCCAGCTGCCTGCATGACCCCGTGTTGGTAAAAACTAGCACTCTGTCGCTGCAGCCTGCTATCCTGTGGTGGTGAAGCTGCTGATTACCATTATCGCCGCTACAGCGCGACCTATGGTGCAGTACGCTTGAGGAGCCGTGCAGCCGTCCTCTGCGAAGACATCCAGCCCAGCTGCCCGCGGACGCTGTCACCCCTCCTTCCTCCAGACGCGCTGAGAGAAGCCGCTGCCTTTCTCGTGCAGAGAAATCCAGTCCCGGCGCTTCCAGTTTACCCTCGCAGGTGACTGGGATATCGAGAGAGACCCCTGAAGGAGATACCAATCCTCCATCATTCTATTCAGAGGTATGGTGTTGACTAAACCCTTAGACGAGAATTCTTGGAACAAACCTTGGCAAAACCAACTTAACTTAAGCTACTTACTTACTCCCCTTCTCACGTGTTAGGCCTAGGTCAGGCACACTGGGGTAGGCTTAGTTAGAAGCACCAGTTGAGTATGTTAGCCTAATGTATATATGACTGTATAAATGTTTTATTACTTTTAAACCATTGTATGGCTAAGAAACCATATCAATGCTTTTACAGTTCTATTTCACTATTCTTATCTTACTGTACGTACTTTTTATAATAACAGTTATTGCAATTGTGGCAATACATTTCTCTTGTATGAGAAGAAAGACTGTTCAATAAATGTTAACCTTTATTGATACACGCCCGTCTCTCTATTCTCTACATACTGTGAAAGTAAACTGCACTAGACTGACTGAGTGAAATCTGTGTCTATTGTTTCACACGACCCTAGAGATCGACTCTTGATCTGAGGAGCAAAGTTGTCATGTTGCACGGTTGTTGGAAAGCTGAATCCCTTCTTGTCTGTGCCAAGGAAGCTGATCACTTCCTATGCAGAGAAGAAAGTTTCCAGTGACCTCTGAGCTAGTTGGTAACACAACCCAATTAAGTTTAGCATAGTCAGTGGAGGCCTGGAATATAAGCAGTTCCACGTCGATACTACTGTTTATGTTATTCCAATGCGCAGGGCCTAGTGGGAAACTAGGAACTACACTACAAGGGAGTACTGGGTGCAGGTTCTGAGGTGCAATGGAAGAGAGTTCCAGAAGACTGGACCCGTGGTAGAAAATTTAGAGCCACCCCACTTCTTCCGTTTAAAACGGGGAACCAGGAGAAGGTGGTGAGAAGCGGATCGAAGGTCTCGTGAAGGTGTGTAGGATTGGATGGCTGAGTTAATGAAGGAGGGGGCAGAACCTGTCCGGGCTTTAAAGATGGTGCAACCGAGCTTGAATAAGATGCGTTGTCGGACAGGGAGCCAGTGCAGGGTAAAGAGGAGAGGGGTTACATGGTGTGACTTAGAGAGGTTAAAAATCAGCCGAGCGGCCTGGTTTTGAACAAGCTGGAGGCGTCTCAAAAGGTAATCGGGCATGCCATGGTAAAGGATATTACCATAATCTAGGCGAGATGTTACCATGGCTAAAAGAATTAGTTTGAGCGCGTCTGGGGCGAAAAATCGAGAGACTCTGCGGATAGTCCTGAGTGAAAGGAAGGCTGAGGAAACCACAGCAGAAACTTGAGAATGTAAGGAGAGTTCATTATTGATTTTAAATCCAAGGGTTTTGACAGAGGGTACAGGGGTGGGAGGGGGGGGGGTGGGAGAGGGTCGAAGACGAAGAACCAATGAGTCACTGATTGCAAGTCTGGTAGGGAGTTTGGGTACTAAGGTGGGTTTTGGTACACCGTAATTCATTGAGGTCCTAAGTCTTTATGCACAGTTCTGCGTAGGAGCAGAATTCCTGCAACAGTAGTTACAACAAAAAGGCTCGATAAAGGGCCTTGAGTTTGAATCAGAATATGAAATTGAAGAATAATTGATAACCCTAGCTAAGAAAGGGAGCAAGTGTGCAAATTTACAATGCCTTTGGCTGGGGTGCTTGTTACAATAAAAATGCTCAATAAAGGCCTGCACTTTGAATAGGAATATGAAATAGAAGAATAGTTGATAATCACAGCTAAGGTATGCAGCAAATACTTGTGTGTATGTGTGGATGATGTGTTGATTGAGTGGAAGATAAAAAAGGTGAAAAATAAGAAAACGCTAGAGACACGCAAACTACCCACTGCCTTGTCAGTGAAGAGAATCTTTGGATTTCCAGCTCATTACACAGATAGGGTGTTGGATTCCGCAGTGGGAGCAAGAGAAACGAGTACCACATCTAAGGAAGCAAGCTAGTGCATAAAGTACACACAGTGTGCGGTAGTAAGGACGCAAGAATGGACAGAAGTGTGCAAATTACCCACTGCTATTGATGGGTAGTAGTTACGAAGAATGCTGAATAAAGGGCCTGCACTTTGAATTAAAGAAGAATAATTGATAAGCTCAGCCAAGAAAGGCAGTAAGTAGGTTTGTGTATTTGTGGATGATGTGTTGATTGAGCAGAAGATGAATAAGGTGAAAAATAAGAGAGGTTACAGGGATGCAAACTTTCCATTTCTTTGTAAGGGAAGTGTGTGTTTAGTTTAGTTTATATATTTATATTTATATATTCACTGAAAAAACGTAGGTTTTAGGCACGTTATAGTTAGGAATTAGTATTTAAAAACCTTGCAAATTCACTGAAAAAACCATAGGTTTTAGCCACGTTATAGTTAGGAATTAGCATTTTAAAAACCTTGGAAATTCACAGAAAAAACCATAGGTTTCACACATGTTATAGTTAGCTGGATGTTTCACTCATATAAAACCATTGAAATCCCCCCGTTAGAGTTAGTTCAGCTAACTATAACTCGCGCGCCCACAATGCACTGCTGATGACGTCACATATTACATCACCCATGACATGGAAGAGTGAAGTGGCATAGAGTGCAGAGGTGCACAGTAGATTAAAGTCGCATAAGGTGTAGTGGTGCAAAGTGTAGCGGCGTAGTGTGCAGTAAAGTGGCATAGAGTAGAGTAGTGTAGAGTATAGTGGCAGAGAGTAGAGTTCAGTCCACAGAGTGCCGTAGAGTGCAGTGGCGTAGAGTGCAGTGGCGTAGAGTGGTGCAGAGTAAAGAGACATTGAGTGTTGTAGAGTATAGTGGCGTAGAGTGCAGTGTTGCAGAGTAGACTGGCGCAGAGTGCAGTGGCGTAGAATGGTGCAGTGTTAAGTGATCTAGAATGGTGCACAGTAAAGCGATGTAGAATACAGTAGGGTGTTGTAGAGTGTATTGATTTTGAGTAAACTGGTTTAGAGGGCACTGACAGAGTGCAGCAGTGTAAAGTAGAGTTGCTTAGAGTGCAGCAGGGTAGAGTGAAGTGGCGCATGGTAGAGTGGAGCGGGGCAGAGTGGTATAGAGTGGCGTAGAGTAGATTGTTCCAGAGTAGAGTGCATTGGCATAGAGTAGAGTGGTGTAGGGTAGAGACACTGAGTGGTGCAGAGTAGTGTGTGGAGTGGAGTACCGCACTGCGGAGTGGTGTGGAGTACCATAGTGTGGAGTGTTGCAGAGTAAAGTGCGGTGTCATGGAGTGGTGAAGATTATAGATGGGTGGAGTATGCATGGTGTGGTAGCAGACTGCCATTACAGACCACATATCCTCAATTGAAATGACCATTACATTTGCACAGTCATACAGTTTTACGGATAAAGGTATGTACAGCGCACACCTAATGTGTAGAAATGGTGTATGGATTTGTTTTGTTCGTATTAAAATATGTTTCCATCACACTTCAGAATTACCAAAAATTGTGCTTCGTTTATGCTTTCCATATTCTAAGATATCTGTGCTGTTCATTTTCAGACATTTAAATTTAGTTTGTGCTAGAAAAAAAATATCGTACAACACGCCCAGAGTATCCAGCTAGAATAAAATACAACATCTTACAACCTTTCTGTATTATATGGGTCCCCAGCAGGAATGTCACATAAACCCTCTCACTTTGAAGTCAGAGAAAGAAAAGTAAACACCAAGCTCCCTGGAAGACGGAGCCTGACTTTCGACCTCTGTCTCTGAATGCACAGCAAATCTGACAAGATAAGAACAAGATTTAAAGGCTGTTTACAGAAATTCAGTACTGGTGGAGGAATACAGTAAACAGGGTTCGGGCAAGGAAAGGGACAAACCCAATATGAACAGCCTAAAACTAATCAAACCAGCAATTAAAAACAAGAAAATGCGAGTAACAAATCGCAAAGCCAATGGGAAGCAATGAGCAGAATGCATTCCCAGGGAAGCTTTCCGAATGTCTCCAAGATGGCGTTAGCAAACCAAACAGCTACACTGTCTGCTAGGTTTCGATCTAAAAAGGGAGCGAGGCTAAGCCCTAGACCTTGTATCCAAACTATTGGCTTGGCAGAATGCAGAGTAAGAAGTGTATGTTCCCTTCTAAAAGAGGTTTGTTATGTATTATTTCAATGTTTTCAAAAATATTTTTACCTTTTCTGAATTTGCACTATGTTGTCTTTCTGTTGCTTTCGGGATGCTTGAGACTCTATAGCATCCAGAATCATAGCAAAACGGGAGGTGAACAGTCATAACAAACAATTAATACGTGCATCAAAGAGTTTACAAAGGGAGGTGATGATTGCTCTCTGGTGACCCAAACTACCCAGGTTTATACGTTAAAATCCAGTAGGTTCTGTTAAGTATAGTCTATTAACGGGACTATGGGAACTCAAAGGAGGTTGAGCTTCAGCCCACGTTTCTTGTGGATGAAAGCATGGTGTTCATTTAGTGCACAGGTGTCACGAAGTATTTGAGGGCGACTGTAAGAAGCAATTTGCATATACCAACTCTTTTCTCTACCAATCCTTGGGATGTTATTGCTGCATTTGGCTAAAACAAGGGATCCAAAATGACCTCGTAAAAACCAAAGGCAGCTTAACTAAGAGTGAACAAGTGAGTGAGTGTAAGATGGAGGGTAAGGGGTGGGGTTTAAACTCACTATTGAACTGCTGAACAAAAGAGATGGATTGTTACTATAACTAGGTCCTAAATAGATTTTGATGGTCTCGAACTTCAGAGGAAACAACTGAGCCACCTGCAAGTCTTGTCTCTATAGAAAGGCATGTGTGAAAACTCACAGGGCCTCATTCCTAAAAATGTTTGCAAATCTAATCTTTACGTAGGTGCATAAAACGAGCAATTTATGTTCACAAAATACCAATCCTAATGTAAAGAATTAGGATTTGTGGATTTTTACATGTAGAAGTTCCACTTCCTCATGTGGTAATCTTTAGCAACAAGTCTGCGTTAGAGGATGGAAGGGTTCTGCGAAATGGGGATGGCAAGGGGCATGTGAACACATATTTATCCTGGTATGTCCCATACTGCAAGGGAAATAAAAATGACTTGCGCAATCTTTACGCAGGGAGATAAAACAGAATACTGTCATAAATAATGGGGAGTGAAGGATGCATTTTTTTCCACAGAAAGATAATTACTTTCCCTGCATGCTCTATGCACTAATCTAAGTTGACTGTTACAACATTAAATGCTTGTGCAGAGGTACCTAACAAGATGGGAACTTGCAGTATTTCTTGGAGAAAAGGTCAGCCACAAGTGGCATCAGCCTGGCAAAGTATATAAAGGCTACTAAAAAAAAAGATGAATTGTTGGAATGTCTTTGCATCTTTTCCTGTACTTAACCCCTGAAAGAGCTGCTGCCACTTTTTTGGGTGGTTTCCCTCCAGTGTAAGTTTCAGGTTAAACTGATCTAGTGTTAACTTTAAGTGAGAATTATGTGGTTTGTCTTTCATGCATCTTTTAGTTCCTTACGTGCAGTAACTTTTTCCTGTGCACAAGCGTGCTAGCCTACTGTGGATATTAAATGCTGCAACCTTAGAGAACCAAGCCTCAGTCTAAGTAAGGATCCCCGTAACAAATCTCCATTTCAACGTCAGACAAATATTTTGATTCTATTTGATAGGTTCAAATGGTCTATAGGACTCACACTGGTCAAGGTATATGTTGGTTTAGGGATAGTGCTAATGTATACTTCCTCCAATTGCTGGGGCAATCTTCTTTTCCCTTTTGATACAGTAAACACCACCAACATTGCATACCTCATAATAGTTGTGAGCATTTGAGCCATTTCATGGGTGTTTTCTACTAATCATCCTTTGACTGGTCCTTGTCCGATTCTCTCTCTGACTGAGGGAAACAAAGTGGGGAAACTGCTTTACTGGGCGATTGTAAATGGTTCACAGGGAGGAATGAAGCATCCACATGGTTTCGGCCAAAAGAAGTGGTTGGTATTGGAGCTGGGCCAGGGTTCTGCTTCGCTGGTCCTCACAGTATCGGATTTCCGGGAAACAGCCTACACAACGATTTTTTAACAAGTGGCCTTAACAACGACTTGCAACTGAACCACGACCACCACAACAACTACTACATTAAACAACGAGTGGCCCTACCAACGACTTTTAAAGATGAGCAAAAGTTTATTAAGTTTTAATTTACCTTGTGCGGCCAATAGATGGCACTGTAGGATTGTTTTCAGATGTTTTTATGCTGCCGTGTTTAAAAAAAAAATCGCTTTAAATAGTGCATTTGGTTTTAATTTTATGTTTGATATGCCACCAATTAAGTTTGCATTCTAGTTGTGACCACTTTCACATCCCAGGTTCACAGTGTCATTCTGTGTGATCTCTGTCATTTTTCACTTTTGTATTCAGGTTCTATTGCTCAGTGTTCAAAAATAAAGTAGGTTGGAATATATATAATCATTTGAAGAACAGATCACCCGGTACTTCTGCTTTCTTTATCCGATTCTAGCAGGGTTTTTTTCATCACTACGATCGCCCTTTTCGTGAGGTTTCCTTAATTTCTTTTCCTCCATTCTTCTCTATTTTCTGCAATCCTAAAACAGTGTAGCCCAGTTTGCAAAGCAAAAATAGATTTTCCTTAATCAAACGTTAATACCAGAAATATTTTTATTTAATTCAAGGCTTAGTAGCAAAGTAGAAAATGTCATTAAAAAAAGAGGTAAGCGTCTACGTGTAAAAATTTGTATTGTTAAAGAAGAAAAACACTGTAAGAATGGCATTTTCAAATATAGCTGGTTATCATTTACACCAGTTTAAAAATATGGGTAGAGTTGGTTTGTATGTCAAAAGAATTGTTTTCGTGGTTCAATACTTAGTGGTTAGCATTTGGTCGTTCTTTAACCTTCGTGGTTTAGGCACTCGTGATTTCAGTGGTAGTTGTTTAATCATACAACCCGGATTTCCAACTCAGAGACTTTCACCTCGAGCACTGAACACCACTGTAGGGAGCTGAAAGCATGGCTTGAAGCGGGTATAGAAATGGTTGAGCTACTTTGAGGGCCTATGTGTCAACTATGTGCTTCGTAGTGGTTCAGTTCTTAACATTTGCCATATTAGCAAAATCTGTTAAAACAACCTGAGGACCATCTAGGGTGGAACCTCCCAGGAGTTAGGCCCTGGTGCTGATAATGACACAAAGGCTGGATCGGAAAACAGTGTCTGCCCTCTTCTTGGTGTTGACCCAGGTGTCTATTGGGATAGCAAAAAGGACCAAAGGACAGTGGGAGCACAACTTGTAATTACAATGGACAGACCAGGATGGATTGATTGATTGTTTTTGGCATGAAATCTTTGATCCTAGCCCAAAAAGTGTTGTGTGTTTGGTTGAGAGGTTTAGGGAGTCAGTGTTTTGTAGGGGTGGAGGCGTCCCTTCCAGGACCAGTTGTGGTGCTTCCTTTGTTGTTGTTACCACTATATCCACCTACTGTGTAACCTCTAGAAGTGTACGGCTGACACGGTCATGTTGGTAGGAGCTCGTATCTAGAGAGTTGGTTTTAGAACCTGCACAATATTAAGGCCTACGAAAGGACCCCCTTGGACTTGTGGTTTGGAGGGCCCCCATGGCCTTAGTCATATGTTAAAAGTTAAATGTTGTATACTTGTAAAGCGCACAGCTGCCCCAGCAAAGGGGCGTCCCGGCGCTGTATACCGCTGGGGAACCCATCCTGGCTTTCCCTGTGAGATGGTCCCTTCTGGGCATCTCCAAGGTGAAGACAAGCATCCCCGGCGCTGATGGGGCCGTTAGTAGAGATTAAGCAAGCTATTGCCCAGAGTTGCCTAGTGGGACCCCTGGTTAGAGTAGGCACCGAGGCGAGAATTATCGAGTCCGCTGACCATGGCCCAAGACCTGCCGCGTCGGGAATCGAACCCTGGTCCCAGGCCCACCTCTGCCTCATGGTCTGCCGCCTCAAACCAGTGAGCCACACCACTCCACTTTCAATATCTTTTTAAAGCTTCTCCAATATTTGGTCAACTTGTGGCCCAAGCAAAGGTTTTCCATCAAGGGGGAGATTAAGCAGGTGTTGCTGCACCTCAGTTTTAAAACTCTATATACAGAGCCATGCATAACGTCAAATGAGGATACTTGTATTGAGCCCTAGTGCTACAGTGTCTGCTGCATCGAGGGCACAACGTATATCTGAGTTAGAGATGGTCTTGCCCTCTGCGAATAACTATTGTCCCCTTTGTATTCAGGTGACATGTCTGAGAACAATCATCCCAGTGTTATCACTGGTCGCCTGACTCCCCAGCTATGGTATATTTCTCTTCTCCATGGTAAAGGCTATGTGATCCTGCTGAGGATTGTATATGCTCTTGGTAGAATGTCTAGTGATAGCAGAGAAGGGAGAGGAGGAGGTGGAAGGTGGGGAGAGGGGTAGAGGAGTGTAAGGGGCAAAGGTCATAGGGCTCTTGCCCTTGTGCCTCTCTTTGTGACCGGAAGCCAATCGGGAGACGATTCTGAAGCTGAAACCAAGTCCTTCTCGAAGGCTGGCTTCCGCTTAGGTGGTAGGCTGTCAGCCACTCTAGGGGGTGGTTTAGTAGTAATCTTTAACGTCTGTGAATGGATTATAGTGTCTTTTGCCGGGCATTGAGCTCCACTTGGAGGTGTTCAAGAATGGATTGCTCTGAGTCAACGCGGCTTTTGAAGCCGAAAGCTCTCAATATAAAAGGGGTTGTCCTTGGAAGCAATACCTTTGAAGTGGGCTGCTTCAGCGTCAATGGAGGTCTTGGTTACCGGAGTTTCGGTGCCGAAGGTAGTGTCGGCTCCGAGTAGTTTTTCAGCACCAGATGAGTCTTGGGGCCTGTTGCCGTTTTCAACACAGGCATGAGCTTTGCTGCTGAGGAAGCAAAAATGTAAGGCTTGCCTGCTGGTTGGGAATGTTGCAAGTTGTGGATGCAGAGGGTGCTAGGTTGTGGGCTTTTGTGCGAGATTGACCTATGCCAGAGCTATTTGGTGCCCCCAGAAGGCTGGCTTAACTTAGAAAGACTAATGGCCCGATCTGCCTCGCATTGAGGGAAATGGTGGGCTTGCTATGAGGCTCTGCCATACCACTGGCCCGTAGTATTGTCCTTTCGCTTTGTCCTATTGTCTCATTGTCTCATTGTCTAATTGTCTAAACCGCAGGATAAAACTGCATCCGAAATAGTTGGTGTTCCGGAATGTCCGAAGCCCACTTCCTCGATAACCTCCACACCCGGGGTTTCTTCCCCGTAGATAACCAGTGTCCTCTGTGGAGTGTCTGTACATCTTATGATGGGTTCAGTGTCTGCCCTCCGTTGATGAGGAGTCCTTTTGCACCTCAACTCCAGGAACACCTCACACTAGCGGTCACAGTCTTAAGGTGACAAACACAAATTACAAATCTGGCGATGGTCAGACCAGAGGCATTTTCTGTTGTGGAGGTCTCAGCAGTGAGTTGGCAGTGGTGTGTTGTTTTCTGCTCCTATCAGTGTTGAAAGAAGACCGGGAGCAGTGGAAACATCAAAGTGTGCCTCGATCCTGGAGCTCCAGTCATAAGGCCTGAACCAGAATGCGGAAAAAAACAATCTAAAAGAGAGTCAGTGCCCTCACGCAATGCAGGCATAAAGAACAGTGAAAATATACCTTAGAGCTCAAGAGATTTCGTCAAAGAGAAACAAGTTGCAAATGTCCGAGCTCTTGACAAGATGGCAGGAGTATATAAAACAAATATCTACAGCAACATGCTACAACCACAGTTTTCCACTTCCACAGAGAGGTGGAACCACAGTACTGTTTTCTCTTAAAACTATTATATAACTATGACATGGAGGCCTCTGTAAAAAAGTTGGTGCATGCAGGGCTTGTAAATTTATGATAGATCACTGTTAAAGTCTGGTGTGTATTGCACACTCATGTTTCAGTATTTTGTGCTGCTTTCAGTACTTACTCTGACATTTTCTGAGGTTGATCAAACCATGGTCTCTGATAATCCTATAAAATAAAATCACATAGGCATAGTTAATTCAAAGAACTTATATTATCGAAGACTGCTTGTATTCAATCATATGAATGTTTTAGATGCTTCAGAAACTAAAACTCACATGAATTTAGGAGCCCTGTACAGCATCAGCATTCTTCACAGCATATTGTTTATGCACATAAAATCACATACAAACACTTCTATTCCCATTTGATTATTTTTAACTCAGTAAATGTTTACATGCATGCCCTTCTGATTTAATAAAATGTAAATGCAGTTTGGTAAATTAGTTTTTACTCTGCCATGCACTTGCAGTGCAAAGTACTTATTCATGTCTACTTGTTCCCTCTCTGGTTCATATGAGCACCTACAGTAAAAAAAACAAAAGAAGCAAAACAGGATGCCAACTTGAACTGACAGTGCTTGGAGATAAAAATGGAAATCAGAGCGCTCCAATGAAAAACACATCTTTCATTAAAAGTCAATTTTTCAGAAGGTTATCACCTAATATGAAAACAACTAGATTGAGCAAGATAAAGAATACACTATCTGTATATAGAATAAAAGAAAGTTTGTGATTATATATATATATATGTATATACACACACATATATATATATATACACATATAATCCATATTCCCCAACAACGAAGGTGAGCCCCACGCGTAGCGTTACTTGTTACTTCTTATTTCATTTTATTCATGGTGACTTAGCATGGTAATCCTGACGTGTTTCGTTCTACCTAGAACTTTTTCAAAGGTGGCCAAACACCAAGACACACCGACACTTCTCACATACTAATGTCCACTTTACTTTAACATCTTCCAGTGGATACTTTTATAGGTGCATTCATACACACACACATACATATATATATACACATACACATACATATACACATATACACATACATATATATACATATATACACATACATACACATACATATATACATATATATACACATACATATATATACACATACACACACATACATATATATACACATACATACACATACATATATATACATATATACACATACATATATATACATATATACACATACATATATATATACATATATACACATACATATATATATACATATATACACATACATATATATACATATATACACATACATATATATATACATATATACACATACATATATATATACATATATACACATACATATATATATACATATATACACATACATATATATATACATATATACACATACATATATATATACATATATACACATACATATATATATACATATATACACATACATATATATATACATATATACACATACATATATATATACATATATACACATACATATATATATACATATATACACATACATATATATATACATATATACACATACATATATATATACATATATACACATACATATATATATACATATATACACATACATATATATATACAAATATACACATACATATATATATATACAAATATACACATACACAAATATACACATACATATATATACATATATACACATACATATATATATATACATATATACACATACATATATATATATACATATATACACATACATATATATATACATATATACACATACATATATATATACATATATACACATACATATATATATACATATATACACATACATATATATATACATATATACACATACATATATATATACATATATACACATACATATATATATATACATATTGTCAACACACAGTTCCCATCCGTGGAACTGCTACGTAAATGAGGACACTCCAGCCCAATTTCTCGATCTCCGCTTGTCACCTATCGCAGGAGTCACTCACTGAAGGACCATCTAGTGAGTAGCCACTTCGAGAGTAAGAAGAGAAAAAAAGCTCCTGCATTGGGTTTTTACCCGTGCATGAAATGCAAGGCCTGCAAAAATTCCCAGAAAGTGAAAGAGTATGAGGTACCGGGAAGGGGGCAAAAAAAGAAAAAAATCCTGAAACTGTTGAACTGCAATTCCGAGTTTACGGTCTATTGCCTGGTATGCCCATGTGGAAAGAAATACGTGGGCAGTACCATCAAGCAGACCAAGTTGAGGGTTCTCGAGCATATGAGGGCCATCAATCTGAAGGATCAGGCATACCCAGTGGCTCGCCACTATGAAAAAGAACATCAAAGCAACAACAACTTGCTATCCTTTTCATACTGGATCAGCTGGTGAGGACTGAAAGAGGAGGAGACTGGGTCAGAAAGTTGAGAATGTTGGAATCTCGCTACATTATTATGTTGCAGACCAAGAACCCGAAAGGCCTGAACAACGAAGAGGAGATGTGGGCACACTTATAGGAGAGGTCCAACAATGCCACCAACTGTATATATATATAATAAAACCCCTACCCGAATACTCTTTGAAGAATTTAAAAGAATTATGACACTGCACGCTGTCTCCACCACCCCATACAAGGGTATCATCCGAATTACATGGAGACAATTAAAAGCCCATCCAGGGCACTACGCAGATACCCTGAGGCA
This sequence comes from Lissotriton vulgaris, assembly GCF_964263255.1. Classification (NCBI taxonomy): domain Eukaryota; kingdom Metazoa; phylum Chordata; class Amphibia; order Caudata; family Salamandridae; genus Lissotriton; species Lissotriton vulgaris. The sequence goes on from NC_141687.1 coordinate 255,862,229, forward strand.
CTTTTCTCAAATTGTTCACGAACGCATGCTGCATTAAGAATCCGTGAGTATGCCCATCCAGGGCTGAAATAATGAGACCATATCCCAAACTAGGCAAGGGAATAAAATACAATATACAGCAGATACGAATGTAGAGCAACATGGATAAAATATTCCAAACCAAAACTTTAAATAACGGAGATTAATTTAAACGCGCTGTATAAAATAATGCAATTCTAGTCAATGAGGGTATATCCTTAGCAGCATATTAGATTGCGGATGGTGAATTAACCATTCAAAGATGGCTGCCAAATGTAAATGAATTTAGTGTGCCTCTTTTATGTTTACCATTTTAACATGTGATGTTTTTTGAATGTTAACTTTATTTAAACTCTAAAAAATGGCTCCGTTGGCGAGCACTGACGAAGGCGGCAACGCCGAAACGCGTTTGCTTGTTAGCTGTGTGTGTGCGCAGAAAATAAACATAAGCGGAGATCGAGAAATTGGGCTGGAGTGTCCTCATTTACGTTGCCCGGCTGCATGACGACAGTGCAAGCTGGGAGTTGAAGTTCGGCATTTACCCTAAACTACCAACAGGTGAACGGTATTGTTTAGTGGGAGGAGTGTAGTGGCCTGAAAACTACTAAACAGAGGAGCAGGACTATTGGACTAATTCGCAAGACTCCTCACAGTGAAGGGCGCTGATGAAGGCACGGACATCGCCGAAATATATTGGCCGCCACTGTTTTCCTGTGCATCTGGGCAAATAAAGCTTCACCAAAGGATCCCCCTCTGGCCTCTGTTTTTCCTTTCCGGAGTGAAATTTGTGGCATATTTCCAGCGCTAGCCTGCAGCGCTGCACAGATGGCCTCGTAGCACCAAGTGGCCCGGGCAAGTTGGGCGACCGCACTGCATGCAGTGCTTCTTTTCCTCGTGTTAGCGAATAGCCCGGTGCCAGCCACCATTCAAGGAACTGTGTTGCACGGTCAGAGGCACTCGCTTCTGTTAGGGCGTTGTGTAGCCACTCAGCAGCCCACGCTTGTAAACTCACCTTGAATGACGGCGGCTGCGATACGAGGGGACCCGAGGTGAAGTCTGGAAGCTCCGATGTCAGCGGCGGGGGTCCTCTCGCCATACCTGCACCAAGCTACTACCAACAAGGAACATTCCAATAACTCCTGCACATCACCAGCCCGGCTGCATGACGACAGTGCAAGCTGGGAGTTGAAGTTCGGCATTTACCCTAAACTACCAACAGGTGAACGGTATTGTTTAGTGGGAGGAGTGTAGTGGCCTGAAAACTACTAAACAGAGGAGCAGGACTATTGGACTAATTCGCAAGACTCCTCACAGTGAAGGGCGCTGATGAAGGCACGGACATCGCCGAAATATATTTGCCGCCACTGTTTTCCTGTGCATCTGGGCAAATAAAGCTTCACCAAAGGATCCCCCTCTGGCCTCTGTTTTTCCTTTCCGGAGTGAAATTTGTGGCATATATATATACATATATATATATACATACATACATACATACATACACGTATACATACATATATTCCGTTTGGGAATTTCAGTTAGTGTTCGGCCCCCTGCCTGGTTGGGAAGAAGATAAAATCCCGCATTCACTACAGCAGTAAGTTGGGGACTTTTAGACCACCATTGCTGGCAGGAGGGGAGGTATTCTTAAGCGGCTACGGGTGTGTTTTTGCCGCTCTGAAACGGCCAAACATATATTGATTAGACACAAGCGAAAGAACTGCAGTGCTTTAACTATGGATGAAAGAAATTGAGAGAAAGTTGCAGAAGAGCTATTTTTGAATTTACCGGCAGTGGAGAAAAAAGCTGGACAAAATATAGATAAAGTCGTACAGAATCCAGGTGTTAAAAGTCTCATTAAATCGTTGGAGAAACATCACAAAAGTGAGCTCACTAAGTGGTGGGAGGTGAAGTCTCTCGAAAAATACCACGAAGCGGGTCAGGTGCCGAGGGGATTTAGAATAATGTTAGCAACCAGCTTTGAACAGCCAAACCCGTTACTTTTGAAAGAGTGGGCGGAAAGTAAGCTTGAGGCTTCAATGAGATTAGGTATGCCTTCTTATCAAGTATGCAAGAATTGATAGAGAAAAAGATCTCAGCGAAATAATACGCCTACAAGGTGAATTGGATTTGATTACCAATGAGAGCAATAGAGACTTGGTTGAAAAAAGCATAAAGGAAATGCATGCAAGAAAAGATAAACATGAGGAAACGATTAAAACTAGAAAAATATGGAAATTTGCACGTGATAAAAATGATTACGAGCCTTGGCAGGTGTTTACATTTGCAAGGAAAAATGACCTGGTTAAAAAGCAAAAAGTGCTTACTAAATCTGGCATGCAAACCGGGCAGGCAATAATTAGTGGACTTACAACAGCAACGAGTGTTGAATCTTCTGGATCAGAATCAAGTCTGGTAATGAGTGACACTGATTCAGAGACAAGCAGTGGTGCGGAAAGTGTCTCTAGGTCATTAGGTCCTCTCTCCTATGCTGAAGAAATGGATTTGATCAGGGAACAAAGAAAACAATCTCTGCGACCGAGAAATCCACAACCATTACAAGCAAAGAAAGGAATCGCCGCAGGAGAGAGAGACGCAAATGCACCAAACGTTCAAAGCAGAGGTCAGTTGAAAAAGAGGAACTGGCGCAAAAAGTAACACCTCAACGACAAACCATTATCAACTTGACTGATATTGAACTTAATGAAGCAGAGCAACAACTTCTAGCACTTGGTTTGAGTTATTGCCCAGAAAGTAGTTTTAATCTTGTTCAAACACGTGTGGATGTTTACAAATTCATCAGAAAACTGAAACTTAAAAAATACTTCCCGATTAAAAACCATGGGCAAGAAAAAATTACGGTCCCGGCACAAGTAGATAGGGCAAGCCTCACGGCGGGAGAAATTCCACGGTTGACAACACTGCATGCATTACGGAGTGAGGAGGATGTGTGCAGTACACAGATGGCAGCACAACAGGAAAATATTACTATTTCCTCATCGGGCAACAGCCCTTTCAAAGCCTCTTCTACTTTTGTTCCAATAAAGCCTAGGGACGCCGTGGACATTTTTCATGAACGTATTACAGATGAATTAAAATCGCTTTATAAAAAATCGTACAATTCCAGACCAAGACACCATGGCAAAAGCAAAGAATATTTTCAACTAATGACCAAACTTAAAAATAATGATTCAGTTGTAATAAATAATGCTGACAAAGAAGGCAACATTGTTCTTTGGAATAAGGAATCTTACAGGATGGAGGCATTTAAACATCTGAATGACACACAGTGCTATGAGCTAAGTAATGGAGTCGCAGTAAAGAAAATCAATGGGGCTACAGAAATGAACTGTTGAGATGGCAGCCAGAGTGTCTTATTAGCAAAGACGAATTAAAATTTTTATACAAACACCACCCTACTCTACGGACATTTTATTTAATCCCCAAAGTACGTACCTTCTAGATCAAAATCTACTATCTCTTCCAAACGAACTTCTAGACCTTTCCATCTGCTCTCAAATGAGATGCTACTGCAGGCCATGACATGTTCACCCTGTACTCTGTCAGGTTACGTGGAAGATGATCTAGCCCATTTTGCTGAGTGGCTTACGGCAAGACTGGCGATTCTCGTGCCCGAGAAAGTAGCTAAATCTGGGAACAAACGGCCCTCTGCCCCTTGGTTCACTTCTCAGCTTAGGGAAGCTCGCCAAAACTGCAAGAGAGCTGAAAGAGCCTGGAGGAAGGATTACAATCCTTTGGAGAAAGTAAAACTTAAAAATCTGACCAGATCCTACCACAAGTTGTTATGGAGTGAAAAAAAATCCTATCTTGAACGTCGTATTGATGAATCAGAAAACTCATGTAAGGAAATCTTTAAAATTGTCAAGGACTTTACTTCCCCGTCCCTAGGCACTCCCGCTCAGTCTCACTCAGAACCCTGGCTGATTGAACTAGCGCATTTTTTTGTAGACAAGATAACATCTATCCAAGTTTCCCTTGCTGTTCACTTTAAACAACCTAAGGTCGCTCCACCTGGTGCCCTTTCCTCCTCACAACCTGTCTCAGTTCCCACTCTCTGGGAATTTCCCCCGTTGAGTCTTGCTTCCTCATTAGACCATCTGGCAGGACTGAAGTCGGGCTCACCTCTTGATCCCTGCCCTGTTTCTTGTCTCAACAAAATAGCCCCAGCGCTAAACGGCCTCATCAATTCCATCCTTAACTCCTCACTGTCTTCTGGTGGAGTCCCTCGGGCTTGGAAGAGTGCCCTCATTCTTCCACTTCTAAAAAAACCAGCCCTTGATCCCATCGTTCATGCCAACTACAGGCCAATCTCTCTCCTCCCTGCTCTGGCGAAGGTGGCAGAAAGACATGTGCACAGATCAATCTCTGATTTCATCAAGGAGAACCATCTGTTGCACAACACTCAATCCGGTTTTCGTGCTAATTATAGCACAGAGACCGCGTTACTTGAAGTCACTACCGCTATCAGAGAGGTATTGGATGCTGGAGGAAAGGCCATGTTGGACCTGTCGGCGGCGTTCGACACCGTTCCCCATGATACCCTCCTAATACGACTCTGGGAATGCGGTCTTCGGGGGACGGTGTGGAACTGGCTTAAATCCTTCCTAGCCGGCCGTCGGCAAACGATCTGGGCGCCTCCACACTCCGCCGCTATGGCACCTCTGGAAGTAGGGGTCCCTCAGGGGTCTATTCTTAGCCCCCTGCTCTTTAACATCTTTCTGGCCCCCCTTGCAGAGGTGGCGGAGTCGTTCGGCGCTCAGATCGTGTCATACGCTGACGACACCCAGCTCTTGTTCACATATGACAAGAATGAGGTGTTTGACGGGACTCGCATCAGAAGCTGCCTAGAGGCAGTATTTGGTTGGTTCAGAGGACACGGCTTAAAATGCAACTCCGACAAGTCGGAGCTGCTTTTCTTTGGCTGCGCCACTGAACCAAATTGGAAAAGCTGGTGGCCGCAAGACTTGTTTCCACCTGCAAACGCAAGTGTTAAGGCAAAAAATCTAGGAATCATTGTCGACAATGATTTAACCTTTGGGCCTCAAATATCCTGTCTCTCGGGGAAATGTTTCGGGATCCTTCGGATGCTTAGAAAATTTCTCCCCTTGATCTCAATTAACCATCGAAGGGTTATTGTTCAAGCACTTGTTGGGTCTAGATTAGACTACGCAAATGCCCTCTATCTAGGACTCCCCAAATACCTTGTGAGGAGACTTCAAGTAGTCCAAAATTCAGCTGCCCGGGCTATCTACGGGCTCCCTAGACACGCTAGTGCCTCAGACCTGTTGAAGGAACTGCACTGGCTTCCTATAGCCAAGAGGGTCCTTTTCAAAAGTCTGACGCTGACCTTCAAAGCCCTTCATGATATTGGCCCTAGTTACATCAGGAAACGTCTTGCTTTTTACAAACCTAACAGGGCCTTACGGTCCGCCTCCCCGTCTAAAATGGTTGTTCCGACCATTAAACGTGCCAGACAAGGCGGTCGCTCTTTTCATCACTTGGCTCCTTGTGCTTGGAATGAGCTTCCCCTTTCCCTTAGACAGATCCCCAGCCTGAAGTCTTTCAGAAAGGCTTTAAAAACTTGGCTCTTCACCAGATAAGCCCCCGCCTTTCCTTATGTTTTGCAGTTATGTTGCCACCCCCGAAGGACCTCTTCACCAAAGCGCCGGGACACTCCTTCTGGAGTAGCTGTTGCGCTATAGAAGAATCCGATAACATAACATAACATAACATAACATAACATAAAGGATTAGACCCATTACAAGGAAGACCTATCATATCGGCAATCAATAGCGCATTTGAGTGTACATCCAGATATGTGGACTACTTTCTCCAGGAACATGTAACAGCTTTGTCGACCTTTTTGCAGGACTCCAGGGATTTTTTTATCCAAGTTGAATACTGTGCACTTTGGCCATAGCCTCGCTATATACGTCCATCAGGCATGATGATGGTCTCCATGCTGTAGAATTTTATCTTAAGCATAGGAGTATAGACATGTATCAACATAGCAAAATGATTTTAGGGATGATACAGTGGTGACTCTTCAACAATATGCTTATGTTTGATGGCAAAGTCTATAAACAAAAGCAGGGCGTGGCAATGGGGGCATGCTTCTCCCCCAGCTATGCAGGCTTACATGTTGGCTGGTGGGAGGAGCATGTCCTCAAAAGACAGCACAAGGCACTTTTTGAACAGCATGTTATGCATATGTGGAGGTATATAGACTATGTATTTATAATTTAGAAAGGCAATGAGGATGAGGCTAAGGCATTTGTGGATCTCATAAATGCAAATGAGCTTAATTTAAAATTTACATCCCATATTGATCTGGTGTCGACCACCTTTTTGGATATTAAGGTGGAAATCCATAACGACATAATTTAAACTAGTCTGTATAGGAAACCCACAGCTGGTAACACACTTTTGCATGATTCTTGTTTCCATCCCTCCCCCTCCCCCCCACACTATTGCCAGTTTGCCCTATGGAGGAGTTCCTGAGAATCCGTAGGGCATGCAGTACTTTGGCTGCCCTAACTGAGGCACAAACTGCTGCCAAATGCAGATCATTAGAACGGGGTTAGGATTCCCATAAACTGGACCTGGCTATGAGAAGGGCCAACAGAAAAGATAGGTCAGAGTTAATTAAGGTTGTATCTACTCAATGGCCAATAGTTCTTACCAATGCTGTTCTACAGGGAGTATTACCAGGCAAACCCAATTTTACATATCGCAAGGCACACTCCGTGCGGAGTGATTTGGTGAAAACCAGCCCTGAACTCTATACCAAAAGCAATTGGCTGTCCCCTAAAAGAGGCTTCTTTAAATGCAGTACATGCAAGTTTGGAGTTAACACCGATTCTTACTCTAATGCTTTCTTAGAGGTTCCAATCAAAATAGGAGGACACTATACTTGTAGAACAGATCATGCCGTTTATGTTTTAAAATGCATTTGCGGACTTTAATATCTAGGAAGCACAAAGCTTCAAGTGCATGCACGCATTATGCAGCATTTAAGGGCTACGGTCAATTCAGATCCAACATACCCTGTTGCTAGACACGTCAAAGAACATAACAATCTTAATGTTCTGCAATACTTTGTGATTGACAGTGTCCCACAGAACAGAAGGGGAGGCAACAGGGAGAAGACCCTCAGGCAACTAGAATCTAAATATATTATAGAGTTAGATACTAAGAACCCGAGGGGCATGTTTTATCCAGGGAGTTCGGCCTGGGAAGAGGGACACGGCAGGGATGTCCGCTATCCCCCCCTGCTCTTTACTATATTCTTGGAGCCATTAGCGGCGTGGGTGTGACAGGACCCAATGATAAAGGGTATACAATGGGCGATGGTATGGGAAGATCGAATCTCATTGTACACAGACGACATCCTACTGTACCTCACCTCCCCAGGGAGGTCTATTAATTGTTTGCTGAACATCTGCGCGGCGTACGGAAGAGCATCTGGCTATATGATAAACTGAGACAAGTCGCTATTATATGTCCTCCGTGGCCCACCACCTCGATTACCAAGAGAGTGTGCGCTACAGACAGTTACAGATGGCTTCAAATATTTAGGGATCTTCATTACACCCGACAAGGTACAATTTATAGATAAAAATCTGATGCAGCCGCTACGACTCAAGCAGGATGTCCAGCATTGGCGCTCGCTGCCCCTCACGCTCCTTGGCCGAGCGGCACTGTTTAAGATGGCGGCGCTGCCGAGATTTCTCTACGCGTTACAAAACATCCCGTTCCTGGTCCCCTCTACATACCTCAGAGCAATAGAGGCAGAAATGACCACGCTGCTGTGGGAAGGGAAGACACCTCGCATTGCCATAAAGAAACTGCAAAGAGGCTGGTTTGACGGAGGAATAGCTTTACCTGATATTAGGGCCTACTATTGGGCTGCACACCTTGTTCCGATTAACCAATGGCTGCATGTCCCCCAAGATGAGCCAGCGTTTAGGCTAGACAGGCATATCTTGGAGAAAGATGGTATCATGGATGCCCTATATAATAAGAGACGGAAGCAGTTGGCCACCGAACCGACACTCCATACGATTAGGATCCGATTTATGACGCAGCGTGCATTAGGATGGGAAAGGAGTGATTACATTGGCAGCGCCATTATGGGACACCCGAAAGCTAGGCAGACTGGGTAACTCTACAGGATTTCGGAATTGGGACAACATTGGGATATCCTCAGTGGGAGATCTATGGCAGAAGGGAACGGTGATTCCATTTGCGCAACTACAGGCCACCTATGGCCTAGCTGAGACGGAACGCTTCCGCTATGTACAAATTAAGCATGCTCTGACATAGGCTTTGCCGCATGGCGGGACCCCAGAGGAGTCCTCGCCGATGGAGGATAGGCTCCTTCCTGACTGACCACCTTCAAAAAAAGGAGATATCGATGACGTATAAAAAAATTATTAACAATAGACCTGACCCCACATAAACATTGAAGAGGGCATGGGAAAGGGATGTAGGAGACATTGATGAGGCGGATTGGAGGGATGGGCTCGCCTCCCCAAGAGAGGCTGCAATCCCGTCCAGACTGCGTCTGGTGCAGCTCAAAATATTACATCGCACATATTACTCGAGGGTGCTCTAACACAAAATTGGAAGCGCAGTTACTCCACAGTGCTTGAGAGGGTGTGGGGAACTAAGGACCTTCTTTCATCAGTTTGTGCCTGCCCAGTGATAGGGAGGTACTGGATGGCAGTATTGAGAACAATCTCCCAAGTAACAGAAGTCACGGTGTTGCCTGAGCCAAAATATTGCCTGTTAAACATATGGGAACCAACAGATCTGAACGTGACAATACAAGGGTGGGTAACCATGGGGGTCACAGTGGCCAAGCGGAATATTGCGCAGAAATGGGGCTTCGGGACCTGCCCCACACTGACCCAGTGGTGTGCAGATATGGACCTGGCAATGGTCCCGAAGAAATCTGTTTTTTGTATACACAAGATGTCCTAAAAAGTGGGAAAGAGTATGGGGGAAATGGAACTCTTATAGGGGGATTCAGAGGAGAGCGAATAACTGCCTTTTCTTTCAGGAGACCGGACTACCGTGCTATGGATTGGGAGAGTTCCTGGTTTCAGAGGCAAAGGAAAATGGTTCCCCACAGCTACAGTTGTAAATAATTTGATATGCGTTGTTTCTGATCTGTATCTATCTCATGCATATATTAATGTACCATTTTGTTTTAACAATCAAATAAGTTTTACAAAAAAAAAAAAAGAACTTGAGGGGCCTCAAAATTTGTGAGGATCTGCATTATTATTTATAGGGCATTTAGATACCTTGGCTTGGCTTTGCTTGTCAGTAGGTGTATATACATGAAATTGATGTTCTTATGGTTTTCTAGGGTTTTAATTTAACCTATACTTGTTTTTAGTCATATTATATTGATGGTTTTTATTTCGGTCTTGAGGTCAAATTATATGCATTTTACCATGAATTTATGAATTACTGTTTTATGAATGATTGGTTTTATGATATTTATTGGTACACTTGCGCGGATTTATTTACTGTCTTTGGAATGACGAAATTCAACATACCTAATGGAGAATAAGTTTGGTCATTTGATGATTGCATTTCAAATAGATTATGGTTTCTGTACATAGTTTATGAATTCTTATTTGTCAGTTCCCAGTTTACACTTCGATAAATTGCCTTTTTTAAGAATTGATCTTCCTATATACATTTATTTTTTTCTTTCTCTCTGCCCAATATTTCAACCCTTTGACATTGAACCCGGCTGGGCTCGCTGGACACTTTAGGATTGTCCTATGTCAATACATAACTATCGGGGTTGATTCAGTAGATTGTTTTAGGTAATTAAAAATCAATAAATTATTTTTCACATACACTTTAGCACTAGCAGTTTTGGAACTCATGTTTTAGACAGGGTATGGACCTTTTTGTAATTTCTATACCAAAACATGGGGACAGCTTGTGCATAGTTTAAAAACGCAATCAAAAAAGCTGTGACTTATTAACTAATTCAAGTTCAATTGGAAATCATGGCATTGCATTATGCAGTTATTATTATTGTTCTTGAATTAATATGTATATTTGTGATTTTACAAACATGCGCTAATATGATGCCAATGTGGCTGTTTAAGATGCGTTTTGTCCCAATGTATTTATACAGATATTATTTACAAAATCTAAATAATTTTGACATCTCCATCATTCAGTTTTTAAATTCTGGATACTGTGATTTTGACATTTTACATTTGGTTTTTTACCAGTGTCCTTGTTTGATACAGCATGGATCATAACGTTTTTTTTCCATGTTTATCTACTAGCCATGTGACTTCCATACACAGGATTGGTTGATGGTGTTTTAAATTTTGTTGGGTCACACATCACTATATTCCAGTGAGCAAGGCGACTGCGCTCGCCGAGACGGGTCTGGATTACAGCACTATGCAGTTCACTCGAAAAAACTTGTTGAATAAATACCTGTCACTTCAAGAAGAAGATAAAGCATCCGTTTCTCTGTTTTGCGACTAGACAATTTGGCGTGTTCGACTCGATATATATATATATATATATATATATATATATACACACACACATATATATACATACATATCTCCACTTTCCGCTCAAATTCGCTGTTCTGGCGCTGCTTACGGCGGTGCGTTGTCCCGCGGGCGAGCAACCCACTAAATATCCACCACACTTTCCTTCATGAAAAGCAAAGGGTCGCACAACAGCAAAATCCTTATGAAATTCAGAGTTTTATTTCCTTGAACAAACAAACACAACGCGTTTCGTTCTATCTTAGAACTTGATCACGATCAATTTCTAAGATAGAACGAAACACGGTGTGTTTGTTTGTTCAAGAAAATGAAACTCTGAATTTCATAAGGATTTTGTTGTTGTGCGACCCTTTGCTTTTCATGAAGGAAAGTGTGGTGGATATACATACATATATATATACACAGACCTATATATACACACACACATATATATATATATATATATATACACACATACATATATATGACTACCGTGGGTCTGAATCAAAGTGCTGTGGATGATCAGGAAGAAATAAGGAAGCGTTTTTTGTTACAGTTCCAAGTAATAAATCAGGGACGGACAGATCAACAACAAGATCAAGGAAACCAAAAAGGACGCGGCAGAGGAAATCGGGGAAGGCCGAAAGGAACAAAAAAGCAAAAATCAGACAACAACGCCGGAAAACAGCCCATAGGAATGGCAACAAGGGGCAGCAAGACACAACAATGACGGTAATCAATTTATCTACTAGACCTTTAACTGTACACGAACATGAAGTTCTCTCATTAGGATTATCATTTTGTCCTTGCAGCAATCTAGACTATGCTCAAACGAGAATGGACCTGTTTTATTTCGCTAGGAAATTAAAACTAAAAAAGTGGTTTAAAACTCATCCTCCTAGGCCCCCGCCAATGGTGGAAAACACTCGGGAGAGTAATTTGGATTTGAATGATATTGAATTGATGGAAATAATTTCTTCTGGTACCATTGATGGCAATGAGTTCTTATGTGATGAAGATGTTGATACATACGAAAATCCTGGAAGTAACTTTAAAGTAAAATCTAAGTTTATTCCTCAGATTGTATGTGAGGCAGTGGAAGTGTTTGAAAAGGGAGTTTTACAAGACCTTAAAAAATTGAGACTTGATCGAATGCCCAATAAGAAGAAAAATCTGTCATTTGATCAACACAGAGCAATTGAAAGCCTCAGGGAGGATGTGAATATTGTTATCCGCCACGCGGACAAGGGTGGCAATGTGGTTGTGTTAGACAGAAATAACTATCTGGCAGAGGGGCACAGGCAATTACAAGATACTAAATGTTATGAATCAAGCTCTTTTGCTGACTTCAGAAAAACCAAAAGTCTGTTTGAAACGAAACTGCAAAATTTCAGGGACAAGGGTCTGCTAACCTGATCCTGCCCAGATCCCCCCCTTCACCTCCTCAACAGCTCCCTCGCGCAAGGCATAGTTCCTAGCTCCTTGAAGTCTGCGGTAATTGTGCCCATCTTGAAAAAACCTGGGGCAGATCCTTCTGTCCCTGCCAATTTCCGCCCCATCTCCCTCCTGCCATTTCTAGCTAAGGTGCTCGAGCGCCACGTCACCTGCGCTCTGAGCTCCTTTGTGGAGAAACATGGAGCCCTTGCCCCCCGCCAAGCTGGTTTCCGCCCCGCACACTCCACGGAGTCCGTGGTCATGTCGGTCCTCGACACCCTCAGGGAGGGTATGGACACTAATCATCACCAGGCCCTTGTGCTCCTCGACCTCTCAGCCGCCTTTGATACGGTGGACCACAACATCTTACTCTCCCGTGTCAGGGCGGCGGGGATCGAGGGGACTGCCCTGGTCTGGTTGTCCTCCTTCCTGAGCGACCGCACCCAGGCTGTTCGCCTGGGTGACTTCACAGCGGACTTCCGGAAAGTCCAGTGCGGGGTTCCTCAAGGGTCATCTCTCTCCCCTCTTTTGTTTAATCTATATATCGCCCCTCTTATCTTTTCTCTCCAACAGATGGAGGTCGCCGTATTTAATTATGCGGATGACCTCCAGCTGGTCTTTGATCTTTCTTCTCCTTCTGCTGTCCTCAACTTTCAAACTGTCATGTTTCACATCAGGGACTGGATGAGCCACAATCACCTCAAACTTAACCCGGACAAACCGAGTTGGTACTGACGGGCGGTTCATCCAGCCCCTGGTCCCCCCTTTTCTGGCCTCCCTCTCTTGGTTCTCCTCCTGTCCCCTCCTCCTCAGTTAAAACACTAGGCATTAAGCTCAATTCCCAACTCACCCTCCACTCCCAGGTTAGCCCTGTGGTATCTTCTTCTTTCCTCTCACTGCGTACGCAAGGTGTCCCGCTTCTTTACTTTTTCCGCTCTCAAACTTATCATTCTGGCCATGGTGGTGTCCCGCCTGGACTACGGGAACGCTCTGTATGCCGGTATTCCTGCATACAGTTTGCGCCGCCTACAACAGATCCAAAACCAGGCGGCCCGCCTAGCCTTCAACCTTCCCAAATTCCACCACTCCACCCCACTTCTGAAATCTCTCCACTGGCTCCCAGTGCGGGCTAGAATTCAATTCAAGCTCGCATCCATCACTTTCCTGGCTCGATTGGACCTGGCACCGGCCTTCATCTCCTCTGAGATTGTTCCCTATGTCCCCTCTAGGGACCTACGCTCTTCTTCTCAGTCTCTCCTCACCATCCCTCGCTTCCGGAGAAAGAAGTGGGGCGGCTCCAAATTTGCCATTCTAGCACCAACCCTTTGGAATTCCCTTCCCCTTCATCTTCGTGCCATCACCCTCTATCCCCAATTCCGCAAAAGTCTTAAAACCTACCTATTCACAAAATCCTTTGAATAAATGCCCATTCCTCTCTCCCTGCTCTTAACCCTCAGTCCCCACTAGCTACAGCGCCAAGAAACCGCCGGTATACGTGCGCTTTAAAAGTGCTTTAATAAAAAAATAAAAAAAAAAAGAGGAATATCAATTTTTTAAATGTGATCATCCCAGAATCCCTATACTATATCTTCTCCCGAAAGTGCACAAAAATGCCACTAATCCACCAGGGAGGCCCATTGTATCTTCAATGGGCTCACTTCTCGAAAAGACCTCTCAATATATCTATTACTATCCGAGACCCTTTGTAACAGCTTTGCCCACGTATCTGAAGGCTACTACACATTTTTTGAAAAGTGTGGAAGGCATTGTTTGGGAACCAACTTACATCTTGGTTACACTTGATGTGAGCAGCTTGTATACGTGTATTAAACATAGCCTAGGTTTACAAGCTGTGGAACACTTCTTGATATCAAGATCCATTGCATTTCTGGAGCACTCCAAAATGTTGCTTGAACTCATTGAATTTTGTCTGAATCACAATTTCTTCATTTTTGACGAATTGATATACCGACAGTCACAGGGCACGGTGATGGGCACCTGCTTCGCCCCTAGCTATGCCAACCTATTCATGGGTTGGTGGGAGGAGCAGGTGTCCAACGAAATTGCCAATTTTAACACCAATGTTGTCCTGTGGCTTAGGTATATCGATGATATCTTTGTGATTTGGGACGGCACAGAGGAATCAGTGAAAAGATTTGTGTGCCATCTGAACAACAACACAATGAATCTTAGGTTTACTGAACAAATACACCAATCGAAGATAGAGTTCCTAGACATATGTGTTGAAATCAAAGAGACCATGATAACCACTAGTCTGTATAGGAAGACAACAGCAGGCAACAGTTTACTCAATGCTAGGAGTGCACATCCCAGGAACCTGATCGATAGCATCCCCTATGGGGAATTGCTACGCGCCAAACGCAATTGTAGTACAAAAGAGGCGTTTGAAATCGAACAAGAAACGATGATCAAACGTTTTAAAGAATGTGGATATAACAACAAGACCATACAAGGGGCTGTGAAAAGGGTAAACACCAAAGAAAGGAAAGACCTTTTAGATACCAACAGACCCAATAACACCGAATCCAATATTAGATTCATTACCACCTACTCAGGCCAGGCCAGTGAAGTGAAAAGGATTTTGAAAAAACACTGGCATGTGTTGTTGACAGATCAGCATCTAAAAACCCATCTTAGTCCTAACCCTCAGGTCACATTCAGAAAAAGCAAATCTCTAAGAGATAAGCTGAGCCCGAATTCAGTGACCAGTACCAATAAACCCATTGATACACCAGGTTTTAAGTGTTGTAGATCATGTAAAGCATGTCGGAACAGCATCAATTGCAAAGAGGTAACGGTACCCAGTACTGGGAAAGTGTTCTCTATACAAAAGAATGTAACATGTAACACCATGTATTGTGTATACCTACTCATCTGCCCCTGCGATAAGTGGTATATAGGGAGCACAACACTAAAAGCAAAAGAAAGAGTGCTACAACACCTCAGGGCCATTAAAAATCATAATGTGCAAAACCCTGTAGCTAGGCATTTTTTCGAACAACATTTCCAAAATGAAAATTTGCTAAGAATGGTGGTACTTGATAAAGTTGATCTAGGAGTACGGGGTGGGGACAGAACATCATGCCTTAGAAAGATGGAATCCAGGTACATCATCGATTTCGAAACTACGTTTCCTCAAGGTCTTAATAATCATGAGGAACTGTCAGTACACCTTGATAGATGAGAAATATAAATGGAAACGAGTCTGCAAATAACTGTTGAAAAACCTTGTAAATATGTAAATATTCAACTGCTTAGCTCAAAGTCGTCTTTTTTAAACCTTTAAATACCTTTTTTTTTTTAAAAAAACTTTTCTAAATTCACAGAATCTGTCTCTACGAATGTGGACATTGGAACTATAATGTACAGAAATGCCAGCCTTAAAGCTTATATGGTACTACATTTGGATGAATGAAGTAACAGAAAGCCTGATTAACAATCAACCATTTGCTATAACATGCCAAGAACTGATTGAAACACCCTGCAATTATTGAAACTATCAGGTCATTCCATCTAAGATATAATT